>NC_064640.1:47056748-49556748 GCF_023864345.2 Schistocerca serialis cubense | reverse complement strand
ATTCAAAAATGGTTCAAATGGCTCTGAGCAGGCAGGATTCGAACCTGCGACCGTAGCAGTGGCACGGATCCCGACTGTAGCGCCTAGAACCGCTCGAGCACCGCGGCCGGCTTTCTCATATTTTCGCGCACTTGCTTCACGATTTATAAAACCTACCATGTAACTTTCTCGTAACAGGAACATGCATTTTCAACTGATGGTTCAAAATGGCTCTGAGCACTATGGGGTCATCAGTCCCCTAGACTTAGAACTACCTAAACCTAACGACATCACACACATCCATGCCCGAGGCAGGATTCGAACCTGCGACCGTAGCAGCAGCGCGGTTCCGGACTGGAGGGCCTAGAACCGCTCGGCCACCGCGGCCGGCGCATTTTCAACTGACTCAAGAGCAAATGAAAATTACGTATTAGACGACTTGCACATGAAGATGGACCCACAGGGTCAGAAATGCATCCTCTAATTTAATAAAACACGAAAAAGTTGTGACTGGATGCGTTTTTATTCGAACTACAACTGTCTAGTTTGTAAGTATGTAAACCATGTGTTTTGAATTTTACTCTTCGAAATATGAATTAGGTGTCCGAACTATATGGCTGAACGAAATGTGCACTTGATGAGTGTGATATAGACGATTATGGCATGAGAGGTAGGGAAAGTTTTTTAACGCACTGCCCTGGTGGGGGAGTGCCACTAGGTTGTTTCTCTGAAAAAATGGTAAGTAACAGAAAGACCAGGTGGACAACGACTAACCGCACACAAAACCTGAATAACAAACACAGAGAAATAACCAAGAACAGTCGCCTCACTGTGTGCCAAGAGTAACCTCGCCGACCTGAAAATTTCGGATACATCAACACAACCGGCTGAGGAACGCACGCACTTTCCTCGTTGCCTACGCCAGCAGAGGGTCTTGCCAGTTGGCTCAGTGTCCGCGCCTCTTCCGCGGTACGGACGTGAAACAATATCGACGGCCGACGCTGATCCTTTCCTTTCGATGTAGATTTCCCGATCCAGCGACGATACTAAATAAAGTATGTAATAGCTTATTACTCTTAAAAACCATCAAAGACTCCGTTGAGCCTCATGCTGCAAACGAATTACCGTCAGCTGTTTTACGTTCACCCACAACATAATGGATTCCGAAGAGATTTGGAATTTAACCCAGGACGCCGACGAACACTATTGTGATCAGGAACCGTTCACCTCCAGCCAAAATACTTTCAGCTCAAGCGCTACTGCAGTAAATTCAGTTATCGTACTCAGCTGTGGATGTCATTTTACATCGCTTCTTCGTATTAACCAAATAAGACGCTGTACGTGCTCTAATACCTTACCACTAACATTGGTATCGAATAATATCTAGGCCTGTCTTTTTGTTTTGAGTACTGCCTTGCATACATGCATTTTCAAAGAGAACTATCTTCATTATATCAACGGGAAAATATAGATCATTCTTTTCCCATTTCCTTGAAATCGCCCAGCTATGATAATTTTTCTAACTTTACCTATGTGATAAGTAGTTTATGGATACTGAGAACATTAGGTGTTGTTTTACGTTTCCTTAGCGCACATACGACGGTTTTTTTTCTGTCGAACACACACCGTCTAGTGCAAACAGCTGCTGTCTACACTGCTGGCCATTAAAAATTCAACACCATGAACACGAAATGCAATTAAAGAAAAATTCGTACGAAGTGAACTACGTGTTTGGGTATGAGAATGATCAGCACACGGTAGGTAGGAGCAAAACCATATCAGAGAAATTGTGAGCACCCCTACTATTTATTTGCTTTTATGGTTGATTACTCATAGTCTGGCTGGTTGCAAACTTTGTCATCGAACGTTAATAAGTAGCCACATTTAGAGGACGAACTTACTGCCAAGGAAAATGCGTCAATGATTAAAGTTCCATGTAAATTGAAGGCGGGAGGCGGAGGAAGGAAAGGAATCATTTATGTCAGCTGTACCGAAACTTTAGGCGGAAAATGTGTGCCAGACCGACGTCCCCGACAGAACAGACACCACGTATTCATATAATTAAATATAGGTATTACAACTGCGGATTCCAAGTGGTGCCTTTTCTTTCGGACATATACGAAAGAATAGACACCACACATTCATGTTAATAAAGTTCGGGAGGTGCTCCTAAGACGCATGCCCTATCGTTTCTGCCACACTGTTGTCAGATTCTGTTCTTTCCAAAATATTATATTAGTATTGAAGAGGTAATATTACGTGAACTTCTTGTACGACACAATTAATTTTATTCCACTTTAAGCTCATATATCATGTCCCTATGTGTTCTGGTGGCAGTCACTCTACAACTGTAGTCACACATTTACGACGTTTTACGAGTTTACCACTTCTATTTCATTTCTGTACGAACGCCTTTTATTACATAACAACTTCTCCTGACAAGAAATACAATTCTGAGCTTCGGCATTCTACCTTTGCACACACACGTACGCGCTCCACTGGCGTTTTAACTCTGGTGTGACTATCAGCATAATCTTTTCACAGAAGTACTTCGCTTTTATGCGCGACTGTGAGAAGCGCGGGCACTCGGGATCTGCCTTGTAAGCATGTTCCGGGTCGACTGGCTCACTCCGTCGCACCGAAACATCTCCAGGCGCCAACCTTTTCATCCTAGAACGATGGGGCATCCCTGTCAGCGATGCCGCTGCTCTCTAACAAAAGAACGTAAAGGCAGATTCGATCCTCCAAGTATAGGATCGATATCTGTACCCTTACAACGTGTATAAGGAAAGATTACACAGCGGATTTCTCACGTAAGAAGCAGAAACAGTGACACGATTATTTCCCAGTCAGACTACGGTTTATTGGTCCGTGATATTACTCCAGCTATTGGTCTAGATCCAACGATCGTCGTGCTACTGTGGAATCGATGGCTTTAGGGCCTCAGCAGCCAAGCGCGACTACAGCCCGAGGGGACAGACATATTGTTCTCTAGGTGAGGCAGGATCGTGCCGACATGTCTCGTATGCTGAGTCAGGGAATGGGCTCCTCTGCAGAAAGGCTAGTATCCAGACCGACAGTATGGAGTAACATGGACTGTTACCAAGGCAGCCAACGTTTCGGCCTCCCTTCACGCAGCACCAAGAGAGAGTGGCTAGTTGTAATACTGGTCACGGGTGTGACACGTCGCTGTCTTTATGGACGAGTACCATCATCCAGTCACAGCACCAAGATGTAAGTGTCCGTGTGTGGAGACTAAAAGAGAACGAACATTGCCACAAGGGTGCATTCCTCTTCGTCATGTGGGCACAGACCGAGGGATGAAGACTGAGCAGCCATTGGGTTACATCTAATTTGCGTCGTCAGTATTTTAGTCAGCAGTCGTTACATTTAAGACGTGTAAGAGCCGGTGCCGTACATTCGATGTCTCCGTGAAGTTACCTTTCAATAACACAATGTACGCGGCATTGTGCTCGTTCTGTCCTAACCTATCGCGATACACATGGTTTTCGACTGTTTCCCTGACCAACACGCTCTCCACACGCCTCACCGATTGAAAACATCTTGTCATGTATTTCCGGGAGACCGGTTCGCCACCAACCACTGCTGGTACAGAGCCGAAACAGCAAGGAATGACGTACATCCCAGCTCAGTTCAACTCGATACTCAGCCGGGTTAAAGCCTTTAACGGTGGTGGTGGTGGTGGTGGTGGTGGTTAGTGTTTAACGTCTCGTCGACAACGAGGTCATTAGAGACGGAGCGCAATCTCGGGTTAGGGAAGGATTGGGAAGGAAATCGGCCGTGCCCTTTCAAAAGACCCATCCCGGCATTTGCCTGAAACGATTTAGGGAAATCACGGAAAACCTAAATCAGAATGGCTGGAGACGGGATTGAACCGTCGTCCTCCCGAATCAGCCTTTAACGCTGCCAGAGTTGGCAGATCAGTGAATTACATTTCCCAGCCTGTATGACCACGTATCACCTTCTAATATAATCGTGTACTCTTCCTATTGCACTGTATATGCTCTATAACTAAAATTTTGTGATTTACTATCCTTCCTATTGCTCCAGTTTTAACGGCCAGCAGGGTATTAGACTAACGAAAACCTAGGAAAACGAAATCTGTCTGAATTGCAATTGCTATTTGCAAGATATTATGTGCGAATACATGAAGCAAATTTTTCGAGTTACTTCCGTGAAACAGTACTTATTGTTTGATAGTTCTCTTCATCCAAGTATCTCATAATGCTCTTCTATCTTTTAAAAAACGGAGCTGCAATATTAGTCTGTAATTCTATGCATCCGTTCCTTTATCCTTTCTGTAAACACGAGTGACCCTTCGCCCAGTCACACCAGACAATTCGCAGTGTGACGAAATCTCGATAAACATGCGCTAGGAAAAGGGGTAGTTCTATAACGTACTCAATTTAAAATCTAATACTAATTCCGAAAGTTCTTTTCACTGTTATTTCAGTACTTACGATCATTATTTTACGGTCTCAAATTTTTACTGAAAATCTAAAGCTGGGATCATACCCCTAGATAAAGGCTCAAAGTCTTCTACTGTTCCTCTCGTGTCAAGAAAAAACCGAGAACGGCGTCAGTTTCCAGGTCGACACGGACAACGATCTGCAGATGAATGCCAGTTTTAAAAACTTACCTATCTGCTGGATCACTACACTAATACTGTTCGAATAACAAAATTCTCCAGGTCACAGACAACTACCATAAACTGTAGTGTAATTTATGTTTAATACCGTCGACTTAATAATTCTGTGATTGTTACACAGGAATGGTAACTACATGTTACTGAATGATTTATTTTGGCGGATTCATTGATAAGTTTATGAATGATTTGATTATTCTACGTATTAACATACAACAGACTTGGAAAATGAGATGTTCTATTTACTTATGTCAGAGTGACCTTACGTTTCCTCTATAAATTACATTTGAGATTAATTTTAAGTATTTCTACATCTACATGAGACTGAATGCACGGAGCTGTTAGCTCTTCGCAGTCCTGCGTTTCCTCAAACTGCTGTAAGAAGATTAGGCGCTGTGTTGTTTGTGGACGAGCGATCAATCGTGCAAATGTTTAATCGTGTGGTTGATGTCCATTTGTAAAGTCTCCGCCGCGGCCGTATTAGCTGCTGAGCTCCCATCCTTGCCGCTGTTCTGCTAAATCCGTACCGACTGAGTGCCGCCAGTACCGTGCAGCTGCTGCTCACACGAATGTTTCAGTGTCGCTGCCGGACTGACAGTCGAGAAACTTAATCAGCCATTCGTTACAGTAGTACCCATAAACAGATCCAATGACGAAAATCACTACACAATTCTGACGTTATATCAATGTTACCAAAAGATTTTACGATGCTGTTACGCATAACTTCATTGAATATTTAATGTGATTTAGAATCGAGGTATTTAATATGTTACTTCTTACAGTTTCACTCAAAATCGTATAGCGTGCAACAGAAAAAGTTGTATGGGATTCTGAAATCGAAAGGAAAATACGAGGGACGTTCAATAAGTAATGCAACTTTTTTTTCTCGGGAAATTTCTGAATTTGCTGTGGAAAATCATGGAATATTCCCACTCCAGCCCCTATACTGTCATGACGTTCCGATAGGTGAAGGCGCTATACGTGGCCTTCAAAACGGCGTTCCAAGCTGCCACTGAGTTTCTTTTGACGGAAAATCAGCACATCGCAGGTATTCACAGGCGCTTGCAGAACTTCTACGGGGACCTGGCAGTGGACAGAAGCACGGTGAATCGTTGGGCGAGGCGCCTGTCATCGTGAAACAAAGCCCGATCTCCCGCTGCCGGCGGTCCGCACACAGCTGTGACTACTGGAATGTTAGCCTTCAGCGTATTCGTCGCCTCAAAAGTGCAAACGAACTTCTCCACGACAAGGCAAAGTCTCACTTAAGTCTGGGCACCCTAGAGGGGCTCAAAAACTTTACTGGACCGTTCTTCCTCATCCAACCTACTGCCCTGATATCGTGTCTTCCGACTTCCATCTGTCCGACCCAATGAAGGAGGCATCCGCAGGAAGCAGTACGTGGATGATGGGGAGGATATTAGTGCAGCCAGACGTCGACCAATAGAGCGGCATCATGGGGCATGTAGACCCTCATGGTAAGGTGGCCTAAGGCCGGAGATTATGTTGAAAAGTATGGTTCTGTAACCAAAAGAGTGGAAAATAACATGGTGTATTGGAATCCTGAATTAAACCAATCTGCTTCTAGAAAAAGAAATGTATTGCATTTCTTATTGAACGCCCCTCGTATTTTCTCTGCTTCAGCTTATAGCGGACTGCGAGTGTGTTTTGACTTAAGGGTTTCTGTTCTGGTAGTATCACAGCATAATTACTGACTGTCATTAGATGCTTTAGGTACACTATGTGATAAAAAGTATCCGGACACCCTCTAAAACATACGTTTTTCATATAACGTGCATTGGGCTGCCACCTACTGCCACGTACTCCACATCAGCGACCTCAGTAGTCATTAGACATCTTGAGAGAGCGGAATGGGGTGCTCCGCCGAGCTCACGAACTTCGAACGTGGTCGGGTGATTGGGTGCGACTTGTGTCATGCGTCTGGAAGAAAAATTTCAACAGTCCTAAACATCCCTAAGTACACTGTTTCCGATGTGGTAGTGGAGTGGAAACGTGAAGGAACAAGTACAGCACAAAAGCGTACCGCCCGACCTCCTCTGTTGACCGACAGAGACCGCCAACAGTTGAAGAGGGTCGTAATGTGTAGTAGGCAGACATCTGTCCATACCGTCACACAGAAATTCCAAACTGCATCAGGATCCATTGCAAGTACTATGACAGTTAGGCGGGAGGTGCGAAAACTTGGATTTCATGGTCGAGCGGCTGCTCATAAGCCACGCATCATGCCGGTAAATGCCAAACGACGTCTCGTTTGGCGCAAGGAGAGTAAACATTGTACGATTGAACAGTGGAATAGCGTTGTTTAGAGTGACGAATCACGGTACACACTGTGGCGATCCGATGGCAGGGTGTAGCTATGGCGAATGCCCGATGAACATCATTTGCCAACAGTAACATTCGGAGGCGCTGGTGTTATGGTGCGGTCGTGTTTTTCGTGGAGGGGGTTTGCACCCCTTGTTGTTTTGCATGGCACTATCACAGCACAGACCTACATTGATGTTTTAAGCACCTTCTTGCTTCCCACTGTTGAAGAGCAGTCCCGGGATGGCAATTACATCTTTCAACACGATCGAGCACCTATTCATAATGCACTGCCTGTGGCGGAGTGATTACACGACGATAACATCCTTGTACCAAGGGTATACGTGTACGGTGGCTTGCAGAGTACAAAAAAGCTCACGTTCGATAGTCGGTCAGATTAGAAGAAAAATAGCACTACATATACACATTGCCACGCAGCTAGCTGGTTTCAAACTTCTGAAGTAATTGCTTAGCACACATATGGCACTGTACAAAGGGCGTTCAAAAGTTTTGCACAGTCGTTTCTAATTTGGTTTGTTTTTTGCAGGAGGAGAATGAAATTTTTTGTGAACGTACTTGGAACATTTAGCTATACATTAAACCTACTCAATGTAGCCTCCATCAGCTGTGACGCATCTGGCCCAACGTTCCTTCCGTCATGTAAATGCACTTTGGTAAAATTCTGGGAATTGACTTTTAGACCATCGCTTCACACAGCATATAAGGTCTTTCTCACTATCAAGTGTTTTACCGTGCAGGTGGGCCTTCAGACGACCAAAGAGGTAAAATTCAGACGGAACCAAGTCCGGACTGTAGGGAGAATGAGGAAAAATTTTCCAACCCACTCTCCTGATTTTCTCCTGCGGGTTGTATGGGCTGTATGGGGTTTGACAATGTCATGTTGTAGTCTGATGAGCTGACCCTGAAGCTGCAGTATGTGAGTCTTGATGGCACGTCGCAGCTTGTTCAATGACAAACAGTAACGGTTCCGGTTAATTTGGAGGCAGGTTCCAAACAGTCAATGAAAATGACACCACACTGATCCCAGAAGAAGGAGTCCATCACCTTTCGGCCTGCTGTTCGAGAAATTCTTGGTTTCTTCTTCTGAGGGGAACCCGGATGAAGCCATTCTATGGATTGGGTTTTGCCCTCAAGTTCAGACAAAAACAACCATGTTTCATCCTGGGTAATGAGGCCATCAAAACACTGTTCCCACTCTTCAGTAAAGGTCTTCGTGAGACCCTCGCACACATTCTTCCTCATCGTTTTCATTTCTTTTGTCAATAATGTAGGCACCCAACGTGCACTAATTTTTCTGTTCCCTAGTGACTGTACCAATGATACCACACTACCCAATGACAAACCAGTCATTTTAGCAAGCTGTCGTGTCGTCACACATCTGTAATTTTGGATGATTTCAAAAAATTGCTCTGAGCACTATGGGACTCAACTGCTGAGGTCATTAGTCCCCTAGAACTTAGAACTAGTTAAACCTAACTAACCTAAGGACATCACAAACATCCATGCCCGAGGCAGGATTCGAACCTGCGACCGTAGCGGTCTTGCGGTTCCAGACTGCAGGGCCTTTAACCGCACGGCCACTTCGGCCGGCTTGGATGATTTCATCAATGGTATATGAAGGATCGGACAGGTTAGTCACTCACGCACAGACAGAAGTCGTACTAATAAGTAGGCTTCTAACAGATATATTTTTAAAACGGCGTTGATTGTGCTCATTTTCTGGGTTAGTAACTTTTACGTAGTAAACATATCTGGCAGCCGGACACGTAAACACGCCGCTTCCGGGAGTTAGGTAGGTGTGTCGTCCCTGGATCGTATACGCCCAGCGAATTAACGACGATTTCTGGTGTCATTGTCTTTCGGAGGTTTCCTACAGCCGACTAGGTAAATACTTGACTTTTAACCACGTCCCGCTTCAGTTACACTTTTTCCAACCATTTCGATAACCTTATCAGATTTTCACATTTAATAACATGCGGTTATGTTTATTTCACGGCAAATAGTCACGCAGTTGTTGGTGAAAACCCTTTTGGAAATGCAATATGAAAATGTCATATTCGTAGACAAAATTTAATATTTAAAATGATGCGCGAAGTGACAAGTACAGGGACAACACGTCTAAGTCAGTTATGATACAGAAGTTAATTTTCTTTTCCTGGCGTTATCCCAAATCTTCACGGGGTCGACACGTCAACCTGGATTGGCAATGTTAGTTACAGACAATGGCTGCCATGCCCTTCCTGATTCCATCTTTTATCTCCGGGACGGAATGTGTGTACCTCGTCTGTTTGCACATGTTACTAAATGTGAAAATCTGAGGTTATCGAAATGGTTGGAAAACGTGTAACTGAAGCGGGACGTGGTTGAAAGTCAACCTCTCCTCCAGTGTTGTTACAAAATGGTTCAAATGGCTCTGAGCACAATGGGACTTAACTTCTGAGGTCATCAGTCCCCTAGAACTACTTAAACCTAACTAACCTAAGGACATCAGACACATCCAAGCCCGAGGCAGGATTCGAATCTGCGACCGTAGCGGTTGCGCGGTTCCAGACTGAACCACCTAGAACCTCTCGGCCACACCGGCCGGCGATGGGCTTAAAAAGACGGTTTCAAATATATGTATATGATAATATTTAGGCGAATAGTTTTTGAGACACAGATATGTTCCCGTATAGTAATCGTCCTTCGAAGCAGCGTTGTCCAATGCGACCTTTCCTGTTGACCACTGTGGTACTTAACAGGAAAGCCGTTGTTTTCCTGCTTCTCGATAACGCCGCAAGGTGACGCACGAGATAGCTGGAGCTGTCACAGTTTCTTGGAGCAGACATGTATACCAAAGAAGAAATATTAGATATGCTTCTAGTGTATGGTGAAAGCAGAAGAAATGCTGTTAGAGGAATAAAGCGATATGGAGAGCTGTATCTTGATCGTGAGCGTTCTACTCGCCAGCTTCTTGCACGTATTTGCAAGAAACTACTTGAATCGGGATCATGGAACGCCATACAGAGGACAAGGCAGTAAACTGCAACTGGCGAGGTACATGAAGAGGGCGTTCTAGCGTTGGCGCATAACGACCCTACTGTTTCGTCACGACTTATCGCTTCGGAATGTGGTATAACTCAGAGAAGTGTTCTACGCATATTGCACCGGCATAGATTTCACCCGTTTCACCTCTCATTGCATCAGGCACTCTCCGGTGAGGATTTCGAACGGCGCCAGGAATTTTGCCGGTTTGCTCTACAGGGCCTATAAGATGAGCCAACGTTTTTTCAATGGGTACTTTTTACTGATGAAGAGACTTTCACCAACCACGGTTATGTGAATTTGCATAATATGCATTACTGGTCAATAGGGAACCCTCACTGGCTTCAACAGGTACAGCATCAGCAACCGTGGAGTGTTAACGTGTGGTGTGGCATCGTCGGAAATGTCATTGTGGGGCCGTACGTCGTTCCGGGTATATTAAATGGCAATTACTATGCACAGTTCCTGCGAAACGTTCTGCCTATTTTGCTGGAAGAGGTACCACTAACTACACGTCAGTGCATATGGTTCCAATATGACGGCTGTCATGCTCACTCTTCCCGTGTTACTACAGAGCTGTTTAATGAAAAGTTCCCGGATTGTTGAATAGGACGACGTGCTGAAGTGAAGTGGTCAGCCCGGTCTCCTGATTTGACCCCTCTTAATTTTTTTCTGTGGGGAGCAATCAAATATAAAGTGTATGCTCAAATACCAACTACTCCGCATGATATGAAGTAACGTACAATTGAATTGTGCGCAGATATCTCACACCCTCACAGCCATTCACAAATCATTCGAACGGCGGCTAAAAATGTGCATTGCAGCAGAGGGGAAGCATTTTGAGCACATGCTTCAGTAAAGTTTTGTATCATGTACAGTAGGTATTTTTATCTTTGTGTGTATTTGCTTCGCGGGCCGGAGTGGCCGAGCGGTTCTAGGCGCTACAGTCTGGAACAGCGAGACCGTTACGGTCGCAGGTTCGAATCCTGCCTCGGGCATGGATGTGTGTGATGTCCTTAGGTTAGTTAGGTTTAAGTAGTTCTAAGTTCTAGGGTACTGATGACCTCAGAAGTTAAGTCCCATAGTGCTCAGAGCCATTTGAACTACACTCCTGGAAATGGAAAAAAGAACACATTGACACCGGTGTGTCAGACCCACCATACTTGCTCCGGACACTGCGAGAGGGCTGTACAAGCAATGATCACACGCACGGCACAGCGGACACACCAGGAACCGCGGTGTTGGCCGTCGAATGGAGCTAGCTGCGCAGCATTTGTGCACCGCCGCCGTCGGTGTCAGCCAGTTTGCCGTGGCATACGGAGCTCCATCGCAGTCTTTAACACTGGTAGCATGCCGCGACAGCGTGGACGTGAACCGTATGTGCAGTTGACGGACTTTGAGCGAGGACGTATAGTGGGCATGCGGGAGGCCGGGTGGACGTACCGCCGAATTGCTCAACACGTGGGGCGTGAGGTCTCCACAGTACATCGATGTTGTCGCCAGTGGTCGGCGGAAGGTGCACGTGCCCGTCGACCTGGGACCGGACCGCAGCGACGCACGGATGCACGCCAAGACCGTAGGACCTACGCAGTGCCGTAGGGGACCGCACCGCCACTTCCCAGCAAATTAGGGACACTGTTGCTCCTGGGGTATCGGCGAGGACCATTCGCAACCGTCTCCATGAAGCTGGGCTACGGTCCCGCACACCGTTAGGCCGTCTTCCGCTCACGCCCCAACATCGTGCAGCCCGCCTCCAGTGGTGTCGCGACAGGCGTGAATGGAGGGACGAATGGAGACGTGTCGTCTTCAGCGATGAGAGTCGCTTCTGCCTTGGTGCCAATGATGGTCGTATGCGTGTTTGGCACCGTGCAGGTGAGCGCCACAATCAGGACTGCATACGACCGAGGCACACAGGGCCAACACCCGGCATCATGGTGTGGGGAGCGATCTCCTACACTGGCCGTACACCACTGGTGATCGTCGAGGGGACACTGAATAGTGCACGGTACATCCAAACCGTCATCGAACCCATCGTTCTACCATTCCTAGACCGGCAAGGGAACTTGCTGTTCCAACAGGACAATGCACGTCCGCATGTATCCCGTGCCACCCAACGTGCTCTAGAAGGTGTAAGTCAACTACCCTGGCCAGCAAGATCTCCGGATCTGTCCCCCATTGAGCATGTTTGGGACTGGATGAAGCATCGTCTCACGCGGTCTGCACGTCCAGCACGAACGCTGGTCGAACTGAGGCGCCAGGTGGAAATGGCATGGCAAGCCGTTCCACAGGACTACATCCAGCATCTCTACGATCGTCTCCATGGGAGAATAGCAGCCTGCATTGCTGCGAAAGGTGGATATACACTGTACTAGTGCCGACATTGTGCATGCTCTATTGCCTGTGTCTATGTGCCTGTGGTTCTGTCAGTGTGATCATGTGATGCATCTGACCTCAGGAATGTGTCAATAAAGTTTCCCCTTCCTGGGACAATGAATTCACGGTGTTCTTATTTCAATTTCCAGGAGTGTATTTTGTATATTTGCTTCGTATCGTGATCAAAAGTAAATATTTTCAAATAAAAAACAAGTACGTACGAAATAATTGTGGCCAATAAGTGCCTCCTCATTTACATTTGTATTTCTGCTACTTAAAATGTATTAACATCCTGTAGTATTTTAACACTGTAAGTTGTCTACCATTTTGGTATCACAGTTGTCAAATAACTGAATAACATTTGTGCGACATCATCAATTAATTTTTGGGAAAAGTATCGCAGTATGTATTACTATTGTCGGGTAAATGGGCGTGTTTGTGTAAGGACGGACTAGCGACGTTTACCATGTACTCTGCACAAAAGTAAAGGTCGCACTGGGAAACGCCGCTTCGAAGTACGAACACGATACGAGAGCATATCTGTGTCTCAAAAACTATTCGCCTAAATATTATGATATACACGTATTTGAAACCGTCTTTTTAAGCCCATCATGTTACCCTAAAATTTAAATTAGGGTTCCATTTATAAAAACCAAAGATGGCCTCATACCTCTGTAATAAAAAATAGCAGAAACATGAAATGTGATGTATTCAAGTACCCCCTGTCTCTGCAATTCACTGCCCAAACCGCATCTTTGTCTCTATTACGGTTGGAGTAATACAAGGGGTGTTATGACTTAGCTGCCTCGCCCTGTATATTAAGGCAGACGCCATACTTTGTCGAATGCTTTCTCGATGTCGAGAAATACCACTCCTGTTCTATGTTTTATGTCTCTCGCATTGCATATGTGTTCCGGCAGACGTGGGGATTGAAGGGCAGTGCTATGTCCAGGACGGAAGCCAAACTGCTCAGGGATAATTCTGTTATTTTCTCTCAGGAACTGTGTAAGGACTCCATGGATAAGGCACTCCACTACCTTCCCCAGAAATCACAGGAGTGAGATGGGTCTGTAACTCTCGGGTAGGATGGGGTTTTATTGGGTAGGGTTACAACCTGAGCTGTTTTGCACGCGGTTGGAAAGTAGGTTAGGGACAGGCACTGGTTCTATATGGCGGTGAGTTGAGTGACTGCGGTAGGAGGAAGGTATTTTAGGTAAGGGGGATTTGTTGTTCCCTAGTTGTCTGATGTAGGCACATACGAGGTGATCAGAAACCGGTGTAAGTTCTGTTTCTATCCTCTCTTGCCTCCGCTGAGCCACTGGCCCGATTATTATTTCTGCCTGGCGGTATCGTGGCTGCTCTACTTATAGAGCACGCTTGCCCAGCCACTAGAACTGTGACGTGCCCTACTGTTCAGAGTATGCCACCGGAGAAGTTATTGCCGCCAAAGGCAGCTATCGTGGGAAACGACGTGTTCATGGCGGCTGTTCTGACCGCTGATTGAGGCACTTAATGCATATAGACAGCCCTTCGTGCATAAGATTGCTAGGTAATTCACGGCTAAACAACGATAAGTGATGAACACCCGTACAGCCGAAAACCACATCGATCATATGGAGTACAGAATCCAGCGCTCAGCTCAACACACGTTACCCGACATGCAGATTATCTAGGGTGCACAAACACCGCCTTCGAGCGCTGCAAACAAGCAGGGAGGTCACCTCACTTGTTCAGGAAGCGATGCGTCTACGTGTACTGTACATCTATGCTCTGCAAACCTCTATTAAATCCTGGGCAGAGGGATACACCCCATTCTATCAGATATCGGGAGTTTCCCCCATTCCAGTTACCTACGGAGCGCTTGCCGCTTGTGTAGTTAGGGAACTGGTGTTGTTTAGGCAAACGGTAGAGGTAGAGATAGTTTCTTGTCGGACGTGAAATGAGCTCATAACACGTCTGACACAGTCCCCCACCGGCGAAAGAGACAGGAAGTTATTGTCCAACTGTGTGGAAACAGCTCCCTATAACGACAGTCGGTATCAGCTGCAGAATTGTCTCAGAACAGTTTGAGGAATACTCTACTGGCACGAGGCAGCTTGTGTAGCTCCCTCACACGTTATTCCAGCGCCCCGCGGTTTGTGGCGATTCTGAATGCTTTTCGTACCTCGTGCAGTTCGCGTCTCACCGTGCTGCCGCCTACCACGCACCTTTGTCTGCTCGTGTGTGCACCGGTTTATGGGTATTTTAAATGAATCAACGGGAAGGGCGATTAAAATCATCTATGGCCATAAAGACGCCCTGATTTTATGAGCTCCCAAACCTAGAAATCCACCACCAATGATATGATGATATTCGATTCCAACAACTGAGACTTTCGAGTATAAAATAAGTCACAGCTCACTGGCTAGTACAATAATCCTTATAGTGGTCCTTATTGGCCCAAACGAGGAAACAACAAAACAGGGATCTCGGAGCACTTTTCTCGAAATCCTTACGTAATGATGCTCATTACTATCAAACATCGAAGTTATCAGTTTACGCGAAGACTGTAAGTAGTGTATTCAATGCGAGACATTCTAGAGGCTCTTAATTTAGTACGGTCTCTTTCTAGTAAGGCTGCGAGCAAAGCGCAGTCTTGACAATGCATTAAGGGCGAAACTGAGACAGGCAGGCAGTGGCCCAGCGGCTGTCTAGACTAGCGCGGCCGGGTCAGGGCGTTTTGTTTGTGGAAGCGGTGGTAATACTGGCAACCGCGACGAGGTGCGGCGCGCCGCTCCGCAGGTGCCACCCGCCCCTGTCGCTGTTGTTGCAGCCGCTCTGGGTTATTTGCTCACGCGGCGCTCCTTTCAAATGCAGATTGCTACAGTCTGCGCCGCGCCGCGCCGCGCCGCGCTTCGAATTTGGCGCCGGGCACACCGCGCACCGCACACCACAGCATTCCCCGGTTTCGATTTCCCGCGCCGGGACCGCCCCCCCGCATCCAACCCCGCCTCTTCACGTGTGCCGAGCCTATCGGGAAAAGCACACGCCTAGTCGCCTGTTTTTGCTTACGTCTTCGTATACATCTGCGTCTGCCTACTTCTCAAACGTAACTAGGCGAGAAAACAACGTGCCTGCCATTTTTGTTTATATAGAAAGCTTCCTCGATCCTCGAGTAGATCTGCAGATCAGTATTACTGATCGATGCTTCTCTTAAAGATATTTTAAATCTTATAGTCTTCGGGACATTCAGATTTGTCGTTTCTGATTCTATATGTATACTAAATTGAAAATAAATTCTTTTCTCCAACAACAGCAGAAAGCTTACTCCTTCATTATAGCGGGAATAATTTTTTTTGACAGAACACGATCTGCTCTTATTTTGGCTTCGCATGGTTATAGGATTACTACCATTCCGTTGGTGGCTACTGTCCTTATGATCTCGGTTTCGATTCTGGGTGACCATCTCGGATGTTTCTACAGTTGGAAGGATTTTATTTAGATTCGTAAGGCTTAGTGTGAACAAGGCGACGAGAGACTTTATTTCGTCCCTGTACAATGTCAGCCCAGTATCTTTAAACGTGCGTCAGCTCGTTGGTGGCGAGCGAGAAAATATTTGTTTTATTTACTTCCCATCGAAGGGAGAAACCGCCGTAAACAGATTAGTAGGATATTGCACAAAATACATTGACTTTGGGTGAATGTCGTTCATGTTCAGTGTGCATGTGGGTTCTGTAGGCTCCAAATTACACCATTGTGTTTGTTTACTGGTACACTTATGTGGAAAGTCGCCTCATCGCTGAACACGATGCGTTGTGCAGAAGTGTTATCATTGTCAATAGCATTATGAAGCTCGCCAGAAAATTCCATATGTTTACGTTTGTCAGATGCAACTTCTGTGGCTTCGTTACCAACCGACGATTAAAACAGTGTGCCGGACCGAGACCCGAACTCGGGACCATTGCCTTTCGCTTGCAAGTGTTCTACCGACTGAGCTACCCACGCACTACTTATGATCTGGCGTCACAGCTTTACTTCTGCCAGTACCTTGTCTCCTATCTTCCGAACTTCACAGAAGCTCTCCTGCGAACCTTGCAAAGCTAGCACTGATGGATGTATTTATGTTTCTTGTGAGAGTGCTCCTAACTAGATGTGGACGCAGTCTGGAATCTTGTATTTCAAATACACTTGTGGTAACTGGGACGATATTTCGTAGTGAAGTCAGTGGCGGCTCGTAACCATACATCTCGCAATGGCTCGTCTGCGGACCTACTTTCACTGTAACTGGTTTTTTCCTTACACACTAATATCACATAATAAGTACCGCCTGTAGCTTCGATAGTGCCTTGGTTCGTCAAGAAAGGGACTCCGTAAGTTTCATCAGGTGCTCCATATTCATATGAAGTGGCTCATTCATTATTAGATCCCATAAAACTACCACACTGCGAGGATGTTGATTGTTGTGTTTCAACAGCTATTGAAGATGGTTTCAGATATTTTTCCTATCGAGTTAAGGTAAGATGATACAGCGGGCGATTCGAAATGCGGGTGTTCGTCAAACCAGTAATGTAGTAAACACTGCTGTTGACATCTTGGAAGACCACTTCCACGCACTGCAGGCTAAACGTCTCTTTGGATTGGCGGTGCACTCACGCCTTGACTCGGTTGAAAAGGGGAGAATGGGGGCCCGTCGGACCACATTATGGGCCTCTAGCCAGCTACTACCCATTTTCCGTATTGCTTGTTCCAGTGAAGACGTGCAGCCTTATGTACCATTGTGAGTAATGGCCTTTCGCAAGATACCCAGTGCCAAAAGTCATTTTTATGCAGCTCCCTCGACAATGTTTATTCTGAATCTGGTTGAATTGAAATTGACCTGCATTCATTGACAGCGGAAATGCCACTTGGGTTTGAATCCGATTGTCATTGACAAGGCGTGACACTTCTCTCCACTTCCTGCCGGTTAGGAACTTTTTACAACCACTGATCGTACACCGTGTTACGTGACTGAAAATAGTAAACGAGTCGCTGTAGACTCGTTGGACAGTCTGCGTCGCTAAACCAACAAATCGGGCAACTGCATTCACGGAGTTGTGATGGGCACGTCCAGTTTGTTTCTGCAACTTTGTTACGTCTGTATTTCCGGATTTCGTAATGCGCTGATTCCATACAACCACCTGGTACATACTCACCACATCGTTGCCATGACTTACATCGTCAGTGGAGGATCACATGACTGTGCGGTATCAATTCTGTATCTTGCACAGTAGTGCCATAGTGACCAAAGTACCCTTTTGAGGGGATTACAAATATTTTGCTTACTGAGTATATATATCACCGCGTGAGAGAATCGAAGAAGGACAGAGAGAGAGATAGAGCACTAATATGATGATTCTATTTGAAATAGCTTATAAAAATAGATTAAATACCAATGAGCTGCCCCATGACTGATTTTAGTGTAGGTCGCCACGTCACCATCATATTGATGGATGTAAACCACGCCGGCCGGAGTGGCCGAGCGGTTCTAGGCGCTACAGTCTGGAACCGCGCGACCGCTACGGTCGCAGGTTCGAATTGTGCCTCGAGCATGGATGTGTGTGGTGTCCTTTCGTTAGTTAGGTTTAAGTAGTTCTAAGTTCTGGGGGACTGATGACCTCAGAAGTTAAGTCCCACAGTGCTCAGAGCCATTTGAACCATTTTTTGTAAACCACTGTCAAGCTCAAATACAAGTGCACGGTCGTCATGAAGTTCAACACCTAGTACTGAAAGGACGTGTATTACTAACACCAACGTACAACGAGAACAGAATTCACTTCGTGGGCGGAGATTGCAGCTGTTTGCAGAAACATCGAATACTCCTGAGAACTGGTATTTATACAGACATCGAATACTGCAGTATCTGCAAACATTACAAGACTGAAAGTTTTCAAGAATCCTCGAGAAATGATAAGTACTAAGCAACGAACAATATCTGGTGACCGGGTTTGAACTGTCGATCCGTAGATCTGTAGCACTCATCGAGCGACGTTAAACACCACACCACATTGGGTTCACAACAGTTTGCTGCGTTGTCGCCACTCCTGGAGAAATAGCCACCTGCTGTTTGATAAGTTCTTATTACAGCCAACTAAGCACCATGGATCTAAATCTTGTCAGTAGTCCTGTTTGCGGCGGCGCTGGCGGATCATTGTGTTGTGGTCGTGTTGTTACATCCGCTTCACTATGATGAGCATCGATGGTAGCCCCTGCTGTCGAAGCTTCACTGTCGGCAGGTAGATCTTTAATTCCTTTGAGCTTCCTATCGTCAGTCTGCCCCTCTGGACTGTACAGAAGACATGGATGACGTCTCTGCACTTTTGTCTTCTTTATGAATCTCATAACCCTCGACGTCAAATGTGACATCCAACAAGCCACGAAGGATACGATACAGCCCAAAGTAGCGTTTTAGAAACTTTTCCGATAGTCATACTTTCTGCAAAGGCGTAAAAATCCAAACCGAGACTCCTGTCTTACTCGTCGGTGCTTGAGATTGTAGTGGTCTCGGTGCCCCTCCTGGGCGTCCAGAAGCCATATGCGAGCCAGCAGTCTTGATTCTTCTGTCCTAGTGATGACGTGTTTCACGTAATCATCCTGGGTATCATCCAGCTGAAACTGGAACAATTTATGCATTGTAGCTATGGACTCGTGATCGTGGAGCAGAAAGAACGGTGTGAAGCCTGTAGTGTCTTGCTTCGCTGTGTTCTTTGCGAATGTCACGATTGGTAGTACTGAATCGTAATTTCCCTGTTTGACATCAACGTAGATCGAGAACATATCTGCCAGCATCTTATTAAAGCGTTCTGTGACGCCATTCGTATTTACGTGGCTGGTTGCTGTCATCTTGTGGGTGACGTCACAATGTGAAATTACCTCTGATACTAGTCTCAATTGCCGAAACTTTCCACGATCATGTATTATCACACTGGATGCTTCGTTCTTCAAAATCATGGCTTTGCAATTTCCGGAGCTTCTGCACTCGGCACAGCTTTAGTGACGCATAATGGGTGACATAGTCAATGCAGATTGTCATCCATCGATTATCCAACTTCTGGAACCTCCAAAGAGGTCTATCCCGGAACGAGATTTTCACTCTGCAGCGGAGTGTTCGCTGTTATGAAACTTCCTGGTAGATTAAAACAGTGTGCCGGACCGAGACTCGAACTCGGGACCATTGCCTTTCGCTTGCAAGTGCTCTACCAACTGAGCTACCCAAGCACAACTCACGCCCTGTCCTCACAGCTTTACTTCTGCCAGTACCTCGTCCCCTACCTTCCAAACTTTACAGAAGCTTTCCTTGCAGAACTAGCACGTAAAAGGCTATTCACATTACTGCAGTTAGCTACTTTTCATTATTTCATACTTTTTACATATGATGTATTGTTTCGAAGAAACTTATTTTTCGGACCACCAACAAACAGGATGGGGTAAACGAAAGTGGCCCGGACGAGTGCATACGACTGGACGTGAATGTATGTATATAGCCACACCCTGTGACGCGCACACCACGTGTACGCCCGCCAAGTGATCCACGCCCGTTCAGAGCTTAGTGCGGGCTGTGTAAGTGTGAGTGGAGCAGTGTAAAGGGGACGGTGGTACTCACAGTGGAGCAGCGAGTGATCGTAAAATTATGTGACCACAAAGTCGGGAAAGGGTTTGTTCAGTTGGTTGCTGAGAAACGTAATGGTATCAAAGTGCCAGCAAAGAGTGCCATGTAACGCTTAGTCAGAAAATGGCGTCAGACAGTATTTGTTTTGAACAAGTCGAAAAACATTCTGAAACGTGCCCACACACCAGAAAATGTGACTGCAGTTCACCAGAAAATGCTTCGCAGTCCTACCAAATGAACCTGACGTCTGTCGCAAGAGACCGGCAGATCACGTCTATCATGCGGACGGAAAGTCCATCTGGGCCTGCACTGAACCCCTGCGGAGTGTCTATTGTTCATGCATTAAAACCAGCAGATGCTCCTCAGCGTCTCCAGTTTTTTGAGTGGCTATTCACTGAGATGAAAATGCCTGGCTTGGACATGGATCTGTTCTTCATGTCTGATGAAGCCTGGTTTCACCTCAGTGTTTATTTCAACTCACAGAATCACTGGTTCTGGGCAGCGGAGAATCTACGTAACTTCCACGAAAACCCATTGTGTTGTCAGAAGGTTGAGGATTGGGGTGCAGTGTCTGCACACCACATTATTGGTCCCATCTTCTTTCATCGCACACTTACCGCAGCACATTACATTGCCAACATTTTGAAACCATTTGTGGCAGCGTTAACGGAGGAGAAAGAGACCTACAGCTACCTCAAACGGGATGGAGTAACTGCCTATACAGCCGGAAGGAAGTTGATGCACGTTTAAACAACCTTCACACCTGACGGAGTGTTTAGCTAAGGTCAGTCTGGTCGCTGTCCTAGATGACCATCCTGGTCACCTGACCTGTCAGTGTGTGATTACTTTGTATGGGGGCCTTCAAGTTTAAGCTGTACCGCAACAACCTTCACAGTCTTCAAGAACTGCAGCAGAACATTTCGGATGAGATTGCAGCAATTCTAGCAGTCCAGCTTCGAACCACCTTCAGCAACTTGCTGACCAGGGCCCAAAGAGCCAAGAGATGAATGGTGGTCACTTTCAGCATTTGCTGTAGTCATGTCAGTACTTTGTTTCCTTTCCTCTGCTGTGTTTCTTTGTACCCTGGAACTCTGTTCGGCGGGGCACTTTTCTTTGCCCCACCCTGTAGAAATAATCATAGATACAGTACACGCTCCCACTGGGCCAAGATGTGGAACAAAATTGGCCGTGCCCTTTTCAAACTCATTACGACTATGTCGGTATTCAGTTTAAGAAACTTGGCGAAACGCGAGGAAATCTAAAACAAGATGAACTGAGGGAGACCCCGAACCTGCTTACTGGGTATTATTTATTTGTTCTCCTGTTCTCGGATTTAATATTAAAGGAAAAACGATTCGGTAGGGACGGTCCAACATAATGGCTCCCACGTACACGAGACGAAAGCCCTCTTGGCTGCTTCAGTGCTCTTACGTTAGGGATAAAGTGTTCAGTTCACCAGTTCCTAATGCGCAAACTCTTACGTCGCGAATGATAGATACTGTATGGGCAGAAACGAAAGAAATTTTGGCAAAGAAATGGAGAGAAATTGAGTATCGTTTAGACGTTTTGCGTGCATCACATGGAGCCCACGTGGAAACCTACCGATAAAAAACTTTATGAATTAAGCTACAATTTGCAACAAACCACTTAGTTGTAACTAACGTTGTTCCTTAGAAATAACATTTCGTGATAGACGTCATCTCACCTTGTACTGCTAAACATTACAAGGTGTAGATGTAATAGATTTAAGAGAACTACATCGGCTTTTGTTTACTATTGCAGTAGTATCTTTTAGGTTTCCCTTTTTAACTCTGGGAAGTCTTCATGCATTATTGTAGGTGTTCAGAACGCCTTGTCTTAACGCTAGCACAGAAGCATGGTGAATTGGAGGCCGCATTATTATTCCTGTTGGGTAAAATGAGCTAATGAGACCTGCATCTTTTTTGCGCCGGGAAGCTAATTTGGCGTTTTCGGAGTGCGAAATAAGCGCTGCGAACACGTCGTCCGTCAGGCGGCAACAGATTCATTATGTTGATTGTAGAGCGCCGGCACGTTTCATCGACTCCACCCTATAGAATCTCCTTCAGATTATTAATCTCACCAGGTCCACCATCCCCTGATGCGACTCATTTATACAGATCATTACACTCATTGATCCAAACAGCCAGACTGGAGGTTAGTTGTAAAATTAATTATCTCTCGTAATTAGTCAGGCCAAAGTTTTGGCGAGGCCAGCAGCTGTGAAAAGCGTTGCTATTATTCCCCACTGATCGGCCATCCAGCGCTTGATTAGAATTGATGAGCAGTATCTGGCATTCATAATATGGTGGGGACTCGGTGTGATACTGCGCGTCCTAACGACGCAGCGCAGCGGCGCACCTTGCGCACAATTGCACCTCTTTTTTGCCGCGGAAGGCTCCTTTAATTGAAATAACATGGCTATTAGTTTTAACAGCCTCCGGCTTCCGGGCTGTTTTGTCGCACTTCTAAGCTACTGCTCCCACTTCCTGCGCGAATTGGAAATAAAACAGGCGCTAAAGACGCTTTGGCCTCTGCAGGTACTGCGCAATGCGATTCAGCACTAGACACTTTTCTAATTTAGATACGCATCTGAGAATACTCTCTCCAAGTTGAGACAGCTATAAAGAGTAACAAAGGCGGAAAGTGGAAACGGAGAATACTCACTTATGAATATTCACCGTTGTACTAGACTGGCGTACTAACTATTGCTCCAATAGTGATTCCGCTTATGAGCCAGACAGCAAATATAAGAATTACAGTGTCATATTCGGAATATTTATTAATAATCTGACCAATCACGTACTGCCCACTCCGCTGATTCCCTCCTGCTATGTGGGAGAAGCTCCATAAAAATGGAGAAAAATACTTTAATTCTACAGAGCTTACAGCAGATTACGTGTAATGACGTGTCAATTCTGACTCTTCTGTTCCAATCAGCTGGTCATCTTATGCGCATTATCTTGAAAGTACATCTCATGCAACTTTATTAGCTGTGGCATATCCTTTTTTAAACGAAGTACTTGCCAGTTTCAATCATTAGAGCAAACTCGAAAATTCGAATTCATCTGCTGGAGGTACGTTAGACGCACTGTAAAGCGACTTATAATAAATAAACTGAAACGCATGTCATCCATAATCTAACATCATGGCTTAAGTATACAGCGTAGAGAGCTGCACCATTCTACACTTTTCAGACGTTTGCCTCCAGTTAGCCCTGTAAGAGAAATTTAACGTATTTTCTGATTTAATTTACAAATGATGGCATTCACTTTTATATGTTGCAGCCTTTTTCTGAAATTACAAAAATTATTCCAGAAAATTAAGGTTTTTCTGAAAACATTTTCCAAGGTACAACATAGCATGTACAAAGGAACGAACATTCGACTGAAATTTAAAAACGCTACGATCTAGAAAATCTTGTTAATACTGTATTTAACGGCGTATCTGTTACATTATTGCTCTACTAGTCACCAATAATCTCTAACTTAAATCATATTAAGCACAAACATTATCAAAAACCAGTTACAAGTTAAATATATTTTTAAACAGAAGCTATTCTAAATTAACACAAATTTGCATTTCGAAGACAGGTAAAATTATTAAGACATTATAGAAGCTTAGTTTATTTGCAAATTTCACATCTTCCAATACAAAGGGCTTTTTTCTGTTTCAAGATACAAGTTGGTGTGGTACCGACGAAGTATGGCGTAGCTGTCCAAATTTTATATAAATAGTTCTAAATGTATATAGTATTTTACTCACTATACAGTTCTGTACCCGAAGAATTAAAACACATTCCAAATGGTTTTAATATATCATGCAGCATTTAAATGTGCAGAATGCGAAATATTTATAATTGCTGCTCGAAACACCACCTAATGTCTAACAACAACGAAAACTGTAAAAAATGGTAGAAGTTGCTTATGGCGGTCTCTGGCGCGGGTTCCTCCATGTGATTTTAAAACCAGTCGCTAGACTGAAGTATTCACCAAAAAGCATGGTGCGTTCCTAGGTAAGCTATACTGTCCTCTCCCCTACGCTCATGAGACAAAACACTATGTCCAGCCGTTTAATAACGTGTTGCTTCACTTTTGGAACGCAACACAGCAGCGATTATGCGAACGTGGATTCGACATGTCTTTGGTTGACTTTCGGAAGAACGTTGCACAAGATGTCTAGGCACAGGTCGTACCGCTCCCGTAAATTATGGGCAGGTGGTTGGTGGACGCGAAGCTGAGGCCAAATAACTTCCCACACATGTTTCACCTTCTACATATCAAGCGAATTGGTCAACCTAGACAACGTGAGTTTACTAACATACTCCTCAAACCACTGTAACACCGGTCTAACTTTGTTACATGGACATTTGACCTTCGGAAAGATGCCATCTGTGTCGGGGATGACATCAAGCATATAGAGATCCAGATGGTCCTCAATAATGTCGACCTAGTCCTCATCCTGTCACGGTGCCTTCAATTACGACCACAGGTACCATGGAAGCCCAAATAAATGCCTCATAGCGTAATATTACACCCAACGGCTTGAGTCCTTGGCATCGCCTGGATGGCACCGTGTACATGAGTGACATTTCTGGCACACATCCACTCACGTGTGCCTGACAAGGAAAGAGATTTGATACGTTTGAGAAATTCAGAATCCAAATATAGACTCTGGCTGTAAGAGAGAGGACGAATCAGGTGGCGGTAATCACAGGAAGATATGGTGCATAATTAATGAGCTGATAAACCTGATAGAGGATAACCGGAGGAGTAAGTCCGCATAATTTTCAGCTTTCCAGAAGAAAATTAGTAACAGTCACAAGATGGCACCTCGATTGAAAAGACAGTTCCACCCGTTCCATTCAATTTCGATTCATAGTAACGATTCGACGGAGGAAGATGCTGTTTTTAGTGGTAGGGCACGTTTGGCGCCTTTGCAGAATTACAAATGTAAAAGCTGCCCGTGCTATTTGTCTGACGGCCGCGGGAGGGACAGCTGCCTCCCTGATCAGGTTGTCGGTCAGGACCGTTTCTGTGCAGTGTTGCAACACTGGTGTGTCGTCCCAGACATGCGCATTCTGGAGACCCACTATTTACTTCTTTCATTCTCGTATCAGTTTTCCATAAGTAGGTTGCTGGGGCCATTCGCAGTCCGGAATTATGGATTTATAGCTATTCCCATACTGTGAAGCCTGCCTCATTTCTGTACATCGTTCTTGGATAAATGTACTGATTTTAATTCAGTTTACAGTTCCTCAGGCACATCTGTAGTCGTTCCCCTGTCCCTAAATAATCTTAATCACGCTGTAACAAAAAAAAAACCTGTTTTCGTTTGTGAGGTCTGATGCTAGTGGTCGTGGCGAAAGGCATTTTTACAGTTAAGGTCTGGTTTGTCTTTGAAATTACCGGGAAAGGTAGCCGAGCTGCAAGTACATTTGGGAGCAGTTGTACTCCATCTTTTCTCTTAATTAATCTCGCCAAGAAGAGTGCCAATTCTCTCCAAGGCTTCATACTCGTAAGCCTGAGTCTTCTCAAGCATATACTATAACTGCACAGACGATACAAGCGTGCCCGGACATGACCATCGATCTAGTGCAATGAAAAACTTCATTCAGCCGGCCATGCGACTCATTTCCATGGTTCCATTGTCGTATCCAGAAGGTCACGTGCCCACTGCAGTCGTAATCAGAGATGTCGGTGGGTCAATACGCAAACACGTTGGGGTCGTTTGGTGGGGAGACTGTGTTCAACAACGTGCGCTGCCACGAAACACGTATTCCTCCTGTACCAGCATTGCGCTGTGTCGTCAGATCTGCCAAGATTGCCTCCTTTACAGAGAGGACTAGCCGGACTTCCTGTCCTTTCTCGCCTACTCGTGGTTTTACCGTACTTGACCACTTTCAGAGATGCCGACGACAGTAGCGTGCTAACAGCCGACCAGAATCGCCGTTTCAGAAATGCTCGTTCTCACGTCCCGGGACACACTAATATTCCCTTTGTCAACGGCACTTATGTCAGCTACTTTGATTATTTGCGGCCCATTTCGTTGTTAGTATGAACCCCCATTTGTATATGCTCCACTTATATACCTTCCTTACCTCATGACGTGGCCCCAGCACCACCAGAAGGGATCCAGTCTCGCAATGGGCAATGGTCATAATGTTGTGACTCCTCAGTGTATGTTGCAACGTAATGCGACCAGACTTTCTACTGCGGTTCGTAAAAGAAACGACACTGGAGTAAATGTTTGTCTGGTAGGTGTAAATATTACCTTATTAAACAGGGTCGTTTCTTTCCAAACCTTGAAGAATGATAGTCCTTCCTGCATGCAGGCGGAGAGGAGTTTTGGAGGACTTTCCGAAAAATACAGACAGCTACATTGATATGTGCATTGCAAAATATTTTGTCGGAATAACATTAACATTGCTGTCCACAAAAAAAGTGAAACTGCTGCTTCCAGTGAAACATCGCTGAAAATAAATAAATTCACGTATGAAACGATCTACAAAATTTCGTTTGGTCGTATAAAAGCTCTTCCCCTACAATAAATGATGCGATAGACATGCCTACTAAGTTAAACAAGCAACTAATGTCTTTCCCAGCGATTCAGCGATGTTGCACAGTATTTTGGCAGCTGGCTCTAGGATGACGACTGTAAAGCCTTTGTTTTCATGAATGCCACCCCAGCTCGCGTATCACTCTCTCCACTATTCTGCGATACTACAAAACGATCAGCCCTTCTCTAAGCATTTACAGTGTCCTCCATTAATCCTATCTGGTAGGGAGCCGATACAGCACAGCAGTTCTTCATCTTCATCAGTACTCTGCAATGCACTTGACGGTCTGTGGCGGAGTGTACTTAAGGTACCACTAAGAGGTTCCTCCTTCAATGTTCCACTCGCGACTGGTGCGTGGGAATAATGATTGCCAGTAAGCCTCTTTATTAGCTCCAATTACTCGAAAATTCTCCTGGTGGTCATTATGCAAGATGGATCCGGAACGAAGTAATAAATTGTCCGACTCTCTCCGGAAAGAACTCTCTCGAAATTTCAAAAGTGAACGCCTCCGTGATGCACAACGCCTCTTTTGTAACGTCTGCCACTGCAGTTCGTTGAGCATCTCTGTAACGTTCTCGCGCCGACTAAACGATCCCGTGAGGAATTGCGGCGCCCTTTGTCGGATCTTCTCTATCTCTTGTATCGGTGCTACCTGGTAAAGGTCTCAGATTGATGAATAATAATGAAGAATCGGTCGAACAAGCACCTTGTATGCTGCTGCCTTCGTGGTCGAGTTACGTTTCCTGAATATTTTTCCTATGAACCACAGTTAGGCATCTGCTTTTCCTGCTGCTTGTTTTATATGGTCATTCTACTGAAGGACGAACTGAATAATTGCTACTAGATATTTTACTGTAATTACTATTTCCAGCAACTTCTCATCAATAGTGCAGTTGTGCAGCAGCGGATCTCTTTTCCTATGCGTGCACAATATGTTACATTTATTTACGTTCTCCAGAATAGGACGCACAAGCGTAGTGTACGCAGTCTGTTTAGTGGATTTGTTGCATCTTCTAAGTGTCCTGCCAATAACATGCAGTCTTTGGTTCACCTACACCACAACATTGTCTATGTGACCGTTTCAATTTAAATTGTTACAGTCGTTAACTTTTGGTATTTAGTTGAATTGACAGCCTTTAGATTTGTGTCATTTATCGTGAAACCGAAATTTAACGGATTACCTTTAGTACTCCTGTTGATGATCTCACACATTCCATTATTTAGCGAAAATTGCCAGTTTTCACGCCATATAGATGTTTCGCCAAAGTCATTTTTCAATTCGTTTTGATTTTCTGTTAACTTTACTAGATGGCAAACAACAGCATCATCAAAAAAAAAAACTCTATAATAGCTGCTCAGATTGACTCTTGAGAGATTTAAGTAGATCAAGAACTGCAGAGGCCCAAACCGTGTGGTTGGGGAACAACAGATATCAGCCGCGCTGGGTAGCCGCGTGGTCTCAGGCGCCTTGCCACAGTTCGCACGGCTCCTCCCGTCGAATGTTCGAGTCCTTCCTCGGGCATGTGTGTGTGTGTGTGTGTGTGTGTGTGTGTGTGTGTGTGTGTGTGTGTGTGTGTGTGTCTGTGTGTGTTTTATCCTTAGCGTAAGTTAGTTTAAGTTAGATGAAGTATTGTGTAAGCCTAGGGATCGATGACCTCAGCAGTTTGGTCCCATAGGAACTTACCACAAATTTCAAAAACTGCTAACAGATATCACTCCTGTTATACATGACGACTTTCCGTCATTTACTACGAACTCTGACCTTTCTCACAGGAAATCACTAATCCAGCCGCATAACTGAGACGCTACTAAATAGGAACACAATTTGATTGGAAGCCTCTTGTGTGGAACTGTATCAAAAACCTTCTGGAAATCTATAAATATGGAATGAATATGAGATCCCTTGTAGATAGCATTAATTACTTCATGTGAATAAAGATATCGTTGTGTTACGGAGGAACGATGTATTTCTGATTCCGTGCTGACTATTAATCAAAAGATCGTTTCCTTCGAGGTGATTCGTGATGTTCCAACACAGTATATTTTCCAGAATGCTACTACAAATCGGAGTCAGTGATATGGGTCTGTAATTCAGAGGATTACTCCTACTTTCACTCTTGAGTATTGGTGTGACTTGCGTAACTTTCCAGTCTTCAGATACGGATCTTTCGTCGAGCAAGTGGTTATATGTGATTGCTCACTGTGGAGCTATTACATCAGCATGCTCTGAAAAGAATCTAATTTGTATGCAAATTGGACCATAAGACTTGTGTTTATTACGTGATTTGAGTTGCTTCGCTATATAGTGTATACCTATTTCTAAATTACGCACATTGACAGCAGATCATGATTCTAAATCTGGAATAATTACTTCGTCTTCTTTGATGGAGTAATTTCGGAAGTCCATATTTAGTATGGCATTACAATCGGTATCATTACTATCTCTATCACGCATCGAAGGTATTTGTTGTGTTCTGCCACTGGTGTACTTTACATGCAACCAGAATCTGGTTTGTCAAATTTCGAGAAAGAATTTCGTTGAAGAGAACGTTAAACGCATCAGGTACTGAAATTCGCGCAAAATTTCAGTCTTCTGTAAAACTTCGCCAATCTTCCGTATTTTGCTTTCTGTGACATTGGGCATACTTTTTTCGTTGCTTCTGTAACAGTATTCTGACTCATTTTGTGTACCACGTGGGAACAGTTGGTATAAATCTCTCACTAGCTGTCGTTAGGATTTCTTTCAAGTTTAAGCCGCATCTGGCCTACGCTAACACAGTTACTTTGGAAGGAATGGAGACTGTCTCTTAGGAAGACCCCAAGTGAATTTTTATCCTCTTTTTTTTTTAGAAACACATATTCTGCGTTTATTTTTGGTGGTTTCTTGAAATTACTGCAACCAGTTCTCTTTTGTTTTGTTCTTCAAATATTTTACCATCCCATTAACGGTACCGGCCTGTGTCTCCGAGCGGTTCTAGGCGCTTCAGTGTGGAACCGCGCGACCGCTCCGGTCGCAGGTACGAATCCTGCCTCGGGCATGGATGTGTGTGATGTCCTTAGTTTACAAACTGCCTATTGGCTTCTGTCTCGGGTTCTTCGGCCGACGTTCATCTAATGATTTTTGTGACGTTTCGCCAGCACGAGTGGCTGGCATTGTCAAAGCTTCACCTTCCATAGCCGGTGGTGAACTGGAGGGTGAAGCTTTGACAATGCCAGCCACTCGTGTTGGCGAAACGTCAGAAAAATCATTAGATGAACGTCTGCCGAAGAACCCGAGACAGAAGCCAATAGGCAGTTTGTCAACAAGTGGCCACGAAAGCCTTGACAATTTTGTCCTTAGTTTAGTTAGGTTTAAGTATTTCTAAGGTCTAGGGAACTGATGACCTCAGATGTTAAGTCCCATAGTGCTCAGAGCACCATTAACGGTTCCGAACCGCCTGGCGATTCATTATCAGATGATACATATTTATTGATTGTCTGTAGCAGTGTGGGAGTCCTGTAGCTGTGGAAAAATGTATAAACGAACGTGTAAGCACTGAGTGTATCTATTCACAGCTTCACGACTCCCACACTGCTACAGACAATCAAGACATATGTATCATCCGATGTTTTTTATTTATTTAATCATCTGATGATGAATCACACGAATGATAGAAGCTAGTACTTTGATAATCATCTTGTCTTTAGTAATGTGACTGAAGAAGTCATAAACCATAATTCTTTTGTAGTTATCAAGAAGAGGGCCGTTTGAAAAAGCGTCCCCCTTGTACATCCATAAAAACTCAGAAGGGATCAGTGGTACTTTAAAGTCCACCAAGCGGTGGTGAAAAGGTTCCCTACTGGTTGAGACTAACAGTGTAAAACAATTGGAACTATTTAGGAATCCAATTATTACATAATTGTTGAGCTGCATAACCCCCTTAACGCCAGCAAGGCTGAGGTTACGTGCTGTTACGTCATGGGCGTAGACACTGCCGAGCAAGAATGGGCATCACAGAGGATAGTGGATGTGGAGCAAAGGATGCCTAGGAACAATGAAGAAATTGAGAAGATCGCTACCTTCATTGTGGCCTTCAATTCTCCTATGCTGCCTGAACCCATCATGGCAAGTTTCCTCCCGCTTAGAGTGAGGCCTTTTGTACCTAACCCTTTGCGATGCTACAAATGTTCGCGTTTTGTCCACACAACGTTGAGTTGCAAAGGAGAAGCGACCTGTGGGAAGCGTGTGAATGGCAGCGCATGAAGGTTGGACTGACTGCCCACTTCCAGCAGTCTGCGTTAACTATCAGGGAGGCACGCAGACTTGAGCCGAGACTGCTCTGTTTTTGCTGAGGAATGCAAATTTCAGGAAATTAGAGTGACCAAGCGGATACCCTGCGCAGAAGTCAAAACGGAATATTTGAAGACAGAATCGCCTGTCTTTGCCACTTTTTATGCTTCCACGGTGCATAAATCTGTCTCCAAGGTCGACACTTCGGCCTAAATGACGTCTAATGTATCAGTACCCACCACCAGCACTTGTCCTTGCACCTCTACATGCCAAGTAAAGACAGAGCGATCCAAGCAGCTAGGACAGAAGAGACCAGCAATACTTTCGCCGAGAGCATTACGAAGGTACCCCAAAAGCAGAGTGCCTTCCAACACGCACTTTCCTTTCCGCCTCATCCTTGCTGGCAAAGGGAGCAGGGAAAGAGTTAAAACTGTCTGACTGATGATGACGATATCATGTACTTTGATACCTCATGACTGGATCCAAGCAGCCCCTCCACCCCCTCGCTCTACAAGTGCCTTACCACCCTGGTGCAAGGACAGGGGCAAATCAGGAAAATCAGGACTACACCAATGAAATGGCTCCCATACTCCAGTGGAATATGTATTGATACAGGACTCATCTGGAAAAACTGAGTCTCTTTGTACAGGACAGACGCTTTTGCCTCTGTCTTCAAAAAAACTTGTTTTAAACAGACTGATGTGCCTGAACTTGGAAGCTATCACCCCTGCGGGAAAGACGACCTTATTGGTGACGGGGCAAAAGGTAGGGTAGCAGTGTTCGTCCAGCACACTTTACACTCCTCACCTGTGTCTTTAACCACAACGCTGCAAGCTGTTGATGTTGGGATAGCGGCCCATGTTTCTGCTATGATGTGCGCTCTGTAGCAACCACCCAATGAGCCTGTTGGCAGTGTCACTCTCACACATCGTCTTGATAAACTACCCTGTTCCTTTCTCCTTTTAGAAGATCTCAATGCACACAGTGTGCTATGGCGTTCTAATCAGCTTGCCCCAAGGGACGCTCACCTTTGGAACTGATACGCACTACAGTACTGATGAGCACGGATCAAGCTACACGTTTTCGCACTGCTACTGGTTCGTCTACAGCCATAGATCTCTTATTTTGCTCAGCTGACCTTGCAGACACTGCTCAATGGGGAGAGAACGACGACCTTCACGGTTGCGAAGCCGCCGAGGTGATTGTTCAGAAAGGCTAACTGGGTGGTTTACAGGCAGTTAGCTGTTTTCAGACAGTGTGACGGTGTCCAGGACTGGGTGGATCATCTTTACACCCGTGATTCACCACGCCGCTGATGCATCCATCCCAAAGTCAAGGAGAACACCTAGGAGGCGGCCTGTCCCTTGGTGGAGTGATGAGTGTCGTTCTGCAATGAGGTGCAGGAGGGCGGCTATGTGCAGATTCAGTTATCTTTATTACACTGGAAGTTATCTTTATTACACCAGAACATTCCGCGACTCAGAAATAAAATTGATGCACTACTCATTTGTATTGATGAAATGAATTCATCTAACCAAATTGACATAATCTGCCTTTCTGAACATCAAGTGACCACTGGCATGGATATGTTAGACCTTTCAGGATTTAAGCTAGCTTCCTACTTCTGCAGAGTAGATATGGATGGAGGAGGAGTTGCCACATTTATTAAAAACGGCCATAAATTCAAGAACATTGACATTAATAAATTCTTTTTAGACCAGCATCTAGAAGCATGTGCAACAGAAATAGAGTTCCATAACAGATCCTATATAATAGTAACTATTTACCGAGCACCTGCAGGAAATTATAATCTATTCATAAATCATCTAGAAGCTCTTTTGGGTTATTTAACAGGAAGAAACAAAGAAATCTTGATTGCTGGTGACTTTAATACAGATTTTCTAATGCAATCTTCCAGTAAACATTTACTGCAGTTAGTAATGTTGTCTTTCAATCTAACACACACTGTAAACTTTCCAACTAGGATCATTAAATCCTCAAGGACAGCCATTGATAACATTTTTATAGACAAATCAACGGAACAAAATCATATCATAAAACCTGTAATAAATGGACTATCAGATCATGACATGCAGCTCCTTGTTTTAGATGTAAATTCTGAGCAGATTATCAAGACTGCTAAGTCTGAGTACAGGAGAGTAGTCAGTCAACCAAAAATTGAGTGTTTTAGAAAATTGCTCAAAGATATGAACTGGAAAGATGTTTATAGTGCCCATGACATGAATGAAAAATATAATACATTCATGAACAATGTCAGTACCACGTTTGAAAACTGTTTTCCTCTAAAAGTTACTCAAATTATACAGAAGTCTATAACAAAACCATGGATTACACAAGGAATAAAGATTTCCTGTAAGACACAAAGGAAAATGTATCTGTCGACCAAGAATAGCTCCAATACTGATGATTTAGCTAAATACAAGGAATACTGTAAAATATTAAAAGAAGTAATTCAGGCACCTAAACAAATGCGCTACGAGAAGAAGATAGCAATGTCAGGGAACAAAATAAAAACAATATGGGATATAGTGAAAGAGGAGACAGATAGAACCAGAAAGGAACAGGAGCAAATAGCATTAAGGGTAGATGACACATTAGTAACCGATGGGCATAGTGTGACAAATCTATTTAACAAGTACTTTATATCCGTTACTGATAGAATGGGATTGTCAGGATCAGTAAATAGTGCCCTTGAATATCTTAAACTAGCCTTTACAAATAGCTTCAGCTACATGAATATGTCACTCACTTCACCAAAAGAAATAACTTCCATAATAAAATCTTTGAAAACAAAGCATTCTAGTGGTTACGATGAAATATCAACAAAGTTAATTAAGCCATGTTCTTGTGAGTTTAGTACAATTCTAAGTTACTTGTGTAACCAGTCAATTATAACTGGGACATTTCCTGACTGGCTAAAATATGCAGATGTTAAGCCTCTATTCAAGAAAGGGGATAAAGAGATACCATCAAACTACAGACCGATTTCTCTTTTGCCAGCATTCTCAAAAATTTTAGAAAAAGTAACGTACAGGCAGCTTCTCATCCATCTGGCCACAAATAACATATTATCAAGAACACAGTTTGAATTTCTGAAAGGTTCTGATATCAAGAAGGCTATTTACACCTACAGTGAAAACGTACTTAATTCATTAAATAACAAATTACAAGCAGCAGGTATTTTCAGTGATTTGTCAAAGGCATTTGATTGTGTGAACCACAACATCCTTTTAAATAAATTAGAATTCTATGGCGTCACGGGCAGTGCTGCAAAATGGTTCAAGTCATACCTAGCTAACAGGAAACAAAGGGTGCCAGTACAAGGGACTAGTGAATTAAGTCATCAGTCATCATCAGAATGGGAAGAAATTACATGTGGTGTCCCACAAGGATCCATCTTAGGGCCATTGCTTTTTCTTGTGTACATTAATGATCTCTCATCAGTTACACTGCCAGAAGCAGAGTTCGTTTTGTTTGCAGATGACACAAGTATTGCAATAAATAGTATGTCGAGTATAGTTCTAGAAAGATCTGCTAATGATATTTTCATGGATATTAATAAATGGTTTAAAGCCAAGTCATTGACATTAAACTTTGAAAAGACTCACTACATTCAATTCAGAACCTGTAAGAGGTTTCCACCCAGCATATGCAAAAAGTATGAAGAAGAGCAGATAGAAGATGTTGACAGTCTTAAATTCCTGGGATTACAACTTGATAATAAATTCAGTTGGGAGGACCACACCACAGAACTACAGAAACGCTTTAACAAATCTGTATATGCAATTCGAGTGTCAGCAGACGTAGACGACATAAAAATGAAAAAGGTTGCATACTTTGCCTACTTTCATTCCATAATGTCATATGGTATAATATTTTGGGGTAACTCTTCAAGTCAGACAAAAGTTTTCAGAGTCCAAAAGCGTGTAATAGGTATTATTTGTTGAGTAAATTCACGGACGTCATGTAGAAATCTCTTCAAAGAACTGGGTGTACTAGCCACTGCCTCTCAGTATATTTACTCCTTAATGAAATTTGTCCTAAATAATATATCTCTTTTTCCAACAAACAGCTCAGTTCATACATACAATACCAGGAACAAAAATGATCTGCACAAAGACTTAGAAGCACTTACTTTAGTTCAAAAAGGGGTCCACTACTCAGAAACACTCATCTTCAATAATTTGCCAGCAAACATAAAAAATTTAGTTACAAATAAAGATCAATTTAAAAGGAGCCTGAAAGACTTACTAGTGGCCAACTCCTTCTCCTCCATTGACGAATTTTTTAATAGAAACAAATGATGTATTGTGTATATTCATACTATTAATATTGTTATTTCCGCTAAAAAAAAAGTTGACATGTTCCACATCCACGAGGATCTCCTCAGCATGGACCTATGGAACGAAAAACTAATCTAATCTAATCTCGATGCCCTACAGATACGAATCTTGCAATCTTTCGAATGGTGCTTGCAAAGACGAGGAGAATAATTCGAGAGAGTAAGCACAGGTCTTGGCAAGAGTTCCTGAACTTCAGCAATAGGTTCAAAATGGCTCTGAGCACTATGCGACTTAACTTATGAGGTCATCAGTAGCCTAGAACTTAAAACTAATTAAACCTAACTAACCTAAGGACATCACACACATCCATGCCAGAGGCAGGATTCGAACCTACGACCGTAGCGCCTAGAACCGCACGGCCACTCAGGGCGGCTTCAGCAATAGGTCCACAATCGCAACTGAAGTACGGGAAGCCACCAGGAAGAAGGTGAAATTCACAGTCGCCAATAGCAGCTGTACGAATACATAGAACTAACATCGCCGAGAGACATAGGTTCAAAATGGCTCTGTGCACTATGGGACTTAACTTCTGAGGTCATCAGTCGCCTAGAACTTAGAACTACTTAAACCTAACTAACCTAAGGACATCACACACATCCATGCCCGTGGCAGAATTCGAACCTGCGACCGTAGCGGTCGCGCGGCTCCAGACTGTAGCGCCTAGAACTGCTCGACCACTTCGGCCGGCGACATAGCTCAGGCAATGACTGAATCATATAAGTCTCTTACAGCCGATTCCAGCCAGGGTACAGCTTTCTGTCGATATCGGGAGACGCAGGAGAAGGCTCATTTTGATTTCCGTTCCACCAACATGGAGGAATACAACCAGCGTTTGTCTCTGTGGGATTTGGATTCTACATTGTTAGTAGCTTCTGATACGATGCCCGGAAATGATGTGATAACGCTCACCATGTTGAAATAGTTGGACCCACGGTCGAAGGAGATCCTCCTTCAGCTCTTCAGCGAAATTTGGGTGACAGGAGACTTTCCCCTCTCATGGAAAGAATCTATTTTAATTCCAGTTTTAATACCATAGAAGGATCGGATGAAACCCTGTACTTGTCATAGCATTAGCCTGACAAATTGCATAGGACAGACACTGAAGCGTATGATCAACTGGCGTCAAGTGTGGGTTCGTGATACGAGGGCCCTACTAAGTAGCTGCCAATGAGTGTTTAGGAACTATCACTCCACACTCGATAATTTGACCCAGCTCGAAGCAGCAATTCAACAAGCTTTCCTTCGTAATCAATACCTTATCGATGTATTTTTCGATTTGGAAAGGTCTACAATATAACCCAGAGTCATAATATTTTGTCTTAGCTCTATCAGTGGGGTTCCATGGACGTCTACCCACCTTCATACAGTCCTTCCTCTCTGACAGATATTTTAGATAAAGGTCGGGAATGTACTGCCTGACCGTTTTATGCAGGAGAAAGGTGTCACTCAAGGGAGTGTTTTAAGTGTCACTGCGTTACCCATTGCAATAAACCTAATTACGTCCACAGTACAACGTCCAGTAGTGTGTTCCTTGTTAGTGTACGACTTCTTCATCTTCTGTGCATCCTGTAACCTCGCAGCAGCTACTTCGCAACTGCAGCTGACGATCAGGCGGTTGGAGGAATGGTCCTACACCACAGGCTTTAAATTCTCTTTGGAGAAAACAGTTTGTGTTGATTTTAATCGCTCCAGCTCCCTTTCGTAATTTAACTGTTATAAAATTGGAGGATACCAATCTCACTTATAAGGAGAAGTTGAAATTCTAGGCCTTATTTTTGATGAGAAGCTAACAAAGTTGCCACACCGTAAAGAACTGAAACTGAGGTGTCTCAAGGCCTTAGACATATTTAAATGTGTCTTGATGATGATGATGATGATGTTGGGGTTGTGGGGCGCTCAACGGCGTGGTTATCAGCGCCCGTACAATTATCCAATCTTTGCTCAGTCCAATTTCGCCACTTTCCTGGATGTAAATGTGTCTTGGGAAGCCGACAGGACACGTCTGCTCCAACTTTATGAGGCCATTTTGAGAGCCTGGCTTGAATACAGATGTCAGACTGATGTATCAGCAAGGCTTTTATACCTCAAAATGCTGGGTGCTATTTGCGCATTAGGCTGCCAACAGGGGCCTATCACACAGGTCCTGTTGCTAGCCTGTGTGCGGGGACTGGTTAGTCTCCGCTGTCTATTCCACGTCTTCTTCTCGTTGTGCGCTAAGCATATAGGACTTTGTCCGTTCCTACATCGCCGGCATCTAGCTCCGTTATACAGGTGCCACTGGAACGGCTGTTCAATCATCGGCCACAGGCAACGAGGCTATTTAGGATCCGTGCAAGGAGGAGACTTGAGTTATTACAGGTGGCAAGCATTGAGGACCAAAGCCAGGGGTGGAGCGGGCATCCCTCTCTCTATTAACGTGGTCCAGATTATTTTTAGAACTGACTGCTTACAGGAAGAATTATACCTGAGACTATATCTTTTCACATAAATTTAACGATATTTTACATCGCTACCCACATTTATTACTATTTACATGGATGGGTATAAGAAGGGAGATTTGCTCGGTTGTTCTATCGTGTTAACCGACAGTGTCCTCGGGATAGGGAACCGAGAGCAGTTTTCAGTTTATTACGCGGAACTGTTTGCTACCCCGAGGGCAATGGAGCAGATGAGACGGTGTTATGACAAGAAATTCCTCATTTGCTCAGATTCTCAAAGTACCTTTCTCGCTACTGGTCAAATGTATCCAGCAGATCGGATTTGGCAAGAAGTGCAGCACGCTCTCCTTCTCTGCCAAAGACAAGATAAGGATATCATTTTCTGTTGGGCTCCAGGGTACACATGGATTCGAGGAAAGGAACTCGCTGATGTGGCTGCCAAGGAGGCGTGCTCCCTTCCTCCTTCTGCTCACTATTCAGTCACTTCATTTGTGACCGTGTGTTGGCGGGAGGCTCAGTGGCTGGAAGTGTGGAAAATTAAACTACGTTCCGTAAAACGTTCAGTGCGACTATGGTCTACCTCCTTCCACCCACGACGGTCTGAAGAAGTAGCCCTTACACGGCTAAGAGTGGGACATTACCCATTGACACATGGCTTCCTCTTACGTCACGAGGAGTCCCCAGTATGTCGCAGATGCAGGACACAGTTATCAATACGATATATTTTAACTAAGTTTGTTTTATTTTACCACTTGACGGTAGATGTGGGTCTCCATTAGGACCCGCCCTCTGTTTTCACCGATAATTAGGCGAGTGTTGATGGTGTTTTAAGATTTTGTGTGATGTCCGGAATTCCTTCCAAAATATTTTGTGTGAGATTTTAAAGTCTCACAGAGTGGCTCGGTCTCTCGTTATTTATAAGCAGTCATCTAGCCACAGTCATCTGCCCCCTTTTTAACCGTGTCTTAACTGGCATTTTATTCATGGCTTTATCTAGTTTTTTCTTGTGCCTCGTCAGAATTTTATCGTGGGCTTCTCTGAAGCTCAGTTATGGGGGTTGCCTTATAATTTTTGGGGGTATTTGAAACTTGGTTTTCAATTTCATTGTTACTTCGTAATACATTTTCACTATGCTCATCGGTATAGCATTACTTCAAGAGCTCTGATGACCTTGCTGTTTAGAGCCCTTGGCCATAAATCATCATCATCATTATCTTATAAATAAAAAAATGGCCACATATGATTTTAGCCTGATGTAAAGAAACCACTCACTTGTGCTCTTGCCCACCCAGGTATCCGCGTACGTTATCGCGACCGCTTCTGGGACGGGGAGATATGCCGGCCCCGGATCGCATCCGTTCGGCGGATTAACGACCAAGTGTTGGTGTTCCAGTCAGCCTGAACTTGGTTTTTAGGCGGTTTCCCATATCCTACTTGGTATATACCGCGATGGTTCCCATCTACCGCCTCAGACACACTCTACGCAACCTTTTAGATCACCTTCTCACATTTGCACACAGAATTTACTCTATAGGCAGACAAATTGGGTACACTGTTTCTGTCTTGTGGCCGTGAATAGCAGACTGTTTACCTTAGCTGTTTGGTCTCCTTAAACACTTGCTCAGCATCAGCAATTTTACATTACTCGTGCTCTTAGTTTTGTTCAGTTTTATTTGGAATACGGTCTTGCAATTATTTTACTATTTACATTATTTTTTCTATATTATTTACACTAGGGCTCACATCTATCCAACCACCATAAAATACCTAACTGACAATATCACACCTACTATCGTCACTTTGATCACTGGAAATACGCATATCATCCTCAACCTCACCATAATTGCTTTTAATATCGATTACGTAATCGACACATTGGTCGTGATCTTCATTTACCTCACTATCATTTCCATTCTTTACAATTACCTCTCCAGCATGTTTCCTAACACTGCTTTCAATTATGCTTCTTATCCTTTTGTAAGATTTGAAGTTTTATCTTTTGTGTACAATTGTTTTATCATGGGCAACTATATTGTTTTTCCTGATATTCAATACCAAGTTTTCATTTACATCCATTTGATGTGCTTTATTCATTTTGTGGTATCTATTGATTTTCTTTTCCTTTCATATTTTATGTACTCAAGCACACACTTATATTGTGTTAATTTTTATGGTCACGTCACTTACGATTGTCCTGGTGCCTGCCCCTTCTATCTGCTCCAGTTCCGCCCTTTACTGTTGCAGCCTTTCGTTTTCAGTATTGCTCTCATAGAAAGGTCAGGAGTTGTACTTCCCTCTAGCTCCAAAAGCTCTCTCTCCTTTGCCACATATTTTCGTTCGAACTGATCTCCCCCGCCCCCAATACTCATGACATTTATCAGTTCTCTCATTATTATTGTTATCATAATTAGATCTGGTTATTGTGGAATTTGTTCTCATTGTGTCTATTACACACATCAAGTTCACGTACTCTTCTTAAAAATACAGCTTTACCACAATCTATCAAACTAGTGTAATCATACACACTGTAGCGTCTGCTTAGAAGAAGATAGTATGAAAATGTTACATGCAATGTACAGTTTATGTTATGTTAGGTTAACTTCAAATAACAGTTAACAATGTTTTGTAAAGATATTAAAGAAGACATTCCTTGAACTCTACATACTTTTTATATTACGTGGAAATAACAATTCCGTGTTTTACCAAAGACAGCTAAAATGGCTTTACCACAATCTATCAAACTAGTGTAATCATACACACTGTAGCGTCTGCTTGGAAGAAGATAGTATGAAAATGTTACATGCAATGTACAGTTTATGTTACGTTAGGTTAACTTCAAATAACAGTTAACAATTTCTTGTAAAGATATTAAAGAAGATATTCCTTGAACTCTACATACTTTTTATATTACGTGGAAATAACAATTCCGTGTTTTACCAAAGACAGCTAAAATGGCTGTCTCAGTAATCTGTGTGACTATGCAGAGACAAACAGCTGACAACGTTACCTTTTGAGATTTCTATCTCCCACAGCAGGATTATATGAGGCCTGCCACATAATTACAGAATTCTGTAGGATCTGCGTCTTGAACATTTCAGAAGACAATAATGGTGAGTGCATTCAGATATTGACTAACTACGAATGAATAACGCGAGATGGTTTTTTTTATCTTATATTCCTTTGTATCTTCCAATAAACTATGTTCAACAAAATTAATAAAACAGTGCCTATGCTCCTTACCTAATGTCTAGTGCCAAAATAAGCCATATAGCGTAATGGTGATCGTCGTGTAGTTTTCTTCTGCGCCTACGCTAGAAATGTGAAGAAGAACACTGAACAAGCTCAGCATAGAGTCATAAATGAGACGATGAACGTAATTCCGAGCATCGAAGCAGAAAAACTGTCATGTGTCTCCAAAAGTGCGCCTCGATGTAGCTAAAAAGCTTAATTAATTTTAGTGTTTATATTACAACATCGCGTGGCAATCTGCAAGAAATATATGCAGTGAGTACTCCTCAGTGACGAGCTAATTCTGTAGGAATTAATTTTATGAAAGAAATCATTAATGGTTCAAATGGCTCTGAGCACTATGGGACTTAACATCTGTGGTCATCAGTCCCCTAGAACGTAGAACTACTTAAACCTAACTAACCTAAGGACATCACACACATCCATGCCCGAGGCAGGATTCGAACCTGCGACCGTAGCGGTAACGCGGTTCCAGACTGAAGCGCCTAGAGCCGCACGGCCACACCGGCCGGCAATTCATTAATGTTAGAGGGTGTATCTTACCTTTTGGATCAAATTTCTCCAATTCAGCCCCCATTGATTGTGGTATGCCCCTTCTGATGTGGAAGTATCACCCAACCTCATCACACTTTCGAGGCCTTCAGTGCTCTTGGTAATTTTGGAAGTTACCGACATTAATTCCTCTACATCCGTGATTTTAACTTCCATAGTTTGTTAACTGTCATGAACTTCTAAAACCTTAGTTTTGCGTAAAGATGCACTTTCACATCCAATATAGTTTTGATCAATTTTCATCTACTGCAACTTCAAATTCTTTGATCATTGTTTCAATTTGTGTCTGTGTTTCGTTAATTTGACCTTTTAATATAGACACAGACACTCTTAGTTCTGTTCGGACTTCAGTAGTTACAACAGTTCCTTTTTCATTAACTATTTTAATTGTGTAATTTAGCTCGTCATTAATATTTTTACAGATTCCTTCTTGATTGCAGGATATTGGTTCAAGTTAACCGTTCACTTCATTGACCTTATCCTCAAAAGTGTCCCATATTCCCCTTCAAGGCAGCTAGTCTTTCACAAATTTCGTTTACGATTCTTTATTGCTCGTTCAATGCTATTGTTTACCAAGTAGAGTTTTACGCCCAGTGATTTGTTCAGTGATTTGTGCAGTGAGCTTTTTACCTAATGGACCTTTTCACTCATTAATTTATTCAGTAAACCAGCCTTCTTACTAGCTGATGTGTTCAGTGATTCATTCTGTTGGATGGGTCTGCTGTCAATGCCTGCATGATGTTCATTAACAGACTGAAATCACAAATTGGATTCACTTCTGTCTCAATCTCTACCTCAAATCCAATTTTTGCTTCCGAATCTACCTGACTGGAATATGTCACCTCCCAGTTTCTGCTAGGTAACTTATACTCTCTGTATTTAACTGATTGTCTTCTACATTCATATGTTTATATTTCCACCAACCAATTTTATATTTCCTGAATTATAGTGTCGCTCGTTCCCTCTCTTGTCTTACTCTCTACTCCTCCATTGTAATTATATTAATTAATTTTTTCGACTAAAATTAGTTAAGAAATTTGCTAGGTTGAGGACGCTAAAAGGTTTGATTTTATCCCTAATGGATGTGAGGTCGTGGTTGTAAAAGTTAATGTTACAATGTCGGCTCAACCACCTGTTTAGTGTGAAAAACACTAGATTTTAAGAGTTTTGAAGGTCAAGCCTTCATCATCAGAATAATGGTGCAAGAATATCTAAAAGTGAACACTATAAAACATAAACAAGATCAGTAAAAACATCAGTGAAGTAATGTGGGTACTTGCATTGCAGAAGTGTGCATCTAAGTTGTATAGTCACATCACCGCCAAACTGATAAAATAAATTTAATATGGATATCCATATGTTGGCCTCGGCACTAGTAGCATCACGATGAAATAACCATGTGTACACGGTCCGTGTATCTTGTTGAAAGCTACATCCCACAAGCAAACACGGAATAAATGCAAGTAAGTACTTCGTGAATGTAAACATGTAAGAGTAAGAGAATACCAAAGAAACAAAGATGCATAACTATGGGAAGTAAGATGAAAATTCAGATCTCGTCACTAAATAATTAACAAATATTTAAATAGATGTAAAACGTCTCTGAAATGTAATCCGTATCACCTGGAAGCTGTTCAGTTAAGGTAATATGATTTCCCACTCTATGTATAATATACTCCAGTTGTTTTAGTAGTTTCTTCTCTTTATCTTGTACACGCAAAATTGTGAGATCTTCGTCAGTTTCCAACATGAGGTGACCAGTTTCATGAATATGCATGGCAATGGCTGGCTTCTCGAAACTGCTAAGCCGAAAAGGATCCCTGCGTTCTTCCTGAAGGACCAACCAGTTCAGCCTATGTAGCTCAGGTATTTGATTGAATTTTGTAGATGCCAGTACTGTCGTATTTGTCGAAATATCTGTGTAACTTATTTCTTAGCTTAAATCGTAGTGTATTGTTGTTCTTAAACAGGGCATCGTCTTCAAAACATACGAAAATACTGTCCACCTTCTGAGAAAGATTATTACAGTAGAGACCTGCGACTCTCTCAGTATACCACGCAGCATTCTGCTTTACTCTCCTGTGCTGTTTCTTGAGGCCTAATTTATTCACAGTGTTTTTACGGTAACTGTTTGCTTTATTTAGCTGTTTTATGATGTTTAGTACCGTCATTCTGTCTTGCGCATTCATTGGAACTTCAAACACTGTATCTCTTAGACTGCCAAAGGCAGAAAGTTTTTGGGTATTTGGATGACCAGATTTACTCATCATCATCATTATCATCATTTAAGACTGATTATGCCTTTCAGCGTTCAGTCTGGAGCATAGCCCCCCTTATACAGTTCCTCCATGATCCCCTATTCAGTGCTAACATTGGTGCCTCTTCTGATATTAAACCTATTACTTCAAAATCATTCTTAACCGAATCCAGGTACCTTCTCCTCGGTCTGCCCCGACTCCTCCTACCCTCTATATCTGTAATTGTTGGTTTCGTATATACTTTGAAGGCATGCCTACCCTCTTGCTTCATAATATTTAGATCGAGAAATTGCCGTTCACCATTTATCTTGAGTACATTACTCTAACTCAGTATCAAAATACATAGCACACGAAATTAAATAACAGTTGTGTCAAAAACCACGGTAAATTAATATATGAATAACCTACACTATACTGAAGATACAATTTGCAATGTGGTGTCTGATTAACTGTGTACTTGTACCAGTAGCATCCAGAATAGTTAATAGGGTGTTTGACTTTAACAGTTTCCAATAATTACTGAAGGAATCATAAATTAACTGGGCGTTGCACTGACAAGTAGACTTTGAACAATGAAATGTTTAACTTCGTCACATGTAATGAAGAAGAGAAACTGTTTCGCTGTAGTAAATTTTACTACATATTAATTAGACATATTACCTGTTGTAGTCCGAGTTGCTGTGTCATTCACAGCACGTCGTATAACTATGACAGAAAGATGCTTTTGAAAATATTTAACCAACTACCTTTTTTGGATACTGAACGTATTACTATACCCTGTATCAGCATTAACGTATATGTCGGTGAAACATAAAAGTGCGTTAGAGTATCGAACACAGGAATTATACACTGAGGTGATTAAGTCATGGGATAGAGATGTGCACGTATACAGATGGTAGTACTGTCGGGTACAAAAGCTATAAAAGGGCAGTGTATTAGCGGAGCTTCCAGCTGTACTCAGGAGTTTCCTGTGAAAAGGTTTACGACGTGATTATGGCCGCACGACGGGAACTAACACACTTTAATGCGGAATGGTAGAGGGAGCTAGACGCATGGAAGATTCCACTTTGGAAATCGATACTCCAAGATCCATAGAGCCGTGAGTGGGCCGAGAATACCAAATTTCAGGCATTACTTCTCATCACGGACAATGCAGTGGCCGACGTTCTTCGCTTAACGACTGAGAGCAGTTGCGTTTGCGTAAAGTTGTCAGTGCTAATAGACAAGCATCTTTGCGTCAAATAACGGCAGAAATCAATGTGGCCCGTACAACGAATGTATCTGTCAGGACCCTGTGGCGAAATCTGCCGTTAGTAGGGCATGGTAGCAGACGATAGAAACGAGAGCCTTCGCTAACTTGCAGCACCTCTCCTGGACTCATGACCACATCGGTCAGACCCTAAACGATCGGGAAACTGTGGCCTGGGCAGATGAGTCCGGATTTCAGTTAGTAAGAGGTGTTGGTAGGGCTCGAGTGCGTCACAGACCTCACGAATCCTTGGACCGAGGTTGTCAACAAGGCACTGTGTAAGCTGGTGGTGGTTCCACAATGGTGTGAGCTGAGTTTACATGAAATGGACGGAGACCTCTGGTCCAACTGAACCGATCATTGACTGGGAGTGGTAGTGTCAGGTCACTTGAAGACAAGCTGCACCCATTCGTGGGCTTCATGTTCTCAAACAATGATGAAATTTTTATCACCGGGTCACTGTTGTTCGCGATTGGTTTGAAGAACATTCTGGGCAATTCAACGGAAAGATTTGGTCACTCACATGACACGTCATGAAACCCAGCGAACATGGGACGTAATCGAGGGATCAGTTTGTGCACAAAATCCTGCACCAGCAACACTTGCACAATTGTGGAGGGCTATAGAGGCGTCATGGCTCCGTATTTCTGCAGTTATTTGTTGCGTCCACGCCACGTTGAGTTGATGCGCTAAGCCAGGCGAAAGGAGGACGAACATGAAATTAGGAGGTATCCCATGACTTTTGTCACTTCAGTGTATTTATTCACCGTTTACGATATTGAACGTATAACAACAGAATTTAACTTCACGTAGCAATGTCCTGTCAACAACTTAACACATTGTTGAAAAATACTTGAGTACTGTAGTCACTTTTCTGAGCAGTTTTATTCCTCCATTAGTGATGCTATACAATTCCGCCAACAGCAGCAATTTACACATTTAGCTCCGTCCGGTAGGTAATAATCCATACAAGGTGCTGCTGTTTTTTTTAAAGTTAGTCAGCTGCTGGTCCCAATCACTATTTTACGTGCGTTTCAAATGGTTCAAATGGCTCTGAGCACTATGGGCCTTAACATCTGAGGTCATAAGTCCCCTAAAACTTAGAACTACTTAAACCTAACTAACCGAAGGACATCACACACATCCATGCCCGAGGCAGGATTCGAACCTGCGACCGTAGCAGTCGCGCGGTTCCGGATTGCGCGCCTAGAACCGCTAGACCACCGCGGCCGGCTACGTGCGTTTCATTACTGGACAGGCTTTCTATTAAATCACTGTTCAATATTAGGCCAACATTATACACAACGACGGCGTTATTTTAAAACATATGCACTTGGTGGCTCTAAACAACTTTTGATACCATTGCAAATTAGAGACTTTATTCATACACTGTACGCAGTACTCCAATACTGCTCGTTATACCGTTTCACGAAAAACCTTAGGAAGAAAGGCACTCTCGCAGGCCTCTTCTCGTCTTTTCACATATCCCTATCTGACAGTTGTATTTGGTTGTTTATTATACACACTCAACTACTCTACAATTAAATATCATAATCATTAGGTCGAGGGGTATGAAACGGAAGCAATGGTCGAGAAGGGAGTGAGACAGGACTGTAGCCTATCCCCGATGTTATTCAATCTGTATGTTGAGCAAGCAGTAAAGGAAGCAAAAGAAAAATTCGGAGTAGGGATTAAAATTCATGGAGAATAAATAAAAACTTTGAGGTTCGCCGATGACATTGTAATTCTGTCAGAGACAGCAAAGGACCTGGAAGAGCAGCTGAACGGAATGGACAGTGTCTTGAAAGGAGGATATAAGATGAACATCGACAAAAGCAAAGCGAGGATAATGGAATGTAGTCGAATTAAATCGGATGATGCTGAGGGAATTAGATTAGGAAATGCGACGCTTAAAGTAGTAAATGGGTTTTGCTATTTGGAGAGCAAAATAACTCACGATGGTCAAAGTAGAGAGGATATAAAATGTAGACTGGCAATGACAAGGAAAGCGTCCCTGAAGAAGAGAAATCTGTTAACATCGAGTATAGATTTAAGTGTCAGGAAGTAATTTCTGAAAGTATTTGTATGGAGTGTAGCCATGTATGGAAGTGAAACGTGGACGATAAATAGTTTCGACAAGAAGTGAATATAAGCTTTCGAAATGTGGTGCTACGGAAGAATGCTGAAGATTAGATGGGTAGATCACATAACTAATGAGGAGGTATTGAACAGAATTGGGGAGAAGAGAAATTTGCGGCATAACTTGAATAGAAGAAGGGATCGGTTGGTAGGATATATTCTGAGGCATCAATGGATCATCAATTTAGTATTGGAGGGCAGCGTGGAGGCTAAAAATCGTAGAGGGAGACCAAGAGATGAATACACTAAACAGATTCAGAAGGATGTAGGTTGCAGTAGCTACTGGGAGATAAAGAAGCTTGCACAGCATAGAGTAGCATGGAGAGCTGCATCAAACCAGTCTCTGGACTGAAGACCACAACAACAAAAATCATTATTAAATACACTTTGAAACATAATAGTGCATATTGAACAATGGTCATTGCTACATGCACATAGAGAATCAAATCGGCAGATAGTTATAATAATTACCGCAATATGGTATCACATTATAAGACTGAACACTTGAGGTTATGGTCACTGTGGCATCGACATCCGTGGATTCCGCTGACGACCGACGACGACCGAAAGTAGCTGATCTTTTCAAACCAGTACGCCATTACGTACGCGGTCACAGTACAGGTGATCTCATCGCACAAACATACGAACTTCGATCGACAATCGGCGAAATTCATATCAGTTTCTTTTCTTTGTTCGAATCGGCCGACGTTTGGGCACAGGAAGCTTGGCCTGTGAAAAAATTAAAATTTAGTCCAAGAATGAATTAATTTGTGGCATCCACTGGACGGAAAATATCATAAACGGTATATAGTTCGAAATCTATGGACTGAAATTGCATCTTTATTGGAAAGCACAAGTGGGCAAAACCTTTACTGGAAATTTTTGGCTTAAATCGTAACCAAAAATAATAATTTGTTCAATTGAGGACGGCGTACCATACGCTTCAATTTACTGTAGAAGATCTTTTTTGGGTTTTTGCAGGTGGCTATTAGATGTCTATGAATTATTATTATCGCCTACTGGCGTCTGTGTGCCAGTGGGATTGTGCTTTTCCTATGGGGGATGATTTGCAAATGGAGTTTATGTGTTTCATCTTTTCAGCGGTTTAGGTGTTGAGAGTACCTTATTCTCAAATTTATGAACCATGGACCTTACCGTTGGTGGGGAGGCTTGCGTGCCTCAGGGATGCAGGTGGCCGTACCGTAGGTGCAACCACAACGGAGGGGTATCTGTTGAGAGGCCAGACAAACGTGTGGTTCCTGAAGAGGGGCAGCAGCCTTTTCAGTAGCTGCAGGGGCAACAGTCTGGATGATTGACTGATCTGGCCTTGTAACATTAACCAAAACGCCCTTGCTGTGCTGGTACTGCGAACGGCTGAAAGCAAGGGGAAACTATAGCCGTAATTTTTCCCGAGGGCGTGCAGCTTTACTGTATGATTAAATGATGATGGCGTCCTCTTGGGTAAAATATTACGGAAGTAAAATAGTCCCCCATTCGGATCTCCGGGCGGGGACTACTCAAGAGGACGTCGTTATCAGGAGAAAGAAAACTGGCGTTCTACGGATCGGAGCGTGGAATGTCAGATCCCTTAATCGGGCAGGTAGGTTAGAAAATTTGAAAAGGGAAATGGATAGGTTAAAGTTAGATATAGTGGGAATTAGTGAAGTTCGGTGGCAGGAGGAACAAGACTTTTGGTCAGGTGAAAACAGGGTTATAAATTCAAAATCAAATAGGGGTAATGTAGGAGTAGGTTTAATAATGAATAAAAAATAGGAGTGCGGGTAAGCTACTACAAACAGCATAGTGAACGCATTATAGTGGCCAAGATAGACACAAAGCCCACGCCTACTACAGTAGTACAAGTTTATATGCCAACTAGCTCTGCAGATGATGAAGAAATTGATGAAATGTATGATGAGATAACAGAAATTATTCAGGTAGTGAAGGGAGACGAAAATTTAATAGTCATGGGTGACTGGAATTAGTCAGTAGGAAAAGGGAGAGAAGGAAACATAGTAGGTGAATATGGATTGTAGGGAAGAAATGAAAGAGGAAGCCGACTGGTAGAATTTTGCACAGAGCATAACTTAATCATAGCTAACACTTGGTTCAAGAATCGTAAAAGAAGGTTGTATACATGGAAGAATCCTGGAGATACTAAAAGGTATCAGATAGATTATATAATGGTAAGACAGAGATTTAGGAACCAGGTTTTAAATTGTAAGACATTTCCAGGGGCAGATGTGGACTCCGACTACAATCTATTGGTTATGAACTGTAGATTAAAACTGAAGAAACTACAAAAAGGTGGTAATTTAAGGAGATGGGACCTGGATAAACTGACTAAACCAGAGGTTGTACAGAGTTTCAGGGAGAGCATAAGGGAACAATTGACAGGAATGGGGGAAAGAAATACAGTAGAAGAAGAATGGGTAGCTCGGAGGGATGAAGTAGTGAAGGCAACAGACGATCAAGTAGGTAAGAAGACGAGGGCTAATAGAAATCCTTGGGTAACAGAAGAAATATTGAATTTAATTGATGAAAGGAGTAAATATAAAAATGCAGTAAATGAAGTAGGCAAAAAGGAATACAAACGTCTCAAAAATGAGATCGACAGGAAGTGCAAAATGGCTAAGTAGGGATGGCTAGAGGACAAATGTAAGGATGTAGAGGCTTATCTCACTAGGGTATAAGATAGATACTGCCTACAGGAAAATTAAAGAGACCTTTGGAGAGAAGAGAACCACTTGTATGAATATCAAGAGCTCAGATGGAAACCCAGTTCTAAGCAAAGAAGGGAAGGCGGGAAGCTGGAAGGAGTACATAGAGGGTTTATACAAGGGCGATGTACTTGAGGACAATATTATGGAAATGGAAGAGGATGTAGATGAAGACGAAATGGGAGATAAGATACTGCGTGAAGAGTTTCACAGAGCACTGAAAGACCTGTGTCGAAACAAGGCCCCGGGAGTAGACAACATTCCATTAGAACTACTGACAACCTTGGGAGAGCCAGTCATGACAAAACTCTACCATCTGGTGAGCAAGATGTATGAGACAGGCGAAATACCCTCAGACTTCAAGAAGAATATTGTAATTCCAATCCCAAAGAAAGCAGGTGTTGACAGATGTGAAAATTACCGAACTATCAGTTTAATAAGTCACAGCTGCAAAATACTAACACGAATTCTTTACAGACGAATGGAAAAACTGGTAGAAGCGGACCTCGGGGAAGATCAGTTTGGATTCCCTAGAAATGTTGGAACACGCGAGGCAATACTAACCTTACGACTTATCTTAGAAGAAAGATTAAGAAAAGGCAAACCTACGTTTCTAGCATCTGTAGGCTTAGAGAAAGCTTTTGACAATGTTAACTGGAATACTCTCTTTCAAATTCTGAAGTTGGTAGGGGTAAAATTCAGGGAGCGAAAGGCTATTTACAATTTGTACAGAAACCAGATGGCAGTTACAAGAGTAAGGGGCATTAAAGGGAAGCAGTGGTTAGGAAGGGAGTGAGACAAGGTTGCAGCCTCTTCCCAGTGTTATTCAATCTGTATATTGAGCAAGCAGTAAAGGAAACAAAAGAAAAATTCGGAGTAGGTATTAAAATTCATGGAGAATAAATAAAAACTTTGAGGTTCGCCGATGACATTGTAATTCTGTCAGAGACAGCAAAGGACTTGGAAGAGCAGTTGAACGGAATGGTCAGTGTCTTGAAAGGAGGATATAAGATGAACATCAACAAAAGCAAAACGAGGATAATGGAATGTAGTCAAATTAAATCGGGTGATGCTGAGGGAATTAGATTAGGAAATGAGACACTTGAAGTAGTAAAGGAGTTTTGCTATTTAGGGAGTAAAATAACTGATGATGGTCGAAGTAGAGAGGATATAAAATGTAGACTGGCAATGGCAAGGAAAGCGTTTCTGAAGAAGAGAAATTTGTTACCATCGAGTATAGATTTAAGTGTCAGGAAGTCGTTTCGGAAAGTATTTGTATGGAGTGTAGCCATGTATGGAAGTGAAACATGGACGATAAATAGTTTGGACAAGAAGAGAGTAGAAGCTTTCGAAATGTGGTGCTACAGAAGAATGCTGAAGATTAGATGGGTAGATCACGTAACTAATGAGGAGGTATTGAATAGAATTGGGGAGAAGAGTAGTTTGTGGCACAACTTGACAAAAAGAAGTGACCGGTTGGTAGGACATGTTTTGAGGCATCAAATTTAGCATTGGAGGGAATCGTGGAAGGTAAAAATCGTAGAGGAAGACCAAGAGATGAATATACTAAGCAGATTCAGAAGGATGTAGGTTGCAGTAAGTACTGGGAGATGACGAAGCTTGCACAGCATAGAGTAGCATGGAGAGCTGCATCAAACCAGTCTCAGGACTGAAGACCACAACAACAACATATTTGTCTTTCACTCTTATGCTGAATGACTGTCACTGAATATTAACTGACATAAATGTGTTTAACTGAATTTATTTAAAGGTCTGTTGTGCAGTTGTTTGTAATCATGTTTTTCAGTATCACCACGAATGATGTCGAGTATGTAACCGAACGTTTCTCTCGTCATCTCATATATTCGTTAAACTTATTTGGTTATTCCACTAAATGAGGAAAGAGTGTACGGTACGCATCACATTCCTTTAGAGACAGATACAGATTATTAACATGCAGTCGGCGACTTTTTAATAGCAAAAGCCGCAATACAAGACTCGTCTCCAAGCACAGAGACGTTATCCCTGCCAAGGCTACGAAATAGATTCTAACCTTCTTCGTATAATAGATTATAGCCCAACCAAACCGCCTTCATCCCTCGAGAAACTGACGAAGGGTATCGGGCGCTGTGTGACATCGCTGTCGACCGATGTTACTGGGTGACCTCTGGCGACGGCGTCTGCTGACTATTGTCGGTACAGCTGTACCGACAATGGTCAGCCTGAGGTGCCTCCCGTTCGCTTCAGTATTGTGACTAATTCCAAACGGTAAGAGTATTTACAAATGAAACAACTACCATGACATCTGCGTTGAGACAAAAATGAATCGTTGTTTCCGAACACAGAAAATATGAGAACTATTTTTGAAAATAATGTGGAGATGGTAGTAAGTGAATCTACACCAAAATGACTACTTTGCAATTCGCACTTAAGTGCCTGGCAGAGGGTTCATCGAACGAGCTTGGGACCATTTTTTTACCGTTCCACATCCGAACAGCGAACTGGAGAAACGAACATATAAATTTCCGCTTTCGACCTCTGGTTTTCCTTCTTTTATTAGAATGATTATTTCTTCCTATGTAGATTGCCGTCAAAAAACATATTTTCACATTCTGAGGAAAAAGTTGGTTACTGACTACGTGAAATGATCACGCCGTAACGAGAAACGCCTTAGTGTGTCTCGCGTATCACATGTGCTACATTCGCTCACCTATTTCGCGATAATACGAAACGAGCCGCTTTTCTTTGACAGTTTTGTATGTCCCCCGTCAGCCCTATCCGGTACGGATCCCATACTGCACAAGTATACTCCAGAAGAGGATAGACGACTGTAGTTCGTGCTAAGTTTCGAGCTTCAGTAACACATCGCCAATCTGCGAGATATTGCGTCTCTTTTTTCTTGTCCTGAAACAGCGCCCTGACATATTTTATGTACCATGGGAGATCAGCACCCTCTCTTGGCGTCAATTCTATTCCAGAATGAGATTTTCACTCTGCAGCGGCGTGTGCATTGATATGAAACTTCCTGGCAACTTAAAACTGTGTGCCAGACCTAGACTCGAACTCGGGACATTTGCCTTTCGCGGGCAAGTGCTCTACCATCTGAGCTACCCAAGCACGACTCACGACCCGTCTTCACAGCTCCAGTTCTGGTAGTACCTCGTCTTCTACCTTCCAAACTTCACAGAAGCTCTCCTACGAACCTTGCAGAACTACCACTCCAGGAAGAAAGGATATTGGGTAGACATGGCCTAGCGACAGCCTGAGGGATGTTTCCAGATTGAGATTTTCGCTCTGCAGTGGAGTGTGCGCTGATAATGAAACTTCCTGGCAGATTAAAACTGTGTGCCGAATCTAGACTCGAACTCGGGACCTTTGCCTTTCATGGGCACTTGCCCGTGAAAGACAAAGGACCCCAGTTCGAGTCTCAGCGCGGCACACAGTTTTAATCTGCCAGGAAGTTTCACGTCAGTACTGTTTCTCTGAATTTAAGCAACGTCTGGTCTACGATTACATAGGTAGCTCGGAATTAGTGGAGACTGTCTCATAGGAAGGCGTCAAGCGACTTTTTATATACTTTTTAAATAGATATATTTTGCGTTTATTTTTGGTGAATTTGAGTGTTACGGTATTCAGTCCTGCTGCAGCGAACTTGTGGTCAAACATCAAGTTCTGAACCTGAATTAATTAAATGAAAGGCTCTGCGCAAAGTATTGTACGGTCCCGAGTGTATTCTGCGTGAAAGTAGGTGCACCTTTTCCAGCTAGAACTGATATAGAATGTTTTTCCATGTGAAGAGAACTTTTAGCAACAGAATTGAGAATAACATGTGACAGAGCACAGGCAGCAGTAAGGTAACCACATTTTCTGTCACACTTGGCAGCCGCGTTGTATTTTAGCACGACTATACGGAGCTGCTAATTAATGCGGGCTCTTTGCTTTTTTCCAACATTGTGAAGAGTAATTTCCGCAGCGGCGTCGGCGCGACTGCTCTGCCCTCGTACTCAACGTGTTCCTCTTCATTGCACGTTTGCGTTTGTACACGCAAAATTTTATTCTGTTTCCTGTGGTAATGGGAAAAATTTTTATTTTGTGTATTTTTCATTCCACCTTTTCCATTCTTAGAGTCTAAATAGTGAACGCAAAACTGTAGTTTTCAAACTGTGAAACACAAGAGTTGGGAAGCGGCAATGAGAGGGCTCTTTCGCGGTGCTGCTGAGTTCAATCAAGAGAATTAAGTTGCTGAGTGTCTCATGATAGCTACAGGTGAGCTATCCTGTCTCCTTGCAGATACACGTCTGCAACAAAATAGAATACTCTCGAAACAATGAACATATAATTGCTAACGTTTCTGTGAGTTATACTGATGCCACAATTCATTGAGATAATGCAAATAGCAAGTCTCGCATGGACAAGAAAGGAGACAGATGAAATTATATAATACGACGTTAAATAGAAAGAACGAAGGAAACCACGAAAATCTAATGACCATAGTTGTACTAAGATTGCAGATATAAATACGAAATTCTGCACCTTTACCTTTTTTGCCAGCTTTATTCGATTTATGTTGAAAGGCGACTGTTCACTCAGCACTTTCATTTCTTCTCATTATATTTTCTTTGTCGTGAATCGCGATGTTTATCTTTGTCATATCCTACACGAGCCGCTTAGTCAGTTTTGATTAATCGATACAAGCACTTTAGCAACCACTTTGCTTGGTCACTGATGCAATTTTAAGTCTTGGACGAATTAGTTTGCTTTCGACCAGTGAGAATCGTTCGCGGGTTGCAGGCCGTATGTTCCTTGTTTGACAGAGTATTCGTCATTACTATTTTACATTCGAGTTTGTGCTGTTCTATATCGGCTGGGTGACTGTTGGTGGAGCCATGCTTTTGTGTGGTGAACGTCGATGCTGTTGTGGAGCAATAAATAGAAATCGGTTGAGATTATTTAGACCTAACTGACCGTGTTATGATTGGTTATTGTGGCGAGATTACGTTGCGTTTCAAGGTTGTGATCTCTCTGAGAGTGGGTATCGGGCCATGTGCTCACTCTCTGTAAAATGCAACAGCACATGAGGCTAATACTTAGTTAAATAGAAGATGATTATAGTGTCGTACATTATTTTTCACTTCGGCGTACTGTAAATTGGAGGATATTACCTCTCCTGAAGTATAAAATAGTTTTCACATATTCAGGAACTGAGAGATGAGAAAATGTTTCTTTTGCTTTCTGTATATCTAAATCTGATATTTGGAGGCTTGAATATCCCTGCATGGCTATAAAGTTTTCTTTTTCTTTTTGTGACAATATATTGCTCATAAACGTAGTATATTCGGATTTTTTTCTAAATACGCCCTACCATTCTCCGTATTAACTCACTGGAGTGTGCTACGTTGCATGGCAGCTATCTTGTTGAAACTTGTATCATCCCTTTACAATGCCGAGCCCATCAAGGTTTATCGGAAATCAACCACTGAATTCTCACATCGTAAGACGCAAATAAAAAGCGACATTCTGTTTTGCTGATCGTTGTTTGTCAGTCATTGTGCTAGGTAATCTAAAGATGTTTTATATGGTCACAGACCTGAGGAGAAATCCTCACCGCACAGCTGGACGCTATAACGAGAATACTACCACACGTTCAGTTTGGTTCACTGTCTTTGCGAACCAGTACTCACTGGATACTATAAAAGTGTCAGCTATGCATGCCCATCTTTTTACCGTTGTGCTGAGTTTATGAAACTGCATTTGTGTGAGTGACTAATTCTCTTCAATTTCATCAGTCAGATAGCGTTTCGAAATTGCCTTCTGAGGCATGAGAATTAAACATTTGCATAGCTTGAGGATGTCGCGGGTTGTGGTAATGGTCTGTGCTTCTCTAATCACACAAACGGCTCCTAACTTAAATGACCGGAATTCTGATTACATATTAAAAATTTGTTATCTTTCTGGAAATTGTATTGGTTCCACTTCTTTCTTCAAATGTTAAATTTTTTGTTGATCTTTCTGTGATTAACAATTGCAGTAAACGAAAATTCTTTATCGATCAAAAAAGTTTATCTTCCAAGTGTTACGGACTTAAAATGTGAAACGCTCTCAATTAAGGTAAGAGCCAACGTCAAATGAGGTGATAGTGGATGATGATGGTTGTTGGAGTGGGAGCAGCGGGGTGGTTGGCGTGGGGGGGGGGGGGGGGGGAGGGGGGGAGGAAAATTTGTAACGAGGTGCTCCCGACAGTTGACCGCACAAACACCAGTACTTGCAATTCCTAAATGTTTCAGTGAAAGTATGAAAACTATCGCTGTCAAGATTCCCTCAACACACAATGGCAAATGGAGGCTGTTTTACCTTTTCCTGCTATTGTGTGCAGCAAATTTCTTGCTGGTTTAAGGTACAAAAATTATATGAAATTGTCATTCTAGTTTCATCTAGTTACTATATTCAGCAGTTAATATTTGTTTAGCACAAACACTATTTAATCATGAGCATAGGTGTTTAACCATGAAGCTAGCTTTTAAGATTTTCTGGCTTCGAAGAGGCCCCGAATTATTTACAAAATTCCGAAATATGCAGTAAACAGCCTATTCAAGGTGGCTTCACCATTTTTGCTTTTAGAAACGTGGCATTATTAGAAGCAACAAATTTTGATTTGTTTGAAATACACCAACAGCGAAGCAAATAACAGAAATATTTACGCTTTGGAGGAGAAGAAGATATTCTCTGGAGTGTATATCCTTGTTGTGGAAGTGAAACAAGGACGATAAACAATTCAGGTAAGCCGAAACTCTAAACTTTTGAAATGTTTTTCTATAGAAGAGTGCTAACTGTTGGAGACTAGATCGGGTAACTAATGAAGAGCTATTAAATCGAATGGAGGGGAGTGTCGGGGTTCAAAATTGTAGACAGCAACTACAGGTAAGCAGGTTGTTGGTTGCAGTAGTTAAGCAGAGGTGAACAGGCTTGCACCAGAAAAACTAGCGTGGACAGTTGCACCAAACGAGCCGGCAAACTAAAGGTCACAAAATTTTCGCTACCGTAAAGAATAACATTTCCATACAGAAGGAAATTACTATGCATGATTTATAATTCAGTTAGCAGTTTCATTAATTCAGCACTAAGGGCAGTAGCAAACACAATAACAGTAATTGCTGGGTAACCTGAACCTATCTCCGTTATAGATAAATTACAAAATAATCCATAAACGAGAAAATTTAAAAATCATGAAAATATTTTTTGACTGCATACCATCCTCCTGATGAATTCCGACGTTGTTGTGAACGTGTCTTTCTCACCAAATTGCTTACGTGATTTTATTGTAGCGGCAAACTCTCACTGTTGCTAAACAAAAGACGATTTTTGATTGGTTTAATTGTGCCCACTGAGATTTTCTGCCGTGCGTCTCGGAGTAGCACTTACAGGTGAGTTCAAAGACGCTGACGTATGTTCGACATTGTTCAATTTAGGTAAATTTAAGGATCGTTACACCATATGAAATTATTCATCACACTCCTCCGACCACTACTAAATTAGTCCAGCCTTGCGGTACGGACCATTGTGTTATTGATGAACGGGATTTTCGGTCACCAAGTTGTCATAAGGGAGAGGATGTGAGTAGTTAGTAATAATAGAGGCAGCTTTCATGACTCTTTCTAAAGTAATCACAGGTCCTTGGTGGGTGTTTCCTGTTGCATACTACTGCAGCTACATCTGCAAGTGCGACTACAAATGAATGTCTTCTTTAGAAGATGACGTACGCAGTGCTATTAGACTTCAATTACGATGTTTGTTTGGCAACCATCCAAACTCACGTCGTCATATGATAGTCATTTGCTTTAGAACCACATCTGTCGCCATCTATGAGGGTTGGTTTACTTCGCAGTAATTGTGTCTTACTTATAATTGTACTCCAGGTCCAAAGCATTGCCGTCTACTATCGGTTTTTCTCCAATAGTTTCACTCTGTAAAGACACTAATGACAGCAGCATATGAACCGACGAGCTTCACTATTTCCGTATTGCTCGTTACCAGGCTCCATTTCATGATCCCACAATCGAAATCGATTTATTCAATAAATTTTCCCAGTATTTTTACGTCGCGTCAACCGTACGATTTTTCATTACTCTAGGTCCCGGTACTACATCATTCACATCACGTGAAACCCCACCCCCCGCTTCGTATTTCGGTGTGCACACAAAACGCATATTATACTTGGACTTTCGTTCACCCGAGGACATACTGTGGTTACTAAGCATGTCGTGTACAAATAAACGTCTCATCAGTTCAGCAGATTGTTGGTAGTCGAGTCTGACAATCTCATCAACCGCTCGGCACACCGCCTCAGAAACGAGCTCCAGAAAAGTTAGCTCACTAATGGGGAACGACTCTCAAAAATGGACCACCATAAGCTACCAACCAGCAGCAATAATGCTGATGTCTGGTGCCCGTGGGTACCAAACAAAGAGGAACCACAATCCCACGTCCCAGGTGGCTAGACATACCCTGTGTCATGCTCACGTTGACCCAGCTTCTTAATCTTAAAACGATAGCACGATACTGAGCAGGTATTCTCATTCGTGTTCCGACTTAGTGCCCCATTGATGGCGATCGATCCCAAGTGTTGGAAAGTATGAGGTTTGCAGTAGACCACAAATACCAGTGGCCTTCAGCTCATGCTGGATCACCCTATAAATCCAGTAGATAGGTAGGGGTCATGTGATTCACGTGAAATGCCTTGTCGGGAGGAACATAACGGGCGAACAACAGTGCCTCTTTGTGCAGGACCACTTGTCTTCCCGTGTACCGTTCCACATAGCCTCCAGCATAGAGATACTGGCGACGCAGTGAGAATACATTCTTGCTCTAGTCGGTAGGGGCAATCAAACCCAGTAATGCGGGAAACCACCGAAAGAACATTTCAAGCCTAAAACCTCTTGGCGTCATTTTGCCGCTAAGCAGAGATGAACAACTGTTGCGAGTTAAAACTGTTCACTCGAACACAGGTTCCTGTCTTTTGCACACAATATTGTACTAAATGAAGTACACGACCACGCAACACGGAACGTATAAGGCATATGAGCGGTAGCTAAGGCTGTCCCAGAGGCGCACTTGCTAGAGTACAGTCTGCTGTCCGCAGAAGGCAGGGATCACTAGGCACAAGAGTTTAGCTTGTGGCAAACGATCTGAATTACCGTTCTATAAAATCTTTCGTTCTATTTTACCATTTCGGTGCAGGTGACATTCAGCAAACATCATATTTACCAAATTTTCCGTAAAGTAATAGAAAACATTCACCAAAATCTGAAAATGCGGTTCATCTTTTTATGCGAAAATGTATACGTTAGTTTTACTCTTCACAATTTGGGTGTAGAAACGGTTATGGAATTGAGCTAATACCAATATCCCTTCCTGTATATGTTCAACAACTGTTCTCGGGACAAGTGGCACTTGTAAGGGCTACGATTCTCTCTTAACAGAAGAGATGACATAGTATTAACTCCTCTGCACATATTGTTCCTAAGTTTGACTTAAAGTTGCAAAATCATCGGCAGTAAAACGTTTGGTGAAACAGTGAAGGTGGCCGGATTGGGATCAAAACTAAATCACCCAGAGCAATAGACAATACTTCACTGTTCCGCCACTTTTTCTTCTAATTTTATGAAAAAGTTTTAAAATCTGATCAGAGCACGAGAAAAATATCTAGAGGAGTTGGCGACAGCTTGAAATGTGAGTGATAGAGACGAGAGCTGTACGGCTGGCAATCGGTCACGGCTCCCACCGCATGACGCTGATGCATGGCGCGCCGGCCGTCATTTACTGGGCCGCACCATCAAATTCCAATTGAAGTCGTTGCCCGGCTGCGTTTAATACCTGATGTAGTAGCGCGCCGCCCCGTTACCTATTCTGATTTGTGGTCGCTGCCGCCGCAGCTGTCAATACATCAGCGCACGAATGATATTGTGCAGCGCTCCTGCACCGGCCGAATTATAAATTTAATTTATGACCGACGTGCTGCTGATATTTGTTGACTTGTAACAGAATCACTTTTTTGACTTTTATTTCCCGTTGCCTAGAGTGAAGGCTGAATGTGGCAAGCGGAGGGAACACTGAATCTCCGTTGGAAATAACGTTCCGATTTAAGGAAAGAAGATTAGGGTTTAACGTCCCGTCGACAATGAGGGTTCCGTTTTCCTTGGCCGCCGGCCGGTGTGGCCGTGCGGTTCTAGGCACTTTAGTCTGGAACCGCATGACCGCTACGGTCGCAGGTTCGAATCCTGCCTCGGGTATGGATGTGTGTGATGTCCTTAGATTAGTTAGGTTTAAGTAGTTCTAAGTTCTAGGGGACTGATGACCACAGATGTTAAGTCCCATAGTGTTCAGAGCCATTTGAACCATTTTTTTCCTTGGCTCATCTGAGTTCTCTCTAAAAATACATCATGTTAGAGAACTAACTCTCGAGTGTATGTATAGTAGGAGGCAAATTAAAGATTCCTTGCTGATCGACGGAAATAAAGACAGAATACGAGCTGTAGAGGTAACAACAGCATAGCAGTATCGCAGGTCGATCTGAGAAGAAATTGAAAAACAACTGTTCGAAAGGAGAATCATAGTCGCAAAAGGTAGCTGAATTTTAACATAAAAACTGAAAATATATGCCATTGATAATATGGAAAACCATAACAGGTTACAGTTTATCAGAACGCGTCACTGAATAATGACGTGAAGTAGGTTTCATATGGTAACAAACACAATTGGAGATTGATGTACAGTGGTAGAATAATTCAGAACGGCCGTAGGGAGGAGGTATAGGAGTAATGAGAGTCTAGTGCCACTCGAATTATTTTAAACATGAAACGCAGTCCTTTGGTCTGACAGTACCCTCCCAAATAACATATCTTCCACCTTCTTCGCACATAAGTATATGATAACGCATTGTGGTCGGTGTACCTCGATTTGACATCTTTGCTTCACGTCCGTTGCGTGCATATGGCGTTGAGAAAATGCAAAAAAATCTCTAAGTTAAACGAGGCTCCTGGGCCCGATATCTTCCCTTACAGCTTCTATAATGAACTAACAGCTGAATTAGCTTCCCACGAGAGAAAGTGCTAACACGCAAACCAGTTAGGACTACTCCGATCCCGTTCGTGTTTTCGAATGCACCACGTGCTGCTAACTAGTGTTTCCATTTACTGTATGTGGCTAGAAAGAATGGTCTACTATATAAACTGCTTTGTACTACTGCATTTATGTTTTTGTTTTTTACTTTAACCAAACATATATCACGGAAGAACTTAAAATATGTTATTATAGATAAGCACTTTCTTCCACCGAGCTCTCCAATTGCCACCCAGTGTTTCTCGGCGTTCTTAAGACACCTGTCGCCCCAACATACTAATTTGTCAGAATTATAATCCACGAACCTCGTCGCTGTTGAGAGACGCGCCGTGGCTCCAGTAGTGTTTGGCAAGGCCATGAAGCGACTCTCCTATCCCGTTCCTTTCTTCTATTTTTCTTGGCCATGAAGGAGAACTCTGGAATAGTTCCTTAATGAAGACCAAGATCGATTCGTTCCCGGAACGTCGACAAATCTTGATACTCCGTCTGTAATGGCCACGTTGTCGACGGAGTATTAAACTCCAAACAACTGTTTCCGTATCACCTTTGTTTGGGTGGGATGTATCTATAAGCGTGCGCCTCAGTCAGAGGGCGGGCGAGCGCCCCGTTAATGGCAGTCTGAAATCTTCGCAGCTCGTAAACATGGGCTGCGTCACCGCGGGCCATTAGTTTCATTGCCTACAAATAGTCGCCAGCCCCTTACTTGGCTCGCGGCTAACAGCGGTCGCACGTATAACTGTAGCACGGATGCGACGGTTTCGATTTCCGGATTTACATATTCGGCGCTTTCCATAGATCACTCGACGCGAGAGCGCACATGGCTCCTTAATGCGCGCCATAACCGTAGTCGCAATGAATGGCAGTAAATCCGGCAGTAATAACCTCGCCGCCGTGCGCCAAGCATAACGCTCCAGAGCGCTCTGCGCTTCATACAGACGACTTGTCACAAATTTTATGCATCATCAGTTGCATTACGATAAATGCTACTATACAAAATAGGCAAAATCTAAAACACAATTTTCCTCGACGCTAATGTCGGTAACATAAATACGAAAATAATTTTAAATGCAATTTTTTTAAGAATTAATGCACGCCTAGCCATTAAACTTACATCATCAAGGTGGCATGCAAGAAACGTCAGAATGGCATGCAGCATACGCTATGCTTGGTTATGCAAATGATTATAATCATTATCACTTCAACGCAACTGCACAAAGTACCGGCGGGTTATAATTAAAGTAGAGCTACTGGCAGGGTCCAGTTATGGGCGGTAATTATCGTATGGCAGCAAAATTTGTTAGATGTGCTAAAACGTCAATGCGCAACTGATTTACGCAGGAAAACAAATTAGTTACAATTTTGGTCAGAAGGTGCAAATCTGACGCTGTGAAATCAGAAAAGGAGTTTAGGAACGTTTCCATATGAAATGGATTAGAAACCGGACGTGGGCAGACAACGTCAGACGAGTGAGAATGGCAGAATGTTGATTTCATCCTTAACCGATGCTTACACAATTTGTTGAATATGAGCACCGCAGACGTCGAGGAGATGCTGCATCCGTTAAACGACGTTATTAACAGTTGCTCGCTGCAGTTCCGGTGGAATCTGAGCAACATGTTCCTATGTACTGACCTTCAGACCAGGTAGAGACCGAACGCGTTCCAGGTAAACGCGTTGTTTTAGATACCTACAAAAACCAAAAGTCGCATGAGGTGATCTTGCAGGCTATACATCTGAAAAACCTTTGGAGATAACACGTCTGTGGAAGCTTGCAGATCTTTCATTCGACGAGCGACATGAGGTGTTGCTCCATTTTGCATGAAAACAGTGGTTTCCACACAGCTGCGCTCTTCCAAAGCGGGAATCACATGCTGGACCAGGAAGTCTCGAAAACGTGCAGACGTCACGGTACATCTGAGAGGCCCTCTATGGGTATTCCCTTTATAAAACACACCACGAAATGAAATGAAACGTGAGCGTTGCTAGTGTCTCCCGGCGGGTAGACCAGTCGCTTGGTGTACTTTTTTCTCGTTGACGCCACTTCGACGTACGTGCCGATGCGGAAGTAATGACGATGAACGGAACACAACACGCAGTCCCCGAGCGGAGAAAATCTACGAAGCTGTCGGCAATCGAACCCGGACCCCTCGCATGGCATTCTGTACCGCTGACCACTACGCTATGAAGGCAAACAACACATCGAGAATAACTGTGCTTGTTACACCACAACACAAGGCCTCATACGGCGAGTGCAATGGTTCTCCGTGCTCAACAAGAGGTCTAACAGTACCCCCAAATTCGGCACTATTGTATATCACTGCACCCTGCAGGGTAATATGTGCATCCTCATTCCATAGAATATTGCCCGACCACATGACGTCAACTTCGATCCGTGCCAGAAACCTAAGAACAAAAGCAGAACGTTGCTGCTTATCATGAGATTTCAGTTGCTGCACTCTCTCGATCTTGCACGGGTGCCAGTGTAAAATAGACCGCAAAACTTTCCACACTGTTGGCCATGGTATGGACAATTCTCGTGATACTGCGGGAGCATTAGCACTACCCGTGGCACGTCCTGAATGGTCAGTCACAGGAACAGCAATCTCGTGAATAACTTCCACTCAGATAGAATGCCTTCCTCTTACAGTTTCCACACCAAGCTCACCCTTCTTTTCGAATTTCATTATCATCTTCTTTAAACTATGTAATGGCATCGGGCCCCTCTTCAGACTTTTCAGTCTGCAAACGTATCAGTGTAGCACTGTAATTGCCGCTACACGTGAAACGGTTTCACTAACAGCGCACAGTCTCTCTTCTCGATAGTTATAATGTTCACTCACGTTACGGCTTCTCAAATGACAATGTGGATGTCATATCGTCCTACAAACAGTGCAGAGCGCCAGATTTGCACCCGGTGGTCCAAATTGGAACTGATTGTTGTTCAGCATAAACCAGTTCCGCATTAAGGCTTTAGCATGTCTACCAAGTTTCACTGCCGTACGATAATTACAGCCCAAATTTCTCCGAGAGTAGCGGCACTTTAATTATAACCACCCGGTGGCTATGATTGAGAAACACGCTGTATAATATTTATACAGAGTATTGGGGGAGCTACTCCTAAGTCGCATTTGAATGTTGCCTTTTTTGATGATATCGTGTTATGCATCATGTAAGGAGGTAGAACGTATACCAGCGTGTGTCGGAACTGGACAGATCAGGACTGTAGTCTGTCATTTCTGCGGTCTATCGTGACACCATATTGCTTCTCAGGGTGGTCTGGATCCCACGGATGTCATGCAAATGTTAAATGGGTGGGTTCAGGAAGGCCATACTCAGCATCATGCAGGATCTCAAGGACTATATTCCACTGCTGTCCCAAGGGACAGACACATCGTCCAAAGGTCCGAGCAGAATGTTACAGCCACACCACGTACTTTCAGTCGTCAGGATATGGACTTGTTTTCAACAAGACACGTATCCACGCAGACACTGTGACAGCATCTGGAACACCACGGAGCACCTACACGCCGCCAATTATTGCGTCTTATCTTCATGCGGCGGAGAGTTGTGCGTCAGTGGTAACACTGGGCACAGGAATGACATCACATCCCGTTTTGCATCCTGCACACAATCACAATAGACGTATGCGAGTATAGAGGCCCTGAGGAAACGAACGTTGCCAAAAAATGGCTTTAAGTCCTATGGGACTTAACATTTGAGTTCATCAGTCCCATAGACTTAGGACTATTTGAACCTAAGGATATCACACACACCCATGCCCGAGGCAGTATTCGAACTTGCGACCGTAGCAGCAGCGCGGCTCTGGACTGAAGTGCCTAGAACCGCTCGGCCACAGCGCCCGCCAACGTTGCCAAAAGTCATTCTCATACGGGCCCAGCACCTGACGTGATGGTAACTGGTTCTGTTGCATACACTACAGGACCGCCTCTGGTTCATATAGCGGCGTCACGGTTGGCACATATTAAGGCAGGTAGCATGACCTCCATGTGACGTTATGTTTCAGCAAGACGACGCAAGACAACGTGCTGTCCTTTACCTGACTCAATGAAGAGTGTCTCCGATTGTTGCTCAAACCAGCCCGCTCTGCATATTTCCAGCCAAATGAAATATCTTCTAATGAATTTCCGAGAAACTGTCATGCTTCCACTCGCCATATGATATGATTTATGGACTCTGGCACACAGTCAAAGTGGCAGGTAATATCATACCCATGTCTTTCATCCGAGCTCAGTTCCATTCTATACCAAAGTGGGTTAGAGCTGTTGTTGCTGCCAGAGGTGGCACCTCTGTATACTGCTGTTTGGCCCTTGTCCAGATATCCATAGTTTTTCATGGCCAGGACTGTACTTAAATTTACTTATGCCAATATAACGCCTGCAGATATTCTATTTTTGACTTGGTAAGCTCGCACCAGGTGAACGACCTGAGACACACGAGGCAAAGAAATTTCCCTAACCGATTTGGCACGGACCACCTATTTATCACCAGTATTGAGACTGATGAAGCTGCGTGTATGTTGTGGTACATTGTGTGTATAATTGGGTTGGGTAGGGTTGGGTTGTTTGGGGAAGGAGACCAGACAGCGAGGTCATCGGTCTCATAGGATTAGGGAAGGATGGGGAAGGAAGTCGGCCGTGCGCTTTCAGAGGAACCATACCGGCATTTGCCTGGAGTGATTTAGGGAAATCACGGAATACCTAAATCAGGATGGCCGGACGCGGGATTGAACCGTCGTCCTTCCGAATGGGAGTCCAGTGTCTAACCAGCGTATAATTGGTGCAGCATAAAGAAAATCGGTGGCGCCCAGTCATTGACATGACCAGAGAATTTTGGAAGCATAGTTTCTTAAATGGCCTAGAAATAGTAGTGCTGACACTGCCCCCTCGACTACAAAAGGACAAAGAAGTAAGCGATGGGTAACTAAAAGGATTAAAATTTCATGTAATGCGAGAAGGAACATTTATATACGAGCCAAAATAAGTCAAGATCAGAGGTTAGTGCATTCTACCAAAAATTCAGTAATCATTTCAAGACACTCATTAAAATGTCCAGAAATATACACATTCTGACAGGAATTAATAATACTCATAATAAGATTAAATCTGTATAGGACATTGTTAAACGGGAGACCGGATAACCAGTCCGTGTACAGGATATCACAATAGTTAAACTAAATGATTGTGCTGTGCTTGATAATTCAGAAGTATTTATAAAAGTCATTTTCTAAACGCCACAGTAAAAATGGGATTAAATCAATCGTTTGATGAATCGAGAGAATATCTTAAAAATGTAATTTCACAAATCTTTAAGCAGCTAGAAGTAGCACAAACATCCTTCACTGAAATTAATAGAAATTTTGCAAAAAATGGTTCAAATGGCTTTGAGCACTATGGGACTTAACATTTCAGGTTATCAGTCCCCTAGAACTTAGAACTACTTAAACCTAACTAACCTAAGGACATCACACACATCCATGCCAGAGGCAGGATTCGAACCTGCGACCGTAGCGGTCGCGCGGTTCCAGACTGAAGCGCCTAGAACTGCTAGGCCACCAGCGGCCGGCCAGAAATTTTACAAACCAAAAGCTTATATTGTGTTGATGGTAAGTTGTTTTAACTTAGTAAGTAGTGCCTTAGTGATGTACATAAGGCATCACTGGCACAGGAAACCTTTCCAGACAGATTAAAATAATCAACTGTTAAACATCTTTATAAGAAAGGTTACAAGGAAGACTTATATAATTATCGACAATTTTCATTACTGCCATCTTTTTCCAAAATCTTCGAAAAAGTGATGGCTCATGATAAATCTCACATTTAAGAAGAAACAGTTTACTTAGCACATCACGCTTTGGATATCAGAAGGGTTGTTCGACTGATAATGATATTAATACATTCAATTACCAAATATGACAATCCCTAAGTAATAAAATTTCCCCAGTTGGTATTTTTTGTGATCTTTCTAAGTCGTTTGATTACAAGGATCATGTGACTCTTTTTGAGAAACTTAAGCTTTATTGAATTTATGGCTTTAGGCACAACTTGTTTGAATCATAATTTTCAAGTAGATTGCAAGACGTTGAGCTGAATAATTCTAACTATGGTGAAAGGAGAGAAAATTAAGTGACGGGGGAGAAATCACGAAGGAAGACCCTCACGGTTTAATTTAGTGTCCACTGCTATTCCCCATACACCGTCCCGCCACATTAATGTGACCACCGTCTACGTTTGACGTCAACGTGTAATAACCACTCACAAGGGGTACATATCAGCAGTAGCAGTGGTGGGCATATGAAGCATGTCAGGGGTACCTGGAAACTGTAGTCGTTATCATAATGCGGAAACGAAGCAGTTTATCTGACGTCCAAGTTGCCATGATTATTGGATTTCGGTCCAAGCGTGGAAACATTTCCGAAATGCCTAAGTCTATGGACTGTTCGCATGCCACCATGGTTAGAGAATACTATGCGTGGCAGAATGGTGCTGTCCAATACTGGGCCGAGGCAACAGTGGTGCACTACAGCTCAAAGATGACAGCTGTGAGCGACAGCTGTGGAGATGTGTAAAGGCGAATAGACTTGCAACTGTTGAGCAACTGAGCGCACAGATGAACCCAGGGGCACCAACAGTGTCTCCTCCATGACCATTAACCGAACGTTGCTGCACATGGGCCACTGCAGAAGGCGCCTGGTACATGCGCCCATGCTGACTGTTGTTCATCGGCTGGAATTTGCACACAAGTACCGCAACTACACGTCCACTGAGTGGCAACAGATGGCCTTTTCAGACGAACCACGTTTTACGCTCCATTCAATCGTGGCCATTGGTATGTATAGTGTGGAGCGTGTGTAAGCAAATAGTCTCCAATTATCGAAGAAGCATTATGGTCTGTGGAATATTTTAGTGCCATCGCCTGGGTGATCTCGTTATTATAGAAAGCAACTTGGACCGACAAATGTATACGTCTATCCTTGGGAACCACATCAACCTCTAAATGCAGTTCGATTTTCCTGGGCACACTGGCATATCTCAGCTAGAGAATGGAGTGTGTGACACAGCTCTCAGTGTCCATGCTTGGTTTTAAGAACGCTAGTATGAATTTACCGTACTCCCCTGGCCACCAAACTCGCCGGACTGAAATCTAACCGAGAATATCTGGGACCACCTCGATCGGGCTGTATGTGCCATTTCCAGACTCTCACTGACTTTCTTCTACCACATCTCTCAGCAGCCCACACTGAAAAAGGTGGTTATTCAGGGTTTTGACAGATGGTCACATTAACGGCACCAGAAGGTATTTATGTCAATGACCTTCGACTTAACATTCATCAAGCAGAACAGGTACTTTTTTCAGATGATGCTAGTGTTATGATAAGTTCCATTAGAGACAAAGTAACAAAAACAGATTACTAATTATGTTTTAAAATAATTATTAAGTGGTTCCATGAAAATGGGCTCTCCCTTAATTTTGAGAAAACACATTACATTCATTTCTGTTCAACAAACAGAGTCATACCAAAAATTGATGTACCACACGAATATGAGTCTGTAGACAGGGTGGAATGCTCTACTTGGCAGTACATGCTGATGGAAACTTGAAATGGAAGAAGCATATTACTATATGGCTCATATTCAAGTCTCATACAGCCATTAAGATGGTGCCATGCAGAATGCAGTGATAAAGATCTGTTTATACTTGAGAGTGACATGGAAACATTATTCACAGTGACATATTTGTTGTTCAGAAAAACAGAAATGTCTTCCCAGGGCACTAGGAGCTCAGTTAGATGGAGGTGTGCGGACCACATCAGCAGTAGCAGGCACACATCCGCCTATAGCTGCACTGCAGCATACTGGACTGCTGACCTAACAGCTGTTACATGGCGACCAGATGCCACCCCAAGGTGTTGTAGTCGGTTCAGACCAAACTGGATGATGTTGGACAGTAGCTCTGCAAATTGATCTGTAAAGCGCTCTCGATGATGTCAAGACCTGTGTGTCTCTCACCCTCCACACCAGACTGAAATACTTGTTGCTCTACAGAGTCTGAACTGTGGCCTCGAGTTAGGAGACAGTGGTCAGCAGCATCAGTGATGGTTGTAGGAACAGGGCGATCAGTTTGAGGATCTTCAGGAAGTGGATGGCGAGCAGCTTCCTGGCCCTGCTGTTCAAGCCTACAGCAGGCCAACATGTAGATGGCAGTCCCTGCACGCCATCGGTAATGACCTGGAAGTTGGCACTGCAGCATGCAATGCCTGAATCTCACCAGCAAGACTTGTGGCTCCATAGGTGATCACAGATGACCAGATGCACAGAGGGCGGACTCCCTTTCCCCTCCACAGGACAGCTGAAACTGAAACCATTGATTCAGAAAAGTGTATTATTTATGCTGGCGCTTCCTGTACTCTCTGCTGTGGTGGGGTAACAATGACGTCATGCTAATTAGTTTCCTGTTCTGTTAGCTCTCTTGGTAGCTTCAGACTTTTCTAACTTTGTCTTTCAGACGCTATTTTCCGCCGTGTCAGTGACTAACTAGTTATTGTTGTGTTATACTGGGGCCTTTATGTCACTATCATCTCTGTCACCAGAATGACGGCGTCTTTCAGCTTCCATGAAGTCACTGATTCATTCGCAGGGTCTGTGGCTCGTAGTCTAACGGATAGCATTGCTGCCTCAGGATCATGGGGTCCCGAGGTCGATTCCAGGCTGGGTCGGGGAATTTGTCCGCCTGAGGACTGTTGTCCTCATCACTCATCATCATTAGGGAAAACGGCGAGGCTGTAGGGTGAAAAGATTGCATATAACCACATCGTTGAGTGCCCCCCAAACCAAAAACCAACATCATCATCGTCATCATCACCATTTACGGGTTTGGTCACTCGGCTGGCCCCATGTGCCACAATGGTTTCCACATACAGCTCGATCTGCTGGTAGTAGGGCAAAGGGGGTGCTGGTGAATTTCGTTTGTGCAGGTTACATACGTACATACATTCAGAGGCAACTCTGTTGTTATGCTAACTGATTTATAACCAACTAAGGATACTACGACCTTCTGAGATACCTCCCACCCTATTCTCTGCCTTACCCCCACCCCTCTGGGCGATTCCCAATCCCTCCGCCGTTTCCCTCGCCGATACAAGCACATTTTTGGTATCAAATTAATTGACTAATTAATTAAATCGATAAATTTGTTAATCTCTGTGCCTGTGGAAAATGCTGCAGCGGGTACATGCCATTAGGCTGTGAAGGGAGCTGTCAGCACTCAGTGCTTCACCCAGCATCCGATAGCACCTGCCCCAGTCGACATCTGTGGATGTGTGCGTCCGATACCCAGCCAACAAACACAAGCATGGCCGACCCCAAATGGTGGCCAATATACCGCACTTCATTCCATTCCTTAGTGCTTACAGTTATTACGTCATAGGAGATGAGGGTCAGACTTGAGTTCTGCCAAAGCATGGGAGACATGTCTCCCATGAACTGATTAAATAAAGAATGTACACCAATATATTACTGACATTGATTTGAATTTCGTGTCCTGAGATCCTTCGTCTCCGGCACATACTGAATCATTTTCCCACCAGTATGTAGGTGAGGAAGGGAGGGTGGAGATGGGGGAGGGGAGGACTGTGGGATTTCCCCAAAGGGAATTAATTTATCAATTTAACTAATTAGTTGGTTAATTTGATATCAGAAGTGTGCTTATAATGGCGAGGGGAGGTGGAGAGAGGGCTTTCCCAGAGGTGTAGGGGACGAGGAGGGGGATGGGGATGGCCGGGGGGTTTGACAGCAGGACAGATTCCTTCCAGAGGTTATAAATCAATTCTCATAATAATAAAATTTACTCTAAATGTATGCATGTATGCAACTCACAACAACAAAATGCACCAGCACCCCCTTGGCACTACTACTATATGAAGGGGATACTTACAATTAAAACGCTCTTATGTATCTTCTTGCACAATAGTCGACATATGCCAGAGTAGCAAGAACTGGCACACTTAGTGTAGGAAGAATAACTTAGAATGGTCCAGCTAACATCTGCAAAAACATCAGATCTGTTACCACACACGTAGCAACGTTCAAACTCCAAGCTTAGGATTTCCGTGCTATCCCTAAATCGACTACGGAAAATGATTATATGCTTCATCTCAGATAGGCGTGACTGATTTCCTTGCTCGTCCACGTTATTAGGCCTAAAGTGTCCTATCAGGTAATATTCCGCACATAGAAATTATAAGAACAAATCTGCTGTAAACCTTAGCCGTATTACGATAATTTTCGATTAATAGGATAGCAGTGTCGTGAAAAAGTAACGTTCTCCCATTGTTTTATGAATGCAAACCGGTAAATATTTTCGAATACATGCAACAGTCGTGATAGCTTAAGTAAAAGTTTGCAAAAACAGACATAATGTCTTATGGGATAACAGCAATCAGTGATTTTATAATGTTACTTAAAATCCGTCTTGATTGCAAATTTTTTTATTATTCATATGACCGGTTTCGGTTAACCGAAACCGGCCATATGAATAATAAAAAAAATTGCAATCAAGACGGATTTTAAGTAACATTAAGTAAAAGTTTTGCTGAGACTGTTGTTTGGTACCATATTTGTTGCCGCCTTGCTCTGTTGAGCACAGTGTCACCCAACATCTGCCTGGCACCAACGACCGTTCATCAGAACACAGAAAATTAAAATATATCTAAGGCACATTAAGTACTAATAATGCAGGGTGCTCGGAAAGTTGCTGTGCAGTTACAACAAATGTTGAAATGACGCCCACAGACGGCTGTACAAGTCGGAAGCCGCTTAATTTTATTGGAAAAGACTTTCTGCAGATCTGATTGTTATGTGCTTCACACGTACCCAATTGTTTCAGTTTTTAAGCCATTAAGTGGATGTGTGTGTTCGCGATAGACTATTTACTTTGCTGCTCCCCAAAAAAAACAAGGCTGGTGGAATAATGTCCGGCGACCGAGGGAGGCCACAGCTTTTTTTGCGATGACACGTTTCCCAAAAACTCTTCCAGAAGACGGGTAGTGTTGTTAGGTGTGTGGGCACTGGTACCATCTTGCTGCAGCGCTGAATAGTTGTATCTCGTCTTCCTTTAGTTGGTCTATGACATAGTGTATCACTAAACAGTAACGTCCACTGTTCACGGTTTCTTCAAAAAATAAAGAACCAACAACGCACCGTCTGAATGTTGCTACCCACACTCCACTGTTATGAGCATGAATTGGTTTTTGAAGTACAGCACGAGGATTCTCCGATGACCATAATCTGTTTCGTGTGTTGACATGAGCGGAGCTGTGGAACCAGACCTCTTCTATATAGAAGCTAATATCAAGAACACCAGTGGTATGCCTCTCAATAAATGTAAACCATACGCAAAAAGTATTCGCTTTCTATTAACCGCATCTTCCAATTCTTGCATTGCTGCCACTTTATATGGAACAATTTCAATGTTTGCCTAACGCTTTATGTGCTGCTTTTGGCCAGTTCACGCAGTGATTTTCCTGGGCTCTGCTGCATGGTCAGAAATATCCAAAAACTTCCTTTCGTTTAGTTTAGGTGGTCTTCTAGTTCATTAGGCATCTAACACTGAGCCTGTCTCTCGAAATTTCTTAATAAGTCGACGAACTGCATTACGATGAGGTGTAGCTGCTTGCGGGAATTGTCCAGCAAATGCCTCCTGCACTAGCTCACTGTATTCATCGTCTTGGCGAATCGCATGTTCAACAAGAAAAATACGTTTCTCAGTTGAAGGCAACATAACTCAAAAACAAATTGAACTTTTAAACACCTCACGTCGCATTCAGTGGCTTATATCAGCTGAACCGAACAGTAAAATGTTACTTCAAGTAGTGCGAATAAAAAAAGTCGTGTGATCTATGAAAAAACAGTTCTACCAAGTCGCATTCTGCCAACTTTGTTTCGTACGTCCAACGCAACCTGCATCGGTAGCCCGAAGTCCACTGCACAGCCACTTCACGAATGCACTGTATTTAAATGAGGCTGTGTCTCGTTTTAATCCAAGTAATTGCGCACTTTCATTCGGCGTCAAAGTCAGCATGATACCTCATTTATTCGTATCTTTCCAAGATTCACCTTATGGACACAATGTGTACTGTTTCCCGGCGTGGAAGATTTGCAACCTATGTGTGAAGTTTGTAAAATGCCACAATTGTTTCATCTAAGAATGACTCTTTATTACGAGGATGCTATGGTGCGTTTACTAAACTTGAGATTCGCTACGTTTACGTACTTTTCATAAATTTATTTCCATTTTGTTACACAGAGATTTGTGTGTAGTACATATAACTTCACTGAATAGTCGCGTGTTTGTAGAAAACTGTAAAATAGTAGCGACTGTGTTTTTCATGAAAATCCTTACGGTTGTCGTTATTTTTAATATATTTTTGCAATGTAAGTATTTTAAAATTCAGCTTTTGCAATGTCATCTGATATACACGTGTTAAATTGTTATCGTAGTCAGTCTTGTTGCAATGTTAAAGACAGACTTAGCACGGGAAAAATATGGCAGAGAAAAATAGAGACTTTAACGACTTTTAGCAGGTGAAAAAAATTAAAAACTAATGAAACTTCACAATATACGCACACAGAGCCTCAGACATATACGTTTCTTCATACACTAATATGCACAATCTGTATGCACCAGTAGTGTGCAATAAATTCATACATACATACACACCTATTTATACTGAGATAAACGGATCATACTATTCTGCACAAATGCGATTCACAAATAAATGAATACATCCACTCTCTCACAGTCATCCAAGTGAATAGCGTGTATAAGGTGTGATCTTTATCCAGCCATCACAAACGACCCATTTATCATCATGAGGTACAGGCCAATTTTCAATTGCGATACAGTGTGTACCACATGGTATCACAATAAAATAGCCGGTTGCTGCACTATATGTGGAGGAGGAGGTGGAGATGGTTGGAGTACGATCAACACTGTCGTCCAGGCATTTCAAGTAGCCTTTAATCATTCGAGCCATTTGTACATATATACACACTTATTTACTATATGAAAACCGCCGTGGTGGGGTGGATTGCATGCTCCAACGGAACAGATAGTAGTGTGGTAGCTTCAACTACAACTTCGGGCGGGGGGGGGGGGGGGGGTTTATCTGTGGAGAGCCCATATAAATGTGTGGTTCCGGATGAGGAGCAGCTGCCTTTTCAGTAGCTGATGGGGCAACATTTCGGATGATTGACTGATCTGGTCTTGTGACATCAACCAACACGGCCTTGCTGTGCTGGCCCTGTAAATGCTGAAAGCAAGGGAAAACTACAGTCATTATTTCTCCCGAGTGCGTAAAGCTCTACTGTGTGGTTAAAGAATGATGGCATCCCACTGGGTAAAATATACCGAGGGTAAAATTGTCCCACATTTGGATCTCCGAGTGGGGACTACCCAAGAGGATGTCGTCATCAGCAAAAACAAAACTGGCAATCTATGGGTCGATCCCTGAATTGGGCACGTAGGTTAGAAAATTTAGAAAACAAAATGAGTAGGTCGAAGTTAGATATAGTGAGGATTAGTGTAGTTCTTTGGTACAATGAACAGGACTTCTTAACAGGCAAATATACGATTATAAATACAAATTCATATTGGCGTAATGCAGGAGGGGGTTCAATAATAAATAAGGCAATAGGAAGTCAGGTACGATTCTATAAGCATCATAGTGAACGCACCGTCGTCGCCAAGACAGATACGCAGCCAACACCCACCACAGTTGTACAACACGCCAGGTAGCTTTGCAGATGGTGAGCAGATCGAAAAATGTACGATGAGATAAGAGAAATTATTCAGATAGTTAAGAAGAGGAAGTTTAATTATGATGGATGAATGGAAGTCGATAGTAGGAAAATAAGAAAAGGAAAAACAGTGGGTGAGTATGGACTGGAATGATAGAGAAAGCCGTCTGGCAGGATTTTGCGCAGACCATAATTTAATCCTCGCTGACAACTGCGTTCAGAATGATGAAAAATGGTTGTATACTTGGAAGAGAGCTGAAGACACCGGAAGGTTCAGGTTTGAATATATAATGGTAAGACAGAGACTTCGGGACGAGATTTATACACTGTAAGATTTTTCAAAGGGCACGTATGGTCTCTGACCAGAATTTATTGCTTGTGAACTGTAGATTAAAAGTGAAGAAATTGGAAAAACTAGGAAATTAAGGAGATGAGAATGGATAAGCTGAAAGATTCAGAGGTTGTTGAGAGTTTTGGATGGAGCATTTGGCAACGATTGACTGAAGCAGGGGAAAAAAATACACTAGATGACGAATGGGTAGCTTTGAGAGACGAAATAATGAAGGCATCAGAGGACTAAGATAAGGTCTAGTGCAAATCATTGAATAACAGGTGGTACTGGATTTCGTTAATGAAACTAGATAATATAAAAATGCAGCAAATGAAGCCGGAGATAGGGAATACAAACGTCTAAAAATTGGGACTGACAGGAAGTGCAAAATGATTAAGTAGGAATGGCTAGAGAACAAATGTAAGGATATACGAGTAGAAGCATATACGGAGTGAGGCAGCTAAGACAGGCCACCCTAAATACTTTCAGAATGTATCAATACTTTGAGGTGTGTTTTCAGCGGAAAATATGCCGAATTTCTTGACATTCACAAGCAATTCCTATCATTTATAGTCGATGAATTACGGCAATGACTACGTTTTTTTTTCTAATGCAACCATGTACTCTTTTCTGTGGCATTTGAAATAAACTTCGAAAAGAATTACAGCGACATAACATGTATTGGACTTGATCAAATAGTATGAAGATAACTACGCAGGTAACTACTGTCCGGCCGTCAGTAAAAGAGGTTCCACAAATATCCCACCTGTTATACCAAATGTAAGCAAACACGTAACTCAGATACGGTTCGTGTTTTTACTCTCAAGTTCAAAATGTTGACCTTGAGCATTGCTACACACTGGATTCTGGAGAACCCGTAGTGAATTTCATCTCGAGTTAACGGTAGCACAGATCTGTTACAAAGCATTTCACGCCTTCGGGAGTCGTCGGTGTTTCCTAATAGACCTCTTGCTTTAATTTTCGACGTAGATAAAAGTATAGAAGGGTTAGTTTTGGTGCGTAGACAGACCAGTTGCGTTTGCTGACCGACCGTTTCAATTCTCTCCCAGTGTTCTCTTATAAGGGGGTGACTGGACATTTGCAGGACGGGAGGAACATCCGTCCGGTTGGTACCGTACTGACTGCTTTATGTCTGGTGGAATGTCTTCCAATAATTGGGGTAGCAGCGTATCTTAGGGACTCGAGATACTTGAGTGTGTTCAGATTCCCATGAATAAAACAGGGACCAATGATGCGGGTCTTAAAAAAACACACACCAAACATTGATGGACCAAAAGAGTAGTTTTTCTTTCCACTTCTTTGAGAGACCGTGGATTTTCAACTGTCGCATTGTGCATTTTGCAAAGATTGACTTGTCCTTAGTTTGTAAACGATGCTTCTTCTTTAACCAAACTTCTTCGTAGATATGCCGTATCAGTTTGCATTTTTTGTTGATAACATTCTTAGAACTGTCATCAATTTTGGAAGTCACTGTCATGAAACTGTAGATGCAGCGAAATGGAAAGAGGATGAAGTATGGTGGAATGTAACATTCACTGAACACTCTTTTGGTTGATCTCTCTCCTAGTTTCGAGATGCCTCTAAGTGACATTTGCATTGCATGTTACTGCTGCTAAAATGTTCGTCTCATTTTCTTCCCTCAGTTGCTCTTCTTTTTCCTAGACGTGTTTTACTCTCCACACTTCCAGTTTATACAGCTTTTTCCATAATATTGGAAAAGATAGATCCTTAGCACGATATGGAACCTCTTCATCATGCAACCGCACCGCTGCTCTAATAGTTTGGCGACTTTCGCCTTACATAAAAGTTATTCACTTTTTCGACTGTCGTGTACAGTATGAATGTCTCAGTAGCTTTACGAGCAAGTTCCTGTATTTGAATGCTACAGCCGCAGAGCACAGACTGATGGGCTTCAAGCGCGCAGGTACCATACCCCAGCTATGAGTTTGCTTACATATGCTGTAAGAGGGCAGATGTTTCTGGAACCTCCTCTCCTGACGGCGGGACAGTGGTTTGTGGTGCTGTTATTTTGATACTATGTGATAAAATACCATACATGTCATGCCGTTCGAGTTCTCTGAGAAGCTTCTTTTAAGTGCCACAGAAAGAAGTGCATAGTTCTAACAGGAAACAAAAACAAAATCGGTGTCGTAATTCAGCGAATAAAAACAATAAAAATGACGTGTGAACGTAAAGAAATTCTCCATATTGTCCGCTATAACTTAGCAAAACAGCACCTCGATATACTTATTCTTTTTGGGTATATTTTTGGGGGCCACTCTTGGCTGCCTCGCCCCTGTATAACTAGGGGAGGGATAGCTATCGCCTACAGGAAAAGTAAAGAGACGTTTGGAGGAAAGAAAAGCAGCTGTATGATGATCAAGAGCTCAGATGGAAAACCAGTACCAAGCAAAGAAGGAAAAGACGAGATGTGGAAGGAGTATGTAGAGCGTCTATACGTGGGAAATTAACTTGAAGGCAATGTTATATAAAGGAAAGAGGACGCAGGTGAAGATGAGATAGGGGATAAGATACTGCGAGAAGAATTTGACAGAGCACTGAAAGACCTAAGTCGAAACAAGGCCTCTGGTGTAGACGACATTCCGTCAGAACTACTGCTATCCTTGGAAGAACCGGGTCTAACAAAACTATTCCCGGCGTGCAAGATGTATCACACACGCGTAATACCCTCAGACTTCAAGAAGAAAGTAATAATTCTAAATCCTGAGAAAGCAGGTGCTGTGAGGTGTAAATATCACCGAATTATTAGTTTAATTAGTTATGGTTGCAAAATACTAATACGAATTATTTACAGAAGAACAGGAAAACTGGTAGAAACCGACCTCTGGAGATTCCGAAGAAATCTAGGAGAACGTGAAACAATAGTGACCCTATGCCTTATCTTAGGACACAGGTTAATAAAAGTCACACACTATGTTATCAAAGGTATCTGACACCTGGCTGAAAATGACTTACAAGTTCGTGGCGCCCTCCATCGGTAATGCTGGAATTCAATATGGTAATGGCCCAGGGAGCCTTGATGACAGCTTCCACTTTCGCAGGCATACGTTCAATCAGGTGTTGGAAGGTTTCTTGGGGAATGGCAGCCCATTCTTCACGGAGTGCTGCACTGAGGAGAAGTAACGATGACGATCGGTGAGCCCTGGCACGAAGTCGGCGTTCCAAAACATCCCAAAGGTGTTGTATAGGATTCAGGTCAGCAATCTTTGCAGGCCAGTCCATTACAGGGATGTTATTGTCGTGTAACCACTCTACTACAGACCGCGCATTATGAACAGGTGCTCGATCGTGCTGAAAGAAGCAATCGCCATTCCTGAATTGCTCTTCAGCAGTGGAAAGCAAGAAGGTGCTTAAAATACCAATGTAGGCATGCGCTGTGATAGTGCCACGTGAAACAACAAGGTGTGCAAACCTTCTCCATGAAAAACACGACCACACCGTAACTCCAGCGCCTCCGAATTTTACTGTTGGCACTACACACGCTGACAGATGACGTTCACCGGGCATTCGCCATACTCACAACCTGCCATCGGATCGCCACATTGTGTACCGTGATATCTCTCCACACAACGTTTCTCCACTGTTCAATTGTCCAATGTTTACGCTCCTTACACCAAGCGATGCGTTGTTTGGCATTTATCGGCGTGATGTGTAGCTTATGAGCAGCCGTTGGACCATGAGATCCAAGTTTTCTCACCTCCTGTCTAACTGTCATTGTACTTGCAGTGGATCCTGATGCAGTTTGGAATTCCTGTGTGATGGTCTGGATAGATGTCTGCTTATTACACATTACGACGCTCTTCAACTGTCGGCGGTCTCTGTCAGTCAACAGACGAGGTCGGCCTGTAAGCTTTTGTACTGAACGTGTTCCTTCACGTTTCCACTTCACTATCACATAGGAAGCAGTGGACCTAAGGATGTTTAGGAGTGCGGAAATCTCGCCAACAGACGTATGATACAAGTGACATCCAATTACCTGATCACGTTCAAAGTCCGTGAGTTCCGCGGAGCGCCCCTTTCTGCTCTCTCATGATGTCTAATGAATACTGAGGTCGCTGATGTGGAGTACCTGGCAGTAGGTGGCAGCACAATGCGCCTAATATGAAAAACGAATGTTTTGGGGGTGACCGGATACTTTTGATCACATAGTGCACATAAATTAAGCGATGAACGGAGATGAACTTGATAATGTCATGCTAGTCTTTTTCTTGTCAGCAGATTTAACACGGTTTCAGATTTTCTCAAATAAATCTCGAATGTAGAACTGGAAGATCTATAAATTATTACCATTAATCATAAACTCAACCACGCTTTTGCAACACTGCGCTGATGTTTGTGCCCACATCCGTACATTCGCAACCCACATCTGGTAACATCGTGTAATGCTAGTTCCCTACTGTGAATCACTAGTAGTGCCTACAGCAGTTTTATGGTTGGAGGTACGCCAGTCCAGACTTTTGCTTCACATACAGATTTTCTGAGAAACACAGTACTTGAGAAGTCGGTTGACATATCTCAAAGGCTCAGCGGCAATTGATATGTTTTTCAGTGTTGCACCTCCATTTCCTGATATTTCCCTTAAATTACAATTAATTGGCACCTTGAAAAATGTCAGTATTGTGAAAGTTTATTTGTTCCAAATAAAGATATTTTCTTGTATTGAGGTTTTAAAAAGTTATTTTTCAACAGTAGTGAGTAAAAATATTAGACACGGCAGAAGAAACGTCGCCCGTCACTCACAGCTGTGTATCACTTTATCTCGCGAGCGCCATCCGTGTAGGCCCAAGTAGCGTGCGGGCCGCAGCAACAGTGGAATTCATTAAGTGATCTCAGAACACGTTATCACAATAGCACAAATCCCGAGGGCTAATCACTGCGATGGTATCACTTTGGTGCGGCGGTCACACGGCAAGTGCTATTAATACATGCAAAGATAGCGGACACAATACTGAACAGCCCTCGACGCACACGCAATCAAACGAGCACTTACTTTATGGAAACACTGCACACTTCTGCTGCTTCGCTTATTTGATTAGCCGCGACGTGTGTTCTCGCTCTCTCCCATTGATTGGTGTTACATTAACACGCACACGCTCCCACATATACGCCATTTTTACAGGGACATCACGGACTAGCGTGCAAAGTGAAAGAGTTTTTCGTCGCACTCCGTAGGAAATTACGTGATTTCATTAGCTAAATGTAAGCGAAACTTAACGTTGACAACGGTTGGCTCTGCAGTTTCACTAGACGCAAATGTGTCGCTTAAAACATGTAATCTAGATGAATCGCAACGGTCACTCCACATTTACATCGAGCATATTAAAACACTGCGTGTCAGAGATCAATCAGCAGTAACAGAGCAAATAATAACAGAGGAGCCAACTGACCTCCACGATGTCGAATAATCATAATTGTGTTGTAAATATCAGTTGTTACAGATATCGTATCCAATGAACACGCTTTTTAAGCAAGACTGAAAATAACAGGTCTTGTTAGGAAATTATTTCCAGGTAAAAGTCTGCACAAATGAAATCATATAATAACGCTATCTGACTACAACTTTTAAAGGAACAGAACAAGAGAAGAGCAGAGGTAGCTTACATTGCGCACCGGACGAGGGCGCGCTGGAAAGTAATGCTCTTAAAGCTTTTCGAACAAAATAAACGTTCGTAACATCCTACACCTACATTCTTCATGTTATCATATTTGAAGCCCTCTGTGGCCAGGGCGCTCAGAATTGTAGGGTGTAACACGGTGGTGTGTATCGCAACTGCGTCGGTGCTTGAGAAACAGGGAGCTGTAATCTAATTTCGAATTAGAAGAGTTCGTGTGCACATGGAGCACCCTCTCCTTTACCATGACAATGACAGACCACACACGAGCGCTCAGACCTGTGCAGCAATCCCACGTAGTGTGTTCAGTGTCATCGATCATCCTTCATACAGTTCCAACTTGGCCCCATCCGGTTTTCATCTGTTCCCAGAACTTACAGAACACCTTAGTGGGCTTCGCTTTCATAATGATGAGGTGTTGCAAGCGGAGATGAGATTGTGGCTCGATCAACAATGTCAAATGTTCTGCAATGACATACAACAAATATGCTGTATGACAGAATGACGAAAATGCCAGACAGGGACTCGAACCCGGATTTGCCGCTTATCGCGAACAGTCGTCTTGTCATTAGGCTATCCGAGCGCGACTCACGGCGACACCCAAATTTCCATACGTCATCAACCAAATGTCTACAAGCTGTACTCGTACATCTATTATGTGTGTTCCCTTACAGAGGAGACATTTTACTTGAAAATCGCTTGCCAGGTGTCGGCAGACATATACGATATTGCAGAGCTTGCATGTCCAAAGGAACATCGCGTCGTAATTCGGAATAACACAGGCACTGCAATATTATATTGTAAAACGACTGTTTCAACAAACTGATCTCTCGTTGGGAGAAACATGTTCGTCTCGAGGGTGACTGTGTTGAGAAATGAATGTATATAGAAGAAGAATAAAGATGTAGAATGTTAATAAAGTTTTTTATATTTAAAAAGCCTTAAAAGTTGTGGCGTAAATACAGTGAAGCACAGAAGAAACTGGTATACACATGCGTATTCAAATACAGAGATGTGTAAACAGGCAGAATACGGCGCGACGGTCTGCAACGCCTAAATAAGACAAGTGTCTGGCGCAGTTATTAGATCAGTTACTGCTGCTACAAAGGCAGTTTATCAAGATTTAAGTGAGTTTGAATGTGGTGTTATAGTCGTCACACGAGCGACGGGGGACAGCATCTCCGAGGTAGCGATGAAGTGGGGATTATCCCGTACGACCATTTCACGAGTGTACCGTGAATATAAGGAATCCGGTAAAACATCCAATCTCCGACATCGCTGCGGCCGGAAAAAGTATCCTTCAAGAACGGGATCAACGACGACTGAAGAGAATCGTTCGACATGGTAGAAGTGCAACAATTCCTCAAATTGCTGCAGATTTCAATGCTGGGCCATCAACAGGTGTCAGCATGCGAACCATTCAACGAAACGGTATGAATATGGGCTTTCGGAGCCGAAGGCTCACTCGTGTACCCTTGATGACCGCACGACACAAAGCCTTACGACTCACCTGGGCCCATCAGCACCGACACTTGACTGTCGATGACTGGAAACATATTGCCTGGTCGGATGAGTCTCAGTTCAAATTGTATCGAGCGTATGGACGTGTACGGGTGTGGAGACGACCTCATGAAAACATGGACCCTGCATGTCAACAGGGGACTGTTGAAGCTGGTGGAGGCTCTGTAATGGTGTGTGACCTGTGCAGCTAGAGTGATATGGGAGCCCTAATACGTCTAGGTACGACTCTGACAGGTGATATGTGCGTGAGCATCCTGTCTGATCACCTGCATCCATTCGTGTCCATTGTGCATTTCGACTAAAATGAGCAATTCCAGCAGGACAACGTGACACCCCACACGTCCAGAATTGCTACAGAGTGGTTCCAGGAACACTCTTCTGGGTTTAAACACTTCCGCTGCCCACCAAACTCCCCAGACATTAACATTATTGAGTATATCTGGGATGCCTTGCAACGTGCTTTTCAGGCACCTCTTAGCACTCTTACGGATTTATGGACAGCTCTGCAGCATTCATGGTGTCAATTGCCTCCACACTACTTCAGACATTAGTCGACTCCGTGCCAAGCTGTGTTGCGGCACTTCTGCCTGCTCGCGGGGGCCCTACACGTTATTAGGCTTGTGTACCAGTTTGTTTGGCTCTTCAGTGCATCTCGAAGGCATTACTTTCCAACACCCCCTAGTCATTATAACTGGCGTAGGAATACACTTGACTGGATAACACGAACGTAGTAAGCTGTGATAAGCATGTGAAATAACATTAATAACTTCTAAGTAACCGAGTTTGTAGCCGAGTTACGTGTAATAGCACCCTTGGCCCAGTCTTTTAGCCAAACAGCAAGCGAGATGGGGCAGTAGTTAGCACACTGCGTTCTCATTCTGGAGGACGACGATTCAAATCCGTGTCCGACCATCCAGATTTAGGTTTTCCGTGATTACTCTAAACCGCTCCGGGCAAATGCTGGTATGGTTCCTTTGAAAGGACGCAGCAGGTTTTCTTCCCCATCCTTGAAACACTCTGAGCCTGTGATCCGTTTCTAATGACCTCGATGTCGATAGAGCATTAAACTCTTATCTTACTTCTTTTTTTGTTAGCCTTTCTTTTCTATTTATAAATGTGAAAACTCAAAGACACAAAGCAGTCACGTTATATGTGAAATAATGAACTGCCAGCTCCCTCTGTAAAAACATGCAAACAAAATATACGAGTCGCACCGCTCACTACGGTTTTTAAAATATACGTCTCGATTGCAATATTAGTTCAAGAGAATTGGTATCTCCGGTGAAGGCAGAAAGAACTTTACCTGAGACAATTTGATGCCGACTGTAAGGCTCCGCTCGGCCGAAAAGATATCAGAGTTTGAAAGCAGTGGCAAGTGATAACGAATAAACTTTAGAATCTTTCAGTAAGGAAATATGTAATTGGATTTAAGGCATAATTGTGGCCACCAGCACACACAAAACTCCCGTGTATGAAATACCTGGTACATTGATGCACTATATATGAAATATTTAAATACAAAGTAGTCTACGTACGTCACAAAGCACTGAATGGAGCTCACCAAACGGGAACGTAATGAATTCAAACGCTGTAATATTCGGATTATTCAACATTAATGAGATTCCGTATCGTGCTTCGAATGTCACCCATTTCACCGAACATGGTGCATATAGATAAGTATAGTGAAAAATACTGTAAATACCACTTCCCTAAGTTTTGCAACACTGACTATAAAATAGATGCAGATACATACCACAAGGTCTTTGGATGAATAACAAATTCTGACTCCATTTCAACTGAAATCATACTCACGTATAACACTGCCTTACCACAACATCCCATGCCAACCATTAGCATCCAACTCGCAGTTCCTTTATGCATTCATACATACCGAACAGTGTCCACTAGGCCAGCAGCCTGTCAAAATGTTTCCTCATAGAATCCTATTGAGTTTGTGAAAGACAGTCATGAGGCTAAGGCAACCATTCTTGATAAGCGGAGCATCCGGGATCAATTTCCATTCCAGCCGAAATTTTCAAGTGCGTCTGTTGAATTATTTCAATGCCCAAAGCAGCTATGTCATACCGATTTCCCTTAACTTACGAATGTAACGCTGCACCCACATATACATTTACATGGTTACTCTGCCAGTCGGACTCAAGTGCCTGGCAGAGGGTTTATCGAAACTTCTTCACACTAATTCTCTGTTATACCACTCGAGAACCGAGTGCGAAAACAAAGGACACCTATATCTTTCTGTGTGAGCTCTGATTGCCCTTATTTTATTATGATGATCGTTTCTCCCTACGTAGGTGGCGTCAACAAAATATTTTCGCATTTGGAGGAATAACTTAGTGACTGAAATTTTATGAGAAGATTTCACAGCAATGAAAAACGCTTTTGTTTTAATGATTTTCACCCCAAATTCTGTGTCATTTCCATGATACTCTCTCCCCTGTTTCTCGATAATACAAATCATGCTGCGTTTGCTACGGAAGTGTATTATTGGTAGATATTTGGAGCTAAAGGGAAAGCGCTCTTGCAAGCACGTAGTAGTAACCTATGTCGCAATTGAATGGTAAAGAAACCAGCGCACACCTGGCAGGGCAATCAATACAAACTCAGATATTATTGTACCAAGTCTTTATTAATTTACGTATACGGTTACACACAGAATCTGCAAAAAATCTGCATACAAAAGAGGAATATAAGATATCTGCAATTACAGTAAACACTAATGGAAAGTGGTGACATGTTGAAGTACTTGCAGAAAAATGATGCAGTGGGGGTGTTTACTACATAAGGGGATATGTGAAAAATCTATTTATGAACATCTATCCCCAATTGGATCTGCAGAAGAATGGGTAATTTTGTTGCATCAACATGTGGTGGAATGGACATGATGTATCTTGTTATTCCACGTGTCTTAAGAAGAAAAGTACTGCAAACTGCTGCTCTCACAAATAATGTTGCGCCAAATATCTTAAGAAAAAGTAGCAATGTGTCGAATAGACAAAGGGGCAGTCTCTAATAGACAAATTACTCCAGTTAATGTGGAAAAATTTGCTATGAAGGAAAACAATAAACTGCTGCTCTGACACGAACAGGCCATTGTTGATGTGTGAGACAATCTTACAAACTGGTCTGAAAAGAGACTATGCAAAAACATGGATACAAAAGGGACATATCAGATATCTGCATTGGCTATAAATGCTACTGAAACTGTTCACACAATGGGTTACTTGCAGAAAAATTATGGATTCGAGGATATTTACTACACTAGAGGACACGCGAAAGAAAATTGTTTATAAATCTACAACCCTTTTGGATCTGCTTAAAAATGGATGAAATAAAAGGCGAAATAAAAATCCTTGAATACTCTTGGTTACTGGTAGGCGTAGTATACGCAGTCCCTTTAATATACTTGTTACATCCTCTAACTGTTCCGGTAGTAAAATGTGGTATTACCATGGCACAAAACCATGCACATTATGTGACTATGTAGACTTTCCCAGCGTATTAACAGATCAAATTCTTGTCGGGTCTTCAGCCAGCAGGATCAAACTGTCTTCTGCGCACAATATTTCCGCGGTCCACGTGGCCGACATCATCAGCTGAAAATAGCTAAGCCACCCTCGCCTATAACTGATTCAAACCGTGAACGACGGAACCTTTATATGCAGCGAAAATACGAAAGCGTATGCGCTCATGTAAAATGCTCAAATGTCTAATCGTTGCTGCTGTCCCCTGACGCAAGAAGAGTTGCAGCGACTCCAGTGATGAATACTACCGTAAAACGATCTAAATCTAAATCTAGCCGGCCGGTGTGGCCGTGCGGTTCTAGGCGCTTCAGTCTGGAACCGCGTGACCGCTACGGTCGCAGGTTCGAATCCTGCCTCGGGCATGGATGTGTGTGATGTCCTTAGGTTAGTTAGGTTTAAGTAGTTCTAAGTTCTAGGGGACTGATGACCACAGATGTTAAGTCCCATAGTGCTCAGAGCCATTTGAACCATCTACATCTACACGGAAACTCCGCAAGTCACATTAAGTGCCTGGCAGAGGGTTCTTCGAACCACTTTCACAATACTTCTCTATTATTCAACTCTCGACCAGCGCGCGGAGAAAACAAACACCTATACCTATGCGTTCGAGATCTGGTTTCCCTTATTTTATTGTGATGATAGTTTCTCCCTATGTAGGTCCGCGTCAACAATATATTTTCGTATTCGGGGGAGAAAGTTGATGTCTGAAATTTCGTGAGAAGATCCCTCCGCATCGAAAAACGCCTTTGCTTTAATAGTGTCTATCCCAAATCCTGTATCATGTCCGTGACACACTCTCCCCTATTTCCGATAGTACAAAACGTGCTGCTCTTCGTGCAACTTTCTCGATGTACTCCGTTAATCCGACCTGGTATGGATCCCACACCGCGCGGCAGTACTCCAAAAGAGGACGGACAAGCGTAGTGTACGCAATCTTTTTAGTAAAGATGTTACGTTTTCTAAGTGTTCTACCAATAACACTCAGTCTTTGGTTTTCCTTCCGCTCAACGTTTTCTACGTGTTCTTTCCAATTGAAATTTTTCGTAATTGTAATTCCTAGGTATTTCGTCGAATTTACGGCCATTAGATTCACTCGTGTGGATGGCCTCACACTTTTCATTATTTATGGTCAATCGCCAATTTTTGCACCATTCAGATATCTTTTGTAAATCGTTTTGCAACTTTTTTGATCTTCAGATGACTTTACTAGACGATAAACGACAGCATCATCTGTAAACAACCTAAGACGGGTGCTCAGACTGTCTCCTAAATCGTTTAAATAGATAAGGAACAGCAGAGGGCCTATAACACCACCTTGGGAACACCAGAAATCACTTCTGTTTTACTATACGACTTTCCGCCAATTACTACGAAGTGTGACCTCTCTGAGAGGAAGTCAAAAATCCAGTCACATAACTGAAACGATATTACATTAGCACGCAGCTTCACTACAAGCCGCTTCTGTGGTACACTGTCAAAAGCCTTTTGGAATCCATAAATACGGAATCAATTTATAATCCTTTGTCAATAGCACTCAACACTTCATGTGTGTAAAGAGCTAGTTGTGTTTCACAAGAACGATGTTTTCTAATTCCGTGTTGACTGTGTGTTAATAGACTGTTCTCTTCGAGATAATTCATAATGTCCGAACATAATACGTGTTCCAAAATCGATAAATCGTTAAAGATTATTACTCATAGCAAACCAATTCATATGCCGTTGTTTCTTCATATCTGACAAAACAGGATTCCAAGTTTTACTTAGCGGGTATCCATTATCATAGTTAATGATATTATCTGTTAGTCTGATTTCGACAGATTCTTTTAAAACGCAATCCGAGTAACGCGAGGCGTTTGAAACCACCTGTGTCTCATTGTAGAGCGTCCTCTCCCTCTGTAAGACGGAGCTCAGCCACCGCAGATGTGTCAGGTTGTAATAATCGTGTATGGCGATGATGTTCAACAAATCTATCATTGACAGTACCAATAGTTTGGACAATGTATATTTTACCGCACTCACATGGTATTTTGTAAACGCAAGGCTTCCTCAATCTTAGATCGTCCTTAACAGAGCCAAGAAGTGTTCTAATCTGAGCAGGCGGACGGAATACACACCTGATAATATGTTTCTTCAAAACTCTACTTATCTTGGTAGACACAATCCGAGCATATGGAAGGGAAGCCACAAAACCAAAAGTGTCTTCAGCTGATTTACGTAATTAACTGAAATTCATAAATTATATGAGAAATTAGCAATAACGAAAACTGAACAGGGCATTACGTGAAAACTTTGTAGTTAGCCACGCAAAAGTCATCAGTTCTCCAAGACCGAGGACTGTAGCGCCCGGCACACGTGCCTAAAATTTTGCTCATTCGTCGCAAATACGTTGAATGAGACGGTACGTGCCGAGTAAGCAAACGGCGGCACGGATAACCAGCTAATTATCGCTGCGCTGAGGCACTGCTAGAACTCGAGCAGAACTGTCACCGCTCGGAGGAAAAGCGGTGCACTCAGCACGCTCGCCTGAACCTTTCGCGCAACAGGGACATTAAGGGTTGCGAGCAGTAATCAGTGATTGGCAGGAGGGAAATTAGCGCCACAAGGCGTGGCAGGGGGCTGCGTCTCGGAAGGTGTGCTCACTGGCGCCGGCGCCGCCACTGTCAAATCTCGTTTCTATCGAAATTTGATCGAATTATACGCAGCATCGAGGCGCGAACTGCCTTTACTGTTTACTGTGTTAAAGAAAAGCAACGGAAAGTAGTAAGTGTCGACTCGATTATTGGCTGCTAGCACGTGTCACGAAAGCCTCGCGTGTTTGTAAAGAGATTGTCTCTCCTGCAAATGTGTGTACATTTAAGAGAGTGAAATGCTCTCGAGGTTTGCAATTATGATTGCTGTAACTCACATTTTACGCTTGGAATCTGTGGTTACATCGCTGTATGTAACTGTTTTACGTGTTTATGTGGCTTGCAGGAATGGTGCATGAGACTATGTGAAAACCTGCGACATCTAATTCACAATTTTGTTTATCGAAATAGTGTTACGTTTTTATTTATAACATTGTAGCCGTTGAAATATTCGTCTTGAGGTTGAAACTCACTGTTTTGTCTCTGTTTGTTTGCACATTAATTGGTTTTCGGGTAGTTTCCGCCTTGTGCAAATACAATTACTTTATCTTTTTTATCCAGACACGTTGTGCTGAAGTTACAGCATGCCTTTTTTTTATTTTTCTGTTAAATAACAGGACATTAGTTATAATGAAAGTTAATTCACTATCTGTACATACAGAATTTCAGTTTTTAAGGAAAGTATTCAACAATTTTAAAACAAACTGATTTTGTATATATTTTCATGTTTTGTTAACTCATGCTGTTGTTGCTGTGATTTTCTGTATTTTGCATTACAGCTATTATTATTTCAGAGTTTTTCATCTGAAGCTACAGGGAACTTAGTGAAGAAAAACTGTTTACATCGAAAATTTACAAATGGGAATACTAGACTGTAGTAGTGTATGTAAAAGATTGTGTGTGTTTGTGCGTGTGTGTGTGTGTGTGTGTGTGTGTGTGTGTGTGTGTGTGTGTGTGTGTGTGTGTGTTTGTGTTTGGGTGTGTGCAAGCGCCCTTATGTGTTTGGGTCATCTGACAGTTATTTTAGGGCAGAGAACCGAGTACCGTTGGCAGAGAGTTGTGTAACCGTTTATTATTCCTTTTCCTTCTATGATGGCTTCCTGTATTTGGCAAATTTCCTCAAATATTAGTTTCTGTGAGGTGCTGAATTTGTGAATTTTCAGGTCGATGTTGATGTCTGATGTTCTGTGGTCCACGCCTGTAACGTGTTCTGCAAATGTGGAATGACAGTTGTTGGTTATTAGTGGTCTTCTGTGCTTTGTGTACCTAATACTCAAATTTCTTCCTTTCAGTCCAGTAGAAACTGAACTGCAGCATTGACATGTCAGTTGGTAACTAACAGATGTGTTGTGTTTGTCTGTGTTTGTATTGGTTGTCCTTTGTTTCCTCTGTATTTGGATATCCGTTCTGCAGTATGTAGCTTGTCTTGTCAGCTGCCTTTTTGTCGTACGTAACGGCGTACAACTTGCTTGATGTTGTAGGTGCTTCTTGTTCACTTATCTTTGAGTGTGTGTTTATGTTGTGTGACTATATTTGTATACCGGTGTTGATCTGTTTGCTTGTGTGTGCTAAATGTTGCGTTCATTGCTTTTAATTTGTGGTTCAGATTATCTATAATGTTAACGACATATCCATTCTCCAAAGCTACGAGTCTCATTATTTTAGTTCATTTTTCCAGTTGTCTTCACTCAGTGGAGTTTTATTCAGTCTGTGCTACATGTATTGGAAACCAAGTTGTTTGTGTGTGATAGTGTTGTTTTAGTTTTTCTGTATGCTTGTTCAGTTGGTGGTGAATTTCCTGAATATAGAAAATTAATGTCTGCTACTGTGCCTGTGTATTGTGAAGTCAAGGAAATTTAAGTATTTGCCATTCTTTGTTTGTACGGTGAATTTTATTTTTAGATGAATGTGTTTATGGCATTGTGGAATTGTCGGATGCGACTGGATGTTTCATCTAGAAGGCGTATGATGTCATCTGCATAGTGATACCAATACACGGTACTATTCTGTATTGTATGGGTCGTATTGTAGTTTCAAATATTTTGATCTCAGTGTGATTTAGGACGATACTGGCAAGCAGTCCACAGACAGGTGACTCTGCAAGAAGCCCATGTAGTTGTGATTAGAACTGGCTATGAAATGAGAAATCGTTTTGCTCTGTGATTAATTTTAGACTTATTTTTTATTTAAATGTTTTGAGCGCAAAGTTTTTGAATGGAAGGCACAGTAACACCTCAGACTGTGTCAAGCTCTTTGTAAACCATAGTGTCGTAATATCTTTGTAGCATGTATCGCACACAAACAGTGTGTGTGGTGATTTGCGTATATGTGATATTCTGCACAATGGAGGAGGCACAATACCTGTAAGCAGACAAACAAAAATACAATTTCTAGCATTAGCATTTAAAAATATTCAAAGAGTCATTTTTTCCGATTTTCCGATTGCAGTCTAACCACAAAAAGATGCCAGAGAGGTAGAATACCACACATGCAAATATCACTAAACATATTCATGTAAACAAATACACAAATGAATTTGAAAATGAAAATAAATGCTCGAAACTCGTTGTTATAAGCATCAAATCATAATTAACCGGTGGAGTTTGCGTTATTTAAATCACAGAAGACAGTTTACATACGTTCAAGAGAAGTACAAGAGTAAAGACAAATTACAGTGAGACTGCCTTAAAACTATAAGCGCTAGCAGCTATGGGCAGAGAGAAGAGAGGGAAGAGGAAGGTGATAAAACATAACTGATGAAGACAGGGGAATAGATAGTGCCGTGGAATAGAAAGAGAAAGAAGTTTCGCTGGGGGAAGACGGGAGCATTTGCTTTATTGTTTGTCACGAACGTTAATTTTTGTGTAAACGTTAGGGAGTTGACAGAAGGAAGTGCTCTAGCTTTAAGTGTAACATGACAATGAATTGTGGGCAGAGTGCAGAGCAACCTGTTCCAGAGAGGGGCAGCACGAACAAATACGTAAATCGTCAGTGTTTATGTTTTATAGATGGGCGCACCTAGGATATTAAATAATCGAAGCCTTATGTTTCGGTTATGATGAAATTATGGGTATATGATCTCTGATGCGAGGTACTGAATTGCATGCGTTCTCAAGAGCCCATGGAGAAGACATAGTGTTGGTCGTCACGTAACGTATGTGACACGTTATACGAATGCGTGATGTTTGTTCTTTCGGACATGTATGAAGCAACAGACACGATGCATTCATATAAGTGATTCGCAGCCTTCAGTGCGGGTGCACATTTACGTTCGACCTCCAGCGAGAATCTAAAATTAGCGAGCATGGAGGACATTTTAGGGGACGTGAATTGGCCGGGGATTGTGCCGAGACAGTCCGATAAAAGCTGTGTCCGGCTGGCACAGTGGTTAACGCAGTTGCCTAGTAAGCAGGAGATATCCGATCGAGTCCCGGTCTGGCTCGCATTTGCACTCGTCGCCGTTTATTCCGCACGAAGTCTCGATGCAGCTGATATCATTAGTTCCATCCCCTTTCAGTTTACGTGATAAGTTACGTAACTCGTTTGGTCTCAATCAGTCTAGTTGGGAGTATCAAGCAATGACGTGATCAAATAGACAGACGTAGCGTATGTAACGCATATAACCATTGACGGATTGTTATAACCGTCTAGAAATTTCACTTCTCGTGACGTGTTACATTACATTGCGGTGGTGGACATTCATTAGAACGAGTAATTGCGCAAGTTTGTGTTTCACATCCTGTGGGAATATGTTCCGAAACTTCTGGAAGGCATAGAGGCTAACTGAGGTCTTTCTGGACGTGCCGACAGTATTTCCTGACCAGTTTAGGTGCTCTTCCAAAGTTACACCTTAATCTTTCATTGTTTTCTGCCATGGGACTTATCTCGTTTCGTTTAAGTCCCAGAGTTTCCGCCCATTTTACCACTGAAGACAGATCTACATTGGTACGGAAGTTGGCGGTTCTAATGTCATCAGATCTGGAATTTCAGTCATCAGCGTAGAAATGATATTTACAGGAGAACAGAATGGAAGGGACGTCATTGACACACAAGGAAAGCAATAGTGGGCTCGGGACTGGCGCCTGTGACACTCATCAGAGAACATGTTTACAGGATTACTTTTCATTCTTACAGGCAATATGTTGCTGTCTGTTTTTCAAGTAGCTTTCAGAGTACTTCAGCGTACTATCTGAAAATTTTAGATGTCGTGTTTTTCTTTACAGTATCATCAATTACCTTAATGTACGCAGTGATTATGCTGTGGTGCTAACGAAAGCAAGACTGATATTTGCCGTGTAATGTGAGTTTGCCTAAGTCTCCAGTTATACGATCATGCAAAATTTATTCAAATCGTCCGTTATCATTTTAATTTTCTTGTAGTGTTCAGTATAACGTGTATACAGGTGTAAATCACCAGGGTTTGTTATGTAGTCTGGGAATTCTTGCGGATGGTTGTTATTTGAAATATGGGGATTAACTAGTGCTGGAAAAAAGTCATTCACTTCATTAGCTGAGACCAGAAAAACAGTCTCTGATATTATTAAGCTTCCTGGTAAATTAGAACTGTGTACCAGACTGAGATTAGAACTCATGACCTATGCCTTTCAGGGGCAAGTGCTCTACTGCCTGAAGTACCCCAGCAGAAAGAACGAACCCTCCTCATAGCTTCACTTTTGCAAGTACCCCACCTCCTACCTACCAGATTTCACAGTTCTTCGAGGAAACTTGCAGGAGAAACACTCCTGGAAGAAAGGTTATTACGGACACTTGGCTTAGCCACAGCCTGAGGGATGTTTCCGAAGTGAATTTTGCACTCCGTAGCGGAGTGTGCGTGGCTATGACACTTCCTGGCAGCTTGCTTCTGTGAAGTTTGGAATGTAGGGAGATGAGGTGCTGGCGGCGGAAGTAAAGCTGCAAGGACGGGTTGTGAGGCGTGCTAGGGTGGCTCACCTGACAGAGCACATGCCTCCAAACGGTAAATCTCCCGATTTGGAGTCTCCGCCCATCACGCTTTTTATAGCTGCCTGGAAGTTCATATCAGCGCACAATACGTTGAAGAGATAAAAATTCATTCTGCAGACATCCTCATCCTCCAGGCAGTCTCCGAAATATCCTTTCTTCCAGAGTGTTAGTCATGTCTTAGGAGAACTTCTGTGAAGTTTGGAAGGTAGAAGATGAGGTACTGGCAGAAGTACAGTAGTGTGGATGGGTTGTAAGTCCTGCTAGGGTAGCTGAGCTAGCAGAGCGCTTTCCTGCCAAATGCAAAGGCCTCTAGCTCGAGTCTCGGTCCAGCATACAGTTTTAATCAGTGAGGAATTTTCATATCAGTGCACACCCCACTGCAGAGAGAAAAATTCATTCTACTTTCTGATACTGTCTTTTCGACTCAAAAGCTACAGAACCGTGGGTCTCGTGTTGCCTCACACAATGGCAGAACTACACTAAATGAAGGAATATACTGATAGCCCACATCCGGAGGTATCGTGAAAGAATTAATTTGGTAATTAAGGGAAGTGAGGGGATAAAAGTGAGAGAGACACCAAAATTTGACTACAGTGATGTAAAATTGCCTTCCCATGAAGTTTCGAACTTCATTTCCAGTACTGCGACTGTCCTTCCCAGAGATTGAGAAAGATATATTTAATGTTTTATTATGCTAAAATTATTATCATGCAATTAGGACTAAATCTCGCTTGGATTCTAAAATTGTCGAGGGCTACAGGAATTGCTGTGGCTGAACTTGGAATACTTTCTGTCAACCACAGAACGAAGTGGCGCATTGCTAACACACTAGACTCGTACTCAGAACGACGGCGTTTCGAAATCCCGTCCGGTCATCCGTAAGTGGCTTTTCCACGATTTTCCTGTTTTGCATAAGGCGAATGCCACGATAGTTCCTTTGAAAGGGCAAGGCATACTTTCTCCTCCAGTTACAGCTTGTTCTTCGTCTTTGATTATCCCCTCGTCGACGGAACATTAAACCCTAATCTTCTTCCCTATTTCCTTATCAGTCGGCCATTTAAATTAGATGAATCTATATACACAGTGATTCATTATTAATAAACTTGGTTTCATAAGAAAATGTGATAAGTTTTATTGTTGCAAATTACACATAAGATCTGCAGTTTTCGTCTTTCTCAACGTAAATGTGCAGTTTTGCCACAACTGAAGGTATCAGACGAGCATAAAACTGCGACTATATCAACGGCAAGTGACAGAGTATACGTTCAGCACCGAGGTAAAGCCGTTTATTACATAGTCACCAAGTTATGTGATTGCAAGTAATCAACTCAGAACGGAAATTAATTTGAAACCGATTTAAAACTGAAATGTAAAATTTGAAATGCGACTGAAGTAGCACAGCATTTTTTGCTATGCGCACACGACCAAATTACGTTGAAAATCGAAAGTTTATAGAACGAAATTACAGGCACGTTCATGTGCCCCGAGAGAATTCGCGCAGAAATGCATAAAAACTGAGTTAACGTTTCGTCGAGAAGTTTCCTACGGTTAGCGTCTGAACTGCGTGGGTATCTCTGTATTTACGCGCCTTAATCTTGTGGTCATTAAGCCTCTTATTTTACGAGTTTCTTCCGGACAGAGCAAAGCTGAAATGTTGTCGACATTAATATAATCAGTCCTACGTCTCTGTCGATAATGACAAGTCTGTTCGACGGAAAGATTGTTCACACTTGGAAGTATTTAGTCCGCTTTTCTGAAAGCGCCGCCATCCTCGGGTTGAAGGAAATAATCTATTACCGGTCCACCTGGCATTAAAATTTTGTAGAAGACTGCCTAATATCTTCCTATTACTTATAAATACTTGTAAACACATATTTGTTTAAATTCTTCAGGAAGGCCTTGCGATAGTACAGTGTGTGAGCACTACCAAGAGAGACGTTGTAAGCGAACGTATCTTCGATCGGGGTGAGTGGATATAGATATATTTATTTACAGGGCTCCACTGCTCACGCTCTACACCTGTTATTCTTGACGTCGCATTCACATCCATCCACTGCAATCCACCAAGGCGACATTCGTGCGTGGCAATGTAATTAATTCAGTTCTGACGTGGCGCAGAGCAGGAGATGCGCGGAAACATCACATCGCATTTCTTGTGTTTTGACTTAGTTCACTCATTTTGCGAACTACTGCTACCTTCACGGTATGCGCACGAACGACTGAAATACTTTTGTCGGAGTTTTTACAACATTTTTACGACCCAAGATTTCCGCGGTTCCGTCGCGTTAGACGGCCAGCCACAAACTACTCATCACTTTACGGCAACCGTTAGCAAAACTTGCCAAACAAAAGCGAAACCAATAGCGCCACCGCACTGTCGATAGCAACGATGCTAGTGGATATAAACTTACAACGGCCAGTTGAGAAGCGAGGTGTTCGATTGCGATCCGTCGATCTCCTCGTATGACATTCCGACAATGCAGGTGTGTGAGGCCAGCAGGCACGGACGTGATCCGATAGGTTTGGGGGATCTTGTTTTGAATATGACGTAAGCCTTCTCATACGAGTCACAGTGTTTGTGTTCACCGCCAGGTCTCCGAAGACATCCTGCAGCTCCTAGAATATGTGCGATGCTCTGGTTTTCCGCCAAAGAAATGCATCTCCGTTGCAGTCATCTTGAAGGCTACGTGTAGCACCGCCTCCTACCAGAGCTTCGTGAAACCACATGGACTGAAGCAGGAATATTCCACCATGTGCACCGACACTGGACTCGCATTCGGAAGGACGACGGTTCAATCCCGCTTCCGGCCATCCTGATTTAGGTTTTCCGTGATTTCCCTAAATCATTCCAGGCAAATGCCGGGATGGTTCCTCTGAAAGGGCACGGCTGACTTCCTTCCCCATCCTTCCCTATTCCGATGAGACCGATGACCACGCTGTCTGGTCTCCTTCCCCAAACCAACCAACCAACCAACCACCATGTGCACCAACGAATTATGTATTTTTTACAACCGAAATTGGCCGAGAAAGGAAATATGTTGCTTTACTTATTGAACGCACCTCGTATGATGAAGTGTGTAGTATTTTTCATTATTCAGTACATAAATCTGTCAAACCTGGCAGCAGCAATGGCTCCAACTGCCTGCGCATAGAGTTGAACTGAGCTTCGATGACAGACTCGTTACGTAGTTCGTTGCTGCTTCATCTCTATGCCATTGTTCATCAAACGTAATGGTAGTGAGTGGCGGTGCGTGCTAACCTCGTAACAACCAATGGCATGATGTTTCGAGTAGCTGACAGATCTGGAGAACGCGCTAGCCTGGGCAACAATTGGATGCCTGTAATCGAAGTAGGTCCGGAAGGTATGGCCAACATGGAAGCTTGGGTTACTTTGTTGATAGGTAATGTCACCAAGACGCCGCAGATAGGGCACAGACACCGGAATGACACGTCAGAAATGAAACAGCTGCACTCAAAATCACCGGCTACGTTAACCAGATGTGATCATGTAGTGTCCTCTTTGGCACCTCGTCACATCATGCCAAGTGCTGGGCCTGTATAACATTGACGAATACAATCCAGCTATCTATATTCTTCTCGGAATCTCTGCACACGCATGTTTACTTCATGATAATTTTAGCAGAACCGGGTAGCTTGTGGGAAGATGACGTGGTGGCTCTCCTGTGTCACGAGTTGGGTGTCGCACTTCGACACGATTCTCTCTGCTGCCGCACCGAGGGAATCCACAACAGTGGTAGCCGTGCTGACACTCCGTGGTGTTCCAGACGTTGCCGCACTGTCGGCGTGTATACCTGTCTAGCCGAAAAAAACCAAGCGTATTTCCTGACTCATGTACAGGACGTGGCTGCCGCTTGAGCGAACAAGATATCTGTCCTTTCGGGTACTAGTTTCGGGGGCCGTTGAGATCTCACGTGATGTTGAATGCGAGCCTCCTGAACTCGTCGACTGCATATTCGTGTGACAGTCGTGGAATCTCGACCAACGCGAGCAGCGATATCGCGGAACAATAAATCGCAGTCTTGATCGGCCACTCTCCTGTCACTGCGAAATTCCATCATATGCTAATAGACGTTTTTCCTTCTTGCACGAGGCGTATCACGATCCCCTCGTAAGGAATCAACAATGAAATGCAATTTCTTAATTGCAAACCGGCTGGGGTGCCCTTCTTTGTACACTGGCGGAAAGTAAAGCAGCACCCTCCAGCACTGTGTTTAGTGGCACCAGGGTATAATATGTGCATACTGAGGGGTTGCAGTCATAGTGATTCATTTGTGACGGTCATCGGCGATCAGATGGCGCTCTGGAGCCATCTCTGTGGGCCTCTGTTTTGACTCCACAGGCAGCACCAGTGTTGCATTTAGAAGTAAGCTGTGTGTGCAACATTTATTCTAGAATACAACCGTGCCACGATGACGACTACGTACTCCTGTTGAACAATTTCAGCCAATGGAACTGGGTCGCATTATACTCCTGCAGGAAGCTGGATGGACATATCGACAGGTGGCTAGATAAGCTGGGCAGAATGCATCGCTGGCGTACCGCTGCTTTCAGCAGTTCTCTGTGCAACATTCCCACAGCCGTAGACCATGTTCTGGACGTCCGCAAAGTGCGGACGTACATCAAGATCTGCATACTGTTAGAACAGCATTGCCCGACCGAAGGGACCACGGGACCGTCTGCATGCAGCGGGACTAAGATCAGCTGTGCCTCTGGGCCGGCTGCCACTGACGTCACGACACCGAGAAGCACGGCTACTGTGGTGTCGCCGGCCGAAGTGGCCGTGCGGTTCTAGGCGCTGCAGTCTGGAACCGCGAGACCGCTACGGTCGCAGGTTCGAATCCTGCCTCGGGCATGGATGTGTGTGATGTCCTTAGGTTAAGTAGGTTTAAGTAGTTCTACATTCTAGGGGACTGATGACCTCGGAATTTGAGTCCCATAGTGCTCAGAGCCATTTGAACCATTTTACTACGGTGTCGTGAGGGAATCAACTGGAGAGTGGACTGGCACTCTGTTGTCTCCAGTGATGACAGTAGGTTCTGTCTGTATGTGAGCATGTGAGTGACGGACGTAGACACGGTGGGAGGCTTATTCAGGAGAACATTCCCCCGCGACACACTGGTCCCACCATAGACCTGCGGGAGGCATAAGTTACAACTCGCGGTCACATTTTCTGTTTTTGCAGGGTAAGGTACCCAGTACCCCCTACAATGCACAGGCTGTTATCCACGTGCTATAGCCATTCCTTCAACAGGAAGATGATGTGCTTTTTCAGCGGGAAGGTGTAAGTTCATATAAGGCTGCTGCGATGCGACGTGCCCTTCATGGTGTATAACAGTTGCCCCACCAACGAGATCACAAGATATGTTGCTATCGCCCCATATAGGACATAATGATGTCGGAACTTTCTCGTTCTCCAGAGGCTGCCATTGCCGGATTGCAACAAAAGATGCAAAATGCTCGGGCAAGATTTCACTCGCCACCTCTAGGATCGTCTGCAAGCGAGAATGCACGCCTCCGTTGCTGTCAGACGGGCACGCTGTGTATCGGTGCAACTGCTTGAAACTCTTCACTGTGACATACATGTTTTATTTGGACTGAAATTCTTACCAAAAAGCGGCCCCACTCCCTCAGGTATGGGCGTGTGTGTTGTTCTTAGCATACGTTAGTTTAAGTTAGTTTAAGTAGTGTGTAAGTCTAGGGACCGATAACCTAAGCAGCTTGGTCCCTTAGGAATTCACACACATTTGAACATTTTGTTACCATAAACTCCTACAATGATGAACTACCTGTGACACCATTTTCTATAAAATGATCAATACTTGTGGGTGCTGCACTTTTCTTTTGGCAGTGTATATAGAATTCAGATAGTGTTACTTCTTTCTGCTTTCTACGATTGAGCTGAAATTCTAATTATTTGCATATCCATGGATGTACAAAAATTGATGCCAGTTTGAAGTTTGTTGTATGCTGCCTTCATGATACTGCAATTTTAATGACGAGCAGTGTACTTAAAACAGACACTAATCGGCAATAAATCCATATGTAAAAAATAAAACTGTTTAGGTCTATAAAAATAAATTACGAAGATGGTTCAAATGGCTCTGAGCATTATGGGACTTAACATCTGAGGTCATCAGTCCCCTAGAACTTACAACTACTTAAACCTAACTAACCTAAGGACATCACACACATCCATACCCGAGGCAGGATTCGAACCTGCGAGCGTAGCGGTCGCGCGGTTCCAGACTGAAGCGCCTAGAACCGCTCAGACACACCGGCCGGCTGTGAAAAGAGCTCGCCGCAAAGGAAAACGCCTACGTTGCAATGATTGCCGCCACTACTCGCTTATGTCCGTGCACTCATTTTTATTTCGTAATAATATAAAACGTTAGGCTCTTTTTTTACCGTTTTCTAGGTCCGCCGTCTATCTTACGTGGTAAGGATCTCATATCGCGCACAAGTACTCCAGAAGAGGACGGATATGAGTACTGTAGACAGTCTCTTTAGTGATTTTGTTGCGTTTTGTAAGTGTTCTACCAGTAAAACGCAGCCTTGGATCGTCTTCAACACTGCATTTTCTACGTGACCGTTCCAATTCACGTTTTTTGTAAGTGAAATTCCTAGGTATTTAATTCAATCTACAACCTTTAAATATGAGTGATTTATTATATAACCTAAATGTAACGGTTTTTTTTGGCACTTACATGGAGGATCTCACACTTTGTATTGTTCACTATCAACTGCTACTTTTTTCGATCTTCTGATGCGGACCGCCTATAGTTCCTCTCCTGTGCCAACCTTCTCATCTCGTAGCTTGGAAGTTACTCCGTGATGTGTTATCAGATGTTTTGTCACCCTGTCCCTTCTTCTTGTCAGTATATTCTGTAAATTCCTTTCCTCTGTGTAAAGAACCTCCTCATTCCTTACCTCATCAGTCCACCAAATTCTTAACATTCTTCTAAGTCACCACATCTCCAATGCTCCGATTCTCAACTGTTCCGGCTTTCCCACAGTCCATGTTTCACTATCATACAATGCTGTACTCCAAACGTGCGTTCTCAGAAATTTCTTCCTCAAATTAAGCCCTAAGTTTGATAATAGTAAACTTCTCTTTGCCATATTTCTTGTCTAAATTATTTCCTAATTCTTTTCGATGTTATCACTTTACCAGTGGCAAACGACAATATCATCTGCAACAATATAGTAGGGCATCTATGACTGTCTGATAAATCGTTTATATAGATTAAGAACAGCAGAGGATCTATAACGCTTACTTAGCGAACAACAGATACGTATTACTTCGATATCACTGGATGATTTCTGGTCAGTTACTACTAACCGTAACCTTTCTGACATAAAATCACTAAACTAGTCGCTAAAATGACACGATACTCCATAAGCTCGGAATTTGATTAAAAGCCACTTGTGGAGAACGGTGTCAAAAACCTTCTGGAATCTACAAACACGGAACTGATTTCAGATCCTATGTCGACAGCAGTTATTACATCTTGCGAATAAAGGGCCAGTTGTGTTTCACAGTAACAATATTCCGGAATTCGTGGTGGTTACGAGTCGATAGATTGCTTACTCTGAAGTATTTAATAATGTTTCGTACTACAAATCGATGTTACTGATGTGAACCTATAATTCAGAGGATTACTCCTGTTTTCTTTCTTGTGTGTTACGGTGACCTGTGCAACTTCGCAGCAGTCTTTTACGTATGGACGGATCTCTGATTTAGCGAGCGGTTGTATATGATTGCTAGAAATGGCACGGCGGTTGATCACCATCGCGTCGCCTTTACGTCCTAATTGCGGATTTAGTTTTTCAGAAAAAGAAATATTGAAGGGATTCCACAATTTGTGTTTTCACTGATAAATATGAAATTTCTCCAGAGGCCAGCGACAAGGGTATTCGTCAACACGAGTATTGTGTATATCTAACTCAGTACTATTAGGGATTTAGCGAAAATAGATTAAGAAATTGTGCTTTCCACACTCGCATTTGATACCAAAACTGAGCTGTTACTGACTTATATAGAACTAAGAAAATTCTCCAATATAATGTAAAGTGAAGAAAACAGTTGACTTTTCATCTTGTACATAAATTATACATACCACTATAATGCATTTATGTTGATTCCGTAACTCAGTGCCAATTTTCTCTGTAACACGACTGAACTGGGAAGCCACAGGAGACCAGGGTTACAAACTCAGACGGCTCCCGTGCGATTCCTGGTTGACAATTTTAGGTTTACCTGCGGTGATATGGCAAGATACACCCAAATTGATGGTGTGTTCAGTGCAAACAGGTAGCTCAGTGACGCCCAAGTTCCAAGTGCCTCTAATCTCAACACTACGATAGCATATTTTGTTTATTAATTATTTTTAATCGAGAAATTCAATACGGCCTATAACAATCCATTTAACTTCCTCTGAATGCGCGAGACTCCCAAATTAGAAGTGATTACATTCAATAATATCCTCAAACAAATTGTTCTTATTCTCTCCTACACACATTTGCCTTTGAATTTTATTTTGCCGAGTCCAAAAATGATGCTCATGTAGAAAGGAATTACACCATTACGCGGTGATAAAATGGACGGATTCGTCGGAGGACAATGAATCTCTCCACTAGTAAATGACAACTTGCGTATTCTGCAATCGATAAAAATGTGGTTAGCAGTGGGCTGGCGCAGTCCCAGTATCGCAACATCCACGGCTCCAGACGAATATCCGGGAGGCCTTCTGCCTGTGGTGAGTGGTCAATATAGCGGCGGGGAAGCCAGCGAGCACTTCACCCCGACAACAAAAACTCTCCAGAGCTAAACCGTGGAAAAACGTTTTTATTCCCCCAATATTGACTCCACGGTTATCGTAGACATGCAGACACGTTCCGACTTCTGCAAACTGCATCTCGTTCGGTTCATGTTGCCGGGAAAAACAAATACGATCCAGTTCACTGTTCGCAAGATTACAGTGTCTGGATTCCAGCCTGTCTTCATCCGCTTTTTTGTTTCACTGCACGACAGTTTCAAGTCGTAACGCTTCTTTGCTTCTTTTAGATTTGTTGCACCCACAAAGAGTGCGTACGCGTATGTACGTGATCACAGTTAACAAACTTACAGGGAATGAAAGTATCGTGTACAGTTTTATTCAGTGTTAAAGGACAACACGAACCTTTAGAGCCGCGTGTATAAGAAATAGGGCATTTTATTGAGAGCTACCCATGCATTCCGTAACCTCATTCCAGAAAAAGAAAGAGAAAGAACGGAAGAAAGAGAAATGATTTGAGTTACGAAATGGGGAAGTCGTCCTTAATGTATTCGCATTATTTAAGGCAACTTGACTGTTCTTAAAGATCCCTTAGGACACTGACAAGGAAGTCACTGGCCCAAGTAAAATTTCTTTCGTGCAACTTTATCGATAAATCTGAAGTTATTCTTTTGTGGATAATTCATTCATAAGAGAAAGAATAACTTGTTTGAGTTTCAAAATGACTGTAAATAGTCGGTTTTATTCAGTGCGGAATTATTATTTTTTTCTTAAGGGAAAAAGTAGAAAAATCTGTATTTCAACGTAATGCCCATTATCATCTTTTCTGTCATAATTTTTACACTGACTCTGGTAATTATAAGCAGTATCGCTATCGTCAGTATTCCAGTTATATCGTAGCAACATTTCAGCCACACTCATCATTTAACTTATTTATAGTAATTAAAGGACAGTAATAGTTCCACGGAAATAGCGTTTCGCAGCGTTTTACCGATACCACACACTTTCTTTTGCTGTTATTCAGCAAATGTGTGTTGCGAGGTCCGTTTACGTCTGCCCTGTCTACAATAAAGAAATTCGCACTAATGCTCCGACACTTGCTTTGCGTTCTTGCAAGTTTTCATCGCCATCTGTCGATCTCTCTTCCTGTGTAACAACAATATTTCAGGTTACTTCCCCTTATTAGTTAATAAATAGCAAGACGGCATTCCTGGATTAACTAATTTTCTCCGCCGAATAAGTTTATCCACTCTTTTTTTTTTTGTTTCAACAGTACATGTAGGGACACGTAATGATGAACTCTTTTTACCTATAAATATATGTGCACCTTCATCGAAGTGAACGTGCATTACTCTATAAAACAAACATAGAGCATCCAATAAAATGCTGGATGTATATGAAAAGCGTGTTACAGGAACTACAAAATTTTGTTAACGTAGCTATTAATATACATATTATAAAAAAGAACTTTAACGTTGCGGAAGTACCGCAGGAATCTCATTTTTGTGAAACGCAATTTTTGTGCTTTTGCGGCAATTCGCCCACGCCCTTCGCGTACGAGAGCTAGTGATTTTTAGGTGCCAAAAGTTATTTCAGTTTAGCGAATGTGTGCTACCGTTAACGCATTATTTTTAATGTAGTATAAGAAACGTCTTATATTCACAGAATGTTATAGGTCTGAAAGTGTTCATAAGCAAATGTCATTACCATTACTAGAGGTACAGTCTAGGATTTTAATGGAACTAAAGTGTATGTCAGTACCACTATTACAAGTACAGACTGGGCTCTTTATGGAGCTAAAGGAAATGAATCACATACAGCAGTCAGAGACTGTTTGCATTACATTGTCTCTCTGTTGGGAAAACAACGTTACACTTATTTTAGGCGAAATCTGATATATTTTTCGTTCTTAGTGATTTTATACAGAATCGCGTAATACTTTTTCTGTTCTTTAATCGAAAAACAATCTAAACATTGTTTCCCTACCTCTTCTGTTTTGACAATGATCTAATATCTGTCTGTCGATCGTTTCGAACATCGGACCTTAATGGTATAATACTATAGAAATTATTCTGTAGGCAACCACACAGTAGTAATATTCTGTACTGTGTAACGGTACGGTCCCACTGTGCTACTTGTCGAAGTAATTGCGATGATTTGTGTCTTGGAACAGCAGCAGAGAGTAAAGTAGTCGGAAAAAGACAGTGGGAAACCTCTTTACTTAAGATCTTCCTCATAACAACCTTCTCCAGAATCCAGAACAAACGGTTCTGCGAGGCAAATGCGTTCGTTGTTAGCCGCTCCAAGCAGAAGAAGAGCTTCGCTGCGTTTTATATGTTACATTGTTTTTGTGAGTTGTATTAACACTCCACTGTTCATGTTTGGCACGCTTGTGTAAAAGGTGTCACGGAATCAGCTAAGAGAAAAATGTGTGAAACAGAAGATGAGTCATGACGCGGCCAGAGGTATAAAAATGAGAATTACGCCACCATTGATTTACAGGAACGGGCAACTGCTGGATGGATATCGATACATTTCAGAACACAGGAGATGCACTCGCAGATTGATAAAAGAAGAATTAATTTAGGACTTTCTTGAGTTAAATGATTCACATGAGTACATTTTCTTACAATAAAGATTTTAATTGCTCTCTGCATACAACTAGGCATGTACGCTTTTGAACAGTCGTATATTACTTTCAAATTATATACGACTACGCCTAGGGTACAGCGAAATCTTCGTTGTTAACAACAGAGACAGTTTACCAAACTTCTGTTTAACGAAAGCAGCTATTTTACGCCACCATTTACACTACTGGCCATTAAAATTACTATACCACGAAGATGACGTGCTACAGACGTGAAATTTAACCGACAGGAAGAAGATGCTGTGATATGCAAATGATTAGCTTTTCAGATCATTCACACAAGGTTGTCTCCGGCAGCGACACCTGCAACGTGCTGACATGATTTCTCATACACAAACAGCAGTTGACCGGCGTTGCCTGGTGAAACGTTGTTGTGATGTCTCGTGTAAGGAGGAGAAATGCGTACCATCACGTTTCCAACTTTGACAAAGGACGGATTGTAGCCTATCGCGATTGCGGTTTATCGTATCGCGACATTTCTGCTCGCGTTGGTCAAGATCCAATGACTGTTAGCAGAATATGGAATCAGCGGGTTCAGGAGGGTAATACGGAACGCCGTGCTGGATCCCAACGGCCTCGTATCACTAGCAGTCGAGATGACAGGCATCTTATCCGCATGGCTGTAACGGATCGTGCAGCACGTCTAGATCCCTGAGTCAGTAGGTGGGGACGTTTGCAAGACAACAACCATCTGCACGAACAGTTCGACGATGTTTGCAGCAGCATGGACTATCAGCTCGGAGACCATGGCTGCGGTTACCCTTGACGCTGCATCACAGACAGGAGCGCCTGCGATGGTGTACTCAACGACGAACATGGGTGTACGAATGGGAAAACGTCATTTTTTCGGATGAATCCAGGTTCTGTTTACAGCGTCATGATGGTCGCATCCGTGTTTGGCGACATCGCGGTGAACGCACATTGGAAGCGTCATCGCCGTACTGGCGTATCACCCGGAGTGATGGTATGAGGTGCCATTGGTTACACGTCTCGGTCACCTCTTGTTCGCACTGACGACACTTTGAACAGTGGACGTTACATTTCAGATATGTTACGACCCGTGGCTCTACTCTTCATTCGATCCATGCGAAACCCTACATTTCAGCAGGGTAATGCAAGACCGCATGTTGCAGGTCCTGTATGGGCCTTTCTGGATACAGAAAATGTTCGACTGCTGCCCTGGCCAGCACATTCTCTCACCAATTGAAAATTTCTGGTCAATGGTGGCCGAGCAACTGGCACGTCACAATACGCCAGTCACTACTCTTGATGAGCTGTGGTATCGTGTTGAAGCCGCATGGACAGCTATACCTGTACCTGTACCTGTTTGACACAATGCCCAGGCGTATCAAGGTCGTTATTATGGCCAGAGGACGTTGCTCTGGGTACTGATTTCTCAGGATCTATGCATCCAAACTGCGTGAAAATGTAATCACATGTCAGTTCTAGTATAATATATTTGTCCAATGAATACCCGTTTATCGTCTGCATTTCATCTTGGTGTAGCAATTTTAATGGCCAGTAGTGTAATTAAACTTTTGCTACTTGAGCCAGCGTAAACAGAAAGCTATTTACCGTATGGGCACCAAACTTTATAGGAATGATGGTCAGACTGTGCGATACAGGGTTTGCGTTGTTAGTAATGTTAGCGTCACGATTTGCCATTAGGAGCCGGTGCTGGTACGGCGACTAGGGTTGATACACAATCATCAGTGAAAAGATAGTTTGACCGCAGTGAGCTGTACAGTTATCATTTATTTGTTGTGCCACTGGCCAGCTTCGACACTGAGTCATTTTCAAACACTTATACATGAGCAGTATGCAATATGTCGTACGTGTTCTCGCATACAGTCGAAAAACCATTCCATATGTTAAGCCATATGTGAAAAATTTCATGTGCATTACAATCTAAAAACGAATATGTCGCCCTAGGAGCATATAACCTCCTCATCTCACATATACAACACAAGACTTCCACATACTCTATGCTTCTAGAACGATATTTTAGTTCTTTCATTAAAATATAGAAGAAATATTTCACATATTGAATGTATTTTCGATTATATGCCACAACAAGTACCACATATGAATAATGCTCATGCGTAAGTGCTTCAAAATGACTTAGTGTCGAAACTGGCCAGCCGCCCAACGGTGAAGGATAATTGTACAGCCTACTATAGACAATGTTTTCTTTCACAGAATTCTTGGAGGCTGTGGCTTGCGAACAAAATATACAAGTATCAGAATACATTACAGCTACACTCAACATGGATCTGTACATGGTGGGCAGGGATTTACTCAAAAGCTCTTTTACCTAAACAACAGTAATAGTGTCGCTGCTCTTCGCGAGTATCGACGTATTAAAGGAATGTGGAGAGGACTTCTTTCTGCACCGACGTTGGAGGAAATGATTCGAAAGTTTGAATTAACTGGTGGTTTGGGAATTGTTCCTATGAGAGAACCTCGGCCAATTTTGAAGCAAATTGTCGAAGATATTACTGTTAACAGGGCCGAGAATGCTGGACGCGATGTGCGTTCTTCAACCAGTGCATGACGTGTCTCACGTCAACTGAACATTCCATGGCCCACCGATCCAAAAGTGGTGTTAACAACTGTCAAATGGTATCAGTAGTGCTGTTCCAGGCTGTCGTGGATGCAGATGGTCGTCACCTTGAGCAACGTTCGTAACTTGGAACATAAACATGGTATGGAACGAACAAACGTACCCTCTCATGTGGATATTATAGTGTGTTTCCCCTTTTTGGTTTACTAGTTATTTATCTTCCACATGTTCTTACAAATGTTTCCACAAAGTCTAACTGTCCTACAATCACTCGTTTTTCGTAGGGGCCCTCTCAAATGGCGAAAATTTAATCATAACCACTTTGTATTTACCCGTTCGGGATACATTAGAAGTGGTCAATCTCAACCCCCTCGCCTTGTATAAGGTATTCCGTCATGTAGGAGATAATCAATTTTTTAGCTATGAAATGAAATGGCTGATATGTCGTGTAAATCTGAAGAATGTTCTTAAGTGCTGTTAGAGATCAATTGTTGCACTGAAAGTTGTCTGACCTCTGTCTTAGCACTGCGTTGATAGGCTGAGTGGAACTTTACTGCATGACAATTATAACGCATCTCCTGAAAGCTGTGAAACACAGAACGTACCAGTATAAATTCAAAACTTCTGGTAGTGGATGTCCAATAACTTCAAAATTTTGTTAGATTATGTAGATAAGTGAATTAAGAGTGTCACGTGTGTTTATTATGCAACATACTACAATTTTTCAAATTCTGTGGTGTAAATAAGCACTAACAGGTACTGACGTGGAAGAATGTGAGGTTTACACAGGCCCCAACTATGAATTATGCTCTTTACTCATTGATGAAATGTATGATGAGATCAAAGAAATTATTCAGATAGTGCAGGGAAAAGAAAATTTAATAGTCATTGGTGAGTGGAATTCGATAGTAGGAAAAGGAAGAGAAAGAAAGGTAGTAGGTGAATATGGAATGGGGGTAAGAAATGAAAGAGGAAGCCGCCTGGTAGAATTTTGCACAGAGCATAACCTAATCATAGCTAACACTTGGTTCAAGAATCATGAAAGAAGGTTGTATACATGGAAGAGGCCAGGAGATACTAGAAGGTTTCAGATAGATTATTTAATGGTAAGACAGAGATTTACGAACCAGGTTTTAAATTTTAAGACACTTCCAGGGTCATATGTGGACTCTGACCACAATTTATTGGTTATGAACTGTAGATTAAAACTGAAGAAACTGCAAAAAGGTGGGAATTTAAGGAGATGGGACCTGGATAGACTGACAGAACCAGAGGTTGTACAGAGTTTCAGGGATAGCATTATGGAACAACTGACAGGAATAGGAAAAAGAAATACAGTAGAAGAAGAATGGGTAGCTTTGAGGGAGGAAATAGTGAAGGCAGCAGAGGATCAAATAGGCAAAAAGACGAGGGCTAGTAGAAATCCTTGGGTAACAGAAGATTTATTGAATATAATTGATGAAAGGAGAATATATAAAAGTGTAGTAAATGAAGACGGCAAAAGGGAATACAATAGTCTCAAAAATGAGATCCACAGGAAGTCCAAAATGGGTAAGCAGGGTGACTAGAGGACAAATGTAAGGATGTAGAGGTATATGTCCCTAGGGGTAAGATAGATACTGCCTACAGGAAAATTAGAGAGACATTTGGAGAAAAGAGAACAATTGTATGAATATGAAGAGCTCGAATGGAAATCCAGTTCTAAGCAAAAAAGGGAAAGCAGATAGGTGGTTGGAGTATAGAGAGGGTCTATACAAGAGCGATGTACTGGAGGACAATATTATGGAAATGGAAGAGGGTGTAGATGAAAATGAAATGGGAGATATGATACTGCGTGAAGAGTTTGACAGAGCGCTGAAAGACCTAAGTCGAAACAAGGCCCCGGAAGTAGAGAACTTTCCATTAGAACTACTGACAGCCTTGGGAGAGCCAGCCCTGACAACATTCTACCACCCGGTGAGGAAGATGTATGAGACTGGCGAAATACCCTCAGACTTCAAGAACAGTATAATAATTCCAATCCTAAAGAAAGCAGGTGTTGACAGATGTGAAAATTACCTCCAGCCGTGTGGCCGAGCGGTTCTAGGCGCTTCAGTCTGGAACCGCGCGACCGCTACGGTCGCAGATTCGAATCCTGCCTCGGATATGGATGTATGTGATGTCCTTATTATACTAATAGTTCGGTAATTTTCTAAATGCTTCAAATGGCTCTGAGGACTGTGGGACTTAACATCTGAGGTCATCGGTGCCCTAGAACTTAGAACTACTTAAACCTAACTAACCTAAGGACACCACACACATCCATGCCCGAGGCAGGATTCGAACCTGCGACCGTAGCAGTCGGGCTGTTCCGGACTGAAGAGCCTAGAACTGCTTGGCCACAAAGGCCGGCAATTGTACAGAAACCAGATGGCAGTTATAAGAGTCGAGGGACAAGAAATGGAAGCAGTGGTTGGGAAGGAAGTGAGACAGGATTGTAGCCTATCCCCGATGTTATTCAATATGTGTATTGAGCAACCAGTAAAGGAAACAAAAGAAAAAATCTGAATAGGAATTAAAATCCGTGGAGAAGAAATAAAAACTTTGAGGTTTGCCGATGGCACTGTAATTCTGTCAGAGACAGCAAAGGACCTGGAAGGGCAGTTGAACGGAATGGACAGTGTCTTGAAATGAGGATATAAGATGAACATCGAGAAAAGCAAAACGAGGATGATGGAATGTAGTCGAATTAAGTCGGGTGATGCTGAGGGAATTAGAGTAGGAAATGAGACACTTGAAGTATTAAATGAGTTTGCTATTTGGGGAGCATAATAACTCATGACGGTCGAAGTTGGAAGGATATAAAATGTAGACTGGCAATGGCAAGGAAAGCGTTTCCGAAGAAGAGAAATTTCTTAAAATCGAGTATAGATGTAAGTGTCAGGAATTCGTTTCTGAAAGTATTTTTATGGAGCTTAGCCATGTATGGAAGTGAAACGTGGACGATAAATAGTTTGGACAAGAAGAGAATGGATGCTTTCGAAATATGATGCTACAGAAGAATGCCGAAGATTAGATGGGTAGATCACATAACTAATGAGGAGGTATTGAACAGAATTGAAGAGAAGATAAATTTGTGGCACAACTTGACTAGAAGAAGTGATCGGTTGGTAGGACATATTCTGAGGCATCAAGGGATCACCAATTTAGTATTGGAGGGTAAAAATCGTGCCGTGCGCGATTAGCCGAGCGGTCTGGGGCGCTGCAGTCATAGACTGTGCGGCTGGTCCCGACTAAGGTTCGAGTTCTTCCTCAGGCATGTGTGTGTGTGTGTGTGTGTGTGTGTGTGTGTGTGTATGTGTGTGTGTGTGTTTGTCCGTAGGAGAATGTAGGTTAAGTAGTGTGTAAGCTTAGCGACTGATGACCTTAGCAGTTAAGTCCCATAAGATTTCACACACATTTTAACTTTTTTGGTAAAATCGTAGAGGGAGACCAAGAGATGAATACACTAAGCAGATTCAGAAGGATGTAGGTTGCAGTAGGTACTGGGAGCTGAAGAAGCTTGCACAGGAATGAGTAACGTGGAGAGCTGCATCAAACCAGTCTCTGGACTGAAGACCACACAACAACAACAACAACTCATCTACGTAAAGCAGTTGCAGTAAGTCTAGAGAAGTGTGAATGAAAGACTGTGCTCAGTTATTCAAGAATCGGTTTGTGTGCGGAAACAAGGATTTTATAGAAAAGTAACTGTTTTCCACACAAGATTTCCACACAAGCTGTACACAGCCCTCCTTTATTCTAATCTGCAAATATTTTCACGTTCCAATCATTATTAGTTAATTCTTAGAAAAATTTCTAATACTAACAAGTACGCTATACGTGAATAAGCTATGTTTAAATATCTGGTTGCAACTTACCGTACTGTAGACTGCTATTTCTGGGTTCAATAAACGGTTCCCAATAGTACACTTACTGTTAAAACCCATCTTCATTATCGCCATGCACAAGGAATGTCTACGGAGTGAGCCTTCATATGCGTAGAATAGGATTTTTGTCGGCAAGATAAAATGCCTCACTTGTCACGTTACTTTGTAGCACTTAGCCGGCCCATTTTGCCGAGCGGTTCTAGGCGCTACAGTCTGGAACCGCACGGCCGCTACAGTCGCAGGTTCGAATCCTGCCTCGGGTATGGATGTGTGTGATGTCCTTAGGTTAGTTAGGTTTAAGTAGTTCTAAGTTCTAGGGGACTGAGGACCTTAGCAGTTAAGTCTCATAGTGCTCAGAGCCATTTGAACCATTTTGTAGCACTTACCTATGAAAAGTAATTGGTCCCCGTTTCAAATATTTCTATTTGCACCTGTAACTTCAACAGTTATTCACTATTTCTGTTACAAATAAATAACTGTCTGAAAACAGAACACGTGCGTTTAACATTAATGGGTCAGTGTTTTTACAAAATGTATACAACGTGTTGTACCAAAAGCCAAGCGACATTTGCCGTTTGATGTTTGTGACATGCGCAGTACGCTGTGCTCGGGCCATAGACATTACTGTTCCGTGGACTTTGCTGACGATTTATCTAAGGTGCGCATGACGTAACGAGCACGAAACTGAAGCTCTCAACTATTAAAATCTCACTAGACGAGTCCAACTTGCCTACGCGTCTCATAAGCGAAACAGAAACACAAACTGATTCTCACATTGCTTGGCAGTATCTAAAACTGCGTCGTTGAAAAGTGTAAACAACTTTAGGGCAACGAAACAAGAGAGCATTTTAGTCAAACGCAGCGCAGTTCTATTTCTGTGCCACTGCATGTCTTCTGGCGGTATTAAATGAATGTCAGCAACAACAAATAAACATAAAACGACTACTAACATTATTTTGGGCAGTATAATGTATCTGACAAGTAGGATATGCTTAAACACTAAAGAAACACTTTTAAATCAACCTTAACTGAACTTTAGTCACTCTAGTGCTGAGGGAACAGAAATTTATTATAGGTGATCCTTTGTATTTGTTCTTCGCCACGAATGGAGAGAAAAAATATGATTGTAGTTAAAAGCAGCGCGGTGAAGTAGGTAACGACTGCCATACATTAGTAGGTGGTGCGTCGTTGCGAGTTTACACGGGCGACAGACGACGGGCAACGGCGACGGGCGACGCGCGACGAGCGACGCTCCGCTGCGGCTGCTGAGGGGAGAGGAGAGGCAACTGATAGCTCAGTCAGGGTTTCCGATCTCGGAGGGCGCGGCTAAAAGCTGCCCGGCTGCCCGGCGCAGGCGACGGCCACAATGGCGCGCATTGTCCTGTCCGACCCACGTCCGCCCACATACATGCCACCAGCGAGCATTATGTGCGCAGCCGCCGCGCTACAACAGATTACGCCCCCTCCTCACCTAAGTCCCGTTCCAAAAATATTCTACGCGCACACACGAACCAAAATCTTTGCACTACCCGACACAGATACTGTACATAGACGAAGAAAAAACACAAGTTTCTTGACCTTCGGTCTTGCTATATAAAAACAAAAAAGTTTACCTCATAGCACCTTACGGATTACACACTAAAGTCCGAATGACTATCATGTTCCGTGAAATGTACTGTGAATGTACTGTGACTTACAGATAGTCGTGAAGAAACAAAAAGCCCTCATGATTTTGACTGGTCTATTAGGTATCTTTAAAATCGTCAGATAGTGCCATCTGCATGAGATTACATAGAACGTAATGTGCACAATACAGCGTTGTCTTGGGAAGGAGAAGGATAAACGAAATTGAAATGTACAGGTATAATTCCAGACACTTCTACTGGTGGCTGAGGATGGTGTACTGAACAACATTACTTCAGTATTTACATCATTTTCAGAGCAATAATCATAGCCATTACAAGTCGTATGTATTTGGTTGGTTAGTACCTCCAAGTACATCTCACAAGAGCGAGCCATTAATGCTTATTTTCTCCTGCACAGCAAGTCAGGTGTTGATGTATGGACGAATGGACGCAAAAAGTATAGTCTACATCGAAAGGTATAGTTCACTTAGTGGTGCAGTATGACCGTGCAGAAAACGTCAGATAGCAAATTTTGTGACGTGTTTGTGGGAAGACTGTTCGATGCCAAGAAGAAACAACCAGCACATGATGTGTGTCCGTACCAACGTTCCACATGTAAAAATATCTACACTTATACCCCGTTATACCCGTATGTATCATCTAATGTTTTTCATTCGCCACAAATGATGCTATTATTTTAAGTTAATCTCCTCTTTTGTATGAAAAAATGCTTCAAATGGCTCCGAGCACTATGGGACTTAAATTCTGAGGTCATCAGTCCCCTAGAACTTAGAACTACTGAAACCTAGCTAACCTAAGGACATCACAAACATCCATGCCCGAGGCAGGATTCGAAACTGCGACCGTAGCGGTCGCGCGGTTCCAGTCTGTAGTGCCTAGAACCGCTCGGCCACTCCGGCCGGCCTCTTCTGTATGACCCTAGTAGTCTTAGCAGTTGTTCACGCATTAATACACTCTAAATATCCCCAACTGTTCATGAGTGTGCAGCATAAGTTGTTGAAGATCTTCGCTGAACAACTTGTTATGGTCACGTGTATCAAGGTCGATTGAGTACGTTGGCTTATGAATAGTTATGCAGCCGGATCAAGTCGTTCAGTGAAGGTCGTATTACATTGCTAGAAAAACGTAGAATCAGTCCACTATTTTGAGAACAGAAATGCAACAGTAGTCATATACGAAGGCTGTTCGCAAAGCAAGGAAGCAATGGCCAATAGGTCACGAAATGAAAACCACAGTGAAAATCAAAAATTTTTTATTCGCCACAGTTGGTTACACCTTCCATCTACCTCTCTAAATAGTCGCCTCTTCGACTTAGACATTTGTCGTGGTGTTGTACAAACTTTCCAGTACCCTCGTCACAGAAGGCAGCAGCTTGTGCTTTCCACCAATTCTCTACGCTGGCCTGCCTTTCGTTGTTTGTGCCAAAATGTTGTCTTCGTAGCCATTAGTTCTTGCGAGCAGAGATGAACAACGGAGGGAGCCAATTAAGGGCTGTATTGTGGGTGATCAGACACTTGACATCGAAAACGCCGCAGGAGCATCTTCATTGCCCCTGCTGAATGCGGCTGAGAATTGTCTTGAATAAAGAAACGAATGGCAGTTATGTTATGTGGGTTGCATAGCTAGAGGCGAAATCTGTCACCAGATCCGCATACTTGGAGGGAGACACTGTTGTTTTAGGCATTTCTACGTGATTGCTTTGGGCTTTGAACTGAAAAGAGCGACGTGAAGCGACCGATAGCCACACTAAAGACACTGCCTAACACATCTGTGTAAAGTTCCATCGGATTTTCACAGTGGTTTCCATTTCGCGCCTGATCGGACCTTACTTTCCTAATACGCCTCGTACAAGTGAATTCGAGTGAGCCAGTTAGCATTATCCCCTCCAACGGCACAGTTGTTGCGGACAGCTATGTTGCTACTTAATGTCTACTAACATTCAGAGTGGGCACCGCTTGTGCCATCACATGTGGCATGTACTCTGTTAGCTGTAGATGGTTTGTAACTATCATTTGCTACGCCCTGTTAATGGGGCGCACAAAGACGGCTGTAAATCTGTGTATATGCTACGATTTCTGTGATTGTACCTTCATGGCAATTTCATGATGTGTAAGTGAACTGAAGCAATGAGTTACCTAACTCCTCTTGTTACGTGTGCTCTCGAATCCAAATGATGACTCTCTTCTAGCTTCTGGAGTTTGACAAGTGTCTGCGTAGCGCTACAACTGACTAAAGCATTCAGTTAAGAACCGCGCAATTCCTTGAAACTTATGCATATCGTCTTTTAACTGGCCAACACCGACTAGCCAAGAAATGCAAGAGAATTTTTGAAAGCTGCTTCAACTGTGGATATGTTACATTTACTTAAACGCTTGCAATGAACGCTTCTGGCATTTCCCTCTGCTACAAGTCGCCCGATACTGCCGTTGATCGGTAAATGCTCCCGAACGCATGCTTCTAGTCACTTTAACGTTTTCGTTGATCCTGTCATTGATCACCAATGTTGTAATCAAATAATATTGGATCTTTTCCCCATTTATGTGCTACACCTTACGTTAGTTGTAGTACAAGGCAGCCAGCATTTCCTGCATAAAGCACTTTACACAGGTCTTCCTGCATTTTGCTTGAAATTTTCCTGCTCTTTCCCTATATATAAGTATAATATCTCTCTCATGCTGCTTCCGAAGTATGTCTATCGAGAATGGTAATGGCCCCGTCATATGCCACTGGCGTCATGGCATCAACCTAGGCACCGCCGACTGCTGGACGAAGAGCGAGTAGTTCACACGACCACTCTTTCTGGCATCTGTACTCGTTCCCACACAGCACACTTCAGTATCTAATTAGTTTTAAAAAGTAAGCATAAGCATATGTCAGCAATATAGGCCTATAGTTATGTGCAAATTTCTGTGGACCTTCTTGAAAACGGTCATAACAAGCACCTTATTCCAGTCGTTCATTCTTCATTGAATCTGTTTCCTTCGATAAACCGTTGTTGCACGATAACAGGCTGAAGCAATTGACCGTAGGTGAAATGTATTAAATAAGACGTGATTTAAAAAAAAAAACAAAGAAAATGAATATGGTTATAAAATGGAGGGAACTTAGTAAGTTAGTCTCATGTAACTATCAATCAAGTAACTTAGTAGTAATGCTTTTTGAGCTATCTTACGAACAAAAGTAAATGAAAATAAAATAAAAATAGGCAGGAAGAATTATCCGTTACTTCTGAAATGGATACAGAGACTCAAGGGAAGTAACACGGTCTGGAAAATAAGTGAAAGACGTAATCGTAAAACGCATATTATGTTATTTTGTCGAAAACAGACATTTTGAGCCCGTGACTGTGTGCAAAATATAGACGGACTTTTACATAGAAGGTAACAGCAACCAGCCACTTTTTACAATACAATTTATTTATTTAAATAGCACCGTTAGCGGTTTCGAACATTACAGGTTCATATTCAGACGGCTCGTTCACGTTAAGATACATTTTACATTAACTTTCAATTCTTTTGTTTTCTCAGATGATGAATTTTCCTTGGGGTGGTGCCCTATAACCGAAACAATATGTGAGACATGTTATTAACTGTAAATGTGCCTCACAACGATTTTAAATGATGTTAACGAATTATTAAAGTGAAGATGTCGTGGTTACTTACGTTGATAAATCCGTACCATTTCATTCCAGTGCTGACTACTTGTGATCATGCAGTAGCGAAGACTGTGTTATGCCCCTTTTATGTATATGGATACATATAATCTAAAGCACCACTCACACATCAAAAAGTTTCACCACATGGAAATATGTATACAAAGATGGCGATATAGGAACCATAACAACGCAAAGCCTCATATATGCGAACGTCATGAGTAATGGGTATGGCGCTAGTATCATATTCAGAAGAAGCAGGAAATAATCGCGTTTCGGCTTTTCTGCTGTTCCTTTAAATTCTCGTAGGTGAATACCGAGAATGTACAGATGACTGGCGATCCTTCCTTCCATTATTTGCAAATGAGAATATCTCTAACAACATTAATACGGGCGTGGCATGGCGTTCTAGCCCTTATTGCCATCGTCCCCCATGTTCGTGGTTTACGCAGCAACGTGAGGAACTGTTATGCAGCCCGCGTTTTTAAAAATCTTCCACCCTTTGAATAATTCCTATCTTCCAGAAAGTTAAGCGCGATTTCATTCTGGGCGAGGATGTACTAGTAAATGCTGTCTTCTATTTATGCAGTTCTATGAAAATCAATGAAGTTTATTTGGAGATATACGCGTTCTACGTAAGTGCTGAGATCCCTGTTGTTCAGTTGTTTCTAAAAAATTAATAACAACAATGTAAGAACATACGTAGGCATATTGATAAATATTCCAGATGTCGAAGGCATCTTTCTTAATTTAGTTTCAGGTTTCCAAGAATGACACACTGTTCCGAAATTATATAAAACTCGGTATTGGTGTGAACTCCAACTGATTTCTGAGTTTCCCTAAGTTGCTGGACCTGCCCTTGTCAACTACTTGTTATAAACTAATGTACCCCCTTCGACAATTTGAGTTCTATCTTACCTCGAGCAAAGTTTTCTGTTACTGAAATGTGAACGTCATGGCCACATGCAACGACTGCGACTGTTTCCTAATGTCATATATGTTCTGCGTATGTATTAGTGTTTACATTAGAATAGGAATGTATGTCGAGTGTTAATAATTGCTTAATCAAAAGGAATATCAATGCTGCACACTGTCAAAATTTTACTTCATTCTTATGCCAGAAGTACGCAGACAGAGACATCACATTTTCCACCGTAATACACTCCTGGAAATTGAAATAAGAACACCGTGAATTCATTGTCCCAGGAAGGGGAAACTTTATTGACACATTCCTGGGGTCAGATACATCACATGATCACACTGACAGAACCACAGGCACATAGACACAGGCAACAGAGCATGCACAATGTCGGCACTAGTACAGTGTATATCCACCTTTCGCAGCAATGCAGGCTGCTATTCTCCCATGGAGACGATCGTAGAGATGCTGGATGTAGTCCTGTGGAACGGCTTACCATGCCATTTCCACCTGGCGCCTCAGTTGGACCAGCGTTCGTGCTGGACGTGCAGACCGCGTGAGACGACGCTTCATCCAGTCCCAAACATGCTCAATGGGGGACAGATCCGGAGATCTTGCTGGCCAGGGTAGTTGACTTACACCTTCTAGAGCACGTTGGGTACACGGGATGCATGCGGACGTGCATTGTCCTGTTGGAACAGCAAGTTCCCTTGGCGGTCTAGGAATGGTAGAACGATGGGTTCGATGACGGTTTGGATGTACCGTGCACTATTCAGTGTCCCCTCGACGATCACCAGTGGTGTACGGCCAGTGTAGGAGATCGCTCCCCACAACATGATGCCGGGTTTTGGCCCTGTGTGCCACGGTCGTATGCAGTCCTGATTGTGGCGCTCACCTGCACGGCGCTAATCACGCATACGACCATCATTGGCACCAAGGCAGAAGCGACTCTCATCGCTGAAGACGACACGTCTCCATTCGTCCCTCCATTCACGCCTGTCGCGACACCACTGGAGGCGGGCTGCACGATGTTGGGGCGTGAGCGGAAGACGGCCTAACGGTGTGCGGGACCGTAGCCCAGCTTCATGGAGACGGTTGCGAATGGTCCTCGCCGATACCCCAGGAGCAACAGTGTCCCTAATTTGCTGGGAAGTGGCGGTGCGGTCCCCTACGGCACTGCGTAGGATCCTACGGTCTTCGCGTGCATCCGTGCTTCGCTGCGGTCCGGTCCCAGGTCGACGGGCACGTGCACCTTCCGCCGACCACTGGCGACAACATCGATGTACTGTGGAGACCTCACGTCCCACGTGTTGAGCAATTCGGCGGTACGTCCACCCGGCCTCCCGCATGCCCACTATACGCCCTCGTTCAAAGTCCGTCAACTGCACATACGGTTCACGTCCACGCTGTCACGGCATGCTACCAGTGTTAAAGACTGCGATGGAGCTCCGTATGCCACGGCAAACTGGCTGACACTGACGGCGGCGGTGCACAAATGCTGCGCAGCTAGCACCATTCGACGGCCAACACCGCGGTTCCTGGTGTGTCCGCTGTGCCGTGCGTGTGATCATTGCTTGTACAGCCCTCTCGCAGTGTCCGGAGCAAGTATGGTGGGTCTGACACACCGGTGTCAATCTGTTCTTTTTTCCATTTCCAGGAGTGTATATGTTCTCGCATGGTTAGGAGAGCGTCTGATAATCTTTTTACAATGAGATAAAATTATCGGCGTTTTGTGAGTGTTACGCGTCTTACGTGTAAGTTTATTCTGTAAAACTGTACCTATATCCGCTCAGATGTCTGCTACCATTGTGCGCACTTTTTTTGTTTTATTTGCACATTTGTTAGATCTGAGCCGTATTGTGCATCACAGGTCACAGCGCGAAGAACGTTTTCATTCAAAGCTTCGTGCAGCAAATATGGAAGCAGTTTTATTGCAACAGCTTATAAATGCCCCTGGCCTCCCCAACTACCTTTATAAAGTATTTGGGTAGATTTAAAATGCCAGATGCCATATCTCATGTCAGACCATAACAATGATTTGTCTTTCGCCGTAATAGCTTTCTCACCGTCCTCGCTATGCACATCGCTGCAGCAACGAATACAGCGTTAAATTTCATTTCTGTGCGTCAGTTAGTATTCGACATGAGTAACAGGGCTATTGAAGTGGATCATACGTTGTCCAAAATCATACCAATCATAGCAAACAAGTATTCTACAGACCACTACATGTTAGTGCTTCTGTTGTTCAGAACGATGGACGGCAACGGTGAACGATCGCCTGAATGCTCTCAAATCTAGGCTTTCCCTAATATTCTGTCAACATTTTTCCCACAAAAAATGAAATTTTCTAAAGAGAGACTGTTCTGTCGATGAGGAAGACGTAGTTTTCTGGAATTTCACAACGACTGATGGCGCAGTGTTTGAGGCAGAAGACATTGATTCGGGATATTGGGTTTCAAATAGCAACCTAATCTCAATAATTCAGATTTTCCGTACAAGTGCCTTTGACAAAGCTAAGGTCGATTCCTCACACGCTCCTTCAGCAACTGAACTAAAGTTCCAGTAGTAATGACTTCATTGTCAGTGAAACGTTAAACCACCTTCATAGGTGAACGATACCAAAACAAGAAAATCGAACAGATGTTTTCGTACATGGTTGGACATTTACAGTCGCATACGTTGAACTTACTGCTATCAAGTGTTTCGCAATTAAAGACTTTTTAATGAGTCTAGTTATACTGTGAAATGGGTTATTTAATTCTGATCCTTCCAAATTGTAACCGCTATTACGAAATTTTTCCACTTTCAAGTCTTGTGTCTCAATATGATCATACGCATTGGCGCGCCTTTCATGACGCGTGTCTTGGTGATCGAAGTTTCCTGTTACACCTTCGTGAAAAATTTCTTTCCATCAGAACCCATCTAGGTTGTCAGTGCAGTAGTTGTCGCGTTTTTGACAGCGCGAGAAATATCTAACGTGCGATAACGGCAGACGATCTGCGTATGTCACAGCGACTCGACACATTTGCCATTAGAGAGAATTCTACATATTTGGATTTTCCAGTGCTGAAAATCAGTTTAGAAAATAGAAAAAATTGGTTACCACGCAAGTCAATGGTCGTCCTGGTGCAGACCTTACAGCTGTAACATTCTTATATTCAAATTTAGTCTGGTACAAAATGAATATTTACATAAATTATTATAATAATTATTATAATTATAATATTACAAATGACCAAGACGAAAGACACGGCAAGAAAGTGATGTCAAAAAGATAAATACCATGAACAGAGAGGCTATTACTTTCAACAATAGTGATTGAAACGGTACATGCTGACGTCAAGAATAATGTATTAATACCTGGATTAAAAAATACAATGAAACGATAACAACGTCACACTCATACTTTACATGAGCAAGTAATGTATATTTTAGAATATGTTATTCATTCCTGTGGCTCTGCTCTTCATTTAAAAGCGTGTGATGTGGCGCAGAGGTTAGCGTACTGGTCTTAATTCTGGAGGACGACGGTATTTCCCACAAAAGGTAAAGTTTCAGTTTCGAATCTTCATCAGTCTCACAGTTTGAATCTGCTCGGAAGTTTCAAAATAGCGGACCCTCTACTACAGAGTAAAAGATTCATTTAGGAAGCATATTTGTACTTTATTTTTGTCTCCATTGTGTTTGTTTACGGCAATTACACCAGCCTAAAATCTTGTTGAAAATGTACAATTGAAGCACTCATCAAATGCTGATAGATTCAAAATCCAGAAAATATTGCAGTTAAACATATAAACGTCAGCCTCAGTTGCAAGTAGAAACCAATCTTTACCTAGGTTTCAGCCAAAATAATTTGGCCTTCTTCAGAAGCTATTGACACTAAACTATTGCGTGCCAAAGTTTGGCCATCTCAAGTATAAAACCATAGCACCGTATTACCCAGTCGTAAATCTACATTACTTAGCTGAAGAGGAACAGCAGGCCCCACTGCGCGGACGAGATCGGTGGGCCGCGAGAGCTGCGTCGGAACTAATGCAGCGAGCAGCTATGTACCGAGCATCCCTGATGGTCATGTACATGTGTGCATGGAAATATAGGTGCATAACAGTAGCTACCTTTACGTTAGGAGTTAGATTAATATAACCGTTAAAACTGTTAATGGCGTAATATGTAGCCGAACTTACTTCTGTGGAGAACGAGAACCCCGTAAACGGATTTAGAGTCCGTAAGAAAGACTAGTTGTTACTCCGAAAAATTATTACTCAATTTTGAATACATTACTATTCAACTAAAGGAAATGGAGTCAGGCGTCGGCGACTGCAAAGGCAACGTAACATCAGGGCCGGTGAAACAAAGGTTGAAGACCTTCTAAAATATTCTTATTTCTCAGTTGTAGCAAGTCATAAAGTAGGTTTTCTTTATCAAGCAACAGGTGTTTAAAGACTTGCAACTTCTCAAGGATGTCAATCCTAGTGCATGAACCTCGCAATTAACTAGCTCTTTGTTATTTGGTTGATTGGAAGCGTGGGTCAATTGGACAAGGTTGTTGGAAAAAGTCGAGCCACGCGTGCCATCAGCACTTTTCGTGGGTATATGTTCTTTATATCTAGCTGAGAGGGCTCTCCTGTCTGGCCGATGTAATATCTTGTGAAATCACTACAGGTGATTTTGTACACCACAGAACGAGATAATTTGTCATTAGTATTCATTAACGAGTGGACCAAGTTCTTTTGAGGCTGTTATTCGTAGAATATGCAATCTTAAAGCCGTGGTTCTTTAAGAGTCGCCCTATTTTGTAAGATGCTTTTCCTATGAAGGGAATAGAAGTGATACTAGGGGAGTTATCCTCTGGCGCGACACCTAGTGTAGATGAGGTCGCAGTTTTTGTACCTATTTTCTTGTTGAAGAGCTGTCTCACAATTTCTGGTTTATATCCATTATTATAGGCGATAACTTCTAGGGGTTGTAACTCGTTCTCCATTGCGTCTGTTAAAGCAGGAATGGCGAGCGCTCGGTGTGTACAAGAATGGAAGAGGGCTATTTTGTGGAATTGGGGGTCTGTAGAATCGGCTGGGATGATATTATCGGAAAAGATATTGTTCCGAAAAACGTTAACCCTAATTAAACTCCAGGACAGAATAAGCTTTACGCTGGAAAATGAATCTCCCAATAGATCTTTGAATCACTTAGACCTAAATTTGGCAATAGAGGACAACTGTATTAGGTTTAATATTTTTCGGAAAAATACCTTTTCCGTTTATATCATCCCAGCCGACTCTACACACTCTCAAGCCCACAAAATAGCCTTCTTCCATTCATGCATACACCGAGTGGTCGCCATTCCTCTTTCAACAGACACAATGGAGAATGAGTTACAACCCCTAGAAGTTATCGCCTATAATAATGGATATAAACCAGAAATTGTGAGACAGCTCTTCAACAAGAAAACAGGTACAAAAACTGCGACCTCATCTACACTAGGTGTCGCGCCAGAGGATAACTCCCCTAGTATCACTTCTATTCCCTTCATAGGGAAAGCATCTTACAAAATAGGGCGATTCTTAAAGAACCACGGCTTTAAGATTGCATATTCTACGAATAAAAGCCTCAAAAGAACTTGGTCCACTCGTTAAAGAATACTAATCACAAATTATCTCGTTCTGTGGTGTACAAAATCACCTGTAGTGATTTCGCGAGTTATTACATCGGCCAGACAGGGATGGCCCTCTCAGGTAGATATAAAGAACATATACCCACGAAAAGTGGTGATGGTACGCGTGGCTCGACTTTTTCCGACCACCAATTGGCCCATGGTCCCAGTCCACCAAATAACACAGAGCTAGTTAATTGCGAGGTTCATGCACTAGGCTTGACATCCTTGAGGAGTTGCAAATCTTTAAACACCTGTTGCTTGATAAAGAAAACCTACTTAATCACCAGCTACAGTTGAGAAATAAGAACATTTTCGAAGGTTTCCAACCTTTGTTTCACCGGCCCTGATGTTACGTTGCCTTTGCAGTCGCCGACGCCTGACTCCACTTCCTTTAGTTGAATAGTAATGTATTCAAAATTGAGTCATAATTTTGCCGAGTAACAGCTAGTCTTTCTTACGGACTCCGAATCCGTTTACATGGTTCTCGTTCTCCTCAGAAGTAAGTTCGATTACATATTACGCCATTAACAGTTTTAACGGTTATATTAATCCAACTCCTAACGTAAAGGTAGCTACTGCTATGCACCTATATTTCCACGCGCACATGCGCATGACCATCAGCGGTGCTCGGTACATAGCTGCTCGCTGCATTAGTTCCGGCGCAGCTCTCGCGCTTACCGATCTCGTCCGCGCAGTGGGGCCTACTGTTCCTCTTCATCTAAATAATGTAGATATATGCCTGGGTAATACGTTGCTATGGTTTTATACTTGAGATGGCCAAACTTTGGCACGCAATAGTTTAGTGTCAATAGCTTCTGAAGAAGGCCAAATTATTTTGGCTGAAACCTAGGTAAAGATTGGTTTCTATTTGCATCTGAGGCTGACGTGTTATATGTTTAATTATTACAGTTGCGGACGGGGCTACACGATGTTAAAAATTGTTAAACATGGCAGTAGTAGCTTATAAACTTGACAGTGACTAGAACGTGATCTAATTGAACCGTTTTCTGAAATGTAATCTGGTTAATAAAAAGAAATATAGATGTGTGACTTTTTAGAATGAAATTTGAAGCCAAAGAAAAGGACATAGACCATCGGATGAACTGTTGCTCTACTTCAAACCTCCTGCAAAAAGAAATTAATTCCTACCTTAGTTCAAGAATAGATTATTCATAGTCCAGATGCAACAAGAGCTAGTTATAACTGCCATGTTCAAATTACGACTTCTCTTAGGACAGCGAAGTTCTTACTGCAGTTATAATGTGTGCTTGTTTGATGGAACACTCGTTCCACATTTCAAAGAACTCTACGAGAAAGAAAAGCAGTTTGTGGTTGGCTGCGTCAGATGAGGCGTTCATTTGACGAACGGATTTCCCCATTGATATCTCGAAGAATAGGACTTGGACAGGGCGCAGCGTAATGGATTGGAAATCATTGCCGTCGAGAAGAAGCAGCTATGCCACAGGTCAGGAAACATAATTTCTGTCGAGGGGATTTCAGCAGTGAACGTCGCCTAGAAGAAGTCACTTGTCCAGGGCTACTACTCGTTCCGTTGCGCTTTCTTGCAAAATGGATAATAAATGAAGTGTAGGAAAGTTGATGTTTAAAAAATATGTTTTCGACAAATGAAATTATCAGGTATATGTTTCTTTTACATCCATCATAGGTGAAGGAGCAGTTGATGATTATCATTTCTTTCTTAATTTCCTAGTCAGCGAGATGGCGTAATGGACTCATATCTGGAGAAGCGGCTTTCAAGTCCCATAATCCCGTCTAAGATTTCACATTGGCCTAGCTTATGTGGAAATGTGGACATCGGAGGATCAATTAACACCAAAACGAGCAACTGTAAACTGAGCGACACCAATAAACTTATAGCGACTGAACCTGCACTGGCAGAAATTTCGTAATATTGGAATTCGTGAGCTCAAGTGCTGTTAGCTGAGAGAAGTAATGGAAATTTTTAGTGCTGTAAAGGCTGTACTAGAAAGGAGATAATCGTGAGTAATGTGAACGTCTGTATACAATTACCTTACGACGGAGGGGGAAACCCCAGCGTTAACAGCTGCAAAAGGTGTACGAATAGTACCTACACGCACACGCATTCCCACAAATACCGACGAAAGACTCACCACTCTTTTCCTGCCGTTAGGTATCGTATAGAGTCTATCTTAAACTCTCTGCGCTGTAGTGGTCTTATTCGTCGGCTACTATGGTCTCCAGCCATTATTTATCCAGATTCTTGACTCTGTGGCTATTTCCCAGAAAATTTCGGTAGGCCATAGGTTGTAAGCGGTGCGGTGAGACCAGAACTAGAGAACGTTCCGTCCTAATAAAATATGAAGCCTTACACTGCAGAAAACGAATTTCAATGCGAATTAAGCAGTTACCGTTAGTTTGAATTATTTTTTGTTTCGGCACTTTGCTAGATTTCCTCGTCTCCATAATTTTTCTTACAGCTCTGTGATTATTTCCTGGGCGGCTGATCAATCAATTGTTGTTCAGATGGTTCATAAAACTGCAGCGTTTGTCAAGTTGTTGCAAATGGCTCTATTACGAGTGCACTTTGAGTGAACCGAGGTAGTTAATAAATGACGTACAGATCTTCATTACCTACAAAAATTTGTCGATGGCGTAGAATCATTCTGATTCCATGACTAAAGAAATCTAGTTTCGAGAATTAGCATGAAGAGTAGTTCCACGAATATCGTGCAAGAAATTACAGACAGAAACTGGGAATGGTTCAGTTTAATAGAGGAATAAGACGAATGTAGAATAATCCATCATTTGCTGCGCTGATCGCATGTGGCGGGTCATTTTAACGTTCGAGCGCTTCCGATTTTTTTTCTTGAGAGGCAGCCATATAGAATCTGAACGTACCGCATTAAGTCTCAGTCGCCGTTGGTGCATACGTAGGAAACACGAAACTTTTTTTTTGTATCAGTTTCGCTACTTCCTTTTCTGTCGCTTGAGTGTAATTAAGACACTGAAACAACCCACATTTTAGAATGGTGTCAGTTTTTCCAGTCATGATAATTAAATAAAGATTCCGCTTTCTGTCGGTAACCATCTGAGGTGTGCGCGATTAATGTTGTTTCAAAGTAACTGATGACAGTAAGACCAGTGAAGCGTATGTTGGCTACTGGCGTGTTTTCATATGTTGCTCTCTGTTATGTCGGTATGATATACACACTTCTTATAAAAAATGAACATCCGCTGACGCATTAAATTAACACGGAAGAAAACAGCACTAGAAAACCTCTCAAATTGTTCACTCCTCTCCACTAAGTTCTCTTTTCATCACAAGTTACAATATTTCTAAGTCCAGGTAAATAAATAAGTACTTCTGAGCACTATTATTAAGGAACAGAATACAGAGGTATAATGACTAAATACCCAATTGCCAAAACTTTATTATATCTCAACGTATATTAAATGCTACGAATTTATTCGCTAGAGCAATATTTGGCTTCATTAGTTCAGAGCTGTGCATGTGACACTAGCTGGTATTGCGAGACGTTTTAACTTCGTGTAACAGTGTTTATCTACGTTTAAAATACCTCATATCACCTGCACAAATCTATAGCAGTATTAAAGTTAGCCGATTCGGTTGATGATTGTTTTCGGTCTGTTTATCACGAAGAGCTTAGTTACTGTTTTTTGACAGAAAATGTTGGAGGTGAGCTTTTCATAGTGTGCCACATCTATCACAATTGTGCTGTAGTGTTCAGTACAAATGTGTATGGTTTGTAAACTGATGTGAATATTTGGCCTACATCTGCTCAGAACATGTTATATGCGTGTTTTATCGTTGTAGTGTCACTGCTAATGTGAAGGAGCGGAAAATGTAGCCGCACAAGACTATGGCAGTTTTACAGTACTAAATTGCGTGTGACTACTGATGGCGTGAATACAGTAGCCTGTGATTGCGTCAGTCTTTTCTGTCAGACGTAATGGAGCGTACACACCTGTTTTCACGTAATATTTTTATTCAGCGCCACCACTATCAAACTCGTTACTGAACAGTTAAAAATGGAACAAGTGACAGGAAACAAGAGAACCTTCTGCAATATCAATAAGAATTTCTACTTTGAAGGTACAGTTGTCAAGTACCATTTAATTGCCATTTCGAACGGGCTGATTAATCATATTATTAATTTTATCGTTTTCATTCAATCTTACCTGAGTAATCCTTTCCGTGCTTTCCATACAAGTTCGCTTCCTGCGTATTTAATACCTTTGTTATTGATACTAAAACAAGCTCACCTGTAGATAATTGTTTAAAATTATGTTTTATTATACTGTCCGATGTTATCTGTTTAGCTAGCTTTCAAGAAGAAGTTGCTAGCTGTTCTACTAAACACTTGCTGATGTATGTAGTGGATACGAGAAATGAATTTGAAACCCCCTGTGTTATTTTATCACCTTCTAACGCATTCATGGGATATACAGAGTAACGAACGTTTAAAATCCACGCTCCCACCCATACCACGTTTGGGGCTCTAAAACGTGAATTTTATTCACAAGAGTGTGGCGACTGGCTCCTTAATTTTATGAAAGATTTTTCTTTTACCTTGCACCTCGAATGCTACCAGTTGGGAAGTTAATTACATATTTCTGAAAAAAGTATTTTCTGTAACTTTCACAAAAACATCAAATCTTTGGAAGTAACTGCTTCTGAAAGTACAGAGATTGCAGATGTGAGGTACACGGTCGTTTATGAGGAGGAAACCGAAACGCACTGCCAGCTAATATATCTATTTTTTTATTCCATAGTTTTTCGCTTTTATTTTGAACGAATGAGTGTGACACAATAACCAAAACTGTGGCTACGTGACTGTGATAGGAATGTGACAACCTGGCCTTTATTTGAAGGTCCATCAATCAGTTTCAGGCTCCTTTCTCGTCCATCTGAGAAAGCGCTCCACCACTAAGGACATTGACATCGACGGGACAGCAAACATATTCTTTCTTTCCTCTTTCCCACGTAGAAATCAGCCGGAATATTTACACATCTGTTAAGATTCAGTACTATATATTAGTGTATACAATGTAAGTAATTTTCTTATTGCAACACTTTCATAGGTCATTTAATGCGAGGGTCAAACTAACATCATATTGGAAGTCTTGTCTTTGTTCAGTATTTCAAGTGAGCAGTGTATAAAATATGTGACAGAATTTCAAATTTTGATGTCATTACTTCTCAAAAGGTTAAGATATTTTGCTATCTTAAGAACACTAGGTACTCTAATGACAGTGAACTTTCAGAAATTAATTGGATACGCCGAAAATATCTGCAGGGCACAGCATGAGAGAGCCGTAGGTTTATCCACCCTGTATCCAGCTACCAACTGCAAGCCAATCTGTTCCTTTCAGCTCGCAATTTCATTAACTGTAATCGAAGTCGAGAATCAGCAAGAGCGGCTCCACCAGATACCGTATTTCTTCTCCTCCTTCGTCGTAGGTTTCTGCCAATCCTCTTCTTTCTTTATATCCCAGATAGTTCCGAGTTCCCTTCCTGTCTTTCATTTCTGGTGGAGCCTGCTAAGCATTAATCCAAAGACTGATATCGTGGCACGAAAGTATTACATTCAAAGCCCTTTGAAAAGAATAGCGATTTAAAAAAAAGATTTCAGAACGGTGCTCCTTTGTCACTAGCTTTTTGTTAGCAACTCTTACTAATAAAAGCCTCTTTTTCTATTTTATTGCTTGAAGAATGTTTGAGGAAATAATACATTCGGTCATTCAAAGAAAAATAGACACATGTTTTGCCTACATCTACATCTACACATATAAACCGCAAGCAACTGTACAGTGTATTGCAGAGGGTACTATGTGCCAATGTTAGCTTGCCCTTTTTGTGCACGTGCTGTAAGAGGGAAAAAGATGCCTCTGCTGTTTCCCTAATCTCTCTTACCTCAATCCTATTATCCCTGCGCGAGGCGACAATAGTGGACAGTGTCAGCAAAATTGTCGCACAGTCATCTTCGAATAACGGTGCTCTAAATTTACAGCGTTTCACAAGAAGAGCGTCGAATTTTTTCCAAGAATTTTCATTTATGTTGGGTATCTCTGTTATGTTTTCCTATGTTCTGTATTTTTTAAATTCGAAATTTAAAAGTTCTGACATCGTCTTCAATCATCAATTTCAATATTAGTCAGATCCACGGGAGATTGGATGGAACGGTCGGATCCATTCATTGACTTTAGATATGCAGAGACTCCCCCAAGGATTTTCTGCTACATCTTGCGGCAGGATCTGACTATGTAAATTGTTACTGTGGATGAATTCGTTTTTGCGGATGCACTCCTTTCCATTAAATTTTCTCAGTCTTTTTTGTAGCGAGAGGTAGCAGTTTTTGTTTTCTCTTATTGCTTAACTGGTATGCATTTATCTAAACCATCGATTATGTTGTCTTTGGTCTTTAATCCCAATTGTTCCGCTTTTTCCGGATGTGAACTAAATGTTTTCAGTTCGTATTTTAAATAGGTTGTTAGTAACTGTTTATCAGCTCTACCAAACACAAATATTTCCCAGCTTTCTTGTAATATTTTTGTCATTGGTGACTATCGTTCGCGTAATAGCGTCATGATCGTTAATCCCTCTCACTGGTGACACTCTGAAAAAGCTCAAGCCTGCTTGTAGCCTGAAGGTCAAAAATATTTCTTTCGCATGGCGGCTGTCGGACTAGTTCTGGCAGTAGGCTGATAATGTATTCAGTATCACTGCGCAATATTTATTACCCAATACGTACGCATACACATGTGATGAATAGAATTATTCCTTATGATTGCAGTAACTGCTTCGTATTGCTTATAAGAATTTTTCTAACACTGCTAAGATTAGACACTTTTTAATCAACTGCCTACTTAAACAAAACAGGAGCACAGCAATAGTTAATGCAGTAGAGTGCAGATAACGCTATGCGTCTGACTACAATTGCATGAAGTACTCAATGTCGAAGCGTTATAATTGGTGTTGTTTCAAAACAAATACTACTCCGTTTTTGTGAAACGCAGATTAACAGATGTTTCCATCACGTCATGAGACATCAAATGGGATGACCAATGCGAACTGTGTTCATACACACGCGCAGAGAACTACACACACTAGCAGTAATGGTAAATGAGTGATCACACACAATCTAAATGCTGTTCCTGTCTAGTAACTCATTTGTGTATCAGTATCTTGCGAGCGTTAGCGTCCTCCTCATTTCGTCGAAATTTACGTGGTGTGACTTTCGTGCTGTTCAAGATTCACGATTTAGTTTAGCGTTCTGAGTCCTAGCAGTCAAAAATTCTTCTTCTAGCCTAAGTCCTCAGTGTTAGTTTCCCGCAGCTCATTTTTCAGACTGCGGGGATCAGCGAACTCGCCGCGCCGAGCTATTTTTCTAACCGCCAGAGACAAACGAGCAGAAATTCAAGCACGCCCTCGTTCGGACGACGGTCACGCATTCTGGGCCCTTTAAGGAGCGTCAACATTCTTCTGGCAATAACTTTCGATTTACTACAGGAATTCTGGCGAGTCACGATCTCATTCGTCCGTGTCAAGATATTACCGCACCATGGTTCAAACCAGTAACTGAAGACGTTCGCGAAAAATTGCACGCGCTTGACTTTGCAGTTATGAAACCATTTTCATTTTCGTTATGCTAAAACAGTTTGATGAGACTCATCGGCCTTCGGACGAGTAATGTCAGTACTCACATAGTATATTAACCCGCTACATACAATGAAGTCGTGACTAGTCATAGCCTATATGCAGTATTTCGTATTTTTCCCATGAAACTTTTTAGTTCTCCTTTATCAAGACCGATGTTCATTTCAACAGACGCTCTGAAAAAAAATATACAAAAATTACCTGGAACCAGAAAATTTCCTCTAACTTGAATAATACAGAACATTTACTCTTTGAGGCACCGTTGCCTTCTTTGCTACCATGTTTTATTTTTCGGGTCGATTGTGAGCTGCGGTGTTTCTGAAATGTTTCATTTAGATAAGTCAAATTTCTTACTGGAAGTATCCCTGTTGGCTTCTCTGGACAGAGTAACTGTGGCTTCGTAATATTCAGTTTGATTCCTCCTGTGGTCTGTGTCTTCACATTAAATGTCCTTCAGATGGGCATTCATGTATGAAGAACATTGTAATGTGAAGGTACAGACATTGTATAAACACAGACTGTTTAGACATCACTGATGTATCCATGTCGCGATTAGCTAGAATGACGATACAATATTTGTCACTCCTGTGTGGGAATCACAAAATGTGCAAGCATAAGGGTCGTGGACTCTGTGTCACATGGAAGGTTGGGTCAGTCCTGGAGGAGTGCTCGGATAGCCGAAGTGGCCGTCTGCTTTTGGCAACAGACGTCTGCTTACATCCTCTCCATGGATCCCGCACTCAGAGTTGTTTGTGCAATTGAGCCATCTTAGCACGCAATATTTTCTTAAAAGGAGAATGACTTATTCCCATCGCAAATCAAGACTGAAGATCAGCTTTTTGACTGATTATGCACGACCGAAGGCACTTGAAATCGGACAGTTTTTCAGAGATGAAGTAAAGATGGATTATAACATCCAATTGGTCTATGTGAAACCGATCAATGACGAAGTATGTGATAAAAATATATGTGCAACTAAAAGTGGTCTCAAATTCCGTCACTTTGATGGACACATCGGTTACGTAACTGTAGAACATAAGGCAATTAGACTGCAGACGATCTATGTCTTTGAATTCCCTTTTCACAAGCAAAGATGTGACTGGGATGTGGCCAAGAAGGACACGTCCGCTCCAGCTATATGGAACACTGGATCACATAGTTATTGTCTAGTGACGAACAGATCACAACTGTCCCAACAACGCTCCTGCTGACGTTTGTCAAAGTTCTCCGAAACAGCCACTGGCTGCAGTCTGCACTGACTTTTAATAATAAACCATCACCGTCTCCGGTAGTACCTCAGGGTTTTGCAGACGGAACGACGCTTGCGCCTTTGCTCCTTCTACACCACTTGTCTTGTGCAATGGTGAACAGCATGCAGAGGAGGGGATGGACCTCGGCTCTATTGTCCTGCCTACAGATGCTTTCCTGCGTGACCATCAGGATCCCCAGACGTCTTCAGACACTGAAGGCCATGTCCGTAAACAATGAGACAGCGGAAATGTCGCATAGCCCCATCTGACACCTGCTGGACACAGTGTTAAGATGATGAGGACCTTGCGGAGATCAACCCCAATGGAGGCAAAATAATCACCACATGTACCCGGTGCTACGTCTATAGATATGGAACAGCAGCTGGGACAGCGCCACTCTTCCACTGCAGACGCACCACTGCTGTCCGAATCGACAGGGGCACCAACGAACGCAATGCGTCCACACAGTTCTGCGTGGTCTGATGATGCAGAAGACAAAACACCTATTGTGACAGCGGTGAGTCCTATTCAGCTGAGGTACTGGATCGGGATGTGCCACCCGCTGGAGAGTCCCGGTAGTCACAAATGATTCAAGTGGCTCTGAGCACTGTGGGGCTTAACATCTGAGGTCATCAGTCCCCTAGACTTAGAACTACTTAAACCTAATTAACCTAAGGACGTCACACACATCCATGCCTAAGGCAGGATTCGAACCTGCGACCGTAGCAGCTGCGCGGTTCCGGACTGAAGCGCCTAGAACCGCTCGGCCCGATAATAACAATGCCGCGACGAGCTTACATGAGTGGCTCAATCAATGTCAGCACCATTGGCACAACTGTCAAACTACAATTGCCCTGCGAAATGTTACGGGCGTAAGACATCGGTTTTTCCCTCCCACGAGAAGTTCGCCTTGAGACGTTTGCAGCTGCCTATGGCTACGCTGCTTATGCAACGCTGACAATCGTAGTGGGACGGCTATACTCCTAAAAGAAGGCACAGTGGTTGATGAAGTGGTTTACCTACCATTAGCTAGGCTGCTGTGACCTTATATGTGCCCAAACCATCAATGTTTATGCTCCCGTGGGCATGGCCAACTACGGGGTACGATTGCAGTTTTATTGGGAATGGGTCGCCATTTGTTTGTAGGCTATTACGACCATATTTTACTTGGTGGCGATTTCAATTACGTTTTATATCAGAAGGACCAACATCCCCACTTCGCCACATGCCAGGAACTCAATATGTTAGTGCACAAACTGAAAACTGTCGACGCTTGGGACCTCATGTATAATTATCGGCCTGGCTATATGTATGCCACCAGCCATCCAGCAAGTCGTCTTCACTGTATCTATGTTCCCCAAGGACTCACAAGCTCCATACTTGACGCTGATTTATGGGCTACATCCTTCTCCAACTATAACGCCTTCATTTTCACTGTGTCCCTGCAGAGGCACATGTAAACTGACTGTCGCCCATCTCCAGGTCATACATGCAAATTGGAACACCTGTGGTAGACGCCTTCCAGCATATCCCTCGACACTCTGGCGGTGGCTTGATTGTGCCAAACATGCTTTACGTCGATCGATGATATATTAATGGTCGCGACATAATGCGGTGGTATTGACATAACATGGAACACTATTTCACAATACTCCATAAGCATTCAGGCTATGCGTCTCTATTCAACGACAGATTGAAGTCCAGTGGATTAAGATGTTGATAATTTCGCTCAGGCATTGCCACCTTTAGGGAATAATTGTATGTTTGAGATGTCAAGACTGGGTACGACAAGAACCCCGTCTGTGTATCATATTATCCGAGAGACGCAGCAGTGTTGGAGAGCGCTGGTTCATACTCTCGACATGCCAGCTGGTCGCCAATTGATGTCATAGAATGACATTGTATGAACCTTTCTGAACCACTAGAAACAGTTCTATGCAGGAGTGGCCAGGACACACAACAAAGGCTGATGTCCCTCAGTCACTGACAGGAATCCTTGAAGGGTCGCTGTGGACATTATCAGAGCGACGTTCATGGTCTGACTTAGCTGACGATCTCCATAAGGGAGTGGCAAATAAATACCTGGGCCTGGATGGCTTTCAGTTGGAGTTTTACTGCGCAGTCTAGGACGTCATGCCTGCACTCTAAACTGATATGTATCAAGAGCTGATGACTCCTGATCTTTCCCTGTCGTCTAGATTTGTTGAAGGTCTACTTATCCCGGTCCCCTAACCGTCCAGGGATCGGGGAGTTGCATTTTATAGGTCGCTGACCATATTAAATTTACCCAGATTCTTGCCGCTCGTCTTCGGTGCGTCCTTCCTGAAGTCATCTCTATGGGTCAAGCGTTCTTTGGTTGTGTAGGCAGCATTCAGACGTCGCTAAGCGATTATCATGATATCATAGGCCTGGCAGCGACCTGCCACATTCACTGTGCCTTAGTAACAGTGGAATTCGACCACGCCTTTAATAGAGTTAGTCATGGCTTTCTTCAGACAGGTGGACTCCCCTGAATTAAACACATCATCTTGCGAGGCATCCAAGGGGCCAAGTCGGGAGTGCTGGTCATTCGCTGGGTAGCGGGCCCTGTTACTACCGTGCGGTCACTCTGCCGAGGATGTCTGCTTTATATGCTTCTTTATGACATCGCCCTTAGCACTCGAACGCCCAGGGAGGTCAAAATGACCCTTTTCGGTTTCTAAGTGCTAGCTATGTTTTGAAGAATGATTCAAGCTACATTTACTTTCGTGACATTTATTTATTTGCCATGTACTTTCGCCTAATTGATTCTCACTTTTTTTCCAGTTTTACCTTTAACGCCCAGATGGGTCATATTGACCCCTGTAGAAAAAAGCTATAATTTTGTTTATAGTTATGCCACACATTTATCTCATGCATTCTAAAGCCTCGGCTAGTTTATTCTGTAGTGCAATAATTTACTTTCGTTCATGTTATTGCCATGTGAAATGACAAGAATGGACTCGATTCACCATTGTTCGTCATTCCCTTGTAAAAATCAGTCTTTCAAAGGTGATTGTGAGCTGAAGATTGAAATGAATCACAAAGGGTATTTAGAAGATGAAGAGATTCTTGCAGAGTTACAAAGAGTTATGGAATGTGATGTAGATGGTGCCGATTTTTTTTCTGACGAGGAGGAGTTTTTACCGACGTCACTGAGAGAAGGTGAATCATGTAATACTAATGATTCTGATTCTTCAGGTACAGATATTGGAAGTTTACGTTCTAGTAAGTATATTATTATTATTGCTGCTAATTTATAATCATCATATTCTTACCTACATATAATGACGCTGTCTATAATTTCCATTTCATGGTGGCGTTCTTACATTTGTTCTATTATTCGTGCTCTATAAATCGAGAAGAATCACGTAACAGAAGCAGAGATAATCCTATTCATCGAAGTGTAGAACAAGTGACTGCTTCTTCACCGTTTGATGAAAGACATAAAGAAGTTGCACCTGATGGAACAGTCTGCATGGCAGCAGTGCCTAATTCACAAGGTGGGCGTCTTCCTAATCACAATGTTGTGAGAGAATCTCCTGGACCTACACCACGTACAAAAAGAAATGTAAGTGATGAACTTCTATCAAGTGCTTTGCACTTGTTCATAGACAATTATATAAGCAAACATATCTTGAAAGGTATTATAACAGAGGCACACAGAGTACTAGGAAATGACAGCTAGACAATGACCACAGAAGAACTAGAAGCATTTATTGCAGTTATTTATGCTCGTGGTGTCAGTGGTTGCCGAAGTACAGACCTTCATAGCTTATGGTCAACTTCCAGGGGCCTACCATTTTCTGTGGAAACCATGAGTAGAAATAGATTATGTGGGATTATGAGATTCCTGAGGTTCGACGAGAAGTCTACGCGCTCTGTACATTACAGAATGATAAGTTTGCATTGGTTTCTACTGTCTGGAAAAAATTCATAGAAAACTGTACAAGGTGTTACAAACTTGGAAATGACTTAACAATAGACGACCAGATCTTCCCAAGTAAAACTAGATGCCCGTTCACACAATTCGTAGCTTCAAAGCCTGACAAGTATGAGCAAAAACTCTGGTTAGCTGTAAATGAGCCGATCGTGGTGGCCGAGCGGTTCTAGGCGCTTCAGTCTACGGTCGCAGGTTCGAGTCCTGCCTCGGGCATGGATGTGTGTGATGTCCTTATGTTAGTTAGGTTTAAGTAGTTCTAAGTTCTGGGGGACTGATGACCTCAAATGTTAAGTCCCATTGTGTTCAGAGCCATTTGAACCAAGCTGTAAATTTTGAAAGCAAGTATATACTCAATGGTTTCCCTTATTTTTATTCAGCAGCTTGCAGATGAACTACGCTCTGAGTATGTGAAGAGTCGCTTTCCTCGTATGACCACAGACAAGTATGAAGAGAATGAAAATGAAGATGGAATGCCGCAGAAGTGCTGTAAATGTCAAGTTCTCAAATTATATTAGTGTAATAAAACTATTTCCAAGTGCAGTGTTTGTAAGAAGATGGTTTGTGGAAAATTTACAAAGGAAACTGAATACAAATGTGTCAGTTGTGTAAAACAATGAAGTACCTGAAATTTCTGTGCACATGAAAAGCTCAATTTTTTTATGAATTCAGAACAAAGAAAAATCTGTCACTTGCTTGCACTTGTTTGTGTGTTACCAGGTTCAGTGAAATTTGTTTATATATAAATAAATAATATAATTTGTCTCTGTTGGTTTTATTTCTAACTCTGTATCTGAAATGGCGATAACACTTGTAAACATTAAACTGTAATAAATAATTAACATTTCGAAATAATAGTTCAGAAAACGTTCTTTCAATTGTGCGAGTCAAAATAACCCCCCTGGGCGTTCGAGGGGGCAGGCAAAGTCTGGGCGTCCGAGTGTTAAGCCACTGTTAGGTGGTTTGAGGAGCCGGCTGACTGGTATCACAGTGAAGAGGCATGCTTTCAACTGTCGTGCATATGTGGATAACTTGGTGTTCTTGGTGGATCATCCGATATGTGACTGCTGCGGGCAGCCTCGTGAATATGACAAAGTCTGGTGCCGTGATCGTTGATAGAGGCATTCTGGCAGGAATTGTGGCCCATTGCCATTACTGGACAAGCTCAGATATTCGAGGATCACCTTCACACATGATATACAGCGAACAGCCTCAGTTAACTGTACATACCTCCTCCAAGTGATCGCACGAAGGTTCGTGGCAATCTGCTGCCAGTATCAGGCATGATTTTGTCAGTACTCATCTGCCACCGCAACTACCCCATCTGGCACAGTTTTATTGATGCCAAGGGCGATGACACTCAGGCAGCTGTCAGAGTTTGGCTACTTTGTGAGTGTGGCTCTTATCATCAAAGTCCGCTACGACACGGCAACTGTTCCTCCTTGAGAAGACTGCCTCGGTCGTGTTAACATCCACGTAAGAGCAGCTTTCCTTTATGTAAGTACGATGATTAAACTGTGGACCTACCAACAGACCGGATTAACGGGCATGCTGATTGATGAATTGGTCCCTCCCTCTCGAGTGCCACCCGTTGCAGTGGCGCATATTTCTACTTCCCTCTCCACAACGTAATCTCCTTCATCGAAAACTGTTCTTTCCACGCAGACTAGCTTCGTAACATGAAACCTACCGCACGTGATGATTATCGCTTAATGACGAGAGATCATGCTCGGAACGTGGTGAAAAGTCAGTATCCTATGGTCGCATAGAACGTGGTCTGGCGTTCTATGTACCATGTTCTCCTCGACACGAACACTCGTGCGACCATTTATCTGGTTGTTAATGGGAAATACATGACACAACTTCTGCTACATATCATTAACGTGACAGATTCTCTGTTTTGCCCCATTGTCATACGCCTGACGTAGATGAACATCGACTGGAGTGTGGCCCTTCTGCAGCTGATTCATAAAAATGCATGCCTTTCCTCTATGTGCAGCTCCCAATACAACTGCATTACCTTTATCACGCACAACTGTAGATACCAGCAATACTACACCAATTTTTTGGATAGAGTCTACTTGAAACCTTCCCCCCACCTCCCCCTCTACTCGCTTCCACCCTGCAGTGTCGTCCTGGGTATGAGAAGATTTCAGTGTGACTGTGTAGTATCAGGACGTGGGTCAGTGTACCGGTAAAATGGAATATTCTGCGAGAAGACGTATACGGAACACCCCTGATGGAGCTGGGTTCTGAGTGCATCTACCAACATGTTGGGACGTGCGGATGCCATTTTGTTTGTTTCGCCACGAGGGCGTTCGTAATTCCGTTTCTGTTTTGTTGTTGTTGATACTAATTGCATATTGATGAGAATCTTTTGTCTGGTTACTCTTCTCACAATGAGAATCTTTTGCTACAAAACAAATAGAAAGGCAGTCCGGCGTCCGGCTGCGTTATTTAACCTTTCACCATTTGTTCCGCTGTCATTAGCAGCAGTGCAAATTAGCATTAAAACTCGCTTTACCTGTTTGTTTTTCAAAATGATCTTAATTGTTTCAACTGTTAGTGTAATGATAAAAGTATGTGGTTAAGGCGACAGCTCGCGATAAGCCGAAAACCCTGGTTCGTGTCCCGGTCCGGCACAAATTTTCATTTTTGACAAACAGCTGATGTCAATGCCGATTCGCAAAATGCGAATCCAGTTCATACTCGCATACGCTTGCAGCTCACGTTGGAGGCACTACCTCGACAAGTTAGCTCCTCTTGGCAAAACCTTAAAACACCTACCGAAAGCCGAGATGCTGGTTGCTCATGTTTTATGATACTGGACAGACTCCTCAATTATGCATACTGTCGGAAAGGCTCATTCTAGAATCCTTACATCGGATCTTTCACTTTTCACAACTTTTGTGACACAGTTATATCTTCACTGAAAAATCGAAAATAAAAAAATCGATGCATAAGAGAGGGGTGATTTTGCACAAGGATGATAAAAATTAAGTTAGTCATAATATGAGAGATAAGAAGTTCCTATGCATAATCGGCATTGAAAGGAAATCGTGGACAACATTTATTAGACGAAATGACAAGACGATAGGACACACGTTGAGACATCAGGGCATAAACCTCCATGGTAATAAAGAGAACCGTACTGGGCATAAACTGCAGAGGAAGCCAGAGAGTGGCTTATATGCATTAGGTAATTGAGAACGCTGAGTGTGTTACTTCGAGATAAACAGGTTGGAACAGGAGAGGAAGTCTTTAAGAGAAACATCAAATCTTTGAGCAAACTATTTAGTAAAATATCACCACTACAGAATTCTAAAAAATTCAAATGGCTCTGAGCACTATGGGACTTAACATCTGAGGTCATCAGTCCCTTAGAACTTAGAACTACTTAAACCTAACTAACCTAAGGACATCACACACATCCATGCCCGAGGCAGGATTCGAACCTGCGACCGTAGCGGTCGCGCGGTTCCAGACTGAAGCGCCTAGAACCGCTCGGCCACCCCGGAGGGCACAGAATTGTACATATACTGTTGTTCTTGTGGTTTCCGATCCGATGACTGGTACGAAGCAGCACAAGAAGCTAATCGACTCTATGCATCCTCTTCTTCTCTACGTAACTTCTGTAACCCACATCCACTAGCAGCTGCCACAGTTTCCGAGCCTTCACGGCCTTCCTCAAATATCTTTACACCTCTTCTCCATCATCCCCTCACTGAACATTTCCTTCCGTTACCAAATATGCGATTCCATGACACCTTGGGATGTGTCCTATCAATCCACTGTGTTATTCAAGTTGTGATGTAAATGTATTTTCTATCCAATTTGATTCAGCACCTCCTCATTATCCAAACCGCCCATTTAATTTTCAGTCTTCCGTAGTTCCACATTTCAAAAGCTTCTATTCTCTTCTCGCCTGAACTGTTTGTCGTCCACGTTTCATATGCATTCCAGGCTACACCCTAGACAAATATCCTAAAAGTCCTCCGAAAAGTTTTCTAACACATAAATTTATTTTAGATGTTAGCAGTTTCTATTTTTCACAATAGCATTTTTTTCTGTTGATCTCTCTAGTTCTCCGACCTTCATTTATTCTGCTTCCTAAGTGACAAAGTTCACCTACTACTATCAGAATCTCATTTAATAATCTAATTCAGACAACCTTGCCTGACTTAATGTAACTACATTCCATTACCTCTGTCTTATTTTTGTTGATGCTCATGTTATAACTTCTTTCCAAGACACTATCCTTTCTGTTCAGCTTCTCTTCCAAGTATTTTGCCATTTCTGACCTAATTAGAATCTCATCGGCAAACTACAATGCTTAAATTTCTTCTCCCTGAGCATTATTCCTTCTCCTGACTTCTCTGATTTCCTTTACTGCTTTCTCGATGCATAGACTGAATATTATTGGCAATAAGCTTCAACTATCTGTCACGTCCCTTCTTCGTTATTACTTCCTTTTCATGTCCTTCGATAGCAGTTTGGTTCCTATACGATTTGTGAACTTAATAACCCTTTGATTCCTGTATTTTCTTCCTGTTACCATCAGAATTTTAGACTTTGTTCCAATCAAAATTGTCAAGAGTGTTCAATCCACAAATGTGATAAACGTAAGTTAACCTATCTTCTACGGTCGGTATTGCCTCGGGTGTTCATATCCTTCTCCAGAACCGAAACTGATCTTCTCCAAGATCTGCTTCAACTAACTTTTCTTTCCACTTCTCTTTAAATAATTCAAGTCAGCATTTGCAACCCTGACTTAATAAATTGATGGTTCTTTAATATTCACACCTGTCAGCAAATGCCTCCTTTGGAGTTGGAATTACTAAATTCTTTTTGAAATAAGAGTGTATTATACCTGTATCCTATATCTTGCCTACCAGATGGAATAGTATTGTCGTGGTATTTTTCTCCCAAGGATCTTAATAATTTTGAGGGAATGTCATCTTAATTTTTCTGACTTAGAACTTAACGTGTTCTCTATCGCGGCTCCATCTCTTCCATCTCATATTAATTGAGTTAGACTCTCTTTATATAATATTGTCTTCAATTTTATCTCCCTTATACAGCCCTTATGCATGCATTTCCTCCACCATCCATATTTATCTTCTTTGCTTATTACTAGTTTGCCATATGAGATTTTTATATTCTCTTTTTTCTAAATATCTCTTTAATGTACTTACAAGTGGCATCTACCTTTACTGTGGTCGTGCATGCTTCTGCAGACATTTATTTCTTCTCTAAAGAACTTTCTACTTAGATACTTAGCACTTTTTGTCAGTCTCACATTTGAACATTTGAATTCCCTTTTGTCTGCATCTTTGAAAATTACTTTCACTTTTCGTCAATCACTTTCGGTGTCTCATGTGTTGTCCAAAGATACTGTTTATTTGTCGTTACAGCTGCTGTCAGTGGCAAGCCTTTCGGCATCATTTCAGAACCAAAGAAGTGTTGTTTGAACTGGAAATTACATTCAGATAACAGAACAAATAGCATGAATAATTAATACAGCAAACAAGATGGGGAGCCTGTGTAGTGTGTGTGGTTCTTTGGTGTCAGTGCAACTGACATAAAGCTGAACAATTCTTTCCCTGTCGGAGATGAAGAATGGATTATAATGACGTAGCCAACAGTAACAATTGAATTACAGCTTGTGAATGAGCTCTTCAGATTCCTGTATGCTTAAGACAGGAAAACGGAATTAATTACAATAGCTACTTAAGGGGAGGACTGCTCAAACAATTTCCCCTTTTGATAATTTTCGGTGTTCCAATTACAGTCGGTGACTCTTAATATTACGCTATTGGCCATTAAAATTGCTCCACCACGAAGATGACGTGCTGCAGACACTAAATTTAACTGAAGCAGGAAGAAGATGCTGTGATATGCAAATGATTAGCTTTTCAGACCATTCTCACAAGGTTGGCGCCGGTGGCGACACCTACAACGTGCTGACATGAGGAAAGTTTCCAACCGATTTCTCATACACAAACAGCAGTTGACCGGCGTTGCATGGTGAAACGTTGTTGTGATGCCTCGTGTAAGGAAGAGAATAGCGTATAATCACGTTTCCGACTTTGATAAAGGTCGGATTGTAGCCTATCGCGATTGCGGTTTATCGTATCGCGACACTGCTGCACGCGTTGGTCGAGGTCCAATGACTGTTGGCAGAATATGGAATCGGTGGGTTCAGGAGGGTAAAACGGAACGCCGTGCTGGATGTCAACGGCCTCGTATCACTAGCAGTAGAGATGACAGGCATCTTGTCCGCATGGCTGTAACGGATAGTGCAGCCACGTCTCGATCCCTGAGTCAACAGATGGGGACGTTTGTAAGACAACAATCATCTGCACGAACAGTTCGACGACGGTTGCAGCAGCATGGACTATCAGCTCGGAGACCAAGGCTGCGGTTACCCTTGACGCTGCATTACACACAGGAGCGCCTGCGATGGTGTACTCAACGACGAACCTGGGTGCACGAATGGCAAAAACGTCATTTTTTCGGATGAATCCAGTTTCTGTTTACAGCGTCATGATGTTCGCATCCATGTTTGGCGACATCCCTGTGAACGCACATTGGAAGCAAAAAATGGTTCAAATGGCTCTGAGCACTATGGTACTTAACATCTGAGGTCATCAGTCCCCTAGAATTTAGAACTACTTAAACCTAACTAACCTAAGGACGTCACACACATCCATGCCCGAGGCAGGATTCGAACCTGCGACAGTAGCGGTCTTGCAGTTGCAGACTGTAGTGCCTAGATCCTCACGGCCACTCCGGCTGGCCCATTGGAAGCGTGTATTCGTCATCGACATACTGGCGTGCGCCCGGCGTGATGGTATGGGGTGCCATTGGTTACACGTGTCGGTCACCTTTTGTTCGCATTAACGGCACTTTGAACAGTGGACGTTACATTTCAGATGAGTTGTGACCCGTGGCTCTACCCTTCATTCGATCCCTGCGAAACCCTACATTTCAGCAGGATAATGCACGGCCGCATGTTGCAGGTCCTGCACGGGCCTTTCTGGATACAGACAATTTTCGACTGCTGCCCTGGCCAGCACATTCTCCAGATCTCTCACCAATTGAAAACGTCTGGTCAATGGTGGCCGAGCAACTGCCTCGTCACAATACGCCAGCCACTACTCTTGATGAACTGTGGTATCGTGTTGAAGCTGCATGGACAGCTGTGCCTGTACACGCCATCCAAGATCTGTTTGACTCAATACCCAGGCGTATCAAGGCCGTTATTACGGTCAGAGGTGGTTGTTCTGGGTACTGATTTCTCAGGATCTATGCACCCAAATTGCGTGAAAATGAAACCACATGTCAGTTCTAGTATAATATATTTGTCCAATGAATACCCGTTTATCATCTGCATTTCATCTAGGTGTAGCAACTTTAATGGCCAGTAGTGTATTCATAACTAAGCTTGAGCTCTGGAAATTCTAACAACACTCTTTGGCCTTTCCGTCTGGTTAACTTCACTTAACGCATATTCGAAACGCAAAGACGAAGCTCGCAAGAACCAGATGAGCTGTGAAGATATTCTTCCTGATGCCAGCCTACGACTTGGAAACATTCCAGAATAATTTTGGCAACGGTGTGTTCGTCAGCAGGCCGTTGTGACCTAGCGGTTCTAGGCGCTTCAGTCCGGAACCGCGCTGCTGCTAGGTCGTAGGTTCGAATCCTGCTCGGGCATGGATGTGTGTGGTGTCCTTAGGTTAGTTCGGTTTAAGTAGTTCTAAGTCTAGGGGCTGATGACCTCAGATGTTAAGTCGCATAGTGCTTAGAGCCATTTGAATCATTTGTGTTCGTCAGCTTGCATCCTGGAGTGATTGAGTATTATCATTTCGATCAAATATTCTGAATGTCTCTCAATTAAGAGGTGTATCGAGCTAGTAAATTTATTTTTCTGAGTCCACGAAGCTCGTTCCAAGCAGAAACTACAACAAATGTCATCTTTTACATTGAGAATTATCCAACTTAACCTTCAGTGACGCGAAAGGTTGTCACGTCCAAGAATGGAGACTACATAAGGCAGCGGTTGTAAGATCGCTAGAGGCGAATTTTAATTTGTGCGATATAGCTGTGGATCTATAGGTAAAAACTTGCAGAACAGCATAGTTGTTTTGTTGTTGTTGTGGTCTTCAGTCCTGAGACTGGTTTGATGCAGCTCTCCATGCTACTCTATCCTGTGCAAGCTTTTTCATCTCCCAGCACCTACTGCCACCTACATCCTTCTGAATCTGCTTAGTGTATTCATCTCTTGGTCTCCCTCTACGATTTTTACCCTCCACGCTGCCCTCCAATACTAAATTGGTGATCCCTTGATGCCTCAGAACATGTCCTACCAACCGATCCCTTCTTTTGGTCAAGTTGCGCCACAAACTTCTCTTCTCCCCAATCCTATTCAATACTTCCTCATTAGTTATGTGATCTACCCATCTAATGTTCAGCATTCTTCTGTAGCACCACATTTCGAAAGCTTCTATTCTCTTCTTGTCCAAACTATTTATCGTCCATGTTTCACTTCCATACATGGCTACACTCCATACAAATACTCGTACTTTCAGAAATGACTTCCTGACACTTAAATCTATACTCGATGTTAACAAATTTCTCTTCTTCAGAAACGCTTTCCTTGCCATTGCCAGTCTACATTTTATATCCTCTCTACTTCGACCATCATCAGTTATTTTGCTCCCCAAATAGCAAAACTCCTTTACTACTTTAAGTGTCTCATTTCCTAATCTAATTCCCTCAGCATCACCCGACTTAATTAGACTACATTCCATTATACTTGTTTTGCTTTTGTTGATGTTCATCTTATATCCTCCTTTCAAGACACTGTCCATTCCATTCAACTGCTCTTCCAAGTCCTTTGCTGTCTCTGACAGAATTAGAATGTCATCGGCGAACCTCAAAGTTTTTATTTCTTCTCCATGAATTTTAATACCTACTCCGAATTTTTCTTTTGTTTCCTTTACTGCTTGCTCAATATACAGATTGAACAACATCGGGGAGAGGCTACAACCCTGTCTTACTCCCTTCCCAATCACTGCTTACCTTTCATGTCCCTCGACTCTTATAACTGCCATCTGGTTTCTGTACAAATTGTAAATAGCCTTTCGCTCCCTGTATTTTACTCTTGCCACCTTTAGAATTTGAAAGAGAGTATTCCGGTCAACATTGTCAAAAGCTTTCTCTAAGTCTACAAATGCTAGAAATGTAGGTTTGCCTTTCCTTAATCTTTCTTCTAAGATAAGTCGTAAGGTCAGTATTGCCTCACGTGTTCCAACATTTCTGCGGAATCCAAACTGATCTTCCCCGAGGTCCGCTTCTACCAGTTTTTCCATTCGTCTGTAAAGAATTCGTGTTAGTATTTTGCAGCTGTGACTTATTAAACTGATAGTTCGGTAATTTTCACATCTGTCAACACCTGCTTTCTTTGGGATTGGAATTATTATATTCTTCTTGAAGTCTGAGGGTATTTCGCCTGTTTCATACATCTTGCTCACCAGATGGTAGAGTTTTGTCAGGACTGGCTCTCCCAAGGCCGTCAGTAGTTCCAATGGAATGTTGTCTACTCCGGGGGCCTTGTTTCGACTCAGGTCTTTCAGTGCACTGTCAAACTCTTCACGCAGTATCATATCTCCCATTTCATCTTCATCTACATCCTCATCCATTTCCATAATATTGTCCTCAAGTACATCGCCCTTGTATAGATCCTCTATATACTCCTTCCACCTTTCTGCTTTCCCTTCTTTGCTTAGAACTGGGTTTCCATCTGAGCTCTTGATATTCATACAAGTCGTTCTCTTATCTCCAAAGGTTTCTTTAACTTTCCTGTAGGCAGTATCTATCTTACCCCTAGTGAGATAGGCCTCTACATCCTTACATTTTTTCCTCTAGCCATCCCTGCTTAGCCATTTTGCACTTCCTGTCGATCTCATTTTTGAGACTTTTTTATTCCTTTTTGCCTGCTTCATTTACTGCATTTTTGTATTTTCTCCTTTCATCAATTAAATTCAATATTTCTTCTGTTACCTAAGGATTTCTACTAGCCCTCGTCTTTTTACCTACTTGATCCTCTGCTGCCTTCGCTACTTCATCCCTAAAAGCTATCCATCCTTCTTCTACTGTATTTCTTTCCCCCATTCCTGTCAATCGTTCCCTTATGCTCTCCTTGAAACTCTGTACAACCTCTGGTTCTTTCAGTTTATCCAGGTCCCATCTCCTTAAATTCCCACCTTTTTGCAGTTTCTTCAGTTTTAATCTACAGGTCATAACCAATAGATTGTGGTCAGAGTCCACATCTGCCCCTGGAAATGTCTTACAATTTAAAACCTGGTTCCTAAATCTCTGTCTTACCATTATATAATCTATCTGATACCTTTTAGTATCTCCAGGGTTCTTCCATGTATACAACCTTCTTTCATGATTCTTAAACCAAGTATTAGCCATGATTATGTTGTGCTCGGTGCAAAATTCTACCAAGCGGCTTCCTCTTTCATTTCTTAGCCCCAATCCATATTCACCTACTATGTTTCCTTCTCTCCCTGTTCCTACACTCGAATTCCAGTCACCCATGACTATTAAATTTTCGTCTCCCTTCACAATCTGATTAATTTCTTTTATTTCATCATACATTTCTTCAATTTCTTCGTCATCTGCAGAGCTAGTTGTCATATAAACTTGTACTACTGTAGTAGGTGTGGGCTTCGTATCTATCTTGGCCACAATAATGCGTTCACTATGCTGTTTGTAGTAGCTTACCAGCATTCCTATTTTCCTATTCATTATTAAACCTACTCCTGCATTACCCCTATTTGATTTTGTGTTTATAAGCCTGTAGTCACCTGACCAGAAGTCTTGTTCCTCCTGCCACCGAACTTCACTAATTCCCACTATATCTAATTTCAACCTATCCATTTCCCTTTTTAAATTTTCTAACCTACCTGCCCGATTAAGGGATCTGACATTCCACGCTCCGATCCGTAGAACGCCAGTTTTCTTTCTCCTGATAACGACAGTAGTCCCCGCCCGGAGATCCGAATGGTGGACTATTTTACCTCCGGAATATTTTACCCAAGAGGACGCCATCATCATTTAATCATACAGTAAAGCTGCATGCCCTCGGGAAAAATTACGGCTGTAGTTTCCCCTTGCTTTCAGCCGTTCGCAGTACCAGCACAGCAAGGCCGTTTTGGTTATTGTTACAAGGCCAGATCAGTCAATCATCCAGACTGTTGCCCTTGCAACTACTGAAAAGGCTGCTGCCCCTCTTCAGGAACCACACGTTTGTCTGGCCTCTCAACAGATACCCCTCCGTTGTGGTTGCACCTACGATACGGCTATCTGTATCGCTGAGGCACGCAAGCCTCCCCACCAACGGCAAGGTCCATGGTTCATGGGGGGGCATAGTTGTTAATGATCGCATTTTTCTCCTATTGCAGAGATAATTTTTAGTTTTTTGTGACTATGCAACTTCGGTGACTCGGTGACCAGTTTGTGGAAGTGAAAAATGTGTTAAGTGAGTTTCGTTATGTATCTACTCCCAACGCATTTCGATACTTTTGTGGGAGTACTGTAATTTTATTTCAGTACGACAATGAAATGTACGTCGACACAGACTTTTTGATGCCATAAGTGCACAACATATTGCTAATTCGTACGATTTGAGTATCCTAGTGTTATGGATGCTTTGTTTTATAAAAACACTCTCTTCGTAAGGTCATCTTGATAAGTTCTAAGTAGTTCGCATAAATATTTTATAGCGTTTTTTCGTTATTTTATTGTACAAAACATGGAAACATAAGAGGAATATTAATATAAAGAAATGTTCAAATGTGTGTGAAATCTTATGGGACTTAACTGCTAAGGTCATCAGTCCCTAAACTTACACATTACGTAATCTAAATTATCCTAAGGAGAAACACACACCCATGCCCGAGGGAGGACTCGAACCTTCGCCGGTACCAGCCCCACAGTCTATGACTGCAGCGCCTGAGACCGCTCGGCTAATCCCGCGCGGCAATATCAATAATACATTCTCCTACATTACATAAATCACTCCGATAATGCTCTGATAGTTTCTCGATTTCCGTCGTGTAGAAGCTTGCTAGTTTGGAGTTAAAGATGTCGTCAAACAAAGCTTTAAGTGCATTTTCTTGGTCATTGTTCTATCAGAAGCGTAAAAGATAAACATTTGACGGTACAAGGTTCTTTTGTCAAATTAGCTGTGTCCAGTAGCAACATTTCATGCAGAGTTCTTGGTCGTTTTTCTTATACTGCGACCGCAAAGCGTCTCAGTTGCTGACAAAAAAGACCAAATGCGATGGAAACAATTCATAGTAAACTACACCTTCTTTGTGCACGAGATGAATAACTTTATAGCTGTCGACTCACACAAGCCATTGACTGATGTCTTTATTTTGTTTTTTGTTAGGTCTCAAACAATAAATTCTTTTAATGCAGATACCACAAAGATACCATACCTCGTCACCAGATAAGATGTTCATAGGCGTGCTCCCACAAGGCAGCTGAAAACGGTCAAGCAAAAATGCACGTGTGGTCATCTATTGATATATGTTCCTTTGAATTAGAACACACAGCACTCCGACACCCTTTTTCTGGATTACGGTTGTGCAATTAAGCATCTGGCCTTGACTGCCCTACGCTACTTTAGAAAAATGCTGAGATGAACCCATTGCCTACGTGACGTTAAACTCAAATCTATATACCTTTCTTTTTCCCTGAATTTCGAACCTTGCCCATTGACTACGACGAATAATTCAAGTCAAATATAAACTTCTAGAATGGCACAAATGTTACGAGCAGGATCCGCAATGTATCTGTGCACCAACATCATCGCCACTCTATTCGCAATCAGTATAAAAAACCGAACAAAAGTTGCGCATGTTGCTAGAAACTCAAATAAAAGCCAACATTTTAGAAATACACACATAGCAACCTATGTTACAACAACACGCTACCAGAAACGCCACGAACTCACGCACCAACTCATTTGTTTCAGATAAAATTTGTCGGTAATGGTACATTGCGCATTTCAGTATTCCTCATGTTACACGCTGCATGTGGAATGATCACACCGCTGTTGATGTTGCATGGGGTTCACTCAGATTACACAATACAATTATCGAAGAAAATAAAACTGTAAAATTAATATTTTATTGCTTGCCAATGGGTAGTCACAGCCTCAAGGTGCAAAGAAATCTGAGTTCGTGGCGTGGGCCATCCGGCGTTTGACAGCCTGTGGCCGGTGGCCGTCGTCTGCTGAAGCGGGAGGAAATTATCAAGCAATTAACTGTTCTGATCAGCAGGCAGTCGCGAGCTCTTTCGCGGCAATATTTTTTAGAACGTTTTGGTATTACTGGTGGGTAATAAGGTAAATGAAATTATCTTTGCGGTTCCATCAGACAGAAACTCTTATCAGACGAAATGTAGTTTAAAAAAATAAAGGAACTCTACTGTTCTCTGCTCTATTTGTGGGCAAGGGCGGTCTGGTAGACTGGTGCTTGTACAGTAATCCAGAAGCCTCGTGTTCGATCTCACCTGAGTCACAAATTTTACACGCTCCAAAACGTCCTTCGTTTCTGGGCAAGCCAAGTGAAGAACAGTGAGATGCACCATTGTTCGTAATTCCATTTTAAAATGACGACTCTGGTACCAACTGAGGCAGAATCGGTTCAGATTAGATCATCATACAGGAGGATGTAGCAGCCCTCAATGTTACTCACAGAAAAAAATTATGTTTTTGTGTCATCATCGAAAAATAAACAATGAAATTGTCAGTATCCGTTTGTGAACAGATGACTTCAAAACATTCGTTTGGTTCTACACAGTTCTCTTGCTATCTCAAGTCTACAGAACAAGAACGTGTGTTACCACAATAATTTCTTCATACCGCTTGCACATCCTTCAGCACTAGTAGAATTACATATGCCTTTTTCTCTCTGGTGGCAAAAACGTAGTTAGCAGTATATAAAAGTGCAACAAAACGTGATAAAGAAAGGAAACGAAACGCCAAAGCTTGTGTTTGTTGTCGAATTTTAAATCAATTGCTCGAAGTTAGTAAGAGAACTTATGGTTTTAGGAAGACTCGGCGCTTTGAATTGACGTATCAGATAACTGTATATGTTAGTATTACGCCAGAGCAAGCTATCGTATCACTGTAATTAATTAGTTTAAAGAAATTCCAACTTTGGATCAATTAGCTACAACAGTAAAGGTTCACAATCGGCTGTCAATTTTTTTGCTGTAGGCATTCATATAAGGGGATTGTAAACAAAACCCTGGTTTAAGTGTGCATCTGTCACTTCGAAAATTTTTAAACAGTTTTTTTATTACCTGCACTCTCTAGATGCACTAGGCTACTGATAAAACTGTTAACCACTGTACTCTACAATCCAAATGTTTATTTTTCTTTTCTTTTTAGTACCTTTAGATTTATTGTGTCCACATTGATTCACTACACTCGGTAGGTTATTAGGCTAATAATGTATGTGTAAAGGAAACTGTCAGCAATGCTATAGCAGTCAGTTCTATTGGTTTTATATTTAGATTGATAGTTAACTTGTTCTGTCTACTGTAAGCGTTGAAATCAGTGGAGACGAAAATTAGAATGAAACCTTTACTTACGAGAGAACTACCAGCGAACCGCCTCAGAAGATTTCGACAGTGAAAATGAACCCACTGTTCCGTGGGAGTTGTCTTCTTGTTGGTCAGGATGGGCTTGTCTCGCAACTTGGGCTTTGTGGGTTTTTAGGTAGCTTAGGAGACTGGTATGACATTGTAGACAGCTGTAGAGAAACAAACAGTATATATATATATATATATATATATATATATATATATATATATATATATATATATATATATCCCTCATCATTTACTTTGGTTCCAGTGTACACCATAATATTTACATAATATCACTGTAGTAACACTTTATAACAAACTGACTGCTTGATTTGTTTATCTTAATTTTAATCAGTTCTCTTTTAAGATAAGTTCTAAGTAATGAAACATTGGTAATTTGTAAATTCCTTCAGTCACATATATGTTCATATCGAAATATCTCAAGGAGTGAAAGTGTTTGGTATTGTTATGATTGCGATATAGCCACCTTTGTATACATACTTCCATGTGGTGCAACTTCTTGATGTGTGAAATGTGCTTTGGATTATGTGTATCCATATACATAAAAAAGTGCATCATACAGTCTTCGTTGCTGCTTGATCACAAGACGTCGGCACTGTAACGTAATGGTGCTGATTTTTCAACCAAAACATCTTTACTTCAATAGTTTCTTTACATCATTTAAGATTGTTGTGAGGCAAAATTACAGTTAAAAAGACAGTGTCTCATATCTTGTTTTGGTTGTTGGGCAGCACCACCCCAAGGAAATCTCATCATTTGGGAAAACGAAATGTGAAAGATAATGTACGTCTGAATATGAACCGGTAAGGAAGTTATTTAAATAAATAAATAGCGTTTTAAAATGTGGCTAGTTGCTATCATCTGTTATATAAGAGTCAACCTATATTTTGTACACAGCTGAGGGCTCAGAATTCAGTTTTCGACAAAACAAGATTGAAAAATAATTGATTTCATCATGTGTGTTGGCTTGGAAATGGTTCAAATGACTCTGAGCACTATGGGACTCAACTTCTGAGGTCATTAGTCCCCTATAACTTAGAACTAGTTAAACCTAATTAACCTAAGGACATCACACACATCCATGCCCGAGGCAGGATTCGAACCTGCGACCGGAGCGGCCTCGCGGTTCCAGACTGTAGCGCCTATAACCGCACGGCCTGTTGCCTTGCAGCAACACGACTAGGAATGAGAGTCGGTATCGCTGTGCCAGCTCACATTCACTTAAATCCAGAATTATAATAGAGGACACTGAGCTGAAACTAGTTGCTTCCTGAGCATCCAGATTTTAATAGCCAACTCCACGGCTGCACAATGTACAACATACATGTAGGGTACAGAAAGTTCCTGTAAAAAAACTACATTGCACGAGGAACAATTGAGATTCACGATGAGTACGTGGACGCGTACTGTTACCTGACTAATGTACCACTATGGCAGTATCCTCGGATGTGCACTTTATAACCATATAAAAGGTAGGAAAATAAGGTCTTACCGTCTTCTTAACGATGCATAGCGCAGGCTCTGACTGTAGATAGATGGGAACAGGAACCATCCCGGGAAAGTACGGCGAACATCGTCTCTGAGCAACATACTTACAATTAGATCTGATCATAGTTCATGTCATTCCATCGCCCGTTATTCAGTGTTCCTATCTTAAACACTGTGTGTATATTATTAATGACTTTTTCGTACTTTCCTACATTAACGATTCACTCCTTACGGAAGGAGCTGCTACTAAATTATTTAACTCTAGATCCTTAAGCTAAAACTATGAAAAATTCATAACAAACCGTATAATATGGTGCTACCTTTGGCATCTAAAGTTAATGCATTTTGTCCCTTTGTAAATTTCACCACTGCCTTTAATTACAAGTATCTTAAGATACAAACTTGCTACAACGATAAACTACTCTCGCATCACAAACAAAATAGTCTGTCATCAAATTCTTCCTGTTTTTGGATAAAATACCATTTATATTGCGCACTTTATTAATTATTTTTTGTTCGCTATGTGGCGGGGCGTGGCCGGTCGTCTGCATTCTCTCTTTCACTTATCGAAAGTCCACCCACCTCGATATGCTTCTTTCCGCCGTCCCTTCACTCTACAGTAGCAGATACGAGCTAGGCAGTGTAAAGCACCGTTGCTGAAACCACTGCCTAATACCTAGCACACAGGGGCCGCGTAACTCGAGTTGCAACTCAGTTCCTGAAAGTCCATTTCCAAAATTTTGGGAGTTCTGAGGATGCAGTCTAATTGCAGAAAGCATTTAAAATTAGATTGAATCTACTTTTTATTCATATGGAAACACGTTAGATGCCTATCAAGTCCGTATTTACTATGGTAATACTCTATCATTCAAAGTTCACTGTCTGTACAACATAGTTTCACTCGAGAAGCAGCCAGAATTTTCGCAAGTCGGACCCGACTAATTTTCACGTTCTAGCAGTCACAGGCCCATAACTATTCGCAAGTTAAACATTCGGTCTTTTCAGTGGTCTTAGTAAGAAGTGCTCGCCAAAGTATTCCGTATAGAGCACGAAATATGCCACACGGAATTGTTACTACGGCCAGAAAGTTCACACGCTCATAAATCTCGAACTACTTCATTTAGGAACACCAAACTTTCATTAAAATGGTCGTAACTCCAGTCGCTTCACATTCTAACCGAAATGAACTCAGTAGTTCTTCAGCTTACAGACTATTTCTACAGAGCTATCTAACATGGTGTTGTCCGTAGGCCGGTCAGCAAGCGACTATCTCGAGCTCCTCTGCTCTCTGCCCACCTCACTATATTCGCGCCAGAGCAGCTTAATTCTGATTGGCTGTTAATCTAAACGACCAGCCAGAATGTTCCTTCCAAATCATTCTCATGGCCAAACTTGCCTTATCCAGTCACTAAGCTGATAGTAATTAACGTCATTAAAACTTCAATTTCTAGTATATTGTTTAATCAAAATAAGCGAAGTGCAAAATATTCTCTAAATTAATAAATAAACTTATTCCGCCTCTAACTTTCATTCTGGCTGCTTTTGTACAAAGGCAAGCTCACACCGACATACGTCAACTGAATATTGGTTGCACCATAACTTTCCCACAGTTTCTTTGTACTAGGGTTTACATAAAATGACATATTAAGTTTTAACGCATGTGCCACATACACTCTCTCAATCATTCTCATGCACTCACACAGCAAAATTATAAGCAAATAATAATTTGGAGCGATTTTTGTATTACTTAATGTAAAGTAGCTAAAGTTTTGAAAAGAAAATTCTAATTAATTGATTTTATGCACCGATAACTTTTTAATGGCTTCAAATGATAATGAAAGTCAACTTGTTATTGTTCCTAACTGTGTTTTAAAACGTAAACGTCAGTTGTAGGATTTTTAGGTAATTTTCATTATCTCCGAAACTATAATAAATAAAAATCTGAAGGTTTGACAGCATCATTCCATTAATAACAAAAGGCTGTGTACCAAATTTGGACAAAATCGGATAATAACTAATATGAGTTATTTAGATTCGTAGAGGGTATGAATTTTCATACCGACTGAAGGTTACTCTATGCAGTCCTCACGGAAGGCAGCGTCAGCTGCGCTGTGAGCAAAGCGAAAAAAAAACGTTGCCGTCCTGCAGCCATCGTAGGAAACGGCTGCGTGCCTTACTGCAACGAATGTCATCTCGTAATAACTTGCTACGTTACAGCTATAAAGGTGAACTGTACATTGATAGAATGAACTCTTTACATGCTCTAGTGTTGGTATCATACACCGCTATTGCTGACCATAATAGTTTTGCCCAGCCCGTTTGTCAACTACCAAATTATTTTCACTCTTCCTCCTCAGATATCTCAAGTACAACCAACTGAAATACCAAAAAACACGCCTATAAAAGATTTCAAGCTAGGGGAAATTCGTGACCAATTCCTTTAAAATTTCACAATTCCTCAAAATAAAATTATAAATTCCGGATGTTTCTGTTTGGTATCCCGTCGCATCATTAAAACCTGAGAAGTGCTGTACGTATCAGAGTTCTTATCGAGGTGTTTCTCATCGAAATCCTTGGGATTCACGATAGAATGCGTTATGAACGGAAGTGAAGGGATCGGGAAATAATATTCCACATTAGTAGCCTTACCTTGCTGGAGACGGCTGTCCAGGTCGCTCTGGACACACATACCTATATATGTCAGAACTGATATTTTTTAATTACAGAATGTGAATTTTAGGCACAGGCTATGCGTGGGTGGGAGGGAGAGCGGGTGCAGCCGTGCTGCAGCTCCACATCCTAAGTCGTCTCCAGATTGGACACTGTCCTACCGATCATAACATAAATAGTGGTGCTTGTAGCATCATATTTTAACAGAATGTGTTCTGTATCGTAAGAAGGAGCCAATGAAAGATTTATCAGTTCATCTTTCCATCGTTTCAACGAACGAAGAGACTGCTTTTAAGATGCAGTGAAGTGTCTGATGTAGTTCCTAAATTATTATGGACACTAGTCTCTAGTTCAATTGATTATCCAGCTATACTCGCGGTTTTAGCCCTGCCTTTTTTAATGTATCACTTCATTTAGCCGATTTTAGATCAGACCATGTTTAAAGTTTTAAATTACATAGTCTTCAATGGCAATGTTTGCTTGAAAAAACGAGTGAGTGAGAAACCTCGAATTTGATTGTAAACGTAGTTTTTAAGCTTTAAGCATTCTAACTTTATTTCTCCCTTACAGTATTGAAAACGGTGCTTGTAACCAGTCAACAAGCAATTGAACATTCGTTCCTTCTTCTCTGGTTCCCAGTAGAGTATCCTCTTTAGATAAAGTTTCTTTTTAGTTATTCTACATATAAAAAGGGTACGTAATCATTTCATGTGTTCCACCTTAAATTTTTCTGCGTCGTCAATGTTAACATGTGACACATGTTTTATATACAAACATTCAGTCCCATGACATGCTCCATGTAGTAGAATAGTAGTGTCCTTTGAACTGATCAATCCGCGTAGCTGCTACTAGTATTAGCGATTGCGTTCTAGGCCATGTCCACTACAAATTGTGCATCTTCTTCACGTCGTAGCAGGTATTGTGGTAGGAAAATCGCTCATATCTATCAAAATGTTTGCTTTATTATTTTAAGTAATAGAACAACGAACCGTTTCTATTTTTTATTTACGCCAATACGCCATTAGAGCTTTATTGGATCTTCAGTTGGATGTTTAAACCTTCTGTTAGCATAAGATTGAAATATGTATTACGCCAATTGAAGATGGGTGAAACTCCGAAACGCGCACTGGCATAAATAAAAATACATAAAAAGTGGCTGGTTGATGTATTTCTTAAAATAGTATAATGAACAGCCACGGAGCTGAAAAACCAATCAAATGGAGGAATAAATGTTTTCTTTGTTTAAAAACCAAATGCATTTAGAATGACAAGGAGTAATATTGCAATAACCTCATCCTCTTCCAAATACAAATCAGAAAGCAGCATTGTTAAAGTCAGAAGTGTGAGAGATACTTTTCTTAAGAGTTTCAACTGCATCTCATAACGGAAGTCTCTACTAACACACTAAGCTAAAAGAGGGATCGGGCATCGCCTTAATCAAAGACTAATCCCGACATTCAAGGAAAGTATGGAATACTCAAACCAGGATATCGGCTCCTCTTCTCCAAGTTCTCATGCTCCGAATACAAGGACAGTTTGTTAGTATCCTATCATTTGGAGCTGTTTCCAAGTTTTTGTGGATTTACAAGATCGCTCCACTATCGTTATGCGCTCCATGCGTACGTTCACGTGGCTCTTCGGATTCGCTTTTTATTGCTCTGAGCTTGCTCACTAATGACGTCGATTTCAATGAAACGATAAAACGAAACTCATCAAGGACACGATCGAGCACATTAGCACCTGAGATGCACTCCTGGAAGTAATTATCAGCTGTCGGAGGCAATGAGACGACCTCGTTTGTTCCACCGATACGCTACTCGGCTAACTTCGTTCCCAACTTCTCCACGTCCTGAAAGGCGCAAGGACGGAACTTTCTGGGGTCCGGAAAATGCGATTCCCAACGAATAAAACCGTTACGCGGATTATTTGCAACCTTCCCTACGCAACCGCATTCTGCCATTGGTTCTCCTGCGAGCTCTCACATCTATTGTGTGAGATAGTCATATTTCGCAATTTCTTCAGCATGCAGAAAAAGGGCTCATTGTTGCTATATGAAAACAAAGCAAAAAAAAAATATACTTCAAGCCGTAAACGTCTATTTTGCAATGCTACGATCACTACCTCTTCAAAACACCTGTCCTGATTATATTTTATCATATAGATTCCGGAGCAGGGCCGCTTATTAATGCATCTTTTCACGTGTACTTGTTGTTCTGTTTCCATCTTTGGTGAGTATTCGCTCTGCACAGAAGTCGTTTGTTTCTGCAGTCCTAAGGACATACTTATTGCAACACAACCCTGTTTTAATTGTCACCCCTCAAGAAACCGTCTGCAGAGTTTGTAAATATTTTTATGCTGACACAAATATTTTGGATGGTGGTAGAAGCAAAAAAGCGTCCAAATTTTCCAAAAATAATGACTCCCATGTACTGCAAGGAATGAAAGTAATTGTCCTTTGTACAGGTTTCCACCAATGAGATACATTAAATGAGTAGTCATAGATTATCATATGACGATTTAATTCCTTCTAATGCAGACGTTTGCGGATTGAAGACAATTACTTCAGTGGGCATCATATTAAATTGTTTCAGTAAGCCAAACTGGCATAGGGAAATGACGCAGTATGGCCATCCCTATTATAATTACTGTAGTTTACGAACCACAACCATAACATCCTGTGTATTTAGCCTTATCTTAATTTGCATAATTTATGCCCAAAATCGTCACCTAGGATTTTCCTCCTCCCCAATGCTCTATGCCAGTCGGATGACAGGAGATTCATAAGTTCTTTATCCTATTGGCTGTCGCAACCTTATCTTAATTTCTGTATTTTATGACAAAAAAGTGACGTCACAGTCAAAGATGTCTCCTAGATACTTTGACATTACAATGGATGTGTGAAGTGCAAAAAAAAAAGAAAAGTGATAAAGAATGCATCTACCAGAAAATACAGCTGCACCTTTCTAATGCAGAAAGGCTGAAGTATTATAACTTTCTAGTAAGAAACGCACAGAATATGGAAAAAGTCTGGATATGAATGGGCAATACGGGATATCTGCATTTACTGTAAATACCAGTGAAAAGTGGTGACATGTTGGTGGAAAAAAGAAAGATAAGCTGTTACTGTTCCCACAAATACATTTCTAACACAAGTCTTAAGGCAAAGAGGTAATGTGTCGATTAGGCATCAAATACATTGCGCCACAGACCAGTGGACTTGTAAAAAGCCCTCGAAATGCTTTGCAGTGTTCCTCTCACGTTCACATTGTCCTTCTCACGTAGCAGAAATGGTATTTTCTGCCTTGGCGCCTTGTTTTACAGAGATGAACTTGGACATGATTCTTGCATTTGACTATAAGAACTGACGTTCCTAGCGTGACAGATGGCTTTCTTCGTTTTAGTTCAGTAATGCTACCACTGTTGTTGCGATTATAGATACAGACTGCCCTTCCCAAGGGTCGACAGGCGCACTTTCTGTGGTGCTTAGATACATATCTGCAATTTTATTTTTGCAGTCTGAAGCTATAGTGATAACATTCGTGGGTATTATAACTTAGATGGTATTAATTTCTTTTTGAAACTTCAGCAGTCTTTTATCCACCCTTCCACAGGTGTTATGAGGGATGATCACGATATTTTCGTCGGACCTGTGTATATACATGTGCTATTTAGAAATTTACGGTTATTAGTAACTTAAGTTTTTCTACAGCCCACAAATTATTCGTAATGTACTGTATGATGTATCTGTTACGCATCAGATCTCATTCGGGACGTAGCTGAGGGGGATGGATTAGTAGTGTCAGGTGATCCTTTCTAAGCTCGTGTCGTGACCGCTGTCGAGTGCGCTGGTGAACTGAGTACTCTTCATGTTTTAATGTCCCTGTTAATACATATCGATTAAAGGAATATCAAGCATAACTATACAGGGACCACTATATCAAATGAGTACGTAATATTATACTCTAAAATGATTTTGTTCATAATGGGAAGCAAACCGATGCTTTCTGCCGACAATGGGCGCTTCATGAAAGACGTGAAAAGCACTATTTGTTTGGATTTACTTCAGCTACAAATTTTGAAAGCTAAATTGCAAATATGTATCGAAACGCCATAACAAACGCACCTGATGACCCTTAGGAATGACAGCCTGTATCTTTGGTCGTTACACTAGTGGTATCGTTATGGAACTCAAACAAGGAAAGTCATCTGCCATAATTGGAATGCCAGTTGGATAGCTTGAAGTGCGATTATTTGACTAGTGCTGTAGGGCTCGAGATACGAGTTTGTCTGTGTGAAACATGCTGTCAAGTTAGAAAATATCGTTTCTCCTACGTGAGAAGGACAATGTGACAACGAGCGGAATACTGGGAAACATTGGAATGAAGATATAAAAATCCTATTACAGTTCATAAAAAATCTGTATGCCTGAAGCCATATATAAAATTATTTGAGCGTTAAAACTGACGTCTGCTGTTCAGGCAGCCAGTATGCTGAACTACAGCAGAGAGTTATCTGTTGTTGGTGAGTGAGTAGCTGCTGGTAATGGAGGCACTGTGTTGCTTGCTGAGTTACTAGAATTACTCAATACTGGGCCTTCGAAAGGACCAGATGTGGTGGCGGCTGCAAAGCTTACTCAAGCAAGGTGAAAAGTTGGCAGTTGAGCAGCGTCGTTACCCTGAGAAAGTGATGCCTACCCGACCGTCGTCCAATGACACGACAGCCACAGCGGATGTTCTGTGAGCAGACTGATGCATGTGGCACTATTTACACAAATAACGCAAGCACATACCTCTCCTATTCCTATTCTAGTACACACGGTAGTGGCAATTCTTTCAGAACTATACAGAAATTTGCACAGAGCACAACTTAATGATAGCTAACACTTGGTTCAAGAATCATAAAAGAAGGTTGTATACATGGAAGAAGCCTGGAGATACTGACAGGTTTCAGATAGATTATATAATGGTAAGACAGAGATTTAGGAACCAGGTTTTAAATTGTAAGACGTTTCAGGGGCAGATGTTGACTCTGACCACAATCTATTGGTTATGAACTGTAGATTAAAACTGAAGAAACTGCAAAAAGGTGGGAATTTAAGGAGATGGGACCTGGATAAACTGAAAGAACCAGAGGTTGTACAGAGTTTCAAGGAGAGCATAAGGGAACAATTGACAGGAATGGGGGAAAGAAATACAGTAGAAGAAGAATGGGTAGCTTTGAGGGATGAAGTAGTAAAGGCAGCAGAGGATAAAGTAGGTAAAAAGACAAGGGCTAGTAGAAATCCTTGGGTAACAGAAGAAATATTGAACTTAATTGATCAAAGGAGAAAATATAAAAATGCAGCAAATGAAGCAGGCAAAATGGAATACAAACGTCTCAAAATGAGATCGACAGGAAGTGCAAAATTGCTAAGCAGGGATGGCTAGAGGACAAATGTAAGGATGTAGAGGCTTGTCTCACCAGGGGTAAGATAGACACTGCCTACAGGAAAGTTAAAGAGACCTTTGGAGAAAAGAGAACCACTAGTATGAATATCAAGAGCTCAGATGGAAACCCAGTTCTAAGCAAAGAAGGGAAAGCAGAAGGGTGGAAGGAGTATATAGAGGGTCTATACAAGGGCGATGTACTTGAGGACAATTTTATGGAAATGGAAGAGGATGTAGATGAAGATGAAATGGTAGATATGATACTGCGTGAAGAGTTTGACAGAGCACTGAGAGACCTGAGTCGAAACAAGACCCCGGGAGTAGATAACATTCCATTAGAACTACTGACGGCCTTGGGAGAGCCAGTCCTGACAAAACTCTACTATCTGGTGAGCAAGATATATGAGACAGGCGAAATACCCCCAGACTTCAATAAGAATATAATAATTCCAATCCCAAAGAATGCAGGTGTTGACAGATGTGAAAATTACCGAACTATCAGTTTAATAAGTCACGGCTGCAAAATACTAACGCGAATTCTTTACAAACGAATGGAAAAACTAGTAGAAGCCGACCTCGGGGAAGATCAGTTTCGATTCCGTAGAAATATAGGAACACGTGAGGCAATATTGACCCTACTACTTATCTTAGAAGCTAGATTAAGGAAAGGCAAACCTACGTTTCTAGCATTTGCAGACTTAGAGAAAGCTTTTGACAATGTTGACCGGAATACTCTCTTTCAAATTCTGAAGGTGGCAGGGGTAAAATACAGGGAGCGAAAGGCTATTTACAACTTGTACAGAAACCAGACGGCAGTTATAAGAGTCGAGGGACATGAAAGGGAAGCAGTGATTGGGAAGGGAGTGAGACAGGGCCGTAGCCTCTCCCCGATGTTATTCAATCTGTATATTGAGCAAGCAGTGAAGGAAATAAAAGAAAAATTTGGAGTAGGTATTAAAATCCATGGAGAAGAAATAAAAACTTTGAGGTTTGCCGATGACATTGTAATTCTGTCAGAGACAGCTAAGGACTTGGAGGAGCAGTTGAATGGAATGGACAGTGTCTTGAAAGGAGGATATAAGATGAACATCAACAAAAGTAAAGCGAGGATAATGGAATGTAGTCTAATTAAGTCGTGTGATGCTGAGAGAATTAGATTAGGAAATGAGACACTTAAAGTCGTAAAGGAGTTTTGCTATTTGGGGAGCAAAATAACTGATGATGGTCGAAGTAAAGAGGATATAAAATGTAGACTGGCAATGGGAAGGAAAGCGTTTCTGAAGAGGAGAAATTTGTTAACATCGAGTATAGATTTAAATGTCAGGAAATCGTTTCTGAAAGTATTTGTATGGAGTGTAGTCATGTATGGAAGTGAAACATGGACGATAAATAGTTTGGACAAGAAGAGAATAGAGGATTTTGAAATGTGGTGCTACAGAAGAATGCTGAAGATTAGATGGGAAGATTACATAACTAATGAGGATGTATTGAACAGGATTGGGGAGAAGAGAAATTTGTGGCACAACTTGACTAGAAGAAGTGATCGGTTGGTAGGACATGTTCTGAGGCATCAAGGGATCACCAATTTAGTATAGGAGGGCAGCGTGGAGGGTAAAAATCGTAGAGGGAGACCAAGAGATGAATACTCTAAGCAGATTCAGAAGGATTTAGGTTGCAGTTGTTACTGGGAGATGAAGCAGCTTGCACAGGATAGAGTAGCATGGAGAGCTGCATCACACCAGTCTCAGGACTGAAGACCACAACAACAACATCGTTAAACTTAGGTCCAATTCTGGCAAATATGTAGGTTGCGCCTGAGGGCTTCCCATAATTCTTAAACCTAGGATAATTGGGATTTTTTAAAATTTCTGCCATTTTAACAAGTCCATTGCTCTGTGGCTCAATGCGTTTGACATCTGTTCGATACATTGTCTCTTTTTCTTAAGACCTGGGGAATTACAATATTTGTGGGAACAGTAACAGATTACGGTTCTTTTTTTCACCGACATGTGACCACTTTCCATTAGTATGAACAGTAAAGGCAGATTTCCCGTACTCCACATTCAAATCCGGACTTTCTCCACATTCTGAGTGTTTTTAGAAAGTTCCTGTTTCAGTGCTAAAAAGTTATAATGCTTCTGCAGTTCTGCCTTAGCACTGAGCTTGTATATTTTCTGGGAGATGTATGCCATATCACTTTAACTGTTTGACTTTTTCGTCACTTTTCGGTCACAGATTATAGTGATTAAGATAAAATAACCATATAGATTTACAAACCAACAGCCCCTTTAAACATGCTGCCACCCAATTGGCCTAGAGGTGTGGGGGTAGGGGAAAATCTTTGACAGACATTTTTGGTTCATAAATTATACTAATACGATAAGGCTAAATACGCAGGGTTTCATGGCGGTGGGTTATAAACTGTATGAATTAAGACAGGGATAAATATCTGTCAGTCGTACATGGTTTTAAATTACAGTAAGGGTGAGGCACCCTTTTTATGATAGTTTATAAAGTGGTCCTAAACATGTACAGTATAAGAGAGTGTGTGACCAGTTTGCTTACGTAAGAGGCATACATTATGCACGGCCAAGCGGCTGATTTGTTTACATGTGGATAACAATGTGTCCATTGCCGCTCAGCTGGTACTGCACCATGATTGTTTGAATTTTCCGTCATTGTATAGATAGTGGTTACCCCTACAGTACAGTTGCTCCTTAGCTTGTAGTGCGAGTTGCCTGTCCACCCGCCGCTGCGCTCGTATCCACTGAGCTACACTACTGCCAACATATAGCTAAACACGAAGTATGCGCCCTTTAGCTAGAAGCTTTTCGACAGAGTTTTATTTAAAGCGACTTAAAAAATTTCAGAATGAACTATGCTGACAATGGTGTAGTTTTGTCTACAGATACTTAACATAAATATTCTTCAAAGTGTAAGTGCTGGCGTCGATTTACTCAGCCCCAATTACTAAAAACTTTATGCATTTTACTTCTGACGGCTTCACTTATTATGCTTTATAGATTAAAATTTGTTTCAGTACTCCACGCTAGTGATTACTAGCGTGGAGTACGAAAAGAGAAAAAACACTGTTGGAGCCTGTTGAAAACAAATTTCTTCATTTTAAAGAAAGTTTCACCTGGAGTACAATTTCTGAACATTCAGTATACAGACAGAAACTTCTCTTGAACCCAATTCTCCATCTGTGTGATACATTACAATATTAGCGATAGAAAAATAACCTTAGAACTCATCTTTCGCCATCACACAACAAAAGTAAATATCAAACAAAGCAAAATTTTTACTGTAGCGTAATTTATTTCTAGGTGACACAATTGTCACTGATATCTAAACCATAAGGCACAAATAGAAAATAAAGCAAAAATATTATCTGTTCCAATGGTGCACTCTGATATTCCTGTGCATGGTATTTTATATCGCTGCCTGCATCTTTGAGCATTCGACTGAATACGAGAGAGATTTCTTTACGAGACAAGAAAATATGTGCGCTCCAACGCCGTGACACTAGGTAAAGCTACCTGTCCCGTGCGAGTCCTGATGAAAAATATTCTGCACGCAGCTTCCCTGGGCCACACATGCTTTCCTCTCCTTATACATTTCCCAGAGCTCGTAAGACTGGTGGTGAACGGTTTAAAATGCTTACTTAATTTCTTTGAATTTGTGGTGTTTTCTGACAGCTCAGACTTAATTTTTTGTTTCCTAATGAAACTCATACCAGGTGATAAATTAACTCTCCATTGCTATATTTCTAAATGTAAACACGCAGACGTCTAACTAATGACAGCTTTAGTATAAACCGTTGCCCTTCGTTGTATGTTATTTATTCCACCTCTCAGCAAATTACTTTGGTTACTTCTCTTTCTCATCAAAATGCCCATTATTGTCATCTAATAATGGTCTAAATTATTGTTGCTGTAGGACTGCTACAAGAAAATTCGCAGTTCGATCCCATGTGGCACGAACTCTACCTACTTGTTAGTTCCTTTTGCGAAATGTTTTGTTCAGGAACTTATCCAGCCGTATGAATAAGTTTCCTGTAGTATCTCTAAAGAGTTTTCTGTCGTTTCTTTGCTGAGTACTTGAATACCTAAGTCAAACCGTGGCATATGTTGTAGACCACAACACCCCAGATTTATTAAAATCCTTGGGAGAACAACTACGAAAGAACGTTTCCACCTACTATGTGGTATATATGGCAGAAGCGAAATACCCTCAACCATCAAGACATTCTAATAATTCTAATAACAAAGAAGCAAGGTGCTGCCATCTACATCTACATTTTTACCGTGCTGTTCACACTTAGCTACTTGGCAGTTTCAGACTGTATCTCGGTAGTTCCAGTCTCCAACAACGTGGGAAAAACGTGCATCTAAATCTTCTCATGCGAGCTCTGATTACTCTTACGTTTTTATGGTGGTCATTTCTCCTATGTAGGTGGGAGTCAATAAAATTCTCGCGGCAATGAAAAACACCTTCGCTTTAATGATTGCCACTCAAACTCGGTTATCACATCCGTGACACTCTTTCCCCTGTTTCATGATAGTACGAAACGAGCTGCTCTTATTTGACTTTTTTGACAACCTCCGTCAGTTCTGTCTGGTATGGATTTTATGCCGCAAAGCGATACTCCAGAAGAGGACGGGTAACCCAAGTGTACGCAGTCTCTTTAGTACGTTAGATATATAACCAACCCTTCTCTTTAATTTTTAATGCTTGAGAAATACAAATAAGAACGGAATGGCTGGTAGAAGCCGACCTGAGGGAAAATCAGTGTGGGTTTCGTAGAAATATAAGCCGTGAAGGACATAAAAGAAAGGCATTATTTCAGACGGGAGTGATACATGGTTGCAGCCTATCACTCATGTTGTTCGGTTTATACATATAGCAGTCAGTGAAGAAAACCAGGCAGAAAATTTGGAAAGGAATTAACGGCAATAAAGATGAAACAAGAACTTCGCAGTTTGTCGGTGACATAATAATTTTGTTAGAGACAGCAAAGGACATGTAAGAACAGGTGAGCGGAATAGATATTGGCTTGGAAAGAGGTTTTAATATGAACATCAGCAAGGGTAAAACAAAGGTAATGGAAGGTAGTCGAAATAAATTAGGCGATACTGGCGACGTTAGATTGACAAATAAGACAACCAGATTACTAGATGAGTTACGCTTGTAGAGCAACAAACTAACTGACGATATCCTAATTATGGATTTCATAAAATTCAAACTAGCATTGGCAAGAAAAGCGTTCCAAAAAACTGGAAACATCGAATATAAATTTAAGCGTGTGAATGTGTGTTCTGAAAGCATGGATCGGGAGTGTAGCCGTGTGTGGGAGTGAAACATGGATGACAGACAGTACAGACAAGGGTATAATGGAGCATTTTGAACTGACCTGTTACAGAACAATGTTGAAGATTGCTTGTATAGACAGAGTAACTAATGAGAGGTACTGACATAAGTGAGGAGAGAAAAAATCGCTATGGCAAAGAGGGGAGAGATTGATATTCTACATCATGAGACGTCAGGGAGTGATTAATTGTGGTAATAGTTGGAAGTTGGGGATTGGGGCTAAAACTGTAGGGAGAGACCAAGGTTTGACTATAGTAAACAGATTTCAGTTCCTGTAGTTAGCAGTAGTTACTCAGAGATGACTCAGTATCGTTTAGCGTGGAGAGCTACATGTAATCTGTCTTCAGACTACATCTACATCTACATCCATACTCCGCAAGCCACCTGACGGCGTGTGGCGGAGGGTACCTTGAGTACCTCTATCTGTTCTGTCTTCTATTCCAGTCTCGTATTGTTCGTGGGAAGAAAGATTGTCGGTATGCCTATGTGTGGGCTCTAATCTCTCTGATTTTATCCTGATGGTCTCTTCGCGAGATATACGTAGGGGGGAGCAATATACAGCTCGATTCCTCGGTGAAGGTATGTTCTCGAAACTTCAGCAAAAGCCCGTACAGAGGTACTGAGTGTATCTCTTGCGGTCTTCCACTGGAGTTTATCTATCATCTCCGTAACGCTTTCGCGATTACTAAATGATCCTGTAACGAAGCGCGCTGCTCTCCGTTGTATCTTTTCTCTCTCTTCTATCAACCCTGTTTGGTAGGGATCCCACACCGGTGAGCAGTATTCAAGCAGTGGGTGAACAAGTGTACTGTAACCTACTTCCTTTGTTTTCGGACTGCATTTCCTTAGGATTCTTCCAATGAATCTCAGTCTGGCATCTGCTTCACCGACGATTAATTTTATATGGTCATTCCATTTTAAATCACTCCTAATGCCTACTCCCAGATAATTTATGGAATTAACTGCTTCCAGTTGCTGACTTGCTATATTGTAGCTAAATGATAAAGGATCTTTCTTTCTATTTATTTTAAAAGCAATCGCCACATCTGTTAATACAGTCATCCCACTGTGAGACAAGACAGGCAATGCCATCACGGAAAAATTTTTGCGGTTGCCTACAGAACCATCATTGCACCCAGTCGCGCACCACTTCGTCCGAAGCAAATCGACGGCCACGAATATCTTTCTTCGGGGCTCCAAAAATATGGTGATCCGAAGGAGAGAGATCGGGACTGTATGGAAGTTTTGCAAGGGCTTCTTAGCGAAAGTTCTGCAGCGTAGTCGAAACAACCCTGTGAATATGTGGGTGGGCATTATCGAGCAACAGGAAGATAACGTCCGACAACATTCCTCAGCGTCTGGACATATTGTGCACAACGGTAAGTGGACACTTTGCAGGTAATGGAGCGCGCCGTGGAGTCCAGACACCCAGGAAGATAATGGCCGCCCACGTTTTCAAAAATGGCTCAAATGGCTCTGAGCATTATGGGACTTAACATCTGAGGTCATCAGTCCCCTAGAACTACTTAAACCTAACTAACCTAAAGACATCACACTCATCCATGCCCGAGGCAGGATTCGAACCTGCGACCGTAGCGGTCACGCGGTTCCAGACTGAAGCGCCTAGAACCGCACGGCCACACCGGCCGGCCCCGCCCACGTTTTACCAAGGCTGTTTCGATTACGCTGCAGAAGATTCGATAGGAAGCCCTCGCATATCCTCCATACAGTCCCGATCTCTCCCCACGCGATTTCCACATTTCTGGAGCCCTGAACAAAAACATTCGTGGCCTTCGATTTGCTTCGCACGAAGAGGTGCACACCTAGCTACAATCATGGCTCCGTAGAAAACTGCAAAAAAAATCCTATCACGACACTGACCGTCTTATAGTGGAACGAATTTATTAACAGTTATGGCGATTATTTTTGAAATAATAAACAGTTTACTTACTTTTTTCCATTCGTATCGTTTTAATTTGAGTGCCTCTTCTATTTTATACTGTCCTAAGACTATAAGATGATGATAGGTTGAAGGGAGAGAAAGATCGTGGGCACAGGTTAAAGGTATGAGGGGCGATCAAAAAGTTTCCGCTCGAAGGCCACACTAACTCCTTGCAATATGTCGGTGCTTATGTACCCGCATCGGACGTGCTGGGTTCCACATACGCTGCTGCAACACACTCAAATAGAAACTTTTTGATCACCCCTTATGACAAGCAAAGGGTGAAAGAGGTAGAGATCTTCAACTTTTTCATCTACATTTGAGCTTACATTATCGAATAAATTTGACAAACCAACATCCCAAAGGTTACTGGTGTCTCTTTAAGTTAGAATCAGGATGCAGGCCGCCTGTCTTAAAATCAGTGCAAGTAACGTAAGTCCCTCAGAAAATAAGTATACACAGAAAAGTCTAGTTAGCTTATTTTGTCAAAATATTAGAAGATTGAGTACTAAGGTAGACGAGTTTCTTGTCTGTTCAGAAAGCTTTGACAGCTCTAGAAATGTAGACATTTTCTTCCTGTCTGAGTACCGCATAACCACAGGGTTAGACAAGTTACATCTTATTCATGCAGAACTAATATGGAAATAGGAGTAGTTGTTTATTAACACAGATCACAAGTTAAAAAACATTGAAACAAGTAGTTTTTGTAGGATCAGCACATAGAGGTTGGTGCTTTTGAATTAATACTGAAAAAATTGTATGTAGAACCCCAGCGGGAAATTTTGAACTGTTCATGAAGTACTTGGGTTCGGCCCGCATCTCGTGGTCGTGCGGTAGCGTTCTCGCTTCCCACGCCCGGGTTCCCGGGTTCGATTCCCGGCGGGGTCAGGGATTTTCTCTGCCTCGTGATGGCTGGGTGTTGTGTGATGTTCTTAGGTTAGTTAGGTTTAAGTAGTTCTAAGTTCTAGGGGACTGATGACCATAGATGTTAAGTCCCATAGTGCTCAGAGCCATTTGAACCAACTTGGGTTCCTTACTATGCTGTCAGACAACAGTAAGCAGTTAACTGTCAGTGGTGACTTCAATGTATATTTTCTAAAGAATTCCGACGTCAAACATGATCTGGAAACCTCATTTGGTTCTTATAATTTGAACTCAGTAATTAACTTTCCAACCCGTGTGGATAAAGGCATTAGGACCCTACCTGATAATGTTTTCTTTGGTGGAGCTCGAAGCAAGAAAACAACTTTTTACCTAGTAACAAATGCGTTGTCTGATCGTGATGCAGTGTGTTGGCTAAATAAAATAATGCCTTACAGAATTTAAGTCAGTTACACTGAGGAGACAAAAGTCATGGGGTAGCAATATGCACATACACAGATGGCGGTAGTATCGCGTGCACGAGGTATAAAAGGGCGGTGCATTTGCGGAGCTGTCGTTTCTGCTCAGGTGACATATGTGAAAAGGTTTCCGCCGTGATTATGGCCGAACGGCGGATATTAACAGACTTCGAACGCGGAATGGTGGTTGGTGCTACAAGCGTGGGACATTTCAATTCGGAAATCTTCAGCGTATTCAGTATTCCAAAATCCACAGCGTCAAGAGTGTGGCGAGAATAGCAAATTTCAGGCATTACCTCTCACCACGGACAACGCAGTGGCCGACGGCCTTTACTTAACAACCGAGGACAGCGGCGTTGCATAGAGTTGTCAGAGCTAACAGACAAGCAACACTGCGTGAATTAACCGCATACATAAACGAACGTATCCGTTAGAACAGTGCGGCGAAATTTGGCGTTAATGGGCTATGGCAGTCCTTTGCTAACAGCACGACATCGCCTGCAGCGCCTCTCCTGGCGTCGTCACGATATCGGTTAGACCCCAGACGACTGCAAATCGTCACCTGGTCAAGTCCCGCCTTCAGTTGGTGAGAGCTGATGGAAGGTTCGAGTGTGGTGCAGACCCCACGAAACCACGGATCGAAGTTGTCAACAAGGCACTGTGCAAGCTGGTGGTAGGTCCATAATGGTGTGGGCCGTGTTTACGTGGAATGGGCTGGTTTCTCTGGTCCAACTGACCGATCCTTGACGGAAATGGTTATGTTCGGCTACTTGGTTACCATTTGCAGCCATTCATGGACTTCATGTTCCCTAAAAACCATGTCATGTCACCGGGCCTTAGGTGTTCTCGACTTGTTGGAAGAACTTTCTCGACAGTTCGAGCAAATGATTTGGCGGCCAGCATCGCCCGGCATTAGTTCCATAGAACATTTATGGGACATAATCGAGAGGTCAGTCTGTGCACAACATCATGCGCCGTTAACAGTTTCGTAATTATGAGCGTCTGTAAAGGCAGCTTGGCTCAATATTTCTGAAGCGGACTTCCAACGACTTGTTGAGCCCATTCCACAACTAGCTGTTGCACAATGCCGGGCAAAAGGAGGTCCGACACGATATTAGGAGGCGTCCAGTGACTTTTGTCACCTCAGTATAGAATAATTAATGAGTTTATGACAAATGATTTTAAGAACAATTTACAACAGATGTCTTGGGATGAAATTTGTAATGAACCAAATGCTAAGATAAAATTTAAGTCATTCCATGATAAACTCATATCATTATTTGAAAACAGCTTTCCGTACAAGGTAATTAGAAAGGACATTTAATAGCCATGTGAAAAACCGCGGACAACGAGAGGGATTAAAGTACCTTATGAAAGGAAAATGGAAATGTATTTTTTGGCAAGAACATGCATTTTACACTCCTGGAAATGGAAAAAAGAACACATTGACACCGGTGTGTCAGACCCACCATACTTGCTCCGGACACTGCGAGAGGCCTGTACAAGCAATGATCACACGCACGGCACAGCGGACACACCAGGAACCGTGGAGTTGGCCGTCGAATGGCGCTAGCTGCGCAGCATTTGTGCACCGCCGCCGTCAGTGTCAGCCAGTTTGCCGTGGCATACGGAGCTCCATCGCAGTCTTTAACACTGGTAGCATGCCGCGACAGCGTGGACGTGAACCGTATGTGCAGTTGACGGACTTTGAGCGAGGGCGTATAGTGGGCATGCGGGAGGCCGGGTGGACGTACCGCCGAATTGCTCAACACGTGGGGCGTGAGGTCTCCACAGTACATCGATGTTGTCGCCAGTGGTTGGCGGAAGGTGCACGTGCCCGTCGACCTGGGACCGGACCGCAGCGAACCACGGATGCACGCCAAGACCGTAGGATCCTACGCAGTGCCGTAGGGGACCGCACCGCCACTTCCCAGCAAATTAGGGACACTGTTGCTCCTGGGGTATCGGCGAGGACCATTCGCAACCGTCTCCATGAAGCTGGGCTACGGTCCCGCACACCGTTAGGCCGTCTTCCGCTCACGCCCCAACATCGTGCAGCCCGCCTCCAGTGGTGTCGCGACAGGCGTGAATGGAGGGACGAATGGAGACGTGTCGTCTTCAGCGATGAGAGTCGCTTCTGCCTTGGTGCCAATGATGGTCGTATGCGTGTTTGGCGCCGTGCAGGTGAGCGCCACAATCTGGACTGCATACGACCGAGGCACGCCCGCATCTCGTGGTCGTGCGGTAGCGTTCTCGCTTCCCACGCCCGGGTTCCCGGGTTCGATTCCCGGCGGGGTCAGGGATTTTCTCTGCCTCGTGATGGCTGGGTGTTGTGTGATGTCCTTAGGTTAGTTAGGTTTAAGTAATTCTAAGTTCTAGGGGACTGATAACCATAGATGTTAAGTCCCATAGTGCTCAGAGCCATTTGAACCAACGACCGAGGCACACAGGGCCAACACCCGGCATCATGGTGTGGGGAGCGATCTCCTACACTGGCCGTACACCACTGGTGATCGTCGAGGGGACACTGAATAGTGCACGGTACATCCAAACCGTCATCGAACCCATCGTTCTACCATTCCTAGACCAGCAAGGGAACTTGCTGTTCCAACAGGACAATGCACGTCCGCATGTATCCCGTGCCACCCAACGTGCTCTAGAAGGTGTAAGTCAACTACCCTGGCCAGCAAGATCTCCGGATCTGTCCCCCATTGAGCATGTTTGGGACTGGATGAAGCGTCGTCTCACGCGGTCTGCACGTCCAGCATGAACGCTGGTCCAACTGAGGCGCCAGGTGGAAATGGCATGGCAAGCCGTTCCACCGGACTACATCCAGCATCTCTACGATCGTCTCCATGGGAGAATAGCAGCCTGCATTGCTGCGAAAGGTGGATATACACTGTACTAGTGCCGACATTGTGCATGCTCTGTTGCCTGTGTCTATGTGCCTGTGGTTCTGTCAGTGTGATCATGTGATGTATCTGACCCCAGGAATGTGTCAATAAAGTTTCCCCTTCCTGGAACAATGAATTCACGGTGTTCTTATTTCAATTTCCAGGAGTGTATGTCAGACGTTAGTAATTCTGACGACAGACTTAAATCTGTATGGTATGTAGTGAAACAAGAGACAGAACAACCAGCCACAGAATAGAATAACGTCACCGCTGGACTGAATGGAAGGGCTATAAATGATGAGTCACGTAGCAAATGAGTTTAATAATCATTAACTAAATGTAGTAGGAAATATAGGGACAAATACTTCAAGAGAAAAATCGCAGCAATATGTTGAAAACGCAGCAGTCATAAAATTGAGTCATATGACCGTATCACCAACTACTTCTGAAATTAAGAAAATTATATATTCTATCAAAGACAGATCATCTGGATTTCATGATGTTCCAGATAGAGTACTAAAGATATGTTCCCATATAAGCCCTGTCATATCTGAAATATGTAATGCACCATTCACTCAAGGCATTTTCCCAGAGAGACTGATACATACCACTGTTGACCCCTCCTTAAGAAAGGTGATAGCACTTATCGACCTGTTTTACTACTGACACCATTTTCCAAAATTTTTGAGAAGCTGTTGTATCCTAGAATAGTATCTCACCTGAGCAACAATAATGTCCTCAGCAAGTCAGAGTTTGGATTTCAGATAAGTTTCTCTATTGACAGTGCCATTTACATCTCCACTCAGCCAATTTTACATAAATTAAATAATAAAAAGCACCACTTGGTATTTTCTGTGACCTATCTAAAGCATTCAGCTGTTTAAATGACAATATTCTCCAAGATAAAAAGTTTTGTGGGAGTTATGATACAGACAGCGAACGGATAATGTCATATATTACGAAAAGAAAGCAGAACTACTCAATTATTTATCCAATGCACTCCGGGGACATTATTCTGACTGGGGAGAAATCACGTATGAGGTTCCCCAAAGCTCACTCTTCGGTCCGCTATCGTTCCACATATGTGTAAACGATCTTCTGTCTAATATACAACAAACAGATTTAGTTCTCTTTGCAGACGACAGTAGTATTGTAATAAACGCAAGCATACATACAGCAATAAAAGAAATGGTAAACAAGTTTCTTAAAAGTATCACTTATTGGTTTTCTGCGAATGGTCTCACCTTGAATTTTAAAAGATACAACATATTCTGTACTGCACATCCAGAGGTACTACACAATTGATAACTATAATACAGAACAAGGAAATAATAAATGAGATGGAAAGATTAAAATTCTTATGTGTCCATACTGATAAGAATTTAAATTGGAAAAAGCACGTTTTGGGACTCCTAAAACAACTTTGTTGAGCCACATTTACACTTAAAATCTTTACAAATTATGGGTAGAGACAAATCAGTAAGTTTGACATAATTTGCATTTGTGGTGGTGCACGACTACACTCATCTTGGAGACGTGTGGTTAGGGAATTGCGCCTTCTGGGTACTGCTTCACAGTACATATATTCCCTCATTCCCTCCATTGCCATTCGGAAGGAACAATGATGTACGTAATTACCATACCAGAAGGAAAAATGACATTCACTGCGCCACATTAAGATTGTCTTTAGCACAAAAAATGATGCACAATGCTACAACTAAAATTTTTGATAACTTATATAGTGACACAAAATCTCGGACAGGCTCCAAAGTAAAATTTTGTAGGAATACTGCAAAAGTTTCTTCTTGACAAATCCTTCTATTCTGTAGAAGAATTACTATTATTGTAATATCTAAAATCTCTGTATTTAATAATTATAATAAAACTTACAATTGTTCAGCACGCATTCAGATTTACAAATTAATTTTCGACTTGAAAGTGAGATTATTCGTTTCACTTCATTACGATTTATCGTGCAAATAATCTATGTAACATGAAGCTGACCAATTAATAAAATACACTTAACTTTACCATTCGAACAGCAAATCTCACCTGCGTATTATCAGTTTTGTGCATATAGTACTGATCAAAAGAAATTTGCAAATTAATGTCGTATTCCTATTGACACTGAACACTGGAGGAGTGATTTAGTGCGCAAGGCTTGTGTGTCCCTTTAGATTCGTTTTGCTTGATATTACTGCAGTTGTCCCCAGGAATCAGATAACGTGTGGTGTATACAATCAAGCTTCAGATCAAGAGCTCGACTGAACGGTGGCGCTCTCTTAGCCAGCCCTGTGTCGTTCTAATAAACATGCTCCATTTTTGTGAGTGAGCATAATACAGGACTCACTCATGCTTCGTAGTATGATGACGCGCTATACTGCCCGAGCCACGACCTTCAGTGGATCTGAAGAGGGCTCCCTTTCAAAGGACGCGTCCGGCTTCGTTCCCCTCTTTGCCATTGCAAGCTTGTGCCTCGTCTCTAATAACGTCATCTATTGTTACTGTCCACAAACGACTGCTCCACAGACGGTGCTTTATTACGGGGTGCATGCTGATACAGGCAGTCATAGTCTCCGACCTGTTCCTCTACTGTACGCAGTACACAATGTTGTAAATGTGCCCATTTCCTTCCGCAGTTAGCGTTTTCGTAAGTATAATTAAGGGATAATACCCCAATGACGAAAAACACCCCTCTACCGTACACCACCTACACCCAAATTTACTTTTCGCACCTCACATAATGATAGGTAACGTTCCCCAGGCATTCGGCAAACTCAAACCCTTCCATCGGGTTGCCGCCGTGTACAGAATGGGGTACAAGTGTCGAATCAGCTCCTTGTAAGCCACAGATTTCTGTAGTCATTGCTAAGGGACACTTGAGGTGGTGTAAAGAGAGGCGGCACTGGACAGTAGAATGACTCGAACTGAGTGATTCATCACTCCAGATCACACGTTTCCAGTCATCTACTGTCCAGTGTCGTTGTTCTTTACACCACCTCAAGTGTCCCTTAGCATTGACTACACAAATATGTGGCTTATAATGAGCTGCTTCGACAGTTGCATCCCGTTTTTTTAAGTCCCTACTCACAGTCATTGTGTTAGCACTTTGGAAATCACGAGTGGATCCTTAATGCGACTCCTCACAGGCACGCTCCCCGATGCTCCACGGCTCCTGTACGTCAGAACATCAGCTCTGCGTGGTCTTGCTTTAGCAGTCGTTGTTTCTTCCCGTTCCCACAATCATATCACCAAAAGTCTACTTAGCCAGTTTAGAAGAGCTGAAATGCCCCTGATAAATTTGTTGCACAGGTGACAGGTAATGACTAGTCTACATTAGAAGCCATTTAGCTCTCCTGATGGACCCATTCCGCTGTTAATATTTCTCTACTGATAACACTATACACCTCGCCTCCTTATGTACCAACAGGTCAGCCTCTAATGACATATAGTTGTCAATCCCGCATTACATAGGGATCTCCGGATACTTTCATCAGTTAGGGTACGTAGTGATTTTGCTTATTCATTAAATATTAAGTACCAAAATGAAAATATTTTGCCCAAATTAAACAGATATCGTTTAAATTACTTACAGATACAACATTCGCCAGAAATGATAACTCAGGAAAAACTACATAAATTTATCACGTTTTGATAGATGATCTACGTTCAGAACAAAAATGTTCTAAACTACCATTGCAGCGAGAGACGTATGTTAATAAATCAGCACCCCTCTTCTACTCAAGAAAACTATAGGTACAAATTCATAGTGCAATACGGGTAGCCAGGAGGTACGGTAATACTTCTGCAAGTGCAGCAACAACCGAAGCTACTTCAATACGAGTTTGCATTAGATTATAGCATAGTCTCTTGAGCTAAACTGAAATTTCCCTGAAGAAAAATCTCGTAATGGTTCCTGATAAAATCAAGGGTTCGGCAGGCCCTTTGCCTTACTTGACCTCGCTTCAGCTCTGCTATCCGTTCAGCAAAATTGTAAGTTTGTGTGATGGACTGGCCTTTTCTGTCCCAACAAGATCAAATTAAATTCCGTAGCTTTTTATTCAGTTTAAGCTTATCCCGTAGTTGCCGCAATTGGTTTTGTCGCCGGCGGAAAGTTGTGGGAGCTGTAACGACATGTGATATGACTGTGGGGGCGCTTTGTCGTGTCACAGCCAATCATTCAGGCCGCATCGCCGTGGGGCCGACCTCACTTGTTTCCAACCAGATTAACTCGCCGAATATTTACGAATCATTCTGGCCTTAAATGCCTCTGCTGAATCTCCGTATAAGGCAAATACTTCTTTCAGGCTAGCTTCACAACGTGAAAATTTTCTGTGTAAGAATTAGTAAGTGGTGCAACATTACACGTTGTACCTGCATCCATGGACGTCATGTTCATTCTCCAAATTATTGGTTTCATTTTGGTTTCAATGTAGCCACATTTCTTTATCTGAGGAAAAGTGCCTTCCTTGCGTTGTGACATCGACCATCAGTGCCCTTCTCACCCATTTTTCTTTCTGAGGCCTTCTCCGTGTTTTCTTCTTCTCATTGGCAGTTTCAATTTGATAATTGTTTCGATATACGTTCACTTCAACAAAAGTCGATAATTCTCATCCTATAGTCATATTCTCATAATCATGGTGCATTTTGTTTTTATCGCGCTTAACATTCTTATTTTATTACCCTTCAAGAATCAACAAAGACAGAATGTAACTTACGCTATCCACTTCATTTAGAGAATTTTCCTAGCCTCGAATGTTAATATTTATTGCGGTAATTTGATTCACTTTCTTTCGTGTATTTACCTCAATGAATCACCAAGGGTTGGGCAGTTTTCAATCATAACTAAGTAGTTTCTTTTGTACCAACATCGTTCCTTACTACATCTCCAAACGCAAAAATTTGAGACGGAATCTTAAGTTCATGTAAATATTACAATACAAATAGAGTGTGAACCTATTCTACATTGAAAATAATGGCTACTGAGCGGAAGTGAATGTGCAAAACTTGCTGAAACAGATAAACACCGGCAGTCGACAGGCACAACTGGAAACGAATTTATTAGCCCTGCCGCCTGGAAGCAAAACCACTCGAACTGAGGTTTTGATCACTCTCCAAATTCGTATGCAAATGCTTATTTGGTAACTCTAAATATTCATGTTCAATGTTCTGCAAATCCGACAGCCCTTTCGTAGGATGTAACTTGACTGTCTTGACAATTCTGACCACTGCTGGACGGTTTTCCGTATCCAGATTTACTTACTTCATTACTGTTTAACTGTGAGTGCACTATGGAGGAAAGTCAAGTATTTGTTTACATTAATATGAGAAATCACACAAACAACAGCATTAGCATTGTACAGAGTAAGACAGACTTTTCCGTACGTTTCGTTTTACTCGATCGCAGCTTATCTCTTCGAGACCGTTACGCCTTTTCAAGCATGTTCGGGTATACTTGTAGATCACACGGGAGGAAAATCTGATTTAACAAATAGCTGTGGTGTCATAAGCCTACATTTCCGTTTCAAATACTGCAATACCAACTAAGCTTATTTCAGAACGTTCAGAATTAATTATTCTATAACAGCAGAGTTGCGATACCGCGCAGTTAATGAGTATGACACTCCCTGGAATGCCACATACTCATATTTTAACAATGCCACCCAGCTGGAAGCCCGGGAGCTTTCCATCAGCAGTATATGCCGAGAAAGTCTAAATCACATGTACGGGGTGGCCAGAAGCTGTCTAAATAGGTTGTAAGGGTTTTGCAAATGTAGGTTGTGCTCAGAAATAATTGTACGAGAAAAAGCTCGACAAAGTTGCGCCGTTTCCGAGTTGATTAGCACTGAAGTTAGCGAAGGAGGCCTCTGGGCGCGCAGATCCAAGCAGCTCGCCTGATAAAATTAGTGTCAGTTGTTAGAACGTAGATGATTGTCCACGAGACTGCACAGCCTTTGGCTTGGGTTCGACGTTTACAACAGTTCTTAGGTTTTAGAAAAACGAACGAAGAAAGCTCTGGCGACACCGTCTCTGAAGGGCCGCGCGCGCAACGACCTGATTGGTTAGCTTTGATGCTCATAAACTCGGAAACGGCGTAACGTATCGAATTTTTTCTTACCAGTTATTTCTCAGCATAGCCCACCTGCAACACCATTATATGTTTTACAGACTCTTTCTGACCACGCTGTGTAATAGCAAAGTTCATCATTTAAGTCTGATGTAAATGAGAATAACAATATTTTATGTAACCTTGTAACTGTGTCTTCCCTGCTTACCTTTCCACAAACTTGTCTCACGACTCTGTTCAAACAGGCTCACATATCCGCCTCAATATTGTGTTAGTTATGGTCCTCTGGACATCTTTGACATAGGTGATCGACACTGCTAGCAATCTAGAAGAAATTACTGTTGCTGAGGTAACAGAATTTACTGGTCGTTTAAGAGAAGATTTCTTTTCTTGTGATTCAACAAAAACAAATCAAAATATATGAAAATTTAACTGTCACATCCTTCTTCCTAAGCCGTGACGACACTCGGTTACGCACAAAATCGAAATATTTCGTTTTAACTTGTGAATTGCCGATATTATGTATGACTCTACAAGCTCCTCGCCAGAGGGTGAAGACGCAAGGTACGTCCACCGGCCTCCCTGTCATCCTCTGCCTTGCGGTGTCAATCGGATGCGGTATGGAGGGGCGTGTGGTCATCACACCGCTCTCCCAGCCGTTTTCTACACTTACCAGACCGTGGTGCCGCTTCTACTCATTTAAGTAGCTCCTCAGTTGGAGCTGATTTCACACAGTACCCGTACTCTCACGAAGGGCTATTCCTTAGCCGAACCGGGAATCAAACCCGGGTCCTCCGCGTAGCAGCCATTGACGCTAACCACTCAGCTACTGAGGCAGACTATGTCTGGCGACAAACAGGACAATTCGAATATGCTCGGATAACCCAGCGTTTTAGAGCGCCGCTTCCAGGGCTCTGAGAGATGAGCCTGCCCCGGATCGAATCCGCCTCATGGATTAACGATTGGGCCTGGGTGTCGTTTTAGGCGGTTTCCCACATCCTCCTAGGTAAATGCCGGGCTGGTTCCCACGTCACGCCTCAGGTACACGCTATGGAGACTAGTTAGGAAGCGTTCTCGCTCTTTACTCTTGATGCAGTCAAATGGGGTTTACAGATTCCATCCCAAAGTGAATGGTGGCTTACAGAAGAGAATCCGGCCACCTTGCCAACCCCGTAGATGAAATGGGAAACGGCAAAAGGAGAAGATTCGGGTAGCATAATTCGACATCAACAAAAATTGAAGTAGGTGTAGTCAGTCGTCCATGTGCTGAATTGTGGTAATTAACCAATGTATTGTTGCCGTGCATTTGCACATTTCCCATTTAATGACAAGTGGAAAACAAGTTTCATATTGGCATATCTCATTACCGTTCCTCCTCGATTCTCTTGAAAACAAAATGATTGATAAGACTGAATCACAATTTATACACAATTCTTTTAGATTTCAGCTGGTCCCGGTGGAGGTTCGAGTCCTCCTTCGGGCATGGGTATGCGTGTTCGTCCTTAGGATAATTTAGGTTAATTAGTGTGTAACCTTAGGGACTGATGACCTTAGCAGTTAAGTCCCATAAGATTTCACACACACAACACATTAGATTTCAGCTTCAGACTTTAAAGGAGTAACGTTGTTGAAGATAATTGATTATGGACTTCGGGCTATAAAATTTTTTTTGGAATAATTGCTTTCCATTGGTACTCTCTAAACGGTATATCAGCAATCTTTTGGAAGGGTATCCTCATTGGTCGTGCATCATGCGTAGCCTTCTTCAGTACCTGCTTTGTAGGATCAAATTTTCAAGAGGCTTTTGAGTCCACAAGTGATCATTTCCTGTTAAATTTCATAACACGAGGTAAGACTGAAGAGTTGTGTGTTATGATAAGGTGAAACTCTTCTCCCGACAAGCAGCTCCGTTAATTTGTTCATATAATGAAGTGTTTCTCACTGTCACAGTGTCACACATCATTGTTCATTGCAAACAGTATCGAGTGAAATGTGACAGCCTTATAGCTGGTTGCCGTTTTGATCTGAGGATATCAGATGTCGAGCACATGCCCTCATTGACTCTGTGGAAAGTTTATGGCATTTACAAACGACGTACTCAAACACTGACAAAAGATGAAAGGTAAGCGGTTAAACTCTTCACAGACAAATCGTAAAGCATCAATAAAAAGGTGCTCAACTATAATATTAAAACAAATAAATAAAATAATGGTATATCGGCACACTAGACGCACACATCGAGTGGAATTCAGTATCGACGCACTGCTTTCCCTTTCTGAGGGTTTTTAAGTATTTGTTAGTTTCGCCGTGTGCGTACGCACGCGTGTTGTACGCCGCGCGAGTCAGAGTTGGCGAGACGCGACTTACGGATCAATATAGCACCTTGAATAATTTAGAAATGCTGGCGTCGGGCCTTTGCTATAGCTCACGTTCGCGAGCCGGCGCGCACAAAAATTGCTGTCGCCTTACACGCACTTCAGCCTCAAGAGCTCCTTTCTTGATGGCCGACTTTCTTTAGTCGGCACGACAATGTCATTATCGTCCTCATAAGTCACGAAAGCGTCTACTCGAGTTTCCCCCGCCGCTGACAGGATTTCTTGACCCAGAAGCGCACAGATCGATTGTTAGCCCTACTTCTGGTTATTGATTTTTAACGAGAAGCGCTGTTTCTCTGCAGTGTATTGAAACAGCCTTTCTTCGTTTCTATGTGATGTCTTGAATAAAAACACTTTACAGCGGGAAAGAAGATAATAGGAAGCCGTTCGTGAAAAGTATTTACGCTGATGATCACATAGATTTTTTAAGTATTCATAACTTGACACAATCTGAGAATGTTGGAATCATAAGTTAGTTCAGATTTTTGGTAGCCAAATATTCGTACAGTTCTTAACATTCTTCGGTACAAATGCCTAAAAATTATACAGGAAATGAAATAGGAAAGAATTTCTTTCGTGCTGCTCCTGCTCTTTTACATAATCTTAGCGTCAGTGTTGTTACGCACCACAGATGAGTGAGAAGCTAGAATCATTTACAATACGAACATTTGAAATGTTCATTTATGGTATGCATCAAATAAAAGTAACTCTAACTTGTAACATAGTCATTTACCTTCGTGGCTGGGTCGTCAGTGAACCTGCATGCTAAGAGGTTGTTCTCCAGTATCGCTATGAACGTTTTCTTACTGGGAGTACAGGAATAGCATCAAGTAACGTGAAAAGGTTCTTCAGAGCCCGCTACCAGCACCACATTTTGTTGACACACTGAAATTATTTGATGAAACCTCATCTTCAGGCTACAGTGGCAATACAAAAACATTAAACGAAAGTATGCTAGGATATTCGATGACAGTGAACTCGAGGCACCGGATTGTTCCATATGTTGCAGCACTCGTGTATGGTCTGGCACTATCATTCTGAAGGAGCGGACGCTCCATGTGTGGGCGAACTGTTGGAATCCGGAACTCGATTACAACACGCTGTTTCTCACGCACCGACATAGTTGTGGTACACGCCGCCGAGGCCCTCTAGCGGCAGAGGGCTGTAGATATGTAGTCACGAAGAATAAAGCTATAGAATGTAAATAATGTTTGTTTTATTTAAAAAGCTTTAAGACGTTTCACATAAAAAATCGGAGGCATTACGTTTCAGCACGCGCTCGTAGATAGTAGCGAATCAATAACTAATACAATTAAGAATCGTTCAAGGAGCAATTCAGATACTGAATAAAATGTCTGTAATGTCAATTGTTGCTACCAGGAACCTGATTGGCTACTAAACGGAACTCGTAAGCAAGTTCGCATATTATCTGCCGGACGGAAAGCGTCGCTTTCCAGTTTAGGTGCAACATTAAGACGCTCTATATGGCTGCAGGATTTTGGAGCGTTTTCGGTATCAGTTTTCGCTAGTGCGTGGGGCTACTTTAATAGTTCTAAGTTTCATGGCTAAATGAGAGTGAGAATTGTTTCTGACCTAGAAATTTCCAGTATATGTCCTATATCAGCAATGTTATGCGTGTGTTGATGGATGTGACTCTGATTTTGAATTAGATTCTTTTTCTTATTTCAGTTCTCCCTTGTTTGGACTTGGCTAGGGTTTCCTTAACAATACACCTCATAGACTTAAAATTAGTGTGGCCCTGGACTATAAATAAGTTATTGTTGTTTTTGTATTTAGGACCTACATTATCGTGGTTAACTGACCATTGCAAGTACTTTATGACGTAAAAACGGTTACTACAATATATAAAAAGCAAACGTGAAAAAAGGTAGTTAGCACAGCTGCTCTCTATCCTCTTTTTGCACGAGTACACACAGTCACCCCGTAGCATAAACCAAAAACTTTTACCATAGTCTGTGCCTTACGATATACTATTAAAATTCGACAACATAAATAGGAAATATACAAATTGACGAGTCCTGAAATGGTGTTGTCACATTGCTTACATAATTACCGAGAGTGCGTCGTAATCTCCCTACCGAATAAAGCTGTACAGCGGGTTCATTCGGTACGAGATTACAATGCACCAGTTGTCCAAATGTGTGAATGCGGGAAGAAATAATTCCATTTTCAAGTTCTTGAAAGTATTAAGCCAATAGGAAAATGGTGCGTCGCAGTCTCCATACTAATATAGCTTCACAAGAGATAAAAATAAAATTTTAGTTGCAGTAGGGCCCACAGCCATCACAGACTATCTCAATGATCACTTTCAACCGTACTGTTTACCATTAAATGGATTGAAATATCCCCTTATTTTGCATTCATAAAAGCTACAGTGTATAGACATTTCAAAATGATTGTACAGTATAACCTATTAAATAAACGTGCTTGGGTTACAGTTCAGGCATTCATCAGGTCACACAGTGGTGGAAAAACGTGTGAAGTTGGTCATATCTTACAATTAAAGGGCCGGCCGGTGTGGCCGAGCGGTTCTAGGCGCTTCAGTCTGGAACCGCGCGACCGCTACGGTCGCAGGTTCGAATCCTGCCTCGAGCATGGATGTGTGTGACGTCCTTAGGTTAGTTAGGTTTAAGTAGTTCCAAGTTCTAGGGGACTGATGACCTCAGATGTTAAGTCCCATAGTGCTCAGAGCCATTTGAACCATTTTTGACATTTAAAGGCATGACACAAAGTGTTTGCCGACCAATTCCTGTTACAGGCTTCAAGGGGTTCTAGAGGGGACTTAATAGGTAAAGCTTCGATAAGGAACCCATGTTCGTAAAAGTATCATTTGGATGTAAAACAAGTTTCAAGATGGGATGACTTCCAAGCCTCCCATTTCACAGTGCACAGTTAACGCACGCAACGGAGACAATAAGCACTGGTCTGTGTGTTCTACAGGAGCGCATGTCAGGAGCCACGTTTCGAGTACTCGTTGTGGGGTTGTGTTCTACGTGATGGAGGACGTCGAGAGTGTGGCGCGTCTGTGGAGCACCAGCTACGAGAGTATCAGTTTGTCGCAGCCGTTTTTGTACTCGAGCGAAAATGCTATCTCATGACGTAATTACAGCTGCGAGTGGCGACATTACCATCTTCTCTGTTTGCGTGCGTAACGTGAAGTGGAAAATCTGGAAGTGACTCCATCTTCAAATTTGTTTTATGTCCAAACTGTATATTTCCGGACATGGATTCTTTATCAAAACTGTTTGTGGTAAGTGCCTACTACAAACCTAAAGCATGTAACAGGAATTGTAAAACACCCTGCATAGTAAACGATTCAGGAGTGCAGGAGCATACTGGGCTATGTTGAGTGACACCTCGTGGGCAGATAACTCTGTTGCCTCCACCGCATGGACCACAAAAATATCGTGGTAAGACAGTTAGAGCTTGCAGAGATTCATGTTTCCTTTCACTCAGTATACGAATTGGACAGGAAGTGGCTCACATTAGAACAAAGGAGCCTCCGCCATGTGCTGCACAGTGACCTGTGGAGTAAACATGAAGATGTATATAATAATAATAATAATAATAGTAATATAATTATTATTATAACATTATAATGTTCTCCAATTCCACTCAGCACCTCATCATTAGTTGCATGATCTACCCATCTAATCTTCAGCACTCTTCTGTAGCAGCACATTTCAAATGTTTCTGTTCACTTCTTGTCTAAACTGTTTATCGGCAATGGTACACTTGCATAGATGGCTGCACTCCATACAAATACTTTCAGAGAAGACTTCCTGACACCTAAATCTATACGAGACGTTTAACTCTTTTCTTGCTAATACCAGTCTGCATTTTACATCCCCCGTATTTAGGTCATCATCAGTTATTTTTTGCCCAAATAGCAAAAATCATATACCACTTTAAATGCCTCGTTTCCTAATCTTATTCCCTCAGCATCATCTGATTTAATTCGACTACATTCCTTTATCCTAGTTTTCCTTTTGCTGGAGTCCATCTTATATCTCCTTTTCAAAACTCGTCTATTCCGTTCAACTGCTCTTCCAAGTCCTTTGCTGTATCTGATAGAATTACAATGTCATCGTCAAACCGAAAAGTTTTTATTTATTCTCCATAAGCTTTAATTCCTACTGCAAATATTTCTTTTGTTTTCCTTATTGCTTGCTCAGTGTACTGATTTAATACCATAGGGAATAGGCTACAATCCTTTTTCACTCCCTTCTCAACCGCTGCTTCCTTTTCATACTCCACGGCTCTTACAGTTGCCGCCTGGTTTCTGTGCAATTTGTAAACAGCCTATCGCTCCCTGTATTTTACCACTGTTACCCTCAGAATATCAAAGGAAGTATTCCAGTAATGTCAAAAGCTTTCTCTATGCCTACTAAAGCTATAAACATAGGTCTGCCTTTCCTTAACTTACCTTCTAAGAGAAGAAGTAGGATCAGTACTGCCACTTGTCTTCCTTGATTTCTCCGGAATCTACAGTGGTCTTCCCCGAGGTCGGCTTCTACCAGTTTTTCCAGTTTTCTGTAAAGAATTCATGTTAGTGCTTTGCAACCATGACTTATTAAAGTCTCTACATGATAGAAACCTAAAACTGCTTGTTATTGAATCACATTCTGATTTCATGCTTCACGCTCGTCTTGCAAATTATTGCTAAATGTTGAACATCTTTCAAATAATATTAGATGCTATATCAGTTACTTACATCAGTATCCAAGCAAAATAAATTAACGAAATTCACCCATGGATTTAAGTTGCAAATCGTACATGGTGACATGGAGGACACTGTATACCAATTGAATAAATGAGAACATATGGTTTGCATCATCGTATTGCAAATCTGATGACACCATATATTCTAAATTATCAATGTTGATTTTTCTACTGACACTCATTTCTTGCTCATTTCTTTGTGGTTTCTCTCAATACTTGTCCCACTGTTCGTCATGCCGATGTTAGTCACATGTGATAAACTGTTTCCTAAGAAAATACGGTATTCAGCAGACACCTACCTGGGTATTCATATGAAAACGCTATACAGGAAGATGCCAAGATACAGGCGTGATCTGCTATGTCTTGCTGTCCTGCCCATAATGGTTTTCCTCTGAATCTTAATTATTACGTTACCCAAGTATGTAACTACTTGTCAATGAAATTTTCGTTTACCCACATGACGTCTCGTCCTGACAACACTGCGTTCCTTCTTGTTTAACGATTTATGATTAGTAAAAAAAGACTTTGAAGGCATATCCGGAAATTGGTTCATGATTCATTGTGGGAGGCAATACAACGTAACTGCCAAGTACAGTGATACCTGCATTTCCTTCCATAATTTCGTAAATCTCACTTTGATTTAAGCTGTAAAAATAATGCAGCCGTCAACGGACGTTACATCTCTGTTGGTCTTACACTGAACTTGAGATAGTTTTTAAGATACTATATGAAAATCGTTGCATAAGTCGATTACCCTTCACGCAAAGTTGTGACAACCGCAAACAGTGCCTTTATTTAAATATGTTATTCACAAGATTCATCTTGCCAGCAGGACTAATGTTCAAAACAAATTGTTTTCAGCAGTAGTGCTCCTGACAAGATGACTCTTGTGTATACCACACACATCAAAAAAAGGTTTGCATCACCTCGGTTCCGAGAGTTTCGGAACCTGTACAGAAAACTAGAATATAGATCAACATAAACAGCATTTCCGCCCTTTTTATTGCTCATGAAAACCACACATTGCATGTTGTACCACCATACAGCAGGACCTTCAGGGGTGGTGATCCAGATTGCTGTACACACCGTTCGATTCCCGGCGGGGTCAGGGATTTTCTCTGCCTCGTGATGACTGGGTGTTGTGTGATGTCCTTAGGTTAGTTAGGTTTAAGTAGTTTTAAGTTCTAGGGGACTGATGACCATAGATGTTACGTCCCATAGTGCTCAGAGCCATTTGAACCATTTCTTTTTTTTACACACTGGTACCTCTAATACCCAGTAGCACGTCCTCTTGCACTGATGCATGTCTGTATTCGTCATGGCATACTATCCACAAGTTCATCAAGGCACTATTGGCCCGGATTGTCCCACTCCTCAACGGCTATTCGGCGTAGGTCCCTCAGAGTGGTTGGTGGGTCACGTCGTCCATAAACAGCGCTTTTCAATCTATCCCAAGCATGTTCGATAGGGTTCATGTCTGGAGAACAGGCTGGCCATTCTAGTCAAGCGATGTCTTTACCCTGAAGGATGAGGGCGCGAATTGACGTCCATGAAGACGAATGCCTCGCCAATATGCTACCGATGTGGTTGCGCTATCTGTCGGAGGATGGCATTCACGTATCGTACAGCCGCTACGGCGCCTTCCATGACCACCAGCGCCGTACGTCGGCCCCACATAATGCCACCCCAAAACATCAGGGAACCTCCACTTTGCTGCACTCGCTGGAAAGTGTGTCTAAAGCGTTCAGCCATGGACTTCGGGAGTATAGCTGCGCGTCATGCAGCCTACTGCACACGGTGTGAGTCGTAACACGACGTTCTGTGGCTGCACGAAAAGCATTATTCAACATGGTGGCGTTGCTGTCAGGGTTCCTCCGTGCCATAATCCGTAGGTAGCGTTCATGCACTGCGGTAGTGCGGTAGTAGCCCTTGGACGACCTGAGCAAGGCATGTCATCGACAGTTCCTGTCTCTCTGTATTTCCTCCATGTCCGAACAACATCGCTTTGGTTCACGCCGAGACTCCTGGACACTTCCCTTGTTGAGAGCCCTTCCTGGCACAAAGTAACAATGCGGACGCGATCGAACCACGGTATTGACAGTCTAGGCATATCTGAACTGTAGACAACACGAGGCGAGTACCTCCTTCCTGGTGGAATGACTAGAACTGATCGGCTGTCGAACCCCCTCTGTCTAATAGGCGCTGCTCATGCATGGTTGCTTACGTCTTTGGGCGGGTTTAGTGACATCTCTGAACAGTCAAAGGGACTGTCTCTGTGATACAATATCCACAGGCAACGTCTATCTTCAGGAGTTGTGGGAACCAGGGCGATGCAAAACTTTTTTTGATGTGTTTATATGTGTGACGATGCTGGACCAAAGTTTGTGTTTAGCTTTTGACGATGCCACCATGGCTTCAGTATATACGTTTTTATAAAACAGATCCGAAGATGGTCATTGCTGACCGAATCCGGTAGCCTGAGGACCTACAAGTCTGTGAGCACAGACGTGCAATAAGGGAAATTTACACTACTGGAAATTAAAATTGCTACACCACGAAGATGACGTGCTACAGACGCGAAATTTAACCGACAGGAAGAAGATGCTGTGATATGCAAATGATTAGCTTTTCAGAGCATTCACACAAGGTTGGCGCCGGTGGCGACACCTACAACGTGCTGACATGAGGAAAGTTTCCAACCGATTTCTCGTACACAAACAGCAGTTGACCGGCGTTGCCTGGTGAAACGTTGTTGTGATGCCTCGTATAAGGAGGAGAAATGCGAAACTTCGATAAAGGTCGGATTGTAGCCTATCGCGATTGCTGTTTATCGTATCGCGATATTGCTGCTCGCATTGGTCGGGATCTAATTACTGTTAGCAGAATATGGAATCGGTGGGTTCACGAGGGTAATACGGAACGCCGTGCTGGATCCCAACGGCCTCGTATCACTAGCAGTCGAGATGACAGGCATCTTATTCGCATGGCTGTAACGGATCTTGTAGCCACGTCTCCATCCCTGAGTCAACAGATGGGGACGTTTGCAGGCCAACAACCATCTGCACGAACAGTTCGACGATGTTTGCAGCAGCATGGACTATCAGCTCGGAGACCATGGCTGCGGTTACAATTGACGCCGCATCACAGACAGGAACGCCTGCGATGGTGTACTCAACGACGAACCTGGGTGCACGAATGGCAAAACGTCATTTTTTCGGATGAATCCAGTTTATGTTTAAAGCATCATGATGGTCGCATCCGTGTTTGGAGACATCGCGGTGAACGCAAATTGGAAGCATGAATTCGTCATCGCCATACTGGCGTATCACCCGACGTGTTGGTATGGGGTGCCATTGATTACTCGTCTCGGTTACCTCTTGTTCGCATTGACGGCACTTTGAAGAGTAGAAGTTACATTTCAGATGTGTTACGATCCCTGCGAAACCCTACATTTCAGCAGGATAATGCACGGCCGCATGTTACAGGTCCTGTACGGACCTTTCTGTATACAGAAAATGTTCGACTGCTGCCCTGGCCAGCACTTTCTCCAGATCTCTCACCAATTGAAAACGTCTGGTCAATGGTGACCGAGCAACTGGCTTGTCACAGTACGTAAGTCACTACTCTTGATGAACTGAGGTATCGTGTTGAAGCTGCATGGGCAGCTGTACCTGTACACGCCATCCAAGCTCTGTTTGACTCAATGCCCAGGCGTATCAAGGCCGTTATTACGGCCAGAGGTGGTTGTTCTGGGTATTGATTTCTCAGGATCTATGCACCCAAACTGCGTGCGTTTACCATCTGCATTTCTTCTTGGTGTAGCAATTTTAATGGCCAGTAGTGTATTCAACATTTTCGGGTCACTGTTCCATCGCGACCATGTCGCAGCTTGTGAAAGCTCATTTCTTGTTCGTTGACTGTTTTTATCCGATCCATGACATTTCTTCATCTTTGGAGTATTGTTCCCCATGCAACGTGTTCTACTGTTGTCAGCCTCCTAGGACGATTTGAAGCCACCATTCAATGCTAGCTATGATGAATAAAGCTCCAAATGTGAGGTATTTCCTCTGATTGTGATCGGATCTTAACAGTCTTGCAACACCTATTTCATTATAGCTTCACAGTAGATGCATTATCCAGCTGGCACTCATCTTATCGACACAGATGCAGAGTGTTGAAAAAACTCGAATCGAGAATGACAGCACTCAGCGGCGTAGGCTGTTTCCCTGTTGCTCATTTCTTAGTGGTCTCTCTCCCTACTTTTCCCACTGTGTGTGAAGCCGATGTTAGTCACATATGGTAAACTGTTTCCTATGTCAGCCGCTACGAAAATGCGGCATTCAGCACTTCACATCTTGCATTTTGCTTACAGATGCGGCAGAATTTACACAGAGTGGAATAAATATTATAATAAGAATCTCGAGGAGCAAGCGCACATCCTTGAGAGATAACTGAAGCAAGACACCGGTTAGCTTTAGTATCAGTGTATGGACAGGAATCGTGGGCGACAGATCCATGGGACCGTACATGTTACTGGATAACGTAACCGGTGCTATATATCATTTCTGCGTGATTAATTAACCGAGATCCTGGAGAACGTTACTATGTAGAAACATTTTTACACCACATAGAATTATCCAGTTTTCTACTCTTTCCTCTAAGAATCGATGGATTTATCGAGAAATTCCTTTACGATGATTTTCTGACTGTGGTACATTAAAAGCATTGCTGTATGTCCCACCCGTTTACAGCATTCGCACGCCAGGGTCTCGTACATCTGACCACATTCGAAGACACGTTACTGTGAGAAGCAGGGATGAAGCATGTGTAAGAACGAGTGTTAACTACATGAACATCGCCTGTAGTGTTAACCGATTGATGGTTATCAAATGGACCATATCTCAATACGTTTTGGTTTTCTAAGACACGGTCGCGGGCTTCTTTTCTATTTTAGGGCAATAATCTAACATGTAACAATATGGGACGCTTGTTTCAGACACAGTTAAAACTTCAAAGCATAAACAAACGCAGCTGACAGAACGATAAATTGAAAACATAGCACACCAATTAAAAGTTTTGCTGGTAACTGAGTGACTTCATTATCAAAGAAAATAATCAGTTTTCTGTCTGCAAATGAAATCAGCAGAGGCCTAATCGGCGCTCCTAGGAAAAGGGGTTATATTCGTGCGAAGAGGCTTGTGAAGCGTCAGGTTCAGTCAAGGTGTGAGGTTATCACGATTAGATTAAATATATACTTAGGTACCCAAAGGTACAAGCAAATGATACTTTAATTTTTAACTGCCGAAACTCGTGCGTATTTTGTCCTGCTCGTATAGTGATCTCAAAGTAACTGTTTTCGTTGTACTTTGGTGCTAAGCAAAACGGTAATTTTGTGATGCTTTTATAAGCATTTGGAGGAAGAGGAGGAGGACACGGAATAGCCGCTAGTTGCAGGCCGGCTCACGTGGCGCGCAGCGGCCAAGTTTTCAAAGGCCCTTTGTACGGCCGCTGCCGCTGCCGTCACGGGCAGCCACCACAGGCTCTCGCCCCAGAAATTAACCAACTTTTTCGGAGGCCGATCCGCACAATACAGGATGTGAGTCGAGTGAAGAAACCGCGAAGCGAGTTGCGAATTTGCCTGCTATGGTGCCCTCGCGATGATTCTCTCTCTTCTCCTACGCAGGCAAATATTCGAACCGTTGCTGCTGCATTCCTGCAGTAGTGTAGTCGACACGACGCTCTCGGGAGAGTTGTCTATGTCTCAACTGCGCGAAAGGGAGGATACTGCTCGCCAGATAAACTTTTGCCTCCAACTCTTCGCAAACTCATTCACATAGTCGTTGTGCCGTTCCCAGTTCCCTTCCCGCGCATTAGGAACCGCCGTAGATTGGTGGCCGGCGTATGTCCACAATGGACACGAGAATAATCTAACGCTGTTCACCTCTGGCAATGTGACACTGACAAATTTTAAGAGTTTATAGCGTGTGCTGATATTTATGCAGCATAATCCACATCTGTACTGTGCAAACCACTTCGAAGTGAATGGCAAACGGTATTTCCCACTGCTTCCAATCACGTTCAGCGCGTGGCACGAATGATTGCTTGGATACCTCTGTTGCGCTGTAATTAGTCTAGTGGTTCCTATGGGTGTAGTTTATTCCTAGATTGCCCACGTAACGCTGTTTCTTGAAACTTGTAGGGAGATCTTCGCAGAATAGTTGGCATCTATCTTCTAGTGTCAGCTAAAAAATGGTTCAAATGGCTCTGAGCACTATGGGACTCAACTGCTGAGGTCATTAGTCCCCTAGAACTTAGAACTAGTTAAACCTAACTAACCTAAGGACATCACAAACATCCATGCCCGAGGCATGATTCGAACCTGCGACCGTAGCGGTCTTGCGGTTCCAGACTGCAGCGCCTTTAACCGCACGGCCACTTCGGCCGGCTAGTGTCAGCCATTTCAGGTTTTGCAGAATTTCCGTGACGATCTCCGATGGGCCAAAGAAATTCATCACGATTCGTGCCGCCCTTCCTTGCATACGTTCATATCCACGGTAAGTTCAAAAATGGTTCAAATGGCTCTGAGCACTATGGGACTCAACTGCTGAGGTCATTAGTCCCCTAGAACTTAGAACTAGTTAAACCTAACTAACCTAAGGACATCACAAACATCCATGCCCGAGGCAGGATTCGAACCTGCGACCGTAGCGGTCTTGCGGTTCCAGACTGCAGCGCCTTTAACCGCACGGCCACTTCGGCCGGCTAGTGTCAGCCATTTCAGGTTTTGCAGAATTTCCGTTACGATCTCCGATGGGCCAAAGAAATTCATCACGATTCGTGCCGCCCTTCCTTGCATACGTTCATATCCACTGTAAGTCTTCTTTGGTACCGAGCGAGGTGGCGCAGTGGTTAGTACACTGGACTCGCATTCGGGATGACGGCGGTTCAAACCCGCGGTCGGTCAACCAGATTTAGGTTTTCCGCGATTTCCTCAAATCGCTCCAGGCAAATGCCGAGACGGTTATTCTAAAATAGCACGCGCGATTTTATTCCACATCCTTCACTCAATCCGAGCTTGTGCTCCATCTCTAATGGATCGCTCCAGGCAAATGCCGAGATGGTTATTCTAAAATAGCACGCGCGATATTATTCCCCATCCTTGACTCAATCCGAGCTTGTGCTCCATCTCTAATGGCCCCGATGTCGATGGCACATTAAATCAATCTTCCTTCCTTCCTTTCTCTTTGGTATGGGTCGCACACTCTTGAGCAACTGTCCAGGAAGGGACAAACGAGTTTTTTGTAACAAGCTCCTGGAGACTAGCTGCATTTTCCCAGTATAATACCAATGAACCGAAGTCTCTCACCTGCTTTACCCACGGCGCAGCCTATGTAATAACTCCATTTCATTCTCCAAAAATTATTACATGCTGGTATTTGCATCAGTTGAATGACTTCAGTTCTAACTCAGGTTTTGCAGTCAAAGAATATTAAAACCGCAATCAAGTTTTGAACACCACGCGACGTCGACCGATCTCGGCCTCATGCTCTATCATGCGGCGTCATTCAGATACGGAATGGAGACGCATACGATCAGCACACAACTCTCCCGTCTTGGAGCTGCTACATCTCAATCTAAGTAGCTCCTCGATTGGCATCACGAGGTGGAGTTTACTTCGTTCCAATCCTTCCACCAAGGGAACAAACCCCTCGCAGTACCGGGAAGTAAACCCTGTCCTTGGAAGTATAGTCAGATCCACTGACCATTCGGCTTAACAGGCCGACCATAGGATCCAATTTTTTATTTGTTTTGTGAGAGGCACAATGTTACAGTGCTGACCTTTTAAAGCAAGTTGTCAAACTTTGTACCACTTCGAAATCTTACTAAGACATGATGGGATATTTTTACAGCACGTTCAGATAGTACTTTATTTTAGATAACTGCAGATTATTTTACCATTTTAACCACACTCGTGTCATGAATGATACTTTGCTAAATACCTTGCCTTAATGTGCTCAAGTAAACACACAATCATCTACAATATCAACACTGACGTACGTCAGTACTGAAACACCCAGATTTAATGGCAGGAATGAATGTGAATCCGGGGAATGTGAAGCATAATATACAAACAACAAATGATAAAGATTGAAAAGAGCTGGCGTAATCGTAGCCTGCGCTCAGCAACCGCCCCTCCGTGGGGAGCTGTCAGACGAAACCGAAGCCTGACAGTAAGTGCCAGTTTGTCTCGTCTGCGACTATGATCGCAGTATCAGCACATGTGTGACTTAACCCGAGGCAGAATCATCGATGTCTGCCACCTCATCCGCTCAATACTGGAGTGATGAATTGCTCTGTCTGCAATGCTTTTTTTTCGGACGGGATCTGCATCAAACGATGACAAACATATCGCAATCTGGCAGGCTGCATTATTGGGTTTCATAGCAAACAAACGTCAAATACGATGGTTTGTGTGAAATCTCAACTTTACATATTAATGATAATCAGAACAGTAATCGCTACATCAGGGAAGTTTTTCTGTAACATGCTTTTGTACACACCAAATTTTATAAGAATGATGCACGACAGCGCGCACTATAGAACGTATATGGCTTCTTTGTGAAACGACTTCTTTCACAGTTTCTCTATACATACGATCACCTCACATGTCGTCCATCAACTGTAAATGCAATATGACTGGTCGACAACGTGTTCGTCTCGGTTCTAGAACGACAATTGTGGACTTGCATAAGCAGAAACCGGTCTTCTTTCAAAAATGTTCAAATGTGTGTGAAATCTTATGGGACTTAACTGCTAAGGTCATCAGTCCCTAAGCTTACACACTTGTTGTTGTTGTGGTCTTCAGTCCTGAGACTGGTTTGATGCAGCTCTCCATGCTACTCTATCCTGTGCAAGCTTCTTCATCTCCCAGTACCTACTGCAACCTACTTCCTTCTGAATCTGCTTAGTGTATTCATCTCTTGGTCTCCCTCTACGATTTTTACCCTCCACGCTGCCCTCCAATACTAAATTGGTGATCCCTTGATGCCTCAGAACATGTCCTACCAACTACTTAACCTAAATTATGTTAAGGACAAACACACACACCCATGCCCGCGGGAGGACTCGAACCTCCGCCGGGAGCAGCCGCACAGTCCATGACTGCAGCACCTGAGACAGCTCGGCTAATCCCGCGCGGCGTGTCTTCTTTGATGCCATGCCACTGCACGCGGAACCACACCAAACCTATTTCACAAAGCCAGTCATGACTTAGAGCCCTGTAATCGTAAAACTTCTGTATCTAATGCGTGTCATAACATTTCAGTCACATACACTCCTGGAAATGGAAAAAAGAACACATTGACGCCGGTGTGTCAGACCCACCATACTTGCTCCAGACACTGCGAGAGGGCTGTACAAGCAATGATCACACGCACGGCACAGCGGACACACCAGGAACCGCGGTGTTGGCCGTCGAATGGCGCTAGCTGCGCAGCATTTGTGCACCGCCGCCGTCAGTGTCAGCCAGTTTGCCGTGGCATACGGAGCTCCATCGCAGTCTTTAACACTGGTAGCATGCCGCGACAGCGTGGACGTGAACCGTATGTGCAGTTGACGGACTTTGAGCGAGGGCGTATAGTGGGCATGCGGGAGGCCGGGTGGACGTACCGCCGAATTGCTCAACACGTGGGGCGTGAGGTCTCCACAGTACATCGATGTTGTCGCCAGTGGTCGGCGGAAGGTGCACGTGCCCGTCGACCTGGGACCGGACCGCAGCGACGCACGGATGAACGCCAAGACCGTAGGATCCTACGCAGTGCCGTAGGGGACCGCACCGCCACTTCCCAGCAAATTAGGGACACTGTTGCTCCTGGGGTATCGGCGAGGACCATTCGCAACCGTCTCCATGAAGCTGGGCTACGGTCCCGCACACCGTTAGGCCGTCTTCCGCTCACGCCCCAACATCGTGCAGCCCGCCTCCAGTGGTGTCGCGACAGGCGTGAATGGAGGGACGAATGGAGACGTGTCGTCTTCAGCGATGAGAGTCGCTTCTGCCTTGGTGCCAATGATGGTCGTATGCGTGTTTGGCGCCGTGCAGGTGAGCGCCACACTCAGGACTGCACACGACCGAGGCACACAGAGCCAACACCCGGCATCATGGTGTGGGGAGCGATCTCCTACACTGGCCGTACACCACTGGTGATCGTCGAGGGGACACTGAATAGTGCACGGTACATCCAAACCGTCATCGAACCCATCGTTCTACCATTCATAGACCGGCAAGGGAACTTGCTGTTCCAACAGGACAATGCACGTCCGCATGTATCCCGTGCCACCCAACGTGCTCTAGAAGGTGTAAGTCAACTACCCTGGCCAGCAAGATCTCCGGATCTGTTCCCCATTGAGCATGTTTGGGACTGGATGAAGCGTCGTCTCACGCGGTCTGCACGTCCAGCACGAACGCTGGTCCAACTGAGGCGCCAGGTGGAAATGGCATGGCAAGCCGTTCCACAGGACTACATCCAGCATCTCTACGATCGTCTCCATGGGAGAATAGCAGCCTGCATTGCTGCGAAAGGTGGATATACACTGTACTAGTGCCGACATTGTGCATGCTCTGTTGCCTGTGTCTATGTGCCTGTGGTTCTGTCAGTGTGATCATGTGATGTATCTGACCCCAGGAATGTGTCAATAAAGTTTCCCCTTCCTGGGACAATGAATTCACGGTGTTCTTATTTCAATTTCCAGGAGTGTATATTCTTCGCGAGGTAAAAATTTTCGCTAATATTAATTGCGGCACAAACAGCGTATGCAGTTACGTACCCGAACAGGACAAGGCTTACCCGGTAGTAAGAGGCTAAAATATCATATGCACCCATGTGGCTAAATGCTGTGCGCCGATACAGCTTTTGCAAACTTCGAAGAAGAGACATTAGAAATTGAAACCGCGAAAAGACTTCTGTGGAAAGGGCTAAAAAATCAGAGCAATGTTTCGAAAAATGTAATTGAAAATTATTAGTGAGATTTCACGAGGCGGGCGCAGCTTGTGTAGCGCGGAAGATAAGAGTGCATGTAAATCCATTGTACAAGCTTCTAAGGCACCTCACACACTCGTAAATGTCAGAAACGGTCTTTCTTCATCAATTCGAAAGTTTTCGTTAGAATAAAAGCTACATCATTATCATATAAATGCGTAATGTTAAGGTCTTCTGTATGGATGTTGACATAAGATCATACGAATGAGTGCACTAAAACATGAAGATATTGACGAAAATAAGAAAGCATGATCGATTTAAGTAACTTGATGAAAATAGCTAATTGATAACAGTCAAAGACCGTTGCTGACGTTCGATTTAATAGTAAGTCTGTTTAAAAAAGGTACTTCGTACCAATTTATCCCTCTTAGTGCAAGATACTAACTTCTTGTATTCTTGCAGATCGTGTTATTTCAATCGGCATGCAGCCCGATAATTATATCGCTGTCCAAGAGCAGGGACGCAGTTATTGTCCCCGCACGCTTTCCTCAGCTTAGATATTGTGATGATCTTAATAAATTACATTTTATCTTTGTTAAGTTTCTACTTAATCCTCAATAACTTGCATTAAGTCTCAGATTTATTTACGGAACAGTTCTATTGCACTACCATACTCAGTAGGAAACCAGTTATTTCACTTTATAAGATCGTTCATGTAACATGTCAGGTCCAGTCGCCATTCATCTGTTAAGCGATCTCAGATGAGGTAAGTTGTCACGTAGTTGGAATTCACTAACATTTTGGCGTTTGTACGGTGGTTGAAAGGATATAGAGCAGTTAGATCGCCCTCAGTGAAACCTTCCGTAAAAGAATTCAACGTTTTCGACTTCTCTCTGGCATCGGTTGTTTCTGCGTCCATATGATCGATGAATCGGCAGGATAAATGATTTAAACTCATTTATTGACTCTGCTTAAGTTCAAATCTTGTTCATAGAAAGCTTCCGCATTGCTCTACTTACGCTCGTTTTGAAATTGTTGAGTTTTATTTGCCAAAGAAGTTCTGGATTGATTTAGGATTATGATGAAGGGCTCTTGGCTTTTGTAATAGCTTCCTAACATAGCCATTGAACCAAGACGGGTCTTTCTTATCCCTTCCATTTTGTGTAAAGCATATTGCACAATACTCCTGAATGTTATTGATTGATGCTCCACATTTTCATTCTCCTAGATGAAGATCTATTGTTGACCGCTCAGTTAATCTGCAGCCCGTTTTATCTCCAACTTGCTAAGCAAACACATGGTCCTTTCTAATCGTTCTTTTAACACATTTCCACATTGGTGCAATGAACGTATTATGGTCTCTGGGTGACGTATTCTCCAGAGAGATAAACAACCTTCACGCCAACCGCTCCCGCCATTCACTCCTTGGCCATATCCCCCATCACCCCTATTGTGGTGTGCGTACTGTGAGACCTTCGGTACACACACCATCAGATAATTTGACTTGTCGCTCTAACGAAGTAGGCGAGTGTCAGCAATATGTCTCGTGTTCTTATCGTGGCGTGTTTATCTTCTTCCGTTAGGTCAGACGATAGAAATGCCACTTGCACGCTTAGAGTAGCAGATTGACGGTGACCAACTTTAAACAGAACTTAATTTTCACACACATTTATTAAAATAATAATAAGCATAAACATTACTTAACTTGATTCTGGATGCTATTTAAAATTGACAATCTGAAGTTCCTTTGATCTTCGTACGTTAGTCTTATTCTCACATATCTCTGATACTTGACAAAGTGTCTATTCATTTCTCTTCATGGCTATGTACAGCAATATGGTAATCTTATTAGGCGCAGACTGAAACTTGACTACAGACTACTGCAGACTAATGCAGACTGGCTAATCGGAGGTCTGAACACTGGTTATAATACCTCGCGCGTTCAGGTATCACTGCGCGAGTGTGATCCGCGAGGAGGAAAGGTTCTAACGTTAGCAGCAATCTCATTGGCTGCATTACATACTAATAAGCGGATCGGCGGAAGCAGAATTTGGTCCGTCTCTAAGGCAGCGCCATCTCGTAGCGCGGAGACGGACGAGCGCTGCGGCTGCGCTGTTGTGCTTAGCGGGGCGCGCTCTAGTTAGAAAGTTGTGTACGCGCTGACTACGCGGAACTATGTACACAACACCTATCTAGTCCTCCAAATGATTCAAATGGCTCTGAGCACTATAGGACTTAACATCAGAGGTCATCAGTCCCCTAGAACTTAGAACTACTTAAACCTAACTAACCTAAGGACATCATGCACATCCATGCCCGAGGCAGGATTCGAACCTGCGACCGTAGTGGTCGCGCGGTTCCAGACTGTAGGGCCTAGAACCGCTCGGAAACACCGGCCGGCTCTAGTCCCCCAATGGCCATAGTTAAACTTTACGTCAAACTATTAGTTCACTTCAAGTAACTATTTCTCCTATGTCTTTTAACTCTGTTGTCGTGGTCTTGAGACCGAAGACTGGTTTGATGCAGTTCTCCACATTGGTTTATCCTCTGCAAGCATCTACATGTCTGCCTCGCTATTACAACCTACATCCATTTGAACCTGCTTACTCTACAATGTGCTTGGTAGCCCTTCCCCTTCCCCCCCCCCCCCCCCCCCTTTCATACTTCCCTCCATGAAACTGGCGATCGGTGCCTCAGGATATGTTTTATTATCAAACGATAACATCTTTTATAGAAGCTGTGCCATAATGTCTTTTCTCTCCAGTTCGATGCAGTGCGTGTTCATTTGATTATCCATTCTACCATCTAAACTCCTACATTCTTCTGTAGCATCACTTACCAGTTGTATCTATTCTCTTGTTGTCTGTATTGCTTGAAGTCTACGTTTCACTTTCGTAGAAGGATGAACACCAGAGTAATACCATCAGAAAGACATCCTTGATCGTTGATGTTTAAATATTTCTCTTGAACAGAAATTATTTTCTTGGTATTATCAGTATGCGTTTCGTATCATCTTTATTTCGGTCATAGTCAGTTATTTTACAGCCAAAATAAAAAAATGAGTCTAATACTTTCATTTTCTCATTCCGCATCTAATTTACTTAGCATCACCTGATTTTATTTTGCTGCAATCTGTTACCACTGTTTTACTTTAGTTGATGTTGATCTTATAAATACTTTACAAGACACGGTCAATTCCATTCAACTGCGCTTCCTAATCCTTTGCCGTCTCTAAAAAATTACGATGACAGTGGGAAACCGCAAATTTCTTACCTCTTCTTCCCGAATTTTAATTCCTTTTCCAAATTTCTCCTTGGGTGCTTGTACTGCTGCCAAATACACTGATTTAATACCCTCTGGGTAGACTAAAACAGTGCCTCACATCTATCTTAACAATAGCTTTCCTTCGACTCTGATAAGTATAGTCTGATTTCTGTACAAGATCTAAATAATCTTTGTCTCCCTGTAAATCATCTTTGCTACTTTCAGAATTTCAAAAAGAATAATCCAGTCAACATCCTCGAAAACGTTTTGCAAATCTAGAATTGCTGTAACACATGTTTACCTTTCTTTAAGCTACCTTCTGAGATAAGTAGTGGAGTCAGTATTGATCTGCAACAAGATCGTCTTCTGCCAGTTTTTCCATTCTTCTGAAAACAATTAGTTCGCTTATTTTGCAGCCATCGCTTATTAAAACGATGATTCGGTAGTATTCACAATCGTCAGAACCTGCTTTCTTTGGAAATGGAAGTATTACAATGTTCTTTACGTCTGAGGGAAATGCACCTATGTCGATATATCTTACATACCAAGTGCAATAATTTTGTCCGGCCTGGTTTTCCCCAAGGGCCTAAATAACTGTATGGGAATTTAGTCTACTCCAAGTATCTTGTTTCGACTTAAGTCATAATGTGCTGTGTCAAATTCTTCTCGCTGTATCATACCTCCCATCTCATCTTTATCTACTTACTCTACCCTTGTTATAATATCGTCTTCTATTTAGTTTCCCTTCTACAGCATTGCCACATATCCCTTCAATCGTTCAGCCTTCCTCTTTTCGTAATACTGGCTTGTCATCGGAGTTCTTGATATTGATATAGCTACTTCGCTTTTCTCTTAGGGTTCATTTTGTTTTTCTGTAGGCGGCAACTATATTTTCGATAGTCATTCATGGTTCTACATTTGTGCATTTCTCCACTAAACATTCCTTCATTGCCGGCCGCAGTGGCCGAGCGGTTCTAGGCGCTCCAGTCCGGAACCACGCGGCTGCTACCGTCGCAGGTTCGAATCTGCCTCGGGCATGGATGTGTGTGATGTCCTTAGGTTAGGTAGTTCTAAGTCTAGGGGACCCATAACCTCAGATGTTAAGTCCCATAATGCTTAGAGCCATTTGAACTATTCTTTCTTTGCCATTTTGCATTTTCTGTCAACCTAATTTTTTACGTGTCTGTATTACATTTTGCCAGAGTCAATAGACGTCATGGACCTTGACAATTTTAACCCTCTGCTACCTTTACTATTTCATCTTCCTAACCTACCCATTTGTTTCGTGTTGTACTCCATTCCCATGTTTCACTTAATTGTGGCTAACGCTCCTTTAATTTCCTGCCTTTCTGCGATTTCTTCAGTTTTAATACACATTTTTTGACCAATAAATTATTGTGAAAGTTTAAATGTGTCCCTAGTAATGCCTTTAATTTTAAAATCTGGTTTCGAAATCTATATCGCATCCTCAATTCTTTTATTGATCGATAGACAGATCGGTAGATAGATAGGCTAATTCTGTTATACTGGTGGATCCCGAACTCCATCGACAAAACGTCTATGGTTGTTCAGGAGTGTTTTGAAATCACAGGCTCATGTGCTCTGGAGGCACGTTGCAGAGTAATTGTATTTCGTTTGGTTTCTTATTCCCTTTCGTTTTTGTATAACTATTGCACTGAAAACCTCTTCACAGTAATATAAATGTCGCCGGTATGCGATTTGTGTCTTCTTTGAAAACTAACTTGTTCTATTCACTCACAATATTTTCTGTTGACACTAACAATGGCCACTTTACTCTTCGTTCCCTAGCTTACATTCAGTTCTCCTCTGTTCTGCCTGGGGTCTATTTTTCTGGCAGTGTTAGTTGTACATTAACATCGATAGTAGTACAGGTAGGTTTACTAAAGAACAGTTTGTCTGTTTTAGACTGGAACATGGGTTCACTGAATGCAGTGGACTAGCGGCACAACGACATTATGTTGTTCCGTTCCCACTACGTCGACAACCACATTACACTTTGTTGCACTACTATGTGTTTCATGTTTACGTGTTGGTGATTACAGATTTGTCATTGTTGTGCAAGTATTTTAACAGAAACGTAGGTAACTGCATAACACCCTGAACAAAGCATAATCAATTATTACTCTGTAACGAGCCACCATAGACTACGGGTTCCTTGTAATGCACCTAACTCTTTCCGCTTAAATTGATCGTGTTGATATTTACTCGTGATTTTACCTAACGATAGTGTTAAATCACTGCTACGCTCAAATATAAGCATCGAGAGTAATAGTAAAGTATGAGAAACACACAAATTCAGGGGTATAATTTTTACAAATATCAGTGTAAAATGGCTGGTCACCAGTCCAAAGTGATGGACAGTTAATTTTCATAAATATTTTGAAATTAATACTATTGTATTTTAGTTTAACTAAAGACTGTTATAATGCAGCTCTGTAGAACGAAAATTAATGTTAACCAATAGTTAAATTCCGGTACTGACACAAAAATAAGAAATTTTCAGGGAAACAAAATATTCTTTTATCAGTCTGGCTTAAGTACCCAATTTTGTAATTGCAACGTTATTATTAAACTGAACGTCTTAATCAGTTCAGTGACACCTCATAGTAAGCCACATTGTTTGCGGATAGCCTACACTCCCTTTTGTCTGATCCACGTAGAGTTGTAACTGTTTTCATTTATTACTAACGATATAAAGAGCAAACAAAGACGATACAATGCCATTTTACTCCAAACAAGAAAGACAATGATAAATTTTCTTTTACATTTAGTGAATATACAATACTAGTATCTAAAAGAACCATTTTGTGAAAGATTCACTATTTTCTTTGCCAGAAGACTGAATTAAACTGTAGCAATCATTACTGTTACTAATCTGTTTGAAATATGTATATATCATCATTTGATAGAATTTCACTGCGCTTAAGGACGATGTAAAGATTATCGTATAGGTAATATGATTCTGGTTAGTAACTGATTTGCAAAAGTTCAATTAATTAGTAGATTAACACGGAGTAAGTTTCAGTGGTCCTATTCTTCAATGCCATTGACTGCATTGATGTGCGGTCGGCAGTCTCGTGTTGTCTCCGACGCCGAGGTGTATTTCTAGCATTTGCCACTCGCTCACACAAAGATAAAGTTGGCAAGGCCAACCATATTTTATAGTGGCAACAGTCTTCCGACCATTGGGCATCTGTGGAGCTTAAACACTGGGCCATTCCAGCAGTTTCATCATAAAAACTTTGTTGCGCTTGGGAGCGCCGGTCACTTCTGCTCAGCTGAAGCGCTGCCCTCCGACTTTCTCTCCACTGCCCGGCCCTCTAGCGGCGCCTTGCCAACCTACCCTGAGGTACGTGCTTCCATGTCTACTCTGTCTCTCAGAGATTAAGTAGATTATGCAAACTTGATCTATGTAATCTGAACGAGATAACAGCGGCACAATATATTCACAATTAGGTCTTTTGAAGTAAGCTCGTAACATCTCTTGGAAGGTCTGTATTAGTGGAACAGATTATGATACATCCAGTTGCCAGTACTGCTATCTTTGACATCATTAGCTGATAGGGTAGAAGACTATATTGATGACAGAAGGTAAACTGTGGGTTTATATTGATTCTTACTATAAGGGGCGATCAAAGTGTATCCGTTTGAGAGCGCTGCTGCAGCGTACACGCAACGTAGCGCGAATCCGATGCCGTTTTAGTCGGTGATTCAAAATTTCTGTTGCAGCCTGCTAGGGGCTACAGAAGGGACTTAGAAGATGAAACATTGATAAAAAGAAACCATGTCCGAATGTATCGTTCTGATATAAAATAAGTTTCAAGGTGCCATCATATTCAGGCCTCCCACTTCACTGTACTCACACAAGATGAGAAGAGGGCGCCGTCGTCAGTCCCAATTCTAACTATGACATCACATAATCTGCGTCCGACTACAACATCGGCTGCGAGAAACTAGGCTTGCCTGCGGTGCTCCATGGACGCGCCGCACTCTCGACTTTGAAGAGGACGTCCATGGTCACGTAGAAGAGAACTCGAGGACCAGTAGTCGAAACACTGCCCACGCCATGTGCTGCTACGGCACACGGGTAAGAGCCCATTATCTCCGTTACGTGTGTACTGTGAAGCGCGAGATTTGAAAGTGATCCGATCTTTAAATTTCTTTTATATCCAAACGTTACATTTCCGGACATGGGTTCCTTCTCAAGGCTTTATCTTCTAACTTCCCTCTATAATCCCTAGAAGCCTGCAATAGAAATTTTGAATCACCTGTATAAGCACCGATATGTAGGTAAGGGATCAGTGCGGCATTCCTGTCTTTACGATATGCGTGCAGTAAATGTGAAAACATGAACAAATGCGGCGTTATTACCAGACGCGTCCAAACTGGACTAACGTGCTGTTATTCTTTTCTTGACTGCCGAAGGACAAACACCGGTAAACATCCATCGGAGAAAGAAGAGTGTATATCAGGTAGCATGTCTGTCGAAAACCGTCGTTATGGAATGCGACAAGGGTTGCTGCCGCTTCATCATAATGCACGTCCCCATATCGTAAATGCCGTAACACAAAAGCTGCACCAGATCAAGTGCGAGACACTCGAGCATCCGCCCTATAGCCCTGATCTTTCCCCATGTGATTATCACGCCTCCGGTTCCTTAAAAAACGCCTTGAAGAGTCGACTATTCCTGTCAGAAGAGGATGTCGAGCAGTCAGTTACGGACTTCTTCAGGCAGCAGGAGATGGTGTTTTATCAAACGGGTAACGTCAACATAGTTTATCGGTGGGATGATTGCCTCAATGCTCACGGCGATTTTGCATGATGGCATACCAAGTCTAGACGGTACGGCCTTCGAAAGGAAATTTTTCATCGTCCTTTATACTTGTGGTGTCACCGCCAGACACAACACTTGCTAGGTGGTAGCCTTTAAATCGGTCACGATCCGTTAGTATACGTCGCACCCGCGTGTCGCCACTATCAGTGATCGCAGACCGAGCGCCGCCACACGGCAGGTCTAGTCTAGAGAGACTCCCTAGCACTCGCCCCAGTCGTACAGCCGACTTTGCTAGCGATGGTTCAGTGTCTACACACGCTCTCATTTGCAGAGACGACAGTTTAGCATAGACTTCAGCTACGTCAATTTCTACGACCTAGCAAGGCGCCATATTCAGTTCCTATAATTACTATCTTCAAGAATGTATTCTGAACAGATAATATTGTGAATCATGTACCATCAAGAGCGATGTTAATCATTAATGGATTAAAGTTAAGTATCAAACTAATTACGTCCGCTTTCTGAATTCTCATTCCTTGTCATGTTCCAGACCTCACGTCAGCATAGTTCTTCTCTCCTCACGCCAGCCTGCGTGAGCTAAAACGCGTGCATTTCGGCCTCCACTAGTAAAACGGTGTTGGCTCTTCTGCTAACACAAAAATATTCATTACCTTTTATAGCTGAACAAGTGAGTTTGCACAAAATTACACAGCAGATTTGATACATGAGTGAGGGGAAACACATTTATTTATTCGATCTCCGTATGGGATTACTGGCAAAACACAATATGATATTGCGTGTGGGGGCCGGAAGGAAGAACAAGGGAGGGAAAAGAATTTACCTCTAATAAGCAGAGTCACAAGACTTGTGCATTCTGGCTTTACCAAAAACAATAGTGTCGATCGATATATTAGTTCTGAAAAATGGGTTAATAATGCATGCAAAAGGAGCCAATACCACCCCGTGAACATTTGCGATAGCGGTTCCTTCGAAATGAGCCTCTGCTCTTGAACAGCTATTCAGTGGTCCATTCGCGAAAGAAGGTAAAACATTTAATGGACTTGGGGAAGTTCATCTGAACGAAAACATGCATCTCGAGACTGTTGTCTCAAAATGAACAACACATAACCAACGAAGTTAGATGACTTCTAACGTTACCATTAACCACCAAGCCATTCCATCAGAGTTTAACATCAGAGACAAGTACTATACCTACCTCCTTCAGAACTTGCTACTGGAATGACGACTTGAATAAAACGTCTGCTCTTTCCGCGACCAACATCTGAGTGATCCCTTCCACTTACGATTTGAATTCCACTTAATCTCTATGTAAGAAAACGAGTAATCTAATTTGGCAGCCAATAACGTACAAACATCAATTGTCTCATGAACCAGACAAGAGTCTGAAACTTTCTGGAAGATTAAAACTGTGTGCCGGACCGATTCGAACTCGGGACCTTTGCCTTTCGCGGGCAAGTGCTCTACCAACTGAGCTACCCAAGCACGAATCACGACCCGTCCTCACAGATTCAATTCTACCAGTACCTCGTCTCCTACCTTCCAAACTTCACAGAAGCTCTTCTGCGAACCTAGCAGAACTAGCACTCCTGGAAGAAAGGATATTGCGGAGACGTGGCTTAGCCACAGCCTGGGCGATGTTTCCAGAATGAGATTTTCGCTCTGCGGTGGAGTGTGCGCTGATATGAAACTTCCTGGCAGATTAAAACTGTGTGCCAGACCGAGACTCGACCTCGGGACCTTTGCCTTTCGAGGGCAAGTGCTCGTCGCAGAAGAGCTTCTGTGAAGTTTGGAAGGTAGGAGACGAGGTACTGACAGATTTGAATCTGTGAGGACGGATCGTGAGTAGTGCTTGGGTAGGTCAGTTGGTAGAGCACTTGCCCGCGAAAGGCAAAGGTGCCGAGTTCGAGTCTCTGTTCGGCCCAGAGTTTTAATCTGCCAGGAAGTTTCATATCAACGCACACACCACTGCAGAGTGAAAATCTCATTCTGCAGACAAGAGGCTGTTTTCTGTTCATATGCTCTCTACGTTAAATTTCGGAAACGGCCAATGGGAGAGAGGGAGGCTGACTTTCTGTCACCCCCTCGCAGCAAAATCGTGTGGAAAATTTCCACGTGAAACTAAAGAGAGAAGAAGACAAGGGGCGAGGAAGATAATGCGTGTTTGCGTAACCAATCTCCGGTCCCAGCTGGAAGAAGAATTATGGAACCTTTTAGAAAATATGCTGTTGCTGAACTTGCATCTAAGCCTACAGAGAGAACTTCGCTTTCCACTTTTGACCCTAGGTGAGTCCAGGTGTGTACCAAGATCAGTTATTCCGTCGACCTCACATCTCTAGGGGCCACCGGGCCCCACAATGTGAAAAACGCCCATTGTTAGACAACAGGAAGTGGCGCATCTCGCCTATGCGTCACCACCCAACCAGACATCTATAGAACAATGGCACTTTCCAACTCCCCTCAGACCACCTACTTAGGACACTTCTCATGGAGTGCTGCAGCCAGAACGGCTTACAGAGTGTTCGAGTGTGTGGTAACGTGTCTTCCGTCATGGATTCATCCTCTCTACACTAGGCGCTCTCTAGCCGATACCTAACTCAGGGCTGAGGCAAAGAACTAAAATTACACAACTAGTTGAAAATTTGTTGTCTTATCCCGGCTAATAACAACTGCTCATATTCTACCTGTACCACAAGATAGAACTGCATTACAACAGGAAGCTGGGATAAGGGATGTGTTATTTCTTGAGCTCCTGCAATTACCTTTGCCATTATTTAATCCCTTTTTCACCCTCATCCTTTTAGATCGGGTGGAAATTAAGTACTAAGCAGAGATAGATTTTAATGAAATGGTCCAGCCACCAATTAACGGAAACCGTTCCAAGCTGTTTTACAGTATGAAATTCTTCATACAAATATTGAAAGTTAATGATAATCTTTTATTACAAACAAGTAAAAATGAAATGCTAAATTGAAACGTAGAAAGTTTATAATGTGTTGTATGTTTCTGTAACAATCTTATACTAAAATACTCAGAAAATATCCCTGGACAGGCTGCGACATTTAGTCGGTGGAGTAGGTATTCCGCCTGTATATGGCTATTTCCCGTGGCTCTGAAGAAGTTCGTATGTACTGATATCTGAAGTGGCACAATCGGCGTGTACGTGTGAGAGAAAATAAACTGTTACATTGGTCACTTACGTCCTACTCTACGTTAAATGGATCTGCAAGTTCGTGTCTGTTGATTACCAAAGGCTGAGAGACACTACAAAAACTCATTGACTCAATTTTGAGACACCACAACAAGTACAATACTATAAGAGTCCTTGTCTTTGCAACATTTTCAAATCGCTTGAGGTTCCAGTCAACATCTTCCAAGTCGGAAGCTTGCTTCGTTGGCACTGTACGACCGGAAAATTTACATTCAATATCTTCCAATCTTTTCAAGAAGCATCCTGCCATTGCGACACATGTGGCAGGTAACACCCAAAACAATTTACCACAATGTTTCACTAGTCATATTTTTGCACATGTTAGATAAAAATATATAGAACCATAGTAAAATCTGTAGCTAATCCTTCTCTATGTGGAAATCGTGTTCCACTTTTCCAGTGCCATGCTAAACATTTCGTGTCGTCCATCGCATGTGTGCAAAACTGTTAAATGATTCAAACAGAAGCAATGTTGAGTTCTCACGAAATATGTCTGCAAGGACGATTTACCCACTTGAGTGGGATGTTGATTTGTTCTACCTTTCTCATTTCAGATACAGATCACGACTACTGTAACTGTCGTTAATTGTAGTTGTCGGAGTCGTAACTGAAGCGACGCTTCATCCATGTGCTGGGAAGCAGAAAGCCCAGTACAAGCTATCGCCATGGATGCATAGCCTCACTGGAATATATTTATGTCGAAATGCGGAATACATTTTCTGAAATTCTGATAGTCGGAATTCCCGCAATCTTTCATGACGGTGTTCTAAATTTGTGCGTCATCAGAAATGATATACAAGTGACAGGAATAAAACTTCAGACAAAACATACTCTGGGACTGTAAACAACGGTTGTTACCTGGAGAACTAGGAATCAAAATTCGGGAATACTATTACAGAACGAACAATTAAATCGTGAGTAGATATTTCCATTTGACTCTTCCACTCTTACAGATTAAATTCCATAATAGAAATATTTGGAGTTATATGTATAATTATCACAATATTTTATCACGCACATAGATATCTCTCAGCAGATATTCAAATATACGTGAGATAATAGTTACTGTTAATTTATCCATTTTAATGGTGGTTGAGCTCTGTGGCTGCGGATGAAATACAGCAACCTGCTGCTTTTTGTATAGCTTTATTTATTCAAAGCTTTCGGGCTTCCATCCATCTTCAATTAGAGTAATACATTTATGTCTTCGTCAATAATACGTTTCTATCGACTTCACTTCGAACGCTGCAGCTGCCCTATGCCAAATAACAATTTGCTTATCATCCGTGTTTCCAGAGTCCTCTATTTACTTTTAATTAATGGCTAGGTGCAGTTGCTTTTTTTCTGTGAGTTTATATTGTGTTGTGACGCAGGCGCAGGGCAGAGAAAAAACTTTTACGACTATTCTGATACTAAAAAAGAGCCTTACGTTTCCCATGAGACGCGGACGTGCTTTATTTCATCATACGCTCTATTTATTACAGTCTTCATATGCTTTTCTTAGAGAATAAAGTATCACAGAAATGGGATCTATTATCATGTGTTCCAACGTAAGCGCAAATCCGTTGGTCAATCGTACGAAGTTAAAATCTCAATAATGTTATTCGAAAAATTAATTTTTATACGAACCAAGAAAATTGTATTAGAAACTTTCACACTATAAATATTAGGAAACAAACACATCTGTGTCTACCTCAGCCAGACTACCCACAACAAAAACTAATGGTTCTTGCAATATCGATACTGGCATAAACGAAGGAAAAGCATGGAAATGAAATCATTGCGCTGAGGAAGTAATAAGCTGGCCGCTAATGGATGCTGGCTGGGAAATAGCTCGCATAAATTTCCAAGTGTGGCAACCCATTTCCCATAGCCTGGGAGGGCCAGCATCTGCGTGCGGTCATGTGGAACACCAGAGGAGAAGCTAAACGTCATTTCAAAATTGAAGTATCTCTTCCAGCCACGTATTCAGTGCGAAAAATATACAGACTTCGTTTGCGTTTGCACAGTAACCATTCGTTGGCTTCTTTTGCTCGCGAGAAAATGATCTAGCACGTGCCACTAGCAAGTATGAATCTATACATTACCTGATTTTGGTACAGTAGTTTAATTTTTATATTTGCAGGTAACCCGGTGATGTAGTTCAGGCAGTTCGCACATTCTTCACCTTCTTTAGTTACTACCACTGAAGCTGATTGTTTCGTGACCAGGATGTTACGAATGATTAGCGATCATTTGAATGAACATCATCAACGACAAGGGATGAAATGCTGTGGTTTACTTTTGAGTATATCCTGATTATTACTTTGTGACATAGCAACCCTGACTTTACCCCACCGGTCTCAGAAATTTGGGTCGTCCGTGATTTCTCAAAATCGCTTAAGGCTAATGCTGAGCTGCCTCGTTTGTAAAAGGTGCGGCGATTCCCCTCCCCATGCTCGCCTGTACTCAGTCACTAATGACTTCGGCGTCGATATGACGCTAAATCCTAATCCCCTAATGTACTCTTTCTAGTCACACGGATGCATTAGATGCATCAAAAGTGTTATTGTAAGAGACGCCAAATGTAATGCGTATAGTTTAGCAACTGGATAGTGGGTATTAGTAACGCAAGGCTTACAGAGTACAGATTGCGGCTTTATTGTGAGAAAAACCAGTGCATATTGTGTCTGTCTAACAGGCATAATGTGACCCGTGTTCCACCTCTAAAAAGTTACACCTTTCTCAATGTATGTTACGGAGAATGAATTGGATTCGATCGTGAACTGAAATCTGTTGGTTTCCATTCGTGATTTCTCTCAAAATACGGAAATTTTCTCACGTTTCTGGAGTGTTTGAACTTTTGACCACCGTTTTTTGTGTTCTTCCCGTTAAAAATTAGTTATAACAGGTATTTGTAACGTCGTCATTCCATAAACGAAAAATATCTAAGAGAAAATCATTATCTACACATTTAAATGTTTTGGGAAGATCACAAAAAAATACTAACTGCTGATATTTTGTTAACTGAGGCCTGTAACGTTTGGTGAGTAAATGTGCCAGTGGCATTCTAAGTCAAATGCGATTTGTGGAAACGAAACTAAGTCGAACTAAGTACAATTTTTCTCCACAAAATGAGCGACTGCTCTCGAGTACATTAATTTATTGCATCTTTTGAGAAACGTAAATTGGATAGAATTATTTAGATGTTTCCCTTTCCTATCTTATAAAGAGATTTAACAACAACATGTTTCAATCTGTCAAAAAAATTCCATGTGTTAGTGGTGCATTACACCATCACTAACGACACTGCAAGCCTGAAAAATTCTTCAGAATTCTGTTCTTGTTATTTTCACTGACTGAAATTTTTGTGGAATGACTGATATGTTTGACACTATTTTTACTTCTGTATTGGAAAATCATAAATAAAAGTTTATCTGTGATACCATCTTATAGAATGGCTGGCTGCCCGTACTGCAGAAAAACAAGGCTTTTAAAAAGTCGGATTGGGAGGCATGTTCGTTTCTGGATTGGGATACAATGATGTACGATTGCAATTCTTTCAGCCGTGGAAACTGACAGAGTTGCAAGAATCCAGTCAGGGCCATTATCCAACTTTCAGAAAAGAAAATAATTTACTATGGTAACGTGAAAATACCCACCAAACACAATCACACCAGGGATGTTCATTTCGTAATATCCAGTTCGCCCGCATTTCTAGTAGACCACACAGGGTGTAACTACATTTCCTTTTCAAACTTTGAGGACAGGTTCCTTACGCCAAAACAAGAAAAACAGTTACCTAAACATGGGCTCTAAAAAGCATACCCTCAGAGCTATAAGCACATCTCTTCTACTGAAAGCTCTTGGTTTCCAAATTTTGGGAAGAGGTAGTATGGACCAAAATAAGAAAAAAATTGTCCAGTAAACAGTGGCTCTAAAAGGTATATTTTAAGACCTATGAGCATTTGCTCACCTTCGCTACTGTGAAACACATCTCTTCTATTGAACAAGTGTTCATGGCTCTTATGGTATGTATTTTAGTGCCCGCGTTTACTGGACTTTTCTTCTTCTTTTAGACTATACTACCTCGTCCCAAAATATAGAAAGTAAAGAGCTTCCAGTGGAAGAGATCTGTTTTACAGTACCGAAGATGAACAACTGCTTATAGCTCTCAAGAGATGAATTTTAGAGCCTATGATTACTAAACTTTTTCTTGTTTGGGTATAAAGAGCCTGTCCTCATAGTCTGTTTTGGGAATTTAGTTATACTATGTATAAGTAACCAGAAGGGAAGTAAACACTGAATTTTGATTCTCTCGGCTAGCTACTTTTTTTGTCACTGACTTTGCAAATTCTATACGGATCACGTTGTATTTTTTCACAAGGTAATTCACGATCTAAAACACAGCATGCTCTAGCAAATGTAACTGATCTCCTGCGAGTTAACTCTGTCAGCTTGCTTTCCTTGCGAACCACATTTCGACGAGAGAATGGGGATCGACGTATGATGTGTGCTGCAAGTCACTTTTGCTGCCTTATCTCTTGTTAGTAGATAATTTGTTTCATTCACGAAATTCTACGATAAATACTTTGATGCGTCCTGTGCCACGGATATCTGATTGCATCTCTAAAAATGACTCCACGCATTGTTCGTGTCTCTTCGTATTAATTTTGATACCACGAGTCGTTTACACGGCCCCAACACACATGAGCAGAAATTTGTAAACCTGAATAGGCCGCAATTTACTTTTGAAAACTGAATAAAAACGTAGATCCAAATTTCTGTATAAAAACCGATCTCTAACGCCGATGACACATTACGCTACATTTAATTTTACTTCTGCTCATTCTCTGTTATTACTATATGAAATTGAAAAATGATTAATGAAGAGCTTCAAGTGTATAAATGTTAATTTTAATAATAAACAGCCTCAGTTGCACCGTTTACCTAGAATTTGCCTAGGTCTCAGTCGCGAAGTGGGGCCGAGGCAGTTTCAGATAAGTTTTATAGTCTGACGATAATTTATGGATTTGTAGTTTTAGCTTGACGATGTCCACTATGGAAAAACGGTAGTTACTGTTATTCTGATGAAGGGTGGGTTATCCCGACTGAAACCTAGGTAAATTCTAGGTAAACGGTACAACTGAGGCTGTTGATTATTAAAATTAATGAAGAGTTTTGCTACGTAAAATCGTTCCCAAACCAAGTTCACATTTAACTGTGAATGGTATTAGACTCAATATTCTATTTATAAATTACCATTTACAGACGTGAACTTTGCCGATTTCGCATATTAATGGAATGAAACAACTGTATCACTAGTGCAACGATTATTTCTGGCGTTGAGAATTACAGTTGGTAAATGTAGCCAACACTGACTTTAACATTTCGAACACGTTTCCAGGTCTGCGGCAAACAGGTGAAATTTGCGGCTTCCGGGCTTTTCCGTCACGAGAGTTATATAAAGGGCGATGATATTCCGCAGAAATTTTAACCGCGTTGTAACGAGGCTGAAATTTAAACATCTAATCTGCGATACGGTGTGCCAGACGTTCTCTTATTATGCCATGCCCATTCTTCCCTCGCTTCAGAGTGACTGCTAGCTCCCCCTCGCATTCTGAAACAACTTGGAGGATTCACTTCCCGGTGCTTATTGCCACCCACCCTCCCAGACTTATTGCTACTGCTTTATTCTACCTCCTATATCGTAGTGAATTCGTTCCAACATTTAATTCTGGATGTTTTAGTTAAGTCATCTAAGTTGAATTGAAATATTTATTGAAATTACAAGAAATACTTACCACACACATTTTAACTAAGACACACCAGTTCCATGTTTATCACAAGAGTGTCTCGTTAAGTGGAAAAGTGGGCAACTCTTAACGGTAAAACTCCTACTGTACTTGATTTTAGACGTCATCAGAATGAATATAACGTAACTGGGATGAAGAGAAATTAGCTCCATTTATCTGCTTCGGAAGGGAGGTAAGTGTTTAACGCCCGCTCGACGACGAGGTCATTGTAAACGAAACATCTCATTCGGAATTTGCCATCTTATCAAATTATTTTATGCTCACAGACGCTATATCGCTAGCTGTTCTCCAGGCTCCTTTAGTGTATTCATTTAATGTTGATAAATGTTCGAAAAAGATTGTAAATGTATAAGGTAGCATTTGGTGAGAAAAGTTATTTGGTCCACATTACACACCTCAGACGTCAGCTGTGACGGGGAAATCTTTAAACTCCATTAATTACGATAGCAAAGTCGTTTCGTCCATTATTTTATTGTTTGTCTAATACTGTCATAGCGAAGTTTTTACAGCTCGCCAATACTCATTTTTCTATAATGTTAGAACACTTGTCAATGGTATTTCAGACCTTTAACCCCAGTATAACCTTAAATTTACTGTTTCATTAACTCTTATGCGATCTTTCCATTTTGTCCATGTAACTTTCTTTCTCTCAAATAACTATGTATAGAGAAGACACTAGATTTTAATCATGTATACGTCTTTAAGAGTGTCTAGCGTTCTGTTAATTTTTCTTTCTTTGTTAAGCTCCGAATGTCTGTCATATTTTGATGTTCAGATGTAGGGCAATTATATCTCGTGTTTCCTTGCATGTAGTTTCTTGTGAAGCACGATCCTCTACCTTCTCTGACGTCATCTTGTCATTTGCGTAAAGCTCATTTCATACATCTAGAGAAAATGGTAAGGGAGATTAATGTTTAATGTCCCACTGACAATGACGTCATAGAAGGAAGAAGATTATGTCATTAGTAGGAGGGCACTGCCGCTTCTGGCTCAAAATCTGATGATGTCATCTTCTGAATTCCTAGAATCGCTGACATCAGCATTGGCATTTGAGCAGTTTTTGACTTTAGCATCAGCATTCCCAGAATCGCCAAAGTCAACATCAGTATTCCTGAAATTGTTAATGTCAGTCTCTGAATTCTCCTCCTCCTCCTTGCCCCACACCCCACACACACACATACACAAGTTCCATGGGCAATGGCTCTATGTAAGTGCTTCGACATCATCATCCACTCAGCCCTGGAGGTCTGACGTTTCAGTAAAAGGTGTGGAAACTCAGCTCCATACCCCTTGAGAAATTTTGAATTTTTTATTTTGGTAGCATGAGCGTCTTCTTGCTTCTTTTGCTCTCTGTACTTGGGATGAAGGGGTTCTCACTGCATTCGACCAATACGCTCTCCATTCTAGCTGGCTGCTTAGGTATTTGTTGTAATACAATATTTTTTTTATCACATCAATTATGTGACGCTCTAAGGAGGAACACACACTGTAAAATGACGATGTCTTAGAACAGGGTGAAAAATGTTTGTCAAGTGGCACCAAATCCAGTGGGAGGACCTGTGCCTGAATGTATCTGAATGATCTGATGGCGTTGTATCTGCGTATACACGGAGTATGTGCCGTAATTGTGGCGTTTATACCAGCATAACACCACCGTTACGCCAGTGTAACACTGGCGTTATGCTTGTGTCACACTGATGTCGCATTAGCACCATGTTATGTCAATGCTATCATGCCCTGCTGAGACCCATAATCAGTTCAGTGCTCAAAGTATCTGAATTATTTATCTATCAGATGCTGTAGTGAGGAGCAGAAAAAAATGGTTCAAATGGCTCTGAGCTCTATGCGACTTAACGTCTGAGGTCATCAGTCGCGTAGAACTTAGAACTAATTAAACCTAACTAACTTAAGGACATCACACACATCCATGCCCGAGGCAGGATTCGAACCTTCGACCGTAGCGGTCGCTCGGTTCCAGACTGTAGCGCCTAGAACCGCAAGGCCACTCCGGCCGGCTGAGGAGCAGAGTTAAATGCCATACATCAGATGGTGTGTAAGTTACTCGTTGATTGACGCCACATTGAAGCAGTTGGCACAGAGCAGAGTGGAGCACATTAGAAATACTGTTTGTCGATACAAGCTGTAGCTGTATATTTCAGCCTCCAGCCTGATAATACCATGTTCTATAGCCGAGGAAGACGTAAAAGTTTCTGTCAGTCGCGTTTGTGACCACTTTATAAAATCTATAATTCGACCACCTATGACTTTGTTCACTCTGGGACTTCTGGTTTGACACATAACTTTGTTATTTATTTTTAATCTATATTGGGAGCTCAGTCACGTTAAACAGTCAATGTCTACTGTCTTATTGTTGTCCACATTTGCATTTCTGTTTCCCTGGCAGTTTCTTTCCATGTGGAAGATGTGGTTTCTTATTAGGTAGATACACATCTACAGTTTATTAAAATTACCGGCAAAATCTTGCATTAATTGTGTGTCTGACTGGCGGATATTCTACTTTTTAACAAAAATTGTCAGTGAAGTTACTATAATGAACGACTGCATTCAAGTTTCTTATCTAGCAGCATAGTATCGGAAATTTTTTTCTTTAAAACCATCACAGATGTTGAGACTGTACAAAAACACACAATTATTTTTTGCGTCCATCACCTTGGCTGTAAAATTGGCAATTAAGTAAGACACCAAATCCGAAAACTGGTAATACAGCTGTGCAGTTGGTAAACTGGTATGCCAAACAAATGGAAATTGGTACAATTGGTTGAGAAATTTGCAGTTTGATAGGATTAAAAATACAGAAATTGGTAAAATACTATATGATTGAGAGATTAGTAGGGAGCCAAATCAAAAATTTGTAAAATTGATAGGAGAAATCAAATGCAGATGTACCAGCCAGAAAATAGTTGGCAGGTGTGTGGGTACATCTACAGCTACATCTACGTGATTACTCTGCTATTCACAATAAAGTGCCTGGCAGAGGATTCAATGAACCACCTTCAAGCGGTATCTTTACCGATCCACTCTCTAACGGCACCCGGGAAAAACGAGCACTTAAATTTTTCTGTGCGAGACCTGATTTCTCTTATTTTATTATGATGATCCTTCACGGTTTTCTTTATTCAGGGTCAATTGCCACTTTTCGCAAATACAGATATCTCACCTAAATGATTTTGCAATTGGTTTTGATTATCTGATAACTTTTCAAGTCGGTAAATGGCAGCATCATATGTAAACAATCTAAGATGGCTACTAAGATTGTCTCCTATATCATTAATATAGATCAGGAACTATAGAGGTCTTACAACACTTCCTTCGGGAACGCCGGATATTACTTGTGTTTTACTCGATGACTTTCCGTCTATTACTACGAACTGTAACCTTTGTGATAGGAAATCACGAATCCAGTCGCACAGCTGAGGCGATATTCCATAGGAACGCAGTTTAGTTGGAAGGCGCTTGTGAGGAATGGTGTCGAAAGCCTTCTGGAAATCTAAAAATATGGAATCAATTTGACATCCCCTGTCGATAACACTCGTTACTTCATGAGTATAAAGAGTTTTCTGAATCCGTGCTGACTATGTGTCAGTAAATCGTTTTCTTCGAGGTAATTCATATTGTCCAAATACAGTATACGTTCCAAAACCCTACTGCAAATCGACGTTAGTGATATGGGCCTGTAATTCAGTGGATTACTCATACTTCCCTTTTTGGGTATTGGTGTGACATGAGCAATTTTTCAGTCTTCAAGTACGGATCTTTCTGTGAACTATTGAATCAGCATACTCTGAGAGGAACCTGACTGATATACGATCTGGACCTGGGGCCTTGGCTTTATTAAATGATTTAAGCTGCTTTGTTACACGGAGGATATCTATGTCTATGTCTCTCATCTTGGCAGTTGTTCTTGATTGGAATTCAGGAATATTTACTTCGTCTTCTTTGGTAAAGGAGTTTCGGAAAACCGTGTTTAATAACTGCTTTAGTGGCAATGACATCAGTGACTTCACCGTTGTTATCGCGCAGTGAAGGTATTGATTGCGTCTTGCCACTGGTACGCTTTATGTATGACAGGAATCTCTTTGGGTTTTCTGCTAGATTTCGAGACAGAATTTCGTTGTGGAAATTACTAAAAGCATCTCGCATTGAAGTACTCGCTATATTTCGAACTTCTGCAAAACTTTGCCAGTTTTGGGGATTTTGCGTTCTTTTACATTTGGCCTGCTTTTTTCGCTGCTTCTGGGACAGCGATCTGACCCGTTTTGTGTACCATGGGGGATCAGTACCATCACTTATTAATTTATGTGGCATATATCTCTCAATTGCTGTCGATACTATCTCTTTGAAATCATTCCACAACTTTTCTGCCTTTACGTGGTCGGATCGGAAGGAGTGAAGACTGTCTCTTAAAAAGGCGTTAAGTGCATTTCTATCACCTTTTTTAAATAATATACTTTGCGTTTCTTTTTGATGGTTGTAGGTATTCCGGTATTCAGCCTAGCAGCAACTGCCTTGTGGTCACTAATCCCCGTATTCGTCACGATACTCACTATTTGTCAAGGATTATTTGTTGCTAAGATGTCAAGCATGCTTCCGCTACCATTTACGCTCCGAGAGAGCACATGAACTAATTGTCCAAAATAATTTTCTGAGAAAACATTCAGTACAATCTCGGGTGAGTTTTATGCCTGCCGCCGGCTTTAAACGTACAAGTTTTCCAGCATATCGAGGGTAAATTCAAGTCACTACAGACTATAATTGTATGCGTGGGGTACCTACAGGGTGTTTCAAAAATGACCGGTATATTTGAAACGGCAATAAAAACTAAACGAGCAGCGATAGAAATACCCCGTTTGATGCAATATGCTTGGGACAACAGTACATTTTCAGGCAGACAAACTTTCGAAATTACAGTAGTTACAAATTTCAACAACAGATGGCGCTGCGGTCTGGGAAACTCTATAGTACGATATTTTCCACATATCCACCATGCGTAGCAATAATATGGCGTAGTCTCTGAATGAAATGACCCGAAACCTTTGACAACGTGTCTGGCGGAATGGCTTCACATGCAGATGAGATGTACTGCTTCAGCTGTTCAATTGTTTCTGGATTCTGGCGGTACACCTGGTCTTTCAAGTGTCCCCACAGAAAGAAGTCACAGGGGTTCATGTCTGGCGTATAGGGAGGCCAATCCACGCCGCCTCCTGTATGTTTCTGATAGCCCAAAGCAATCACACGATCATCGAAATATTCATTCAGGAAATTAAAGACGTCGGCCGTGCGATGTGGCCGGGCACCATCTTGCATAAACCACGAGGTGTTCGCAGTGTCGTCTAAGGTAGTTTGTACCGCCACAAATTCACGAAGAATGTCCAGATAGCGTGATGCAGTAATCGTTTCGGATCTGAAAAATGGGCCAATGATTCCTTTGGAAGAAATGGCGGCCCAGACCAGTACTTTTTGAGGATGCAGGGACGATGGGACTGCAACATGGGGCTTTTCGGTTCCCCATATGCGCCAGTTCTGTTTATTGACGAAGCCGTCCAGGTAAAAATAAGCTTCGTCAGTAAACCAAATGCTGCCCACATGCATATCGCCGTCATCAATCCTGTGCACTATATCGTTAGCGAATGTCTCTCGTGCAGCAATGGTAGCGGCGCTGAGGGGTTGCCGCGTTTGAATTTTGTATGGATAGAGGTGTAAACTCTGGCGCATGAGACGATACGTGGACGTTGGCGTCATTTGGACCGCAGCTGCAACACAGCGAACGGAAACCCGAGGCCGCTGTTGGATCACCTGCTGCACTAGCTGCGCGTTGCCCTCTGTGGTTGCCGTACGCGGTCGCCGTACCTTTCCAGCACGTTCATCCGTCACGTTCCCAGTCCGTTGAAATTTTTCAAACAGATCCTTTATTGTATCGCTTTTCGGTCCTTTGGTTACATTAAACCTCCGTTGAAAACTTCGTCTTGTTGCAACAACACTGTGTTCTAGGCGGTGGAATTCCAACACCAGAAAAATCCTCTGTTCTAAGGAATAAACCATGTTGTCTACAGCACACTTGCACGTTGTGAACAGCACATGCTTACAGCAGAAAGACGACGTACAGAATGGCGCACCCACAGACTGCGTTGTCTTCTATATCTTTCACATCACTTGCAGCGCCATCTGTTGTTGAAAATGGTAACTACTGTAATTTCGAAAGTTTGTCCGCCTGAAAATGTACTGTTGTCCCAAGCATATTGCAACAAACGGTATATTTCTATCGCTGCTCGTTTAGTTCTTATTGCCGTTTCAAATATACCGGTCATTTTTGAAACACCCTGTATTTGAAATGAGACGCAAGTTTTCTTTGAACTGTTCAGCAACTATAACTACTGAATCGGGGAGCGGGGGGGGGGGGGGGGGAGGGGGGTAAAACGATCCAATTAATAGCATAGTCCGATTGTCAGGTATAACCTCGACCCATACTATTTCGCAGGAACTATCTACTTCAATTTGACTACAAGGCAAACTACTTCTGACAGTAATAAATACTCCACCATCAACTATATTTAATCTATCCTTTCTGGACACTGTTAGATCGTTTGAAAAAATGTTGGCTGAACTTATTTCCGTCTTTAGCCAGCTTTCTGTACCAATAACTATTTGAGTTTCAGTGCTTACAGCTTGGAGATCTGGTTGTTTCCCAACACAGTTACGACAGCTACAATACCGATCGTTTCTACAACTATCTTACTGTGTTTTACCTGGTCCCTTTTAGACGAACACCCTCTCTGTGGTTCCCTGAGACCCTCCAACCTAAAACACCGCCCAGTTCCTTCCACACAGCCCCCGCTACCCGTGTAGCCGCCTCATGTGTGTAGTGGACTCCTGGTCTATTAAGCGGAAACCAGAAAGCCACCACCGATGGCGCAAGTCAAGGAATCTGCAGCCTGAACGGTCACAGAACCGCCTGAGCCTCTGATTTAAACCCTCCACTCGGCTCTGTACCAAAGGACGACAGTCGGTTCTATCGAGGATGCTGCAGATGGTGAGCTCCGCTGTAATCTCGGAAGCAAGACTGGCAATCTTTACCATTACTGCTAGCCGCCTGAAACCAGAGAGATCTCCTCCGATCAAAAGCGACACACGTCATTGGTCCCGACATGAGTCACGACCTGCAGTTGGCTGTTCCCTGTACTCTTCATGGCGTCCGGAAGCCCACTTTCCACTTCTGTAATGACTCCCTCCAGTATGTACACAAAGTGCACACTGGCTTCCTTCCCCTCCTTGGCAGCTCTATGTTCCTAAGAGGCCCCATTATGCACCTTACGTTGGAGCTCCCAACTACCAGCACACCCACCCCCTGTGAAGGCCCAGACCTCGCCGGCCGAGAAGCTTCCTCTGAAACTGGGTGGACGACTGCATCCAGCCTAGAGACTTCCTCAGCTACATATAACGCCTGAAACATGTTTGTCAAACTAACCGGGGAGGCCCTACGATCAGCCCCTCAGAAAGATTTTCGCTTCCTGCCAGACATTGGAATGATCTCCCACTCGACCACAGGTGAGGGGTCAACCTCAGTGCAGGCAGTTCCTGGGGCAGCCACAGTAGTGCACCGATTAGGGGGTCACGTGGGACATGCTCGGCATCCCTCACATCCCCGTATCTGAGCCCCCACAGTGATGCCCCTTGGCAGCAGCCTCAAGCTGTGTGAAGGAAGCCAACGCAGCCTGGAGCTGTAAACAATGGGTCGCCAACTCATCTCGCATCTGTACACAGCAATCACTGTTCCTATCCATTACCACAGTCGCTCCTATTTGAAGCTCATAAAAATAGGTAACAAACGAATGGTGTACTCGGCTTATTAGCAGCAGGATTTCGTAGTACTCTCTCACTGACAGTCTAACTGATACTGAGCTACACTAAACAAAACAAACGAAAGCCTATACGATACGAGGGTCGATAACAACGACGGGACTGTACGCTACACTGTTATAAAAATAAAAATAAAAGTTTGTGCCCAGTAAGCACTCGAACATGCAACATCCATTCTTGCAGATGCTCATTTACATTAAAATATTCGAGTACTTTGCGTTTATGATTCCTCAACTGCTGGTATCCATCTGTGCTGTAGTGAGAGGCAGTGCAAAATAATGATGAAGTCAGATGCTTTGACACTGCATGTCAATTACTCAGTAGTAGCAGGACTAAACTTTCAGTTCTTTAAGTCTCGACTTGTCCCTGTACAGATGGATTTTTACTGAGTTGGTGACTGCTAAACTTATTGAATAAGTTCTTTTTCAAGTACCTAGCTTGTCAGGACTCATTACAATCAAACATTATGTGTCATGTGTAAGCCAGCAACTATGCCACTGTGCAAGTGCTACACAAAGCAGTGGGAAAATCATATTTTTTCAGCACCATGCCATCAAATAAGTCTGTTACCCAACTACGATTGAGTTCTTCAACCATTGGCTGAAATGTCAGTCCTTCAGAGCTCTGGGGATGCAGCACAGTTGTCAAGAGCACGATGACGTCGACAAACAGATGTAGCGCCATTGGCCATGTGGAGAGGGGTGAGAGAGACGAGGAATATCCAGGAATGCTGATGCTGACTTCAACGGTTCCAAGAATGCTGATGCTAATGTTTGCTATTCCATGTTGACTGATGCTGGCACTGGCGATTCCAGGAATTCTGATGCTGTCAACAGCATTTCCAGGAAGGCTGATGCTGACAATGGTAACTTTTGAGCCAGAACCAGCAGTGACCTCCTACTGTCTTTTATCAAGGAGCCATCCAGCATTTCACATTAATCCATTTAGGGCAACCTCAAAAATTTCAAGTCTGGATGGCTGGATAGGAATTTGAGTCACGTTCTTCCCAGGTGGGAGTCCTGCATCCTTAGTAGATGCGAAAGAAGGTACAATAAAACTGGTAGCTATTTTGACTGACGCTCCTACTTCTACATCCTAGATAGGCTCGAGTCCCTGCCCATCACATTATTTTCATCTGGCAGGAATTTTCAAATTAGCGCACACTCCACTGCAGAGTGGAAATTCAGTCTAGAAAAATCCTCCAGGCTGCGGTTAAGTCATGCCTACCTATATCCTTTTTCCCAGGAATGTTCATCGTATAGGGCATGCTGGAGAACTTCTGTGAAGTTTGGAAGGTAGGACATGAGGTATTTGCGAGTGTAAAGCTGCGGGTGATTGGATAGCTCAGTCTTAGAGCATTTACCCAGGAAAGGCCACGGTCCCAGTTTCGAGTCCCAGTCCAGCACACAGTTTTAATCCGCTAGGAAATTTCAAGCATACCATAGTATAGTAGGACACTGAAGATCATGAGAACTGATTCTTCCGTCTACACCACGCCTTCAGCACAAACGCTACTGTTTCATAATGATCATATTACTGAATTTCGTTCCGGTCGTTTGCAACTGGATTAAGGAAAGTGGAAAACACTAACAAAGTACAGCAGACCTCCAGAGGAATTCTGAAATGACGGGGGACCATGTGCTCATAGGAACAAGTATTTTTCTAATACATTAGTTTTCAGTTAATAGTTTTCCTATAACTCAACAAAGCCAATGCAGACGCTATACACATGAAATCACGCATAGTCAGTAATATGAAATACATAAATTATTTAGTCTACACTTTCGAACCTTACTTTATAAAAGTGCATAAACTTCCCAGAAATTTTAATACTGTACCTGGCAATGAAGTCACTTCACAATATAAATCACTAATATGAAACTCTATAACGTTACTCACTCATTGTTAAGAAAACCTGCGATAATATATATCTTGAATTCTGGAAAACCTTTACTATTACTCTTCGACTTCATGTAGTACAACACTAAGGTACGAAATCAGTATGTGACACAGGGATATATCTCTTGTTTTACGCCTTCACACACATGAAAATTCGTATAGAATACATATTCAGTAAATAGCATAAAAAGTTTATTCCCGAATTTACATAACTGGGATAAACTATGCCTGAAGAAAGTAAGATGCAATATCGAGTCTGAAGAAGTCTGTTCCGTCGATGCAGCCTTTTCTCACCACAACTCATACTTGGCACATGAGATTGGTATTTGGTTCTTCTTGTCGATGCGGCTTCTATAATCGTGCCAGACAGCTAACAGTGTCAGTCGTCCATACTTCGACACGCAGTGTCATCCGAAGTTATTCCATCCAGCCACTGTTGCCAGAGTGAGCAGTTCGTACGTGGCTGTTCCGTATGGGTTCACTACATGCATTTTTCCGACTGTGTGTTGGGTCGGCGCGTACACATGTAGCGTGCTCTCGCCTTCTCCCTACTACAAAGCTGCTTCTCACAACTTTTTCTATGCATCATCTTTCTAGTCGACATTTCAAATACACAAATATACCTCGTATACCTTATCATTTTTTCTTAACACAAACATTAGTTACAATACGTCCGTATGACACCCGATATTAATAACGTAACTTGCACGTAAATCTTTCTTAATAGAATTTAATTACTAAACGTTTGAAAAAATTATTCTATTTATAATGTGTACATGCGACACCAACTGATAGTATTACATACAGACTCATATACTTTTTTCAGGCGGTATTGTTGAATGAACGACTACTTTTCCGATAAGATATTTTTTATTTCACAAAAAATGGTTCAAATGGCTATGAGCACTATGGGACATAACTGCTGCGGTCAGCAGTCCCCTAGAACTTAGAACTACTTAAACCTAACTAACCTAAAGACATCACACAGATCCATGCCCGAGGCAGGATTCGAACCTGCGACCGTAGCGGTCGCGCGGTTCCACACTGTAGCGTCTAGAACCGCTCGGCCATCCCGGTCGCCTTTATTTCACATTCAAGGTACTTTCCCCAACAAGTGACAAATGATATTTTCGCTTCAGTCCCCATTATCTGAAAAAATTGACTTCAAGTTTTGAAAGGAATCTGATGCGTAAACTTAAATCGGTCACTTTGTTCCCAATATTTGGCTGAGTTCAACGTGTTTTATGCCACTAACGAAATTTTTGTTACACTTTCCGCTACACAGGTAATTTTATTGCGAATAAAATATCTCGCATTGTCAATAAATACTGTGTTAGTAAGTTTTTTATCTAATTTTTTTATAGGTTAGGCCGATATATATTCGTTGGTTGATCTGAGTTAAGAGACTAAACAGCAAAGTCATCAATCATTTGGCCTTAGCACGTCCGGAGTTAGAGACGTCCGCCGTAGAGTTGAACCGATTATGATAGTATATAGGAGTCGTAAAAATTGACGCACCAAAGGCAAGACTGATGCCAGAGCTGAGAAATAATTTACGGAGGAGCAAACGTATATTGATCGGGCCGGTACGTGGGGCAGAGTAGACGACGGGCCGCATTTGACCTCACGGCAACCCGATTAAAGGCGAAGACAGTTGAAGAGTAAAGAATGTCTTCTAACCGAGGAAATCGTAACAGTAAATGTGGGAATGCTAAAAGCGCAATGTAGATCAGTTAGACCACCAGTAATAGAAGTAAGTGTGATAAATCAGGTAAGCAGGTGGGTGGAGCCAGGCGAGGCCGTCCAGGCCTCTGCATCCGAGGGTGATTGCCGCACCCCCATTTCTGTCAAAGAGTTGAAGAGGGGAACAGCACCCCCCTGTTCAACGAAGTACTGCCCATACAATGGAAAATATGCTGCGGCTGGAAAAGGGGCTGACCGCATCTAAAAGCATTGAAAGCAGAATAAATGGTTCAAATGGCTCTGAGCACTATGGGACTTAGTATCTGAGGTCATCAGTCCCCTAGAACTTAGAACTACTTAAACCTAACTAACCTAAGGAGATTACACACATCCATGTCCGAGGCAGGATTCGAACCTGCGACAGTAGCGGTCGCTCGGTGCCAGACTTAAGCGCCTGGAACCGCTCGGCCACACCGGCCGGCTAAAGCTGAATAAAAGAGAGATTGCTGAGGCAGGCGTCAAAGGAAGTAGGATAGAGGGTCCCCCAACCTAGTATGCGGCCGGAGACACCCCAACCCCAACCATCCCATCCCGGCCCGAGAGTAACGTTTTACCTGAAAATAAGAACTACTTTTACCGAGAAAACAGAGAACCGCTTCAACTGTCCATGAGTCGACCAGAAACACAAAAAGATAAGAATCTGGAAGTCACTGCTTCGCATAGAGAGCTGGAAGGATGGGTCATTCCACCAGGGCGTGAGCTATTGTCTGTAGGGCTTCGCACGACGTGCGGATGGCTCGCTACATAAAATAATACTATTGGTTAACGTCCTATGACACTTGCGGAAGTGACAGAGACCTTTAGATTCCTTCCGGGAGGAATGGAAGGAGGAGTGCTACGTATCAGTAGTCTCCTTGATAATGCGGAGGTTATTAGTGGGAACAGCAGCCCACCATGTTGCATCTCCAAGTGAGGAGAGCTTTTATTTCCACCCGCAGATCCACACGTGGGATCGTCGAAGCAAACATTCTGTGAGTAAACGCTTGTCTAGCCAAACGGTCAGCCAGTTCATTTGCCTTGAGACTCAGAGAAAGACAACTGAGCAGGCAGTACGACTAAAGTCAGAGAGCAGGTCACGAATAGCATATACCATAGGGTGACAAGAATAACGTCGATCAGTGGCCTGGAGACTGCTCATTGAGTCACTACAAATTAAAATGCGTTCAAGGGAAGTCTGTTTCGTAAAAAGTAGAGCTCTGTTAATGGCTATCAGCTCGGCCGTAGAAACACTAAAAGTTCCCAACAACAAATGTTGTTGTTGACCGGCGGGAGAAATATAAACAGATTCCGTCCTATCCATGGATTTAGAGACCTCAGTGTCTGTGACGGTAGTACCGTGGTACTCTTGAAGAGCTGAAAAGAACGAACGTTGAAAGATCATGGCAGCAGCTAAAAGTTTAGGACCTTCGAGTAATAATAAATGGATCATATTTCAAAACGGTCATGTTACCGCCTTGAGCTGCTGATAAAATTCTTTATTTAATAAATCAGTTTCAGTTGACTGGCCATTAGCAGGTTCATAAAAGTATTCAGAGCATCCTGCCGGGCAAAATATAAAATCGTTAACGTCGGAAGATTTTATATTTCATCTAACGTGATTCTGCGAATACTTTTACGAACCGAAAGTGGCTGTTAAAATAAGGAACTTTATTAGCAGTTCAAGGCAGTAACATGACATTTTCCAGATATTTACGAGATGTGAGTTACTACCTGCTGAAAATTTCGATCCTAATACGCAATATGGTTGTGTGGGAAAACACGAGGAGCATATTCTAAGGAGGTTAGACAAACGGACGTAACGGCAGAGGATCTCGAGCCGCATTGCAGCTGCTAATCCCATCTAAGGGCAGGTGTCACGGAGTCGATGACCCTCGTATGAAAAATATTGTCGTAAGGTGGATGATTAGGAACTGCTGACTGGTGACTGCGTAAGTGAACTTCAGTTGGTACAGTCAGAACTCAAAAGGGAATATCCCCGCTTTGGTAAGGAGGCTGCCTGCAGGATAGTCCGAAAGACGTCAGTGGACTGTGTTACTCCATGATGATGGAGTGGGTTGAACAGTATCGCAGCTGAAGTTGCCGCCAAGCCGCAAACATTATAACCATAATGAAATGGGAACGACACCAAGGCCCAGTAAATGTGGAGGAGAGTAGTGCGGCCCGTACCCCATGAGGTGTGGGCAAGGAAGCAGAGAGCGTTAGGCTTCACACATTCAGCAAGTCTTTAGATGACGAATGTGGGGCAGTCATGTCAGCTCTTTATCAAGGAGCAGTCCCAAAAATCGGGACTGTGCAACAACGCCCGGGTGCTTGGGTAGCCAAGTGGAGTTCTATGTCAGGATTTACCGAGCTACAACGACAGAAATGCGTGAGTCGTGTTTTCTCTGGAGAGGACTGAAAACCATGCGAAAGGGAGCCTTCAGATAGCGTCTTGCAGCTGGTGTTCAGCCAGGTTTACAGAGTGGGAGTCATATCAAATGTAAAAGTCGTCGATGTACGAGTATAGTGCCATGGTGACCAGTGGCCTAACAGACGACACTGTCCCTTTGATGGTAGTGAGGAAGTGTGTAACATTCAACATGGAGCTCTGCGGGATGCCTTTCTCTTAGATCCGTAGGAAGCTTAGTGATGTACCAAATCCAACCCCGAACCAACGTTGGAATAAAAACTGAACAATAAAAATAGGTAGGGTACGTCGAAAACCCCATGGAGGGTAAGTAAAATGTGGTGGAGCCGAAAGATGTAGTATGCCTTATGTAGATAAAAAGAGGCTGCAATGAGATGTTAGAGTTTAGAAAAAAACCGCCTAATTGCTGTTTCCAACTTAATCTAACAGTCGGTTACGGATCGTCTCTCCCGAAAACTACACTGACAGGGGGACAAAAGGCCCCGTGATATGAGAACCCATCATAGCCGGCGGACTACCTTCCTTTCAAGCAGTTTACAGCGTTTCCAGAATGAGATTTTCACTCTGCAGCGGAATGTGCGCTGATATGAAACTCCTGGCAGATTAAAACTGTGTGCCGGACCGATACTAGAACTCGGGACCATTGCCTTTCGCGGGCAAGTGCTCTACCAAGTGAGCTACCCAAGCACTACTCACGACACGCCCTCTCCTCGTAGGAGAGCTTCTGTAAAGTTTGGAAGGTAGGAGACGAGGTACTGGCAGAAGTAAGGCTGTGAGGACGGGGCGTGAGTCGTGCTTGGGTAGCTCAGTTGCTAGAGCACTTGCCCGCGAAAGGCAAAGGTCCCGAGTTCGAGTCTCGGTCCGGCACACAGTTTTAATCTGCCAGGAAGATTCAGTTTACAGCGGTCTTTGGTGAGTCTAGTCGGTCAGTACTTATTGATAGACTATGGGGTTTTGCCTAGATTAAAGTTTGGGACGATGACACTGTCGAGTAATTGCGAAGGGAAGACACCTTCTAGTAAAACTGGTTTGAAGGTCCTGAGTAGTTGGAGTCTTTGAGTAATATCCAAATGCAGTATCAGCATTATGAATCAAATCAGGACCTGGAGCCGTACCGTGCGACGAGTTATCAGCCTGAAGCAGTTCTGTAAGTGGTGGGTTCATTATACAGGACGTTTCAGTAATACCTTTACAAAAGGTACTGTTGTCGGCAGCAGTCTTCCTGGAAATGGTGCTGACAGCATCAGAATTTCTGGAATCGCCAAGTTCCTTACTCCAAAAGAAGCAAAATAGATCGAATAAACATATGTCCGAAAATCCTTCATTTTCGAGTTATTAATGAAAGTTTACAATTTAGGCGATTGGAGCTCGACAACATATAAACTCATAATAAGCGCTTAAAATGCCCTTCTGTTGCTTCTAGACACGAAGACACTCATCGAATCATGGACTGACACACTCTTTCAGACACTTCTTGATGGTCCTGAATGGTTTCGCCGGCTTCCATGACACGCCGATGATGTGTTTCTGCACCCGGTTGCTAAAGAGACCAGTTGTTTAAGGTGTCCTCAAATACAATTATCCAAAGGATTAGGGTCATGGAACGTGCAGATCATAGAACTGATCCTCTACCTGTCCATCTGTCATGGTAGACACCGGCCAGTGCATCTCGAACACTGAGACTGAAATGTGCTGGAACTCCATTAAGCATAAACCACATGCGTCTTCTTATTTGCAAGGGTACAACTTCCAGTAGGCCTCTGAAGGTGTTCTCATTTAAGTCCCCGTAAACAGCACATGTAAGACGTGCTGTGAGAACGTACGGCCCTACTAGACTGTGACCTATAAATCCAGCCCACATGTTAATTTTAAACTGATGCTGATGTCTAGTCTGTACTATGACGATTACGATCGGTCCATATGTCTTACTTGTGGAAATTTTTTATTCGATGTCTTCTAAACGTAGAATCGTCTGTATACAAAACTGAAGAAACAAACAATATTTCGGCAGTTTGTGCAACAGACCATCAGTAAAAGTTCTCCTGTGGTGGGTGATCGGCATTCGTAAGGCTCTGCATTCGTTGAAGATGGTAAGTATACGTAAGCTGTTCGTGAAGTATTCTCCATGCTGAACTTGGAGATGTACCACATGCCCGGACCGCTTGTTTTGCGCTGATACTTGACTCTTCTTTGACAGCCCACAGTATTTACTCATCCTATTCGGGCGCGTGTACAATACTTGGTCTTGCTCGATCAGTAGTCTGCGACTCTCTGCTATGGATCATGTCCCGTCAACGCGATGATACACACCATCAAATGTTGAATGACTCGGCTCTCTTCGGACTGCAAAAGCCGTATGCAGCCTTGTCCATTACCATTTCCGAGGCCGTACTTAAAAGTCATGTCTGCCTGCTCACGAAATGAATATCCATCAGAATTTGGTTCACAATACTTTCAGTTAACTCAGTATGTGTACTACGTGTACACAATGGATAAGCTGCAGCAGACAACTGACGACTGTAAACAAGTCTCCCAGGCAACACAAAGCCATCTAGGACACAATGACTCAAACGGGTGCATATACAAGTGAAGTTATTGGTTTGTACCTGGGAAGCAACTGGACGTCAACTTTCATTAATAACTCAAAAACGAAGAATTTCCATACATAACTTTATTTGAACTTTTTATACTGTTTTGGTGTGAAGAACCCTTCATAAAAGTTTGTAAAAGAATTTTTGCAGCATCCTGTACAATTCTGCTTGGTGGGGGCGGGGCAGTGGTGAAGCATAGGGAGATGTCTTCAGTTTGTCGTTTATGCATTGTAAAGGTATCTGACTAAGAATAGAACTGCAATATTCTCGTAATGTGGGTTGCAAGGTGTTTAGTAATACCCGACGCATCAGTAGAAATACCACCCTGATGGACGAGACAAGAGACAGTTATTCTTCTTTGACGGCCACAAGACTACTGAGCTTGGCCCACGCCTGAGATGTGTTCGCAAGGCGAAGACGCAGCGCTCCCAGCATTCGTCCTTACTGCGTTTAATTATGTAGCGAACCTCAGCACGGAGTCACTTAAGGGGGCTAATCTGCGAAGGATATCGCTTGAGACTTCGCAGGGCCCTTCGAAGATCCTGAATAGCCCTTACAATGTCTTTGGACCACCATGTTACTGGCTTGCGGCTGAAGGTGCACGTAGAAAGGGGAACAGCAGTTCCATTGGTGCGAGTGATGACGTCGAAGACACTTCCCACAACCTTTCCAACGTTATCTGACAGAGAGGGGTGAAGGTGACTGCAGAGGTGAATAACTGACAGTTTGCTCTTCGAAGAGCCCAACATGGCAATTGGTCCGTCAGGCGGTGACAAGGAAATGAAAGGACGCCTGGGCAGCGGTAAATGTCGCAAAGATCGTCGTGGAGCGACCAGTGTAGCTGAGTCGCCAGCTTGGGAGGAGGGATAGTAAGATCGATAGCCGAAAAGGTGCCACGGGTGGCACTAAGTGGATAGGAGTACCGTTACTGAGAAGTTAAACATCGAGGTCAGAAGAAGCTGGTCAACCACAAGGCCCCTACCAGACCAAGTGCTATTTCACCACGTCGGTGGTGCGCATTGAAATCCCAAAATAGGGGAAAAAGGGGGTACAATTGTTGGATTAAGGTGGTCATCTTGTACTGTGGTTACTACTGTATGTTAATAACCGCTGCAGCGCGGGATTAGCCGAGCGGTCTTAGGCGCTGCAGTCATGGACTGTGCGGCTGGTCCCGGCGGAGGTTCGAGTCCTCCCTCGGGCATAGGTGTGTGTGTTTGTCCTTAGGATAATTTAGGTTAAGTAGTGTGTAAGCTTAGGGACTGATGACCTTAGCAGTTAAGTCCCATAAGATTTCACACACATTTGAACATCTTTTTAGTAACCGGTCTATCAGTTACACTAAACTGATTTATTCGAGCTATACCTTGTAATATGAATGTTCATAACCCAGTAATCGTTTTTGTAACGCAATATAACTTAGAAAGTAATCAGAAGAAATAATCACCGTAGGAAACACAACAAACAACGCAGCTGGTAATTGATAGACATAGCTTGTGTGATTGAACATCAGTGTCAACATCATTCGTACAATTCTATCAAAATTACAGAGTTTAAACAGACTGCAATGGGATGGTTCCCCTTGAACGTAATGAAAGCACCTTAATCCGAAAATAGTCTAGCACTGAAAATACGTCTTCAAAGTAAATGAATGATTAGTAATGGATAAAATCTGCTTATAGTATTTCAAAAAAATGGATGTATCACTACCATGTTCTGCACAAATTATTACGTGGGTAATTAATTAAACACAGTGTAAAAATTTTCCACGGAAAGCGTCCATTCCGGCACCAGCTACTAAATTACCTTACACAAGCAGAAAATTATGCATGCAAAAGAGTGGGATATTATTTATAATAACGTAGGAGAGCTGTATATGACGGGACTATTTCATCATCTGTACCACGGCGAATCATTGAAAAGATATGGGGGATGATAGTAGCAGGTATGATCAAGATGCTGTTGAACAAAAATTAAGCAAATTATTGAGGAGAGATGAAACGAGTAAAAACGGTGCTGAAGTGATACTCTGAATTAACTACAAAATAATCAAATAGTGAATACAAACAATGTGGGACTACAATACACGCAAAACATAATCGAATATCTAGCAACCGCAGAGACACAGGTTTCCTGTATACGCCTTCCAATAATGCACTGAATAATTTAACGTACAGGAGAGTATGACAAAACTGAGTGCCTAACGTATAGATACGATTCTGTAAGAGTCAGCTTCCAACTTGAGAAAAGTAAACGATCCCTGAGCCTCTGTAATACCTCACACGTGAATACCAAATGACGTTCGCAGCTTCTCACCAATTCAGCACAAGAAATGATAGCAATATAAATGTGCGAATACAAACACCCGACAACTGAAAAGTCTTAAACGCTGCCTATTAACAACTACTGCAAAAAACTCAAATCGTCTCACAAAATCTCCAACTGCGGCTGCCACCTCCGAACTCCAAACTCTTCGCTTCGACGTAGAGAACAAAATGTGATTTTAAACTCTCTCGGCTGCACGGCCCGATTTCATTACCTGCTGCTCTGACTGACTGGAAGCGTGCGAATCTCGCCAGAGGACGCACTATCACAGCAGTGCCTCACAGAGAGATAACTCGAAGAGTTAGCACTTACTTTCGATACTGATTACAGAATATCTTCGCAAAATTTTGATAAAAGTATTTCGGCATCTAAAGAGAACAAAAATGCGAATAAATTTAAAGTGCCACTTAACACGCACCATTTAGTCTCAAGGTAAGTAGGTGGCCTCCACGGAGGTAAATAAACGTTACAAATGATAACCGCCAGCGCCGTTTGCACTCACTCCGACATTGCATTAAGCGTGGTACAGAGGAGAATCCACTCACTGACGACACCTGTGCGACCCAGCTTATAGATCCTTGCAGATGCGCTCTCAGCGCCAGTACGATTCCGACATAATGTTCGGTAACCCCAAAATCTCAAGGAATGCTCATCAGTGAAGAGCACAATAATGCTCATTACTGTTCCATTGGATCATGACATTGAGGTGGTCCTTGTTAGGCGTGAAGGAGTGAAGGTGCCAAAGTGACAGGTCACATCCCGCTACCAAAGTGCATACGGTGGGCAGGGAGGAGTGGGGGAACAACATCAACGAACTTTGGTTCAGAATCCCGACGCCGTTAGTCATCTGACGCCTCCGAGTTCACCGAAATAGCCTTACCCCAGTCCTAGCTCTTCTCTTTCGCTATATTTGGTGCCCCAGATTCTTGCGAGGGCTTATCTGCTGTATGCATGGGAACAGACGATGAGAGGGAACCGCTTAGTCCGTGACTGCATCAGCCATTGGCCTTTGAGCTGTGAGTTTCCGGGGAGATGGACCACGAGAGGGCACCTTGTCAGTGGTAGACGTTGGAGGAGGAAGTTGGTCCTCGAGTTGGGTGTAGCAAGTGATTCCTGAAGATGGTGCCACGGGAGCCACTAGAAGGGAGGTCGGTTGCAGATCTGGTTCGTAGAAAATTGAGATTAGGGGAGTGAGCAGCGGGGGATAGCTCTTACTTTTACATAATTTGTCATCATTTAGACAGGCTTCATGTGTGAGTACTATTTTCTTCTCTCAGTGTAAGGTGGTAATTCAAATGATTTCTATTCCTGTATTTTCTCTTCTTTTTTAAATACAGGGCAGACCTGTGAATGTTGAAGTTGGTGTTAGGTAGGAATGACACACAAAGGCGGTTGTTAGCAAGGACGACCTTCGAGGAGTGGTTGTCCGCAGTTTCTGCATTCTGGTTCCCATGCAGTGGGATGACATATAACAAAGGCATAGGTGTCGGCAACACCTCATTGGCGGTGAACCTAAGGTTTCACATTACACCTGTATGCAATAATTTTAACTTTTTCTGGGAGGATCTTTCCTTAAAAACTTAAGATGAAAGCGCCTGTACCTATTCCGTTATCCTCCGGACCCTTTTATGCGTATCAGACTACATCCCTCGCCGTTCTAGATTAGCTCATAGGTCCTCGTATGTATGGTGTATAAGACGTCTGTGAAAAACAACTCCTTACACAACATTCAAAGTTTTAAATAACGTAATAGTCTTTGGCATTTCACCACTTGTTCACATGTGTGAAGACCTTGTGACTGTACAGCAGAGGAGGCTTCAATGAAAAGTGCTACATTGCACATTTTTCGTCCAATTTAGTTTCTATTTTCTTTGAAAATAATAAAGCTTTCGTCGCTGTAAAAGTATTTCCCTCTGTTCTAATGCACATCAGGTGTAGAATAAATTGTTTCGCTCACAGTCGTCTGGCTTGTCCCTTTACCAATGGGGCATCCAACGTAGGGAAAGCAGTAGGATAGTAACTGTCCTCACTGAAGTATCTAGGCCGGCCGAAGTGGCCGCGCGGTTGAAGGTGCTGGAGTCTGGAACAGCGAGACCGCTACGGTCGCAGGTTCGAATCCTGCCTCGGGCATGGATGTTTGTGATGTCCTTAGGTTAGTTAGGTTTAACTAGTTCTAAGTTCTAGGGGACTAATGACCTCAGCAGTTGAGTCCCATAGTGCTCAGAGCCATTTGGCCCATTTTTTTGAAGTATCTAGACATATTTGTTGAGACAGCGAGATCAGAACGGCCATTGCGCTTGTTCTGCTTGTTAAGTTACATGCGCCAAACGTTCGCTCCGATGTCACTGACAACGACCAGGTGCTCTCCTCACAGGCGCCCCCAACGGCAGCGAAGGTCATCTTGCACAATGGCTGTTCCCATAAATCCCTGTGCCCCAAGAAAAGACGCGGTTTAGAGGAGCTAGCACCTCAGGCATCGGAAGTGTGAACACAGTGTTATCGGGGGAGGGGCGGAGTCGGCCGATAGTGTACATTAACAACTGCAAGTAGGCTGTTTAGGTTTTGTTATTGGTAACGCCACGTAGCGCTCTGTATGAAAATCACTGGCTGTGCTGCGTGCAGTCTGTGGCTAGTTTGCATTGTTGTCTGCCATTGTAGTGTTGGGCAGCTGGATGTTAACAAAAAAAATGGCTCTGAGCACTATGGGACTCAACATCTGAGGTCATCAGTCCCCTAGAACTTAGAACTACTTAAACCTAACTAACATAAGGACATCACACACAACCATGCCCGAGGCAGGATTCGAACCTGCGACCGTAGTGGTCACACGGTTCCAAACTGAAGCGCCTAGAACCGCACGGCCACACCGGCCGACCGGATGTTCACAGCGCGTAGCGTTGCGCAGTTGGAGGTGAGCCGCCAGCAGTGGTCGATGTGGGGAAGTGAGATGGCGGATTTTTGAGAATGGATAATCTGGAGGTGTGTCCATCAGAAACAGTACATTTGTAAGAATGGATGTCATGAACTGCTATATATATATTATGACTATTAAGGTAAATACATTGTTTGTTCTCTATCAGAATCTTTCATTTGCTAACTATGCCTATCAGTAGTTAGTGCCTTCAGTAGTTTGAATCTTTTATTTAGCTGGCAGTAGTGGCGCTCGCTGTATTGCAGTAGTTCAAGTAATGAAGATTTTTGGTGAGGTAAGTGATTTGTGCAAGGTATAGGTTAATGTTAGTCAGGGCCATTCTTTTGTAGGGATTTTTGAAAGTCAGATTGCGTTGCGCTAAAAATATTGTATGTCAGTTTAAGCACAGTAATGTATAATTTTTCTAAGGGGGCGTTACACAACCACACCTCGTCGGGCTGGCTGTAGCGTTGGTTTTTAAGCTGAAATGGGAGTCTACGTACTTCTTGTGCACAGGCGATCTTTAGCGCTGTAGCAGGTGGTGATATTTATGCTTTCCATCCCCAATCGGTTCGAGACACTGGGAAACTTAGAAGATAGTGGTCAAATCCAGAATAGAGCCAAATGTTACTTCATCCGAAAAAATCTATGGAAGAAAAATGGATAAAGATGTGAATGAAAAATTCAGGACCCACTGAATCAGCGGTATCGACATCAAAGACTGCCACCATAGGACAGAGAGTAAGAGAAGTATATTTTGAGATGGGAGATTGCAGCACAAGAAAGGAAGTAGCTGCTGCAATAGTTGATGGTCCTATACTGGCCATGCATGCACTAACGAAAGAGTCGGGAGCTCCCCGAGAAGAACTCGGTATAGACTAAATTTATCTTTTGCTCCAGGGACTACAGTAACCCGTCTGCAGAAATGGTAAGACTGGGAAACCCCTTCAGCTGTAACGATTTTTATCAGCACATTAACACATCGCATGGTTTCTTCTTCCAAGAACAATAACGGCCTGGAGCCAGCAAAGATGTGAATGTTGTCTTGTAAGGCAGCTTCTGCGCCTTCTCTACTTCCGATCGTGCCGTATGCCGAGAATGCGCACCTCAAGATAACGTAACTGGAGAAAGTGGAGTCAGTTTATAATAGAATTATCTGTTGCGCGAACTTGGTCCTATTCCAGCAGTCGAGTTGGATGCCGCGCCGCGCATCCCGTGGGGCATCGCATAATGCATCAGTTTATTAATAAATTATCTCACTTATAACTCCAAAGCATTAGTTGCGACATCGAGTAGAAGTACTTAACGCTACTGTTTCGTGAGATCATCTGTTTGATTTCGCAGTAACACCTACCCCACTCCGTAACACAAAGATAATCACGTACCATGCTGTAAATTACCATTGTTTATGGAACGGCAGCAATCAATATAAATATCTCAGCGTTTACTAATTTCTGTGCGTGTAGAGACTGGTTCAGAATTGGATGTTATTAAATGTAAGCCATTTTCATTACTAGACAGCCAAAGAATAATACTGATCGCAGAAACATTAATAACAGATTTATGAGTTCCCCAGTGAACCTTATATGAATGAACATAAGTAAAGTACTTACTCTTACTCTCCTGGCCCAACAAACAACAGTTTCTCGTCGAGTAGCCTCCACCACAGCGTTCTGCCGTTAAATCTTCTTCTCTTGCCAGAGTATCTGAAGCTCCTTGGCCATCTGGTTTCTGCATCGTATTTATGCCCGGCTAAAGATCTTTGCCCTTCGGGTTTCTTCTTCGACACTTTTCTCAACCTCGATACTTCCTCGCTCCTTTAGACGTGCTCGGCCCATCTCAGCCTCCTTGTCTTGAATTACGCTACAATATCTGGTTCATTATATACCGCCCTGAGGTCCACGTTTTTTCTTCTTCGAGATACTCCTTCACAAATTGATCGAAATAATTTTTATTTTCGAAAACCTTTATTTTCCTCTCTGTGTACTTATCTGTTCGCCATATTTCTGTCCCACATGGTAATACTTGTCTGATTATAGCTTTGTATTGCCTTATATTGATTCCTATGAACAAAATGTTTGATGACAGTATTTTGTTGAGTGAATATGATGCTCTGATACAACTTCCTATGATTTTCGAAATAGCTTTCTTGTCAGTAATTTCAGTTCCAAGATTTTCTGTGATTAATGTACATCATCTGCAAAGGCCAGTACATTCATTTTTATTCCTTCGCTGATTCCCTCCTCTGCTTCACATGTTGCATCCAGTGCTTCCTATATTATTACACTGAATAAGAGTGGTGATATTCTATCTCTTTGTCTGACTCCAGTTTTTATGTCAAAAACCGTGGAATATTTTCCATCCATTTTCACTGTCCTTTTCGAGCCTTCCATTGTAACTTTTACAAGCTTTATGATCTACTTTGGAATTAAAAACTTCTGCATTTTCTCCCACAGCTTATGGAAAAACAGGCAAACGTTTATGTAAGATACATACACGTACACTGATTAGCCAGAACATTATGACCACCTATCTAATTGCCAGTATGTCCACCTTTGGCACGGATAACAGCGGCACGGAAGCAATAAGACCTTGATAGGCCTGGACCTTTGGATGCCCACTGAATGTTTCCCAGAGCATAATGCAGCCGCCGCCAGCTTCTCTCCGTCCCGCCGTACAGGTGTCAAGGAGGTGTTCCCCTGGAAGATGACGGATTCGCGCCCTTCCATCGGCATGATGCTGGAGATGTCGGGGTTCACCAGACCAAGCAACGCTCTGCCACTGCCCCAACGTCCAGTACCGATGGTCACTTGCCCATTTCTGGCGTAGTTGTCGATGTCGTGGTGCATATGGAATTGGCATATGCATCGGCCGTCGGCTGCGGAGGCCCATTGTTAGGAGTGTTTAGTGTACTGTGTGTTCAGACGAACTTGTATTCTGCCCAGTATTAAAGTCTGATGTTAGTTCCGCCACAATTCGCCGCCTGTCCTGTTTTACCAGTCCGCCCATCCTATGACTTCCGATTCTGTAATGAGGGGTGGCAGCCCAGCCCCAAGACGTCTGAACGTGGTTTCACACTGGTTTCACCACTTGATGAAGACACTCACCACAGCACCCCCCAAAAACCCGAAAAGTCGAGCAGTTTCCGAAATGATCGTGCCGAGCCTCCGTGCCATCACAATCTACCCTCGCTCACACTCAGATAGATCGCGCACGCTCAAAGACACTACAGGCACCACGTGTGTATCTGACTAACAGTCATTCCTCGCCAGGCGACGCTGCTATCGCCTCGACGGGTTTATATCGATAGTAGGACGGTGATCATAATGTTCTGGCTGATCAGTGCATACGTTTTATTTGGCAGGAATGTATATTTAAAATCATATCCATGAAGGAAAGAAGTGAAAACACACCAGTCTTACCATTCAGTAAGCTGCGAGCGACTTTACTAAGACATCTTTAACAAAAAACTCTTTAGTTGCACGAACGAAAGTCCCACTTCGTTTTCATGACAATAGTTACCGTTTATAAAATATTTTGTGAAAGTAAAATAAGTGTTTCAGTGGTCAACAGGTGTAGCCCTTTTTCATCTAGGTACAACCAGGTGAAATTGTGTTACCGGTAACGAAAGGAATAATATCTTAACCTTCGTTGGTTATATGTAGCAGTAAGTGTAACGTTTTTTTTTAACATTTTCAAAATATTTATTTACTATTTGTACCTTTAAGACGTTTTCGGAGTTTCAGCTACGTTCCAGCGGTTAGCGATGTGAGAGATCCCTAGTAGCATCTAAGACATCCCCCTTCCTCTTTCCCTCATATTAACAGCTTTCGTGTGACTTACGTCAACTGCAGATAACATCACTCCTCGCGAAAACCACATCTTAGCGCTGAAAGAGAACGGCCACTGCGTTACTTATCAAGCCAGGTCGCAAGTACAACAGTGTCACTACAATCTGACTGCTGTATATGGACCTCTAATACCTTGAGTTGTGCTGCAGATCTGTGCTGCCATTGTCTCGTATCTTTCCAGCTTCCCTAAGGCACTTCAACAAATACATTCCACGTTCATAGCACGATTCTCATCCATTTCTAATAAATTTTCGAGCTTCGATAATCTTGGTGCTGCAGGGTTTCATCTCTAACACAACATCGAAAATGTTCTCCTTCAAACAATAGAATTTTTTTGAACCTGATGTTTGATAACAAATATTAACTTTATCATGAAACACGTTTATCAGGTGGCAGTAATTTCTTGATGTATGATTCTGATTGATATGCGAAGGTATTTCTGCAGTTTTTGTTAATCCGTGGTTTTAATGAGAAATTTCAATCCACAGAAAAGAAGTCGCATTAAAAATCACTTAAGAAATAAGGGGTATAACATTACTTATTATTAACAATAATTATTTACCTACTCACGTTTCCAAGCTCATGAAAAAATACGTCCACAGTTAGCTGATAGTAATTACAAAAGAACTACTCACCCATTCATTCCACTCCATTCCCAAACTCTGTGGCACTGGTGCAGCAACCGTGGTACTCTTGAGAGAGAATTAAGTCGTGGTTGGATTAAAGATGGAGTTATTAGTTCTTCATTTGCGATGCGTTTCACCTGTAAGATTGAAAAAGAAGTGACTTTGGAATATTACTAACTTATATTGTCTGAAGATGACTTTCAATACAGGTGACACGCGTCATGAATAAATAACTAAGAAATCCATCTTTATTGCAAGAACGACTGAATTCTCGCTGTACTCACCCAGTTCTGGATTACTAAGTTCATTTCTGCTGAGTGTGACAGTCTTAAACCTTTACTTTCTCATTACAACAAGCGTATTTTCGAGTCATTTTGTGACAGCTAACACCCAGATAACGCAAATTGCAGCGCAAGCTATTTTTTTCGGAATTTATTTGCCACGTGACCGTATGAACTCTACCAGTGAACCAGCAAAAGCATTTCAGGCATTATAAAAAGACTATACCCGTTTTACCAGCATGACTGATCGAAACTGTCTTTTTTTTTCTGCACCTTGCTCTCATTTCGTACGGCTTGTCTGCATATGCTGGAGACTGTTTTAAAACGACAATATTCTGTGCGAAATAGCCCACCACACCTGTGGTAATCAGCAGTGCCTTTAAAGCACCGTACTGTCGTTCTACAAAGAACGTATTTTGCGACAGTTCACGGCGCCTACGGTGCACGTTTTCTGTGCCTCTTCGCCTCATTGTGTGGGGGAAGCTTTCATATTGCAGCTCACACCAGGCAAGACAAATAAGGTGGATTGGATCAGTGTGACGCTCGCTAGCATTTCGCCGTTGCGGCTTGTAATTTAGCGAGCGCTGAGATCAAAGTTAAACTGAACAATGCGAGGAAGAGGACTCCTCCAGGGCGTGCGACTTTCGGCCAACTTGGCTCTCGCAGAAAATTCCGACGACCTGTGACCGTTAGAAGCGTCTTGCTGGCAGTTCTTAGTAACAATGAAGAAAGAAGAGACGCCCTCATTCTGAAACACTTCTGTCACTTTATAAAAAGACGAAACAAAATTTTGTACAGCGTGGTGTGTATAACGGAGTGTATGATTGCGTTACACTTCAATGTCTTGCATATATGTGTGTGCGATATTACGCACGTTTTGTGTGTAACATTTTGGTTGCCGATACTATGAGTGTAGCGAATGTAATTAGATCTTTGTTAAGGTACTGCCCCACGTTTCGGTTGGAGTTAATCAACAATCGGTAAAAAATAGGACTTGTTTGGTAGTAGGGAGGATTCATCAAATTAGGAACTCCACTTCTGTGCTTATTGCATAGGGATTAGGAGGACTTACGTGCACTACGAAAACTAATGGACAGTCAATTTTATACAGAGTTAGAGTAAACAATAAAAAGAGCATAGGCGAAAGGAATGAACAAGCGTAGCAAGAGGTGATACACCATCACTTTGAAATTTACTATGAAGGCAGAACTCAAATTCAGCTGCGCCGTTTTGCTTCACTCGCCAATACGCATAACAAGTTGCTTATCTGGAGCTATTCATATCGTTACATGACTTATCTTGGGCTTTACTCTTATGACCAGATTGTAATTTGACTAAAATTTCCTGAATCCGCTTTGGTGCTGTCTAGTGTGACCACAATTCTACAGACCCTTAATAGGCTTTCCGCCCTCGTGCATTTTTGTCGCATTTAATTAAGAATTCTGAATGAAGTTTTATCTTAAATGTGAGCAGTGGAGCGAAGCTATAGTTGAACAACAATATCGCGACTATAAAAGATTTCCATGCTATCACTCCGTGATCCCATCCTAAAGGAAAGCTGTCCTTAAGCCGAAGCTTTGTTTGAACCCCACAGTTATTTACTAGGCATAGTTTTCTGGAGGTGGTATGCCATTGCCTCTTAACTGACTTACCCAGCCAGTTATAGGGGGACCTAGTTTAACGTGCACTCCGAACCACGGTGCAAGCCGGCAATTTCCACATCAGCAAATAATGGCCAGAGGTGAAAGAAGCGGTAAGTGACGCACAAAGATCTAGGATCACCTTAAGATGAACCCTGGACAGGTGGGGACTTGTGATGTGCTCCGCCGAGAGGGACTAACAAATATGATTTCCAACTGAATAAAGGGGAGCTTGGAATGACAAAATGAAAAATTTTTGTAAATTGATCTGACCCCATTGGAAAAGTTCACATTCCAGAATATAGGATGACTGGATGGCAATTTGAATCTCTCTTGAATCTCTCTCTCTCCAGATACCAGTTGAATGTCATAAATGCTAGATCTGCTCGTTGGTTCTTTTAGGTGTCGACCATTATGAATACAAGTGTGCTCTTTATCAAGCTGACGAGGTAATTCTTTGATTGGAGGCACATAATATACCATTAGAGCAAACATAAAATCTGCCACTAGGATGATCGTTAAACGCCCATTACATTCCAAATCTTAATGTCATTGATATCTGGTTTTCGTAAGAAATTTAGTTGAATGGTATTGTTTTGACAGGGGCAGTTATCCCTGCCACCTCCTGACAATCACTCTGAGCATTCTACGGCAAACCGTCCTACGGAGATAAATGGTTCACAAACCAAAATTCGCCGCCGTGTTATAACTACTTTATAGTTGTAAACACGATTTGAGAACAATAAAAGACAATGGTAAAGTGTTAATGCTGGTCCTGAAGTTCAGGAACAAATATGTGCAGCTAGGGAAAGTAAAAGATAATCACCCTTGTAGACAATTTCTTCTACTTTTCGCTGTATTTAAAATGCTAGCCTTGTTAGATGGGCTGCATTTACTAAGGCTGCCCTTCGTGTACATCGTACTGTAATTGCAGAGCGATGCTTCGGGCATGGAGCACTGTGGAACCTCAGCACACAGTGGTGTAGCAGAAAAACACGATACTAGTGGACGTATATAGTATCGGAAACACGCCAACCACATTCACAAAATTGCTCGTCCTACATTTATGAAACTTACAAATAAGATGGTTCAAATGGCTCTGAGCACTATGAGACTTAACATCTATGGACATCAGTCCCCTAGAACTTAGAACTACTTAAACCTAACTAACCTAAGGACAGCACACAACACCCAGCTATCACGAGGCAGAGAAAATCCCTGACCCCGCCGGGAATCGAACCCGGGAACCCGGGCGTGGGAAGCAAGAACGCTACCGCACGACCACGAGATGCGGGCTACAAATAAGAGGAACAAATATTATTCATACACTTCTCATATTTAAAGTGGTAGTACGTACTCCATAGCGTTTTGACCCTGGTATTGACACTCATTTTAAAAAATGTTCCGTTCGGTTAGAGTAGCTAATATTGCCTAAAAGCTTCAACCTGCATTTGTTCACACGTGTGAAGATACGAAACGTGCCATTTGGAATATTGATGTTTGAATGTAAGCCGCATGTTCTTGAGCTTGAAGGTTACACAGTCGAGGATAACGAACACTTATCTATCTTTCGGGTGACTGCAGTTATTGAACCACTCGCGTATTCATCGCATGTTGCGATTGAGGCGAGTACTTAATTCAGACATCATTCCTGTCGGCGATTGTTCTGCATCAGCTCGGTGCTTCCAAATAACGTGCATCGATTTCCATTCACTCGCTTATTGTCTGCGGGTGACACAAGTACAGGGTGCGTATCTACCATACACATAGACTGGAGGACGAGCATTACAACGTCAGTGCAGTGACAACTGCAGTGCCACAGTCGTTCCTAAACAAACCTTCAAATTTCGACGTATGTGAAAGGTAACTTATTCTGTTCGTACATATTAATTCACTGTTTTTCGAGTCCCTTTAGTTGTTATGTTATAATTCGCATCGGTGCCCTTTTTTTATTGCTGAGAGAAGTATCTTGATGTAGTATTACGATTGTTAGAGAAAATATCCCACAATACTCTATAATTTTCCCCAGTGTATCAGGTAAGAAATATAACGACGTGTTCTGCTTACAGGTACTGTAAATGAAATCATTCAACAGTCTCCTATGTTTCATTATTACGATGACCAAGAGAAGATAGTTACGGGGACTGCAGATAAGTGGTGTATCTCGGTCCGAGAAATCGTACTTTATCCTACTTCACATTTTCTCTGCTGGTTATAAGTCTTGACAATCACCGAAGACACTACTAGAATCCGTACTGCCTTACACATTACACTGGAATGCGTGCAGTTCAGAAATGACATTCGTTATTACAGGATTATAAATATTTCGTATATACAGCGTGATTTTTTCTACCGTGTACAAACTGTAGGGATTGGTCGAAGAGAGGATACGGAACAAAACATGTCTAATGAATTTATGTCCGGAAATGTATGTATTCCATGCTAGCGACCATTTATCCAATCATACTTTGTTACTGAGACTGCGGTCTAATACGCGCTGTACTATGTAGCTACAGTTACAGTACGCGTGGTTTCATCCTAGAGGGTGGTACTGTTCCTCATACGTCATGCCCTGGCGCCCTCTCCCGTCATAGTAATTGGTAATGTTGAGTCCGATTTACTTCTCTTGCTGACTCACCTTTTAGTGGATGTGATACAGCGTTGTACACAATGGTTCCGTATTCGAATCGAGAGCTTGCCGACATAGTGTTTACTTACGGAAAAGCAAATGGCAACGGGCGGCGGGCAGCAATGTTGCACCAGCAGACCTATTCCAGACGAAACCACAGCATTCAGTGTTTACAACAGTTTCTCGCCGATTGTCTGAGACAGGGTCATTTCAGGAAACAGGAAATCGTGAAGGATGTACCCGAAATATTCGGACACCATACTTGAAGCAAAATGTGATTAACACTGTGGAAGGCGACCACTGTGTCAGTACGAGGCAGTTGTCCCGCCAGTACAGGGTAAGCCAGACGACCGTGTGGAACATTATCCGTGACAATTGTTACTATCCTTATCACTTGCAGCGTGTGCAGACCTTACTAGCGACAGACTTTTTACGTCGAGAGCAGTTTTGTCGCTGGCTCCTTCACCAGGCAATCAAGATTCCGGGTTTTGTGTCATCCATCCCATATGAGGCCAACTTTACGCGGAGTGGTATCTTCAACTTCCTAGCAGTCATCTGCTGGATAGTACGCAGAACCCCAGTGGAATGATGACAGCGAATCATCAGTATGGGTGCAGCCGAAATGTGGGGGCCGGGATAATTGGCCACAGTATTTTGGGACCAGTCTTCCTTCCACGTCGCGTAAAAGGCCGCAACTATCGGCTTTTCTTGCGGGTGACTGTACCTCCCCTGCTGGAAGAAGTTCCGTTGGTGATTCGAAGGGTTACGTGACTGCTACATGATTGTCCTCCAGCCCACATCACCCTTAACGTACCTCAGTCTTGGCTCCCCTGGTCGATGGATCGGACTGGGAGGTCCAGTTGGACGGCCTGCTCGTTCACCGGATGTCAACTAGTGCGATTTCTGGTTATGGGGCCATCTCAGATTTATCGTGTATGCAGAGCCCATTCCAATTGTGGAGACACTGGAGCATCGTATTGATGCTGCCTCTGACACCGTTAGGATGCAGCGCGGCCGACGTGAACATGTGAGGCAGAACATGCTACGGCGCGTACACGCATGCGTTGAGGCACGTGGAAACCATTTTCCAGACATACTGTAGCTGTGGCTGCATGTTACAGTGTGTATTAGACCTCAGTCTCTGTAACAATATATGATTGAGTAAATGGTCTCTAGTATGGAAACCATGCATTTCCGGACGTAAGCTCATTAGAACTTTTTTGTTCTATATCCTATCATCAGTCAATCCCTAGAGTTTGTACACGGTGGAAAAAATCACACTGTATAAACCAAGAAATCCAAAGTACTTGGGAAGCTCACTGAAATCCAGTTTCTTACATGATTTCATCAAATGCAAAAGTATTCAATATTGCCTTCGCCTATCGTCTGATTTGTAAGTCTTGCAGATTTGCTTGTGAGGAGGAAGAGCTTTCTCTTCCGACTACGCGGCTGAAACCACCCCACAGGACATCTCAGCGAACAATACAATACGATGCTTAATTTTAATTATTATTGTTAAAACTAATAACACGGGGGCGTGCTCAGAAGTAGTGCCTTCGAATTTTGTTCTGAATATCGGTTGAGGCTTTTACGTGACGTACATATGACTCGGTCGAATTTGCCGCTTCGCTGACGTAGGTTGCAACCCTCTGCCGAGGTGTCCGAGCTGTAGCGTGTCAAATGGGAGTGTGTAACGTAACTATGTCGTCGCGTGCGAAACAGACCCTCATAAAACTGAGAGCACGAACTCAAAGAGTTCGTCCACACATCGCGTACGTCTCCTTCAGCATGAAAAATGACAATTCCACACCACACAGGAGCGCTGTGACTCTCATTGATCATCCTCCATATAGTCCAGAGTTGGTCCCATCCGATTTTCATCTGTTTCCAAAAATTAAAGAGTACCTTCGAGGGCTTCACATCGATAATGATGAAGCGATACAAGCAGAGGTGAGGTTGTGGCTCCGTCAACGAAGTCAAACATTCTATAGTGACGGTGTCAACCAACTAGTCTCTCGTTGTCGCCAGGATGAGTATTGTGAGAAATAAAATGTAGACATGAAGACTAAAAATATAGAATGTTAACGATATTTGTTTTATTTAAAAAGCTCTAAGAATTTTCACACACAAAATACGGAGGCGCTACTTTTCAACACACCCTCGTAACAGTAGTACTGTAAGTGTCTTAGTATTTCCACTCACATTTTAAAAATATTATTATTGCAGTTACTGCTTTTGCTAATAGAGAATTAGGATTAAATGGATACGGAAAAGTAACGAAATGTATGAATACATATCAAATAACGGTTATTACTTAGACGGTTGGAGTGTACGCATTTTATTCAACACTAGATCTCGCACCATGAAATACGATCATTTTACTCAAATAAGAGTGTATGCAACTCCTGCCTGTAATCACTTGGTGATTATAGTATACGTGAAATGAAATCTCTACGGTAAACTTCATGACTTTTTCAGTCCCGAAATATTTCCTGTCACATATCAGGGATAGTTTAGTTGCTGAAACGTGAGACCGTGCAGCTGTGTGTAATTTCTAAGGACAATAAGCCAATATGTAAATTCTCAAGTAACAAAAAGTCGAGCGGCTAGCGTTCTGCGAAGTGGAGCGGAGATTGCGACCGGTCAGACTGCTGCTGCAAACAACTGTGACGTAGGCCCTGTGAGTCACGATGTTACAAGAGCGGCACGAGAAAATATTTGTCGCCTTATTGACGCACACATGTTACGACACGACCTTTAACCGCCGATAAGCGAGGCCGGGGCACGCACTTTGGACGCTTATCCAGCTACACAACGTTTTGCAACAATTCGCATCCACTGGTTGTTCAGCCGGAGCAGATTCAGTATCCATTGCCACGGGAAAGAGACTTCGTTTCAGTGTATAGTAGTTGTAACATTGCAACGTCTCATTGAAACTGCGGTGATTAGACCAGAGCCGGCCGGGGTGGCCGAGCGGTTCTAGTCGCTATAGTCTGGAACCGCGCGACCGCTACGGTCGCAGGTTCGAATCCTGCCTCGGGCATGGATGTGTGTGATTTCCTTAGGTTAGTTAGGTTTAAGTAGTTCTAAGTTCTAGGGGACTAATGACCTCAGAAGTTAAGACCCTTAGTGCTCAGAGCCATTTGAACCATTTGATTAGTCCAGAATAAATTAAACGTAAGGACGAGATAGTGGATGAATGTGGCCACAACCTTGCCGAGGGAACTGTATTTGTTGATCATTTGAAGGTGACGACCTACGTCATCTGACTGGTTCCTCACTCATGACTACTGAGGAAGTTTGGCTCTACGACACGTGATAAGTCTCAGAACGTGCCTTTCCGCTAATTTCAGAAAAATCTAGAATTGTGACTTTCACCTGCTTGTTCTAGTCCAGTGATCTGCACGATCTCAAATACTTCATTTCACACTATGTAATACTTACAAATTAATAAACTAGTCCTGTACTGGGCCTGTTTAGTAGAATTGTATTCACAATTCCAAATACATTCCTTCTATTTCATACAGCTATAGATCGTAAGAGTTTCAGACATGCACGTATATCCGAAGGACATGACATAGTACATCGTGCAACACAGACACTGCAAAATAATATAACATGCCTAGACAGGCAGCGACAACAATAAATAAGTCTCTTCCAGTGCGGGAATCACAGCAACTGTGCGAGTGCAGGACACCGACACACGGTGACGTGCGGGGATTTGTATGTCCATCCTTGTGATTGGCGGTCTGAGGAACTTCAGCCGTTCATTAATGTAATAATATGGAACATCTACAGCCGACTTATGACGTCATTCATTATATGCCTACTAGTTTCGGTGCTTCAGAGCACGATCGTCAGGACTTACCTGACGCTGAGGGGTTAACGGTGATGTCTCTCCAATCGTCTTTCTCTGCCTCGTGATGACTGGGTGTTGTGTGATGTCCTTAGGTTAGTTAGGTTTAAGTAGTTCTAAGTTCTAGGGGACTGATGACCATAGATGTTAAGTTCCATAGTGCTCAGAGCCATTTGAACCATTTCTCCAATCATCAAATAGTTACAGTTATTAGCAGCCGTTACAGGTAGTCTGCGAAAACCAGTTATAGATGTTGGTCACTGGTGAATCGTATATACCGATGGTGTAACACCCTCAGTGTCAGTTAAGTCGTGAAGATGGTGCAATGAATCTGCGAAACTTTTAGGCATATAATAAATGAGATCACAAGTACGGCTGTAAATGTTCCATTTTATCACAATTGCTGATGTGGGTCGGTCCTGCGGACGTACTCGGACAGACAAAGTGGTTAAGGCGACCGCTCGTGTAAAGCGGTAAATCCGGGCTCAAGTACCGGCCCAGTACAAATTTTCATGTATCAACAGTAAATAGTACAGTTGAAGTCTGATCGTATTCGTAATAACGAATATACGTCTTCTGTTTCACACAGGTGTAGATCGTAGCAGTGTCCGTTCCAAACATGCATGCGTGTCTGAAGGACATTGCATAGTACACTATAAAACACACACTGAAAAACAGCATGTCTGTTTAGTTGCTACTCCTAACTCTGTGCTTTGACGTAAAGTAATGTCTGCGTGGCACAAACTGAAAAAATGAGGCGAGGCCCTTCTCTTTTAGTATGCAGAGTGTAGCAGAAATGTAGCTACACCTTGTAGGTAGCTGAGACACGTGCTTGTGCGAGGTAGCGATGTGTTCATGTTGTATTCATGACTACGGAAATGAAAGGAGGGCCAAACTCGACAAGGACAGGTGAGCCTAGAAGCAAGCAGCGTAATTTCCACCGCTGACGGACGGATCGGCACAAGAATGTCACATGAGCCGTGAGAAGTAAGCGAGAGCAACGATAACACAGTACGTTGCTACGGATGCTATGGATGTAGATATAGATGTAGAAGTGGTAGATATCTGCGTTAACAAGCGTAACTGCTAATGAAACGCGGGTACCACCATCTACAGCAAACATTGCATGCGACTATAAACATTAAATGTTTACTCAGTGAAAGCACATTGTAGTGTTTTTGTTAAATATTCCATTTTTCCCTCACATCGTTTCGTCACGGGATCGTTTAGTCGGTGCGAGAGTGTTACGGAGTTGTGCATCACGAAGAGGTTTGCTGTAGAAATTTCGAGAGCACACTTACCGGAAAAAGTCGCACAACATATTACTTCTCCCCACATACATCTCGCGTAATAATCACGACTGAAAATATGAGAAATCATACCGACAATCATTCTTCCCACGCGCCATTCTTGAGTGGAACCGAGTACGGGAGATCAGTGAGTAGTACTAGTGGAACACACAATTAGGTGGCTTGGAGAGAGTGCTGTAAATGTAGACATCCCGTACCATAGTGTTTCATCCAAAAGTTTAAGATTTTTCGTTTCGTATTTCGAAGTAAATATCGAGGACAGCTCTTTAAACTACCGAGAATCAAATCAGCTAAATCACAGTAAAGTGCCACGACAAAGACGTGTTTAACAGTCTTCACTGTACAGGTTAGTAACTGTGATCGTGAACAGCTTACGATGTCCTATAAACATAAAAGAAAGCGACAGTTCTTTTAAAATTAATGAGAAAATAATCGTTGTGACAGAAAGCTGTAAGCCTAATAATTACTTTCACTTTCACTGACTCGGCTCTTGCAGTACGTATAGACGATCCATTTCCTGTTGCTCGTCGCTTCCAGCACGTGATGAGCTGCGGCAGTCGCATCTACGATTGGATCCCCTTCCTGATGGCACGGAACTATTTTCGTGTAAGGGGACGCGTACTGCGCATATCCTCACTCTAACTTCAGCCTATGTGCTTTCGGGTTTAAATAATTTGCGAGAAAACAGTCCGGCAGTCACTTAAGTGGAAGGACGTGCGCGGCTAGTTCATCTGCTGGCGCTCTACGCGTTGCGATCTGCAAGTGCTCTGTTCAACTTTCCAGATGATCAGACACAGCACTTGACACCAGTTTAAAACTTGATAAATACACTGACTGATAAAAAACGCAACACCAAAAAATAATTAATGTAGGGTAATGAAATGTCGGGAATACATTTGGCTAGGTTTCATATGTAAGTGATTAACACTGCAAGATCTCAGGTTGATGAAAGCGTGGGATAAGCCATTGCAAATGTAAAAGGCTGGTACATTAATAACCGGTGTAACCACCAGAAGGTTGAATGCAGGGGCAGAAGTTGCGTGCCTGTCGCACTTAATCGGTCAATATAGGGACGGTTAATGCTACTTGTGGACAACGCTAGAGTTGCTGCCTATGATGTCCCATATGTAATAGACTGGAGACATGTCTGGTGCTCAGCCAGGCCAAGGCAACGTGTCGAAACTCTGTAGACCATGTTATGTTACGACAGTGGTATGTGGGCGATCGTTATCCTCTTGGTAACACCCCCTGGAATACTGTTCATGAATGGCAGCACAACAGTTCGAATCACCAGATTGACGTACAAATTGGCAGTCAGGGTGCGTGCGATAGTCACGAGAGCGCTACTGTTGTCATACGTTATCGCATCCCAGACTATAACTTGAGGTGTCTAGCACACAGACAGGTTGGTTTCAGGTCCTCAACTAGCCTCCTGCTAACCAGCATAAGCCATTACTGGCGCCGAGGCAGAAACAGCTCTCGTCGGAAAAGACGAGTGACGTCGACCCTGTCCTCCAATGAGCTCTCGCTTGGGACCACTGAGGTCGCAAATGGTGGTGGTTCGGGGTCAGTGGAAAGTACGCTACAGGGCCTCTGGCGTGGAGCTGTGCTTCAAGTAACCGATTTGTAATAGTTCGTTGTGTCACTGTGGTGCCACAGATGCTGTTGCAGATGCAATATGCTCCGTCGGAGGCATACGCCGAACACAATGGTCTTCCTCTCGGTAGTGCAAGTGGCCGTTTGGAGCCCAGCCTTATTTCGGCCGTACCTTCTCCTGACCGCTGCCAGCTACATTCCTGCGAAGTCTTTCTGCAATATCGTAAAAGGAACATCCACCTTCTCATAGCCCTGTTACACGATCTCCTTCAACCTCAGTGAGTTGCTGATAATAGCGTCATTGGCGCCTTAAATGCATTCTTCACTAACAACTCACCAAGTCCAATCTCAAACGTAACTAACGCTTATGACCGTTACTGCGTTTGTTTAAAGCAAACCCGATTTGAATCCTCATAGTGGCACTACCGGCGTCACTCTCATGCGACGGGCGCGAAATTTGAATAGACATCGTCGTTCAGATGTAGTAACACACCTACCAACTTTAGTTTATGTCGCACAACTCCTTCTTGGTGTTACGATTTTTTCCCGTCAGTGGTCAGTGTGTATTTGCTGCTTCGTTGTATTTAATCTCTTACAATAACGCTTTCTGAAAAGTAAATACAATGTTTTAAATAAGAAGATATCAGTAAATGCAAAAATAATTTGTCAATAACAAATGGCTCTGAGCACTATGGGACTCAACTGCTGAGGTCATTAGTCCCCTAGAACTTAGAACTAGTTAAACCTAACTAACCTAAGGACATGACAAACATCCATGCCCGAGGCAGGATTCGAACCTGCGACCGTAGCGGTCTTGCGGTTCCCGACTGCAGCGCCTTTAACCGCACGGCCACTTTTTTTTTTTTTTTTTTTTTAAATGGAACTAAAAAAACAAGTGCCACCGCCACTTTTCATCCTATAAAAAAAAAAAAAATAAAATAAAATCTGGGCCACTTCAGGCGTTGGCTCCTGACTAAACCTACCCCAGAGAGCTGCCTATATACCAGGGGAAATATGGGAAATCAAGGTTAGGGCTATCCTTACAAACAAAACAAAATCTTCCTTTTTCTGAATTTTATTTTAATTTTTTTGTTTTATATTTATTTTATTTTATTTTACTTATTTATTTTTTTTTTTTTTTTGTGTAATTGATCAGAGGCCTTCTGCGCCCCGCTGGTAATATGTTGAGTCACGTCTTCTCGAAATTGATGTGTTCCGTTCAATTGTTCAGAAATGTTCATTGGTTCAAGCAGGAAACCTTCTCCTCTCTTGGCTTAACACATTCCAGCTGCGAGGCGGCTCGTGGAAAGCACTCCCAAGGAAGTTCGAGAAAAATTGTCTGTATTTTGGGTTACGGACAACGACATAATGACGGGCATTGAGGTATGTCCAAAAATCGAGTACAGAGTCTACAGTTTGTCCAAATAAGTAGTGAATGGCATGTCCGCGAATCCAATTCACAGCATTGGTCTTTGTCCGAGGAAAATAGTCACGTTCCGGAAATAATAATGAAAGGGGAGTAATCCGATCCGGAATGTCCCGCGTTAGAAAAGCCACAATACGTCGAACCAAGTGCCAAACCTCCGCCGCCGGTCCGCAAACAAACCGATGTTCATCATTGTCTGGCACTCCACACGTGGAGCGTAGAGGTGATTGGGCGAGGTGGATACGATGAAGGCGAAATTGGTTGATTTGCTTACCATTGACAGTTATGTACCAGACAGATTGAACATTCGTGTCAAGGTAACAGGCGAACACCGCGCGCCATACATGACGCCAGTCAACCTGTGGGAACTTTAGTTCAATCGGGTTAGGAGGACGACCTAATTGGAGGACATTGTATACTGCCTTTGTCTTGAGTAAAAGCTGTCTTGGTAAGGTGAGGCGTAGATAACTGAGTTCCAGAAAGAAGTACCGTATATAATGGAACTGGGCCGGAACATCCGCGATCATCACTGGGGCTGACAGTGAGGCCGGCGAGTATGCCGACAGGAGGAGACCAGTGAGGCTCGTTGGGCAACGTGTCCATACCGTCATCTGGGAGCTGACAAATAGGGCGCGAGCTCTATCCGGCACGTGAAACAGACCTATCCCACCTCGTTCACGGGGAAGAGTAAGGGTCGCATAGTTAACTTTGAACAACATCCCAGAGCTGACGAAAGATGCCATCGCTGCCAACATGCGACGTGCCACAGTAAGCGGGAAAGGTAGAACTTGCGCTACATGGGGAACTCGGGATGCGATATATGTATTGACATATCGAGCTCGTTGGAGAATATCTAGGGATCGAAGGCGATGGTCCATAAGACCTGCTCTGATCATTAAAAGGAGGCGTCGGCAGTTGATGGTGGCTGAACGCCGGAGATCAGATGAAAAATCTATTCCCAAACAACGTATGGTATCAACGGTGGTGAGAGGTGTAACGCACTCCACGGGAAGTCCCGTGCCAATGAACATAACTTGTGACTTACGTACGTTTAAAGAGCTACCCGACGCCTCACCATAAGTCGCTACCCACGTCAAAACAGCTCGAACTTCGTCGGCATTACGTAAACAGATGACGACATCGTCAGCATAGGCCGTGCAACAGAATCGGTAGCGATCTATGGACAACCCTACCAAACGTTGTCTTAGTCCACATAGCAAGGATTCCAAGGAAAAGGCGTACAAAATTGCTGATAGAGGGCAACCTTGACGTACGGATCGACCTATTATTATCGGTGGAGTGAGTCTGCCATTGTACATAATCCTGGATGAGGCACCCCGCAGAAGGCGCATCACTACCGTGATAACGGCGACCGGGAAACCCATATGGTGGAGAACGGCCGTAAGGAACGAATGGTCAACCCTATCGAAAGCTTGACTGAAGTCCAAAGACGCAAGTGCCCCAGAGAGGCGTTGTGCGTGGGTAACGGCGATCATATCCCTGTAGCGGCATAAAGCCGTGCCAATATTGTTGTCGCCTCCCAAAGATGCTTGGTCTGGCGACACAACATATCGGGCAACGTTTTTAAGTCGTGCTGCCAAAAGGCGAGTGAAGATATTCATATCACTGTTAAGGAGGGTGAGGGGCCGATAATCACTGATATTGTTGCCACCGTGCGGTTTATGTACAGGAATAATAATTCCTTCCATGAAAGCGTCCGGCACAGGTACTTCCGGAGACATCAGTTCCCGACAGATGGAGGTGAAGGTGGACTCTAACAAATCACGGAAGGTGCGATAAAATTCGAGGGGAAGACCGTCGGGGCCCGGGGAGCGATTGATGGTTCCTGCCCGAATCGCATCGCGGACTTCCTCATCAGTCACCTCCGACATCAATTCAATCGCCGCATCTCCTGGGATACCACCGAAGTTGAGCTGTGAGACTTCCTCGATCAACTCTGGGGAATGTGGAACTGCAGCGTAGAGCTGCCGGTAGTGGGCGTGAAGCACATTCCCTATGGCAGATTGGGTTGCGTAGCGACGCCCGTCTTGATCCGTTAGGACGTGAATCAATTTTCGGCGTCGATTTTGTCGTTCTTGGACGATATGGTACATCGACGGATGTTCATGAGGCATGCGATCAGCAGTACGAGATCGTACTATCGCCCCTTCCAAATGCCGTCGCATGAGATTGGAAATTTGGGCCTTACCTTGGTTCATCCTTGTATGGCGCTCAGGGGAGGCTGGCATCGCGGAGCATTCTCGTAGGATCCTGTAGTAAAAGTCCATAGTGCTCTTCCTCCAGGCGACAACATCTTTGCCATACCGGATTAAAGTTTTTCGAAGAGCAGGTTTTGCACACAGGATCCACCAGGATATGGTAGACGGATACGTGGGTCGGCGTCTATTACATGTGATCCAAGTGTCTTCTATTAGAAGTCGACAGTCAGGTGAATTAAGAAGTGCCGTGTTCAGTTTCCATAAACCACGTCCGTGCCATACTGCCTGTCTTGTGAGAACAACATCACAGAAGTAAGCCTCATGGTCTGAGAAAGCAACAGGCCAGATTTCAGCCTGTCGAGTGTGTTGAATTAGGGATCGCGAGATGTAGATGCGATCCAGTCGGCTAGAGGAGTGCGCAGTGTGGTATGTAAAGCCCAAAAGATCACCGTGAACATGTCTCCACGTGTCGACAAATTGTAGCCGCGTGACGACTGTTTCCAGAGCGGCGCATGGTAAGTGACGCGGCAATTGATCCTGAGGTCGCTGGGTGCAGTTGAAGTCTCCACCCATGATCCAGTCATCGTGTGGTCCCATAAAAAGGGGTGTGACTTCATTCGCGAAGAAGGCATTGCGTTCACGACGGTAGCTGGAGCCCGACGGCGCATAAATATTGATGATGCGTACACCAAAGAGAGTAAGGGCCATACCTCTGCCGCTGGGGAGGTATAGGACATCTTCGGCAGGAAGACCTTCGCGTAAGATGATGGCAACACCACTACCGGTGTCCGAAGCGGGAGAAAGATGCACCGTGAAGCCATGTGGTGGTGAAAAATCGGCGACATGCACTTCCTGAAAAAGCGCAATATCTATGTCCGCATCATAAATCATATCGCGGAGCAGCGCTAGTTTGTGGGGCGCACGAATGGTCGCGAGGTTAATCGTTGCGACACGATAATGCTGGTGTTGGAGTCCCACAGGCACAGGCGGGGTTTCTTCTTCAGGAGCGAGAGGTCGTCGATCTTGCCGGTCCGCTGAAGAGGCTGCTATTGTGGAGAGTTTGCGGGCGCGGGCGCAACCGATGGAGGTGCTCCATCATCAGCAGCGTCCACCCCAGTCCCTTCGATCTCCACGTCGTCTGCCCAGGAGACTGATGCTGCGGTAGGGCATCGGCTGTGCACGTCATCCACGTGGAGAGGAGACGTAGTTTTCGTCTCATCGGATAGGCTCTCTTCAACGTCGACCTGTGGGGGCGACGGCGTCAGTAATGAGGGGTGTTCGTTGCCAGTGGTCGCCTGTGGCGGGTCTGTCGCATCAGCCTTTCGGTCATCAAAGATCGGTTTGTCGTCCATCTTCGGGTCTGCATCCCCGGTATCCATCCGTAGAATGGATTCATCAGGGGGTGTACGGCTACGTTTCTTTCTCTTTCGTGTCGACCCTTGTTTTCGAACAAGTCGTTCAGAGTCCGATGGCGGGTGGCTTTCGTCTGACTCCGGACCAGTCTGAAGGAAAGCAGAAGTAGGTACCACTCCCGGATCAACGTCCATCTCAGTAGCATTTTCAGTCACAGTGCTGCGATGATTCGGCAGGTTAGGATCTGGCGTCTGGGGCACCTCAGAAGGAATCTCAGGAGCGGTTGTATCTACCTGATCAGACGACGTCAACGGAGCAGGAAGACTCTGTGTAGACGTGCTACCTTCCTGGGCAACCTTGGCGTATGTGACAGGGATCTGAGTCATCACCGCTGGGGACGCTTCCTCGCCGACCGGCGTCTGGATCAGGCGGCGTCGCATGCAGGCGGATCTGACGTGGCCTTCTTGTCCACAACCCGCACATGTTCGGGGTTGGCCGTCGTACATGACAATGGCTCACACCCCGCCAATGATCAGGTATGATGGAATATGTTTTTTCAGTTCAATTTTGACCTGACACACACCATTAAGGACATGGTAGGTCGTGAAGGTTTGCCATTTTTCCTCTACGTAACCGATGACGTTACCGTATGGTTGTAACGCAGAGACAACTTCGTCTACATCTACATCTACATTGATACTCCGCAAGCCACCCAACGGTGTGTGGCGGAGGGCACTTTACGTGCCACTGTCATTACCTCCCTTTCCTGTTCCAGTCGCGTATGGTTCGCGGGAAGAACGACTGTCTGAAAGCCTCCGTGCGCGCTCTAATCTCTCTAATTTTACATTCGTGATCTCCTCGGGAAGTATAAGTAGGGGGAAGCAATATATTCGATACCTCATCCAGAAACGCACCCTCTCGAAACCTGGCGAGCAAGCTACACCGCGATGCAGAGCGCCTCTCTTGCAGAGTCTGCCACTTGAGTTTATTAAACATCTCCGTAACGCTATCACGGTTACCAAATAACCCAGTGACGAAACGCGCCGCTCTTCTTTGGATCTTCTCTATCTCCTCCGTCAACCCGACCTGGTACGGATCCCACACTGATGAGCAATACTCAAGTATAGGTCGAACGAGTGTTTTGTAAGCCACCTCCTTTGTTGATGGACTACATTTTCTAAGCACTCTCCCAATGAATCTCAACCTGGTACCCGCCTTACCAACAATTAGTTTTATATGATCATTCCAATTCAAATCGTTCCGTACGCATACTCCCAGATATTTTACAGAAGTAACTGCTACCAGTGTTTGTTCCGCTATCATATAATCATACAACGGCACTTCAAAAGGTAGTTCAAACACCCTAATCGTGCGTTGACCGTACTCTGCGAGTTCAAGTGTTACAGCTCCGACGTGACCATCAGAGTATTTGAACTTAAGTCCATTGGCATGGCGGCGAATAACATCTTCACACACCTCGGTGTTTGTCATTTTAATATGAACGACACTACTCGTGATCGAAAAATGGATTCCGATAACGTGGTTAGGATCTAAACGAACTTCTTCACGTATGAACGTTTCAACTTCATGTGCACGAGGTCGCGCATGTTCAGCTGGGAAGGAAACTTTAAGGGTCGCACGGCGGTAAGCGCTCGACATGTTGTTCACAGTGGACGGACGCAAACCTGAAAGCTACGACGCGGAAGTAAACAACGCCTGCAGCGGAGCACTGGCCGGCGCGCGGGGCCGTCCGCACGCTGCCACGGCTGAGAGCCGACTGTCACTTCGGCCGGCTGTCAATAACACATCCGTCGTGAACTAGCATTTCTTCTACAGGAAATAATTCAGTTGATAACAGTCAAATGTGGGTTTGTCTCGTTGAAAAGCAAGTGCAAGGATGCTTCTGCAGTCAGTGCCTTCAGATAAGGGCCCTGGCGCGCAAAAAGGACTTAACGCCGTTCTGACTGCTGGTGCCAATAATTCATATGGTGTCATATAATTAATGCCACCTCACAGACAAATTCAACCAAACGATGAGTGAATTATGAGACTTTAGAATAATCTGGCTCACAGCGTCTTCATTTCGACGAGAAATACCATTTATTCGATAAGTTCTAGTACCTCAGTTTAAAACAATAATCCTTTTTCACTTCTTGACGCAGCTCCGTCAGCTGCTCTCTACTTGAGGACGACAACGCACCGATATACTTCGAATAATCTGCATTTCTAACTCTTAACATTTACTGAACTTCATCCTATTCACGTACTAAACGCTATTTAATTCGTACAATGTTGCAAAACGAAAGTAAGTTTCTCATGACGTGTCACTGCCAAGTAACATACCTCGATGATACTTGCACCATACACAGAAAGAACTGCTAGACACTTTTGTTCGACAATAGCTACACTGAAGTCTCCACGATTTATAATGATTTGCTAGACATTACAAAAGGCGGGAGATGGTTCTTAAAGGGGGGGGGGGGGGGGGTGATCACCATGGAGGGCAGTGCACGCTCCCGCTCTAGCCACAAGGTCAGTAACTCGTTCTTGTGTTGGGGCGTTCCATTGCTTCACCACACCGGTTCACAGCTGTTGGTGCATGCGGACGTGCTGCAATATGTCTCCCCAACAAATCTCACGTGTGTTCCATGTCATTTAGTTCGTGGGAAAGACAACGTCCGTCTATTCATCGAATATCGTTTCGTTGCAAGAGCTGTTCCGCTAGCGCAGTTTGATGCACTCGCGCATTGTCATCCTCAAAAACGAAGTCAGGGCCGAATCCACCCGTTAAAAGATGCACACGGTGAAGGAGTACAGTGTCACACGAACACTGACAAGTGACAGTTCCGTGTGCAAAGATCTGGATGTCAGTACGTCCATCCAATATTATGCCTCCAAACATCATAACATCTGGACCTCGAAAGTAACATGTCCGACAGCTTTCAAGAAATGGTTCAAATGGCTCTGAGCACTATGGGACTTAACATCTGAGGTCATCAGTCCCCTAGAACTTAGAACTACTTAAACTTAACAAACCCAAGGACATGAGACACATCAATGCCCGAGGCAGGATTCGAACCTGCGACCGTAGCAGTCACGCGGTTCCAGACTGAAGCGCCTAGAACCGCACGGCCACTCCGGCCGGCCCGACAGCTTCCCTGGGTACATTACGTGTTCCCATCTCTCGCCATATGACGGGAAGTGATTCCATAAACAACACTTGTCTTTAATTCACTGATGAAATAGTCTAACATATATCTGCTCATCCTCGTATATTCGGATAACTTGGCTGGTGATCTGTGTGGTTAAAATAAATGATGAAATTCTCCATGATGATTCCTGTCATTTCAAATTACATGCACAGCGCTTCTCTTTCGCCTTAATTTCCTAAGTACAGTTAATTTTAGTACCTTACTCTCAAGCTACAACTTTCTACGGCTGAGGTGCATTATTTTTTACTTAGAAATAGCTGATCGGTTCTTGTAGCAGTGACTTCATACAGTTCCGAATAAAATTAGTTGGTGTTGTACACAATTCCTCCATCCTACCATTCGCTTGTTTTCAAGAGGTCAATTTGTGATGTAATGTTTGTAATGTTTGTTTCAGTCCTACAATTCTTCTCTACGCTGGTATTTTAACAAGCCTTAATGTAATAGTGTCATAATAATTTATTCTAATTGCGTGAAATACGCGGATGCTATTGATGTGTTTCTGGCATCATAATCAAAGACTAATTATTGGTGTTAGACATTGATTCCCGTGTTTATCGCTTAGTGGAACGTGCAAATACGTGAGACTTTCATACAGAAAAATCATTTCATTCTTCGTTGAGCTTGAAATGTTTGAATTTACGGTCCGATGACAGCTGTCAATCTCCGTCACTTAACAGGAATCAGGTTTTAATGCCTGCCGTGCGCCAGAGAATAACCACATCCTTCTGAGCGGCGCCATGCCGGGAGCCAATTCCGGAGGTGACGCGTCTTGCGAGCCTCGCACACAGTGTTCCCGTTAAGCCTTCAACATAAAGAGGGCTGTCTCTGCCACACACAGATTCTCTAGGACAGCAAAGTGAGATACTATTCTGCTCCTAATAACCGCATACACATAGAGTTACTGAATTTGTTACGTCACAATCACCGTATTCAGGATCTCCAATCAATCATTTCAAATGTTTCTCACACAAATTACCGAAAACATTTGAGCATTCAGTTGTTCCTTCAGCACGGTCAGGCTCTGTTCCGTTCTCAGTTCTTGTCATACGCAGTTCGGGCTCGGTATCTAATGACTTCGACATCAAACCGAAGTTAATCTCGACCTGTGTTATTGTGAGCGCGGCTGACTACTTTGCGGTGGATCTTGGTTCAATTTCCGGCACTATGAGGGGTTTTTACATTGTGGGAAAACTGGTATGGGGTGCGCTCTGCCTCTCGAGGCCAGCTGAGGAACTAATCGACCGATTAGTAGCGGTTCCAATGTCAAGAAACCCGACGACGAGGAGAACAGTGTGAGGACCACATGCCCTTCCACAGAAGTTCCTACGATGCAGAGGATGACACGGCAGTCGGTTGGCACCGATTGGCACGTTTAGGACCAGAATGCGGAGCTTTATCGTACTTTATCTCTGCTTAGCTTGGTACGTTGATAACACTGATTAATTTCAACTTTTGAGGAAACCTCTGAGCAGAGTGTGGAGGCTCTAATATTAAATTAGGTTAGCAACTTTTCGTTTCTGTCGATAGCAACCAAGAAAAAGTGTCGCTTTTCTTTTTTAGTTTATTTTGCCTAAATTGCTTCACAGTGAGTTCTCTTTTTTGGCTTATAGCTTTCACCTACCTCCAGGTCATTGAAAACTTACAAAGGCCTGAACATAATATGTGGTTGTATCCTCAATAAAGTAGCCGTCGTAGTATATTCCAGCTGTGGCACGGAAAACACAGACACTTAACGTGCACCAATAGACAGATACCTGAAACCACCTTCAGTGGTTATTGCCTGAGTCTTTGCGACACCTTATCACATAGAACCTCACAATAACACAGGTCGAGATTAACTTCTATTTGATGTCAAAGTCATTAGGTACGGAGCCCGAACTAAGTACGACAAGAATTAAGAACGGAACAGAGCCTGAACTTGCTGAAGAAACAATGGAATGCTCAAATGTTTTCGGAAATTTGTGTGAGAAACCTGTGAAATCATTGATTGGAGATCCTGAATACGGTGATTGTAACGTAACAGATTCAATATCTCTATGTGTATGCGGTTATTAGGAGCAGAATAGTATCTCACTTTGCTGTCCTAGAGAATTTGTATGTGGCAGAGACAGCCCTCTTTATGTTGAAGGCTTAACGCGAACGCTGTGTGCGAGGCTCGCAAGACGCGTCACCTCCGGAATTGGCTCCCGGCATGGCGCCGCTCAGAAGGATGTGGTTATTCTCTGGCGCACGGCAGGCATTAAAACCTGATTCCTGTTAAGTGACGGAGATTGACAGCTGTCATCGGACCGTAAATTGAAACATTTCAAAAGGTTCATAACGCGACCACCGCTTGTATCGCATCGATCGTTTAATCAGTGTAGGTAGCCTTTGTTTTGGTAGAGCGTTCTTTGTTTTTGGCCACTAATTGAGCTTTGAGGTGGGATCCGCAGGCGGCAGTCGGCACCCCGCGCCGAGCTTTATTGCGAAAACCCGCAGAAACACACGGAGACTTCCGCTTCTCACAAATAGCGGCCAAAAGCTGATTACATACTAGCTTCCCCTGCACTCTTGGTGTATAATGTTACCATTTACGTAACATTCGTGAAACTTTTCAAGAAATTTCTGCTCGTTCACATTTCAATCATTCTTTTGTTTCGTATCGTTTATTTGATCAGCACTGTAGATAGCGATGGAGGCCGTGAAGTGAATTGTTTTTCTTTTTGTACAACGAGCTGTGAATCATAGTGATGATTTTTAGCATAAAAGCTCTGTGACTTAGAACAACGGTTAAATCTCGAAGCCTTACAGTGAACAGGTGGCGGGAAGCTGAACTAAACAATATGAACGGGCACCAGAAGACAGTAGATCAAGAGATAAGTTACAACATGCACGTCAGCAGTCGGGCACGCGCTTTAGTGTGTGTGTGTGTGTGTGTGTGTGTGTGTGTGTGTGTGTGTGTGTGCGTGCGTGCGTGCCAGCGCGCGTGCACGCTAGACGATTTTTCTCACATCTATAAAAATGTTCCTACTTGTTGGCGCATTAACTGTAGTATCGGAGAAACTGTTTAAAATATGTTTGACTTTTTGGTTGTGGAAAGTAGATGTTCTCGTTTCGAGCGAAGGTAATGGATTTAATTTGTGAAAGGTCCTGTCATAGTTACCACACCGGAAGCTATAGAAGTAATATATTATTAAATACTAAGCTGCGATCCCCTGCGTGCTGTACAAGCTATTTTGTTTCGGATTTCCGACGAAGTTTCTTACATTTAAATGGCGTTTCACGTACATAAACTCTTACGCTTCATCCATAATTTTCAAGTTTATGAAAAGTTGGCATAATGCTGTGTACTATAACGTAGTTGTACAGAGGAAGGTCCACTGGACCTGACGGGATACCAATTCGATTCTACACAGAGTACTCGAAAGAACTTGCCCCCCTTCTAACAGCCGTGTACCGCAAGTCTCTAGATGAACGGAAGGTTCCAAATGATTGGAAAAGAGCACAGGTAGTCCCAGTCTTCAAGAAGGGTCGTCGAGCAGATGCACAAAACTATAGACCTATATCTCTGCCGTCGATCTGTTGTAGAATTTTAGAACATGTTTTTTGCTCGCGTATCATGTCGTTTTTGGAAACACAGAATCTACTCTGTAGGAATCAACATTGATTCCGGAAACAGCAATCGTGTGAGACCCAACTCGCTTTATTTGTTCAAGACACCCAGGAAATATTAGATACAGGCTCCCAGGTAGATGCTATTTTCCTTGACTTCCGGAAGGCGTTCGATACAGTTCCGCACTGTCGCCAGATAAACCAAGTAAGAGCCTACGGAATATCAGACCAGCTGTGTGGCTGGATTGAAGAGTTTTTAGCAAACAGAACACAGCATGTTGTTATCAATGGAGAGACGTCTACAGACGTTAAAGTAACCTCTGGCGTGCCACAGGGGAGTGTTATGGGACCATTGCTTTTCACAATATATATAAATGACCTAGTAGATAGTGTCGGAAGTTCCATGAGGCTTTTCGCGGATGATGCTGTAGTATACAGAGAAGTTGCAGCATTAGAAAATTGTAGCGAAATGCAGGAAGATCTGCAGCGGATAGACACTTGGTGCAGGGAGTGGCAACTGACCCTTAACATAGACAAATGTAATGTATTGCGAATACATAGAAAGAAGGATCCTTTATTGTATGATTATATGATAGCGGAACAAACTCTGGTAGCAGTTACTTCTGTAAAATATCTGGGAGTATGCGTGAGGGACGATTTGAAGTGAAATGATCATATAAAATTAGTTGTTGGTAAGGCGGGCACCGGGTTGAGATTCATTGGGAGAGTCCTTAGAAAATGTAGTCCATCAACAAAGGAGGTGGCTTACAAAACACTCGTTCGACCTATACTTGAGTAATGCTCATCAGTGTGGGATCCGTACCACATCGGGTTGACGGAGGAGATAGAGAAGATCAAAGAAGAGCGGCGCGTTTCGTCACAGGGTTATTTGGTAACCGTGGTAGCGTTACGGAGATGTTTAGCAAACTCAAGTGGCAGACTCTGCAAGAGAGGCGCTCTGCATCGCGGTGTAGCTTGCTCGCCAGGTTTCGAGAGGGTGCGTTTCTGGATGAGGTATCGAATATATTGCTTCCCCCTACTTATACCTCCCGAGGAGATCACGAATGTACAATTAGAGAGATTCGAGCGCGCACGGAGGCTTTCAGACAGTCGTTCTTCCCGCGAACCATACGCGACTGGAACAGAAAAAGGAGGTAATGACAGTGGCACGTAAAGTGCCCTCCGCCACACACCGTTGGGTGGCTTTCGGAGTATAAATGTAGATGTAGATGTACTGTAGCAGCAAAAAGTGAACATCAGCAGAATCGTTTTAACAATGATAAAATTCCACAGCGCAGTGGATGGATACTGTCCACATCCGACTAAAATGCTGTGTATGTTCACATGGGAGACTGTGAGGAGAATAGGGTGTTCAGCTAACTGTGAACATCAGAAGATCGTGAAGAATTATCAGTTTTAGCATTGGCTCTCACACCAGCAGCGGGCGGATGAAGCGGCTAGATGTAGAAGATGCTGACTGGCCCGCATGGGGTAGACTGTGTGTCGGCGTTGATAATAGCCGAAGACAATGTGCTGCTAAGGTCTGAGTGGAGAGTATTTGTAGTGGCGCTGGCAAACTTTGTTTTCACGTAACCCCGCCTTAGGTAATGTAGCGGACCAAGGCAGCGCAGCACGAGGAAATTTAGCTGGCACTATGGTGGACTGGGCTCTTGTACCATGTTGTTTCAGCAATATTCGAGCACCGACAACAGTAACTCACAGGCAACTAGCTTGCCAGCATTGTAACGAGTTGTAAAGTCTGCACGGAGGGGTGTTGTCGCCACGGTTTGTTTCTACTTACGCTCAGGTGACGAGCAGCACACGAAAAGGATCGCTGTAGTTTTTTATAGTTTTTGAAGTATCATAATAGGTTCATTCTAATTCAACTCTTTCCCATCAGCGTGAGACCGTTACTGGGGTTTTCGATGTAGTTTAGAGGTTAACATCAAAGATAGATCGTGTATAACGGAAGGGAAAAAAAAATCAAGAATATTTTGCTTCCACCCATATACACACAGTGTTAGGACGACGGAGTTGATTATTAGACACGGTATAGTACGTAAGGCGAGCAGCAGGCAATCATTCATCCTGCACAGCACACCGTACGTCACGTGCGTCGTTCAGAGGATTACCAACGCCTTTGTTGCTTAGCTGTAGTAAAGGGTGCAAGACTAAGGAGAACCCAAAATGCGAATGAATTGCTGAGAAACGCTTTGTCTTGTGTAGCGTTCTATAATATTTACGATAAAAGAAATGTGGAAGTGTAGGGGAAATATTTATTTCCCGTCCGTCATTCTATCAATAGCATGTTACCGTTTTCAAATAAAATAACTATTTCTATTTCTGTCGTATAGCGTATCTCTGGCAATATCACGTCGGTTTGGGACACAGGAGGCACTATAATTCGTTTAAAAACACTTCATACATACATAACAAATTTTTTGGTACATTATTTTGGCTGAGTGTGTGCTTTGCATGGTCTTTCACATTCGCTTATGTCGATACCCGCAGACTAAGTGTAATTTCTTAAATTAATACGATCAAAAGTAGCCCTATGTATTGAAATTTTGGGCATCATAGGAAGCGAGCTTCCACAACCATAGTCTTTGTTGTTCAGTGGGTTATTGTAGTGCTACAGCAAAAGAGATGTAGGTAGCACACAAGCGACACTTTTATTGTAAAGACACACCATATTGAAACTTTGTGCAGTATGCAATCCAATCGTTTTGTTAGTAATTGTGTACCATTCTGATTTGGATACTTTCCTATGTACTCCTGATGCTGATGACTAGTGCCAAACCACGAGTACGGAAGTTATTTCATACGATTTTAGTTGCCCTATGTGACATGTGGCTTAGGAAATATTAGTTTAGTGTGCCAGTTACCAATGAATACGTCCATTTGGGAGACGGATGGCTCCTTCGCAAATATAGAAATGTTTTACTGACGATTAAGTAAAGTTGGTGATGGCAACTTGATGAACTTCCCTTGTTCTTTCCTTTTTGCTTGTGTCGAAACTACATACGGAACCCAGAAAGAGAATTTACCCTCACTCTTGCCACGTCGCTGTTCTTGTTGGTGGACCACCATTCATGTGCCAAGCTGACTAAAGTCTGGTTCTTGGAGACTACGCACGCAGTATAGCAGTCAAGAGTAAGAAAAGCGCCATTGAGTCTAGATCTCCCGATGGACTGTATCCGCGAGGTATTGATTACGAGAACTGGAGACTGCAGCTCTGTCACCGCCACCAAGAGGGTGTAACGCGTTCCCTGACGCTGTTTCTCGGCGGGCGAATTTGCCGCGGCAGATTCGCGGCGACACCAGAGTGGTCGCGACGCGGTTTCATCACGTACGCCACACTGCAGCGGCCGTACCACAGTTTAAAGGCTTGTGAACAGCACAGTGAAATATCGTTTGCAGTCAATCCCAACAAGAAAACTCGTTGGTGGTTGTGGAAGTCCAGAAAATGAAGAAAGGAAGAAGGATGGTCTCATATATAAGATGGATGTTCAGTCTCAGATCAAAAACCGTAGTGGTCAGCTTAAAACGCTTAGCAAGAAAACTGGTTGGTGGTTCTGAACGTCGAGAAAATAAAGAAAGGAAGAAAGATGGTCTTATTTATATGACAGATGTTCAGTCTCAGATCGAAAACCATAATGATCATGTTAAAAGTTTAACAGAAAGCAAGTTGGTGGTTGAAACTTCCTGGACGATTAAAACTGTGTGCCGGACCGAGACTCGAACTCGAGACCTTTGCCTCTCGGGGGCAAGTGCTCTACCAACTTTTTTTTGTGCTCTACCAACTTTTTTTTGGGAGTGTGGGGTTTTTATTTATTTTATATGAAGGAAGGTAGGAGAAACAGAAACCTTTATTATTCACAAAATAAACATAGTACGTCCTGACACATGATAACTGTCCTGGAAGGAACCTCGCTGCCGTCCTACCATGCAGCATGAAATAACAACAAAATCAAAGTGGGGCCACCTCCGGCACCCTAAAGAAAAGTATTTACGGATATGAAAACAAAATTTGAAGTACATCCATTTGCTAACTGATCAAGCGTGAGTGTTTCGTAGGTCGCATACTCGCATAGTGATCTTAGTCGATCACATTACTTGGTCGGTTTCACAACGAAAGCACCGCCGCTCGTCTTTGCGCACCCGGCACACCCCATGTATATGGCGGGTCCGCAAAAACCGTTACTAGGAAATTGGCATACCAATCACTTGTACTTTTGTAGCCGTAATAGTTTTGTGTGTCCATCTTGCAAGTATTGCCAGTAATCCAGGACGTTCAGTAAGTTCGTACGTGTGTCTCTATAGATGTAATGGCCCGTCATACCTGTGATCCACGCCACTGCGTTCGTCTTATGACGCGGAAAATACGTTTCCTCTGGAAAAAATACTATGTCAGAACAGACTGCTGTATAGATAGTGCGCCGCATGAACGCTATTATCTTTCTTGCGAGAGTCCAGACAGCCAATGCCTCGCCGCAGACCAGCCGATGGTCGTCCGTATCCAGCTCGCCACATTGCTGCCACAAGGGCGAATCCGCCAAATGTATTGCGTACCTTTTATCATTTGTAGGGTATTTTCGGTTGACGACAATGTACCATGTTGATCTGACTGATGTAGGTAGGTGGGGGTGGTGGACCGTGCGCCACACTGAGCTCCGCAAGCACGACTCACGCCCCGTCCTCACAGCTTTATTTCTGCCAGTACCTCGTCTCCTACTTTCCAAACTTTACAGAAGCTCTCCTGCGAACCTCGCAGAACTAGTACTCCTGAAAGAAAGCATATTGCGGAGACATGGCTTAGCCACAGCCTGGGGGATGTTTCCAGAATGAGATTTTCACTCTGCACCGGAGTGTGCGCTGATATGAAACTTCGTGACAGATTAAAACATAGTTTTAATCTGCCAGGAAGTTTCACATCAGCGCACACTCCGCTTCAGAGTGAAGATCTCATTCTGGAAGTTGGTGATTGTACGACGTAAGTTTAGAAAGATACAAATACTAAATACGTATGTTCCTATAAGAAGTTTATCAAGAATAAGAAGTTTATCAAGAAACGGTTTTATATTCACTTCAGAATGACTTGCGATTGTTTTACTTCAGTTCAGAAACATTGTAAACAGAATAAGGGCCATCGTAACTCGATAGCCTCCAAAAACGTCAATGCTCTTTACGTCACCGGAAAGTGTTATTCCTTCACTTGGTCGAAAGATGAATTGGTCCTTTCTAAATGACATCAGAAATAAACAGTCCAACAAACGTCTATATTTTAATGTCACCTTTCTCTTCAGACAGTGCATGTACTGAAAATTATTAATACATTGTCGGCCGCGAGGCCGTCGGTCGACACGGCAGAGCCTCACGCCAGAAGACGTGTGCCCGCCGACTCCCTCACACTCCACAATGTTTGGTACAGTGCACGAGGTTCAGTAGTGTGCATGAACTTCTGTTTCTTGACTGAGTTGACTCTGTTGTACAGCAAATCAGGTACAATATCTTGTTCAACGTTCTGAACATTGTTTTTGTAACTTCATGGGACATCCAAAGATATACTATGCTAAACATGACGAATCTTTTCTGTGTCCCTCAGCAGCCTCGAGGCAATGTTTTAAATCATTGCCGGCCCTGTGGCCGAGCGGTTCTAGGCGCTTCGGTCCGGAACCGCGCTGCTGCTACGGTCGAAGGCTCGAATCCTGCCTCGGGCATGGATGTGTGTGATGTCCTTAGGTTAGTTAGGTTTAAGTAGTTCTAAGTCTAGGGGACTGATGACCTTAGATGTTAAGTCCCATAGTGTTCAGACCCATTTGAAACATTTTTTAAATCATTTCCCTAAATTGCTATTAATATGTTGCTTACAGTAACAGTTACTAAATCTTTTGTAAATAAGACTTCGACAGTGCATACAATAAGATGGAATACCTGTTGTATGGACAAATTTACTGTACAATGTATGAGTAACTGTGTGTGTAGTCTCATGCGCAGTGCAGCGGGCGTGCCTCCATTATTTAAAATATATTTAGTCGAGTCTGAAAATACATGTAATTCTTCTTTCAGCTTTAAAAGTAACTTCAATGTGTTACCCTTACGCAACAATGTGTGACTTAAAATGCACCACATGTAAAGTAGTCAGTAAATACATTTCCAATGCAAACTAGACTAATAATTTAGCTAACTGTGAAACATAGTAATAACTATGACCAATAATGAAAAAGATGTTAGTTGATTGATAGGTAGGTTTGTGAGACAGTAGCATGTGAAAGTACCGGATTTTTTTTTTAACCAAACAGTTTCCTAAAAGGCATATCAGAAACATTTACTTTCCGTGTGCGCGTCAAGAGTACACGCACAACGGAACGACGTAGCTGCGCGGAATTGGTGCAGAAACGCGGCCTGCAGCGCGGTAGAAAACGCGAAACTGCTGCGAAACCGCTGCGTCACCGCTGGCGGACGAACGCGCCCTTGTGGGCAGACCCATTGCACGCCACCGACGCGTCGCAAAATTCAGGTGTGCCGCAGACGCCGCCTCAGTGTGGGGAACGCATAACACCCATTGGCCAACTAAGCTTCCGATTTCTACACCGCATCTGCTTGTAATTCCTTCGTTCACCTCAAGTCCGTAGTCGGTTTTTCCTTACTGAAGGACATCTATTTTATTTTACCACTAATAAAACTGTAAAGCTGTCGTGTCTGTCTGTCTGTCTGTTCGAACACGCTACTCTAAAAATACTCGACAAATTTTCGTAGATAACTTTAGTATAGCTTGGGCCAACATTAGCCTTTATTAAATGAAAATCAGATCACGAAAAAAAGTTATCTTGATTCATAGTTTCATCTAAAACCATCATGCCCGTTCGCCAGCTTGATGACACAAATCTCAAAACTATTATACAAATTTTCACGGTATTTTCACAGGTAACTTGCGTGTAGCTTGGGGCAACATACAGGCTTTATTTAATCAAAATCGGATCAAGGAAAAAAAATATCATGATTTAAAATTTTATCTAAAGCCGTCATGGCTGTCAATTTGTGTGTTCCAACATGCTAATCCGCAAAACTTCTACACGAATTTTCATGCGGTGTTACTTCAGTGTACCTTAGGACAACACATAGGATTTATTTCACCAAATTTGGAGCACAGAAAAAAGTCCTAATCTGAAGTTTTTGGAGTCTGCTCTGCTTAGTATTTCAGATGTTTACATTAGTGACGATGTAGTACATCAAAGAACCAATAGATGGCGATCTTAGTTTTATAGTTCACCAAAGAACCAACAGATAGCGCTGTTAGATTATTTACCTCAGGGACATGTATTTTCGGAAGTTAACGTCAGTGATAGAATTAAGCATTGCAATCTTATCTTTACAAGTACAAACTAACATTCAGTTTGCTTGGCTGGGAGGTATCGATTTGTGCAAAGTCTTTCGAGCATCTGCTGTCGACAGAAGTACAGTTAGTCGCTAGGCACGGAGGGTGAGGTAATCAGAAGGCGGTTCGGCGGAGCTCCACGATTTGCAGCGGTCTGGGACACCATCCATGGCTGCCATACCTGACATGAAGTCAGCTGATGTCATTCGCGAGGACAGACGCATTACGACTCGGCAGTTGGCGCTGCATGTGTCAGTCAGCAAAGGAAGTGTGGATCAATTATCTGTACTCTTGGATATTCAAAAGTGTGTGCAAGATGGATCCCGCGGTGTCTACCGGTGGATCAAAAATCGCACAGAAAAAACGTTTGTCTTGATTTTCTGCAACTTTTTGAAGCTGAGGGGGAGGCCTTCTTGTCCCGGATTGTGACAGGTGATGAAACCTGGGTTCACTATTTTGAGCCCGAAACAAAACGACAATCGATGGAATGGTGCCATTCCCACTCCCTACAGAAGAAAAAATTGAAAGCAATTGCTTCCACCGATAAGGTCACGTTCACCGTGTTGTTGGACTGTGAAGGTGTGATTCTCATTGATTTGATGCCAAGAGGCGGTAACATTAATTCAGAAGCATATGTCAACACATTAACAATACCCAAGGCGCTACAGTAACCCAGGAGACGTTTTGCTGCAGCAAAGTAAAGCTCGGCCTCACACAAGTCTGAGGACTGCTGAACACAACGCAGCGGCGCGGTTCTTTCTGTCCCTTTATGACGAACCTGCACCTACCTGTGAACACTGTCTCAGTAGATCATCAGTAGGAAAGCCGAGTGAAACCTACTGTACTTTGACGTGAACCAGGCTGCAATTTAAGTCACTAATCTACGTTTCGGGAGAAACACGAAATGAAAGTTTGGAAATTTTGTCCTCAATTAATATATTCTGAAACTTAGGTGAACAAGTATCACTGCCAAGCCCGTGCTAGTCTTAACACAGTCAGTCTCAACCCCTTTCACTCACGTTAGCAATTTTATGGTGTTGCATTTCCCGAACACGTAATAGCTACAAAAATACTGATTGATTTTGATTGATAATGCTCCCCAAATATTAAGTCTGTCGGTACCAAATGCAGTCACAGTTTTTAGCCACCGACCCGCTCTATACGCCACGCGGAACACATGTCCTTTCTCGTCACAAAATTCACTTAAAAATTCCGAAATTTCTACACACACATCGAAATAATTATGCCATCACTTTCCAACACTTTTGATGTATGAAACATTGCTAGATCCGGCAACATATCGTTTCCATCGGAACTACTACTAAATACGTCCGATCTGTTTCTTGGCTAGGCTTCGACTCCTTCTCTAGAATACTCTAAGTCTTCTCTACCAGCAGAGAAAGGCGCGCGAAGAATATTGTTCTGCCATTGGTCAGTTTACTCAACCGCCAATAGCAAAACAACATTCTCCCGCATCTGTCCGCGCTTTTCATCACTAACCAATCGAAAAACAGTAAACCTAACGACTGCACTTTTTACCGACATAATTATCTAATATGCTGAAGTTTTGTTTTGCATAAAGTTATTTACTATTGTTATTTATACCTGAATTAACTTTCCCTTTACCATAAACTTACTTCACAAATCTATTCTACAGAAATCCCCTTTGTCCATATCCATACTTCTTCGAAATGTTCCCACACTATATCCTACTACATAACTCGTTAATCAATTATCTTCATATTAACCTTAAACCACACTCACGCATCATTCATACTGCTAAAACACATTTACATTTTACATTTATAAAAAGACATATAACACTTTATGAAAATACTAGAACAGTTTACGAAAAACATTCAGTTACTTTTGTGCACTCTAGTGGGCACAATATAAATTAAAATCACAGTCCCCCTATCCAATACTGTCCTCTATTGGCTGATACATAAACTACGCGCGCGTCCAGGCTCGCATCTGAGACACATCTCCTGCTCTGAGACACATCTCCCATTTAACCGCCTCCACGGCAGGATCGTTATACGGCGCTACGCCTCAACATCACAAAACAGGGTTGGACAGTGTTACCCTATCTACCCTACAGCCCTGACCTAGCCCCCTCGGATTTCCACTTGTTTGGGCCATTAAAGGATGCCATTCGTGGCAAACATTTTGAGGACGATGAGGTGGTGCTCCGCCACCAGGACAAGGATTGGTACCGACAGGGCATACACGCCCTTGTTTCACGATGAATGAAGGGCATAGAACGGAATGGAGATAACGTGAAAAAATTAGGTGTGTAGATAAAACACCATTCTTTTGTGTGTGTAAGTCTCGTTATGTTCACTGAAGAATTGTTGAGGAAAAAAATGCAGTTCATTACCTACGGGGCAACCCTCGTATAAAAAAATACCCAGACCGTGCCGGGTTCTCATCTACTTTTAAATAAATATGTAACTTTAGCCATACCCGTACAGTAATCACAGGGTTCATAGTAATATTGTTTGTCTGTTTACTGTATTTAACTGTGATAACATTTTCTGTGTATCCTCTGCCACCATCTCAGTGCTGTTTATCACTGAATACGGTCACTGTAATTTGGCTGTATCCACTTAATCAACAAAATAAAGTATACCACCACTGTTAAGCCAGTCAGCACAGATTTTGTATCGGAAGCGAGTGTGATCGTCGTTGCTGCGGTAGCGTCGTTATCGGGAAGAAGTGTTCCGCTGACTTATTTCACCCTCTACTCGTGCCCCCATCGTCTCTTCATTGAGCTGAAACATCTTCAGGTGATTTGACTTACTCGGACAACACGTTTTATGACTATTCCCAAATTTATAACGCTAATCAGTTATGTAAGTACTGTTCCCAATGCAACAGCTTAACATAAATATCGTCTTTACTTTTCCCCCGTCTTTAATTGGCAGAAATTTTCTAAAATTATATGGCATTCTCGTTTCTCGGAGGTCATTGGTAAAGTTTATGAGATTTATATAAACTTCTTCTTAAACTTGACAGTTCTTAATTTCATGTTAATTTTTACATATTGGATACTTCTTACGCTCTATAACTGACACTGCCTTAATCATAAGGCAATGGATATGCCTCTGTAACACGAACTAGAAGATTCCAAGTGGCACATTTCAGATCAAGAGCACGTTCCATAAAAGTCTGTTCAGTCGGGCCAGCACGAGTAATTCCCAGTTCCAGCGTGATGACTTGTGATCACTCTTTGATGTTCTGGTTCACAGTCCAGCCACGGATTATCTGCATGGCCAATTTGTTTCCCATATTGGTAGGTGCACCTACTCTTCTCTGATATGCAAGCGGCTTTCTTCAGTCACGTCTTCTAGAAACAGACCACGTTTATCTGCCACAGCACAGATTTCGCGCTGGCCGTTGCGACCGAATTGTTCTAGGCGCTTCAGTGCGGAACCGCGCTGCTGCTATGGTCGCAGGTTCGAATCCTGCCTCGGGCATGGATTTGTGTGATGTCCTTAGGTTATTTAGGTTTAAGTAGTTCTAAGTCTAGGGGACTGATGACCTCAGATGTTAAGTCCCATAGTGCTTAGAGCCATTTGAACCATTTTGAACGGATTTCGCATTAGTATCAGCTACTGTTACGTGGCGAGTACTAACTGCATAATGCGCAGCTGCTCTCAATTTTTCTAAGTAGGGTCCAACTGTATATTCGAACTGTACGTCAGTACCTTTAATTTTACTCCTACTGACTTCCACTTTTAAATACATAGCAACAATATATTCTTCACATAAATGCACTATTTTCGTAACAACAAAGTTTTATTTGAGGACTCCGATCACCGTCTCGGTGTCAACGTATCCTTGCAGCGCTGTAGCTGGGAAATAAGGTATTAGACGATTTCTCATGTAAGACTCTTTTATGCATAGGACGTTCGCACTTAACTCCTCTGCCAACGTGTACGGTTCCGCCATCACCACTCTATTCCTCATGTCGTAAATCTGCAATTAATGGTGCCTATTTAGATGCGGCCCTCTGCGGAAGGTAACTTCTGAAATTCGATTTACTAAAAGGCAGCTACTACGACACTTCTTTTCTTGTGTATTCTTCAGCCACATTAATTCGTTAAGTAAAAGTTTATGATAATTTTGGACGAATCTGACAGTTACATTTCATAGAAAGTGGAAATGTTGTGTGATTTCACATATATGACATGCGGGTTAATAGCAACTAGAGTAAAACTTTTCTGATCATAGACTGAAGCCCCAAAACATACAAAACGCAAACCAAGTGAAACGAGCCATCGTCCACAGTAGCGGAGTGTGCTCCAACTGCCGAAGTGAATGTGGTCAATAAAGCCCGGTCCATCTGGCAACTGCATAAATCATCAGTGAGGCAGAGTAAATGGAGTCTGCTGGGTATGAAACGTCAGATGCACTCAACCAGCTTGATAACCACGCGCCACACACGCCGCGCTAGTGATATGCACTAATTTCTGACTGAAAGGTGATTGCTCATTACAGTATAACTTTGCATGAGTTTCCAGCTGAATACTTTTCGCGAGGCATTCAGCATTCTTTAGTAAGACATAACAAGCAAAAAGCAAATAATATCGAGACAAATTACAAACTGTAGTTTGCTGTGAAGGCATAGGCTGCTTAAATAAGAAAGCTTACAGAGGAAGGTTTCAATGTCACTTAAAATTGGCGAACATAAGAAAAGCAATATTTTCTCTCCAATCAGTCTGGAATTAATTTTGATCCGAGTGTGAACGAAATGTAGACAAAGTTTGTTTACTCCTACCATTCATTTTTCATCTTGCATCTCCAAGGAAATTAATTTATTTTCCTCGTATTTAGTTTCCATCGGTTAATCTTCGACAATATATATTTTCTGCGACTTGTCACAAGTACACTTCTCCCAAATGTTGCTCAGCGCCTGCAAAGTATTATACTACAGCTCATATTACAGACTCGTCCTAGCATCGACGTTCAGTGTTGGAGAACCACGGGAAAACTGAATTTAGTACGAACTGAGGATCGACTTTATGTGATTAGACACTTTATCACTACATTTATTTGCTGAACAACCTTCATAACGGCAATTACGGAAGCATCCTCTCAGTTTCTGGTCAAATAGCATTTGTGCGATTTTGTTAAATCTCACTGCTTAATTACGCAAAGTTTTCCAATTTACGAAGTGGAAAGATACTTTTGTACTTCAGAATCCACAAAACAGAAACAAGACCATCGTACACGTGCAACTGAAAATCTGACTTAACGTTAACATATCAGGCACAAAGAAATTCCTAAAAACAGCTAATATTACATTTATTTGTAAAAGAACTTTTCTAGTCGGTTCCTAATTTAATTTAGGCTCAGATTTCTTGATAACAATAAAAAACACCGAGTACCGGATAGTTTTTTTTTATTATCCGTCAATTGAAAACCTCCCACAGGGTATATTCACTTTATGCCTGTTCGCGATATAAAGTATGAGTAAGTATATTGATTTACTAAATTTTCGTGAGGTAGTCAAGATATTTACGATTACTGATAAATAATTTCACCTAAGGGGATAGCTAGACAGTCCTACGTCTTTCTGTTTGTTCTTCATCTTCCAGTTTCATTGTTTTCTTTTTAATAATGATTCAGTGCTCTCTGTGTTCATGTGGTACCCAACGATCATGCCACATCTCACGCCTGCCTTTTAAGTAGTTGAATCTAACGCTGTCCGGATTCCCAACCGTGTTTTGGTACTCAGTGAATCTCTGCTCAAACTCAGATAAATTGAACTGAATTTTTCTGATTAAAAGGCAGTTTGAAATGCAAAGCAAAAGGAAACTGCACTGCAAGTACTTTTACGCAAACATGTGTAGACATGCTTCTTTTAAAAGAACCAGCAATAACTTTTCGTCGTCCTTCGTGGCACACTTTCCATGTTGACGAGTTGTAGACTCAGGCGGCGCCAGAATTGTGTACTAATTTCGGCTGACATACAGCGCTGGAGGACGAACGTCGGAAAGGGAGAGAGAGAGAGAGAGAGAGAGAGAGAGAGAGGGAGAGAGTGAGAGGGTGGGGGAGGTGGGCGGATGAGGGTGGGAGGGGCAGGGGAGGACAGCGAAGGGTGAGGGTACGAAGAGGAAAGAGATATGTGTGCAGCTCATCTATAAAGAACACAGCCTCACCCGTATTTCTTTGGCGAAGCAACAGAGCTTGAAACGGTTTACTCGCTCTTGTGTGTCCGTGTGGCTGTTTGTGGCCTAATGGTTAGGAACAAATGGCTACTCGACTGCGACTTACACACCAGCTTTAGTGTGTTTGCAAAATTCAGGTTAACTAATTAGTCCTATTTCAGAGTGCGCTAAGAGCGGAAAGAAAATACTGGGACTTCGAGTACCTTTTGAACACCATCCGAGAACCTAAACTCTTAGTTTCGTTTACAGCGAGAGAAGGAAAAAAGATCAGATAAATCAACGAGCGAGGTGGCGCAGTGTTGAGGTACTAAACCTTCATTTTTGAGGAGACGGGTCATTTTCACGTCCGGCCATCCAGATTTAGGTTTCCTTAATTCAAGCCATGGCTGATTGTTTTCTTTGAATTTACCACAGATTATTACCTCCCATCACAGATAGTGGTCCGTCTTTATAAATTCGTTGAAAGTGGAACGTTAATCGCAAACCTACCATCCTACGGGCGTAAATCACCGATCGTTGTCAATATGATCCACACACTTTTATCAGAATGACAACTACGGTCCTTTTCTTCCGTATCTGTTCGGTGTTACGACTAATGCATTAATGTTTCTTAGAAATGTTCATTCAAAATGGTGGACTTATTTCTAAATTCTATTATCGTGGATGACGAAAACCCAATTCCAATGTCTGAGCTTCCGGGGTGTTCATTGTTTCTAAATTTATCCACATTAGGCACCCTTATCTTCGTTATTGTTCGTCTAATCTCTTGAAAAACCCATTGTAAAAAGGTGCCGGTCTTCTATCTCGCTATTCACCATATGAGCTGCGGTTTTAGCTCCATCTGTAGACTACAGTCTCATTTTCAATTAGCCAGCGCAGTTATCAGGGAAGAAGATGGTCAGCGAAAAATTTCAAATAGTTTTCAATACTGAACAATGTTGCATTTCTGATACCTCTACTGCAGACTGAAACTAAGAATTTCCCCAGAAAGTAAACTCTGAAAAACGGATTGTAAGTACGAAACATGTAGTGAGGTGATGACGGCTACTTGTTGGACTGCTCTACAAAACTTGACGAGATAGACAAAGTAACATAACATTAACAACTCGGTGAAAATGAATGAAAGTGCGAAAGCATGTTGTCAGAGGCCTCCCAGTCGTGCCCAGTAAGCTGGACGTCACGTGACCGAGATCAGCGCCAAATGGGGCTGCCCAGCAGCACGAGGCTGTTGAAGGAACAGGAAAAGACAGTGTGCCAATCAGCAAGCAGTTACGGTACACTGTCGTCTAGTTCCATTACAGCACGGCCCGAAGCGTGACGACGGTAGCTCAGGAGTTTGGTATTGCTCACAGAATTGTTTCATGTGGATGAGGTGGGTCCCCAAACACGGACACGGCTGCCCGAAGGGGAGGAGATGGTAGACCATGGTCAACTGCAACAGAAGATGACCGCTACATTATGCAGTAGGCAAGAAGGGGGTGAGGTTGCAGCCATTTTTAAAAGGACTGCTAAGTACAGGGATAGGCTAAATAATTTGAACACCTGTACTTACTTGGGAATGGTTTGCCCGTAATACAGTTGCGGTTCCTCTTGGAATACTGGCTTGTACTGATTGTATAGTCTCCAGTGGAGTGTTATACCACTCTTCTATCAGAGCCTCACCTAACTCCTGTAGTGACGAGGGAGGCGGAAATCTGTTCAGGAGTCTGCGCTCAAATACCGCCCACAAGGGTTAGATAATTTTCAAGTCGGGGCCTGTGCTGGCCAGGGAAGACACTGCAGTTCAGTATCATGCACCTCATACTACGATTATACCATCCTGTCTGTGTGAATGGGTGCATTATCGTCCTGAAATATGGCATCATTGCTGGGGAACAATATTTGAAACATGGGGTGCACCTGATCACCTAAAACCTTCACATAATCGTTGACTGTAACATGGCCTTTGAGATTAATAATGGGACTAGCAGAATACCATAATATGGCTGCCCACACCATCACATTACACCTCTCTGCTTAACCGTTGAAATCAAACGATCAGAGGTGTAGGCTCCTTTTGGCGTTCTTCATACGTAGACATGGCCCGATGATGGAAATAACGAAAACGTTGACTCCTCGGACCATATGACGTGTTTACACTGATTATCCGTCCAGGATTTATGCTCCTGACCGCATTTTTACGCTTCGTCGCGTTGGTTGTTGTCACTGAGGGTTCCGGTATAGTAGCTCGTCCACGAATATTCGCTTTATGGAGTTCTCGGCGGACACTGTCGATAGATACGGGATCTCGAAGATGGCTATTTAGCTCTGCAGTCACTTTAGCTGCCGTAGTTTTGTGTTGTATTAGCGTACGGCGATTTCTATCATTTGGTTTTGATTTGCGCCAACTATTACGATTACACGATGATGTCTTTCCATGTTTAGCGTAGACTGTCATGACTGTTGAAAGAGTTGCACTTGAAACATTCAATAAGCTTGCTGTCTCGGTTACTGATGCTCCAGCTAATTGGGGCCCCCACAATCTGCCAACTTTGCAGTTGTGTTAGGTCTTACATTGCTTGTCAAATTCGGCCTCTGAATGCCAATACGAAGTGTGCACTATTCGTAAACAACCTGCACTGACGCCTAGTCCGTACTGAACACGCACAGTCCAGCGCGACACGTGCCTTACCTGCGTTGTTGACCGCCAAACACAACCATCCCATTACTACGAATGTTCACATTATTTTGTCTATCCCCTGTACGTAATCTCACGCTCGAGAGTGCCACGACGACTACAGGGGTGAGGTCCCTCTGTCCGACGACCAGTACGTTGTGTTCCGTTGGTACCCGAACATCGGCGACACGGTTTGCGATGGTGCCAAGAGCATAGAGACTGGACTGATGAGTGTTGGGTCGCGTGCTCTTCTCATATGAGAGCGGATTCAGTATGAGTAGTGATTCCGGACGTACCATCGCGTGGCTAGTCATGCACTCAGGAAAATTGATAAACATCATCGTTTTGGTGGTACAGGTGCGCTGTTGTTGAGAGACATAATGTTGCAGGGGCGTACTGGCCTTCATATCTATACTCAGTGGCCACCATTATTGTGACACTGTACTCCTCTCTTACGAGTGTCTTTTCAGGGGTGCTTACGGCACTGAATTCATTTTCATGATTGACAATGCGTGACCGGATAGCATAGCGCAGGTAGAGGAGCCCTTGGAACGAAAGAATCTTCAGCGAATGGACTGGTCTACCCGTTCTCACATCGAGCACGTGTGGGATGCACTGGGGAGCCATACATCAGCACGTCCATATGCACCAACGACCCTCGGGCGGTTGTGGAAGAACTCCTTACAACCTTGTGGCCAGCGTGGGACCACGTTGGAAAGTGGCCATCCGTGGTGACCTCACGCTCAATTAACAACCATGTTCCTCTGTTTGTAATGTCCATGGGACCATCATCAACTGCCCGCATCTCGTGGTCGTGCGGTAGCGTTCTCGCTTCCCACGCCCGGGTTCCCGGGTTCGATTCCCGGCGGGGTCAGGGATTTTCTCTGCCTCTTGATGGCTGGGTGTTGTGTGATGTCCTTAGGTTAGTTAGGTTTAAGTAGTTCTAAGTTCTAGGGGACTGATGACCATAGATGTTAAGTCCCATAGTGCTCAGAGCCATTTGAACCATCATCAACTGCGGTAAATTCAGTGCAATTATTGTCTTTGTATAAAACCGATATTTCTGTGGTTCTTGTTAGCTAATCGTTTCATTTAGCTTCTGTACTGTATTACACTGTACTGTACTATACAGCCGGACGGGGTGGCCGAGCGGTTCTAGGCGCTACAGTCTGGAACCGCGCGAGCGCTACGGTCGCAGGTTCGAATCGTGCCTCGGGCATGGATGTGTGTGATGTCCTTAGGTTAGTTAGGTTTACTTAGTTCTAAGGGACTGATGACCTTAGAAATTAAGTCCCTTCGTGCTCAGAGCCATTTGAACCATTTTTTGCACTATACTGCCTCAGTTCTTTCTACGTAGTGTCCGTGTTTCACCGAGTTATGCTTTTTGGTAGTGACATATCATACGTTAATTACTCTCAACAATATAGGAATTGTGAGTCCGCCTTGATGCAAAACACTTTGTTATTTGTTTACTTATTTGTTCCCCAAACTACTCTCGTCCGTAGGTTTTGCTCATAAATATATTTTTCATACATTCCATCAAATATTCTAATCTGCTTGTGATTTTCAATCATATAATTTTGTCAGTACTTGATTTGTGTTTTTCTTCTTACATTGTGAAATTACAGCAGACACTTCTTGTGTGCTGGTGTTCTTCCTTAATTTACAAAAATTGCTCTGTAAAAGTAAGGTTTTTCCAAACGAGAAACAATGTTAAGGGCACAGCATGGTCGTATACCTGGAACCAGCCACGATGGTGAATTTTAAAAATGTTGCAATCGACAAAATCTTGGAAACTCAGTGTTTAATAGTCCAGCATATGTGCAATTAAATTACAGGGAAGTAGTATCAGAAATTACATGCAAGTAACAAAATTTCAAAATAGATGCTATTTGAAACAAAAAAAATCCTTTTGAAGAAACTAAAAATTGTTAAAACATTAAAGAAACTCAGTTACTCATATTTTGTAAATATCACACGTTACATGGTAGACGATATTCTCCCGTTTCAGGGTATAAGACGGTGCACGACCTACGAAGATGGCTTCATTGTCTACACTTTATGTAACGTGTTTTAAAAATGTGTAGAATTTTACTCAGCATAAATTCTATAAATGAACAATTACAATATTTTCCAATTAGCTTTGACGTACTACATACCACTTAAATGTGTAGAACTCAATATATTTATAAATGCTGTACAGAGAGCAACTTAATGTCTCACAAAAATACGGTTGATCTCACTTTTTGTTTAATTGATAGAGCAAGAGCTGCCCGCTGTCTAATTTTCACTTTCGTATACTTTGGTACGATGCTAGCAGCAAGACACTACTTAGTGAATTTAATACTCATTAACTCGGGAAAGATTAGCTGCTTCAGTTTCCAGAGCCTTTTGACTCTGTCATAAGCCAGACATGGCACTAGTTTCGCAACCTGCGACATGGTCGCGAATAGAACAGTGATCCACAAAGCGTAGATTAAATTTCTTTTATTTCCGTCTGTAGTCGCAAAATTATTAGAACCTTAGATTTACCGGTCCCGGTCGGCGATGACCACCTCCAGTTCTGCAGCAAAACATGGGAAACAACAAATATAGCTAGTGGACTTCTTACATCTTAAAACAGTGAAATATGCCGCAATGGAAAGTGTTACTGACATACATGGAGAAGACATTCGCTTTAAATATGACGAGGCGTATCACTTTTAATACATGTTCTGGTATAATGAAGCCATATTGGCATCGTGAAAAGATACACCCAAAATCAGCATATCATCGCCGCACATACCTAAAATATTGTATACACTAGGTCACAGTGGAGGCGGAGTCATTAAAACAGGTATTCCTCGCCATATTTTAAGCGCATGTTTTCTTCATGTACGTCAGTAATACTCAATCCAATATTAGAAGTACAGCCCAAAATATATGCGAGAATTAGTGTTCCAGAACAAATCAGGTCTGTATTTTAAGAGTATACTCTATAATCAGCTCAGGTAGTGATGAGCCGAATACAGGGCGTGAAAGTTATTTTAATTTCGGCGCATTCAAAACTAAATGCTGATAGGTGTCCAGTCTTTTTCTGAGACAGCAATTATGCCTGAGAATTGGAACATCTGCTATGCACAACTTGTATGTATCACATCTCTTTTCAAGAAATGTTCCGATGAATTCTATCTTATTAGTAGTGCCAAATGTCTATTTCTACTACAGGCATTAACGGTAAACGATGTTAATAAATTGCGCTCTGAAATTCGGATACAACGTATGCTGTCCTTACTCCTTTGGGTGTGGTCGATAAATGGCTGTCCCTGTATATATAAAAAGTCGTTTACGTGTCACTGAAAAATATGTAACTCTTAGGTAATAATCATGAAATGTTGCCGGAGGTTTTCCCGCAAACAGAATTATTCCCTTGCAGAATTTGGCAGTTGAAGTAATTATCATTCCACTCCCGTTTAGTTTCTAAAGAGAATTGTTGTGAATTGTCCATTATATCCGTTAAGTCACGTCACTTACTTTCTTCGTGCAAATTCCACAAACTCTGATCACACAAACAAATTGAGAACTCCCTCATTTTTCAGAGATATTTTTACAGAAATAAAATAGTCATTCCATCATTTTTTGATTGAACAGCTACCTATAAATAGATCATTAGAACAACTCGATCACATCTACCCCACCTAATTTGTTCAAGTAAATTCCGGTACTCTGCCGCAGTTAGATGTGTATAAACGTGAAATGGTTGTACAAGTTTCACTTTAGTCATAAATTAGAAGGCTTGAAACTAGTTACTTAATATTAACATTTATTATAATAATAATCATTATTACTATTGAAATTGTTATTATAATTATCATCGTTGGTGTCATTAGGGAACTAAACTACTTAAATTACAAGAATGTCCTTCTGAAAGTGTAGAATCAATACAAACATTTGAGTATCAGATGTGTTTGCAAATGAAACGGACGTGTTTCAGCGATACGCTGACAAAAACACAGTCCAAACAGTTTTGGAGACGAATATAGGAAGCGTCTGCGCCGCCGAGCCACGACTGTAGCGCCGGATACGCAAGCGGGAGTCACTTAACGTTTCTCTGGCTGAAATATCGCCGCGGCTCTCTAAATTTGCAGGCTGGGGTGACGCTCTGGCGGAACGCTGAGGAATTTGTATAGGGTGCTGGCCCCGGGGACGGCGGCTCCAAACTAGAGAGCGCCTATTGACTATTGTCAGGGGACGCTGTTTTATTATGCAAGAAGGCGGGATTACTGAGTTACGAGCCAGCACGACCACTCCCTTTTTAGGAGCTCTCCCTCTACTTCCCCTCTGAGTCCGCTGCGTGATGTTCGTTTCGCAAAACGCTAGTCAGAAAACAGCGTGGAGGCTACAGGGCTGACACACACACTGCTCCCTCCCTGCAACTGTCAAAAACTGGCTTAGGAACAACCGGTTACGGGATCGGAAAGCGACTGAAGACGCTTCGAAGAGTGAGGGCCACTGCATCTAAGGCTATAGCTCCTGGGTGCTTTGTGAATTCTCTCACTCCAGATCAGTTTGCTGCATCCCTGTGGAGTCGTAAAGCGTCCTACGTGATCACAAAAGGTAAAGGCTGTTGCAGATAATAACTCGAGTCACACGATCGATGCGCAGAACTACAGATCTATATTGTGACATCAGTGCGTTTTAGAATTGTGTAATACGTTTCGCCCTCGATTATGATATTTTTCGCATCGATCGTGTGGAAGGTTGCTCGATCTACCCATTGACAAAATACTCAAGGCAGTAATAAGTGGAGTGTCAGATTTTGCCATATTTCTTCATTTCTGTGAAGCTGTCGTCACAGCTCTCAGCATTCACTTAGCATACTAAATACTTGTATCAGGTATTCTGACGAGGTCTTTAACTGTACTGAAACGCAGATAGCGCTACGTCATTCTCACTGGAAGTGACGTCACCAGAAGCCATTGCAGCATAAAAAGCGTTAGCGGTATATACTAATGCTACAGTGTTCACCTTTAGTACGCTACTGCAGAAGCACTGCCGAAGCATTCAAAACGAAGTGTCAGAGTTTCAAGCGATCTTAAAATGCAGTGGAACTCACATAAACCGGCCACTGTGGCCGAGCGGTTCTAGGCGCTTCAGTCTGGAACCGCCCGACCGCTACGGTCGCAGGTTCGAATCCTGCCTCGGTCACTGATGTGTGTGGTGTCCTTAGGTCGGTTAGGTTTAAGTAGTTCTAAGTTCTAGGGGACTGATGACCTCAGACGTTAAGTCCCAAAGTGGTCTGAGCCATTCGAGCCATTAGAACTCACAGGCACAGGAATCTCGCTAAAGCTCGAAATTCATTACGGTTAGATGTTTTGGGCAAAACTAAGTGCGTATCGAGGGGATATGGTGATGGTAAATGGAAATGGCGTATTCGTCGTAGTAGTCAAATTCCAATCCACCGACGTTCAAATTGAAGCTGCATGCGAGATAGTTCGGATAAGTCTCAGCATCATGGCTGGGAAAAATGTATAATTTGATGCCTCTCTCACCTATAGACTCGCCTCCAGGCGTAAATTAATAATTCAGAAAAAAAATTCGCTCGCTGGGACGTATGCTTCCCAATCATACCGTCATTACTGGAGGATAACTATTCTTTTTGAGGATTGCCACAGTGAAACTGCTATCATTTTTCGAGGGTCGATTGTAACAACAACGATTTAAAAAGTATAAAGGGCAACTGAGGCAAGTAGAAAGATTGCCACGTACAGGACACAGGTAAAGAGGCAATCATTTCCTGTCTGAAAGAGGAATGTGATATATTTGGCTCTGAGCAGGAGCATGAAGAAGGAAGTATGGCTCATGATTAGAGTAATAGTTGACTAATCACAGGATAGCTTTGCATCTAATAAAATAAACAATATGAATATACGTAGAGTGATGCAAAATGAAACTCATTTGTCAAAGATGTATTGCGTGAAGGCTTCAACGACTACCGTAGCAGAATCCCACCGGAAGACCGACCAAAAATCACAAGCGATTCTGATTACGTGTAAAGACTGTAAGTGGTCAAAATCATGGATGATACAAGGACTGAAACAGAGAGTGACAGAAAAGGTATAACATTCTGACCACCATCTTCAATCGTCCCTTTACAAAGGAATATAAGGGATTACTGGCGCTGGTTAACTGTCCCATCGTTGAAAAGATGAATGATATTGATATAACTACAGTATTAGCGTCACTGTCGTTGAAAAACAACTGAAATCGCTAAGACTGATCAGAATTTCAAGACCTGATGGAATCCCTGTCACATTTTATACAGAACTTGCGGTTGAGGTAGCCTCTGTTTTAACCTTAATATACAGTAAATTAAGGGAACAAAAGCTGTGCCGTAGCTGGTAATCACAGTCGACACTCGTCTACAAGGAAGTAGCAGAAGTGATCGAAAAATCTACCGTCCAATATCCTCGACATCTGCCTGTTGTGGAATCTTAGAACGTATTCTGAATGCCAACATAATAATGTTTCTCGAACAAAATTACCTCCTCCATGCCAATTTGCAAGACCGACATTCTCGTAACGAATTGGTCAGGCGCATTTCTCACATGATATTATGAAAACCGTGCGTCAAATCAGTCAGGTAGATGCAATAATTATCGACTTCCGAGAAGTATTTGACTCAGTACCACATCAACGCTTATTATCAAAAGTACCATCGTAAGGGGTATCAAACGAAATTTGTGGCTGTATTGAGGATTTATCGGTAGGGATGACGCTGCGTGTTATCTTACATGGAAAGTCATCAATGATGTTGAAGCTACTTCCGGTGTTGTGACCCTTGCTGTTCATATTGCATATTAAAGACCTTACAGACGATATGAATAGTAATCTCAGACATTTCACAGATTACGCAGTTATCTATAATGAAGTATCGTGTGAAAAAAGCTGCTGAGTATATTCAGTTGGATCGTGATAAGATTTGAAAGTGTTTCAAATATTGACAGCTTGCTTTGAACGTCAGAAATACAAAACTGCGCACTTAATAAAACAAAAAATAATGTAGTATCCTATAAGTACAGTACCCCGGAGTCAAAATTTGAACAGACCAACAGATACAAATACTGGGGTGTAACAATTGCTAAGAATAAGAAATGCAACTACCACATAGGCTCTGCCATACGTAAAGCTTCTTTGATAGGAAACCAGAGAAAATGTAATGACTCTACATAGAAGATTGCTTACAAGACACTTATCTGACCCATCTTAGAATATTGCTCAGCTTTGTAGGACTCTTACCGAAACACTAACGATCCACACAGAACACATGCAAAGAAGGGCTGGTTTGTTTTACACGGAGATGCAGGACAACTGAACAGACATCCACTTATAGAGCTGTGATAACTATGCCCCGATATTTTTAGTGATATGTAGAAAGAATAAGTTTACAGTAGTATCTAACTTTCAAAACATCTATGAAGTAATCACACAGCACACATTTTCATAAATCGGTTGCAACAGAAACAGAAAAGAGCCTACATGTATCCAAATAGTATGAATAGTTTAGTAAAACAACAGGTTGTTGAGACTGCGTGTAACCCTTCTGCTTATAGCATCTACCTGTGCAAGGGGGATTGTCACCCCTGTTATTTGGACCTAAATAAAGAATGTAATGAATAGTTACCTAGGTGTGAGGTCATGTCCTATCAGACGAATTATGGTAACAGTTCAGTGAGACAGTGCTACTACATATTTTATATCAGTGCCCAGTAATGCAGCATCATATGTAGTCTTAACTTATTCAATTCCTGAGAAGTTATAAGCATGTAAAGAGATTGTAGAATTCCTTAATAAGTATAATCAGTGTCCCTTTTTTTTAGTTGAATCCCGGTTAATGAAAGTCACTGATCAGAGCATCCTTGCATTTCGTAGTAATTCAAAATGGTGACTCAGAAATGTGGTACTTTAAGTGAAATTTGTACGCCGGGGAATATGTTTCTGGTAAATAAATTCGCAACACTTGATGTCTGTAATTGTCACATTAATTTTTAAGAGCGATTGACACAATTTACAATCTCGTCGTGGTAATCTGTCCTAATCTTCATGATACAAAACCATGACAGTTTTATTGGACATGTAATCCAAAACCATCAGCACAAAACTTACCCTACATTCCTTGAACAGTTACTATTGAAGAACTGAAGGCGATAACCTGCGTTTTCATAAAACAATCACTGGAAAATATTTTCACACTATACGACTAAAACAGAAGCATGGTTTTGAAATTATTAATAACAACGATCGCTCTATTATTTTTGTTCTCAAATGATTGGAATAATTCACCGGAATAATAGTGTTCAGAAAGATGTCATAGATAAACATACAGTATTATTGAATATCAAGATGATCAAGTCCGCTACTAGGAAAGTATCATCCAGTTATCGCTACATCAGATTATCAAATAAAAACACATCTGCCTCAAATTATACGTCACAATGTTTATAAAATTTATGAAATCAGTATTTGTGTTAATACTCCAGTGCAATTAATATACTTTCAAACTAAATACTATTAAATCCAAAGCAGAGAGTATTACTTCTGAACCACAAGGATCTTTATTTTACAGTAGCTATTACCCACAATATCATAAATAATTTGAACTTAATTGTAAACATGTTGGTCGATTAACTTTTGTCAGATAATAATGATTTTTTTTCAGATCAAACGATTAATCTATAAGAATTACGGAAGAATGTACGTAAACACTTTCACCAAGCTAGGAAGTTTGGAAAAATGTCACGAAGCTGATTATTATCACAACTTGGACTGTCACAATTTAAAAAAAAAAAGGTTTAAAATGCAACATGCATGAATTTTTGCTTTGCAGATAGTTTGAAGTTTCTGTTTGGATTAAAACTTTGCGGCTAACTGAGACTCAAGCCTGAGACCGTTGTCTCTCGCAGCCAAATGTCTTAAAACAAATAACATCCCACCTTTTCTTCTTGGAGGAATACTCTTCAATCGGTCTGTTCTTACCTTCCCAATTCCCCAGGCAGTGGCTAAGCCATTTATCCCGTATATCATTTTTCCAGGAATGTTAATCCTGAAGGCTATGCAGGAGAACTTCTGTGTAGTTTGGAAGGTAGGAGAAGATGTATAGACCAAATCACTAATAAATCTGTGACGGCGAGTTGTGAATCGTTCTTGAGCTTAGTTGGTAAAGCATTTGATGGTGAAAGGCAATGGACTTAGCTTTTAGTGCCTTTCAGCCCACAGTTTGTAACCTCCCCCTCACTTATCGACCTTAATGACAGTGAAAAATGAAACCGCGTGCACCTAATGGAAATTTGGGAAAAGCAATCGTCACCGAAGTTAATTTGTCGGTAAAGAGGGAGGAAAGGGTTACATCTAAATGAAAGGAAAAATGCAAATGAAATTGGTGTAAATTAATTTTGAGAAAAGGGTAAAATTAATAAAGAAAGTAAATGTGCGGTCGTTACGTTAACAAGTAATTGGCGTTAATTAGATATTTGAGATTTGAGGAAAATTACGGTCGCCAGGCCTATGGACAACTACTATAATAACTGAAAATGTAAGATTAATGCACATATAATTAGCACTAAAAGCGTGGCAACTGAAGGTTGACACGTGTTGTGTGAAAACTGAATGTTTGTCAGAAGTAATAAATTTCGCTACACTCTGACTTAATTTAGCAAAAGAACTAATAAAACCGAAAAACTGAAAATTAATTTAGTGACTGAAATTAATAGTGAACTTTGTTTCTGAAGCACTACTAAATTCAATAAAATAAGGTTAGTCTTGGGCTACCTCAACAATCATTTAAAAAGCTACTTGAATCTACGCAATTCAGAAATAAGAAATTTAACTTTGAACCTGAATTAAATGATTCTGAACAATTAACAATAGTAAAATTTAGTACGTACCAAGCTGAGCTGCAGTCACAGGTAAGCTAAGATATGGTAACAAAACTCGCACTCTTAATTTGTGCTTATGCAATCTAACTATTGTAGCCAGCTATGAATACTTTAACTGAACTTTTAAATTAAAGCAGTGAAACGGAATGATATTATTTTAATACTGGCGTATGAATTTCAGCGACACTTGGGTTCATTCTGGAAAAGGAAGGGACCCTGCTTGGTAATGCAATTGGGACAATGGGCAACAAAGTTTCATGCTAAGTTGCTGTATATTTGGGATACAACAGTTTGAAAATCTGAGGTCTGCCATACAGTTCTAAAATTTTACGTGCTTTTAGTCTTTCTTGTTGGTTGATTGAAGGTTTGAAGTCGTCGATCGAGGAGGTGGCGACAATCACTCATTGTCGGCCGTAGCTGTTGCAGAAGCTGGATGTTGGCGCGACTTCTTCTCGACACGGTCACCAGGCGAAACGGGCTCTTGATGTGCACCAGCTAATGCTTCCCGTCCGCGACACCGTGTCAGAAATTATCATAGCAAGTCGAGAGCAATTACATGCTGCCAAATCCCGAAAGCGTGGCAACCCGCGGGAGCATCACACAACACACCTGCTCCACCGCCCTACTCCAGCCAGAATCCTCTGCCCGCGCCCCGTGCGTCAGAGTTAACACTACCAAAGACCCTAAACACTTTGTTTCTCCACACGACCTATCGATGTAATCGTTCGATAGCATAGTTTTCCCTAGGCCAGACCCAGCGTAAAAATACAAATAATATTTACAAAGCAAACCAATTATACATCGACATAAATACAGTAACAGTTACTAAATCTTTTGTGAATAAGACTTCGACAGTGCATACAATAAGATGGAATACCTGTTGTATGGACAAATTTACTGTACAATGTATGAGTAACTGTGTGTGTAGTCTCATGCGCAGTGCAGCGGGCGTGCCTCCATTATTTAAAATACACTCCTGGAAATTGAAATAAGAACACCGTGAATTCATTGTCCCAGGAAGGGGAAACTTTATTGACACATTCCTGGGGTCAGATACATCACATGATCACACTGACAGAACCACAGGCACATAGACACAGGCAACAGAGCATGCACAATGTCGGCACTAGTACAGTGTATATCCACCTTTCGCAGCAATGCAGGCTGCTATTCTCCCATGGAGACGATCGTAGAGATGCTGGATGTAGTCCTGTGGAACGGCTTGCCATGCCATTTCCACCTGGCGCCTCAGTTGGACCAGCGTTCGTGCTGGACGTGCAGACCGCGTGAGACGACGCTTCATCCAGTCCCAAACATGCTCAATGGGGGACAGATCCGGAGATCTTGCTGGCCAGGGTAGTTGACTTACACCTTCTAGAGCACGTTGGGTGGCACGGGATACATGCGGACGTGCATTGTCCTGTTGGAACAGCAAGTTCCCTTGCCGGTCTAGGAACGGTAGAACGATGGGTTCGATGACGGTTTGGATGTACCGTGCACTATTCAGTGTCCCCTCGACGATCACCAGTGGTGTACGGCCAGTGTAGGAGATCGCTCCCCACACCATGATGCCGGGTGTTGGCCCTGTGTGCCTCGGTCGTATGCAGTCCTGATTGTGGCGCTCACCTGCACGGCGCCAAACACGCATACGACCATCATTGGCACCAAGGCAGAAGCGACTCTCATCGCTGAAGACGACACGTCTCCATTCGTCCCTCCATTCACGCCTGTCGCGACACCACTGGAGGCGGGCTGCACGATGTTGGGACGTGAGCGGAAGACGGCCTAACGGTGTGCGGGACCGTAGCCCAGCTTCATGGAGACGGTTGCGAATGGTCCTCGCCGATACCCCAGGAGCAACAGTGTCCCTAATTTGCTGGGAAGTGGCGGTGCGGTCCGGTTACATTCTTAGTAAATGCACTTTGATCACATTAAGCAGTTAGTTAATAAGGATATTAAAAAATTTAATTAATTGTTTTATCTATATGACATCGTTGATAGAATATGATGTTTGAGACTCGTAAGTCTGTGAATATATCTCATTTGCACGTTGGCCATGAGAGAGAGCGTCACTATCACAAGACAGCCACTGTCACTTATTTTTCGTAAAAAATCAGCTCTCTTGCAACATACTATCATCTTGCTCAGTAAGGCCTTACTCTAATGTAAAAGCATCAGATTATATATTTATTTATTTTGAGACACATGCACAGTTAAATTATCGCTCAGTACTAACAAATGACGTACATTCTTAAGTTAAATATAAACACAAGGTTGCTTAAGTCTGCTTCTTTAAACACATAAAATGCCAACAGTTTTCGTTTTCATTAGCGATGCATCACCAACCATTCGCTATAGATACTGTCACGACCATTTGTAAACTAGAAAGCATAAACACTTCTCAGCCAGAACATTATGACCTACCCAATAACCGGTATGTCCACCTTTGGCACGGATAACAGTGGCGACATATCATGGCGTGGAAGCAATGAGGCCTTGGTAGCTCGCTGGAGGGAGTTGCCAGCACATGTGCCCATACAAGTCACCTAACTTCGTAAATTCCGTGGAGGGGATGGGGGAGGAGGATGGAGGAGGGGTGGATGAGTTCTGATGCCATCTTCAATTGCATCCCAAATGTGTTTGATCCGGTTCAAATCTGGCGAGCTGGGTGGCCAGCACATCAATTGGAACTCGCCACTGTGTTCCTCAACGTACTCCATCACACTCCTGGTCTTGTGACACGGCGCATTATCTTGTTGAAAATGCCACTGCTGTCGGAAAACGTGATCGTCATGACGGAGTCTGAGAGGTCTGTAATCAGTGTATGATATTTCTCGGCTATCATGGCGCCTTCCACGAGCTGCAGTGGACCGTTGAATGCCCACGTGAATGTTCCCTGGAGCATAATAGAGCCGCCGCCAGCTAGCAGTACAGGTCTCAAGGAACTTTTACCCTTGAAGACGACGGTTTCGCGCCCTCCCATCGGCATAACGAATCAGGTATCCGGAGTCATCAGACCACGCAACGCTCTGCCATTGCGCCAACTTCCGGCGCCGATGGTGACGTGCCCATTTCAGGCGTAGTTGTCGATGTCGTGGTGTTAACATTGTCACACGCACGCGTCGTCGGCTGAGGAGGCCCATCGTCAGGAGTGTTCGGTGCCCTGTGTGTTCAGACTCACTCCTACTATACCCAGCATTAAAGCCTGATGTTAGTTCCGCCACAGTTCGTCATCTGTACTGTTTTACCAGTCAGCCCAGCCTACGACGTCAGACATCTGTAATAAGGGATGGCCGCCCAGCCACACGACGTCTGGACACGATTTCATCTTGGTTTCGTCACGTGTTGAATACGCTCACCACAGCACTCCACGAACACCCGACAAGTCGTGCAGTTCCCAAAATGTTCGTGCCGAGCTCACGTGCCATCACAATCCGCTCCCCCCCCCCCTCCCCCCTCTGTCAAACTCAAGCTGATCGTGAGCCTTCCCATCCTGCACACATAGAGCACGCCCAGTGATACTATATGCTCCAAGCGTGTGTTTGACTAACAGTCATTCCTCGCCAGGTGACTGCTATCGCCTGGAACGTTTTATATCGATAGCAGGTCTTTGGTCATAATGTTCTGGATGATCAGTGTATACTGTTTTCTGAGAACCCATTTGCTGATATTCACTGCTTGAGTAACTTCTTTACTTCATCCACATCGTCATAATGACTGAAACCAGTAGGTTACCAGCTTCATTTCTTGGAATAATACAGTTCAATCGCTCTATTCTTACATTTCTAATATATCTATTCTTACCCTGTGCATAAGCTCACAGCAGATATTATGTAGAAAACTTAATTTTCATAGCTCCATAAAATTCGGAGTCTAATTATAACAAATATGTCATGTATTTTTCAGTCACACATTATTTTGCTTTCATGATCCGAAATTTGACAAGAATACATGACACCTGAAACACATCAAGCACAAAATCTGTTCATAGCTTATGGTTTCACTCTGATACAAATGATGTTAACAGGTCATGAATTTGGATTATTTACAGCACAGGGGCTAGAATGATGAATAAGAGAGGGGCAGAATGAATACTTCTGACGCTCTTAGCATCGCAACGACTAGTATTAGAAGGAAGATCGAAGAAATATTTTTACTGATGCTGCTTTTCGTGGAATATGCTGTTTTTCTAGAATGCATAACGATATTCTTTGTCATATGGGCGTGCATATGGTGCTCTGGGAATACATCACTTTGTAGGGGAAGAAGTACGAGTGCAAATAGCCTCCTCTCATTCTTCCATGGCGAATTATAACATGAACCAAATCCATGTTCCCCAAAGATCCCTCAAATATATAGAAGACTCATCGTGTGTTCTTGTCGAGTAAGATTCACAGCCAGATGTGTTCTGTCCTACAGATGAATAACGCGATCAACTAATACGACTAATGGTCAGGCGACTACATCTAATCGTTACTAATGTAATGCGCGACTTCTCGAACCTGGAAGACGATCAGAATTCTACTAGGTAAAGGAATGAGTGACTCACTGCCCTCAGGAAACGAGTACATTAGCTCTTGGATGTGATAGCTCAGTCACATGGTAGCCACTCACGATTATGAAATGTTGGTGGTCACGGCTAATGTGTCGCTGCGGTAACAGCGGTATTGAGATGAAAACGTAGATTGAGGAATACAGAGCTTGCACTCTACTTCATAAGTAGAATTTCCTTTTCTTTTTGTTTGCATTCCCATACCTCACACTCCAAGAGTTGACGTGGTTTCAGTCTCTCTCAGTATGATGCAAAATAAGGAGTGATATAGGTTTGTACATTCAAAAGCACCGTAAAGAGCATATATCTCGTGACGGGACTGCGTTGTTACTGTCGAGTAACTTCCGATTTAATTGTATACGTGGTTAAAGTTATCTTGCTATATTCAAAGAAGAAAAAAATATGGAGTGCGGCAGTATTTAGTGGCATATTCTGCGAATTAGGTACCAGTCAAGTGTGGGTAGCACGGTATTGTATGCATATCGGTTATAGTTGCGTAAGCACATAAATATTTGCGAATTACAACCGTGTTCTACCCTTCACTATGCATTGTAGTAGTTCGAAAACATCGGCAAAATAACTGAGGTGACGCAATGGGTAAGCGAGAAAGCTTATTTTTGGAAGGTGTAGGTGTCGTATTCATTCCGTTTCCTTTACTTTCATTTATATGTCTCCCTTAAACGATTTCTAGCAAATACTCGAACTATTCCTAAATAAGGACACGACCGAGTCGTAACACCAACATTGTCCAGCATAGTGAGTGTTTCGTTTTTCAGTGACGGTTATGTTGACGAGACGTTAAACGTTAACTTTGTCACGGAAAGTCTAAGGGAGATCCGTTATTCCGGGGGTCTGAGCGAACGGAGAGGCCAGCGGCTCAATAAACACAAATGCAGAGGAATGACTACGTCGCGAAGCCGCCAAAAGGTTAAGTAGTTTTCCTCTGAATACATAAGAAGGTGTATTTACCACTCTTGTACAAGATACCAAGGAGAGGAACTGAAAAATAGTTCAGAACATCATTTCATTCCACAAAGACATTGACTAAAAGACAATGAATAAAGAAGTTTAATGCGGTAAAGAACGGATACGAGTGCGATGCAGCACGATCACTAAAAAAGATGGTATACAATGGCTAAGGGTCATATTCTAGATTGCTATCATTTCGTAAATTGTGTAAATGATGAACACGATGTTTCACATTTACGGCCTTTACAATAGATCTGCAAGCTTTAAAAAAATAGAGAATAATGAACATTATGTTTGCTGAACATAGTACATTTCTCACGTAGGATATGATAATTGGGTAGCGAGAAATATACAAGTCTGTAAGGTTGTCAGTAAAATCGATAGAAATAATTCTGCGTTGATAAACCATTCATATTTCCATATGCCTGCTACTCTTTCTTTTCCCTCGGTGTTTCGGCATTTCCTAAAATTTCCTTTTAATATTTCATATCCGCATTTTGGAAGGAACTAACTAAACACATATTAGGAACAATAGCATTCCTCTGAGTTGCGGGCAAGAGAACCACAAATTTCTATGCACATGCTACCAACATTTGCCATCTCCGACTACAGAAATCCAATACGTTGCGCACTCGGCTCCTGCCGCGTCTCAAGTGAAAAGTACACAACAGCGTACCTACGGAGAAAGATTCGCAGTCGTACACGCGAATGGCAAACTTAAATATTTGGTGTGTTCTATCAGGTCGGTGCTTTGTGCCTGCTTCTGCAACAGTAAGAGCGTATCTTGGTTTCTGCCTGCAGGGCTTTCATTGACATTTAAGCCCGCCACTTTTCCTCAAAACATGCTCATTTGTGCTGAAAAAAAAACTTGCACAGAACAAGTTGTCTGTCTATATTTCATTTCCTACTTATTGCTCACGCACACACGTTCACAAACATTCACACACTAGCACTAAGATGGGAATGAGACAGCTAGAGAAACAGAGAGAGAGAGAGAGAGAGATAGTAAATATAGTGCTTGACAAAAACAGAGAAGCAGCCAGAAGGGAGGAGGAAAGTAAATGAAACTTCATGGGTCGAGAGCTTAGAATATGTTATTACGTGGTTGCAAAATCGAGTTCAGTTTACAAATAAATTGACAGTTTGGGCCTACTTATCAGTACGACGGTTAAAATTCTCTGGCCTGGATGCACGCACTAATTCGATTGGCAAGGGTGTCAAAGCCGCCGTATCCTCTCCCGAGGTATATTGGCCTACAACAGAGTGTTGTAACTAGTCTTTGATGTCCTGAACTGGCACTGGTTCATTGTTGACGTTCGAGGTGGCCCCACACATGTTCTGTCGGGGACAGATACGGGGATATTGCTGGCCACATTAATACCACAACATTACGCAGACTGTTTATAGAGGCACGTGCCATGTATGGATGATCATCGTCCTGATGATAAATGACGCCACGATATTGTCGCATGATCGGTAAAAGGACGTGCGATGTCAGTGACGAACCGTTGTGTCGCCCTCCTCCCCCCCCCCCCCCCCACCCCACCCCAATCACTACTAGCCGTTCGCTGAAGTCATAATCGATAGTTCCCCGCATCATGATGCTAGGATATAACATCGCTGTATCACTAATGGGACCTCTCCCCAGATCACAGTCATATTCGCCAACGGAGGTCATCCGGGATTGTGCAGTACAGAGATTCGTCGCTGAACACTTGACATGTGTCCTGGTCACTTCGCCACTCGAGATTCAGTAAATTGTGTTGAGGCGTTATTGGCGTTACAGCAGCTTACACATGGGACAATAATTCCCTAGACTTGCTTCCTAGTTCCCGGCCTATGGTGTGGGGTGACACAGAATCTCCATTTCTTGTACTCAGAAGGCAGGTGCAAATGTGGAGGAGCTACGATATGCTTGGTGCACAGAACGGAGGTCCTCCCTTTTGGTGGTCAGATGTAGAAGAACGAAACCTTCCATCACGCTCCCACGTTGTCCCATCATCGACCCACTGTCTCTTCAATAACGCTACACATCTGGTTATTGCATGATTCGTCCAGCCGGACAAATGGAAGCCCACAAAGAGTTATGCTGTCTCACACGAGTTGGCGGCATCTCCGTGTCCTTCATAGTGATCACCCATCGTCAGATTCTCTTCACGGTTCTTATATACCATACCAAGCCTCGTAACATACCCGCCGTTGCTGTGTATGTATACGATGTTACACTGACATCCCATCATGTCTTTAAAGCCGGCTGCGCAGGGGCTCAGAGTTGTGTTCCGATTGCGCTCTTGTGTTGTTCATCGTATGTTTCGTTGTCGGTTCTTGATCCTGCTACGTCTGGGCTCTCGATTTGGTTCACGCTTCGGATCTGCATACTGCCGTATCCGTCTCCAGCTGTCGTTATTGTCTTCGTTGTTGTCCATAGTTGTTCTCTTCCAGTGGTTTGGGCGACTCACCGTCGGCAGTCTCGGCTAGTCGGCCTGTGTCTCCCGGTCATCTCGTATTCGGGTTACTTGAGAGATGAAAACAAATATTGCATTAAGTACTGGATTGGAGTTCTTTGTCATCACTCTTAATTAGTTACGGAATGTGGATGCAGAATTGGCCGTGAATGTGGGCCACCTCGCCACTATTTCACCATATTTACACGTCACAGATTTCTCGACATATCGTGATGCCACGGGGATAATGTACGTTCCGCTTGTCTGTCGAAATAGTAGCCCAATTGGAGATAAATCGTATCCGGAGATAAATCCCCTGATAGATGGGACCAGGTGATGTGCCGCATTGGTAAGACGCTGCGTTCTTATCGGAATGATGGTGGCTCCGTAAATTTCTTAATGCGAATGCTAGGATAGTTCCTTTTGAAACGCACGGCCGATTACCTTTCCAATATTCTCAAATCCAAGCTCATGCTCCGTCCCTAATGACCCTGGTGTGGACGTGACGTTAAACCCTAATCCTTCTGTAAAGTGCAGAGAGTGGAGCTGCTGCAATATAGTTAACCAGATATTCGGAGCTCTCAGATATACCGATGTCAATGCACAGATTGTCGCCTAATCGGCAAGTTGATTATAATTACACTTCCGCTACTAGAGCCAGTGTAGATGGAAAATTATTCACTGTATCGATACACAACTTTATAGAACTGATATTCAGACTGTGGGCTGCAGGGTTTGCGTTGTTAGTTGTTTTAGTGTCATGACTTGCCGTTAGGCGCCGGTACTGATTCGGCGACGTAGGATTGAAACATAAGCATCAGTGTGCATTATTCCTGAAGACAATTACCACGGGTCTGGACAAGGTGATCAGGGCTTCAGTCGTCAACAACAGCAGTAGTGCTGCTGCTCTTCATGATTGTCGACGCACTCAAGGATTACGCAGAGGTCCTCCTTACACACCGGGTTTGAAGAGCGTGATTCTGAAGCTATAATTAACGTACTAGAGGGGCATTGGACGTGGGGAAAGACCGACGGCCAAATTGTTGCCATTACTGAGAATGCTGGACGTAACGTGTGATCTTCAAGCATTGCACAGGCTGTGTCATGACAGCTGAACGTTTCATGGTCCACCGTTCGAAAAGATCTTTTTTTCAGCATCACACGTACTTGCACCACGTTAGCAATGATAACACTTGTTGACGTTTCTTCTCTCTATTTCGCAATATTATGTTAATCTGGGTCATTTGACCCGGCTTCCTGCATGTTACTTTTGTGGGGAAGCAATCGTATAATGAGACAAGCCCGCGATGCTTAATTCTAGAATTACAGTTAGGAAAAGTAGGTCAAGGCACTGCCTGAATCTTGCAGCGAAGACGGTCGACGCATGAAACGCTGTTCCGTCCTTGCTTATGGCATTAGGCGAATAACGTGCAAAACCTCTGACTGTCATTCATATTTGTGGTCTTGTTGATTTTGACGGCGATATTAGATGGAAGCCGGCATATAACGAGAAGGTGGTTCTTAAGTCTAGCACCGCTAAGAATGGAGAGGGGGGGGGGGGGGGATACTTTACGCCAAACTTTTAAAAAATAAAAATTGTAATCTAGTTAGTTACGTTATATTTCAAAATTTTGAAAAAATATTTGTTGTTTTTAATAAATGGTTCCATCAGATTCCACAAATTTTTAACTTTTTCAGTTAGACTTAACCCAAAAATTTAAGTCTTATTAGTAGATGTCACTCCTCCCAGTGAATGTCATATTCAGTATTTTCAGGTTCAGTAACTTACATACACAACAGTACCTCTTTAAAAGGTATGTTGTTAAAGGACATCAAAGCCAAGGCTGTCGATTAAAGACTCGTTGACACCAACAATCCTTCTCCTCTTCCCAGAAAAATACTGCAGTTGAAAATGCCTTACAGCACCAGAATTCGAACTGGATACCTGCGAGCCTACAGCCATCACACAAGTGTGCATTCGCGTCCTCTGGATTAACTGTACAATACGTGACACACACGAGAGACACAACTTATCCACTGCTCCCACAATATGGTTCCCGAAGAGTGTAGAACTAATTAATATGTCAGACGAAATCAAGATGATACTGATTATGGTTTGGATGTTGCGGTCACGACGTCGGACCACTGTTGGCATAGACAAAAATTGCATTCCTTTTATCGGGTAACCAATGGTGGAAGATGGAAGTACACAAGAATGCTATCGTAGAAGGTGCTGGGTATATGAGTTGTGAGACTCCATACTTTCATCATCGAATCAACTCCGAATATGAATGTGCTGACGTTGGCTGAGGGATATTAGAGTATCTCTGACAAAATTAAAAGTACTTCAGTTTTGTCTGTGAAATAAATAATTACCTTTGATCACCAGATGTTAGGCTTTAACATTTTACTCAGTCTACGTATCATTAGAAACTACTTTTAAGAATGTTCGAAACATGTTTTCGCAACTCAGAGTCCTAAAGTAAAATATATATTAGATATGTACTTCTCTCTGCACCTCACTATAGGATGCATAGGACGTCAGACCGTAAATGCAATATAATATCTGCAGTACTATGCCAGAGGGATTTTGGTAGGTGAGTCATCTTCTATAAGAGCTACCAGAAATTATTACCTCTAGCGACAAGAAACTGTCTTTCTAGTCAATCGTTTCACCATTTATATATCTTGCTTGGTGGTATAAAAACACACGCTGTCATACACATTGGCTATAACTCATGAGAGGTCATTTCAGTGCCAAAAATTGTACAGTTACTTCTTGTAGTATGTTTAGTTTGTTGTAGTTATAGAAATTCAAAGTATATCATTGCAGATATGCAGATATCCTGCCTCAATTTGTTCAATAAAATTTGCGAATTGTAATGGACCGGTTACTTTTTTAATCTGTGACTACATGGTTTCGGAAATAAATGTAAGTGAAGATGAATCGCAGATCTGTAAATGTAGCCTACTGTAACGCATAGTTCTAGAAAGATAAAAGTATATAAGTACGCTGATGTAACGTTGAGATATAACTGAAGTACACAAAACGACAGAAGCGAAAAAGAACAGTGCTAGATTATTAAACTAGATGTGGCTTCAATTATTTGCAGGATTTGCTGTTTATGTGTAACGTATTCTGAATAGGAGCAGCAGTTACCTCACATCCAAATAATTTACTGTCTGAAATGTTAAATTACTGAGATGGAAGGCACTTGAACACGTCCACATACGTGAATCTGTTCACTGAACCAAGTGCAGGAAGAGGGGGAGATTGAAGTTACCGCCCAGTCGACGACGATATCACTAGAGACGGCGCATAAGTTGGGAAGGAAATCACCTGGGTCCTTTTCTATGGAACTAGCCCAGCATAACTTAAACGACTGAGTGAATCCCCGTAAAACTGGATGTAAGGATGAGGATTTGAACTGCTGTTCTCCAGAACCATGTTTATGAAGATCAAATTTAAACCTAAGAAATGTGAATTAGTAAATATGAGTTTTTTTTCTTTCTGTAGCGAAGAAATTAGCATTCACTCGCTTTCTCATCTCCATACTGGATAGGTTCAACTAAAATCAATACGAATATATAGCTATCGGGCACTGTATCAGAGAATGCGTTTCCCTATTATTTTTTGTTCAGCGGCTGGCTGCCCAGTATTACAGATGCTGTGCACGTCCACTTCTAGTACACTGACGTTGTCACACGTTCACCCAAAATCGTGACGTCAGCGTCCGTCTCCGTTAATATGTAGTTATTTATGGTATCGTCAATGTTTGATCAGTCCGATTATTCGACGTAAAAGAAAAAGAGATTTTTGTTTGGTCGGATGCATTTCAGAATATTTTGGTCAGAATTTACATCCATTATTGCATTTCGAAATATTTGGAACATGTTTAGTAAACCTAACAATATTCTCCAACTCATTTTAAAAACAAGGGAAATGTAGATTTTGTGTTTCTGTGGTTCTCTGAAGAATATTTTATGTTCTTTTGCGCTGAACAGTAACTTCAGAAAGCAACAAACTAGCACAAGGAGAACTGCATATAGAAAATTCAATATGTACGAAGTATCAAGCATCATCGGATACTCTGAGAACCATACATTTCCGTCAACAACCCGTGGACAGTCAAACGTCAGCAACCAATATTTTGAAATAATCGCAGGTCTCCTGTATTCCTGAGAGGTTGTTAAGGGCAGCAAAATTTTGTATGGTTTTCAGAGCAGCTTTAATACTGATGCGGTAAGATAAAAAGAGAACATTTCATACATAATTGTCATTGTGAATCGCGACGTTCCCATAATGCTATTACAGTGCTGTCAAAAAGTATTTTTCACTAAATCCCATAGCAACTTAACAGACACAGTGCCAAAACTATCACTTACACGATTACGAATTCCAACTGTATCCAACTACCAGTTGTAAGTATCTCATTTCTGCTATACCAGGCATGAATAAAAACGTTTGTTCAGTATCAAGATGGGCACAAAGCAATATGGTGTCTGAAGTGGTCGTTGTATCACACTGAAAGTTGATTAGGGACCTTTCTTGTGAACCCAGTCCACCTATGCTCTGCGACGATAATTTTTACATAATTTTTGCTGGAGACAGATGCATTAAAATGCATGTTTTTTAAGAAGTCAGTACTGATAAAATAGCAGATAAACACAGTTTTTCTAAAGTTATTCATAACAAAATGATGTACAAAATATTAGGAAGACCCATTGCCGAACGAGGTAGTTTGGTAAGGAATGGAAAACAAAAAGTGTTTCTGTGAGATTATACAGTTTTCCAGGTATCACTCGCTAAGTTTGAAATTATTTCTCCGTCGGGAAAACTTCAATCGCTTAAAACAAAAAAAGAAAAAAGAAAAAAAGAGAAGCTCTGGCCGTAATTAAAGTTAACAGATTTTTAACATACTCAGAACACGATACACGAGAATTTCAGAATTTTTGCGTGTTTTTGAAGGAGATAGAGACTTTAAAACGATTTTGCACCGCCGCGGGGAACGGAATGCTGCGGAGGCCGCCGGCGGACAGTATGTGTTATTATTTTTTTGGCCTGCGTGCCGTACCGGCGTCCCTCAGTGTCTTATCAATTTTTTAGGAGTTTGCAGTGTAAGGTTAAAATTATTCAAAACATTTCCGAACTATTTTTAAAATTAACTTGTTCTTTTAATGGAAAAAACGGTTATCGTATTTCAGTTGGTAATGAATGATTGGTGGTACCTGATAAACTTTTGTACGAAGTCCGTTTCCGGTTTGCATGCAGCTTATTTACAAATAAAATGTGACATATTTGTCAGTGTTACTCATCATATTGTACGATGCGGTTGCAGTGGCGTGCTCGACGGTGACGGTGACCAAGTGCCAAGCGGCGTTGCGCACGCTGCAGGCCTTCCCGTTCTTCAAGCCCACCTGCCTCTGCCGCGAGCCGCACGTCGACCCGGAGTGCAACTCCTTCCGGGACTTCCTCTTCGACCACCCCTGCATCTTCGTGCTCAAGAAGGGTAAGTCAAAGTTACCCACACGTTGGGAAAAGCTTACTATAGCCTGGTGTCAAAAACTGATCACGTCAGCATAAATCGGCAGTCACAAAGAGGGTAATACCTATATTTTAGTGGGCTAAACCTCGATTATTCGCCAGGATGGTCGTCTCATAAGCCAGAATGTAGGATGATGTGCTGCTTAACATCGGTAACTCGCCATTCGTGGAATCAGTGGAGCTCAAATGGAAAATACACTCTTTATTTAGCAAGATGCTCACGAAGTTGTGAAGGCGGCGACTCGAGGGCGTGCGTTGACCCGGCTGTAATGTCTGCCTCAGCAAAGCATAAGGCGGCGAGTTCGGCTGCGACAGCACGTGTTCGCCGGCCTGGCAAGCGGGCTCACCAAAGGTTGGTGACGTGAATTCGAGACGCGTCAGGCGGCGGCTCTGGCAGTAGGTCAGCTGCGAGGCGTAATGGAGCGCAGGCTGCGAACCCGAAGCACACCAGAGAGGCCCGGTACCAGAGAAAATCACCTTGTAGGCGGCTCCAGCTCGAGCTCCAGAATCGTCGGATATAGCAGCAGCTCGTGGACCAGCAGCTAGCGTACGGCATAGGCGCGACAGTAGGCCCACATCGAACGGTCGACTGGCGTGGAGTATATCTCGGCGTCGGTAGCCGTAGAAGACGATCGTACTGCCAGGTCGGAGCAAGTGAAGTGTCAGGCTACGGAACGGCGTAATTCAGCTCCCTACTGCGGCAGAGAAGGCGTTGCACAGTGCCGCCTGACCAATATTCCGGTCCTGGCAGCAGGATTAAACACGCAACAACTCTGAGGTGACAAAAGTCATGGAATACCTCCTAATATCGTGACGAATCCCCTTTTTCCCAGTGTAGTCAGCAATTCGACGCTGCATGAACTCCACAAGTCGTTTGAAGCCCCCTGCAGAAATACTGAGCAATGCTTCTTGCCTCTACAGCCATCCATAATTGCGTAATTGTTGCAGGTGCAGGATTTTGTGCACAAACTGACCTCTCGATTGTATCCCATAAATGTTCGATGGGATTCATGTGGGTGGCCCAGTCACTCGCCCAAACCGTTCAGAATGTTCATCAAACCAATTGCGAACAATTGTGACCCGGTGAGATGACATCGTTCTTGGGGACATAAAGTCCATGAAAGGCTGCAAATGGTCTCCAAGTTGACGAACATAATCATTTCCAATCAGTGATCAGTTCAGTTTATAACACTGCAATACGTATTTACGTAGCTTATACAATCAAATACCAAGTTTGGCTTATTACGTACTAAGCCCCAACAGAACAAAGTAGTCCTGTTTCGGAAAAGCCACCTATAACACTTCTGTCTGCTACTACTATACCATAACCTCAAAGCTGAAGTTCGTATAATGAAATTATTCTTCTTCAAGTAACTATAGTATGAAGAAGCAGAGCAGTGTTACCCTCTGAGAGGAATTTTGTTATGTTGACCGTGTTGTACCTAACGGAAGTGGCTTATCGGAAGTGAAAGTCAGAATTACGTAAATATTCAAACAGTAACAAACAATAATTTACTTATCCACACTGTTCCAAGAATAAAAAAGAAAAACGGTCGCTAGCCCAATTAGGTATGGGAATGAATAACATCCTTGTTTAAGAAAGTAGTTATGAGTAATTTTAACGGACGAACAAAACCTATATCTTGCCACACGCGAGTGCAGTGAAGTCTGACACCTGCATATGATAACGTTAAGTTTGGAGTTGACAGCTAGAGCAGAATGAACTACTTGCAAAAATATGACAGATAACGATACACACTACTATCTTCAGGGCTTAGTCAAACTGAATGGTCTTTATAACATTACTATTAATATTCACTGTAGAATCATGAATTGGACATAGGTTCAGTATTACTTTTCAAACAATTTCCTAAATAATGGTTTTTCAGTCCACTGTTCTTATACTGTCGATAGCACTTTTATACAACGGTTATCGCTGTTAGGTAATGTGTAAAACTTCTGCGTAAGAAACCAACTAACGCAAATATAAAAATTTGTTCGCGCAGAAACTGTTTCAAAAAGAGGGTACATCATATCGCGAACAGATTTTGAAATAGCCAGCCGCATCTGTCAGCATAAGTTCGTAAACAAGCTAATTAATAGAGAGTTAATGATGACCATTCTTTTCAGCATCCGTACTGAGACCATTCTTCGCGAGCCAGTGATACAGTTCTTTCTTTAAGTTTTAAGGAAAACACAGTCACCATATGAGCAATACGTTCCATCTTAGTCCATCTTAGAGATAAGTTTATAGTGAAATGTGCGTATTTTCCGATGACTAAATAAGAATTGTACTTTCATCTACATCTACATGATTACCCTGCAATTTACAATTAAGTGCATGGCGGAGGGTCCATCGAACTATCTTCAAACTGTTTTCCATCTTACCACTCTACATCAGCGCTGAAAAAACGAAGACTTAAACCTTTCCGTGCGAGCTCTGATTTCTCTTATTTCATTATGATGATCATTCTCCCTGTGTAGCTGGGACCCACAAAATATTTTCATCAACATATTTGCATTGGTTCCTCTTCTATACGCATTTCACTAGATGATCCTATAGTTAATTTTGTGTGTGTTTGTTGCGTGTGTGTACGCACACGCGCCTGGTGCGCATGTTGTATGATACTTTGTTGTGAAAGCAGCCGAGTAAACAAAGCTTCTTTTACGTCTTTTTGTAACTGCCATGTTGTTGGCATGACGTTGCTTCGTGGCCATACAGTTGCCACGCAGTACCGTAAACGAAACTCAGAAGCATATTTGCCATCCTAAAATAAAACACAACGTGAGTAGAGATACTGACATACAGTGGCCCAGTACATTCTTGGGAAACATACGTCGTAAAACAGGAATACAATTATGTTAAAAAGACAGAAACTTAATAATTTACTCTGAACAGTAATGTAAAAGCAAAATGAGGCTAATGCAGGAAATACGCGTACGTCCTAACACATACAGTGCTAAAAAATACGCACTTGCAGTAAGTGATTAGAAATTTGCCGTAAAGCCGAATAACTAGCATAAGCAGACCAAAATCGAGTCCAGACTGACGCATTAGTGATACCAAATCTCGAACGCCTCTATTTATTTTAAGGTTATTAAGATAGCGCGAAAGTATGATGAGAGTTACTTTTAAAGACCCTGTAAGTTACACGAAAAACTAATTCCGAGTGAGCGTTCTGAAATTATTGCTTTCCTCTTCTTACATGCGTCTTACCGATGGCAACAGAAAAATCAAACTATTACTAATGCTTTAACCTTGTGCTTTATGTTTCCAGAGACAACATAGGAAGCAAATATCACTCGCAATCTAATCCTGCCACTTTCATAGAGCCAATCGTACGATACAAATGTTGCTGTGAAGTACGTGTATCTTTCTGCCTGTAGCAGTTAGGACGCACTTTACAATTCCACCATTTGCTTCTTAAAATTGCTTCCTAGTCATAGTCCTTGTCACTTTCATATCAACTATGACATGCGGGAGTATGGCGGACATTTACTGTAGCTGCAGGTTAACTTCTTAACTGGCAGCTTTCCCATTTGAGACCACGCTCATGTGTGATAAAAACGAACGTTTTACTGCGCCGCCCAGGAGTTTAGTGGTAATTAGTGGGACATAGCTGAGCGTCGGCGATAACGCCAGTTATTGCTTTCAGTATAGTAAACTAATAAAGGCGTTAACGAGCTTCAGCTTAGGGGGCTATCGATTAACAGTCACTATAATGTGCTACAGGATGTACCAAATTAAGTCCACCACCATTCAGGCCGGACTCACTAAATTACCTTTCCGAGTGCGCAACACGGGCACGTCAGATTAAGATCGTGTAGTGCGAGCCCGTGCGTCGCCGATACAAACTTGCGTAGCGCTGCTCCAGACAATCCGTAAATGGTTCCTATCGTTAACAATCTGCGAAGGCACTAAGAAGTTCTTAAATTTCACAAAGTGTTTTCTTCTGTTGGAACCAAACGCTGGGTTAAGTAAATGGTCACAGTGCCTGACTCCATTCTTAAATAGCTAGGTTTCATTTATTTCAGGTTGATAACCAAGGCGGGAAGTAAGACTTGGAGCATATAGAGCGTTCAGTTATTTCTTTTATTAGTACTCATCTTTATTCACTGGGCAGTTTATCACGGCAATAATTCTAATATTGAAGTTATTGAGGTATTGTGGACACGACAATAAATTTTCATATTGAATACTAAGACTTCTTCGTGTACCATTATGTGCGCTGATGTCTGTACTAAAGATTCCTAGGGTCTGCGAGTACGTCAGTATAATTCGTCTTCACTGACATCGAAAGAAGTGATTTTCCTAAAGTTGTCTACGTCGTTACGATTCCGGGTAAAAAAATGTAGAATCTACATCTACATCTACATGGATACACTGCAAATCACACTTAAGTGCCTGGCAGAGGATTCGTCGAACCACCTTCACAATAATTCTCCATTATTCCAGAACATCAAGCGGAAAAAACGAACATCTATATGTTTCCGTGCGAGCTCTGATTTTCCTTATTTTATTATCAAAACGATACACTTTCGCATTCGGAGGAGAAAGTTGGTGACTGGGACTTCGTGAGAAGATTCCGCCGCAACGAAAAATACCTTCGTTTTAATTATGCCCACCCCAAAACCTGTATCATGTCAGTGACACTCTCCCCTCTATTTCTCGATAATACAAAACGTGCTGCTCTTCTGTGAACTTTCTCGACGTACTCCTTTTGTTGTGGCGTAACAAGACAGCTACGCCACACTGAAGTAGCCGAAAGGCACGCGTAATCTCACTTAGGCTAGAGAGAGGTCTGAAACAGAATACGTAATAAATGGCAACAAGAAAAGTACGTAGCTGCTATAATACTTAACTTTTAATCCATTATTTGTGTACAGCATTCCTTGATGATACAAGTGAGACTCTATCTTAAAATGGTTAATGGCGCCTTGCTAGGTCGTACCCATTGACTTAGCTGAAGGCTATTCTAACTGTCTCTCGGCAAATGAGAGAAAGGCTTCGTCAGTGTGGTCGCTAGCAAAGTCGTCGTACAACTGGGGCGAGTGCTATTCCGTATCTCGAGACCTGCTTAGTGGTGGCGCTCGGTCTGCGATCACACAGTGGCGAAACGCGGGTCCGACATGTACTAAATGGACCGCGGCCGATTTAAAGCTACCACCTAGCAAGTGTGGTGTCTGGCGGTGACACCACACCTTTAATCCTATATGGCAAGGATTCCACACCGCGCAGCAGTATTGCAGAAGAGGACGGACAAGAGCATGTGAGCATACTAGCGATCTGTGCACAGAATTTAAATTACGTCGGTGCACATATTAAAAAGAATGAATGAAGAATCGGCAGTTATTAATTATGAGATATTATCTATGTTTACGAATCATGTCTCTTAAGGAGTAAGAATGAACATGAAGTCAACCAGAAATACTATGAAGATGACTTTCCCATGGTAAACATCGTATTATCGATGGTGGTAGACCTTTGTTTTGCAAATGTGCAGGGTGTTGCAATCGTTTGCGGGAGGAGGAGGAAAGATAATTTTTTCCCACACACGAAGTTTGGACAAAGATGTTTCCCCTTTAGTAAAAACTTCTAGCTGAATCGACAATCAGATTGCCGGTGTGAAGCATGGTATTTTAAAGGTGAAATTAAAACTCATATAGATAACAGACAAAAGTGAAGGACCACACCAGCAACAAATTTTTTCTGTGAATGACACTAGTACTTAACTTCACCGAAGTAACGTAAAAAGTAACTCCAAGACCTCCGTATAGTCAGAAAAAATTAATTGTCACGCCTTATATACAAACTGTTTACAATGGCGGTTATTTTTGCGTTAGTCAGTATGGAAAGTTGCCCGCCTAACTGGAGTACACGACAACGATGCCACTGACGGAAAAAACCGCGACATCAAAAGATGAAATTTCGGGAATACATTTGTCTAGGTATCATGTGTGAGTGATTAACATTGCAAGATCACATGTTAATGGAAGCGCGAGATAAGCCATTGCAAATGTGAAATGCAGGTGCATTAGTAACCGCCAGAATAACGAATGCAAGTATGCACACGTGCACGCATTGTGCTCGTTGTCAGTTGGTGGTTTACCAGTTCATGTCTGTTGCACTTGGTCGGTCAATACACGGACGGTTGATGCTGTATGTGGATGACGCTGGAATTGTCGTCCGATGATGTCATATGTGTGCTCGACTGGTTATCGAGCAGGCCGAGGCAACATGTCGACGCTCTGTAGAGCTTGCTGGGTTACAATGGAATGTGGTCGAGCGTTATACTGTCGGAAAACACACTCTGCAATGCTGTTCATGAATGATAGCACAACAGGTCGAATCACCAGATTGACTTACGATTTAGCAGTCAGGGTGCGTGGGATAATCACGAGAGTGCCCCTGCTGTAATACCATATCCCTCCCCAGACCATAACTGCAGTGTGTCTAGCACGCAGACAGATTAGTTGCAGGCTCTCAACTGGCCTCCTTCTAACCGACACGTGGCTATCAGTGGCACCGAGGTAGAAAGCTATCAGGAAAACACGACCGACCGCTACCCTGCCCATCGATGAGCTCTCACTTGGTCTTTGCTGTCTCGCAAAAGGCGGTAGTTTGGGGTCAGTGGAATGCACGCTACAGGATGATTGGCTTGGAGCCGTCGTTGACGTAACTGGTTTGTGACCTTTGTCACTTTGGTGCCAACTGCTGCTTAGGTTCCTGCTGCAGATGTAGTACGATGCGCCAGAGCCATACGCAGAAGGCGATGGTTTCCCGTATCCGTGGTGCCACGTGGCCGTCCGGAGACGGATCTTCTTGCGATTGTACGTTATCGTGCCCACCGTTGCCAGCACTCATGTAGAGTGGCTACATTCCTGCCAAGTCTTTCTGCAGTATCGCAGAAGGAACGTTCGCCTACTCGTAACCCTATTACACGCCCTAGTTCAAACTCAGTGAGGTGTTGATAAAGACGTCTTTGTCACCTTAAAGGCATTGTCGACTAACATCAACTCACCACCTCCGATCTCAAAGGTAACGGTTGCTCACGACCTTTCCGGCATGTATTTAAAGAAAAACTGATTTGCATTCTCATAGTGGTGCTACTAGCGCCACGGTCATACGACTGGTGCGATATTTGATAAGACATTATCTTTCAGATGTAGAAACACGCCTACCAACTTTCGTTCATACCGTAAAAGTTCTTCTTGGTGCTGCGAAATTCTTTCCGTCAGTGTTTTTTACTGCTGTTGTGAGACACAAAATAGCGAAATTCTGCCTCGTAATGGTCGGCCACGGATAACAATACCAACCAGCTGATGATCGCTACCCATATTTAAGACCTGTAGGCAACTGAACTGCGCGCTGACTTTTATGGAGGTTAACGGTACGGCTGTTCCCAACCCTCTATAAGTTTGTATTCTAGGCGTCCAGTGCGAAGAGCAAAACAACCGTCCCCTCCCCTCCACAAAGCAACATTGAATGACGAAGGTGGGCAAGGAAACACTATAAATGGAACCTGTATTCAAGACGTAGAGGTCTCGTCACAGCCGAGTGTAGGATTAGTGAAGCGCCTAATGACGTACAAGTGTGTGCACGTCTCAAGCATGCCGTCCCGAGAATTTAGCGGGGAGGTGGGTCAATCCTGTTTTGGACCGCTGTCAACTACGAATGTCGGAAGCCTCTCATTGCTATCGAGGGTAATTTCGGAGCGGTGCAATATCACGACAGGACCTGAAGCTTTGCTGTCAACATTACACTTACGACTTCGTCTTTGAAGCCGATGACGCACGAACAGACATTAACGCACGAGTTGGTTGTGGCTACCTCCAGGAGGTAGAAACAACCGAACGGAATGGCCAGCGGTGTCTGCAAACGTCAAAACGATTCTGCACGCTCGGGATCATTTTAAACTTGCAGTGAGCGGTACTATCACGATGACCTCCTGGACAGGCCGCCACACTGGATTCTGCCTCGTTGAAATGCACGGACTGTACAAACACTTTATTCACTTATACTCAGCAGAAGATTTTGAGTTCATAGATGTGCAACGATGTACATTTTTGGGCATGGGTGTTAGTTTTTATTTCGCAATAAGGTTATCATTATTATTTTCATAATGCATATGCTTTCATTCTCTGCTATCCTTGAATTTGATCTCACACAAATTCGCAGTTATGCTGGTTTACATTTTTATTGCTTTTCAACTACGTAGCAAGTAAAGCTGTCATCAACCTTATAGTTGACTTGACCTGTACAATGCTTTATTAGGCGTGCCCCTATTACAGCTGCAATGCCGTTGCCTTCCTCCTACCTTCCAACTGCCTCAACATTTCTCACATTAGCGATCACTGGGAGGGGTGAAGGAAATTCCAAGTGACAGGTAAAACTCCTAGAGCTCACCAGGAATCGAATCCTAGACCTAGGAATCCCTGGTCTGCCACTTAACCACTGAACCACCAGGGTACACACTAGGCCGAGTGCTTTCACTATTACCTCCTATTTCTAGTTCTGTTGAACTGTCTCCAGGTCCTCCCATTTCTTTGTTTAATTACTTCACCAATTTCTCATTAGCCGCCAATACACAGACGACGCAGCTTCGTGAGCCTTCCGACCGTGGCTTTTCAGACCCTGTTGTAGAGGCCACAGGACCGTACCACTTACCGCTAACCAGTTCTGCGCAATACTAGATGACATAGGAAGCTCAGAAAAAGATACGACGGCATTCCCTGTGTCATTTGCTTTGCTCCCTAACGATATTCAAAATGCACTGTGCAACATAATCAACCCCGTAATTGCATTTCACTGCGACTCAGAAGTTTGAAATCTGGCTCAGAGGCGCCTGCTACCTTCCTCTGTAAGCGTGGTGTCCTGTCACGTCACCCTCAGGTTCGGCGGCGCTTCAAACAGCAATGTATCGACGCATGCGGAAGAAAACGGAAGAGCTCAGGAGTTCAAGTGGGCTTCAAGGAGAGTTAATGGTGTCACTTTTGCAACAAATCTCACCACAATTATGCCCAGTGCCACTCTGGACGTGTCACATGATGCGAACTTCGTCACACTCTCTCTTATCCGCATTTCACCTCTTAGTGTGACGCCGCAGCGAAGGGGGTCAGAACTGCAATGACCAGTCTTGAAATCACGCTGGTTCCTTATGGGTGGCTGAGGAAAACATTTCAGATACTACACCCTCACGAAAAGGCCTCTGGAGGTGGCATGAGGGGGTCAATGGAACCACTCCTTCCCTAGAGACACTCATTTTCACATATTTTCCTCCCGAAAACCACAGTTTACATTGCAGTGTACAACAGTGCGATGTTCTTGACAAATTCTGCCACTGCTGACCGCACCCCCCCCCCCCTCAAATGACTCATCTCTTTTCTAAAAACATTGCGGGAGTGTAACCCAATTGAACACGATACCATCCCTCTGAATGTGTTTTGGTACAGAGTGTAGAATCACTACGGACTATTCAAAACCATTCGACGAAATTTAAACATGGTCTGAAGGAGAAAAGGGTGTTTTTGCATTACAATCCCTCTGTTTTCTCGCCATCGTATGGTGTGTGCACGGACGGGTGCGACATTGACCCGCACGTGAATCAAATGGCTAACCGTCCCTCTAAGACCATCCTGTTCGCAATACCCTCGGTGCCACTCATGCCCCTTGGTTGGGAACTTCAAAAAATGTCCCTGTACAGTTTACAGAGGTACTCATTCACCGATCCCTACCCTCGGGTGGGACAGGTAACCTGCTAAACAGTAGCATCTACTGGCCACGTGCTGTCAAAAGAGCTGCCTACTTGACCGGCGATTAGAGATCAGTACGTAAATACCTATGGCACTGATGGTGTAACCAAACTAAGGTGTTTTTGTTTAGATCCTTTGAAACGAAAATCCACTAATCGTTGCTTACTCGCAGTTATATTGAACAGAAGCAGAAATGTACGTACAGTAATAAACCTTTCGGCAATATCTGCTTAATCTCTGTCTAAGGCTTTCTACTGACTCTTGCTGAACGTTATCATTTTACAGAACAGTGGAGAATATTGTACAATTTACTAGCGAAGTACTGGCACACCCACCTACCCACACACACACACACACACACACACACACACACACACACACACACACACAGAGAGAGAGAGGGAGAGAGAGAGAGAGAGAGAGAGAGAGAGAGAGAGAGGGAGAAACATTAGTTACAAGAGGAAACTGTAGATATTGTTTGCAAATGCGAAAATACAGCATCTCATGACTTGAGCTCACTTTAAATTACTGGCCACTGACATTGCTCAGCTTTTACAATTATGTCGCGTACTGCACATTTAAGTGTTGTATAATAAGTTAACGCTATTTGGATTACATTTTTAATTTATCAGGTACATAATTTAATGTTAAGTAAAATATATGTTTAGAGCTATTTATATAATATGTGAACAGTTTAAGCCAAGCCGTGCACCATATTGTACTGTAAAATGGAATGAAGTCTTTTACCATGGAACGTTTGCATTCTACAAATGCTGTGCAAAGTCAGTGGCCAGTAATTTAAAGCCAGCTCACGATATATGGTTGGATGTATCCAATATTTTCGCTTTTGCAGACAGTAATAATATCTCGAACTTCCTCTTGTGATGAATCTCTCTCTCTCTCTCTCTCTCTCTCTCTCTCTCTCTCTCTCTGTGTGTGTGTGTGTGTGTGTGTGTGCGTGCGTGCGTGTGTGTGTGCAAGTACTTCTCTGGTAAATCGTGGGATGTTCCACGCAATTCTGCAAAATGATAACGTTCAGCAAGAGTCGGTAACGAACCTCAGACATTAAGACTGGTCACGTCTTTCTGAAAGATTTTATTATTGTGCATACATTCTTTCTGTTTCTGTTCAAGAAAACTACAAGTAATCAGCGATTGATGGATTTTCATTTGAAAGAATCTAAAAGAAAACACCTCAGTTTGGTAACACCATTAGTGTGACCTGCACATCTTTGTTGGGCGCTTTAAAAAATCTCTGTACAGGGACTTCCGACTACAACCCTTCTGACAGCCCTCTGATTTCGCATGTGGCCAGCAGGGGCTAGTGTGGAGCAGACTGCCTGTCCCACCTGCCGGTGGGATCACTGAATGAGTATCACAGTAACAGGGACATTTTAAATAAAGTCATGTGGTGGTTTTCCTTCTAAATATTTATCTCTTCTCGGGCAGATAGGTCTCTTTTTTATTAGCGAAAAACCAATTTCCAGTGCATTTCTGTACCACGTTTCAGTTTTTGTTACAGAGCCCTGAATTACTTAAATGTTGCGCTGAATGCCAACAAAAGACCAAGTACAAATAAAAACAAAAATATTACGAACAATGCTGGTCCTGGACGATAAAATCCAAATGCGGTTCAGTACCTTAATGAGCCTGAGCCTGTTCTTGCAGCGCAGTTATCACAAGCCTGGAAGTATCCAAGACTTCATGGTATAAAATGAATCTGTCTACTAGTAGACAGTAATGAGCAGCTACGTGAACTGCGCAATGTCCTTAAATAGCTGGCATGCGACAACAATCTAGATGTGCGGCTACGTAGGCAAGTTGAAGATGCAACTAGTTCCTCTGCTACTCAAGATTGAAGATAACACTGTGTGTTCCAAGGACATTTGTAATCCAATTCCCGATGCTGTCAATAAAAAATTGTCTATGTTTATGAAGCTTTATTTTTGGATATATGTGGTATTTTTGTCTTCCTCATTCATTATAAATCATTGCCTCATAGATCAAACTAGTAATTAAATGAATATTGGGCTTCACATACCTTAATGATCTCTCGAGATTCGGGGATATTTTCACGACTCCTGCGTTAACTGTAAGCCGTTGGTATAAGAGAATGTTAACTTTGCTAGCCATGCAATTTGAGCTGGATGAGAAAACTAAGTGGTACATCTCATGAAAGAATGTTGGCTAAAGAAAATAACACAGTATACCGATCCAAAGCATATTATTAGGGGCACATTAATGCACATTCTGTTCATTACTTTACATGACATTCATTATTCTCGAATGCCATTTGGCACGGTAAAATAACATAGTTTCAAAATTTCGGCTGCAGAATTCTGTTGTCTGTGACTAACAAAAAAGAGGAACTGAATATTAAAAGACTACACAATGTTCCCACTTTCTGGGAGAGAAGTCGGAGTTGTGTGGCGAATGTTTAAAAACTTCGCAATCACAAGTGGGCAGTGAGTGGGAGAGTGTCTAGTTACGCATATGCATCAAAAAAGTTAGGGAGCTCAGCTTTAATGCCTGTAGTAATAAATATCACTTCTCAGCTTCGAACCAGAATGACGGTACAACTCATATATTATTAACGTTCCGTATTGATGATGGCGTCCTCTTGGGTAAAATATTCCGGAGGTAAAATAGTCCCCCATTCGGATCTCCGGGCGGGGACTACTCAAGAGGATGTCGTTATCAGGAGAAAGAAAACTGGCGTTCTACGGATCGGAGCGTGGAATGTCAGATCCCTTAATCGGGCAGGTAGGTTAGAAAATTTAAAAAGGGAAATGGATAGGTTAAAGTTAGATATAGTGGGAATTAGTGAAGTTCGGTGGCAGGAGGAACAAGACTTCTGGTCAGGTGACTACAGGGTTATAAACACAAAGTCCAATAGGGGTAATGCAGGAGTAGGTTTAATAATGAATAGGAAAATAGGAATGCTGGTAAGCTACTACAAACAGCATAGTGAACGCATTATTGTGGCCAAGATAGATACGAAGCCCACACCTACTACAGTAGTACAAGTTTATATGCCAACTAGCTCTGCAGATGACGAAGAAATTGAAGAAATGTATGATGAAATAAAAGAAATTATTCAGATAGTGAAGGGAGACGAAAATTTAACAGTCATGGGTGACTGGAATTCGAGTGTAGGAAAAGGGAGAGAAGGAAACGTAGTAGGTGAATATGGATTGGGGCTAAGAAATGAAAGAGGAAGCCGCCTGATAGAATTTTGCACAGAGCACAACTTAATCTTAGCTAACACTTGGTTTAAGAATCATGATAGAAGGTTGTATACATGGAAGAACCCTGGAGATACTAAAAGGTATCAGATAGATTATATAATGGTAAGACAGAGATTTAGGAACCAGGTTTTAAATTGTAAGACGTTTCCAGGGGCAGATGTGGACTCTGACCACAATCTATTGGTTATGACCTGTAGATTAAAACTGAAGAAACTGCAAAAAGGTGGGAATTTAAGGAGATGGGACCTGGATAAACTGAAAGAACCAGAGGTTGTACAGAGTTTCAGGGAGAGCATAAGGGAACAATTGATAGGAATGGGGGAAAGAAATACAGTAGAAGAAGAATGGGTAGCTCTGCGGGATGAAGTAGTGAAGGCAGCAGACGATCAAGTAGGTAAAAAGAAGAGGGTTAGTAGAAATCCTTGGGTAACAGAAGAAATATTGAATTTAATTGATGAAAGGAGAAAATATAAAAATGCAGTAAATGAAGCAGGCAAAAAGGAATACAAACGTCTCAAAAATGACATCGACAGGAAGTGCAAAATGGCTAAGCAGAGATGGCTAGAGGTCAAATGTAAGGATGTAGTGGCTTATCTCACTAGGGGTAAGATAGATACTGCCTACAGGAAAATTAAAGAGACCTTTGGAGATACGAGAACCACATGTATGAACATCAAGAGCTCAGATGGAAACCCAGTTCTAAGCAAAGAAGGAAAAGCAGAAAGGTGGAAGGAGTATATAGAGGGTCTATACAAGGGCGATGCACTTGAGGACAATATTATGGAAATGGAAGAGGATGTAGATGAAGATGAAATGGGAGATACGATACTGCGTGAAGAGTTTGACAGAGCACTGAAGGACCTGAGTCGAAACAAGGCCCCCGGAGTAGACAACATTCCATTGGAACTACTGACGGCTTTGGGAGAGCCAGTCCTGACAAAACTCTACCATCTGGTGAGCAAGATGTATGAAACAGGTGAAATACCCTCAGACTTCAAGAAGAATATAATAATTCCAATCCCAAAGAAAGCAGGTGTTGACAGATGTGAAAATTACCGAACAATCAGTTTTATAAGCCACAGCTGCAAAGTACTAACACGAATTCTATACAGACGAATGGAAAAACTAGTAGAAGCCGACCTCGGGGAAGATCAGTTTGGATTCCGTAGAAATACTGGAACACGTGAGGCAATACTGACCTTACGACTTATCTTAGAAGAAAGATTAAGAAAAGGCAAACCTACGTTTCTAGCATTTGTAGACTTAGAGAAAGCTTTTGACAACGTTGACTGGAATACTCTCTTTCAAATTCTAAAGGTGGCAGGGGTAAAATACAGGGAGCGAAAGGCTATTTACAACTTGTACAGAAACCAGATGGCAGTTATAAGAGTTGAGGGACATGAAAGGGAAGCAGAGGTTGGGAAGGGAGTAAGACAGGGTTGTAGCCTCTCCCCGATGTTATTCAATCTCTATATTGAGCAAGCAGTAAAGGAAACAAAAGAAAAATTTGGAGTAGGTATTAAAATCCATGGAGAAAAAATAAAAACTTTGAGGTTCGCCGATGACATTGTAATTCTGGCAGAGACAGCAAAGGACTTGGAAGAGCAGTTGAACGGAATGGATGGTGTCTTGAAGGGAGGATATAAGATGAACATCAACAAAAGCAAAACGAGGATAATGGAATGTAGTCGAATTAAGTCGGGTGATGCTGAGGGTATTAGATTAGGAAATGAGACACTTCAAGTAGTAAAGGAGTTTTGCTATTTGGGGAGCAAAATAACTGATGATGGACGAAGTAGAGAGGATATAAAATGTAGACTGGCAATGGCAAGGAAAGCGTTTCTGAAGAAGAGAAATTTGTTAACATCGAGTATAGATTTAAGTGTCAGGAAGTTATTTCTGAAAGTATTTGTATGGAGTGTAGCCATGTATGGAAGTGAAACATGGACGGTAAATAGTTTGGACAAGAAGAGAATAGAAGCTTTTGAAATGTGGTGCTACAGAAGAATGCTGAAAATTAGATGGGTAGATCACATAACTAATGAGGAAGTATTGAATAGGATTGGGGAGAAGAGAAGTTTGTGGCACAACTTGACCAGAAGAAGGGATCGGTTGGTAGGACATGTTCTGAGGCATCAAGGGATCACCAATTTAGTATTGGAGGGCAGCGTGGAGGGTAAAAATCATAGGGGGAGACCAAGAGATGAATACACTAAGCAGATTCAGAAGGATGTAGGTTGCAGTAGGTACTGGGAGATGAAAAAGCTTGCACAGGATAGAGTAGCATGGAGAGCTGCATCAAACCAGTCTCAGGACTGAAGACCACAACAGCAACAACAACAATTGAAGGATATAGTCCAAGAACGCATCTACTTGCTGCAAAAACAAGATCTTTTGTTCGCTTTATGTCTGAGCTCCTATTCCGGTGAATTGAAATGATACCGTTATATTGGATGCTATTTAGGTACCAGACGGATGTAACTAACCTATGTTTTACAATTAGCGCCAAAGTGAAGAAATATTTTCTTCCCGTGGTGTCTATATTTTGCATATTTGCATCCGTACATTGCAGTGCACAGCTGCGAAAAGTTGATAACTATAGACAGGTATATTATTAAAAACGTAGTCGTACTAGTATTATTTTGCGTTAAAAACACATCTCGCTTTCCTGAGGCTAAACGAAATCAGACCGAGCAACAGAGCTCGGTTCCCCAGGAACCCTACGTCAGCTTTAAAGCTGGCCGTTAATCTATTTATTTCGAGGGTTTCACAGAACAGGAAAGTACTTTAGAGTGCCTTGTCAATGAGCGCTTTATGAATCGACTTTCAACGAGCCATTAAAAGCACTAAAGTGTGCAAATGTGTTGCGGGCGCGCGGATTTGGCACGAGCCAGCTGGCGGGCGGCGCCTTGTGTGCCACGCTCACCTTCTGCCTGCTGTTTCGCATCTGTCTGGAGTGGCAGCTGCCATCCTGCCTCCTGTCTCATACTTTAGCGCTCTTCACTCACTCGACATGCATGACGGGACTGCTCCTGGAATCGTTTTAAGTTACGGAAGCTCCCCGAATGTAAAATCTAAGCGCTGGGTTAGGTTGTAGCTTTCTTTCGGAAAGTTTTGCTTGTGAGATGATTTACCAGACTGAACACCTGCTTTAAGAATGCTGTGAAATTCCAGCAAGGCAAGTTGCACGAGAATGTTACCTCGGTGTCACTTAGCTGTGAGCGCCCAGTCCAGCTAGAATCTTAGTGTGGTGAGTAAAGTGCGTTCCATGTGGGAAACGCTTAGGAAAAATTCCATTTGTATGTAGGGTGATTCGACGCTCATGGCCAATAGGACAAACATGTAAAGCAGAACTCTATCGACAATCTTACAGGGCTGGCAGTATGGACCAAAGTAAGAAATTAATGTGTAATAAACATGTGTGCTGAAGTGAATACCTCCAACGCTATGAGCATTTCCTCATCTTCGATACTGTGAAACAGATCTCTCTTACTCCAAGATGATTGCTTCCAGATTTTGTGAGGTGGTACTGCGAACCAAAATAAGAAAAAAAGTCCCGTAAACAAGGGCTCTAAAGCGCAAACTTTAAGAGCATAGAGCACTTGTTTAGCAGATGAGATGTGTCCAGAATGAGATTTTCACTCTGCAGCGGAGTGTGCGCTGATATGAAACTTCCTTGCAGATTAAAACCGTGTGTCGAACCGAGACTCGAAATCGGGACCTTTGCCTTTCGCGGGCAAGTGCTCTACCAACTGAGCTACCCAAGCACGACTCACGCCCCGTCCTCACAGATTTACTTCCGCGAATACCTCGTGTCCTACCTTCCAAACTTTACAGAATCTCTCCTACGAAACTTGCAGGACTAGCACTCCTGAAAGAAAGGATATTGTGGAGACATGGCTTAGCCACAGTCTGGGGGATGTTTCCAGAATGAGATTTTCACTCTGCAGTGGAGCGTGCGCTGATATGAAACTTCCTGGCAGATTAAAACAGTGAGACTCGAACTCGGGACCTTTGCCTTTCGCGGGCAAGTGCTCTACCACTGAGCTACCCAAGCACGACTCACGCCCCGTCCTCACAGCTTTACTTCCGCCAGTACCTCGTCTCTTACCTGTGAGGACGGGGCGTGAGTCGTGCTTGGGTAGCTCAGTAGTAGAGCACTTGCCCGCGAAAGGCAAAGGTCCCGAGTTCGAGTCTCGGTCCGGCACACAGTTTTAATCTGCCAGGATGTTTGAGATGAGACGTGTTTCACAGTAGAAAACATGAAAACGTACTCATATCTCGTAAGCTATGCATTTTAGAGCCCATGGTTACTACCCATTTTTTTTTCTTGCTTTGGTCCATACTATCACCTCTGAAAGTTTGTCGGTGGAGTTCTGGCTCACCTTATTCGTCCTATGGGACATGACTCTCGAATTATCCTGTATATGAATGGAAACAGTTTGCTCAGCCTCGGACGGCTAAGCACCGCCTGTTGTACTGATATGGAGTAACACGCTTAGCGACGAGCAGGGTCGTCAGAAACAGTCTGAAAATCTTTCAAGGGCGTTACAGGGCGGAATGTGCTGCAAAATAATTGATCAGAAAAAATTTAGATACATCCCGCCGTTTCAGAGTTAATTTGCATTGAATTTAGTCAATCAGGCATTTGCGTGTAGAAATTCAACGACCTGCCAGATAAAATAAGTGTCAGTCATCCTCACAGCTTGAATGATAGCGTACTGGACTGCGTATCCTTTGGCTTGGTTTGATCCTCACTACCGTCCCACGTCCAATTTCTGTATCGCTGTCTTGCTCGCTTTTAAGAAAGGAAACTAAGAACACGTTTTGCGACACCGTATCGGGCGGGCCCCTTGAATTTGCTTGCGCAATGGCCTGATTGGCTAACTTCAATGCCAATTAATACGGAAACGGCGCAACATATGGAACTTTTTCTGAACAGTTATTTCTCAGGATAGCTTTCCAGACTGTTTTTGACCAGCCTGTGTACGGACACGCCCAGCGTGAAGGGGAAAATGGAAGCGAGCATGTATTGGATACTTGTCAAAACAAGATTCCTAGTTACCAACAGCGACATACACTGCATAACGGATGAAAACACATCACTAAATGCAACATTAGGTACCTCATTACTTTTATCCTACATGCATTACATAAAAGTAAGATCTGTGCAAGATCATTACGCAAATGCCTAGCTATAATTTTAAGGTAAGGAAATAGTACTGTACACTGCACTTCAGTAGGAAGTTTTATCCATAATTTACTAATAGGTTAGTGCATGAATTTTTGTTTTGTATGTTGTTATTCTGGCTGCTGTGGGTTTTTATTTGTAGTTCACTGTTGCTGTCTGAGTTTAAATTTTGCCATTTTGTCATTTGGAGTCAGTGAGTGGAACTGTGGACGCTAGAAAATGGAGTGCCAAGTGAAGAAATCGGAACATTTGAAACATATTCGTCTGTTTGAGTTCAGCAGAGTGGTGACAGTAGTGGAGGCAGCCAGAAATATGTACGCCGTATGGGGATAACACCACTGGACACAGCATTGCGAGAAAATGTTTTCTCGTTTTAAGGAGGGTCGTTTTGACAGTAGTCGCTCTCCATGTTCAGGAAGACTTTCCTGGTTATATGAAGATCGTTTAAACGCATTAATCCACAATGATCCACGTTAGTTTATTCGAGAACTCCCAAATGTGATTAATTCTTGTCATTCCACCACCGTGTGACATTTGCATGCAATGGGGGAGGTTCAAAAATCGCACACCGACCATTCTTATCCTCTGTCGTTACTGATGACGATAAACGGTGTCTTTACGCTTACTTAAGGAAAAGAAAGGAATGAAATGAAATAATCGTATTACATTGATGGCCGACAGTCCCCACCTGGGAAATTTGTGTCGCCGAGTTGCAAGTCTTTTCAGTTGGGCGACTTGCGTGCTGATGATGAAATGATGACGAGGAAACCGCAACACCCAGTCCCCGAGCGGAGAAAATCTCCGACCCGTGCTCGCTGCATAGCAGTCAGACTCGCTGACCACTCACCTAAGGGGTCGGGCAAAGAAAAGAATGGTTGAGCTCAAACAAAGCAGCAACTTCGCGTACAAAGACCTGGGCGCATCAACAAAAGATAATATTATGCATCTGATGGAACAGCGACGGTAAGTTGTACTATTGCTTCTCCGAGGAGTAACCATCAATACTGACATTTATTGTTAACAACTGAGGCGTCTTGCCGGCGCAATCCAAGTACAACGACCAAGAATGCTTCGTGTGCTGATGTTAGTCCACGATAACGCCCTCCACCATTCTGCTAGACTTGACTTCCGAAATGACTCGACGAGTTCTTCGCCTCATAGTCGCGGAATCGAAAAGATACCATAGCGCTGGCAGACTGTTGTCAATAGTGAAGGAGAATATATTATTGATGACTAAAATCTCTGTTACGTTTATCTGTTGTGTTTATTAAACTTTTGGAAAAACGCTGAGGTATTATCCACCAACGCAATACTTACTAACAAGGGAACCTCCCCATCGCACCCCCCTCAGAATTAGTTATAAGTTGGTACAGTGGATAGGCCTTGAAATACTGAACACAGATCAATCGAGAAAACAGGAAGAAGTTGTGTGGAACTATGAAAAAATAAGCAAAATATACAAACTGAGTAGTCCATGTGTAAGACAGGCAACATACAGGTGAGCGTAAACTCATGAGTGCCGTGGTCCCGTGCTTAGCGTGTGCAGCTGCGGAGGTCCTTGGTTCAAGTCTTCCCTCGGGAGAAAATTATAATCTTTTATTTTCAGACAATTATCAAAGTTCAGGCACTCACATATAATCAACTTCGCTCTCCAAAATTCCAGGACATGTTCAGATTTGCTTGGACATATGCAGGATTTGGCGGTCTACACACAGAAAAATTTGAAAATGTTAAAAACATGTTTTGACAGAGCACAGACAAAACTGTGCAATTGTGAAACTGTTGCATTCATTTGTTGCAGTTTATGTGACAAACTCTTATGTTTTCACACTTTTTTGGGAGTGATTATCTCATCCACAAGAAAACCTAAATTGGGCAAGGTAGAAGAATCTTTTTACCCATTCACCAAGTGTACAAGTTAGGTGGGTCGGCAAAATATTCCTGTCATGTGACGCACATGCCGTCACCAGTGTCGTATAGAATATATCAGACGTGTTTTCCTGTGGAGGAATCGGTTGACCTATGACCTTGCAATCAAATGTTTTCGGTTTCCATTGGACAGGCACGTCCTTTCGGCTACTAATCGCACGGTTTTGCGGTCCGGCCGCAAAACACAGACACTAAACTTATTACACTGAACAGAGACGTCAATGTACGAAAGGACAGATCATAACTTTGCAACAATAAAGGAAGTAAACTTTTCACTCTAGGGAAGATTTGAACCAAGAACCTCTCGCCCCGCAGTTGCTCACGCTAACCACGGGGCCACGGCGCTCCTGAACTTGAACCCTCCTAGATGATGCTTATCTTGCACATGGACTACTCAGTTTGTATATTTTGCTTAGTTTTTTCATAGTTCCATACAACTTCTTCCTGTTTTCTCGATTGATCTGTGTTCAGTTTTTCAAGGCCTAAATCTGAGGGGGGTGCGATGGGGAGGTTCCCTTGTAAGAGTGTAACTCAGCGATGTTTCGAACGATTAATTTAATATTAGGCAAGGAATAATTTTATCATTTCAAAGTAACATTCGTTTCAGCGTGGTTCCTGTTAGACGCCAGTGAGACCGAAAATTGTAACTATTATGTTGTCTTAAGATACGTGACTAGCGACGGCGCGGCTGGAAGGAAAGCAGTAAAAGCGACAAGCAGGGCAGGCTAGATACACTATGTGATAAAAAGTATCCGGAGACCACCAAAAACATACGTTTTTCATATTAGGTGCATTGTGCTGCCATCTACTGAGAGGTACTCCATATTAGCGACCTCAGTATTCATTAGACATCGTGAGAGAGCACAATGGGTCAACCCGCGGAACTCACGGACTTAGAGCGTGGTAAGGTGATTGGCTGCCACTTATGTCATAGGTCTGTACGTGAGATTGTCACACTCCTATACATCCCTAGGTTCACTGTTCCCGATGTGATAGTGGAGTGGAAACGTGAAGGGATACGTACAGCTCAAAAGCGTACAGGCTGACCTCGTATGTTGACTGACAGACCACCGACAGTTGAAGAGGGTCGTAATGTGTAATAGGCAGACATATATCGAAACCATCACACAGGAATTCCAAACTGCATCAGGATCCACTGCAAGTACTATGACAGTTAGGCGGGAGGTGAGAAAACTTGGATTTCATGGTTGGGCGGCTGCCCATAAGCCACACATCACGCCGGTAAATGCCAAACAACGCCTCGCTTGGTGTAAGGAGCGTAAACATTGGACGTTTGAACAGTGGAAAAACGTTGTGTGGAGTGACGAATCACGGTACACAACGTGGCGATCCGGTGGCGGGGTGTGGGTATGGCGAATGCCCGGTGAACTTCATCTGCCATCCTGTGTAGTGCCAACAGTAAAATTCGGAGGCGGTGGTGTTATGGTGTGGTCGTGTTTTTCATGGACGGGCCTTGCACCCCTTGTTGTTTTGCGTGGCACTATCACAGCACAGGCCTACCTTGATGTCTTAAGCACCTTCTTGTTTCCCACTGTTCAAGAGCAATTCGGGGATGGTGACTGCATCTTTCAACACAATCGAGCACCTGCTCATAATGCACGGCCTGTGTCGGAGTGATTACGCGACAGTAACAGCCCTGTAATGGACGGGCCTGCACAGAGTTCTGACCTGAGTCCTGTAGAACAACTTTGTGATGTTTTGGAACGCCGAGTTCGTGCCAGGCCTCACCGACCGACATCGATACCCCTCCTCAGTGCAGCACTCCGTGAAGAATGGGCTGCCATTCGCCAAGAAACCTTCCAGTACCTAACTGAACGTACGTCTGCGAGAGTTGAAGCTGTCATCAAGGCTAAGGATTCGCCAACACCATATCGACATACAGCATTACCTATGTAGGGCGCCACGAACTCATTTTCAGCCAGGTGTCCGGATACTATTGATCACATAGTGTAGCACGCTGGAAGGGTTGGACGAGAGTTGCTGTTTGGGGATGAAAAAAGATACTTCGCCTCGGACGTAGTGGAATGAACACTTCGTGCTGGGAGATATTTAAGTAAAGACATCGTGTGAAAACAGTGCAGAGAAGTTGATCATCTTAGTTTAGGGCGTTATAAAAGCGCACAGTCGAAATGATTTTGCCAGATAAACCAGTGTAGGACTTGAATGTTTCTGTGAAATACTTCTGTAAACAGTAATGTTGTCCACGAGTTGCGACATACTCGCAATAAGTTTTCACAGCGGAGCTGCAAATAGACTATAAGACAGAAAAAAAGACACACCGTGAGGGAATTATCTGAATGGGACGGAAATCGGTAGATGTGATGTACATATACGGATAAATAACGCGTTGGTCCATCTCTGGCCAATACGCAAGCAATTATTCGACTTGGCATTGGTTGATAGAGTTGATAGATGTCCTCCTGCGGGATATGGTGCTAAATTTTGTCCAACTGGCGCGTTAGATTGTCAAAATCCCATGATGGTTGGAGGGCCCTGCCCATTACGCTCAAAACGTAAATTGGGAAGAGATCCGGGGACCTTGTTGGCCAAGGCAGGGTTCGGCAAGTATGACGACAGGCAGTAGAAACTCTCGCCGTGTGCGGGCGGAAATTATCTTGTTGAAATGTAAGCCGAGGGTGACTTGCCACGAAGGGTAACAAAACGGGGCGTAGAATATCGTCGTTTTACCGCTGTGCTATAATGGCGCCTCGGACGACGACCAGAAGGGTCCTGCAATGAAAAGAAGGTGGCACCCGGGACCATTACACCTGGATGTCGGGCCGTATGGCGGGCGCCTGTCAGGCTGGTATCCAACCACTGTCCGGGGGCTCTGCAGACACTTCTCCGCTGGCCATCGTGGCCTAAGTCTAAGTGGACCTCATCGCTGAAGACGATCTTAATCCATTCAGTGAGACTCCTGGCCGAATGTACCCGACACCACTGCAAACGGGCTTGTTGGTGTACAGCGGTCAACGGTAGCCGGTGCAAGGGGCCCTTTAGCTCAGCCCCTTTCTGTGAACCGCGTGTTAATCGTCACTGAAGCCCACTTGCACGTCGTAAAGTGATAATGATGAACCCGGGGGTGTCAGTGCCTCTCTGAACTGTTCGATTCTCTCGTTCTGTCCTCTCTCTAGATCGATCGCTTTGTTCGTTTGGCCATGGTTCACCTATTCCTGCCAACATCATCGAATAGTAGTAGCGCCCTATTCAAATGTTGAGCGAATCACCGATTTCTCCAACGGGCTTCCTTGACACCAACTACACGTCCTCACTCCAATGCTGGCATTTGCGTATACTGCTAGTGCACCTATCTCCAAGGCATAGTTACCGTCCAACTGAGTACAAGGAATGACATTCGCAAAGGTTTCTGTATTTTTAACGTGGCTGAACTTCAGCAACGGTTAGAGATCAGGAAATGAATCCAAAGTAGTCAACCAGTTGCAACGAAAGGTGGTTTTTTTAACCTTACATACCCGTCTTCGTCAGGAAAGGCATGTAACCTGAAGAGAACATAACAGCAACAACCATAAACTCGGAAACATACATGTCAAATCATGCGTCCTACGGAGACTAGATCCACAGGTATCATAAAAAATAACCAAAAGTATAAAACTAGTACTTACAAAATTTCACATTGGAAATCCAGATGATGAAACGATCTGATACTTTTCCAGTTAAAATATGCTATCAGCGCACATCATTGTAGTGATTATAAAATATGCTGGCTCCTGTGATCAAGGCTTGTTAAGCATAAATAGTTAAAATCCAGAAATAAAACGAAAAAAATAAAATGTCGGGTCATGTCAAAAGCTTCTCGCCGACTGACAGGCAAGGGAGAGCGTCAACACTAGGCAAACAAGGCACGTGGCGCGTGCGCTGAGATCGAAGTACACTTACTAGAGAACGGCCAATAAGTGGAAATGCACTGAGGGAGCGGGAAGGGGAAGTGAGAGAACAGTGGGGAAAAATGAATGTTAAAAGACACTATTGTAAATAAGAAACTGCTAACATATTAAAACTCTTATAAGACCACACGTCCATTATCGTACGAACAGTAATAAGGTAATGAGTAAACACGCTGTGATAACAGTACGTAACGATGAAAGAAACAAGTGTACGCATCATCGCGTAGTGAAAAACGTACAGTAACAAAAGTGTGTAAAATAAACGTATTCACAAAACAAAAAACTGGGGAAATGGACACGTAAGAAAAAATAACGTATATCAGAATTTTGAGGACTGAGCAACTCTAAGAGGCGGCCGGCAACCGTATAAAGATTTTAGGCACAATATAGGTTTCAAGTCTTCGAAAAATTGTCTGCAAGCAAGATGTAGCTGTTCATTCAGTAAATTTCCGTCCCTGAGCTCTAGATTTTTTAAGATCTCTGGTGCTTCCCGAAGATCCAGTTTGCGCCCTTTGACTTTTCTGTGCAAAGTAATTGTGTCCTCCAAACGACAGAATAATTTTCGATAAAAACTCGCGAAAACTGAGTTTATGTTTTTCGTTTTGAAGTTCTTATGCAACGCTATACTATTACAACGGTCAAACAGGCAAAGCTGTGAAGACAAGGCGCAAAAAGTATTTGTTAGGAAAGAAATTAATGAATCATAATTCTACGTTTGCCGAACACTTACTGACTGCTAAACGTGCACCGAAAAATTTGAAGAATACAGTTATTTTGCAAAGAGAAGCTAAAGGGTGCAAACTGGATCTTCGGGAAGAATTAGAAATCTTTAAACATATAGAGGTCAGAGACGGAAATTCGCTGAATAAACAGCTGCGTCTTGCTTGCAGACAATTTTTCGAGGACATCAAACCTACATTGCGCCTAAAATCTTTATACGGTTGCCGGTAGCCTCTTCGAGTTGCTCAATCCTCAGAATTCTAATATAAATTATTTGTGCATACGTCTTCGTTTCTCCCGTTTTATATTTTGTAAAGACATCCATTTTACCCACTCTAGTTACTGTATGTTTTCCACCTCACGATGATGCATGCACTTATCTCTCTCACCGTCACATACTGTTATCACAGCGTGTTTACTCTTTACCTCTATTATTGTTCGTATGATAGCGGACATGTGGTCTTATGTAGGTCTTAATATCAGTTAACATATTCTGAATTACAATAGCGTCTTTTAACATTGATTATTTCTCACTGTTCTCTAATCCCTCCCCCCCCCCCCCCCCTCACTGCCTCAATGCATTTCCACTTACTGGCCGTTTATGCGGCACGCGTGCTTCGATCTCAGGGTACGCGCCATTTTGTAATGTGTACAATGATGAGCGCTGACAGCTTGTTTTAATTGGACAAAAGTTGGATCGCTTCATTATTAGGGTCTCCAATGTGATATTTTGTAAGTGCTAGTTTTATACATTCGGTTATGTTTAATAACATATGTGATAGTCCCACCCCTTTGTTGGGGTCTATTCTTTGTGTGACGCATGATTTTGGCGTGTATGTCTCCGAGTTTGTAGTTACTGCTGTTACTTTGCCTTCAGGTTACATGTTCCTCTGAAGAAGGTGCACTTATATCCGTCGAAAGCATGGTAAAGGGTTGAATAAAACCACTTTTCGTTACAGCTGGTTGGTTGCTTTGGATTCATTTACTATTCACAAAGACTTTATGCCCTGGTTTCGACATGTCCCATGTTTACCACTCTTGCCAGCTGCGCGTTGAAATTGTGCCGCAGCGTCACACATTCATCTATCGGCGGCTTAGAGTTTACTTGTTTTGTTATAAATTTTATTAGCAAAAAATTTATTTACCGGCTAATTAATTTCGGTCAGCTATGACCATCTTCAGACCTAAGTATATCCAGTATATTACATAATTTGTCATTGCATATACAGATGAAACGAAATGAAATTTCATAGACTGAGGTGGCATGTCATGTTATTTCAGTGGATACAAAACTGTGTCAAATTTACAAAGAACTTGGCAATATGAGTCTACTTATCAGTTTGACGTGGTACCGTCTCTGTCCTACGTTCATGCAGTGATTCGGTTTTGTACACCCCACTGAGGCACGCTGGCCTAAGAATACTGGAACTGGTTATTGATATCCTGGATACTGGCGTAGGAACAGAGTTGACGTCTGAGTCGGTCCCACACATGTTCAACGCAGGATGTCCACGACATATTGTTGTTCCGTCTGAATTATCTCAATCACTGCTACCCATGACTTGAAGACATAACCGATGGTTCCTTACACAATGCCGGTAGGAGTAATATACGAAAGCATGGGAAGAAATGGAGCTCTCCCCGGTTCGTTGTCGTAATCACCAACAATGGTCTTCCAGTTTAGTGCAGAACCACGATTCAGCGCTAAACAGAATGCATTAGAGGGTAATCCCCTAGTCCATCAACTGCTAGTCTCCGACCAACGGTGGGGGATGACACAATATGTAACAGGGAGTGTATTACTTGTTCTGGGATGGGAGGCGCAGATGTAAAGGGCTTATCATGTGTTAGGGGCAGACGTAGTTGAGTGCAAGCTTGACGATGAGTATACCTACCTTCACGTTCTCATGCAGTCCGTCATCGGACGATAGTTACATCCGAATGCCCTACAAATCTGGATATTGCACTCTTTGACCAGCCAGTCAAATTTAAATCCCCATTAAAACACAATCAAGTGTTGATAACGCTGTCCAACACATCTCAATGCCCTTCAAAGCGATCGCTCAACATCTGATGCTGTTTACGCCCGTTATATACCCTACCAGGCCTGGTAACAGCACTAATCACTAACAGCACTAATGTAATCTGGTGGCCGTTCTACCTTTCACAGAGACAGTGGTGCGGACGTGTATGTAATTACGTTGTTATCTGACCATGTATTCTGCGTGCTTCACTTTTTTTTGTCAGGCATTATATACTGAAGCTGGTTTTCTGAAACATGAGCCGCTTTTATAGACCTCACCGCGGCCTATGACACTGTGGAGAGAAGGCTATCTGTGTAATGTAGAACACTCGCCAGCTTTCTGAACTTCATGCTTGGCGGCAGAGCCTCCCGAGTAATTCTGGAGCTAAATAAAAGCCCGTGCAAGATCCTGAATAATACGGTACATCAGGGCTCGGTACTGGCCCCTGCTGCCTTCAGCATGAACATAGCTGGCATTCCGAACACAGAGCCCAGAAAATTTGCATTTGTGAATGACATGGCAATTGTAACCAAGCATAACTCGACAAAAGTCATTGAACAAATATTATCAAATGACCACACAAAAATGGTCCCTTAGAACTTATAATTACTTAAACCTAATATAACCTAAGGATGACACATACATCCATGCTCCAGGCATGATGCAAACCTGGGACCGTAGCGGTCGCGCGGTTCCAGACTGAAGCGCCTAGAACCGCTCGGCCACTCCGGCCGGCTGACCACACAAGTCATGAAGAATATTACAGAAAACTGAGACCGATTCCAAGTGCAGGTAAGACTAGATGTGTATGTTTCCTTATGAATAGCAAAATGGTTCATCGAAAGCTGAAAATAAACTTCAATGGGACTCAGATCAAATATAATCAATGTTCGAGACATCTGGGTATTACATTGGACAGGTCTCTCACCTATAAACAGCATGTAACCAACACTGGTGGAAAAGTTGCCTCAAGGAACAACACAACACGAAAGTTCTGCAGGTTTACATGGGATGCATCGCCCGTAGATCCGGTTTAAATCACAGAAGAACAAGGCGCGTCAGTATATCTCATCGGTCACCACGTTAGTAAACTAGACTCCCAACACAACAATAACAATCGTCACTGGCAGCATTAAACCCACTTCTACTGCCTAGCTGCCAATAATCAGCAAAATTGCACCACTCCAACTTCACCGGCAGGATGCCCTGGCACGTAAATACAAGAAGTTTAATAATGACCCGCTCTTGCCCATCCACGAAGACACTGCTAGTACACCCTCAACAACGCTGTCTGGAACCGCGCGACCGCTACGGTCGCAGGTTCGAATCCGGCCTCGGATATGGATGTGTGTGATATCCTTAGGTTAGTTAGGTTTAAATAGTTCTAAGTTTTAGGGGACTAATGACCTTAGAAGTTAAGTCCCATAGTGCTCAGAGCCAACAACGCTGAAGTTCCGCCACCCTACAACTACGTTAGCAAAGAATATGCACTCTACCAGTTTTAACGTTCAACCTGAGTTGACAGACCTTTGGGGCAAAGCACTGTGGCATGTTAACGCGTCTAATGAACCTAGTGCCGTTGACTTCTACATCTACATTTATACTCCGCAAGCCACCCAACGGTGTGCGGCGGAGGGCACTTTACGTGTCACTGTCATTATCTCCCTTTCCTGTTCCAGTCGCGTATGGTTCGCAGGAAGAGCGACTACCGGAAAACCTCCGTGCGTGCTCGAATCTCTCTAATTTTACATTCGTGATCTCCTCGGGAAGTATAAGTAGGGGGAAGCAATATATTCGATACCTCATCCAGAAACGCACCCTCTCGAAACCTGGACAGCAAGCTACACCGCGATGCAGAGCGCCTCTCTTGCAGAGTCTGCCACTTGAGTCTGCTAAACATCTCCGTAACGCTATCACGCTCACCAAATAACCCTGTGACGAAACGCGCCGCTCTTCTTTGGATATTCTCTATCTCCTCTGTCAACCCGAACTGGTACGTATCCCACACTGATGAGCATTACTCAAGTATGGGTCGAACGAGTGTTTTGTAAGCCACCTCCTTTGTTGATGGACTAAATTTTATAAGGACTCTCCCAATGAATGTCAACCTGGCACCCGCCTTACCAATAATTAATTTTATATGATCATTCCACTTCAAATCGTTCCGCACGCATACTCCCAGATATTTTACAGAAGTAACTGCTACCAGTGTTTGTTCCGCTATCATATAATCATACAATAAAGGGTCCTTCTTTCTATGTATTCGCAATATATTACATTTGTCTGTGTTAGGAGTCAGTTGCCACTCCCTGCACCAAGTGCCTGTCCGCTGAAGATCTTCCTGCATTTCGCTGCAATTTTCTAATGCTGCAACTTCTCTGTATACTACAGCATCATCTGCGAAAAGCCGCATGGAACTTCCGACACTATCTTGCCGCATAGAGTCTGAAAACCACCAACAAAATAAGTACAGGCTTTGGCAGAAGTACGGTTTTACTGTTCAAATGGACTAAACTGTCCATGTTCCAAAGTTATTTTGGATTGGGGCGTGAAATAATCTCCCATATTGCTCAAGAGTGCCAAAAACGGTCCTGACAAGGTGCATGGTGGATCTGCAGAAATTATCCCCAGCTGAGATAAAGGGGATTGAACAACACCTCTATTTTATTTTTTACTTTCCTCTTGCTTGTCTTTTATATCCGAAATTTTCTTGTTTATATAGTATTTTTGCTTACGTAAGTGCATGCCGTAAGATAAAATAAATACTAATATTATTCGTTGCTAATGCAAAGGTTAATACAACTTATAAATTGTTTCCTAGTTTGCGTTTGGAAACAAACAAAAAGTGTTATATTTTTCTAGTTATGAAATGAATCCCAAAGCTGAAAAGAATTTCAGTTGCTTTAACACTTCAGAATCCGTCTCACGGAAGTGAGCTACAGTCGCGCCTGGGTTCAGGTGGGTTAAACTGAAGCTTCAACGTGTAATCACCTCTAAACAGGATATAAAAAAAACTACGTATACAACAAAATTTCTGAGTGTGATGAAAATTTAATACTTGCCTCGTTTTCCCGAGAGGGGTCCGTGAAAATTTTGACACAATTTATGTTCAGAGACGGTATTCAAACTACCGTATGATGAATATTGTTTTATGAATGTTTCTGAAAATGTTATCCGTCCTCATTAATGCACATATGCTAGCTGCATGTTAATGATTGTCTAATACGCTCAGAACAACCATGTGTTTCACGTATAATGGTTTCAGCTTCAGCCAAAGGGGCAACCAGCTCTTCGGGAGCGTTTATGAGTGTCTCGTACACCAAACGCCGCATCGCTCCCTCCCACCACCCACTCCCCACCCCATCCCTCCAAACCGCCATCTCACGCAAAGAAATCATTAGAAGGTGTGGTCACGGTACTAGCCTATCCTTTGCAATCCAATAATTGGGGAAAACATTGTATAAATATTCTCTGACATCAACGGTAAAGTGTAGTGGTGCCCCGAAATACTGGAACCATAACGTTGCCTAACTGCTGGTAGATCATTCTCCAACATTTCTTGTGGTACTTCACCATGAAAGATACGGTAGTTTCCTCCACCGAGCTTGTTAGGCAGAAGATACGGCCCATTAGATGGCCGTTAATAACACCAGTGCACACATTCATGTAAAGCGTAGAATATTTACCATACTTATTTTAGAATACATCACGTTCTTGTAAGTGATGCGGCTTGCTGGTAAATTCGTCAGACCCACATTTGGGAGGAGTTGGTTGCAGATCCCGCTCAGCCATCCTCATTAAGACAATTTTAGATGAATGGGGGACAAATTCCTTCAGAAACGCCACGGTTAATTTCCTCTGCTATGGCCAACAGAGCTTGGAAACTATATCGGTATCTTACTCTCCTAGTAACTAAGTATTTTTTTAAGTTGTCGCATCTCTTGCGTTTCTTCGTACCAACATTATGGGAGAGAACTTGGGTTCTCCTCTTTGCTGTTGCATTTGTGGGAAGTACTTTTTCTGCTATTCTCATAATGACCAGAATGTGGCTCTTCTAGGATCGTGTGCTTCCAGTATTATAATAGTAAACCTCTCTATAATTTACACATTCTCCCTTGTAGCGCACGCCACTGGACTTTGATGAGAATCAGGCAAAATCTTTGGAACATAATAAACGCGTAGATCAGAAAAACTGAACTCTTCTGTGGATCTTTTCCATCTCCTCTATTAAATCTGTCTTTTGGGAGTCCCAGACTGTCGATCAGTACTGAAGAAACAGTCAAACTCGGGTTTCACGAATTACCTCTGTAACTTGTAAATTCCAGTTAATCATAGTCTAGTGTCTACTACTAGTTTTGTGTGTCACTCCCGGCGCATATTCATAGCTGTTCTATGGTTGTATCTGTATTCAGTGACTGATTGACCATCGTATAATAGAAAAATTATGGCAATTACGACTTATATATATGTTTAGGGTAAAAAAAAAGGTTCAAATGACTCTGAGCACTATGGGACCTAGCATCTGAGGTCATCAGTCCCCTAGAACTTAGAACTACTTAAACGTAATTAACCTAAGGACATCACACACATCCATGCCCAAGCCAGGATTCGAACCGGCGACCGTAGCGATCGCGCGGTTCCAGACTGAAGCGCCTAGAACCTCTCGGCCACATCGGTCGGCTAGGGTCAACCGTCATACATTCAGCAGTGTACCGTTTTTCTGGAGGTCTTCCTGCTTTTCACAACAATCCTGGATAATAGCACCGGAAACGACTTAAACATTTTGTGCAATTTTCCATTTGTTCTCCTCCCTCGTTGCAGCCGCCTTAACACTGGGTGCACGATATCGGTAAATTCTCACACGCACTCTCGTACTCTCCCCATGTTGTCCTCACCCTCCTCACTCTACAGTTTTTGAGATCAGCATATTATTTAACGCCAGATCCCAGCCACTTCTTTCTGTGTTCTTGTGCCGAGAGTTACCCGCAGGATACTTCGAATCATTAAAATAATACAGTCTTGCACTCCGTGTGTACTTAGTTTTTGTCACTCTCGTGCTGCAGAAAGTCTAAAACGTTTTAAATAAACTCTTTCCTGTCTCACTGTGAAACGAGAGGTGCTAATTGAAGCTTTTGCGCGCGAGTTGCGTTAACTACGGCAGTCGTCAATAGCGGCGTTCTGACACATTTGCTGTGCGGTGAAAACACGGCGCGGCTGAGGTGCGAAGGGCGCGCCGGCGGGGGCGTGCAGAAGAGCGCGCCGAGTGTTGCACTGCTGGATCACCTTCATTAGCGTCGTGATTGATCCCGCCACCTAATGACTAGGAGACGTTGCGTGCCGCGCAAGCTAAGCCGCCGCAAAATATTCAGACCGCACCACCAGCTGGGCTCACACCTGCCACATTGTCCAAACATGCTGCCTCTCTACTTGAGTACGATATAGTCATTTTCGAACATGTTATTTCATGTTAAATTCATTTAGACGGTAAACATGAGGAAACACATACTATTTAACGTGATGGATGAGTTATCACTGTACTCTTTATTGAATAGGAAACCGTATAAATTGAAAGAACAATCTTGGGTGATGTTCACCGAGAAAGAAAGTTCATGAGGAAGTCATATTGATGGAAGAATGACGTAGAAAAGAAACGTTATAGTTAGTTTTATGGCTGAGGTGTCTTAAGTAAGCGTAGACTACGGTAGTTTTCCTAGAAGTTTTGGTCAGTTAAAATCCTAAACGCGTTAACTCCATGTTAGGTGCGTTGCATACCTGTCGGGTGTGACCTCATTTCGATTCCTTTGTACGTGTATGAACCTCATTTCGATCGCGATGTACGCTTATGCGATCAGTTTCATACTAAATTAACCTAGAAACCAGAAGTGATGAACAGTCTAAAAACTGAATGTGGGTATATAAAGGGCCGCATAACCTACAGAACATTTTTGTTTTGTATAATTATCCTCCTAGCTCTTACCCATAAATAAATAGTATTTATAGCAAAATTGAAACTATCATTGTTTAATTCAGGTTTTATTCGAAAATTATTGGTTTCTAACGAGAATTAGAGCGATGTTGCAATAAAAAAAAATACAGGTTTATCATATAGCGCTATGATACACAATTTCCCAACAAAAAGGTAAAATTAAAAAAAAGAAAACAACAACATATCAAACGTAGCTTCAGTACTTTGTCGAGCTTATATAAAACATGTGTCTGTTATTGCTGAAAAACTTTCGCACTTACAGAATATGACAAGAAGCTTTTGCCTTGGATTATGTGAAAGAACGCTCTACTGAGTACAAAACAACAACAATAATTACATAATTACTATTAAAAACAGTCTTGATCACGATTTATTTTACAAGGTGACCGGTTTCGACCACTACTGTGGTCATCTTCAGACCATTGAGTAGGAAAACCTTTCTGTTGGAAAATCACAGATTCTCCAACAGAAAGGTTTTCCTACTCAGTGGTCTGAAGATGACCACAGTAGTGGTCGAAACCGGTCACCTTGTAAAATAAATCGTGATCAAGACTGTTTTTAATAGTAATTATTTACAAGACATTGATCACTGCTGTTCCCGTAATGCATTCAAAAGTAATAATTACATACATATTTTTGTTATTTTTTGTTTCTGCTTGTAAACTGTATTTGCAACAAAAGTAACTATTTTAGTTACATAAAAGCGCAGAAGTTACTCGAGATGCTAATTTTTATTTCTTATAAAGTGCAATTTGTATTTTGTAAGGATATGAAATACACTATGTACTAAAAGTGAACAAAGTAATTTCTTTTTGGTTGCATAACAGCGCAAAAGTTACCGAAGCAGCTATTTCTTGTTCCCCATAAACTGCCATCTATATCTTCTAAGGATATAAAATACACAGTGTACTGACGCTGGACAATGTGCGGTTCTAATTATGTGCAAAGTAAACAAACAGAAAACAAAGAGAAGTCATCGGTTTCCAGTTCCATTCACACATATTCATTTATATTTTTTTCCCTATCAATGCTACCAATCCTACCAGTAATCCCACCATTTACTACATCATTTATGTACTGTTCAAAACCACAGATCCGTAGTTTTGGTATGGCGCAACTCTAGTTAGTTTCATTTCCAATAGAAATCGAACTAATCAGAAGCGGAAAAGTAACCCGAATTCGTGAAGAATATGGGAGGAAATAGGCCGCACTTTTAAACCTCATAGTGGTTCGCCGGTCGTAGAACTAGACCATGACACTCTGACACTCTGAATACAGTCTAAAGTATCACCGTTTCGAAATGAGATAGTGACGTGTGTGACTGTAAGTGTACGTTAGAGGGTACGATGAAGTATATACTTTCTCTTCACTTGGAAAAAGCTGTAACTTGTGCGTTAAACGATTGTTTCTCGTGTCACATCCTTCTACGACGGTGACAAGAAACACCGCAAGCCACTATGGAATCTCAAATGCGAAAAGCTGCGTTATTTCATAGGGACGAGTCTCAAGAGCATACTGCAGCTCATACCAGTAGCTGTGTGAATGAAACCCGTGATTGTCGCCCGGTAAATAACAAAAAAAAATATTTTCATGTCTTCTGGAATCATACAGCCTTTCGTCTTACACAACTTCTTGATATGGTTTTTAAGAAACCTATTTCAAAATCCGATATTCGTCTTCTCGGTATCAGCCACAACTTTAGTTACGTTCTTCCACAACTACGGTTCGGTAGGTATAGTATATTACAGAAATAGCATAGTAAAGGGTAGGAATACTGGCAGTGTTGGTATAATTGGTAGGGAAAGAAGTATAAATGTATTTGTAGGAGAAACACTGGGAGCCGATGACTTCTCTTAGTTTTTTGTTTCTTTGGTTGTTTGTTTTGCAAATAATTAGAAGATCTGCACATCATTCAGTGTTAGCCCTTTGTGTATCTTATATCCTTACCGAATATAAATTGCATTCTGTAAGCATTAACAATTAGTTGATTGCATAACTTCTTAACTTTCATGTAACCAAAGCAATTACTATTGATGCAATTACATTTTACGTGCACAAACATAAAAAATATAGGTGTAATTATTTTTATTGTTTTGTAATCACTTGAATGTTCTTCATCGTGATAAAATGAAGGAGTTTCTGTTATTAATGATAAATGCGAAAATTATTTGTGAGCAACAGAAAAATATTTTACTCGTATGTAAGTGCGATAAAATATTCAAGTGATGTGTGATATATTTTTATTTAGCATTTTTTTTTTATTTTACCTTTTTGCCGAGGAAACTGCGTTCTCTAGCGCTGTATGATAAATCTGTATTCTTTTCTTTCTTTCTACTACAACATCCCTCCGTTTCACGTTGCAAATCAACAATTTTCGAATAAAATCTGCATTAATGATTCACAATTTAAGTTTTGCTATATATACTGTTTATTCTTAAGTAACAGATAGGAGGATAACTATGTATAACAAAAATGTCCCGTAGTTTAACCGGTCATTTATATATCCTGACTCAGTTTATTAACGGTTCCCGTTTTTAGGGGAATCTAATAACACACTGATCGCATACGTAAAGAAAGCGCAACGCCCAATAGGTATGGAACACGGCCAATATACAGGTAAAGCGGGTACGGCCTTGACTGATCAAAACTACCGTAGTCTACGCTTAATTGTGACAGTCTACAGTAGCCTATGGTCCATGTAGTTAGCCATCTTCATACTTACAATTACTACTCAAGCACAACTCCCCTTATGCGTGCAGCCCTACTATAGTGTTCTTACGTCACTGGGGTACGATTCTTCTGTATACCCTTTCTTCGTATTTCTGTTACGCTTAAAGCTCACTGCTCACTTCATGACCTCGAATATATAGAGAATATGTTCTTTTAGCTATCAGACTTCTGACTGCTTTGATGTAGCCGCCACCAATTCCTCTCCTGTGCCAACCTCTTCATCTGAGAGTAGCACTTGAGCGCACGTCTTCAGCTATTAGCTGGATGTAGATTTCAACAAATTCTTCCCGGTCATAGGCGTATCGCCACCCATCAGTGAAGGTGATATCTTCCTAAGAGGATATTGGCTTCAGTAAAGAAAAGTGTCCAGTATTCATTTAGCGTGAAACTAGCTGTTCAGCGCCTCTCATTCCGCTGTTAAAATGCGCTGCAGTCGACGCCAATCGTAGCCAGCAACACGTTTCCCATGGCATTTCGCTCCAGCAGCAAAGGTTTTCCCCAGTTAAAGGTAATCACCTTATCTTGTTGACACGATCCTTGTGAGAGCCCAGTGTCTGCACGGCCTCAAATATATAGCACCCTACGCGTGGAGCGGCCATCGGTATGGCGCAGCGTGGTCATCGCCGGTCGTGCTGCCAGTACAAAATGTGACGACAGCCCATTTCACAGGAGCACCCTCTACTTAGTACATCAGCTAGCGCTATTTCCGTTAATACCAGCGTATTATCTTCATGGAGCACACATACCACGACGTGTTCTAATTACTAGCTGAGATACCCGCCGGTGCCCGAGTATTTATTTATTCCAGGCTTCTGCAAGTGCATCTCCTCCTCCCTACTCTCTCTGATCAGCTGCTCCTCCGCATCTCTCTATCCACCTCCTCCACACCCTCTCTTTATCCGTTCTCCCTATCTGTGTCCATCTCGTCCTCGCCCTCTCTCTATACGTCTCCAGTCTTCCCTCTCTCTGTCCATCTCCTCCTCTTCCCTCTCTGTCCATCTCCTCCTCCTCCCTCTATCTTCCATCGCCTCCTCCTTCTCCCTCTCTCTGTGTCCATTTCCTCCCCCATCTCTCTGTCTGTGCATTTCCTGATTCCCCTCCCCCCTTTGTCTGTCCAAGTTATCATCCCTCCATTCTCTGTCCATCATCACGTTATCACCTCCACCTACTAACCGAAGCGAAGTTTGTGGTTCTTACTCCAACAGTATGTCCTTCTAGTTAGTGAGTAATACAGTGATTAGCCATAACATTAGGGCCACTTACCTAATACCCGGTATGTCCACCTTTGGCACGGATTACAGCGGCGACGATTCATGGCATGGAAGCAGTGAGGCATCGGTTAGTCGCTGGAGTCAGCTGGCACCACATCTGCACACACAAATCACTTATCTCCTGTAAATTCCGGGGAGGAGGCGATGTGCTCTGACGCCATGTTCAGTCACATCCCAGACGTGTTCGATCGGGTTCAGATCTGGCGAGTTGGATGGCCAGCACATCATTTGGAACTCGCCACTGTGTTCCTCGAACCACTCCATCACACTCCTGGCCTTGCAACATTGCGCATTATCTTGTTGAAAAATGCCACTGCTGTGTACGTTGTCTGCAACTGGTGTACGATTCTCCTTTGCCGTCACGGTGCCTTGCACGATCTCCATTGCACCCACGCATGCCCACGTGAATGATCCCCAGAGCATAATGGAGCCGTTGCCAGCTTCTCTCTATCCCACACTACAGGTGTGAAGGAGCTGTCCCCCTGGAAGACGACGGATTTGCGCCCTCCCATCGCCATAGAGAAGAAGGTATCGGGATTCGTCAGACCATGCAACGCTCTGCCCCTCCGCCAACGTCCACTGCCGATGGTCACGTGCCAATTTCATTCGTAGTTGTTGATGTCTTGGTGTCAACATTGGCACATGCATGGATCGTCGGCTGCGGAGGCCTATCGTTAGGAGTGTTCGGTGCAGTGTGTGTTCAGACACGCACTTACTCTGCCCGGTATTTAAGTCTGATGTTAGTTCCGCCACAGTTCACCGCCTGTCCTGTTTTACCAGTCCGCCCAGCTTAAGAAGTCCGACATCTATAACAGGGATTGCCGTCCAAACCCACGACGTCTGATCGTGGTTTCTCTTTGGTTTCACCACGTGCTCAAGACACTCATCACAGCACTCCTCGAACACCCAACAAACTGTGCAGTTTCCGAAATGCTTATCCGAGCCTTCGGGCCATCACAATCCTCCATCGGTCAAACTCAGATAGATCGCTCGCCTTCCCCATTCTACACCCAGACAAGACACGCGCACCGTGCGTGTGTCTATCACTCATTCCTCGCCAGGTAACGCTGCTATCGTGTGGTCGGGGTTACATCGATAGTAGGTCGGTGGTCATAATGTTCTGGCTGATCGTTGTATGCATACCATGTTTGGTTGAAACTGTCCCAGGGGTGTAGGAGGAGATGTTGAACATGTATGTTTGTGATATATATTAGACGCATATGTGTTTGATTCTCTGCTGTTTTACTCCGCACAGTTATAGAGATCATGTTAAATTTATCTTTGGTAGTCAGCCGTTTGCTTGACAGTAGATCCCGAAACACGTTAAGGAAATTACTGGCACACTGCAGTGCTCAATCTCACGACATGACTGACACACTGAACAGCATAAGTAAGAGACAAATTGCACTTCATACTTTTAAAAGTATTTGAAGTCAACTAAACATAGAAAATAAATGCCAATAGGATATTTTTGAACATTTTTGCGTCACCACTTTTCAACCACACTCCCACCCTTAGTGGTAGTGGGGGAAAATAACCACACAATATTTTTATACAGATAATAACTCATGTACCTAACACATTTGGTTGATATTGCTCCAGGTGTTACTGAGCTATTCCGCAATGTCAACCTCTTTTCGTTCCCAACGGTATTGAATGTAGGTAGTGATTAACCTCGCCATTTTTCTTTCCGGGTGGTAAGTAGACAATAAACCCCGATTCTTTAAAGACTCGAATCCCCTTGTATAAAACAGCTTCGAACTTCCGATTATTTCACAAACTAGTGACCGTGTTAGATATTTGACGTGAAGCATGTAAGCGAGAAAAGTTTAGAAAAGGTTTGAATTGTATTTAAAGTTTGTTGTAAGTTGCCAAATACTCTCATTATCAGTCATTGACAGGGAATAGACTCGAAAATTTCCATTCCGTTATAAGAAAACCTAGTTTTTCATCTCAGTGTTTATGACGTCATGTCTTGAAAACTATGTGACGTAAACTGATGTAACTCTGCAGTTAGATTCAATGATTTATGTGAATAGTGTCTGAAAAATATATCGCGAATAAAGTTGGTATTAAAGAAGTAATAAATTAACACATGATGACTGATGCGGAAGTTCGTACGCATCTCAATGTGTATGAGGCCATATCGCCTGAACTACGTATCGTGCAAGGACATAATTTTGCAGGTGCATTCAGTGCTTTCTGTGAATACGACTAATGTGACCATAATGAGTTTAGAATAGAGTTAATAGTAAAGAAGTAATAAATTATAACGTCATGCCTGATGCTGCAATTGCACTGCATGAACAGCGAAAATGCAGTATGCGACAAATCTTTTCGTTGCATTTGATTTTGTGGGGAGTGTCAGATAGAAAAAGTTCCGTAAAGGTATGAAATCACATGTGAAGTATGTTACAAGTCGCTAAGTGCTCTCATTCTGAAATAGTGTATGAATATTGTGTGGGAATCTGCAATCGGTGCGTTGCATTTCTTTTTCAACCTCACCACTTAGAGAGAGAGGTAAGTGATCCTTACCCCGCAGTGGTTCTTTACAAGTAGCAATGATACGTGTACCAAAGTTGCGTGGAATCGATCTAGTAGTTTGGGAAGAGATGTTGAACATAAATACATTAAACTTCCTGGCAGATTAAAACTGTATGCCGGACCGAGACTCGAACTCGGGACCTTTGCTTTTCGCGGGCAAGTGCTCTACCAACTGAGCTACCCAAGCACGATTCACGCCCCTAGAGTTTGGAAGGTAGGAGACGAGGTACTGGCAGAAGTAAAGCTGTGAGGACGGGGCGTGAGTTGTGCTTGGGTAGCTCAGTTGGTAGAGCACTTGCCCGCGAAAAGCAAAGGTCCCAAGTTCGAGTCTCGGTCCGGCATACAGTTTTAATCTGCCAGGAAGTTTCGTATCAGCGCACACTCAGCTGCAGAGTGAAAATCTCATTCTGATAAATACATTTTTTTAGGTATAGAGAAGAGTAGAAAGAGCTGGCCTCCTTAATGCGTCGATAGTTTCACTATGCGCGGCTATGTTTGTCTCATTTTCTTTGTTTGTGTGGTGAGGGTGGGCACCTGTAGAGAATGACAACTCTGTTCTTAATTGCCGAATAACTGCCGTCGTCGACAGCAAGTAACTCATGTTTCGTGTCACGTGACGTGTACTGACGAAGTACATATGTAATGGAGCTTACAGAATGCCTATAAACATTCAACAACGTATTACTCAGTAAAATCATACTCAGCTTATGGTTTAGCAGAGCCTAGTACAATAACTACAGGAACGGAGGTTCGAAGGACCATGAAACACTTAGAAAATGAAACCAGAATTATTTATTTTACACTGGACAATAAGCAGAAATTCTCCACAGCTTTGTGTATTTACTAGTCTCCACAGCTCGCTCATGGGTAATGAAGCGATCATCCTATGCATAAAAAGTATTCGCAATTGCGAATATGGACAACCATCAGATGTATAATCCAACGGAACATTCCATCGTAATTCGAAATAACACAGGCACGGCAATATCGTTTTTAACCGCCGACGCCGGGCAAGTGACTTTTAAGTAAAATGTCTCACCTGTACGGGAATATACATAATGGATGTACGAGTACAGGTTGTAGATACGTGGTTGACTACATATGGAAGTTTGGGTCTGGCCGTGAGTCGAGCTCGGATAGCCTAACAGTAAGGCGACCGCTAGCGATAAGCGGGAAATCCGGGTTCTAGTACCGGTCAACACAAATTTTCATTGTCGTCATTCCATTATACAGCTAATGGTTGTCCATAATCGCAGTTGGGAATACATTTCATGTATCTAAGCAACCGTCGTGGAGACAGCATAAATTCATACCCCATTCATATCTGAGAAACCGTGGACTATTGCAGTGCGTGAGGACCACCAGACGTGCTTAAGTGGACCAATAAACTAGGGCTAGCTAGACTCGTATCTATGAAATCGTCTGAAAACCCTGCTCTGTTCGAGGCTTTGAAGATAATGGATTTTTTCTGCGCCCTTGTCAACGGCAGTGCTTTACCAGGAAGACTTGATTCGAAATCAGACTGCTGCCTACTAATAGCAGGTGACTTCAGCAAGTCACGTTTCCTGTTCTATTGTGCAATCGTTTCCTGACCAGCGGAAAAACGCCGCGTGGTCTAAAGCGTCTCGTCACGGTCCGTTGGGCTCCCACCGTCGGAGGTTCGAGGCCTCCCTCGGGCATGGGTGTGCTTGTGTCGTCCTTAGGGTAAGTTTCAATGGAGAGAAGTCTTCCGAAGTGAGAGTGATATCAGGTGTGCCGCAGGGGAGTGTCGTAGGACCGTTGCTATTCACAATATACATAAAAGACCTTGTGGGTAACATCGGTAGTTCACTGAGGCTTTTTGCGGATGATGCTGTAGTATATTGTAGCAATGGAAAATTGTATTGAAATGCATGAGGATCTGCAACGAATTGTCGCATGGTGCAGGGAATGGCAATTGAATCTCAATGTAGACAAGTGTAATGTGCTGCGAATACACAGAAAGAAAGATCCGTTATCATTTAGCTACAATATAGCAGGTCAGCAACTGGAAGCAGTTAATTCCATAAATTATCTGGGAGTATGCATTATAAGTGATTTAAAATGGAATGATCATATAAAATTGATCGTCAGTAAAGCACATGCCAGACTGAGTGTCATTGGAAGAATCCTAAGGAAATGCAATCCGAAAACAAAGGAAGAGGGTACAGCACACTTGTTCACCCACTGCTTGAATACTGCTCACCAGTGTGGGATCCATACCAGATAGGGTTGATAGAAGAGATCGATAAGAACCAACAGAGAGCAGCGCGCTTCGTTACAGGATCATTTAGTAATCGCGAAAGCGTTGCGGAGATGATAGATAACCTCCAGTGGAAGACTCTGCGGGAGAGACGCTCAGTAGCCCGGTACGGACTTTTGTTGAAGTTTCCAAAACATACCTTCACCGAGGAGTCAAGCAGTATATTGCTCCCTCCTACGTATGTCTCGCGAAAAGACCATGAGGATAAAATCAGAGGCATACCGAGGCATACCGACTATCTTTCTTTCCACGAACAGTACGAGACTGGAATAGAAGGGAGAACCAATAGAAGTACTCAAAGTACCCTCCGCCACACACCGTCAGGTGGCTTGCAGAGTATGGATGTAGATGTAGATGTTAGTTTAAGTTAGATGAAGTAGTGTGTAAGCTTAGCGACCGATGACCTCAGCAGTTTGGTCCCATAAGACCTTACCACAAATTTCCAATTTTTCCAGAGGAAAACAGACAGTACTCCATGTCTATGCTGCTCGTTGCTAATTCGCGCAAATACATATCACGAAGTCCCACTATGCACAGAGATACGAATTTCCTGGGTCACCGTTAACCTCCTTACTGGCCCCACATGCCATGAGTAGTCAGGAGGTAGCACCGCCAGATCCGGTTGAGAAAACGCAAGGTCAGCAAGGTCTCTACTGCTGTCAGATTAAGGTTAAGATTGATTTGATTTATTGCTCATTTAGAGACCTATTGCCTTACATTTTATAATAGGTCGTTTTCATGCAGATTACAAAATATATTCCATATTACAAAGAGCAATTATTGTTTTTAGCAATTCCAGTAGAAACAACAATAAATTAAAGACGCATTAAAAATTGGAAGGAAAAAAACACAAAAAACATTGAAATTTTAAGAAGATATCACGATAAATAATAGGAAAGACTTGGACAGAAAGAGAGAGAGAAATGTTACCCTATCTGAGCCAGCCTGGTCTGAAAGCCTCGGAACTACTTCGAGGTTTGCAGTCTCAGTTTGCTACAGTTAAATTTACGGGTTAATAATACTTAAACACTATTTACAAAACGCTATAACTATTATGTACATTGTGGAAAGCGCAGTGCTGTTTGAGCGTAAAGTATGTTATTTCTTGGGGTTTTTAATTAATCTTCAGTTCCTATAGTATGTATCTTCAGTTTTACCTATTGTGTTGCTCATATACCAAGTATTCAGTTACAAGTGCTACATCTCAATAGCGGTATAATGACCGCGGAATGGATACGCCTGCTGTTTATACTTAAGCTAGGAAAAGTTTACAGGGTTCCTTGCGTTACACTGCTTGTTCTAATACCTTTCAGTTAATCTAGATGTTGTGTGAGGTTGTCTGCTGTATGTGTTGGTGGAAGTGTTGGCTGTTTAAGTGAGAGTGTGTTTCGGTACTACTGTCGGTGTTGGTGTACGAATTGGAACTGCTGTCTTACGTGCTTCGTGTGTATTGCAGTGTTCTGTTATACGGCCGTGTTTGTTTGTATTCGTCATGTAATGTCCTTCAGACATCATCAGCGATTTTATATTTTATTTATTATCTCCCACTCGTCTTTGCCTCTTATTGCCCGTATAATGTCATTGTTGTACTACGTTGGTGTCTGGTGTGGTTCTCTGTATCGGCGACAGTTAAAACTCTATGTTCTGAGGATCCATGTTTTCCAGATGCACAAGTGACGCACTGGCTGCGGCCTATACGGTGTAAGTGCGCAGGGTAAGGGTCATGACCTAAGAGAAAGTGAATCACACCCCGGCTGGTATTGATTGTTCAAAAGTGTGTGTGAAATCTTATGGGACTTAACTGCTAAGGTCATCAGTCCCTAAGCTTACACACTACTAAATCTAAACTATCCTAAGGACAAACACACACACCCATGCCCGAGGGAGGACTCGAAACTCTGCCGGGATCAGCGGCACAGTCCATGAATGCAGCGCCTCGGACCGCTCGGCTAATCCGACGCGGCTGGCATTGATTGGCTCTGTCTCAGACGTGACCTGACGTCCGGGAAGAAATGATATACCCTACAGCTCCTATCGCTTAACTTCCATTCCCTTTGCCAGGTATCCATCCGCTATTTAACGAATTGGCACTTCTCGGTGATCTCCTGCCCGGTCATCTCGATTACCTTCTCCTGTCTCCCCCTCCTCAGCCAGTACATTGCAGCCCGAAATCGAATGGTTATGTCGATAGGGAAGGTTCCAAGCACCATGCAGAGTGATTCCACTGACGTGGTGTTGAAAGCTCCAGACAGCCTTACAAAGGCACTTTTCTGCCCTCGCCGCACTATGTTCCTATTCGTCACCAGACATACTCGGTGGGCCTCGCATTGGCTGCAAAACAGACCTTAGACTCAAAGAGAGCACAATGGTAAGTTCTCAGTGTGTCTAATGGTACCCTGAAGTGCGTTATGTTGAGTCCGGCCAGCTTATGCAAGATCTTGGCAGCCCTGTCGGTCGTTGTTCTGATGTGTTAAGACAGTTGTGCTTGGTTTCAAGGTGACTGGTGTCCAGTTACAGCTGAGGCATTTGTTTTTGCTACGTTCATGGTGACCACACTTCCCCTACGGTTCTTTCTGTCAGTTTCGCAAGCCGGCCGAAGTGGCCGTGCGGTTAAAGGCGCTGCAGTCTGGAACCGCAAGACCGCTACGTCGCAGGTTCGAATCCTGCCTCGGGCATGGATGTTTGTGATGTCCTTAGGTTAGTTAGATTTAACTAGTTCTAAGTTCTAGGGGACTAATGACCTCAGCCGTTGAGTCCCATAGTGCTCAGAGCCATTTGAACCATCAGTTTCGCAATAACAATATCATCATGGTCTTGGCCAGTCGGGGAGGGGGGAGGGATGAAGGAGGGCACTGCTATCGAACATGTTTGCTGTCGGCCAGTAGGAATAAAATTCCTCCCCCTCCCCCTTATCATTATAAAAACGTAACTGTCACAGGAAGGAAGCACTGGAAATCATTCTGAGGAAAAATAAAAATTCTGTCGAATTCGCTGAAGCTAAATTGGGTGTTCTAATGAAACAGCAGTCTAGGATATTGCAGCGACTTTGTGTAGGCGATCATTACATTACAGACCTGGATATAACACAAGAATCAGCTTGAATTTTTAATAAAAAGGAGATGTGTGACTACCTAACATCAAACTACGACTTCCGTATGCAGGGTCACCACCAGGGAAATATCAGTGTGATTGTAAATAACAATAAGCCTGTTGGAATAGACTGTTTAACGTGCATGACCCCCAGTTGTAGAGTAAAGATATACAGCAAATTTATATGTCATATCAAAAGCCTAGGAGTGAAGAAAAATATCTCTAGCCACCATATCGTTTTCATATAATGTACCAAGTTCGTGTTCCCCTTGGCTAAAGATTGTGGTATTATCAGGCTTGGGCCTACAATATACAACAACAAAATGGATCATGTGTTGCACCATGAGCAACGTTCTATAAGTGTTTTAAACACTAACAAACAGTAATTACAATGTACTCCATTGTACTCTGTGCCAGTGAATTCCACGTGATATTAAGTAGCAAATAACTTACAGCTGCTGGGTGGTGTTGAACTGTGATCTGCTGTTTGTTTACTGGGGTAATAAGAATACCCAGAAATTGACTTGTCTGCAGCAAAAGCTTCCAGCCTCTTTCCCCCCGCCCCCCTGTATGTCCACTTCTTCCTTCAGCCGCTCTCTGTCCACCTCCTCTCCCCGCTCTCTGTCCATCTGCTCCTTCCCCCTCCATCTCCTATCTCCTCTTCCCCCTCTCTTTGTCCATCTCCTCCTCCCCTCTCCCTGGCCCCTTCCTCCTCCCCCTCTCCCTTTTCATCCCGTCCTCTTTCCTTTCTCAGTCCATCCTCTTCTTCCCCTCTCTCTGTCTGTCTCCCCCTCTTTCTTCTCCCTGTCCATTTCCTCCTTCCCCTCTCTCTGTTCATCCACTCCTCCCCCCTTTTGTGACCTATCTCTTCATCCCCTATCTCTCTCCATCTCCACCTCTGTTCTTCCTCTATCTCCTCCTCTCCTCTCTCTCTATGTCCATGTCCTCCTTCCCCTTGTTGTCTATTAATTCTTCCTACCCCCTTCTCTCTCCATGTTATCCAGCTCGCCTTAATAGGAGGCTGGTGGTTGTTATCCCCATATATATTTCCAGACACTAAGTAGCATGTGTGCCAAATTTGGTTGAAACCGTTCCAGGGGTTTCAAATAAATGGTTCAAATGGCTCTGAGCACTATGGGACTCAACGTCTTAGGTCATAAGTCCCCTAGAACTTAGAACTACTTAAACCTAACTAACCTAAGGACATCACACACACCCATGCCCGAGGCAGGATTCGAACCTGCGACCGTAGCAGTCCCGCGGTTCCGGACTGCAGCGCCAGAACCACACGGCCACCGCGACCGGCTCCCAGGGGTTTAGGATGAACTTTTTACCCATGGTTTAGCCCGTGTACATCACACATGTAAAATATATTCACATTTATTTAACATATTTCACACAATGTGCTGTATGAAGATGAAATTTCGCAGGTACGTACAGTGGTATATAAGAAAACCCCACCCCCAGCGATTACTTCCAGACAGTAAGTGATTTTTATAACAAGTTTGGTAGAAATGTGTCCAGTGGTTTTAGAAGATAAGTCGAAATACACACATACATACAAGGTGGTCAGAAACAGTGTGAAAAGCTTGTAACGTTATTATAATAGCGTAGGCTTCCGAGGCCAGAGTAAGTCGACACAAAAGTTTTCTGGGTATGGTACCGCGTCATAATGTATAAAACTACTGCTGCTGGAGAAAACCAACGTTTCGGCCACGGTTGCAGAAGTCTTCTTCTGAGTCTAATGGTGACCCAGAAGAAGGCCGCTGCAACCGTGGCCGAAACGTTGGCTTTTCTCCAGCAGCAGTAGTTTTACACGTTATGACGCGGTACTATACCCAGAAAACTTTGATGTCGCTTGTAAGGTTTTTGCAAGTTACGTTGTGCTCAGATGTAACTGTTCGAAAAAAGAAATCGATACGCTGTGCTAGTTGCGAGTTAATTATCATTGAGGTTAGCCAATCAGGCCGTTGCGAGCACAAATTCAGGTGACCCGCCATTGCAATTAGTGTCAGTTGTCCTCATAGCGTAGATGATAGACCACCAGATTGCTCAGCCTATGGCTTGGATTCGATCCTTACTACCGTCCCACGTCCAGTTTTTGAAACGTTTTCTTGTTCGTTTTAGCAAACCAAAGAATACCCTTGGTGTCACCGTCTCTGGCGGGCTCCAACGCCCTGATTGGCTAACTTCAGTGCTAATCGTATGGAATTTTCTTATTAAAAATTATTTTTGGCATAAAAACCCGTACAAGCTTTTTAGGCTTTTTCTGTGCACCCTGTATAGCTGCTGTTACAGCCATGCTATTTGCTTGCTTACTAACTACGACGTCTCCATACTTTCAAATTGACATTGTTATCGATTCACACTACAATTTATTGATACAACAATAAGGTCTCTCTCGTAAAATAACGATATAATTACAGTTTTTCAACTATTCCATACTGATATGCAATTTAGATAATATGATAATTCACGGAAGAACAAAAATATATTGCTAAATCATTGGCAAAACATTAGAACAAGTAAAGTGATTTCTTGGATGACACTCATATAACACGCACGGATGTGCACGTAAAACCTGATGAATAATATTGAAAACTAATAGAACTACAAAAACAGCAAAATATATTTACTGTGTAATTTCCTCCCTCCTTCCTAATTCCAGTTATTGTCCACAATAAGCAAAATCTTTTATGAAAAATTTGAAAGGAGCGAAGGTTACAATAAACTTTCTAGTTTATTGTATCGATAACTACTGTTGAGGTAAATTAGTGCTAGAGGAGGATGTTCCGTTGCAACTGGTTAATAGTGCTGACTTCTCTAACATGATCTTACATATTTTTCTTTCCCAGCATCTGGTGGTGTATCTGAACTATCAAACAAGATCCCCTACATCGCTTTTGGCACGTTTCCGACAGCAAGAGGGTAACGGCCGCAACCAACAGCTGTGAAGGGTCTGCCCTGCATACCAAAAGTTCTAGTTTCCTTAATTAAATCTGTCACACAGATTAAACCTCAACGGACAACTTTTCCGCGAGTAATGCACTGAAGCAAAGACGTTCTCTCTGGCCCTAATTCCTGGAACGACTTCGGAGAATCACATCATTTAATAAGACTACACTGTACGTACACAGTGTTTCAGTTAGCTGTTAAGGGCCAAGGAGCTTTCCATAACGGCGTTCATTAACGTATCTGTACGGAAAACAGTAATGCGACGACTGTTGTGCACTGAACACCATAAAAGAGATTATGAGAACTTCGGTTACGAAAAGCTACACACCAAAAGTTATTTGTTCGTTGCATTAGTGGCATCGACGAAAGATTATATTCGACTGATAGTTACGACGCTACAGACCGTAACAGGTGAACTGTCCTAGCGTGCATATTTTGCCGAAATCTAAATTTCCCATATGCTTGTGTTTGTGGTTCATAATTACTCAGTGAAAGCAGCGACAGTTTATATACCGATCCTTCGGCTGTAACTTTCAGTCAACACCGCGTTCATTTGTCACGAGGCACGTGCTGTGTAATATTTCCACTCCAAATGAACCGCAACGGCCGTATTTTTAATAAAAGTGCCAACAACAGTGAGTGCATTTACGGCAATTAGTGTGTGTAACTGTGCGAGATCGGTGGCTTTTGCATTTATAAAGCAATATTTAATGTGGCGCGTTAAGCTGCTTGCATTAATACCAGTGTTATCCCGCAGGACAGAGGCTTTAATGAGCAGAACAGCTGGCTGCGCCGCAAATCCCAGCCAAGGAGTGGCACACTTAATCCGCTCAAGGGTTTATTTCGCGCTCTATCAACAGTCGTGGCGGCGCCGCAACATCGCTCAGCTTCCGATACGCTACACTTTTGCTTTTCCTCGTATTTCTGCAGTAATGTGCTACACAATGACAATACGACACATGTGTACACTGTAAGAAATCCAACAGCCCTGTGACAGATCCTTTGCACTGACATACGTCGAAGTCATGAATGTCGAAGATTTAAGTCCGGAAGTCCATAAGGGTTTTCGATTTTGTGTTACTCCCACATATTGCGTCGCCTAATCTAGTCATTGTCGAGAGCAGGCAGCATCCCAACCGGACATGAAATATTCATCCCGTATGGGCAATCGGAAATACGCGTGAGGAAGGATGTCAGAAATTAGGTAAGTGTTCTGCAGCTCTTCTACCGTAGTCGGTGGACGACCATTGTCAGTGCAATCGAGCAACACGTGACGTCGACAGATTTGATGTAGACGTACGTGCACGGAAAATGTGTTTACTAGTCACTGAGTCGCTTTCGGGTTGGAAAGGAAACTGCTGATGTTACGCCAGCCTTAGTAAACACCATAGAATAAATGCGACATATCTTGGCTCCAAGCCGATGACTTCCCCGGAGAGTGATATTAGGAGAAAACAGGAAAACGCAATGGCAATGTTAATCCCATCATTCACATACATTTGGTAATGTGGAAGGGCTGTTCTTGTTTTGTGCCTTACGCATTTAAAGACGAACAGTCAGCAATGCGATTGGAAACTGCTGGAGATTTCACTGACACTTTTCACGTCAAGCGAATCTCTCTGCAATAATTTCACAATCTTCTCACATCAAAAAAAAGAGTTACCTTGAAAAATCGAAGATAAACTCAATGCTGGACAATACACTTTTTGAAAGAAATGGCATTATCTAATGTTAATTCGTACCCACAGTTCAAACTGTCAACACCAAATTTCGACGAAGCACTTTGGAAGCTATTGTTGCTACACGTAGAGTAGACTTCAACAAACGCTTTTAAGGAAGGCTTAAAGCTCTGTTGCTTCATAGAAGTTGTCACGTTAGTCAAGGATAAGATGCTGCTGACCCTGTTTGACTATGGAAAGATCCTTCCCCCGTTGTTCTGTGTGGTTGTTCGTTCGGAAACGTATGCTGCCATTCGCTATCACAGCTTATTTTGTTCTTACCAGCAGAAATCAAGGGGAAACTGCATCCTTAATTTTCCCGAGGGCATGCAGCTTTACTGTATGGTTAAATGATGATGGCGTCCTCTTGGGTAAAATATTCCGGAGGTAAAATAGTCCCCCATTCGGATCTCCAGGCGGGGACTACTCAGGAGGATGTCGTTATCAGGAGAAAGATAACTGCCGTTTTACAGATCGGAGCGTGGAATGTCAGATCGCTTAATAGGGGAGGTAGGTCAGCAAATTTAAAAAGGGAAATTTATAGCTTAAAGCTAGATATAGTGGGAATTAGTGAAGTTCGGTGGCAGGAGGAACAAGAGTTCTGCCCAGGTGAACACTGGGTTATTAATACAAAATCACATCGAGGTAATGCAGGAGTACGTATAATAATTATTAAAAAAATAGGAGCGCCGGTAAGCTACTACGAACAGCATAGTGAACGCATTAATGTAGTCAAGATAGACACGAAGCCCACACCTACCACAGTAGTACAAGTTTATATGCCAACTAGCTCCGTAGATGACGAAGAAATTGAAGAAATGTGTGATAAAATAAATTATTCAGATAGTGAAGGGAGATGAAAATTTTATAGTGATTAGGGACTGGAATTCGACAGTAGGAAAAGGAAGAGAACTAAAAGTAGTATGTAAATATGGAATGGGCCTAAGAAATGAAGGAGGAAACCGCCTGGTAGAATTTTGCACAGAGCATAACTTAATCATAGCTGACACTTGGTTTGAGAATCATGAAAGAAGGTGGTATACGTGGAAGACGTCTGGAGACACTGGCAGGTTTCAGATAGATTACATAATGCTGAGACAGAGATTTAGGAACCAGGTTTTAAATTGTAAGACATTTACAGGGGAAGATGTGAACTCCGACCACAATCTATTGGTTATGAACTGTAGATTAAAACTTAAGAAACTGCAAAAAGATGAAAATTTAAGGAGATGGGACCTGGATAAACTGAAAGAACCAGAAGTTGCAGCGAGTTTCAGATAGAGCATTAGGGAACGTTTGACAAGAACGGGGGAAAGAAATACAGTAGAAGAAGAATGGTTAGCTTTGAGAGATGAAATAGTGAAGGCAGCAGAGGATCAAGTAGGTAAAGAGACGAGGGCTAGTAGAAATCCTTGGGCAACAGAATATATATTCAATTTAATTGAGGAAAGGAGAAAATATATAAATGCAGTAAATGGAGCAGGTAAAAAGGAATAGAAACGCCTCGTAAATGAGATCGACAGGAAGTGCAAAATAGCTAAGCAGGGATCGCTAGAGGACAAATTTAAGGATGTAGAGGCATATCTCACTAGGGGTAGGATAGATACTGCCTACAGGAAAATTAAAGAGACCTTTGGAGACAAGAGAACCACTTGAATGAATATCAAGAGCTCAGATGGAAACCCAGTTCTAAGCAAAGAAGGAAAAGCAGAAAGGTGGAAGGAATATATAGAGGGTCTATACAAGAGCGATGTACTTGAGGACAATATTGTTGAAAAGGAAGAGGATGTAGATGAAGATGAGATGGGAGATACGATGCTGCGTGAAGAATTTGACAGAGCACTGAAAGTCGAAACAAGGCCCCGGGAGTAGACAACATTCCATTAGAACTACTGATAGCCTCGGGAGAGCCAGCCCTGACAAAGGAAACTGCAAAACGATTTAGAAAAAATATCTGAATGGTGAGAAAAGTGTCAGTTGACCCTAAATAACAAAAAGTGTGAGGTCATACACATGAGTGCTAAAAGGAACTCGTTAATCATCGGTTATACGATAAATCAGTCTAATCTAAAAGCCGTAAATTCAGCTAAATACCTAGGTATTAGAATTACGAACAACTTAAATTGGAAGGAACACATAGAAATGTTGTGGGGAAGGCTAACCAAAGACTGCATTTTATTGGTAGGACACTTACAAAATTTAATAGACTTACTAAGGACTCTGCCTACACTGCGCTTGTCCGTCCTCTTTTAGAATACTGCTGCGCGGTGTGGGATCCGTACCACATTGGACTGAAGGAGCACATCGAAAAAGTTCAAAGAAAGGCAGCACGTTTTGTATTATCGCGAAATATTGGAGAGAGTGTCACAGAAATGATACAGGATTTGCGCTGGACATCATTAAAGGAAAGGCGTCTTTTGTTGTAACGGAATCTTCTCACGAAATTCCAATCACCAACTTTCTCCTCCGAATGTGAAAATATTTTGTTGACACCGACCTCCATGGGAAGGACCGATCACCACGATAAAATAAGGGAAATCAGAGCTCGTGCGGAAAGATATAGGTGTTCATTCTTTCCGCGCGCTATAAGTGATTGGAATAATAGAGACTTGTGAAGGTGGTTCGATGAACTCTCTGCCAGGCACGTAAATGTGATTTGCAGAGTATCCATGTAGAGGCAGATGTAGATGATTTGTTAATCTGTGGACAGACGCTTTTCTGTCTCAAGAAAATTTATTATGTTCCAACTTCGAATCTGCTTAATAACTCTGCAGCAATCTGATGTTAAGGATATATGTAATTTTGCGAGTGCTGTAGTACCCACGGAAAACGGTCACGTCTTGTGTATTCGAAACATAACAAAGGGAAAGTTACGAGACAAAAATGGTTCAAATGGCTCTGAGCACTATGGGACTCAACTGCTGAGGTCATTAGTCCCCTAGAACTTAGAACTAGTTAAACCTAACTAACCTAAGGACATCACAAACATCTATGCCCGAGGCAGGATTCGAACCTGCGACTGTAGCGGTCTTACGGTTCCAGACTGCAGCGCCCTTAACCGCACGGCCACTTCGGCCGGCGTTACGAGACAAGAGATACTGATCGCCTATGCGCAACAAGTCAGACCGTAGAGAGAGGTTACATAAAATGTCAAACGCTCCTAAACTCATCGGTGAAAACAGACTAGAGGCGCCAGGCGCGGGTCGCATATAGCGATAACACTATAAACCGTAAAAAGAAAAGCAACATAGGCCGTAATTGCAGACAATGAGCGAAGGTAAGAGAGGGATAGAGTTTTTCGACGGAGTACCTATACGTCATGAAGAGCCTGTAGAAACCCTAAGATGTGATTTAACGATAGATGCCTCTCTTCCTCCCTTCAGCCTCCGAAGACTAGTGCACAATTAGTGTCAATTGAATGCACGTCGGACTGAGGGCGGGGGGGGGGGGGGTGAGGGGTGAGGGGGAAAACTGAATAAAACTCGGAAGCAAGGCGCTACGAGAGATCTAGTGGAGTCAGAGTAGGAAGTTGTCAGCAGCATCAGCAGAGGTTGCCGAACAGAAGGGACAGGCAGGGCTAAGCAAAGTTATCTGCAGTAGTTGCACCACAGGTGATGGAATCATAATCATTCAGCTATGGACTTCTGCGTGTCGTGTCGTGTGTGGGGGCTCAGTTAGTAAAGACAGTTTTATTTTCAGTAGACGGAATGGTGGCAGTTTGTGTCTCAGTGTATGACTTGGTCTTTTCGTGGGTACAATTGCTTTAGAGAAAGTATGTCAGGAGATGATACTGTTTTCTGAATAAAATCGGAAGTTGTAAAACACTTTTAGTGTTTGTCATTTCATTTCAGTACTTTCCAAGCAGTAGCTTTTGTAATAAGGGCGTTGAAACAACATAGTCAGGTCAAGACTTCCTCTCACTTAGGCCAGCCGAGTATTTCCTTTCTTCCCGAACCCTGTATTGCCGGCCGGGGTGGCCGAGTGGTTCTAGGCGCTTCAGTCTGTAACCGCGCGACTGCTACGGTCGCAGGTTCGAATCCTGCCTCGGGCATGGATGTGTGTGATGTCCTTAGGTTGGTTAGGTTTAATTAGTTCTAAGTTCTAGGGGACTGATGACCTCAGAAGTTAAGTCCCATAAGGCTCTGAGCCATTTTTGAACCCTGTTGCCGAATCAAACAACACTCACGTTTGGCAAGTGAAAGTCCGTTCTTCTAGCTTTCTTATTTAGGAGGGTCAAGTGCGCTTTTCTCAATCGTTTGGACCGACAGTAGCCTATATTTCTCATAAAATGTGCAAATCATTTAAATTTTAGAGATGTTGTATAGTTTACTGTATCACCCCTAATTTACTTACAAAGTCTACACTGCCTGACAAAAGAAGTGAAGCACTCAGAAGTGAAAGATGAAACGGAATGACACTTCACGGGGTAAGAGGGTATGTAATGTTATTTCAGTGATTACAAAATCGAGGCAAATTTACAAAGAACTTGGCAATATGTCTCCACTTGTTGCATCCCGTCTGGCGTGTGCGCATGCCTCAATTCGGTAGTCATAAATCCGATGTATCCTCTCCAGAGAAAAGTTGGCCCCGCAACTGTTGTAAGTGGTCATTGATATCCTGGCCGCTGACACTGGACGGAGATGACAACCGAGTTGGCCGCAGACATTTCCTATCGCGGGCAGACGTTTTGCTGCCTTAGGAGTACCTCAACATCACGCAGATAGCTGACAGACACGTTCCATGTTTGAACGAGCACTTTCCTGTAGCATAGTGGTAGCACGATACTGTCGCATTAGCGGAAACACATCAGGACGCAGGATGTCTGCGATACGAAGTTTTTCCGTTTGATTTCCCCTAAACACTACTAGCCGTGACCTAAAGTCATACCCGATGGTCCCTCACAAGACGACAGGAGTAACACAGCTTTGCCTCACCAGAGCACTGGAAGAGTGGGATCTCTCTCCAACTCTCCGCCATATTTGCTGGCGATGATCATCAGAGGTAATGCAGAACCGTGGTTCATCGCTGAACGCAGTGCGATGCCAGTCATCAGCCATTCGTGCTTCCCGGTAATGACACCAATTCAAACGCGACCGTTTGTATTGTGGAGTTAACGGCAGCCAGCACACGTTACGGCAATACTCGGCTGCTGATAGTGTCCGTTCAGTGGTGCAGAACGACCAAGAATTTTGCAGGGAAGCCATTACTTGTTCTCTGATAGCAGGCGCAGCTGTGAAGGGGGCGCGCAATATGGGGCTCCTCCTTTGTGGTTGTCAAACTTGGTCGGCCGAACACGTCGACGACGATTATGCCTGCTCTCGTAGTCCAATATCGGGCCACTGTCACTTCTGAATGCTCCACAGATCTGGTACTGCACGATCTGACCGGCCATCCAAACTGAGACCCGCAATGAGGCCCCTTCCAAACTCTGTCAGGTGGCGATGACGTTGTTTTGCACCAGTTAGCAGAATCTCCGTGTCCTTCAAAGCATTCATAACCTATGACATGCTCAACCATGAACGGAACGAACAGTCATTTAACTTAAATATACCATACCGAGCCTGACAACAACACTAAAATCGAGTAACACTAACGCACTCTGGTGGCCGTTCCACTTGTCACAGGGAATTTGCACACCTTCCAGTGGTGCATACGTGTACTAAATCACAACGAATTTGACAATGTCTTCTGGGTGCTTCACTATCTTTGTCAGCCTTTTGCTTTATGCGTTTCTTTGCTTTCTCCTCTGCACAGCACGTCGTCTGTTTCCAGAATGAGATTTTCACGTCGTCTGTTGTCTAGATGTTCTGCTGATACCTGCATCTGCGCATGAAATATGATAAGGAGACACACACAAAATATACACTGTCCCACCGTTCCACAAACGTCTACCCTACTGTACCAGATGTAAGCCAGGTGCGGTTCATGTGCTGCGAAATTCTCAGGACCTCGTGCTGCTCCACACTGTTAATCGAAAAACTACGTTATTGTTTTCCTCCTCTACCTTATGTCTGAATATTATAAAATGCTTACTATTTAATGGGACATTTGTGAAATCCTTTTAGACGCATTATGAGATAGACCAGTGTACTGGTTTGCATTAGTTAGGCTTGAAGACACGTGCGAAACACCATGTATATAGGTAATACCTTGTATTTATTCTTACACAATTTCTGCTTCAGTTACGTTTATCGTGCAGATAACGAACCATTTTTGTCTTCTCTAATTGAATTTGTATCGTCCTTTTTGCCCTGTTTGCCCTGAACAAATTAGCATCTTCAGTGTTCTACAAAGGAATGATGGAGATAACTATTTAATTATAAATATTTTGTTGTGAGGTATGTAGTATTTCCTGGAATTAAATTCACGCAGTTGACAATTGGGGGATTGTGATTTAGCACTTTCTGCAATGTCTCCTATGTTTCCTGTGTGCCCTTTGGCTCATGTATAATCTCTAGATTAAACACGATAAATATTTTAAAGGTTAAATGCAGCGAAATGCAAAGATTCTGATACGCAGTTAACTAAAAATGACTGTGTGAGGCAGCTAAGTCAGGCCACTACAAATACGTTTGGAACGTGAAAATAATTGAGCTCCGGTTACTTCTATAACTGATAATGTGAAGAATTTTCTAAAGTGCATAAGTAATTTTTTTCGTTTGTAGCTGACAATTTATTGCATTGACTTTTTTGTAGTTTAAAAAAATAATGGAAATATGCATTGATGGAAAGAGGCTTCAAATAGGACATCAATGTCGTAACATACATGTAATTTGAGAAAATGGTGACCAATCCACTGTCCCACCGTTCCACAAACGTCTACCCTACTGTACCAGATGTAAGCCAGGTGCGGTTCATGTGCTGATAATTATGACAGCCAAATCAAATATACAAATGTTGACTTTGAGAGTTGATACAGCCTGCAGACAATAGTGCACGTTGACTTTCATCTGGGCTTACCGCAGAACAGGACAGTGTTACATGGTATTTCCTGTCTCCGTTTACTTGCAGAGCTTTTAATTTTCTCCAGAGATAAACGGCCGGAAATGTTAACTCTGGTCAGCGTACAAACCGTTTTGTGTTATCCGAGCTACCGATCCAATGATTTGGAAGTGTTCTGTCCACAAGGTCAGAAGTTATTTGTGCGGAATGGGAAGGACGTCCGCTACATCGATTACTTTATGTCCCGTGATATATCACCCAAAAACTGCACTACTATATATTTTAAAATCAGTAGAAACTTGAATCTATTTAGACTCCAATGAATGAAAGAGCGACCAATGATGCTATCCTTGAGACGTCCTCACCACACATTGACACAACTACGCGCCACTTTGTAGTTTTCGCAGACATCGTTCAGAAAACTGTACCCGATTTTGAAGTTCATAGCCGTGAAGATATTGACGGAATGAAATGTTTAAAGGATGTAATGCATCTAAATGTAGAATTGGCTGTACACTCCTTTGGTTGAGCATAATTTTATGCAAAACTACATGCGTCTGCCACATTTTCCGCTATAGCTCGCTGAAAACTGAACCTCCACGTGTTTACTCCTTGTGGATGCATTTGGTGTGTCCTGTTGTACTTGTCTCAGCCTGTATTTTGGTTCGACTAATGCCTCCACAAGAGTCAATGAACACACATAAGGCGTAGGAGACATAAAAGTGGGTGTAACTTTTCCCTTGCAGGGAACACTACATATATCACAATAAAATATTTATAATTAAACAATTCTCTCTTACTTAGGTGTAGATCACTGTATGGGCCTAATACAATTAGGAGGGGCGCGTTCCCAGAAACCAGTAAAAATATGGCTTCAATATCTAGCACGGCACTATGAACCGTCACTCGTAGCACTGCATGTCTTACCGACAAAACTGACAGCTCAATGGTTTTTATTTTAGCCGACTGTCCTTCTCGTCCACCGAAGAATAATTTATAGGTTATAAATGAAACATGCACTAAACCTAAGTAATATTCTACAATATTTATTTATGAATGTAGACTCTACAATATTTTATTATTTAAATATTAGTTGTACAGACAAAATTTTAAGATATCATTCAAGTGCCACATAATTTTCATCCGAAACAGTGTTTAAATTTCTAGAACGTTTCTTTAAAGTTATTATCGGAAGTACTGAGTCCAGTCCAGTTTAAATGAAGATGAGTGCACGCATGACGTTGCACGCGCCCAGACTTTAAGCCACACGATTTTTTTTTTAAATAAGGCCAACTTCGAGCCTTAATTTATGAGAGCATATTCAAGACATAAGCAGCCTGTGATTTGTAACAAATTTCTCTTGTGACACTTACATAATGTATCGAGTTCAATAACCCTTTCTACGAAAAGTAGAAGATTGCCATATATATGCACGGAATGTTGTGTCTCGTATAAGACCGCAATTTATACTTGACACTTCGAGATGTTGTAAACGATATTTAATAGTCGAAATTATACGCCTTTCCGTAAGTGGTCAGTTTCTGTGCTATAAGAAAAATAAAATGGCTTCATGTATTCAACCACAAGACTTATTGATGTTCAAATGGCTCTGAGCACTATGGGACTTAACACTTTTTGATGTCTCTTACATGAGTTTTAGATATTCTCGATAAGATGACCATCAGACTGTTTGTACAAAATATATCACAGCACTAAGATCTGATAATCTCGATCAGCGCAGGGTTAATCAGCAGCACGTATGACCCGTAAAAGCAAAGCTTCTCACCTAAGGGGTCAGACACATTTCCATAATCGGTTGTTCGGAACTGCTAAATATGCCAGCGAGCAGTCATGTGCAAATATAATTTCTTCACGAATATTCAGTGACACATCTTCCATGCAAACACTCAGTGTGGGTAGCGTACCCTGCTGGGGAAAGTATGTAACAGAGATCGGTATTACGGAGAGAATTATAAATGTGAGTCTGTCTTGTTTCCCTTCTAACACAGAAAGGAGCCGTGCTCATGCATTTTAATGAGCCTTGTGTTTCTACGTCTCATCTGTTATGGAACAACTATACAAGAGACCCTCACCGACGATAAAACGAATGTGGAATTTATATAATAAATGATTTTTATTTATTGGACGCAAACGTACAGAACGGCAACTGTTCAACTTTCACAACTTTCACAAAGCACATTAATTATAGTGCAAGAGAATTCGTTTGGACGTCCGTTGAGAGCGCGTTGTTTAGTTGCGCCCCCGCCGCTGGGTATCGAACCATCAGCTCCTCGTGCTGTGGCTGGTGGTGGCCGGCCACATGGGATTTGGTCGGTTTGTGTGGTCGCCTCCGCAGCGTTAGCGTGTTACAAATTTGGGTCCAATTCTCGTGCCCATTGTACCATTTCGCAGTTGAGATAAGTGATTAGAAATTTGTTTGATACAAACTTCCAGTAGTGATTGATTTTGTCCAGAAGTGCGTGTAGGTTCTTGAAATAGCCGCGGCTTGGAAAGCTTCTTTATTATTTCGATGTGGTTATTAGCCGATTTTATTCCATCTTGATTAAAGATATGTCGTAGATATTTTACGATTTCTTGAGGAAAAAAGGCACTTGCTCAATTGTTATACCCTATGCTTCAAGCGGAGTGCACAGGACGCACGTATCGACCATGTCTATCTGCATCATCCAAATAACTGACGCATACTATGTAAGTTGCATCGCCTGGACTGTTACTGAGGGCTTATGTCCAGAGTGCTGCAGCGCCAAGTGACAATATAAACCACAACAGATGTCCATTACCATAATTTTTGTCGTTTGTAAACAATCTTGTTGGAGACCAAATTAGAGAATATTCTGACCTCCTAAGAGAGTCCATTACCGTTCTTCCGTTCTTTTGTTGGGTTTACATCTGTCATCGTTTTAGTGTTAAACGCAGAATTTTAATCTCCACGAGTACGTTACAAATTACGACCCGAAATGTGGCTCGTTGGCCCGCACTGTAGGTGTACCTTGTGGCTTACTGAGCGAATTCTTTTACACCTACGTCAAAACGGATAACCTGCAAATCACATTTAAGTGCCTGGCAGAGGATTCATCGAACCACCTTCACAATAATTCCATCCGCCCCCAGTATCTGAGTGGTCAGTGCGACAGGATGTCAATCCTCAGGGCCCAGGTTCGATTCCCGGCTGTGGCGTAGATTTTCTCCGCTCAGGGACTGGGTGTTGTGTTGTCTTAATCATCATCATTTCATCACCATTGACACACAAGTCACCTCAGGGGCGTCAAATGGAAAGACTTGCACCCGGGAACGGTCTACCCGACGGGAGGCCCTAGTCACATTCACAATAATTCGATATTATTCCAGTCTCGTGCAGGGCGCGGAAAAAACGAACAGCTTTATCTTCCCGTGCGATCTCTGATTTTCCTTATGTAGGTCGGCGTCAACAAAATATTTTTGCATTCGGAGGAGAGAGTTGATGATTGAAATTTCGCTAGAAGATTCCGCCGCAACGAGAAACGTCTTTCTTTTAATTATGTCCACCCCCAATCCTGTATCATTTCAGTGTTACTCTCTCCACTAGTACAAAACGTGCTGCCTTTCTTTGAACTATCTCGATATACTCCGTCAATCCTATCTGGTAAGGGTCCAATACCGCGCAGCATTATTCTACAAGAGGACGGACAAGCGTAGTGTAGGAAGTCTCTCTAGAAGATCTGTTAAATTTTCTAAGTGTCCTGCCAATAAAACGCAGTCTTTGGTTAGCCATCTCCACAACATTTTCTATGTGTTCCTTCCAATTTAAGTTGTACTAAACGTGGCACTGGAGGAAATACGGCACTACTGACTGCTTTAATTTTGTGTGCGCCAAATATTTGTTTGCACAGCTAAGCCTAGAAGGAAAAAATGGAGGATCCTGCTGTTTGATTGGTCTAGACTAATGGTATTCAATCTGTGCGCCGGGGCGAGTTTTCTACCACTTTTTATTGTACTGTAACTCTATTATAAAGTTGATAAAGATGATAAACTATGGAAAAGTTTTTAAATTTGTCGAGTGGTAGTAAAAAGCGAGAGATTGCTGAAGACAACAAGGAAAGTGGTAGTGAAGGTGTGAAAGCCAAGCACAGGAAATACGCCGATAGCTATTTAGATTTTAGTTCCACGTGCACTATTGTGAACAATGAAGCGCGTCCATAGAGGATTTTTTTGTGTTCGAAAGTATTTTCTGTTGAATAAATGCTACCTAGCAAATTAAAGGGTCATTTAGAAGATATTCATAATAATCACGCAGTCAGACCAAAAGAATAATTTTCTAGAAAACTAAGTCAAATGAAAAAACCAAAATCATCATTTTTAAGACGGCGAAAATCTCGAATAAAGCACTTTTAGCCTCCTACAATGTAGATTATCGAGAGGCAAAATGTAAGAAAGCCCATACTATTGCGTAAGTACGAATTCCACCGTGTGCTGCTGACATGGTGTCCATTATGCATCTACATCTACATCTACATTTATACTCCGCAAGCCACCCAACAATGTGTGGCGGAGGGCACTTTACGTGCCACTGTCATTACCTCCCTTTCCTGTTCCAGTTGCGTATGGTTCGCGGGAAGAACGACTGCCGGAAAGCCTCCGTGCGCGCTCGAATCTCTCTAATTTTACATTCGTGATCTCCTCGGGAGGTATAAGTAGGGGAAAGCAATATCTTCGAGCCGGCCGGGGTGGCCGAGTGGTTCTAGGCGCTACAGTCTGGAACCGCGCGACCGCTACGGTCGCAGCTTCGAATCCTGCCTCGGGCATGGGTGTGTGTGATGTCCTTAGGTTAGTTAGGTTTAAGTAGTTCTAAGTTCTAGGGGACTGATGACCTCATAAATTAAGTCCCATAGTGCTCAGAGCCATTTGAACCAATATATTTGATACCTCATGCAGAAACGCACTCTCTCGAAACCTGGACAGCAAGCTACACCGCGATGCAGAGCCCATGGAAAAACGGCTTTTGCCCATTTCTTTGTCTGACACTGTAATTAGTCGTCGAATTCATGATTTAGGAGAGCACCTTCGTGAACAAGTTACAGATAAAATGAAGGGGAGGGATTTTGGTTTGCAGCTTGATGAGGCCATTGATAGCAATAGATATGCTTGTTTAATTTGCTATGTTCGATTTGTTGATGAAAACGAAACCAAATGACGGAAGATCTTCATCTTTGTAGGGAAATAAATGCAGACACGACAGACAAATGTGTTTGTGTGTGCACTGTTGGTAAGCGATCCATGTCGGCGCGTTACAGTGGTCTACAAGCACTCACTCTCTCAAAGGTCCTGGTATTATGGGCATCCATTGCATTATTGATAGAGAAGCGCTTCCTTGTCAACATTTGAGTGTTGATATGAAACAAGTACTGCGGACTGTAACAAATATGGTGAATTTTATCACAATTCGTGCTCAGACAACTACATATTCTAGACAAATGTGTCACGGTATATGAGGTTGAAGATACATCTCTCTTATTTTAAAGCAGTATTTGTTAGCTTTCGAAGGGATATGTGTCACCGTGCATTTTGGAACTTTGGAGAGACGTCTGTTCTTACCTGAAAGCAGAAAACCATATCAGTGCTTCGTGCTTTCTAGACTAACACTTTCGCTTAAAGATCGCATACTTATACGATATATTTGAGAAGTTAAACTCACTAAATAAATCTCCTGAAGGAAGTGAAACTCATTTCATTCAACTTATTGACAAAGTTTCGGCCTTCAAGAAGAAACTTCTTCTTTGGAAGAGAAAAATGTACGATGGAGGAGAAATGGACTTCTTTCCATGCAGCATTTTATAAACGATATTGAACGGAATGGATAGTGTCTTGAAAGGAGGATATAAGATGAACATCAACAAAAGCAAAACGAGGATAATGGAATTTAGTCGAATTAAGTCGGGTGATGCTGAGGGAATTAGATTAGGAAATGAGACACCTAAAGTAGTAAAGGAGTTTTGCTATTTGGGGAGCAAAATAGCTGACCATGATCGAAGAAGAGAGGACATAAAATGTAGACTGGCAATGGCAAGGAAAGCGTTTCTGAAGAAAAGAAATTTGTTAACATCGAGTATAGATTTAAGTGTCAGGAAGTCGTTTCTGAAAGTATTTGTATGGAGTGCAGCCATGTATGGAAGTGAAACATGGACGATAAATAGTTTGGACAAGAAGAGAATAGAAGCTTTCGAAATGTGGTGCTACAGAAGAATGCTCAAGATTAGATGGGCAGATCACTTAACTAATGAGGAGGTATTGAATAGGATTGGGGAGAAGAGAAGTTTGTGGCACAACTTGACTAGAAGAAGGGATCGGTTGGTAGGACATGTTCTGAGGCATCAAGGGATCACCAATTTAGTATTGGAGGGCAACGTGGAGGGTGAAAATCGTAGATGGAGACCAAGAGATGAATACACTAAGCAGATTCAGAAGGATGTAGGTTGCAGTAGGTACTGGGAGATGGAGAAGCTTGCACAGGATAGAGTAGCATGGAGAGCTGCATCAAACCAGTCTCAGGACTGAAGTCCACAACAACAATGAAATGTTCAAATGTATGTGAATTCCTAAGGGACCAAACTGCTGAGGTCATCGGTCCATAGACTTACACACTACTTAAACTAACTTAACTTATGCTAAGAACAACACACAAACCCATGCCAGAGGGAGAGCTGGCATCTCCGACGGAAGGGGCCGTGCAGTCCGTGACATGGCGCCTCCGCTGCCACTCCGCGCGGCAAACGACCATGAAATTGGCCTTACTGCAAATACTTTTTTCTGTAATTTAAGGACATTTATATAACTTCACGTTCATTTTGAAGCATACTATCTTAAGACCAGTAATATGTTTCAGTCGGTTGAAAATCCCTTCAGTAATGATTTTACTGATGAGTTCAGTACTGCAGAAGAAGAAGAGTTTATAGAACACTCATCGGATTCTTCACTAAAAGTGAAGTTTTCATGAGTGACATTGCCAACATTTTGGTAGTTCGAAGTGATTAACCCATGTTTCATCGCCTGTGACGATTTTTGAGAAAAAGTTGTCACGATCAGCCTCGTATCGTGCAAGCAATTCCTCACAGATCGTCCATCGTTGCTCTTTACGCTCCTCTGTTAGGCGACGGGGAACCTAGAGGGCACAAACCTTTGAGTACCCAACTGATAAACGAGTGTGTCAGCACTGCCAAAGAGACGTCCAGTTACGCAGCTAAGTGTTTGACTGTGATTCGAAGATCCCCTCGAATGAAAGTGTCCGTTCGTTCTAACATTGCAGGTGTGACGGCTGTGCGGGGCCGCGCAGCACGTGGGAGGTCGGACAAGTTGGCGCGACCTTGTTGCTATTGCCACAGACGCGTCGCCAAAGTTTCACCGTTGCCATTGTGCAAGCGTCTATGAATATCTGAGATGCTCTGGTTTTCGGCCAAAAGAAACTTAATAACAGCTCCCTTCTTGGAACCCACCTCCGGTACAGACGCCATTTGAAAGCTATGCATCTCGCTGTCACCCATCGGAACTTCATGAAACTATAGGAACTTAAGCGTCAATATTCCATGATATCTCACAATATATTCCACATTTTTCAACGGAAATTGGCTGAGATAGAAATGTGTTGTATAATATATTGAACGCTCCTCGTAGTTAGTCAGATGAGCCACGAACTGAAAAAAGTTGAAAACCATGGGTTTAGATCATTAAACGGCATCAAATCAACAGTACCTTGCCCGCTCTGGGACTTGATCTGCACAATATTATCATACCAGTTCGACCATGGTACTGTGGGTTTGTCATATTTGGGCAAAATAAGGTTTCTTCTCTTTTATTTAGGTATGCTTGTTTTTCTATACACAGGGTGTTTCAAAAATACTTTTTCAAACCTTGGGGACAGGTTCCTAACACCAAAACACAAAAATCCTTCGTTTTAGAGTTATTAACGGAAGTTGACGTTCAATGACTTACCAGGGACCGCCCAACAGCTCCACTTATCTATGCGCCCATTTGACGCATTGTTTCCTAGATGGTGTTGAGTTGCCAGGGAGACTTGTTTATACTCGTCATTCGTCTGTCTTCGACGTGTTTATTGGGTTCATGTACTGTAGGTATGTGTTAACTGAAAGTGCTCCGATCCAACACAGCAGGATATTCATTTCGTGAGCAGGCAGACATGATCTTTATGTACGGCCTTGCGAATGGTAATGGACACTAGAGTATACAGCTGTATCAGACCAAAGACAGCCGGATCGTCCAACCTTTGGTGTTGCGGATCGTCGCGTTGCCAATACAGATCCGTAGCACAACAGCCTACAGATTTAGGCAGGTCATTTGTTGCTCATACGCCTGACCAGGAAGAGTTGTATGGACTGTCAAAGAAGGGCCAGTATCAACTCAACAAGAATGGTCCTGGTATGTGGTACATCACTAAGTTCAGCATCGAGGATACTTTACGACCAACTCAGGTATCCGTATCATTTTCAACTTGCGCAGAGCCCCACGCCTATCACACACCGCAGGAGAACTTTTGCCGATGGTTTCTGCACAAGTTGTTTCTCTCTTCAGTTATGTTTACAGACGAAGGTACGTTTGACGGGGTGGAATAACAAATTTCTACAACCAACACATATGAGCCGATTGCAATCCTCGTGCTGCGGTACAGGTTAGAAAATGTTCAAATGTGTGTGAAATCTTATGTGACTTAACTGCTAAGGTCATCATTCCATAAGCTTACACACTACTTAACCTAAATTATCCTAAGGACAAACATACACAACCATGCCCGAGGGAGGACTCGAACCTCCGCCGGGACCAGCCGCACAGTCCAAGACTGCAGCGCCTGAGACAGCTCGGCTAATCCCGCGCGGCTACAGGTTAGACATCAGAATCAGTTTAATATTAATTTGTCACTTTAAATTGTATGTGACTGTCTGCTAGTACCATACATTCTCCCAGTACATCTTACAGGTGCTGTCTAAGTGGGCTTTATTCAGGACACCCTCCAAGACCTACTACAAAATGTGCCATGGCAAGCAAGGAGGAACAGGTAGTTCATGAATGATGAAGCTACAGCACATTTCAGCCTGAGTGTTCGAGAGGCACTGGCCGGTATCTACCATGACAGATGGATAGGTAGAGCAGGATCAGTTCCATGGCCTGCATATTTCCCCGACTCAGTCCTTCTGATTGTTATGTCTGCGGATACGTTAAAAAACTGACTTATGCAGCAGACCATCCATATGCAGGAACCCTTCATCAACATGGAAGCCTACTAGACGATTCTAAATCATCAGTGAGTATTTGAAAGGATTCGAAAGTCTATAATTCGACGAGTGCATTGAGGCATGACGTTCCTTGTTTTTAACTTGAATGAACCCTTTATCTGACGTCTGTTAATTAATCATCCTGCAAATTAATGAATTATGAAGCCCTGGCAGGCAATGACAATATGATAGTTAATTCGCCAAAATAATGAATTGCGAGTCCAATGACTAATAAATGAGAGAAGATTCACAAATACTTCGGTTTATTCTGATGAAGTTATTCTCAATACAATTGACAAACAATGGCAAAATTAATGTTATAAAACTTTGGCACATCTGATAAAGGGGGTCGGGAGAAAGATTCTAATAATCGCGCAGGTCAAATAATTGCAGTCGCAAAGTTGCACCGTGATTGTTGTGAAGTTAACTGAAAGCCAGAAGGGAAAACTTTGAACTTGTAGTCGGAGTGGGAAGCAGACAGATCATTGAATCTAAATGCAAGTCTTCAGAGTGAAGCTTGAAGTCATCGGAATACTATAAAGTGAGTTTAATTTCCCTACACATTGTCTCGCAGTTCCAGCTCAATCTCATAATAGTAAATTGTAGGTGGAGGCTAAAGTGACTGCAGAATCAGTCACTGGCAGCACCAACGATCCTCGCCTATAGCAAAGTGTAAATCAACCTGAAATTTCTGTAAGTCCCCCGATACATCAGTGCTGGTGGTGGCGCTGTCAGGCGATGGAGGCTCTCGAAGATCAAGCCTCTCAAAGAGATCTGACGTCAAGTACAACGTGACAGTGTGAAGTCATTTCTGATCGAATGATTACTGGAAGGAAACATCGTATTGCTGCGGTTTGCATCTCTTACTGTGTTGAGACTGGCTGAGCTTCTGATCTTCCGAACACTGACTGATAAAAATGTTTCTTAGAACACACTAGTCCCCTTCCCAATGCTATCCTCTGCTCAGTTAACAAGTAACATGCGACCTACCATTTTACAGAAAATCGTCTTACTCTCCATCCATCTCTCTCTGTGACCTGTGAAGTGTTTCCTCATAGACACAGTCGAGTTTCTCAGTCTAATTTTCCATGTGAGACATTCCTTACGATTCTTATGTCCTGTAAACATTTGTTTTTTGAGAAGCCAAACATCCACTGGTGTCTGATGCTTCCAAAGGCCCAAAAACTGTGGGTCAGCATTCCATTTCCGAGATGTTTATCTGTGGCAACCAATGCCTTCCAGAGAATAACTCGGCTTCCGACTTTTGTGCATCTTAGTGCCTCCTGCTAAAATCGTTCCTCCTACTTCCAGTCCTGGGTTGCAATTGTTTGCAACAGGGGCCTGTAGACACAGGAGATACTATCTGGGTTTGTCCATGATGCACCGGGTGCCTCCATGCGATATTACAAAAGGCTGTGTAGCAATTCGTGCGGGCTATTGACCTATGCTTCCTCCGACGTGTCCTTCCATGAAATAGCTCCAAAGGTGTCACCCTAATTTGCTTCTCTGGTGGCCCAGGTGCTTCTGCACAGTCCCAAATCTGCGTTCAACGTACTCTCATTTACATACAGCATGCAAATCCGAATAAAGAGTAAATCAGGAGTAATGTTACATTAGTCACATACCGACAATCACTTGTACAGTGATCTACCATATTCCTCAGCGTCGGTTAAATGTACCAATCAAATGGGTCTCTCGTTATGATTTTACGTAATTTACAGGAATGTTTTCAGAAGAACGGTCGCGTAACAGCCCGTGTGTTTAGAAGAAACACGAAAAATATCGAAAATTAATTATGAGTTTCTGTGTTATTAGTTCCAATAGCTTAAATTGAAACTTTTGATAAATAACTTGAAAATGAAGGATTTTGTATTTGCTTTAATGTACGGAAATTGTCCCCGCAGTTTCTAAAAGTATTTTTGAAACACCCTGTATATATGAAATTATTAACTATTCATCATTTTATAATCTGTTCTTTGTAAGATGTAGATTGTCCAGCACTGGTTTTCCTTTTACTGTGAGATCTGGAGATGGTCATTATGTACCGAAATCGATAGTCTGACATTAATTATTTTGTGATCATTGACTGGAACTAAAGAAAGAAAACCCTGTTTATTATACAACATGCATATTTGTCTCAGCTTTGCAGGCACTGTTAATTTTTTTTAGAGAAACCCATTAGTGGTGTGTCTGTATTTCCCAGTATCTGTACGATTCTATGCAATATACCTTCGAACATGCGTGCATTTGCCAATAAGACTTCCAAAATTAGTTTCAGAGGTTATACTGCTAGAAGTAAAACATTCTTTCCTCTATCTAACCTAACAAATAAATTGCGAGTTATAGAACCTGCATTTGAAAGTTGGCATTGCTCGTTGATGCAAGTAAATACACAATAAAGATTAAGGCCACGTGATTTGTCTGAACAGGAGGTATATATTTGCATTGGCACCATCCGACTTTTTGTTGTAATGTAAGATTGTCGCACCATTGTAGCTGTGCATTAGTTTATCAAAGTTATCACTGGGCAAATTAAAACTGGTATCGAGCTGCAATGTTTTCTTGTCAGACATTGGTGAAGTTTCTAAGAAGACGCTGTATTTCCACATTAGACTTGATGAGAAGGAAGTGCTCTGGGTGAGCCATCGATAAAACATTAATCTGATGAGTCACATGATGTTTATTTTCCAATCTTCCTAATGTAGTTTGAGTCTCGGTTATTTGATGTGACGCAAAAATCGCTGTCCAGAGTTGCCCTCTTACTGACCTCTTGTAAGTCTTGTGTAACTGAATGGTTGGTGCTGTGTCTACAAATGTGTTCAAATGTGTGTGAATATTTAAGGGACCAAACTGCTTAGTCATGGGGTCCCTAGACTACACACATCAGATAGAGCACATCCACTGCTGTCAGATGTGTGTATGTTGAAAGCCAGCTCTGTACTGCTAGAAATTGTCAAAAGAACTACATAATACTACAAGGTACCACCGGGTGGTAGCAGTTTCTTACATAACAACAATAATGTAGGAACAGCGGTAAGCTATACACAGAGTAAAACAATTCGTTTATATCAACAACAAGCTTACAAAATTATTTCAACATTATACGGCATGCAGTGATTTTTTCCCCTCACACTGATCGAAAAATATTTAGTGAAAATAATATTCATTATCGTGCCATAATACAGTCTGAAGTTAAAATACAGCAACAACAAAAATAAATCATCTTAAGGAACATGAGAGTATGCGGAGTATAATTGCGTATATTACGATATTGAATATTGACAATATGCACAGAGGCCAGAGCTATGATTACAACTGGACAACGTTTTATACCACTTGCAGCAAGACAGTAACAGCAACAACAAATCAACATTAGACAGCGTAAAATGATCTTTAACAAATTTATTGAAGCTGTTAACATAATTATAACGAAAGTTGTAGTAACACACGATGTATCTCATAAAAGTCTTAATTGGCCTATGTCAATGCGGGAATTTACCTGAATTTCTGAGTAAAAATTTAGTTATTACACTTCATGAATAAAAATTTGCCGATGTTGCTTATATGATACGAACAAATTGATTAAAACGTAAAAGAGCCCAATTACATAACCAAGGAAATAATAAAACATTATGGGCAAAATAAAAATTTAGAGAAAGCCAATCGACAAAATAGATTTACATTCTAATAAAATGCGTGTAAGGTATAATGACTTGACAAGTAATCCAAGGTCTATGTTATAACCCGATTGAGGTAAGGATAACGTGTAGGCTACTAATGTGGATAACAATATGGACACAACAAGCTTTGCAATGATTTGTATTAAAAAGCCGGCCGAAGTGGCCGTGCGGTTAAAGGCGCTGCAGTCTGGAACCGCAAGACCGCTACGGTCGCCGGTTCGAATCGTGCCTCGGGCATGGATGTTTGTGATGTCCTTAGGTTAGTTAGGTTTAACTAGTTCTAAGTTCTAGGGGACTAATGACCGCAGCAGTTGAGTCCCATAGTGCTCAGAGCCATTTTCTGTATTAAAAATAGATATTTATGTAATACAAGGATGACGTGAATATGAAAGTTATAGGAACGAAAAACAAGTGCTTCCTAATGTATCGTATACAATAGTACGGTATGTAAACTGAGGTCTGGGTCGTCTGGACCTCAAGGTATGTGGGCTAGCGCCTCGTTGGAGGTACTTTATTATAAAGTCAATTATTGTGATAGTATAATATGTCACAAAAATACATGAATAAGAGACAGGAGATAAAGCATCCATCTTTAACATCATCACATTACAACATGGAACCATATGATAGGTAACTGGGGGTCTATGTCATGGTAGTGACGTACGTCCATCACAACGGCAAATTACAATCTTCAAAATTACTCGAATGCAACATCGTAGCAGCACATAATCTGATAGGTTCTCATGTTCATGGTTTAAGGGAAGTAAAACGGTTAACGATTAACGTGAAAGTGACTACAATTTTTGATATAAAATGTATAGAAGCTTGGATCTCGAAGTCTGGGAAAGTTTAAATATAAAATGTATTCGAATCACACGGAGTACAGCTCAGTTAAGTAGGTAACGAACCAAGTGGAGGGAACGTAGAGACAAATATTACTTACAGATTACAACTAACATGAAAGATGATTCTGATTACTAGTTAAACATTCGGTAAGGTTGTTGCTTGCTATCTAAGTGAGCTTATGGTTACAGTAGACAGTGACACAAGACACATTTATGATTATTAATTTAAACTGTCCATTTGATGCTGGAAATCTAGGTGAGCTCAGGTGTAGAACTGACCGCCGATAACAGTATATGACTTGATAGATATTCATGTTAATAGTAAAAGGGACTACAGCGCTTAAGGTTTGCAACTAAGGTGAAATTGAATTCGGACTATTAATTTAAAACATATACGACAATTTGGTGCTCGAAGTCCAGGTGAGCTTTTATACGGGAAATTGACAGGACCAAGTAGAGTATAAGTTAAACGAGAGGGTAGCAAACATAATCACGGCAAAGTCAGTGACAAGATTCAATAACGCTAAACGGCTAACGTCGGAACGATTTCAAATTATACATCTGAATACGCCAAAACTTGGTGCTCGAAGTCTACGTACTGTAAGTCAAGGTGTAGACAGTGTTAATCCAAGACGAAATAAAGCTCCAGCAAGTGGCTGGAAAACAAATTGTGAAAGGAACAGTAACAAAGAATTGAGACATGAAGAGCGATAACAGGCACACTGTGTAGTAATGTGGCGATGTTTAAGATGACGTGGTTTACCTCCTGTTTCTTGTCCATGCATTTTTGTGGCATGTTATATTAACTCAATAAATGGCCGTATAATACAATACTTCCAACGAGGTGCCAGTCTGCATACGATGAGGTGTAGATGACGTAGACCTCGGATTACATATCATACTATTCTATATTATGCATTAGGTAGTAATTGTTTTTCGTTCTTAATAACTTTCAAATTCACGACATCCTTCAATTACATATGTATTTCATATAAATCAATGCAAGGCTTGCTGTATTCACATTATTTTACACGTTAGTAGCCTATACTTTATCATTACCTCCATCGATCTATGATACTAGAATTTCCTATCAAGTCCTTATACTTTACACGTCTTTTATAGAATGTAAATCTATTTTGTAGAATGGCTTTGTCTACATTTTTATGTTGCACATAATGTTTTGTTGTTTCCTTGGTTATGTACTTGGTCTTTTTCACGTTTTAGTCAACTTTCTGCTTATTATGTAAGCAACACTGACAAATTTTAAATCGATTTCACGAAGTGTAATAACTAATTTTATACTTAGAACTAAAGGTAAATTCGCATATTGGAGTAGCCCACTTAATACTTTTATCAGATATATCGCGCTTTACCACAGCTTTCGTTGTAATTACGTTAACAGCTTTAATACATTTGATAAGAACGTTTTTACAATGTCTAACTCTTATTTGTTGTTTCTGTTGCTGTCTTGCTGCATATAATACACGATAATACACGATAATACCCCTAATACTGTTCTGCTGTCTTCTCGAAGATTTTGTAATTGTATGACGTCATGTATCTTAACATGTTTATTTTTGTATTATATATAAAAAGAAATGTATATGTATGTTGCTATTACTGTATTTTAGTTTCAGATTGTGTTAGCCCTTGATGCTGGTACATCTTTTCGAACGTAACGAAAATGCAAATTACTTTCACTAAATATTTTTCGATCAGTACGATGGAAAAAAGTTAGTGCATGCTATATAATTTTGAAATAATTCTGTAAGCTTGTTGTTGATGTAAACAAACTTCTTTACTTCCTATATAGCTTAACGCTGTTCCTGCATAATATGTTATTACGCGCGAGACTGCTGCCACCTGGTGGTAATCTGCAGTATTGTAAAGGTGAGAGAGGTTGGCTGTCTGGATGTGGCTGGGTTCTCCGTCGAAGATGGGGGATGTGGACAGCAGCAGAGGTGGGTCGTGGTGAAGATACAACACTTTACTAGTTCTTTACTAATTTATACGGTTCAGACACTCTTCTGATTGTGCACCATTCTCTGGCGTGGTCCAGAGTTCCCTCGTGATATTGCGGCGTCACAGGTCCAGGCGTTGGCGTATGGCGGGTGGCGTGCTCGTGAGACAGACCGTCTCCCGTATGCGAGGCGAGGTGAGCCGGCAGGATGCGCCGCGCTGCGGTCAGTGACGGCCAGCAGGTCTTCTATAATGCGGAAGGTAGCGTCGTTCCAGTGGCACGGCGAAGACGTCGCCCGGAATCGAAATCTCGACCGACTGTGAGGAGGAAGGACAGGCAGACGGCGCGGTATTGGCTGCCCGGGCTGGTCGGACAGGTAGAGGTCTCTCCTTCGCGGTCCGGTGGCGACAGAATTCACAGCGAGGATTCCCTGCTGACACGCGACAGGAGCCGAGTATGGCCCTGCTGTGCCCGAACGTGAAGTACTCAGCTAGGTGGACTTTTAAATGCAGGTTCCCGGCACTGAATTCCCGGACGGGCTGCGTTTGTGGACCGCTGCGAAACATCTGCAACAGGGCAGTAACCGGGGTCTGGCGTAATCGTCGATTACGCCGAAGTCAGTGGAGCCGGAGTGGCTTGTCCGCAGGGCATTGACACCCGGGACGGTATCGCGGAAGTCTTGTTGCTTCTGAGGGGTGCTGATCGAGAAGGAGCGACGACGGGCTGCAGCCGATGCCCGTGGCCTGTGGCCTCATTTCGATGTTCGTGGTCCGACGACACGGGAGCCGATCGTGCAGTTCTGTGACGAGCATCTGCTGTCTGGCCTCGTTGCAGTTCTGGACTCTGACTTCTGCTCAAAGTTCTCCTATAGTTTTGTCCCGTAATAGTATTATGTAGTTTTTTGACAACTTTCCGGCATTAGGGAGCCAGTTACCAACATACATACATCTGACAGCAGTGGACCTGCTCCATCTTATGTATTTGACTCCCTGCTGAAAAATTTATACCTTTTACACGGACGAAAAGAAATTACAACACCAAAAGATAATGTAAAGTAATGAAATTTCCGGAATACATTTCGCTAGTTAACACATTTCAGAGATTAACATTGCAAGAGCACAGTTAGCCATTGCAAATGTGAAATGCTGGTACAGTAATAACCGGTGTAAACGCCAGAATGTTGCATGCAGACAGGCAAACATGCATGCATTTTGTTGTACAGGTGCCAGATGTCAGTTTGTGGGATGAAGTTCAGCGCCTGTTGTTCTTGGTCGGTCAATACAGTGACGGTTAATGCTGTTCGTCGGTGAGGCTGGAGTCGTCCGGTGATGTCCCATATGTACTCGACTGGTGATCGAGCAGACCGAGGCAATATGTGGACAATCTGCAGAGCATGGTGCGTTACAACAGCGGTATGTGGGCGATCGTTATACTGTTGGAAAGCACACCGTGGAATGTTGCTGAAGAACGGCAGCACAACAGGGCGAATCACCAGACTGACTTATAGTGTTGCAGTCAGCGTGCGTGGGACAACCTCGATAGTGCTAATGTTGTCATAAGAAATTGCACCCCAGACCATAATTCCAGTTGTAGATCATATGTGTGTATCACGCAGACTGGTTGGTTGCAGGCCGTCATCTGACCTCCTCCTAACCAACACACGGCCATCAGTGGCACCGAGGCAGAACCAGCTTTCATTGGAAAGCACAACAGACCGCTCTGGCCTGACACCACTAAAAACGCAAATGGCGGTGCTTCGCAATCAGTGGAATGCACGATACAGGACTTGGAGCAGTCCTTGAAGTAACCGATTTGTGACAGTTCGTTGTGTCAATTTGGTACCGGCTGCTGGTTAGATTGCTGCTGTAGATGTAATAGGATGCGCCAGAGCCATACGCCGAACGCAATGGTCTTCCCTCTCGGTAGTGCCACGTGGCTGTCCCGAGTCCGGTCTTTTTGGGACTAGTGCCGTCACCAATCATGTACAGTAGTTACAATCCTGCCAAGTCTTTTTGCAGTTTGTCAGAAGGAGTCTCCAGCTTCTGGTAGCCCTATTACTTGACCTCGTTGAAACTCAGTGATATGTTGACAATGGCGTCTTTGTCACCTAAAAGGCATTTTTGACTAGCATCAACCCACCACGTCCAATCACAAAGTTGACTAACGCTCACGCCCGTTACTGTGTGTACTTAAAGCAAACCTGATTTGCATCCTCAAAGTGCCGCTACTAGCGCCGCTCTTATGCGACTGGTGCGAAATTTGAATGGACATCATCCTTCAGAAGTAGAAACACGCCTACAACTTTCGTTTGTGTCGTACAACTCCTTCTTGGTTTTGTGACTTTTCCGTTTTGTTGCATGGGACAGTCTTTTCTGTGAGGTAAACATTATGTTAGTCTTTCACGGTGGAGCCATCACAAACAATTTTAGTGCTTTCTTTTATGTAATAATTTTAGTTTCACAGTTTACTTCCATATTTTCAACGGCCATATGGCATTTTTCTGCACGTAGGGTCTTTTTAATTCACGCATCGGATAGTATGTAAAACTGAGTTAACGTTTTTCGGAAATTATGTATGATAATTGTAAACCTTGTAATATACAGATATGAAGGTGCAATATAACTTGGATGAAACTAGTAACCAGAATGTGTATCAACTGCGACTTGGGCAACAAATCTTCTATTTTGCAAGCTTTTTTACACTGATATAGAGATCGCATTCTAGCAATATCAGATAGTTACAAAATATGTAGACATTTTGGGCTGCAAAGAACGCTTCCAGAAACGTGCATTATTCTTAAACGTAGTCCTTAACGAACTTAATCGAATACAGAAAAAGAGGAAATAATAAATCGGACATTATTTAGCGGCCGTAATAAGAAGGCTGATCATGAGGCAGCGGAAATGTGCGGTAATGAAAATAACCAGAATGAGATTTTCACTCTGCAGCGGAGTGTGCGCTGATATGACTTCCTGGCAGATTAAAACTGTGTGCCGGACCGAGACTCGAACTCGGGACCTTTGCCTTTCGCGGGCAAGTGCTCTACCAACTGAGATATCCAAGCACGTCTCAACCCCCGTCCTGACAGCTTTACTTCCAACAGTACCTCATCTCCTACTTTCCAAACTTTACAGAAGCTCTCCTGCGATCCATGCAGAGCACTTTCCCGCGAAAGGAAAGGTCCGGCGATCGAGTCTCGGTCCGGTACGCAGTTTTAATCTGCCAGGAAGTTTCATATCAGCGCACACTCCGCGGCAGAGTGAAAATCTCATTCTGGAAACATTCCCCAGGCTGTGGCTAAGCCATGTCTCCGCAATATCCTTTGTTTCAGGAGTGCTAGTTCTGCATGTTTCACAGGAGAGCTTCTGTTGAGTTTGGAAGGTAGGAGACGAGGTGCTGGCAGAAGTAAAGCTGCGAGGACAGGGCGTGAGTCGTTCTTGGGTAGCTCAGTTGGTAGAGCTCTTGCCCGCGAAAGGCAAAGGTCCCAAGTTCGAGTCTCGGTCCGGCACACAGTTTTAATCTTCCAGGAAGTTTCAATGAAAATAACGTTTTTAAAATTTGTCCCTGGATTTGAAGGGTTTTGCAAGCATGGATGTATGTCAGTTCGTTGTTTGTGTGTGTGCGCGAGCGCGCTCCCGTGTGTGTTTGTGTGTGTGTGTGTGTGTGTGTGTGTGTGTGTGTAATCCACTGGATTATAATATTTAATGCTTGTAGCAAGGTCTGACACGAAATCTTCCTATCCGAAAAGCAATGGTTTTTTTATTGTATGACGTGTTCAATGAGTTCTGATGCACCTGCCGGTTTATACGAGAGCTAGTATTTCCAACTTCATCTCTGCACACAAGAACTGCACAAGACGAAGTCGCCGTATCGTTTAGGAAGCTTAGAGTTGGTTCAAAAGGTTTCGTAATCTCAGGTGGGATATTTCTCTGAACGACGTACACCACACAAACGTTCGAGCCCACCGCCACTTCCAGCAGTAGCGCCCATCATAATTTCAGTTTTCCTTTTGTCGTTTTTAACAGTGTAACATGCAGAAAGACCTGAGCAACTGTGATTTGATTTTTTTTTTCTTCAGTATAACCTAGGTTGCTCATAATATAAGAACTACTATACTCAGAGTATTAATAAGGCTGAGAAGTAAGCACACTGCAGGTTACAGGTCGGTCGCACCGATTCTTGCCACTTTCGGAACACATGAAATATGACATTTTCTCCATTTCAACATGAAACTGACCACTATTCTTAAACATGAAAACTCATTATTGTTTCGTTCATGTACTTGAGACCAATTTAAAGTTGCGGCTGGTTCATGATTTTGAAGCTAACGTCGGTATCGTCGGTGGTTGTGAAGTACTGTTGCATTTCCACATGGGGCCAGACAGATGTAAAACTAAATACGGTTAGTGCACTGTTAATAATGTAGCCTTACTGCTTTCAAAAAACATTAATTTTACAATGTTCTGTAGCTCGCCAACCTTTAAACCAGTACTCAGTTTTGCGTGTTTCTCTTGCATTTACATAAATCTCACTAGCAAATACAGTTAGATACTGACGTCTCATCAACATCGACTTCAGTGGAGATGGAGCAGTATCTCAATTGGACACAATGTAATGACGCGATCGGTTTATCTATTTTGTGGTGTGGAATAACTGTGCATAAATAGGGCCACTGTTGGTTAAATTACTCGAATTCACAAAATGATCGCTCCACTGTAACTGTCGCTGTTACAAGAATAACTGGGTCGTATAGTACAAACGCTACTAAATGACCGTTGTGTTTGCATTCAGTCTGATTGCTGATTATCGGACTACTCTTGGCTGATGTTTGTTAATGAGCCGACAGTAAATTTCTACTCACGTGAGCCCAGAAAAATTTAGGAACTAATCTAAGCAAATTTGATTCATACTGTCGTAAATGACTTTCCAGTCAATTATGATTATTCCAGGAACACGCATAAAACACAAACTGCAGGGTTTATGACACTGTACGTTGCGGTGTCGTGCTCAACGTACAGACCGTACAGCAGTGTCTCAGCTGTGTTACGACACAGAATAGTAAGGGGCAAGAAATTACCAGTTCTTATTAAAACTCGTATGCATTGTCACAGGCAATATCAAGATAAGCCAGAGACGGAGGATGAAGCAGGAAGCATACCGATGATAGCAAGTGGGGCGGGCCTTCGACACATTTTGACATTCTCTACCGGGTAAGAAATACGCACTCAACATAAAGAGGACTGAGTCAATAAACCAAGGGACAAGAGACAAGCATCTTCGTTAGCTCGTAAGACATTGTGCAAGGAACTCTATTTCTTACACAAGAACACGTAGCAAAGACCTGATACAACAGATAACAGTCCGTTAAGGAATGTAGCGAAATAAGGAGGACACATGCGGTTATTATGAATGTCATAGCCTCACACTATCTCTCTGTAAATACTCCAGTTTTCCAACTCTCATCAGTTGATCATTGTGATTGATGACATCCACAATAATAGCACTCGAGTCTACGATTCTACGATTACGGTACTGCAGTGGTTCTATGTCTTAGATGATCGAGCACAGTCTGTGAACTAGCAGAAGATGCACTTGAGATGATGGTCTTCACCTGATGAACTTCATACTGTTCGCTGCCTACCAGCTACTGATGGAGAAACTGACTGTCTTGTGACAATACGACATCGCGGATTGCTGCAACACTGATCTTCAATGCGGAAGCCAGCAATAGGGCACCTTGTGGTCCACACTCCTGGTAGCGAGGAGATCAAACGACCACATGACTACCAGCACCAGGTACATCGCTGATGGGTCATCAAAAGTCATTGTAGTGGGACCGAGGAGACTCCAACACCCAGTGCATGACCAAATTTCTGCGCCTACCAATCGGCCACCCGCTATGAATCTTAGGTCTCTAACGTTCTCGCCTGAGCGTGCAGATGCTGAGCTAACTAAACAGACGTCAGCTAAAATCCAACATGAATCTGAATGAAGCAGCAACCGAGGTTGGTGCGTGAGAGCATCGAATTGTAAACACAGTGAATAAATGATCGAATTTTAATAATGTTTTACTGGCACTGAAGACGCTTCACAGATTTCCAGCAGACATCCTGGTATCACAAAGGGATGTCTCCGCTTGGTCCCCTGCAGCTGTACGGAATTAAAGCGGAATCACTTCTGCCCTGACAGACCAATGGACCAATGGACTCAGGTTTTATGTTAATTACAGCTTCTCGTCCGGACCAGTTACATGCCTGCGTACAGTTCGCAGAGCATCTAGCTATAAACTCCACTGCCCTTCCATTTGGATTATCAGTACCACCAACAAAAATAGTTTCCTGACCTCTCATTTTATACATACACTAGCTGAGAAACCTGGCACTGCCCAGGTATTTATTTATTCCAATAGAGTTTCCTGACCTCTCATTTTATACATACACTAGCTGAGAAACCTGGCACTGCCCAGGTATTTATTTATTCCAGTCTTCTATTACTCCACCTCCTCTTCCCTTCTTTCCTCGTCCGTCTCTACCTTCCCTCTCCTTGTCTATCTCCTACTCCCCTCCCTTATTCTGTCTGTCCAGCTCCCCCGTGTGACGGTACAAACCCCCGTTCTAAATGGATAGTTCTAGTATGCAAGGTTTGCTTTGTGGAGAGCGAGTGCGCGACATGGTGCGCGATTCGCGGAAGCGCGTGGTGCGCCCGCGCGAGGTTTACAACGGTCGGTGGGATGTCTCTGCCGCCGGGCGGCCACGTGGCCCGCAGCTTGGGGCATTGTTTGGTTTTTCGCGCATAACACGAAAACTGTGTAACTTACGGTGAAGAGCGATGTGGCAGTGGATTGTGGTCAGCAATATGCACCTTCTGAAAGATCGGTCTTTATTTCAAGTCACGAGACGCAAAAGTTATAGTAACCTCAAAATCGTTTAATATCACGAATACTGAAAGATTCATAAAAATAGTAAATAACAACTTACAGGGATGAACGAGAACTCATTAAAAACGTTTCGTCATAGCGGATCGATTGCCGTGGTCATATGTTAAGATTCATAAATAATTAAGCCTATAAAGAGCAATAAACAAAGTTTGATGAAAAATTGTTTATAAAATTTAATAGAAAATTCATGACGTAAAGAACGGCACTATATAATATTTAGTTTGGCATCACACTTATTTTAAACTAGTTAAGTTATACTATACACTTAACTTGCCAATAGTTTTCATTGTTTGCAAATTATTATTAACATTTATGGCCCATAATTAATTAATTATTATAGATATGAACATTTAAGCAGCGCAATGTGTAGATCGCTATAGATTACGTCTAAGAACGGTGTTATATGCAGCTATATGTTAAAACTTTGCAGCACAGATGTCAACAAACAAATTTGCACTAAGTGGCGAAATTTTGCAAAAACTAAAACTTGATTTGCGGGCGATAGAATAATCCTTGAAATTAATGTAACATAGTAAATAAGATGTACTTTATAGCGCGGTTCCGAGGGTGTACTTATTTCTGTCGAGGGATGTATGTTTCAAAATTTGTAACCTTAACTGGTGATATTGGTACTTGGATAACCAAGGGGTGGACATCCGAGCCTATATAAGCGAGCAGCCATCTTGGCCAGAGGTCAGTCGTTGGTCAGTCGTTTTGGAGAGTGGGTGGAGAGCGACCCCCACTTGAGGGTGGCCCATGTGGTCGTTTGAGAATTTTTACTCTCGCCGATTTATTTCGAAAAAGAGTATTGTTTAATAGTGCAAGTGTGCAAGCATGTATTTGGTGAACTGGAAGTGCTACAATTATTTGTGTGAGTGCGAATTACGAGGTATACATCGGCGTAAGTGAACATGTGGCGATCAGTGATTTCGTGCCAAAACTGGTAGAACAAAGAGGACAGTGGGACTTGTGGTTCTGTTCGAATTGATAGAGAAATTTCCGTTTATAGCAGCCTACATTACTGCTATTGGGGGCTCGGAGTCAAATTATTATTAAGGTAAAACTGTAAACCGTCTCACCAGTGTTAATTTAATTGAGTGAAAGAAAAGGACAACTCCATTAAATAGTGAGTCAACTGTATCGTGAAAAACTGATTTTGCTACAATAATTGCCTAAATTTGGTTCCCTAGCATAAACTGTACTCATGTCTGAGTGAATAATTAATTCAAAAACTATAACAAATGCGCGGGTGTGGAATAGTGTACTAATGCACCAAGTGTGGAAATCATCCCCTGAGACTTACGTGTGAGCCAAAATTTGCAATAACATTTTTAAACCGACATTTGTATATGCACATTCGTGTGAACGCTTCAACCGCACTTCTTCCTTTATTTACCGTTCCGTCGCACCCGCCACTCCTTCTATGTCCACATCCTCCTCCGCCTCTCTCTTTCTGTCTCCCCATCCTTCCCTGCTTCTCTGTCTATCACATATTTATCACCCCAACACCATCCAATGGGAGGTTGGTGGCTTTTACCCCCGCAGTATTTCTTTCCATATAGTAATTAATATTGTAGCAAGTTTGCTTGAAATCGATCCACGGGCTTAGGACGAAATGTTGAACACATGCGTATGTAACATGTATTGCACACGTATATGCCCGATTGTCTGCTGTTTTGCACCATACGACTCCAGAAAGGATGTCAAATTATTTGTGGTATTCAACTGTGTGAAATGATCTCAGGCTCTGAAACACATTTACAAATTTATTGACTTGCTGCAGTGCTCATTCACGCGACTTGGCTGACACAATGAATGACACAAAGAAGAGTCAAACAGAATCTGATCCTTTTAAAAATGTCTCAGGTCACCTTAATACAGGAGATAAATACCATCAGGTCGTTCTCGAACATTTTTACGCTACCCCCTCTCATCAATACCTCCATCCTTATTATTAAAATTATAAGTCACATTCCTAACAAATTTGGGTTAAATTGCTCTAGATGTGGGTGCTGTCTGCAAAATGTGTGCGAACAGTCTCTAGTAAAAAATGAACATATTAAAACGTCTTGCCTAATGCATCAGTTTTATTGTATGAACAGCGAAAATGTAGTAAGTGAGAAAAAGTTTCGTAAAATGTTGAAAGTATGCGTAAAATTTATTGCAAGTCGGTAAGCGCTCTGATTCTCAAATATTTGATGTATCTAATCTGGATATTTTTGCTGAATGTTTTACGCTTCTTTCTCCCTCACAACCCCGTCCCTTCGAGAAGTAGGTGGTTCTTATCTCCATAGTGGTTCTTTCCTGATAAAAAGTGATATGCGTAGCAAGTTTAGTTGAAATCCATGCAGTAGCTTAGAAGGAGACGATGAACACGTATTCACACATCCATTTTTATAATAGCCTATACTGTGTACCCGATGTTGCTCCGGGATGTACTAGACCATCCCCTCCTTCCCCCAGTCTCTGTCCGTCACTACCTTCACCCCTCTATCTCTACCTCCGCCATCCCCTCACTCGGCCAAACTTCTTCACCTCTCCCACCACTATCTATCCATCTTCTTCCCTCTTCTCTCTCCTAATATCACGGCCACCCCAATAGACCGATGGTGGCTCTTATTTCCTTCCATATCGTAACTAATACGTTATCGAACACGGTTGAAATACACACATTAAAAAAAGTTTTGCATCTCCTCGGTTCCGAGAGTTCCGGAACCTGTACAGAAAATTAGAATAGAGATCAACATAAACATCATTTCCGCCCTTTTTACTGCTCATGAAAACCACACATTACATGTTGTACCACCATATAGCGAGACCTTCAGAGGTGGAGGTCCAGAATGCTGTACACACCGGTACCTCTAATACATACTAGCACGTCCTCTTGCATTGATGCATGCCTGTATTCGTCGTGGCATACTATTCACAAGTTCATCGAGGCACTGTTGTTCCACAATGTCCCACTCATCAACGGCCATTCGGCGTAGATATCTCAGAGTGGTTGGTGGGTCACGTCGTCCATAAACAGCCCTTTTCAATCTATTGGAGAACATACTGGCCGCTATAGTCGAGCGATGTCGTTATCTTGAAGGAAGTTATTCACAATATGTGCTCGATGTAGGCGCGAATTGTCGTCCATGAAGATGAATGCCTCGTCAGTATGCAGCCCATAAGGTTGCACTATCGGTCGGAGGATGGCATTCACGTATTGTACAGCCGTTACTGCGCCTTCCATGACCACCAGCGGCGTACGCCGGCCCCACATTATGCTACTCCAAAACATCAGGGACCTCCAGCTCGTTACACTCGCTGGACAGTGTGTCTAACGCGTTGCGTTCAGCCTGACCGGGTTACCTACAAACACGTCTCCGACGATTGTCTAGTTCCGGCGGAGGTTCGAGTCCTCCCTCGGGCATGGGTGTGTGTGTTTGTCCTTAGGATGATTTAGGTTAAGTAGTGTGTAAGCTTAGGGACTGATGACCTTAGCAGTTAAGTACCATAAGATTTCACACACATTTGAACATTTTTGATTGTCTGGTTGAAGGCATATGCGACACTCATCGGTGAATAGAACGTGACGCCAAACCTGAGCGGCCCATTCGGCATGTTCTTGGGCCCATCTGTACCGCGCTGCATGGTGCCGTGGTTGCAAAGATGGACCTCGCCATGGAGGTCGGGATTGGAGTTACGCATCATGCAGCCTATTGCGCACAGTTTGAGTCATAAGGCGACGTCCTGTGGCTGCACGAAAAGCATTATTCAACATGGTGGCGTTGCTGACAGGGTTCCTCCGAGCCATAATCTGTAGGTAGCGGTCATACACTTCAGTAGTAGCCCTTGGGCGGCCTGAGTGAGGCATGCCATCGACAGTTCCTGTCTTTCTGTATATCCTCCATATCCGAACAACATCGGTTTGGTTCACGCCGAGAAGTCTGGACACTTCCCTTGTTGAGAGTAACAAAGCCGACGCGATAGAACTATGATATTGACCGTCTAGGCATGGTTGAACTACAGACAACACGAGCAGTGTACCTCCTTCCTGGTGGAATGACTGGAACTGATCGGCTGTCGGACCATCTCCGTCTAATAGGCGGTGCTCATGCATCGTTGTTTAGATCTTTAGGTGGGTGTAGTTACATTTATGAACAGTCAAAGGGACTGTGTGATACAATATCCACATTCAACGTCTGTCTTCAGGTGTTCTGGGAACCGGGGTGATTTCAGCTGTATCTTTAGCGAATTCCTCCCTGCAGTTTCATTTTCAGGCACCTCAGTGTTGACGATGTCATATCCTCAGAACTACGTGTCGTACACTGATATAATTCTCTAGCTCGTTCAGTGTTATATGTGAAAACTGTCGCGAATATAGTTAGTAATAAAGAAATAAAAAATTAAAACGTCATCCTTCATACGCTAATTTTACCTCACAAAGAGCGAAAATGTAGTTACCGATAAGGATTATTCCTTTCATCATTTTGCGGGGGTTGTCAGCGAGAAAAAGTTTCGCAAAGTTTGAAATTATGTGTATAGTTCGTTGCAAGCGAGTAGGTGTTCTCTTTCTAAAATACTGGATAACTAATGTGTGAATATTAACGTGTTATGGGCTACACAACATTTTCACCCACAGCGCTCGTGTAAAGCGTGTTGGGGAGATGCAGAAAACAGTGCAGTTGGGTTAATGCGGAAACGGAGCGATTCATCCGACATCCTGAAGTGCATGATCATTGACTTTCGGGCCAAGCGTGGAAGCATTTCCGAGACGGGTAATTTGTAAACTGTTCGCGTGCAGCGTTGATTTAAAGTATACCGACGGTAGTGAAATGGCGCTGTCCAAAACTAGCGCCGATGCAACTGTGGTGCACCACGGACCATAGATGGCAGGTCTGAACAACGACTGCGTAGATGTGTACAACTGCAACTGATGAGCAACTGACCGCCCACATGAACCATAGGGCTACCAAATTATATCTTAAATGTCCGTTCAGAGAGCGTTGCTGCATTTACGCATCCGCACCAGGCGCCTGGATCATGCAACCAAGCTGACTACTGTTCGAAGGCTGTAATTTGTACGCTAATACCACAACTGGACTTCCAGTGAGTGCTGACAGGTGACCTTTTCATATGAATCACGTTTTATGCTCCGTCGGCGCGAGACCGCTGAAAGCAGACACCCTGCAAGAATCGTCGGAAGGATCCCGGTTTGAGGATGGAGCGTTATGGTCTATGGAATATTTTCATAGCATTCCCTGGGTGATCCCGTCATTCTGGAAGACACAGTGGATCACCAAAAGTATGTATCTGTACTTAGGGACCATGTACACCCCACATGTAGTTTCTTTCTCCTCGGCATCTACCAGCAGCGCAATGCAACGTGCCACATAGCTCGCATTGCACAGGCGTTCTTCGAAGATCGCCAGGATAAGTTTATCTTACTCCCCTATTCTCCAAACTCCCCAGATTTAAACCCACCTCAGTCGGGCTGTTTGCACCATGGTTTCTAAACTGAGGAACATGGTGCATCTAGTCATGGCACTGGAGTCAGCGTGGCTCCATAACACTGTCGATACTTTCCACAACTTCACTGGCCCCCATCCTGAAAGTCTTGCAGTGGTCTGTACTGCAAAGGATGGTTATTCAGGCTTTCGACAAGTCGTCACTTTAATGTGACTGGACAGAGTATTACATAAAGGTAATAGGTTCTCGCATCAAAGGTACATATGAAGAAATAATTACGTACATTGTTGTTCCATTACAATACATGGAGATGAATACTACCCGAGATCTGAGACAACTATCATGGCATTCTTCAGAGGTGAGCTATGAGAACTACAGAAAACTTAAAGTAAGATGGCCGAGGATAATTTTCCGTTTCTATCGAAAACTAGGCCAACTGCGTTACCTCGACGGTAAAACCCGGATTTATGGCCACCATATGTTTGTGATTCCTAATTACTTCATTTCAATAGTTCGACAAATAACACGTATAGTGCTTTACTTCACAAACGCTCTAGCAGTTCTTACAGAAATCTTCTGCCATTTCATAAATATCTCTTTTTTGACTGTCAAGTGTGTGAGCGCAACTGACTTTGGTTTTGATACGACTCAGATGACAATGAATGCCCTAGACGTACACTATCCAGCCGCATTAATGTGATCACCTATGAAAAGCCTGAATAACCAGTTTTTGCAGCACGAAACGTTGCGAGTCCTGCAGGAAGAGACTCAATGAGGTTCTGGAAAGTGTCGATGGGGATGTGGAGCCATGTCGACTGCAATGTTTTGCCCAGCTGCGCTAGGTTTCTGGCTTGATTTGGTTTAAAATGGTTCAAATGGCTCTGAGCACTATGGGACTCAACTACTGTGGTCATAAGTCCCCTAGAACTTAGAACTACTTAAACCTAACTAACCTAAGGGCATCACACACATCCATGCCCGAGGCAGGATTCGAATCTGCGACCGTAGCGATTTGGTTTAAAACCGCGGGATTTAGTGACCAAAGGAGTACGGTAAACGCACCCTGGAGCTCTTCGAACCACGCAAGTGGGATGCCAACTATGTGACACGTTGCATTGTCCTGCTGGTAGATGTCATGGTGTCGAGGAAAAACTAAGTGCATGTAGTGGTAGACATGGCCCCCAAGGATAGTTCCATACTTTTGTTGATGCATTGTGCCTTCCAGAATTATGCTGTCATATGGGGAACGCCAAAAAAAAAAAAAAAATCCACAGATCTAACGCTCGCACTTCAGGCACGGACCGTTCTGACGATTGTTACAGGGTGTCTGAGGGTGTTTACTTTCGTAAGTTTCACGCCGATGGAGCATGAAACGTGATTCATCTGAAAAGGTCACCTGTCACCAATCCATGGATATCCAGTTGCAGTAATGGCGGGCGACTTCCAGCCTTCGTTGTTGATGAACATGGGGAGGAGGGAGGGGGGGAGGTGCATGAACCGTGTGCCTACTGGGGAGGTCCATACGCAGCAATGTTCGCTCAACCGTCTTTAAGAAAATGCCTTTGGTAGCTCCTTGGTTCATCTGGGCTGCACGTGTATTTACCTGTGCACAAATTTTTGCAGCTGTCATTTACCACTGTCATCTACGCCCTGTGGCGCACCACAGCTGCGTCGGCGCCAGCATTGGATAGCACGATTTTGCCATGCACGGTATACTTTAACTACGGCAGCACGTGAACAGTGTACAAGTTTAACCGTTTTGGAAATGCTTCCAACCTTGGCCCGAGAGCCAATGATCATGCCCTTTTGGACTTCAGATAAATCGCCCTGCTTCGGCATTATGGCAACAACTGTTTTATGCGTACACCCAATACGCTTTATATATGCTTCACTGCTAGTCTGAACATAGGCGGTGGCCACATTTGTATGTTACTGTTATCGTTAGCCGCGCCGAGTGACTGCGCGGTTTGAGGCGTCACGTCACGCATTGCGCGGTCCATCCCAGGTCCGAGTCTTCCCTCGGGCATGGGTGTGTGTGTTGTTCTTAGCATAAGTTAGTTTAAGTTGTAAGTCTAGGGACCGATGACCTAAGCAGTTTGGTCCCTAAGGAATTCACACACATCTGAACATTTTTATTATCGTTATCACAGCTTCATCTAGACCTCTCCACGTATTACGATCCGACCACGTTGCTCATGTACGTCATTTACCCATCTCCCATTATGTCGTCTAACTACGTACGTATTCCGTGTGTGCATTTATTTATGGTGGAACATTTTTCTATTTAGCTGCTAACTGCCTCGTATGTAGTTAGTAATATTATCCCGAACAACACAGGAAGTTAGCGGCAATATTGAAATATATGAAGAAGAGGATGTTCCTCGATCACACCAACGATACCTTCGCCCAAGGAATCGTGCGAACTTGACTCATATTCCAGATGATGGAAATTGCCTCTTTTCACAAAGTTTTTGGAAGAAATGTCGGCATAACTCCAACATACCAGAAACTACGAGTGATGCTATTAATGTCCGCAATTTTTCCTCAGATATTCTTCTTCTGATGCTTAGAGCAAGGTCTTGTCTTTCTAAAAGGAATGACCCGTATTTCTAGATTGTTTACAATGTCGTTCTTACGACTTATAACGTTAAAGTTCTGTTCCGTTCAGAAAAAGGTGTTCTAAAAGTCTAGTTCATGATTCAGCAGATGATACTGACACTTGATATAAATTATTCCGCCGGCCGGAGTGGCCGTGCGGTTCTAGGCGCTACAGTCTGGAGCCGAGCGACCGCTACGGTCGCAGGTTCGAATCCTGCCTCGGGCATGGATGTGTGTGATGTCCTTAGGTTAGTTAGGTTTTATTAGTTCTAAGTTCTAGGCGACTGATGACCTCAGAAGTTAAGTCGCATAGTGCTCAGAACCATTTGAACCATTTTTTTAAATTATTCCATCCCAACTACAAAACATTAAGTTTCAAGGGTTGCTGTGGCTGGAGTACGACCTCTTGTTCAGAAACCTCATACAATAATGTTACACAACATGGAAAGCGTGGAGCTCGGCCTCCTAGATCTCTTGATATGAGCTCGCTGGACATTTTTCTGCGACGAGGTTTGAAATGATGATTTTATGAACCTCAGTGGAGTCGTTGCAGGCCTCTGCTGGTAATTGTGTGTGAATATCCAGAGTGCAATTTTCATTCTGGAGGAGACTGTGCCCTTATATGAAACTTCCTGGCAGATTAGAATTTTGTTCCCGACCGAGACTCGAACTCGCGTGTGGATATGTTTATACTACACGCGTATGTGAGCCGGTGGTACGTTTGTACCTTGTGTACTGCAGTGCTGCAGACAACCAGTTCAGAATCTTTATATGATTTGTCGTATTTTGTATTAACGCAAAAATATGGTTATTTTTTCAAACTTATTTTTCATAGCTTACCAGTCGTGGCAGATGATTTAGGTTGCTTTCTCAAAATTAATATTTCTTTCATTTTCTTCACACTTAAAAACAGTTTGTCGAAGTTTTCATACTTGTATTATCACATGTGGCTCTCGACGTATTGCCACAATGTCCTGCTCCCATGATACTCCGATAGGTTCTCGCACATGCGTTCCAATCTTCCAATTGTTTCTCTAGGCACCTAGAAGTTCCTTCCGTATCTTTTTGAAACAATCTGTCTTTTCTAGCAGCAGAATAATACTGGATGACACAGCTGTAAAACCACGAAACGATAGGCCATTCGCCATAAAGCTCCAATCGTTGTCGTGGGTGACTGTGAGAGATTCTTGTAATAACACTTCTTTGCTACCGTAAATTCGGCTGCGGCGGAAGATATAAATCGAGAGCCTGCGGAGAAGTACGTGACCGCAACCCGTGAAATATTGCCCTTCTCGCCCGGCCGCCCGGGGCTAAAACTTGCTCGAAATCTGTCTAATGCTTACGTAGGTTATGGGACGACGCATCACTATCTCCCGAATACTGAAGCTCGACGAGTAAAACGGCGATTCATTTTTATCCGAAGGCTTGTGATGTGCATGAATAACCCTGAAACTTCTTACTCGCGTATGTCGTAGTTGCATTCAAAGAGTTTATTTGTTACGAAAAAAACTTGTCTTGTTAGGCGCGTGTGTGATTAATACTTACACACGCTTATAATGAATGTAGAGATAGGTTTTGCTAACACTGAAGTACTTCGGGGTATAAATGATCAGTAAAGAAAGTAGGTCAGTGGAGATTCTAGGAAAGGCTATTTTGCCCCAGACTCGAAGAAAGGAATATCCTGAAGTAACATCCACGTGGTAGAAAACGAGCAACGCTTGTCTCACAAGCGACTAGCAACGAAGGGACTGTATCTCTTCCGTTATAAGGAGACTCCTTCTGTCAAGAGCTATCAGCCTCCTTGGACGGTAGAAGACAGGGCACCCTCTTGCTCTTGGGGTGGGAAACCAATCCTAAGGACGGATGAGCCAGAAAGGCCAACGGCATAGGGAAACCATCGTATTATAGACCCATGTGGTATCCTTAGACCCACTGGACTATGCTCTAGTAACGAAAGGAAAACTGAACGAAAGGTACGGAACAATGAAATCTTTAACAAAAAGAGAAGTATGGTAAACAAGCAAACAATGAATGTTAAATGAGTAGGGGAAGAAAGCGGTATGTGCAGAAGAGCTGAAGAAAGTTTGGATGGGCTACGTGAATAACACCAGATTGGTTTAGGAAGATGAAGAGAACAGAATGAAGGACATGAAGGTCCTACGATACTGAAATGGGAATTGAAGAAAGCAGTTCAGGAGCTCAAGCAAAATTAAGCATTGGTTTGTGACAGAATACTATCTGGGGCACTGAAAGTCTTAAATCCTAATTCAGTAGCCAGCTTGACTGAGGTGATAAAGAGAATTTATAACAAAGTTACTTGGACCCAAGGTCTACTTAAGACCGTTCTAACACATTTGCCTAAAATCTGCAACAAAAAATAATGCTGAGACTATAGAACAACTAGTTTTATCAGTCACGTTATAAAGGCTGTAGTGAGAGTCGTTCTAAGGAGAACTGAAAATAAAATTCAGGAAAATTTGGGTTCAGAAAAGGTAAAGGAAGAACAATGCTAGATGGCTGGATAAAGAGTACAAGGAATTGTACATTTATTCTATATACTAGGAGTAAACATTCGATAGCTTCAACTGGAGCATACTGCTGAGGATTTTAAAAGGTGCTGCTATACACTAGAATGAAAGAAGTGCAGTAAAGGAGATGTACACAAAGTAGAAAGTGATGGAGTAGGGAATGAGGAAACGGAAGATGTGAACATTAAAAGGTGTGAAGACAACGGTGCTCACTGTCACCGAAACAGTTCAACATGATGTATGTGGAGAAGAACTCATAGCTGAAGCCATAGGTTTATTGTAATTGGAGGAGAGAGGATAAAACCCATAAAATATGCGGATGATCCAGCGCTGCTAGTTAAATGAGAAGAGATGCTACAGCAGATGTAGAGTACAGTAAGAAGGGGCGAGGCGCATGCAATGAAGGTAAATATAGGAAAGGGTAAACTGACGCGACTTGGAAAGAAAGAAGAGCCAGTTAACCTATTCTTAGACGGAAAGAAGATACAACAAGTAAAATCATTCATTTACCTGGGAAATTTAGTTCAAATGGATCAAATGGCTCTAATCACTATGGGACTTAACATCTACGGTCATCAGCCCCCTAGAACATAGAACTACTTTAACCTAAGGACATCACACAACACCCAGTCATCACGAGGCAGAGAAAATCCCTAACCCCGCCGGGAATCGAACCCGGGAACCGGGGCGCGGGAAGCGAGAACGCTACCGCACGACCACGAGCTGCGGACTGGACCAGGACACGACTAGAGATTCTCCAGTTGTAAACCGCCATATGACAGATATATTAAATAAGAAGAAAGGCTTGATTCGTATTCTCAGAATCAAACAATATTTGTTATTTGAAAGTGGCACGACTATTTAATTTATATTGTAAAGAGTGCGTTCTACTTTTGTTATCTGTGTGTCGATTTTCAACGGTGTTTGATTTATGGTATACAACCTCTGTGTTCGATAAGGAAATAATCACATTCTTCTTAAAAAGTTATTTGCCGAACTAAAAACATTACGCTACACTTTCAGCATGTGAATTAAAATAAACAATTGAGCAAAGAAAGATCATGGATCATCGTACGTAAGATAGTAATGAGCAGCGTAATCATTATTCTCCATTCAATTAACAGGAAATCAGCTCAGTGGATTTTAATTGATAATTTAGTGTAACTCCCTTTCAATAAGGATGACATTAAGCAGATATAAATACGAAATAACATGTCGGTAGTAATGTCAAATTACCGTCTGTGGACGTATCGTTAAGCTCCTATGCGCGCGTATAAGATGTTAACTCTGATACTGACAAATTACCAAAACTGGCAGAAAGCGATGCCAAGAGTGCGCAGGGAGTCCAAGGCGAGGAATGGGCCACCTTAGTGACTTTCTCTCAGCACACACGTCCAAGTTCCAGTTGTTGACCGTAACTAATCAGTGATTCATGGAGTCATCTAAGTTCGACATCCGCTTTCAAACAACGTTACTTTCTTCGGAGAACTTGGGAAGTCGACTCCGCTGCTTGTCCTCACGCACTCAACGACAGAAACTTTTAGCGGGTCGATGAAAATGCTACACGCTTGTCATGGCTATTCGCAAAGAACTGCAGATTTCCCGTTGCCTGAGAAGTAAAACAGCAAATTCTCAAGAAATAGTCTTAACATAGCAAACACCATTACTATTGTTTCACTACTGTGTGGTTTCGCGTGACGATTTGAGATATGTTATAAATGTACATTTTATTTTTGTAGCTTATCGTACGTATATATTATTATGACTGCATGTGCGCTCTCAGGCAACGACTATAAGTCCTTCCCAACCAACATCCATATGTTCAGTTCCGTTAGAGATTCATATAGAGTGAACTTTGTGATATTTATTGGTATTATGCTTCTGTCAACTCAGCATATTTAATATATTTCCTAAGTGTCCAGAACTACGGCTTCAGTAGCCTTGTATTGGGGTTGGAGCCACTCTTAAGTTTCATATGTGGCCCATCTTCTGAGGCTGTGAGAAAGACTTTTTATCTATCGCTTTACCTTTGGTTTTTGTGCGTTGAAAAATAGATATTTAAAAGAGTTAAGTGCCCAGGTGTGCATGTCTGTTACTGAGAACTATGGCATCAGTGAGCCTCGTGTTGGGGTCGGAGCTGCTCTTAAATTTCATATGTGGCCCATCTTCTGATGCTGTGAGAAAGATTCTCATCTATCGTTTTACCTTTGCTTTTCGTGTTTTCAAAAATAGATATTTAAAAGACTGTTCTTTTCTTTACCAGGTGTGAAAAGGTAATTTAGTGCACGTTCTTTGGGGAGTATGATTTGAGCCTAGTTGCGGCTGGTTTTATACTCTGTTCCTTCTTGAATTCGCAGCCGTCCATTATGGGATACATGGTTTCTACAACTGTTCAGCCACCGCAAGAATTCTCATACTGGCAGAAAATTTTTTGCTGTGTGTCTCTCAGTTTCAGGGAAAAGGTGCTGAGAGGTCATTTAGAAGAATAACTGTTTTATTAGAATATGTCACTGGGATGCAATCTGGCGGGAATGTTGATATCTGTGCATGTGACGTTTCAGTACCTGCTCAAATGTGTGAGTTTTGTCCTGTATAAGATACAATAACTTTGAAGTGTGTGTTTAATATCGCGAGGTGCAGCAGCTACATAGCAGGTTTTGGAAATAAAGATTGCTGGCGATAGAAAGGAGATTGGACATAGTTACCTTTGTTATTAATTAATTGATGGATATTATGCTGATACAATTTAATGAAAACCATTTCTCACAAGTCCCTCAAAATGTATCAGGTCAGAATGTTTTCAGAAGAGCCATCTTTTTTCCAAGGCAATCAAAGCAAGACACTTGATCTTTCTCGTATATTTCGTTGATGGTATATAATGCCGTTTATCTATGTTGTATCAAGTTTTTCCGATTAAGACAATCTTGTGAGTTTGGGTCATCAAAGTGAGTCTCTTATTCGCAGGTGAGCTAGGTAAAGTGGGCCGCCTAGAAAGATGAAACAAGTCTTTTGTACTACGATTCGGTTTTATTTCACAATTCTGGTGAAAAACAGCGGTAGTTATGGTCCACAATTTTCAGTATCTTCTGTCGCTGATGGAATAGGAAACTATTTGTGTTGAACTGTGTCTGTAAAGTAGCAAATCTGAATCTGACATTAGAATAAAAAAAAAGAAAAACTCGGGGAGGTTGTATCATGTTTTGATAGTGTGCGGCACACATCAGCATCTCTGTCTACGTGACTGCTCCGCAGTTCACACTTTGGTGCTTCGTAAAGGGTTCATCGAACAACTTTCAGACTATTTCAAAAATGGTTCAAATGGCTCTGAGCACTATGCGACTTAACTTCTGAGGTCATCAGTCGCCTAGAACTTAGAACTAATTAAATCTAACTAACCTAAGGACATCACAGACATCCATGCCCGAGGCAGGATTCGAACCTGCGAACGTAGCGGTCGCTCGGCTCCAGATTTAGACTATCTCTCTACCGTTTTATACCCGAGTAGCATGTGCGAAAAACGAACGTTTAAATCTTTGCGTGCGAGCTCTGATTTCTCTTATTGTATTAGGATAGTCATTTCTGCCTAAGTAGTGGGCTCCCTATGTAGGTGGGAGGAGAAAGTTTGTGATTGAAACATCGTGGAAAGATGTCACAAAACGAGAAACGATTTCGTTTAAATGACTGCCATCCCAACTCGCATATCATATACGCGACATTTCCTCTCATATTTCGCAATAGTACAGCTGTCTTCTAATTTTAATTTCAAATAACCCTGGTAGCCAGAGGCATGTAAAAACCTTCTAGTACCTCGATTATATCTTTTAGCAGTTTTAACTGTCTGATTTTCCATTCCAAATTAATTCTTTCTTGCATATTGCTCTAGTCTACCGTGTGTGCATTATCATCCGTATAGCCTTTAAAGAACCCTAAATTTATATTACGCAGCAAAGGGATGCTACGGATACAATACGAACAAAAGGAGACGAAATCCACATCATGTAATCGGTTTTATTCATGGTGCGGGGATTTGGTAGAATATGGAAATATGTGACAGCCTTGAACATTTTGAAGTTAATTACGATCAAAAGAGGAGTGTACTACAATAATCTGGATACTCATACAAAGCGCATCAAACATTATCAAATCGATATTGAAAGAAGACTGGACCATTAACATATATAATAATTATATTCGGCGAAGTCTCTGCTGAAAATAAGAGAAATCAGGGCTCGCACACAAAAATTTAAGATCTCGTTTTTCCCGCGCGCCGTTCGAGAGAGGAACGGTAGAGAGACAGCTCGAAGGTGGTCCACTGAACCCTCAGCCTGTCACTTCATTGTGAATAGCAGAGTGATCACGATGTTGTAGATGTAGATGTAGATGTAGATATAGGTGTAGGAATGCTGAGGTGCGTGACTTATAATATAAAGGATATGACAACTAGAAACTTCACAACAAGGAGACTAACTCTGTTTTTTTTATACACGCACTCAAGCGCGTATAGAGATTTTAAGAATTGTAGGACCTTATCTTCATCTCATGGAACCATCCACACAAAAAACAAAGGGAGTGAGTTACAGTGGAATAGGATGCAACATCAGAGCTTTCACACAAAGGTCATTAAAGCGAGTATCTTCATTTACATCGGGTGCCCGTCACACATAGAGAGACTTGTTCTGTGCTATTGATTGGTGCTGCCCATGAGCACGAAATAGCTACTTTCATCACACATGCTGATCACAGGACACGAAGGTTGAAGCCCCATGGCCTGGAAACGATTTAAAACCCACTATAAAATTAACTGAACTCTGTCAAATAGTACAGAAGAAATCGGTGTAACTCACAAATGTAATGACAAGGAAGGGAAATGGACAAATATTGAAGAGGGCTAAAATAGACCCCTTTCAATAGTACGAAACGAGCTTCCCTTCTTGGAACTTCCTCGATGTCTTCCATCAATCCTATATCTTATGGATCCAATAGCGCACAGATAGACCAGTAAGAAAACGGACAAACTTAGTGTAGGCAGTCTCTTTAGTACATTTCTTGTATCTCCTTATTGTATTACCAATGAAACGCAGTCTTCCTTTGCCCTTTTCCGCAACATTTTTTTATGTTATTCCTTTCAGTTGTTCGTAATTGTAATCCCTAATTATGTAGCTGAATCGATAACCTTTAAATACGTTTGATGTATCGTGTAATCGAAATTTATCGGATTCCTTTTATTACTCATGTCGAGGAACTCACACTTTTTATTGTTTATAATCAGATTCCATTTTTCGCACCATACAGATATATTGTCTCAATTATTTTTCAATTGGCTTTGATCTTCTGTTAACTTTACTAGAGGGTAAATTACAGCATAATCTGTCTTCCGTGGGGAGCACCAGATATCGCTTCCGTCTTAGTCCATTATTTATCGTCAGTTACCACGAACTACGACCTTCGTGACAGGAATTTACGAATCCAGTCGTACAACTGAGAAGATGGTGAGATGATTGCGCTTTCGATGAACGGTGTTAAAAGCGTTCTGGAAATCTAGGAATATGGAATCAATTTGAGAATCTCTGTCGAGAGCACTCATTACTTCGTGTGAATAAAGAGCCAATTGTGTTTTAGAACAACGATACTCTCTGAATCCGTGCTGACTGTGTGTCAATAGACCGTTTTGTTAGAAGTAATTCATAAGATTCGAACACAGTGTAGGTTCGAAAAGCCTACTGGAAATTCCTGTCAGTGATGAGGGTCTATAATTCAGATGATTAGATGTGTTCTCTTTCTTGTGTATTGGCGTGACCTGAGCGACTTCCCAGCCTATAGGCAGGAATCTTTCAGTGAGCGAACGGTTGTATACGATTGCGATATGTGGGGCTATTGTATAAGTATACCCTCAAAAAAACCTAACAAGTACACAATCTGGACCGGAAAACTTGCATTTCTTAAGTGTCTCAAATTGCTTCGCTACACTTATCTACTGTTGAGTTACTCGTGTGGGAAGCTGTTCTTGATTTGCATCCTGGAATATTTCCTGCGACTTCTTTGCTGAAGAAATATAAGATAACCGTGAGTAGTAACCCCGCTTTAGTAGCGCTGTCATCCGTAACATTACCACGGCTATCGAGCAGTACGGGGTTTCATTTTGTGTTGCGAAAGATGTATTTTAAATACGACATGAATCTCTTCGGACTTTCTGCCAGATATCGAGGTAGAGTTTCGTTACAAGCATCTCGCATTGGAATCTGCTACAAGAATCTCGCATTGAAGTCCGCCCTACATTTGTAAAACATCGCGAATCTTGGAAATTTTGCGTTATTTTAAATGTGGCATGCGTTTTTTATTGCTGCTGCAACAGTATCCTGAACTCGTTTGGTTTGGTTCTGTCTTCTATTAATTTACTTGAAGTGAATTTCTCAATTGCCGGCAATAGCATTTCTTTGAACTGAAGCCACGTGTGATGTACGCCTACAGAATTACATTTTAAGGAACGGAGACAGTCTCTTAGGAGTATATCAAGCGAATCTTTATCTGTTTTTTTAATAGATATATTTTGCGTTCTTTTTTTATTTGGATGTGATGGTTTTCAGTCACACTAAAACGACCTTGTGGTCACTTTTAGTCCTGATTCTCCCCATTAGCTACCAAATATTTGGTACTAAGACATCTAATATTTTATGGCAGGCATTTACACTTCGAATGGGCTCCTCAACTAACTGTTCGAAATGATTTTCGGGAAAAGCATTTAGTCAATTTAGAACTATTTTTTATGCCTACCACCGATCTTAAACATGTATTTTAGCCAAAATGTTGAGGGCAGATTGAAATCAGCACATAACTCGGGCACCTATTCGGAACGAGACCCAAATTTTCTTTGAACCTTTCAGCAACTACACCATCGGGGTCTGGGTTGGGTGGGGGCCAGGGGTTGGAGGGGGGTGGTCGGTAAAGGAAATGCATTATTAATTAATTCCGGATGTCAAGTGTAATCTCTACCCACACAGACTAACAGCAACTATCTACTTCAATTTTACTACAAAATAAACTACTACCAACAGCAACAAACAGGCCACTACCAATTGAATTTAACCTGTCCTCTCTGAACTAATTAATGTCCTTGGAAGAAACTTCGACTGAACTTACCACTGGCTTTAGCCAGCTTTCAGTACCTATAACGATGTTAGCTTCAGAGCTTTCTATTAGCGTTAGGAGCTCTAGTCCTTTTGCAACACAGATACGACAGTTTACAACTATAATTCCGATATTTCCTATGTCTGACCTCTTCCTGTGTTTGACCTGGGCCAGTTGGGACTGAACCCCTGTTTGTACCTTTCCAAGACCCTCAGACTTAAGAAAACTGCCTAGTCCACTCCAAACAGCCCCCACGAATCATGAAGCCGCCTTCAGTGTGTATTGGGTCCCTGAGCTATTAAGCGGAGCCCGACACCACACCCCTCGAAGGCAAAACTCAAGGAAACTGCAGCCTACAGTGTTGCGGAACCGTCTGAGCCTTTCACTCAGACCTTCCGTTCGGCTGTGTACTAATGGTTCGTAATCTGCCCTGTCAACGACGCTACAGATAACGAGCTCTGCCTTCATCTTGCTAGCAAGACTGACCACCGTTACCACTTGATAGTCTCCGGAAACCAGAATCTCTCCACATCCAAAGTGACTCACATCATTAGTACCGACATGAGCATTCACCTGCAGTTGGCTTTTGGCATCTGGAAGAGCCCGTTCCACAACTGGGACGACACCTCTCGATATCTCTTCCTTGGCAGCGAAATCGCTAAGTGATTTCGTCACGCGCCTAACATTGGAGCTCCCATCCACTCTCTGTGAGTGCCTGGTGCTTGCAGTTTTTGAGGTTTTCACTGAAACGAGGTAAAAGAAGACTGCAGGTAGTTCAGGGTCTTCATCAGCCACTGATAGCTCCTTAAACCTGTTTGTTATACAAACTGGACGGACTTTTCGATCAGTTTCTCAGGAAGTCTTTCGCTGCCTATTACACTTTGAAATGATCTCCCACTCGAGCGCAGGTGAGGGAGTCAGCCGTAACGCGGGTAGTAATGGGGCCGGCCACAGAAGTGGACGGATCGGCAGTCAAGTGGGACAGGCTGGACGTCTCTTGGATCCACACATCGAGCCCTCACAGTTACGCTTATTGGCAACAGCCTCAGACTGTGTGACCAAAACCAGCACCACGTAGAGCTACTAGTGTGGACTACCAACTCAGCTCGAATCGCGACACAACACTCCCAGCCCCGATCTATTCTAAATATGGTGGAAATCTGTGATACACAAACACGCAAGAAATGAAAGATAAAACTTTAAAAGCACGCAGACGAATTTAAATGTGACTCGCTGCTACTTTAAAGCTCGTAAAGTAATGTACAAGAAAACGACTTACTCTCCTGGTGCTGTCCGTGCAGAGGTAGGCACCTGAAACGAATGTTGCAACACGTTCTATGGTTTGGAGAAAACGACACTGTGATATACTAGACGTATAAGAAGAGTAGTGCGATTGGGCTTTAAGGGCGCATTGTTTGCTTGTTTATTGAAATGGTAGTTCGTTTGACTTGAGGAATGAACCATTCATGACACTATTGACACGTACGTTTTCAAGTAGCAGTTGCTGTCATCGACAACGTTTTTTAGAGAGAATTCAGTACAACATGAAATGTGATAACAGAGGAGGAGGATATTAGAGTTTAACGTCCCGTCGACAACGAGGTCATTAGAGACGGAGCGAAAGCTCGGGTGAGGAAAGGATGGGGAAGGAAATCGGCCGCGCCCTTTCACAGGAACCATCCCGGCATTTGCCTGAAGCGATTTAGGGAAATCACGGAAAACCTAAATCAGGATGGCCGGAGACGGGATTGAACCGTCGTCCTCCCGAATGCGAGTACAGTGTGCTAACCACTGCGCCACCTCGCTCGGTGTGATAACAGAAATAAAGAAGAAACGACACGGAGATATGATGGAACCGTAACGGCTCAGACATGTTACACAGTGGTGGTCACCATATTTCTATAGAAAAAAGAAAAAAAGTATTTGTTATGAGAAGAGTAATGTCCATTTAAATGTATCACCAGACATCACTGCACAATCAACAAGCATATAGCTAAAGGATAGATCATCATTACAAAACAATTTTGGGGGAATAATCTCTCTTGAAAATGTTTATACTTAGAAAACAAGAAGTAACGTATAAAAGATAGGCAAATATTTGGTGATACCAATGGATGTCACAGCCCAAATTAAGAATTTTGGTACAGCATTAGAAATAGCTAAAACTGAATTCGCAATACAATAAAATCATTAAAAACTTTCGGCTGATCATCTTGTACTTCGCGAGTAGCATGATTTCCTATATATTTGAACATCGTTCAAGTTTTTCAGTTTTTCTCGTAAATTACTGGCAACAGGAACAACTGGAAAATACCTACGATTAACTGTCAGGAGATACCTAAAGTAGAATGACCTCCGAAAACTAACTGTTGCAAAACCAGGCGCTGTGCTGACATTCAGTAGGGGAATATTAAGGAAATGTAATTGATCCACGAAAGAAGTTACTTAAAAAGTTCTTGTTCGACAGATTCTTGTATTTTCATCACCAGCCTGGGATCATTCGCGAATGGAACAAGGAAAATGATAGTGCTAGCAAGTGTATCCTCCGCCAAAGACTGTAAGATGACTTACAGGATACAGATGTAGATTCTTGAGTCAAAGATAAATTTTATTATGCGCCAAGCGAGTTTGTTCAGCGGTTAAAACATAGGATTTTTGTGGCAAGAAACGGTTATCGGGTCTCCACTGTAGCACACCGTTTTTTACTATCTCTATGTCCAATCTATCATTTGTCTTACTTCCTCTCCTCAACATACACGCCATATTGTCGTCTGTTTCTAGTAAATAATTTGCCACTCACAGGCATAGACACTGCACTCAGTCTCATACACTTTAAAAAGTTCTCATAATTTTTGTAGAGAAATTTGTAAATAATGACAAAAATAAATAAAAAGAATGATACAAAGTAAGCGTGCGTCAGGAAACTGGAGAACACGCCCGGACGTGTGTAGGCTGCTTAGCAGCAAATCCTAGCATCAGCTCTCTGGCCTCTGGCCGGCTCATGCATATTTACAAGCTTCCGAATTAATATGCCCAGAATTTTATGTAAAAGCAGCCACGCTTCGGATCTTAACAATCCACGAAACTCTCGCGTTCATACAGCATTCATCTAACGTTGTGAACTACCTCATAGTAAAATCTCTTCATTAAACACCGAAAGTGAGCTATAGACAGTAATACGACGTAAATGTATTGCTAACAATCAAAAACAATTGTGTTTAAGCAATGTTTTTCTACGAGCAACAAAAAACCTAAAATGCTAGTTCAAATTTAAAAAATTCTTTTCTCTGATTCATTAAGACATAGTCTGGGTATTACACTTTCTTAAATTACTTTTAGTTGTGTGCCAGTAACAGACACACACACACACACACACACACACACACACACATACACACGTGAAACTAACTCATATACTGTTATGATTGTGCGTATAAATGTAATTAATTTACTGCCTGCACAATATAAAAGGAGCAAGATGATACAAACTGTGAATACATTGCCGTATATCGAGCACAAACAAATGTCATGGAATTTTCTCCTCCCGTAACTGTTACTAAAAATCGTGTATTCCGCTTATCGACATAAATATAAATGAGAGGACGCACAACACGCGAAAATAATGAATTAACTTCTATAGCTGCTGCATAGTAACCATTACGAGATGCGTGAGTTTCAAAAAATTTTTAAAGTCCTCTCACACTTCAGATATTAAAATATCTCCGTCAAAATATCGAAATTGATTACACCCTATTTCTTAGAACCAACACCATCGTTTCAATGCAAAAAAAAAAAAAAAAAAAAAAAAAACACCTAGCAACCGGCTCTCAATGAACAGAAAAGCAAAGTTGTGTAACATAAAATCATTGCATCCATTGGCTACTTAAATACTGAATCACATCCGTAGTCAGTATTTTCATAGAAATATTTGAGAGTAACCAAGTCCACATTTACGAAGGTGAACGACAATTGGATACAGCTGAAGATAAAGAAATGTAGGTTACGAGTAAAACGTAAGGTACGATTCATCGGTAGGATAGTAGTAAACTGTAGCATTACTACGAAAGAGAGTGCTTATAAAACACATGTAAGTTCCATACTTGAATGTTGCTCCAGTATGTGGAACACACACCGCTCCAGACATCACAGATTATACAAAGGAGGCTCGTTCTAAGCGATGCACGTGTAACAGAAATGTTGAAAATCATTAAGTGGCAAATCCTCTAAGAAAGACGTCGAACAGAAACCATATTACCAAGCAGGACCTACAAAATTTTTGTCCCTTACTCATTTCATTCTTCTCACGCTCTATTCGTGAACAGGACAGGGAGAAATCTTCCGTAACATACTGCATAATACGAAGTAAGCTCTGACAAACAGGCTTCTGCCTCAGATTTTTCGCAGACTTTTAATTGTTTTCTGACATATCGCCAGCACGAGTAGCTGGCACTGTCAAAGCTTCACCCTCCATTGCTGGTCGTGGACTGGAGTCGAGCTCGCGGCCACGGATTATACGATGAGGTCACAAACCGTCACGGGATAGCGATATGCACATATTCAGTTGGCGGTAGTATAACGTACCGTACAAAACGGCAGTGCATTGGCGGAGCTGTCATTTCTACTCAGGCGATTCATGTATACAGGTTTCCTACGCGATTATCATAGCACAACTGGAATTAATAGACCTTGAACGCGGAACGGTAGTTGGAGCAAGAAGCATGGACCATTCCATTTCGGAAATTGTTAAGAAATTCAGTATTCCGAGATCCACAGTGTAAAGAGTGTGCCGAGACTAAAAAAATTCACGCATTACCTCTCACGACGGACAAAGCAGAGGATAGCGGCCTTCACTTAAGACCGAGAGTAACGGCGTATTCTTAGAGTTGTCAGTGGTAACAGACAAGCACCACTGCGTGAAATAACTGCAGAAATCATTGTGGGACGTACGACGAACGTATTCGTTAGGATAGTGATGTGAAATTCGGTGTTAATGGGCCATCGCAGCAGACGACCGAAGCGAATGCCTTTGAACAGCACGACTTCGCCTTCGGTGCCTCTCCTGTGCTTGTGACCATATCGTTTGGACCATATACGACTGGAAAACTGTTCTAAGATGAGTCCCGATTTCAGTTGTTATAAGCTGATAGTTCAAATGTGGCGCAGGCCCCACGAAGCCAAGGACCCAGATTGTTAACGAGGCACTGTGTGGTCCAACTGAATCAGCTGAGGCTATTTGCTACCTTTCAGTGACTTCACGTTCCCAAACAACGATGGAATTTTTATTGATGACAGTGCGCCATGTTACCAGCTCACAATTGTTCGCGACTGGTTTGAAGAACATTCTGAAAAATTCGAAGAAATGATTTGTCAACCCAGATCGCCCGAAAAGAATCCTATCGAAAGTTTATGGGACGTAATGGAGAGATCAGTTCGTGCACACAGTCCTGCATAGGCAAAACGTTTGGAATTATGATCGGCCATAGAGGCACCATGGCTCAATATTTCTGCAGAGGACTTCCAATGACTTGTTGAGTTCATGCGACGTCGAGCTGCTGCACTTCGCCGAGCAAATTGTGGCCCGACACGATATTATGACGTATCCTATGACTTTTGTTACTACGAATTTATATGGGTGCGCGTTCGCTCCAAGTCGGTTGTAAGGAACAGACACGTTGTGGAACTATGCATATGTAAATCACACGTATTGGATCACCACCCCTGTGACTGACCAGCATCTCTGACTTTAGCCCAGACTGTCTAACGGTTAGGTTGGCACTACGAATTCACCACTCTGCAAAAAACTCTGCTTACACTGGAGCAGTTTTCAGATCACTCGCTTTCTTCCTGTTACTCGCACACGCACCCCGGAAAAGGTTAGCAGGAAAATAGGCTGTAATAAGAAATTAAATGAATAAACATGGACACACTCCCCTTTTGCCAGAGGCTAAGTGCTGATGCTGCAGTGAAAATACAAAAAAAAAAAAAAAAAAACGTTCAAATGTGTGTGAAATCTTATGGGACTTAACTGCTAAGGTCATCAGTCCCTAAGGTTGCTCACTACTTTACCTAAATTGTCCTATGGACAAACACACACACCCATGCCCGAGGGAGGACTCAAACCTCCGCCGGGACCAGCGCCACAGTCCATGATTGCAGCACCTGAGACCGCTCGGCCAATCCCGCGCGGCGCGAAAATACAAGCAAGTGTGTTAGTCGCTGTCAGCACCTCAGTCCACCAGCCGCAACTAATATTTATGAAACGAGTCTTATTGGCCTCTTTCACTCTGATACGGAAACATAGTGCAGCAGAAAAAAGGGCCAACTACATCCAAAAGGAATTAAAACAGAGTAGAAAATGGTGACAAAGGTAGCTGACAAAGCAGGTAGAGTCGAGGGCCCGCCAGACACAGCATGTTGTGGGAGACGCCCTAAACCTAACCGTCCTGCCCCTGCCCCGGAAGTAGCATAAAACGATGTCAAAAAAAAACAAAAAAAAAACAGATGCAACTTCTGAGAAAACGGAGAACCACTTCAAAATTTCTGTGGGTTATATGCTTGTATTAGAGGTGAAAAATCATGTTGTCTGTCTACTCCCATTATGAAAGTGTAAACCGTAACAGAGCAATGTGGGCACTAAATGCATACCAACAGCGAAAACCCGAAAGTCTAGAAACAATGTAGGGTCATTATGTAGCGATACGACGAGAAAATAAGCACTTCATGCAGTAGGGAACAAGTGATTATTGGCCCCCCAGCCAACCTGTATCCGTGCGAAATGCGTGGCTCATTTGACGGGTCTGATCTGCCTCTTGTGGCGGTAGGCTGTGGCTGTCGTAGTAGCAAGTTGCAGTATCTCGGAGTCACTAGCGATAGCCGCTGTAGGTGGGGACACCACGCTTAACATAGAGGACCAGAAGAAGGGGGCCTTCCGCCAGAATGTGAACTACTGTCTGAAACGTTCCACAACCACAAGATGGGGGTGGCTCTTTACACAAATTAAAACCATAAGTTAATCTGGTATGACCGTTGCGAAGGTGACATGTGATACGTAGGATGATGGATTCATACTGGAAGGAATGGAAGAAGGAGTGCCATGCAGCAGTAATCTCTTCCATATGGCAGTGTTTATGAGAGAGAGCAGCAGCCCACCAGATATTGTTCCATCTCCGAGTGAGAAGAGGTCTTATTTGCACCTGCAGATTCGCAGTTGGGATTATGAAAGCGAATGTTGTGTGAATAATCCCTTCTCTAGCAACATGGTCAACCAGTTCATTCGTTGAAATGGTTGAAATGGCTCTGAGCACTATGAGACTTAACTTCTAAGGTCATCAGTCCCTTAGAACTTAGAACTACTTAAACCTAACTAAGCTAAGGACATCACACACATCCATGCCCAAGGCAGGATTCGAACCTGCGGCCGTACCGGTCGCGCGGTTCCAGACTGTAGCGCCTAGAACCGCTCGGCTACCCTGGCCGGCTTCGTTGAAATACCCATATGATTTGACACCTAGAGAAACAACTGAGCAGACATTGTGATTAATGTAAGAGAGGAGGTCATAAACAGCAGATATCACAGGGTGACAAGAATAAAACCTATCAGTAGGGTGCAAACGGCTCATTGAGTCATTACAAATTTAAACGAGGTCAAGGGAGGTCTGTTCAAAAAAATGCAGTTAATCGCAGTCAGCTCCACCCTAAAAAGACTACACTTTCCCAGTAACAAATGTTGTTCGTGTGGGATACGTAAAAACATATCCCTTCCTATCCATGGTTTCAGAACCATCAGTGTAGGCCTAAATATTGGTACCACCCTCAAACTCAGAAAAAATGGAGAGGAAAAGACGCTCAAAAGTCATTGGGGCGACTGAAATTTTGAGTCGTTGAAACAGATCATCCTAAATCGCGGTGTGGGAACTAACCATGAGGGGGTGAATGAGAAAATACGAGGAGGGCATTCTAAGGAGGTTAAGTGAAGGTTCTAGCAAAGGACTTCGAGCTGCTTTCCAATTGGCAATCCCACACGAGGATGGGTGTCTACTGGTTTATACCCCCTTGTATCCAAAAGTAGTTTGGTAAATTGGATGATCAGGAAACTGGTGACTGCATAAGTGAGCAAGAGTTGGTACAATCAGAACTGAAGAAGAAAGGCCCTCTTTGGCAAGGCGACTACCCTTGGGACTAGTCCAGAAGGCACCAGTGACCAGACATACGCCACAGTGATGAGCTGCGTCCAACAACGTCAGAGCTAAATGTGCCGCTGACTTATAAACCTGACAAGCATATTCCAATCAGGAAGAGACCAAGACTCAGTAAGTATGCAGGAGAGAAGTGCAATCTGCACCCCAAAAAGAGTGGGCAAGGAAGCAGAGGGCATTAAGCTTTCGCATGCTGATAGCATTTAGATGACAAATGTGGGACAATCATGTTAGCTTTTTACCAAAGAAGGGTCCGAAAAATCGGGAATGTGCAATAATGCCCAAGCTGTGGATGCCCAAGTAGAGCCTTGGGTCAGGATAGGCCGTGGTATGACGACAGAAATGCATGACTCACTTTTTTGTGGGAGAGAATTCGAAGCCATGGGAAAGGCTCCAATTAGATGGCCTCCAAATGGCACCATGGAGATGGATTTCAACCAAGGTACGGAACAGGAGCTATAGGAAATGCAGAAGTCATCATCATAAAAACGTCATAACAGTATGCAGGCGTGCGGAACATCGTTCTCTTGGACCCATGGGGACCTGAGTGATGCACTAGTTATAAAGTGAAAGAAACAGTGCTACAAAAAGTTACTAATAAAAATCGGTAGGGAGCCTCAAAAGTGCCAATCACCGAGGAAGTGTAAATGTGGTGGCTCGAAGTGATGTCATACGCCCTACACAGCTGAAAATTGATTACAATTGGACGTTGACGCTTAGAAGAAGGTGGTCAGATTGCTATTTTGAACCTAATCTGATGGTCGGTTGTAGATTGTCCCTCCAGGAAACCACACTGACGAGTGATAAACGGCTTTGTGATACGAGAATCAAGCATAATCTACAATCATTTCAAGCAGTATGCAGGCCACGTTGGTGAGGCTAATCTGTTGATAGCCGTCAATAGACGTTGAATTGTTGCCTGACTTATGGAGTGGGAGTGAAGATAAACTTGACATTGCGAAGGGAAGAAACCTTCTAGCCCAATACGATTGAAAAACGTGGGAAATTGGTGTCTTTGAGTGACATTCAGATATTGGATCATCTGGTTATGAATCGGATCAGGACTTCGGGCCATATCGTGTGATGAGTCAAGAGCCTGAAGCAGTTCCTAGTGAAAGTTTCATTCTATAATTTGGTATAAAGGATAGTGGAATGTCTTCAACTTGTCTTCAGTCCATTCGAAAAGTATCACAATAAGAAGAGGACCCTGATGCAGTTGTAAAGCGAGTTACGAAATGTTCAGCAAGAACTAATACATCAGTAGATACACCACCATTAAGAAAGAGGCACAGGACATTTGTTGATCTTCAGTGGTCTTGTATACTATGGAGCCCGGTCCACATCTGGGATTAAGAGGCACACTTTCCCAAGGAGGAGACATAACGCTCCCGGCATTCCTTCTCACAGGGTTTAATTAGATAGCGAGCCTTTTCATGGAGCCACTTAAAATTGATGTCGGTGGTCTGTGAAGAACGTTGTTTGAGGCGTTCCAGGGCACTTCAATAGACCTGAATAGCTGTTGCTGTTCCTTTAGTCCACCATGACACTGGCTGGTGTTGGAATGTACCTGTAGAAAGGGGAATAGCAGTTCCAGCAGCGTGGGTGATCGCATCAGAGAAGTCTCCCACAGGTTTGTGAACACCGTCTGAGAGAGGGGACGAAGGTGAAGGAAGAGATACACAGGTGGCAGCTGGCTCTTAAAAGGGGCCAAGGTGGTGAGCTGGTTGCCAGGTGGGGATAAGGAAGTAACAGGATCAGGGAACGTGGTCACTATTAAAAAAAATCCTTATGCAGTGATCATTGTAGCGAGGCCACGAGATTTGCGAGAAAAATTCGTAAGGTCTATAGCCAACATATGCCATGAGCGGTGCTAAAGTGGGTGGGAGTACCGTCATTGAGGAGACACAGATCAAGATCACGAAGAAGCCGGTCAATCACACTGTCTTTACCAGACAAAGTAGTACTTCCCTACAGGGTGTGGCGTGCACTGGAACCCCAAGTCAGAGTATAGGAGGGGGTTGGGGGCTGTATCTGTTGTATTAAGTGACCATCACAACGCAAGTAAGTGCCCTGCCTGGAGGTAAATAAAAGTCACAAATGGTGATCACTGAGGTCGTTTGCACTCATACATCTATTGCTTCCAACGTGGTATGGACGGGAATCCACTCAGTGACAACACTGGTATGAACCAATGTACAGACAAAGCCAGATGCTTTCTCAGGCCCGTACAGTTCCAATAGAACTCACGGTATCCTCTAATAGTTGAAGAATGGTCACCAGTGAACTATGTTTCTTGGAGAGCAACACATGCTGCAGAAAACTTATGGCGGTCCGTAATGTGCTGAGGACTTATCTGCTATAGATATAGGAACAGAAGAAGCCCTGGGATCTGCAGTCATGCCTTTCAGCCAATGGCTTATGTCGGGTTGTTGATCTTTGGATTTCCAAGGAGAGGATTCTTGAAAGAGAGCACTGTCACTCCTGGAGGAGGATGCTACTTTTCTGGGTGAGTGCTGAGAATGATTCCCAAAGATGATGCCACAGAAACTACGAGAGGAGGTGTGGGGAGGGGGGGGGGGGGCGTGGGGGAGGGGGGAGGGATATCACTACCATGGTCATCTTTATTTGTGTAACCACCAGAGGCTGACGACGAATTAAGAAACACGACAGTTAATGCCCAAGATCTAGGCACATTAGTGGCAGAGATCGATATCACTGAGATTACAAACAAAGGAATGCGTCTTTACCGAACTTCGGGGTATGGGAACCGATTTTAGTTCTTCAGTTTCTGGATTTTGCATACTCAGGATAGCACACTTTGTGGATCATGGTGGGAGGTTGTTCAAGCTGCTGAGATGCACAGATGGTAGCGCACATGGTTAATTTTCATGAAGAGGCCGGCTTCAGTCTGCACAAGTTGGACTGTGTGTTTGCTGGGAAGATATATGCCCAAGAGCTGGCATTTACAGCATCGCACTGGGTGTGGGAAAATAATCCTTTACATCACAATGGTGAATTATTATTGTAACCTTCTCTTGAAGCAAATCGTCCTCAAAGGCGAAGCTGAATACACTAGTGTTCACCCTGTTGTCTGACAGGCCTCGATGTACGTCAAGTACGAGGTGAGTCCCTTGCCTCTAAGTTTTCGCAGAGTTCTTCGTCCAACTGAAATGACAGGTTCTTGTTAAGATTCTTACAGGGGTTTGTGGTAACAGCTATATCGCTAACTTGTTTTCAGAAGTGTGATTCCCGGGACTAGGTATAATTTTCTGTCTTAATTAAGATAGAACAATTTCGTTACTTTCTCCGAGAATACATGTTTTCGATACTGTCCACATAAAACATTGGTTTACCAGACAGAAAGGACCTTCCGTCTGTTCTGTAAGAAATGAAGAGTGAGGGGAGTCACTGTGTCAAGTCACTTGGTTTTGTTTCCTCCCTTGGAGTGGCCAACGAAGGACAGTTCTAAGGATCATAACAATCTGCAATGAATTGCGGTTTGTTTAAAGAGACTGCCGGAGCTCGAGACCATCGGCTCTTAACTTTGGTCGTTTCATGACGCCAAATACACTATGTGATCAAAAGTATCCGGACACCCCCAAAACATACGTTTTTCATATTAGGTGAATTTTGTTGCCACCTAATGCCAGATACTTCATATCAGCGACCTCAGTAGTCATTAGACTTCGTGAGAGAGCAGAATGGGGCACTCCACGGAACTCACGGATTTCGAACATGGTCAGGTGATTGGCTGTCACTTGTGTAATATGTCTGAACGCGATATTTCCACACTCCGAAACATCCTCAGTTCCACTGTTTCCGATGTGATAGTGAAGCTGAAGCGTGAAGCGACACCTATAGCACAAAAGCGTACATGCTGACATCGTCTGTTGACCGACAGAGACCGCCGACATTTGAAGAGGGTCGTAATGTCTAATAGACAGACATCTATCCAGACCACCACACAGGAATTCCAAACTGCATCAGATTCCACTGCAAGTACTACGACAGTTAGGCGAGAGGTGAGAAAACTTGGATTTCTTGGTTGAGCGGCTGCTCACAAGCCACACATCACGCCGGTAAATACTAAACGACGCCTTGCTTGGTATAAGGAGAGTTTACTGGACGACTGAACAGTGTAAAAACGTAATGTGGAGTGATGATTCACGGTACACAACGTGCCGATCCGATGGCTGGATGTGGGTATGGCGAATGCCCGGTGAATGTCGTCTGCTAGGGTGTGTAGTGCCAACAGTAAAATTCGGAGGCGGTGGTGTTACGGTGTGGTCGTGTTTTTCATGGAGGGGGCTATCACAGCACAGGCCTACATTGACATTTTAAGCACCTTCTTGCTTCCCACTGTTGAAGAGTAATTCGGGGATGGCAAGTGCATCTTTCAACATGATCGAGCACGTGTTCATAATTCACAGCCTGTGGCGGAATGGTTACACGACAGTAACATCCCTGTAATGGACTGGCCTGCACAGAGTCCTGACCGAAATCCTATAGAACACATCTGGGATGTTTTGGAATGCCAACTTCGTGCCAGGCCTCCCCGACCGACATCGACACCTCTCCTCAATGCAGCACTCCGTGAAGAATGCGCTACCATTCCCCAAGAAACCTTCCAGCACCTGATTGAACGTGTTCCTGCGAGAGAGGAAGCTGTCATCAAGGCTAAGGGTGGGCCAACACCATAATGAATTCCAGCATTACCGATGGAGGGCGCCACCAACTTGTAAGTCATTTTCAGCCAGGTGTCGGAATACATTTGAGCACACAGTGTATCAGCCGTAATACCCCTACTTGGCTCTCCCCACGGGCGCCACCCTGCCAAAGGCGTGGCCACCTGGCGTGATGGCCAGTGCCTGAAGTCCCCACACCTTCAAACGGACAATCAGTTAGCTACTCATCGGCATGTGCAAGTTGGTACACCTAGGACATCAATATTGTGATCTCTGCGTGGTCACGGGGCTATCATTGGCCGTCCGTTGTGGCCGAGCGGTTCTAGGCGCTTCAGTCCGGAACCGCGAGACCGCTACGGTCGCAGGTTCGAATCCTGCCTGGGGCATGGATGTCTGTGATGTCATTAGGTTACTTAGGTTTAAGCAGTTCTTAGGGGACCTATGACCTCAGATGTTAAATCCCATAGTGCTCATAGCCATTTGAACCATTTTGAAGCTATCATTGTATGGAAGCCTGGCGACCCAACCCCACTCCGTACCAGATAGCACTGATAAAAGGACTATAGAATATGAAGAGAAGAGCAATGATTTTCGTCACAGGTTCATTTAGTATGTGTGGAAGTGTCACAGAGATGATTATCCAATTGCAATGTCATTCCCTACAATAGAGGCGTCGTGAATCACAGTGAGGTTTACTGTAAAAATTCCAAGAGCGTACGTGGCTAGAAGAGTGAATGAATAGACTCCTCAGTTAGAACATTATGACCACCGACATACTATCTATATAAACACATCCAGGCGATAGCAGTGTCAACTTGCTAGGAATGACTGCTACTGGAACAAACGCACTGTGCGTGTAATATCAGTAAACGTGTTGTCCGCGCTAAGAACTGGGAAAGTTCGGAATCTATCTGAGTTTGACCAAGGGCGGATTGTGATGGCCCAGAGGCTCGGCACGAGCATTTCAGAAAATTTAAGAGACTTGTCGTGTGTTCTAGGAGTGCTGTGGTGAGTGTCTTCAAAACGTGGAAAAACCAAGTTGAAACCACGTCCAGACGTCGCAGGGTTGGTGGGCGGCCACCCCCCGTTACCGATGTCGGACGTCGTACAATGGGCGACCTGAAAAAACAGGGCAAGCGTCGAACTTTGGCGGAACTAACGTCAGATTTTAATGCTTGGCAGAGTACAAATGTGTCTGAACACACAGTGCACAGAACACTTCTAACGATGGGCATCCGCAGCAGGCGACCCATGCATGTGCCAGTGCTACCACCAGACAACAACTACGACTGAAATGGGCAAGTGACCATCGGAACTGGCCGTTGGCGCAGTGGCAGGGCATTGCATTGCCTGATAAATCCTCATACTTTCTTCATCACGCCGATGGAAGGGCGCGAATCCGTCGTTTTCCAGGGGAACAGCTCCTTGACATCTGTACTGCGGGAAAGAGACAAGCTGGAGGCGGCTTCATTATGATCTGAGGAAAATTCACATGTGCATCCACGGGTTTAGTGGAGCTCGTACAAGGCATCATGACGAACAAGGAGTATCGTACACTGGTTACAGACCACATACATGTTTCCCAATGGCAGTGGAATTTGTTGAAGAAAATAATGAGCCATGTCACAAGGCCAGGAGTGAGATGGAGTTGTTCGAGGAACATACGGGTGAGATCCAAGTAATATGTGCCGGCCCCAACTCGCCAGGCGTGATCCAGATCAAAAACGAGACTGTCTTTATTAGTGGGCCAAAACGTAAACGAAAATAGCCTGTACCTTTCCAATTTTTTCACGTTTTCTGGGATAATATGTACAGCAACTGTAGCCCTCAACAGGAGGCTCAAAACACACAGTAACACAAGTACACGCTGTGGTTCTGGGTGCAGCAGACGTCGCACGCGTCGTACGCAGAACTGTCAATCTTTTAATGGCAGCCTCTGTCCTCGAGACAACAGTGCCATTATAACATACATGGAGAATGTGGCCGGCAGCCTGTCTAAACAGACTAATACCTGTCGTAGTTGTCCAGCTGATCAGAGACCAACTTAGAGTGCTAAGTCATTCTCGTTTCAGTTACTTAGCTGCAGTGGGGGTGAGAAATCACTTATATAACAGCTTTATTGAGCCACTGTAATTTCGCTTTTCCTTTACTTCTTTATTTAATTCTATACCAATACTGGTATGGTTACTTGTACAGAGGCCATTTTGATTCATCCCTGCCTCGTTGTAAGAGTTTTGACAGTTTATTGTCAGAAAGTGAACTCTCATCCTACAACAACAGCGATAATCTTCGTCTTTGCGTCTCAAACAAAGAATAATAAAGAACCTCGTCCATCGATGGCATAGCGACAATATTTCTCCACTGTCACTTGAAGATAAATCATGGAATAGCCGTGACAATCACACGTGTTGTTACTGCAATGAGACAAGAAAACGTCGCCGTCTACTTCGGAGACATAGGCAGCTCTCATTTATTTACCCTTTTTTCGCTTTATAAATGGAATATTTTTGACAACTTTTATAATTAAAAAAGTTACTATAGCATAACTGTAGAACTAAATTTGATTCAATTAATTCAGGTTGTAATTAGCTAAAGGTTGGCATTGCACGAACTTTGGATTGGAGTTCGTTACCAATTGCGTAATGCGTTATGCGCATCTCTTAATACTAACGAGACAACTGATATGTGTTGTTGTTGAAATGATGTTTATTTTAACTACAGACCCATCAAGGTAGAATTGAATACAGTAGAATTTTATTGAAGTACTGAGGTCGGCTTGTATTTGTATTGTGAAGGCCACGGTCTGTCTGCTACCGCACTGTCGAGCAGCATGCCCCACCCCTACACACCACCCCTTTCCAGATACCATTTATGCTGAATATCATCGCTGATATTCCTCAATTTCATGAACAATAACTCATGTCACAGGCACTGAGGATGCGGAGTAATGGAGAGAATCGCTGCTCGCTTCTAGGCACGTGCGATGATGGCAAATCATAAATTCTGATTTCGATTTCATCATGGACATCTACAAATCTACAGCTGATAATAATCATACCCAAAACGTCTATTTCTTAACGTCACTACTAAATGGTGAATTTACAGAATGGCTCAGAAACAACACACAAATACATCTAATTTATTAATCAATAATTACAGCAATAATTGGCGTTACATTTCCTATAACCTTCATCTACAGACCGTAACGCTTTTTTACTATCTGTTGGCAGTTTCAGTAACTGTACAGGTATAAACTGGTTCTTGCGGCTCACTCTACTTTTAACGTAACACGGATATGTCCTCCATTTTGTATTGCCCTCGAAACAACTTAAGTGTTGAAAAATTAAGTATCAGCCACTCGGTAATATCGCTCGTCAGCGAATACGATGATCCTAAATTGTAATACAATTTCATGTTCATCTTTAACGTTAACACAGGGAGTTTCAAAGTAAGAAACAAATAGAGCAAAATTATTCGAAAACTGTCAGAACCCAAACATCTGAAAAACCACAATTATTGATGTGATGATATGCTTTACGTAAGTACTTATATATTCGTGGATCAAATATAATCTTGCATATCACAGACGGAAAATGTACTTAAAAAATTCTAAGAATAATGTTTAGCAAATAAAGAAACAACATTCCAAAAAACACGGGTACATATTACGTAACACTTCAAAGCATGAACTGAATCAACAAAGAATGCTGTTAGTCAACACTTAGGTGCAACAATAGGTAATGTTCCGGTTTAGTTCGTTCAACATATTGCTCTCTCCCCCGCCCTCACACCAACCAGGCCCTGTTTGGAGAGTAGCAAATTTGTTGCACGGTTGTTGTTACGACACATGTTTAGAAAACTGTTCATTTAAATGGCGAAACAACTATTGACAGTGGTAAAAAGAGGCTTTTATTTTTCCAGTATTGAAGGGGGATATTTTGCCTTTAACATCAATGTTAAGATGTTTCAAAGTCTTCAGTATCAATATTAAAACATTGTCTTTTACATTCACACCATCGATATTTTGCTAATATCTGTGACGACTGATAACGAATCTGGCTCTGACTACTGCCTTCGAGCATTATGTCGGTCATGTACGATTGGTGTGTAACTGCACTAGTCTCTTTTATCTTCTTCTCTCACAAAAAGCATTGCCAGAGGTGAAAATCGCCGGAGGTCGAGAAATGAACCAATAGCTGTTTGGCGATGGAACTACGAACTTACGTATTTATGAGCTCTTAATTACCCACGAGAAGCGTGGCCACGACTCTACGAAAAAAATAAATCGTACGGTTCGACATATGAATCAAAGAAAACATTTTGCGGCAATTGTTAAAATGTAGCTGTTATATTACGTTTCTCTGGCTTCGTTTATATCATCATGGACTGTAATATAAGGGTGATGTCTTACAGTAATTGTAAGTTTCATGTATGAATTAATGGCATAATTTTATTATAGCCATTGAGAAAATTACTATTAAAGGGCAATGTTGTATTAGATACTAACTGTCTGTATACATCTTCATAATTTATGACGAAAAGGGTTTGCAACACATACTGTTACTCTCAATCATTCACTTGGAATGATAAGCTAGTAAATTATGTGCCCAACTCTGTTTCGTCAATAACATCGACGTCATTTTCACACGCATTTTCAGGTCATGAGAAAGACTATCTTCTCACTGGTGTTTTTTCACGTTTCTTTTTTCAGCTTGTCATATTTTAAGGTGATTCACTAAAACACAAAGTATCGCTCTTAGAGACACAAGGACGACCAAAAGAAGTTGCGGTTTGGACTGCTCTTTCGATGCGGGAATGAATTATACTCTAACTGAGCAGAAATCATGCTCTGTCACAAGCGTTTTGAGCCATTATATCACATCGCTTCTCAGTTCTTAGGAGAACGCCATCAGTGATCACTCTTAGTCCTCGCGGAACTTTCACCTCTACATTTCGTATAGCGCCACGATTTATTTATCGTCCACACAGAGGTCATAAAACCGGCAATGAAAATAGAATCATCTCGAGCCATATCTATGAACGAGACGATGTCTTTTGTGCACCAGATTTCAGTTCTTTCAGGAAAGCAGTCACTGGTTATTATTAGAGTTGCCCACAGATGCACATACATGTATCACAAGCATCTTCGTGCAATAAAACCTAATCATAACTACAGGCTTTAGATATCTGTGCAAAGGTCCTATCACTTCAACACGTTTTCCTTCGCATGTATACATACTGATTCCACATGTAATTGATACGGGTGTGGTAACTCATCTTAAGCAGAATCAACTAGCCATCAAGCGGCCTTGAAACCATCTAGTATAACAAATGTTTGGCGCAAGCTGTGCGTCATTCATTACAGTTTTTTGATAACTAGAGAAACCTAATCGAATGTAATAACACAACCAACGCAAGTGGAAACTGGTAGACAGTTCTAGCACGCCGTACATTTTGGTGAAGACAAGTAGCATGGAATGGTCACCGAGACTGTACGCGTCCCTGCACAACTAATGACGCTAATTAGAATGAAACAGTCATTAAGACAGTCGTATGTGTGTGACAGTTGAAATTGAAAATAAGTAATCCCAAATCTTGACGACGTGTAGTGAATGTTTTGAGGAACTGAAAGTTTGAAAGAGGCGTAAGATGAGCGACTAGGAATTTCTATGAATGAGGAGACGCACGCCACGAGCTGGGGAACCCAGACAAGCTTCCAGACGAGAACAGGTTATGAGTCCACGCACTAATGTCCACCATTCAATAAGGAAAGGTCAAAATTATTGTGAAAACCTCGGCGTCACACGGTGTTTTGCAGAAAAGAAATCAACACGCCTTATTTCCTTCACATCATTACCCACTAAAATCGAACCTATAGTGGGTTCCAACGTTGTCGTCTTGATCACTCAGGGTGTTTTCCTATATAATGGTGTTGACGGATCCAATCTAAACAGGTGCCTACTGAATTCAAACACTGTAGTCAAAACAAACATAGATTCATCTTCCAGCTTAACACCACCAGTGCAACGGCATGGCCACAGGGAATACACCGGTTAGCAGCAGATCAGCGAAGTGAAGCGCTGTCGGGGTTGGCCGGCACTTGGGTGGGCAACCATCAGGGCCACTATGCGCTGCTGCCATTTTTCGGGGTGCACCCGGTCTCGTGATGCTAATTGAGGAGCTACTCGACCGAATACTAACGGCTCCAGTCAAGTAAAACCATCTTAATGACCGGGAGAGCTGTGTGCTGACCACACGCCCCTCCTATCCGCATCCTCAGCTGAGGATGACACGGCAGTCGGATGGTCCCGATGGGCCACTTGTGGCCTGAAGACGGAGTGCTTCTTTTTAACACCACCAAATTCGAATGGACTGCTACCATAAACTGTTTCTTATCCTTTCTTGTCCTAATCTGGGAATAATGACGATGCAGTGGTACGTCAAAAACATTCCATCAGTGTCTCGCAGTCTACAACATCTTTATACGCTTGTATTCTAGCAGTAAAGTGCCTGACTTCATGCAGTAAAAACTCCTTTAGTCACTTTCCAGATAATAGCATGCCAGATAGATCCCTATCTCCTAGTTGCCTCCTAAAAATCAGCACCTGAATCTGTTGCATTCTCCTAGGCATAGCAACTAGCAGTTATTTGTAGGTAGTGGTCACCAGCCATGGCCGCCCACTACCAGGTGTTACAACACAGTTTTTTTCAGAAGCCGTCCAATAACGTACGGTACGTAAAACCATGATGCAAAGACCTATTTGATCAGAACAATTAATTAACACCGAGAATTGTGATCCATAACAGTACTAGTGATTGTCAGTAGCTGAGAATAATATAATTTATTCTTCATCTATACATTTATTCGAATCTGCATGCCTTCTATAAATGAGAGTGCAATGAAACAAGATTCGGATGAGTAGACAGTGCCATGGACTCACATAGGCCACTACCCTTGGAGTGGTTCAACGAACGGAGCAGCGGGATTCACGCAAGTCAGTGGCTAGTAGACCACTGGACAGTATTTTGTAGTGCCACAGTCGGATGCTCCAAGCACCGCAGGCAAACACAGGTACGATCTTCTGGGGCACAAGGCCCTAGCCACGACGATTTTTACAATCCAGAAGTTGAATGAGAAGTATCACTGTTTTCAGTGACTTTCAGGAAGGCACTATTGCGCACAAAGTGTAGAAAGCTGTCTTTTCTCCAAAAAGCGCCAGATGCTACAGATGCTGTCTCAGAATTGATTGGGGTCCCACAGTTTCGGGATACATTGTAGGCTTGTGACACTGCAGAACGCTGACTTTACGAAAACCAGATATTTACACAACAATATCATCAGTGTTTGTTAAATGTTTTCTTTAAAAGAGTAAACCGAATTTATTGTGATTCTTGATTGATTTAATATTCATTTATTTCGTAATTCATTATTTTGGAGGTTGGTTGATTAAGGTATGTCAGATACGGGCCCAGTTTGCACAGCTCCTAGTTCAGCCAAATGATTACAAATTAGCAGAGGCTGATCATCAACGTTTCTCGCGATAGCGATTCAGTGTTCGAATGACGTCGCTGTGGTGTAAGCTAATTCGGAGGGCAACTTTCCGGAACGACAGCTGCACCATCTAGCCTTGAAATGACCCTTGGAAGCCTGTTGACAGACTGACGTGCACAAATTGCATTGGAGACACACCACTCTTGTCAACTACACTAAGAATGCTGGATTACGGTACCTCAATTACACAGGTACGTAGCGATTTCCTAGTGTGACGTAAGTCTACTGAATTCTCTGCTCATTTCTTAAATGAAAGCTCAACTGCGACCACTTGACTATTCCTAATAGACTGCTTCAGATGGAAGGCTCTTTGTTCATCATATTCTAAATTTTCGCATAATTAAGGTTCCTACTGATGTAACGTGACACACACTTTTAGCTAGTACATGAAATTGCTCTAAAGTATCCGTCTCTTCCCATGGGGATCCTTTCACTCGTTTCTGTTTAATCAATTTTCTTCATGAGATTGAAGGTTTCATATGTGGTTTATCTTTCAGAAACTACCCAGGATTACTAACATGTGTTGGAGGTCTGAACCATCTCTTATTCGGTATGGCGTAATGCTTTGGAGAAGAAAAAGCTTCCACATATTAATCCTGCAAAGCCTGATATAAGGGCATTGCTCAACTTGCTTTTTAACACTTTATTTTAAAAACATTATGACCTAATTGAAGTATCGCAGTCGATGTATAGGATTTGGAAAAACACGTGGAAACGCCGGGAGAAATGCAGCTTAAACATAAATAGAGATGCTAGCCAAGGCTGCAGGCTGCGCTGTTGTATTTGACCACGAACTGGATCTGTGCCATGTCCTCTACACGACGCAAGTGTCAGCCGTGGTCAGAACAGTGTTCCGTGTAGCTAAATGAATTAGAACGTTTTCATACTGATGATGGGTGCTTCTATGACCAAGGTGGTCCAAGTATTTGGTGTTTCAAGAGTCACCATATCGAAGATTTATACTGCATACGGAAAAAGCGCGAAAACATCCGAGAAGATATTGATGAAAGGTAAGAGAACACCTGCAAAAGTCACTGTAGGTATCTTATAACATGTGGAACTTCGAAACACATTAAAAAATAATTGTATCGAGTGCCATCTCTCGCGGAATCATTTCCCGTGTGTCAGATATTGTACAAGTAACGCTTTCAATTTCCTAAAATAGTTACAAAATGGTTCAAATGGCTCTGAGCACTATGGGACTTAACTTCTGAGGTCATCAGTCTCCTAGAACTTAGAACTACTTAAACCTAACTAATCTAAAGACATCACACACATTCATACCCGAGGCAGGATTCGAACCTGCGACCGTAGCAGTCGCGCGGTTCCAAACTGTAGCGCCTAGAACACTCGGTCACCCCGGCTGGCTAAAATAGTTACACAATAGCATTAAAAAAACTAGTATTTTGTCGAGGATTGGGATAATAAACTGCTGACACCATCCTTATAACCATTCGTATTTACAATGTCTACCAAATTTGGTAAAAATAGTTTCCAGGGTTTAGGATGAGCTTTTTACCCATACCCGTGGCTTTGCCTACTTATGCACATGTCAGGTATGTTTCATACAAACTTAACATATTTCACGTGTATTTATAGACATATATCTCTAGCGAATTTCACTCTGCAGTTTCATTTTCACGCAGTTCAGAGTTTATGACATGTATCTCATGAATTATGTGTCTTACACTGACAAAAATTTCCAAGTATATCCAGTCATATATCTGGCTACTATCTGAGAAATGTGTTGTGAATAGAATTCGTAGTAAAAACGTAATAAATTAAAACGTCTTGCTTCATGCGACAGCGTTACTGCATGAAGAGCGAAAATGCAGTAATCGATAATTTTCCTTCCCTTTCATTATTATGTGGAGGCTCCAGCGACAAAAAGTTTCGTGAACGCTTGAAATTATGTGTTCTCATTCTCAAGTAATCAATAGTTAAGGTGATGGTTCTCGAGCATCGTGGGTGATATTACTCTTTCACCCGCGCCCCTACCCCTTTGATAGGTAGGTGGTTCTTACCCACACAGCAATTCTTCCCAGACAGTATGTGATGTGTGTACCAAGTTTGGTTGCAATCGGTTGGCTGGTTTAGAAGATGCGCATCATACATACACTTTGAGCCAAAACATTGTGACGACTGCCCACCGAGGGTTTGAATGCTTCCTGGTGGTGTTGCAGCATGTGACACTGTAAGGAAAAAATGTAACCTGACGAGAGACGAATGGGTAGTCATTATAGCGAAGATACGGTCTGCAAATCCGGAAATCCACTGATATAAGCGGTTTTGACAAAGGACATATTGTTATGGCCCTGCGGCTGAAAAAGACAACCTGTGAAACGGAGAACCTCGTCGCCTGTTGGCCTACTACTGTCGTCAACACCTGTGGAAAGTGGTTGAAGGCTGGTGAAATAACGCAGTGATTAGCACACTGGACTCGCATTCGGGAGGACGACGGTTCAATCCTGTCTCCGGCCATCCTGATTTAGGTTTTCCGTGATTTCCCTAAATCCTTTCAGGCAAATGCCGGGATGGTTCCTTTGAAAGGACACGGCCGATTTCCTTCCCCGTCCTTCCCTAACCAGAGCTTGCGCTCCGTCTCTAATGCCTCGTTGTCGACGGGACGTTAAACACTAATCTCCTCCTCCTCCTCCTCCTCCTCCTGGTGAAATAACGAGTAGGCCGTATGGTATTAGATGACCACGTCTCATCACAAAACGTAGAGCACGGATGATCCCACGCTTTGTAATCCAGGATAGGTTGCGATCTGTGGTAGATCTGACGACGGAGTACAACTCTGGTGCTGGCATATGTGTTCACATGTCACTACTGAACTTGGAGCTCCAGATGACCCCTATGTGTTCCTGTGTTCACCCAACAATGTCTCCAGTCGTGACTGCAGTGGATCAATAGAAACGTGTCGTCTGTCGAATGAATCGCAGTTCTTGTTACACCAGTTTGGTGGTTGAGTCCTTACACGCCGTCATCTGGGCGAATGGCTGCACGAACCATGCACCGGGCCACACATGCAGGCCGGTGATGGCAGCATTATGCTATGGGGTGCATTAAGTTTGGCTTCCATGGGATCTGTGTTCGTAATCGGAGGCTCCATGGCAGCAGTGAACTACGTGAACATTATTTTGGACCATCTGTATCGCTTCATGTTTGAAGTCTGCCCCTACAGCGATGACATCTTCCAGCATGATAATTGTCCATATTGCAAGGTCATAGTCGTGATAAAATGGTTTGAGGGGTATTATAGTGGGCTCATGTTGATACTTTGTCCAGCAAATGTGCCTGATCTGTACCGACTGGAACACATATTGGGCGTCAGCTGCATACCCATAAACCACCATCCCATAATTTGAGGGAGTTGCTTGCCTGTGCTTAGACATCTGGTGCCACATACTTCTCGAATTCTGTCAAGAACTTATAGAATCAATGCCAAGCAAAATCTGTGTTGTAATGAGTTTGAAAAGTGGAACAACACGCTATTAAACAGGCGGTGATAATGTTTTGGCTCATCTGTTCAAATGGCTCTGAGCACTATGGGACTTAACTGCTGTGGTCATCAGTCCCCTAGAACTTAGAACTACTTAAACCTAACTAACCTAAGGACATCACACACATCCGTGCCCGAGGCAGGATTCGAACCTGCAGCCGTAGGCTCATCTGTGTATACCGATATACGTACATCCATTTTTATATGTATGGATGGCAAGCAATAATAATGTTCGTTTCACTGATGTAAGTTTCTTCATATACAACTGTCTCAAATACTTATAACACTCTGAAGAAAGCAAAGTAGCTGACATGGAATCTTCCTCACTTGCATAACTATACTTTCAACATGCTTCATTCCTTTATAAATAGTCAGTTTTGGCAACAGTAAATTACATGCGTACTTAAATATCTGAATATACTGTTGGTTTAACATTTATTTTTCCAGTTATAAGGACAGTAGGAAAGTTAAGTGGTGAAAAAAATCCACTGCTTTTCGTAGTGGGACAAGCGTGCATCCGAGCATGACAGTCCGTATCACAGTAACAAAGAACTCACGTGGACTGTTTCAGCTTCAGGAGACACCATTTTAGAAGCCTGTGACGTCAGTAATGTAGCGGAGCCCGAACCTTCGTTTGGAATCTCACTTCTGTGATAAATTTGCATTAATCTCCAGTGTATTGTGGGGGCGTCGAGTTCATCACCAAGCTGTGTGCTGCTGTTCCGTATTCAGTCCCTCTAGAACCTCACGGTTCGTTGTAGGTGGCAGTCATGGTGATTCTTTTTGTTGTACGGGACCCAAGGGATATTCGAACCAAAAATGTCATACGGTTATTTATTTATTGTCCGACGAGAGAATAATGATTAGAATTTACTTGCTGCGACCGTGACAGAGATTTACATTACTTTTCTAAAACGTTCCACCGATTGAATCATCCATGGTAACTAAAGCCCTATTTCTTATTGATGGATATTGTAATGTCAGCTCTCGTATAGTAATCTCAATCAGACCGTAAGGCTTAAAAATGAATAAGGCAAGGAAGGAAAGCTATGTTTTAGAGATTATTTCCATTACAGCCTAGCTCTAAAACACAAAATAGAATGAAGTACGTGCCACTGCAATATTGACGTTATCGTAAAAAAATTAATTTTGAAATAAACCACAGATGAGCGTTGCAACATTGCAAATCCTTCTCTAGTTGTAATAACACAAAGTTACCGGTTATATTTTTTTTTCAGTCATACCCGGTGCAGTCGCACAATGTTGCATAGGGCGAGAGGTAGTGCTACTTGCGAGAAGGGCGCGTTTAATTACTGATAAGGCGTTGATGTGAGCCGGCGCAAAACACGACAAGGTTATGCTCGGCTGGCTGGAATTCCACGACAAAAACTTTGTGCCTTCAAAAGGGGAGGCTTTTATCCGCAGCTTTGTTTGTAGGTAAAAACGGCTGGCCGCTCAAAGTATGGCAAGTATGCATAGAAGCCACTGTTCCCCGGCCCTCCCCCCAGGGCTCGCCACGCGGCCCATTATTATCACTAAGTTTCCCTATAAATCAGCCGCCCACACGCACATATTCTTACTAAAACGTACAAAAAAAGTGACAACACCAAGTTTCTCGCATGCTCGCGTTGTAATATTAGCTCGGAAAGAACGTACGATGGTTTCGGTTTTTGAAAAGGGTGTAATGAAAAAGCACCGAGTGTTGTAAATTTCGTTGGTATTCAGTCCACGCAAGGCTCTCCATGGGGCAAGGGACTCTTCAATTCGTTTTACTTATTTCCCCTAGCTGTGGTCGCTGCAATGTATTTAATATTCGGCAGGAGAATGACGTATAATATCGGCGTCACGAGTTCCGCAAGCGATAGTTTTATACAAATCTACGAGCAAAAATGTATTTTCGCGTTGCAAAATGTAATTTTTGTCACCACCACAAGAAGAATAGTGACCTCAGGTCAAGTTGGATGTTATAAATCAACATTCGTTTTAGCACAATGCTCGTCAGATTTAGAACAAACAGCCCGCATCTCGTGGTCGTGCGGTAGCGTTCTCTCTTCCCACGCCCGGGTTCCCGGGTTCGATTCCCGGCGGGGTCAGGGATTTTCTCTGCCTCGTGATGGCTGGGTGTTGTGTGCTGTCCTTAGGTTAGTTAGGTTTAAGTAGTTCTAAGTTCTAGGGGACTTATGACCACAGCAGTTGAGTCCCATAGTGCTCAGAGCCATTTTTGAACCATTTAGAACAAACAATACATTTCAAAGCTATAAACACACGCAACTGAGATGAAAACTAATGAAGTTTCACTTTATGCACCGGAAAATATGCACTCAAAATTTTAATTTCGGTGAACTCAAAGTACCTATATGTGAAACTTGCTACGCTAGCTTAATTCGCTGTAGATGCACTTTTTTTTATTATACGTCGAAGTGTTAACCTAAAATGTGGTACAGAAAAATGGTTCAAATGGCTCTGACCACTATGGGACTTAACTTCTGAGGTCATCAGCCCCTTAGAACTTAGAACTACTTAAACTTAACTAACCTAAGGAAATTACACATACCTATGGCCGGCCGGAGTGGCCGTGCGGTTCTAGGAGCTACAGTCTGCCAAAGATATACAGTTGCACATGTCTCGCGCGTTTTGATGGACCTAGTTTTCATTATTCTTGAAACTCCCCAAAATTTACAGTTGTTCCAAATATTCCTGTTGTGGTTCTCAGTCCGAAGACTGGCATGATGCAACTCTCGAAGCTAGTCTATCCTGTGCAATCCTCTTCATCTCTATATAACTATTACAACCGACATTCATTTCAACCTAATTAGCTACTGTGTTCAAGCCTCGGTCTCCCTCTAAAGTTTTTACAACCTCCAACCCCAACAGCCCGCCCCCTCTTGTCCTACACTTCCGTAAACTATCAGATTTGTGATTCGTTCATGCCGCAAGGTGCCAACGCCCTTGCCTCAGTTGTAACACCTATTTCCCTCAAATCAGTGAAGTTAAGCGCTGTCGGGCTTGACAGCACTTAGGTGGGTGACCGTCCACATGTACCGAGCGCTGTTAGCAATCGGGGTCAATCGAGAACTAACTTGATTAAGAAGTAGCGACTGCGGTTAAGAAAACTGACAACGGACAAGAGAGCCCTGAGCGGACTACGTGCCCCTCCACATTCGCATCTTGTGACACTTGTGGGCTAAGGATGGCACGATGGCTGGTCGGTGTCGTTGGGCCTTCAACGCCTGCTCAGACGGAGTTTAGTTTAGTTCATGCGCAGGATGTGTCCTATCAATCTATATCTTCATCTAATTAAGTTGTGATATAAATTTCTTTTCTGGAAATTACATTGAGTAGTTCATCATTAGTTCTCCCGAAAGAAAAACATTGTTAGTTATAGGAGACACAAAACTTTTACTGACTCTTTGCGCCCTTCAGGGATATTATCAGAAGAATTTAATATATTGCATGATACCCCAGAAGGGCGAAACACATGAATGAAATATTGTTTTCGCTGTAACCAAGAATATTTTTCTTTCGAAATACTACACACAGTTGTTGTACCAGATACGCTATAGACTGGGAAGAATTATTCATCATTAGTTACTCAATCTAACCTATAGAGTTCGTCTGTATAACCACATTTCAAAAGCTTCTGATCTCTTCTTGTGTGAATTGTTTATCGACCACGTTTCACAAGGCTACGCTCCGGACAAATACCTTCAGAAAGACTTCCAAACGTTTAAATTTTTTATTAGACGTTAGCAAATTTATCTTCTTCAGAAGTGTTTTTCTTGCTACTGCCTGTCTGTATTACAAATCCTCTCCACTTCGGCTGTCATCAGTTATTTTGATTCCCATATAACGAAATTCATCTACTACCTCTAGTGTTCCATTTCCTTCAGCATCACCTGCTTTTACTCGGTTATATTCTGTTACCCACGTTTTACATTTGCTGAAGTTCATCTCATAAGCGTTTTTCAAGACTCAATCAATTGCGTTCAGCTGTTCTTGCACGTCCTTTTCGTCTCTTACAAAAGTTCAATGTTGTCGGTCGCCCGCGAACTTATTTCTTCTCCCTGACTTTAATTCCCTTTCGAAATTTCTCCTTGCTTTTCTTTACTTCTTGCTCAACGTGTAGATTGAATAACACCGTGGATAGGCTAGAACACTGTCTCACTCCCTTCTCGTTCATTACATTCCTGTCTTGTCGTCCGATTATTGCTTCTGCAGCCTGGTTTCTGTAAAAATTGGAAATAATCTTTCGCTCCCTTTATTTTGTCCTTGCTACATTCAAAATTTGAAAGGGTGTATCAAGTCCACGTTGTCAAAATCTACAAATGCTATAAACATAGGTTTGCCTTACCTTGACCTAACGCCTAAGATAAGTGGTAGGGTCAGTATCGCTTTGCGTGTATTTTACATTTCTCCGGAACCCAATTGGTCTTCTCCACCATCGCCCACTTCCAGCTTCTCCAGTGTTCTGTAAATTATTCGTGTCAATATTTTGCAACCATGACTTATTAACAATCAACTTTTTCGATGTTAATGCTCTTCCTTCTGTCCCTGCTAGCTGAGAAAATAGGAGCGCTCTCCAATAACATATTAGACTGATGGTTCGGTATTACTCACGCTTGTCTGCCACTTTTGGAATTGTAATTACGATAGTGGAAATCTGTATAAAGGCATATACTTGCAGGAAAGTTAACATTGACTGCTGGAATGGTATGAAATCCAGTATACTGACAAATGTAGTGAAACGGTATCGCATTTGATGTGCTAGGATGCCTACTGTATGTAATGAGACAGCAGCGAATCAGGTAGTAAAGGGTGGAACTTGGTATAAATTCAATCGGCTCTGTTCGACGTTTGTGTGTGAATACGTGACTTTACTATCGGTAATAAATAGATACCATTACTGAAAGGGCATATTGCGTGCATAAATCATGTTTGTGATAATGCCACGCGGAAAACAGTTATCATGTGATGAAAAAGCAAAAATCGATACGGACAAGGGAATAGAACTCTCTAATCGTCAAATTGCCAGGGAGTTGAACTGTTCAAGTACATTGACTGATAGTTTCGCTAGACTTGGCGTATGATATGGACAGAAGGGAAAATATGGGCAAAGTAGAAAATTATCTGAAGCATAGAAATGGTTACTTTTGCGCAAAGCAAGGGACACAGAGTGTTTTTCTTCTCAGCTTGTTGCTGATTTGTAATTGCCAGAGGTGTACGATTAATTTTGTCACATGACAAACATCTTGCAATCAATAAACGATTGCAGAAACTCGCTCTAACATCCAAACATGAACAGAATACATTGTAGTTTGTTGAAAAACGTATGTATGATGAGAAGAATTTTAGTATTATTGGAACGATCTGGGTACAGAACAGCAGGTAAGAATGAGCAGAAATTTTTATGGTGGAAATATTATAATTTGGGCAGTCTTCCGCGTTAAAAGGAAGTCACGCATTACTTGGCTGAGCACTCGAGTGAACTGTAATATGTACACTGAGACGCTAGAGAGGGAATTTATTAGAATGTATGAGAATCTAGGGGAAGAATGTCTAATGTTTCAACAAGATAACGCATCTATATATGTTTCCGCTACATTCAAAAAGTGGTTTGGAGATAAAGATATTGATGTCTTGCCCTGGTCTTCATGTAGCGCGGATTTGAGTCCCGTGGAAAACCTTTGGGAAATACCCGCAATACGTGTTTATTGCAAAGGAAGGCAATTTGAGGCTGTATGCGAGTTGAGAAAAGCGATACGGCAAAATCAATGCCGAAGAGAATTTCGGAGGTTATGTACATTGAAGGTGGAGGGGGAAGAAACGAAAGGAAAAGGTTACGCTGCATCGAGACCTTATGCGAAATCAGCGGCGACGAATGAAAATGTGTGCTGGGCTGGTATTCGAATCTGTGATTGCCTACTTACTAGGCAGTTGCATAAACCACAGCGCCACCGCCACCCGGACACAGTGTCTCCTGGCATGCCTCTCGGCCCACATTCCCTCCTAGTGCCACCTGTCCGCAATCCCAGCCCATGCCCTGCAAGTGCGCTCCTTTGAGATTCCCGCAGGAGGTCGGACGTAACTGTGCATCCGCACTGAAGGTGGTGGATTCAGTGCCCATCGAGGCGAATCAGTTACATGACATGTCCGAGTGAACAGACACCACACATTCATATACATTCCTGGAAATTGAAATAAGAACACCGTGAATTCATTGTCCCAGGAAGGGGAAACTTTATTGACACATTCCTGGGGTCAGATACATCACATGATCACACTGACAGAACCACAGGCACATAGACACAGGCAACAGAGCATGCACAATGTCGGCAGTAGTACAGTGTATATCCATCTTTCGCAGCAATGCAGGCTGCTATTCTCCCATGAAGACGATCGTAGAGATGCTGGATGTAGTCCTGTGGAACGGCTTGCCATGCCATTTCCACCTGGCGCCTCAGTTGGACCAGCGTTCGTGCTGGACGTGCAGACCGCGTGAGACGACGCTTCATCCAGTCCCAAACATGCTCAATGGGGGACAGATCCGGAGATCTTGCTGGCCAGGGTAGTTGACTTACACCTTCTAGAGCACGTTGGGTGGCACGGGATACATGCGGACGTGCATTGTCCTGTTGGAACAGCAAGGACGATGGGTTCGATGACGGTTTGGATGTACCGTGCACTATTCAGTGTCCCCTCGACGATCACCAGTGGTGTACGGCCAGTGTAGGAGATCGCTCCCCACACCATGATGCCGGGTGTTGGCCCTGTGTGCCTCGGTCGTATGCAGTCCTGATTGTGGCGCTCACCTGCACGGCGCCAAACACGCATACGACCATCATTGGCACCAAGGCAGAAGCGACTCTCATCGCTGAAGACGACACGTCTCTATTCGTCCCTCCATTCACGCCTGTCGCGACACCACTGGAGGCGGGCTGCACGATGTTGGGGCGTGAGCGGAAGACGGCCTAACGGTGTGCGGGACCGTAGCCCAGCTTCATGGAGACGGTTGCGAATGGTCCTCGCCGATACCCCAGGAGCAACAGTGTCCCTAATTTGCTGGGAAGTGGCGGTGCGGTCCCCTACGGCACTGCGTAGGATCCTACGGTCTTGGCGTGCATCCGTGGTTCGCTGCGGTCCGGTCCCAGGTCGACGGGCACGTGCACCTTCCGCCGACCACTGGCGACAACATCGATGTACTGTGGAGACCTCACGCCCCACGTGTTGAGCAATTCGGCGGTACGTCCACCCGGCCTCCCACATGCCCACTATACGCCCTCGCTCAAAGTCCGTCAACTGCACATACGGTTCACGTCCACGCTGTCGCGGCATGCTACCAGTGTTAAAGACTGCGATGGAGCTCCGTATGCCACGGCAAACTGGCTGACACTGACGGCGGCGGTGCACAAATGCTGCGCAGCTAGCGCCATTCGACGGCCAACACCGCGGTTCCTGGTGTGTCCGCTGTGCCGTGCGTGTGATCATTGCTTGTACAGCCCTCTCGCAGTGTCCGGAGCAAGTTTGGTGGGTCTGACACACCGGTGTCAATGTGTTCTTTTTTCCATTTCCAGGAGTGTAATCTGAGAGGTAATTAAGAAGAACGGCGGTTGGGCAAAGTACTAACAATGCAGTAACACAATATGACATTGAGTGCCTTTATAGCACCCAGGAAATGCGAACGAGTTATTTTGTTACTCGTGTTATGAAAGAAACTACATAATTTCGTCACAATTGTTTATGCCTTATATGTGTGTACTTCTTTCATAGTATATGGCACAATTAAACAGTAGCAGGGTGAATCCATCTCCTTCCCTTGGAAAATTCTCCTATGAATTTAGATTTGGAGTATGTGTTGGTAAAGGTTTCACTGATTAGGTTCCTGGTTTTGTTGCATAGGTTTAGTTCTTTTAGTATAGATATGAGCTGTATCCGTCTATTCGACCTTACGCTTTTTGAAAGACAATAAAAGTGGTAATATAAGATTTCGTTCTTCAAATGTGGTAGGCAATGAGGTTCTTGAGGTTCCGGATTTGTTCTGGGCAAGATTTTCCTTTCCTGAAAGTCGCTTGACATTCTCCAAATTGATGGTCTAGTTGTGGTTCTGCTGTTTTTAGCAGAACTTTAGAAAATATCTTGTATCTTACATAAAAGAATTGAAGTCCGTTTTGGATTCTCTCTTATGGACTGGTTGGATGTGGGCAATATTCCTTTTATCTAGAGTTCTCTCATTTATCCAACTTTCTTCAAAGATGTACCTGAGAGACTCTGTGGATTTTTGTAGGTACCTGACATTGTCACTGTAGAGACAGCGATATGTTGTTTCAACAGATGTTTATTTTTTTGTAAAATCTTCATTTGCCAAGATCACATATAGGAAAATAGATAACTTCTACAGATCAGAATGTAAAAAACCCAGTAAAGATAAGTAGTCGCTTTGTAATTGGCAGTTAACAACGCAATGCAGTTCACAACCTATTTGCGATCGTGGCTTAAAAACATTTCACAAAAATCAGCATTGATGCGGCATTTTCGTTGATGGATGGTTTTTAGTTAGGATTGGTGGTTGTTAAGGTGCTAAAGCCCGTCTTTTTCTATGGGTTCATGACTATTGAACACGTTTCTCAAATATTCAGAAATATTTTGCATTTATCTCTGTTATTGTGGAAATATTTCGATTTGTCTTGGAGGTGTAGGTTCGTTGAGCTGCAGTTGGTTACTTCTTGTTTAAAAGTCTTATAAAGGTTCATTATTGTTTCTGATGAAGTGTTTGCTGGTCTGAAAGAGGAGGTGGTCTTATTGGGGTTTTTATTCTTTTGAGATGTTCTCTCACTAATTTTCATATAGTTACCTGCTTCATTTGATGAATTTTTACATTTTCTCCTTTCGTCAGTTAAATTCATATTTCCTTTACTAACTATGAGTTCCTGCCGCGTCTCGGTTTTTTTGTGATTTCAGCCTCTTTTGCCTTCACTATACCTTTTCTCAAAGCTACCTACTCGTCTTCTCTTGTATTCCTTTATCCTCTTTGTTTTAATCTTTTCTTCAGGTACCCTCTGTCTCTTTTCACTTATCCAGGCCTCATCTCCTTTGAAAAAAGAGTTATGATAGTTGGAATTGAACTGTGGACTGATGTAAAAATCCAATTTTGTAAATGTCATCTAACACAGAGCTGGTGGCGAAAGATATAAACATTGGGACTTGTACATTTCTACTACTCCAGAAAGGAAATTGGGAAGATTCTGTGTTATATATTTGGTTTGCCAATGCTGGAGCCTCTTATGATTGGTACCTGTTTTGTTGATGCCTTACTGCGCATCTGAATCTCTAACCTGTAATTCCCAGTTAAGTGCCTGGCAGAAGATTCTTCGAACCACCTTCAGACTATTTCTATGCCGTTCCACGCTCTAATAGCGCCTGGGAAAAGTGAGCACTTTAATATTTATGTATGACCTCTCATTTCTCTTATTTTATTACGATGATTATACCTCCCTATGTAGGTTGGCGACAGTAAAACAGTTTCATGTCAGCAATGCCTGTATCTCAAAAAAAACCTGTTTTGTGACTGCCTGGTGGATAATTACATAGACGAAAATGCATTCATTCCTCCATTCATGTGGGCGAAACTAATTCGTAGTAGACAGAGAACCACTAATGCTTGTGAAGCAGCAAGTACAATAGTCAGTTATACTCTTGCAGCCCAGATATAGAGATTTCTTGGGATAGTATAAATATTGTACATTTAAGTAGGAGGAGCATTGTAGATGGATTTATGCTTTATTTTGACCCAACCGCTTCGTCGTACTCGAACTGGAAGAGAAGATTTTACTCTTGCTTCCTAAAGCATGAATATATTTTTCAACGTGACAGTATTAAAATTATTAAGGAACACAAATATGTGTATACGATTTTACGCATTCAAGGATGACGAATACCACCCGTAAAATAATAGAAGAATTGCATCAGAAGGATCAGAAAGGTAGAAGGCAAGCCTCTAAATTTTTTCTGAGAATAAACTGCGAAGTAAGGAACTGATGCGATCGTAAATGGAAAGATACTCGCTGCTGAGGGACAATCTGTGCAACGTAAAATTCCTCTCGCTTTCGGTAGCGCGGAAGTGGTGACAGTCATCAGAATGGAAAAAGTTGATTGTGGGTATTAAATAATCATTCTGTGACATGCTATAAATCATCTGACAAAAATTAGTGACCTCTGTCTCCGCTAAGTCATGTGTACACGTTAACAGTACGAACGAAAGGAGTTCTCAATATTAAAGAACATTTTATACTCTTGCGAAGGAATTCAAATCTATTGCGTAATCTAAAAATATGCGTTCTGAACAAATAATGCATTTTCATCTGGAGACTGCTTTTTTAAACAAGCTTTAATTGTATTAAGCAGATATGCGGCGCCGTTGTCACATTAAACACAGCCCCCCGTAAAGTACCAGTGGTTTGCTCCCTCATATGTACTTGTAGATTAAAACTTAAATTTAATTTCTACTTCCGTTACGTGAACAGCGACAGACTGACTGACTTGAAAAACGTACAAAACCGTACAGCTGTGACGCATTTTAATGCAAAGTATCTAGCACTAGAAGAGACAGATACTGCCGAGCACCGGAGGAGGTCTTCTCTCGTAAGTCCCCATTGTGTGCGCGAAAACTCCTTCCCTCTCGGTCGCTTTATTTTGCGGGGAGAATTGCTAGGAGTTTGAAGCAGCTTTGTTTCTCGTGTTTGACTTGCGAACGGAGGATATATAGCATTCGGTTACGAACAAACGAACATATAAGTTTTAATGAATGAGGAGATGTCTTGGTCGCCTCCCGCAGCCGACATCAAACTTGCTTAATTAATCAACCACCGAGATGGTGCGCGGTGAAAAAAAAAAAATGAAAAGAAGCCAACCGAACGAGATGGCCCCTTTCAACTTTCTTAAAAGTGTACACTCTTTAAAACAGATTATGCTTCAACAAGTTGTACTTCCACCCAGTCCACTGTTTAACGGTCGACTGCTTTGGAAACGCAATCGTTACGAATAAAAGGGGGAGAGCCGGCACCCTGGCCGCCCCGCTGACTCGCTTCTTCATTACAGCGGACGGAATTCTGGAAGGAGCGCTTCTGACGACAGTTGCCTGCGTAATAATGCTGGAAGACTCGGTACTGAGAGGAAACGCGAAGCCTGCCCTTAGTGGTCACACAAAAACTTAACACCAATGCTACGTCACTTTGAATTAGGGAATTTAAAGAGTGACTGTTATTTATTTCACGACTATCTCCTAAGTTTAGCGAAATTACTGAATAAATATTCTGATAGGGTTCTAAAGAACACCCGCACACTGTGCCTTTTTAAATAAAAAGTTCTTGACCCAGTAATTACAGATGTTGAAGTCTCATGAAGGGATGGAAATAGTACTTGACATGTATCGACGCTGTTGCTTGGAGTATTTATTGGTGGTGAAGTTTTTCATATAATTTTCTGCAGCACTTTATACATACTGATTCTATAACGTGCACTCACTGTTCAGTGACTATGGAAAAAATAGTCAGACGGGCACATGGACGCGAATGTAGCAATTTTGGATGAGAGGAGAGAAGATGGAGCAGAAGTTTTAAATTTTTGAAAAGGAGATATTCTATATTTGTAAGACAATTAAACTTAGTAAAGTTACAGAAGTCAATGCAGTGGACAGCCACAAAAAAGCGAGTTAAAAACCAGTCTCGGCGCTCTGTATTGTCTATTTACACTAAACAGCTAAAGAAACTGTAATAAACGATATGAAGTGCAGCTAAAAAGAAGCTGTCTCTGGATCACAGCACAGAGCGAGCTGTCCCCCTGACTCGTATTATGGGGTCGCCGGTTCCAGACCCCAGCCGCAGTCCTGATTTAGGTTTTGCGTGATTTCCGTAAATCGCTCAAGGCAAAGGTTTGGGTGGCTCCTTTGAAAGGGCACGGCCGGCTTCCATCCACTTCCTTCCCCAGTCCCATATCGAATCTGTCTCTAATGATCTCATAGTAGACGGGACGTTAAATCCCAATCTCGCTTTCTTATTACATCACTGAAGTCGCCCTAACAAGTCAGACACTGCAGAGCGATTGCAAGTGTTGCCTATCAGGGCACAAATTCAACGAGGTGAATTTCGTTGACCACAGTCATGGAACTAGTGGGAATTTTTCTTTAAAGATGATCTGTAAATATTTGATGTTACACTGACTAAGAATATGTAATTAAAGTGGACAGATCATGCACCAGCAATGCGATCCGTTGAAACAATGTGCGAGTAACATAATATCACAACTCAACCAAAAAATTGGGCCACGGTTGAAAATCTCAGAAAAATACCGACCGGCACAGTAATTAGTCGAATCAAACGGAAGATGAACGAAGACTGGGTTTGTGAATAGGATGGGTTAGAGAATTGCAGCATTCCTGTTCTCCGTCTACTAATGACTAGAAATTGTGCGTGAGGAGATAAGGCGTAGAGAGCTCCACGAGTAGGCATTTGACAGAAAAAAGAGATAAATGTCGAGAGAACTTGGCACTACGTGACGATGAAGTTCACATGTTTAGCTTGTTTTGAAGGATACACAGGTTACTTCTGAAAACAGTGAATATTTTACAGATCCTCGATTAGGAAGTTTTTCGTACAGTATCTCTTTGTAATGTATTTTAAATGCATTTGATACCTTCAGAAATGTTAGCTATAACATACTCTTGTACTAATTATTGCGTATGTGCATTAAATTCGTCATAATTTATACAGTTTGATCAATTTCCTTATACGCCGTGTCCTCTAATCATACTTAATTGTCCTTCAGATACGAGTGTCATTCAAAACAAGCGTAAGAGTAAAATTAACTTTTGCCGTTTTAGGAGGCCGAGGCTGAAGGCTGAAGGAGGGGACTCAGGCTACGTAAACTTGGTTAGATTGCTGCAGATACGGAAAGCTTTAACTACAGAAACTCTCAGGAAATATGATGCATGAACAGTACTTGATGGTGTGAAGGATTATTCACAGTTTACAGAATTCAGCCAGTATGTGTTATAGACCTACTGCGACATTAAAGTGTTAAAAATCCTTCAGATGACGGTTTAATTGCTTCTGAGCGAACAGTACTGCTTTTAGGCGGAGTATTAATATATGCAGTCATCTGTATTTTCTATCAGTTTTGCGTAAAATAGCCAAGACCCAAATTTTATGTGGGACAGAAATGTGAACAACAAAGTATGTATGTTATGTATGTTCAGATGCTGTCAACTTTGGAATATATGTTACTAAATACTGTAGACATTCTGCCGTCCACAGATATATCTGCTGTATATAGCGAGTGGCTTTTACAAAAACTGCTACAGTTTCTGAATTACAACTCACATGAACATTAGTCGTTTGTGGGCAATTATATATGCTTAACACCTGTAAGATATAGCGAATCAAGCGCAGAACTATTAAGAGGTGCCAGCTATTTCAGAACGTGTTGGTCACTCATATTTCCGCAATCTCTAGGTTTTGTGTTGTTATTTCGATGACATAGAAAGAGGACAAGCGTACTCAGCAAAAAAAAAGTACAAAGAAGGGCAGCTCGTTTCGTATCATCGCGAAGTAGGGATGATAGTGCCACAGACATGATACGTGAATTGGAGTGGCAATCATTAAAACAAAGGCGTTTTTCGTTGCGGCGGGATCTTCTCTTGAAATTTCAGTCACCAGTTTTCTTCTCCTATTGCGAAAACATTGTGTTGGCACCCACCTACATAGGGAGAAACGATCATCACGATAAATTAAGAGAAATCAAGGTTCGCGCAGAAAAATTTAAGTGTTCGTTTCTCCCGCGCGCCGTTCGAGAGTGGTAAAGAGACAGCTTGAAGGTGGTTCATTGAACCCTCTGCCAGGCACTTTATTGAGAATAGCAAATTAATCACGTAGATGTAGATATAGAAAGGTGCGGATAAAAGTTGAATGAGGACAACGCGATCAACATCAGGTAGCCAGAAAGGTACTGCTAGAAACTCAGTTGTAGGACACGTCGCAACACAATCATTGGAGCCAAAATGACCGAATGATCTATCTCTCCATTTCTTATAGTCTACATATGTGAACGGAAAGTTTTCCTATTTTGAACGCTTTCTTACTTTACGCACGAAGGATATTTCACTTCTAATATGCTGTCTGATTTGATCTTTAACAGTATAGTAGTGTTTCAGAAATCAAACTCAGAGCATTTGATTATTCCCCGAGCGGAGCGACATCCAAGCTAGATGACATTACTTCCGCTACCTACTACAGTTGAAACGTCCCCTTAGAAAAATTAATGAACGACTGTGCTGATAAACCTCTTACATTATTTGCTTTTCAAACAGCTGAGCAAAACTGGACGTGCTCAGACGTTACTCTCTTTACTTATTCTGATCAACACTAAACTGACACACAATGTTTTAGCGCAACGCAATCTGATTTTTAATAATCCCTACAAAAGAATGGCCCTGACTAACAATAACCTATACCTTTCATGAATCACTTACCTCACAAAAATCTTCGTTGCTCAAACTACTGCAATACAGCGAGCGCCACTACTGCCAGCTAAATAAAAGATTCAAACTACTGAAGGCACTAACTACTGATAGGGATAGTTAGCAAATGAAAGATTTTGATAGTGAACAAACAATGTATTTACCTTAATAGTGTTCGAAAGTCATAATATATATATCAGTTCATGACATCCAATCTTACAAATTTACTGTCACTGATGGACACAAGTCCATATCATCCGCTGTCAAAACTCCGCCATCTCTCTCCCCACATCCACCCCTGCTGGCGGCTCACCTCCAACTGCGCAACGCTACGCGCTGTTAACATCCAGCTGCCCAACACTACAATAGCAAAGAACAATGCAAACCAGCCACAGACTGCACACAGCACAGCCAGTGATTTTCATACAGAGCGCTACGTGGCGTTACCAATAAAGACACCTAAACAGCCTACTTACACAGTATTTTACTTAATATAGCAAAATACTGAAAACCCTTTTGTTTCCATAAATCATTGAGACGAGCACAACGATAGTCGACTACAGCGTACACAGGACGTTGAGTATGATATCCGCTAGACTCACGTATCGAAAGGACATATCAACTTAAAATGTCTGGACAAGGTTAGGAGTTTGAACGTCTGTTTCCTAATAGCGACGAAAGCGGCATAAAATACTTTGTTAAGCGATAAATTATTCCCAGAGAGCTTTTTTGGCGTCAGTAGTGCGCCTGCTACTGACACAAGCCACTGTGACGACGTAGATTAGCTTCAGCGGTCAAAGAGCAGCCGCCTCGCCCGATTTGTTTGTCACAAACAGCTTGATGGGACGTAATGAACATTTTACCTACCCCAGTATTTTTCTGGAACAGCAGTTGGAGTCATCATTGTCCATCAGATGAAGATTCACCGATACAGCAGCCTTACTGTTCACGTTAAGTGCACCAACCGCGCAACTTCACATGGAAGTTAGGTTACGATTCAACGTCCTGTCAACGAAGCAGTCGTTAGTGAAGGAGTTTCAGTTCGGATTGGGGAAGGATGGGGACAGAATTTGGCAGTGCTTCTTGAAAGGAACAATACCGGCAGTCAAATTAGGCGAATTAAGGGCGGTCACGGATAAACTAAATCTGGGTTGCCGGACGGGGATTTGAAGTGGCGTCCTCTAGAATGCGATTCCAGAGGCTCACCATTGCCTTAGCCACCGCGCTCGGTTAGAATTAATATGCTGACTTCATCCCACGGCCAAGTATTCTCGGAAACATTGCACGATCGTTGTGATTTCTATTACTGTTTCCGTCTTTCATGTTTCCTTGCTGTTACAGTTTTAGCCCGCGTCCATTGTATGCCTCACTAGTTAAAAGCGGAGGACATGGTCGGATTCCTGGAACTGTCAAGAATTTTTCATGGTGGGACAGCTGTAAAGGATTCAGTCGCAGTGTTAAGGATAGTTCCGAAGTAGGGACTCTGGCTTTGAAAGCCGACATCAGCGTATCAGCGGCCGCAGTACTGAATTCTTAATCACATGTTCTTCCAGTACCACCGTCTAAGACGGAGGATGAAGGAGTCAGTGATTGTAACATCGTATTGTGCACTGGCCTAGGTTGTCTTCAGAAGTTGATGATAAAGTATCGTATTATGTTTCTCAAAGTTTTGCTGCTATGTTCAAGCGTATATTTCTTTGCACTAATATTCTGATGTAGCATGTAATAGTTTTCAACGGAACAAGCAGGAGTTCGCAGTTCACAAACGCAATCAGTACAGTTGCTGAAGGCATTGTGATTAACGCTATTAAATCTTTTTCCGCAGAATATTTTCACATATTTGGGTCATCCTGTTCGTATGGTGTAACACACATCTCGGTAGATTACCAGACTAGCGGGTGAGCTACACCCGTTTTGAATCGCTATAGGGAGGTATTTGCGAATTATCTCATGCTGAACAAATGAAGCATTCAAAAAGCATAATTAATACTTTGATTTCTCTTTAATTTGAGACGAATATTGGTTTTATCTCCAAACTCTCCCTCATCCTTGATATTAGTAAACGTGTATAACAGAATATATATTCTAAAGACATTACTACTACTACTACTACTACCAATAATAATAATAATAAGAGTCTACGATAGCTCTTAGCTTCTCTTTGAAAGTTTCATGTTGAAGCATGTGAGCATTAAATCTATTACCTGTGTACGTCGCTGAACGCATCCCGGATCGAATGTGTCAGTTTCAACCTACGTTAGACTGCCAGTAATTTAGTGATGCATGTAAGATGGTTCGATGCGCCTGAAAAGAAGGAAAGGCCGAAAGAATGAAGAGCGCTATTAACCTCGCTGATCATAAGTTGAAAGCCTCTTCCCGCTACAAAAAAAAACTCTCCAACCTCATCAGCAACTGTAGAGTTAGGAGAAAGGAATCCTCTAGGCAACTATACCCGGCAAATAATTTCTGCTGTAGTTTATCGCGTAAAAACAGTTGTACTGGTGTTCGTTACATGCATAACGCTACACCTGTGTCTATATAACTTTAGGGAGAAAAGTATGACTGGATACATTTCCACTGACGCCGCTAATGAAATTACATACTTTAAGGTAGTTTATCCCCATCTGCGGACAAATAAGCTCAAAATCTCAATCTTATAGGTAGCACGGCGTACGAAAACATCTTTCAACTGCAGCTGGCTAGGAAAAACAGAAAAGAAATGCAATAGTTCTTCGTTTCAGGAAACGTAAGCAAGACTTACTGAATATCGTGTTCAATGAAAATCTCCCTATACTTCACCCACTAAACGCGTGGTAAGTTCACTGTTTCCTGTCCATCAGAGGTTGGGCAAGCAAACAAGAAGAACGTCCTATAAAGTTAATCTTTTCACTAGCTGATTCAGAAACGATTAACATTTTTGGCGATGTCCCTTCTCTGCTTTTTCTTTCTCTTGTTCTTCTTTGTCTACTTCTTCTTCATCTTCTTGCGATAAAGCTTTCTTAGGTACCACGCTCAAATTTCAATTCTTAACCCTTCCGTTCTTTCCTTTTTTTTTAAATTAGCCGTCATTGTTTCACTTTGTCTGATTTTCTTGTTTTCTTTTCCTCCTGCCTTGTAATCCCTCTAGTTTTTTTAAAAAAACCTTTAATCCCAAAAAACTTAAGCTTTTTTTTTTAAGCACTGTTCGTTGTGGATGTTTTAGTTATGCCATACGCTTTTTTCATCTTGTGTATCCTTTCCTCTAATGCAATTTTTCTAAGCCTTTTCCTTCAGAAGATTCCTCTAGGTATCTGAATTTTTTACCGTTTGTATTAGCCCAATATTTCTTGTTAAATATTGTGGAGCACTGCAGAGATTCTTAGGCTTGTCATGTTGGCCGTCTGTTCCAGAAGATTGACGTACACTGCTGCAACTGCCAAGCTTTCACAAAGTATGCTAAAATCATCCGCAAACTCTAGGTTATTGCAACATCTTCGTTCTTTTTCCCTACCACGAGTGATGATATTTTGGATTCTATCAGTTTTTCATTCCAAAGTCTTACAACTTTCTGCATTCCTCAGTTGAGATTGTGCCTGTTAGAGTTTCTCGGATTAGGTTTGCGAACTTAATTTTAGTGGCAAATTTAGGGATTCATTTCTCAACGGTTTCTTTATCAACAGAGTCAAAAACATGTTTTTAAAATCTGTAAATGTTACAACTATATCTCTGGAGTTCTTCAATTTGTGGCGAATTAGGGATTTCAGTTCAAAAGCTATTCTGAGCACGATGATCCTTTCGTATTACATCTGTTCGTAAAACATGCGTTTGCAATGTAATAAAGTTTTATAAATGGAACCAGTTTCGGATTAGCTGAATAACTGTCTCGAAATTTACCCAGATGACCTGGAAGCTACCATGATGAATCTGGATGAAAACTGTCCGACAGCCGCTCGGAGTGGCCGCGCGGTTTAGGGCATCATGTCACGGACTGCGCGGCCCCTCCCGCCGGAGGTTCGAGTCCTCGGGTGTGTGTGTTGTTCGTATCGTAAGTTAGTTTAAGTTATTTTAAGTAGTGTGTAAGTCTAGGGACCGATGACCTAAGCAGTTTTGGTCCCTTAGGTATTCACACACATTTAGACATTTGAACTGTCCGACATATTTATTGGCAACTGTCATTCCGAATGTAAATGGACAGTTCTGTACAACGTCGCACGGATCGCCTTCAGTCGTCACGTTTGTATATTAACATTACCTCATATTTCCTCAGAACAGATTCCTTCGCACTTTGAGGACGTTTACCATCGTAGTCACTAGTAGAGATATCATTATCATTAATGTATGGAAAAATATAAATATCGTTGTATTTGCCCATTTAGCGTCGCAGCAGTTGCTACTAGTTCTCAAGTTGCCAGTTTCTTACGCCATTTCATTTGTGTGATGTAACTGTAGCGTATATATACATCAGTAAGCTTTTTATTTCTGTGCTACGTAGCAGCACAGGAAAACAGAATGCTGCCAAGAAGAAGTAATGAAAGTATCGCACAGTTACGCAATTAGAGGACGAAATGACGCAAAACGCTGTAAACAGGGTCGATAACAACTTCATTTAAACTGCTCAAGAGTCTTGATAAAACAAGTCAACTGGTATGAGATAAAGAACAAACGACGAAACAAAAATTCTACATCCAAAGTAAATTTCCGAAGCACAGTTACAATCTAAAAATTCAACACTTTCATAGAAGTTGAACACTTTCATTAAATCTCTGTTGGTCCATCATTGACAATTACTTTTATTAAATGTGGTATCAGGTGAAATGGTAATCGATAATCGTATTATGAAAATTATGGTAGGTGCTGCTGCTAAAAAGCCTCAATGAAAAGTATTATCGATTGGACAACATTACGAATCAAAATGAAAAGGAAATAAGGATGAGAAAGGAATAGTTACTGTTGCCCAGCATCAAAACTGAAATATGAACAGAAGAAAGCAGGGTTGCGTGGCGACAAGCGTGGCCCAGATTGCAGGCCAGATAAAAGTGCACACGCGCCGCCTATCATCAAAATGTAATTAAGCTGCTATTACTCATCTCGCGCTCATAAACCATTTCGCCAAGCGAAATACTCGCTTGCTCTTAAAGAAATGTGCGTTCATGTATCCATTTGGGTCGCATTACTAATGTTTATGCTCGTACTACGATAATCCTAACAAACAGTCTCAAAATTTGTTTCGTATATATTTGTGTGACTGATGAAAGGGTGAAAAAGTCCTATTTCACTGCCTGAGACAACGTGTTTTTAGTCGAAGCACGCACACGTATAGAACAGCCACCCTCGCAACTTCTTTTTTCTTTATTTTTGTTTTTCTTTTCACGCATGTGTGTGATGAATCAATGCATTAACTTCGGTGTTTCTAGACACTTTTCTTTCTTGATTTCTCAAAAATGTATAGACAACAATTTTTAGTTGTGTTAATGAACTGACGCAGCTTCATCTACCATGTAGCGATGAAACATTGTTGAAGACATTACACACATATTCAAGAAAGGGGAATTCATATTTGCGTCACGGCATCCCCATATGCATTTGACTTCTTTTCGTAAATCAATTTCAACGAATAGAGGCACATTTCATTCAAGTGGCGACAGACGATTCTTTCCTAATTCTACGTTTATAATGGCCTCTTCTCGGAAGTAATGTCAAAACCAAAATGTTGTTTCTATTTTCATGATGCGAATCCAGCTGATTTTTCCAATAACTTTGCTGTCTTTTCTTTCAGTTTTGTCTGTTTAAGGACACACTTTTCGTACTCATCTGCGTCGTTTATGTCATATAAAGGACATTACACATTTTGATATGAGACCAAGACTTTGCTGTGTTTGATTATGTTGTTTATTACTATAGACCTATTTCGGCGTCATTGCCATCTTCAGGTTATATCAGGTGGTCTTGAATCCTTATGATACCGATGTCTCAGTTTCTGTCACACTATTGTTTAAGTTTGCGCCTTTGATATTGTTGTATCTATACTAGATTTTAAATTTTTGCTCGAACAGCCTGTAACTGTATATCATCTCTGACTCAACTGTCAATACAGCTGTCACGAAACGTCATTATGAAATAGTCCTCCATAATTCGACAGCTACACGGATAACTTCTCCAGCAAATGTTTAACCTCTGCTATAGCTCCAACCGTGACAGCTACTGAAGCATTGATATCATGTGAATGTAAGAGAACACTTGATATAACCTAAATATGGCAATCATGCCAAAATAGGCCTATATAATATATCATATTCTATATATGACCAACAGCGTCCCGCCGTTGAACATCAAGCATCATGATTCAGAACGTGGCGATCTATTACCGACGGGCGAACCTCATATCATTGTCGAACAGCAAGGTGCATTCGATCCCGTGCCACCCTACTCCCACATGTAGTAGGAGAGTAAATAGTGGTAGTGATTAAACTTTCACTACACCAGGAAAAATGAGTGACTGCAGGACGATTATACTTTCTGGAAGCATTTGTATGAACGGAGACCATTTCACAATTGTTCGCGGCACTTTTCGAACGGTGGACGATGAAATGTTCATCTGCCATGACACAGCTCAAGCATTGCTTGAGGATCTCACATGCTGTCCAGCATTCTCAGCCATGGAAACAGTAACTTCGTCAACAATTTGAGGTGCAATTGACCGTTGGGCCTTCCCAGGAGCAATTCCCAAATCGCAAATTAATTCTCGAACTTCCAAATCATATTCTTCAACATCAGTGAGGCAAGAGGACTGCTCCGTATTCCTTTAATGCGTTGATAATCGTGAAGAGCAGCAGCACTGTTGCGGTTGTTTTGGTAAAGCATCTTTAAGAGTAAAGCGTTGCTCACCTTGTCCAGACCCGCCCATGTTGATTGTCTGCAACTCTTATGCACACTGATGCTTGTGTTTCAACTATACGTCGTCGTACCACTACCGGCGCCTAACGGCAAATCGTGACACTAAAACTGCTAACAACGCAAACCCTGCAGCCCACCATCTGATAATCATTCCTGTACAGTAAGGTACCCATACAGTAAATAGTTTTCCGTCTACACTGGCACAAGTAGTGAACGTTTAATTATAATCACCCTGTACTTGTGTAGATAATTCTGGAGAAACACAAACACTACAAAGCATTCTTAGAATGGGGAAGGCTCGCGATCTATCTGAGTTTAACCGAGGGCATATTGTGATAGCCCCTGAGGCTCGGCACGAGAATTTCGAAAACTGCAAGACCTGTTGTGTGTTCGAGGAGTGCTGTGGTGAGTGACTTCAACACGTGTCAAAACCAAGTTGAAACCACTTCCAGACGTCGTAGGGTTGAGCGGCGATCCCTCATTACAGATATCGCACATCGTAGGCTGGGCGGACCGATGAAGTAGGACAGGCGACCAACAGTGGCGGAATTCCGCAGCCGAACACCCACGCGTGTGCCAATATTAACACCATGACATCGGCAACTACGACTGAAATTACCACGTGACCATCGGCTCTGCACGTTGACACAGTGGCACAACGTTGAGTGGTCTGATGTAGCTCGGTACCGTCTTCATCATGCCGATGGGAGGGTACGAATCCAACCACTTTTAGAGGAACATCTCCTTGACACCTGTATTTCGGGAAGGAGACAAGCTGGCAGCGGCTCTATTATGCTCCTAGGGAACATTCACGTCGGCATCCATGGGCCCAGTGTAGCTCGTAGAAGCCACCATGAAGGCCAAGGAGTATCATACAATGGTTGCACACCACTTACACCCCCTTAATGAAAATCATGTTTCCTGACGGTAGTGGCATTTTTCAGCAGGATAATGCGTCGTGTCACAAGGCCAGGAGTGTGATGAAGTGGTTCGAGGAACACAGAGGCGAGTTCCAATTGATGTTCTCGCCCCACAACTCGTCAGATCTGAACCCGTTCGATCACATCTGAGATGGGATGAAGGTGGCGTCAGAGATCATCGCTCCTTCTCCGGAATTTACCGGAATGAGGTGACTTGTGTGTGCAGATGTAGTGCTGACTTCCTCCAGCGATCTACCAAGGCCTCATTGCTTCCATGCCACCACGCGTCGCCGCTATTAACCTTGCCAAACGTGGCCATACCGGCTATTAATTAAGTGGTCATAGTGTTCTGGCTGACCAGTGTATAAGAAAGTAGCTTTTCGCCATGTTTTGGTTCGAGTGCTACCAAGAGCAGAAAGATTCCTACTAAGCAGAGCTGTTTACGATATGGCAGCAATACTGAACAACAGTTGTTTTGTCTTCTCTAACGCTGGGCAATGAAAGTGCGACTTGGCGATGGAGGTAAACAGCAGAAGTTTTTACTAAGTAACCATCTGTATAATACAGGCGAACACAGCATCGTAGACTAAGAGCAAATGATGAAGCAACTTGTGCCTCACCTGTAAGGACGTCCACAGAAGGTTGCGGAAGCGATCGCAAATGTAATACTCACCCGGACAAGCAATACAGCAGATGCTCTGTGCTTTACATAACTGTTCGAAGACTAAGAGTATTCTATTGTGCTGGAAAATACGGTAGTAGTCTTAATTAAATAAGCTGAAAGTGCGGACTCAGTGGACTCTGGATCGTACTATTTGGGTCATCATTCCGCTGGAAATGACGTAGGCTGGCTTTCGTGTCCCCTCCCCTCCTGCTCACCCTTTGGAATAAGGAGAACGTCGCAGTTTTAGGGAGTGTCAGTTTGGTTTTAAGAAAGCGTGTACCACTGCCATTAATCGAGCATTCCACTTAGTAGTTCAGTCCGCACATACGCGTATCTTGTATTTGTCTACAACGAAGGCACCTTCGTCAACGTAAGTTGTGTTTCTCAGCAGAGTTTGTGCCCTTGAGGAAGTAAATGATTTCCGACACGTTACATCGTAGACTGTGCGATTGTTATTGAGAAAGATATGAAAGATTGAACGTTGGCCGCAATTGACTAATGACACGCTTTTCCTTGATATGACCTAACAAGCTCGAGCTCTTATCGGTATTTTGAGAAGATGCATCGAACTCCTTCTGACGCATAGAGATCGGGATGAGTTCACTAATGTGTAATGGATTATCCACATAATGTGCTAGTCATGATGATCTCAAGGCGAAATTGGGGAAGGTAAAACTTGCTACGAATAGAAAACCAACTAAATTAAATCTAAGGGCATACCTTCACGAAAAGTTAACCTTCCAACAGAATATTAGCTATACTGCTAGAGGAATTTGTAGGTTCAAAAGAACCTGCAGATTGCCTGTACTTGCGACCAGAGCCTATCACAAATCCATGTTAACGAATGTTGCAGTTTAGTGTCCTCTTCCATGTTAAATACCCCGCAGAGTCGCTGATTGAGGAATTCTCCTAACAGTTATTACCTCGACGTACTTTTCTGCTTCATATTGGCTCAAGACTGTCGAGTTGGGAAAGGCCCAGATTTAACCACTGATGGAACTGTCAATAGAGACCAGCTGATAATTTGACAGAAGGATACCACAGAGAGGGACTCTTATAAGAGTCAGCAAGCATGCGTAATTTTCCGAAATATTCAGAGGAAGACTAAAGTTGTACTATGTCATGATAAACCTGTTGCCCGGAAATAGTTCTTTTACCTGAGCGTCCAAAGCTGACAGCGAGGGATATGTACTCTCACAATGGATGTGTCCCTGATAACCTTGTTTTTCACTGTTCTCTGAGCAACCAATACAAACCATAGAAGTCATAACAATACCCATCATGCGAAATAGTTACATACTAGGGGTTGTGGGATGTTACGTTAAAAATAGATATAAACAGAACTGAAGCCATTTTAGTTGCAACGGGGTCCGCGACCGAAATAAATGTTTTGAATTACAATAATGTGCCGCACTGGGTGCTGTGACTTTCACTTTGACTTCTTCATTAGTGCACAGTGTCTGACATAAACCGTCAAACGTGGAGATTTGGGTTTTAGCCGAAATTCACATCGGTCATACATTGCCAAAAAAGCAATAGAGGTGGAATTTTTTTAAAAAAATGAAATTTCCATTGTATACAATTTAAGACAACGAAATATCTTCGACCATATCATTTCTAAAAATCTGTGGCTAATGTAACTCGTATCAAATGACATGCTAATAACTATAGTAAACGCAGAAATAAAATTAAATAGTAATTCGAGTAACAGAAAGTGACATAGGATGAAGGCCGTGCACTTGAGCCCAGACCAAGAGGATACACATTGCTGTCTTTAATCGACGGCTATTAGAAGTCAGACTTGCTAAAAACGACTACTTACAACAAAACTTGACGGAAGCATTTGGTGGCTCCCGGAACACATCTTGCAGTTGGAATGAACTTCATCATCCCATTGTGCTGCATTTATACCTACAGTATTTTATTATTCAGGATATTCTTCCACTACTTCTACAATAACTCTTTCATCAGCTGAATGGAGAGCGGACAAACATTTTCATATTTGTAACTGGAACGGAAGACTAGCCAACATCTAGTTTCGGTTGAAATTTTGTTGTAAAAGGCAAAATAACATTCACTCAAACTTCTTCCAAGGTCATATATTTGCAGCAGAGATTCAGCTCTGTCGCTTTGTAAGCATAAACAAATATCTGGCTTTTTTCGCATTAAGATTGCCCTAAATATTTCTGTAAGTTTTCATTGGAACGTTCGTGCCAAATTATCAACAGATTTGCAGTGAACGTCAACATGTTCGATAAATGCCTTATGTTTTCTAATTACTGTGAACTCGCGCTACACTGAACTTCTGTCGACAATTTAAACGTAGTTTTCACATTAAAGCTGCTGGCAGTTTGACGGGATGGCAATAACCAGTGCTGCCTCTAATTAGCTTTACGACGTACATGATGTTGCTGGGCTGAGGAAAACGCCGACCGTTGTTCGATATATCAGAATAGAAACATTGAGAAACGTTGATCGGAGCGTGGTCTGGGAGCTTAGATAAGCGCATCCTAGTGCTGACATAAAATTCCCGGGCGGAGGGTTATCTGCGGGCGCGCAGCTCGCGTGCCACAGATCATCATAACAGCCTCTCTGTTATCACCGTCTCACTCCGGCCAACGTACAACGGTCAACAGTTATATCAACTTAATGGACCACGTATTCTATAATTCGGCACACGATCTCATAGCAATAATGCGTTACGTACAAACTCCTAATTTCACACATTGCTTGGCGGTTAATCTGGAGAGTCACTTAGTTGATATTCTTTTGACTGCTATGCATAATCGATGTAGATGTTTTGATTTTGTTCACAGCTACAAGATACTGGAGGTGGCATCCGAACATTAAACTGGCATTTCCAATAGGAAGTAAAAATTATTCCCGTCAGTCAGTCCAGAAAATGCCATACTAGTTCCTTACGTAAGCTGTAAATGGTTACTGTTTTCGATTAACGACACATTAAAAAAAAACAGTCCTTCATATATATCGACCACTTAAACCCACAGCGGGCGATAAGATAAATTACATGTTGCAATGATGCTTAAACAAGAGTTAAAAAATACATTGAGCATTTAATGCTTTGTTGTTAGTAACTTTGTGACTATATTTTGTGAACAGAAGTTTCGATTCTCTAAATAAAATGATCTTCGCGTCGTACTATGTCCTTATAATTTCCAACAAGGTTATATATAATTAAATTAACAAAATATGTACTTGATTCGACGGATGTCAACCACTCGCACATTATAAAAGACTCCTTTTTTAATTATAATTGGGGTACTCTACATTCATTCAGAGGAGCATATCTTATAATACTTTATGTAACACCGCCCATAAGTTAAATTGTAAACTACGAAGATAGTTGTGGCCTCAAAAGTGTGATCAGTGTTGCAGACGGTTGCAATATGCAAATAACATTACGATATCTTTCAATAATGTACCCTCAAAGACAGTAACGTAAAATGGCTAGTCGCGTTTTTCTACGAATACTCGCAGTTCTCCGGAATATTCACATGTAGAAGAATTGCTTGTTACCAACGCTATGTTTAACAGTTCCACAACATTTTTATGTGTGATATATTTTGTAGTTTATCTTCATAATTGATGGTAAATTAATTTGAAAGATAAATTTACATTTGGCTCATTAATTCCTATTTGTGCGAGAGCACGTATTTGAAACCTGAGTATTAATCCGAATGAACATATTATCATTGTGGTGTGCTGAACTGCGTTTTCAGTGGGACTCTGGTAGACGTGTGAATCGAAATATCTTAAAGCAAATGCAGCGTTAGAATGTGTCCATTAAATCAAAGAAATAACCGACTACTGAACACAGTGGATAAGACATACAGAGCAACCCGTAAGAAACATTATATTGCGAGATGAATACAGAGACTACAGAGGAGATATTTGCAGCGTTAACAGATAACAGTGTGATACGTCACCGAACTACAGCACATTTCTCTGCATGCTAATCTTGACCTAAGGTAATAAAGTTTTCCGCACATGTATAATTGTGTCCTGATGTATGCTTGGATGGCTCAAGAAGATGTTGGGGATTATTAACGCGTCCTATATTAGTAACAGCCATTAATAGGATCTATTCACCGCAATTGTCAATACTGCCGTTGGTGAGCATTCTTAGCATTGAAATGAATGTATCTTATGGCTAGTTTACAAACTTCAACTGTGAAGTACTTATGGAAGCTTTACTTTTGCAGTGATACAATTGGTCTGGCACAATGAATACCACCGCACAGTATAACCCTTTGTGTTCTTTAAATCAGTGTAGATCCCCGTTTTAGTATGATTTTCGAGACACGGAAGTGTTCTTTAGCTCTGATGTCGTGTGTGTGCGACTATAGGCAGCCGCAGTGGCTGCGGAGAACCGCCGGGGCTCCGGCCGCCTGCGCCTACACCCTCCGTTGACGAGTGGAAGCCACTCCATTCAGCCGCCCCCTTGCCTTTAGCCGATTCATCCGCACACGCGCTCTGCTCTTGTAAACAACTCAAGACATTCGAATCGAGGGGCTGAAGGCACCGGAGTCTGAAAACAAGCTACGGATCTTGAGCAGTTCTCAGGTTGTTTATTAATGGAAGATTACATCGGATGCATGAAATTGAATCTCTTTTATTTGTTGCGATATATGCTGTTTATAGATATTAACATATTCCATTTGACAAACCAGTTCCGGAAATGGCTTCAACTAGTAAGGCTTATACCAAGTTGAGAACCACACGTGATAATAATATTAATAACAGAAATTTACCGTGATTACCAACCACAACATAGTTTTAGCTTTGGCACGAAATACCATCTTTCCTCGTGCTTCGACCATTAAGAGCGGGTCACTAGAGACAGCGCACTAGGTCACAATGAACAAGAACAAGTGAAGCGATATGACGTTCTGTAGTATAGGTAAACATGCAGGCACAGATCTATAGTCCGAACCCCAGTTCTTCTTACAGAGAGTGGAGAGTGTTACTTTCAGTGCCAGACAGCGAAACGATGTACCCATCTTCTTTCTCAGGTCGCGGGCAACACCGATGACAGCTGCACGATCTGCTGTGCAAACAAGAATCGTTTCTGGATGTGCGAGTATTTTTCATAATAATGAGAACTGTATTCACTGTGAATGGAAATACCCTGGGCCGGCCGGGGTGGCCGAGCGGTTCTAGGCGCTACAGTCTGGTTCAAAATGGCTCTGAGCACTATGGGACTTAACTTCTGAGGTCATCAGTCCCCTAGAACTTAGAACTACTTAAACCTAACTAACCTAAGGACATCCCACACATCCATGCCCGAGACAGGATTCGAACCTGCGACCGTAGCGGTCTCGCGGTTCCAAACTACAGTCGAATCCTGCCTCGGCCATGGATGTGTGTGATGTCCTTAGGTTGGTTAGGTTTAAGTAGTTCTAAGTTCTAGGAGACTCATGACCTTAGAAGTTAAGTCACATAGTGCTCAGAGCCATTTTGAAATACCCTGGTACACTGCTCCCACTTAGGTGATCATATATTGTCCCCGGCCCCGAACAACGTTCAACAGTTAATTAGACTGTAAACTGAAAAAAAATAACAGTCATCCTCCAAGTTAATCAGATTCCTTGCTTCTGTATTCATTGCTATTGTAGATGAAAATGTACTTTCACACTTCCAAACTGTGTCAAATGGAGTCATTATTCATAAAGCTTTTATTGGTAACTGTGCATACACGCCCCGAACTTCCGCTAAAATGTTAGCAGCTCTATTTTAGAAAATCCAATTTTAGCATTGTGTCTTCACACAGACTATGAAAAAGGTGTCAAAATCTAGGCATTTACTAGTAGATTTTCCAAATCAGGAAATTAGCTATTCATAGAATTTTTTTTTTATGACAACTATGCCTGGGTGAACAACAACGCAATGAACAGAAGATGGAACATGATCTGTGCTGCTTTTGGTAAATGTAATAGAGTGTTTGCTAGGAAGCTTTCAATGTGACTAAAACTGAACGAAAGCTGTAAGGCATAGCCTTTAAATGTGAATACCATTCAGGAAACGAGGGTTGCTTAGGGAGACACATGTTGGCAATTAGCAACGATAAACAGGAAATAACCAAATGGATCATGGAACAGACCGGAGCGGAAGACGTAATTATGAGTGTAATGAAAATGAAATGTGGATAGAGGACACATATAGCCAGGCGAATCGACGATAAATGGATCAAGTAGGTATTTAAATGGGTCTTTGAGAAATAGGACGAGGCCGGAACGATAGCCTATTGGAACTTGCGCAGACGGCAGGAAACCTGCAGTAGGAGAGTGCAGGCGTGTGGCGGAAAGTGCAAGATTTTATCCAGCAGTGACTGATGATATTCTAATCAATGTGCGCATTTAGGCATTTAGAGAGGAGCGAGGTTCAAACTCTTAACTAGATTAAGGGACTGCAGATATCCTTGTATTACCAGAACGTGTGCCAACGTGACGGTAAGTTTGATCTTTAAGATCTTTTTGGACTGAATACTTTTGGTTTTTACTCCTACCTTAATGTGGTGTTATCCCCAGGTTGATAACCGGTACTGGCAATAGCCAGACATCGCTACTGTTTGTTTCTTTTTCAGTATTGATACAATATTACATCGTGATACTCTTCCTGTAATCATGAGATATGCTACGACGGACTTCTGTCATGTTTCGATACCACTTCTTTGACGCAGCAGATGTAGACTGAGGCCTAGGAGTATCCTGTCTTGTGAATTTGTGTGGAAATACCTCATCAGTCTGAACCACACGTACCTATACATTTACTTCCCCTGCAAAATTACAGCCTTCAGACCTCTCTTAATACAGCAGTAAATACACTGCTCATGCATTCAGGCATGTGGAGAGGAGCAAGATTCAAAATCTCGTCTTGACGTCAGGGAATGGATTATCTGTGGTTGAAATCCTTAACTAGATTAAGCGAATTCTGATATCCTTGTATTATCAGAGCGTGTGCCATTGTGTCAGTAAGTTAACCCCGATCTACGTTCCTTTCTCCGTAATAAGCTACAAGTTTTCTCGACGCACTCACTAAGTCTCCCAGTCTAAACCCATTAGAAAATTACTTGTCTCTTTGGAAATAGTTACTGAGAATTTCTGCAGTGGTGTACTACACGTGGCAGTTTACCGCGATACTCTATTCCTGTACCGTTCTTTCAGCTTTTCAGTCTGAAGACTGCCATGAAAGATATTTATGAATCTGTAACGTAGGAACGCTTATTTCTTTCCTTTAAATTTTCTATGAAATATACTTCTTGTAAATGTTTGCGAACGACTGATTAATATAACTACTTGTAAGTTGTGATTAAGTTCTCCAACGCTTCAGTGTAGCTCCTCCAATATCTTCATGCATTGAGAGGGAATTTATCCTAACGGTTGTTACTTACAAACTGTCTGATACAGTAACGAATCCGACGTGATCCAGGAATGGTACAGATTACTGTGGAACGAAAGAATCTTAAATGACCACAGCATTACTGGCTGTTCGGACAACAGTAACTGATGTCGTCTGCTGAATAATAAGATAAGTGACAATTAATTTTCCTCGTAGAAGAGACATACTGAATTAAATCAGGCAAAGAGTATACGCAAACTAGTTTAGTGAGAGGGCTCACGTAGATGTTAAGGAAACCCAGTAGGGGTGCGACTACAAGAAATTAAAGAACGTCATATAGAGAACGCGGAAGCGGTTATCGGAAACGTGAGTTCGGCAAGAAGGTAAGAACTGAGATGCGAGGCACGTACGCAGGAGTCGAGATTGTTTGGTCCAGCGGTTAGGTTCAAGTTCCAGATGCGCTCGCGAGCAGATTGTGGGCCTCGACTAGCTGGATTTTGGGCTTAACCTCACCCGGCGCGCGGCGGACTGAAGCCACGAGAAACAAGACAATCTTCCTGCCAATGCATTGCTACCAGAAATGTTTGCTGTGAGATCTTCAAAAGCAATACTTCCTCGAAATTAGGTAGATATCGAGAAAGACTGGTGAAGTGCTGTATTGCGAGTAACAACGAGCCGTACGTTGTGTCTTCCAACATTCTAATTGAATGACTAATAAAATATATTTATGAATTTCATTCACGGAAAGACGAAACGATTCAAGATAACCGTTTTATGCTAGACACAATAGACTTAACAATGGTAACAACCAACCGACACATCCGTGTATATTCGCCTAGCAGAGTCACGACTGAAGATTGCCCGAAATTTAATGTTTCACATGTCTCAAGTAAGGTATCACTGATTCATTCACCGGAAGAGACTAAAAAGAATAACCAAAACGTAATTTTGGGTGGAACTGTACAAATGATGATTTCTACAGTTGACATTTAACTGCTCGCGATTTTGCAATTTTTCCTTCTTATCTGCTACTGTTTCAAATACGTTAGCTGGGAAGTACGCTATTCATATTAGCCAGGACACGATGTTTGAGAGATTTTCCGCTGTATTTCCTTTGAAACACATTATAAAAACCTAGTAACGCAATAAAACACATAAATTTAACTGACTTAATGATGAGACGTAACATAACCCCTCTTAAGTATCTAACAAACATTAGGGTAAGCTTACGTCACCGCAAAAAAAAAAAGAAAGAAAGGTGTGCTGGCCTTTTATGTAGCTGAATACTTTCACAGAATATGATTTTCGTAAGTGAAGTACATTATCACAATAAAATGAAAACGTAACCGAGCGAGGTGGGGCAGTGGCTAGCACACCGTACTCGCATTCGGAAGGACGACGGTTCAGATCCCCGTTCGCCATTCAAATTTAGGTTTTCCATGATTTACCCAAATCGCTCCAGGCAAATGCCAGTATGGTTCCTTTGTAAACGACACGGTCGATTTTCTTCCCCATTCTTCCGTAATCCGGGCCTCCTGCACTTCTGCTCCGTCTCCAGTGACCTAGCTATTGACGTTACGCTAAACTCTAATTTCCTCGCTCTTGTGAAAACGTACAATCATTTTCACAATGTCTAACATTCAAGCTTCTTCGGGGCTGAAAAAAATATGCAAACACAAAAGCAGACACATTACCATGCATAATACGGTTTAGGAAACACGTAGGCATTTAAAACAGGTTCCAGTCTTCCCGGAGTGTACGCTTTCCAAGGATATCTTATACCACTATTCCTGCAAAACAGTCGAAAGTGGGTAGAGACTACAAAGGGTCAGTAATATTGACATCTGGTGACTTTAGTGGCCTGGGGAAATGCGATAATTCATTCTCGTGCTCTCAAAACCAGTGCTGGACGACCCCAGCAATGTTAACAGGGGCCCTGTCGTCTTCGAAAACAGTACCACAACTTTTGGGAACGAATATTGTACCACGGGATGGACCTGATCAGCCAAAACTGTCACATAATCCTTGATAGTAATGCGGCCTTGAAGAGTAACCATGAGACCGATAGAATACCACGACATGTGTGCCCCAATCATCACAGAACCCCCGCCAAGTGTTATTCTTGAGGCGTGAAGTCGGCCAGAAGTTGGAAACAGTGTGAAACACGACTCGTTCTATGAAATCACTTTCCTCGATTGCTCCACGTTCCAGGTTTTATGGCTTCGACACTACGCTTCTCTGTTACGGGCATTTGCATCACTGATGAGTGGTTGTCGTCTTGGTGCTTCAGCGTTCATGACTGCGTCATTCAGTTCTGCACTGACATCTCACTTTTCGTCAGAACCCTCTTCAATAACCGTTTTATACGATCACTTAATACCCAATTTCTTCAGAGTGGTGACTTATCGGATGATGTTTTTCGGCTTTCCACGCATGTGGCATGTGCCTTCGATACGGCGCCTCTTGCAACATCAAACACTTCGGCTACTTTGGTTACGGAAGCACCTGTCATACGAGCATCAACAATCTGATTGCGTTCGAATTCACTTAGCCCCGACGTCATGCACTCACAGCTACACAGAACACAGTCCTGTCCAAGACTGACACTTGCAACTTATTGAGGACATTGCACGGGTGCCGTTTATGGTCAAACAGAACGCAACTTTCAGACTTGGGTATCATCTGCATTTATGTTCAAGCATCAGTTTCTCGCGGTGTTTTCTTATTTTTGTCCAACCCCTGTACAGCTGCAAATGTGGTGTAAAAAAAGATGAAAGAAAGGAAAGAGTGCTGTAACGTTGATGTTAATTGCGTACAATCTCTGCTTAGACAAGAATGCTGTTGAAAATGAGGGTAATTTTGTTGATGGACTGCACTGAGGTGATTTAAGGAACAGGCAGAAAAAAGTAGGACAGGTTATGTGGGTGGGAATTACAGTCACTTCTTGATGAATATTAATACTTTAGATGAAGTTGGTATGTTTTTTTCACTAGACCAAGTAGATGATTTAAGAGAAAAACGTATGTTTAATTTTTTTATTGTTTATGAACCGCATATAACTTAAGACTTACGATGTTTCTTTCTCCCAGGTTCCTTTCTTCCCAGTACTTCTTCATTTTCTCTCCAACCGCTCGTCTCTGATCATCTGTCCACACACTCTTAGGTCGAGGTTTTGGCTTATCTTCTTGGTAGGTTGCGTTTTCTATCAGTAGGCTAAAGTAATTCCTGTCACATATTATTTCTTTTGTAACAACTATTTTCTTTGCATCTTCCTTCACTGCTTCTATCCATCCTATAGTTTTCTTCAGTTTATTAATGTAATTAAATTATTTTTTTTTTGTAATCCGTGTTTCTTCAAGTCTTTTTAAATGTCTGTACAATTATAGCTATCTGTTCCTCATTGTAACTGTAATTTTTCTTTATTTTTGATGTAAAATTTCGTTTGTCCTTTTAACCTACATATTTTCATCGTTTTTCTCAGGGCCTAGATTTTTCCTTAATATTTTTCTTTCTCTTTATTTCTAGTTCTCTTAGTTCGCGTTTCTTATTCAACGTTAGGCATTCTGATCCATATGTTGCTCGCGTCCTAATAACCGAATAATAATGTCTAATTTTCGCTTCTATGGATACTGATTTCTTATCGCAGTAGTTTTGTGTTTATTTGTATGCGTATTTTGACTTCTCTATTCTTTCTTTAATTGCTGTGTTATCCAGTCCGTTGGCTTGGATCCATTGTTCGAGGTATTTAAAATCTGTATATACAAATATTTCTATAAAGCAAAGGTTTAGATACTGAAAACAAATCTGAATTCCACCGCTACTACTAACACTACGATACTGACCGCTCTAAACACATTCTGCATGCTCGTTGCGTAATAATATTGGAAAATATTAGTAAGTGCTATATTCAGACATGATGAACCTTTTCATTTTGTGCGCAGTCTCTCTCTTCTAAATAAATTAAATCTGCATCTTCATATATACTCGGCTGCTAGTGACAGATGGTAATTCGTAATAATATTAACGATTTTCGGTCCTAGTCCCTGTGTGTACAAAGCGAGGCGAAAATTATGGTCTATAGGCCTCTGGTGGGTCCGCAATCGCACTTACCTTATTCTCACGATGCGTACGCGGGATATTGTCACATGCTCGTCCTTCAATACCGGTTCTGTGCGCTTAACAGACAGAACTACGTTAGCAAGAGTCGGCAAAGTTAGCTGTCCGTTCTGTTTGTTGACAGAAAGTGAATCTGAAATAAATTAGATTTTATCATCAAAATTCCTTTTCTTAACGTAAGCGTTGCATCAGATGAAACTGTTTGCCGTTCTGGATCTCTGATCTCTTCTAGCGAGCAGTCTGCACATACTTCATTGCTGTGCAAAATTCTTTCATTTCCATTTTTCACCAAGCCTACTGATTTTTGCATAGCTAACTATCTTAAATTGTACTTCAAAATGACGCTCTAGTTAAATGGAGCAGTTGCTAAGACATTCTGAAGGAGCTGGCTAAAATCTCCATCTGGACATTCAAAGGAAGGTGAGGATTGTGTGATTTTACTGGCCCACTTACGGCGAGTGCCGTGTATGGCGCCCGAATGGTGGATGCGGCCCATGGCGCGGGCAGTCTGTTGCAGACAGCAGGACAATCAACTTGACAGCAAATCGCCCGTTATCCGACTTCGAAAGTGAGATAATAATCCGTGCCAAGAATCATGGATCGTTGACTATCGGAGATCAGACAAGAATTCAGTATGAAGGCAAAATATTTTATTTTATTTTACGTGTTGCTACTTACGAATGACCTATACCTAGTTATTAACACAGGCTCTTTTTCTGCGTTATATATATATATATATATATATATATATATATATATATATATATATATATGTTGTTGTTGTTGTTGTGGTCTTCAGTCCTGAGACTGGTTTGATGCAGCTCTCCATGCTACTCTATCCTGTGCAAGCTTTTTCATCTCCCAGTACCTACTGCAACGTACATCCTTCTGAATCTGCTTAGTGTATTCATCTCTTGGTCTCCCCCTACGATTTTTACCCTATATATATATATAATTTTCTGAAAACGCAGAAAAACATATATATATATATATATATATATATATATATATATATATATGAAGCTTATTGGATTTATTATTATTTTAACAAAGTTCAACAATGTTTCAGGCTTTAAAACTTGTAAATTTAAAACTAATTAAGAAATCGGAATTCTTCAAACTGACAGTTTATACATTAACAGCATAGAAAAATAGAAAAGGGTCTAGATTTATGGATGCTGACTAGCAGGGAGTACGTTAGAAAGACATCACACCTGTGGCTCCCAGGCAGCCACTGACCTATCTTCAAATACGTACTCACAATCCGAAGGCGAGGACCTCAGCAAAACTTCGAGCCTCTTGCACTCAGAAGGCGTGGTTATACATCTAGGTCAGGTAGCTCTGCACGGCAACGGATGCTGCCTTCTATTTCTACATTTCTCTTACAGTCTACTAGTACTGAAAATGGGCCCCTGTTTTCGTGACACTCTCGTGCTTATACATTTTGTCCTTATTCTATGCTTTGATGCCTTCGTCTATGTCGATGTTGTTTGATCTGATACCACTACTATTGTCGTCCCTCTTGTTAGTATTATCTGTGGGACCATACGTCAACTGTGCGCGTGGCCTGCTGCAACATTATCTCAGCAAGCACTTTTTATTTTTAGAGCTGCACTCTACAGAAACTAGGGTTCGGTAATTTTGGTACGTTTAAATGATACAACGAATGGTAGGATTACCCGTAGTATTGGTAGCACTGGAAGGGAAAAATCATAATGAATAGGTGAGAGATGAACTGGCGAACTGGGAGACGACGAATTTTCTTTGATTTTGTTTATTTGTTTGTTTCTTTGTTTTGCGCATAGTTAGAACCGCATATTGTTGAGTGATAGCTCTTATGTATTTTACGTCCTTATAAAAAAATAAATAGAATTTTATAAGCAATAAAAATGAGTTAAACGAATAATTTCTGCGCTGTTATAGAACTGAAGGTATTATTTTTTGTGCGAGTGCAGTTTACTTGCACAAACATATAAAAATCAATATAATCATAGTTGTTATTTTGTACTTCGTCATGCTCAAAGGCAAGAGTTTCCTGTTGTTACTGATAAGCGCTGAGGTTGCTTATGAATAACAGAAACATGCTTTACATAAGCTCGCCGGAGTACTGACGTAATTTTAGATATGTTTTTATTATGCGGTTGGTTTTTAATTTTACCTTTTTTGAGGAAATTTCGTTTTCTAAGGCTGTATGATACATCAGTATTCTTTTTATGTTTAATACAACAACCCTCTCTTTCACGTTACGAATCAGCAGCTTTGGAATAAAATCTGAATTAAACGTCGACAGTCTACTTTTTGCTATAAATACTCTTTATTTTTAAGTAAGAAGAAAGAGGATAACTACGTAGAACAAAAAAATTTCATAGCTTACGCTGCCCTTAATATATCGTCATTCAGTTTCCAAACGATTCAACGCTTACTGTTTTTGGGGGAAGCTAGTAAGACAATGATAATATACGCAAGTAAAGCGATCGAAATGAGGTAACGGCCGATACTTAAGCAACACACCTAATATGCAGGTGACGCGTCTGCTGGAAAACCAGTGTAGTGTGCGCAGACTGATGATGGTCTACGGTAGTTTTACAACTCTCACCTTTTTTTTTACATATTCAGTCGGCACAGCCACTGAGATCGGTCCACCAGTCTGGTCTCTAAGTGACTGTGTTATGTAGTCGTATTAGTGTTTAGTCGTTTTTCAAATGGTTCAAAAGACTCTGAGCACTATGGGACTTAGCATCTGAGGTCATCAGTCCCCTAGACGTAGAACTACTTCAACCTAACTAACCAGATGCAGGATTCGAACCTGCGACCGTAGCAGCTCAAAAAAAAAAATGGTTCAAATGGCTCTGAGCACTGTGGGACTAAACATCTGAGGTCATCAATTCCCTAGAACTTAGAACTACTTAAACGTAACTAACCTACGCACATCACACACATCCATGCCCGAGGCAGGATTCGAACCTGCGACCGTAGCGGTCACGCGGTTCCAGACTGAAGCGCCTAGAACCACTCGGCCACCAACGGCCGGCCCGTAGCAGCAGCGCGGTTCCGGACTGAAGCGCCTATAACCGCTCGGCCACAGCGGCCGGCTTATTAGTGTTTCACGCGACCAATTATCTCAGTAGAGAAGTACTCGTTCTGAAGCAACCCTTCTCCACAGACACAATCAACCTCCTTACCGACGTTTATACGCAGCAAATGCGTGAAGTATGGCCCACTGCCGGTTAAAAACTGAATCACACGCCGGCTAAAATTAATGTGTTTCATACTCCTTTGCTCGCTGATCTAGGAAAATAATTCATATAATCTACGGAAATTTTCGCAGTTATCCACTCCCTTTGCCTTGAAGGCTTCGCGCTTTCTTAAGGCTGTATTTCCTGCGCAAAGAGGCCACTCACTGTGCCTGACCTGCCTGTTTTCTGCCAGTATGTTGCAGCACGATACTTAATACTTAAATTATGCGTTAATACGCATTTTCTGGGCAGATGCACAAAGTAGGTACGAGTAGTGCCATCTATATTCCATACACAAGGAAAGACTATGCGACAAGTTTCTCATCCAGAAATTGGATTTGAATGTTGGTTCAATATGAAAAGATCACGATATACTTCGTCGAATAAGGAGAGACGTCTACCAGCACTGGTCGGAATTCGATAGCGGTAGAAAAATGGTTCAAATGTCTCTGAGCACTATGGGACTTAACATCTGAGGTCATCAGTCCCCTAGAACTTAGAACTACTCAAACCTAACTATCTTAAGGACGTCACACAGATCCATGCCCGAGGCATGATTCGAACCTGCGACCGTAGCCGTCCTGCGATTCCAGACTGACGCGCCAAGAACCGCTCGGCCACACAGGCCGGCAGCGGTAGGAGGGCGGATTATTAACATTGTGGTCCACCGTTCAGCAATATCGCCTTACACGTTTGTCGGCATTCCACGACTGCCATGCGAACATGGAATCGGGGTATTCAGAAGGTCCATACTCACCACCACACCAGGATCACAATAGACTCACGCGCAAGAGGACAGACATTTTTTCCACTCGGACGTGCATCCACGTCACATACCGTGGGTCAGGAAGCGTCCTTGTTTGCAGCGAACCAAGGCAGGGCAGTTGTTAGTCGAATATAAATTTAAGTGTTAGGAAGTCTTTACTGAAGGTATTGCCTGGGTGGGGGGGAATCCTGTACGGAAGTGAAACGTGGACGATAAACAGTTCAGACAATAAGAGGAAAGAAGGTTTTGAAATGTAGTAATACAGAAAAGGTTGAAGATTAGCTGAGCAGATCGAGTAACTAATGAGGAGGGGCTGAATCGAAATTGGGAGAAAAATATGGCACAACTTGACTGAAAGAGAGGACTGGTTGGTACACATCGTGAGACATGGAGTAGTTGTCAATTTGGAGATACAGGTCAGTGTGACTGGTAAAAATTTGGGAGGAAAACCAACAAGGAGGTTCAAGTGGACGCAGATAGCAGTAGTTATGCGCAGATGAAAAAGGTTGCATAAAATAGACTAGTGAGGAAAGCTGCATTAAAACCAGTCTTCGGGCTGAAGAGCACAACCACAAGAGGGTGGTTCGGTAGCAGAGACGGAACCCTCACTGGGAAACAGGAAGGAAGAGGTAATGGTCAAGACGTTTCTGGATGATTCCGGAGAGGATTGTGTCAGACACTTACTTGCTAACCACCGACCTAAGGCTGATGGGATCGTCAGACGGGGTAATTTGCACTTTGGATGAAGTGTCAGAGGAATTCGCACACATATCACTGCAGTCCACTTACAGCTTTGTGCCAGTCGACATCAACTAGCCCACCTTATGGCCTACGTCCCTTTGGGAGTAGTGATACTGGAGTGACTTTACGTTATTCGCCGTCACACAAGGCCGAGCCACCGTAGATAGATGGAGTTGCGTGTAGCAGAAGGACAAGGCTCTTCACCGGGCAGCAGTGAACATTGTCCAGTCGCTCACTGTTTCGCAAACTCATCACCCGCGGCTTCGTATATCAAAGTCGAAGAGGTGTTTTGTAATGTACATGTATAGCTTGTTTGTGAATAATAATTGCTTCACAAATATCATTCATCATTCACTACAATTCGAACACGTGAATTACAGTTCCTCCAGCGACACCTATAAAATAACATTTCTGTCTATGGACGGAGACATCGTACGTGGCTAAAATCTGAAAACAGAAGACTTGGAAGGAAAGGGGTCTGGAGTGAACGTAGAAAGTAGGAGCCCCTACGTAAGCTGTTGCGTCTGCGCCGTGCCAACCGCGCCATTTCTCTGCGGCAGCAAGTTGCTAACCCGGCCACGGCGCCGGCCTCTGGCTCGGCGTTACCACCCTCCGCACAAACAAAACTCCCGCCCCAACTCCCGCAAGTTTATTACAGCGATGCCTTTTTTCGTTGCTGTTTTCTCCGTAGGTAAAAAATGGGCCACATGTGAAAATAAAGATCCAGTTCAGGTCGACGTAACCGTGGTGCACACGGAATGCCATATTCCCTCAACCGCCTGCCCACAGCTGTGAAATTCTGAAGGTTTGGTACCATTCTGTTCGGAAACATTTCCACATACCGTCGTCTTGCTGCTAGTGCATTGCCTTCTGTTGCGCCGTGAAGGAGGTGCATATCCGCGTATTCACCGCTTGAGTAAGCCATCGTACCGTACACAGCGATTGCATTCTGTGAACTACCGACGGAATGAATGTACGTAATACGTCTGGTGTAGCTACACTACAACAGCGCCATAGAGTACAATACACTATACTAAAGTCAAATAAACGAAGGGATTTCGTGGCAGAATCAATCGATCAGTGTAGAACGATGTAGAAAGCAACCTCAGTCGATTTGCAGTGAACACGACACTCCAAAAGCCTGTACTAGCCCATGATGTAATGCTTGTCACAAATGACATTATGCATCAGAATTCGGAAATAAAGCAATTCCAGACAATCTTAATGTCAAATATTACTCTTACTTTGATGCATACATTACACCCACGAAGTGTGTACAGCCACTTTTGAATCAACCTCCATGTGTGGTGTCTATTTTTACTAGAAGGCTCTACTGGGCCTGGCACTCTCATCTGGATTCATTCGAGCTATTCTCTCTGGGTTTTAAAATTCCTACAGACCACACAGAAATACGTCAAATCACGGAAAAAATGTGTACGATTCTATAACACGAGGTCCATTCCCCAGCCTAATAAGCTGACGCAACGCGATTAAGGCAGTCATAGCTGTATTAGTTCCGGAGCTGCTTAGATAATTTTACTATGGAGTTACACCAAGCCGGCCGGTGTGGCCGAGCGGTTCTAGGCGCTTCAGTCTGGAGCCACGCGATCGCTCCGGTCGCAGGTTCGAATCCTGCCTCGGGAATGGATGTGTGTGATGTCCTTAGGTTAGTTAGGTTTAAGTAGTTTTAAGTCTATGGGACTGATGACCTCAGACGTTAAGCCCCATAGTGCTCAGAGCCATTTTTAGTTACACCAAAGGTAACTAAAATTTTGAAGGAAAAGAATCATTACATTTTAAGACTCTTGCTCAAATTATTCTCCATGACACAGAACAAAATACCGGTTAGGGCTGACTGAGAGTAAATGAGTTTCTCACTACATCGCTACTACGTTATTTTCTAGTGTTATCACCTTTACACAAAAGCAAACACAGACCGGCTCCAGGAGACGGAGAACATTGACCTCTAATTTACGTTATATCATAGATGGCCTACATACTTTTCTGTTACAACTGCCGCAAGAAGCATAGCTACACGTAATTTTACAACAGTTGTCATTATTTTCTGTTTATTCGTATGGCTACTAGTACGACTGTGACGGCAGTTTTAAATTCCACTATTGATGTGAGCAGTTCACCTAGAGTGTTAGCCTGGCTCAGTTTAACGTTCATAGTGATCGGTTGTACACCAGCACACTAAAGCCCGTGCATTTATGAGAGAGCCTACCTTAGACAATTATAATTTAGTAGGAAGGTTAGTGAAATAATTTACAAATAAGTAAACTGCGTGGATAAATCCCGTGGAATTAATACAGTTGTCGAAACAGGATAATTATCATTTAAATCAAGTAATGTTTATTGAAAATAAATCACATGTTTGTAACTGGTGGCCTTACACAATTGCGGATTCAAATGAAAACAAAGGTAAATAATAATTAATGTAGTGCAGCAGAGCAGCGTAAACGGAACACGTACGTACAAAGGTCGTTTAACACCCTTTTAACACAACATTCAAAAGAAACTCCGAAGTACAGATTCTTTATCATGCTTACCCCAAATTTACAGCACGAAAACATGACAGAATTAGGGTAAAAACGACAAAATACATAATATGTAGTAGCTGACTGTAGGTAGTCATTATCTTGGATGATCAACTGAGAAACTATGATATTCATATTGATCTTCAGTCTTAGTGTAATTTGTGGAAGATTCGCATATGGGTCTTTTGTATAATCGTCTGTAACTTTTGATATACGTGCAGGATTTGAAATATAGCCTAGTGTGATGTTTGCTTGTGTTGTCAATTTACTTGTTTTTATTTATGTGATGTGATCACGCCAATGGTTTAATTACTATTAATTTCTATTTTCCGGTTTACCATTCATAATTTAAAAAGTCTTAATATTCTTAATACTTATCACATAATTACGCCTAAAGTTGCAATGAGCTCGTCTGGACGAAGGAAATTCGTGGTGCATTTGGTTTTATTGTATAATGTGTGTAAGGTTTTTAATGTACTTTCCCTTACATTAAGTTCACTGTAGTCGCTACTGTGTCTTCCCCAACCTCGTTTAGGCGGAACTCTTATTTTGACAGCATCTGATTAATGCGCATTTTCTATTACAACTGGTCATCTTCTGCATAGAACGTAAAATTTGTAGTTTTTAGTCTTAGACAGATGAGACCAGTTCTTTTCACATTCACTCCATTACTGGAGAATTACTTGGTTTAACTGTGATGTTCTCTCAGCTTCTATTTCAGATCTGAAGAAAAATTACTGGTTTCTGTTACTTACGCTGCAGAATTTCCCCCATTATTAATCGAATGCGGATCGCGCAGCCTAGACATTTTTTACTTCATTGAAACTCAATTACACAAATTAAGGCCAGGAATCGATATCGTATTTGACAGTAGCTACTGTACTTATAAAGCAGAGACGAAGATCCCGCTGACGACAAATATTCCGTGAGTGAGCGTCACTGCATCAGTTAAACAAAAGCAGTAAAATGAAAGAGAAATGTAGTTTTACTCTGGAAAGCACAGAAATCAACATTGAGAACCGTTTTACAAATTATTCCAGATATGTGTATTTTCCACTGTAATCCACGTGGCAGTACTACGGCACTGAAGAGCTGTAAAAGCAACAATTTCTCCTAAGACTTAGTGAGGATTAATGGAATTATATTATTGTTCACCTTAATTGCGTTAATTTTGAAACTGACTCTTCAGTGACGTTACTTCAGTTCGTCTCTTCAATTCGCAGGTTTTTTGTTTGTTTATAATCACTTACAATATCTAGTCGCATTACTATGACCACCGCTCAAAAGCCTGAATATTGTCTCCAAGGATAGAAGTACACTTGTTTTGATACATTGTGCCTTCCAGGATGACGAATATCACGAAAGTATTCCCCAGACCATAATACTCTCTCCTCCGGACTGGACCACTCCGACGATTGTTGTGGGGTGTTTGTTTTCAGAAGTTTCACGCCGTACTTACCAACGTTCATTTGTCTGATGGGGCATAAAACGTGATTCATATGAAAGGTCACCCAGAGGACGCCCAGTTCCGTTACTGCCGTGCAAATTCCAGCCTTCGGCGCCGATGAACAGAAGTCAGCATGGGTGCATGAACCAGGTGCCTATTGCGGAGCTCCATAAGCAGCAATGTTCGCTGACAGTCGTTGAGGAGACATAGCCCCTTGTTTAATTTGGGCGGTCAGCTGCTCTGCAGTTCCACATCTATTCGCCCGTACACATTCCGCAGCTGTTGTTCACCCTTGTCATCTATGGTCCTTGGTGCACCACAGTTCCATCGGCACCAGTTTTGGATAGCGCCATTTTGCCAGCCACGGTACTTTAACCAATCGCAGCACGCTAACAGTTTATAACACAAAAGCTACCGCCCTTGGTTCGAATGATCATGCCCTTTAGGATGTCAGGTAAATCGCATCACAACAACGACTGCGCTGCGTTCCGCGTCCCACCCCCCCCCCCCCCCCCAACACACTTCATACACACATCAAAAAAAGTTTTGCATCACCTCGGTTTCAGGGGTTACGGAACCTGTACGGACAATTGGAATAGAGATCAACATAAACGTCATTCCCGCCCTTTTTATTGGTCAAATGTGTGTAAAATCTTATGAGACTTAACTCCTAAGGTCATCAGTCCCTAAGCTTACACATTACTTAGCCTAAATTATCCTAAGGACAAACATACACACACCCGTGCCCGAGGGAGGACTCGAACCTCCATCGGAGTTTTTATTGGTCATCAAAATCACACATTGCTTGTTGTACCACGAAGCATGAAGACCTTCTGAGGTGGTGATCCAGATTTCTGTACACACCGGTACCTCTAATACCCAGTATCACGTCCTCTTGCACAGATGCATGCCTGTATTCGTCGTGGCATACTAACCACAAGTTCCTAAAGGCACTATTGGTCCAGATTGTCCCACTCCTCAACGGCGATTCGGCGTAGATACCTCAGAGCGGCTGGTGGATCACGTCGTCCATAAACAGCCCTTCTCAATCTATCCCATGCATGTTCGATGGGGTTCATGTCTGGAGAACATGCTGGCCACTCTAGTCGAGCGATCACGTAATCCTGAAAGAAGTCATTCACAAGATGTGCACGATGGAGGCGTGAATTGTCGTCCATGAAGATGAATGCCTCCCCAATATGCTGCCGATATGGTTGCACTATCGGTCGGAGGATGGCTTTCACGTACTGTACAGCCGTTACGGCGCGTTCCATGACCACGAGCAGCGTTCGTCATCGACAGTTCCTGTCTCTCTGTATCTCCTCCCTGTCCGAACAACATCGCTTTGGTTCATTCCGAGACGCCTGGACACTTCCCTTGTTGAGAGCCATTCCTGCCACAAAGTAACAATGCGGACGAGATCGTACCGTGGTACTGACCGTCTAGGCATGGTTGAACTAGAGACGACACCAGCCGTATTCCTCCTTCCTGGTGGAATGACTGGAACTGATCAGCTTTCGGACCCCATCCGTCTAATAGGCGCCGCTCATGCATGGTTGTTTACATCTTGTGGCGGGTTTAGTGACATCTGTGAACAGTCAAAGGGACTGTGTCTGTGATACAATATCAACAGTGAAGGTCTATCTTCAGGATTTCTGGGAACCGGGGTGATGCAAAACTTTTTTTGATGTGTGTAGTATATCCTCCACTGCTAGTGCTGCCACCTGCCGTCCGTGAGTGGATATCGCACGTAGACGTCGAACATAGGCGCTGGTCACATTAACACCACTGGGTCGTGTATAATAACATCAGTTCTAGTCTGCCGCGTTACACAGTGCAGTCAATCGCTGCCTAGTATCGCTGCATGGCTCGTACGCATACCTTGCCGGTTCCTTAGCGCTTTACCACGCGTTGTGGTCTCATAGACCTCCTCCGCCGTCAGCCGGCTTTCTGGCTACAGGGGGCATCTTCACTGGTCCGTGGGAGCATCGTTGCTGCCCCTAAGAAGTGTAGCCAAATACCGGCCCACGTCACCTCGGTTTTAGTTCCTCGGGTAGCGAGACCCGGCAGACGGCTACGTTTCTACTGTGGTGTTGTTACGGTCGCCGTGCATGCGGGGTTGGGCGTTCGTCTGCCGTAAAAAAACTGTTGACCTCAGTTGTCTTTGCTACGCTGGCGGGGGTTGATTGATGTGGTAACGCGCTTCCCAAGCCTTCCTTGAAACAGCGTCTTCAGTGTTGTCCGAGATCTGCCATTCTGTCTCGCAACGCAGAATCTCACTGGAATCAAGCCTTCCGTGCCCATTTAGTTTCTGCAGATCAGTATCAGCAACATCCGCATATTGCGGATATTCGTAGATATTATGTTCTGGAGTGCCTTCTTCACTACACGCACATTCAGAGGTTACCTCTCTTGATTCTAATTTTGTGTGTGTAAGAGTTTTTTAAATGCTTTGCTCAACTTATCGTATTTTGTTCCACACTCGGTGGCTCTCATCGATAAGCTATATTTTATTATTGAAGCAGAAGTAGTTACTAGTTCATCCTAGAATTAGGAAATCTAGAAATTCAGAATGTTTAATTGGAGAATGTTTATTGTGTTCAGTTATACTCTATTTTATAATGGATACTCGATATTCAACAGGTATGTCAGTATGTATCCTCTAAAGATATCCTCTGGCAAAAATGTCCCGTGTGAAGCAAATCCCACTGAATTCGGGAAATACAAGAACTTGAAGCTAACGTTAATGTATACATGTTAATGCTGGTTGCGATCCGTGGCTTAGGATTGAATTACTTAAATAAATAGCCAGCCGTAGTGGCCGAGCAGTTCTAGGCGCTTGAGTCTGGAACCGAGCTGCTGCTACGGTCGCAGGTTCGAATCCTACCTCGGGCATGGATGTGTGTGATGTCCTTAGGTTAGTTAGGTTTAAGTAGTTCTAAGTCTAGGGGACTGATGACCTCAGAAGTTGTGTCCCATAGTGCTCAGAGCCATTTTGAACTTAAAGAAATATAGCAAACAAGCGGTTTTTGTGCAGCTTTATTTACTTTAAGGTGCGTGCACCTGCCTTCAGTTGGCGTAATACATTTACATCTACATCAGTATAAAGTTTTTATCGACTGCATTTCCAGTGCTGCAGAGGCCGTTCGTTGTGTAACTTGTATTGCGTTTAGAAGCCCTTGCACATCCTCTATATAGTCCCTATCTGTCCCAATGCTATTTCCATACACTTGGAGCCCTAGAGAAAGAAATTCACGATCATCGATTGCTTCAGGCGAAGAGCTGGGTACAATCATGGTTCCATAGGCAACAACAGATATTTTCCCTGTACGCAATGACCGCCTTGTCTTATAGTGGGATAAATACATTAACATTTACGGCGAATACTTTTGAAATAATAAACAGTTTTCTTATTTTTTTCCACCTCTGTCGTTTTCATTTGACTACATCTTATATATGTAAACATAAAACGTTTTGTGCTATGTGTATAAAGCCACGACAAGGAGCCACAAACGACGAAACAGGAGGCAGGTGCACAGTTCAAAATGCTGCCCATCAAAACGTTATACTGACCAATACATAAATGTGTTACGCCTGTTGAAGATGGGCGAGAAACGAAAGGCATTTTAGCATAAATAAATCTATACAAAAAGTTACTGCTTGCTGTAGTTCTTCAAGAAACTTGAGGCTATAACTTTTCAAAACTGTTGAAAGTTTCAGGTTCAACATAGAGTGCGTAAGTTTGAAGAAATTTCTAACTATAGCATAAAAGTTTGAACAAATTTCCAACTATATCAAACCAAAAATCTCTCTAAAGTCTCTCAGAACTCTAACTGTCTCAATACGGTATGTTTGAAGTCCTGCAAATGCGGTTATGGGATTAAATACAGAAGCTAAAATATTACCTCGGAAAAAAGAAAAATGACTCACCGAATAGACAGCTGTACCACTTTAAGCATTTCTTATTGGAGTTTGGTTTCATACCCATACAGACAACCATGTTTCATATATATTATTAACAGCTGTCACCAATGACTACTATCCTCATGCAAAATTTAAATTCGTTTATAACAGAAGAGATATAATTTTTTATGAAACTTGTGCGTATACTCCACTCTTATATAGCTGCATCTACATCTACGCGATTACTCTGCTATTATCAAGAAAGTGCCTGACAGAGGGTTCAAGCTGTCTCTCTACCGTTCCACTCTCGAACGGTGCTCGGGAAAAACGAGCACTTAAATTTTTCTGTGCGAGCTCTGATTTCTCTTATTTTACCGTGATGATCATTTCTCCCTATGTAGGTGGGTGTCAACAGAATGTTTTCACAATCGGAGGAGAAAACTGGTGATTGAAATTTCATGAGAAGATCCCGTCGCAACGAAAACGCCTTTGTTTTAATGATTGCCACTTCAGTTCATGTATCATGTCTGTGGCACTATCTCTTCTATTTCGCGATGATATAAAACGTGCTGCACTTCTCTGAAATTTTTCGATGTCATCCGTCAGTCCAACGTGATGCGGATTCCACACCGCACAGCAATAATCCAGAATAGTGCGGACAAGCGTGGTGTAAGCAGTCTCTTTAGTAGACCTGTTGCACCCTCTAAGTGTTCTGCCAATTAATCGCACTCTTTGGTTTGCTCTACCCACAACATTATCTATGTGATCGTTCCAATTTAAGTTATTTGTAATTGTAATCCATAAGTATTTAGTTGAATTGAGAGCCTTCAGATTTGTGTGACTTATCGCGTAACCGAAATTTAGCCGATTTCTTTTAGTATTCGTGTGAATAACTTCATTTTTTTTTCATTCAATGTCAATAGCCACTTTTCGCACCATACAGGTATCTTATCTAAATTATTTTGCAATTCGTTTTGGTCATTTGATGACTTTACATGGCCGTAAATGACAGCATCATCTGCAAACAGTGTAAGAGGGCTACTTAGATTGTCTCCCATGTCGTTAATACAGATCAGGAACAATAGAGGGCCTATAACATTTCCTTGGGGAACACCGGATATTACTTCTGTTTGTTTCGATGACTTTCCGTCTATTACTAAGAACTGTGACCTTTGTGAAAGGAAATCAAGAATCCAGTCGCACAACTGAGGCGATATTTCAAGTGCACGCAGTTTGGTTAGAAGACATTTGTGAGGAACAGTGTCGAAAGCCTTCTGAAAATCTAAAAATATGGAATGAATTTGACATCCTCTCTCGATAGCACTCATAACATAAAGATCTAGTTGTGTTTCACAAGAACGATATTTTCTGAATCCGTGGTGACTATGTGCCAATAAATCGTTTTCATCGAGGTACTTCATAATGTTGGAACACAGTATATGTTCCAAAACTCTACTGAAATCGATGTTAGTGATATGGGCCTTAGGTACGGATCTTTCTGTGAGTGAGCGGTTGTATATAATTGCTAAATGTAGAGCTATTGTATCAGAATACTCTGAAAGGAACCTGACTGGTATACAATCTCGACCGGCGGCCTTGCCTTTTTTAAGTGGTTTAAGCTGCATTGCTATACCGAGGTTATCTACTTCTGTGTTTCTCATCATGGTAGTTGTTCTTGGTTGGAATTCAGCAATATTTACTTCGTCTTCTTTGGTGAAGGAGTTTCGGAAAACCGTGCTTAATAACTCTCCTTCAGTGGCAAAGTCATCAGTGACTTCACTGTTGTTATCGCGCAGTGAAGGTCTTGATTGCGCCTTGCCACTGGTGTGCTTTATGTATGACCAGAATCTCTTTGGGTTTTCTGCCATATTCCGAGAAAGAGTTTCGTTGTGTACAATTATACTTATCTGTGTACAAAAATTAAATTCATTTTGAGAAAAAGCAGTATTATTCTCAGATTTATTATGATATTTTCATATCGTAATCACTTCTGCTGCTGACTCGTAACTTCGATCTACAGAACATTGAATAGGTGACTAGATCAAAGCGCAGGAAAGTTCAGCAACTGTGTGTAGTGAACATGATAAGTTCCTGTATGGTTACCGTTTCACTGATACTTTACAGACATTTTAGAAACCTCTAATTAATCGAATAGCACGTAAAGGGTTTAGGGTTACTGACGACTGGTGAGATTACTCTAAACACTTTTGATAAATACTGGGTGATAAATAACAGTAAATGTGTAAAAATAATAATTTGAACTTATTTCATCTTGTTTGGTGGAGAAATTTACGCATATTTTGCGCAAAGACGTCGACCTTTTCTTTGTTAATTGAAGTTTAATAATTAAATGTTCACTGACAAGTGGTGCTTCAGTTTAGTAATTATTCTTTAGGATGGGTTCACAGACCATCTACATTTATTGTCAGTGGTTTGCACACGAGGCATCAGATTGCAATTTGGCATTACATTCTTTTTGTTAAAGTCAGAAAATCTGTTAGAATAATGGTGGGAGATATCTCCAAGATCGCTACAGCTCTGTGTGTCGATACAAAAATCAAACATTATTTAGCTTCCGCACTATTAAACAAAAATTACTATACTTTGCGCATTTCTTGGAAATCCGCGTATCACTATGACCGGTGTTTTAAATCTCTGTTAGCCGGCCGAAGTGGCCGTGCGGTTACAGGCGCTGCAGTCTGGAACCGCAAGACCGCTACGGTCGCAGGTTCGAATCCTGCCTCGGGCATGGCTGTTTGTGATGTCCTTAGGTTAATTAGGTTTAACTAGTTCTCAGTTCTAGGGGACTAATGACCTCAGCAGTTGAGTCCCATAGTGCTCAGAGCCAAATCTCTGTTAGTTTAGGGTTAACAGGAATGAATAATTGTGTACCAACAGTGAGGAGTACTTTGTCCTTGGCTGACAAGAAGAGACGTAAGCCTATGAAAGCGAAGGCGATAGTTGCGCAAAAGGCCGGTCGGCAGATAGGCAACGTACTTTGCTCTGCCGGAAAGAAGCGATAGGATTGGCAGCAGCTGCTGCCGCGCTCGTAAAGGAAGCTCTTCGCGTGACGTATGTGGCACAGATGTGGCCTCCGCTGGCCGCCTAGCAAGCCCGCCGTCTGCCCTCTCTCGGTGGCCAACCCGCGTCCTCTAACCTTCTAATTGCATCTAACAAACATTATGACAGACAAGACGTACCCAACAGCATAAATACCAGTGTTGCCATGGGTATCCAACATCTAAGAAAACTACGAATGTGTAGGTATTATCAGGGCATTTAAGGCCCATATCTGTCATAAATGTGTAAATATTACCAATTTTAATGAGATTTTTACAGAAACAAATTACTCTATTACCAATTCTGATACGGTGGTCGACAAAACTTTCTGCTCTGTACTGCGTTAAATGTTTGAGATCGCCTCCACTTCGCTGCTTTGAATGTCTTGGGGACTATTTTATTTTATTTTATTTTTTCTTTATTGTAATTTCAGTCTGGCAGAGGCACAGTCCACCACTCTGCAGCCAATTGGCTTTACAAAAATACAGAAGGGGGGGGGGGGATAAAAAGGGGGACATAAAAAACACAATAAATGGATGGCCGAGCGGATCTAGGCGCTACAGTCGGCAACCGCGCGACCGCTACGGTCGCAGGTTCGAATCCTGCCTCGGGCATGGATGTGTGGTATGTCCTGAGGTTAGTTCTAAGTTCTAGGGGACTGATGACCTCAGCAGTTAAGTCCCATAGTGCTCAGAGCCATTTGAACAATAAATGGAGATGATGAGAGTTAAAATATACACTAAGATGGGGACATGCACTGGGGAGGAGTTAAAAAGTTGACATAAAGTTAAAACAATCAAAGTGAACTTAAAAAAAACACTGGAGGCAAACACAAGTTAAAAGTCGGCCACTGGATAAAAATCACAAAGAGCAAGACACTTACAAAAATACTGGAAAGGAAGGAGTACCCATGAAGAATAAAAAGAAATGGCCAGTAGGGACCTGCTGAGGAACTGAGGCTGGAGAGGAGGGAAGAAGAGGGGAGGAAGTTGCATTGTGGTGCTGGAGGAGTGGGAGGAAGAGGAAGAGAAGGGGATAGGAGGCGCACCAAGAGGCAGGAGACAGGCAGGGCGGGAGACGAAGAGGGAAGACAAGGCAGGAGGGAGTGCAGAGACAGTGAAGGGGAGCACAGAGAGGGAGGGGATGTAGGAGAGGCAATGCCGCTCAGGAGAAGGGATGGGGAACCCTGAGGAGGAGGCAGGAGGAAGGTGGGGTTAGAGTTGGTAGGAGGGGTAGATGTCAGAGTGAAGCTCATCATCTGAGAGGGGTGGGTGCTGTCGGGAAATTAGGTGGAGGGTGTGGAGATGGAGAGAGGGTGGGACACAATGGTAAAGACGTGGCAATGGACTGGGGGGTGGAGAGGAAGGCGAACACCAGGGGGTGGGGGGATCTAGTCGGTGGACAATACACAGGGTGCAGATGTGTTCAAGGAAAAGGAGAAGGTGGGGGAAGGGGATGAGGTCATAGAGGATGTGCGTTGGGGATGGAAGGTAGATACGGAAGGTGAGGTGGAGTGTATGGAATTCTAGGATTTGGAGGGCTGTATAGAACCTGGGAGGGGCAGCAATCCAATCAACACTGTCATAACAAAGGATGGGCCGAATCAAGGATTTGTATGTGTGAAGGATGGTGGAAGGATGGAGTCCCCATGTCTGGCTGGAGAGGAGTTTCAGGAGGCAGAGTCTGTTGTGGGTCTTGTGTTGGATTGCAAGGAGGTGGGAAGTCCAGGAGAGGTGGCGGTCATGGGTGAGGCCAAGGTATTTGAGGGTAGTAGTCAGTTGGATAGGATGGCTATAAATGGTTAGGTAGAAATCACGGAGACAGAAGGATTGTGTGGTGTGGCCTATGATGATCACCTGGGTCTTGGAGGGCTTGATATGAAGGACCCACAGGTTGCACCATGTGGTGAACTGGTCAAGGTGGGTTTGGAGGGTACGTTGGGACCGTTAAAGGGTAGGATAAAGGGCTAGGAAGGCGGTGTCGTCAGCATATTGTAGGAGATGAATAGGCAATGGAGGTTTGGGAATATCAGCAGTGTACAGGAGATAGAGGAGAGGGGAAAGGACGGAGCCTTGAGGCACGCTGGCAGAGGGATAGAAGGTACATGAGTTGGAATTGTGGATAGTGACAGAGGAGGGACGAGAGGAAAGGAAGGAAGCAACGAGACAGATGAAGTTTATAGGGAGAGCATAGGTCTGGAGTTTGAAGAGGAGCCCAGGATTCCAGATATGGTTGTAGGCATTCTGGAGGTAAAGGGAAAGAAAGATAGCAGAGTGACAGGAGTTAAGTTGGAGGGAAAGAAGATTGGCAAGGTTAAGGATATAGTCGTCTGCTGAGAAGGAAGGCTGGAAGTCACACTGGGTAAGGGGAAGGAGGAGAGGATGGTCTCGAAGACCTTACTGAAAATGAAGGTGAGGCATATGGGATGATAGGAAGAGGTATCAGAGGGGGTTTGTGGGATTCGGGGAACAGCAGGACACAGGAAGTCTTCCGCAGGTCAGGGTAAAAGCCAGTGGAGAGGACATTGTATGGGGTAGCAAGAGCAGCCAGGAAAGATGGGAGGGTTTCCTTGAGGTAGTGGTAGTTGACGCCATCATGACCAGGGGTGGTGTTGCATTTGGAGCAGAGTACAAGAGTGCTGTCTACGGTGATGTGAATGTTGATGTCTGAGGGAGTCAGTGATTCAAGTATTGGAAACTCGGGGTGAGCAGTGGGACAGAGATATCAGTGCAGTCAAGAATGGTGTGGAAGAGGGAGTAATCAAAATGGGGATTGTTGGGAATGGAGAAGACCTTGGAGAGGTGGGAAGCAAAATGGTTATCCTTACTGAGGTTGCAGTTAAGGGGCGATTGTCATGGTGAATAGGGCAATGTGGGGACGATGGCTACCAGTAAGTTGGTGTAAGGCTGACCAGTACTTAGAGGAGTTGACAGGGAGGGTGAAGTGTGCATGGCTAGCGCCAGTCCTGGCGTTTCTTTGCTGTATGGAGGTTCCAAATATTTCACTGTAATTGCCAGTGGTGGATGAGTGTATCCCAGTCACGGGTGCAGAGAAAGGAGCGACTTTCAGGAGAGGTGTGTGGGAAAGGAACAAGGTCACTATGGAGGGTGACAAAGAACTGATGCCACCAAAGAAGGGTGGCAGGGTTATGGCTGTGGATGCTGAGGGCGGCGGCAATCACATAGGTGGAGAAGGTATGGTGAACATGGGAAATGAAGTCGTAGGGGAGAGGAGGTGTGGGATAGATATACATAGTGGCACAGGTGATAGTGAGGGTCGGAAAAAGGATGCTGAGGAGGAGGTCTTCAGTTGGGTCATAGAGTAGGGGTTGTGGCCCGACAGGGAGATGCTTGAGATGGCTAATAGCGACCCTGCTTCAGGCGAGGGGAAGGGGCTTGTTGGTACAGTGAAGGAGATGAGGTGCAGACAACATGGTGAGGTTGGAGGAAGGTTTCATTAAGGATGAAGGAGTCATCCTAGTGCTGGGATAGGGTATGCATGAAGAGGTATTTGTTGACACGGAGGGAGCGAATGTTGAGGTAGAGGAGACGGTAATGGTGATGTGCCAGGAGGTGGGATGGGGTAAGGAAGCAGAGCGAGGAGAGAGTGGTTTAAACAAGGGTGTCTAGGCAGGTGAAGGTAAAGTGGGCCTGGTTGTGGGAGTGGCTGGCATAGGTATTTAAATGGAAAACAGAGTGGGTGGCGAGGGAAATCTGCTGGAGGGTGTGGGGGCGCTGGAAGGGGTGGATGTCCTGCAGGACGATGGTTAGGAACCGGATGATGTCTTCCGTCGAAGGGGGAGGGCAGAGGGAAATGTTGGAGTGGATGGGCACGTCGATGGGGCGGATGGGGACGGTGACCTTAGGGTTGGTGTGAGGAGGTTTTGCTTTGCATTTGGAGGAGTAGGTGGCATGGGGTTCATTGCAGGTGTTGCAGGAAAGGGGAGAGGCGAAGTCAGGACACTGTTTAGGGAAGAGAGAGGCTTTACAATAGGGGAAGGTGGGGGCTTCTTGCAGTTTTGGGTCAGGTGGTCGTTGTACAGGAGACAGCTTTGGCAGCGGTAGGATTGAGGAGTGGAACGGCACAGGTCAATGGGGTGGTGGCAGTTGAAAATCAGGGCTCCCTATGTGAGGAGGTGATCAACGGAGGAGGTGGACCCCGTAAAGATAGTTGTAAATACGGCAGGCCGAGCAGATTTACAGGGTGGGGTGGACGTTCAGTTCCCACCCTCCATGACCACAGGGCAAAGTTTTGTGATCACAGCAATGGGGGATTGCGGATGACCAGGGGTTGGGGCTGACGAGGAGGGTAGGATGTAAGGAAAGGTGTGATAGGTGCATGGGGTCCAACGGTGATGAGGGGAAGACACCGGAGGAGATCAGTATGAAAAGAGGGAGCGGAGGACTTGATGAGAACAGAGTCTCTGTGAGGAATGAGTTGGGTATTGGGTGAAATGGGGATGCATTTCCAGATTTCAAGGGTGATGGTGCGATCATTTAGGAATTTCGGATCAGGGTTGGCAAGGAGGAAGGTATGCATGGTGGGGGCTGGGGAGGCAGGAGGAGAGGTGGTATCCATGGCGAGATCAGAGAGAATTCGTGTGGGTGGTGGTCTTTTGGAGGAGGGGGTGGAGGTGACGTCGCCACTTGGGCGCTGGGAATGTGTCTTGGTGGGTGTGGCCAGGGAGGAGGGATAAGGGACTGGATGGATCGGGAGGTGGTGGGAGGCAGACCCCTCTTTTGAGGCGATGGCACTGGGTACGGGGCTGGGGCGCTCTATGGTGGCGACTGTGGGGCAGCGGGGGGTTACACAGGCCAGGGAAGCAGCTGTGGTTGTAGTGCGGTGGGTGGGGGGGGGGGAGTCGTCTCGGCGGGCAACAGCAGCGGGAGAGGGGCAGGAGCAGGGGCAGGAGCAGGGGAGGGAGTAACATACAGGTGGGGGTACAGGGACGAACATGAGATAGAAAGGGAGGAGACTGAGTAGGGGAGGTCGATGAGACAGGTTAAGCCCAGAGGAAGCACTCCACGAGGTTACAGAGGGGGCAGGTGAAGGGGAGGTGTAGATGATGGTGGTAGTGGAGATGTCCATCATTGAAGGCGACGTCCACTGACGGCAGGAGTCGCCGAAGTGCGAAAGGAACTAAACCGTGCGCCGGCGGCGGCGGCGGCGGCTGAGACGGCGGCGAGCACCGGGAGTCGGCGACCAGGTGGCGGTGGCGTCGGCGTCGGCAGTGGCGTCGAGCACCGGGCAGTAGTGACAGGAGTGCAGACGGACGAATGGACGACAGCGGCTGGCAGACGGACAGACAGACAGACAGAAATGGCAGGGGCTCTTCCAGAGCGACGAGGACACTCTTGAGTGTAGCTCAGGCAGTGTAATTCCTCGACGTGGAACTGAGGAGATTCAACCCTCGAATGCGGACTATTTTAGATCGTCGTCAATTTCAGGACTTGAGATGCCCCCAGGCGACCTGAGACGATATCATCTGAATTCAAGATTGATGTTGAGAACAAGATCATTACTAAATCTTTGGTTACAATGTACGCGAGGCGCTTAATAAGTAATGCAACACTTTGTGAAAGTGATTTTCCGTCCACCATCTAAGATTTCAGACCTTTTCGGATCGGTGAAGGACGACATGTTACTGCGGAAGGCCGGAATTTACAAAATACGTTGCGAATGAGTTATGGCTTACATAGGACAGACCACACGTACTGTGAAAGAACGCTGCACTGATCATCAACGTTGCATTCTCCTTTTGCAACCAAGCACGTTCGCTATTGCCGAACCCTGTATTTCCACTAGACATTCAATGGAGTATGATAGAACTGTGATCCTGACCACAGCTACACCATTTTGGGACTCCATTATTAAAGAATCCTTGGAAATGCGCCTGGCGGAAAATCTGACGAACCGTGATAACGGAGAGTGCGTGGATCGTCGTGTCTCTACCATTTGTTCTAATCGAAGACGACAGAGTGCGCCAACGGCCGCAGTGAGCGGTAACACGGACGACAGCTGATTTCTGCGATTCCACTAGCGAGGGCGCTGCTGCCGTGAATTGTGGTTCCCTGTCAACTTGAATTTTGTCGCATGCGGCTTGCTATGTACGGTCTAACAGATCAAGTCGTCGTCGTCAGGCTTCGACTGCTCACCTGAAGATGACTGGTAGGTGCCCATTCGAAATACAGTGCAATGAATTAATCGACAACAGGCTGCAATCCCGAAATTTGTACGAAAATTCAGTTCGTTGGTAAATTTTTTAATTTACGATGCGTAATATTTGCTTTAGGGTACGAGCCGAAAATGGAGGATCGACTGACTTAAGCGACTCTGACAAAGGGCAAATTGTGACCCGGCGCCTGGCAACCAGCATCTCGGAATCGGCGTAGCTGGTCAGATGTTTGCGTACTATTGTCGTGACCATCTATGGACACTGGTTAAAGGACTAAGAAATCACGAGTAGGCAATGCGTTGAGCATCTACGCCTCATCACAGTACGTACCATGACAGCTGTGGACTACGTGAACATTACTGCGGACCCCCTGCATCACTTCATTATTGCGTCTTCCCCCCACGGCGATGGAATCTTCCAGCAAGATGACTGTCCGTGTCGAAAGGCCATAATCGGGCTAAATGATTTGATGCCTTGGCCACCAAATTCGTCTAACATGAACTAGATGGAACATGTTTTAGATGCTATTTTGCGCCAGCTCAGTGCCCAAACTCCATCGGCACATCTGGTGCTACATACCTCCGGAAACCTACCAAAGACTTCTCGAATTCATCCTAAGGAGGATTGCTGCTGTATTGCTTTCCAGAGGTGGGGCAACACGTTATTAAGCTGGTGATCAGTATGTTTTCGTCCATCAACGTATTATTAGATAGTGAACTGAACTTAACAGCAACGTATTTGACATGTGCAAAAAAAAAACAGTATATAAGGCAGGTTTAATTATTATATTTGAAAATACCAGTTTCATTAATTCGTACAACGCTCTGTATTCTAGAGATAAACAAATAGTGGTAGGCATTTTGTCTTTTATGATGCAGATGCCACTTTGGCCGTGCAGTAAAGGTATGACATGATTGTGCTATCTACAGAGTACTGTCTGGTTTCATTGACTGGTCTGAAACTGTTGTTGTTGTAGTCTTCAGTCTAACGATTGATTTCATGCAGCTTTGCACGCTAGTTTGCGTAAGTCTCTTCAGCTCGGTATAGCTCGTGTATCATACAGACAGTTGAGCCCGAGTACTGTAGCCAAGCCTTGGCTTCCCTCTACAAATTTCACCCCCACTTCCCCCTCCCCCCCCCCCCGCCCTCCATACACACACGCTCACACACATGCTTGCATCAGTTACCAAATGAACTATTCACAGCCATTTATTGATGTCTCAGTCAACACAGCCCTTTGTTTTAGCTCTGTTTAATCGCCATTTTGCATCAGTACCTCTTAATTAGACCTTGATAAAGCCGTCTGCTCTTCATCATTCTTTTTTAATACCACATTTCATACGCTTCTATCCTTTTCGTGTATCTTCACACTTTCCAAGAACTTTAACACATTGCGAACGGATCCCGAGTTTACTCATCTTTCGTGAGCCATCCGTTAAGGACGGATCTGGGTTTTACTCGTGTTTTCTATACACTGTCTGCAGATATCGTCTGCTGTGATATACACTGAAGCACCAAAGAAACTGGTATAGGCATGCGTATTAAATATAGAGATATGTAAACAGGCAGAATATGGTGCTGCTTTCGGCAACGCCTATATACGACAACAAGTGTCTGGCACAGGTGTTAGATCGGTTACTGCTGATACAGTGGTAGATTATCAAGATTTAAGAGAGATTGAACGTGGTGTTATAGTCGGTGCACGAGCGTTGGGGCACAGCGTCTCCGAGGTAGTGAAGGAGTGGGGATTTTCCCGTACGACTGTTTGACGAGTGTACTGTGAATATCAGGAATCCGGTAAAACATCAAATTCCCGACATCGCTGCGCCCGGAAAAGATCCTTCAAGAACGGGACCGACGACGATTGAAGAGAAGCGTTCACCCTTCCGCAAATTGCTGCAGATTTCAGTGCTGGGCCATCAACAAGTGTCAGCGTGTGAACCATTCAACGAAACATCAGCGATATGGGCTTTCTGAGCCGAAGAACGAATCGTGTACCCTTGATGACTACACGAACAAAGCGTTACCCCTCGGCTGGGCCCGTCAACGCCGACGTGATGACTGGAAACACGTTGCCTGCTCGGATGAGTCTCGTTTCAAATTGTATCGAGCGGATGGACGTGTACGGCTATCGAGAGAACCTCATGAATCCATGGAACCTGCATGTCAGCAGGAGACTGTTCAAGTTGGTAGAGACTCTTTAATGGTGTGGGGCGTGTGCATTTGGAGTGATATGGGGCCCCTGGTACGTCTAGATACGACTCTAACAGGTGACACGTACGTAAGCGTTCTGTCTGATTACCTGCATCCATTCGTATCCATTGGGCATCCGACGGGCAATTCCAGCAGGACAATGCGACACCCCAAACGTCTAGAATTGTTAGAGAGTGGCTCCAGGAACACTCTTCTGAGTTTAAACACTTCCACTGGCCACCAAACTCCCCAGACATGAACATTACTGAGCATATCCGGGATGCCTTGCAACGTGCTGTTCAGAAGATATATAAACATCCTCTTACTCTTACGGATTTATGGACAGCCCTGCAGGATACATGGTGTCAGTTCCCTCCAGCACTAATTCAGACATTGGTCGAGTCCATGCCACGTCGTGTTACGGCACTTCTGCGTGCTTGTAGGGGACCCTACACGATATTAGGCAGGTGTACAATTTTCTTTGGCTCTTCGGTGTATTTCAACTATTTCATCTATTTGTGTGTCCACACGAGTAGTCAATCTACCGAACTTGATTACCTGTAGGCCTATATACGTTTTGCTTATTTAGCATTTTGATTGTGTTCTGATTATTTCAAATTGTTACTATTTTTGTCTTGAAGTTCTTTCTATTTTTAGAGGTGGCCGTATTCAGAAAACGGAAGAAAATGAACGAATCTGAAATACTTTCGGAGGATTTTGACGATGATTATTCAGATGTTCGTATTGAGAATGAAGATCCAGGTGACTGCGAACAATTTCAGTGACAGTGACATCATAAGACCTGTACATAAGCGCAAGGTGGCAGCGTTTCCAAGTGATTCCGAAAATAAAATCACTCTTTCCTTCTAAATATTTCGTTTTGTCGTAGTGTTCACCCTTTGAGAGACGACACCAGAGTCTTATTATGCCAGTGCAAGAGTAAGAGACGGGCGCCGTCTACAATGTGTTAATCTAATTTCACTAGAATTGTTTTGCCGAGCCCTCTTTGTTATTCAGATATTAGTACTCTCAGCTAATCCATCCAAAATGCTGACAGTTGGTTGTATCCATATGCGGAATGCAGAAGTGCGAGGGAAATACAGAGTTCGGCATATCTGAGCCACCCCATGCAGATGGGATGCAGCGAGTGCCGTGAAGCTCCTCCATGTCGACCATTTCGCCCCACCAGTCATCCATCTTGAGGTTAAGGATTAGTTTGTATATTTTTATGCTATCGTCTTAATCGAGGTGGGCGATACACAATCCCTATTATTATTATGCATGGCCGAAACGAATGGAGCTGCTAAGGACATCCTTCAGATACTTAGCAACGAAAGTCGATGGAAATTTGCTTTCTGCACCGCCAGACGTTCTGTATGTCGCTCTTTAGTAGATTATTTCATTATTCATATACATAGACGAATAAGTTCTGAAATGCATGCTTACCTACTAGTTAATGTAAATCAAGTATTTGCCAAAATACTGTAAGCCTAATTCCTTTGCTGCCTTACTCGGTGTCAGATGGTGACTACAGATGCTTCTTCCGGGGAAGGTATCCAACATCGTGGCACGCCCACTTTCACATGCGTTGAATACCTGTGTGGCAAGATGCTGATAAAAATATCGTTTAGTGGCACACCCTTGAAGTCTGTGCAATCAAATTGTTGTTTTTTTTCAGTTGAAAACTGTTGGTTGGGTGTTCCATTCTACATTCACCAGCAGCCAGTGGTACATCGTTGCAGCTGAGGATATTAAATGAAAGTTACATATGTATCTTCGCTAGTACGTAGCTAGTACTCGACCACGATCAACAAGTTAGTCTTTTTCTTCAGCTCATCGCTTATTTCGTATCTACATGTTCAAATATAATCATAAATTGAAAGTACTTTGATGTTCTTCACGAAGATTTTGTTTCAATTATACCACGCCTTGTATTTTTTAACTCTTCTTAAATTATACGCTGAAGCAATGAAACGTTTCTTGCTTCTTGGTTGAATTTTTGAGTAGCTTTTCAGAGTTACACACTTAGGGGTCACGCCGTGTGAACCGCGGCTGTTCACGTGTCACCTTAGGAAGCTCGCAAAGGGTATTTTGACCAGAATGCAGCTTATAAACCATCCAGGCAATTCCAGCGCTTCATCACCATACCTCTCACGCGCATTCCTACGGGATTCCGATACATCGCAGATACAGGCTGAAACTCACGGGCCGCCTAAAAACGAATATTGTAAATGGATCCGTAAGCTGCAAAGGCAACGTCAGTTAACCACAATATAAATATTCAAACGGGCAATTCTTACGTCATTCATATCTGTCATGAACCTTCCCACCCAGTGCTGTCACTATTTCCACAAAACATCTTGCAAGTAGCGTAAGACAAAAATTTAACAAATATCACCCCTGCTTTTGTAGTAGTATCCAACATTAGAGGAGTAACATAACAAAACTTTAAATTTAGATATGATAAATATATAAAGCAGTTATTTATTAGTTCATTTATTTTTTCCCCTAGCAGTCGACGGTATTATCAGGATATATCGCACTAATACCGTGTTATTCCGCTCAAACCTAAATAATTGACCCCTTGTGAGCGAGAGAATTTCATCAGTTTCTTCAGTTATGCCATAACCAGTTGCAGCTTCTCACTAAAGATTAAATCCAGTAGAGACACCAAATTGTGGGAATGGCAACTGCTACCTTTCACCAGCTAATAAACCAAGGCGGTTCCTATGACATTAATATCAGATGATTTAGCAGACCAGACTAGATGCGACAGGGTGCCTAAATGTGCGTCACATAAGAAAATCATGTTTACTGTCCAATTTGGTCGATGCGAGTGTCCACACCATTACTCGTCATCAAGATGAACAACGAAGGATAATGATTGGTCACCTACAGTTTTGAAATAAACCTCCTCCAGTGATGCTCCCTTCAGATATACAATTGTTCACTTACACCTTCTTAGTGCACAGTTCAGTATCTTTTGATGAAATAACCACCTCGACTGGAAATAGCACCTGTTTTTCATTTAGTCGTCAGCCCAATGACAGGCTTAATGAACTAATGGAAGCTTCAGTAGGTTGCGTTAAGGAACTTGGATAGATCTGACGCCGTCCCCTGATGCTAGATATCACTCTGGAGAGGAAATGTAAGACAGTATAGGACTAAAATGGTTCAAATGGCTCTGATCACTATGCGACTTAACTTCTGAGGTCATCAGTCGCCTACAACTTAGAACTAATTAAACCTAACTAACCTAAGGACATGACACACATCCATGCCCGAAGGAGGATTCGAACCTGCGACCGTAGCGGTCACGTGGTTCCAGACTGAAGCGCCTAGAACCGCACGGCCACACCGGCTGGCACGATATAGGACTCACTCGGTCCCAGTGGTCTCTTTCTTGGAGAGAATGTACTTCCGTTTCCATCACCCCAGTTGAACTGGAGCTAACTCTTTCTATTTTTATTTTTTTAATTTCGGTTATTCAGCTACACGTCTCTCTGGATGATGCAATGGCTTGAAATAAGCCATAAAACAGTGAACTTAATAAAAGAAAACAGAACTAATAACAAAAAGTAAAAATGGAACAACGGAACGCCAAAATGAAAATAACACTGACACTAAAAAAACAACATCACTAGTAATAATACTATATAATTTATAAGTTTTAGTAATTGGCCAAGAAATTGAAAGGTATCAACGAAAACCAGTTTGTAGGAACCAACGCAACATTCGCCAGAATGTTTTGGCAAAACCCTAATCATTATTGTTGGATGAAGCTAGTAAGTCTGTACCTTTTTGAATGTACGCATACATTCATACATTGTGGAGAATAACATTAGTTGTCCTCATACGCCATACATCCGGAATATCCAAGAACGATTTTATTCCTGACATACAAGCGACGTCAGCGAAGTAAATGTGGTATCAATTTGAAGTAACAACTGTCAAGAACAGATGTGCAGTCCACCAGCCGGTTGTCAACGGGTAATGTTAAATAGTAGAAATGCCGCCGTAGTGTGTCAACGTTACTTTGACACAAAACGCAATGGCTCAACATCTCTAAACCAAGTATTGAAGACATTGTACAGAGTGTTTTGGAGAAGGGAAAAGTGTGTACAGACTTTGTCCCACACACCTTAACTCCCGAACAAAACCAACGACACGTTAACTCCTACCTCGATTTCAATGAAATGCAAAGCGTGGACATCTCCTGGAAAAAGTCATGACGGATGGCGAGACTTCATGTCATCAGTACGAATCCATCACAAAGCGACAAATAGCCGAAATTCACATGAAGGGTCAATGCTTTGACCAAATAACCAATATTTTGACTTGCGAGTTCAACAGCATCTGGAAGAAGGAAAAGTGCCGAGTTCGAGTCTCGGTCCGGCACACAGTTTTAATCTGCCAGGAAGTTTCATATCAGCGCACACTCCGCTGCAGAGTGAAAATCTCATTCTGGAGACATTTACTACAGTTTTATGTTGTCGTGTGAACGTTATGTGCGTTGTATTAATGTGAGGGGAGACTATGCTTTTTATTTATAAGAGGTGGAGCCCCTCTACGCCCACACCGGTATGATGGCCAACACAAAAGGTCTGCTGCCATCTCTGCATAAGGGTTAGTTTTCACTGAAGTGAGGTCTAGCAGGATGTGGGTACTGCGATGTTTGCGTACGTCTGGTTAAGGTTAGCAAGTAATACGAGCTCATCTGGAGATAGATTGGGGCGATAGTTGAATGAAGGGTAGCGGTTTGAAGGGCAGAGGGGAGAAAAGATAAAAAAACACTGCGATGATATTTTGCTCGGTTTATAAGAGCAGTAGCGGTTTTCTTGCTGTCTGCGACAGGTCATACAACGGTAGGCTCTGTTGGTAGTGGGTATCATGCAGGTCGACACCTTTGACGTTGTGCGGTGGTGTTACTCGGTGGCTGCCGCTGGGTGCCGGTGTTGATTTCTCGGTCAGCGTCTGCATACCTGTAGCAGTTAGGTTCATCGTCGTTTTGTGTCCGACAGGTCGTATAGCAGATTCACAGTATAGGTTAGTATCGGCGGTTTGTTTGTGCGTCAGTGTGCGAGCTTGTCGGTTTCCCTACAGTAACCTGTTGGTAGGCTTTAATAGTAGCTGGCGTATCCAGTCAACGTTGCTGATAAGCAGGGGCTTGCCGACGTTGTCGCCTCTAGGTGTATGTTAGCTTGCCATAGGTGGTTATGTCCTAGCTAGTAGAGTCTTTGGCCGCTTATGCTTCCACCTATGGTTGTGATCATAGTTTCCCAGAGTAAGGATGAAACGATTGTTTAAGTGTCTCGAGTTCCTGTATAGTCGTGTGGCGTGTTTTTTGAATACTTACTTGAGTGTTTGAAGGCGGTATTCATTGTGAAGATCCACGTTGCGTGTGTAGCGTGGAGCGTTGCTAATGATGCATAGCACTATGTTCTGTATGATCTGCAGGCGGCGCAGTCGTGTAGGAGCTGAATATCCCTAGACGGGAGCTGCGTACGTCATCAGAGGTCTAATCAGTGTCAGACACCCTCCTATTCAGTGTACTTTCCCTGTTGAGTGAGACTATGTAGAAAACCTAATGCATGAAAACCACTATTTTAACATGTGTCAATTTTTATTAATCTTTTTTGTAAACTTTTCGTACTGAAGCGGTATATTTCTATCCTACTGAACGATTAAGTACACCAGTAACAAACAGATAGAGTCTTGTAACAGAAAAATCTTGAAAGTGAGCTTAAACACCTGCAGTTCGTCACTGAAAGTTTTCTTGTCTTGTGGAGGCATATTTAAAATGTATGTTACATATCAATGAACACTTAAGAATAGCGAAAGACTTAATCCTAGCCTAAAGATGTTCCTTCGCTCTGTTTTCACTCAATAGATGCCGCTGTTACTTTTAAACAAATTAATATTATGAAACGAGTACTGACACTGTGATGTCATTTTGAGAATCTCCAGTTTGTTGAATAGAAGAGAGAAATGAGTCAATACTGTGTGTGCTCTGGATGTTTCCTTTTTGAGTTCAAAATATTGTTTCTTCCTGAATTGAGTTGCACAAAAGTATGAACATTTCATTCCTCCGCCCCACAGTTTGACAACTTCTATCTTCAGTCAGGGACAAAATTTGTTTCAAATATTGCGTAACGGTTAGCTACTGAACTGATATTTTCAGTTTTCAATTGGAATGTGTCTTGTGTCCCACGGCAGGGCTCAACTATAAATTTTATTGACAAGTAGAAGTGCTTAAACTATCGTGGAAGCAGATCCAGTTTCCACTCTTGCGGAAAACGTTTCTCGTCTAGTGAAACAAATACAATAGCTCTACTTTCAGCTAACTTATCCTTTGGATGTATGGATTCGTCATAAATAGCTCGCTATCTTCGATATATAGTATTATCAAACCTAGGGTACTTTGCCAACTTTATTATAAATATTTTAATAATTTAATGTCAGAAGTAGTATTGAGGCTCTGCTACGGGTAATTTGGAGTTTTCTGAAGCTTCATATGTGCGGATTTTGTCGAAGGAGGGAGACATATGTGGTCCTATAGCCCATCCGCAAGGCTTTATTTTACTTGTCACAGTAAACGGGCATTCAAGCCCATTAGGCAAATTTTTCGTGGGACACTGAAACGATAGCGAGTAACACGAATAAAAATTTCTGAGAAACATCGACGGGCTCAAAGTTTGACACTTACTTTGTTGCGCAATTTCGTCACAACTAGTCATTTGGTATTTTGCGTTCCTCTGACATGCTTTCGTTCCAGTGGTATTTGGGTTGTGCAAACAACCCTTAACTGCTGCTTATCGATTGGGTACTAGCCATTACTTGACGCAGCTGACTTGGGCGATTTGCCTACCGAAGTGGACGTCTTGTCCGCCTCCGAGTCCGCCTGCATAAGGCGAACCTGCAAATAGCATTCCTCATCATCCATTTTCAAGGCTCTTATTTACACATTGTAGACAGAATTCTAAAATCCAGAATGGTGTTGCTAATACAAAAAATTGTAGGGGCTAACTAGGTATTTTTTGTGTTTGGTGTACCGTAACATGCTCGTACGTAAGTAAGGTTTTGCAGCAACAAATCAGTTACATATATTTACACAGAAATAAACAGGGTTAATGAATGGTAAGGTCACCAGCCAAATGTTAGTCACCCCAGTGCGTACGCATGGATGAATAGTTAAGCTTTTACAGATGTCATAATGATCGAGTCACGTACTCAACCGCGCCCACACTCCCTCTATGTGTGCATGAGGCTGTAGTGATCAGTGAGACATTTATGTTCCAAGCGAACATTGCACGTAAACATGGGTAACTGTAAGGACGTGAAATATTAGCAAAAAAAGACAGTCGGTTTCGGCCGTGCCCATGGCCATACGGTGTGTGAGGTTGCTGGATTTTCTGGTGTTTCGTGGTGCACTGTTGAACGTGTCTGAAAGCACTGGTGGCCGAGAAACACGAGGTCAGAATTACAGTCTGGAAAAGATCTGTACTGATAAGGAGCGGAGTGGTGTTCCACGGCTTGTGAATCAGAGTCGCTTCCACACCCGACAGGAATTGCTGCAGGCAGCGAATGAAGGTCCATCTCAATCTGTTAGCGAGAGAACATTACGACTGGAACAACATGCAATGAACATGTAGAGTCGGTCACCTCGCAAAAGGCCATTGCTCACACGGGCACATAAAGGCGACAGCAACAAAGTTCACTGGGCTGGAAGAATACGTGGCTGACTCCCTGAACACTTCGCCATCCTGTTGCATCTCACTGGCCTGAAAAATCAACTGACTTGAACCCCACAGAAAATCTGTGGGACATGTTGTATAGCGGGTAAAACGCCGACATCAGTATCCCCGCGATTTGGTGGAATTATGCAATCAAATCCTCAGCGAGTTGCTCAGCTTGGATGCGACGCACCTACACAGCGTTGTGGACTCACTTCATAACCGAATCCAGGCGGTTGTCAAGTGCAAGGGCGGAATTACACGGTACTAAAAGATGCTTGTCATAATTTCTCTAGGGATGACTAAATTTTTGTCTGCTAAGCTATGACTAAATTTTTGTCTGGTAAACTTATGATCACTATACCAGTGATGATTGTAATGTAGCCAACTGCCTACAAGAAATTATGAAGATTTCTGTTCAGTTAAAATTATGTTTTAAGAGTTTTTGGTAGAACAGGAGCCTATATTTACCTTAAGTAGAATGATTATGGCGACTTTGACATAATCATGACGTCATAAACAATACCCCCCTTCTATGGCATCCTCATAACGTACCCTTTATCTTGGAAACGGATCAGGAAGAGAACTTTTACGCCAACACACCCATATTTAAACATCTCCAAACACGGCACTAACAGTTTAGTCGCCATTGAAATTAAACAGGTCAATTATTATGCAGCCACTATGTTGATAGGTATATGAACGATCTGTTTTATGTATCATAAACACAAAACAAACTCAAATACTTTATCAGTCATCTAATATGTGCACACACAGCATCCAAAAACACGTAATCAGTGTAACTGACAGTATTAGTATTAGTACGTTGTGCCTCCTCAGTAAATTATATATCAGATGTGTGTGCACCCCCGCCCATTCCATAACACACCACACACAAACACTCACACTCACACACACACACACACACACACACACACACACACACACACACATACACACAAACAAACATAAGAAACACATTGTGTAACGTTCTACCTATGTTTTATTTATCAGAAATATTTATTCCAAATACTGTACTGCCTCATCAGTAAATTCCATCTCTCTCAGTTTTATACCTCACAAAAAAGACGTTAATGTCAAACAACGTATTGTCTCATGAGTAAATGTCATCTCTCTCTCTCTATAATGGTAGCTTTAAGTTATGAAATTAGAACCGCAGACTTTAAGCCCTATATATGACATTTTGGCACTGACAGGCCCTTTCATTACTTTCTTTTCGCGCTGATCGATGCTGTTCTTAACCTGTTTCAGACTGCATGTTGATGAAAGTGATGTCAGTAACATGAGCAAGACCTCATTGGTATGAAGCATCAACAATAAAATATTTCTTTAGGCAATATGTTACCGAACAAACAAACATTCTCTACAAATAAATTTTACTATAAAAATGATTACATTTTGAACACCATGAAGTCTCATAAAACCAACAAAACAAAACAAAATACTGTGTATATAAGTTGTATTATAGAAAAGATTACATTCTGAACATCATGAAGTCTTATAAACGTTCCTTCCAGGGTTCAACAGATGTACATATAATTTGTTCTGTAAAATCATTGTCATCACCATCCTCTTCCTCGGTGAAATCTATAACTGTTGAAGAAAGAAGAGAATCATGAGTTAATGTATTTACAATCATGTCCTTACTTTCAATGTAATTATAGCAAACTGTAACTCATATATTGTAATAAAGATGGACGTACCTTCAATGCTTGTGCCCTCCTTCTTCCCACAACACGTATGGTTTGATTTTGGGAAGAGTTTTTTCGGAATTATGAATAATAGTGTCTTTCATAAAACCATGCAATATGTACAAAAGATGAGGGACACAAATCTAGCAACATCCTGGGAAGGCAGATGTAGAGCAACTACACTGATTGCAACACATAAGTTTTAACGAAAATTTAGGTGGTATTCAATTAAATAGACGTAATGTCGTGCTTGATAAGCCAGTAGCAGTAGGAATGGCAATAGTAGATATTTCAAAGACCCATCTTATAGGTACATATTAAACAAGTTTCCAGGAGATCATATAAAACTGTACTATACATAAACAGTTAACGTAATTTAAAAAAATTAAAACTTCAAATATTTACGAGCGAATCGGGAGTCATGTACGTACAAGGTCTGATTCTTCAAGTTAATCTGTCAGTAGCAGATACAGGCTATCCATAGTTAAAGAAACACTGCTCAGAATGCTGTCAGATTTAAACAGTGTATTTATTATTGACGCTGGAGGTGGGGGGGGGGGACTTCATGGAACAAAAAAGAAAAATAAACCGAAATGTTACCAATAGGTGGCGCTGTAAAGCATCTTAACGTAGATGCGGTCGGCTACAAATGACAGACGTAATACAACGGCTATGGCTTGAGTTGATCATTACACCACCTATATTGTTCAATGTGCATCACTGCACACGTTCGGCAACTGATAGTTGTGGCACTGTTTATTTAGGTAAGCCCATCCACCACGCAAGGGCCAAAAACCAAATAAAAATCAAAATAACATCGATTTTAAACTGTCGTGAAAGTGGTGCAAGACATGTTCAATATACTGTTCACAGTTTTCTGTCACAACTTGAAATCGAGAAACAGCATGATCCACAACAGACTGGAGTGTCACGGGTCACGTACAAGATGCGTTGCGCAGTGCGTGCCTTCAGTTCAGCTACGTTCGTAACTGGAGCACTGAACACAACATCTCTCAGACAATCCCAGTGCCAGACATGACGTGGATTATGACCAGGTTATCTAGACGGCCAGGCTGTACGGAAATGACGTTATGATAATTCTAACATTTCCGAAATGCCTGTGCAGCAGCTGCTTCACTGTCTGTGCAATGTGCAGAGGAGCGCCGTCTTCCATTAAAATGATCCTACCCACACATTCCCGCTGTTGAGGGGTTACAATGACGTTGGTGGACAAGTCTCATAACGTTTACCTGTGGCAATACAGGAACATGACACGCAGGACAAACCTCCTCGAAAAAATATGTCCCTGCGGTAAACAATGCAATCAACCCGCACAACACTGTAACCTTTGCAGAACGTTGTGGTACCGGTTGATGTGCGAGAGGATTTTTTCTGCAATTCTGCCTACTGACATGACCTTGCAGATCAAAATGGGCTTCGTCTGTCTACAAAATGTTTCATGGCCATTCATTGTCCACTTCCATGCGAGCAAACAATTCCAGAGCGAACGTTTTTCTTGCTGTCAAGTCAGCAGAAGGCAGCTCCTGAACATGGGTGATTTTGTGTGGATAGCAATGCGGCATGTTTCGATGGATTTTATGCACCGTGCTCGCAGGCGTGTCCAACATTTGGGCAGTTCTCCGTGCACTGGATGTTGGCACACCACCGCTCGTCCCCTTCTATCAACTGCATGCCTCCCTTTGCCGCACAGCATTTGAAAAGGACCTATCTTTTCAAATTTTGTAATCATTTTCTCCACACCCTTAGAAAAGATCCGACCAATGCCTTTTTTTCATATTCTTGAGTGTCCACAACTTCTGCAGGGCTACTGCGGCACAGTCACCGTTCTTATGAAAGAGTTTTACGAGTAGCGTGCGATCTTTCATGGAGCCAATCATGTAGGTCGCCTCGAACGCAAACTGAGGAACAGCCCTGTGCCGCGCGACTGTAGGTGTGCATATTCTCATATTCTGACTCTTTCAGCGCCATCTACTGGTAATATATATATATCCTTCGTTCCGTGACGTTTCTCTCTGCGTCATGATTACGCTGTTCAAATCTGATGCTCATCTTTCCATAGCGTTTTGAAACTGGAACTTAAATTGAGGGCACCCTCCATAACATGCCACCTGTAAATAAAAAGATGGTTGGATTAATGAAAGACGAGTTGAATGGTGATCCCATTAGTTAATCTGTCAGTCTACGAACTAAAATGTATGCACTCGAGATTGAATCAGGATGGGTAATGCACAGAGCAAAGGACGTTACGATGTCTTCTGTTAAACAGTTAACCATCAACGATTACCAGCCATATGTGTTGAATTCTGTATTTAAAACTAGTGTACACTACGTACGTTCCATGTAGTTTCTACTGTTAAATAGCCTCAGCACAAGGTAATAAACGTTTTAACGTATTAAGTGTCGCTTGTAACTGATTTATTGTGTGAAAATGTAAAAAAATTACATGTTATTTTAGTGTATTTGAGAACCTTAAATATTATTTGTAACTGATATGTTTTGTAAACGTAAAAACCATTTATACAGTACTCTGACATCTTATGATGTTTTTTACTATGTTGAAACACTTAAATTTACCTGGTTGAAATGACAGTACATACAATCGAAGGTTCGGCCGGCCGTTGTGGCCGAGCGGTTCTAGGCGCTTCAGTCCAGAGCCGCGCGACCTCTACGGTCGCAGGTTCGAACCCTGCCTCGGGCATGGATGTTTGTGATGTCCTTAGGTTAGTTAGGTTTAAGTAGTTCTAAGTTCTCGGGGACTGATGACCTCAGATGTTAAGTCCCATAGTGCTCACAGCCATTTGAAACACTCAAAGGTTCTCTGTCATACTACGTGTGACACTGAATTCAATGAAAGAGTAAAGCATAAACGATAATAAACTCCGTCAGACCAGACCTCGGAAGGCCCAACTGTACCGACCGATCGCTGCGTCATCCTCAGCCTACCGGCGTCACTATATGCGGATGTGAAGGTCATGGAGTCAGCACACATTCCCAGCCGTTATCAGTTTACGAGATCGGAGCCGCTATTTCTCGATCAAGTAGCTCCTCAATTTGCCACAGAAGCGCTGAGTGCAGTTCGCTTCCCAGCAGCGCTTGGGAGACCCGGACAGTCACCTATCTAAGTGCTAGTTATGTACCACAGTGCTTAACTTCAGTGATCTGACGGGAACCGGTGTATCCAATGTGGTAAGGCCGTTGGCATAGAAGATAAATTAAATGATCGTATGGCACTGTTGGCCGGGAGGTCCCATTCGGGTTCTGCTGCCAAGTGCAAGTCTTATTTCAGTCGGTGCCACATTGGGCGACTTGCATGCGGATGATGAGGATGAAATAATGATGTGGACGACACAACACCCAGTCCACAAGGGGATAAAATCTCCAACCCTGCCGGGAATCGAACCAGAGTCCGCTATCTGGGAAGCAAGTACATTACCACTTATTTTCTCAGTTTATTCGTTGTATATGTTCAGGGCAGACGTCCAGGTTGTTCGTTCATCCGTTCACACAGTTTCTTTTATTACAGAGGGTAGCTAAACCCTCTGACGGAACACGCTGAGCTACCGTTCCGGCTCCACTAAGCTAAGCAGCCGGACGGTATAGAACATAATAAAATCAACTAAATATACTAACGAGGAAGGGCAGTATCTTACATAAAAATTTATTCTTGATGTATAAAACAGAAAGAGATGAAACTTAGCTGCTTCGTATTTCTGATAAATAATAAAGTTGTAGAATACTGTAAGCTACACCCAATACGTAATTTTTTGTGCTATATGAGCACATATGATGGGGCAGATACAGTGTATCAGACGAACATTTTTTCGTATTTTTGAAAGGAAATACAGGTCGTTCGGATACTTTTGAACGTGGCAGCTACATATAGATTGGCATGTTGCATTTTAATGATTGGTTAAATACTGGAGCTGTGATTGGAGACATCTAAATACGAGTATGTTTGCTTAAAAGGACTCTGATTGGTTAATTTCCAGGATAAATGGAGTGACATGACGCTGTTATGGAAAGGAGTATAGTTCGCTTCATCATGGTTACCACTGTACTGATCTGCGCCAGTAACGTCACCAATGGAAACAAAGTGGGCCAATGTCGGCACATCCATTCTACTGATTTACGATGATGAGCCAACACATTATGACCACCTGCTTAACAGCTTGTTTGTCCGCCTTTGGAACGAAATACGAGGGCAGTTCAATAAGTAATGCAACACATTTTTTTTCTGAAACAGTGGTTGTTTTATTCGGCATTGAAATACACCAGGTTATTCCACAATCTTTTAGCTACACAACACTATTTTTCAACGTAATCTCCATTCAATGCTACGGCCTTACGCCACCTTGAAATGAGGGCCTGTATGCCAGCACGGTACCATTCCACTGGTCGATGTCGGAGCCAACGTCGTACTGCATCAATAACTTCTTCATCATCCGCGTAGTGCCTCCCACGGATTGCGTCCTTCATTGGCCCAAACATATGGAAATCCGACGGTGCGAGATCGGGGCTGTAGGGTGCATGAGGAAGAACAGTCCACTGAAGTTTTGTGAGCTCCTCTCGGGTGCGAAGACTTGTGTGTGGTCTTGCGTTGTCATGAAGAAGGAGAAGTTCGTTCAGATTTTTGTGCCTACGAGCACGCTGAAGTCGTTTCTTCAATTTCTGAAGAGTAGCACAATACACTTCAGAGTTGATCGTTTGACCATGGGGAAGGACATCGAACAGAATAACCCCTTCAGCGTCCCAGAAGACTGTAACCATGACTTTACCGGCTGAGGGTATGGCTTTAAACTTTTTCTTGGTAGGGGAGTGGGTGTGGCGCCACTCCATTGATTGCCGTTTTGTTTCAGGTTCGAAGTGATGAACCCATGTTTCATCGCCTGTAACAATCTTTGACAAGAAATTGTCACCCTCAGCCACATGACGAGCAAGCAATTCCGCACAGATGGTTCTCCTTTGCTTTTTATGGTGTTCGGTTAGACAACGAGGGACCCAGCAGGAACAAACCTTTGAATATCCCAACTGGTGAACAATTGTGACAGCACTACCAACAGAGATGTCAAGTTGAGCACTGAGTTGTTTGATGGTGATCCGTCGATCATCTCGAACGAGTGTGTTCGCACGTTCCGCCATTGCAGGAGTCACAGCTGTGCACGGCCGGCCCGCACTCGGGAGATCAGACAGTCTTGTTTGACCTTGCGGCGATGATGACACACGCTTTGCCCAACGACTCACCGTGCTTTTGTCCACTGTCAGACCACCGTAGACATTCTGCAAGCGCCTATGAATATCTGAGATACTCTGGTTTTCCGCCAAAAGAAACTCGATCACTGCCCGTTGTTTGCAACGCACATCCGTTACAGACGCCATTTTAACAGCTCCGTACAGCGCTGCCACCTGTCGGAAGTCAATGAAACTATACGAGACGAAGCGGGAATGTTGGAAAATATTCCACAAGAAATTTCCGGTTTTTTCAACCAAAATTGGCCGAGAAAAAAAAGTGTTGCATTACTTATTGAACTGCCCTCGTACATTACTGAACCTGCGTATCAGGAGTCCGACATTTTGTTGGTAGGTTTGTGGAGGTATATGGCATTAGATAGATGTCTACAGACAGGTCACGTAACACGCGTAAATAACGGGCCGCTGATCCGCGTATGTGGTGGAAATGGAAATGAGCGTTTGGCGTCATTGGCCGGGAGGCCCCTCGCGGGGCAGGTCCGGCCACCATATCGCAGGTCTTATTACATTCGGCGCCACATTGGGCGACCTGCACGCCGGATGGGGATGAAATGATGATGAACACAACACAACACCCAGTCCCTGAGCAGAGAAAATCTCCGACCCAGCCGGGAATCGAACCCGGGCCCAGAGGACGGCAATCCGTCACGCTGACCACTCAGCTACTGGGGCGGACCGCGTATGTGGTGATGGCGCCCGATAGCAAACCAGATGGGTTTTATTGGACTTACATCAGGAAAATTTGGTGACAGATATGTGACCGTGACTTCACTGTAATGCTCCGCAAACCACTGTAGCACGGTTCTGGTTCCAAGACAAGGAAAATTATACCGCAGAAAGCTGGCATTGCTGTCGGGGATGACATTAAGCATGAAGCGAGGAAGGTGCTTTGCAGAAGTCAGCGTGTCTTCGATTACAACTATATGCGCCATGCAACTGCAGGGGAATATCTCCCATAGCTGATGTTCCTACCAGCTTTTGTCCGTGGCGCGCTGCACGTTTCGAGCCGCCGTTCACCTCGATGACGGCGTTTGTGGTGACGACCGTCACCTAGTGTAGCGAAACGTGATTCGCGCGCGGAGCTGACACGGTTCCATTGATCGATGTTCGAATCCTGATGTCCCTATGCCCACTCCAGTCGTAATTGACGATGTCTTTGAGTCAACATGTGGGGGTAGTATGCTGCTCAACAATGTACGACGGACGTTGTGCTCCGAAACACTTGCGCGTGCACGAGCATTGTGCTCTTTCGGCAGAGATGCCACAGATATCTGTCTATCCTACTTTACAGAACAGACAAGTCCCCGAACCCCACGTTCTGAGAAGAGTCGTGAACGTACAACTAATTAGCGCTTAGTGATAGTTTCACTGTCCTTCTACCTGTTTCCGTAGATGCTCACGACAGTAGCACGTGCACATTCAACCAGCTTCGCCGTTTTCGAGATACTCGTTCATAAGCGAGGCGTAATAATAATCTGCCCTTTGTCAAAGTCGCTTATCTCAATTGGTTTCCCCATTTGCAGCCCGTGTCTTCCCTAGCGTGATACACCGTCCGTGCCTACTCCGCTTATATACGAGGGTTATTCGGAAAGTAAGGAACAATCGGTCGCGAAATGGAAAATACAGTGAAAATCTGCTGAAGATTTGCACACATGCGTTGTACACGACAATTCTCGGCCGCACACTGCAGGGGCAATGAAAATGCTCCTGCAGTGTTTTCGATGGGAAGTGTTTGATCAACCGCAATACAGCCCGTAATTGGCTACCCCTGAGGTTCATCTCTGCTTAGATGAACCGCTGGCTATGAAGACAATATTTTGACATAGACAACGAGCTGCAGTCCAGAGTTCAAATGGTTCAGATGGCTCTGAGCACTATGGGACTTAACTTCTGAAGTCATCAGTCCCCTAGAACTTAGAACTACTTAAACCTAACTAACCTAAGGACATTACACACATCCATGCCCGAGGCAAGATTCGAACCTGCGACCGTAGCAGCAGCGCGGTTCCGGACTGAAGCGCCTAGAACCGCTCGGCCATGCAGTCCAGAGTACAAAATTGTGGAAAAGCACTGGCGGCTGTCTTCTATAACGAGGGAATTGAAAAGATGGTACAACGCTACGAGAGATGTCTAAGTCTGAGCGGCGACTGTGTAGAGAAGTAGCTGGAAGGTGTAGATAACCGTTGCTAATAAAAAAGTTTTGATTTTCACTGTGGTTTCCATTTCGGGACCTATCGTTCCTGACTTTCCGAATAGCCCTCGTACTTTTGTTACCGCGTCACGTGCCCACACCGTCAGCAGGCGGCATCCAATGTCGTGGAGGGCAGTGGTCATAATGTTTTGGATTATCTCTGTATGTTGCGCTTTATATGACAATGTAACAAACGCTTAAAAATTTTGGTAACAAATCGATAAACCAATTTTTACGTCTAATATGATGCGTCTACTGATTCAGAGTTAATAATATGCCAAATCTGAAAGTTAGGATTGAAATGGATGCAGTTGATCTTCTGAATCGATAAGTTCAATTTGACAGTATATAACAGTCTAAAACATTTTAACAAGAAGGAAAGAAATCCTTATCGTGCTGTTCTGCTTAGTATAGACCTAAGAGGTTGATGTTAGCAAATGAAAAATCGCCTAACAAGTAGCGTATACTTTCCAATGCTGGTCATCGGCTAAACTTACGTATCGAAAAACATCAGTTTTCTAATGAAAATAGTAAACACAAGAACTATTACATAACGAGTAATGTGTGCCATATATCATTAAGAGAAAATTTTCAATCACTAAAACTTTCGAGACTGATACCTGAGCATACAACTTCCAAAAGAAAAACGTTAGTTGTTCAATAAGCAGTATATTCTTACATACGAGTTGACTTCGAAAAGTGAGTTACGCATTATTATGGCAGGCCAAGTCCGAGTTAACTTTTATTGAATGGAGCACTAGACTTCAAAGTAACACAGATACATGACATTATTTTTCGGTGTAGTCACCAAGTCTCCGTAAACAACGCTCAGAACGTTCTATTATTCGTTCTGTTCCTTGTCTATAGACATCCGCTCCTTGTTCACGGAGCCATTTGAAAACCACTGTATGAGCGTTCTCATCGTAGGAAAATCCGCGAGTGCTACGAATCAGTTCCTCAATTTTATGGACATTGTCGTCTGTGGTCTACAAGGACGGCCTTGCTTCCGGATCTGCATCAGCCACTTGTATGTGGCGTCGGTCAAATTACTGGCACCATTTCACAAGGGCTGGACGCGAGCCTGCGTAGCCAGAACTGCACGGTGGAGATGTGTGTCATTTAGACTTTTTGCCCGCAAGAATCGCAGTTTCCCGCGCACTTCGACGTTTCCAGTTGTCGCGCAGTATCACTCCAGCACTGATGCACCTGTTATCCGTACCGCAGTAGAGCTGTGTGTCCGCGAAACACTCTTATGCGCAGTGGTACTTTTTCAAGTCCCCTGTACTTCTATAAAATGAAATATTCATCGTGTCACCTTCTTTGCTCAAATAAAAAATTTCTGCCTTAAAAGTAAATGATGTTAATTAATTAGACTGTATTTGTCCCATATTTCAAATAATGTTCTCGATTCAAAATCCGAAGCACATCGATTCTATGAATAATCCTTCCAGACAATTTATAAAAAGGCTGTACAATATGTCATGGCTTCAGTACAAAATTTAAATTCTATTTGATCGTAATACTGTGCTTTTGTGGGCTTAAAATCGATTCATTGAGTTGGTTACTACTGAATCAAAGTAAAAGCAGAAACGGTTAGAGATAAGAAATGACTACAATGATATAAATTAGTTTCATGTTCACGGCACTTAAACAGACGAATAACTGTGTTTTTACTTGTAAAATTTACTAACTTATATGGGCATCAACAATGCACACCCATGTATATTCCGTCTTTAATGACCGCGCCGTTGACGGGACGTTGAACCCTCCTCCTCTTTTGATTCATTTTTTTTCTCTCTTTATATGAGCGAAACATATCGTTATTAACATTGCAATAATTTAAATGTCTGTTAGACTTAAAATGTTGCTGCCCCAAAAATAACAATTGTGTGTTCTGGAAACACCATGAAGTCTTTGGCATACACAACAACATATATTTCCTTATGAGCCGCTGACTGTTTCGTAGAGATTAGTTACACCTTTTCTTAAGTGTGAGACAATTTTCAGTACATACAAGGAATCCGCTGCATATAAGGTTAAAAAAACTTACTTCTTGACCAAGAAATACTACAAGCCACGCTGAATACTGTCTCTGGATATCACTGTTGAGACGTGTCTGCAACTTACGCCTTCGTGCCTGGTTTTATTAACTCGAATTATTTTAGAATAAGAAATTGTATAGTTATTTAAAAAACAAAAACTGATGTACAAACTTAATAAATACCCGAGTTTTGTAAAGAGAATTGTTGGCATAATGCCAAATATGTGGCCCGGGTGTAGTTAAAGTAACGAAATTACTCGATTAATGGAAGAGAAGCATCCGTTTTTCATTATGAGGTCCGGGAAATAGCGTACGACCATCGTCGAACCACGTATGAGTTTCTTTCGCAAAGTACCTTCCAGAACGTTCAGTGCTAACGAAGATGAAGTATATACCTTTAGAAAACGAAAAAAAATCTGTATGGAAGAACTTCAAAATATAAGAAAGGCCAATTCTTTCATGCAGTTACGCACACCCATCTTCATCATATTCAACTATCGCATACCCCTTTCGAATCAGGTGTATTCAAGTACTAATTTGTAAAAATATTTTCGTCGAATAAAGTAGAGGGACGATGAAACCCGCAATATGAACTCTCTTACAATATTCATTTAGACCGATGCCAGTACTCACGTGTCATCTAATTTTGCATTTCTTAATATTCTGGTAACATCATTTATCTGCAAACGTTATCCTAATACCAATCACTACTCTTTGATGACTGTTCCTTTTCATTTCATCTGACGTAATTACAATCACAGAAACAATTCTTCTGCCGGTTATTCTAAGAGCGTGGTCGCATCCTCGGAGAGGGACGAGATTCAGCTGTCATCAAAAAGTGCGGAAAGTTAATTGTAGTAAGAGAAACAGAAGATCTGCTGAGCCTTTCGGCTTGGTTGGCGCCCTACTTATCAAGTATGATTGCGTAATTTCTTTTATTACTCAAGTGATCAAGCAAACTCCGAAAAGCTTGTCCTTACACAATCACGATCTGAGGCCACGAACTCACAGATGGGATCATTTGAGCACCGTAATTTCAATTTATTTATGTAAGTATCCAGTTTTCTCACAAACTGACCGCGCCTATTCGTCATCACCGATTTTTTCCAAATTTATGCTGTATGATAGCCTTGGTCAGAAATGAAAGAGACGGAAGAGGAACTACGGATAGCAATTAGTTTAGTAAAAATAGAATCTTTGGCGCGGGTCTGGCGAGGTATGAGCCATTACTGTTAATGTAGTTTCAAATGGAAAAAGAACGGAAAGGTAACCTTAGGATTGTTGGGTCCTGTCCCTAGGTGGAAACATTTACCTCACTTACACCGTGAAAAAAGAAGTATTGCTCAATACGTTGTATTTATTAATATTTTCATAAAGGACATGAAAATGAAAGGCAAAGGAAAATCTGGAATTGCAAATAAATTGAAAATATTGATGAATACAACATACTGAGCATAATTTCAGACTATTCATAGTGTAAGTAGCTTAAGAACTAAAATAAAACCAAAAGTTTCTACATAAATACAATATACTGAGCATTATTTCGATTTATTCACAGTGTCAGTAACGTAAGAACCAAATTAAAACCAGAAGTTTCCGCACTAGGGCTCAACCCCATGAATCTCCGTTTACCATTTTGTACTCTTTCCACTGGGCCACCTGGTACCTGGAAGCTAACGAAAAAGGCACATGACTTGCCCCTCTCACGCCAAAAGTTTTCTAAGCGCTTGGCCATCTGGAGCTCCCATTTCTGGCCAAACAGTACATATACCACTCATTTCGATGCCACCGATAATGACGAGTAGGCGTGGTCCCCTTGCAAGTCCAGTTTTTATCAAAGCGCATTTTCTTAGCGCCTTACATTTGAAATTCTTGAACATATCTGACCAGCAATTTAATACATTTAAAGTGTCTAGTCTCTCTTTTCCGTATTACTCACATCAAGAATTGTGGCGTGTGCCCAGAAGTCATTGACAGAATGCGAAGCTATTTTTATGTCCCACCCCTAAAATGTTAACGATTCATCTTACTTCAGAAGTCTTTTTTCTGCTCTGTTGTATTACGTAGTGGAGCGCTCTTCAAAATAACATTGTAGGCAGCTCATATTTGTCACTTTGATCCTATGATGATAATTAATTTTTGAACTATGCTGGCATCACTGTTCTTTTGTGTCACTGTGAGGATCAAATCGTTTTATAGCGACGAATCTACAATTTTGTATTTTTTCTGTTGGTCCAGTATCTACATACAGGCACAGTTTCAGTTTCCTTCCTTCTGCTTGAATGCAAGTTGACGAGTCCGAAAGCTCCTATTGTGTTCATATGTATCATTCGCATGTTCTGGCATTATTACTTGAATAGGTGTGAAAATAGCAGCTTTGTAAGTTGACCAACAGACGAAATAAAATTCTTTTATTGCAGAAGGGTTAACTTTCAAGTGCTGGATCCAACGGATGTAGAAGAATTATTGTTAAAATATTACAGTCACGCTACAGTTACGACGAGAAGTTCAACTGGGCAGCGAGTTGGCTATTTTCGTGGAGAGATTCGCCCTCGCGGCAGGAAGAGTAGAGTGAGAAAGCACGGCTTTAAGGGATTCTCATACTTCAGTGCTTTCTCTCTAATCGATATCCTTTATGTACACACTGATTATACGAATCTACTCAACTGAAAGAACTTTGCGCTAGCAGCAGAGTATACTCTGCATTCGACAACCCGTGCGAATGGAAACTGGCCTTCGAGGAAAGGGCGTACCTGCGCTGCAGACAGTTTTAATCTGATGGCAAACGACTACATTTATTTCCGTGCCGTCCAATCTTCTTCCGTTTCTTTGGTAGTTTATGTATTTCGTATAGCCCTTTAAAGTTTCAGCAAAATCTTTACGTATACGATTCGAATTGTAACTGCTTAATAACTTTCTCCTTTTACAGACACAGTTTTTCTCAATACAAAGAGTACTGGATATTATAATCTTCTCATAATTATTTTCCTCATATTCCATGTATCCCTTCTGAAGACTACAGGTTAAACAATTTTCAAGAGGTGTCGACGCCTCACTGGGTATATTCCAGTAAGTATTCATGTGCAGAATATTGTCGACTGTTCATCTGTAGAACAAGCCTGTCTTTTCTTATATAAGTTAGAATGAGAGGTAAATAAGTTCGTGGTGTTATATATTGATGGATAATTGCCATTAATGACTAGTAGAGGCTCTGTAGCATGACACTATTGTGAAAAATAATTCGGACCACACATAACGAAAACAATTACGCCTCTAATGTGTCCCCTAACTTACTATCTTCAAATAAGGGCGTATCCATTGATGAATATACAGTTTTGCAGCATTTCTTTAGCGTTCAACGCTGCAAACTGAACGCTGCGGAAGTGATCCTATTGATGCTTCCGCTGTTTTCAGGATATACCTAGAAACATCTTTTACAGAAGCAAGTGATATCTGCTGCAATATTATTACAATATTATTGCAATATTTTATTTATGCGTCTCTTATATTTTCCTTGTGGAATAGGAGGTCTGGCAGTGACCACGTTACCTCCACTAAGACTCTGATTAATAAAAGCGAAAATAATATCCACCACCAGGCAGTAAAACTATAGTACCAGCAAGGATTGCAAATAACGGAATTTTACTAATTGTGCGTTTGGTGTATAGCAGCAAAAGTAGGATTAAATAGATAGGTGGTTTCAGTGTGTACAGCGTGCAAAATTTAGTAAACAAAGCTCCCACTTCTGGCAGTAACAGTGGCTCCTATCCAACTGGGCGATGAGTCGCAGTGACAGTGGGTGACAGATACGATTACGTCATTCCATGTTGCTTCAACTTTGTGTCCAGCCACAACAATCTTTGAGGCTGACGAGTTGTGGTTTTCTAGAGTCTTGGCAAACAAAAGCTAGACGTTTTCAATGGGTAAGAGATATGGAAGCGTACTGTCCAGACAACATTCGAACCCCATCTGTATCGCTGTAGATCAGGAGAGCACGGGAGCACGTAATTTGATATTATCTTATTGAAAGGCAGCGATACGGAGACCTAACAGATAGTGCCCAGCCATCGACCTTAACACGACACAAGTGTAGCAATTCTTGTCGAAGTTGACGGTTGTGCCAACCAGAGGTGATCATGTTGTCTACCCAGTGGCAGCCCATACTATCACGCCACGTGTCGGGCCCATATGACAGTGATGAATGCATTCTGGTAACATTCGTTCTCCTCGGAGCTCAGCCGGAAGGGTTTGCGGATCGTAATGCCGTACGCAGATTCGCCTGAAAAAACTACGTGGTGCAACTCTTGTGTCCACTATAGTCATGAGGCACATGATTGCTGGCACGCCTCACTCTGTTCCCTCGTCAAGGGAAGCCGCCAGTGGTCACTGTCCTGACAGTCTACGGTGCTCCAGACGCTGTGGTACCGCCATTGTGGATACTTGTCTTGCTACTACTAAGCTCGTTTCCTCACACGATGTGTACTACATGGCTGAACGATACTGCATGCACAATCGAACAATATGTCTGTCTTCTTGGGCGCTAGTTACTTGGAGCTGTTGAAGTCCTGCCTGGTGTTGAGTGCGACCCTTCTGAACCATCAATTCAGTATGCGCACGATAGACGGCATATCCCGACCAACGCGAGCAACATCACCAGAAAACAAACCGCAGTCTCGATAGGCAACGATAGAGCTGCTGTCAAATCCCTGCATATGCTGTTGTTCTTCCACCAGGATTTGCACGATCTTGTCACAACCGAGCAACATTCGCATCTATATGTATACATCCCAAGTCAGTTTATCGTGCGTGACGCACGGTACCATGGGTGTCACTATCTTTCCCTCCTTCCTTTTTCCTTTCTCGAATGTTGCGTGGCAAGAATTATTATCGGTAAATCCCTTTATGAGCTCTAATTTCTCTGATATTGTCATTGCGGTCATTTCGCGAGAAATATCTGAGAGGAAGTATTATGTAGCCCAACTCTTACCGGAATATCTCTTTCGAAATTTCAACAGTAAATCAACCCTGATGCACAACGACTCTGTTGTATCGTCTGCGGCTTGCGTTTACCGTGCACATTCCCAACGCTCTCTCGCCAACTGCACGATCCTGTGACTAAACACGCCGTTTTGCGATGAACCTTATCTATCTCTTCTATTAATACAACCTGATAAGACTTCCAGACTGATGAGCAGTACTCAAGAATCTGTCGAATAAGCCTTTTGTAATGCACTTCTATGGTGGATGAGTTATATTTCGTTAAAATTCTTCCAGTGAATCTCAGTCTGGCGTCTGCTTTTCCTGTTCTTTGTATTATGTTGTCACTTCATTTCAAATCTACATCTACATCTACATCTATACTCCGCGAGCCACCTTACGGTGTGTGGCGGAGGGTACTTATTGTACCACTATCTGATCCCCCCTTCCCTGTTCCATTCACGAATTGTGCGTGGAAAGAACGACTGCTTGTAAGTCTCCGTATTTGCTCTAATTTCTCGTATCTTTTCGTTGTGATCATTACGCGAGATATATGTGGGCGGTAGTAATATGTTGCCCATCTCTTCCCGGAATGTGCTCTCTCGTAATTTCGATAATAAACCTCTCCGTATTGCGTAACGCCTTTCTTGAAGTGTCCGCCACTGGAGCTTGTTCAGCATCTCCGCAACGCTCTCGCGCTGACTAAATGTCCCCATGACGAATCGCGCTGCTTTTCGCTGGATCATGTCTATCTCTTCTATTAATCCAACCTGGTAAGGGTCCCATACTGATGAGCAATACTCAAGAATCGGACGAACAAGCGTTTTGTAAGCTACTTCTTTCGTCGATGAGTCACATTTTCTTAGAATTCTTCCTATGAATCTCAACCTGGCGCCTGCTTTTCCCACTATTTGTTTTATGTGATCATTCCACTTCAGATCGCTCCGGATAGTAACTCCTAAGTATTTTACGGTCGTTACCGCTTCCAATGATTTACCACCTATGGCATAATCGTACTGGAATGGATTTCTGCCCCTATGTATGCGCATTATATTACATTTATCTACGTTTAGGGAAAGCTGCCAGCTGTCGCACCATGCATTAATCCTCTGCAGGTCCTCCTGGAGTACGTACGAGTCTTCTGATGTTGCTACTTTCTTGTAGACAACCGTGTCATCTGCAAATAGCCTCACGGAGCTACCGATGTTGTCAACTAAGTCATTTATGTATATTGTAAACAATAAAGGTCCTATCACGCTTCCCTGCGGTACTCCCGAAATTACCTCTACATCTGCAGATTTTGAACCGTTAAGAATGACATGTTGTGTTCTTTCTTCTAGGAAATCCTGAATCCAATCACAAACCTGGTCCGATATTCCGTAAGCTCGTATTTTTTTCACTAAACGTAAGTGCGGAACCGTATCAAATGCCTTCCTGAAGTCCAGGAATACGGCATCAATCTGCTCGCCAGTGTCTACGGCACTGTGAATTTCTTGGGCAAATAGGGCGAGCTGAGTTTCACATGATCTCTGTTTGCGGAATCCATGTTGGTTATGATGAAGGAGATTTGTATTATCTAAGAACGTCATAATACGAGAACACAAAACATGTTCCATTATTCTACAACAGATTGACGTAAGCGAAATAGGCCTATAATTATTCGCATCTGATTTATGACCCTTCTTGAAAATGGGAACGACCTGCGCTTTCTTCCAGTCGCTAGGTACTTTACGTTCTTCCAGCGATCTACGATAAATTGCTGATAGAAAGGGGGCAAGTTCTTTAGCATAATCACTGTAGAATCTTAAGGGTATCTCGTCTGGTCCGGATGCTTTTCCGCTACTAAGTGATAGCAGTTGTTTTTCAATTCCGATATCGTTTATTTCAATATTTTCCATTTTGGCGTCCGTGCGACGGCTGAAGTCAGGGACCGTGTTACGATTTTCCGCAGTGAAACAGTTTCGGAACACTGAATTCAGTATTTCTGCCTTTCTTCGGTCGTCCTCTGTTTCGGTTCCATCGTGGTCAACGAGTGACTGAATAGGGGATTTAGATCCGCTTACCGATTTTACGTATGACCAAAACTTTTTAGGGTTCTTGTTTAGATTGTTTGCCAATGTTTTATGTTCGAATTCGTTGAATGCTTCTCTCATTGCTCTTTTTACGCTCTTTTTCGCTTCGTTCAGCTTTTCCTTATCAGCTATGATTCGACTACTCTTAAACCTATGATGAAGCTTTCTTTGTTTCCGTAGTACCTTTCGTACATGATTGTTATACCACGGTGGATCTTTCCCCTCGCTTTGGACCTTAGTCGGTACGAACTTATCTAAGGCGTACTGGACGATGTTTCTGAATTTTTTCCATTTTTGTTCCACATCCTCTTCCTCAGAAATGAACGTTTGATGGTGGTCACTCAGATATTCTGCGATTTGTGCCCTATCACTCTTGTTAAGCAAATATATTTTCCTTCCTTTCTTGGCATTTCTTATTACACTTGTAGTCATTGATGCAACCACTGACTTATGATCACTGATACCCTCTTCTACATTCACGGAGTCGAAAAGTTCCGGTCTATTTGTTGCTATGAGGTCTAAAACGTTAGCTTCACGAGTTGGTTCTCTAACTATCTGCTCGAAGTAATTCTCGGACAAGGCAGTCAGGATAATGTCACAAGAGTCTCTGTCCCTGGCTCCAGTTCTGATTGTGTGACTATCCCATTCTATACCTGGTAGATTGAAGTCTCCCCCTATTACAATAGTATGATCACGAAACTTCTTCACGACGTTCTGCAGGTTCTCTCTGAGGCGCTCAACTACTACGGTTGCTGATGCAGGTGGTCTATAGAAGCATCCGACTATCATATCTGACCCACCTTTGATACTTAACTTAACCCAGATTATTTCACATTCGCATTCGCTAATAACTTCACTGGATATTATTGAATTCTTTACTGCTATAAATACTCCTCCACCATTGGCGTTTATCCTATCCTTGCGGTATATATTCCATTCTGTGTCTAGGATTTCGTTACTGTTCACTTCCGGTTTTAACCAACTTTCCGTTCCTAATACTATATGCGCACTATTTCCTTCAATAAGAGATACTAATTCAGGAACCTTGCCCTGGATACTCCTGCAGTTTACCAATATTACGTTAACTTTTCCTGTTTTTGGTCTCTGAGGACGGACATTCTTTATCAACGATGATAATGTCCTCTCTGGTAAGCCGTCAGGTATTTTATCGTTTCGCCCAAGGGGGGGTCCCTCTAACCTAAAAAACCCCCGTGTGCACGCCACACGTACTCTGCTACCCTAGTAGCTGCTTCCGGTGTGTAGTGCACGCCTGACCTGTCTAGGGGGGCCCTACAGTTCTCCACCCAATAACGGAGGTCGATGAATTTGCAACCATTATAGTCGCAGAGTCGTCTGAGCCTCTGGTTTAGACCCTCCACACGGCTCCAAACCAGAGGACCGCGATCGACTCTGGGCACTATGCTGCAGATATTAAGCTCAGCTTGCACTCCGCGTGCGATGCTGGTTGTCTTCACCAAATCAGCCAGCCGCCGGAAGGAACCAAGGATGGCCTCAGAACCCAAGCGGCAGGCGTCATTCGTTCCGACATGTGCTACTATCTGCAGCCGGTCACACCCAGTGCGTTCAATAGCTGCCGGAAGGGCCTCCTCCACATTACGGACGAGACCCCCCGGCAAGCACACCGAGTGCACACTGGCATTCTTCCCCGACCTACCCGCTATTTTCCTGAGGGGCTCCATAACCCGCCTAACGTTGGAGCTCCCTATAACTAATAGGCCCGCCCTCTGTGACTGTCGGGACCTTGCCGGAGAATCGGCCACTGGCCCAACAGGCGAGGCACCCTGTGGTGGCTCGGAAACGATGTCATCACCACTAGGAAGCACCCCGTACCTGTTGGAAAGGGGTAAGGCAGCTGCCACGCGGCCAGATCCCACCTTCGCCTTTCGGCCAGGCACGCGCGAGCCCACCACTGTCCGCCATTCACCCTGGAGTGATGGCTGACCGGTAAGATGCTCACTGCCGGAAGACGCAGCGATATCAGGGGTTCCATGTGATTCCAAGGCCACCGAAGTAGGCATAGGTCTCACCACAGTTGCCCCAACGCCACTACGAGCCGACGCCTGCGCCTCGAGCTCGATGAGCCTAACAGACAAAGCCTCCACCTGCCCCCGAAGAGTGGCCAATTCTCCTTGCGTCCGCTCACAACAACCACAGCCCCTACACATGACTATGTTTACCCTACTCTATACGGTGACAAATTCCCAAGACAATCTTCTGATGAGCTACTCTGATAATCAAGAAACACTCACTGAAATACGAGACGCGAAAACTACGCTAGGTTTTCCCAGAAAAACTATTTCAGGATGGTGACTTCTAGATACTTCACAGTAGTTACTGCTTCCAGTGATTTGTCGACAATAATGTAATGGAACAGTAGCAAATCTCCTCGCCTATTTATGCGTAATGCGTTACATTTATTTACATTTAGGGTCAATTACCAATCCCTGGACCAATCAACGATCCGCCTGAAGTCTTCCTGCATTTTGTTAATATTACGGCATTGCTACCTTCCTGCATCATCTGAGAGCAGCTTCACGAAGCTTCCAACGTTATACAGTAGATAAAGTATTTATTTTAAACAGTAACGGCCCTGCCACAATTACTTTTAGTGCTCCTGAAATTATCTTTATTTGTCGGTTTGGTTCTCTTAAGAATGACATGTTGAGATTTATCTGCCTAGCTGTCCTGCATCCAATCGCAAATCTGTTGCTTTACTGGTATAGTGTTCGCTAAACAACATTGCGGAAGTGTGTCGAATGCATTCTTGAGATCAAGGAACACGGCAGAAACTCGGTCGCCGTTGCCTACTGCGCTGGATTTTGTGGAAGAACTGAGCGAGTTGATTTTGGTAACATCTCTGTTAGCGGTTTTCAGTTTTGATTTTCATAGAGGAGATTTTTCTTTCTCCCGGAATGTCAAAATATGTGAGTAGAAACAGGTTGGCGTCAGCGATATAGCCCTGTAATTGTGCGCATCTGTCCTAAGAGCCTTCTTGAAAAATGCTATTTCTGGATGAAACACCACTGTGTAATCTTTCATGATGTACGGCATGCAGATAGCGGAAGTCCCGCCAGCTCTGTGCACTTACTACTCATTTCAATAAACAGGGACGTGGCAGGAAAGAATGCTGTACGTTGCGGTTAGTGTGCCTACGAACACATGATGCTTGTTGGTCCACGTTTCAGTCTAGTGACTGTCTGTAGAATGATTTGAAGGACCGCGCAAAAGAGACCGACATAAGCAGTTTCGAGCTTTTTCTACTGTTTTTGTTTTTGCGAGACATAAGTTTGTGTTTTGTGGAGCGTTTGTAAATATTTTTAGTTGTGCACATTGAAGCTGTTTGGAAGATTTTAATAATTCTTCAGTTACAGAATTTGATGGTGACTAAAATACTGTATCTTTTTCAAATTAGTTACGTAAAGTGTGGACAATGAATGCATTCTTCATCGGTCGCGCACCATAATGTACCTTGAAAGTAAAGGTTTCTACTTTGGAACATGTGACCTTTGAACATGAATTGACTTTGTTTAATGGTTTAACAATTTCATCTGCCTCGAAAATGGAAATCTGTGATAGTTTTCAGTACCTTCTATATAGAAATGTATTTTACTGGTAATTGGTCTCCGATAACAGTTCCACTTAATTTGATACCACTTACTGATTTTTGGTATGAAGGAGGGTACTAATACAGCAGATTTAATACAGTACTGACAAGATTTTCTAGATTTCAAAACTTTTAAATTTCAGTAGAATATTTTTTCTAGATACTTTGTAACATTTCGTCGCACAAAAAGTAAATGCCATAATTTAAAGGCCGGCCGGAGTGGCCGAGCGGTTCTAAGCGCTACAGTCTGGGACCGCGCGACCGCTACGGTCGCAGGTTCGAATCCTGCCTCGGGCATGGATGTGTGTGATGTCCGTAGGTTAGTTAGGTTTAAGTAGTTCTAAGTTCTAGGGGACTGATGACCTCAGCAGTTAAGTCCCATAGTGCTCAGAGCCATTTTGGAACCATAATTTAAAAATGGAATAAGAAAATATATTAAACCCCTACAACCGAGCTGACTAGAGCTGAAAATCTGATAGTGTTCCAAGGTAGAACACCTTCCTCTAACCTTCATTCCAATTCGACGTTTGTTCACGCCGCCTTCATGGTAGACCTACTGCAAACTTAATAGCAAGCAGCGAAAATATACATTTTAACGGGCTGAGAAGCACTGAAGTAATGGCATGATATAATGATGTGGCTCGAGTTCTTTCTGTTGTACGGAGACCCGGATGGTGGTGATCCTGGTAATACTAGGTAGGAGGAGTGAGTGTGCTGTGGGACTGAGGAGGTTGTTATAGCAAGACTAGTGGACGGACGTAGGTCTCGGAAGGCGGCTAGAATTTCAGCCAGCCACAAAGAAGGTGGGTTGGAAGGAAGAGGAGTTCAGTAGATGAGTTGGAGTGGAGGTGGTACGGCGCATTATGACTCATAGGCTACGATGAGTTGCGAGTGACTCATGGGCTGCGAGCAGGGTAAATTACAGTTACACTAAGAAAGTGTAGTGAGTGTTTGGAGATGGAGAGCTGGGAGGTGTTGATAGAAATGGGACAATGTCAACAGAGGCGTGTGGTGTGCCAGGATTTGTGCCAGGGTTCTTTGGGAAGGAAGGCACAGTAAAGCGTTGGGATTTGAGTTTAGGGAAAGTTAGGCAGGCGAAGGTATAGTAGGTGTTAGATGAAGTATGGGATAGTTACGGGAGACGTCTTGGCGGCGTCAGCTGGCTGCCACATATCTTTGGCAGGCGTCGCACTAGCCGCCTTATGGACCACCGCCTTTCTTTGATGCCGCTTGGCATGGGCAGTTCTCACCGCCTGTTTATTTACGGAGTGGCCTCTGTTCTGAAGCTGCAATTGTGGGCGCGGGGAAGGATTTTCTTGACCGTTACCACGAACGACGCGCACACACACACACACACACACGCAGAAGCGCGCACACACACACAGGTTGGTGATTCCCCTTCTCTTATCAGCTTGTGTAGGACGTTTTCCAGCGGTTGTTGTCAACGAATGTCCGCACGTTGAGGTTGTGGCAGTTCTACCCCAGGGGTAGACATTTCGCTTACACGATAAGAACCGTTGCGTCGACAGCTGTATTCCTCCGAGATACCTTTGGACTTAACGGTGGTGGAGGCAGCGTTCACTCGAGGCGGTTTCAGGAACTGAGAAGACATAGTCGGTAATTCTACGGTTAGCAGATATGTGCTGGCCTTTTTTCCAGAAATCATGGTGCGTGTGTTGTTCCCAAGTTGATTTCTATTTGTGGAACATTAATTGTAATTGCATGTGCGTCTTTGGAGGTTTGGCTTATCGACAGTCGGTGTGCGAACTCTGCAGCCCTCTGTAAGGTCGCGTTTTATCGTATAGTCACAGAGCTGCCATTTCCTCTATGAGTCTATGACATTGTGAGTAGAAATAGTTTATTTGCGCTGCACTGTGGCTATTGCTCAGTGTCATTTGTGTGGCAGGAGACGTGTGTGTGTGTGTGTGTGTGTGTGTGTGTGTGTGTGTGTGTGTGTGTGTGTGTGTGCGTGCTTGCTTCGGAATATTTCCATATCTATTTACGTGTCTTATAGTGATGTCGCACACTCATACTGCGAGAGTTTGTTTTGTGTTGCATGTCTTTTTACTGTACCTGGCTACCTGGGAGCACTGGTAGATCTTGCCGACCATTAGTGTGCTTCCAGAATTGTATTTTGTAGCTAAATTTTTCCTGACGGGCACAATACGTTTCACAGGTAAGGGGGAAATATAACTGTTGCGTCACTACTGCCCACGCTTGAAGGAAACTCCAGACTAACTTCACCAATGTTCTAGACACAGAAAGTTTGGTAACTTTCCTACTCGGACTTTTTTATATGTCTTCTAGCAATGTGTCTTCTTCTCTAATACTGAAATAGTTTCTATCATTTGATATGGCTTTTTATTCTGTCTTGGAGCTCTGGCTGACCAAGACTGACACCGTCCATGCATAAGCACTAGTTTTGAAAGTTTTTTTTCTGAAACTGTCCCATAACCTACGTAAAATCATAATGTAAAGACCCATTCGATCAGAATAATTAATCGACCCTAAGGAATGTGATATATAACGGTGCTATGACGCCATTATTTCCGACAATGCACTTTTTTTAACACATAAACTATGATGTCACACAATCTAGTAATGTAGTGGTGACTTAGCAAGGCGTTATCTATCGCAGTATGGTATTTCTTATACATACAGTATCTCTGGTTGGAAATTGTTAAAACGGTAGTGCTTATAGAATTTGCTATGACGTCACTAATTCTACCAATAGCAGGAACGTGTTCGTTTCTAAAACATACACCATAACGTCAAGCCCACACTAGTACTGAAGTGATGGCTTAGCAATGATAAATGATTCGGATACTTTTGGACAGATGCTGATACATTGTGATTGGCTAACAGCATCATGGCGTGGAACCGACACGACGTTGATGTAACAGTGATGTGACACTGACGCGACGTCGTGACACAAGTCGACACAACGTTGACATGGTGTTGTGACGGAATGGGACGCGATGTTGATTTGACGTCGAGAGCAGTGGGACGGAACTCGTGTAGATGGATTAAATACGTAAAATTGTGAAAAACATGAAAAATACGAAAAATGAGGAAAAATACGTAATACTGTGGGAACATGAGAGTACTTATATATCTCCCTGGTGTAGTTTTCGCTGGTGCGTTGAACAACGAAAACCACGAAACATTAACAAAGAGACCTCTCGTGGGCCGAATTAATGTGATTCCAATAATTTGTTATTGACAAAAGACACAGTCTGATCCTCTCCCTGTACTGCACAGCTCCAGAGTGAGCTCACCCACTCAAGTGACCCAGTTATTGAAGATGGAGAGGGGCACTTGAATCTTATTGGCCAACGGGAAAAGAGGTGGAGAGGAGAGGGGCGGGGTTTTCCTTGAATGACCTTGCTCAATTTCCAATGCCCGGGAGGCGGGCAGTGGGTGATGGCGTTAAAGATACGTCACCCAAGTGTGTAACTAAAAACCGCTCATCTTACCAGTGATCTTGATCGTCTGTCCACAATATCTACAACATACACTGATATCACTTAATTACAATTTGTTCATGTATAGTTTTTGATGAGTAAATTACGGAGTATCAAAATATGTGACACAGATGGCCGGCTATTTTGATCGTATTGACATAGAAGCTTAAGTTTTCATAAATTTCAGCTTGGTACCTCTACCTGCTCTTGAGAAAAAAGGTATTAACAGACGGACATACAGACAGACAAACGGCAAAAAAAATTTTTTTTGTGATATACAGGTGCAGATTACTATTTTCCGATTTTTTCCTTTGTGGGTGCTGTGAAAACTTGCTTCTTGCCAAATTTGGTTATTCAAGGTCAACAGAAATTGTCCTGTCGTTTTTGATGAGTGAGCTTGCGAATGTCAAAATATGTGACGTAAATGACAGTATCTTTAGATTGCACTTAGTACCATAAGTTTTTGACTCCGCCAAGGTACCGTGGACCTTAGGATATGTCATAAATTTTATCTTGATACCTTAACCTGTTACTGAGATAAAGGAGTCTTAACAGTCTGACAGACAATCGGACAACAGCGCGATTCTACAAGCGTTCCGGTTTTACCGACTGAGGTATCGAACCTTGGAAAGCTTCAGAGTAGTCTGTCTGAGACACAGGATACTAGAAGAACAACAACTAAAATGGAGAGCTGTGAAAACAATACAGAGACGAAGAACACGAAAGCAGTGAGCAGATGTTATCAGTTAGACGCCTAGCGGCAGGAATGCGCGAGGCTGGAAGGGTCAGTGGCAGCGCATGTTACGTGCCCAGGCGCTGACAAACAGGCTAGGCGCCTTACCTACAGCCACGACATTTCAGAAGCCAGCCTACAGTCTTTCTTGCGTCCGAAAAGGAGACGTGGTGAATCTTGACGAGTGACGTTAGCGTCACAGGCAGCAGTGCTCTGTCAGCAGAGCTGTACAGCCCACGAGCAAGGAGAGGCGTTATCCGAAGGAGGTGGCGTTGTCGATACTGCAGAGGTCGTGAAGAGCGAAGCTGCGAGGGGTGGGCGTGGTCGGGCGCGCTGCAGATAGTCCAGGTGAGCGACGTTACAAGGCTATCTGTGTGCTTTCTTCCTTCTGTTTATGGCACTCCCCACCCCACGCAGATAAGAAGGCCGCCGCCAAATGTGCGCGAATTTTATCCGCGGTAAGAGCCGCAGGAAGGGGGTCATTGTGTCAGGCGTTCGATATTTTCGTGACGCGCGTTATCTCGCTTCCACAACCACCCCACTCCTGCCATCACACCCGCTGAGTTTCCGTGGCTGACATGTCACACCCGATAATAACGCCATCGTACGTTACAGTCGCAACTCACCTATCCGCGCGATGGCTTCACTTGATCCTTTGTCGTCACAATTTAGTTCCTAATGTGTGTTACCGGTAACATAGCGCATATCGTAACATCTACAATCGTTTCGACAATGTTTAAAGTCACACACTTACTTATCTGTAGCCGCTGTAGAGCGAGGAAGGTAGTCGGTGTACCCGGATGATGCCAGCACTCAAACAACTGCAGCTGCAGTGTCGCTTGGCTAGATCAAAGCAACGAACGAATCAGCATTTGGTCTATGAAGCCAAAGACGGTAATCAGAAGTAGGAGCATCCCTTTTTTTGGTCCTATCGTAAGATACAACTGTTTCCATCCCATTTTCTGCAACATTCGTAAACCAGCGAAACCCGGCTTTTGTGATGTCCTTTTCTGCCAGTTTACTGACCTTTCTAACTTTGTCTTTCGTTAGATTTCGCTGGAATCGCATGCGTCGTCCTCTCATAGATTAAACAAAGGGGCTGCGTCCCCTAACAACTGATGCAATGACATATGCTGACTTTTTGTAGCCACGAGTTCATCAGTTGGAAGAGGTCTCACTAGGAATAATAGTAATAATACGAGGTGCGTTCATTAAGTAATGCAACACTTTTTTTTCTCGGCCAGTTTAAGTTGAAACATGCGGACTTTGTTGTGGGACATCATGGAATACTTCCGCTTGAGCCCCTATGGTGGTGGCGCTATGCGCAGCCTTCAAAATGGCGCCCTTAAAGGAGTTCGTTCCAAGCAGACAGCTAAGAGAGTTTCTTTTTCCGGGAAATCACAGCATCGCCGATATTCATAGTCGCTTGCAGAATGTCTACGGGGATATGGCAGTGAACAAAAGCACGGTGGGTCGTTGGTCGAGGCGTGTGTCGTCATCACACGGTCGTGCGAACCCATGCCTTCTCCCGCCGGCCGGGAAATTGAAGAAAAGACTTCAGCGAGTTCGTCGCCACAAAAAATTTAAGCGAACTTATTCTTCTCCAAGACCTCACACAAGTGTGCGCACCACGCTGACACTCAGAAAACGTTATTGGACTGTTTTCCTCATCCATCCTAAAGCCCGGACCTCGCACATTTCGGCTTCCATCTTTCTGGCTCAATGAAGGATGCACTTCGGGGGTGCGTGATGATGGGGACGTTACTGATGCAGTAAGACACTGGCTCCGATGTCGACCAGTAGAGTGGTACCATGAGAGCATACAGGCCGTCGAATTGAACGGAGATTATACTGAAAAATAGGTCTTTGTAGCCAAAAGAGTGGGAAATAATACGATTTACTGGAATACGTGTTGCATTACTTATTGAACGGCCCACGTAATAACAACTGCCAGTTGTTCAGTTGTGCTCTTAGATTGATGATCAAAAATATTATGGCCTCCTGCTTAGAAGTGTGTCGGTGACCTCCGTATTGTTCGCGTAATCCACAGCTGTTATGGTGTCTTCGATTACTAAAACCGGCTCAATGGAGCGTAAACGAATGTCCCTCGTAGCACAGTAGTGGCCGCACCGACCTGCGTCCGTGTCAACGGACTGCGCTTCGGGAAACCGTTCGGCTGGGCGACAGCGTACCTCTGCATTACCATCGACATTGTGTAACACGAAACGTAATTCATCCGAGCAGGTGACACGATTCCATCGATCCACTGTCCAGTCTCGATAATCCCGTGAAGACCACACGGCGCGTTTCGTCACAGGGTTATTTGGTAACCGTGATAGCGTTACGGAGATGTTTAACAAACTCAAGTGGCAGACTCTGCAAGAGAGGCGCTCTGCATCGCGGTGTAGCTTGCTCGCCAGGTTTCGAGAGGGTGCGTTTCTGGATGAGGTATCGAATATATTGCTTCCCCCTACTTATACCTCCCGAGGAGATCACGAATGTAAAATTAGAGAGATTAGAGAGCGCACGGAGGCTTTCAGACAGTCGTTCTTCCCGCGAACCATACGCGACTGGAACAGGAAAGGGAGGTAATGACAGTGGCACGTAAAGTGCCCTCCGCCACACACCGTTGGGTGGCTTGCGGAGTATAAATGTAGATGTAGATGTAGATCAACACTGACGATATCATTCGATCTACTTTGGAACAAATAGGGGTCGTCTGATGCAGAGTTGCATGTCCACCATTGTGCACTGAACAGCGTGCACCATTACTGTACTCGGTTATCAGATCTGTCACATATCGCCACCTATCCCGCTTTACACAGCGGGAAAGCCTCCGACCTCCACTTTGCGAATGAGGCGTGTTCGTCCAACACCTTGTCGTCTGCTCGGGGTGTCACCGTCCTACAACCACTTTACATAAATGCTGACAACAGTAACACGTGAAATTCGACAAGCTTCGCCATTTCCTTATCAAACTCGCTTACGTAAGCTGATTTCCCCATTTGCGGCCCGTATCCGCGCAATAATGATTCCCTTTTCGTTTCTAAAAAGTATGCGTATGCCATGTTTGGTCGGGAGTCCACATTCGGGCAGTTCGTCTCCCAGGTGCAAGTTTGTTTATCTGACGCCCCTTCGGCGATTTGAATGACGATAACGATGAAATATTAACGAAGACTACACAACACCCAGTCCCCGAGCGGAGAAAACCTCTGACCGAATCGGGTATGGAAAATTGGCCTCTCGTAGGGTATTCAGTCACGCTAACCACTTAAAAAAAATGAAAATGAAAATAGGAGCCACACAGCTGCGAAGGAGCTCTGCTATGGGGCTCTCCTCCGGTTATACACTTTCCACGTCACGCGCCCGCAACGTCATCGGGCGGCATTCAATGTCGCGATGGGCAGAGGTCATCATATTTTCTTTCATCAGTGTATGTATATGGGTGTACGCAATTACATGCTAATGAGGGACTATATTAAAGACATTTCCCTTGTACTGATAATAGCGATCCGAGCCTAGGGTGTGCATAATCCCCTTGGCGGCATTCTGTTTATGTTGTATTTACACGTAGTCTCACTATTCGCCGATCCTCTCACACACAACTCGGAACCGATGGGGAAGAGTGGGAGGAAGGGTTTCCAGCGGGGGTGGGGGGGGGGCAATGGAATATTAAAAACCACCAAGTCTCCGAATCGTTGGCTTGCGAAGATCCAGCAGTATCAGACGTACGGAGGGTCCCACGTAAACACTCTCCATATTTCCGTGCTTCAGATAGCTCTCCGATGAGTTGTGGGTAAGTACCCTGCAGGGTGGCGCACTGGTCAAAGCGACTCTGAGAGCATCTTATGGAGTTGTTCCTGATGTCGTGAAAAATCTTTGACTCTAGTGACCTTTTCCTATCAGAGGTTCCCAGGGAACCCCAATACCTGCAGAAATTCGCTGAGTATGTGCTCCACGTGTCAGCGCTCAACGATTTCACTGTGATTACATTAGTATCTTGACTATCCTGTAATTTACTGTCACTCAACGGACTAAATGAAAGGTCTAACAACGCAAGGGCTACATGTCGCGTGCGACATGGCCACTACGTTCACTATATCGCTAGTAACACTAATCACATTGCTCATTGATCAATAATCAATTTTTCTATCTCGTCTGCTAAAAGCCATATTGCGGAATGATGAAACCTTCCATTGAACACTTTGTCCAAAATTAGTCTGTGTCTAGACGACGGTATCTGATACCTTATATTTGGAGGAAACGCTGTTATTAGGGTGTAGTTTATTATTACCATAGTATGTATTTCGCAGTTGCATTCTCGTTGGTTTTATGGCGGCAGGAAGGGCACCTGGACAGCCCATATTACTAACATTGCCACATCCAGTTTAATGTATTTTAATACTGCTATTATTTTCTCATTAGTTCTACTGTAGTTATTAGGCCATAAAAGTTATCACGCCTGGGAATGTACTCGTATTTAAAACATTTTACCCTTACTTTCACCATTCACGTTATATGACGAGATCTTATGCTATCAACTACATACCATGTTTTCATTAGTACCTCTGTATGTGAAGGCTTAAACTCCAGGCTTCCTTCTTTATATCTGAAATTTGCAAGAGCACATTGTTCCCTACAGGGATTATAGAACTCAAAGCAACGTTCCATTGCAGATCTGGTTGGAGCTCAGTGTGCTTGTAAGAGTGCAGTCAGAGGAAGTTACTGATTGAAAACACCGTGAATAGAAACAAGGAGAATATTATAACTATTTCCCTCCTCCCCTATATCTTATCCGTCACCTATGAACGATGTAAGTATGTGCGGATATTTGTCTGAATGGAAATGGTTCAAATGGCTCTCAGCACTATGGGACTTAACATCTGAGATCATCAGTCCCCTAGAACTTAAAACTACGTAAACCTAACCAACCTAAGGACATCACACCCATCCGTGCCCGAGGCAGGGTTCGAACCTGCGCTCGTAGCAGTCGCGCGGTTCCGGACTGAAGAGTGTCTGAATGGAATAGAAGGGGTACAACAATAACTGTAGTATGCCAATCACTTAAATGGCGATGTTCTGATGCCTGTAACCTACCGGTGTCACCAGATTCATTTCTGAATAATGAATCGCGATTCCCCTGCTGCACCTCTGGTGCCTGTCACAATACACTGTAACCATATAGAGCCCACAGATTATTCTTGTACCTAGAAACCATAAATAAATCGAGGAGTGGATTCTATCAACGGCCCTTTGAAGAGAAACGCCATTTGTAACACGCGATGTGCTTGTCCCTGATTTCGCTCGCCGTCTAGCACTAGGCACATTCAGTTCGCGAAAGCGCGCCACACGCTCAGCCTAAGCGTAAGAAGGGAGTTCGTGATGCCACATTGTTCACTGCTGGAGCGGCTGAAAGCGACGGCTTCCTTTCCGCAGCGCACTCGAAATCGATGAAAACTGAATGTCCCTGTAATGACCTCGCTGTCAACGAGCCGTGAAGGCGCTTGTTTACGTGGGCCGGTGCTCTGCCGGGGCTTTTTGTGTTACGTGACAGGCGTCTGTTACAACCGCTATATTGCCATCCGCGATGCGTTTCTTACCGTTCTCTTCAGATACTCGCGGTAGCCCGCAGTTTTATAACCGTAATTCCCTGCCTACTGAAGGAATTTTAAAAGATAAACGAGCGTCCTCGACTGATCCGATGTTACGTACAATTTTCTCCCTGTTTTAGTACGAGTTATCATATTCAATACCATTCTTATTGTTCGGTTTCCATACAATGCTACCTCTCTCGTACGTACTTTCAGTTTCATCAATTATTCGTTGCATAGTACGGTGAAATGCCTTTATAAATTTCTGTTTACCCTTTAAATATTGAATATTCGAGCTCGTTCACTCTCTCTCTCTCTCTCTCTCTCTCTCTCTTCTCTCTCTCTCTCTCTCTCTCTCTCTGAAGCACTCACTCAGTCCACTTAATTCTTTAATTGATAACCGAGAACTCTGACTGTTTTATCATCCATTTAGTCACACTTCCATGCTCATTGATGTATTCACATCTTATAAACTCTATTAACAGAAACAAAAAAATGAACACCTGGAAAGCACGAAGTGGGAAAACCATAATTCTATGCACGGAGCACTGATGGAACTGTTGTTCCTTTGACCTCGTCAGGTGCATTGAAGTGCCTGGCATCCAAGTAGTAAAACGACGTCGTAGGGAGAGAGATGCCGTCATTATGGTGACCACGCACTGTGAAGTAAGAAGACATATTCAGAGCGCACGGGTACTTATTCAGAACCCCAACGCTGCAAAATACGCCCACCACCGCTTCTGAAGAGCGAAATTCAGCCACTTTTCAGCTACAACAGGACATATAGAAAATGTGACCAGACGAGGCCAAGTGTAGTCACTATTGGTTCGTATTGGCGAGCAAGCACGCTAACCTTTTTCGGTTTCTGGGCTATAGTGCTGGCGCGAGGAAAACACTACCTACAGAAAAACGGTCTGGTTCATATAAATAGTACTTGAGTCAGACTCTCCCTCTCACTGTGCTCAGATGTTTTCAGACATTATCCAGCTGTGTATGCGACACCAAGTTACGCAGTCGGCACCAGCCTGTAATTCGAGACGAAGATCGTTCGCCGGCCGGTGTGGCCGAGCGGTTCTAGGCGCTTCAGTCTGGAACCGCGCGACCGCCACGGTCACAGGTTCGAATCGTGCCTCGGGCATGGATGTGTGTGATGTCCTTAGGTTAGTTAGGTTTAAGTAGTTCTAAGTTCTAGGGGACTGATGGCCTCAGATGTTAAGTCCCATAGTGCTCAGAGCCATTTGAAGATCGTTCGCAGTAAACAGAGACGCAGCGAGTCACCTACTCCAGACTTAGGCTCCAGAAGCTGTAAGCATCCGCCTCAGCACTAGACTGTACGCTGGCTACCTAGCATCTTCACACCGCACTCCTGTCCTTAGTGACGCTGCCTATAAACGCCGCTGCCCAGGCGGCCCTGATGACGGCGGTTCGCCGACCTCTATACCTATCACGAATAGAAAGTTTAATTCATTCGGGGGTCTCTTACTAGCAGTCCGCCACTAGATTCCAGACACCACCCCCACTGGCCACCCACGTCTAGACGAAGGAACTAGTGCTAATCCTGACCTCTGTACAGCTTTTTCTTCTATCACTGTTGGTGTCACTTCCTGGCCCAAAATCTAATGTTACAAATGTCTACTGCAATGTTGGTTCCTGCCATTCGTTGAGAGGACGCTCTGGCATAGCTACGTCACCAGCTCTGGCTTGCAGTTTCAGTGGTACGAGTTTGGTGAGTGGGCTTTAGTCTTTCGGTGGCTCTTTTCTGTCGTCCTCGTTTACGGCCACGTTGGATAGGGCTGAGGTGCACAGGAGTTTTGGATACGATTTGAGAAACCAGGGGGACATGCGGACTTGTCGCATTTTGCGATTTGCTGCCAGTGAGGTGACAATATTGTAATTTGGAGGGCCACGAACTGTGGTTTATACACGTATGGGACTTGCCGACGTTATGTGCACGAGGAACAACAGTGGCCGGCCGGAGTGGCCGAGCGGTTAAAGGCGCTACAGTCTAGAACCGCACGACCGCTACGGTCGCAGGTTCGAATCCTGCCTTGGGCATGGATGTGTGTGATGTCCTTAGGTTAGTTAGGTTTAAGTAGTTCTAAGTTCTAGGGGACTTATGACCACAGCAGTTGAGTCCCATAGTGCTCAGAGCCATTTGAACCATTTTTTTTTTTTTTGAACAACAGTGCTCACTCTCAATAGGCTATGATCCGTCGTACGAGTTAATGTTATTTTTCTTGTACCTCTGTCCGAATGTTCGTGATAGCTGTCCTTGCTTCATTATTGTCTAGAGTACTTTACGTATATTTTCTTTTTGACAGAGGTTGCACAAATGCCAGGAACACGATCAATGACCACCGTGGAAGAAATTGAAACTTTGATGGAGCTGACGACGAAACTACCGAAGAAAAATTCCGCATCAGAAAAGAAGTAGGCATTTGACGGCAGATAATAACGATAGAAGGGGTGAATTAGCTGGGAGAGTAGAAGTAAAAGCTTCATCCAGTGTACTTGTTCGTTCTGTAGATCCAGTTGCGGCTATTCTCGTGGTTACTTTTGCTAGTAAACCACCTAACGATTTATCAGCCTTTATTGAACATTTGGAAACTGCTGCTATTTAGGGTAACTGGTCGGACACACTACGTTTTAACATGACCAAGTTATGGTTAGTCATGTATCGTGGACGATTAAATAAGCACACGCTTGAACAACTTTAGAAAGAAAACTATCAGCGTTACCGCAAGCAGAATGGAGCTGGATTCTTCAGAGAATACTTAATGGGGTGTTCCAGAAACGAAACGAGTCAATGGAAGCATTCTTAGGCCAGGTAAAATCAGTGCACAAACGTATGAGTGAATACCAGAATGAGGAGGCGGATAAAATTATTCTGCAAGAGACACATCAAAGAAAGCTAGATGTGTTTTTGAGAGGACTTCTACTCAATATGTTTAGAAGAATACGAATAGGGAATCCAAAGGATTAGGCTGCTGCAGTTAGATTTACTGCACAACTAAAGGAAGTAGACATGGCAACTAGGTTGAAGGATAAACGGAGTGTTTTCTTCTCATAAGTGTGGTGTTGCAGGCGTGGACATATGTGCTACATTCGGAAACAATGTTGCCGTTCGCAATGCTATGAATGTGGGATGGTGGCGCATCAAGCGTCTTCCGTCATGTGTACATGTCATCGTCAGAACTGATCCTTTTCCCTGAAAGAATACAGCATCGCTGAAAAAGCTCGAAGTTTCGTATATCGTAGAATGACGTAAATTACAAGAACTACTACCAATGTTAACGTCCTTGACACAAATCGCAAATAAACCGATGTTCTTACACACAGTTTACATATCTTACTACAGTGGCGTTATATTTCGTTTTGTTAAGTTTTTGTGATGTGATTATTTTCTAGGTGAACGGGATTGTACTGCTGTAATTCTATGTTGATGTCATGAGTCATGTAAGCCTCGCTTTGCGAGATCGGGAGGGACAATTCCTTTCCCCAAGGTGGTCGTGCCTCTGAGAAAGTCCAGAATGAGTACGGTAATTCTGATGATACTGTGCACCCCTATGGTGGAGCGGCAGGATAATAGAGGAATGTTCTGACGCCATTCCCATACTCTGATGGGTTGGACATGCACTGGGTTGACTCTGTGTCTACTCTGGAGTTATAAACAGTGAACTGTTAAGAACAAGGAAGGCTCAAGGGAATAGTGAGGTTGAAATTACAAGGTAGTGGAATATTTCTCAGTGTTATGAACTGCTCGTATAGAGGATACGACGTTACGTCTCCCAGCTACCATAACTGGAACAACAATAATAAATCTGGCACAACCTTCGTCGTATTGATCAGGAAGGCCATTAGACATGATGCCAACCAGAACTTGACCTATCTAAAGGACATCCTAAAACCAGATCCTTTACATCCATTGGCTGAGTTTATAAGGTCGCAAAAACGACGTATTACCACTGAGAAAATGTGTCAACATATGCGGCAATATAGCGAGATGCAGCGCAATAGCATTAAGATCTTGAGCGTCTCGGTATCCGGTGCTGTTGTGGTTCTTATTTTCGTTCTGTAGCCTGCATTTGCCTGAAGTGGAAAAACGCCCACACCCGTGAACTCCCAGTTCTTCAACAACAATGGACTGGATTACCCGTTGCGAATAAAGATTAGTTAAATAAGAATTAAATGAGTAACGCCGGAATGCTATGCATGAGAAACAATTGAGAGGAAATATCTGCTGTTAAATGAGTGATTAAATGAATTCGCTGAGAAAAAGCGATCTTTATTCTACTAATTTGTTACATGATTACACAGAACAACGTAGGAAAGCAGTAGCTAGAGGAAAGCGGTCTGTTTCATATAAATAGTATTTGAATCAGACCTTCTCTCTCGGGGTGGTCAGATGTTCTCAGACAGTAGCCTGGTATATCCGTGATACCGAGCTATGACGTCAGCACCAGCCTGTAGCTTTGGGTCGAAGATCATGCGCAGTACATAGTGATGGAATCAGCCACGTACACTGTACTTAGGCTCCAGAAACTACAGAGATCTGCGTGAGTAGAACGGTGACTACCTCCCGAGAGCGTCCTCCTCCCTGGTGGGATGTGTGTTCGAGCACAGATTGGTAGCTGCTTGGCTACCGTGTCGCCGCAGTGACAAAACTGCTCCCGATGTGGAAAGGCTGCCGCTCGTGGACCAACGTCGCTGACCACCGCCCACGGCAAGCACACACCTTCGGCGTCAGTCATTCTGAAGGCTATAGTTTAAATACCATCCTTCCTTGTGCTATAGAGGATGACTTTTTCCACAATGTACTGACGCTATTGATTGACTGATGAGAGGATATGGAACAAAAAAGGTCTAATGAACTTATGTCCAGAAATGCACGGTTTCCATGCTAGAGACCTTTCTTTCAATCATACACTGTTGCAGAGACTACGGTATAATACACGCTGCACCATGCAGCTAGAGTTCCAGTATATGGTGAAAATGGTATCCATGTGCCTCAACGCATTCGTGTACTTGCCATAGCATGTTCTGTTTCACACGTTCACACAGGCCAACCTGCATCCGAACAGTGTCAAAGGCAGCATGAATACGCTGCTCCAGTATCTCCACATCTGGAATGCGCTCTGCGTACACGATACTTTTGAGATGGCCCCATAACCACAAATCACACGGGTTGACATCCGGTGAACGAGCAGAACATGCAACTGGACCTCCTCGTCCGATCTGTATACCAGGGAACACACGTTAACGGCGAAGTGGACTGGTCGACCATCATGTGGCAGCCACATAACCCTCGAATCATCAGTGGCACTTCTTGCAGCAGGTGAGGCAATGTCACCTACAAGAAACGCCGATAGTTCCGGTCTGTTAAGCGACGTGGAAGGAAGACTGATCCCAAAATACGGTCACCAATTGTACCGACCCCACATTCCGGCTGCACCGATGCTGATGATTCGCTGTCACCATACTACGGGGGTTGTGCATACTATCTCACAGATGACTGTTATGAAACATGAAGATGCCAATACGCGTAAAGGTGACCTCATCTACGAATAGGATGCATGACACAAAAACCCGGAAACGTGCTTACCTGGCGAAGAAACCAGTGACAAAACTGCTCCCGATGTGGAAAGGCTGTCGCTAGTAAGCAATGCACTCTCTACAAGTGATAAGAATAGTAAAATTGTCATGGGGAATGTTTCACACGGTCGTCTGGCTCACCCTGTACTAGAAGGTCAACTACCTGGTACTGAAACAGCAACGTTTTCCTCCAAGCCTGGTGTCCGAACATTTCGGGTGTGTCCTTAATGATCTCCTGCTTCCTGAAACAACCCTGTCTCAGACAAACGGCGAAACACTGTTGCAAACGGTGAATGCTGTGATTGTTGTCGGTGAGGATACAACCTTGCTGTCCGCCGCCCATTGCCTTTCCGTAAGTAAACACTACGTCGGAAAGCTTTCTATTTGAATACGGAACCATTATGTACAACGCTGTATCACATCCACTACAAGGTGAGTGAGCAAGAGAAGTGAATCGGACTCAACATTACTAATTACTACGGCGGGAGAGGGCGTTAGAGCATGACAAATGAGGAACAGTACCACTCTCTATGAGGAAACCATGCATACTGTAACTATGGCACGGCGAATATTAGACCATAGTCTCTGTAACAACATATGATTGAATAAATGGTCTCTACGTGGAAACCATTATAAATTTTTTGTTCCGTATCCTCTCATCGATCAATCCCTAGAGTTTGTACACGGTGGAAAAAATTACCCTGCTTTCCACGGACAAAGGCGGGAAAACAGCGAGGACGTGGCGGCCTTTCATAGCAAGCAGCTTACGGACCCCGTCAGTTGCTGCTGTCTGGGACCAAGCCCTGTGGGGTACGTAACAGCAAGTGACACTACATGTCTTACGAGCCGCAGGGACTGTCTCCAGTGGGGAACGAGCTGCTGTTTGAGGCCACTTTAACCCTTCGTAGTTGCGTTTTTAAATAACCTCAATTTCTCCATAACATACGATAAAGTTAAGGACTGCATTTGGTAGCTTTTCGTTGATATCCTAATTTCCCGCCTGTTCCCGGACGTAGCCGAGCGTTGTCGTTGTATGTCAGGCAACGCAGCTGGTGTGACGTCTTAAGTTAGTTGCGGGAGTCCGTATTTCCTGAGGGCCCTGCTGCCGTCCTGCTGACATCAGCCTCTGAACGCCGTTGTCCAGGCGGTATTGCTGACGGCGGCTCGCTGAGCTACTGCGACTCACTACCTCATCGTGTGGCCAATGGCCTCGACTCTAGCGGCGACCGCACTACAGTACCTAACATGAATAAAAGTCTAAACCATTCGCGGAAGTCTTACTATTGGTCTCCCTATGGATTGCAGTCACCACTACCAGTCTCAACCCACATCCCTTGTCCTTCGCAAACCCGTTTCATTGGTCGCTGTTGACGTCACCTCGTGGCCCTGACAGAACGTATTAAAGATAATGTCGTGTTGTAGAGGAAGTGGGAACAATGTAGCGTCTATGAAAACAACGAACGCATAACAACGCTACCTAATTTGTTTCTTCGAGCGCTGTGCATAGCAAGTAAACGCTATAGACACGTAGAATACAACGCATACAGTGTAATGAATGGCAAGATGTGGGCCTGTGCTGGAATAGCACGGCTGACGTGAGCTGTCAGCTGGTGATCAGCCTGGTGTCCAGTGCTACGGCATGCAGATTTCCTCCCGGAGCGCCCACAGCAGACACTACCACTGCGGCACTAAGAATACTACAAGGAACTTTTGCACTGTCTCGCTAAGATTTCTTCCACGTCTTATAACTCCATACACCGCTTCCGGTGTTGGTGTGGAATACGTAACTGTAGAGAAGAATGGCGCTAAGTGGATGCCTCTAAGCAGGGCTGAAATTTAGCTATGGAAGTTCCTAACACAAACCGTGCAATATGTCTGTACGCATATTACACTATCATCATGTTTGTATACTGTGTACATCTTTCATAATTCGTGAATGAAACGTCAATCATGTGAAACCTTTCCTTCGAGGTACTCATTTTTAATTTACCGTTATGTTTTCTTACTATTGTTCTCAGTTTCTTTCCTAAATAAATACACTGCCTGACAAAACAGGTAAAGCGCTCAAAAAACATGGTCGGATGTCAATGTTAGTACATGTACAAACTATAAGCGGTTATGTAAATGATTAGAGTTGCTATTATCTGTGACAGGTAGGATGGCCACCCGAATGCATCACAGTTTCTCGTGTTTAGTATTATTACGAGGCCAGGTAGGATGTTAATCAGAGCGAACAGCGTCAGATGTTCAGTGATCACTAAAGGAAATAGATATGCTGCGTACACAGCGTTATCAGCACCACGCAGAGTTTTCGAGAAGCCTAATTGTGGGTCTCCATTTAGCCGGCTCGTAGTATCGTGCAATATCCAGTTTTGCGGGGCGTTCAGATGTCACAGTAGCCCATTGTCTGACTGTGTGGGAACGTGAGGACAGACACACTCGCCGTCAAGGTGCCGGTGAGCACGCCTGACCACCACAAGGCAGAATTCCGCCCTGAGCACCAAGTACATCATAAACCCGCGCCCACCATCCGAGAACAAGTAATACACTCCCTACACCATTGGTCGGAGCCGGGCTAGGGAATTATCGCCACACGCTTAGACTGCTCTTAACACCGTGACACAGACTACTGAGTTTGGTGTGCCACCGGCACAGGGAGCATGGGCTGGGATCGTATTGTGTTCACCGATGAATTGCGGTTTTGCACTACCCCGGATGACCACTGTCAAGGAGTGAGGCTGAGTCCTGGGTAGAGGTCCCATTCTTCCAATCTTTGCAGAGACAAAGTGGTGTCACTTGTGGTGTCACTGTGGGAGGAGCCTTCAGTTATGACTTCAGGCCACGACCGGTGGTGATTGAGGGTAACTCCGACGGCACAGCGGTGCGTTACAGACATCCTGCGTGCTCATGCAACAGTATTGTGGTGCCATTTTTAACCTGGAGGACGCTCCTTCACTCACGGCACTGGTCTCCATGAACTGTCTGTGTGATGTTAAGACAGTCCTGTGGCCAGCAAGATCCCAAGCTCTGTCCTGAATAGAACGAGCGTGGTATCAGCTCTGATGTCAACTCCACTCCATTGCCACCACCCAGCATGTCATTGACCTGTTACTACAGTTGAATGCCAAGTTGTCTCAAGAGGGGATATAACGTCTTTATGACACCCTTCCCAATCCGATCAGTGCATGCATGTAGGCGAGATGGAGTGTAATGTATCACTGATAAGTTGGCTAATGCTACTAAGTTCTTTGTAAATCTAACTCCATTTTGTAATCAATGAAGTAACATCACATACCATTTCAACCCGTGAAGTTTCCTCATCCACTTGGGGATGCTTCATTTTTTTCTGGTCTAGCGTTTCATATAAATTTGCAATCATCTTCACTACATCATGTTCTTGATGCATTCGTAAAATCTGTTCATCAGGCTGTTTCAGTCCTAGTAGTACAGTAAGTGGATACAAGTTCCTCTTGATCCTTCTTGACTTATTATCATCCAGATGGTACGTATTGTGGGATTTACTTATTTACAGTGAGAGTGAGGACTCCATTGCGGCGCTAATATTTGTGTCATACTATTTCATCAGGTCACTCTAAAAATTATAACACGGCGTAAGGGCTGGTAATTTCTGTGTTGCTCGTATTAGTAAATAGAAATGTTAATAATGATTGGTATTCTTGACGTCCAAAGTTTAGGGCAATGTCGAAATGTAGCTACTTATTTTGTATGAAAAGTTGCAGAACTGCTTGAGTAACTTACACGCTGTTGCTATTTTCTTTATTTTTAATTTAAAGGTGAGAATAACTTGCGCCTGGTTCAGTACAGAAAACCATTTAAAATCAACGCAGCTGTACAGGATTCTCCCTAGACATAGTTCGCATTTTAAAATAATTGTACCCACTTTCAATGTTCTCGTGGTAAACCACCAGCTCATATATTTTGTCTTAAGAAACATTACATGTTTAGCCGGAACTAGAAATTTTATCTAGTGCTTTCTTTGCTTGTCTCTTCCTACGTTTCTCTGAACGATGTTTTTATAGTGGCTATTGCATTTTGTTTTAGTAAGATTCTTCTGGGTTTGTCAGCGCGTCGTGCCTCAATAAAACTAACGACGTCTTTTGCTGCGTGCAACAGTAGCCGAAACGTCGCTAGTTTCATCGTAGTATCAAGCGCTTTCACATCTAGAAGAATGCCCACTGTAGTATATTGAATAGTAGTTAACCTATTAAAACGTCTTTGTGATGTTAAGGTTGTTACGAACACTCAAAACTATTCATCGCCTACTGTATTTGCGAACATGTATGCTACGATTGTCGGGTCGCCCAGAGTGCCTCGTGACAAGGGTCCCAGTTGAAGCGAAATGTAAAACTCTCACTTGTGCATGCAACATAGAAATGTAAACGTGCTGATATAGTTAGGTTGGATATGTGAGATAAAAGAGTTTCTCGTTTTCACCTAACCTCTTGTATTGCTTACCAAAAACTTGTTTGTAGCACCTAACGAGGGCGCATTCTGTTCGTATGCTTTGTCGTGGGTGTGTACCGAAGTAAGGTGGCTTTCATCGATCGTACGGAACTGGCCGCATTCATCCTGCGAGCCGCGGCGCGAAGGTCCCCGCAGAACTGGCGGCCCGCGCCCCGGCCGCACCCCTAAAGCCTTTAAGTTCGGCGAGCGGCAGCATCACTCCCACCCTCGCAGCCCCGCCTCCCACACACCACGAGGGTCGCAAACAACGAGACCGTAGGAACTTACTACACCGATTTGATTCATATTGGCAGGATGTGTAAGGCATGACCAACGTATGTAAACAGGACGAGAAAATCGAGTTTGAAAATTTTAGGCGCGTTGATATACTTCACTCCCCCCCCCCCCAACCCCCCATGAACCATGGACCTTGCCACTGGTGGGGAGGCTTGCGTGCCTCAGCGATACAGATAGGCGCACCGTAGGCGCAACCACAACGGAGGGGTATCTGTTGAGAGGCCAGACAAACGTGTGGTTCCTGAAGAGGGGCAGCAGCATTTTCAGTATTTGCCGGGGCAACAGTCTGGATGACTGACTGTTCTAGCCTTGTAACACTAACCAAAACGGCCTTGCTGTGCTGGTACTGCGAACGGCCGAAAACAAAGGGGAAACTACAGCCGTAATTTTTCCCGGGGGCATGCAGCTTTACTGTATGGTTAAATGATGATGGCGTCGTCTTGAGTAAAATATTCCGGAAGTAAAATAGTCCCCCATTCGGATCTCCGGACCCGCCGCGGTGGCCGAGCGGTTTTAGGCGCTTGAGCCCGGAACCGCGCGACTGCAACGGTCGCAGGTTCGAATCCTGACTCGGGCATGGATGTGTGTGATGTCCTTAGGTTAGTTAGGTTTAAGTAGTTCAAAGTTCTAGGGGACTGATGCCCTCAGATGTTAAGTCCAATAGTGCTCAGAGCCATTTGAGCCATTTTTGGATCTCCGGGAGGGGACTACTCAGGAGGACCTCGTTATGAGGAGAAAGAAAACTGGCCTTCCACGCATCGGAGCATGGAATGTCAGAGCCCTTAATCGGGCAGGTAAGTTAGAAAATTTAAAAAGGGAAATAGATACCTTGAAGTAAGATATAGTGGGAATTAGTGATGTTCGTTGGCAGGACGAACAACACTTCTGGTCAGGTGAATACAGGGTTATATATATAAAATCAAATAGGAGTAATGCTGCAGTAGTTTAATAATGAATAGCAAAATTAGAAATCCGGGTAAGCTACTACAAACAGCATAGTGAACGCATTATTGTGGCCAAGATAGACACGAAGCCCACGCCTACCACAGTAGTACAAGTTTATATGCCAACTAGCACTGCAGATGACGAAGAAATTGATTAAATGTATGATGAGATAAAAGAAATTATTCAAATAGTGAAGGGAGACGAAAGTTTAACTGTCATGCGTAACTGGAATTCGATTGTATTAAAAGGAAGAGAAGGAAACGTAGTAGGTGAATATGGAATGGGGATAAGAAATGAAAGAGGAAACCGCCTGGTAGAATTCTGCACACAGCATAACTTAATCATAGCTACCACTTGGTTCAATAATCATGAAAGAAGGTTGTATACATGGAAGAGGCCAGGCGATAGTGGAAAGTTTCAGACAGATTATATAATGGTAAGACAGAGATTTAGGAACCAGGTTTTAAATTTTAAGGAATTTCCAGGGGCAGATGTGGACTCTGATCACAATCTATCGGTTATGAACTGCAGATTAAAACTGAAGAAACTGCAAATAGGTGGGAATTTAAGGAGATGGGACCTGGATAAACTGACAGAACCAGAGGTTGTATAAAGTTTCAGGGAGAGCATTAGGGAACGCTTAACAGGAATGGGGGAAAGAAATATAGTAGAAGAAGAATGAGTAGATTTGAGGGATGAAGTAGTGAAGGCAGCAGAGGATCAAGTAGGTAAAAAGACGAGGGCTAGTAGAACTCCTCGGGTAACAGAAGATATATTGAATTTAATTGATGAAAGGAGAAAATATAAAAATGCAATAAATGAAGCAGGCAAAAAGGAATACAAACGACTCAAAAATGAGATCGACAGGAAGTGCAAAATGGCTAAGCTGGGATGGCTAGAGAACAAATGTAAGGATGTAGAGGCATATCTCACTAGGGATAAGATAGATACTGCCTACAGGAAAATTAAAGAGACCTTTGGAGAAAAGAGAACAACTTGTATGAATATCAAGAGCTCAGATGGAAACCCAGTTCTAAGCAAAGAAGGGAAAGCAGAGAGGCGGAAGGAGTATATCGAGGGTCTATACAAGGGCGACGTACTTGAGGACAATATTATGGAAATGGAAGAGGATGTAGATGAAGCTGAAATGGGAGATATGATACTGCGTGATGAGTTTGACAGAGCAGTAGAAGACCTAAGTCGAAACAAGGCCCCGGGAGTAGTCAACGTTCCATTAGAACTACTGATAGCCTTGGTAGAGCCAGCCCTGACAAAACTCTACCATCTGGTGAGCAAGATGTATGAGACAGGCGAAATACCCTCAGACTTCAAGAAGAATATAGTAATTCCAATCCCAAAGAAAGCAGGTGTTGACAGATGTGAAAATTACTGAACTATCAGTTTAATAAGTCACCGCTGCAAAATACTAACGCGAATTCTTTACAGACGAATAGAAAAACTGGTAGAAGTCGACCTCGGGGAAGATGAGTTTGAATTCCGTAGAAATATTGGAACACTGGAGGCAATACTGACCCTACGACTTATCTTAGAAGATAAGGGAAAGGCATACCTACATTTCTAGCATTTGTAGACATAGATAAAGCTTTTGACAATGTTGATTGGAATACTCTCTTTCAAATTCTGAAGGTGGCAGGGCTCAAATACAGGGAACGAAAGTCTATTTACAATTTGTACAGAAACCAGATGGCAGTTATAAGAGTCGAGGGGCGTGAAAGGGAAGCAGTGGTTCGGAAGGGAGTGAGACCGGGTTGTAGCCTATCCCCGATGTTATTCAACCTGTATATTGAGCAAGCAGTAAAGGAAAGAAAAGAAAAATTCGGGGTTGATATTAAAATCCATGGAGAAGAAATAAAAACTTTGAGGTTCGCCGATGACATTGTAATTCTGTCAGAGACAGGAAAGCACCTGGTAGAGAAGTTGAACGGAATGGACAGTTTCTTGAAAGGAGGATATAAGATGAACATCAACACAAGCAAATCGAGGATCATGGAATGTAGTCGAAGTATGTCGGGTGATGCTGAGGGAATTAGATTAGGAAATGAGACACTTAAAGTAGTAAATGAGTTTTGCTATTTGGGGAGCAAATAACTGATGATGGTCGAAGTAGAGAGGATATAAAATGTAGACTGGCAATGGCAAGGATAGCGTTTCTGAAGAAGAGAAATTTGTTAACATCGAGTATAGATTTAAGTGGCAGGAAGTCGTTTCTGAAAGTATTTGTATGGTGTGTAGTCATGTATGGAAGTGAAACATGGACGATAAATAGTTTGGACAAGAAGAGAATAGAAGCTTTCGAAATGTGGTGCTACAGAAGAATGCTGAAGATTAGATGGGTAGATCACGTGACTAATGAGGAGGTACTGAATAGAATTGGGGAGAAGAGAAATTTGTGGCACAACTTGACTAGAAGAAGGGATCGGTTGGTAGGACATGTCCTGAGACATCAAGAGATCACCAGTGTAGTGTAGAGGGCAGCGTGGAGGGTAAAAATCGTAGAGGAAGACCAAGAGATGAATACACTGAGCAGATTCAGAAGGATGTAGGTTTCAGTAGGTACTGGGAGATGAAGAAGCTTCCACAGGGTAGAGTAGCATGGAGAGCTGCATCAAACGAGTCTCTGGACTGAAGACCACAACGCATATACTTCTAAGGAAACTAGTCCTTAAGGAACCAGCAGCCGACCGAGTGTGCGTTCAATTTCATAAGTGTAAGATCTCTGAATCTCATCTCGCCGCCGGTAACTTTTTTATTCACACGTAATTCTAACAACAGATTTATTATGGCTGTCCAAATTATCGGTATTTAATGATGTATTATTTTCCTACTCCTTATGGAGAAAAATGTTTCTTCTTAAGAAGATCAGAAATACAAAAAGGGTACACGCGAACTTTCAGTCCAGTCAGTATAGTCATTTCATTTGTGTTACTGTATCTACATTTGTGACAAGTATAATATACGACCTGAACGAATCAGGGTGATGCTGATCACAGATACACGGAAAACTATAATTACTGCGGCATGTAGCACATACAGTGAACGCCGAATTTTTCCGTGTGCATGGTTTACTCACGTGTCTGTTGCAGCCGGCCGTTGTGACCGATCGGTTCTAGGCGCTTCGGTCTGGAACCGCGCGAACGCTACGGTCGCAGGTTCGAAAAATGGTTCAAATGGCTCTGAGCACTATGGGACTGAACTGCTGTGGTCATAAGTCCCCTAGAACTAGAGATGAATACACTGAGCACTACTTAGAACTACTTAAACCTAACTAACCTAAGGACATCAGACACATCCATGCCCGAGGCAGGATTCGAACCTGCGACCGTAGCGGTCGTGCGGTTCCAGACTGTAGCGCCTTTAACCACTCGGCCACTCCGGCCGCCTCGGCGCGCAGGTTCGAATCCTGCCTCGGTCATGGATGTGTGTGATGTCCTTAGGTCAGTTAGGTTTAAGTAGTTCTAAGTTCTAGGGGACTGATGACCTCAGCTGTTAAGTCCCATACTGCTCAGAGCCACTTTTGTCTGTTGCAAAACAAACTTGCTATTCGTTGATAAGCGATTCTCGGTCGTCACAAAATTTTGACACAGAAAAGGTTGTACCGGTGGCAGGATTCGATCCAGAGGACTCGCGCTTATGAAACCAAGCGATCATTCGCTCGGATGCTGACTCATTGAACACTAACGACCCTATAAAGTACATAAGCGCGCCTAAAATTTTCAAATTCGATTTCCTCGAAAACAGTTGACAGTTGCGTCTTCCGTTTACATATTTTGAATTCCTTGTCGTGCCCTGTACATCCTGTCAGTATCATCCAAGACGATGGGAGGAATGCAAGCGTGCAGTCTGTTCGTTTTCTGTATGTCGTAGACATTGTTTCTTAACGCCCTGCCACTACTTTCGGACTTGGCGACGCGAAAGTCCTCTGTGAGCAACTACAGGTTAATGACGTTTCTTGTCAGCTGCTACTCTGCACAGGCCTACGCAGTCATTTAGTCCCATAAGCAGAGGCAGACGAGCTCTGTGTTTCACAAAAAAGATGAGTGTATGCCGGAAATGCGTGCCTTATAGCTCGGCTCGAATAGACCGTATGCTGACGTCTTCATCTATCCGGGAGCCGTTTTTAGCGTGGATTAACAACTGTCATCGCAGCTCTGAAACTGGATAACACACGATTTTCAAGCTATCCTCGTTTATAATCCCACAATTCGAATTCTACAGTCGGTCAGATACTACTGCGAATAGCTCTGATTTATGTAAGTACTCGAGTAAATGACACACCAGAAACCGGAAACCTCTGACCAGTTGTAACATTAGTCCTTGACGAGGTAGCAGTCAGTTCGCTCTGTATTTCTCGTTCGTAGTTTCGGCTGAAAACATGTATTTCATCCTGTGTAAGAGATACAGACTGAAAACAGAAGGAATATTTTCGCGTAAAATAATGATTTAGGCTACAGAACTGATATGGGAACATGCATATCATAGGCAAGAAAGCCAAATACGTTATCATCACTTTCGGAGTTATTATCACCGTCATTGTAATTGTTTCAGTGTGGAAAAATTTCGTTCGATCATCTGTTGAAAAAGAAAATCACCAGCGTTATCACGCTGTTGTTGGTAAAGGCACATACCATGTAGCTAAATGCATATACAGCGATGGAAAAAAATCCCAGAACCAAGAAACACTTGATGTAGAATCATGACATTTCTGGAATACGTTTGTCTGTTGCAAGATCGCAGATTAATGCAAGCGCGAGAAATGCCATTGCAAATGTGAAATGCTGGTACATTAATAAACGGTTTAACCGCAAGAATGTTGAACGCAAGCAAGCAAACATGTATGTATTGTGTCGTAAAGGTGGCGAATGTCAGTTTGTGGGATGGAGTTCATGCCTGTTGCACGTGGTCGTTTATTACACGGATGGTTAATGCAGTTTATGGACGACGCTGGAGTTGTCGTCTCATGATGTCCCTCACATGCTCGATTGGAGACAGATCTGGCGATCGAGCACGCCAAAGCAATACGTGGACTCTTTGTAGAGCATGTTGTGCTAAGCCAGCGCTATGTGGGTCAGCGTTTTCGTGGTGGAAAATACCACCTGGAATGCTGTTCATGAACGCCAGCATAATAGGTCGAATCAGCAGACTGAGTACAAATTTACGTGAGATAACCACGAGAGTACTCTGGCCCGTCACTCCAGTTGTAGGTCCAGTGTGTCTGGGCTGCAGACAGGTTGTATGCAGGCGCTCACCTGGGCACCTTCTAATCTGCCTCCGAAGCAGAACCAGCTTTCATCTGAAGACACAACGGACCACCATTCCACCCTCCAATGATCTCTCGCTTGAAACCACTGAAGTCGAAAATGGCGGTGGTTTGGGGTCAGTGGAACGTACGCCATAGAGCGTCTGACTTGGAGCTGTTGTTGAAGTAACCGATTTGTAACAGTTCGTTGTGTCACTACTTCTCGAACTGCTGCTGCAGACTCAGTACGAAACGCCAGAGCCACACGCCGAAAACGACGGTCTTCTCTCTCGGTAGTGCCACATAGTTTTCCGGGGTCGGATCTTCTTGAGACCGTACATTCTCGTGAACACCACTGCCAACTGCCATCCACAGTGGCTACATTCCTGCCAAGTCTTTCCGCAGTCTCGCAGAAGCAACATCCAACTTCTCGTAATCTTATTACACGACGTCGTTCAAACTCAGTGAACTGTTGATAATGGCTTCTTCGTCGTCTTAAAGGCATTCTTGACTAACATCAATTAACTGCGTCCAGTCTCACGACCGTTAGAGCACGTATTTAAAACAAACCTGGTTTGCATTGTCATAGTGGCGTTTCTAGCGCTACTCTTATGCGACTGGTGCGAAATTTGAATGTATGTCATGTTTCAGAAGTAGAATCACGCATACCGACTTTCTTTCATCTCGCACATCTCTTTCTTGACGTTGGAAAGTTTTTCCCTCAGTGTATAACCTACTTTTTTTAGGTTTTTGTCTTCCACAGACTCTACGTAAGTTCCAATTATTTTACTGACAAATTGCTTTAAGGATCTCCGTAAAGTAAAGATTTTTCATGTACTAGTTTTAGACGAGTCAGTTAAGTAGATTCACCTGATTTAGAGCAAAAAATTACCAAGTCTACCAAGATTCACCATAAACAGTATTATTATCCAGGTACTGACAGTAATAACCAACTACAGCAACAGGCAGAAATTTACAGAGAAATTAAGGAAAGGCCGGTATGGTCACGTCATCAGAATAACTTATCCTACTCTCATCAAAACTCAGTAGAAACTGAAAAACTCTGGCAGATGGTGAATTGGACTTTCTGACACGATGTCAGTAACATGAATACGAAAATTATTGGTCTCCACACAGAAGACACACCACCTCGTGAAATGTGAATTTCACGGATCCGAAGATGTCGGTCTCCCTAAAGGTGAAAAGCCTTATGATATCGAAGGAGACGAGAAAGAGCAAGCAAACAGATATTGGTCAACCTGAACCAGCTACAAAGTAGAAGGACAAGAATCCTAGATACAGTGAATTAGTCTTCATGGCACGAAAGTAAGCCAATAAAAAGTGACTGGTAGCAGAAACGTGAAATAAATAATTATTTCAGTTCAGTTCGGCAGCTTATCTGTTCGGTGACCTGTGCTCTGGGCCTACAGCAGTCGTTATTGATTTAAGTTTTTATCATCAATTTTTCTTGATACATAATATCACATGCAGCTGACTCTTCACCTACGGCGAAATCTTTGTTGAGTTTTGTAAGAATTCACGCGCTTTCAGGGTCATTCACCTTTCAGAGCGTCATTTATATTTCAACTGATTCACTAGAGCAATAAAGAGTTGTGAAGAATTTCTTGTCAAATTTGTCTTCCCTTGTTAAGCATAGTTCATTTATATTCACTTAAACCTGAGCAAGAACAATGAAGCACAGGGACTGCCCTTGGTTATTTCGCCATACACTGTTGGTAAGAAATGCAACGCTTAAAACTGAAACTAAAGTAAAAATGTAATGCTTAGCAAGCGGAATCCATGAACTTTCAAAGAAATACAGTAATTGGTGATAGCGCCGCTATAAATATAGCACTGACTAACCGTGAGTTACATTTGCACAATCACTTAGACGGGACTTCTACATTAGTATTCTCCGTTCTTGATAATTCTTTATCAGAGTAAAAATACTCACTGTAGCTCAATTCTTAATTGTGTTGGCACTGCAACATAACATTTTTATAAACTCTGGAACGCCTTCATCGGTAAAATGGCCGTGTAAGCCGCCGAGAGTCTACATTCGAAGGCACTGATCTCGCGCCATGCAGATTAGATGGCCCCAACTACGAATTTGTCTCGCGCTTACGGTCGTCGGGGGAACCATTTAGCTTGCCTCAAGCTACCAATTACGGACGCGTTTTTAATTGTAATTGATAGGGCGCAGCATCTCTGCCACGCGGCCGACGAAATTCACGCAGACGCAGCACACGCCGACGCGCCCAACGTTGCTCTGTCGGGCAGCACACAATTTTATTTTGTTGTTGTGACCATCACTCTACTTCTGTATTTGCAAGGAATTTCTGTGTCACACCAATGAATCGCTACTAGAATGTCCCGTGAATTAGAGCTTTACGGACAACGCGTTATTTACAAAACTCTCGCACTACACACTCCGCCATTACCGACCTCAAGGCATCAGTCTGCGTTGCACTACAGCCACGTAAACAAGGCTGCCGCCATTGTTGCTCCCGCCAAGTGTGAATTACGAAATGTAATTTGGTTTCTGCAAGCAGAAGGGAATAGGGCAGCAGAAATTCATGGGGGAATGAGCCGGGTGTACAGTGATAACTTCATGACTGGTGGCGTTGTGCGTGAATGGTGCCGAAAGTGTAAAGATGGCCGAAATGACGTGCATGATGAAGGGGGCGAAGAACGCAAGTCTGTCGCTACAGCCTACCTTGTTGAACTAGTTGACAGAATGGTTAGAGAAAATCGTAGGTTCACCATAACTGCTTTGTCTTCGGAAATTCCGGAAGTTTACAGATTTGTCGTACTCTCTATCGTTACTGAACATTTAGGCTACAAAAAACTTTGTGCTCCCTGGGTTCAAAAAATGTTGACGGACGCCCAAAAAAGTCACCGAATGGCGTCAGCTTTGAATTTCCTTGACTGTTATCACGATGAAGGAGAGAACTTTTTGAAATCAATTGTTACTGGAAATGAAACTTGGTTCCAATACGACACACCGATAACAAAACGACAGTCGCAACAATGGATGCATCCAAATTCACCAAACAAACCAAAAAATTCAAACAAACATTCAACAACAGGAAGGTTATGGCTATCGTTTTTTGAGACCAAAACAGTGTGTTGCTTGTAGGGTTTATGCAGCCCGGAACCACTGCTGCTTATAGCGAAACTTTACGACGTTTGCCGGCAGCCATTCAAAACAAACGAAGAGGAATGTCGATTTCAGGAATTGTGTTGATCCATGACAACACTCGTCCACACACTGCTGGCACAACCCAACGGCTACTCGACCAATTTCAGTGGGACATTTTCGATCATCCGCCGTAAAGTCCTGACCTGGCACCCAGCGACTTTCACCTATTCCCTGAACTGAAGACGTGGCTGTGAGGACAGCAGTTTCAAACCAACGAAGATCTCCAAAACAACGTCAATGCTCATTTGAACTTTGGCCGCAACATTTTTTGAAGAGGTCATTATAAAGCTTGTCCACAGGTACGATAAATTTCTCAATTTTCTAAGGGATTATATTGAAAAGTAACCATAAATGTAGAAAACGTTTGGCAATAAAAGAATTGTTTTCTATGAACTTGTCTTTTATTTATAGCCTATCGGAGGTTGAAAAAAAAACCGCCCTCGTACATAGGAGGAAGATGTCCGTGCGTAAATGGTAATTTCAAGCTATCTTGAGGAATGGAAGGCAATCGTGCCAGGAATGTTTTTAGTTTAAAAGGAAACCGTGTGGTGTTAATTCATGAACACGATATAGGCCTCAGGAAATACTTATCTGGTATCACAGCGCATTTGCTCACGTGGTACTGAAAAGGAAGAGAACCAAAAGATCAATGAACGATGTTTGGATTGTGAGCACATCCTTAAGTGCTGTTCGAAAAGGATAGCAGCATTCCGCGACATATTCCAGGTTTTCAAACACACATTGCATATATTTTTCCAATCAGGACTATTTTAGCTCTGCAGAACTTCGATGCGTTAATTGTAACTCACTAAAATGATTTGTAAAGAAGGCAGGTGGTGTTGAGGAAAAAAAATGTGTTTATTTGTCTGATCCGGCTCTCCAAAAATAGTTCAAATGATCCTGAGCATTATGGGACTTAACTTCAGAGGTCATCATCCCCTAGAACTTAGAACTACTTAACCTAACTCACATCCATGACCAAGGCAGGATTCGAACCTGCGACCGTAGCGGTCTCGCGGTTCCAGACTGTGGAACATCACTGGAGAATTACAGTAGGTGTATTCAGGGTATTTTAGTCGGGCAACAGCGCCACTAATTTTTTTTTAGTGTAGAACACTATGGATGATATGCTTCCCCCTAAAATGATGCTTCGGCATTTCGTTTCTCTTTCACTATTTTGCGTGTTTATATCTTTTATTTTAAAACATAATGGTTAGATTTTGGTATTATTTAGTAGTTGAGTGTGAAAATACAGTGCCGAAACGTTTTAGAGAGCCTCGACACCGTAATTCCAGTCTTTAAATGTCGCAACTTTCCTCGAAAGTTCATTTTTGGACACATTCTCACTAAGGTCTAAAATAAAGTTTCAACTGCCTGTTTGGCTTGTTATTTTAGCCACATGTATTTTTTACAGTTATAGAACAATTCAAACGTGGTATTAGCGTAGTAGGACTTAATCTGAGGGTCCACAGTCATTTTTAGGCGTCAAGGTTAGGTTAGACAGTAACTGCACTCCTCCCGTAGCTGACAGTTACAGGACATTAATGCAAACTGTCTCTTTGTTTGTGTGCTTGCGTGCTTAGCAAAGTATTACAGCCAACATGTGTTCTGTGTAGTTATAGGCTTCGTCATGTGTGTTTCCGTACATAGCCTCAGATAGGTGTAAAATGAAATATCGCAGACATTTAAAAAGTCCGTCGTTTACTTTACTTTCAACTTAAACTATCATCTCAGTTGATATCCATATCGATTGTCACAGTTTACATTACACATGTCTGCATCAAGAAATACGAGGACGTGGTGAAAAGTGACGGCCCTGAAATTTTTTTATGTCAACAATTCTCAAAGCTTCTTAAATAGAAGAAACGTTTGTAACCTGGGACTTACTGAATTTCATTTGTTTCCTAAAGTTAAGGAACACCTTCGAGGACTTCACTTTGATAGTGATGAAGAGGTGTAAGCAGAGGTGAAGTTGTGGGTCCGTCAACAAAGTCAAACTTTCTGTGGTGACGGTGTCAGCAAATTGGTCTCTCGTTGAGAAAAACATGTTCTTCGCCAGGGTGACTAAGTTGAGAAATAAATATGTAGACATGGGGATAGTGGTGTAGAATGTTAATAACGTCTGTTTTTTACAAAACGTTAAGGAGTTCTCACATAAAAACAATCGGAAGCATTACTTTTCATCACACCCGCTTACTGGCCAACCTCTGTATGTGGATGATAAGTTGTCACGATTTGGCTGTGTACTGCTGAAACTGTAAGCCGCGAAAACGTGTTTGTAGATGATTTCAACGGCAATTAACAATGTCTGGTAAGTCATTAATATACTAAATTAATTAAATTCACTGAAATGAATGGTGATGAAATCAATGAAGATGCAGTGTCAAGAAAAGATATACGAGTAAAATATGCTGAACCTGCAATGGAAATGTGAATTAGACCCGAAGGCATACTCACATAATGTCTGCCCAGTACAGGTAGGAGATGTGAATCCGTGTCCCAGTCGGCCACTTTATATTTATTAATACACGATATCACAAATCATGGCCGCACCACACTCTTACCGAGTGAGGTGGCGCAGTGGTCAGCACACTGGACTCGCATTCGCGGTTCAAACCAGCGTCCGGCCATCCTGATAAAGGTTTTCCAATATCTCCCTAGACGCTTCAGGTAAACGTCGGGATGGTTCCTTCGAAAGGCCACGGCCGACTTCCTTCCACATCCTTCTCTAATCCGATTTGATCGATGACCTCGCTGTCTGATCCCCTCCCTCAAATCAACCAACCTTTTGGGACGCACTTCAGATATACAGGGGATAGGCAAAATAATGTGAACTGTGGTAGGATTGGGATGGTTGTGTTTGACGGTCAACAATGCAGGTGAGGTACGTGTCGCACTGGACTGTGCGTGTTCAGTACGGACTAGTTATCAGTGCAGGTTGTTTACGAGCAGTATATACTTCGTAGTTGCATTCAGAGGCCGAGGTCGACGTGCAATGAAAGACCTAACAGGGTGCCAAAGAGGCAGATTGTGGGGGCCCGGTTAGCTGGATCAACTGTTTCAACAGTATGACAGCCTACACAAAACGTGGAAAGACGTCATCTTGTAAACATAATAGTGGGCGCTAATCAAAACTAAATGACAGAGTTCGTCGTACGCTAACACGAATTGTGTCAAGAAAACACAAAACTATGGCGGCTAAAGTGACTGCAGAACTCAATAGCCATCTTCGAGACCCCGTATCTATCGACACTGTCCTTCGAAAACTCTATAAAACAGATATTCATGGACGAGTTGCTATACCGAAACCATTAATGATGACAAACAGCGCAAAGAGCGTAAAACATGGTGTCAGGAGCATAAATCCTGGACGGCTGATCAGTGGAAACACGTCGTATGGTCCGACGAGTGAACGTTTTCGTTATTTCCAACATCGAGTCGGTTTCATGTCTGGAGAACGCCAAAAGAAGATTACAATCCTGGTTACTTGATTCCAACTGTTAAGCATGGTGTTGGAAGTGTGATGGTGTGGGCAGTCATATCATGGTATTTCGCTCGTCCCAACATTACTCTCAAAAGCCGTGTTACAGCCAACGATTATGCGAATATTTTAGGTGACCAGGTGCACCCCACGATTCAAATGCTGTTCTCCAACGATAATGCACCCAATTCACACAGCGCAGAACAGTACAATCGTGGTATGAGGAGCATGCAACTGAACTGCAGCGTCTTCCCTGGCCAGCACGGTCCCCGGGCTTGAACATTATCGAACCCTTGTGGGCGGTAATGGACCGCAGACTCTGGAGCAGATTTCCGCCTCCCTCGTCACTACAGGAGTTAGAAGAGGTTCTGATCGAAGAATGGCATAACATTCCACTTGAGACTATACAATCATTATATTCAAGTATTCTAAGAAGAATCGCAGCTGTATTACGGGCAAATGTGGGTCTAACCCCTTATTAATAAACCATTCCCAAGGAAGTACAAGTGTTCACTTTATTTTGCCTATCCCCTGTAGATATGTATACACCATTTGACTTTATTTATTACCAAAAGTCGGGATGGTTCAGAGTAGAAAAACACACAGAAATCTAGAAACAACGAAAAACAAATCCGAGCAGCACAAGGCCGTAGCACTCAGTGCCTGTATTACGGTGTTCGCACATCAGAACTGGATTTTTGTGTTGTCGTTACAAAGCAAAACCAACCGAAGTGAGACGCGCCAGGGAACACAATTACGAGGTGACCTTCCATGCACGTGGCTAGCGTCAGAGTAAAAGCCACGGCGCGTAGCGACGGACAGCTGCAAGCGCCGCGGGATGTTTGTCAAAGGCTGCGGTCTCACCACGCGTCGCTCTTGCCGCTTTGTGGCGTGCCTGCGCCCGTATCCTCATACGTGGGCTGGTTTCACGCCCAGTATGAATACTTGTAGCGGATTTCTGTTGAAGGGTCTTTGTCTTTTTGCAATGCCCTTTTGTGTAACGCCTCGTCTTACTGCTAAGGTTTGAAACTCGAAATTCTGGAAGTTCTCCCTCGACACGCATTTTTATGGCATTCTTACGCAGTAGAGACTGAAAGAAGTGTTTTCTGTGTCCCGTATTCCGGGGATAAAATTAGAATTTTCCTTTACTGTGTCATGTTTTCCAACTCGTGTGATGGATGGCCTCGATCAGTTTGAAGAGTGATTGTCCTCGTAAGTACAGTCATTTCCCCTTCCATCACTGTATATCGCCTGATGAGAACACTGGGCGGTAACTGTTTTCATCTCTTGTCTTCTGGTAAGCCATAGATGACATCCATTCTATCATATTTTTGGGATACTTCACAGCAGCAAAGAAATATTACAGGGTGACAATTATTGTACTGTATGACATAAAAACATCAGTTTGCGTTAGGACGTTCACACTGCACGGTGGGCCGTTGGGCAGGATGGGAATTAGTATGAGCTGTACGGTTTGGTGTAGCGACGAAGCCCACTTTCATTTGGATGAATTCGTCAGTAAGCAAAATAGGTGCATTTGGAGGACTGAGAATCGGCATTTCGCGTCGAGAAGTCTCTTCACCCTTAATGAGTGACTGTGTGGTGTGCAATGTCCAGTCACGGAATAATCTGTGCGATATTTCTTGATAGCGTGGTGACTGCCGAACAGTACCTCAGGGTTTTGGAAGATGATTTCATCCCCATTATCCAAAGCGACCCTGATTTCGACAAGATGTGGTTCATACAAGACAGAGCTCGACCCCATCGAAGCAGGAGAGAGTTTGATGTCCTGGAGGAGCACTCTATGGACCGCATTCTGTCTGTGGGGAACCCAGAGGCCACTTGCATGGTCCTCGATCGGCCGCCATATTCTCCGGATATGAACACATGCGACTCCTTTTTGTCGGACTATTTTAAAGACAAGGTGTACAGCAATAACCCCGAAACCATTGTTGAGCTGAAAACAGCCATTCATGAGATCATCGACAGCATCGATATTCCGACACTTCAGCAGGTCTTGCAGAATTTCGCTACTCGTCTGCGCTACATTATCGCAAATGACGGCAGGCATGTCGAACATGTCATAGCCTAAATCCGAATTCCTGCAGTGACAATAGTTTCTAACTAATTTACGTTTTTTCATATAGTTGAATAATTGTCACCCTGCACCATTACTGAATCTTTTGACTGACTGTAGTAAAGATGTGACGCCACGGGCTTCGCAGTTAATTTCATTGACGCTAAACATAATTGAAATGGAGAAAAGTAGAAACGACTATTTGACTGTAACACCCCGTCAACGGAGATGTCATTAGAGACTGAGCATAAACCTGGGCTGGAGAAGAATGCCAAAGGAAATCGGCGGCGTCCTTTCCGAAGGAACCAACCTCACATGTCCCTTAACTGATTAAGAGAATCCACGAAGAACAAAAATATGAATGGCTGGACACATTGCATCAGCAAGCAGTTGACACCACAGTGACACAACGAACTGTTACAAATCGGTTATTTCAAGGATAGCTCCAAGCTAAACGTCCTGAAGAGTGTATTCCACTGACCCCAAACCACAGAAGTTTGCGATTTTAATGGTGTCAAGCAAGAGCTCACTGGAGGGCACGGTGGAAGCCTGTTTTGGTTTCCGATGAAAGCTGGTTCTGCCTGGCCGTGTGTCGGTTAAAAGGAGACCTGTTGAGGCCTCCAACCCAAACTGTCTTTGTGCGAGACGTCCTTGACCTACACCTGGAGTTACGGTGTGGGGTGCGATTTCGTATGACAGCAGGAGCGATCTCGTGATTATCTCATGCATCCTGACGGCAAATTTGTGCGTGAACCTGGTGATTCGACATGTTGTGCTGCCATTCATGAACAGCGTTCCAGAGTGTATTTCCCAACAGGATAGCACTCGCCCACGTACTATTGTTGTAACCCAACAAGCTCTACAGAGTGTCAACATGTTGCCCTGGCCGTCACCATCAGCAGATCTGTCTCCAATAGAGCACATGCGGGACATCAACGGACTGCAACTCCAGCATCGTCCACACGCAGCACTAACCGTCCATATATGGATCGACCGAGGGCAACAGGCATGGAACTCCAGCCCACAAATTGACGTTCTGCACCTGAACACACAATGCATGCAAGTGTGATTGCTTGCACCCACTATTCTGGCGGTTACACTGGCTATTAATGCACCAGCATTTCACCTTTGCAATGGCTTATCTTGCGCTTATATTAACCCGTCATCTTGCAATGTTAATCACATAAATACCGGGTGATCAAAAAGTCAGTATAAATTTGAAAACTGAATAAATCACGGAATAATGTAGATAGAGAGGTACAAATTGACATACATGCTTGGAATGACATGGGGTTTTATTAGAACCGAAAAATACAAAAGTTCAAAAAATGTCCGACAGATGCGCTTCATCTGATCAGAATAGCAATGATTAGCATAACAAAGTAAGACAAACCGAAGATGATGTTCTTTACAGGAAATGCTCAATGTGTTCACCATCATTCCTCAAGAATAGCTGTAGTCGAGGAATAATGTTGTGAAAAGCACTGTAAAGCATGTCCGGAGTTATGGTGAGGCATTGGAGTCGGATGTTGTCTTTCAGCATCCCTAGACATGTCGGTCGATCACGATACACTTGCGACTTCAGGTAGCCCCAAAGCCAATAATCGCACGGACTGAGGTCTGGGGACCTGGGAGGCCAAGCATGACGAAAGTGGCGGCTGAGGCTGAGCATACGATCATCACCAAACGACGCGCACAAGAGATCTTTCACGCGTCTAGCAATATGGGGTGGAGCGCCATCCTGCATAAACATCGTACGTTCCAGCAGGTGTTTATCAGCCAGGCTGGGGATGATGCGATTCTCTAACATATCGGCGTACCTCTCACCCGTCACGGTGGCAGTTACGAAACCAGAAAACGCATTTCCTCGAAGAAAAAAGGCCCGATAACGGTAGATGTGGTAAATCCAACCCATACCGTGACTTTCTCGTCGTGCAATGGAGTTTCCACGACAGTTCTAGGATTTTCGGTAGCCCAAATTCTGCAGTTGTGGGCGTTGACAGACCCTCGGAGCGTGAAATGAGCTTCGTCGGTCCACAACACGTTACTCAACCAATCGTCATCTTCCGCCATCTTTTGAAACGCTCATACCGCAAATGCGCTTCGCTTCACTAAATCGCCAGGTAACAGTTCATGATGCCGGTGGATATTATACGGATAGTATCGGAGGGTACGCCTAAGTGCCAACCAAACATTAGTGTATGGAATGCCGGTGCGACGTGCGACTACACGAGCGCTGTCTTCCCCGTGCATAGACGAACCCGCTACAGTCTCCATTTCTTCCTGAACTGTCTCAGCAGTATTACGCCTTGTGCTCGGTCGGCCACTACGGGGTCTATCGTCTAAACAACCCGTGGCTTCGAACTTCGAAATCATTCTCGCCACAGCTGCATTTGTCAACGGACCTTTACCCGTTAGAATCTCCTTCCTATAGCAACAGGATCGTAACGCTGAACGAGCACATTCCCCATTCTGATAATACAGCTTCACTAAAAGCGCCTTTTCAGGTAACGTCAACATGCTGCGACTGCTGGCGCACCTGATTCTCTCTCTTTTTTTTTCTTTATTGTTATTTTAACGCCTGAACAATCAGGTAGGCTGGCAGCGGCATGCTACGCCGCTCTTCAGCCATAGTGTTGACAATAACAGTACAATAATGGAGAATTAAAATGAACATAGTGACGGTCAAAAAATAGTGGTCACAGATACACAAAAAACACGGAGCCGTTCACACTCGACGATAACGACACTGAAAACACGTTGACACGGCGCACATAACACTGATGAATCCGACGGCATAAGTGAACGTAGAAGCGTGACGGCGGACACTAAAAACACAAAACGACGTCACACACACGAGACACAGATGGCGATGATCTCCAGCGCGCGAAAGTCCATGTAGCGTGTGCGAGTCCGGGGACCTGCCAAGAGGGGAAGAAGGGTGACGAGGGGGGAGAGGGTGGAGAGGGGAGAACAAAGATGCCAATGGCTGAGGAGATGGGAGGAGGAGTAGAGGGACAGGGGAGGGGAGGCCCAGGCGAGGAGTGGGGAGAAGGGGAGGAGGGATGGAGAGTGCCCAAAGGAACAGACACAGGAAGAGGGAGGGAGGATCAAAGTTGGTAGGAGGGGTAGATGGAGGGGAGGAGGACATCATCAGAGAGGGGGAGCTGGCGGAAGTACCTTGGGAGAGGGTAAGGAGGGTGGAGAGATGGAGACTGGGTGGGACGTGGGAATACAGGCGTGGCAGCGGGCGGGGGTGGGAGAGGATGGGTGAGACAAGCGGATGAGGAGGATCGAGTTTGCGGGAGGTGTACAGGATCTGTATCCTCTCAAGGAAAAGGAGGAGGTGGGGAAAGGGTATGAGATCATACAGGATCCGCGTGTGGGAGGGAGACGGATGCGATAGGTGAGGCGGAGAGCATGGCGTTCAAGGATTTGGAGGGATTTACGAGGCCTGTTCTGAAAGTAAGCTCCGATTGATTGCCAAATTGAAACCACAGTGAACATCAGAAATGTTTTACTTGTAACAATTAGCTACACCTTTCAGCTACTTCTCTACGTAGTCGCCGTTCTGACTTAGACTTTTGTCATAGCGTTGTACCAACTTTTCAATAGCCTCATCATAGAAGGCAGCCGCCAGTGCTTTCCGCCAATTCTCCACGCTGGCCTACACCTCGTTGTCTGTGTCAAAATGTTGTCTTCAAAGACAGCGGTTCATGTGACCAGAGATGAAACTCAGGGGGAGACAATTGCGGACTGTATTGTGGGTAATCTCACATTTCCATTTGAAAACGATGCAGGAGCATCTTCATTGCCCCTGCAGAATGCGGCTGAGAATTGTCTTGAAGAAGAAACAGCACGACAGTTATGTAATGTTAGCTGCATAGCTTCAGGCGAAATTTCTCACCAGGCCCTCGTACTTGGCGGCAGACACTATTTTCTAGACATCTTTACGCACTCACTGCGAGCTCAGAAATGAGAAGAGCGACGTGATGCTAAGTGGGGTTATACTAGAGACACTACCCAACACATCTGTGCAAAGCTTTATCGGATTTTCATAGTCGTTTCCATTTCGCGACCGATCGGAGCTTACTTTCTGAACGCCCCTCGTATAAAAGGTAGGGGGGGCGGAGACCCAGGCCAGATGGGCGTAACAAAGGATAGGGCGGGTGAGGGATTTATAGGTGTGGAGGATGGTGGAGGGGTCCAGACCCCACGTACGGCTGGAAAGGAGCTTGAGGAGACGGAGTCCGGAGCGTGCCTTGGCTTGGGAGACGGGGAGTCCAGGAGAGGCGATGGTCAAGGGTGACGCCAAGGTACTTAAGGGTGGGAGTGAGGGTGATAGGATGGCCATATATGGTGAGATAGAAATCAAGGAGGCGGAAGGAAGGGGTTGTTTTGCCTACAATGATCGCCTGGGTTTTGGAGGGATTGACCTTGAGCAACCACTGGTTGCACCAAGCGGTGATCCTGTCAAGATGGGATTGGAGAAGGTGTTGGGAGCGCTGCAGGGTGGGGGCAATGGCAAGGAAGGCAGTGTCATCGGCCAACTGGAGAAGGTGGATGGGGGGTGACGGCGGTGGCATGTCCGCTGTGTACAAAAGGTACAGAAGGGGGGAGAGGGCGGAGCCTTGGGGCACACCGGCAGAGGGGAAAAAGGTGTAGGAATCCGTGTTATGGATGGTGACGTAGGAAGGACGGTGGGAGAGAAAGAAACCGATCAGACGGACGTAGTTGATGGGAAGGGCGAAGGTTTGGAGCTTGAAGAGGAGACCGGAATGCCATATGCAGTCATAAGCACGTTCGAGGTCCAGGGAGAGGAAGATTGTGGAGCGATGGGAATTAAGCTGTTCGGAAAGGAGATGAGTGAGGTGAAGGAGAAGGTCGTCGGAAGAGAAGGACGGTCGAAAGCCACACTGGGTAACGGGAAGGAGGCGGTGCTGGCGGAGATGCTGGTGGATGCGTCAGGTGAGGATAGATTCCAGAACCTTGCTGAAGACCGAGGTAAGGCTGATGGGACGGTAGGAGGAGTCGGCGGATGGCAGTTTGCCAGGTTTTTGGAACATCAGGATATGAGAGGTTTTCCACAGGTCAGGGTAGTAACCGGTGGACAGGACTACATTGTAGAGCCTGGCCAGTGTGGAGAGGAAAGAGACAGGAGCTTCACGAAGGTGACGGTAGGTGACACAATCGTGACCAGGAGCGGTGTTGCGTTTTGTGCGGAGTGTAGCAATGAGATCCTGTGTAGTGGTAGGGGCACTGAGTTCTGTGTGTGCAATGTTGTCCAAGTACTGGAAACCAGGTGCGAGGGGAGGGATAGAGGTGTCAGTTCGATCGCAGACATCCGGGAAGAGGGAGTAATCGAACTGGGGATCATCGGGGATGGAAAACACATCGGAGAGGTAGGAGGCAAAGTGATTGGCCTTACTAAGGGTGTCAGGGAAGGGGTGATCGTGTGGAGGAAGGCACGGTAAAGACGGCGGGATTCACGGAGGAGGAGGACAGCCTGTGGGGGTAAGATAGGACGGTCGGGGTGGATGGCGACAGTAGGGACGTGGGCCTCCACGGCCTCAGACAAGGTCTGCTGGAGAAAGGAGGTGGCATGGGTTACATCGTCAGGGTGGTGGTAGGTGAAGGGGTGGCAATTGACCTGGGTGGAGAGGGTATACCGGTAGGCATTCCAGTTGGCATGGGAATAGTCATGGACGTACTTAGGGGGAGGGTCATTACGAGGGTCGGGGCGGGGGCGACGACCGTCTGAAATGGTGAGAAGGACAGGGAGATGGTCGCTACAAATAGGCTCCAGGACATTCACCGTTATGTGGCCAAGGAGGTTGGGGGAGGAAAGGATAACATCGGGAGTGGAGTTGGATTCGGGATGGATGTGCTGGGGGATGGGGATGAGGTCGCCTTGAAGGGAGGAGAGGAAACGATGCCACCGCCGTAACTGGGCAGCGGAACGACTATGGATGTTGAGGTCGGCGGCGATCACGTAGGAGGAGAAAGTACAGTCAATGTGGGAGAGGAAGTCGAAGGGAATAGGGGCGTTAGGGCGGACATAGATGGTGGCGCAGGTAACGGTAAGGCCAGGGAAGAAGAGACTAAGGATCAGGTGTTCGGTGGGGTCGGGAAGGAGAGGTTGGAGCCGAACGGGGATCTGGCTGTGGTGACCAACGGCAACTCTGCCACGCGCAATTGGGAGGGGATTATCGGAGCGGTGGAGGACATAGGGCGAAGTGTGGACGGTGTGGTGGGGTTGGAGGAAGGTTTCATTGAGAAGGAAGGCATCCACGCGGTGGGTGGTAAGAGTGTGCAGGAAGAGGTTCTTGTTGGTGGGAAGGGAGCGGATATTGTTGAAAAGGATATGGTGCTGTCGCACCATGTCAGGGATTTAGACAAGGGTGCCAAGACGGGAGAAGGTGAAATGGGCCTGGTTGTTGGAGTAGGTGGCATACATTTTGAGTTGGAAAATGGAACGGGCGGCGAGGGATATCTGTTGGAGAGTGTGGGGGCGCTGAAAAGGATGAACATTCTGAAGGACGATGGTGAGGAATCTGATGATGCCCTCAGCGGTAGGGGGTGGGCGAAGGGAATTGCCGGGAGGGGTTGGGGCATCGAGAGGATGGACAGGAGTGGTCGGAGGGGGTCGGGCTTTACACTTTTGGGAGTAGGTGGGATGGGGGAGATTGCAGGTATTGCAGGAGGGAGTGGATTGAAGGTTAGGGCACTGCCGGAGGAAGTGCGCTGCCTACAATGCGGGCAGGTGGGGGCCTCGCGGCACTCGGCTGTTGGGTGTGCGCTATGGTGTAGACACCTCTGGCAGCGTGGGGATTGAGGAGGGGAATGGGAGGGGTCGACCTTGTAGCGCCGGTTGAAGAGGAGGGGACCCTCCTTCAGGAGACGGTCAATGGAGGGGGCGTCCTTGGAGAAAACCCACATAAGGCGGGTGGGGCCAGCTGAGTTGAAAATGCGGCGGACCGCCCACACCTCCAGCGTGGGATGCGCCTTGAGCTCCGCCAACACCTCCTCCTCCATGATTGTTGGACTAAGCCGAGTGATCACAGCGGTGAGGGTCGGCGGGCGACGCGGGGGTTGGGGTTGGTGGGTAGGCGATGGAGAAGGAGCAGGGGTGAGGGAGGCATTGGGGCCAAAACGGGTGATGGGGTGTCGGGAGAGGATGTCAGTATGGAGGGTTGGGCTGGGGGAGGAGATGAGAACGGAATCCCTTCTGAGAGTGAGGACAGAGATGGGGGCACTCGGGAAGTGTTGGTGGAGGAGGAGGGAGAGATTCCGGGCCTTGAGAAGGGAAGGATCGGGACGGGAGAGGAGGTATTTATACAAAGAGGGGGGGAGGAGGAGGAAGAGGAGGAGGCGGAGGGAGCGGGGCCTGCCGGGGATACGTCCATGGCACTCTGGGGGGGGGGGGGGAGGGAGTACGGGACAGGGCCTTTTTGGGAGCGGAGGAGACGGTGGTGCCACCACCCTAGCTGGAGCGGCAGTGACAGGCCGGGGGAGTGGGGGGAAAGGATCAGAGGGAGAGGAGCGGGAGGAAGAGGCTGGAGAGGGGGCGACAAAGAGCGAGGGCGAAGGGAGAGTGAGAAGAGGCGGGATGGAAATTGGGGGTGTGACTGGGCACACCATGTTATGGTGGTGGTGGCGGCGGAGGGGGAAGTATAATCGATGGCTGTGGTGGTAGTGGTGGTAGTGACGGTGGGGGCTGACATGACGACAGGGAGAGACAAAAACGCACATGACGAAAAAGAAAGGACAAAAACTGGGGATAGACGAAGACGGAGACGGAGACGGAGGAAGACGGAGACAAAGACGGACGAAGACCAGAGTCCCATGCTGCTGGCGACGGCGACGGCGACGGTGACAGCGACTGCGACGGCGACGCCAACGGCGACGGCGGGTGGCAGGAACGCCGGGTGGCAGGAACGCCGCAGCTGCTGCTGCTCCTGCTGCTGCTGCCGCGGACGGGGCCGGGGCCGGGGCTGCTGCTGCTGCTGCTGCTGCTGCGCTGGCTGGAACGCTGCTGCTGCTGCTGCTGTAGGAGGACTGGCTGGCTGCTGCCGGCTGGACCGCTGTTGCTGGCCGGGACCACTGCTGCTGGCCGGGACCGGGACCGGGACCGCTGCTGCTGCTGCTGCTGCTGGGCCGGGCTGGGCTGGGCTGGGCTGACGGGCTGGCTGGATGGCTGGCTGGCTGGCTGGCACCTGAAAAACCTAGCTCTTCGAATAGTGCTGGAATGGCGCAATCGAAGGGCGGTAACCTTGCGGAGTACCGCCGAAGATTGGTGGATTCTCTCTCTCACTACAGCTCCTTTTATACACGATTGCCATGCGAAGTCACTGACGTTTTGCTGTCCAGCGCCATCTGTCGGACATTTTGTGAACTTTGTTTTTTTTTTGTTCTAATAAAACCCCATGTCATTCCAAGCACTTGTGTTAATTTGTGCCTCTCTATCTACATTATTCCGTGATTTATTCAGTTTTCAAATTTATACTGACTTTTAGATCACCCAATATGTTACATAGACAATTGCATTCTGAAATTTCATCACTCTACATTAATTATTGTTTGGTGTAGCGATTTTGGTAGGTCAGCGTATATTGATAGGCGGACACGAGCATCTAGTTCTGGATGAACATCCTGGTTGGCTGGTTGATTTGGGGCGAGGGAACCAAGCAGCGAGGTCATCTGTCCCATCGGATTAGGGAAGGTTGGGAATGAACAATCCCCTCTCTGTGACCATTTTTCATCAAGAAACGTAGCCAGAGACAGATTTCAAATTTGCAGATCCGAGTCAAGTGTCATCAGCGCACCACGTTTATCAGTCTTGCGCTAAAATCTAATATCGGAGACACGATTGTTTAGTACTTCATTGAGCAAAATAATTAAAATGAAGCTCCTTATGGGGCTACTGTTAGCGGTATCATAATTATGGATTTATCCATTTATCCTTCATTTTCTTATAACCCCGCAAAAGCATTATTAGATTATTATTGGCTAATAACTATTGGAAAAACATAAACGAAATCAGTTATACATATGCGTTTCGTTCCCTGTGTTCATAATTATTGTTTCATATAATTTGAACAATATATACCATATCAGCCTCTTATTTAATACAGACTGTTGGTTGTCCATTTTCCCAAGCAAAGAATGCAGATCCACGACTGTTGTTATAACAGCCGGGATATTCCTGGTACTGTTGTTCTAGATCTAATATTGAAACTTCTAGTAAATGAGCAAAAATTTATAACGATTTTCTTGGTAGTACTGTTCTAGTTCTAATGTTGAAACAGCTAATAAATGAGCAGGAAATTATAGTTTTTGTTTTTTAATTGGTGTGTCTAGCGTGGATCAATATACCACCATCAGCAGCCGTAAGAACGTAGTTACGTACGTTCGACTAAAACTTCAAAATAAAAGTTCTTGATGCAATAATTTACCAACAGTCGTACGAGTTGTAGAAGTTTATTTTATTTTATAAACCTCTATGTGCTACCAGTTTCGGCATTACATATTCAGGCCCCACTCGTTATAGTCGTAAAATCGCTATACACGGAGGGAGCCATATAACTGGACCCGTGAATCAATCGTCCTGCAACAGCTCTTGGTGGCCAGGCGACACAGACTGAGGCGGTTTGCCAGCCTCAATCTGATTGATTCACGGATCCAGTTATATGGCTCCTTCCATGTATAGCGATTTTACTACTATAACGAGTGGGGCCTGAAGATGGCATCAATGTAATGCCGAAACTGGTAGCACATAGAAGTTCATAAAATAAAATAAACTTCTACAAATCATACGGCTGTTGGTAAATTGTTGCATCAAGAAGTTTATTCTAGCCGTCATCCCACGATCCAAAATGGATCAACGAAGATCAAAATAAAACTGTTTGTTACAAATATGTCAATAAAAGTATTGGGCCACACTAAACCTAATGATTTTCTTTCTTTCTGTGTGTTCTTTATTTGATTTACAGCTTTGATATGAACCACGAAAAGCGTTCGCAGGCCATCTTCTCAAATAATCAGAATCTTCGTACAGAACTGCATTACCTAGTGACATAGATTCGAGTAACGAATTCTTACGAGGGGAGTTCAAAATGTAAGTAATGTATTTCGTCCCATATTAACGATCACTGCATGACAAGAGCGGTGCTCGACGAAAAATGTTTCGTATGTTTTCGTTTTGTGTTTTTTTATTTTACTTTCTTTTAGGAAATTCCGTTTTCTAGCGCTTTTGATAAAACTGTATTTTTTTTTTATTTTTACCATATCATCCCGTGATGTCGAATAAAACCTGAATTAAACATTGAAATTTTCAATTTTGATATAAATACTATTTATTTTTAAGTAACAAGCAGGAGGATAACTTTGTAGAACACAAACGTTCCGTAGGCCCTTTATATATCCTCACTCCGTTTCTAGACGTTTCACCGCTACCGGTTTTTAGGGGAATCTAATCAGACGCTGATCGCATACGTATACAAACCAATCTAATGGAGATGACACAGGATAGGTATGCAACACACTACCTAACGCACAGGTAATGCGGCTATTTTCTTAACTGACCAAAGCTACTTAGAAAGCTACCGTAGTCTACACTTACTTACGGTAACCTACGCTAGTCTTACAATGCTACCGAGCCTGCAGTGACGTGGATTGTGCTAATCGCGATGAAAGGCCCAATGAGCGGATATCGATCGTCGAGGAAATGAATGGCTGTTGGAACGTTCTAATCGTTATCTGCAGAGACTTGGTGACTATCTTGGAAAATAGTGTCATGTGCAGGTGTCACTTTGAAATGTAGTGCAGCATTCAGTAAAAGTTATCTGGACTGTTATAATAATGTGTAACTTACTTATTGAAGTTCCGTCGTACTTCATGCCAGTGACGGTGACGCGTGTTACACAAATGAAAGTTACTGAAATTGAAAAGCATTTCTCGGAAAAGGCAGCAGTGAAATTCTTTTTTCTATTTGCAGCGAAATACTCTCCGTCCATCTCTGTTGTCTTTCTCGCTGAAGCCGTGTGAACTCGTTAAACTCTCTTAAAATTCGAGAGAGTTTATATTTCATCTCATCACATTTCAAAGACTAAAAATGTCGCCACATCCTCGTATCCTTCGACGCTCGGAGACGGTCATTTTACAGACAAAAAATAAATAAACGAAAATAAAATAAAACAAAACGTAAGTGGCTAGATAACTTGCTGCCGGCAGTGTGGGATAGTTTCCTGTTGGCCTTGAGGTGGAAGTTCCATCGTACAGTCGAAGTCACGGGGCATTTGAGTCGAGATGCGAATGAGAGCGATGTGGGCATTGTGAGCGTATGACAGCAGGCGCTCGCTAAGCAGACGCAGACGGCATTTTATTCGCCGCATTCCCGGCTGCCGTGAGTCCATTGTGCCGGCGCGGGGTGCGAGGGCGTTCCTTGACCGGCGGCGCGTCGTTCCAATACAGGTGCCAGCGTCGCCGCTCGATACTGCGCAGTCTATCGTATTTTCTGATACAAGTTCCCCTCCTCTGCCTCACTGCCAAAGTCTCAAAGGCTGCGAGTTTAATCGGATTACGCCAGCTCCATTCATTAAAAACAACCTTCGTGTCGTCATTGGAACGACACTTCTGTAGCGAATTTATACGAGAGTCTACAAGCATAGTGCGTCAAAGGTGCAATTTGGGCGCCCTCTTTTCCACTTCGGGGGAGAGAGGAGAGGGCAGAGTCTCTTTTGGAATCCTCCCTACTTGCCGTGTTTCAGACGTCGCTGTTATAAAAGGTCTTTACGACTCTTTGCAAAAGGATTTACTTTTAATGTTCGCACGTGTTTCTGAAGAAATGTATACGAATTTAAAAATGGCTTCATCTCACACACGCGGTTGTTAAACTTTTTTCAATTTAATCTGAATTTTTTTTGCAATACGAGTTTGTGGTTATGTCGAAGTAAGGCTGGAAAAGTTGTAAAAAGCATTAGAATGTTTTTAGTAAATATACGAACTGAGCATCAGGTTAGGAATCTGCACATGTCAGTATAACTGTATTGAATAAATTGTGTACAATAATTAATTAGGCGATAATATAGTAGGGATGCATGCAGAAAATAATATGGAAAGAAACTAATTTAAAAATAGAAAAATTACTTTGTATGAAAACGAAGTCTTGAAAATGTAAGCTATGTGCATTATGGATACAACAAAGAGAACTAAAATGCGTGAGAATGATAGAAAATAGGAAATACGAAATCAGAAGGCGAAATAAATCTCGAACGTAGACCTAGATTTTCATTATAAAACAAAACATGAAATAGCCGACGGCTTGCAACAGAAAATAGATTACACACGTGCCACAAAACTCGTATCAAATGATATCGAGGCAACATTAACGAGACTTTCACACGGTTATGTTGACTAACCGATTTATGTTTCAGGGATCAAGGAAATATAGATAACATAACGAGAACAAAAACGCAGATATGCAACACGACTAGCGGTAGTATTCAGTCAGGTCTTTTGATGGTAACAGCTGAGGCGGGAGAGTCTTGTTTCGCTTCATACAACAGTCGGTGAGGCGAATTCTCGACTTTTTTTTCTGCATTCATCTTTCTGTTGCTTGACCTGTTTCTTCTGAGGTGGTCTTTATTACATACCACTCCAAAAACTGCTTCACGTTATGCATACCACACTGTGTCCGATTCATGGTATGTAGTTCACATTAAAGCTCAACTTCTCGTGTACGACCTGGTAATATGCCCCATAAATTACTTTGTTAGAGTTGCGATGTGATCATATTGGTTAATTCAATATAAAGTTCTTCCCAATAACGCGAATAAAAGCTTTATAAGTAGCAATATCCTCCGAGCTCATGCCCAGAAAATTTGACCTCCTGTTTCTTAACGTTTCGGACCACATTTGGAATGAAATACAACAGAGATTCTATGTGGAGTCTATTCTACAAATCCTAGGTAAGTTCCCAGAAGTATGGGGTACTAGAGGTCTACGCGCAACTCACCCATTTTCCCTAAATTACGGGCCTATATTTTCTGAGCACAGAGCTGGCACCCTGTAGCGTCCGAGATGTATTTCATCACTCTCAGATTAGGCGAATGTGGTGGACAAGACATCAGCCTGACTTCACTATCATGCTCATCAAACTATTCTATCCCGAGTCTGGACTTGTGACACTGTCATGTATTCTGCTGGACTATGTCATCACCGTAGGATAAGACTTCAAGCATGAAGGGATGCACAGTTCGATATCGATGATCCCAAAAATCATCTTTCTCGGGTTGCAAGCTCCAGTTAATGTTTCTGTTGTGTGTAGGAATCCTGTGTACTCGGTTCGCTTGACAAACAATCAATAAACTCCTATTAATGAGTTTCATTACAACAAGACAAGTACAAATACTTAACTTTGATCTGAGAATTCTTGTCGTCCCTTATACATCATCATCCACAAGTGCAGTTACACACATATTTCGCAAGCAAAGGGCGACGTACAAAATAATCAGTCTTCTTCAGAATAGACGAACACAAGTAACACTTCTGGTCCTAGCGACAGCTTCTAACAAAAGTCTGTCAACTGAACTGCAGTGACTGCTGGTCTCTAACTGTGCTGCGTAGAGGTCGCTAATGAAGAGGCTACGATGCGTCGGCTGACGAAGTGGTTAACGTTGAAGCAGTCGAGCGCGGCGCTTATAACGTCTTCTCGCGTTGTCGTCCTGGACGGAGGTGGGTCAGCGTGTGATTGGCTGACCTCTTCTCACAGCCTTCTCTTCTCTGTCGTTCCCCACTGGCGTGCCGGCGCTGACTTTACGCCGTAACAGTTTCTTCCTGTGCTTGTGAATTAAATTTTTTGTTTTAAACTCCACCTTGTGCAAAATGCACTGTATTTCATTTTTTTAATTTACACTTCAACACCTACATGCCATCTCCTGGGTTCTCGTTACGTTTCTGAAATTGCATTAATTGTGAAAATGGATTAGTACAGGATGGCTAGTTTTTTACGCCGTTTTATTGTTTTTCGTCCTATTGTGCATCTCTGGTGAGTTTTCCTTTTCTTCTGCGAGTGTGTACAGTGCTTTCCACACTATTTTTCTTTATTTTACGCTTACTGCAATCGTAACTGACGATGGCTGAGTCAACATGGGAACGTCCGCTGCGGAGCCCCACATTCAGCAGTGTGTGCTAAACCGTGCGCTCCGAAAGATTTGTGAATGCACCAACATTGTACCGTGTCGTCAGATCTGCTTTATAGAGCGGGTAAGCCTTCGATCTCCACGTTCTCTGAAGAGGCGTGGACGTCCGACACCTTGTCGCCTTCTCTTGTTTCTCTGTCCTTCAAACAGTTTCCATAGATGCTCGCGACAATAGCTCGCAGATAGCCAACCAGCTCCGCCGGTTCCAAAATGCTAGTTCCCAGGTGTCGGGCGACAAGAGTCTGATCTTTGTCAGAATTGCTTATGTAACTAGGCTTCCCTGTGCCTATGCAAATGGCCTATCTTCAAACATAGTGCCGAGTTTATGTCTCACAACACAGTGTACACTGGAAGGAAGCAGATACGGGCCTGTTAACCAGTCATTGACCATACACGCCACAGGTTCACTGAAAATCCGTGTTGATGGCTCTTGACTAGCGTAATATCTCAACGAGCATCGCCTCTATTGAACATTCCATCGGTGGTGAAACAGGCTTCATCCAACAAAAGTGCATACGCAGGAAGATGAGGAGCAACCATACTGCGCTGCAGTAGCCACTGATACAAAATACGTGATGGCAGGAGTAGTAACTTTGAGAGGTGGCATGAGCCCCCTCTCATATTTCTATCTTACGATTTTCCTCTCTAATTGCATGCAGTGAAAAGTCGCTATTCCTTCACACGCGGACTTCCCACACAGCGTCTCTCGTCACCCGGGTGGTCCGGTGACAGGCGGGCTCTGTTGATCTGGAAAGGGTTAAGCCGACGGGTGTGAGGAAGTCGAGTGAATGCTTTGCAGACGCCGACATTGTCAAAAGACACGCCCGGAGGGGTCTGAATTAGCGGCTGGGCTAGAGGTTCCGTTACTTCGCAGAATCTTAGCGAAAACACTTTCTGGCGGGCTACCAGCGAGGCGTGGGAATGACTTGTGTACCCAGGCAGTTGTGGCGTGAAAATTCCCGCGCTTTGTGCAAAATAGTAACTGTGATTGGCTTGCTCAGGGCATAGCTCCGTGACGTAGCAAAATCAGCGCAGAAATTGGCGCCAAGAATCTCCATTGGTGGAATGGTAGTGCTCCAGCAATGGAGTGGAATTTTCCGCCGGTTTTGGAGTTGCTGATTGGAACGTTTAACCACGGCGACGGTCGTGGGGGCGGGAATGTTGTGGGTTCAGCCTGTACGGGTGCTCTAGGGAGTCGGCTCTCGCCTTTCGGTCGAGGACGTCGAAACAACCAGCCATCGCCTCCGGTACGCCAGATCGTGTTCTGGCAGTTAAGAAGACAGTTTGGTAATGTATGTCCGCAGCACCGGCAGATAGGGATTTTCCTAGGTGATAATCAGAGCTCAGCAGAGCGCGCCTGTTCGTCTTTTTCTAACTTTGTTCTGTCTTGAGTAGCAGCAATTAATGTTGGGTTAGCTGTGTGTCTCTCTTAAGATTTGAGTGGCAAGGAATTGGCTCACATACCACTTCGTCTTAAACCTCACAATCTAGTTTAGGGACAACTTCACCTTCATAGAGTTTGTTTGAGTATCCAATTTGAGCCAATTTGATGTATTATAAATGTTTCATGTGTTTTTGTTTATTATTTTGTGTTTAGTCTTAATAAATCATATTGTTATTTTGGACAGAACTTTCATTCTGTTAATCGGTAGAGCAACCCTATCATTCCTCACTATGTTAATGAAACCTTCGTTTATTTAACTCATTTATCAAATTAAATTATTGCAGGTGCCAAACTCTCTTCTACTCCATTGGCAGGGTTGATTAGAGTCAGTTCGCGTATTTTTTTTAATCCTTGTGCAACAGCAAAAGTCGGAGTTAGAATAGAGGGGGCTTAGAGCATCATTTACATATGTAGATTCTAGAATTTAGTGTTAAATACACTGCTAGCCCCGGCGCCTCGCAACTTACACGTGTGTCAATCGCATGGGAGTATCTGCGGCTTTTCACACATTACGGCAATTAACTGCGCAATCACATGAGGGTTCCTCATCCAGGTGAATAAACACTGCCAGTACACTGTCCTCCTCAGTCAATGCACTGTCCTGTTTTCCTTAGTAGATGGAACGGGTCTGGAAACGTGGAGAGCGTCGTATGTGTCCTGTATAAGCCCTTGGCTCTATGAGAACTGCCGACTTCCCCAATGTTGCTATTCGATTGATGTCCACGAAAATCAAATGTGATACCGTCGTAAAAATGCACAACTCTATTTCGCTAGGACTGACAGACGGTAAGGTTGCAGTCGTACAGAATTGACCATGTCAGTGTACAAGTGGTGCTGCCAGTCCCCTATCCCACATGGTGATTGGCACGTTTTCAAATAGCTCCAAGCACTATGGGACTTAACATCTGAGTTCATCAGACTCCTAGACTTAGAACTACTTAAACCTGATAGGTAAGCACATCACACACATCAATTCCCGAGGCAGGATTCGAACCTGCGACCGTAGCAGCAGCGCGGTTCCGGACTGAAGCGCTTAGAACCTCTCGGCCACAGCGGCAGTCGGGAGCGTTTTCCTAACCTACAGTGTTATCAAGTACGTACATAATAAATCAGTTTATCATATCGTGCAAACAACGATACGTAGGTAGTGTTTTTTCTACTGTCAGAATTATACGACAACACAATTAGGTTCCTAACTTTCCGAACCAGGGTAAATTTGCTCTTCTCAATCATGGTGAAAGATTGCATCATTAGAAAGACCGCGTATTTACGAAAATAAAACTTCAGTCAACTTAGGGAGCTCTATCTTCTGTAGTTTACTTACCTTAGTAATATGTTAGACGCTGATAAGCAACAGCTTGTTCTTTCCCACTTTAATAATATTCATCGTCTCCGCGCGATCTATATTTCTGACATTCAAATTCTCTTGCGCCATAAGTCGACCAGAGGTTCTATGTCCCGAAATTGGAAGTTCTGGAAATAGTTCATTGGTGTCCTGAGAGACGATGGAACTGGAACGTTCACGATGAGCGAGGCACTCCGTGGCGTATGCTGTACCTGATTGTAGGAGCCTTTAATAGCATGTCTCCTGGATGACATATTCATTACCGCTATTACCGAAATTAGAATGTCATAACGACGGTTCTGGCAATCAGACGCGGGGAGCGGAAGGCGAATTTTGACGTTTTTATTTGTGGCAGTAAGGTTGCTGAGGGGCGGGTGGCGGGTCATTATGGAGCGCCGAGCTCGAGGCGGCCATTCGGCGAGTGCGCTGGGCGCGTTGTGTTCTTTAATCACCGTGCCTTTCGACTCGAGTGAACCTAAAAGTGCTTTACGCGGCCGAGCGGAGTGGAAAAGCGCTGCTAAACATTGGGACGGATCTGGCCCTCCTGCTTTCTGCCTGCTGCTCGTTCGCTTATTGCCCCAGAACCGGAAGGCGGAAGAAAAGGCCGAATCTGCTGCCCTCCATCACATTCGCCACCTTCCTTCTGTCTGATGAATTCTGCCAGAAATGCAGAGAAATAAAGTAACTGCTGCGTAGTACAATTTAGTGCACGTATGTAAGAGGTTCTGGCATTCATTCTTCCCTGTTACGTTCAGATGTGTTATTGATACCCAAGCACAGGTGCAATAGCATGTCATGATATCGAATGAAATGATGTCGTCAGTTTACTATAGAGAACGATATATAATGTTTCTTACATGGTGGACTACTGTAAAATTATAGTTCAACATGTCGTGATTTTATTTGTTCTTCCATTTACGAGCAGGCACTATTGATGAAATATTGAATAAGTCACAAACGAACTATGTGTTATCGAGGACGTAATAGGAAACGGGTGATTTCAATGACCGCAGTAAGTTACTCCCGAGCAACCAACTGGACATCGTCGATAGTCAAATGTCACTGCGTACAAAAAGCAATTAGTAGTGCTTCAGAAGGAATCTTTCCCTTCATAAAGAAGTGTGCGCTGTAATCAAACGTTCTAACAAATTGAAACTTCGCGATTCGGTTTTAGAAGACTAAGACGTAGTTATTGGCATACAGAAGCCTCAGATAGAGCCCCGACGAGTGACTACAAAGCTCTGTCGGTAAGAATACAGACGACGAAAGACAAGACATAGAGTATTAGACTTAGCTCGGAATATTGCTTTTGTCAGTATGTTTCAAATCGAGGCAATGTAGTCGGCGACATATTCCGTAAGTATGTTCTATGTTCTCACATGAGATCAAGAAACCTGATGCTTTTTTCCCGCATCCAGTGACTGGTTGAAGACAAGCATATGCTGGAGGGACAGATAAGGCTGATGGACTAAGGGAGCAGCTCGGATACAACGCAGGTCAATTTATCAGCAGCTAAGAACATCTGATACCTAGGTGAACAACATTTTGTCACTACGAGAAAGGGAATTTGGTCGTTTGTGTGTCTGCTGCCTGTGATAAATTTATTACCGTGTGCTCCTACGAATATAGCACATCTTCTACACCTTGTTTTAAATAGACGTATTCACTGGCCCATTGGCCACATGTCAGGTGGGGTGGGAGGGTGGGGGGGACATAAGCTCAGTTACAGGCTAAGCAGCTGACAGGCTTCGCGCCATTGGTAAGATAATCGAAATAAGCAATCAGTCTATAAAAGAGGTTGCTTGCAAAAACATGTCACCCATCCTAGAATATTGCTCAAGTGTGAGGGACTAATACCAAATAGGAAAACTGGGGATCTTGAATGTATACAAATAAAAATAGGATGTATGATCACAGGTATATTTAATTCATGGGAGCGGATCATGAAAATTCTAAAATACTTCAATTAACAGATGTTTGAAGATAGATGTCAGCTACCCCTCGAAAACCTACATGCGAATTTTTGAGAGCCAATATTACGTGAGGAAACTAGGAGTACACTACAGTTCACTACATATCACACTAGCAGGGACCGTGTGGACAAGATTAGATTTATTACAGTGAGCAAAAATGTATTTAAGCAGTCATTCTTCGCACACTCTATATGTGAATGGCACGAAGAAATCTTAATATATGGTACAATGGGAAGTACCGTCTGCTACATACTTGACAGTCTTTCCAGCGCATTGAAATGGGTATAGAAAATGATAGCGAGGGCTTCCAGAAGGTGTCTTAAGGAACGAGTTGACACGTCATGCAATGACGCTAGAAAACAGCTTAGGAGAACAATTTGTAACGCCCATAACTGCAACACGTGAAGAAAGAGCTGACCTTGATTATCGGTAATCATTATTAAACCTGTGAGTGGCTCTGAAAATTCGAGACAATTTTAGAAAAAAATAAGTAGTTATGTTCACAACGGAGTCAAAAGAATTCTTGATCATTTGGCAGATGACAGAAAACATCTGACAGACCGAAAAGCGAATCATAGATCGTTTCTTCTGGAGAATTTCTTATAATCTATAGATGGGCATTTAATTAATTGGTTCATAAGCTGGCAGTTTTGCGACAAGTTAAATAAATACAACAGATACACATTAATAATATATTCTCCTTCACTATTCCCAAGAGTCTGCCAAGGCGGGGGTAATATTTCGGTTCCGCGACTGTAGGAATCACATGGTTTTGAGGCGAAGTACTCGTCGAGAAATGTTCGGAGGGCATTTTAATCCGGAAAGAAAGTTACTTGAAGGTTGCTCGGTAGAGAGTGGAAAAGGTGGTGCGCAAGATCAGGCGAACAACGTGGATGCGGAATTACTTCCCTACCTAACTGCCGTATTCTGTTCTTTGTCAGTCTAGGAGAATACGAGCGGGCGTTATCTTGGAGTAGCATCACTTCACGCAGTCTTCCTGGTCGTTGTTCTTGGATTGTATCCGCGAAACGTCTCAGTTGTTAACAATAAGTGTCAGCTGTAATGGTTACACCTTGTGGAAGCAATTCATGGTATACCACACTGACCCTGCTCCCCCACACGCATAACATTGTCTTTTGTGAATACGCGCATGTCTTTGTACCTAGAGTTGCTGCTTTTGTTTGGGCTCAGCCATTACTTTATTTTCCATAGGTTAGCATAAAGACACTATTTTCCGTCACCAGTATTGATACAGGAGAGGAATGGTCGGCGTAGTTCACGAGAAAATTAGTGACGAGCGAGCAGAGATGCACATATGGCACCCGCAGATTTTTGTGATTTTGGCTTAGACCGTGCAGTACCCTTACACCCGATATTTGAGCCTGGCGGGGGGGTAGGACGTGAAACGGGCCGACTTCTGACTTGGAGCAGAAGAGACACAACAGGACATTTTAATTTCCATTGTCTAAAATTGTACAAATAAATTCATAAAACTTTGTCAGCACGACCAAGAAGGATTCAGGATTCATATTCATAGCAGCGGAAGTTCAAAAACATAACAAAATAATTTTTTTAAATGTGAAATTTCATCATTTTTTCACTTATTACTGACTGCATTTGTTGCTACAGGTACACTTTTCTTTATAAGTAACAGAGATTCTTCGATGAATTTTGCATAGCATACAAAACATAGTGTGTGAAACTCTAGAATTTTCCAAATCTATTAAAAACTGTGGTAAAAATTTAGTTAATTAATTATAAAATTTGAGTTTTTTTTCCATACATGAAGTTTAAAATGCAACAGGTCATTCATTTTTTCATAAATTAGATAAATCCTAGAGTTTCATACAACTGTAAGCATGGTTTGTATGCTGTGCAAAATTCACCAAAGAATCTCTTTTTCTTATGAAGAAAAGTGTACCTGTAGCAATAAATTCAGCCAATAGTAAGTGAAAAAATGATGAAATTTCACAGGTGAAAAAAATCAATTTGTTATGTTTTTGAACTTCCACTGCTATGAGTGTGAATCCTGAATCCTTCCTGGTCATTCTGGCAAAGTTTTATGGCTGTATTTGTAAAATTATAGACAGTGTAAATCAAAATGTCCTGTGGTGTCTCTCCTGCTCCAAGTCGGCCCGTTTGGCGTCCTACCCCCTTTAAACGATCTTCATCAAACCGCGCACATATTCCTGAACGGGGAGAGTCACTTTTGTCTAAACGATCCTCCTCAAAACGAGAAAATCATTTTTTTGCAATGCTCTGTCCAAGGACACTATCCCAATACAGGGCGGAAATGTTTCTGCCTGTCTCTGCTGCTGTCAACCCTGTATTGGACTCAAAACAGAAAAATATTTCGGAAATGTTCCGATTTCTCCACTTCGCACTCAATTTTCTAGCATCTATAGCTCCACTCAGTATCTCCGAATGACAAATGACAACGTGTAATCTCAAATAACAACAATGAACTGCCACGCGGAATTAGCCGAGCGGTCTAGCCGCTGCAGTCATGGACTGTGCGGCTGGTCCCGGCGGAGGTTCGAATCTTCCTTCGGGCATGGATGTGTGTTTGTCCTTAGGATAATTTAGGTTAAGTAGTGTGTAAGTTTTGGTACTGATGACCTTAGCAGTTAAGTCCCATAAGATTTCACACACTTTTTTTTAACAATGAACTAAAAATAAAAACTGACAACTGATAAATAAACACATAGCAATTGCATTACCAACATGCAAAACAAAAACACTTCTATTTAACGTATCATCGTAATAAAAAGGAATAGCATTTGCGGTAGAGAAGACTAATATGTTACTTTGTTATCAAATTGAAAACTTTTTGTTCGTGATATGAATATTTTCACACACTAGGATCTTTATTTTTATGCACTTCGACATAAATCGTGAAAATGATCTATGGAGAAGTCAATTAATGAACCCATAAAATACCGGAAATAATGTGAGGACAAGGTTTCACTGTTGCCTAGTAATTGTTTCCAGAAGTTTGTAAATTGCTTTTCTGAGAGCCAAATGAGCTTCACGGGAAAATGTGGTGGTGGCAGTAGAGCGCTGTGCATACAGTGAGGCATGCGCGACATCCATCACGGCAGCGATCACTGTTGAACGTTTCGGCGGCCGGCGGCCGGCTGCGCCACCAACAGCACCCTGGGGGCTCTGGCCCACCTGCCACCCAAACCTCCAACACCGAAGAAGTACGACCTGGCCGCACCGCCGCCAGCTGCCTCAGCACGCAGTTCTGGGACCAGGATCTGGAACGAATAAAAAAACCGGCAGGCTGACTCTTTTGTGTGTGGTGCGACGGAGACGTTCACGTCAGAAACAGAGTAGCAACGTACGTGGCCGTATATACATCTGTGAAACAAACAAGACGAGATAATTTCAGAAACTTAATATATAGAAGAAGAACAAAGAAGAATGTAGTAATAATGTTTCTGGTAGATGAAGTAAGAGGACCTGAAAAGCGTCATCGGATAAAGCAAACGACTGACAAACTGTCCAATGCTAGGACGCAATAAAACAGACCAAATAACCGTTATTACAGAGCAAGAAACTGAGGAAAGCAAATAACTGCGACAAACTTTCACTCACGTAGCATTCTCGGGAGGAAGAAGTAATAGCATTCTAATGCTTCCTTGTGTGCAAAATTAAATCATCGAAGTTGCTGCAGAAGTCGAAAGAATTACAGAGAACATAGCTGTCATTTTGATATGACAAACAAGAAACCGGAGGGCTGAAAGGAGTAGGTAACTGGAGAATCCTGGTGAAATAAAATATCTAGGAAGGCGAAGAGACGATGCCTCTTATACTATAAGTATGCTTAAAAAGTTTAATGCACTTATGAGAGGAAAATATTGAACAATGAACGGTAATTATACCGACGGAGAGAATATTGCCATTGTAAGCGAAATATACATTACAAAGAGAACGTTTCATCCTGACAGGACTATGTACTTTCTATTCGTAGACTGAAAATCATAAATATTGCTCTCTCTCTCTCTCTCTCTCTCTCTCTCTCTCTCTCTCTCACACACACACACACACACACACACACACACACACACACACACACTCTTTCCTCACCTAATGTACTGAAAAAATTGTACATACTGGTCAATTGTTTTTCCATCATATATGATGGAAAAACATAATTGGCCAGTATGTACAATTTTTTTCAGTACGTTCGGTAAGGAAAATCAAAAAGCTTCAAGTTGAAGTAATTTGATGAAAAATATAACGGCCACAGAGAGTGAGAGTCATTGGGTTACGAAGCGAAATGTTACATGTTAGAAGATGAAGCCGCAAGTACAGTTACTCAAAAAACTGTTATCCATTATGGATAAGAAACACTCGTTATGTGATGAATATGGTTTTCACAACAACAAAAAATGCAAGTCGCCTTTTGTGATGGTTAAGTTTTTATTTTACTATGACCGGTTTCAAATCGCCTAGCGAATTATCATCAGATGGAACACACATAATGATTGTTTACGCATGAGTGGTCGTTGTCTTGAGTTATTAGCATCCATGGGCTTAACCCTAGTACACTGGTTTATTTCCATCCTGTAAAGCACGTTGGAGTTGTTGCCTGTGACAAAATCTGTGTGTTCATCTACCAAACAGAGGAATATGTATCTGATATGCCACTTATTTTCAATATGGCGCAGGAGTGATCCGTCGAGTTCTGTTCATGTGCAAGCTAACAGTTTCATCGTAACGCAAACTCCGCTGGCACATGGAAAGAGAATTTGTGGCAAACGTGGACAGTTATGTTACTGAACGAATTTGTGCTTTCTGCAGTTCGTGTCTCAATGTTTTTCGTTCACAGCGTTTTGCTGACCCATATTATGTCTAGCCAACACCTTCCTCGTATACATCGGTCGCAACGTTCTTTGACAGAGTTCTATGTCTACAGCTAAATTTACTTATTCTTCCAATATTACATTCAACGGATGGAGTATCCACATGAGCCATATATGCTGATATACCATTTGAAACTGTATCTCTATATACCTCTAGTAGAGTTACGGTAATATCCTCCTGTTTCCTGTCAATTTGCCTTCATTCAAAGTCCGTTAGGTCCTATATTAAGGCTTGTTAATATCATTGTAACAGTAGCAGATGCATAGCCGGATATAGACAGTAACAGGAACACGTCTTCACCTAACATGTAATCAGAAATTATTTTCCAGAGAAGAGGTGTGTTCAGATCGCTTAATATTTTACCCAGCTTATTCCATTTGCCTACTGAACGAATGAGGAATGACTATGCCATCATCACACTTATTTGATGATTTTGCTGTCCTAACAGTTTACCTATTTCAAATTCTGACATTTAGGTAGATGTTGATGAATGGATATGTTTGCCCATGTTTTTATGATGTTTACAAAAGGGTTTCTAGATGTTTTATTAGTTTAAAAATGCTAAAATTTGATTGAGGGTTTGTTTTCTGTGATTACCTATTGGAATTTTAAATTATTCCGAGATATAGATGTCTTGACAGCTGTCATAGTTTAGCTAATGTCTGTGATGCTGTTTTCGCTTTCACCTGTCACGCGGCGTCTGCCGATGTGAACACTGCTTACATGTATGCCATGTCTACAAACAGTGATACTGTGTTGGGTTACTACTCACCCACGATATTATTACTCTTAGCCTCCCATGGCAAATATCGGAAACAAGCGGTGACGTCAAAGCGAGCATCTACAGTGGCGACTAAAGACAACGCAACGCGCTGTCCATGGTTTCAGGTCGGTTGTGCATATACTATCAAGTTGTTCAGCGTGTCCGGCTCTCGCTCCCAGGTGCAATAATATTGTGGTCGATTAATACCTCTGTTCACATTTACTATCGCATGTCTGACAGCTCAATAAATCTCATTTGTTTTGTCTCTACAATAATGGTTCTGTATTTTTAATCATGTGTTTGTCAATTTTTTCACAAAAAGTATTTGAATCTTTAAAATCAGGACGTAAACATATCTGTCAGAACTGATCTGTATAGTTATTTTCACTATTATCTCTGTTTCAGTATAGAGCTCAAAAATGAATTTTGTTGTACATTTTGAGCAACTGTGTCTCAATTTAAAGTTTATTCTACTAACAAATGTCATCTGCAAATCCTCTCTGTGAATCAAATAAAGCAGTTAAACATTTCATATGCCAAAATATTCGTTGATACTGAATTTATTACGACGAAAACGCTCTTACTGTAGTTGAAAGAGGTTTCGATACACAGCACACAAGGAAAGGAAATGTGTATATTTAATGCAAACAGCAATGTGCCTGCATGGAAGGAATAGCATCCCTATCACTTCAAGGAAACAAATTTTACAGAGGCAAGTGTTGTCTAAAGCCCTCGCAGTCCCATGCGGTTCCAATGACAGCGCACTTGCTGCTTTCGGGTTAACAACTTCGTCAGCTTACGGAATATTACGGCTCAAATCGCTGTAAGCACTATGGGACTTAACATCTGAGGTCATTAGTGCCTTAGACTTAGAACTACTTAAACCTAACTAACCTAAGGACATCACATACATCCATGCCCGAGGCAGGATTTGAACCTGCGACCGCAGCAGCAGCGCGGTTCCGGACTGAGGCGCCTAGAAACGCTCGGCCACAGGGGCTGGCCGGGAATATTAGTTTAAGTTTAATATTAGTTACGTCCTTTGCTTTAATTATTGCGTCTTTGTTCTGACATATACTATCTATAGAATGTTTACGCTTCACATAAATCACAAACAGACACTAGGAAAACCACAGATTATGTCCAAGTCATGAATCATGCGTTCCTTCCCAACCTTTCAAGCCTTCGCCGCAAGGGATACTCTCGGCTTATTTCCGTAACCAGTATAAAATTATACAGCTTCAGTGTGTTTGTCTGGATGCTGCTTAACGGATGACGATTGACTCTAGACGTGCGTGCGCGCGCGCGCGCGCGCGTGCGCGCGCCTGTGTGTGTGTGTGTGTGTGCGTGTGTTTATTCCTAAGGGACCAAACTCCTTAGGTCATCGGTCCCTACACTTACACACTACATAAACTAACTTATGCTAAGAAAAACACACACACCCATGCCCCAGGGAGTACTCAAACCTCCGGCGGGAGTGGCCGCACAGTCCGTGACATGACGCCTCAAACCGCGCGGCCACTCCGCGCGGCGATTGATTCTAGCCTCATATCATATGCTCTGTATTTAGGCTAAGTAAATCCAATGTAGGTGATGATGTATCCCACGTCATGTTTCGAACTGTTGAACAGTGTTGGATCGGGAAATGAATGCGGGCGTATTTCCTCCCCGTATGGGCTTCAAGTATCGCAAGAAAACAGCTCGAGGTGAAACATTTCGCTCTTCGCTGACATCCTGAAGTCTATGAAATCCACCATCCATATCTTTACCTCCTTATTGTAGGTGCGCTTGTCTAGTGGTACTGTATTTAACTATAGAGCAATTATCTGAGAGCTGACTGTTCTTTAGTCCGTGGGTGCCTACTCTTGTGCAATCTATCAGCTCCATCGTAATGTCCCTATTATTAATGACACGCCTTGGTTGGCTTTTTATTCCCAGCCATCGTGAGGTTTTATCGCTACCAGTCGGTTAGCGAAGGATGTACAGTACGCAGCGTGCACTGAAGACCCCGAGTTTTTTAATGAAACGAAACCCTATGCAGACGCTACTCCGCGTATTTATTTGGATCCTAGTTGTTTTCTTGTATCAGAAAGAGTATGAATATATGTATGACTGAATTTTATGCAGTGTAGCTCGTTATGTTTTTCTAAATTTTGCTTTGTTCAGTGGTTAAATGAAGCATTGCATCTAAATCATATATGCTCTCCTTTTGTTCTGCGTATTTTGATCAGTCGTCATGCTGGCGTGTGTGTTAATAATATGTGAAAGGAATAAGCATATAGATCTCTGATAGAAAATCTCACGTGGCTGTGAATTTTTATGTCACCGTGATAGTGGTCTACATAGACAGCTTTCTATCTAATGAAACGGTACTGTATCTTCGTGACAAGAATGTATGTGTCAGTGGATTGTTTTAGTTATTTCAATAAATGTTGTACCATGTAGAACATATTGCAACAGGTATATCATGCCACGAATTATGTGGAATTCTCATTGTACATGACGGTGTTAAGAAGGTTATCACAGTCTTACTGTATAACTGACTTCATTTCCCCCTTACAGTTAGCTTGTGTCTATCTGCCACATTGTCATCCATCACGCTGCAAAGTATTTGAGATGGTATGATTGTGATTGTTTATGAAGTTATACTGCATTCTTGCGCAGTAAAACCCTACATGTTGGCGATGCTTATGATCTGCCTCATCACGTGGAATCGTCATGTGTCACTTCCAAATGCGTAAGATACGCATCAGGTGTGTGCATATATATAGGATCAATCATCTGCCACAGGAACTAACATCCTGGTGTACATGAGAAGTCTTACACATTGACTGCTCATTTTGCTTCGTATAGTCAGTAAGTCCAATTTGCAGAAAAAAATTGAGACAGTCGATAAAATAGTAGCGTAGGATTTTACCTATCGTGCCACACATATAGGCGAAGAACTGGGGAAAATTTTGTCTCTTGTACTGGATAAGTGCCATAGACGTCATATGTTGACAAAATAGCATGATAAAATTCTTGGAAGATTATCGCTTTCCCACCTGCTTACGTCACATACAGTGGTGGGTAGCTAAGTAAATGAATTCTATAGGCCGTAACATTTGTGTTACATTATAGTTAGGGGTAATATGTCACCATCTCCCCAGTGACTGTGTGATAGGGTGACTTTGTGAGCGGATGGTGTGGCGTTGGGAATAATGGGAGCGACATGGTGTGTGGGGCGTTGGAGGGTCGCGGTGAGGGTGCGAGGTTGCACATGGCTGTACGTATATATTGCGCTATTTGCATTGCGAAATTTCACTTACATCACTCGACATTTAAGAAAATTGAACATGATGGGACTCAATCCCATACCTTCTGGATCGGATGCCATTTTAACTTAGTACAAGTACCACCTTGTTTGAAAATGTTTAAACATTAACTGTGTTGAAACAGTGATGAATTTTAAGAACGTTACAAACTAAGGGGGTTGAACCTAGAATCATTTGACTGCAAAGCTTAGGACCTTTGGTTGGATGTAAAAGTTAGAGAGCATTACACTATTTGCATTGCTGAATTTAAGTTAATTTAGATGAAATTTAAGAAAATTAAGGATGCTGGCTAAAAAGATGTCAGGCGATTCGTTAGTCTTGCGACGTCATATATATAACCTTGGACTGTCTTAGGACGCTAGGGCTGCTTGTGACCTTGGATTGCATCGTAGTCGTTTTTGACCTAGAACAATTGACTAAAACTGAAAGTAAGTAAGGGTGATTAGGGTATGACCTTGACTTAATCCAGCTCTCCCCTTTACCCAGTATTATCAACTTCCAGTTTCTCTTCAGTCACTTCACCAGTGCTCAGAGTACTCTTTCCACTGATCGATGCCCTCCTCTTCGTTTACAAGTGGAATTCCTTTTGCCCTCTTAATGTTGACGCCCTTACTTATAATTTCACTGAATGTTTTTTTTTCTTTTCTTATGCTGAATATTGTCCTTCATCGAACATTTTATCTTCAGTTTCTTCACATTTCTCCTGCCATTATTTTGTTTTAATTTCCCAGCACTTCTTGTTAATTCCATTCCTAAGTGACTTGTATTGTATTCCTCTCATTACCTGAACTTTTCTGTATTTCCTTGTTTCGTCGGTCAGTTCAAGTATTTCTTCTATGACTTGTAGATTCTTCACAATTACCTTCCTTGTGCCTATGGGTAACTGTCCAACTTCCGTGATCGCCCGTTTAAGGAGTGTCCTTTCCTATTGGACTGAATTCTCTACTGTTCTATTTAGTATCATAGTGTCTAAATCCTCAGATTACTTAAAACACATGTCATCATTCCTCAAAACTTCATTATCCCACTGCTTTGATTTTTCCTGATGTTTCTCTTACACTTTGGCGTGCTCTTGATCATTATTAAATTGTGATATGAGTCTGTATTTACTCCTGGATCTGCGTTACCATCCAGTTACCTGATTTCCCATTTTGTCTCACCATGATGTAACACAGCTGGTATCTCTCGCGTCTCCAGGCCTTTTTCACATACACTGCCTCCTCTGTTGATTTTTTAGGAGTGCATATTTTTTTCATAGAGAAAGTTTATTGCAGAAATTAAGGAGTCTTTCGCCTCCCTCATTCATTCTATCTGTACCGAGCCGGTATTCTCTTGTACCTGTTTTCCATTTCCTTCCCTACTACAGCGTTTATGTCTCATATGATAATTACAGCTTCATTTCCGTTTACATACTGAGCTCACATTGAATCCTGTCATATATTTTCTCCGTCTCTCCAATTTTAAATTGTGAAGCCCACATGTTTACTTGAACTGTTGTCACCGTTGATTTTGCAATCGATTCTGACGAAAATAATCCTATCACTCAACTGTTGTCTGTAATTCACTCTTTACCCCACCTTTAATAACGAATGCTGCTCTCGTTATATCATTTTATTATGCTGTTGATATTATCCAGCATTTATCTGACCAGAAAGTCGTGTCGTTTTTCCAGTTCACATCACTGATCGCACTGTATCTAGACGAAGCTTTTGCATTTCCTATTTTAAAATTTTCTAGGTTCCTTACCACATTTAGACTTCTCACATTCCACTCTCCGAATCGTTAAATATTACCCTTTCGCTGGTTTTTTAATGCGTTTCTCACCGTTAATTCCCCGCCTGAATGAAGGAACGAAGGACTAATCTGGAATATTTTACCAATGGAGAGATCATCAAGACACTTTTTGAATTACAGGCAACCTTTCCTTGTGCTGCACATTACAGCGTATGTGATTAATGCTGTGATCACCATTGAGTCTTCCCGTCGTTAGGCAGCAGTTTGGCGCCCATCGGAAACGAGGGATGCTATAAGATCGATCATTCAAACGATTTGTGATTCACTTCACCTTCGCTGGACAGCTTTGCTTCATGTACGTAATAACATGTCATTGCTCCTAGACTGAAGATTTCAATTAGGCCTTGAGGAGTCCTGAGATAGGGCTTTAGTCACTGGAGACAGAAGACCAGGTTGAAGCTACAGTCCGACGCACTCTTTTATCTGGGGGAAAACAATGCTTACTAAGTTGTCCCAAAGCTATTGGGATTGTTCTGGAAAACTCAAGTACATCTAGATGCTTGCCGAACATAAATTACAATATTGTAGTTTATAATTTTCCCAAGGACAGTGGAGATATGGTTAAAACGCTTGATTTAGTTTTGTGAGGAGTACGGTTCAAACCTGCTTGCAGCTTCCTGGGGCAAGGGTTCTAAAAGATGCCCTTCAGGCGAATGTCTTTATAATTTCCTTAACAATGTCATTTCAGATTTCTTCACCCATTTTTAGCCAACTGAGATCTTGTTTCGTATCCTACCACCTAACGTCGATGAGACATTACTCGCCAGAGGTTTAATCCCCGTCTTCTAGCTTTTCCGTATACTAAGAAATAAAATAATAGTGCTTCACTGTTGGTAACGTTGCTTGCTAGTACAGCTATGTCATATTCATTTGGTATAAAATTATCAGCAGGTAGCTTAGCTGCAAAGAACTGAGGAAAGAATTAATAACAGCTTAATTTGAAACTTATATAGGGTCTGTTGTACACATTGATTAAATTTGCTTTCGAGTGGAGTGTTCTCGTTGTTGCGGTTTTCAGAGCGAAGGCTGGTTCGATGCAGCTCTCCACGCTACTCTGCCCTGCGCAAGTCTCTTCATCTCCGAGTAGCTACTGCAACCTACACCGATTTCAACCAGCTTACTGTATTCATCTCTTGGTTTTTACTCAACCCCCCCCCCCCCCAATACCCTCCAGTACTAAATTGGTGATCTCTTGATTTCTCAAAACATCTCCTATAAACCGATCCCTTCTTTTAGTCAAGTTGTGCCACAAATTTCTTTTCTTCCCAGTTCTATTCAGTACCTCCTCATTAGTCACATGATCTACCCACCTAGTCTTCAGCAATCTTCTGTAGCACCACATTTCAAGAACTTCTATTCTCTTCATGTCCGAACTGTTTATCGTCCACGTTTCATTTCCATACAAGGTTACACTCCAAACAGATACCTTCAGTAAATATTTCCTAACAATTAAATCTTTCACTTCTTCAGAAAGGCTTTTCTTGTCGTCGCCAGTGTACATTTTATGTCCTCTGTGCTTCGGTTATACTCACTTACTTCACTGTCGAAATAGCAGAATTCATCTACTATGTTTCGTGTCTGATTCCTCATTATCACCTGATTTATTTCCAATACACTCCATTATCCTTGTTTTGCTATTGTTGATGTTCCTCTTTTATTCTGCATTGATGACATTATCCATTCCATTCAACTGTTCTACCAAGTCCTTTGCTGTTTCTGAGAGATCTACTGTGTCAATAGCATATCTCAAAGCGTTTATTTCTTTTTCTTGAACTTTAATTCCATCCCCAATTTTTTCTCTGGTTCCCTTTACTGCTTGCTCAGTGTACAAGACTGAGTAACACTGGGGATAGACTACAACACTGTCTCACTCTCTTCTCACAACGCTTCCCTTTCATGCCCCTCGGCTCTTATAGCCGCCGTCTGGTTTCTGTACAAAAAGTAAACAGCATTGCGCTTCCTGTATTTTACCACTGCTACCTTCAGATTTTCAAAGAGTGCATTCCAGTCGAGATTGTCATGAGCTTTCTCTAAGTCTACAAATGCTATAAATGTAGAATTGCCTTGCCTAGACCTATCTTATAACAGAAGGCGGAGTGCCAGTATTGTCTCGCGTGTTCCAACTTTTCCCCCGAATCCAAGCTGGTCTTCACCGATGTCGGCTCCTACCAGTTTTTCTATTCCTCTGTAAAGAAGTCGTGTTAGTATCTCTCATTATTCTGTAGTTCGAAAGGTTACACGGACACGATCGTGGGTAGATCGTTTATAAACGAAATGAACAACTTACAAAATTTCTCAACTGTTTTTTCTACACTTCCGTAACAGATGAGGAACGATATTCGTTCTTTGATAGGAGCGACGACATATTTATTTCGAAGCTCATTTCTCTGATTGCTGCAAGATAACAGCCGCAGAGCAAGCACTGATATTGTAGCAGAGGAGAACACGAAAAGGCGTTTTTCTTCTCACAGGAAATGTTGGGTAAATGTGAGAGCCAACTCAACGCCGCATAAAGGACAGGCTAACGATTTATTGACAGCCTACAGAAGGTGCCCGTGGCGTTTCCAAAAACAAGACGTTGTCACGGCATCCCTGCGCCGTTCAAGAGGCCTATTTCTGTGCGAGCCAAATAAACCCATAGCTGAAGCTGTAGCTATCGTCGATGCGGATTTTCGACTATTGCTGAATGTGTAAGCGAAAGTCACCGTTTTTCGTAATACAATAACCTCGCATCCGGGAAAAAGAGGATTCAAATCCCCATCCGTCAATAAAGATTTAAGTGTTCCTAAACACTTCAAGCAAATTCCGGGACGTGTCCTTTGAGAAGGATACGGTCGATTTCATTCCCTGTCCTTCCCCAGTCCGATTTTTTGTTCCTCTCTAACTACTTGATTATTGACAAGACGCAGAGCCTAAACTACTTTCTTTTGTTTTTAAGCCGTATTTAAAAATCCTATCTCACTTACAGCACTCGATTTCACATGTAGTACTATCATTGTGTTAATGGAAGTAACACATGTTACTAATAGACAAGGAAACAGCGTCTCCTCCGTATTAGCAAACATGTACATAGGTCTTACTAAGTTTTCCGCTGCTTCTTCGCTGACTTCGGTATGTTAGATATAAAAGTTTGAAAGGTGTAAAATAAATTCAGACAGAAGATAAAACAAAATGATTCTGCTGATAGCCCTGCTTTCCTCCCTCCTCCCCAAGAATAGTAGTTAAGGTACTTCATTCATTCTCGTCATGTCCTGTGGTCTCTGCAAGGCTATTAAGCCGTCTTTGAGACCTTGGTTATTTGACGAAAATGAGAAGAATGGAAACCTCCCCATCACAAAGAGCAGTCGAGTTTCGTTCTTCGAATCACCAGTGAAGTCTAAGATGTCCATTGATTTGCCTCTGTGATATATTTTACTCAACGGTGCTACATTTATAAAGATTTACTAACGCTTATCAATTTACGGTACGTGAATTTTGTTCTTGTTACCTAAAGCAATTCGTATGTCATTGTTGTGTTACATTAAGAAATAAACGTTAAATAATAATACCAAATTATTATTTCCCACTTCTCAGTTTAACAGTAATACTTCTGTTATCTTTGGTACTGGCCCAAGGAGAACAGGAGCTCAGCCCATCGCTTCCATTTCATTTTATTCTCTGCTTCTATCTCTGTCACGTAACGGTTTTGTGAGAGTCAGAACAACACGAGTGCATGCGTTCGTGTTGGTTGTGAAATGTTCGCTGTTCTCATATAAAAGATCGTTAAAACATGATAAAAGTTATGACTTCGGTTGCGATGAAAGTCGATTGTAAGCTACATATCATTAGAAGGGTCGATAGCAACAGTAAATGTAGTTGCAGTATCAAGACAAACTAATTCCAGATAAATTAATGGAAATTAAAAGTTTCTAATGAAATCAATTTAAGCTGTTCTTAAACAGAACATAGGGATACCCCATTACAAAAATGTTTCACAAAAATGGCCATTTGAAGGCATGCGCACTTTAAATTACGCTAAAAATAATTATATTAACACAAGGGTACGACGAAAAGTAGTGCGGTATTACAAATATATCGTTAAGGTAATTTGTGACCCGTTTTATGAATTGGTGTCACAGTTTTTCTTTTTTCTAGAGAAATCGATGCGCACCTTTCAAGTCACAGATTTTATGTATTCATTTGGGCAGATGTGCCACTCACATACATCTCACACATATTATAGATCTCTCCTTAGTTACGTTCCCTCGCTTTTCTTCTCAACGAGGAAGGGGTGGAGTGCGGTAAGGACACGTAGGGTGAGAGGAAGAAACAGAATTGTAAAACAAATTTTCGATCTTCCGTGCATTGTCAGCCCCGTGGCCACACACAACATGTCGCCGGCTGTGGCGGCAGCGGAGGCGAAGGACCAAATTAGGTGACCTGCGAGGCTCGGCGAAGCGAGGCGAGGCGGGACAATCGAAAGCGAGTCACGTGAGAGAAGGCGATGGCGGCCAGCTGGCTCTCCTGAGTCAACGCCATAAATAAAAATTGGAAGGGCGGGGGCGGCCGGCTCAGCATCCCGCCACAAAACGCGCACCTTCCGCGCTTCCCAGGCCGACTCGACGCCCGCACCTAACAACGCGCCCACACACAATGACAGCTCGCATATAAAGCCCGTAGGTTACGCTATCGCCGCTACAAATATCAGTGGCCCTTATGTCCCTGCATCACGTTGTCGCTACTTCGCGAACGTCGAGTCCAAATAGGAAGGACGAGAAAAGCCCTGCCGCCTATTAAAAAACTTCGACGATATTTCACCGCCCGTATTTCCGTCTACTCTGTATGGAGGCTCCTGTGGTTTCGATGATGGTTTGTCACGGAGGATATTTCTCAAATATCGTCTCCGTTTACACGATGCAATGTCGTATTGGCTCTTTCTTTCAACTTTTCTGCTTGTTAAAATAGATAAATATGTTTTACAAACAATCATTATTACAGTCAGCTTGTCTGGGTTCGTGCTCAGATTTTATTTCTGCCGCATAAACCTCTTCATCAGGAAATTTTATCAATGTAAAATGTTAGCATTAAACATTTTTTCACTGTTTTACCTTGACGTGTTCTGTGGAATACTTGAGCAAAAGGAGAAGAACAACATGTTTAAGAAAATGTGTGTTCATACTGGTCTGCAACAGATACGAGTATTTATAACTAAAACATGGAGTGAACTATTGTGGGGATGTTTTGATGTACTGATTGACAATATTGGTTAAAAACAGTCCTGGTTGCAATTTTGTATTTTTTTTATTTTTCAACGACGCGTTTCGCCTTATTTAGGCATCTTCAGGTTATCTACATAGAAAACAGAGAACAAATACATCTATTTAAGAATCGCGATCGCGTTGTGCAGACTTGGATAACCTACAAGCATGTATAAACAGATCAACGATTGAAAAAGCAAATACCTTAATTTGGGATTTCTTAGAAGAATCCTTTAGTCAGTGTAGCCAAAGGGCATCGTCGAATATATAAGGCCAACATCGCCTTCGGTAAACTCAGTAAAAACTAGAAATATAAAATAGTAAAGTCATTACCTTTTCTAGCTGGATGCGGGGTAATGATGACCTCAGATGTTAAGTCCCGTAGTGCTCAGAGCCATTTCAACCTTTTTTTTGAACCAGCCTAGGCGTCAAATATGGGGTGTCTAGGAAACTTGTTTTCTCGGATCGTTAGACAACATTCCAACAAATCGTATTAATGAGTTTTATTACAAAATGTAAAAATACAATACCTAACTTTGTGTTACACAGATGTGTCGCAAGCAAAGAACGACAGACAAAATAAGACATCTCTTCAGGGTAATAATTTCAAATCTGTGATACATAGAGTGAACAACCAAAGTAACGTGAATTGATGCTTCTATTCAAGTAGTTAGTCTTGAAGCTACTCCTGAACTGGGCCGCAACCAGTCGGGCGCGGCGTATATGTCCTCTTCACGTAGGGGCCGCTGTTGTTGGGTTGTCGTCCTGGAGAGGGATCGGTCAGCGTGCGATTGGCTGATGTCTCCTCACATCCATCTCTTCTCTATCGTTCCCGACTGGCGTGTCGGCGCTTGACTTTACACTGTAACATAGATAGTCCCAACCCTGACAGCATTTGAAAGGAAACTGCGCACGCTACAAACCCCAAAGGCGGGAAGGGTGGGGGGATAAACTTAGGATCCACAGCGGTCGTTCTCGCTATTGTGCTACATCTCAGAGCGCTTTACTTGGTTTATCAGCATGAAATACGGTGAGGTGGAAGGATATGGGTTTTCTTTTCAATTTACAGGTTTTCGATCAGTGTCATTCAGCTATCTGAATAGTAATGTCATTTAAGACGATACGAAAGTAAGGACAATACAACAGTCAGTCACAGACCAGAGAAAATGTCCATCCTGGCTGGGTAAAAACCCAGACCCCTTCGCATAGCAATCCACCACTCTGACCACGCAGCTACCGAGGCGGGAAAATGGGTTTACAGCTTCACCATTCTATCGGAAAGGCTATCCAAATGGTCGTTATCTGCACTGCAAGATATTTGCCACCCTCAATCGACATCTGGTTGATAGATGTAACTGGAGTACACGTGAGAAGTAAACAGGTTGCGGTTGATGTTAAAATCAGAGAAAGGCGTACTGGAGAAGTTCGACGCAGACCCGCCCATCCATGCAATGCCACACGCATTGCGAGGAAGCCACGTGACAAAGGGGAGCAAGCTCAAATTTCATTTGCAGAAGGATCAAGCGACTCCGTCTTTCTATCTTCCTGCGCCTGTAAGATTCGGGCAGTGGTTATTTCAGCTTTGTTCTGCTAGGCAGAATAATGCTGACCCAGTTCTGTACACGAACCAAGTCTCCTTCAACTGTGAAGTCGTGTTTATCGCTAGGGTGGGCTAGGACCATAGCTAAGAATACGAGCGTATCCACCGAGAAAAGTTCTCATTCCATTCATGGGCGCAAATGGTAGACGACAGATTGAAATTCCCTTGCCATACAGGAAATATGAACGCGACTGTTAGTCGAGACAAACTACGAGATCTACTAGATGTAATGTCGCTCCCATTCCGTCAACGTAGATGGTTTTGCGCACTATTGAGGGCGCAGTCATTTCTGTCTCACTTTCCGAAACTAAAGATCACAGATGTTTGGAGATGATGTATTGTTCGTAGTGACTCTATAGCTTAGAAGCTTCAGTCTCCCAACGTAAACCTGGTGGTCGTTTACTCTGGTGAAAATTGGTCAATGTCGTTTATGAAATTTGTATGAGATCAGAACTTGGTTCACAGAATACGTACAACGAGTGAAGATAAGTATTCATCTTTGCTCGAGTGTTTGAGTTGATGCTGCAGTTCTGCAGCCTCGTACTTCCAACACTTTAGGTAATTGCGTTTGATTTTGTACTTGTTTTGTGACAGTTCGTAGGTAACTTACGTACTGCATCTACATCAACGTCAGTACTCTGCAAGCCAACTGATGATGTATGGCGTAGCGTACTTCTGATTCCACTAACTCACCCTTGCCTGTTCCATTCGCAAATGCCTTGTGGGAAGAATGACTGTCGGTAAGCCTCTACGTTAGCTCTAATTTCTCAAAATTTCTCGTTGTGGATATCTTGTGAGACGTACATGGGAGCAAGTAATATGTTGTCCGACTCTTCCCGGAAAGCACTCTCTCGAAATTTCAATTGTAAACCTCTCCGTGATGCACAAAGCCTCTCTTGCAGCGCCTGCCACTGGTATTTGCTAAGCATTTTTGTAACAACGCCCTAGCGCCGACTAAACGATACCGTGAGGAAACGCGCCGCTCTTCGTTGGAGCTTCTCTATCTCTTGCATCAATCCTACGTGGTAATGGCCCCGAATTGATGTACAAGACACAAGAATCGGTCGAACAATCATCTTCTAAGCCACTTCTTTAGTGGATGAATTACATTTTCCTGAGATTCTTCCTGTGAGTGTCAGTCTGGCAAATGCTTTTCCTACTATTTGATTTGTGTGGTCCTTCCACTTAAGGTCGCTACGTTTTCTTACATTTCATGTTAGTAGTCGTCTTTACTTTGTTTGCCTTAAACTCTTTAAATTTGGATTATTATTTCTGGACCTCGATTAAATGCCACAAATACCCAGTGGTTAGGATAACGAAAAGTACTGGTCTCGTTGCCTACCAGGAGATGTTAGTTGCTATGCTTTCGAACCTTTGCTGACATGTACCGCGCAAACATCGGTGCCAAATGATTATTATCAGATAACGGACAGACCAATGGAAGCCATGTAATAAAAATAAAGCGGCATTTGAAGTGTTTCTTAGTCACTTACTGCCCATTCGTTCGATCCAAGACGACAGTTGACTGGTAACGAATCCCTGGAAAGCTTGTAGTCCAAATGTTGAATTGCCGTATGTCAGCCATTTCAGGTAGAAATTAGTCCCACTGGAGAGCTGAAGAAAGGATTCCCAGTGAAGCTTATAGCTTTCTTGAAATAGTTCGCACTGACTCAGGTATCTGGAACTCGCAGCAGGTGAGACCACGTAGTTGGCAACTCCCCATAGCATCATACTTGCCAGTAGCCCTCCATACCGGTCCCATACACAAAACTAAATTGTTCTTTCGCCAGCGAAACACGGGCTACGAACGGGCCATGACAGCTATTCATTGTTTAGTGGTTGGAAACAGGTAACATTATCGGAAAAACGTAGCTAGTTTTGAGAAACAATGACGACCACTACGTTTAAGTCCCTTGCATGCTTTGATGTCGGTCTCTCTCAGTAGACATTTAGTGTCGTTTATCTAGGCTATTATAATGTCTTGTGCAGCGGTTGAGATGTCTATGTAGACAACCAACACCCAAATTGTGGGCTGATGATCCAGCAAAGAAACTGTCCATCATATTTGATTTGGAAGTTATCATATCTGGGCTTTCCGTTGTGCTGATACGCCATTAATTAAAAATTTACGCCCCAACATTACTCTGAAACGAGCTGTAATCATTCTCCTCTAGTACTTATAATTGATTTTATTTGTGTGTAGGCTTACTCCGAGCAATTCACTGTACACTTGCATCAGTGCAGGTACTTTTAGATTATAACAAAACGTATTAGTAGAAAATATCTCAATATACACCGCTTGAATCACTATCGCTGTTTGAGATGGTGACTCAAAGTAGCTACCTATTTGAGAGCAATGTTGCTCTAGTTGTCTCAGATTTTAATAATTTATAGTTTTGGCCATTATTATCATTTGGCTTTAGTTTTATGTCGTGTTTTTTAGATTCTTTCGTGAAGTGCTATTCTGTTTATATCAATCATTATAATTTGCAGTACAGAGAGTAGCTGCAATACATCCCGTCCACATGACATGGCAAGAAATTGTTGATCTACTTGCGGTATGCGTAATGGGAGGTACGTTTAATAACTACCCTAGCAAAGTCCTATCGCAAGATATCCTCCAAAATCCTAAAAAAGGAAACTGGACTGTCAGTGGCCCAAAAATCAGCAACCTGGGACTTCTTGATAATATTGCGATCGAAGCTGACAATAGAAAAGCGTAAGATTGGATGGTGAATTCTTGCTTCCGATGTTATTCTACAAATAAAAACCAAGGAAAGTTGCCATGTAATTTCCGCATCAGTACAAAAGAAGTTGTATTGTTATAAATGTCAGTAGGGTTGAACATCAGTTAATAAACGCTGTTTGACGTGAATCCAGTTTCTTTGAGTAAACACATGCCAAATTCTCTTGTTTCGTTAGAGACCGGCCTTTGACAAAGTACTCCTCCAATGGGGACGACTGAGCAGTGGTGAGACACTGGAGGACGGTAGTTCAAATCCCCGTGGTTTTACTAAATCACTTAAGGCAAATGCCGTGATGGATACCTTGAAAGGAACACGACCAATTTCCTTTCACCATCCTTCGCCATTCCGAGCTTGTGCTTCGTCACTAACGACATCGTCGGCGATTGGATGTTAAGCCTTAGTCTTCCTTTCTTTCGAATGGAGAGGCGCACGTCGTAGGTACTCATTTGTATGGTTAATTTCTTGTTTCTCACATTTTTTAAATACTTTTTTTACTTCTCCGTGTCCGAAAAAATTATTTTAAAGCTCTTCAGCCCAATATCGGACCACGTCCAGTGTTTCATTCTCGCCAAGCCATAGGTCGTCAAGGGTACACTCGTTGGACATCTGCGAGATTATAGACGATTTTCCATGTCTTGGGCATCACCAGTCGGATTTGTTCTCAGCTTAGTCTTTGAAGCCTTATTTAATTTGATTTATTGTGAGTGGCGGTATACCCATTCTGATGCCATTCAGTGTTATACAAATATTCCATCTTGATTTATTGCCGCTGGACATCTCTAATGAGGCAGGGTAGCTCCTTCGTGGCCTCATTTAGCTCAGTACTCCGGTATCCCTTGCAGAATTTAAGTCTGCCAGGCAGGCATAAAGTCCACCTCCGTAGCTGAGAGGTCAGTCGGCTTTCGGCCGTGGTCGCGTGCGGACCGGCTCCGCGCGCCGGACTGCGCACCGCAGTTGTATACTTCCGCGTCGCGGTATTTCGTGTTGTGTAGCGTCCATTACTTCAAATGGTTCACATGGCTTTAAGCACTATGGGACTTAACATCTGAGGTCATCAGTCCCCTAGACTTAGAACTACTTAAACCTAACTAACCTAAAGATATCATACGCATCCATGCCCGGGGCAGGATTCGAACCTGCGACCATAGCAGGCTCGCGGTTCCAGACTGAAGCGCCTAGAACCGATAGGCCACACCTGCCGGCCGTCCATTACTACTGCACCTCATGGCGCACTGTTGCCGCTGAGCGACACTTAAAGTAACATTCCAAGACGAACATGCACGACCACGCGCTTATGAAATTGAACAATTCATTCGCGAAGAGCTTTGTCTGGACCCCCGGCAAGTGATAGGTATTCACTTCTCTGTCACTGGCAGTATCACCTATATTGAGGTGACGGCGGAGGACGCGTGTGCTAAGGTAGTTCGACAACACGCACACTGACTCAAGTTCAAGCATTCTGACGGGCACGTTGGAGAGGTAACGGTAGATCACGCTGGTTTCGGTGTTCGAACTATGCGGGTCTTTGAGCTTCCTTTCGAAGTGCCGCAAGACGTAGTCGTCGAAGCTTTCCGACCCTACAGCAATCTTGTGGGGAACATCGCGGAAAAATGGCAGACGTTCACGACATACCGCGTGTTGAATGGTGTCCGCCAAATCAAATCCGAACTCTCGAAACATGTACCATCCTACCTGCTGATAAGTGGCGTGCGAGCCATCGTTATGTATGATGGCCAACCGCGGACGTATGCCGATTGCGGACAAGAGGACCATGTTCGGTCAGACTGTCTCCGCCGACGTTTGCTCCAGGCCCCGACCAGTGACTCAGCTCACAAAGCGACGGTCACTTCTTTACCAGACAGCTACGCCACAGCCGTACGCAGCCCCGATGCGTCACTTCAGGAAGCGCCTGTTCTCCTCCTGGCTCTACCCCCTGGAAATGACGGTGCTGCCACGGCCTCACCGCCACCATCTCCTCTGGCGACTACGGCACTACCAACTGTCCAGAGCTCGATGGACATCGTTGCGAGTGCGGTGCCTGCCTCTGCTTTTCTTCAGATAGGCGCGACCTCGGACATTGAACGTCCAGATTCTGACACAGAACAGCACCTCCGAAAGCAGCGGTCGCCCAGAAAACGGAAGAAGAGAAGTTAAACGCCATCCGACGGCACCCTTCTTCATGTGGCATCATAGGCAGTGGAGCTGATACAAGACAGTGATCTCCCTTCGAGCGCCCTGACGACAGAAGTGGCCACTCCAAATGTTCCATCTGAGGAAAGATCTCACACGACCACGATGGATTCCATAGAGGGAGCGTCCCTGGACCCCACTACAGCAGCGTCACCATAACTCGCCATCGAGGAGTGTGACAGTCGCTTGCCACCTGTTCCAGTCTCCTGGGCTGATGATGTCGACGATGGAGCAGATTGAGATGGTGGCCCTCCCGTCAGGCAATGCCCCATGGAAATGCCTGACCCACCTTCCGCCCAGTGATTGCAACTACAGTGACAGCATCGGATGTTACACGCTAGCCAGACATCTCTGCCGGAACATCTGTGCCAATGATAGGAGCACGCCCACAACACTACTGCATCGCGACGATGAATCTGGCCACAATTCGGGCTCCCATGAACTGGCAATGTTACGAGAGACCATTTATGCTGCCGATGTCGACATTGCCCTCCTCCAAGAAGTGATCGTCGCTCATTTTTACTCCCCCACTGGCTACACATCACACATCTCCCACGCTTCTGAAACGGTAGTGGAGTCGCCATACTCCTCCGTTCTGGACGCCCTGCTGAAGATGTTGTGTACCTTCGTAATGCTAGAGGTATGGCTCTCACGCTGTTCGGCGTCCGCATCCTCAATGTATACAGGTATGCACCGTCCAGCCCCATTCGACGTCGTGATCGACACACCTTCTTTACTGATGAGGCAATGCCGGTTTTTGAGGCTCCCCTGAATGAAATGGTTCTCGGTGGCGATTTCAACTCCACACAAGGGCCTGATGACCAACCTCCACATCATTCCCTATGTGCAGCCCTATCTTCATCATCGACAGACTTCAGCTTGTTGACACATGGACAGAGGTTCATGGCACCTGTGCAGGTTTCACATACTATACGACACATTCATCCATTTATCTCGACCATATATACTTGCTGCCGACACTCGACACGCCGAAGTATGGCTTTCTGTGACCACGTCGCCTACATCTGAATTGTCGTCATCGCCCGCCAACAGGAGTGGCACACCCACAGCTTGTGGAAATTAAACGTTTCCCACCTGACTGTCTCTTATTGCCGACGTATCGTTGAGGATGCGTTGGCCCTCTGTCGTCGACGTCGCCCCACATACACATTCACCTTATCCTGGTGGCTATCCTGTGCGAAACCAGCTCTAAGCAGGGCGCTGATGGGATATGGCCAAGACTTCAAAGCTTGGCAAGCGAACACCATGGACTTTTATCATGCAGTGCTTCGTGACTGCACTTCGATGGCATTCTCTCCTGTCCGTCAGACGATAGTGTATCGTGCTACAGCGCAGATAACTTCACTCACGCGACGACGCTTGGAAGGGACCCTTGACAGATCCTCCACCCGTGACCATACGCCTCACGAAATGCCACCTCCTCACAGAACGCCGACGTCGTCGTCGAGCTATCATCCACTACCTCACCGATGCGGAAGGATGACGATACACTACGCAATGCGCCATTGGTCACGCTTTCAACTCTCATTTCCGCCGACTGTATGCTGCAGCCTCACATCCCTCGAACTTAATTGCGGAGGTAGCATCATTGACTGTCAACACCATGCTAGAGAATGTGACTCAAGAACTTCAGGAACGAGTGACCTCCGATGAAGTCCTAGCTGCTATCAAGATGGAAGTTGCCAACAAGTCCCCTTTACCTGACGGCCTCCCCCTCGACTTTTACAAGTGTTTTAGTTATCTTTTGGTACCTACTTGGGCGTCCATATGTCATGAACTGATGTCATCCACAACGACGATCCCAGCCGTCTTCCTTCATGGAGTCATCATCCTAGTCCCCAAGCCACATGGGCGATCACGGATCTGTGATTACCAGCCCATCACTCTGCTCAACAGCGACATGAAAATTTTGACCCGTTTGTTGCCCTCACGACTCAACAAGGCAGCCAGATACGTCATCTTCCTTGATCAGACTTCGCTTTACGGTAACAACAACATCCATACAGCCCTTTGCCGTTACAGGGACATGATCGCACTCGCGCGGTCGCGACATTTACCTGGCGCATTAGCATCACTTGACTTCAGGCAGGCATTCGACCGTATCGACCATACCTTTCTGAAATAGGTCCTCCAGCACATGGGTTTTCCGGCTCGTATAGTAACCGTGGTAATGCGGAATGCGGCTCTTGAGAAGCGCGACTTCAAGAATACTCTGTAATGGTCGCCTCACCGCCCCTCTAGCTATCTAGCGCTCTGTCCGACAAGGTTGCCCACTTTCCACGATATTGTATGCTTTGGCATTAGAGCTCCAGGGGCTTCGCCAACGCCTGGTGGGCCTGACATTGCATGGGCACCGCTTCTGTTGGCAGCCTAAGCTGACGCTCTAGTCCTCTACCTCCGCAATGAAGACGATGTTCGCGCGGCTCTGACTTGGGTGGTGACATATGGGGAGGATTCGGGCAGTTCTCTTAACATTTCCAAATCGAAGATTCTGCTCATTGGTGAGGGTCTACCTGAGAGATATGTCGCCCCTCTAAGTGTTGCCACCAGCGTCCGCTGTTTGGGCATTGATTTTATGAATGATATCCGTCGTTCAGCGGCAACCAGCAGTCGACGTCTTCTCCAAACGATCAGGGCTGGTGTTGTGGACCACCGGCTTAGATCTCTCGACATTGTACAGCGTGCGCAGCACGTGAATGTTTACCACACCTCACGCATCCCCTATGTGGCACAAGTGTTCCCGGTTCCGATTACCCTCGCATGTCGTATGTTGATGGAGATGGGATCCTTTGTCTGTACCAGGATATTATTTAAAGTTCAATATTCCTCGCTTGGCCTCTCAGGAGAGCGTGGTGGAGTGGGCTTATTCCATGCGCGAGACAGAGTTACGGCACTTTTGTTGGCTCCCAACTGGAAGTCTGGCGTCGCTGCCCGACGAGCCTGACCAGACTGTTTTTGCATGAATACGCGCCAGTCTCCATGTCAGCCCCCGTCATGTTGTCAGACATTCCACCCCACTTTTATCACTTTCGGCACTTCTTTCTTGAAATAAGTTACAGCCTGCACTCCTTACCCCTTCCACGTATACTCCGGACAAAGACTGTACATGACACATTACAAATCTGTCGAACCCCCAACCCCATATCCCCCTCATATGGCGTCGTGTGTGGAAAGCGTTGCATGCTGGTCACCTCGACACCAGCGTTCAGTCCACCTGGTATATTACCGTCAGTGAAAAAAAGGGCAACCGGTCTCGTGTGTACCGCATCCGCCTCGCTGACCCACCACTCTGTGTTCACTGTGGTGTAGAGGACACAGACTCTCATCGACTCTCTTTTGGTCTGTCGTCTGACATCTGGAGGCTCGCGCAGCGTATCTTGGCTTTCCTTACCCGACAGACACCTGCTCAGATCACTTTCCTGACGCTTTTATTCCCGGATGTGATTCATTACCCCGCAACAAAAACTAACGCTGTAAATTGGATACGCGGTCATACGGCCCGTTACCTTTTTGGCCCCGATGGGAAATCGGAATTGCGCACTTGTTCGCAGCTCCAGATACAAGCAGTTCTTTTCCAGTTTTCTACGGAGCGCCATTCATGATACGCCTTCCAGCTAGAACGTCAAATCCATGATATGCTGTTGCTTTCATGCGGACATGATGTTCTGAACGCACTACAACCGGAAACTCTACTAAAATTTCGAGAAGACACGTTTGGATTTTTTGCCAATCGGAAGCTGCTAGTGACTCCCTGAATTGTGGTACATAGACTAATATAACAAAAAATAAAAAAATAAAAAACATAAAACCCAAAAATAGAAGAAAATAAAAATATACACACAAAAAACAAAAAAATGTAATAAAATATACTAAAAAAACAAAATCCCGTCCATAACTACTTTCATTTTCATGGCTACTCTCAATGTTCTTACCCCCTACTTGCTACCTTTCCTACATCCTTGTAGTAATAGGTTAGTTGTTTTGCGACAGGCGTTGCCACCGCCACTTGTGTTCTAACAAAAAAATGAAATGCACCGTCTGAAGAGGTGCATTTCATTTTTTTGTTAGAACACAAGTGGCGGTGGCAAGTAGATTTTTTTTGTAGTTTCCCTTTCCTGTCCTTGGGCGGAAAAAATAATGGTAGAGGGAAAAAACGTGAGCAGGACACCGGGGTTCGAATCCCGACCTTGATAAGAAAAAAAAGGCTCAGTCGAATGGAGCGCCTGCCATGTAAGCAGGAGACCCCGGATTCGAGCAAAAAGAAAAAAAAAAAAAAAAGAGATCAGCGTAGATGACTGCCATGCGGAGAATCCGGGTACGACTCCTAATACCGCCAAGTATTTTTCTTTGTGGGAGGACTGCCACGGGTTGCACTCGGCCTCGTGATGCCAATCACGGAGCTAATTGACGTAATAGTAGCGGCTCCGTGGTCTGGAAAGCTTGCAAAACGGCTGGGAGAGCGGTGTGCTGACCACATGCATCTCCGTCCCGCCTGCGCATGACGCCGCAAAGCAGAGGATGACATGGTGGCTCGTAGATATCCGTTAGGACTCCACGGGCTGGCGAGGAGTTCGTTTTATGTACGCGTAAAGCACCATGTGGAGGGTGGTACTCATCGAAAGTCTGTTCATATTTTTCGATATGCACATGTCTAATTCTTCGGCATCCAGGATCTGAGAATCCGACCGCTTTATATAGCTTCACTAGTGGCCTGGGTTTCATGCATCCTGTTGTTAGTTTACATGTATTATTTAACCTTGTATTGACTTCTTTCAGCACGTGCAGATCTGGATCATAAGGGGTATGCATATTTCTCCGTGGAAAAGTAAATTGCTTGGGCAGTTGTTTTTACACAGCCATAATTCCCCATTTAATATTTGCTGCTTTCCTCAATAAATTGTTCCTGGTGGCAAAAGATTTGCGGGCCTCCTCACAATGATATTTGAATATCAGTGATCTGTCCAGTACGATAGCTAGGTATGATGGTTTTTCCGTATGTTCCAGGTTGCCGCCATACCAGGTGATCTTTAACTTTCTCTTTGTCTGATTTGAGCAAAGTTGGAAAGCGCTAATTTGTGTCTTCAGGGATTTTAGTTTGCAGGAGTTCTCTTCGTCATATACAGACACGATGTTTAACCAATTTCCTAGTTTCACTTATACTTACTAAAAATTCTTCCCTTGTGTGGTGGTAGCAAGGTGATCGGCATGCAACAAGGAATGGAGAGTGTGGTGTGATGTTGGTTATCATTTGCGCATAGATTAAATTAAAAGGGGTGGAGAGGACACTGCCTTGGGCGAAACTATTGTTTTGTGAACACCAGCCACTTTTCCTATCCTCAAGCGCTACATCAAACTGTCGGTCTTGTAATAGAAAATAATTTTTGTGAGGCTGATAATGTGTTATAGAGTTTTTTCATGCGCATTCTGTGGTTGTAGGTGTCATATACAGAACTCAAGCCTACCAGAACTACACATGCTATTTTAACATTTTCAAAGCCTTCATCTGTGTGTTCTGTAACTCTCAGGATTTGACTACTGCACCATTTTCCGAGCCTGAATTCATCCTGTTGGGGAGAGAGCTTTTGGTCTACGATATTTACTATCCAATTTAAAATCATTCGCTCATACAGCTTATACAAAAGGAATAGGAGTATTATGGGGATGTACATCTTGGTTTGGCCTCTGTCTTTCTCAGGTTTCAATAGCGCTACCGTCTTTGGCTTCCTCCACATCTTTTGAATTTTGTATGGTTTTATATAATGGTTACAGACTTATAAGATCCATAGTTTGGCCCTAGGGTCAACATGTTCGATTTGTTCCACACATATATCGTCGACTCCAGCTGGTTTCCCATTCGTCACTGAATTCAGTGTCCGCCCTATTAGCTGAATGGTCAGTGTGTCTGACTGCCATGCAGTGGGCGCGCGTTCGATTCCTGCCGGGATTGGAGATTTTCTACACTCCGGGACTGGGTGTTGCGTTATCATCATCATCGTCGTGACGCAAGTCGTCCAATGTGACGTAAGCTGAAAACACTTGAAACTCGGCGGACGAACTTGCCAGATGCGGACTACCGGCCATGGATGCCATACGATTATCACCACCACCACTGAATTCAGTCCATGATAAGTTCTTATTATTTAGGAATAAAGGAGATGTTTTGTCGACCAGAACTTTCCGTACATTATCATGATTAAGTTCTTTTACAGTAAATGTTTTTTCCAACATATTTGATTCTTGGCTCTAGCATCTGAAATTTTTATTTTCTAACATTCCTTGTTGGATTTTCTATTTAGTAGGAGCTGGTGGGCAATTCGCTTGGGTGTTACTGGAAGTAGTTGCTTGACTATCCTAAAGTGACAGTTAAGGTTTTTTTTGAAGTCCTGGCCATTTTGCTTGTGTGGGTCTTACTCATTCTTTCCAGGGTTTTGTCCTGTTGCCTTTGTCTTGAATCAGTAATTACTTCCGTTAGTGCTTCTCCTCATAGGACTTCGTCTCCACCGAAAGGTTTCTCCTTGTAAAGATTTTCGTCTGTGCTTACAAGACAATTTATATATACTAAGACGGTATCTGTTTTTCCGGACAGGCCCGAAAGAACAGATACCATCTTAGTATATACATATAGTTAAGGTTCACCGGCCACTTGACCATCTTCTTCTTCTGTGCGGATGCACAAACAGTGCCCGAACTCTTAAGGGAATCGGCAACACGTCGCGAGTAATGAGTGTAATGGGCGGGGGCACTACGAATGTAGTGCGGGACAATACGTTGAGAATGTGGGTTTCGCGGGAGGCGTGCCCGAGATAAATCCCTGCAGTTTCACTATCCTCTGTGTCCTCGGTTCGATGGCTCAGATGGATAGAGCGTCTGCCATGTAAGCAGGCGATCCCGGGTTCGAGGCCCAGTCTGGGCACACATTTTCATCTGTCCCCGTTGACGTATGTCAACGCCTGTAAGCAACTAAGGGTTTACATTTCTTTGTAATTACAAGACAATTCTCAGCGTCAGATTAGCGCTTACAGGTGTTGCTGCTGAATCAGCACAAACTTGGGTTTGTGAATAAAGGATAGGTCATTTGTTTCCGCCTACTGTTCTGGTATATTTCCGTTGTCATCTGTAACTCTGTGGCCCCGTAATGTGCCGCGGCAGTTAAAATCTCCTAAAATAAACATTTTTAACAAACCAACCAACTAACCAATGAACTTGTTTTCTGGTTGTTGAAGCATTGAGGTAAAGTCAGGCTTCCCGGGGACTTGTATACTGGTGTTGTAGTAAAGGTGCCACATGCAACAGTCAGCAGTTCCTTGATGTTGTTGATAGTTCTGTTGACTGATGTTATGGCTACCTAAGATTTTGTTAACTTAGTGCTGCCATATTTAGGCCATGGATCTTCTATAGCTAATTTCATTTCCTCTCTTTTTGATATTATTGCCCCTTCATTTCATTTTAAAATAATAAAAAAAAACATTACCAACACTTGTCCACACTGATAAATAATTTAAAATGAAGCCTTAGCGGGGACATGTGGCAGGGATAACTCAAGAGGCATTACGTTTACGTCAGGTGAAATACATTACATTGCTTACACGACATCGGTTAATTGAACTGTCTCTAAAACACTCTTCACGATGATACTCTCTTCCTCACAACATCAACCCGTATTCCATTCCACAATCTAACTAGTGCACAAGTAGGAAACTAATGTCCTGATTTGGTCGGTGATATCAGCTAGAATATTATTTAACGCTTGGTTAAAGTTTGTGGTCTCATTGTGTTCTGTAACATCGTGTATGGTTGGTTGAAGAAGGAAGAAAGGAAGATTAGAGTTTAACATTCCGTTGACATCGAGGTCATTAGAGACGGTGCAAAAGCTCGGATTGTTTTCAAGGATGTGGAAGGAAATCTGCCGTGCCCTTTCGGATCAATAAACCCAGAATTTGCCTGTAGCGATTTTGGGAAATCACGGTAAACCTAAACCTGGATGACCGGACGCAGATCTGAACCGTCGTCCTCCCGAATGTGAGCCCAACGGTTGAAAATTTATTGAAACTTTCAGATAGATTTGCATTCCTTGTAAAATCCAGTAATAATTATAGACTCCAGATGAGTTTCCTTCAGCCCTTACATTCCGTTTGGTAACTGTATGTACAGTCTGCTCCTTGTAATGTGGAACGCTGTGCGCTAAGCTACAGGAGGAGGGATGCGTTCATCCAGCTTGTAAACAACCTAATCAGGGTACACATTTAGCGAACTTGTTTGATGGGATTGAAATCAGTTTCTCTGTCGAAATACTTGTTACGCATCGCAAGCAGACTAGTGTTTGTAGCTATTTTTTATCAACATAAACTGTTTTTACTATATTATATTTAAATGAAGAAGTAACGGTTCTGGGCGCTATAGTCTGGCACCGCGCGACCGCTACGGTCGCAGGTTCGAATCCTGCCACGGGCATGGATGTGTGTTTCGTCCTTAGGTTAGTTAGGTTTAAGTAGTCCTAAGTGCTAGGGGACTGATGACCTCAGCACTTAAGTCCCATAGTCCTCAGAGCCATTTGAACCATTTTTCAAGAAGTTACAATTACAGAGAACGGTTTCCCTAAATTACCATATACTTTTGTTTCAGTAAAATTATTTATTCCATACGGACTTTGAAACTAATAAATCTAAATTTAAGGCTAATGTCTATGGTAATGTAAATGTATTGCTTGCCTATTAGTGCCATAACTTGTTCCTAAACAGAATTCATGATCAAATAAATCGAAATATTTTAAAATAACATTAAATAGGAAAATGCTTCCAAATGTTCTACAATATTATATTTACTTTGTCACGAACCGGCCTTTGGCTTCTTAGGCCATCTTCAGTTGACAACTGAATGCCCAAACACAGACAAAAATCATGTGCGACGTACACAGATATTATTTGTACAGAAGATACAAAAATGACATACAGTTTTTACGTAGGAAAACATTTTTTTAGCGCATACAAATAATTACATTAACTAAAATCATGGAAGTGAGGGGAAACAAAGTTTTTACGTGGAGATACATGTAACAACTGATGAGAAATAAGATGAATTTAGAATCTGAATCTAGTATGTGCAACGAAAGCTTAATGTAGAAAACGGGGAAAAGGAAACTCAGTCTGTTATTTAATACTAAGCTAGCATTCTGTCTCGTGTATTTGTTGATTTACAGTATTGAAGTTAGCCAATCAGGTCGTTACGCGCGCAAATTCAAGCGGATAGCCAGATACAATTAGTGTCAGTTATTCTATCATCGTGGATGATAGCGCACGAGACTGCTTAGGTTTTAGCTCGGGTTAGATCCTTACTATCAATTACTCTTTCGCTCTCTTTTTCGGTTTTAGGAAACCAAACGAAAAACATATTTGGCGACGCCATTTCTGACAAGCCGCATGAAATTGTATGCATAACGGCTTGAATGGCTAACTTCAGTGCTAATTAACTTGGAAACGGCGTAATGTACCGAATACCTTTCTTAGCAGTTCTTTTCCCAGCACTACCTACCCTGCAACACCTTTATAAGACTTTCAGACTGTTTCTGACCACACTGTATACACAAGGCACAAGAGTTTCACATTCATGTTGCCAATTAGTATTTCAGAGAAAGAGCAAATGTTTCGTGTACAATTTACAAGGTAGATGTTGCTTCGACGACGACTGAACATCGACTGACTACTGGTGCGCGCAATTTGTTTTGGTATGTTTTCAATGATATTTACAACATATCTTTCTCGAATGTTCCAGAAACGGAAATGCTACATATGATGGTGTGTATTCATTTACTGCTTTTCGCGCAATTTTTGTGGTGTGTTTTCAATGTTAATTAGAACCTATGTATCTCGAATGTTCCAGAAACCGGCGGGGTCAGGGATTTTCTCTGCCTCGTGATGGCTGGGTGTTGTGTGCTGTCCTTAGGTTAGTTAGGTTTAAGTAGTTCTAAGTTCTAGGGGACTTATGACCACAGCAGTTGAGTCCCATAGTGCTCAGAGCCATTTGAACCATTTTTTTTGTTCCAGAAACGGTGTGTACTCATTTCTTGTTTTTCAACGGTGGATAGTTTAAATAAAGCTATACCTATTAAAGGTTACAAAACTGTAAGGATAAATTTGGTAACGTAATTTACTTTAAATAAATGAAAAGTGTGATTTTTAAAATTTCTTATTATGACACGTCCTTAGCACAATTGATACTTGACTATTTCTATCGTATGATTGTGTTTATGAAAAATTAGGTCTGTTTTTAATACACAATAACAGTTTACCATTTACTGAACAAATAACTTTCGGAAATAATTACGTAACAGATCTGTTGGCAATTATGTGAAATACGTGACCTTTATAGTGATTCAAGTAAAGAGAAATCTATAGGACAACTAATTTTCTTATCACAAGATTAATTCACGGAAATATGAAAAGTTGTTACTATTACGTTATGTACCAATTTAGAAAGATAAGAAATTTTATCAAATGCACCAATTTTAACGTAAAGATTTGGAAAACATGAATCGCGTAATTTGTAGCTGAAATTTAGTTAAAAATTACTGAAAAAAGGTGACATCACGAATTTCGGTTATCTCCAGAAGTTGTCATACGAGGGTGGTTTTAAAAGTTCTCGGAACGGAATAAAGAAAAAGTAGTTATTACTTTAATTTTTCAGTGTAGTCTCCCTGTAGATTAACGCACTTGTCCCAACGATTTTACAGTGCCTTGATGCCATCTCGAAAATGAGGTTCCTCCGGGCCTGCAAAATAGTTGTCAACTCCGGCTATTAATTCTTCATTTGAAGTGAATCTTCGTCCACCAAGAAAAATTTTCGGTTTTGGAAAGAGATGGAAGTCTATCGGAGCCGTATCAGGTGAATAAGGCGGATGTGACAACAAGTCATTCCTTAGTTCGTGTAATTTTGCCATGGCGAAGGCACAAGTGTGCGGGTGCGCATTGTCTTGATGGAAGATGACTTTCTTCCTTGCTAAACCTGGCCTTTTTTCGCGTATCTTTTGTTGCCATTTGTCCAGGAGGTTAGCATAGTATTCTGCAGTAATTGTTTGCTGAGTGTGGAGATAATCTACGAACAGGATCCCCTTCTCATCCCAGAACACTGATGCCATGACCTTTCGTGCCAAAGGAATTGTCTTTGCTTTCTTTGGTGGCGGGGAATCAGTTTGTTTCCACTGCTATGACTGTTGTTTTGTCTCTGGGGTATAGTAGTGCACCCAAGTTTCATCTGTGGTCACAAACCGGCGCAAAAGGTCTTGTTCGTTTCTCCTAAACGGGCCAAACATTGTTCCGATATGTCCATTCTCATGCGTTTTTGATCCAGCGTCAAGAGTCGCGTCACCCATCTTGCAGATATTTTTTATCTAATTCTTCAGTTAAAATGTGATATACCCTTTCAGATGACATCTGGTAAGCATGAGAAATTTCACGCACTTACAATCGGCGATCCTCCATGACCATTTTGTGCACTTTTGCAATGATTTCTGGAGTAGTGACACATTTTGGCCGACGGCTGTGTGGGTCATTATCTACACTCCTGGAAATTGAAATAATAACACCGTGAATTCATTGTCCCAGGAAGGGGAAACTTTATTGACACATTCCTGGGGTCAGATACATCACATGATCACACTGACAGAACCACAGGCACATAGACACAGGCAACAGAGCATGCACAATGTCGGCACTAGTACAGTGTATATCCACCTTTCGCAGCAATGCAGGCTGCTATTCTCCCATGGAGACGATCGTAGTGATGCTGGATGTAGTCCTGTGGAACGGCTTGCCATGCCATTTCCACCTGGCGCCTCAGTTGGACCAGCGTTCGTGCTGGACGTGCAGACCGCGTGAGACGACGCTTCATCCAGTCCCAAACATGCTCAATGGGGGACAGATCCGGAGATCTTGCTGGCCAGGGTAGTTGACTTACACCTTCTAGAGCACGTTGGGTGGCACGGGATACATGCGGACGTGCATTGTCCTGTTGGAACAGCAAGTTCCCTTGCCGGTCTAGGAATGGTAGAACGATGGGTTCGATGACGGTTTGGATGTACCGTGCACTATTCAGTGTCCCCTCGACGATCACCAGTGGTGTACGGCCAGTGTAGGAGATCGCTCCCCACACCATGATGCCGGGTGTTGGCCCTGTGTGCCTCGGTCGTATGCAGTCCTGATTGTGGCGCTCACCTGCACGGCGCCAAACACGCATACGACCATCATTGGCACCAAGGCAGAAGCGACTCTCATCGCTGAAGACGACACGTCTCCTTTCGTCCCTCCATTCACGCCTGTCGCGACACCACTGGAGGCGGGCTGCACGATGTTGGGGCGTGAGCGGAAGACGGCCTAACGGTGTGCGGGACCGTAGCCCAGCTTCATGGAGACGGTTGCGAATGGTCCTCGCCGATACCCCAGGAGCAACAGTGTCCCTAATTTGCTGGGAAGTGGCGGTGCGGTCCCCTACGGCACTGTGTAGGATCCTTCGGTCTTGGCGTGCATCCGTGCGTCGCTGCGGTCCGGTCCCAGGTCGACGGGCACGTGCACCTTCCGCCGACCACTGGCGACAACATCGATGTACTGTGGAGACCTCACGCCCCACGTGTTGAGCAATTCGGCGGTACGTCCACCCGGCCTCCCGCATGCCCACTATACGCCCTCGCTCAAAGTCCGTCAACTGCACATCCGGTTCACGTCCACGCTGTCGCGGCATGCTACCAGTGTTAAAGACTGCGATGGAGCTCCGTATGCCACGGCAAACTGGCTGACACTGACGGCGGCGGTGCACAAATGCTGCGCAGCTAGCGCCATTCGATGGCCAACACCGCGGTTCCTGGTGTGTCCGCTGTGCCGTGTGTGTGATCATTGCTTGTACAGCCCTCTCGCAGTGTCCGGAGCAAGTATGGTGGGTCTCACACACCGGTGTCAATGTGTTCTTTTTTCCATTTCCAGGAGTGTAAGCTCTCCCGACCAAATTTAAATTCATTTGTCCACTTGGCAACAGTTGAATATGAAGGAGCAGAGTCCCGCAGAGTGGAAATCGTCATGAATGTCCTTTGATTTCATACCTTTCTTTGCGAAGTACTTAATCACTGCTCGACTCTTGATTTTTTCCATTTTCGCAAATCACTATGCGAGAACAACAGAGCCAAAGCTCCGCCACATCTCTCTTCCAAGAGCGTCGACGTGGCACATGTTTACAGGGAACAGTCCAATGAATATCACGTGAACAACTCGTTACCCTAGCGCTGACCTCTCGTGGTCATTCCAAGAACTCTTCAAACCGCCATCGTAAATCTTGTTTCGATACACTGTTGAGCCAAAATACCTAAATGTTCGAATACTTTTATCACTGACTTAGGAATATGTATTATTAACAACAGGACGCTTGTGCCAATCAGTAAATGACAAGATGTCTTCCAACCTACCTCCTTTTTTTAAAAAAAGCCATTGACGTCAATGTGGGAAGTAGCTTATTAAAGACATAAACGGAGAAACGTTTGGACAAGGATCAAGATTTGGCTCGACCGTAGTTTTGCTGAAGGAACCACCTGCAATTCATCAGGAATTCGTCTGCTAATCAGCCCGGCTGCTCCTGAACACGAAGACAGTGTTTGGCCACAACGTCAGGTTTAGTTGCCTACATCCATGTTATCACTGCGATAATTGGTGGCGTGGAAGGTGGAGTATTAGTCGAGATATGAGTCAGTAGTTCCTTTGTTAGCATGTAGTGTTATTGGGGCGTCGCTGAGTGGACAGGTGTGCTGTGAGGCGTGGCGAGTGCGGGCGGCGTTATCTGCGCGCTCTCGCCGCCTGCTCCTGCCTCGGACATCTGCCGCTCCTCAAGATAGCCGCACAAAGGCCGCCGGAACTCACCAACTTCCCCATAATTAACCCGGACACGGCACACTCACGCACAAATACTGCTCCGGCTGCCCGCCGCTCCAAGTAACATTCACCATCTTCCTTATTCCCTGCTTCCACAGACTGGTTGCTTTTGGTTTGCTCTTACTGCTTTCTTATGAGGGTCCCGCTAGCCATCTTGATGCAGATATTATATTTACTCTCCTTCCCAAGGAAAGTGACACATTGCTACGTGACACATTCGGCGGGATCGGGGCTTACATCGTCCTGCACGCGTTCTGATGTACAGCTAAATCTGTTTAGGTAAATGCCAGACAGTTCCTATGGACGACACCTGGCTGATTTAATTCATTATGCGTATGCAATGCGAGCTTTGAGCTCTGTCTCTAATGATGGAACTTTGACTGCCGCGCGGCGTGGCCGCGCGGTTTGAGGCGCCATGCCACGGATAACTTTCACTCTCCAGTGACCCCTTTTTCCCCTCCCACCATCCAAAGTATATATATCGTTTACTATGTTTTCTCAGAATGTTCCTCCAGATTAAATCTATGTGGAGCACAGGGATTCGAACCCAGAAAATTAACAGTCGCGAGTGATATTATAATCGATTTTAATCCTCCATCTTCCGACCTACTGAAATATTCGGGTATTACTCGTCACCCGCTCTCACAAAAAATGGTTCAAATGGCTCTGAGCACTATGGGACTTAACTTCTGAGGTCATCAGTCCCCTAGAACTTAGAACTACTTAAACGTAACTAACCTACGAACATCACACGCATCCATGTCCGAGGCAGGATTCGAAACTGCGACCGTAGCGGTCGCGCGGTTCAAGACTGTAGCGCCAAGAACCGCCCCTCTCACAGATTTGAATATAAAAAAATGCGCACACTCAACCGCAGATTAAAAAATTTATAATGAAAACCAATGTAGTCGTACTTCCCCGACGTATCTTTTCTTCCAGGTGTGCTACTACATAACAGAATACAGAACAAATTCGGCGAGTCTTGGAAGGTAGAAGAGAGGCGCTAAAGTAACTGACTCTATATGGCCGGACTGTGGGTTGTGCCTTGATAACGCAATCGACAAGAGCATAGCCTGCGAAACACAGGATTCTAGATTCGAGTCGCTGTGTGTTATGGACTGTGAAATGTTTTTGTGACATTCTCTGGGTGATCTCGTCATTCTGGAAGGCAGAGTGGATCAACACAAGTATAGAATCTATTTTTTGGGATCATGTCCACCCCTGCAAGCAGTTTGGTTTTCGTTATCACGTAACTGTTGTGTATTAATTATCGATCTCAGTTTCCTAGCCGCGGGTCTAGAGCGCCTTGCCACGGTTCGCGCGACTCCCCCGTCGGAGGTTCGAGTCCTCCCTCGGACATGGGTGCGTGTGTTGTCCTTAGAGTAACTCAGTTTAAGTTGATTAAGTAGTGTGTAAGCCTAGGGTCCGATTACCTCAGCAGTTCGGTCCCATAGCAACTTACGAAAAATTTCCAAATTTTAGTTTTACTGTAGCAACTAGTGAAAGATGGCTACCACTTGCAGAAAATTGATGGGATGGAATAAACCGTGAATCTTATGAAGAAAGCAGCATTTACCCTAGATAACTTAAAAATATTAAGTGCTACTCCAAGACGAGGGTATTTCCATAAGAAAGAAAATCGTGGCAGATTGCGTTAACATATCAGTTAATTCTACCCTGGGACGAAGGTGTAAGAAACGAGTTACTATAAACGTAATATTTATAATTCTTCTACTTTTACAGTGGTATATGCAAGTGTGAAAGATGTTCAACGAACTCGAAAAAGATAGACATCAAGTTTATCATGCTGCAGTATAAACATTGCTTTTAAAGCTCCCGTATCTTTCTTCAACTCAAGGTATGACAACACACTTGAGCTGGCTGTTTAAATTACTGCATCGGAGTATTCCTCAAATTTGCGTTAAGCACGACCTGATAATGAATGATTTTATCTGACTTGTACAGCTCTACCGCAACTATTCGTTGAAAAGGTAAACGTCAGTACTGTCGAGATAGAAATCCGTTCAGGAAATAATATTTATCACTCCCTTCATATTTCCGTTTTGGTTCAAATGGTTCAAATGGCTCTGAGCACTATGCGACTTAACTTCTGAGGTCATCGGTCGCCTAGAACTTAGAACTAATTAAACCTAACTAACCTAAGGACATCACACACAACCATGCCCGAGGCAGGATTCGAACCTGCGACCGTAGCGGTCGCTCGGTTCCAGACTGTAGTGCCTAGAACCGCACGGCCACTCCGGCCGGCCATTTCCGTTTTCACAAAGACGGAATATTAGGTCTCGTCGTGAACGAGGTTATTGGAGACTTTTTCATTATTATTAGTTTTATTATTTATTTTTGTGTGGAATTGCCAACAGCGAGAATATTTTATTTTACTTTTTGAACTGCTTCTGAACAACACAGATTACAAACTTTTCTCTCATTCCGTTTACAGTTATTTCAGTATTAATTTCATGAACTTTGTTTGCTTGTTTTCTTATGTAGCAGCTTTATCCACATGGAATTTGGCGTGCGCGGCGCTAAGTAATATCGGACCTGTAGCATCTTTCGGTACATCTCCACCATATAGGCAGTAAACGGTATTGGCACCGTACAGTGGTAGCGACTGCGACGATGGAATAAGGAACACATTTGATTTCACTCACTTTCTGCTGGAAAGTGAAACCTTCTCAGCGGCATACTATGTATTGGCTCAAATGGCTCTGAGCACTATGGGACTTAACTGCTGTGGTCATCAGTCCCCTAGAACTTAGAACTACTGAAACCTAACTAACCTAAGGACATCACACACATCCATGCCCGAGGCAGGATTCGAACCTGCGACCGTAGTGGTCGCGCGGTTCCAGACTGTAGCGCCTAGAACCGCACAGCCACTCCGGCCGGCCATACTCTGTATTCAGAGGCAACTGGGCGTGTAACAGCATTAGTCTGTTCACGGCGAATAAATAAAGAAACGAGTCCCTGAAAGCATTGACCGATTAGCCGGCCGACTGTTATTGCTCCATCGTTCCGGACTTTAAGACTGTTCGTTGGTGACTAACATATTGATTCATGGTAAGCTTTATGTCTTTTCTATTAAAAGCGAGACAAACTTAGTAACTGTCACATATTGCCTTTACGGTAGCCGAATTTAAAGTGACTGTTGCGTACAATGAGACACAAAATACTGGAATTAGGATCCTGCCGTTACATAAAGAAGCAGCCACAAAATGGTTCAAATGGCTCTGAGCACTATGGGACTTAACTGCTGTGGTCATCAGTCCCCTAGAACTTAGAACTACTGAAACCTAACTAACCTAAGGACATCACACACATCCATGCCCGAGGCAGGATTCGAACCTGCGACCGTAGTGGTCGCGCGGTTCCAGACTGTAGCGCCTAGAACCGCTCGGCCACTTCGGCCGGCCGAAGCAGCCACGTTTTCATTTAGAGTGGATTATCGAAGTCGTAGAAACTCTGCCCCGTAACTTCGAAGCTCGCAGGTCTTCTGCAGACACGCAGACTCGGGCCTTCATTCTGATGTGCGTATCATTATTCTTGCAATATAGCGTCTCTTGCTGAGCCGCGACGTAGAGAGGCGCCTTCAAAAGTGTCGTGCATTCCTTGAGGAGGAAGCATCGAGAGTGGTGTTAGCGGTAACGAGCAGCCGGTGCCAGCTTTCATAATTCACTGGCTGCGCAGCGTATTGTGGGCACGCTTCCGGCCGGCAATTCCTCCCGCTCCCTCATCCTGTTCCTCCCTCCCCCCCCCCCCCTTACCTCCGGCCCGGATGCAGCCGTGGCCTCCGGGGAGAGGGCCACGCCCCACCTTCGTTTATTTACTCGTTTACATCTTTACTTACACATTCATTACTATTTATTACAGTAGCTGTCGTCTCGTTTTCGAAACAAAACCGGTCACTACCGAACATCGTAGCTGCACATTTTGCATACACTCAAATTATTTCACAGCCGTGAGATACAGTGCTATTTAAGTCGAAGAACAGCGAATTCGAGAGTTTGCTAATCTTTCTTTGCAGCAACTAACAATAGTTGACAGTATACGTACTTTGCAGACTACATCGTGTTAGGTGCCGTTTGATTTAGATTCCGCAGACCGACTTAAAGTGTTTGAAGCGCAAATTTTCCTAAAATTCTAAAACGTTGCCCTTCAGAAACTACCGGATTATGAATCCAGCTCAAGAAACGACAATCAGCCTTCACTTTGTTCACAGATGTCAGTCTTGACACTTCTGAAAGCCTCAAACACATTCACACATGCTATCTGATATTAACACTATGCCGTCCGGCGACCACAGAAGTGGTGTCGTCCGCGATATAGCGGTCAACGGCCGGTGACACCACAGTGGTGTCGTCTGCGTAGTAACGCTCAGTGGCCGGCAACATCACAGTGGCGTCGTGAGCATAGTATCACGCAGTGGCCGCCGACAGCACTTTAGTATCTTCTGTTGGTGTTTTGTTTAGGTAACAATAAGTTCACACGTCAACAAGATTTTTGTTTTTATAAGTACTTGTGCCCCTTCATCATGGCGGACGAAAGAGACAATAGGATTACTTACGATGAATGCGCGGACATCTTGTCTGATGTTCCGGACGACTTGGCCGATTGGGAAGAAGACACTGGATGTCAAAAAAATGAAAGTGAAGCAGAATTGTAGGAAGATAGGGAAATACGTCCAAGAAGAATTCGGCGGACGCTACAGATGACAACTTATTCGGCTGAATCAGACGAAGAAGGCAGTCCACAGTGGTCAGACTTTGATTTACCGAGGACCAATAATAAATTTGACGGATCCCCGGGTACAAACATATTTCCCAAAGATACACAGAGCGTCGAGGATATAGTAGAATTATATATTGGGAACGATCTATTTGAATATATTAGCAACGAAACCAACAAGTACTACGGTCAAAATTGCAATAGAAGAAAACTGGATTTAAAAAATGCCAAATATCTCGACGTTACGAACCCGAACTTAGAAAATGGTTTGGGCTTGCTATCCTTATGGGAATTGTAAAAAAAGCAAGGATCGATGATTATTGGTCAACGAATCCGTTGACAGACACACTGATATTTCGCAAAACGATGTCCCGCAACCGATTCAGACAAATATTGTAATTTTTATATTTTTCCGACTGCAACAATAAACCGGATAATGCCGACCGGCTTGACAAAGTGCATTTCGTAATTGATTATTTTACCAAAAACTTTAAAGAAACGTTTCATCTAAGTCAAAACATCTCAACTGATGAAGGAATGATACCGTGGCGTGGACGAGTAAATTTTAAAGTTTACAATCCATCGAAAATTACGAAATTCGGATGCTGTGTGATTCGATTACGGGATACATTTCGTCATTCAAGATATATTCCGGCGCTGGACAGCCTTTAGCGAAAACACCATCTGATGGAAAGTGGCATCACCTCTGCATCGATTATTATTATAACAGTGTAGAACTTGCAGAGAAGTTACTTGAAAAGAAAATTCCAGTTTGTGGGACAATACGGAAAAATAGATGATTTCCGGAAAATTAAAGCGCGCAAAAGTCAATGTGTTTAAAGCTTGTCATCAACGGAAAGGTGACAAGCGGCCGGCGAAAAGCCAAGTAATCCGAATTAGCGCCGCCGGCGCCAAGCGAATAAATTTGTACGAGACGTGCGGATGGCAAAGTGTTGATGTAATACGGAATTACGTCTTACATTATTAGTTAGTTAATTAGTTACATTTTCTATAAGTCATTTGAACGATTCTTCTATCGAAATTGTGTGGAACGAGTCAGTTTAAAGGCTATATACCTGTCATGAAATACGCTATTCAATACCGCTTCAACCGCACGCGGGCTATGTGCCGGACATCCATCGTGTTCGAAGTACATCGCCATTCTGTCATGCAGTGAAACATCTTGTAGTAACATCGGTAGAACATTACGTAGGAAATCAGCATACATTGCACCATTTAGATTGCCATCGATAAAATGGGGCCAATTATCCTTCCTCCCATAATGCCGCACCATACATTAACCCGCCAAGGTCGCTGATGTTTCCCTTGTCGCAGCCATTGTGCATTTTCCGTTGCACAGTAGTGCATATTATGCCGGTTTACGTTACCGCTGTTGGTGAATGACGCTTCGTCGCTAAATACATAGAACGCGTGCAAAAAATCTGTCATCGTCCCGTAATTTCTCTTGTGCCCAGTGGCAGAACTGTATACGACGTCCAAAGTCGTCGCCATGCAATTCCTGGTGCAGAGAAATATGGTACGGGTGCAATCGATGTTGATGTAGCATTCTCAACACCGAAGTTTTTGAGATTCCCGATTCTCGCACAATTTGTCTACTACTGATGTGAGGATTAGCCGCGATAGCAGCTAAAACACATACAAGGGCATCATAATTTGTTGAAGTTCGTGGTTTACGTTTCACATGTGGCTGAACACTTCCTGCCGGCCGGAGTGGCCGAGCGGTTCTAGGCGCTACAGTCTGGAACCGCGTGACCGCTACGGTCGCAGGTTCGAATCCTGCCTCGGGCATGGATGTGTGTGATGTTCCTAGGTTAGTTAGGTTTAAGTAGTTCTAAGTTCCCATAGTGCTCAGAGCCATTTGAACCATTTTTTTGAACACTTTGTAACGACAACTGTACATATAATAATTTTTTCTTTATGAATTTAGATAAATTAATGTAAGCAATGTTTTGAACTTTTTTTTCGGTTCGTATCGTTATGTTAAAGAGACTGTGAGCAACTTTTGAAATGAATATTATTATTTATGTTAGATTTCAAATAATGTGGTAATCAAAGGAAAGTGTATTTAATGTTAAAACTATTGTAAGATGCGAAAATTGTAATTTATACACTTGGTCCATACGTAGGTAATGCATTAGGATATGCGTAGTAGAAAACCTGTGGTGAATACCCTACCTGTAGGGGAGCGGGAAAAGGTGGAGGCAGGCGAGGCGGGAAAACGCACACTGGCGCGGTTCGGCACAACGGACACAGTATTACAGTCGGAGGCGAGCAACAGTCGGAGTTGGGAATCGGTCAGAGGAACACGTACTGTACCGAGAAGGCTACCCAGGAAAAGTGGATTCCATTGAGCCTCGGATGAGCCGATTCCGACGACTACTTGGCATTGATATATTCTTAGGCACAAAATTGGAAAGATTACGACGCTAAGAAGATGGAAAGTGCCGATGTTGTGTGAGCCTTAGCCGTGCTTGTACGTGTGCCGTGCTGCCCGCTATCTCGCTGCCCGCCAACCGCCGCACCGATTTGCACAGGTCAAACATTTATTTCATCATTAGAAGTGTATCTGTGTGGACCAGCGTCGAAAATGTTTCTAACTGTTCAATAATAACGTGACTTTTACCAGAATTGCTTTAGCCATGACTTATCCTGATCACTGACCTAGACAGGATCCTTACCTCGTATTGTGCAACCCGAGTATCCTGAACGGAAAGTTTAATGTTAGTGTTAATGAAAATTATCAGCAGATTAATCTATGCCATAAAGGAGTCTAAAGTTCTGTGTCTTATTACAAATGTTGGTAAAGAACAAAAGCATGACTAAATTGGAAGAGAGTTTTTTGAATTGAGTTAGCGATGTTATTTAATTAATTTGAGACAGAAATAATGACAGTTAAATTATCCAGAAGTAAGACAAAAGAGTAGTTCTCCATAGATTGATAATTTTGAGTGTTAATTTGCCTTCAGTACTTAATAGTTTCAGTTTAACGACCATAACAGTTTCAGGGTCCCCCCCCCCCCCCCTTCTCTTGTCCATTCTTTCAAACCTTGAGATGTGTTGATCAGATTTGACCAGTAAAGCTAAATTCTATATTAATCCTAAGTGTATTAATGTTTTTTCCATCTTTAATAGTGACATTGTGTGTGTACTTTCAAGATTGCTAATTCTAGGGTAATCCACGCCCGATTTCAGTCTGATCAATATACAAAATGCAGTTCGTAGTAATCATTGCTGTGTGGTGTTGTGTAAATTTAGCTCGTCCAAATTAGTACAAAAAGAGAAAACTTTAGTTCAGTGGATTTTTCTGGTTCCAAACTTTGCCATATAACGCATCATTACTACGTGTTACTATGCTTGTACATGCACCCACTTGTACAAGGAAAAACTCACTCTACGCCTAATTAGGCTGGCGACCGAATTATTAATTATAGGTAGCATCTACTGTGTGTACTTCTTGTCCATGCGAACGAGTAATTATACTTTACATTTGCTTGATGCATCACTGTAGTTATTGACTGAGTATAAGTCCGATCTTGCTTCTATTAGGTACACGCGGTCAACTTATGTACTAAAATCCTTGTTTATAAGGTGAAGCCCGTGAACTTATTACAGTACAGGCTTTATAGAGCTAACGTACGTCCGAGCCGTCGGTAGCGTTACAAGTGGCTTCCCGGTGACAGGACATCCAGTTGTTGTCAGTTACAAATTAATGTAAAGATCGAACAGTGGATGTTCAGTGGCACGAATAGCAATAAAGTTCGGTAAAATAAACTGCAGTGGGAGTCAAGTATAATAGTGTGGTGTAATTGGTATTCAATATGGACAGGAACGTAGGCAGGGTAGATGCGCCAAGCGAAATGGAGAATGCGGCTGGCAGTAGCCGGAGTTTACACGGCCAGATAACAGATGGCGTTGGCGGAAGACAATTGGCGTTCATACAATACCATGAACACGTCAACGAACAGATTGAAATGTCGAGATCGTCTCGAACACAGCAAGGGACAAAACAGAAAGAAGAGGGTGACTTTGTAGATGATAGTGGGTACGTGAATGAATCCACTGACATGTTTGATTCACCACAGATAACGAAAGAACCGAAAGAAACTTTTGAAGTAGAATCGGAACAAATCGATCCTGTAGAACAAAACAGTATAAAAATTTTAAGTATGAACGACTTATTTGAACAATTAACCAAACAAATTGCAGGACAGAATGAGCAACTTCAAAAACAAGTCGGCAATCAGGTTAATCAGCTCAAAACACACGTTGACGAGCAACTCAAAACACAGGGACGTCAGCTCAAAACACACGTGGATCAAATTAAAGCACAGGTCGAAGGACAGGGAATTAAAATTAGTAAACAAATAGAACAGGTAGAACAAAAAGTGGGTAATTTAAGTTCTGTGGTAAATACACTGAAACTTGAAATTGATACCATAAACAAAAATATGGATACTATGCAGGAGGAAATTGGAAACATTAATAGTAGATTCGATGTTGAAATTCTCAACATCCAAGAGAAAGTAGAACCTCTGGTTGAAACTAAGGTAGACGAAAAAGTTTTCGGTCTCAAAACTGAGATCGTAAACGAATGTCAACACGGGATATCACAATTGAAAAAGGTAGTTTTAGACACTGAAAGGGATTTAAGTAAAAAAGTAACCGGATGTGTTCAAAATTGTGAACAAAATACTACGAAAATTCAAGGCAGAATTTTCGATCTGGAGAGCAAAATTAAAGATAGGCCTGGTGTTGTCTGTAATGGCACACCAATTACGAAGCTGTCAGAAGGCGAGGAACGCTTCGATCCCGCCAAGAAACATAACGGGTGGCATCTGTTAGATTTTATCAAAAATTGCGAGAGAGTGTTTCCTGAGCACTTGTCTGATCAGGAAAAGATAAACGTAGTAATTAGCGCCTTAGCAGGTGACGCTAAGCGCTGGGGGATAAATTTAAATACCGAACGAATGACGTTCGAAGAATTTAGGCAGAGATTTACGGAAGAATATTGGTCTGAACAAAAGCAGGACCATTTATGGCGGGAGTTCATCATGGCCAAACAGCATGATAACAGGGGCAGGAACTCTTTGAAAGATTTCTGCGAGTATTGGTAGCGGAAATTAACGCATTTAAGAGGCCGAAGGTCAGATTCAGAAATTATCTGGGAGTTATATAAAAAGCTTCCAGAAGATTCAAAGAGGTATGTAGGAAGCAATCATCGCAGCTTCCAAGCATTTCTCGAAAGAGTCGAAGACGAAGATCATTGGCGCGAAAGTCGTGCCAATTATCAAAATTTTGGTAACCGTAATAACCGACACAATGACGAACGAAATGACGGCGATGGATTTCGCGTCAATATAATACAGAGAGGAAGAGGCAGAGGAAGAGGCAGAGGAAATAATCCAGGTCGCGGTAGAGGGTATACCGCGCAAAATAATAACGACGCGGGAAACTGATTTTCGCGAACGTTGCGGGCCAAACGGAAGCGGACAATACATACCGGCCCCGATTTAAGAATAGATACCGGACCGACCGTAATGTAATGAGACAGGCTAGGGACGGACATGGAACGCCGCAAAGTGTTGTGGCGAAACAAGCGTCAGGTGCGAGCCAGAATGAGTCATCTCTGCCGCACAGAGCGCTACATGTTAACAGGCGAGTGGAGCATCAGAGGGCAACGGCCCAGCCTAGCAGAACACTAGCAGAACATCTGTTCGGAAAGAAGCCGCTAGCAATACGGCCGCAGTAGATACGAACATAGAAGTCAGAGCTAATGAAAATTTTATGAGTGATAATTCCATGGCAAAGGAAACAATAAATGAGACTGTGAGTACACAGAGAGGGGCGGTTAGCAGTGTTTGCGATAAGATAAAAGGCGATAATGAATTAGCAGAAGTAACTGATTGGCGTGTGCAGATCGACGATCTGTACAAGGGCCTAAAGCAATGTGAGTGGGAGGATTTTAAAAGGGAGTATGAGGCGAAGAAATTAGTTGGTGGAAAGAGAGATAGTAGGGACGTCCATAAAGTGACGTGGCCCAAATTTGAAGAAGGGAGAATAAATAGCGCCGCGCAAAGTACGCGTGCTGCCGATAGGAGGAAGGTTAATGATAGGAAGGATTTGGAGGATGAAATCCTCAGCATTGACGAAGAAATAACTTCTGCTAACAGTCCGCCAATAGTACAAGCTGCTACCGAGAGGCACCGTGGAGAAGGGGTAGATGATTACCTGAAAGTAATTAAAGTCCACGAGGATTACACTAAATATGAAGTCACAGTAGATGTAAATAAAGCTGATGATGAGGCCGTTTTGCCAAAAGAGGAGATTGAATTAAAATCCAAGCCTGACGACAATACAGAGGAAGAACTTAGTGCCTGTCTCAGAAAAGCTTTTATGTTAGAACCTGAAAGCGAGCCGGAATGGTCGGATTCCGACGATAGTTCGGATGATGAAAGATACACAAATACAGACGAAAATGAATGTACTAACTCAAGATTGCTAATTCTAGGGTAAACCACGCCCGATTTCAGTCTGATCAATATACAAAATGCAGTTCGTAGTAATCATTGCTGTGTGGTGTTGTGTAAATTTAGCTCGTCCAAATTAGTACAAAAAGAGAAAACTTTAGTTCAGTGGATTTTTCTGGTTCCAAACTTTGCCATATAACGCATCATTACTACGTGTTACTATGCTTGTACATGCACCCACTTGTACAAGGAAAAACTCACTCTACGCCTAATTAGGCTGGCGACCGAATTATTAGTTATAGGTAGCATCTACTGTGTGTACTTCTTGTCCATGCGAACGAGTAATTATACTTTACATTTGCTTGATGCATCACTGTAGTTATTGACTGAGTATAAGTCCGATCTTGCTTCTATTAGGTACACGCGGTCAACTTATGTACTAAAATCCTTGTTTATAAGGTGAAGCCCGTGAACTTGTTACAGTACAGGCTTTATAGAGCTAACGTACGTCCGAGCGGGCGGTAGCGTTACAACTTCCTGTTTCCTTAAATAACGTATCTATCCGACGAACGGTCTGAACACTTGGATGATGACGTCCAGGATACCGAGCAGCATACATAGCACGCGCCCGTTGGGCATTTTGATCACAATAGCCGTCCATCAACACGATATCGACCTTTTCCGCAATTGGTAAACGGTCCATTTTAACACGGGTAATGTAACACGAAGCAAATACCATCCGCACTAGCGGAATGTTACGTGATACCACCTACTTATACGTTTGTGTCTATTACAGCGCCTACGTTCTGTATTTTAATTTAAAAAACCTACCTGTTACCAACTGTTCGTTTAAAATTGTGAGTCATATGGGGGTTCCTATTTAAAAAAAACGCAGTTGATATCCGTTTGACCTATGGCAGCGTCATCTAGCGGGCCAACCATAGCGCCATCTTGTTTCCCCTCTTCAAGCTAGACAGGTTTCGTTCTTTGCAGTTTTTTCGTTTGACGTTTATTTCGTGAGATATTTGGCCCGGTCACTATGAGTATGACGTTGCACACCGTCTTGCCTGAATGGTTGCATTGACTGGTTTGGGAAGCGTGTCATAAAGCAGCTCCATCCTTCCCTGAGCCAAGCTGGCACGCAACTACTGTAATAACTGATCCTTCATATCCAAGATATTGGCACTGGGACGGAGTTAACTTTCGAGTTGGTCCTACACCCATCGTAATGGGGTCAGATCTGGGGATCTTACTGACCATGGGAGAACCTCAAACTCACTCAAGAGAGTTCATAGAAACACGTACCATCTGTGGATGAGCATTGGCTTGGTGAAAAATAGCACCACGGTAATGTCACATGAGACACATTAAGATACAGGGCGTCCGTGATGCCTTCGAAATATTGGAGGAAAGGGACCCTCCCCACGTCACGGCCATACTTGCAGACTGTGATCATCCCGGGTAGTGCCGGACTGCGGTTCATAGCTGATCAGAATGCGATGCCATTCATCAGCAGTCCACACTTCCCGGTCAGGACTCTACTCCAGACGCAGCCGTTCGTGTTGCGGTATTAACGGCAGCCTACGACTGGGACGGTAATTAAAACTGTCCAAATTCATTCTGCAGGTCTTTCCTTTATTTCCATATAATGCGATCTGGAGACTGAATTTGGCCACTTTTCTATAAGTAACGATTGCGGACACTCCCTGGCAACGAATATGTCTAGCTTTGGGACGGTAATTTCCTTGTCCGGCTACTTCTAGTCTCCAATAAGTTTTATGGGATAACAGAGAACGCTACAGGATGTCCACTTCTTTTTCTTGGATGGCAGGCACAAGGGGTTACGAAGTGTACGGTTCACAACACGGCGACCCTTCCTTGTTGTGATCAGGCGTGGTCGACCGGAACCTTCACGACGAATGTACCTGCCCAGCATGACCCCATGCTGTCCAACAAAGGGCCACCGTCACATTCGAGTGCCACAGAAATCTCGATATTGCATGATTTGACCAGTCGGCAAAATGGAGACCCAAAATAAGGTCCAGTCCAAACTCCGTTACATGTTGGTAAGGCTTTCTCACACGAATATGCATCGTTTCCATGTCCTTCAGAGTGATCACTCAACATACGAGTATGACGCTGTTCACACCCCTTATATACCTTAGCAATCCAGTTAACACTGAACTTCACTAATGTCGTCTGATGGTCATTCTACGTGTCACAGAGAATTCGGTTCCAATCATTTACATATTTACATACCAGCTGATGATGTGCACGAGTACGAAGTTACACTGACATCCAACTGCTACCCGACCACGGCAGTATTGCAGTTGACCTCTCGTGGCCGTTATCGAAACACCCAGTGACGCTATAGTCAAAGAGTCACTAAAGAAAACACATCGCATTGTGAATGATTTCAAGACAGTTGTACATAGGCTATCAAGTGATTCATCGTATAAAAATTCACGATAAGCCGACCGAAGTGTCCTCATTCCCAGATGCTATAATATTGTGGTCTACTAATATGTCTTCTGGGGGCTTCACTATTTTGAATGTAATACATACACAAAGAAGGCGTGCCGTTTACGTCGTCTCTCTGTAAATCGTATTACCTATTTTCTCTGTGTTACTGCATTTTGAATTCCTTGCGTATCCTGTTTTCTGAGAGAGAGATTGGGGACCAGCCTATCATTTGTCAAACGACCGTGGAAAACCGCTGAAAAACTACATGCTTGCTTGTCAGTGTACCAGACCAATGGTCGTTAATCCGTGGCACGGATTCGCTCCGGTTCTGGTTTACCTGTATGTTTCGCAAGCTGTCTTGCTGCGCGCTAAGCCATACTAACATTTCCGTTGACAACATTCTAAACCCAGAAAATGTCTGTTGTAGGTGAAATTTTACGCCCCCTCTTCGGAAATAGTGTGCTTTTCAAAGCATGCGCGAAATAATTGCCGAAAGTTTTCCCGAATATTTAGTACCGTTTCTCTCGTAGAATCTCTACCTGATATTGTGCATTTGCCAATCTTTCATCACTTCTCTTTGATATTTTGTGACGAGTATGGCAAACTCAAGTGTCGACATTTTATCATCATGCTTTATTCTTCTTTCCTAGTTGGTCTTACTTCTCATTATCTCGAGTGTTACCGTACACCTTCACTTTAATGAGTGCTACTTTCTTTCAAGTTATTTACATTATCCTTGGAAGTCTCAAAATAATCCACACTTAAAGACTATTATGATTGCACATACAGTCCCGCTGAACGGATTCACACATGTCTGCTGACGTTACCCGCACTTTTAGGGCAAATTATTATTTCCACGCGTCGTAAAGACGTTCTCGTGAGATTGCAAAGTTTACTTCAGGCGGCTGAATATGATGCAGGGAATCCCATCGTGGGAGAGACATAATTACTTTAGATATCCGGATAGCAGGACACACCGGAGTCATAACTATGATCATGGGGGCCGTGATTCTTGTAGCGATAGGTATGAAAATGGTACATTAAGCCATCGGGAGGATTTCCCTAACTGAGGCAATGTCTCATACAAAGAAGTCAGACGGCGATAATATTCATTTATTAGTCAAAATTTTGTATACGACGAGAATATTTTCAAGGCATTGATACTGAAGTCACACTAATCACGTATACAGATTAAATTTAAAAAGTAATAGAAGGTTTTCAAGCTGCAAGATCCTTCAGGACAACTCTTCACCCCGAGATCCATGGGTCGCTCGTCACTTTCAGCACCCGCTAGATGTGGGCTTGGGCAACTAATATGAACTCTTATAAAGTAATAAAGGGATTCTACTGTCATAAAGCGGCTTTTGGCTCTCTCCGAACCACCATCCTCCACCAGAAAACGCACCAAACCCACATAAAGCACCTAAGTTGTTCCACTGCTACTCCCAGAATGAATTTTGGACGATTTGAGTAGATTCTAAGCTTAACGTCTCTCCTCTGATTATTACAGGCGGCTCTCCTTAGTTATTTTAGAATTTGACGTGTATTAAGAAAGCAATAACACTTGCGTAGAAAGGATTTTACAAAGAAAAATTTAATTGTAGTTGTCGGCATCAAACACAAAATACTGAGCTAAGAAATAATGTCTTATAATTCGTATCAGTAAACGAAGTGTTCCTTCTTCTTTTTTTTCTGTACTGTTAATAATAAAAGTGATTTCTAATGTTGACACTCCAATATAGAAACAAAATGAAATACTAAATATCGCATTTGTATTTAACTATATTACTGTGCCAATGTTTGACCCCGCACACATTTACAAATGAGACAAGCTGATATTAGCACACCGAGTCTTGAAAAACAATTAAGATTACTTTAAGTGAATAAGGCACCAGGCAGGATTCGAGTTACATTTTACACTGAAAACTACGCGGAATCGGTTGCTTTACTAGCTCGTATTTTTTCGAGAATCTTTCTGTGGAGCTTAGAAAAGACGGGAGGTCACTCCTGTTTACAAAAAAGCGTAAAAGATCGGAAGCACGTTATTACAGACCAATACTGCTGCTGTCTGTTGCTGATTCTAAGACCAAACATTACGACGTTCTTGCAGGTAAACAAGCTTCTATCAGAGAATCAGCACAGATCCAGAAGAAAACATTCACGTCAAACATAGCCTGATTTATTGATACATGACGTCTTGTAAACAATGGAGGGGAAAAGAGAGATTCCGTCCCTATGCTGTACCACATTGTCAACTAATTACAAAGATACCATCATACGGAGTAACTTAGCAGATGTCATATGATTTCATGAATGTTTCACTGATAGAATGCAATACCATATGACGGACGCCGAATGTGCAACAGCAACGAAATTAAAATCGAATTTTCCCCAAGGTAGCATAATAGCAACTCTAATGATCGCAATATATATGAACTCCTTTTTTTTTAGGATAAAGAGTGCTATAAAACTGTTCGCGGAAGATTCTGTCATCTACAGAAACGTTTTGACGTTGGACGATCGTAAGGAATTGCAAAAATACTTGGAAAAACCTTCCACTTGGTGTAATTATACTATACCCCAACAGAACAAATAGTCCTGTCACGAGAAAAGTCACGTATAACCCTACCACTACGATTGTAATTTAGTATGCTTTTACCTGAATAACAGAAACTCTATGTTGCCACGTATAACTCTCTTACTAAAATTTCGTTTAGTTTCCAAATAAAGTACACTATGGGAGGAGAGTCCTGTTAATAGGGAAAGCTAATCAATAGAGTTGCCCTTTTTACACGATTTGACCGTGTGTTGTGTCTAATGGATAAGTAAATCAGAGTATTCACCTCTTTTCCTAAGATCTTACCCAGCGGTTTGCTAGAAACGCAGTATGAACAATATTATATTGAAGCTAGGAAAACTCACTTCCAAGCTCATTTAGTGGTGTAAAATATGTACTAATGGTCGCCAGTCTATCCAGGAATTATTTCATGAACAGTGAAGTATTGGAAAAGCAGTAGTATGAATTTTGCCTACTTTCTTGCTACTGTTTAATTTGGTTCTTCAAATATATATTACTGCACTTAAACAAACATTACGTTTTTAAAGAGAAAAAGCCCAGCAGATAACTTCAAGGTAGCTAAAAAGAAATTGGCCAATGGGAACCTTTAGAAAAGCACTTCCCATAATAAACAAACTTAAATAGTAAAATACTTAGATACTAAAGCACGCACGTTTTATACTCATCTTTTCACTTCAAGAAAACCTCTTTCTGTCTGGAATTTACTTTCAAAAGCTATTATTCTTTGAACTAACTCTGTATAATCATTTGCCGGCCGAAGTGGCCGTGCGGTTAAAGGCGCTGCAGTCTGGAACCGCAAGACCGCTACGGTCGCAGGTTCGAATCCTGCCTCGGGCATGGATGTTTGTGATGTCCTTAGGTTAGTTAGGTTTAACTAGTTCTAAGTTCTCGGGCACTAATGACCTCAGCAGTTGAGTCCCATAGTGCTCAGAGCCATTTGAACCATATTGTATAATCATTTAACGGATTCTAGTAACTGGGCTTCACTCTGACTGAATTTTATGTAAGCAGACTTTTACTATAACACTTTGCAATAGTTAAGAAAATGTCCCCATTATTTACACAAAAACAATTTAAATTGTACCTCTTTGTATTAACTTTGCACTTCATAGGTCTGTAAAACAGGATACTAGGATTAATCGAATACCGGGAAGGAGCCTATATAGATGTATGATTAGGATGAAATAAAATGGTGAACCAGGTTGTTTAAAGTTCAAGAATGATTATTAAAAAACAGTTTAATTTAATGGTTCACGCTGAACAAAAGTAAAATACAAATAAATCTCATCTGGTGGCTGTACGCTTGGGTTTGGTGAACAGTTACGACAGCTACACTACCCACAGTACGTTCTGCAAGTATCTTGCTGTATGGGCTCAATTTCTCTTCTTGGCGTCGTTCAGTTTTACCTACAGTAGCCCGACGACTCGCAGATGTGCCGTAAGCCGTTTGCAGTCTTCATCAGAGACATTTCGGTGCAAATTTGCAGGCAAAGCTTATCCTGCTTCACAAAGATGTTGCCTCAATCACTGCTCCCTTCAGACTGAGTGACTTATTTCCCCCGCTCGCTCTAGGTAGCACGCCAATTCGACCTTGCCAGCTTTTCCATTCCCCAGAGCCACTTTCGTTTCAAACGAAAGCTAACTGGCATTTACATAACATCTATTTCTTACATTGTTCCCACGCGTGACCATTTCTTAAATTGTCAAATTTACGACAACATGAACAATTTATACACGAAAATATTTTTAAATACAAAATGTCATCAGAAAGTTATTTAACATAATAAACAATTTACATAGTATTTTACGTACGTTACTCACATACAATGCAAAGAATTTCAAACTCCAGTATAGCACACTTTACATTTACAGAAAATATAGTACCAATATGAGAAAATTTTAAAGCAAAACAAATTATGAAAAGTATTGTATATGCCCCTATTTTAATTATGTGTCCCTACAGATAAGCATGATTGAAATACCCAAAACTAATAGGTGGCATTGGTTCATTTACACTAAAGTAAAGCATTGTCCTCCTGAACAGACACTACACACTTATGTCTGTTACAAGTTACATCATAAAAACACACTTTACACACAAACGTATTAACATTAATAATACAAAATTACTACACTTTAATAGAACAATTTTCTGCCTCCAGTATGGATATGATGGCAGTCATTCTTGGTGCCTGTGAACCAATAGCATACGCTTCTCTTTTGGCTGCCTCTTTCTGAGATCAAAAGCAGTCCATTTTACATTTTCTTTAAGAACACTTAGTGTATTCTTCCTTGTAGGCCATTCGTTTGTTATGCCCCTTAGGCTGCGATATTTCACTTAATAGTCCTCTAAGTGACACATTTGTTTCAATTTTCCATCATTGCACATTTATACAAAAGTATCTCAGGACGTGAAACTTGATAGATACTAATATGGTTAAAATAAAATTTATACATTATACAGGCATTGTATGATAATAATAGTTACAAATTTTTACACATTTTGCCTATATACTTCTTTAGGTCAACAATGATTCTAGTTCCTAGTGGGTTTCTGGTCTTTGGATAAACCAGAGAGTATTCCTTGAATTTCAAAAGGACTGTATTAAACGTATTTAAATTTTGAAATCTCGTAATTTACCTCACTAGATTTTTCGCGAGCTTTAACAAGTACCAGTTCACCAATGTTATATTTTGAAAATTTTACATTTCCATCGCGTCTTTTGGCTCTTGCTTCTGCTTTTCGTCTACTTAGTTCTCTCACTATGTCGTTATTCTTTACCAAATCTGTTTCTTTACTGGGTAGGTATTCTAACATCGCTTCCATTAAACTTTTAGTTTTGAGGCCTAACGTAATTTCTTCAGGTGTGAAACCAGTGGTTTTGTGTTGTAATGAATTCATGATTACTTCAAACTTTGGTATAAATTTGTCCCACGTTCTATGGTTCTGGTAACAGTATGTCCTGCATAGTCTTCCTAATTCTCTCGTATAGCGCACTACTGGATTATTAGATCGATGGTAGGCTGAAATGTGTGTAATTTATATTCCGTTTTGCTCCATTACTTCTAACCATAATTTTGTAATAAATTGCGGACTATTGTCAGATAGTACTCCACGTAGTATTCCTATGTCATTAAAGTATTCCAGCATTTTATGGAAAACTACTTTAGCTGTGGTTTTCCTGACTGGATACACTTCAATAAATTTTGAAAATACACCTAAAATAACTAGAATGTAGGTGAAATTTCCAGATGTTTTAGGTAGGGGCCCATATAGGTCCACAGACAGTTGCTGTAAGTTATCTAGTGTATTGAGACTCTGCATAGCTCCTATGTTAGTATTGTTGGCCACTTTACCTCTTTGACAAACATAGCATGTCTTTAAATGTTCTGTAACCGTTTTCAAAGCATTACTCCCAATTTCGAAAATGCTTTCAATTTTCTCATGGCGCTTTTTCGCCCCACAAAGTCCATATGCCAAATGAAAGTAATCAATTAATTCTGTTTCAAACTGGGATGGCCAACAAACTTGCCGATCTGCACTATTTTTCCACTTTCTATTAAACAGTGCACCTTTAAATATTTTGTAAAATATCGGTATCTGTGGGCAATCGTTACCGTCAAATCTGATCTTTACTGATTTCCACACTTCATCTTCGTTTTGGAATCTCCTATTTTTACACATTTGGCTATTCTTTTACTACCAGTTACCTCTTTTAAGTATAACATTTTAAAAGTTCCATCCTCATTGTTTTGTTTTTCCCATAATAATTCTTGGTCTATCATCATCTTCCCATGAAATGGTATTCATCTCTTTACGTTCTAAGTCGGGTGGTTCTTTCTTGTTTCCGACTGCAAAATCCTTTACGATCTTGGAGGAATCTTGGAAGAATTTGATGATAACAGATTTATTACGGTGGATGAGCTGAGTCACGGTTAGGGATGGAGAGTACTTCTTAATTTCGAGAAATACAGCACTGTATTAAAATAATTTAGTACTTGGTTGCAGTGAAGGTGAGAAGTACATTGTACTGGATTTGAGAAGTAGAAAGTGTAGCATCCATATTTTTGGTACTTTATATCCTACTTTGTTGCTTCTTTGAAAGTTTAGTCAGGGTGATGTCAGTATTTAGCAATTTAATTGGTGTTTAGGTATGTAAGGATTGGAGATGGCTGTGGAACAGTAGCAGGAGCTGTAAGCCAAGCGAACCCTTGTGAAGAGCAGAAACGGCACGCACTGGCAGCCATTTTAAGGCAAATTAAGAGCTGAAACGGCTGACTGTTGTTTGTGTGTGGATGCCGACAGTGAAGGCGCAGGCGTGGCAGTGGTGGACCTTCTATTCTATCTTCTTAGGAGGCTGTGGTACTCGAAAGAATGAGAATGTGGGGGGGGGGGGGGGGGCAGAACATGTGAGTTAAAGATCAAGACCCCACAGAGAGGACTTAGAAAGTAGGTGGGTATAAATTTGTTCTTAGAGGAATGCTGGTATAAAGCTAGAACATTTATTAGTCTCAGTTTTTCAGAATAAAGCGATACTCGTATAAAATTGCCGTCTCTCAGCAATCCCTACGTCGCTGTCTGAGTCTGAGTGCCCATCGCGCCGAGACATCTTTAGCAAAGCGTGATAAACCTCCGTTCGTTTTGGAGTGTCGTGCTCGACGAACGACATGCATGGCGAGATAAGCTGCGATGTCGACTCCACGCGATTTGTGGCGGCTCTCAGTGGCTAACCCAATCTGGTAAGAGATGTATAGACCGAAATCCAGCCATCCAATCAGACGAAGCATGCCTAGCTCATCGAAGAAATGCGCAAGTACGTGTTTGTTTATTCGCCACTGGTGATGTTTGCAACACATTTAATGGCAAACAAGCCCAGTGCGTGCTATATCAATCAGCTGTCATCTTAGATCGAAGCAGCCATATCGTATTACCCTTGGAAAACTTCTAATATATCTTCAGTACGATACTAGGTCGTATCATACACACATCGTCCATCGTGAAAGCTCACAGAATGCTTGTTCTTTGCCACCAAAGTGGTGATGTCATTCTGACACTTCTTTCATACGTATTGATGTGTATTAGAGAGTTGTATGTTACTGATATTCTTCCATGCCGTTACAGTAGTCATACTACCATACTATCATACTATCGTTTCTCCCATCACTGCTACCGAGCGAGGTGGCGAAGTCAGCACATTGGACTCACATTCGGGAGCACGAGTGATCAAATCCCCATCCGGTCATCCATATTTAGGTTTAACGTGATTTCCCTAAATCGTTTAAGGCAAATGACGGGATGGTTCCTTTGAAAAGGCACGGTGTACTTCCTTCCCTATCCTTCCCTAATCCAAGCTTGTGCTCCATCACTAACGACGTTGTCGACCGGACGTTGAACTTTAATCTTCCTTTCCTTTTCACACCACTGCTCTAATCGTATTGTCTTCTGCATAGCGATGGATTTATATGTTGTTGTTGTTGTGGTCTTCAGTCCTGAGACTGGTTTGATGCAGCTCTCCATGCTACTCTATCCTGTGCAAGCTTCTTCATCTCCCAGTACCTACTGCAACCTACATCCTTCTGAATCTGCTTAGTGTATTCATCTCTTGGTCTCCCCCTACGATTTTTACCCTCCACGCTGCCCTCCAATACTAAATTGGTGATCCCTTGATGCCTCAGAACATGTCCTACCAACCGATCCCTTCTTCTGGTCAAGTTGTGCCACAAACTTCTCTTCTCCCCAATCCTATTCAATACTTCCTCATTAGTTATGTGATCTACCCATCTAATCTTCAGCATTCTTCTGTAGCACCACATTTCGAAAGCTTCTATTCTCTTCTTGTCCAAACTATTTATCGTCCATGTTTCACTTCCATACATGGCAACACTCCATACGAATACTTTCAGAAATGACTTCCTGACACCTAAATCAATACTGGATGTTAACAAATTTCTCTTCTTCAGAAACGCTTTCCTTGCCATTGCCAGCCTACATTTTATATCCTCTCTACTTCGACCATCATCAGTTATTTTGCTCCCCAAATAGCAAAACTCCTTTACTACTTTAAGTGCCTCATTTCCTAATCTAATTCCTTCAGCATCACCCGACTTAATTAGACTACATTCCATTATCCTTGTTTTGCTTTTGTTGATGTTCATCTTATATCCTCCTTTCAAGACACTGTCCATTCCATTCAACTGCTCTTCCAAGTCCTTTGCTGTCTCTGACAGAATTACAATGTCATCGGCGAACCTCAAAGTTCTTATTTCTTTTCCATGAATTTTAATACCTACTCCGAATTTTTCTTTTGTTTCCTTTACTGCTTGCTCAATATACAGATTGAACAACATCGGGGACAGGCTACAACCCTGTCTTACTCCCTTCCCAACCACTGCTTCCCTTTCATGTCCCTCGACTCTTATAACTGCCATCTGGTTTCTGTACAAATTGTAAATAGCCTTTCGCTCCCTATATTTTACCCCTGCCACCTTTAGAATTTGAAAGAGAGTATTCCAGTCAACATTGTCAAAAGCTTTCTCTAAGTCTACAAATGCTAGAAACGTAGGTTTGCCTTTCCTTAATCTTTCTTCTAAGATAAGTCGTAAGGTCAGTATTGCCTCACGTGTTCCAGTGTTTCTACGGAATCCAAACTGATCTTCCCCGAGGTTGGCGTCTACTAGTTTTTCCATTCGTCTGTAAAGAATTCGCGTTAGTATTTTGCAGCTGTGACTTATTAAGCTGATAGTTCGGTAATTTTCACATCTGTCAACACCTGCTGTCTTTGGGATTGGAATTATTATATTCTTCTTGAAGTCTGAGGGTATTTCGCCTGTTTCATACATCTTGCTCACCAGATGGTAGAGTTTCGTCAGGACTGGCTCTCCCACGGCCGTCAGTAGTTCCAATGGAATATTGTCTACTCCGGGGGCCTTGTTTCGACTCAGGTCTTTCAGTGCTCTGTCAAATTCTTCACGCAGTATCGTATCTCCCATTTCATCTTCATCTACATCCTCTTCCATTTCCATAATATTGTCCTCAAGTACATCGCCCTTGTATAGACCCTCTATATACTCCTTCCACCTTTCTGCTTTCCCTTCTTTGCTTAGAACTGGGTTTCCATCTGAGCTCTTGATATTCATACAAGTGGTTCTCTTATCTCCAAAGGTCTCTTTAATTTTCCTGTAGGCGGTATCTATCTTACCCCTAGTGAGATAGGCCTCTACATCCTTACATTTGTCCTCTAGCCATCCCTGCTTAGCCATTTTGCACTTCCTGTCGATCTCATTTTTATATACACGGCATGAATGATATTCGATAGCGACATTTCGAAAGATAACCAGTTCATTTGCGATATTGTATTGATACAGGAATAAAATACACAAGGATAAACATCAAGTTGTACCATTTCGTGAGGTAGGATGATTTATTCGCATATCTAAAATGGCTATAATTATGTTAACGAGTTCGTCTATTACTCACTGGTAGAGGAGTTTCGTAACTGTGAGTGACAATATAATCAGCGAGTGTTCTACTGTCTTTAATTCTCTTGTTACTTGGTTTTCGGCTCTCAAGACCATCGATAGTTATTTCCTAACCATTGCTTTCAAGCCAACAAGTCGCTACGTATATTCGTAGTTTGTGTTTTCATTCATGGCGATAATTGTTTATGCCATTTAAAAATTTTATTCTATACCAAATCTATAATGAAGCAAATTTTTAAAGCTTTATTAACATTGACGTGGCTAATCTGCAGGCAGTTTACTTCAAGCGCCTATAGCCTTGAACATAAATATTCTAGTACTAAGCATTCTCATCTATGTAAGCGTCTATAGAAACTATTATTACTTCCTTGTCACTTACGTTCGATGAACTTTAACTTATAGCTGCGTGTTACGGTACTGTTACGGTATCAGGGCTGCAGACAGAAACAAAAGTTAATTATATAACACTGATCACCCTTAGTACGTGACAGATGCGCTTAACGCCTCAGACCTTACTAGGTGACACATTACAGGAATAGGATGATACTTATGGTGTGAATATAACGTGTACTACTGAATAACAGTTGTTTTCATAGGCGGGGCCAATGAAGATGATGAAATAGTGAAGACGGATCATTCTTCGCATCTTTGTACAAATAACGCAGTTCTGCAGCTTACAATCAACAAGAAAAAAAGACAATAAATCATAAGTAAAACACTTAAATAGTCTCTACTCGGTGTTAGCTCCATGTTTCTCAAAATAATTGAAATCTTTACAGAGACAATCTTCTAGGTTTTCAACAAACATTTAGAAGTGTTTATTCCAAAACAAGATCTTCTGAAGCAGATTCCTCAGGCAAGTGGTAGAGGTCATAGTACATGTGCCACAGAGAGAGTTTTCGTTGGTTGAGGGTCGAGAATAACAAGGTGCAAAAGTAAACTCCTCTTATGTTTCGCCGGTCGCTGTGGCGGAGCAGTTCTAGGCGTTTCAGTCTGGAACCGCGCTGCTGCTACGGTCGCAGGTTCGAATCTTGCCTCGGGCATGGATGTGTGTGATGTCCTTAGGTTAGTTAGGTTTAAGTAGTCCTAAGTCTAGGGGACTGATGACCTCAGATGTTAAGTCCCATAGTGCTTAGAGCCATTTGAACCATCTTACATTTCGTCGATGACGAAGATAAAATGGTGTATTCCTCATCGATACTGGCTTTATTACTTGATTAATAGAAAATTTAATTTGTTTCATTCCAGCCGGTATCATGTTGGAACTGAGAAGAGACAGAACTAAATTTCTACACAGGATTCAGGATCATAAATGTTTCCGTATTCACATCCAATACGAGCGTCAGTTAATTGGAAAATATGTCTCGCAGCCTTCATTCGTACTCTGTGAATAACAACGCTTCGTTAACTCACTTTTCCTATGAATGACTTGATTTTAGATACACTGTATCACAATTAGCATTGCTCGTTTTCGTCAACTGCAGCGAACCTGCTACTGACTTCAGACGCCTTGATCTGTTAGCAACATGTCTTTTATATAGGCCTCAACGGCTACTAGAACTCACCTTGAACATGATATTCCATCCTACTTAAGTTTCCTTCAAATGTACTATTTATAGCAAATTGCACATTTCAGACTACTTAACAGGAACGTTGATGATCATTAGGTGCAAAAACTACCCTCTACTCTCACCAAAGCTCGCGTTTGTAAAAACAGGTAAATGGAACCTTTATGTGCTTACTTCACACTTCCATTTATTTTAACATGTTAACCGCACTTTGTTTTACTGAATACATAGTTTTCTGCTACAGTCGTATGTACGAAACGAGTACCTAAACCCACCTATTTTCCGCTATTCTCCTTCATTGTAACATGATTAGACCATCACTTCCATTTTCTAGTAGATTACCGAAGCCTGAATGCATATACTACGTAATGGGCATTTACGGTTTTTGTATACTGACTGAAGACACTTCGTTTTCTGCTCTCAGTCCCCAGTTCGCTTTGGTTTACTTTACTGAATTTGGCGTTCTACGGCAGAACCACGAAAAAGGTTTTCAACACTGGAACTGTGTAACTCAAACGTATCTTACAGTTTTAAAGTAGTAATGGAGAGGAAGTCCTTGGAATATCGGATGCACAAAATTTATTATAGCACGCTGTTGTTGGAAGAAAATTACTACATGGGTTGCGAGTCCATATATGACAAATGATTGAGACGTTTGTTTAGAATATGAGAATTTTAATTTCCTGTAGCGTCATGGAGCTCAACTGTTCCGACAATAAGCTGTAAAATGGGCGTAATGACTCAAACATGTCGCGCGTAGTAGAACAAAGCAGCTGAGTTGGGATAATTTACTTGTTTTTTAAACACTAGAAATTTGCGTTAAGTTTCACGTGCGTAGGTATTTCGCGCGAATCCTGCCTCGGGCATGGATGTGTGTGATGTCCTTAGGTTAGTTAGGTTTAAGTAGTTCTAAGTTCTAGGGGACTTATGACCACAGCAGTTGAGTCCCAAAGTGCTCAGAGCCATTTGAACCATTTATTTCGCGCGAAAACGTAAGTAAAAAGTATTTAATTGGCACTTTTATGTCACCTGCCCACCGGCCATAATGCGGTGGAGAATTGTTCGCGAAAGGAAAATACTCACTTTCGAGTTCTAGTCAAGCTTACAGTTTTAATCTGTGAGGAAGTGTCACTACTTCGTACACCCCCTTGCACCCTGTTTCATTAAAAGCATTGAAGAGGAACGGATAGTCCTTATGAAGTATTAATGAAGAGTTATTAACTCAGAAGTAATGACCATTGTCGTGAAGACCTTTATTTCACAATGGGACTATGCAGAAACCACTTTTTTAGGAAGCGTTTAGGCTACTTACTACGTTAGCCATTCACAATGTCCTCTTTCGGGCCACAGTTGCTATTTGAAACTTTAGGAGTGATGATTAGGTGAAGCCCCCAGGAACACGGTACTTACTATTTCATAAGTATGTGGGCGGCATAATCATAGAGAAGGATTGTCGAACAACCGACATACAGAAATGATTCTCTCCCCTCCTCCGTATCCCCAAGTTCGTTCGTCCACCCTCGTGGACGACATTCGTCGAAATGTCTGGTATTGGAGGAATACTCTTTCTTTAAAAAAAGAAATGTTTTGAATGTATATGTAGTGTCTCAAGCTTTCCTTTTGTTGCTTTCCAAATTAAATACTTCAAATACAGCATTTTCGAGCTCGTTTCTCATGTTTTTATTTCTGGTCTAGGATTTGACGCTAAGCGAAAAATTATAGGGGTAGTTGTATCAGTGTGCAATGAAACACTGTGCTCTACACTAATAAGAACGAATGTCTGTTAAAGCATTGACTCTAATGCGAGAATTTTACACTATTTGTTTAGAATTGTTCGAACTGATTTGCTGAATTTGATCTAACAGACATATATCCGTACAAGGCAACTTCCTTAGGAGAAATATAAATATACTTTCTCATAAAATTGTGGGGCAAAATAACTTCCTGCAGATACTTTGGGAAGAATGACATACATTATCAATGGTTAATTGTCGGTGGTTTTACCAAGCATCGGTCCACACACAATACTTCACGTTTTTGCTCTACCTTCTACAGTCACTGTGGATAAAACTAACAGAACTGCGTATTATGGTAGAAATTAGCAAAGCTTTAATCATTTATGTAGTTGCGGTTTTTATCGTGGAGCTTGTTGGCAACTAGGTAGCTACACTTCGTTGATAGAATTGAAGAGCAGCGGAGTTAATTCACACGTCTTGTTTCATACGAGAAAGTATACGGAAAACTTATCGTATGCTCTCTGAGTGTGTCTCTGATTAGACATGGAGAAGAAGGCGGAGCGCAGTAAAAACTCGCTCAGCCTTGGGCCGAGTCCTCTCCAATCAGAGAGAAAGCTGCGCTGATCTTCGCAGGTGGGCGTGGCCGGGATCGCAGGCGAGGCGCCGCCAATCGTTGCCACTCAATTAGGGGAAGCGCCTTGGCACATAATATTTATGTTCGCCGCTAAACTTGCGGATCACACCAGATTATCAACTCCAGCGGCTGCGCCAAGAGGGTTCTTCAGTTTTGATACTCGACACGATATCGACAGCCACGCTATATTCCAAAGCACACATCACTTTCTGGCTTCGGTTTCGCAACATGCAGAAGCGTCTTTCTATCGAAACCGTTCGTGTACTTCCAATTAACATGGCATTAATCAAAAAGTCTTATTCGTGCATTCACCCCTTCCTGAGTCTACAAAACGAGTTACAGGTTTCGTGTTTTCTCTTTTTAATCCAACACACGTGATTCTAATCGTTTGAACATAAATTATGTCCTCCTACGCTCCAGGGAACTCTGTCTGCTCGAATTATAATTGCATAAAATTTTATCAGTCAACTGAGCTCATCTGTTGGTGCCTTAGCACGTCACTTCCGCACCGTGTCTCTTGCGAGTGATGGGAAACAAATCCTCAACGAATCCTATCGATACTTCCTCTTTAAAGCTGGCCATTGTACGCTCAGTGTCTAAGTTTTAGTCAAATCAAAGAAGTCATGCAGGTGTTACAGTAAAGTTCAGTCACGACGTATTCGTTCTCAGACATTATATTAATATCAGAATTCTTCGAGAACACATTTAAAGCTGCCTTGTATTAATGTTTCGAGGCGATATTCTGTTTACAAGTTTCCAAATTTTTCTTATTACAATAAGAGCAGATTGTCACTGTAGTTGATAATGAAAACTACATATCGAAAAACATCCTCATTGCTGATAACTTAAGTAAATAGATAAATGAGAACGCAGTTTTCTCAAGTAATATCTCGACCACGCATTCGGCGGGACCCTGTGCCTAAATTTAATCCTACCATTCTATCAGTGTCCAAGACTGCCCTATCTTTTATTGCTCATATCATGCTCTACCTAAGCATACAAAAGTTTTTAGGGTTTGTAGGGGGGGGGGGGGGGGGCGCTAGACCTGGAGGAATAGAGTATTGTTAATTGGTTGGAAGACGAGCAGCGAGTTCTAAGCTGCTATAAGAAAGTTCCACTGCCGACCCTGTTAAAAACCTGCGTAATACCGGTGAGGGGGAGGGGGTGGCCTACCCTTTGCCTCCTGGGTCTGGGTGCCCTTGGCTCTACCTCCCATTCTATCAACAGGCACGTTTATCTACTGTCATTACAGCATTCTTAACCCTACGTGAAATTTAAAATTTACAGAGTAATTTTAAAATACTGAATATGGTTAAAATGAAGGGTTAAAGATCTGTTATTTGATATGGTGATGTTGACCATGTGATGCCTGTCCGCAGCATGTGAATGAACAGCTGCTGCTCCTGTTATGCGTTGCATTACGACTCTGAGTTGGGGTGTGGAATGAGAGTCGCATACTTGAAAGGGAGAAATACGTGTATAATTAATAGGAAGGGTAAATTTTTGTAAGGAGGTGAATAGAAGGAGATATGTGCTGATGGAAACGCGGCAGCAGCACTGGTTGGTTGATGGCTCAAGAGTGTGAATGTGCACATCAGGTTTCTGGGATGTGTAAGATCTTTTGGGAGCTGAAAGGTTGGACGGCTTGTGTGACAGGCGGCCTGGCCCATTGAAACGTTGTGCTTTGTGGCTGCTGGGATTTCTTTCTGAAACGCCTGCACATCTGCTGCTGAACGGTGATCCGAAATTAAACTGCGAAGTAAAAGTAAAAGCAAATGGATTTTTAAGCCTCGCTTGTTTCAGTTTTAATGTTTATTGTTCTGTAGTATGAAGCGACTTCGCCATCTACGGTGCAGTGACGTTTTCCTGTCAAATAGGACGAAACACACAAAGAAGACTTGATGTCTTGATTACTGTGACTGGCCTACATTGGCCAAAATTCTTAACCAATTACTTTAGAATAATTATTTCGGGTCATCTGCGAACGAGCTCTGAGCACGTAGTTACAGATGGAGGCAAAGTGAAAACAAAAAGTTTTATGCCGCTTTCTAAAGAGACTATATATTGATAAAAATAATAATCCGGAGGATTTCGCCATTTTATCGTAGTAAGCGTATTGGTATGCAATATAATGACACGCCCCACTAGATGGTACCGACAAACTTTGAGGAGTTGTAGAGAGTGCCTTCAGGAACAAATTGGGATAGGAACAGTGGACACGGGTTACGGGCCACGGCTCACTGCAACATCATCCAACGACGCTAAAGAGTGTCAAAATTATAGGGACCAACACTTGTTGCGAGACCAACCCTTCGTTATGAAAGGTGTTTCTGTGGAGGCCATCTACAACATCTAACATTCTCATTCCTGTGCGGCCCATTGCGAAACGTTCTGCATGCTTTCCGTCAAGCATACGAACTCAGGATTTCTGTGAAAGGGATGGACCTGGGTTCGTACCGTAACTAACATTCCAGGTCTGAGAGTAGAAGACAGAACCTCCATCAAGACGCTTCGTAATACTGATTACACAATCCTTCTTCGTACCATTTCTCTGCGTCCAAATCTGTGAGATTTTGAAGAAGACACACATCACGTCTCCGAGCGCTGGTCATCTTCTTTATTGTTACCAATGTAGATTTTAATTTATTCTAATCAAAATCAAATCTGAGGGGCGACAGCAGCCGTGGAATTCTCAGGAGAGGAAAAGTTATGCGCGTAAGTGCTCATAAATTTAGGGGAAACCAGTGAGTAGAAAAGAATCACTGAGGCATCACAGGAGGCGAACATAGATAGCCTAATGATTAAGGCGACTGTTGATGAAAAGTGGTCTATTTTATTTTGAGTCCTAGTGGTCTCACGCACGCATTCTCATGCATTTTAGACATTTCTGTTTCAGTTATGGCATAGTCTCTAATTTCATTTCCATTTATTCGATCTGGATAGAATACATGGTGTCAAAAATAAGTATTCCATATTTTTAGAGGTGGGACTATGGACCTCGACAAGAAAAATTCTAGTGAACATCTGCTCTAAGACTCATATCTTTAGCGCTGTGAGCTTTTATTCGTCTTCGCTGCTGTAAAGTACATCTCTTCTCCCGAACAGATGCTCATAGCTTTTAAGGTATGCATCCCCATGTTTATTTTTTTTTGTCCCTAATGTCAGCTCTCAAAACATGGAATACTTTTTTAAAACTCCGTATAAAGGATCAGTATTAAAAAAGGTACCTTAAATCTTGAAAAGTTTCCTTGCTTTCGGCAATACACTCATGGCTTTAGTTATGCAAATTCAAACAATTAATACGTAATTAAATTGCAGGTCACGTACTTATCTCTACTGTAACACTCTGCTAAAATGTTTTTCTTCCATTTTCCTAATACAAAACATGGTGGTCCGACTAAGAAAGACTGACATGTCAGAAGGCCTACCGCAAATTTTTAGTAAAGTTACAATGCTCTTACGTTTATGTTATGGAAGTTCGAAACTTCCTAGAAAATTTGAGCTGTGTTACGCAGCGTTGTCAACACTTTTGTTTTTCTATCGTAGAAGAGCAGAGACTTTGGAACGAGATCCATCTGGCTTAAAATTTTAATTTCTCGCGATCTACATCTACATCTACATTTATACTCCGCAAGCCACCCAACGGTGTGTGGCGGAGGGCACTTTACGTGCCACTGTCATTACCTCCCTTTCCTGTTCCAGTCGCGTATGGTTCGCGGGAAGAACGACTGTCTGAAAGCCTCCGTGCGCGCTCTAATCTCTCTAATTTTACATTCGTGATCTGCTCGGGAGGTATAAGTAGGGGGAAGCAATATATTCGATACCTCATCCAGAAACGCACCCTCTCGAAACCTGGCGAGCAATCTACACCGCGATGCAGAGCGCCTCTCTTGCAGAGTCTGCCACTTGAGTTTATTAAACATCTCCGTAACGCTATCACGGTTACCAAATAACCCTGTGACGAAACGCGCCGCTCTTCTTTGGATCTTCTCTATCTCCTCCGTCAAACCGATCTGGTACGGATCCCACACTGATGAGCAATACTCAAGTATAGGTCGAACGAGTGTTTTGTAAGCCACCTCCTTTGTTGATGGACCACATTTTCCAAGCACTCTGCCAATGAACCTCAACCTGGTACCCGCCTTACCAACAATTAATTTTATATGATCATTCCACTTCAAATCGCTCCGCACGCATACTCCCAGATATTTTACAGAAGTAACTGCTACCAGTGTTTGTTCCGCTATCATATAATCATACGAAACGCGCCGCTCTTCTTTGGATCTTCTCTATCTCCTCCGTCAAACCGATCTACATTGGTTTAATTTTACTCGACAATTTAATGAAGAGTACAAGAATTAACTCCCGACTACAAAAGTGTTGGTGACGGCCAGCCCTGTGTTACTCGCTATCACTTGAAGGGGTATGTGCCCTACATACAGCTGGATGGGTCAGGCACACTACTGCTGCGATTGGGCGTCAGGTCATGTAGTCTCAGTGTCACTGTTGAAATGTTGTGTGTGCTAAGCAGCATTGTTTATTTAAAATAATCCTCACATTTCTTTACAGAGATGCAGTTCTATCATCTACCACTAGTTTTTTTCATTCATCCATTATTTAAATTTACCCATGAAAAGTGAGCTGAGTAGCAGGAGTTATATTGTCGCCCGTCAGACTTTGATTAGAATAAATTAAAATCTACATTGGTAACAATAAAGAAGATGACCAGCGCTCGGTGACGTGATGTGTGTCCTCTTCAAAATCTCACAGATTTGGACGCAGAGAAATGGTACGAAGAAGGATTGTGTAATCAGTATTACGAAGCGTCTAGGGAAGGTATGCAAGTGATAGATGGTGGGTGGAACTGCAGTTTCATAGGGAAAGAGTGACTTGGACTCTTCATTGAAAAAGTTAGAGTGGGTCATAATTCATACGATGGTTGGTTCTCGCGAATGATTTCATTAAATGGCAAGGGAAGGCGGTTGAAATTACTACGGGAATGGACATGCGTGTGTGCAGATATAAGGGAGGTGGCTCGAGCTGATACAGGCAGGCCAGCACACCAGTGTTCTGGACACAGTGGGCTGCGGGAGACACTGGGCTCGCAGTTGCTTGAGGATGTGTGGGAACTTTAGAAGCCGGTGCAGGAGACGGTAGAGGGAATGTAAACGAATACGGAAAGTCAGACGGAGTGTCAAGTATTTGGAGGACGGAGATCTACGCAACATTTCCGTATATGAGGGATGAAGGTTGGATTGGGACGTACAAGAACGTGCTGAAAAGTAATGCCTCCGAAGTTTTTATTTTGTTCCCAATATCGGTTTAGGTCTTACATGTCATACATGTTACTCGGCCGTCTTTCCTGCTCGCTGACGTACGTCTAAACCCTCTGCCACTAGAGGGCTCCAAATTGTAGCGTGTAGAATGTTAATGAGTAATGTAACTAACAGAGTGCTGTAATCGAATTTCGAATTGGAAGAGTTCCTCCACACATGAAACACACTCTCATCTTCAGCATGGCAACGCCAGACCCCACACAACCGCTGCCACATCTGCTACAATCCGACTCCTTGGCTTCACGGTTATCGCACATTCTCCATACAGTCCCGACTTGATAACATCCGATTTCCACCTATTTACAAAACTTAAGGAGCACCTTCGACGACTTCACTTTGATAGTAATGAAGCGGCGCTAGCAGAGGTGAGGTTGGGGCTCCATCATCATTGTCAAAAATTTAACAGTGATGGTCTCCGTTGGGAAAAATGTGTTCGTCGTCAGGATGATTATGTTGACAAATAAGTATTTAGACATGAAGAAAAAAGATTTCGACCGTTAACAACATCTTTTTTATTTAAAAAGCTTACTTTTCAGCACTCCCTCGTAAGGTTGTCGAGGAATTTAGTGGCCATTTTCGGGCGGTTAGCAGCTTTAGTAATTGCGCTTTTTTCTTTCTGACGGGTATTAGATGGGGATTCAAGGCTAACTTTCGATCGAGTGGTAGACCAACGTATTGCGCTTTTTTCTTTCTGACGGGTATTAGATGGGGATTCAAGGCTAACTTTCGATCGAGTGGTAGACCAACGTATTTCAGTGTTTTAATTAGGTGAACTGGAAGCGCTCTGGGGTTCGGGTAGCTTTTCGTATAATTATTGTCTGGGTTTTTGCAGGGTTGTCGGAAAGGTAGCACTGGTTACAACAAAAGGTGAATATATTTTTCAGAGACCATGTGCCGCTCGTGGTAGCCGCGCAGTCTAGGGCGTCTTTTCACGGTTCGCGCCCCCCCCCCTCCCCCTCCCGTCGGAGGTTCGAGTCCTCCCTCGGGCATGGGTGTGAGTGTTGTCCTTAGCGTAAGTTAGTTTAAGTTACACTAATTAGTGTGTAAGTCTAGGCACCGATTACCTCAGCAGTTGGATCCCATAGAACCTTACCATAAATTTCAACTTCAGATACCATGCACTTCGTGTAAGCGTGTTAAGTTTGTGAAAATCTGCCACATCCAGGAAAAAGATGCCTCAAATGTATCTAAGCTCAGGGAAGTTGTAGTATATCGGCACTCGTGAATAATACTGCACTGTAATGACGAACATTAAGCTCAATTCCTGTTCTTCGGTTAGAGTATAAAGCCCAGTGCTTTTATAGATATTGTTAGAGAGTAAGACTTGACTTAATCTGAGGCGTAGTGGGATGGTGAGATTGGTGATTATGAGATCTGAAACTTTCCAATTTTACTGTCGTGACCTCTTACTCGATGTAAAATTCGTTTGTGACAGTGTGACAGTTTCGTATTAGAAATATGTTAAGCTTCTAGGATATTATATATGTATGTAGTGCACGATGCGATTATCGTTCGAGTGAACGCTCGTGCCGTACGATGTAGAGATACTGTCAGTAAAGTCTGACCGAGGCAGCGGAAAGGCGGCGCTAGCGTTGGTGCACAGCAAACGGCGGCGCGCAAGATCAAAGCGCAGAGACTCAGCGTGTGTGTTTTCTGCTTGCAGAGAAGGACCCGTACCCAGTGGATGCTCTTCCCACGTGCAACCACGCGCTTTCCGTGTGTCAGCAAGAGCGCAAATGTATCAAACTGTTCGACGATTTCAAGTCCAACTGCAAAGTCCGGGATCAGAAATGCCGGATGGAAGACAGGTAAGTCTGCACTTGTTGCTCTTCTTGACATGCATGTTTTGCTTGTAAATTTTATGTTTGGTATTTCTCCACAACAAACGTCAGACAATAAAGTCCTTTAGGACTTTAGGTCTCAGTAGCAGAAAAGTCAAAATGCCATACTCAATTTGTAACAGCTCTTGCCTGATGGGCATCTTAATTTTATTTGCTCTGTTTTCTTTCAGCTAGATGATAAGCTACCAGTTGTTTTCCTTAGTGCAGATGGTACAATTTCCGAAATGGCACCATTATCGTCATAGCATGTAATTTTTTTTTTTTATTTTCCAATATATGTCAGTGTCGGACGTTGTGCCATTGTCCAGTTCCAGTTGAGGCGCATGAGGGTAGGCCACCAGCTGCCCAGCAACAGCATATGGCGGCCGAACATAAAACAGTTTAAAATCAGTAGCAAAATTGAGAACACTGCCCAGTGCGAGTCAACTGTAATAAAATAAATTGCCATAGCACCAGAAATTGTCAAACACTATTAACATCAGTATCAGCGAGCTAAGCACAAAGACCAATTACCTGTCTAATTTCAGTCCGTTGACTTCCGTGTTTGATTTTTTTTTTTTTTTGCGTTTTTGAATATCTTCAATCTCTATGTATACCTTAGCATGGTAATGACTGAACCTCGCTAAACTTTAATTTAGGAAAATCAAATTTGCTGGTTCCCTGGTGCTAGTTCATTGTACGCTACTACCAATTTATCTGTGTTGCCCAGATGATAGTTGCTCTTGTCTTCTTGAGGCTGGGTGTTGATGTTTCTTTTAGAAGGTACTGTGTAAACTTGACCGCATGTGCGAAGGAATTTATATACTCATGGTGTGGCAAGTGTTAACGTATCCCTAGCAAAAATGGTCAATAGAACTGGAAAGGAGAACCATGTTCAATCAGTGTGTTTCTCTCTATAATTCACTCAACATCCTGAAGCAACAACAGCTGCGGGTTTCACTAGCTATAGAGTATTTCCTTCGTCAGAACACATTATCCGTACCACCTGGGCGTCAAAGTCGTGTTCTGTTCCTTCCGACGATTCACAGAAGAGGTGAAAATAACAAGGTTTGCTCGTGTTGTTTGGGCAAAGTTCACAATCTGTCGCACTGTTCCCAGAAATGAACGTGTTTTCCTAGTTTTCAACTCAGAGACTTGGGTGAACATAAGCAGCATATACTTAGACTTACGTGAAGGGGTCCAGAATTGCAAAGCTCCACTAAACAGATCAGGGATGTATTTATTACACATTGAGGCAGTTACCACCAGCTGACTGTCTGAGGAATGCAAACCAAGCGACTCTTTGCCTGTTAAGGCATTAAGGATAAAACTCACTATAGAGGGCTCCGAATAAACGATAATATCGAAAGATTAGTGATTAACTGTAGAAGAATTCTTAAAACAATGCCTGAGCTGGAATAGCGTTGGAGGGAGGGGGCTTCTAACACTCGGAGCGGACTGCTGGCTAAAACCAAAACTGCAAGCAGTCGCTTCTTCCGATGAAAGGAAACCACCACCCTTCTGGCTAAAGACGGGCTAATCGGGTCCGTCCGACCGTCATGTCATCGTCAGCCAATGGCGTCATCTGGCTGCGGCGTGGATGGGAGCGGCGCTAACAGACTGCTTCCCTGGCCGTTGTCGGGTTAGCAGATCTGTTGTCGCTACTTCTGATTCAAGTAGCTCCTCAGCTGGTATCACGAGGCTTTGTGGATCCCGTTCCAGTTCTTCCACCATGGAAAAGTCCCCGAAAGCAACGGGAATCGAACCTGGGGCCCCCGCGTGGCACTCAGTAGCACTGACCACTTTCTTAAAATATTATTTATTTATTTTCCCCTTCCCTTCAGCCCTTCCTTGCGTTCTACAGAAATACAGCCTTAATAAGCTGTATTCAGAGGAGTAACACAATCAATAACTTTAGTTAATTATTATACGAACAGAAAAGTTCAACCCTACTTCTTGGTGTAAAGTAAATTAATTTTCCTTAGATTAATTGTAAGTCCTTGCAGTTGCACAGCAGTAGTTTTCTCTCCTTGCAGTAAACTAAAATGTCTTATCCTCATCAGTACTCGCTGTAGACGACCTTTTCGCGTAGATCAACGAAATATTTTTAACAATTACTCTACATTCACTTTCTTGCTTAAAAAAGAACAAAACACAGGCATATTAAATAACATATATATATATGTTTTTAATACTACTTTTTTCTCCTTTGAAGGGTCTTCACAAAACTATACACACTAATGATATATATTCTTTTATAAAACAACCATTTAGCAGTTTTTCAAATAATGTTGATAATATATTTCCAAAGTCTCTTTTTCATGTGTGGGAACAGCTCCGTTTTCCAATACTGTGTTTCCGTGTAGTCTTGAACTGTGTAGATGTCTCCATTTCTGTTTATGATGCAGTTGACATAATGTCGAAGCAAACACATCATGGTGTTTTTTATTTCTTGGTAGTATTCTGAGACAGGTCGGGGGAGTTGGTAAGTGTTGTAACTCGTTTCCAAGTTTCCTGTGAGAGACGCTAATCTCTTCCTGACCCACTCAATGGTAATTAACTGCTCGCAACAAGTAAACTTGTATCTCATACGTGTCTACTAGACCACATTTGAGACACTTGTCAGTTCACATAACAGAATACGGTTTGACTTCCCATTATTTATAAAAGTATTGATCAAAACTTTATACCAAGTTGAAACCACTTCTAATGAATGCATATTCAAGCCGATATTTTCCCACACTGTTGTCCATCCGACATTTGGGTGCTTTAGTTTCACTGGATTTCGCCTGTGCCTCTCTTTTTTCATTCATTAGTTAAGTCCTTCGTCGTTAAAACTGTTTTTTCGTACAATGCTGTCACCAAGGTAACTCCCTTCCAGGTAAAATTTTCTTATAACGTTCAATTTAAAATGAATTTTGCTTACGACGGCTGGTGGATTTATACTAGCGAGGGGGTGCGATGGTATTTGACTTCTTGTTAACAATCATGCTGGATCGGTTTACGTACAATTCGTTCGTCTTCCTGCTAATATCCGTTAATTCCAAGCCTCTGTCCTGTCTTGATTTTGTGATCGTGTTGTAATTTAGCTTGAACATATGGCCTCGTTAACCATACCTTCTGGGCAGTTGCATTACCTTTTTGGCTTGGATTTTGGAAATCTGTAACACCTGAAGCACATAATAGGCCTTGCAGTCAGCTGTTTTCTGTTATGGCACCTTCAGTTCTGTTCGTTCCGTACTTCTAAATCTTGGCTGCCATATATCATGATTCCGAAAGTTTTATTGTTGTACAGAATCTGCATCCTCGGTATAAGCATAGTTTGGAAGGCTCTGACGTTTAATATTTTACATTGCTCTTCGTTTATTTTTGCTTCAGAGGCTGCGCTGTATTTGTCAGTTTCAGATTTTAGCGTTTCTGCATCGCTCTCTTGATGACTGAGGACCGCGACACCATCTGCGTAGGCTCTTACCATAAGGTCCCCCCGCCCCCCTCTGTAATTGACCGGTTACTTTTTCATTCAGTCTCATGAGTAGTACAGCCAGTGACAGCTTAAAAAACGACACTGAAAGCAGACCGCTTTGTGGTACACTTACTCGTATCTGAATGACGTTTGTCATCTGGCCGTTGATGATGATCCTCGCCGTGGTTCCTGTTATCATATTCCGGATTACTTTTACACACCATTCTTCGAGTCCTGTCTGTTTCAGAACCTGTTCTAGAGAGTGGTAACTAAGACGCTCGAAAGCCTTACAGAAGACAACCAAAGGTAGAGTACAGCTCATGCTAGTTACTTTGCGGCACTCAGAAATTGGGGTCACGATAGATCTCCCCGAAAGGTGGGCTCAATGTGTTTTGATTATTTTTTCAAGGAGGGGAGTCATTCTGCTATTAGTGCTCTGGCAATCGTATTATAATCGGAATTCAAAAAGGTTAGTGGACGGAAGTTGTCTGGTTTCTTTAGCATTTAAACACTTTTGAACTCTGTGGGAACAGCGCCTCCTCTCACAATTTCGTTTAAAAATTCAGTAAAAGTTGCTCCAATGATATTTCAGAATCTAAGATAAAACGCTTTTGGCTGGCTGTCTGATCCGGGTGTTTTGTGTGGTGGAGAGTTGCTGTCCAACTCAAAATGACCCCTGCGTTAAAATCATATAAAAATGCACTATTTTCCTCATTAGTAACATTTCTATTAAAAACATGAACCACTTCTCCTATAGAAGCATTGTTTGTTTCAAAATGCTATTGAAGGTACCGGACAATGTCATTTTGGTTTTGGTTTTAAGTAGGCTGCCATTTCCACGCGTTCAACAAATGTGCGTCTATGGTTTAATTAGTGCATAGTTAAATGGTACATCGACGTCACTTCTTCTTCTACAAGATATTTGGGTTTTGATTTTATCTTGAGATCTTTCATTTGCATCCATTTGATGCTTACCAGTTTTACTTTTATCCGTTTTATTTCTTGAATGTGTATGTTTGTTCCACTGAATGTATCAATTAGCTCTCTCAGAACTGTTTAGTAGAACTCAAAGTTTTCAAAAAATGGTTCAAATGGCTCTGAGCACTATGGGACTTAACATCTATGGTCATCAGTCCCCTAGAACTTAGAACTACTTAAACCTAACTAACCTAAGGAAATCACACAACACCCACTCATCACGAGGCAGAGAAAATCCCTGACCGCGCCGGGAATCGAACCCGGGAACCCGGGCGCGGGAAGCGAGAACGCTACAGCACGACCACGAGCTGCGGACTTCAAAGTTTTCTTCGTGTCTTTTTTTACCCTCATAATAAATGAAACTTTACCTAAGTTTCCTTTTGGCTCAGCTGGTCCTCCACTCTGCTTTAGACGAATATTTATTGATTAAGCGCAGACAAGTACGGCAAGTGTCGCTTAGAACATCGACTAATTCACCGTCTGCAAGATGAGAAATGTTCACCACCAACTGAGATCTCTACCGCTTGGTAGACTAAGTTCACAGTCACTGAAAGAGCACAATGCTCAGGGAAAAAGAGAAATAAAGGACAAATGCAAGTAAGATTCGCGCTCTGAGGATTCATGTTCTTCGTCTTCTTCTTCTAGTGTTCAAAAACGAGATTGGTTTGCAGCAGAGCGCCATTCCTCTCTTCTGTCTGCCTTCCTCTTCCTTTCCACATATGAGTTACATCCAACGTCATTCATGATCTGTTGCATGCATGATGTCCTTGGTCGCCCCCGGCGATTCCTTCCCTCAGTAGCTTCTTCTGCTATTTTTCCAAGGATGTTGTTGTGTCGTAGGATGCGCCCTACAAGTTTATCTCTTCTTCAGGATTCTGCATAAACTTAATTATATACATATAGATGATAATGATAATAATAGTAATAATAATACTTTCGTGTGGTTCAGTAGTCTTTCTATGGGACGTCACTTCTGACACCTTCCCCAGATGTCGAATTGTGGAAAGCGACCTTCAGTTCAACCAGGAATCCGAGCCACGTCTTGTTCCTGTCGCTTGCTCTCGTCGTTAAAGACGTGGAAGCTATGTTGAAACGAAAACAGATAGGGTCGTGATCCGACTAAGACTCGATCCTGCGACCTTTTGGTTTCCACGCGCGCGTTTTCCTGCCTTTTTTCCGTAACAGTAATTTATTGGGCAGTCGACGTATACAGCTAACTTAAATTGAAATAAAAATAATAAACATGAGTATTACACAGTTTATTTATATGAAAACTGAATTAATTAGAAGAAGCACATCAGAAGTATGTGAATACATGTGCGAACAGGAAATAAGTTTTACGAAAATCAGTCAGTAATGGTCACAGTAAGCTTCGGGCTGATGGAGACAAGGTGAGCAGGGTCGAATCACGAGGTCTGGCCACGATGACTCCCACTCCCTCCCCCCCCCCCCCAACCATTTACTGAGCTGCTCCGACACAGGGCTCTTTTTAAGTTTTCCAAAAACAATACTAACAACCTACACCGAAGAATTAGAGGGAAAAAACAGATACGAGAAAACAAAAGTACAATGAGGCAAGCAGCTGCTGCTGGAACTATCAAACACCCTGTCTTTGAAAGGTAAGCTTCAGCATGTTGGCAAAGAGAGGTCGAAATCGGGGCAGTTACAAGAAGAACCAGTAAGCTGTAGTCGTAAACTGGCAAAAGCCAAATGATCATATCACCCTCACCAGTAAAGACAAAATGCACAAAGTGACCAACGAACCATATTATTGTATTAGTCTTTGTCTTCAGAAAAAAGAAGCAGGCAGCAGAATGATTCCAGTGGGACATGTAGCTTCAACAGACCAAGTGAAAAAGCCAGCCACTTCCTGAGCCAGGAACAGCTACGACTGTGTCGTTTTAATTGTGTAGACCGGTGTGTTCATCCCTTCCAGATGCTCAGGCAGAATTTCAGCTCCGTATAGTTATCACGTGATTTTTGAGAGCACCATAATTGAAGTTGTGTTTTTGTTGCGTGTTACGAAAATGGAACAGCGGAATTTAGAGCAATTTCATGCCATCAAGTTTTGTGTTAAACTTGGGGAATCCGCGAGTGTGACCTTTGAATAATTGAAAATGGTCTAGGGCAGATTCTTTATCACGAGTAAAAGTTTTTATGCGGCACAAATCATTTCTGAAAGGCCGAGAACACGTTGAAGATGTTGTGACAAAGGTGGTGTTCTGCAGATGTTAAGTGGCTCGTGCCTTACTTCTATGATCTTTTGTGTTACTTATACCTTATTTCAAAAGTTCTGCCTAGCTGACTGAAGTATCGAGCATCATAGCTGTTACATTGAAGTTGGAATGCCATATTTTTCGTACATGTCAGTGTGATCTTTCTTAGACATTTCTGTACAGAGTTATTGCTTTGGTATGCTATTTTTATTCCTTGTTTCTTGCGGATGTTCCGAATTCTGTGTGTCAGTTTGTTTTGTATGTGAGTCTGTGCCAGCTTGTCTGTTGAGTTTCTGTGTCGTCCCCTTGCTATGCAGTGACGGTGATGTTGATTTGTTTGTTCGTGGCTGATGTTGTGGGTCTTTGGATTTGTGTGGTGTTTTATTATTTTCATGTTTTTCTGGAATTTTTGTTCAGTTTTGCTACTAGGAACTCTTGGCATCCGTTATTTTTTGCAGCCTGAATATTTATGTCCAGCTTCTTACTATATTTATGTTTGTCAAGTAGTATTGTGTTTAATCTGTGGATCATATGTCTGAAGGTGGTATCTTTTTGGGCCTGTGAGGGGTTAGATGATTGATGTAACATTGTGACTGTCGTGATATTTTTCCTGTAAATAATGAATGAGTGTTGGCTATTTTTCTTTGTGATGGGAACATCTGGTAACTTCACTTCTTTTTTTGTCCTAGAATATTTTTATGAAAGTACAAAAATTACTCCGGAAAATTAAGGTTTTTCCAAACTTGAAAACATGTTCCATGCCCTTGTATCTAGAAACAATTATTCTATTGAAATCTGAAAGCACTGCAATCGTGAAAATCTTGTCAGTACTGCACTTCGTCGTCTCTCTATTACACTGTTACTCTACTACACACCAAAGTCAGTAAGTGAAAACAAGAGGAAGTTACACGAAAAAAGAGTTACAAGTCAGATACAGTTTGATACTGAAGATACTGGAAACAAAAATTTCCGTTTTCCAGAGGGGTAAAATTGTTTAGGCGTTAGCAAAAGTCATTTAATTTGGAAATATCTCATGTTTCGTGGTAAAAGACCTTCCGTTTCAGAGTACAAAATGGTGCACAACTATTGAAGTATGGCTTAATCGTTCATACGTTATATAACGAGTTTTAAAAGGATGTAGAATTTTACTTGCCACAACAAGCTACAGCTTAATAATTAACAATATATTCCAAATAGCTTTAATATTTTATACAGCACTTAAATATGTAAAACTCGAAATATTTAGTAATGCTGCACAAAACCCTACCTTACGTCTAACAACAAAAGCTTTAGAAAGTGGTGTAAACTGCCTGTGACGGTCTCTGGTGTTCATTCCTTCATATGAGTCTATAATCAGTAACTAGACGCAAGAACCGATCAAAAAACATCACGTTTTCCTCGGTATACTATTCTCTACGTACAACGCTCTCTACTACCTTGTAACACACAAAGGAAACTATATTTGTCAATCATAAATATCTTTGATGTTGATGCTACAGCTCATTACAAGACATACGGCCAAATATTGAAGATATTTATACAGTCATAAAGTAAATGCATAATGCGAAAAAGGTAGTCACATAAGATAATAAAGCAAAGACAAATGGAATGCAGTGAAAGAGGAGACTGACAAAACCAAGGATGAAAAGAAGAGGTACAGCAGCATTAAAAAGTTTAGCAAAACTTTTTGACAAGCATTTCGTTACTTTTGTGGAAGAGATGTGGTTGTCAGGCTCCGTAGATGCTACCATGGAATACGACAGACCAGTCACTACATAAAACTTCAGTAAAATGAATATGACCCCCACTACACCAACAGAAGTACTCTCCACCATAAAATCTTTAAAATCAAAATATTCTTGTGATTATGATAAAATATCACAAAGTTAACTGAAATGTGTTTAGTAACATTTGAAGCTATTTCCGGGATCAGTTATTTATCATTAAAAGATTTCCTGAATGGCTGAAATCTGTTCAAGTTAAGCATTTGCATAAGAAAGGAGACAAAAGAATACCGTTATATGTCCGTCCTATTTCGCTTTTGCCAGCGTTCTCGAAAATTTAGAAAAAGTATCTGAAAACAAATAACATATTGTCAAAGACACAGTTCGAATTTCTAAAAGGTTCAGATATTGAGAACGCTGTTTGCATGTACAGCAAGAAAGTATTTAATTCATTAGACAAAAAATTACAGGCTACTGCTGTATTTTGTTAACTGTTAAAAGTATTTGACTGCCTAAATCACAATACGCCATTAAGTAATTTATAATATTAGAACATAGCAGGAAATGCCACAAAAAGGTTCAGATCGTATATCTCTGACAGGAAACAAAAGGTGTCAATAGGAAAGACGCCTGGTTTAAGCTATCAGGCATCACTGAAATGGGAACTAATCACGTGGTGTGCACCATACGGTTCCATCTTAGGACCCTTGCTTTTGCTTATATCTCAATGACTTACTGTATGTAACAGTACCAGATGCTATGTTAACTTTGTTTGCAGATAATACAAACATTGAAATAAACAGCAAACCAAGTATAGTTTTAGAAATATCGGTTAATGAAACTTTCAGGAACATTAATAAATGATTCCTAGCCTACTATTCATCTCTAATCATTTACATAAAAGTACACTAAACGCAGTTAGGAACCTGTAAGATTTTTTCCCACAGTATTGTGCCTAAAATATGACGACAAGCAGATAAAAGAGGCAGACAGTGTCCAGTTCTTGGGTTTATGGCTTGACAATAAATTCAAGTGGGTGTAGCGTTCACAGAATTCCTGCAGCGCCTTAGCAAATCTTATTTTGTAATGTGGAAGTCATCAGACAAAGGTGATGTAAAAGTGGAATAGCTAGCATAACCTGCTGGCTGGCGACTCTCATGATTTATTAACAGGATAAGTCACGCAAGTTGCCGGCCAATTAACATACCACAGAAATATTATCACTTTCACAAACTAAACATCAGGTTTAAATAAACGAAGATATATATATTTTAACAATGACATGTGTTTCACACAAGTCAGATGATTTTTGACATCTGTAGCACTTGAAAATGCGTTACGCCTGAAATCTAGATCGTGTAATAAAGCATATTATACAGTCAAGTGGCGGTTATACCTTTCAGTAAGTATTGTACTACTGTGGCTCCGAATGAAGGAAAGGTCATCAACTTCTGATTTGTCGCTGTTCCATTTGTTGTGTGTTATTTTACTGTTCTCATTTGTTTTACTACACCTTACGTTCCATCATTGACGTCTCTAGTTTTTCATCAGAGGAATTTACCCTTCCGATTTACCGAATATCTTCTCTTCGCATTCTTCTCAGTTCGTGGCTGTCTCTTCCAGTCACTCCTCTTAGATCCGAGGGGATTTTAATTTGATCATCTCGAACTTTGGTCTTCTTGTTCATTGTATTTGGTTACAGCCTGATTTTGTTTCTGGTGAGATCGTGACCGAAGTCGCCTAAGTCTACCCTGCTTCTGACTTGCACATTCATAATTTCTCTGTGGTTCTTGTGTGTATTGCTACGTGGTCGATTTGGTATTTTCCTAAGGATTTGACCAGTGATCTTCTCATCTTGGATTTTTTGACATCTTTCTTGAAGTGCGTTGACATTACCCTCATTGTATCTCAGTAGCATTACTATTGTTATTATTATTGCTACGAAGAAGTAAGTTCGGAAGGTAGGAGATGAGTACCAGCGGAAATACTGTGACGATGGATCTTTAGTCGTGCAGGGGTAGCACAGTTGCCCTTTGTAATTAAAAAAATTTAGTGAATTATGTAACGATGAGTTTGAAGGGGTGTCATGTGAGGACCGCCCAGACCAAACTAAACAAATTGAAAAAAATGATAAAACGCGTGCCTGGAACTAGATAGGCTGCTGGAATGATCAAAAAAAAAAGCGTTGGTGGAGCACAGGCCCGCGAAAGGCAAAGGTCCCGAGTTCGAGTCTCGACCCGGCACACGTTTTAATCTGCCAGGAAGTTTCAAATCAACGCACATTCCGCTGCAGAGTGAAAATTTCATTCTGGAAACAAGTAAGCAGTTAATTTAATGTTGGGATTGGGTCTGGGCATCAGGCATTAGTGATATCTTTTGAAATATAAATTGTGTTTCACGCGCTTTAATTAACGGTGACAGTACTTGGGAATCATATCAGAATTAGCCAATGAAAACGTTGAAAATCGCCTGAATTTCTTGTCGTTCTCACTGTTGAGAGGAGCTTAGGAAAAAACTAGAAATTTCGAAATTACAATGCCTTGCGAAATACTTCCTCCTACAAATCTGCTTCTACATTCGAAGGCAACTACTCTGAAATGGAATGTAAGTTAATTATTTAATGCGTAAATATTTTCGTAATTTGTCTGTCATTAAGTGAGAAGTTGCCCTACATTCGTGGGGGCTTGTCTATGTGCTGCACTGACCGGACTTTGAGCTGAGTAACGGCTCTTCCGTGTCCTTGTCACGCATTTCCTCTTCCTTTTGAGGTACGTGTTCTGTACGTAGCATTCTGTTCTTTATCAAAAATCGTGTACCGAAGTTAATTGCTCGCGACACGGTCTGTGTTATCGTCGTGTATTCACTCGCAGTTTCGTTCGTCAGTTCCTTTTTCTCCCTGGGGGGCGGCAGCGAGTTTTCAAGCGCTTGGGTTGGGGGGGGGGGGGGGGGGGGTGCGCTCTCGCATATTCTGCGAAGGGCGTGGACAGAGGGACGGGCTGCGTGAATAATTTGATTACCGCCGCGGTCGCCAGGGCGCCGATGAAAAGGAGAGTTGCTCGTTTTAAATGATGCACGCGGACTGCGTGTTGTCTTCTTCATTCTGCTTCCGACCTGCTGACACACACGACCCGCTTAAGAACGTACTTCACACGGCTTTCTAGAGGCCTCACTGAAGCACTTTTTTCTCGTAGTGTCACTACTAAATTTGTAGTCCGCTCACAGTTCGACAAGTGAAATTTCTGTTAGTAAGGTACCTGTCGTGCCATAACTAAAGTACTGGTAATGTAAAGCATTTAACAACACGGAAAAAGCCGGTTACGACTGTCGAATTTGCAACATTTATGTCTCAGAAAGGTACATTGCCATAAGAGTTCTCCCTCAGTTCTTCAATTGGTAAATTGATTTGATGCCAGATTTTAGTTACAGAGCTCGTCACGTCCTGTGTTCTGAAATGGCGTTTAACATTTTTAGGTACATATTTGTGCAGCAAGGAATACGTTCTTTAATTCCTTGTAGGGTGTCCCGTGATTCCCCCTTTAAATCCTTCGTGTATGTACGGGGAACAGCCCGTTTTGTTAAGGCGTATTTCTGAGTTTGCTGCTCGAGATGTCTGCTCGAGAATTAAGTTCCAGCATCGAAAAACTACTTTGGCACCGAGGAGACTGATTATATATGATGTCACACCAAAAGTAGAGTGTTCGATGTACTGTTTAGACAGTAAGACAAGTATTTTAACGACTTCCTAATAGTTCTTAGTAAGCAACGTCGATTTGATACGTTAGATAATGATATCGTTCTCTGTCTAGTCCTTAAGGCAAATTTTGCTGACGAAAACGTCGGTGCACATCGCGGCTCAACAATGGCACTCACTTAAGCTGACTCGATGGATGTTTAACCAACCTTTATAAAATTGTAAGTTTTTCAGTGCGAAGCACCAGTTAGGACGCTACAATAGCCCACAGAGAAATTGTATGTAGCGCATTTTAGTATTAATTTAAACGTGACACCCGAAATAACCTTTAGACTACACACAACTGATCTGTACCCTGGAGAACCACTCGATTTAGCTGTAGTTATATGATGATTCATCAGACGTAATAACAATATTCCGAAAGAGACTGATAAGAGAGAAAAACAGTTAATATGGACACACGAAGACATGAGGCGAAAAAAAGAAAAGGAATTATCTGAATGAGACGAAAACTGGTGAACATGTACAGACAAACAACTGATTACAATTTTTGAAACATTGGGTGATTTATTCAAGAGAAAAAGCTTCACTAACTGAGTAACTCAATAATGCATTGGTCCACCTATGGCCCTTACGCAAGCAGTTATTCGGCTTAGAATTGATTGATAGGGTTGTTAGATGTCCTCCGGAGTGATATTGTGCAAATTCTGTCCAATTGGTGCGTTAGATCGCTGGTTGGAGTGCCCCTTCCATAATGCCCCAGACGTTCTCAATTGAGGGTTCAAATGGTTCAAATGGCTCTAAGCACTATGGGAGTTAACATCTGAGGTCATCAGTCGCCTAAAACTTAGAACTACTTACACCTACAGGTTCGAATCCTGCCTCGGGCATGGATGTGTGTGATGACACTAGGTTAGTTACGTTTAAGTAGTTCTAAGTTCTAGGGGACTGATGACCACAGATGTTAAGTCCCATAGTGCTCAGAGCCATGTAGCACAAAATCTGACGATACCATATAACTGGTGTTATCCTGCTGGGAAAAAAATTTCGCAGTACCATTCGAAACTGATCCAAATATCAATACTAATTATGTAATTAATCACAAAGATCGGACCTAATTACACAACTATATGTACAGCATTGCACAAGGACTACATAAAATAGCAATATAGTGCAAAAATTGATGATACCATACAACTGATGTTATCCTGTTGGAAAAAATTTCTCAGTACCACTCGAAACAAGCGACAGAAACACTCAAACTCTATCCTACATCTACAAGCTAGGGGGAAAATGGTTGGTGTGTAAGGTACTATCTTTATTCTTTTTGGTGGGAAATACATTCAATTGACTAGATGCTGGTGTTGGACAGAGAGGAGTTCAAAATGTATATTATCTGTAAGTATACAGCATCTATCGCTCTTTGACGTCAGGGATCACTATAAATGCCTAGTAAAAATCACCCTACAGCCCAGCTAACCGAAGCCAATATACGCTGCTACAGCTGATGGAAAAAATGCGTCCCAGTTCTAATTACACCTCGAAATTGTCATTAAAAAACCAGCGCTCTTATTGTACAGGTCATAATGTAAGACCTTTACTGGGGAAAATCGTCGTCTTAAAAGACTACAGAGGAGGCAGTAGGTGAACTTCCGTTCTCCTCGATGTACAGTCACGAACTGCCGAGCATCGAGACCCTCTCTCCACCTATGCGATGGATGGACTGAGGGAGAGAGGTACTCCACCAGAAGCCTTGTGACACATGTGGACCACTGTCTGTCTTGATATGATGGTCATTTGCCAGCACAAATGCAGGTATAGTTAACTAAACAATAGGAGATAAAAGGACAGCTTTCCCAAATGCATCATGGTCATCTAAAGTATAGTGTTGCAGTAGCCCCTGATAGTTAGGGGGCACAGCTGCTATGACGAGCTGTCACAGACTAGACAGGTCCCCAATGCCTCCAATAGGCCTCTCGTTCCAGGACGGAAAACACTTTTCTTTATCGTCATGTAGAATGCTCCAGCTGGGACCAGGCGAGAGCCACAGTCTTGTAGAGAACCCACCTGTCGTTCTGTGCTGGATTATTTAACATCAACTCGACTTCGATAAGAAACTAACTATTTAAAAACGGACAAAAAACATTCGCAACCATAAAAAATGTTCTTTTTCCACGAAAATAGACTAAGTCCACTTTCATTTAGTTTTATGAGCAAAATCGGTATAGTTTTTACATTCGACTGCAATCGCATCTCATTATTTCTGACATCCAGCGAAGTGTACCAACACCGATTTCAAATGATAAGCATGGGCGCTGATGACCACTCTGTTTAGTGCCCGAAAATCTCAAACCACACACAAAGGATCAGCAGGGGCATACCCACCCTGTGTACATTCAGGAAAAAAAGTCTTCGACTCTTTTGAAGTGAAAACTACCCATCACCCCAGAATGTCCTCATTATTTCAAAATTAAATTGATCATGAGAGTGCCGGCCGGTGTGGCCGTGCGGTTAAAGGCGCTTCAGTCTGGAACCGCGTGACCGCTACGGTCGCAGGTTCGAATCCTGCCTCGGGCATGGATGTGTGTGATGTCCTTAGGTTAGTTAGGTTTAAGTAGTTCTAAGTTCTAGGGGACTGATGACCACGGATGTTAAGTCCCATAGTGCTCAGAGCCATTTGAAACATTTTTTTGATCATGAGAGTCACTTTTCATCATGAGTGATTTTTTTGTTTTGTTTTTTCTGTAGTCGGATTACACTGACCAGCTAGGTCAAATGGGAAACCATGAAGGGGACACGATGTTCTTTTCAAGGAACACTATTGAGAAATGACATCTGAAGTTGACCACAGAGCAGTTCTACAGCCCACAACATACATTTTGTTTGCGCCTCTGCACGTCAGTGTACTGCAATATTTACAAGTATTTTCCAGGTCTGTATATTGTGACCCCCACCATGTGAGGGTGGGGGTTTTGTATCAGCATAATAAATAAACTATGTGAAATCTGTCCCTAAATAAATTGTTACAAAAAGAAATAAAGTACACTCCTTCCTCTCTCCAGCAGCTTAGAACAGGCTGATTCCTTTTACCACCAATTCCCAGATGGGGTGGGCACATCAGCACAGCACTGGAACAAAGAAATTTCCTTCAAAATTCGAAATTTCCGCGAATAGGGTAGGCAGCTGAGAAAATATGCGACGTCATCATGGTGCTGTGCTCCTCTTGAGGGAACTGCATGATCACGTGACCTATCGCGGTGAATTCAGGCACTAGCTCAGTTCTTTAGTCTGCTAGATGGGAGGCAGTTGTCTCTTGTGGGGTGTGAGCTTGTATGCTTGTTTTAGAAATGACAGTTCCAGCAGAGACAGATGTTTCCATGCATGGTGTAATGCATTTCTAATGCAAAGCATTTATTTGTAGGGCTGTAGTCTTCCTCTTCATATGTTCAAGCATTAATGCTCGCTTCCGTTCTTCATGCAGTGAACTGTGGATGTACTCCTCGGCTGAATGAGTGCATGTAATACAGCTATTAAAACTCTCCCTGTCTGGCACCAACATCTCGTTGATTGAACACATGTTCTTTCTACTCCGACAGCTCAACAAGCACTGATATCTCAGCCTCTTGTGATGGTAATTTAAACAAATATCAACAAATTTATACAGTTTAAACAAATTATATTGGAACTGAATAACATCTTGAGAAGTCTCTATTGGGGCGACACCATACTGACTACCCTCAGCTGTAGGAGTAAGTGCTTAGAGCAAAATTCCCTCCCAAATTCGCCCATTTTCCACGAGGATGACGTGCCATCATGCGAAAATTAGGAAAGGCAGGTGGGGGACTGCGGGGTGACATGTAGAAGCACATAATTCAATTTCGTGTCAATATTCAAACTTCTTGCTTGGGGGGCATGGTACTTTCCTTCTAAAAGCCGCCATCTTGGATAACGGCACTTACGTCATTATCTGACATCACGGCTGCCATATTGGATTACATCATGCGCTGTTGCCAAGTCTACAGGCCACCATCTTGGATGACGTCAGCGCCGCCATCTTGGATACATCTGGTAACAATGGAGAGTGGGTGGTGCTCTCTTTGTTCTACTGCTCAAGGCAAGCCATGCCGGACTTTCATTTTGGCAGAATAATGCCTGCCAGGAGACAGCTGGAGTTTGTACTGGTTGTATTCGTGTTTGCCAAACCCTGCTTTGGCCTGCAAGGGCGCCAGGTGTCTCTCCATTTAAGAACGTTTGGAGCATTATGGGCAGGGCCCTCCAACTAGCTAATGATTTTAATGAGCTAACGCGCCAGTTCGACAGAATTTGGCATGATATCCCTCTGGAGGACATCCAACAACTCTTTACGTCAGTTCCAAGCCGAACAACAACTTGCCAAAGGAACAGAGGAAGACCAACACTTTACTGAATTGCTCGATTTGTGGAACTCTTTCTGTCGTATAAATAATAAAATTTTTCTGAAATTGTAATCAGCTGTTTATCTGTACACGTACATGGCCTCTAATGATTTCCGTCCCATTCATATATTCCTTCGTAGTGCGACTTTGTTCCCGCTTAGATTGTACTTTGAATCGCGGGTGATTACTGTAAGTGAATGAAAAGGGTAAGTAATGTTTGAGTTTATCGTAATGAACATTAGAACACAAATGTGGCTGTACAGCAGTATTCCTACTTACGTCATTGTGTTTTCAAAAGGAATTAAGTGCTAGTAATCGGAACCAACGCTTCCAGTGACTTACAATATAACATGAGGTAAGATAAACTCGTTTAAATGAAACGTATACGTTTCAACTAACTTTCCCATCTACTCAATGCGAAAAGGTAATGAGAAAAAAAGAGACAAATCTGTTATTCCTTAAATTTCACCCTATGTGTTTCCTTTCTCCTGACAGGCTTTTGCATCTGGTTTGAAGTTGTTGTTACATGGTGGATTGTAGTTTCGCTGGGGCCTGTTCCCTCCCAAGAGAGTGCATGTGTTCTCTGGCCTCAGATCATTCCGCGCTGTGCCGGAAGACGACCATGCAAATCCCAAACGGCGGCTCTCTCTGTCTTGATAATTGGTTCCGCCAGCGGGGAAGTAATTTGTCCGCGCCCAGTCCTGCAGTTCTGCTCAGGACGCGGGCAGCAGTCATGTGCCGGCATCGCTGTAGTAGTTCCACAGTGTAGAACAGTTAAATTCGGAGGGTTCGTAAGAATTACCCGCAATTCGTGAACGTCATGGAAGTCGCCTTACACGTCATGAACCAGGTATAGTATGTGAATGGACGCGACGTGAAAAACGCTCATAATCTTGCTCATACGGAAGGCGGACGACAACTTCCCCTTCGCTAGAAATTTCTTACAATCTGTTACATATTTGCAAGAGAGACAGCTTTCAAAATTATCGTGGCAATCTCTCATGTAAATCTTTAGAATGACTGGGTACACTACCATTTCGGACAGTCGAATGAGACTATCAGGATTCATATCCTGACAGTAACTACCGTAATTACTTAGAGTAATGCGAAGTTAGGGCTCACAAACGTATCTTCATTGCGCATGAGCAGATACAGAGAACAGTAAACGTCATAGCTATGGAGACTTACTTACACGAATTTAAGTGCCAATTTCGCAACTCCTTATAACGACCATAAGGATAAAAATGCAGGTATAAGAGACTTGCAGGCAGTATTTACTAGCTCTTTCGTAACACGAACACAACAAAGAAAATGGCAGTTTCGTCAAAATGTTGACGGTGTCTGTGGAATGTAAGTACTAACGAAATAAGCACTAACGAACGTGTGACGTGTATTAATACCAAACGTGGTCCCGATATACAGTTTTCTGAAAGTGTTCGAAAACATACAGTTGTTTCGTTGAGAGTGTTGAAATAAACGTCTATCTTAGGCAAAACTACGTCCAAAGTAGCCCGTGAAGGCCCAATGGTATCGACCGCCCACCGTGTCATACTCAGCCGATATGAAGGGATATGAGGGGCATGTGTTCGGCACACCGCTCCCCCAGCCGTTGTCAGCTTTCGTGACCGGAGCCGCTGTTTCTCAGTCAAGTAGCTCCTGAATTGGCCTCAAATAAGCTGAGTGCACTCCGCTTGCCAACAGCGCTTGGCAGACCCTGACGGTCATACATGAAAGTGCTAGCTAAGCCCGAAAGGGTTTAACTTCGGCGATCTGACGGGGACAGGTGTTACCACTGGGGAAAGGCCATTGGCAATAACGCAGACAAATTGAGGGACATTACAGTCGTGGGCTGCAACATATGTTTCGTCAAAAATCTGCTTTGGCGTTGTATTTGGCCAGTTCGAGTCCCGTTTCCACCACCTCTCTCATTAAGCAATGTGCCTCTTCACTTAGTCACATACCGGAAGATACGTTGCACCAGACAGTCAACAAACACGCAGTTTCTACGATCTTTCAGGATTTATTACTGCGTAAGAGATATTTTCACTATTGCAGACACGTATGAGTCTTTTCGATTAATCTGAAAGAATAGTGTATAGCTGGCCAGCAAGGCCTCTGTTTACGAACCTTGCGGACTGCGCTCTTAGTGTTCGAAATGCAGAGAAAATTGATACAGATTAGCGTTGGAACACCGTCCTTTATTACAACCTCTTTTGCAACTCTCGCTGGTCGCTATGCGCTCAGTCAGGTAATATTTGGATTGCAGATATTTCGTCAAGTTCCCAGTGATGTACAGTTGGGTTCAAATGGCTCTGAGCACTATCGGACGTAACTTCTGAGGTCATCAGTCCCCCAGAACTTAGAACTACTTAAACCTAACTAACCTTAGGACATCACACACATCCATGCCCGAGGCAGGATTCAAACCTGCGACCGTAGCGGTCGCGCGATTCCAGACTATAACGCCTTGAACCGCTCGGCCACCCTGGCCGGCGATGGACAGTTGAAGTGGGTACGTTCAGGAGTGAAAGTCATAGTGGAAAAACTTGTATGAAACGATGATTGACCCAAAAGAAAGGACTATTTGATGAAAACAGTTTCATTCCCATCAGAATGAGTATCTTAAGATTTTTCACAGGTTAATTCTTTAACCAAAAGTAGTTTTCTGTATCACTTCGTACTACCATCTACTTCAGATGCATTCATACATGTCGAATGCCATTACTGATCTAGCTGAGGCAAATACCTGGTTAACTGTGAAAGATGAAATAAATGGGAATATACTCTTATCAAAGCCAGTTGTTACTGTCAAATTGTTTCTCAAATAATTAAATTAACTGTATACATATTTACAGGATGGGACAACATTAACGAAGGAGGAAAAGAGTTAAGTTATTCCCAACAGGATGGAACAACTGCCCATAGAGCCGGCCGAACGTTGGAGCACATTTACACAGTCTTCACGCCTGACATCTTTGTTAGCAGATGTCAGTCTGCTCGCGGCCCTAGCTGACCATCCAGATCACCTGATCTGTTACTATGCGATTACTTTTTGTGCGAAGCCCTCAAGTCTAAGGTGTATCGCAACAACCCTCATAGTCTTCAAGAACTGGAGCAGAACATTTAGGATGAGACAGCAGCACTTCCAGCAGTCCAGCTTCGATCAGCCTTCAGCAACTTGCTGACCAGGGCCCACAAGTGCCAACAGATGAATGGTGGTCAGTTTCAACAACAGCTACAGTCAGATTAGTACCATATTTCCTTTCCTCTGCTGTGTTTCTTTGTACCCTGAAACTCTGTTCTCCGGGCCACCTTTATTTGCCTCACCCTGTAGTTTGATACCCAATATAAGTGAAACCGAACAGACCCATACACAAATTTTCAAAGTACAAAGCAAGAAGAAAATTTTTAAAATGAAATTATGTACAGATTCCAGAATCGTTTGGTAAAATTGACCACATTACTGGAACTCTTAGAGCTACTTTGCCCAAATACGTAAGCCCCGTCCGGCTTTGGGTAGTATATTCAGAACTCTGTAGGCTTCATTGTTCTCATCAGGAGGCTATTACTGTGCGTCAAACTTGAGCGGAATGTGCCCCAGGAGCAAGTAGCAGCAGAAACGCCTATACTTCTATCTCATCTTGGTGTAGCCACACACCCAAGGAATTCGACTGATATGGTATTTAGGATGCGAAAGCTTGCGTTCATATACCACATTAAATTATTTAACCCACTGCCATTCCTCAGATAATTTTCTACGAGAAATGATCCCCAGAACATGTGGAACAAGGTTCTCTTCACGATGAGTGCGACGAGTTTAATGTCTTCTTCAGTGATTTCTGATGAGTCGGAATGATACAAAGTCTTAGCCTCTACAGTGGTGCAGTGTATATAACATTGAGACCGTAATAAAACTGGTAGTGGCTTACTGTATCTTGTTCTATTCTCAGACTTTACAAACACTGAACACTTTTATATCAATGACAGTAGTTATAAAAAGAAATGAATCAAATGGGCTCTAATTAAATGAATGGATCGAGATGTCAGATGTACAGATACAGAGCATGTCTGCAGCTACAGTTACATGTTTAATTCACAAACCAATATAAAAGAAAGGGCAACACTAGGCCATCGAGAATGTGGACATAAATATAGCAGTTCATTTTCACGGCAACGTGAATGAGTGAGGTCAAATAATGGTACGAAGAACACTCCCAAACCATCACACGACCATCTCCGTCTTAAGATACTTCCTCGACACGCTGAGGGTTAAACAACTCATTCGGTCCCTCTTGCACTCTGCCCCTTGATTTATTTAAACAGAGGCAGAATTGCGACTCGTCAGACCACACTTTACCCCTCCAGTTAGTTACTGTCCAGTGTCTGTCTCGTTTTTCTCACGAAGGACGTGCAACTTTAGGTGAATGTGTGACCAATGACCTTTTGCAAGGAATCCGTTGCGAGATGTCCATTTTACGCCTTTCCCTTCGCAATGTTTGCTCGGAAACTGGTTCAGATGGATCTAACGCCACAGTGAGTAGCAGTTACTATCGAGTTTGAAAGCGATTATCGTTGATAGGGTGTAATACTCGTCTCTGCTTTCTGTCGGATAGGATTGTTTACGACCACCGTTCTTACGTCGTGTTACGTGGGTACGAGTGGTACACCATGCCTTGTATGCACGTTGGACAGACCGCGTAGACGCACCAACAAATAGATCATCTCCAATTATGGGGTGATCACGGTGAGATCCAAAGACGACAGCTCATTTTTGCCACTCCGTCACGTCTCAAAGTATATTTACCTTACTGCGCTAATTCCACAGAATCTACTGCCATACACGCGCTGCTACACTGCCATAACTTACGCGAAAAGTGGAGGGTCATATGACATCAGTTCTACTCCGTCTGCAGCAATCCATGACGACCAGTAAAAGAAAAAAGAAACGGTGCACCACGAAGGCATTATCGAAATGGGACGGAAATCTGTAAATGCGATGTACGAGGGTTGACTGAAAAGTAGTGCCTCCACCTTCGTAACTCTTCAACAGTTGGCAGCATTGGTATGCGGCAGGTACTGGCTTGTTCCGTAGCCACTTCTCTACAGATCCAGTTGGTAGGAAGCCTTAGCACTGAACGTTTGTGTTGTTACAGTGTAAAGTATGGAACCCTGTGCAGACGGTCGGTCAATGCGATTTATGCAATGTACAGTCATTGAATTCTTGACAGCAGAGCGTGTCATCCCAAAGGAGATTCATCAGAGAATGAAAGCAGTTTATGTTGATTGTGTTGTTGTGAGTACTGTGCGTCGTTGGGCGAGTATGTTTAAAGATGTTCACGTGTGAACATCTGACCTGCGTGATAAACAAAGAGGTGGACGTCCTTTGACAGCTACCACCGAGTTTCATAAGCAAAATGTTGACAGATTGGTTCAGGACGATCATCGTATCACACAGAGAGAAATTGCAAGCACAATCGGTAAAATCGGAAAAGGGAAATGTTTTACTGCACCATGACAATGCCAAACCACACACTTCACGTGCCACCACAGCAGAACTTCAGAGACTGAATCTCATCACCGTACGGCATCCTCCATACAGTCCAGATTTAGCACCGTCTGACTTCCATCTGTTCCCGATAATGAAAGACGATCTGCGGGCACATGATTATGCTTCTGATGAAGACGTTGAGTGAACTGTGAGAATGTAGTTGCGGACTTCTTCCGTGTGGTGTCGACTTCTTCCGTGACGGATTCAGAAAACTTGTTCTTCGTTGGCAGAATTGTATCTAGTTGGCTGGTGACTGTGTAATAAAGTGAATATTGGTAATTAAAGATCACATTCTAAGGATTATTTCTGCATTTGTTTCATTAAAATATTCCCATCGAAACCCAACTAACGAAGGTGGAGGCATTACTTTTCATTCAGCCCCATACATCTACAGACAAACAAATGATTTTTGTGTTAGCAGAAGAGCCAACACCGTGTTACGAGTGGAGGCCGAAATGCACGCGTTTTAGCTCACGCAGGCTGGCGTGAGGGGGGAAGAACTATACTGACGTGAGGTCTGGAACATGACAAGGAATGATAATTCAGAAAGCGGGCGTAATTAGTTTGATACTTAACTTTAATCCATTAATGATGAACGTCGCCCTTGACGGTACATGATTCACAATATTATCTATTCAGAATACATTCTTGACGATAGTCATTATAGTAACTGAATATGGCGCCTTGCTAGATCGTAGCAAATGACGTAGCTGAAGGCTATGCTAAACTGTCGTCTTTGCAGTTGAGAGCGTCTGTAGACAGTGAACCACCGCTAGCAAAGTCGGCTGTACAACTGGGGCGAGGGCTAGGGAGTCTCAATAGACTAGACCTGCCATGTGGCGGTGCTCGGTCTGCAATCACGCGGGTCCGACGTATACTAACGGACCGCAGCCGATTTAAAGGCTACCACCTAGCAAGTGTGGTGTCTGGCGCTGACACCACAATGATTACAATGTCTGAAAAATTGGATGATTTATTCAAGAGAAACGGATTCACAAACTGAGCAAGTCAATTATGCGTTGGTCCACTTTTGGCTTTTATTTCAGACAGGTTGTTTTTCGGCTTGAGATTGATATATAGAGTTGTTGGACGTATTCTTGAGGGATATTGTGCAAATTCTGTCGATCTGGCTCATTAGATCGACAAACTCACTAGCTAGTTACAGGGCCCTGCCCATAACGCTCAAACGCTCTCAGCTGGAGAGAGATCCGAAGACCTTCCTGGCTAAGGTAGGATCTGGAAAGTGTGAATATAAGCAGTAGAAACTCTCACTGTGTGCGAGCTGGCATTATCTTGCTGAAATGTGAGCCCAGTTTGGCTCTCTGTGAAGAGCAGCAAAACGGGGCGTTAAATATCGTCGACGTACTCCTGTGCTGTAAGGTTGCCGCGGATGATAATCAGAGGAGTCCGGGTACGAAAAGAAATGCCACCACAAACCATTGCTTCTGGTTGTCGGCCCCTGGCGGGCGGTCCCACAAATGTCTGCCGCCATCTCGAGACACGTCTTCGGCCTGGAATCTCCTCGACCGGATTATACGAGGAGCATTCAAGTTCTAAGGCCTCCGATTTTTTTTCTCCGGACTGGAAAGAGATAGAAACATGCGCATTGTTTTAAAATGAGGCCGCGTTCATTGTCAATACGTCCCAGAGATGGCAGCACCGTACGGCAGATGGAATTTTACCGCCAGCGGCGAGAATGAGAACTGTTTTAAATACTTAAAATGGCGACGTTTTCCTTACTTGAACAGCGTGCAATCATTCGTTTTCTGAATTTGCGTGGTGTGAAACTAATTGAAATTCATCGACAGTTGAAGGAGACATGTGGTGATGGAGTTGTGGATGTGTTGAAAGTGCGTTCGTGGGTGCGACAGTTTAATGAAGGCAGAACATAGTGTGACAACAAATCGAAACGACCTCGGGCTCGCACAAACCGGTCTGACGACATGATTGAGAAAGGGGAGAGAACTGTTTTGGGGGATCGCCGAATGACTGTTGAACAGATCGCCTCCAGAGTTGGCATTTCTGTGGGTTCTGTGCACACAATCCTGCATGACGACCTGAAAATGCGAAAAGTGTCATCCAGGTGGGTGCCACGAATGATGACTGACGACCACATGGCTGCCCATGAGGCATGTTGCCAAGCAATGTTGACGCGCAATGACAGCATGAATGGGACTTTCTTTTCGTCAGTTGTGACAATGGATGAGACGTGGATGCCATTTTTCAATCCAGAAAAAAAGCGCCGGTCAGCTAAATGGAAGCACACAGATTCACCACCACCAAAAAATTTCGGGTAACTGCCAGTGCTGAAAAAATGATGGTGTCCATGTTCTGGGACAGCGAGGGCGTAATCCTTACGCATTGCGTTACAAAGGGCACTACGGTAAGAGGTGCATCCTACGAAAATGTTCTGAAGAACAAATTCCTTCCTGCACTGCAATAAAAACGTCCGGGAAGGGCTGCGCATGTGCTGTTTCACCAAAACATCGCACCCGCACATCGAGCTAACGTTACGCAACAGTTTCTTCGTGATAACAACTTTGAAGTGATTCCTCATGCTCCCTACTCACCTGACCTGGCTCCTAGTGAATTTTGGCTTTTTCCAACAATGAAAGACACTCTCCGTGGCCGCACATTCACCAGCCGTGCTGCTATTGCCTCAGCGATTTTCCAGTGGTCAAAACAGACGCCTAAAGAAGCCTTCGCCGCTTCCATGGAATCATGGGGTCAGCGTTGTGAAAAATGTGTACATCTGCAGGGCGATTACGTCGAGAAGTAACGCCAGTTTTATCGATTTCGGGTGAATAGTTAATTAGAAAAAAAATCGGAGGCCTTAGAACTTGAATGCACCTCGTAGTTGTATTCATTGACGAGTCTAGAGGTCCCGGGACAGAGGTGGGTTTCCAATCTGACTGTTGCCCGCCATATGGCCCGACAACTAGGAGTTGTGGTCTGGGGTGCTATTTCGTTTCATAGCCAGACCCGTACACCACAACCATACGTCGACGACTTTCTACGTCTCGTTCTGTTAACCTTCATGGATAGCCATCCTCGGCTTACATTTCAGCAAGATAACGCTTCCGCGCACACGACTTGAATCGCCGGATCTCTCCCCGGCAGAGAACATTTTGAGCATGATGGGCAGTGAACTCCAATCAGCTCTATATTTTAATGATCTAACGCGCCAATGTAGCAGAATTTGGCACGATACTTCTCAGGAGATATACCATAACTCTATCAAACAATGTCAAGCAGATTAGCTTAGGTGGACCAACTCGTTATTGAATTGTTCAATTTTTGAAGCTGTTTCTCTTGCATAAGTCATGCAATTTTCCAGAAACTGTAATAATTTTTTTTTTCTGTACATGTACATCATATCGATCGATTTCCGTTCCATTCAGACAATTCCTTCGTGGTGCGTGGTTTTTATGACTTACAGTGTATTTCATCAGGTGTACAACACTGATCAGACAGAACATTATAACCACCTACCGAATAGCAGGTATGTCCACCTTTAGCACTGATAACAGTGGCGACACGTTGTGACATCGAAGCAATGAAGCCTTGGTAGGTGGCTGGTGTGCGTTGCCACCGCATCAGCACACACGGCGAGGGATAATGAGATTTGACGCCACGTTCAACCACATCCAAGAGGCGTTCGATTGGGTTCAGATCTGGCGACTTGGAGGGGACAGCACATCATCTGGAACTCACCATTGCGTTCCTCGAACCAATCCATCGCTCTTCTGGCCCTGTGATATGGCACATTAAATGCCACTGCTCCCATGGACCCTCACTTGAATGTTCCCCAGAGCGTAATGGTTCCCCAAACAGCTTGTCTCCATCCCGTCGTACAGATGTCAAGGAGCTGTTCCCTGGAAGAGGTTGGATTCGCGCCCTCCCATCGGCGTGATGAAGAAGGTGTCGGGATTCCTCAGACCACCCAACGTTCTGCCACAGCGCCAACGTTCAGTGCCGATGGTCACGTGCCCATTTCAGTCGTAATTGTCAATGTTGTGGTGTTAACGTTGGCACATTCGTGGGTCGTCGGCTGCAGAGCCACATCGTTGGAAGTATTGTGTGCACTGTGTGTGCATACACACTTGTACTCTGCTAGCATTAAAGTCTGATTAGCAATCATTCTTCGTCAGGTGAGGCTTCTATCGCCTGGACGGGTTTCTATCGATAGCAGGTCGGTGGTCATAATGTTCTGGCTGATCATTGTATATCAGTCGTATAATCATAAACTAGTTGTCTTTTACGTTTAGTGGTTAGTAATGTGTCAAAAAATTATTTGCCCCAAGTCAGCTTCCCGTTCCTGCAACAGGTTGTGATTCTGTCAAACTCTTGCTTAGTATTTTCACTACCTTTCGAGAATATGATTGGTGGTGATATAATCGCTTTTACAGAGAAATGTAATAACGTAGTATATAGTAAACATTAGGAATATCGTCTGCTGCGCTGAAACACAGGCGAGCCTATCGATGCCTGATTCAATGAATGCGTAACAAGCAAAATGCAAGATCGCGATCTCATCGTATTCAGTCCGTTATCCAACTTTGTATTACTTATTACTTAATCACCTTTTTCCATATACTCTTCTAAAGCTGACTGTAACTGCGTGGGGTTAATGACTTATTTAGAATATTATGTTTCACAGGATTTATCCTGCAACACGGGGTCCTTTGTTTTCATCTTTTTTAGTTATGTCGACGGATGCCCTAGCTGTTACTACAGCACCCGGTTAGTCAGCGTCGTATGTCTGTAAACTTTGATATCCGTATTCAGCACTTATTGCGTCGTATTTTTTGCGCGGAGACTGGAAAGTAAACCAGCAGACGCCTAAACAAGCGTTGAAGATCGCATAAAAATGATAATCACGCAATTCCACATTCCAATTGATTCCAGACCGTTCGTTTCGGGATAACTAAATCATTACTATCCAATGACGAATAGGACTGTGCTCCATCCACAAAAATTTCGCAAACGTTTGCCTTCATTAGATAATTAGTAGAGAATATTGTTCAGTTGAAGTAATTATTATTACCCTAAGTAACTGAACACTAATTTTGATGAAATTTATAGTTTGTGTACACAAAGACAGGATGGTTCAGTGATTATTCAGGCCGATAGTTCCTATACTGTGAGGAGAGTGTAGAAGAGAGTAATTGTGAGCAAGAAGAGAATGTCGGCTTGGCAAATGCGTGCGATATCTGCGCCGAGCGGGGCAATGTGTCAATGAAACAGGGCAGAGGCCCTGAATGAAGTCGGGTCAGCGGCCTTTCAGCCGTATCTATTCATCAGCGTACGTCACATCGGACTGCTTTGATCTGCGAGATGTTCTGTCTGCTATTCTCTCTGTACACGTGACGCTACAATTGCTGTTACTTCGTGCTGCCTCATTTTGCACACAGAGAATACAAAGAATACGGGAGTAAAACTTCGAGAATGTTTCGTTCTTTCACTTTGGCGACAGCTACCTTAATGTTACAGACAAGTGCCACGATGGCTATTGAGTCCCTGTATCGTGGTAGACCAAGACGAACCCTACCAACAGTGCTTCATAGGGGATCATTACAGGATACAAGTTAACGAAAAATCACAAAATTAGTGAAAACTAAAAGAAAGTGTGTCGAATGTAGTAAAAGAGAGTAAAACAAAAGGCACGACACAAGAAAAACACTTAGAAATGCTTCGGACCCAATATTTTACCAGTTTTGAGCACATTAGAAATATAAAAATGGCTCTGAGCACTATGGAACTTAACTTGGAGGTCATCAGTCCCCTAGAACTTAGAACTACCTAAACCTAACTAACGTAAGGACATCACACACATCTATGCCCGAGGCAAGATTATTACCCGACTGCCCATATAGCATATACAGAAGTGTGGTTTACTATTTCAAGTGGTTTTCATGTGCTTCACAAAAAGTTAATGTCACTGTGTTTTCTGAGCTGCTGTATACGTGGCAAGGGTCTTGTAAAACACACGACCAGTTTACAGATCGAATTAAAATGCCCCAGCCATTAGAATTGACTACGTTGTTTTCAATTAAGAGAAAGCGAATTATCTGAAAGTAGTTTGGAAAAATGTCGGGTCATAGGACCGTCAAAGTGCACAGTTCTTACAAATTGCCTAGTCGATAACGTCAAAAGCTGAACGAGCCTGCTGGCAGATAACGCCGTTGGACATAAGAGTAGTCGCAGTGCCAAATAATTGCAGCTAACTGACGAAGCCCTACAGAGAATTTATATTTGGCACAAGGAAGGGCAGTAAACCCGACCTGCCAAGGGTACTAATTACTATTGTTTGATTACGAGCACACTTTAGGGACAGAGGATTTCTCTGAAGTTAACAGTTATTTCTGCAGCACAATCTGGTGGTCCAGTTACAGCTTTTACGTCATTTGTAACTGTTACCGTGCATACGGCTTGACAGACTATATGAGTCTAAAAACATAATTTGACGAATTCTTGCAGTTGGTATGTGATTACGACTTGTTATGGTTCTGTACTCAAACGGTAAAAACGGAACCATTGTAGGACTACTTTGTTTTTCCTCTCTCTGACCGTCTGTCTGTATGTTCACCCGACTCTTAAGACCCCTTTTCTCGGGAACTGATATAGCTATCAAGATGAAATTTATGTCAGGTACTAAAGTCTACGGTTCTTGATGGAGTAAATAATTTAAGTTTTTAAGTCTATATAATTAAAATATACAGCTATATATGTCACATATTCTAACCCTGGGAAATTCAGTTATCAAAACCTATAGATGAACTGTTACATAAACTGAAGAGGCAGAGGGGTGGGGGGAGAAAGTAAAGGAGGAGGAGGAGATTAGTATTTAACCTCCCGTCGACGTCGAGGAATGGAAAGGGAAGAAACTAATGATATCAGCTGCATCCGGACTTCATGCGGTATCAGATGCCACGAGTGAAAATGTGTTCTGGACGGGGACTCGAACCCGCGATCTGCTTACTCGACAGTTGCGTTAACCACTATGCCACCCGGACACAGCGTCCTCTCCCGGCTAACTCACATTTCCACGCAGTGCCACCTATCTGCAGTCCCCACCCATGCCCTCCATGCTCGCTAATTTTAGATTCCCGCTGGAGGTCGAACGAAAATGTGCACCCGCACTGAAGGTTGTGGATTCACTGACGAATCAGCTTATGAATACGTGCGTTCTGTTCTTTCATACTATAAATGAACTCTCTTTTCATATACAGGGCCTGGCCTAGCGGTAGTTCTGCTTTGTGTACTTATCCGCGACCCTGCAACGGCGCAGGTGATCGGGAGCTTTTCGCTTCAGTGGTGATTGTGCCTTTTTCTGTGTGACATCGACGTTGACTCGTCTCTTTCGTCGTTGGGAGTGTATGACAGCGACCTAGTCCGCTCCTTTTTGTCTCTCATTGCGTTCAAGAGTGTTCCACGAAAGGTACTTTGAGTTTTCCATTTGATAAATCGACACGTAATGTGCAGCCTGGATGTTTCTAAATCCATGGTTGGACAGTTGATACTTTTCATATTACCTCGGGCCAAGTGCATACCGAGTATTTTGACAATGAGATTTGTGTGTTCTTTGCGAAATTCGCGGATCCCCTTCAAGTAGGCAAATTCATACTGAAGCATTGGTAATCAGGTTTCCTTCCAGCACAGCGATGGTTCGATCACTATGGTGCTGCTTGCAATAGCTATACCAATGTTCGGATATACAGTCTTCCTTTGGAGGTAGGAGATATTTATCTTACGGAAATTTTGGCGCAATTAAGTGACGTATGAGGCACTCGCCGTGAACGTTACCCAATCAAACAGAAACTACAATTCCATTCAAGCATATGTTCGGTGGAAATACAAATCAAAAAGAACATTCCGTCTCATCTGCAAGTGTGTGGCTATCGTATTCATCTTGCATCCAGCGGACAGGCGGGGACGTGTTTTCTGCGCGATGAAATTGCGAATAGTTTTTGCTTTACAGTCTTCCTCGGAACAGCGCCTTAATTAGCTGTTGCTGACCTTGTCCCCCCTGGTAACAAACTTGGGCTACACCTTCCCTCGTTTATGGTGATCATCCGATAATTTCCAGTATCATTGCCGGTAATTTTTCCGCCGTTGCAAGCAAAGCCTGACCCCGTTCCTGCTACTGCTTGGACAACGGTGCTCACGGTTGATAACAAGCGGCGTTGCGCTGAGGATGGTGGTGAATCGGTTGTGCGTTCCCCTACCCCACCTTCCCCCGAGCCGCGTTTGCCTGTTACTCCTACCAGTAGAGTGGTACAACATAACCTTGCCCACCCAGATGGAGATATTAAAAAAAAAAAGAGGTGGAGCCCCTCCACGCCCACACCGGCATGATGGCCAACACAATAGGTCTACTGCCATCTCTGCATAAGGGTTAGTATTCACTAAAGTGAGGTGTCGCAGGATGTGGGTACTGCGATTTTTGCGTGCGTCTGGTTAAGGTTAACCATTAATACGCGCTCATCTGGAGATAGATTGGGTCGAAGTCGAACGAAGGGTAGCGGTTTGAAGGGCAGAGGAAAAAAAGTGCCAAGGCAAGAGCCAAGGGAAAAAAAACCTCTGCGATAGTTAGGTCGGGTGATAAGAGCAGTAGCGGATGTCTTGCTGCCTGCGATAGGTCGTGCAAGGATAGGCTTTGTTAGTAGTGGGTATCATGCATGTCGATACCATGACGTTGTGCGGTGGTGTTGCTCGGAGGCTGACGCTGGGTGCAGGTGTAGAGTCCTCGTTCAGCGTCAGCAACCTGCAACAGTTAGGTTTATTATCGTTTTTGTGTCCGATAGGTCATATATCGGAAGCACAGTGTGAGGTAATGTTGGCGGTTTGTTTGGGTGTCGGTGGGCGAGCTCGTCGGTGTCCCTGCTGTGGCCTGTTGGTCGGCTCTAACAGCAGCTGGTAATTACCAGTCAGTGTTGCTGATATGCAGGGGCTTGCCGACGTTTGTCGTTTGTTTGCGTATATTAGTTTACCATAGGTGGCTATGCCCCAGCTAGCAGTGTCTTTGGCAGCTTGTGCTTCCACCTATGGTTGTGATCGTAGTTTCCCAGAGTGAGGATGAAAGGATTGTTCGAGTGTCTCGAGTTCCTATACAGCCGTGTGGCGTGTTTTTTGAATACTTCCTTGAGGGTATCAAGGCGATATTCATGGTGAAGATCCACGGTGCGTGTGTAGCGTGGAGCGTTGCTAATGATTCGTAGCACTTTGTTCTGTACGATCTGCAGGCGGCGCAGTCGTGTAGGAGCTGCAGATCCCCAGGCGGGAGCAGCGTACGTCATCAGAGGTCTAATCAGTGTCATGTATATGGACCTCGACACCCTCCTATTCAGTGTGCTTTCGCTGTTGAGCATTGGGTAGAGCTGTTTGAGCCTCGCGTGTGCTCGGTTGGCAACGTACTCGATGTGGTCCCCCCATGTAAGTTTCCGGTCCAGCTAGACACCTAGGTATCTGACTTTCTCTCGGAAACGTATTGGGCGTGTATGTAGTGTTATCGATCTACAGTGTTGATGTTCGCGCAGTAGCTTCGGTCTACGTGTGAACAGAACTGCTTCGCACTTGTCGACGTTTACTTTAATACGCCATCGCTCCAACCAAGGCTCAGCTGTTCTGAGTGCTGTCTGTATTCGTGAATTGATGTTCGACGGTTTCCAATCTTGCGCAAGGATGGCGGTGTCATCCGCGTAGATGGCTAACGTCACGTTTTGTGTTGCTGGGAAGTCATTAATGTACAGGTTAAACAAGATGGGCCCTAGGATGCTTCCTTGCTGTACTCCAGCTTGGATACCAAGTTGTGTTGATTGTTTATCCTTCACGTTAGTGTTTAAACACCTGTTCGTGAGATATGAGAGTATGAGACGTACGAGTACGTCCGGGAAACCAGCTTCGCGTAATTTGCGTATGAGTCCGTTGGGCCAGAGACTGTCGAAAGCCTTTTCGATGTCCAGGAACACGGCCCCTGTGGCTCTGTTCATGTTATAGCCGTGTGTTATATGTTCGACTACGCGGAGGAGTTGTTGTGTTGTCGAGTGGTGATTCCTAAAGCCGAATTTCTCCGGTCTTAGGGTGTCATTGGCGATGCAATGCCTAGTGATACGTTTTAATATTACTTTATCAATAATCTTGCTGAGCGAACACAGTAGACTGATGGAAATCGGAGAAGCAGCCTCTGATATTGCTGCTACTGCAGGGGTGGTTCATATGGAGCCGCCCAGAGTGAGTGTGTGTAGGAGTCGTCTCCTTCGCAGCCTGCACCGCAGGTGCGGTTGATAATATTACAATGGCCGCCTGTTCCTCTGTGTGTTCTTGACCGTGAGGATCGTGATTTGCCACCTACTCCTCCTGCGACTCCTGTTCCGGAAATTGTTACCCCAGAGTTGTCTCCCGCTGCTCTGATTGCCGTCCATTGAAGAATCGGCACGTCATCTTTCTGTGCAGCAGGCCTCTGACCCTGAGAAGTCACAGAATGATATGGAAGTGGTACAATGTCCAGCTACGCCGCCTACTACAGACGCTGTTATGCCTCGCAGCCGGGTTAAATAACGTGTACTGCCGGAACGTTCGCAGCGCGCAAAACAACCGAGGGTAAAGATTCAGTTGGGGATGGCACTGGCCCCCCACTCTCGGATTCGTTATTGGACTCCTCGATGGGTTGTGATGGGCAGTCATGCTGCTCTGTTGTTCCTTCTGTGTTTTTTCTTTTGATTGATGGCTGAAGCATAAACATTTGTGACACTAAACATTAAGCGAGTTGTATCAGAGATGCGCCTAGCGTCGCTGGTCAGTTTATACTTGAGTCCCGTGCGGATACAATCTTCTTTCAAGACGTTTTATTTACCACTTTCCCTCTCCCTGGACTTCGAACTATTTTTAATGTTTTCCTTTGGAAATGCATTCCCATTGCTGAGGCAGTGGTTCTTGAGAGGGATAGGCTGTAGACTCTTTGACCTCACCTTCGTCGTCTTACACGCTCCGTTTGGTTCTGGTCACACAGTAGTACGTTCGCGTTTCTATAAAGAGGAGATTATTTATCTTCTACGTAGGGTCTATTGTTTCGTGGTGATTTTAGGTGTGTTGTGCGTCCTGTTGATCAGTCTCCCCATTTTCATTATTGTCAGGATTTAAACTAGTTGATCAGCTAAATGCACTTGAAAGATGTTTGGCAGTGCAAACATCCAGCCCTGGTTTGATTTACACATTTTACCTCAGTAGTAGGATTGACCGACTCTACTTATCGGATTGATGCGCGATCGCATTCTCGCAGTCAACGTTATCCCTGGTAACTTTTATGATCACAGTGCTTTACCCGCCACACTCCAACTTGATCGACAACCGGTAAAACAATTACGTTCATCGTCGATGTTAAATGTTGCTCACTTGTCAGATACTTCTCTCGATGATGCGATACACGATATTTGGGAGCAGAGTCTTCGATCCGCTTGGAGGTACTCTACCACTCTGGAATGGTGGACTGCGCTTGCTAAACCGAAGCTTCGTCAAACTTTGATAACTTATTGTGCTCCTAGGGAGAGGGATTTACGGAGTATTCATCAATTTTATTACTCTATCTTGCGCGACTTGCATGACGGTGAGGATCGAGCTCCCATGCGGGTCGCAGATGGACAATGCTTTAAAGCAAAGTTGCAGCTGAAGCGGCGACAGATGGAAGGGTTGCGGGTGCGATAGAAGCCACAGTCACTAGTGACGGAGAAACTGAGTTCATTATACCATCTGCTTCGACATCAAGTTCTGCGTCGGTGCTCTTGTATTATTCACTTACAGCAGCTGACGGCCTTTAACCAACAGCGCAAACTGACGTAGTTCACGCTTCAAATCAGTGCTATTTGGATCCTTACGACATGGATACACCTATCGACTTTTCCTTCGACTCGGCTATTGGGACCCTAGGCAGATGATCTTATTTTTACTTTTTCTCCACACAAATCGGCAGTTATGAAGGGGCTCCCCAGGGAATTTAATATACATTTTGGCTCCTTTTGGGTGTCACATTTACGTCCATGTTGAACGAGGTGATATGGGTGGGGGGGAGGGGGGAGATTTGTTCGCTCCGTCAAAGGTGGGGAAATTGTCTTGATACCTAAACGTCCTGGTTGTAAACTGTAGATAATTTCCGTTCTCTCACGTTACAGAATTTTGATTATAAGACAGTGGCGAGGGCGGTAAATCGCAGGATGTCTGTCTTACTGGCGAATGTCGTCGGCGAGTGTCATAGTTGTCTTCATGGTCGTTGTGTTCTTACCTCTGTGACCGAATACCATGATGTTTCAGTTGCTGCCTTTACTTCTATCCATTGTGTCTTTGCCTTTTTGGACTTTACTAAGGTTTTCGATCGTGTAAATCATGAATTTCTTCTTGGGATTTTGGAGGGGATCAGGTTTATTGTCAAGGCTCGTAGAGTGTAAACGAACTTGTTCAAGGACTTTGGAGCTTAGGCAACTGATGCCCCCCATTGCCATCCGACGGGGGGTGTCGCAGAGGAGCCGCCTCTCGATGTGATTGTTTCTCTTATTCATGGAGCCGCTGCTTGGGAAGGTTGCGTCCCAGTTTTAGGGTTGGGCACTTACTGGAAAGACCATAGCTGTTGGCGCGTACGTTGCTGTGATTTTTTTTACTGTGTCGATAAACAGAGATACCGCTGATGAACGTGATCATCAATGATTATTGTTGTGTTTCAGGAGCGCAACTTAACGAGGTCACTAGTAATCTTCTTAATTTATGGGGTTCCGATGGGGCAGTAATCACATGGGCCACTGCTGTGGATCGAATTACGTCACTGGGAGCTGTTACTGATCGTTGTCCGCTAGAAACGGCGACTCTCAATTGGAAATCGGTTATGAACGACACTCTCTTACCCTTCTTCAGAAGGTACAAATTTTGGACATGTATGTGTTGTACAAGGTTATATTACATCGCACAATTTTTCCCGCTTCCCCTCACTGAAGCAGTTGCCCAGTCGCTTTTTATGGAAGCGTCATATCTTCAGGTCGCGATAGTAGACTGTGACGAAGCCACTTTCCCTCGGCGGATTAGGCCTTCCCGACATTAAGAGGAAGGAAGATGTGTGTCTTATACGTTCGGCGCACAATTTTTGACAATCACTCGGGGATTAAATATACTTATGTCTCGGCCGTTCATCTTAGTGTGTCCAGCGAGTCTTGATCCCCATGCTGACGTTGGTCGTCTGAATTTTAAACTGAGATGCATTCGAGAGTTCTTCCTAGCCTTGAGCTATCTGGGGGATGATATATTTCAGTGGCCTGTGCTCACGATAAAGTTTTCATCGGCCCGTTGGGGATTCCTTGCCCCAATCCCGTTGAATTGTGTGGACCAGCATCAGCCTTCCTATGATGAAGTTTTATTGCGATTAGCACAGCTATTTCAGACGAGGCAGAGAAGCCTGTGGTGCAGCAGCTATAAAGACAATCAATGGAAATGAACCCGACACTTCGCCTGAAGATGACGAGTAGGAAACTTGTCGAAACGTTGCCACAGAACGACGCGTTGACTCGGCTGATAATTCGAGAAAACTTCATCATCGAGATTGACTGAAAGAGCCTGTATTCCCATAATCAGCTCTCGGTTCTATCAATGGTTGCGGCCTCCTCCTGGTACAGGGTGATTAAAAATTTGATTTCCACCAACGAGCGCTTATATCCTATCAAGGTAAATGACACAGATAATTTCAGTAGATGTGCATCCCAATATATGAGGCATGTGAGAAAAGTTATGAAACTGATTTTTTTCAAAAAACAATATTGTCCCCTTCAAAGTAATTCTCTTCGACAGCTATACACCAGCGGAGTCGTTGTTCAAAGCTTTGGTAGCATGCTGCAAGGCTTCAGCTATTACGGCCTTTAACATGTCAGTCACATTCTCTTGAATGTTCTTCAGAGACCCAGAATGACAACAATTTTACGAAAAAAAAGTCATAAGGACTCAGATCAGGTGAATAGAGGGGCTATAGACAACAGGAATGCCTTTTTGAAATTAAAAAATTGCGTGATGGAAGTGGCTGTGTGAGATGGGGCATTTTCATAGTGCAGCATCCACTTGTCTGCAATGTCCGGTCTTGGCCAAAATTTGGTGTACAGTGAAAACGTTTAGAAAGTCACCCATCATCTTAATTGTCAAACGTTGGTCTGATGTCAGAAGAGAACCCACACGCTCGCCATTTTCGTCGATTTTTGAAGTTGAAAGTCTTTTTGATCGATGTTCATCAAACATATTAGGAAGCTGCTGAGAAAGCAGAGAATTTTGCACAGTCGTTTCAAACGTAGTCACTGCCCCACTGACAAACAGAAATTATGCGAAATGAAAGTAGCTGTCAGAAGGACAATGAGAGATTCTATTAACGAATTTGAAAGCAATATTTTATCTGCAGATTCTAAAAATAAATGCCAAAAAATTTTGTTCGTACGTAAAATCTATGAGCGCTACAAATAATTCAATACCCTTTCTTGCTGACAGTACGGGTATAGTAACGGATGATGATAAACAGAAGGCCGAAATTCCAAACCTAGCTTTCAAAAACTCGTTTACGGTAGAGGACTGCAGCACCATTCCCCCTTTCAATTATCGAACAAACGCAAGGCTGGCTGACATAGTCTTTAGTGTATCTGGGATTTTAAAACAGTTAAGATCCTTAGACACCAGGAAGGCATCTGCCCTAGACGGTATCCCCGTAAGATTATATGTTGACTATGCTACAAATATAGCACCATTCTTATCCATCATCTATCAGAGATCATTGGAACAGCGGAAAGTACCACGGGACTGGAAGAAGGCCCAGGTCATAGCAATCTATAAAAAGGGTAGAAAATCGGATGCACAAAATTACTGGTCAATTTCACTGACATCGATTTGTTGTAGAATCATGGAACATATTTTGTGTTCAGTCTTAATGACCTTTCTAGACCCTGAGAAGCTCATTTGTAGAAACCAGCACGGTTTTAGGAAACAGCAGTCATGCGAGACACAGCTGGTCCTCTTTGTGCATGATATACAACAGGCTAGAGATAGCGGCTCCCAGGTTGATGCCATATTTCTCGACTTTCGAAACGCGTCCGACTCAGTTCCGCACTGTCTCTTGCTTCAAAAAGTGCCCGCTTACGGTCTATACGATGACATATGCAGTTGGATAGAAAGTTTTCTAACAGACCGGGAGCAGTATGACGTCCTGAACGGGGTGACTTCAATAGAAACAAGCGCAACTTCAGGTGTGCGCCAGGACAACGTAATAGGTCCTCTGCTTTTTACGATTTACATAAACAATCTGGCTGACGGTATTGATAGCGGCGCTAGACTGTTTGCCGATGATGCTGTAGTCTACAGGAAAGTAGTATCACACGAAAGTTGTGAACAAATGAATGAGGATTTGCAGAAAATAAATGCGTGGTGTAATGACTGGCAGTTATCTCTCATTATTACTAAGTGTAACCTACTGCGTATAACATGGCGAAAATCCCCATTAATGAACGAGTACAAAATAAATTCCCAGTCTTTGGAAGCGGTAACATCCGTCAAGTATCTAGATATGACTATTCGAAACGATCTTAAATGGAATGATCAGATTACACGAGTGACGGGTAAGGCAAACTCTAGATTTTGGTTAATTGGTAGATTCCTGAAGCGATGCAGTCTTTCAACAAAGGAAATAGCTTACAATACGTTAGTTCGTCCAGTCTTAGAGTATTGTTCGTCTGTATGGGACGCTTACCAGTTAGGTCTGATTCAAGAGATTGAGAAGGTCCAAAGAACAGCGGCAAGAATCGTGACTGGTACATTTAGCCATCGCGAGAGCGTTACAAATCTCGTTGAAAGTTTGAAGTGGGACACACTTGCAGATAGACGGCGTGTTAAACGGAAGGTGCTGCTCACTAAATTCCGAAATCCGATCTTCACCGAGGATGTAGAGCATATATTATTACCACCAACTATCAATGATCGCTATTCAAAGACAAGGGAAATTAGAGCTCGTACTGAGGCGTTCAGACAGTCGTTTTTCCCTCTCGCGATCCGGGGGTGGAACAGAGGGGGAGAAATATGACTTTAGCGCGAATTGTGCCCTCCATCACACACCTCTTGATGGCTATCGGAGTGTATATGTAGATATGTAGATGTAGAAAAGGACATGAAAATAGTCACATTGAGTAAAAAGAAAAACCTTAAAAACCTACAAGGGAACATCCAAATTCAAAAAGCAGTAATAGAGAATAAACTCATAATAAATGACCAGGCAAAAATCGGCAACCAGACGTTATATAAACTAATAGAATATATTGTAGAAAAAGAAAAACCTCCCTAGACGCCACAAAATAATATCGCAAAATAGGCAACATCCCCATCCTTGAACATCCATCACTGTACCATAGTAAATCAATAATGCACACACACAGTACACACAGTAGTTACGACGTGTTAGCTTCCTTTACAAACACACACACACACACACACACACACACCAGTGGTTCCTCACAACACAGAACCGTGAATATACACTCCTGGAAATTGAAATAAGAACACCGTGAATTCATTGTCCCAGGAAGGGGAAACTTTATTGACACATTCCTGGGGTCAGATACATCACATGATCACACTGACAGAACCACAGGCACATAGACACAGGCAACAGAGCATGCACAATGTCGGCACTAGTGCAGTGTATATCCACCTTTCGCAGCAATGCAGGCTGCTATTCTCCCATGGAGACGATCGTAGAGATGCTGGATGTAGTCCTGTGGAATGGCTTGCCATGCCATTTCCACCTGGCGCCTCAGTTGGACCAGCGTTCGTGCTGGACGTGCAGACCGCGTGAGACGACGCTTCATCCAGTCCCAAACATACTCAATGGGGGACAGATCCGGAGATCTTGCTGGCCAGGGTAGTTGACTTACACCTTCTAGAGCACGTTGGGTGGCACGGGATACATGCGGACGTGCATTGTCCTGTTGGAACAGCAAGTTCCCTTGCCGGTCTAGGAATGGTAGAACGATGGGTTCGATGACGGTTTGGATGTACCGTGCACTATTCAGTGTCCCCTCGACGATCACCAGTGGTGTACGGCCAGTGTAGGAGATCGCTCCCCACACCATGATGCCGGGTGTTGGCCCTGTGTGCCTCGGTCGTATGCAGTCCTGATTGTGGCGCTCACCTGCACGGCGCCAAACACGCATACGACCATCATTGGCACCAAGGCAGAAGCGACTCTCATCGCTGAAGACGACACGTCTCCATTCGTACCTCCATTCACGCCTGTCGCGACACCACCGGAGGCGGGCTGCACGATGTTGGGGCGTGAGCGGAAGACGGCCTAACGGTGTGCGGGGCCGTAGCCCAGCTTCATGGAGACGGTTGCGAATGGTCCTCGCCGATACCCCAGGAGCAACAGTGTCCCTAATTTGCTGGGAAGTGGCGGTGCGGTCCCCTACGGCACTGCGTAGGATCCTACGGTCTTGGCGTGCATCCGTGCGTCGCTGCGGTCCGGTCCCAGGTCGACGGGCACGTGCACCTTCCGCCGACCACTGGCGACAACATCGATGTACTGTGGAGACCTCACGCCCCACGTGTTGAGCAATTCGGCGGTACGTCCACCCGGCCTCCCACATGCCCACTATACGCCCTCGCTCGAAGTCCGTCAACTGCACATACGGTTCACGTCCACGCTGTCGCGGCATGCTACCAGTGTTAAAGACTGCGATGGAGCTCCGTATGCCACGGCAAACTGGCTGACACTGACGGCGGCGGTGCACAAATGCTGCGCAGCTAGCGCCATTCGACGGCCAACACCGCGGTTCCTGGTGTGTCCTCTGTGCCGTGCGTGTGATCATTGCTTGTACAGCCCTCTCGCAGTGTCCGGAGCAAGTATGGTGGGTCTGACACACCGGTGTCAATGTGTTCTTTTTTCCATTTCCAGGAGTGTATTTAGGTAAAGAGGTTTTTCTTTGTTTTTACTGATTTCATCGACGATTTGTAGCAAAACAAATTGTTACGTAGGTACCATTCAACATTAGCTCCTCGTTGATACTCTAAAGCAGGGAAAAACAAGAATTCAGCACATGAATAGTGCTGTTGCTCGCATAGCGTAGCTGTCTCGCCTGGCTGCACACCGCAACGTAATCGTAACTTATTTAGTTTCATAACTGGAAAGGGCCACTTATGCACATATGTTGATGAAATAGTTTATCACGTTTACAACTGCATGATGGAGATGTGGAAACTCTTTCCAAGGAAATCAACGTAGACATGCTAGACGGTTTTAACGTAAAAGAAGTTTTTAAACGGGAATTATATTGCAGGTCAGTCAGTTCCATATTCACATGTACAGAAGCGCTTTCAACTGAAATGGGAAACTATGTTGAAAACAGCTCGAAAACAGATGTATGGTTGACAGTGTTCTTAAGACGTTTAGAAAACTATCATTTATATTCTTTCAAGGCCACAATGAATTCTTCGAACTCGAATTTTCTTTATCGCCAGTCAGTTTAGGGAAATAGACGGTTTCTTTTTATTTTCCCGCTCCACAATGCGATTTTCCATTGAGATGCATCTCCATCAAATTACAAATTAGTGGTTTCCAACCTTGCAGTGTCTTACTGTGGACAGTGTGCAATCAAATCCACTTAAGATGCGAAGTCTACAATCCATTACGGTTGTTCTAATTTTCGTGCCTGATCGCCTTTTTCCTCCATAAATTCAGCAACAACGAGTTTTAAATCGAAAAATCGTTCCAGGCGTGCCCCTTGACTTAAACAACGTACTTTGTAGGAACATTAAAAGTCTCCGCACTTTTCGTTCAGTTCAATCGAAAACTGTTGCAGCTGAAAATGGAATAATGCGTGCAAGATCAGAAAATTTACCATTCGTATCATAAATTTCATCACGAGCGCTATAACTGCAAATTTAGGGTAAAGTCTTTTTGGATGTACAATATAATGAATTCCATCTGCCAATCGATGTAAGTTTTTGCTCTTTTATTGTCAACTAACACTTTAAATACTTGCCACATGGTGTTCTAATGTTGCAAATCGCAAATTTGCGGTGCTAGTGAACGATGCGACTGTATATCGTATAACAGATTTTGAGTACTGTTACCCTTCTGTCATTTCCAATCATTTTCAAAGGTTTGTGAGGCTAGACACCTAGGCTGCCTCTTTTTGTGCAAACAGCCACTGGACATTTGAACTTCTTTTATATCACGAACAACCAGCGCTGACACCACGATTCTGTCGAACTCTACCCACACAAGGTGCTCAAGTGCAGTTTGACGTGGCGTGGCAGACCCTGCTCTCAAGTAATGATCACAACATATCACGTGTAACTAATGAACTGTACGATATTTTTATTGAACGTGTTTCACGATCTAATCATATTTGTCGGTTCCGGTTATCTCGGAGCACGCAAATAGATGACTACTGCCTAGTTTGCGGCTCGTACGAATGTATCCAAGTTTCATCTCATTTTAAGGTATTGTAGAGGCAGTTTACATTTTTAGAGCGTTTCCTTACATCATTTGACATAAGCCTGCTTTTGAGCTTCGGTCGAATTGTGTGGAACCTGTCGTTCCAAATCTCTTCCACGGCTGAACGTTATTGCAAAATCGAAGTCACTGTTTCCATTGACACGTCTAAGGAGGCTTCTGTGTCACATGCGGAGCCTCTTCAGTCGTCTTGTGCGCAATGTTTTCTTTAACAACAAGCGATTTTGATAGACTTTCACGAAATTCGCCGCTGACCGAAGTTCGACTACGACGAAATTCTGTGAACTGATCAGAATACAGTCTTTTTTTAAGGTGACTGGTTACCATAAGTTGAAAAATTTGTTCCACACAATGTCATTCAGTTAGGGCTCTACGAAAACCGTAAAAAAGTCATCCACCTTCAACTTTTGTCTCATATTTCCATCTTTCCCGCTGTTTCTTCAAACGCTCGCTGCAAACAAACTTCTCTACTAATTTTTGAGCTGCCACTGGCTTAACAATATAAATGACAAGTTTTAAAACAACAGTAGCTGTAATGGTAGTCTCTGGGAACATGTAAGCCATGCATCTTACATGAATAAAGACTGGGGTCTTCCTCATGAAAGAGGATTAATATTATAATAAGCGTAAACAAAAAGTGACTAGAGTAGTACTCAACGTAAGTGAGGGAGTCCCCAGTGTCCACGAAATTGGTTAGGATCTACCGAGTGCGCTGTGCGCGTGGATAGATGGATCCGTTGAAGAGAAAAGTGCTTCAGACGACGCGACAATTTTTCTCGGAACGCCGGCCGGCGCATATGTAGTGGGACACTTCATTCGCAATCGTCATGGCGGAAAGAAATGGGCGGCCGACGTGACGGTAGTTGTAATCGATACTCGGCGAGAGTCCCAGAGGCACTTTCACTTTATGCGAATCGTTGCAGTTTTCGTGCGCTAGCAGCGCGGAGACGAGGGAAGGCGCTGAAGATTCATTGCCAGGAAAGAGCGCCGTCTTTTATTTCCACTTCCCCCGACACTACTGATCCCTGCTTTGTAAATTATACAAGTCGACGACTACCGCCCGACCGGAACATGTTCACAAGATAACGAACACGGTCTGCGTTCGATCTTAATTAACCGTGTGCCGAGTTAGCAATAATTTCATCAGTATCGATTCAGCTGCCAGGCTTTCGCGGTGTGAACAAAGAAACTCCTGGCCGCTCGCGGACGTTGTGAGAGACACTGTTAGATCTGAATGATCAGCTGTCGCGAAAGAGCGTGAAATTGAAATGAGGCACACAATAACAGCCCGTTGAGGTGATTCGATTAAAGTCACTAACAAGTAAGCCTACCCAAGGCTTCGATTTTGATCGGCTTTGAATATGTTCTAGTGTAGAGCAAAATTAGATAAACGTTTTTTTTTATACATTCCCATGTGGTTGTTAAGGGGGGGGGGGCGGCAAACTCCCTTTCAGAGAAATTTAATTTAATATTTCTGAATGAATGCCGCTGAAACGGTAAGAGATGTAAAAAGCTTCAAATAAAAGTTCTAGGTGTTTTAACGTACGTTTCAACGGGTGCATCCTGCTGACATGCAATTTTTTTCGAAATCCCTTGTCACCACCACTATTTTGTTTTTCATTTCGACATTTCACTGATAACAAAACAGCATCGTTAATACGAAATTCAGCCATATATAATGAAGTGGTATTACAAAGACGCATTTGTCAGAAATAAGATAGGAATATCTCTTGAGCACTGTACACGCGCCCCACATGTGTGTGCTTCAATACCAATTGTCGTGCTGGCTTGTTTAATAAGTCTTTCCCAGAGAAATATGATGTACAATTATATCTGTGTGTACTGTTCTATATATACATTTTATTCTAATTTTATGAAATATAAAATATTTGGTTTGCATTTGTATTTTCTTTTTAAATTTGGTGTTTTTTTCTTCTAGAAGTAACTTTTTCAGATTTAATATGTTATATTTAAAATTATTTGTATTTTATAGTTGTAATGTTAATGTAAATCTGTACAACAATGAGAAAGCGCAGAATTATTCGTGTCAAAAAATTGCTGAATACACTTTGATTTTGTGCATCAAGTACATCAGACAATCGCAATTTAATGACAGGAACGAGAAGAAAGAGACGATTCATTCTTGGATGCGCAGTGTGCTGTATCTGTCGGCTCACATCTTTGAGACTCCAGATATTTTACTGTACAGATAGAAAATGCCGATAAATCCAAAAAATATTTTTCAATATTTATGGTAAGTTACACTACTTTAAGGTTTGAAGAGGAATGTACAATATCAGATCCTATTCTAACTGAAGAAAATTATGAAGATACATTAAAAGATGACAAAAAAGCAAAATTCCTCTACATTTTGGTGCTCTAGTCAAAAAATTGCACTGTAAAACACAGATGCAGAAAGATCACAAAGAGAGAAGATCTATATAAATGGAAAGCACATACTGTTGCGGCTGGGACGATAAATAACGAGTTACTAGGTATTTTCTAGTATGTATTACATAAATTTCAAAGTGCCATAGGCAGATCACTATCGGTATATGATCTGGATATAGTGTGGTGGCCTTTAGAAGCGAGGTACGATGATAATTTAGCAAAACATTTGGTCAAGGCATCCTCAAAATGGTTTCAGGATTTTTAATTAAGGCTATGGATTGTTTCAATAAAAAACAAAAAAGTCCTAACTCAAGTGAAAAGAGCGAATAAAGAAGAACTGAGGGGAAAAGCCTACGAATTTGTGGAGACTGTGAAATCGAAAATTATATTGATTGCAGAGGCCAATGTGTATAATTTTGACCAGTCAGGTTTCAATTTCTAAATGAAAGTAGGACGAATATTATCCTTCAGAGGAACATTAGAAGTCGAAATGCTAGCAAAATCCCTGATTGCCGTATCACATAATTATGCGATACAGCCCATTATATCTGCAACCGAAAATTTAATATCCCCGTTGCTCGTAGTTTTGAAAGAAAAAGATGGCAAGGGCAAGTTCGGACCACAATTTGAAAAAGATTTATGGAAAACGGATAATATCCTAGTTTTCGCTTCTGTGTCTGGCAAATTGACATCGGAGCTCGTAAGGAAATGATTTGAACAAGTTTGTATACCTAACACGAAAGAAAAATGTCTTGTGTTTAGATTCATAGACTGGGAAAATTGGAAAATCGTGGTAAGGACGATGGGACCAAACTGCTTAGGTCATCGGTCCCTAGGCTTACGCACTACTTAGTCTAATCTAAACTAACTTATCTTAATCACAACACACGCGCCCATGCCCGAGGGAGGACTCGAACCTCCGACGGGAGGAACAGCGCGAACCGTAACAAGACGTCCAAGACCGTACGGTTACCCCGCACGGCCTCATGGACTCGGCAAAACGAAAAAATATTTAACGCCATTCATAAGTATGAAAAATAAATGAATATTTTAGCGATTCCTGGCAGAACAACCGGTATGATTGAGCCATTCGACGTATATACACGTCGGCCTTCGGGAAATTTCTTGAAACATTTTTTAGACGTAATTATATTACATAATTACGGTAGATTTAAGAAACAATATTTTAAAAATTCAATCCCTCATTCACAATCGTTTCCTTCTACCAGATTAATCAACCTTTTCAAATATGCATGGTACAAGAATGGTTACATTGAACACGAACCACCTAAATATAAGACACCTGCTAACTTTTGCTTTAAAAATTGTTATCTTGTTTGTGATTTGGCATGAAATTGCAGTTGTCTGATGTGTTTGGTGCGCAAAACCAAAGCGCATTCAGCATTTTTTGACACGAACAATTCTGTGCTTCTTAATTATTGTAAACGTTGACGATAATATTACAACAATAATTTACAAATAATGTCAAATTAACATAATTAAATCCGTTCAGGTTACGACTTGAATACAAAAAATACACAAAATGTAAAAAGAAAGCGGAAATTCAACACAAGATATTTTAAATTTCATAAAATTAAAAGTGTTACGCGTGTGTGTGTGTGTGTGTGTGTGTGTGTGTGTGTGTGTGTGTGTGTGTGTGTGTGTGTGTGTGTGTGCGTGTAAGAGAGAGAGAGAGAGAGAGAGAGAGTATGTGTGTCTGTGTATGTGTGTGCAGAATATACGTTTAGAATATATTTTTCAGGGAAAGACTTATTAAACAAACTAACATGACAACAGGCACTCAATCCGACACATATCGGGCTCGTGTGTAGAGATATTTCTAGCTTGAAAACGCGTCTTTGGAATACCATTCCATCATATGTGACTGCACTTGGTATTAACGTTGCTATACGTTTTGCTGTTAGTCAGATCTCGAAATGAAAAACAAAATAATGGAACCAGGGGATTTTGAAAAAAAAGGCTGGGTGCACTGTTGTAACGTACATTAAAAATCATAGAACTTTTATTTGAACTTTTTTTATATCTGTTATTGATTCAGCGGAGTTCTTTCAGAGATATTAAACTCCAGTTTTCTTCCAAGGGGGTGTTTCACCCCGTTGACGGCCGTACGGGCACGTATAAAAAACATGTGTCTCTTATTTTGCTCTACACTACAACATATTAAAGCTGATCGACATCCAAGTGTATCCTTTGGGTAGGTGTACTTGTAAGTTTTACACAGGTGTGTTTTTTCTTTTGCAATTTCAGGTGACATCCACAACAACCAGTTTACGGTGTGTGCCTCCCCCTTTTTTTTTCGTACAACTGCGAAACGTGAGCGATAAGAACAATTGACGGTAAGCCTGTTGGTGAGCTCCAATTTCTCTGGGTTTACCGTCACGGCTATTTCGCGACGTGCGTGTGTTTTACTTGATTCTTGTCGGTACTTTTAGAATAACTATCTCCCTAACGCACAAGGCCTCGCTTGTAGTTCCTGCCACTGGAACTGAATGGGCATCTCTGTCATATTGTCGCACTTACTAAACGAACACACAAAGAAAGCACTGCTCCTCTTTGAATCTTCTCTGTCTCCACTATCAATCCAACCTGGTAAGGGTCCATAATGGTAACCAACATTCAAGACAGGGTTCAACGAGAAATTTGTCAGCTACTTTTTCCATCGGCGTGTAAATTTCCATAGCATTCTTCCGATGATTCTCAGTCTGGTTTCTGTTCCTCTGCAGTTAATTTTATAATTTTACGAGGCCGTTCCACTTAAGATGACTCCGGATGATTAGGCTTAGATACTTCGTGATTGTTGATCTTTCCTGAGATTTGTCGCCGTTAGTCCAGTCGAATATTAGTGGGTACGCAATACGAAACATGTTTACAGTGGAAACTCGATTAACCGTCATCTTCGGGACCGTGGTCGTAACGGTTGACGGATAACAGAAACACTGTATTCGTCCAAAACATAACCTCAATCAATTATTTTATGTAAAGACACATATCACTCTCACAGTAATGTAATAATATTTCGGAGCGAAAACAAATTAAACACGATTGTAATAGCAAACAAAACTATTTATTACATGATAAAAACATCCGTACAGTAGCTACAAAAGTTGCAAAATACGTAATGTACAGTACTGTACTGTACTATAAACTTACAGCTGAAATAGTTAATCTAGCTTAGAAATAGTCAATTTCTTCTGCCTTTTTGATGTTCGAGCTTTCACCACGGCAATATTTCGTATTTTTCGGAGCAGTAGTGGCTGGGTTGCATTAGCTTCTTCTTGAGTTTCAAACCACTCTATACACTTGGACAGCATTGTTTCGGCCTCTGAGTGGCTAATAGTTTGTTTTTCTTCATGGTTTGAACACTCGTCTTCATCAGCCCCTTCTTCTTCTTCTTCTTTGGTGGCACTTACGCTGGCAACAATTTCGTCATCACTCAAAATTTGAAAACCCCGTTCACTTTGTCACACTCTAACCACTCTGATACTTCTTCTGACGTCAAATTTGTGCTGATTTGTAAATTATTGCACAAATTGACCATTTCGTCAACTGTCACACACTCAGGTTCCTCCAATTCTTCACCTCTAGGTTGAGGTCAAAGTTTATTCCAGCCGTTCTTGAGATTTGACACTGACAAATCACTCAATGCACTGGCAACATTAAAAATGGGATCTTTAATACTGTATGACCTCCAAAACTGTTTAACAGATGTTGATTCATCAGATGAGAGAAAACTTTCGATAAATATTTTTCTATAACGACGTTTCATGAAATTTAAACTTGTCGAGCCATCCGATACTTGCTTTAAAAGACGAGTCACCATCAAGTTTGTTGTTCATTTCAACAGCCTTGGCCATTATTATAGGCCCTGAAAGTGGAATCCCCTGACTTCTTGCTTGTATAAACCATCGGTACATTGCAGTGTCCAATTCATCATATTTTGCAGGTTTCATTGTCTTTCTTGTTCGCACATCTCCATCCATGCTCTGCATTGTTGACACATGTTGTTCTATTTTATCAACATCTCGTTTTATATCGTTAACTGTTGTTCTTCCAATACCATAAATCAGCGCTACACTTGTCGCAGTTTCGCCCTTTCTTAAGCGTTTTATAATTTCAAGTTTTTGATTAAGTCCTAAAACAACACGTTTACGTTTTTCGGACATTTTATCAAGTCAGTGTATCATACACACCTGCACTAAATACGGTAGTGTAAAATATTAGTCAATAAAGCTTATTCAAGTGGAAAACACGTAACACGGCACAGCCCGCTAGATACACTGCGACAATTACAGTCTTCTCGCCACAACTGGAAATCGATCCAGTGGTAATTGTTGACTCACAAGTGAGACAAAGACAAGAAAAGGGGGAGATATGTTAGCACGTCAACTGAAGGTCATATTTTATGTACCATTCTACGGAGGGCGGGTACATTCACTTCCCACTAAAATAGAGTAAATAAACAAAGCGAACGCGTCACTGCACCTTAGAGCATTCTGTTATTACAGTATTATTATGCTGTTACAGCAGTGACGGTTAACAGAAACTGACGGTTTAAAGAGTGACGGTTCATCGAGTTTTTACTGTACATTTTGACTATCAGATGATAGTGCCTGCATCATGCGTCGATTCTCTGTAGGTCTTTCTGCATTTGGCCACAATTTTCTGGTGCCAAGATTTCACTAATAAGCAAACCTGCCCGAGGGATACACTTCGATTATTATCGTATTTGGAATGTGTTGTAGTGTAGAACAAAATAAGAGACACATATTTTTGGATATACGGCCGTTAAGGGGATGAAACACGCTCTTGAAAAAACTGAGTTTAATATATCTGACTGAATACCGTTAAAATGGTAATATATTTAAACATGTATTTGAAATGAAAGTTCTGTGGTTTTTCATGTATGTTACAATGATACACTCAGATTCTTCGAAAAGTCTAAATCCCCCTACTCCGCACTATTTTATTTTTCATTTCGATATTTGACTAATAGCAAAACGCATAGCATCGAGTGTACAGCGATGTAGAGTTTTTTCCAGCTTATTTCAGCTAAATGCATAACTGGAATACCATTTCATCACATATGATTGAATTTGGTATTAACGATGCTATGTTTATATACTAAGATGGTATCTGTTCTTTCGGACATGTCCGAAAGCCGAAAGAACAGATACCATCTTAGTATATATATAGTTAAGGCTCATCGGCCACTTGATCATCTTCTTCTTCTGTGCGAATGCACAAACAGTGCCCGAACCCTTACGGCAATCGGCAACGCGCCGCGAGTAATGAGTATAATGGGCGGGGGGCACTACGAATGTAGTGCGGGACAATACGTTGAGAATGTGGATGTCGGGGGGGGGGGGGGGGGGGGGGGCGTGCTAGAGATAAATTCCTGCAGTCGCGCTATCCTCTGTGTCCTCGGTGGCTCAGATGGATAGAGCGTCTGCCATGTAAGCAGGAGATCACGGGTTCGAGTCCCGGTCGGGGCACACATTTTCATCTGTCCCCGTTGACGTATGTCAACTCCTGTAAGCAGCTAAGGGCGTTCATTTCATTGTAAATTTAATGCCATGTTTTGCTATTAGTCAAATGTCGAAATGAAAATCAAAATAGTGGAGGCAAGGGAATTTCGACTTTTTCGACAAAAATGGGTGTACCACTGAAACGTACCTTAAAAGCCATAGAACTTTTATTGGAAGTATTTTTTGTGAACATGTTACGGATTCAACGGCACAGTATGAAACTCAATTTTTTTAAGGAGGTGTTTGTCCCCCTTAATGGCCGTATGGACACGTATAAAAATATGTGTCTCTTATTTTTCTCTACACCATAACATACTCAAGACTGATCAAAATCGAAGTGTATCAATCATTTCGTTAGGTTTAGTTGTAAATACAACAGTATACCTGCGAACAGCCTCTCGGAGCTTCTGCAGTGACGCACCACGTTATGAATAAAGAATGTATGGCCATTATTCAGGGGTATGACAGGAACACTCATTTGAAGTAAAGAACCTCATATGGACATATGCCCTATTCCGAGTAGTTTCCGAGATAGAACACACTTAACGTATGATTTGATGTTGGGCTAGTGACGCGCACGTATGTGTCTTACTCACCTAATTACTTTGACGTTTTATTATTACTCAAGCTGCCTCGTTGGTTTCAAAGTTTTTGTTCGGGTTGTCTTGCCCAATGAACGCGCAGTTGTCCATGGTCTGTTGTGAGTGAAGCAGTGCGAGGGATTGTGATTATATTATAGAGAAGCTTCAGTTAAATGTGTTTGTACACGTGCTGACTAAAATGCCACACATCTAAACTAATGAAGAATATGCAGATATGGTTTATGTTTTCGGCTACTGTGATGGAAGTCCTCCAGTTGCTTTCGAAGAACACCGTCGGCGCTTTTCGACACCTCGAATTCCTGATCGTAGAAGAGTATTTACCAGAGTTTTCAGCACATTGAGTGAAACAGGTATTCTTTCAATTTGCCATTTTTGTTGTACATGTGCATTCCTGATATCTAACGAATAACACATAAAATAAGCAACAGTATACATTAAATGTGTTCTGGCTCGGAAATGACTCGGAATAGGGCATATGGCCACATGTAGATTTTTGCTTCAAATTATCGTTACTGTCGTACCCCTGAATATCGTCCATTCCTCCTGGAACACTCTGCACACACCACTAACAGTAACGGTCGTATAAAACTTCCTTGCGGTACCACCGAATCTACTTCTGAATGTTACCATGTCGCTCGGTTGATAACGACCTACTGTATTCTGTGCTTAGGCTATTTCGTGAGTTCGTATTTGCTTCACGATACGTAAATATGGAACTGTATCGAATGCGTTAGGAAGGTGGGATATATGAATTGAGTCTGGGCACCGTGATATACTGCTTCCTACAACTGAAGGACGAAAAGAATGATGCACGTGTCTTAAGATCGCGTTTGTTTCTCTTGTGCGGAAGAAACGTGTTTCACAATTGGACCAGGGATTTACGTCAACAATATAGGCCCACACATATGTGTATAGAGGGTCGTTCAATAAGTAATGTCCCACTTTTTTTTCTCGGAACACATTTATTGTTAAAAGTCAGAATTTGGTGACAATATACATCAACATGTCTTCAGAGAGATGGTTCAGATGGCTCTGAGCACTATGGGACTTAACATCTGTGGTCATCAATCCCCTAGAACTTAGAACTACTTAAACCTAACTAACCTAAGGACATCACACACGTCCATGCCCGAGGCAGGATTCGAACCTGCGACCGTAGTGGTCACGCGGTTCCAGACTGAAGCGCCTAGAACCGCACAGCCACACCGGCCGGCAACAACATGTCTTGTCCATGAACTATTTTTCTACGTAATCTCCAACACGTTCTATGGTCGTACGCCGACGTTGTGGAAGAGCATGTATTCCCTGCTCATAAAAATTCTTGTCCTGTACACGTCGCCATATTTTCACTACATGACTCACGATCTCGTCATCTTCAAATTCCCCGTAGAGAATCTTTAAGCGGCCCAAAGAGATGGAAGTCCGAGGGTGCTAGGTCTGGACTGTAGGATGGATGAGGCAATGATGTACAACCCAATTTGGCATATGTTCTTGGGTTCTCAGACTTGTGTGTGGGCGTGCATTATCGTGTTGGAACAAGATTTCCGCTGGATTCTTGTCCGATCGAACACGGCGGAAACTGTTCTTGGGTTTATTCAGAGCCTTCAAGTATGCCTCTGAATTGATGGTTGACCCCCTTGGCGTCACACCCACGAGAATGACGCCATTACAATCCCAGAAGACTGTCACCATGACTTTTCCGGCATTTCTTCTTTTGTGGTGAATGAGGATGATGCCACTCCATGGACTGCCTTTCTGCTACCGGCGCAAAGTGGTGCACCCAGATTTCATCCCCCGTAACAATCCGTGACAGAAAGGCCTCTCCGTCGGTCTCAAAACGCTCCAACAATTCGGATGAAATGGTTTTTCTTTGAATCTTGCGGTCCGCTGTGAACATTCGTGGAACTCATCGTGAGCACGTCTTTGAATATCTGAGAGTCTCGATCATTGCAGACGCGCTTCCAGTGCTGACCGACAACTGTAGAACCAATTGTCGAGTTTTGATGTGCTCAGATGGTTCAAATGGCTCTAAGCACTATGGGACTTAACATCTGAGGTCATCAGTCCCCACTTGAGATGTGCCGGACGGCACGAATAATGGCATCCGCACGATTCAGCATGTCCGCAGCAGTGGCTGTGACAGAACGTCCCGGGCGTGGCTGATTATGGAGCTCTGTTTCTGCATTTCCTGCGGCTGTAACTCTTTTTACCCATCGCCCAACTGTACTCCCATCAAACGCAGGACCACTATACACTGCACCCAAACGTTTATGGATGTTCACTACGGTTTCTTTCTCTGCACACACGAATTCAATAACAGCACCCCGCTTGTAACGTGAGTCGTATGTAGACGCCATTTTGACATTGTACTATGGCTCTGCTATCAGCTAGAACTGTTCGAAACTTCACCGGTGCACAGAACAAACATCAAATGTGAAGCACCAACAAGGACGTCTGTCTATGTATATTAACGGCTTTAAAAAAAAATATGTTGCATTTCTCATTAAACGACCCTCATATGTATCTTTCCGACGACCCTTCTTGGAAGTGGGAATGGACTGCGCTCTTTGACAATAGCATGTAGCGCTTTGTTGCTCCGGCGAACTTCGGTAACTCGTGATAGAAACTGAACACGTTTTACAGCATAGCTGTACTTTTATAGAGTCCAATGCCTTTCTCTGTTGAGAGATTTTACTCGGTTTTCGATTCGCGATCGCTTATCTCAATGCTTGTCATTACGGTCTCCGTGCCGTGTCTGAAAGCAGGAACATTGTCTTCCATGGCGAAACAATTTTAAAAGGCCAGTTTTAGTATTTCGGCTTTCTCTGTCATTTCCATTCCACGGGGCGTTTAAACATTGAGTGACTCTGTAGACTATTTCGAAACGTTTAGGTAAGACAAAAACTTCTTAAGACTTTCTGACAGATCGGTAGGCAATATTTTATTTTAAAATTAGTCGAATACTTCTAGCATTGTCCTCGTTATGCCCATTTTGGCTTTGTTTGACTTCGTTTTGTCAACAGGATTTTCTCTTCGCTCAAGGCTATAATAAAGATCCTTTTGGTTTCGTAGCAACTTTCAGATACAGGTACTGAAGCACTGTGTATCTTTCACAACTCTGCTCAGCACTTAGCTCTCTAAAGTGTACTGTAGAGTACTTTTGAACTTTATCCATTAACAACTTCATGTCTTGGTCCCTAGATATGAATGATTTTCTTTTAATTTTGTAATTTGTACAATATAATGTAAATATTGCTGCAAGTGGATTAATGAATAATTTGCTCAATATGTATTTCACATCAAGGGTTGTATCAGGAACTACTTTGAAGTTAAGTGGGGAGACTTATATTCAGTTCAGTTGCGAGCGACATTTTCCTCTCTGATAATGGAGAGGAATCATCAGAATTGAAATTCCCCACCCGTTGCTTTCCCCATACTGAAAATGTCATAACTGCTGTTTGGCTATATATTATCACACTGTTGAACCATCAACGTCCTCTAGATCTGCAAAACATTGTTTCATTTCAACGTTTCAAAGTGATGACGTCTATCCTGGTCGTCAGTTAAATGAATAAAGAGAAGACTGTGAAGATCTACCAAAGTCCGTATGAATTGGTCGATGACCTGTGGATGGTGAAGAAACCGAAAGTGAACAGTTCCATATGACTTAGTTTTCTGACTGAATGAACGCTCTCTGGGTGCTTAGAATGACAGGTTTCATGCTGGAAATCAACGGGAAGTCACGTATGAGGTCTCGTATTAGTCTCTGCACTGCAACTGTGAGACTTAACATCTGAGTTCATCAGTCCCCTAGAACTTAGAAATCGGTTATAATTGCAAGATTCGGATTTAAATGTTTCTTGTGAGGTTGCAAATTGGCCGAGATATTTGTCATGAGTTGTGAAGTGTATGTATGTATAGTGCAATTTTCTCGAATGGTACAATGTATCGAACAACGTAGTAGTCATTTCACTGAGCCTTTAAGTAAGATGGTTGGAGGGCCTGCCCATAATGCTCCAAACGTACTTTATTTGAGGAGAGAGCCGGCAACCGTGCTGGCGAAGATAGGGTTTGGCAAGTGCGAAGACAAGCAATGAAAACTCTCGCAGTGTCGGGCGAGCATTATTTTGCTGAAATGTAGCCGGTCGTGGTGGACGAGCGGTTCTAGGCTCTTCAGTCTGGAACCGCGTGACCGCTACGGTCGCAGGTTCGAATCCTGCCTCCTGCCTCGGGCATGGATGTGTGTGATGTCCTTAGGTTAGTTAGGTTTAAGTAGTTCTAAGTTCTAGGGGACTGATGAACTCAGATGTTAAGTCTCACAGTGCTCAGAGCCATATGAACCATTTTTTTTTTTCTGCTGAAATGTACGCCCGGGATGGATTGCAATGAAGGACAACAAAACGGGACGTAGAATACTGTCGATGTACAGCTGTCCTGTAAGTGTGCCGTATCACCAGGAATGATAGCCTGGGGTGCCATTTCTTTTCACAGCAGTATCCCTTCGGTTGTCGAGAACGTTGCCAGCGTTATGGGAAGCACCCTCCTACAAGCTCGGGATTTTGACGATCGAACGCGACCATTGGACAGAATTTGACACGATACAGCCCACCTCAGGAAACCGTCCAACAACTCTATCAATGCCGAGGCGAATAACTTCTTGGATAAGGGCCAAAGGTGGACCAGCGCGTGATTGACTTACACAGTATGTCAAGCTCTGTCTCTTGAAGAAATTATCGAATTTTTCTGAAATTGTAACCATTCGTCCGTGTGTACGTGTACGTCACATCTGCTGATTTCCGTCGCATCTCGGCTACTTCTTCGTGCTGCGTCCTTATTTTTATTTTTTAAAGAGAACATAATGTTCAGAGAAAATAATGTATATTATTAAATTTTGAGAAAATTCGCAAAATGTAATATTTGTGCCCAGTAGAATTTAATTTTTTTCTTTCACATATTTTGGTGACACTGAAGTTCCCATTTAGTGCAGATTTTTGGTACCAAACATGATACTTATCAGTGACGACGAATATAATATGCAGAACATTAGGTCAGTTGGTAATTCGCTTGTGAATACTTAAACTCTACAATAATGTTGACGTTTTATGGAGTGTGTGAAATGTTAAGTTAACTCTTAATTCGTTGATGAATAGTTAAAAATAAAGATATTAATCATAATTACTGTCTCGTTTTGGCTCCGACCTGACAAACTTTGCACTCGGAACATGAAAAACCAAACCTGTAAACATCGTTATTAGACTCCATATGCACTGGCTGCTCTCGCTGATAGTCGAGTCATTTCTTAGATTCCTCAGCAGTTCGAGCTCTGAGACTCAGCCCGTTCTCATGACGGCACGTTTGTCGACTTATGGGTGCAAACAACATCCTGTCATGAAACTTCCTGACAGATTAAAACTGTGTGCCGGACCGAGATTCGAACTCGGGACCTTTGCCTTTCGCGGGCAAGCGCTCTACCGACTGAGCTACCCAAGCACGACTCACGCCCCGTCCTCACAGCTTTAATTCCGCCAGTACCTCGTCTCCTACCTTCCAAACTTCACAGAAGCTCGCAGGAGAGCTTCTGTGAAGTTTGGAAGGTAGGAGACGAGGTACTGGCGGAATTAAAGCTGTGAGGACGGGGCGTGAGTCGTGCTTGGGTAGCTCAGTCGGTAGAGCGCTTGCCCGCGAAAGGCAAAGGTCCCGAGTTCGAGTCTCGGTCCGGCACACAGTTTTAATCTGCCATGAAGTTTCAAATCAGCGCACACTCCGCTGTAGAGTGAAAATTTCATTCTAGAAACATCCCCCAGGCTGTGGCTAAGCCATGTCTCCGCGATATCCTTTCTTCCAGGAGTGCTAGTTCTGCAAGGTTCGCAGGAGAGCTTCTGTGAAGCTTGGAAGGTAGGAGACGAGGTACTGGCGGAATTAAAGCTGTGAGGACGGGGCATGAGTCGTACTCAGTGGGTAGAGCGCTTGCCCGCGAAAGGCAAAGGTCCCGAGTTCGAGTCTCGGTCCGGCACACAGTTTTAATCTGCCATGAAGTTTCATATCAGCGCACACTCCGCTGTAGAGTGAAAATTTCATTCTAGAAACATCCCCCAGGCTGTGGCTAAGCCATGTCTCCGCAATATCCTTTCTTCCAGGAGTGCTAGTTCTGCAAGGTTCGCAGGAGGGCTTCTGTGAAGCTTGGAAGGTAGGAGACGAGGTACTGGCGGAATTAAAGCTGTGAGGACGGGGCATGAGTCGTACTCAGTCGGTAGAGCGCTTGCCCGCGAAAGGCAAAGGTCCCGAGTTCGAGTCTCGGTCCGGCACACAGTTTTAATCTGTCATGAAGTTTCATATCAGCGCACACCCCGCTGTAGAGTGAAAATTTCATTCTAGAAACATACTGTCAGTTTAGAGGCGGGTAAACTGGGCTCGTAAAACGTTCCAAATTACGCATGCATCTAACCATAGAACATTAGCCACGTGCGACTAGGACTCGCTCTCTGAGGGTTCTGTACAAACTTAAGTATGAATTCAGGCTGTTGATCCATCCCGGGAATCGGGAATCTCGACGATATTTGCCTGGCAAGATATCGCTCCTCAGAATTCCAAGGCTTTCGAGAATGTTTTAAGTCGGATAACAAATGACAACAGAAATATTTTTTCGTGTGATGTAATTAAAAACGAACAATTTTCGAATTTTTTCCTTTACTTGTACTGCGAAACCTTTCTTCTTGGAAAATTTCATGATTCTAGCCCAACTGGAAGCACCCTGAAGGTGCGAGTATCAAGTATGCGACATAAATGGCTGTATCTTTTTATTTCCTTTACTAAGTAGTTTACATTTATTACATCGCCAATGAACCATATACCTTAGCATGTGACGTAAATTTTAGCTTTATACGCCTACCCGTTCCTGAGAAAATGGGGCCTAAACAGACGGAGGGACAGACAGACATACAGATAACAAATGACAAAATAATTGATTTTCGTGTGATATAATTACAAATTAACAATATTCAGATTTTCCGTTTACTTGTACTGTGAAACAGTGCTTAATGCTAAATTTTGTGATTGTAGGTCAACGGGAAGTATCCTACGGGTTTTGATGGGTGAGTTTGTGGATATCAACATATGTGAATAAATGGCCGTATCTGTTAATTACATTGACTATAGTATATGACATAAATTTCAACTTGAAACATCTACCCGATGCTGAGAAAGAGGGGTTTTAACAGACGGACGGCCAGACAGATAGTCTTAAACAGATGACAAAACAGTTTCTTCGTGTGACTTAATTAGAGATTCACAATTGTCGGATTTTTCCTTTGCTTATACTACGAAACCTTTCTTCTTGGTAAATTTCATCGTTTTTGGGCACTGTGATGTACCCCAGTAGGTTTTGATGAGCGAGATTGTGAATATCTCAATATGTGAAGTACGGTCTCGTAAACTGACATACGGTCGATAGAGCGGTATGCTGACCACATGCCCCTCCATATCCGCATCCAGTGACGCCTGTGGGGGAGGATGACATGGCGGCTGGTCGGTGAAGTTGGGCTTTCGTGGCTTGTTCGGGCGGAGTTTTTATATGTGACGTAAATGGGAGTATCTTTTGATTTCATTAACTCAGATGCTTCAATTTTTTACATCACACAGGGACCGTAGACTATACTATGAGACACAAATTTCAACTTGATGCGTCTGCCCGTTCTTGAGGTAAAAGGTTTTTAGCAGTCGGACAGACAAACAGGCAGACAACAAAGTGACCCTGAAAGGGTTCCGTTTGTACCTACTGAGGTAAAGAACCCAAAAGATTACAAAGGTTCAGAGTAGACAAAAAATTGTAATGGAAAAACGTGAAAATATATCGCCATCAGAACTTGCACTGGTAGAAGTGAAGCTGTAAGGGCGAGCCTTGAATCGCTCCTGAATAGCTGAGTTCCGCAAAATGCAAGCTCCTGGATTCTAGTCCCGGTCCGGTTGAAGCTTAAAACACAGTAGTGCTCCAGGAAGAGCACGTCTACTGACAACATTGCAAATCTGTTAACCACCATCGTTGATAGCAGTAATCACAAGTATGCAGTGGCAACCATAATAAACATCACCGAAATTTCTGATGGGGCCTAGTGGCTGTTCTTGTATACTATTATGAAGCGGAAGGTAGTCTAACACGTAATGAAATAAGAAATAAGCGAAAGATCCCTTCAATGATCTCTACGTGTTACTATCTCAGGGACTTAGTGACCGAGCCACTGTTGAAAGCGATGAAGAAAATGCAGTGATCACTGGCACCGTTTCATACATGGACGATACCTCATAGCATTTACGGGTACTAAAGCTCTTTTAACATACCTTTGGCCATCATCCGTAAATCGTGTTAATGTAACAAATTTAATTTTTCGTGTAACGATCCCCGTTATCTACGGGACGGGAGGACTTTTAGTGGTAGTCGAACGGTTTACAAGTTCAGAAACGGCTTGGGGATTAATAACTACTCTGAAATAACTGCGAAATAACTGGCAAAGTAATTACTAACAGGCAAGTACTAAAAATAAGGACGACAAACGCGTGATAACTCCTGTGTAACAGTACTGTCGAGGGAATAAGAGTACAAGGTACGCTACTGGGGGTCAGGGAGTGCTCAAAAATAGATCACCCGACTCCTTCGAAGGCGATATTTCACATGCTAACTAAACGTGTTCCAACTATCTTTGTAGATTCAGTAATATTAGGAACGATAGACGCAGTTTTCAAGAAAATAGAACTTTCCAACATGCAGCTACGCAGTTTCTAGATCGAAGGCACAGTTTAAGAGGTCGTAGTTCGTATGGTGTTAAACGTGGCGAAGAAGAGTATGTTATGCTGGATAGATTATCACACGCATATTCCAAATAAGACGCGATAACGTTTTAATTTTCCGAAGGGGCTAGAACTTGCAATTCAATGACGACTAACAGTACTGCTGTACTGAAGATCCAATTAAAGGTGCACGAGCACAAGAAAGAAGGCTATCCTACAGTATTCGCTGGTGGATTTGAAGAATTATGTCCTCAGGATGTATTCAAAGCATCAACTCCTGAGTTCCTGCAGAATACCAACTGTTTTAGTTGGGAGCACAATATAGGAGCTGAATACATAGAAAGTGTGATAACATCAGAGAACGGGAATAACTCAAGTAACCGAGCTCTGAAGTAAAAGACAATGAGAGGACAACAATCAAGTCCGACAGATGGCACTCTATGAGCCAAGTAATGAGCAACATGAACACTGGTGAGGAAAAGAACCAGTATAAAATAGATCACGACTTCAGTGTCCGATCCTAGTGCCAGTCATACTGAACCACTTCGGATGTAGCGTCATGGACTGCCATTGACGGACGGCCCATTACGCTGAGCTAGTAGTTTTATAAAAGCAGCACGAGTAATTTCGTCTGCTTTCATGATAACAGTTCCCTGTTGCTGTTACTATTTTGTCTTTCCCACTCCCCCACTAAAATGGCTCTGAGCACTACGGGACTTAACTTCTAAGGTCATCAGTCCCCTAGAAATTATAACTACATAAACATAACTAACCTAAGGACATCACACACATCCATGCCTGAGGCAGCATTCGAACCTGCGACCGTAGCGGTCGCGCGGTTCCAGACTGTAGCGACTAGAACCTCTCGACCACCCCGGCCGGCGCACTCCCCCATTCTCATATCTTTTGTTTAGTTTTCCGCTGTATTTCTCCTCTTCTACATAACCTTTCTTTGTGTCTTAGTAATACATAGTTATGTACTATGATCTGGTTTTTGGACGTGGAGTTATAATGTTAACTATCGATGTGATAACGGTACGTTTTATTCGTGTTTCATGCGAGCCCTCAGTTTCCTATAAACAACCCAATGTAAAGAATTGTTATAGGCTAATTAAAGTCCATTAACTTTCAATCCATACTCCATCTGCATGGAACTAACAGCAGCTTGCATGCTCCATTTTCTCGAGAGCGCTGACAGAAGGGACTTCAAGGTCGTCCAAGACAGACAGCACTTCGGATGGAGAAAGACGCAACGCTCTATCTCTGCGCAAAGAAAAGCCTCTGCAGACGTTTCGGAGCGACTATCTCAGAAGCAGCAGTGACTGATAGGGCGTTACGTGCGACTTACATGAACTGAGTGAAATTTACTTTCCCTCCTCCTATATTAAGTCTGACCGAATGCACTGAAATCTGTCCCATGCATACTGTTTTGAACAGTGCATAATAACGGTCTCCCAGTGATGCTTACATGTTTTGCCAGTTTGTTTTGTAACAATAAAAACAGATACATCCATTGTTTCATCCAGCTCTAATTCTTACGAAGGATGTTCGGTAAACGAAGATTCGATCGTAATAAACAGATTTTATACGACTAGTCTGGTGTATCTAACACGGTCCTCGAGAGGGGACAGATTTTGTCACACGAAGATGAAGCTCGCCTGCTTTCGCAAGCAATATGCCGTATTGGCAGAGCTGTACTATAGGAAGCCAATATCCGTGGAATTTACGGTGTGGGCCAAGGAGCAGATGTAGCGGAATGGAGTGCGATGATCCTCGCCTTGGCGATTGGAGGAGGCCGTGACGCGGCAGTATCGCGACGAAAGTGGGGCCGGGCGCGCATTGTCACGAGGCGGCATTTCGCCTGATGGCTGGCGCGCGCATGACCGGCATACGCGCTGTTTCCATATCAGTGCCGGGCCGACACGGGCAGTACGTCCGCCCACTTATTTCAGTTACATGTGGCTGCGCGGACTCGCTGCAACTCGAACGCGCTTGCTTAGCCAACTCGGATCTACTTAAAACAGCAGTCTTCTTTCTGAAATCTGACACCGATTCCACCTACTTTAAGGAGAAGTATTTCTTTGTGTGCCATACCGATCTCTCTATAAAAAAAATAGCAACTGCTTAAACCGAACTGTTCGGTGCCTAACTAAATTCTCCTTCTTTTCTCAATCTGTTTCCATTCATAATATGCTTTCTTTTTCGTGGATGCGGAGAGGCTTTCTTGCTGTTACGCTGTTATGCAACCCACTGTCTTGCATTCATATAATGAGGTTAACTACTCATCACCTTATGTATTTGATTCTTTTGTGTTCTCTTTTAATACAGTCAACATTCTTCCAGTTAGTTTTAAAGATATTTCTTAAAAATTATGATTTTTCTCTGTAGGCAGTTTTCTTTTTACTTGAAATAAACACTTAATATCATTATTAGTGCTTCGTTAATTTCGCTTTATCAAGCCACAACACACCAAAAATGTCTTATTTTTACGGCACGTTATAATTTCAAGGCAACTACAGAAGTTACAGGAACAACTATCACATGTCTGAAGTTCATATGTAAAATGTGTAATCGATATGCAGGTTTTACTATCGCATCAGAATATGTTACACCTTAAATTAGGACTAGAGTTGTATAACTACATTAGTCTACGGTACACTTCCGTAAGCATGCGTAGACTACGGAAGTTTTCCTAGTAGCTCCAATTATGATCGTAGCCGTGCTACTTGTACGTTAGTGTGTTGCATACCTATCGGGCGTTACCTCTTTTCGAACCCCTTTGTTGGCGTATGCGATCATTGTCTTACGAGGTTCACCTAGAAACCGGAAACTATGAAATGTCTAGAAAATGCTTGAGGATATGTAAAGGAACTGTAACCCACGGAACATTTTTGATCTCCATCGTTACCCTGCTGCCTGCTATTTAATAATAAACAATATTTATAGCAAAGGTGAAATGGTCAGTGTCTAAGTCATGTATTATTGGAAAAGTGTTGATTTGTAACTTGAAACAGAGGGATGTTGTAGTGAAAATAAAAATCAAACAATGCAGATTTGTCATATAGCACTAGAAAACGGAATTTCCTCAAAAAATGGAAAAATTTAAAAAACGCAAAATGAAAACATATCGAACATCGCTTCAGTACTTTATCCAGCGTATATAAAACGTATTTCTGTTATTCATAAACAACTTTCGCTCTTACCAATAAAAGCAGGAGACTCTTGCCTTTGATTATAATGAAGAACATTCTGTTGGCAACCAAATAACAACATTAATTACATAGACTTTTTTTATATTTGTGCATGTAAACTGTACTTGCATCAACGGCAATTGCTTTGGTTACATATAACCGCGTAAGTTACGGGATCAGAAAATTATTATTATTTATAAAATGAAATACATATTTTGTAAGAATATATTATATGCAAAGGACTTACACTGAACGATTTGCGGCTCTAGTTAAGTACAAAACAAACAAACAAAAAACAAAGAGAAATCGCCGGCTCCCAGATTGTCTCAAACATTCATTTATGTTTCTTTCCCTACCAATGCGACCAATACTACCAGTAATCCTACTGTTTCCTGCGTCATTTATGTGCCGTACCAAAACTGTCGAATCGTAATTTTGGTAGAGTGAAACATTAATTAGGGCAGATTAACTCTCGAACTGGGAAAATACGTGGTACAGTCAACGTATTATAATATTAAAAGGACACGATTATCTGAACGCGATAACCGTTCAATGGAACCCAGTGAGATGGCGAAATGGCATGACACTGAAACCCAGTCCGCAAAGACAGTGGTTCAAATACCCGTCCAGCCAACCTTATTTATAGTCTCCTTGATTTTCATAAACCGATTATAGCAAACGTCGGGATGGCTCCCTTTGAAAAGAACTCGGCCGATTTCCTTCTCCAATTAGAGCTTGTGCTCCACTCCTAATGATCTCGACGTCGACGGGATATGAAATGCTAAATTTCCTTCCTGCCCTTCGTTCTGTGTATTTCAGAGTGTAATTCCAAGAATAAATGAGAAACGTATTGATTGTGCAGAGGCAGTCAACAGCCAAAGGCATCTCTCTAGTCACTTGTTGACTACAATTTACCTTAGCTCTGAATGATAAGCAAAGGCAAAATATTCGATTAATCCTTCGATACTGCTTCAGTGAAAAAGACGTGATTCCATTTCCTCCTTACAATAGTTGCACGGCCTCAAAAATGGCACCTATAGATGTGAGCGACTGCCGAATGGAAAAATGCCACTGGGCGTAGTGAGCTGTCTGTTGCATCTTATTTTGAATGTGCGAATGAACTGGTCTCTATTCATCGCAGATCTGTGGACCAAATGAGCCTTTACTGTGATTGGAAACCAGCAACGATCGTACCAGTTTTTAGCGACGAAGATTTTCAGATCTTTACACCTAGATAATTTTCATCATTCTACTGAAGACTTCTGTATTCATTTGCACATTTGGAAATCGAGCAGCTTCTCCCTACGAATGAAAATAGTTTCCACGAAAAACGATCGTGGGAAACTCTGTCCGATCTGTTTGTTCATGAGATACAGAACACTTTAGGCAGCATATCCCAAGTTCATCCCTCACGTCCTACGTTCGGGAAAGACTTCTTTGCGTACTGTCCGTCTGGCAAGTAAACTACGAACTAAGGGAATATCGATCTAAGTGTCCGTAGTACTGAATTGGTTTTAGCCAACATGATGTACTATGTTGTTTTCTGTTAGGTATCATTCTTAGAAACAACGGTGTCATAGGACGTGACTCATGGTCTGCATAGAGTTAAAATACTTGCAGATTAGCAACGCTTGGATCAAATACTAGAGACTAGTCGTCAATGAAAGCAGATGAAAAGTAAGGCTTGTAACTACCGAAAATGAAAGGACAGAAGAGTAGGGTTTAAGAACACAAGCTCGGATACGGCAAGGTAATGGGTCATGGCTTTTCCATTCCTTCATTTACTTCAGTATACCAACGGAAACCACGGGAAACCTAAATCTATAAGGGCGAACTGGGTTTCAACCCCACGCCCCTCGGATGCGAGTTGCGTGCCTTGAGTAATGTTCGACATGGCTCTGAATAGCCGAAAAGCCCAGACATTCTTTGACTGTAGCACCAGTCATCAATCACTCATATTAATTACATCCGTCAAAATCACTCAGAACCGATATACGGTACAGAAATCCAGTTGTGGGATGGTAATGCCAGAATCGGATATAGAAAGGGATCCTAAGAAAGTGACGGTACAGGTCGCTCATAAAACTTTTTTGTCAGCCATTCTTGAGTTTTTTCGGTACTCTGTGAGCATAAAGTAACTGAGTTTACGGAAGAGACGAAGCATATTCTAAGAAAAAACTGCACGATGCCTCGCGGGTTTGTTTAATTAGTGCGAGAGCGTGACAGAATGTTCAACAAACTTAAACTTTAACGGTGTGCATAATCACTGAAAAACTTGCTGTTAAAATTTTTGGAAGAGTAATGAAACATTACCTCCTGCCTTAAACATTGGGCGTAATGGTGGTGGCGGTAAAAGTAAAGAAACTTACGCCGTGAGCGACTGGTACAAGAAGGGGCCAGAATGGTGAAGATATACTTTATGCACTCTAACACGGACAGTTCAGAAGCAGTTGAGGATGTGTAGAGACGAGCTTATTTGCTATTGGGTCCTCCGGTCTAGAGCGAGCAGCGGCCAGGGGCCAGTTGCGGCCGCCTTAATCTCTGCCAGCGCGATTTCTCTTCATTACACGCGATATCATTGTGAGCGCCGCTCCACCTCCGGGGACCGCGCGCAAAACGCTCCACGTCTTCATTTCTTCTTTCCTCAATTTACGGCGCGTTAGCGCTTCATGTATCTCCGTCGAGGTCGCGCACATAACGCGAGGCAAGTGGCCGAGATATTTAAACCCTCGAGTGTTACGCCGTAATACGCCTAGTGCACATTTACGAGCTCAAAAAAAATTCCGTAGTCGGGAACTTGGACTCTGCAAGCATACCGAGAAACGCTTAAGAAGGAATTTCTCAAAATTACGTACATGCAACATTGTGTTAAAATCTGCTTAAAAGTATGAAATATTTAATGTCTCTATTTTGTAGCAAATCAGTACTTCTTTGTTTTGAAAATCAATGTATCCGGCTTTTATTTCTATTTAATTTGTCCGTCAAACTGTATATCGCTGAGGTTACAAGATGAGGTTGGTTGGTTGTGAGGATTAAAGGGACCAGACTGCGACGGTCATCGGTCCTACAAGATGAGGCATCTGGGCACTGTACTTTTAAGTGAGTTATTAAATTATTAGACTCGATCTTACATGTCCCAGTTGTCATTCGTTTTTATTTATTTATTTACTCGTCAAGTTCCGTAGGACCAAATTGAGGAGCAAATCTCCAAGGTCATGGAACGTGTCAGTATATGAAATTACAACATAAACGTAATAACAGATAAAAATAAATGTTCATGAACCTTAAAAAAGTCAGTCCATAAGTTTAAGTAAACGCTGTCAGCAATACAATAAAAATCAGCTTAATTTTTCAAGGAACTCCTCGACAGAATGGAAGGAGTGACCCATGAAGAAACTCTTCAGTTTTGATTTGAAAGCGCGTGGATTACTGCTAAGATATTTGAATTCGAGTGGCAACTTATTGAAAATGGATGCCTCAGTATACTGCACACCGTTTTGCACAAGAGTTAAGGAAGTCCGATCCAAATGAAGGTTTGATTTCAGCCGAATATTAGCCGAGTGAAAGCTGCTTATTCTTGGGAATAAACTAATATTGGTAACAAGAAACGACAATAAGGAGTATACGTACTGAGAGGACAATGTCAAAATTCCCAGACTCGTGAACAGAGGTCGACAAGAGGTTCGTGAACCAACACCACGGATTGGCCGAACCGCCCGTTACTGAGCCAAAAATATCCTTTTAGAATGAGAAGAGTTACCCCAAAATATAATACCATACGACAACAACGAATGAAAATAAGCAAAGTAGACTAATTTTCGTGTCGATCACTCACTTCTGATACCGTTCGAATAGTAAAAATGGCAGTATTAAGTCTTTGAACAAGATCCTGAACGCGGGCTTTCCACGATAGCTTACTATCTATCTGAACACCTACAAATTTGAACTGTTCAGTTTCACTGATCATTTGTCCATTCTGTGAAATTAAAACGTCGGGTTTTGTTGAATTTTGTGTTAGAAACTGTAAAAACTGAGGCTTACTGTTATTTAACGTTAGTTTACTTTCTACAAGCCATGAACTGAGGTCATGTGCTGCACTATTTGAAATCGAGCCAATGTTGCACACAACATCCTTTACTACCAAGCTAGCGTCATCGGCAAACAGAAATATTTTGGAGTTACCCATAATACTAGAGGGCGTATCATTTATATAAATAAGGAACAGGAGTGGCCCCAACACTGATCCCTGGAGCAACCCCCACTTGACAGTACCCCACTCAGACCCCACATCACAGCCGTTATCAACCTTGTGAATAATGACCTTTTGCTGCCTGTTGTTAAAGTAAGAGGTGAACCAATTGTGAGCTACTCCCCGTATTCCGTAATGGTCCAACTTCTGGAGCAATATTTTGTGATCAACACACTCAAATGCCTTAGATAAATAAAAAAAAAAATGCCAAGCGTTCGAAACCTTTTGTTTAACCCATCCAGTACCTCACAGAGAAAAGAGAATATAGCATTTTCAGTTGTTAAACGACTTCTAAAGCCGAACTGTACATTTGATAGCAAATCGTGTGATATAAAATGATCAATTATCCTTACATACATAGCCTTTTCAATAGCTTTTGTAAATACTGATGGCATAGAAATAGGTCTAAAATTATCTACATTATCCCTTTCTCCCCTTTTATAAAGCGGCTTTACTACTGAGTACTTTAATCAATCAGGAAACTGACCTTTCCGAAAAGAAAAATTACAAATATGGCTAAATACAGGGCTAACATGTGCAGCCCAGTACTTTAATATTCTGCTAGACACTCCATCATAACCATGAGAGTCCATAGCCTTCAGTGATTTAATTATTGACTCAATATCTCTCTTGTCTGTATCACAGAGGACTATTTCAGACATCAATTTCGGAAAGGCATTTGCCAAGAAAGTTATATGATTTCCTGTAGAAACTTAATTTTTATCTAATTCACCAGCAATGCTCAGAAAATGATTGTTAAATACTGTACATATATCTGATTTATCAGTAACAGAAATATTTTTACTGCGAACTAACTTTATATCGTCGACCTTGTGCTGCTGACCAGACACTACTGTGGTGTCACCGCCAGACACCACACTTGCTAGGTGGTAGCTTTAAATCGGCCGCGGTCCATTAGTACATGTCGGACCCGCGTGTCGCCACTGTGTGATCGCAGACCGAGAGCCACCACAAGGCAGGTCTCGAGATACGGACGAGCACTCGCCCCAGTTGTACGGACGACGTAGCTAGCGACTATACTGACGAAGCCTCGCTCCTTTGCCGAGCAGATAGTTAGAATAGCCTTCAGCTAAGTCAATGGCTACGACCTAGCAAGGCGCCATTAGTAACATTGCATGTATCTAAAGAGTCTCACTTGTATCGCCACAATCTCCAGATGTACCAAAAGGATGGATTAAAGTTAAGTATTCGACAAGCTACGTACTTTTCTTTATAACCTTCATTACGTATCCTGTTTCAGACCTCACGCACCCGGCTTTAGCTTAGCGCGTACCTTTCGGCTTCCTCTCATTGTGTCTAGGCTGTTTTGCCTAGACACAACAACTTCCTTCACAACTGACCGTATGGTTTCAATTTTATCCTGTGAATTAGCTATTCTATTTGCATACCACATACGAAAACACTGTCATTTGTGAAGTACATGCAGACAGAATCACTACTGCTTCATACCTGCATTATTAGGATATCAGATAACCGTCGTTATAGTTTAGACTTTTGCAGCTAATGCAGTTATCTCTTCATAATTTACAGTTCGCTGAACAGAAAACTGAATAACCACCAACGACCACGAATAAACAAACTTAGCGGTGTTCTAAGAATGGAAACACATCAAAGACAGGCGGTTGTTAAAAAGGGAGTGAAGTAATGTTGTAGCCTATCCCTCGTGTTATTGAATCTCTACATATACCAAGCAGTAAAAGAAACTTAGTAGAACGTTAGAAAAAGTCTTAAGCTTCATGGAGAAGAAATAAAAGTTTTGCGATTTGCCGTTGACGTTGTTATTCAGAGACGGCAAAGGACATGAGTTATCAATTGAAGAGAGCAGATAGTTTCTAGGAAATGGTAATAACATGAAGATGTAGCATATGAGTCAAAGAGTGTAGTGAAGAAATGTATAGCATCACATTTCAAAAGCTTCTACTCCAATTTTGTGTGAACTGTTTATCGTCCACGTTTCGCTTCCACACATAGCTGCACTGTAGACAAATACCATCAGAAAAGAGTTTCGACCACTTGAATTCATATTAGAAGGTAACAAATTTCGCTGTTACAGATCACATTTCTTGCATCGTGGAGGTATGAACCGTCTATGCAAACTAAATGAAGGCAATTTGTTTGTTGCCATACGCGTTTTGCTTCATTTATTTGGGAAGCATCATCAGTGGCGATTTCCAAAGCTGTTAACACATGTGTGTGTTCCTGGAGACGTATTTTTTGTTCGTCTTCCTTCAGCTGGCCTATTTCTGGCATTGTTTCATACACACTTGTCACACCGCATGTTTCACTTTCTTGCTACTGCAGTCTGCATTTTATATACCCTCTACTTCTGCCACCTTCAGTTATTTTGTTGCACTTTCAGCAAAACCCATCGACTACTTTAGTGTCTCATTTGCTAATTAATTACCTTAACACAATGTGATTTAATTTGACTACATTCTATTACCCTTATTTTAATTTTGTTAATGTTTATTTTTCAAACGCTTTGCAAGACACTATCCATTCTATTGAGCTGTTCTTGCAAGTCCTTTTCTGTCTTTGACAGAATAAAATGACATTGGCAGGTCTTAAAATTTTTATTTCTTCTCCGTGCACTTAAATTCCCTACCAAATTTCTTCTTACTTTCATTCACAGCTTGCTCAGTGTACAGAGAGAATAATATTGGGTATGGGTCTGAAGCGTGCCTCACTTCCTTCTTAACTACCGCTTCCCTGTCATGTCCTTCAACACTTAAAAATACAATCTGGTTTCTGCTCAAACTGTAAATAACTTTTCACTCCCTGTATTTTATCACTACTGCCTTCAGACTTTTAGAGAATACAGCCCAGTCAACATTGTCAAAAGCGATCTCGAAATCTACAAAAGCTGTAAGCGCCGGTTTATCTTTGCTTAACCTATCTTCTGAGATAGGTCGTAGGGTCAGTATTGCCTCGCGTATTCCTACATTTCTCCAGAAGCCAAACTAATCTTCCGAAAAGTCGGCTTCTGTAAGGTTTTTCATTCATTTGTAAATATTCCGTGTCAGTATTTTGGATTCACCACTTATTGAACTGACGAATGGTTAGCATTCACATCTGTTATCACCTGCCTTCTTTGAAATTGGAATTATTACATTCATTCTGAAGTCTGAGGGTATTTCGCCTGTCTCATATAACTTCCATTTTTATCGTGGCTAGCTTTCCCAAGGATCTCAGACATTCCGAGATATAGTCTTGTTTCCACGTAGGTCTTTCAGTCGTGTGTGAAGTTCTCACAGTGTAATATGAACGTTATTTTAATCCACGGTGAAAATCCTATTAAGCTTTATGCAGGTATGTTGCGCTGTGTCTGTCTGTCGACTGCATCACGTTGCGCTTTTCAACTCTGCTCTCACAGTTAAAACGTACAGAAGCTTAGAACAATACAATCTCCCACCAAGTGTGAAGTGCGTTCTGTCATTCGATTTCTTCGTGCTGAGGGGTACGCCTATTTTTCATGTAGCTCTCGTAACGTAGCTTTCATGCATGACAGCAAAGATTGACAATGGTGCATAAACTCTGAAAAAGGTCATACCTACCTTCTTGATTCAGGCGGTCAGTGGTCTCGTTCAGTAAGCGGATCAGGTGATTAGAGAAAATCGTCTGCAATGGGTAATTCAAACCGAGTGACGAAGAATGTTGTCTACAGACGTTTTCCTCATTCACGACAACACTCATGCACTGCAACAAAGATGCTCCTGTAGCGTTTTCGATGGGAAGTGTTGGATCTCCCACCATACTTGGCTCTCTCTGATTTTCATCTCCTTGCTCACATGAACAGCTGCCTATGAGGACAGCATTTGGCGCAAACAACCATGGGTCGTTGAACACTCCGGGGAGCTCCCTTTCCAAAAGAGTCTCACAAGCATTAAGGAAAGCCTCAGAACTCTCAATTTGTGGAAAAAAGAGGCAGCTGCCTTGTATTACGAGGGTGTTGGAAAGTTGGTACAATGCTACGAGGCAACGGCCTTGACGCAGTGGTTACACCGGTTCCCGTGAGATCATCGAAGTTAAGCGCTGTCGGGCGTGGCCGACACTTGGATGGGTGACAATCCAGGCCGCCATGCGCTGTTGCCATTTTTCGGGGTGCACTCAGCCTCGTGATGCCAATTGAGGAGCTACTCGACCGAATAATAGCGGCTTCGTTCAAGAATACCATCATAACGACCGAGAGAGCGGTGTGCTGACCCCAAGCCTCCCTATCAGCATCCTCCCCTGAGGATGACACGGCGGTCGGATGGTCCCGGTAGGCCACTCGTGGCCTGAAGACGGAGTGATTTACAATGCTACGACAAACATCTAAGCCCACGTTATTTCCCATCTCACTTTCCTACCTCTTCTCTTTCTTTAATAGTGTCCTCAAGTTTGTTTCCCTGATATGGACCCACTATATATTCCTTCCCCCATTAAGCTTTCCCTACTTTGCTTGAAACTGATTTGTTATCTGAGCTCTTGATATTTATGCAGCTACTTCTCTTTCCTCGAATGTCTGACACGTGTTGTTAATATCGCATCTCACGAAAGCCCTGGAGTGGTGTAATAGAAGGCAGGACCCAGAGAATATGTACCCAGGTAAACCCTCTGGAACTTCTTAAAGACTTCCACGAGCACCCATACATTGGCGTCCATGTACAATCATGCATATTCCCCTAAATCAGAGATACTGTAATCCTGCCTCCTCCCCACCTGATCTACGAGGATTCCGCATCCGTTATGGCAGTGCCTGTTATTTTACTGGTGATTGCGGTAAGGCCGACAACATGGTTTTGTGGAGTGTCTCGACCAAATCCAGGTATTCGTATGGAAAGACCGCTTTCTTCGTTACAAATTAAAACTTTGCATCATTAGGATATTTGGCACTGGTGATATGCATATCCTCCTGGCACATCCTCTCAGCAAATTTCTGAAGAGACTTGTGCATGAAACGTAGCAAACGAAGCCTTATTTTAGCATGATTCTCTTGTAAAACGAAATGTACTTATCAAAGATAGCTGGAATTACACTTATCTTACTACCCTTCAAACCGAAATCCCCCAAGTGCTCAACGAGAAAGTGACCATCATACATATTACGGAATAAGACGGGTATGTGACTTAGCAGTTGGCATTTAAAGTTGCGCGAGTTACGGCATGTGATGCAATCTTCCCCATTCAACGAAAATAGTCTGTACGTGGAGTTTCTGCATTTCTATCCAGTGGCAGCCCGCAAGTATGACAGTCAACAGTCTGCTCATACAAGGCATCATTCTCCTGTGGGACGGTCACGGCAATGTGGTTATGATAAAACTCATCTATATCGAACGCGAGTTTTTCGATCTCAGAAAGCAGCCATCTCACAAGATTACCCTTTACGTATGATTGGAATTTGTTGTGGTTGGAGTCACACGAGCACACAGCTGGATATGCAGCCGCATACGGAACATGCCGCTCTGTGAAGGTAGTGTGAGAGGCAGCAGGGTTACCTTCACCACACCACAGGAGCTAAGAGGCACTCCGATTTGGCATACATGATGAAGGAACGTCGCTCCTATGGGTGGGCATTCTTAAACTTTACTCAGCTGCAAGGAAACAAGGGGAACATGTTTTGATCCACACATAGTGCTGCTTCTCATCCTAAGAAAATAGCAACAAATCTGCATATTAGGTCCACTGAAAGTCTCATTTTCGAAAGCAGAGGGGCCCAACTGCTTAACCCTTGATTTCTTTGTTCTACACAGTGTACTGATGGTTACTTTCTTCTTACAACTTGCTGTCATCAACATCTTGGGTCTTTATGTGAACTACACCAATGCAGGTTCTACGTCTAGAATTATGGTAGGTGCTGGAGTCTTACGAGGAATAAGTTGCCTTTGAAGTTGTAATATCCACAGACATTACATGTTGCTATGTGTCTGTACATACTGTGTATTTTGGCTTCTTTGTATTGCAAGCCAGAAGCGACCATGCAAAGAAAAGTTCATCTTTCTCAGCAGTACTCTGGATATCAATGCATGCTTTTTTAGTGGCAATACTTTTCGGAAGATGGAATTAACTGCAGTCCCCATTAAGTGACTCAAAAACATGTTAATATAAACTGAGATGACTTACATGGCTGAGTGCCTTACTTGACTGTCTTTCCTCCGTCTCAGAAAAATGCCCAGTAAGCTCTTGGTAAAAGTTTCGAAGCACTCTATGAGTGCCTCGCCCCACGGCATCACACTATTAGCCCCCAAATCTGGATCATGCTCTTTCCCTTAACAGCCCTCTTTTGGGGGTATGGAAGTTCACAGTACATTAGGGAAATACCTTACACTCAATGACCGGATACCATGGCTCGATGAAGACTCCGGAGAGCTCCCTTTTCAAAACAAGCTTTTCACAAGCATTAAGGAAAGCCTCAGGATTCTCAATAGCCTCCAATAGTGTGATCAATGTGAGCTTGTGAGATCCTGTACCTAAAAGCACCGGCAACCACAGAACACTCCACCACAGCCATGTCATTTACCTGATGATCGATAACAGAGTGCGTTGTAGGGCTGCTGGTGCTAGGCCGATGGTGATGTCTTGGTGATGTCCAGTGGCAACGATTTCGAGATGTCCTAGGGCGTGGATAGCGTGGCTGCATTGACAAACGAGCTGGTGTCATCAACCCCTACCACATTTATGATGACAGACTGGGTTGTGTTGGTGTTTGGGGGCATGGTAAAACATCGCCAACGAAGCAGCCCGCGGTGACGAACGCAACCCTGAATCTGCTCACTCCCATTAAATCTTCAACGAAAAAAATATTGATAAGCATCAGTCGTGAATAAGAGATATACTTGTATGTCTCTAATATCTTATAGATTTTTTTTTCTTTCTTTTAAAATGAGTGGCATCCGAATAAGTTCAAGACACGGAGAGTGTGAATGCATTGGCAGAAGGGCTGGCATCATCAGCCCACACTATGCTGATGATGACAGATCGAACTGTGGTGGTGTTTGCAGTCAGACAAACATATATCTGATAGATCAGGCTGGGGCTCGTCGGCCGCGGTGGTCTAGCGGTTCTAGGCGCGCAGTCCGGAACCGCGCGACTGCTACGGTCGTAGGTTCGAATCCTGCCTCGGGCATGGATGTGTGTGGTGTCCTTAGGTTAGTTAGGTTTAAGTAGTTCTAAGTTCTAGGGGATTGATGACCACAGATTTTAAGTCCCATATGCTCAGAGCCATCAGGCTGGGGCGACGAATGCATCATCATTGTGTCAGGTCATAGATTTGTTGTTGCAGGCGCAAACCTGATACCACACACATTCATCACATCTGCAACAGCAACAGAAAAAGGAGAAGAAGAAGAGGAAGGAGAAATTAATTGTTAAATTACAGTTATAATGAACAGAAACAAATATGGAAAAAGGTCTTTAAAACATACTTGCAGGATCAAGACATCCAAACCGAGGACGCTTATTAACCTTGATGAACCAGCATCACAAACTTTTCCGTTGTACTACTCCATTCCTGCTGATACTGTCGGTGTTGTTGATGTCGCTGTTAGCAGGTCTTAGACCGGAATGACTTCTCGTGCCGAGACTCATCGTATTTACAGCCAAAAACTACATTGCTTTGTTTATTTCAGAGAACAGGAATCGAGTATGCTCATCTCAAGTCAGGTAGTATTTAGGTGGGATGGCACCAGCTCACGGCTGTCCGTAGGTGATACTATCTTACCCCACTTACACTGGTGTTCTTAAATATAGGATTATAATAAATGCATGTGCACACAATGGCCCCTCATAAGCGCGGCGGTGAAATGGTTAACAACGCTCACAGGCCATTTGAAACAAATAGACAGTTTGTTATATGCAGGGTGGTCCACTGATCGTGACCGGGCCAAATATCTCACGAAATAAGCGTCAAACGAAAAAACTACAAAGAACGAAACTTGTCTAGCTTGAAGGGGGAAACCAGATGGCGTTATGGTTGGCTCGCTAGATGGCGCTTTAATAGGTCAAACGGATATCATCTGCGTGTTTTTAAATACGAACCCCCATTTTATTACATACTCGTGTAGTACGTAAAGAAATATGAATGTTTTAGTTGGATTACTTTTTTTGGCTGGTGACGGATAGCACTGTAATAGTCACAAACTTATGGCTCACAATTTTAGACGAACAGTTGGTAACAGGTAGGTTTTTTAAATTAAAATACAGAACATAGGTACGTTTGAACATTGTATTTCGGTTGTTCCAATGTGATACATGTACCTTTGTGAACTTATCATTTCTGAGAACGCATGCTGTTATAGCGTGATTACCTGTAAATACCACATTAATGCAATAAACGCTCAAAATGATGTCCGCCAACCTCAATGCATTTCGCAATACGTGTAACGACATTCCTCTCAACAGCGAGTAGTTCGCCTTCCGTAATGTTCGCACATGCATTGGATATGCGCTGACGCATGTTGTCAGGCGTTGTCGGTGGATCACGATAGCAAATATCCTTCAACTTCCCCCACAGAAAGAAATTCGGGGACGTCAGATCCGGTGAACGTGCGGGCCATGGTATGGTGCTTCGACGACCAATCCACTTGTCATGAAATAAGCTATTCAATACCGCTTCAACCGCACGCGAGCTATGTGCCAGACATCCGTCATGTTGGAAGTACGTCGCCATTCTGTCATGCAGTGAAACATCTTGTAGTACCATCGGTAGAACATTACGTAGGAAATCAGCATACATTGCACCATTTAGATTGCCATCGATAAAATGGGGGGCAATTATCCTTCCTCCCATAATGCCGCACCATACATTAACCCGCCAAGGTCGCTGATGTTCCACTTGTCGCAGCCATCGTAGATTTTCCGTTGCCCAATAGCGCATATTATGCCGGTTTACGTTACCGCTGTTGGTGAATGACGCTTCGTCGCTGAATAGAACGAGTGCAAAAATCTGTCATCGTCCCGTAATTTCTCTCGTGCCCAGTGGCAGAACTGTACACGACGTTCAAAGTCGTCGCCATGCAATTCCTGGTGCAGAGAAATATGGTGCGGGTGCAATCGATGTTGATGAAGATTCTCAACACCGACGTTTTTGAGATTCCCGATTCTCTCGCAGTTTGTCTGCTACTGATGTGCGGATTAGCCGCGACAGCAGCTAAAACACCTACTTGGGCATCATCATTTGTTGCAGGTCGTGGCTGACGTTTCACATGTGGCTGAACACTTCCTGTTTCCTTAAATAACGTAACTATCCGGCGAACGGTCCGGACACTTGGATCATGTCGTCCAGGATACCGAGCAGCATACATAGCACACGCCCGTTGGGCAATTTGATCACAATAGCCATACATCAACACGATATCGACCTTTCCCGCAATTGTTAAACGGTCCATTTTAACACGGGGAATGTATCACGAAGCAAATACCGTCCGCACTGGCAGAATGTTATGTGATACCACGTACTTATACATTTGTGACTATTACAGCGCCATCTATCACAAAGCGAAAAAAGTGGTCCAACTAAAACATTCATATTTCTTTACGTACTACACGAATATGTAATAAAAATGGGAGCTCCTATTTTTAAAAACGCAGTTGATATCCGTTTGACCTATGGCAGCGCCATCTATGGCGCCAACCATAGCGCCATCTGGTTTCCCACTTCAAGCTAGACGAGTTTCGTTCTTTGTAGTTTTTTTTCGTTTGATGCTTATTTCGTGAGATATTTGGCCCGATCACTATCAATTGACCACCCATTATACAGAGGGAGTAGCTGAAATTTGTAGCCTAAGTACTAGATGCACTCTAACGAAAATAACCACCGAATATGAAGGAATTATCTAAATGAGGCAGAAATTGGTATATGTGATATTAAGTTACAGACAAACAAATGATCACAGTGTCAGAAAACTGGATGATTTATCCAAGACAAAAAGCTTCTCAAATTGAGCAAGTCAATAACGCGTTAGTCCTCCTCTGGCCGTTATGCAAGCAGCTACTCAGCTTGGCTGGTCATTGGGGCTCAGTTAGAAGCAGGACTCATCACTGAAAACAATCCGACTCTAGTGAATGAGATTTCAGCTCGAAGATGTGTCTCGAGACGCCCCGAACAGCGCTGGGATACCAACTTGACTGTCGCCCGCCATACGACCTGACAACCAGGAATAAAGGTCTGGGATGCCATTTCATTTCATAGCACAACGTCTTTGGTTGCCATCCCTGGTACCCTTACAGCCCAGCGATACATGGACGATATTCTACTCCCCGTTTTGTTGACCTTCATAACAAGCCATCCTGGGCTTACAATCCAGCAAATAATGCCCTCCTGCACACGGCGAGAGAGTCTACTGTTTGTATTCGTGCTTGCAAAAGCCCATCTTGGCCAGTAAGTTCGTCGGATCTCTCCCCAATTGAGAACGTTTGGAGCATTATGGGCAGGGCCCTCCAATCATGTCGGGATGTTGACGGTCTCACACTCCAATTGGACAGACTTTGGCACGATATCCATCAGGGGGACATCCAACAAATCTGTCAGTCAGTGCGAAGCCGAATAACTGCTTGCACAAGGGCCGCAGGTGGACCAGCAAGTTATTGACTTGCTCAATTTGTGAAGCTCTTTCTCTTGAATAAATCATCCAATATTTCTGCAATTGTAATTATTTGTTTTTCTTTACGTGTTCATCACATGTGCCGATTTCCGTCCCATTCGGATAATTCCTTCTTGGTGTATCGTGTTTTAATGTCTTCGAATCTACATGTATGAGAGACATGACATCACACACAAACATTTAGAAATAAAAAAGCGTGATACAGTGAAGTAACAGAAATATGTTGCAGGCAACGGTACTGTATGTCTTTAATGTAACGAATGGAGATAGGAGAGTGAATGGCACCGTATATGCTTTAATAGTGAAGAGATAGTGCATTTTAGGGGACGTGGTTCCACGACGAAATTGTCATATTCCCACTAACTTTTTGTGCTTGAGGAAGCGGTATTGTTATTCTCAATAGACTTATAGCTAGAAAACAATACGAGATCCTTAACAGGGGTGATACATAAGCTGTGCTATTTATTTTCCAAATTACTTAGCAGTATTTTTACAGTATGCTCCCACTTATAAAATTCTATTGCATTGTTAATTGGTAGGCATTTGTTCAGCTGCTAAACCGCTAGTTCTATACATAGGAATATGGCGTGAAAATAAGTTGCTTAGATGTGCTAAGTCCTATTACCGTGGAGAATGACTTGTAAGATACTGTTTATGAGGATTCTGAATGCTGTGGTATTCTCTCCTCAGTACACATGTGCTGCAATCGTAAATTATTTGGATCCATTGCAGACCTGGCATATCCCATCGATTGGAATCGAGAGTGCGCGCGTACACACACATACACACACAGACACACACACACACACACACACACACACACACACACACACACACACACACACACACACACACACACACACACTCACACGCGAGCGCACGTAGCAACTTGCACTGTATGTGGAGCGCCTAGTCCCATGCAAAGGTTCGGTTCCCAAGCAGATGAAAACTGTGGGACACAAACATAAATATATTCTGCACTACAGAAATCTCCATCATTGTCTCAACTTGGGAATGAAACTGGGTAGAACCAGTCACCCTGTTTGAAAGAATACAGTGCTTTAAATAATGAAATGATTTCATCTGTGACATGTGATTTCGGAAAATGTTTTGATAAATTAATGAACAATTACGTTTTCGGGGAAACAATGGAAAATGTTCGGCAATAACATGCAATTCATTTAGTTTTCCAAGGGGGGAGGGGGGAGGGGAGGTGGTCGTTGTACGTAAGAGATTACATCGCCACGCCGAGTTTCAAACGGGCCACAATCTGTTTATGCTTTAGCAGACCCGTTATCGATGCTAGAGACCCATTACTGGAGGAATGATTTTCATTTAATTCGTCCTGGCTACGAGCTACCCAACCATCTTGATATGGGTACAACGTTGTTGAACGCTAAATATGGGCATGTACTCAATGTTGTTACAGATCAGATTAAACGATTAAATGCTCTCGCTATAATTTTTGGTGGGTGGACAGATGTGTCCGGACACCAAGAGATTAATTTCATTGTCACGACACCGGAGCCAGTTTTCTTCCAGAGTTTTCGTCCTGCTGCGAGCAGAGAAACAGAATAATTTTCCGCCTCAACCCTTATCATAGTACTTCAAGAGATAGCGTACGAAAATATCATAGTGTTGATAGCCGCCAGTGCAAGAAACATGTAGACTGCCTGGAGAATAGTGGAAGAAAAGCACATGCAGATGTGCTGCTCATAGCACCAAGGCAGCAAGGCTATACCTGTACTCCAGGAGCTATTCCAGCTCAGTAATAAAATAATCAAAGCATTGGAATTCAGTCATGTATCTCACGCTCTGTTCGATTCGAAGCAGAAAGAAAAGTACAGGAAAGAATAAGAATTTCTTTCACACATCAGAACAGAAAATCACAACGTAAACCAGACAGAACACGAATATAAAAGGATTAGAATCAAATGCTTTATTTTTTGCTTATATTTCCTTTTAATAGAAGGCCAATCCATAACCTTATCTAAAGACACTCACTCTTCAGGCTTGCTATGGGTTATAAGTTTATATGTGTTCTCTCCAGAGTGCTTCCGCCAAGGAACCCCAGTGGAAACAAATCCAAAACTAAATTGTCCAAGCTTATCACTTACTCATAGTTGTATTATCTCAACAGCGCCCTATTCTTCGAAAAACTTTTTTGACGCTCGATTATCATCCGTTATTCTCTCAACTCTACAATTAATTCGATACACATATGTTATTACCTTATTAATAATAACGTTGGAGTATTTTTTTAAAAAAAACATTAACTCATCTTTCACATCATAATGTCTAACTGATTTCATTTGCTTAGCATAAGTATCAAAGGTTACCATGTATGGGTCCACAGGACTTACTCTTTCTCTGCAGATGATCGCTTTGTGACTGAAACCGGTGTGCAATAATAATAATAAAAAAACTTTCTCAACTTAATCCGACCAATGTTGGAGTATCTCTTGTTTGCAGTTCACGAGTAGTTTCCACAATCTTTAGACAGATTTCTTTTACTTCATGCCATGAAACGTATATCCGTATTACCTCTTTCAATATCACCAAACAAAAACATATAAAAACTGTGATATTGTTGTTCTACGTAGTTATCCTCCTGTCTATTACTGAAAAATAAACAAAATATTTGTAACAAAACTTAGTCCTCCACGAGTTGCAGTGGAAACCAAGTCCTAGCAGAGAGTCAAACTGACTCCGAATCGTCTTCAGTGTGTAAGCGAGTCTACAAAACAATAGCAGTTGTTACTGTGACGAAAGTCACCGACCAGCCATATCACAAACATGTGTTGGATGAGCTACATATCAGCGAACGCGTATGCCAGTATAGTAGTGGTAACGGCCCGTCTTCGAAGCGGTCTTGCACATTCCTCGCCTCATGGCTCACTCCTTCTATTCTGTCGAGGAGCTCCTGGAAGAGCTAAAAAATTAAGCAAATTCCAGTGTTACATTGTTGATTTTCTTCATTTAAACTTACGACTTGTCACCTGAATATGTTTTTTTTTTTATATTTCATTTTATCTGTTTCTAATATCGTGTATAATTTCATGTATTGACTCGTTCCATAACCATGGAGACTTCTCCTTAATTTGGTCCCACGGAACAATAAATAAATAAATAAATAACATGTGACTGGGGATAATCCTGAATTAAAAGTGGATTTGTTTGATGGAGCGGTTGCTGTTAAGATCACACTTACCTCGAAGCTATACGTCCAGCAGTATACGACTGAGCAAAGATAGATTCCATCGGGAACAGTACATTCCGCCACTCGGCAAACCTTTTGTGGCAATGGATGGCGAAATAATGATTGAAATGGAGGTAGAGACAGGGTACACTTACAGGGAGAGGAAGGTTAGCCGGCCGCGGTGGTCTAGCGGATCTAGGCGCTCAGTCCGGAACCGCGCGACTGCTATGGTCGCAGGTTCGAATCCTGCCTCGGGCATGGATGTGTGTGATGTCCTTAGGTTAGTTAGGTTTAAGTAGTTCTAAGTTCTAGGGGACTGATGACCACAGATGTTAAGTCCCACAGCGCTCAGAGCCATTTGAACCCATTTTTTGAAGAGGAAGGTTATCTTCAACTTGTACGGAAATAAGACTGCGGTTACGAGAATCGAATTATATTAAAGGGAAGCTGTGGCTGAGAAGGAAGTGAAACAGCGTTGTAATCTACCCCCACCTTTTCCCACTGTCATTCAGTCACTAAATTTTGCAAGCACCGAGGGAAGCGAAGGATAAATTTGAAAAGAAAATAATAAAAATTGATGATTGCCGTTGACATCGTTATTCACCCAGAAATAACAGGACTTGCAAGAACAAGTGAGATGAACATTACAAAAAATAAATCAAAGGTAATGTAATATAGTCCAATTAAATCACACGATAATGAGATAAATAATTACGAAATGAGTGGTTTAAGCACTATACTGTAATCGCAGCAAAATAACTGAAGGTGGCACATGAGAGAGAAAGTAAAATGCAGACTGGCAATAGCAAGCAAAAGGTTTCTCTAAAAGGGTAATTTGTTAACGTCTGATATCAGGCTAAGTATTAGAAAGTCTTTTCTGAAGGTAGTTATCTGGAGTGTAGCCTTGTGCGGATGAGAAACAGAGGACAAGAAGCAGCAGAGACGAAAAGAGAGTCGAAGGTTCTGAAATGTGGTGCTACAGAGGAATTCTGAAGGTTATATAGGTACATAAAACAACAAATGAAGAGGTACTGAATATAATTGGTGAAAGAAGAAATGTACGGGACAACTTGACTAAAAGAAAGGATCGACTGATAGGACATACCGTGGAGAACTGCATCAGACTATTTTGGAGACTGAAAGCCACAAATACAACAAGAAGCTGAATTTGTGTTATGCTTTCAGCGTCTTATTTCCTAATCTGACACCCTCAACATCACATGATTTAATTCGACTACAGTCTTTGACTCATATCTTGCGTCTGTTGATATTCATTTTATTACGTATTTCCAAGACACTATCCATTTCGTTCGACTGGTCTCTCAAGTCATTTGACTTCTCTGATTGAACAGCAATGGCAACGGAAAATCTCAAAACTTTTATTTCTTTTCCATGAATTAACTCCCTTTCAATATTTCTCCTTAGCTAATTTAACTGCTTGCTGTACGTGTAGATCATATAACATGGGTGACCAAGTATACACAGATGATCCAAAACAATTACCACCATCCGTTTTACACCGCGTTGGTGCACACGTGGAAAGCACTATAGCAGCCATTTTGCATGGCATGGATAGAAGAAGTCCTACAGATTCCAGTAAATTGTGGGACGGTTGTTTGTCGGTGCGGAGATGTCGCCCTATAACTCCAAGATGTGTTCCTCAAAGCTCAGGTCAAGCCCATTTGGTCGCCGATGCATCAACACAAGTTCTCTATGAAGCTCCTGAGACCACTGTAGAACTATTCTGGCCTTGTGATACTGGCATTATCCTGCTGGAAAGCCGGTTGTTGTGGCCGAACGGTTCCATGCGCTTCAGTCCGGAACCGCGCGACTGCTACGGTCGCAGGTTCGAATCCTGCCTCGGGCTTGGATGTGTGTGATGTCCTTCGGTTAGTTAGGTTTAAGTAGCTAGGTTCTAGGGGACTGATGACCTCAGATGTTACGTCCCATAGTGCTCAGAGCCATTTGAACAATTTTTTAACCTGCTGGAAAATGCCATCATAGTCGGGGAATACGTCGGAGATGAAGGGGTGAAAGTGGTCCACAACAATGTTAACGAAGTCCACTACTCTCACGGTGTCTTCGATTGCAACCACAGGTCCCATGAAAACCATTAGTCTAAGACTCACCTACGTCCGTGGTGTGGCGCAGGTATCGAGCAACGGTCCACCTGGATGATGGAGTATCCGGACACTACCACCGACCTGCAATAAGAAGAACCGTAAGTCATTCGACCAGGCAACACGATTCCATTAATCAACGGCCCAGTCTCGATGATCCCGCGCCCACTAAAATCATAATTCACAAAATCGTTGGGTTACCGGTAATTTGGGGTCGTCTAGGGGACATCTGCTACGGAGCCTCGTGTTCAGCAATGTGTGCTGAACGGTGTGCTCCGAAACACTCGTACCTTCATCAACATTGCACTGCAACAGATCGCCACCTGTCCTCCTATACAGAGCGGGTAAGCCTCCGACGTCCACGACCTGTGTGCAATCCCTTATTACATAATCGTGATTTCACAGTCCTTCAACCATTTGCTATAGAATATAGATCATCACGACAGAACACGCTAATCAGCACAGCTGACCAACATGTCCGTTTCCAAAATGCATTTTCCCATGCGCCGGTCATTAGCAACATGTCCTTTGTCAACGTCGCTTATCGTACTGTATTTCGCCGTTTTCGGTCCGTATCAACACCAGAATAATTTCCCATTCACCTCTGCTTCTCTTAAACAGGGTGTCTCTCCTAAGAGTCGCCAGGGACATTTTCTTCGGTGTTTCGCCAGATACTTTCACTTTCATTTTTGCAGCATGCAGGTACTCCAAACAAATGCGGCACCTAGCGTCGACGGAAAGCGTCGGAATGTTTCTCTATACGAATAAAATTATTTTTAAAGCGAAATTTTATGTGCTCATTCGATAGAACTGCAATAAATATGTCTACTGCGAAATTTGTTTTAACGGTATGAGCTAACAGGAAGAGTAAAAGACGATGAATAACCAGTACTCCAGAAACAACTGAGCAGCTCTTCCGCAAGACGACAGCAGTCAGCAAGGGCCAGGGCAGTGTATCGCTGCAGGAGTACTGTTTGTTCTTCGTGTTTTACTGACCCTGCTGATTCATATCGATAAAACGAATACCGCTCTAGAATAATTAGGGACCGCTATATCGAACAAGCACGTAAAATTCCGCTTTAAAAATCATTTTATTCGTAACAAGAAACAAACTGACACCTTTCGTCGACACTGGGTGACGTGATGAACAGTATTTGTTTGGGTGGACTCCATATACTCACTGAAAAAACGAGTGTTAGGAAGTCGTTTCTTACGGTATTTGCCTAGACTGAAGATCTGAACAGACCTCAAAAGTTGGCAATAAATAATTCACAATTAATAAAATGTTCTGGGCTATTATACTCTGGTCCGATGCATTTCACATTAAAGCCAAACGTTTCGTTCCGACGCACGGAGGACATTTTCTTGCTAACACCCCATAGTGGAAGACTAGTGCATATCTTCTTCAGCACTGGGTCCAGAAATCGTTCAGTTTCACTTCTTCCTCCTTCCTACTGAAATTCCTGGGGTCTTCAAAAATCTCTATGGCCTCTCTGTATAGCCTTTCGTGGTATCCGCTTGTGGCTGCCAGTACCTGAGTCCTATCAAAATCAACGTGGTGGTCTCCTGGCTGCAAAGCTGACCTGTCAGTTTCCCCGCTTCTAAAGTTGCTCTTGTGCTCTTCTAGTCTAGTCTACACTAGGATATTGCGATCTCCTGGCTGAAAAGCATATTCTGCAACAGCTGATCTGTCACTCTCCCCCCTTCTACAGTTTCCCTTATGCTCTTCTAGTCTAGTCTAGGAGAGCACAAGGGCAACTGTAGAAGGAGGAAGACTGACAGATCAGCTGTTGCGGAACGTTCTTGGCAGCAAGGAGACCACCACATTGATTTTGATAGGACTCAAGTACTGGCAGCCATGAGCGGATACCACGAAAGGCTACACAGAGAGGCCATAGAGATTTTTGAACACCCCAGGAATTTCGGTAGGAAGGAGGAAGGCTTGAAACTGAACGATGTCTGGACCCCTGTGCTGAAAAGTTGTGTACTATTCCCACTATGCGGAGGTAGTAAGAGCGGACGAATGCAAACGACAGTGACCATTTGCCCTCGGGTATTCGAAACGTGTGACGTCACGCCACTGCGCGGAAGCACACGTAAACGGAATTTTGACGTAGTCAATAGTGTGCCATGGTGTAAATCGGACAGTCAAAGTAACTACGATCCCCTTGAAAATGTCCTCCGCAGATGAGGACGAAACGTTGGGTTTTAATGTTAAATCCATCCGAGCGCGGCATAATAGCCTTGAATATTTTATTAACTGTGACGTTTCCAGCCTTGATGGTTTACATTTTACAATAAACAGTTCAAAAATTAAGACAATAGAATCTTGTTAAATGTGGTGCTACAGAATAATGCTGAAGATTAAATGGTATACAGCATACCTTGTGAACAGATGCTGCATCGAATTGGGGAGAATAGAAATTTATGGTAAATAGTGAGTCAAAGAAGTGATAGGTTGATAGGACACCCCTTGAGGAATCAACGAGTAGTTAATTTGGTAATGCATGAAGGGGAATGGGTGCAGAGGGAGACCAAGAGTAGACTGCAGTATGAAGGTTCAGATGGACAGCTTTCATTAGTTGTGTTGATGTTAAGAGGCTTTCGTACAATCAGTCCATCCCGAGGGAGACGGTTTCGAATGTCGACGCTGATAGGTGTTCAGTACTCCATTCAACAGTATACCGCTCGTTGCGGCTATACGCATGAGAACAGCACTGTGGTCACATTGCATGGTGTACTCGAACATTTCGCCGCAGCAACAGGCTTTGCATGAGTGAGTTATCACGGTGTGATTCACTCACTTCTTGGAGTTCGATCATGTGTCCGCTTTCGAAATGAAATAGGCTAGGTAAACTGGTACTTACTACTTAACCTGTTCTTGCTGGAACACATTTCTCACACCCTCCGGGCTTAGATTTGTTTCGGATCACTCTTTCTGGATGTCAAAAATTTAACAGACGATAGTTTATAAAACTTGCGATCTTTCCTGATTTTTTTTGTATATTAAGGGCTTCATATTGCCTAAATTTACGTTTACATAGAAAGATGGCATAAATAGCTGTCAGTTTATTTCTTTTTCATGTTACGTGTGGTAAAAGGAAACACTGTACAATTGCCTAAGCGAGTTAGGTGAATTCGAAGAATAGATTTTTACTTAAGAATAAAAAACATTGTTGCGTCTCCTTTACACACCTCTCAGGCAGGATCTACATATTGATATTCTATTAAGTGCATAAGTAATTATTCTCAACAGAATATTGAGCAGGTTAGAATAATCTCGTATATCGAAAGTATTAAATGGCTGCAAGTCTTCCGTTATGGGACGAGCCTCAAGAATGACTTCTTTTGGTTTTTTACATCAGTGCTCCAGATTCGTAGAATGAGCGTTGCGAAGTAGCTCTTGTTGAAATACAGAAACTTCACTCTAACGTTATGAGGCCTGTTGAATTACCGTGTGAATCTGTCCTTTGTATCTGAGAAACACCGAGCTGGTATAGCCCTCTGATGCTAGGATGGTTCCTCTGTACGAAGACCGAGGCTGATTTTTTCGAATTCGAACTTGTGCTCCGTCTCAAACGAGTGAATTCGAATGAGGAATTAGGTAATAAAAAACAAATTCATGAACTTATTCCTTCTACCCAGAAGTTATCTTCTCTATACGGAATTTTTGTGGCTTCGTATGGAAATTGTTGTTTGCAATCTGTTATAACTACTCAATTACTATTTTTTTACTAATATTTGTATAATACTATTTTTTATAGACGTCCCATGTGATATGGCTGTGGAATGAGTGTTTGTACTACTCAAATTAAGGAACATCATCTCCTACAGTGAATGGAAACGGAATATGACCATTCGGTTTGGCTGTAAACGCAACGCTTTAGCTTTTTGCCCAGAAACTAGAGTAGAAACGATTTCCATCTTAGAGTTTTATCTATTTACATCATAAGGACTCCAGTATTTCCATCAGATGATACAAATATTTTAAAATGAGCCTGCAACTTTTCTTTAGCCAAATCATATTATATATTAACCTAAAACTTGTTCTGAATCCTTAATAAATTGCCACAGCGCATCTTGAACACTCAAAAGAAGTGCGCCGAGAGGAATTCGTGTCACGCGTCGAGGAGCCTGAGTAGCATAAGGAACTGACTCAAGGACGCCAGCCATGATGGACGCTCCGTGCGCTTTCCGACATGTAAAGTGTGACGACCACGCGCGGGAATGTCCAATAAAGACACAAAAACTAATTTACCATATCACTCCTAAATAATAAACGTTAATTTTAAAAGTTTATAAAGTCTCTACATGCCCCCTACACGCTTTCTATCGAACCACTCATTCAAAACATTTCAGAAGACAAAATTTTTTCAGAAACATATCTCTGCAGGCTATTTACGAGTAGAAGCCAACACTTATAACACCTAAACATACATGTAACTACATTCAATGAATGCGCAGTATATTTAATGGTCTGATAGAATTCAACTTGATCTTCGTTGATAAGTTAAACCATAACTTAATCCGTTCCACGATCTTCTTTCTCTGCACGTTATGAGACATACATTTACAGAATTACACATCATAAGTCCGGTATCCAGATAACAAAGCGTTGATGAACATGTTCACAGACCATTGCACATGCGATACATACAGTCCAAGCATGTGATAAAGTTGAAGGGCATTATTGTTAATCACCTCGCCTTTAGTGCTGCGATGGTGATTTAATAAGAGGGTCTATTGTAAGGATACATATGCTTATACCACGTGTTGTTTTAACAATATAACTAAATGACCGAGAAAACATGTTTTAATTGTAAGTTTCAGTTGACATCAGCGTCGAGTTCCAATCTGGTTCACAGCTTTAAACTCTGAGGAAGTACAGAAACGGCGTATACCACAATGAATAGGCCTTGATTCATATTTAACACATTGGTGTTTACTACCTTGGAACGAAGACATCATGGGCGCGGAAAAATACGGAATTAACGGTTAAATCCGTCGCTACTGCGGTAAATATTACTTCAAAGCGAACGGCGTTTACACACAGAACGAATCTAGATCACGAATTGTTATTTATTCTTTATGACACGTATCGATCATAGCAGTAACCACACCTGTATTTTATTAAACGTAGAGTGCAGTTGTTGACACGATACATTGAATCCATGATTAACATTTTAATTTGATCTGATGACTTCTGTAGCCAGAAAGCCTCATAAGGAATAATAAACACGAAGTGATCTACTTAAATGTGGTACAGAAGTTATATCAATGATCGTCAATCTCTAGAACGATCTCCAATCCTATCTAGTGACGTAAGGCGTTAATACCAAGGGTAAAGAGTACATCTTTTATTTGTACGGCTCGACAACCACTGTGAATTGCTTGAGGGGAGACATTTTCCTGTATAGATTATTGTTTTGTTTTTAAACAACCAACTAATTGTTAAATTATGAAATAAACGATTAGTTGATTTCACCCCTTGGTAATTATGAAGCTACATCACAGTAAAAATTGTGTAGTGCATGTAGCATGATATATTGGGTACATCTGTATGGAGAAAGCAACACGTGTTGGCGTTCCTAGTAAGAGTTTTGCACAACCATAGCAGTTACGGGTACAACTATACCACACGTGAAATTCATGAGTAAAATGTAAAAAATTCGACACTTATCTGGATTTTATCACTGTCCAGCATGCAACATAGTAAAATACGTTAGTGTAACTAGTTAAAATGTAAATACTCATGACGTGATCGGCGTCTTAAAATCATTTTGCATATTAAATATTTGAACCAGCGTATTTTAATGTGTTACGTGCTGTAAGAGTGACAAAACACAAACGAGATCCGATATTTTTTTCATTTCGCATATGAATTTCGCGTCTCATCCCTAATTCCTACGATTGTTCTCTTATTAGCATGTTGCTTGCTCCACAGAGATGTGTGCAATATACAGTGCTGTATCGCCTACAAAATTTTTACTGCGATATAAGTTAATAATTCCCAAGGGGGCGAAATTAGTTAATTGCTAAATTATGAAATAAAGTGGTTATATCTAAATATAACAACAGCCTACGCAGGAAGATGACTGCCCTCAACTAAAGAACGTGTGACATTATGGAGGAGTTTCATTGGAACCTCTTTCGTTCTCATTTCGACGCTCGGACAGTACACTTAGGCCAGTGCGATAGATAATGCTCGTAAACGGTGTGTTATCCCAGTTAATGTGTGTGTTGAGCTCACAAACATAGTTCTGAAGACTATAAGCACCCACCTCATCGACGGAGGCTGAAACGTAGGAAAGCGAGCTTACCCTTAAACTGCAATTGCCTGTGAGTAATGTCTCCATAATATTCGACCTCCTTATTTGTTAAGCGTTTCACTTGCAATTGCCGTCTTTGTCACCGAGAGTTACTTATTATCCTTCCTTGATGTTCGCTGGCTTATGACGAAATATTCTACGCAGAAAGTAAATTATAAGTGCTGGTTATTTTGGATAAGTGTATCACAACCATTCTCGGAAGAATACTTAATTGCTGGCAGGAAACTCTAAAGACACTTTGACTGTAAAAACCTTGTTTTCTTAATTCTTCCCTTCCGTACAGTTTCGTACTTTTTTCCAGAAAATGGTTTTTATACTTTTCTTTAATTAGTGAAATAAACGTTATGTTACCTTGTGTCTACTGTTCGAAATACGAGCTATTGTCAGAAAGTATGTGTTCTGTCGATAACGATTATCGTAAATTCATCAGGCAGGTAAATTTTATAAAAATTTATCTTATAGATAACTGTGTATTAGTTGTGACTTCCAGGAAAGTATAATTTTGTAATACCTATTACCACAATGGGAAAGAATTTTTTGTTATTTGTGGTTTGGACATACGTCCCCCATTCTAAGTGCAGAGAATTCTCAGATAGAATTAAAGTACGGATGCAATTATTAGGGTTGTAAATTCCTTTCTCAGCGTAAATAATGCAGTGTATAATTGCGGGGAATAATCAGTAGAGTCGGGGGTTGACACCCGTCGCACTTCCTGAGTTATTGTATTTTGGGTTACCCTAAAACACTCAAAAGTGAATGCCAGCATAATTCATTTATGAAATACAGGGTAGATTATTTTCCGTTAACCTTCAGTGATCTGACCATGTGTTTTGTCTCCGGTAACTATCCGTCGAAAAAACTTTGAAATTAATCAAACAAAAAACTATACATTCACATTCACTGTTACTCATTTGGTAGTTCTTTGAGTCACACATTGAGCAGTGGTTTGTAGGATTCTTATCGTAAAAACATGAAACAAAAAGGAATACCAAATCTTAGAATTATTTTCAGTGATTGTAACTGATTTGTAACCACTTCTTCTAAGACACAGTATCATCATAACATGAAATGGACAAAAGATTCGTCTCTAAATGTAGTCCTTCATCTACATCTGTACTCTGGAGTCTTTTCTTAAAAACTGAAAATTTGTACTTACAGATAGTAAACAGCAATTTTCTTGTTATTTAATAGAAATAAAATACAAACCCACTGATGATCCTGTAACTTCAGTGAAACATCACCTGGTAAAAAGAAGAAAAGAACTGTGTTTGCTCAAGATGGAACCTATCCAAAAACAAAATGGTTCAAATGGCTCTGAGCACTATGGGACTCAACTGCTGTGGTCATAAGTCCCCTAGAACTTAGAACTACTTAAACCTAACTAACCTAAGGACATCACTCACATCCATGCCCGAGGCAGGATTCGAGCCTGCGACCGTAGCGGTTGTGCGGTTCGAGACTGTAGCGCCTTTAACCGCTCGACCACCTCGGCCGGCGCAAATAACTGGTGTTGCGTACTTCAGTTGGTAAAAATGGAACCTTTACAGGTTCACTTCGTTTTCCGCCTGTCTCTCTGTGTGTCCATGTGTTAAGATCCCTTTTTGTGTGGAACGGGTGGAGATACCAAGTTGAAATTTATGTCATATACTAAGGTCTACGGCGGTGTGAAACATTTAAGCTTCTAAGTCACTGCAAGAAAACGATACGGGCATTTATGTTACATATTTCGATACTCGCTGACTCACTCATCAAAACCTATAGACGAAGTGTCTATCTACATCCAGGGCCTGAAGGACTAGCAGCAAAGTGCTCTGTTGGAAACCGAGAAATCACGGGATTGAACAGCAGTCTGACCACGGATTTTTCACTCTTCGTTTTAATCTAGCTTTCACCTCGCAAAGATGTGAGGCGTCGCTAGAAACAATACACGGCTCGGATTCAAGGTTAAACTGTGTGTCCTCTATACCTGGTTGCTTAACTGGGCTGGGTTAGGGACACACATGTCGCCGAAGTGGCGTCCAATAGAAAGACTTGCATCAGGCTATTGAGCCACATTGAGTCATTATTACTCTATCCATACACATAATTAAGTTTGTACCGAACCCGCAAAATCCTGTATACACTTTATCGTATTTTTTATTTTTATTTTTTTTTAAATTCTAATTTACCTTTTGAATAACATGTGATATGCAGGGATGCGTGGAAGTGTTCACTGATTACCCGTCCCATGCAGGTTACTGAGGTGTGAGCTCGCTCTCGGTTGCGCCATACTACTGTATCACAACTCTGGCTTTGACATATTGACAATTATGCCACTGAAAACTGCCATGTCCTGTGGGTAGAGGAATGTAGCTAAACAGCTTCAAATTTGACTTAGTCCATCGCCTTTATCGTGGCTTTTTGAAATAACTGCACATTCCCACGTGTACATGTTCACCAGGGGTTTGATGCCACAGCAAGCTTAATTCATATGAGGAAGAAACGAGCAAGGAGGTGCAGTAGTTAACACGCTGGGTTCGCATTCCGGAAGATCACATTTTATATCTCTGTCCAATGAGTTGTTACCACATCTTGTGGTTTCTGTAGTTTTTTGTATTTTGAGTTACAGGTTTCTTTTTGCAGTTTGTTGTCTGCAACCATAGAGAACTTAATGCAGAAAGTTACTTACACCGAAAATTTACGACTGTGGAAACTGAATTATTGAAACTTGGACCATACCATTGTTTACAAGATAGAATTCATTAAGATCTCTGTGATGACAAACTTTGAGAAAAACAGCTACAATGGAAAATACAGAAAACCGCAAGAACCACAGCATGTAGTAACAAGTTTTCAAATTTGTGAATACTTTTCTTAAAAACTAAAATTTTACATTTATAGAAAGTAAAGAGAATTTTTCCAGTTATTTAATAAAAAGGAAATAATAACCCCCTGATGCTATAACTTCACTGAAACATAGCAGAGTAAAAGGAAGAAACGTTCTGGCTGATGTAATAGCTTTTCGTATTTTCATATGGGTTCACTGTAGTTTAAATACACCGAAAGTGGTGTATCATGACCACATGTTTCCCCTGTCAAGTACGCATACTGTTGCATTTGAAAGTGTTTTAATCACTTCGTTGAAACTCTGCATTTTGACTTGGTGGACGAATAAGGGAAGAACGTAGACAATACAGCGGCTTTTATTTTGGGAACTATGACTCTCTAAGTATTTTCTGTGTTAACATATATTGTTTCCAAGTAATTTTCAGCTTTCTGCGCGATAATACCTCATCTGTGACTCTGTGAATCTGGTGGACAAAATTGTCCGGTTCACGGTATTGTTTGTTGAGCTACTTGCGCTTCTGCAGTATAGTCTTTAACGTTCAAATATCGACAGCACACAAATGCAGAGCTTCAGAAATACACTGAGGCAACGAGAATCATGGGATACCTCCTAATATCGTGTCGGACTAACTTTCGCCCGGTAGAGTGTAGCATCTCCAGTCGCATGAACTCAACAAGTCACTGGAAGTCCCCTTCGGAAATACTGAGCCATGCTACCTCTTGAACCGTCCATAGTTGCTAAAGTGTTGTGGCGTAGGATTTTGTGCACAAACTGACCTCTCGATTATGTCCCACAAATATTCGATGGGATTCATATCGGGGAATCTTGGTGGCCAAATCATTCGCTTCTACTGTCCAGAACGTTCTTCAGACCAACTGCGAATAATTGTGGTCCGGTGACATGGCGCATAGTCATCCATAAAAATACGTCTTGGTTTGGGAATATGAGTTCTATGAATTACTGCAGACGGTCTCCAAGTAGGCGAACACAACCATTTCCAATCAATGATCAGTTCAATTGGACCAGAGGATTCATTCCATTCATACACAGGCCACACCATTACGAAGCCACCACCAGCGTGCTTTGTTGATAACTTGGGTCCATGGCTTTGTAGGATATGCGTCACCCTCGAACCCTACCATCAGCTCTTGTCAATTGAAAAAGGAACTCATCCAACCATTCCACGGTTTTCCAGTTGTCTATGGCGCAACTGATACGGTCACGAGCCCAGGAGAGGTACTGTAGGCCAAAGACACTCGCGTCGGTCGTCTGCTGCCATAGCTCAATAACGCCAAATTTCTCTGCACTGGCCTAAAGGATACACTTGTCTTACATCCCACATTATTTTCTACTGTTATTTCACGCCGTGCTACTTGTCTGTTAGCACTGACAACTCAACGCAAACGTTGCTGCTCTCTGTCGTTAAGCGAAGGCCATCGGCCACTACTTTGTCCGTGGTAAGAGTTAATGCTTGAAATTTGGCATTCTCGGCACGCTCTTGACTCTGTGGATCTCGGAGTATTGAATTCCCTAACGAATTCCGAAACGGAATGTCCCATGCGTCTACCTCCAATTACCATTCCAAGTTCAAAGTCTGTTAATTCCCGTCGTGCCTTTTCACACGAATCACCTGAGTCTTAATGACAGCTCCACCAATGCTCTGCCTATTTATACCTTGTGTACGCGATGCTACCACTATCTGTTTATGTGCATATTGCTATCCTTGCTATCCCATGACTTCAGTCATCTCATAAGGGAACCTTCCCATCGCACACCCCTCAGATTTAGTTATAAGTTGACACATTGGATAGGCCCTGAAAAACTGAACACAGATCAATCGAGAAAACAGGAAAAGTTGTGTGGAACTATGAAAAAAATAAGCAAAATATACAAACTGAGCAGTCCATGCGGAAGATAGGCAACATCAACGACAGTGTGAGCTCAGGAGCGCCGTGGTCGCGTGGTTAGCGTGAGCAGCTGCAGAACGAAAAGTCCTTGGTTTCAGTCAAGTCTGCTTTCCGCAGCGCTGCGGCGAGGACGTCTTGTTTACGTCCCGTCCGCGCGGTCGCGAGTGCCCGTAGTTGTTTACTACTGCGTTGTCGCTAGTTTAGAGTCCATCACTAACGACGCAACATGGCACATTCATACAGACAAACCACCATCAAGATCAGTTTTCAACCCGATCATGCACGACTGCGAGCTTTTGAAGTGGAACGTTTTCTACGTGACGACGTTAAAATTGACCCGCGAGACATAATTGGTATCCATCTCTCTATCACGAACAGTGTTGTCTACGTCAAGCTAGTAAGTGACGAGGTGTGCAACAGAATCGTGAGCGCACATGCGAACGATCTTAAATTCAAACATTCTGATGGCCATATTGGGGCGGTCTCTATCGATCACGCGGGGCTTGGCCTCCGTACGATACCCGTCTTCGAACTCCCTTTCGAAGTACCCCCGGACGTAGTCACCGCGGCTTTCCAGCCCTACGGCAGAGTGATCAGCCATATGGCCGAAAAATGGACCACCTTTACAACGTAGCCCGTTCTTAACGGGGTACGACAGATTAAAATTGAACTGACCAAACATGTTCCGTCATATCTTGTCATCGGCGGATGTAGGGCGATCATTATGTATGACGGTCAGCCACGCACTTGCTCTGGTTGTGGCCAAGTAGGGCACGTCCGGTCGGATTGTCTCCGACGACGGCTTACTCAAATCCCGACAGGTGAATCTATGACTCCTTCTACGGTGACGACCCTTCCTCTCAATTACGCCGAAGTTACACGGGCAGCAACCTTTTCCGATGCTGACGACATTAGTCCGATAGCCGCCCCCGATGGCGAGACCATAATGGCTTCTGCAGTACAGGATCCGGCCTCTACAACGGCGCCCCCACCTGAAGATAATCACCGACCGACCTTGCAAGAAGGCGTGGATGCCAGGATGGACATTGACCCACGGGTTGTGCCGACAGCGGCTTTTCTTCCAGACACCGGAGCAGCTGAAGAAATTCACCCACATTCAGATACTGAAACACACGTCCGTAAACAGCGTTCCCCGCGAAAACACAAGAGGCGGCGGCGTGCTCCATCGGACGAGTGTTTGCAGCGATCGTCTGACATGGACTGTGGAAATTGCGACGACGGTACCGGCGGTACAGAGGCCGCTGTAACTTCAAACTCAACAGATCGCCGTGGTGACGGCTTCAGCCCCTCCGACCCTACAGAACAGCAGGATCACAAGCAGACAGCCGCTGCCGATTCCCAGCCAGCAGAGCCGATGGAGTCAGCGCCGAGTGCCGCAGCAGCCACAAACAGCCACCAACAGCCGATGGTATTTCACGGCGACTGGGCGGACGACTGTGAGGAACACTCCTTGCCCTTCGTGTCGGACGACACGGAGGGAAATTTACCCCACCAGTGTTGATCCTTTCCCGCCGTCAGTTACAGTGACGAGACAGCCTTACAAGGGTATTGATGGCCAACACGGATGCTGTGGATAGACCTCAAACTTATCGCGTTGCAACTATAAACATCAACACTATACGGACGCGCGCTAAGTTATCCTTGCTTCAGGATATGTTGAACTCTGCTTCCATCGACATAGCTCTTCTCCAGAAAGTGTACGTCGACGACTTCCCAGGCATGTACGGTTACGATGCTTGCGTCTCTCCAGCTTCCCCAACAGGCAGCGGTGTCGCTGTACTTCTTTGGGAAGGGATAGTGGCGGACGATATCCTGTTTCTGCCTGGGGCACGAGGAATGGCACTCACAGTACTGGGTGTCCGCCTTATCAATATCTACGCACCTTCCGGGACGGACAAACGTCGCGAACGTTCACGATTCTTTGCGGAAGACGTCGCCCCGCTCTTCCAAGGCCGCCACGACCATCGGGTGTTTGGAGGTGACTACAGTTGCGTACTGGCGCCCAGAGACCAACTCCCACCACATAATCCGCGCCCGGAACTCGAGACGCTAATTCGAGACCTGCAGATGGTGGACACTTGGGAACATCTTCACGGCCACCGACCGGGATTCACGCACTTCACAAGTCACTCTTCCAGTCGTATCGATCGGATTTATGTCTCACGCTCTCTCGCCGCTGGAACACAGGATGCGGAACTGTGGCCTTGAGCATTCTCGGACCACTCACCTTACATTTGTGCCGTCACCCTGCGGCAGCAACAAGTGTGGAGACGCCGCAGCCCGTGGAAATTAAACATCGCTCACCTGTCGTACCCGGATTGCCGCCAAGCCGTTGAGGATGCGTGGCATTCGTGTGAAAATCGCCTCCGTGCATGTCCCACAACGATCCGCTGGTGGTTGGACTGCGCCAAACCGGCACTGAGGCGAACGTTGATAACCTACGGTCGTGACCACGCTACTTGGCGAAGGCATACACTTGACTTTTACTTCCGGGTCCTGCGCGACTGCGATGCTATGGCGCCGTCTCCGGAACGACAAACGGCGGTCCACCGTGCTAAGGCTCAGATCCTCGCTCACATGCGACGCCACCTAGAGGGGGTAGTCATCCGCTCGAGGATGCAGGATCGGATACCTAGCGAACGCCCGTCAATGTTCCACGTCCTTCGTGAACGTAAACGACGCCAACGAGCGCTGATACGCTTCATCGACACGGAGGACGGTCATCGCCTCACCACGCAACAAGACATAAACACAGCGTTCTACGATCATTATTCCCAACTCTATTCCGCTCATACCCCTGATCCGACAGCACTGGAGGACGTCTCTCAGACGATTTACGGCACCGTCACCCCGGCAATGGATGCGGCCTTGATGGAAGAAATTAGGGAAGAAAAAGTGATCGACGCCATTAGAAAAGGAGCTGTCAACAAGTCTCCGGGTCCTGATGGCCTCCCCTCGGAATTTTACCGGACTTTTCAATATTTATTATCCTCCCGATGGACGGACATCTGTTGCGAACTACTATCCCCGGACGTGCCGCTCCCTGCGGCCCTTGTGGAAGGGATGATTATTCCTATTCACAAACCGTCTGGTGGCTCACGACTGCAGGACTACCGCCCGTTGACGCTATTGAACTGCGAATTTTAAGATCTTTTCTCGACTGTTGGCGGCGCGGATACGCCAGACCCTACGAAATGTTATCTCACCCGATCAAACGACATTAGGAGGCGACAATAATATTCAAACAGCACTCAGTGAATATCGTGACTTGATTTCACTGGCGAGGGCATGTCGTCTGAAGGGTGCACTGGCGGCAATCGATTTTAGTCAAGCTTTCGACCGAGTGGACCACAACTATTTGGAAGCGGTCCTCCAACATATGCGGTACCCACAGCCATTCGTCACTGTCGTCATGCGACTACTCCGTGGCGCAACGTCCAAAGTGATCGTCAACGGCCGACCTTCGCAGCCCCTCACCATTTCTCGATCGATACGCCAAGACTGCCCTCTGTCCACTTTATTTTACGCTGTGGCCATGGAACCTCTCCTCTGCGGCCTGCGCCAACGACTAACGGGTACGACGTTACGAGGCCACACTTTCCGGTGTAAAGTGTACGCTGATGACCTGGTGATTGTAATCCGCAACAGTGACGACACCGCTAGCGCACTAAATTGGATAGCGAAATATGGCATGGCCACTGGTAGTCGTATCAACGTCGCAAAATCGGTGGCGATGAACATCGGGGTCGGATTGTCTGAGAACAGTGTCACTCCCTTACAGCTCAGAGATAGTTTGAAATGTCTCGGCATTGATTTTACAGACGGTATACGATGGACCGCTGCTCACAACTTTCGACGGCTTTTACGAAATGTTCGGACTGGAATTGCCAACAACCGCCTACGAGCCCTGGACATCGTCCAACGGACCCAGTATGTTAACACACATTTAGCGTCACGCATTCCGCACATCGCCCAGATATTACCTTTACCGGTGATGTTAGCTCGCCGTATACTTGCGGCTTTTGGGTCCTTCGTGAGTTCAGGAATGCTTTTCAAGATCAGATATGAGACTCTCACCCTTCCCGCGGATCGGGGAGGGCTTGGCCTTTATCACGTTTATGACAGAGCGGTCGCCCTATTTGTGAGCACATTAGTCAAACTATGGCACCGCCGTCCGGACAGTCTGACCAGTTTGTTAATAGAAGAACTAGCACCGCCCTCCCTGTTGCCGCCTGTGCCGATACACCACGTCCCCTCCTCGCTCTTCTACATCGGTGTCTTTTACCTCGAACTCAGTTACGTTCGACTTGCCTTACCAGCGACTCAACTGGCGACGGCAAAGACGGTTTATAGGGTCCTGCAACGTGGACGACCCGATAACGTCGTGGAGAGGAAGCACCTGAACGTCAACTGGCGAGTAGTGTGGAGGACAATTCACCACATAACACTGGACGCTGACGTCACGGCGATGTGGTATATCACTGTCAACGGTAAGCAGGTGACCAGATCAAGGCTACATGCGATCCACATGGTAGACTCACCCACGTGCACGAGCTATGGAGTTCAAGACAACGATGAACACCGTCTTAGCTGTGGCGAGTCTGCGGCAGTGTGGCACTTAGTGAGGCAAATGTCAGCATACTTCCTTCGGGTAACGCTGCATCATATCAACCCTAAGACTATCTTATTCCCGGATGAAACGTATTACCCACGCACTACAACTAATGCACTGACGTGGCTTCGTGGACATGCAGTGCATTATTTGTTTCAAGACGGCACTAAGGACACTTTCGACTTTTGGAACTATTTGCAGGAACGACATTGGAAGATCCTTCGAAACCCAAAGTATCGACAATATTTTTCCAATTTTTTGTGGAGTGCGTTCCACGACCCTCAACGTAGCTGGAACATCACGGGTATGAGAAGCTAAAATTACAATACGATGATAGAACACTACACGGTACAACGTGGGATCTACTTTCATCATTACGAGAAGTCATACCTGGATGATACAGCAGATGGAGAGTTTCGTTGTGAACCCTCACACTCTGTAGCCGTATTTGCCCCATTTCCTCTTTTTGTCCCTGGTGCGAAAAGGTCTTCGCAGTTTTAGTTTTCCCATCCGGTGCAAGATGTAGTACTGGTTAGTGGTGGTATGGATTCCACCCTTCAGTTTTGTTTCATGGTTTCCTTAGCCCCGCACTTTGTTCTCTTTCTTTATGCCTTTTTCTACAACTATTGGCATGGTTTTAGTTATGTGCGTCCCCAACTCGATGCAACGAGTGCACTTACTAGTTTTCAGTTCTTTACTGTTAAAAACAATAAAAAAGTTAAAAAAATTAAAAAAAGAAATTGAAAATAAATAAATGAATAAATAAAATTTTAAAAATCACAATAATACACCAACTGCATCCTTTGTACCACATCACATCCCCAGGATGGGAGGGGGGAGACATCGTGGACAGGCCTCGGGTCGCGACCCCTGCCCACCTTGCCTCCGCCAGCCCACTACCTGCTCCATCTCCCCCCCCCCCCCGCCCCAAAAAAAGGGTAGCGTCTAAAAAAATTTAAAAAAATTAAAAAAGTAGAGTGATGGAACATCAAACTCCCATCCACCATAGACTTATAGGTCGAATCCTCATCAGATTCCTTTATTTTTTTGTTTTGTTTCTTAGACGTCCATTTCCTTGTTCTCGTAATTTATAAGCAAGACAAAAAAAGGGCGGTGGTTCGCAAAAAAAATAAAAAAAATAAAAAAAGATAAAAAACAAAAAAAGTCTTCACTCGAGTGAAAAGCTTAATTTTTTGTTTTCAGACAATCATCACCATACGTACTGTTTATCAACAAATGTAGGAAACAATCATGCAAATGTTCGACAATCGTTCGATCCCTTAAGGAACTTTCCGATTCCTTACAGTTAAGAAAATATTCATTGACCTAGTTATTGAAGTCGCGAGCTATATTTGCTGGATTCATATTGTCCACGGAATACATCTCACGTATTTAATGCACTCTCGTCCAAAGTAGTGAACAGTCAACTGCCAGCCAGCGAGCCTCGTTAGCAGGAATACTCTCTCTTCCGTGCGCTGTAGTCGACTGACGTCGTGTGTTTCGATGTTTGTTTAGGTGTAGCGTCCCCATACTACGGCGCAGTTAACTCGCATCGGCCGGACGGACGGACAGATAATAATTGTTTGAAAATAAAAAATTAAACTTTTCATTTGAGGAAGACTTGAACCAAGGACCTCTCATTCCGCAGCCGCTCACGCTAACCACGTGACCACGGCGCTCCTGAGCTCATACTCTTCTTATGTTGCTTATTTCGGCATGGACTACTCAGTTTGTATATTTTGCTTATTTTTTTCAAAGTTCCACACAACTTCTTCCTGTTTTCTCGATTGATCTGTGTTCAGTTTTTCAAGGCCTATCCACTGTGCCAACTTGTAACTAAATCTGAGGGGGGTGCGATGGGGAGGTTCCCTTGTCAGTATAGACGACCATGATAGACACAAATCCGTATTTTAAAATATTTTTATTCGTTTTAGTAGTTCGAGCTGGGATACTTTCGTTCGCAGTATTAAATCTTAAAGTCACTGCTAAAAATATTACTTCAGTACTATGGAAGATGCTGGCTGTAGCCGGGGAATGTATAAGATAACTCTATATCTCTTACACTGTAGCTGCCTGAAGCTATAGGAGCTTATGCTCGTTTATCTGTTATGTTCTTGTACAGATTCGTGTTCGTTATTAGGAAACGCATTAGCGAAACCCTCTCTAGCGGTGTTGGTAAGCTTTCACGTATAGTTTATTGTGAAATTCGAGTTAACCGAAACTCAAATGTTTACGAGTAACTTGTTTTGACGGCACTTGCCTAAGTAGCAATGTGTTAATAAGCGCGGCTAGTGGTGCAGAGATTGGCGAACTGCCCCGGGCGAGATAAGGCGGCGTGGAGCGTTAGCGCCGGTTATGGCACGGCGAGAGCGCCCGTTGACAATATTCCGGCACGAGAGCTGCGCTTCCGGTCCCTCACAAGGGCACTCCACAGAGTTTCTTACTCTTCACAGCCACTTCATTCGCCACGCTCTCATTACGTTTGACTCCTATGAAAATTGTTTCATCTTCAGCGTTACTCGTTGCTTTTTGCGCCAAATATGACTAACAAGTACAGGGTTCTTATTTGATAATTAAAGCGAGTCGACGCTTGTGGAGAATATTGTCAAATTAAAATTCAACCCGCACAACCAACTTCTTACAACACGACCTGTTATTCTTGCACGGAAACCAATGAAATGGAAAGCTTAAAGACTAAAAAATGTATATTGGTAGGTAACTAGAAAATGTGTCTTGTGGACTGTAATTTTTAAACTATTTCTGCACTTTCAAGTGTTTTCTTTACATTTGTATTCAGACAGCTTCAGCGCACCAGACAATTTATTAAGAGATTTTCTTTGATACAGAAGCAGTATTTTGTAGTTTTCAGAAAATGGCGAGAACCTGAAAGGCGCCTGTTGTCAGGCACCTTTCGTGCCGTGTATTTGTGTGCGCGTCGATAGACACGTGTCTGCATCAAACATCTCTAGTAGCCGATCCGTCTGCTGGAGTAATATATCCGGGTGGGAACTAAGTTAGTCTCAGCAAGTCGTGCGAGCTTTGTCGGGAGTAAGCCCATAGGGAATCTTGGCTGCAGAATTAGTTAGCAAGATCCCGCAGCCTTCGGACAAACACACACTCTTGACTTCTGCCGGCTGCCGTGACATCGACGTACCAATTCCACTTACAAGGGAACCTCCCCATCGCACCCCCCTCAGATTTAGTTATAAGTTGGCACAGTGGATAGGCCTTGATAAACTGAACACAGATCAATTGAGAAAACAGGAAGAAGTTGTGTGGAACAGTGAAAAAATAAGCAAAATATACAAACTGAGTAGTCCATGGGCGACATAGGCAACATCATGGACAATGTGAGCGCAGGAGCGCCGTGGTCCCGTGGTAGCGTGAGTAGCTGCAGAACGAGAGGTCCTTGGTTCAAGTCTTCCCTCTAGTGAAAATTTTACTTTCTTTATTTTTGCATAGTTATTATCTGTCCGTTCGTTCATTGATGTCTCTGTTCACTGTAATAAGTTTAGTGTCTGTGTTTTGCGACCGCATCGCAAAACCGTGCGATTAGTAGACGAAAGGACGTGCCTCTCCAATGGGAACCGAAAACATTTGATCGCAAGGTCATAGGGCAACCGATTCCCCCACAGGAAAACACGTCTGATATATTCTATACGACACTGATGACGGCATGTGCGTCACATGACAAGAATATGTTGTCGACCCACCTAACTTGTACTCTTGGTGAATGGGTAAAAAGATTCTTCTACCTTGCCCGATTTAGATTTTCTTGTGGATGTGATAATCACTCCCAAAAAAGTGATGAAAACATAAGAGTTTGTCACATAAACTGAAAATAAAAAATTAAACTTTTCACTCGATGGAAGATTTAAACCAAGGACCTTTCGTTCCGCAGCTACTCACGTTACCACGAGACCACGGCGCTCCTGCGGTCCCAGTGTTCTTGATGTTGCCTATCTTCCCATGAACTACTCAGTTTGTATATTTTGCTTATTTTTTCACAGTTCCACACAACTTCTTCCTGTTTTCTCAATTGATCTGTGTTCAGTTTTTTAAGGCCTATCCACTGTGCCAACTTATAACTAAATCTGAGGGGGGTGCGATGGGGAGGTTCCCTTGTTAGTAGTGTAGACACTTTCCCTCGTGATAGTGAACTGGGCATATTCAACTGACTTCTTTCTGGATTATGCTGAGATGATTGCTGGATTACACACTTGTGTTGCTCTTACGTGATTATACATTATATGGTTTTCCAGATTATACAGCAATAGGTTTCTTTCCACGATACGTATTGCAGTCGAGTTGATCATGAGAAATATAAGGTCTTCGTTCGCACATTCAGCTTTTCAGAACACGTGGAATCAGTATACAATTTTACCTTAATCGTTCAAAGTTGCGAGTAACTTGTGTCATTGCTCTTCAACTCATCAAATAATATTTCGGCAATAATGCTAATATGTGGTGATTTTCTTTTGTCTATTGTATCCGGATGGTAACACAAACGCACATGGTCCTTAGAATTGAATTTTTATATGAAATATGATATCTTTTATTCAAGTACTGAATATTATATTATGTGTGGACATAATTAAAGAGTTCACGATCTTATTTCCATTCCCCTAGCTCTGTGTTCACGTTAATCTTCCACGTGTTCCATGCCTCCACATGCCTTCACTTAAGAACAACTTTTTCGAAAGTACTACATTCATTTTAACTGCATTTAATATCGTGAGGGGATAACCACCCTCTCGCGGAGATTACAGTTACATTAAATAAAGTTCTCAGCTTTACAGGTACGTTTATGACGCTGTTTAACTACGAGACACAAGCCAACAAAGACGGTTACATCGAGATGATTTCTGTTACTACGAGGGCAGTTCAATAAGTAATGCAACACATTTTTTTTCTGAAACAGGGGTTCTTTTATTCAGCATTGAAATACACCAGGTTATTCCCCAATCTTTTAGCTACACAACACTATTTTTCAACGTAATCTCCATTCAATGCTACGGCCTTACGCCACCTTGAAATGAGGGCCTGTATGCCTGCACGGTACCATTCCACTGGTCGATGTCGGAGCCAACGTCGTACTGCATCAATAACTTCTTCATCATCCGCGTAGTGCCTCCCACGGATTGCGTCCTTCATTGGGCCAAACATACGGAAATCCGACGGTGCGAGATCGGGGCTGTAGGGTGCATGAGGAAGAACAGTCCACTGAAGTTTTGTGAGCTCCTCTCGGGTGCGAAGACTTGTGTGAGGTCTTGCGTTGTCATGAAGAAGGAGAAGTTCGTTCAGATTTTTGTGCCTACGAACACGCTGAAGTCGTTTCTTCAATTTCTGAAGAGTAGCACAATACCCTTCAGAGTTGATCGTTTGACGATGGGGAAGGACATCGAACAGGATAACCCCTTCAGCGTCCCAGAAGACTGTAACCATGACTTTACCGGCTGAGGGTATGGCTTTAAACTTTTTCTTGGTAGGGGAGTGGGTGTGGCGCCACTCCATTGATTGCCGTTTTGTTTCAGGTTCGAAGTGATGAACCCATGTTTCATCGCCTGTAACAATCTTTGACAAAAAATTGTCACCCTCAGCTACATGACGAGCAAGCAATTCCGCACAGATGGCTCTCCTTTGCTCTTTATGGTGTTCGGTTAGACAACGAGGGACCCAGCGGGAACAAACCTTTGAATATCCCAACTGGTGAACAATTGTGACAGCACAACCAACAGAGATGTCAAGTTGAGCACTGAGTTGTTTGATGGTGATCCGTCGATCATCTCGAGCGAGTGTGTTCGCACGCTCCGCCATTGCAGGAGTCACAGCTGTGCACGGCCGGCCCGCACGCGGGAGATCAGACAGTCTTGCTTGACCTTGCGGCGATGATGACACACGCCTTGCCCAACGACTCACTGTGCTTTTGTCCACTGCCAGATCACCGTAGACATTCTGCAAGCGCCTATGAATATCTGAGATGGCCTGGTGTTCCGCCAAAAGAAACTCGATCACTGCCCGTTATTTGCAACGCACATCCGTTACAGACGCCATTTTAACAGCTCCGTACAGCGCTGCCACCTTTCGGAAGGCAATGAAACTATACGAGACGAAGCGGGAATGTTTGAAAATATTCCACAAGAAATTTCCGGTTTTTTCAACCAAAATTGGCCGAGAAAAAAAATGTGTTGCATTACTTATTGAACTGCCCTCGTACATAGCTCAGGTTTTCAATTTTTTATGTGTAGTGGGGCAAATAGTTCCAAAACATTTGCGCTGCATGATTTGTTTCTATAAGACGTCATACTTATTAACTGCATGAAGTCTATTGTAAGGATTATATAGCTTGGTACTTAGGTTCGTAGCGTTTCTGTTTCGCAAGTTGGTGTTCCGGTTGCCATGGATTTTTTATCGAGTGTCATTTCTTATTTGTAGCTCACTACTGCTATTTGAGTTTACGTATTGTCATTTTGTCATTTGGAGACAGTGAGTGGAGCTGTTGACGCCAGAAAATGCAGTGCCAAGTTTAGAAATCGGAACATTTCTGACATATTCTTCTGTTAGAGTTCAACAGAGGGTGACAGCAGCGGAAGCAGCCCGAAATGTCTGTACCATGTACAGGGTAATTAGATTGGACAGAACACGGCAAGAAAATGGTTTTTTCATTTTAAGCAAGATAGCATTCCCATCAGCGACTCTCCACGTCCGGAATTTGCTGAAGGTCTTGCAAACGCGTTAATCCACAATGATCCACCTCGGAGAACTCGCGAACTGGCAAACATTATAAGCTGTGAGCATTAAACCATCGTGCGACATTTGCATGCAATGGGGAAGGGTCAAAAGCGACTGTATGGGTACCGCATTGTCTAAGCCAAAATCATAAAAATCAGCTGGTGGCCACTTGGGCATCTCTGCTTTCTCATCATCAGTTGGCTCCTGAACAGATCCAACCATTCCTACCCTGTATCGTTACTGGTGACGAGAAATGGTTTATTTGCACTAACGTAAGGAAAAGAAAGGAATTGTTGAGCCCAAACCGAGCAGCATCTCCCCGTACAAAGACCTGCACGCATCCACAAAAGATAATTTTATGCCACTGCTGACATTTACTGTCAAGAGCTGAGACGTCTTGCAGACACATTTCTAGAACAGCGACCGGGAAGACCGCGTGAAGTGATACTACTCTACGATAACGACTGTCGACATTCTAGTAGACTGCCAAAAAACACTCTACAGAAGTTTGGTTAGGAAGTCATACCGCACCCACCATTTTCACCCGATCTGGCGCCCTCAGATTTTCACCTTTTACCCTCTCTATCGAACAACTTCCATGGAACTTTCTTTCTGGATGAAAATGGGCTCCGAACATGGTTCAACGATTTCTTCGCCTGAAAACCACATGATTCTTACAGTCGCGGAATCGAGAAATTATCCCAGCGTTGGCTGGCAGTTGTAAATAGTGAAGGAGGATACATTGGTGAAGACTAAAGTCTATGTTATGTGTGTCTGTTCCGCTTATTACACTTGTGAAAAAACGCCACGAACTTATGCACAAACCCAATAGTTTGTTTTCTATCGATTACCTCCTGTTAAAACACTTTCAATTATTCCGTTGCGCTTCGAGGAAATTCTTCTCACTGCGGAAATTAAAATAAAATTAGTCAGATTATCTTTAGTTACATAAGGATCAGATTTACATAAAGGTGTCTTTGTAATGTTTCATGCCACAAAACCGGGTTATTGTCTCATATCAACTCGAAGGTTCAAGCAAAACGTAGTGGCACGCTTCCAAATCCTTTTCTTATTGTTATGCGCTAGTAATAAGCAGGCCAGTGTCTGATACTTTGTTGATAAGAAACTAAGCAAAACTCTACTCCCGCAGCTTGCAATTGTAATTAGTGCCAAATAAAACCAAAGCGGTATTAACGGGAGACAAATAAACATTTTCCTGTAAAGTCACTGCGCATTCGCGTTTCATACACGTCGTTCAATATCGACATTGCTTTTATGTATTCCTTATTGAATGCTCATTCGCAGAAAATTCTAATAATGTCTCCTTTTGCGTTTGTAAGATGGAAAAATACTCATGAAATCACGCAATTCGGGATATATTTTCAAATAATTGGGCCAAAAAGTTCTTTTTGTATTACAGTTTTTGTCCTGCGTTATGTAGAAGTAAGTCCGGAGGTGCAAATTGGAGCGCCGTCAGTTTCATTACCAGTTCCCCTCAGAGAAATAAGACAACTAAGCAGCAGCAATACTGGTCATTGCACGATTTTATACCGAGTACTATTTTAACGCCGGTTTATAATTACAAATAATTGGAAAAATGCGAGGTCATTTCCATTTTCAAGGTGGCTCTTTAGAGAAAATTCGCATAAATATACGCCTATATCACTGACGTGAATACGTTGTAGAATTACTTAATACAATTTAAGTTCGCGTTTTATGATCTTTTTGGAGACCGAAAAGGTCTTTTGTAGAAAACAACTTCGTTTCAGCAAACAGCGATCTTATGGCACTTAGATCACTATGCTCGTCGATTACTTCTGTAAAGCAGTAGATTGGTTCAAATGGTTCAAATGGCTCTGAGCACTATGGGACTTAACATCTTAGGTCATCAGTTCCCTAGAACTTTAAACTACTTAAATCTAACTAACCTAAGGACATCACACACATCCATGGCCGAGGCAGGATTCGAACCTGCGACCGTAGCAGTCCCGCGGTTCCGGACTGCAGCGCCTAGAACCGCATGACCACCGCGGCCGGCAAAGCAGTAGAAAACGGTGGCCAGATTGTTGCCGTGCTCATTGGATTCCTAAAATGCTCGGTACAATGTTACGTCTTTACGTACTTTTATCTGCTCGGTGTGGACGTCGCAAGACACCCGTTTCAGTTCGTCGTTGATCCATTAACTCAGTTTTTTTATTACAGAGGGCAGCTAACCCTCTGACCGAACACGCCGAGTTACCAAGAAAGCTTTGAGAGTGAACTGACTTCCCAACCACTGAATTCAGCAAGTTTTTCTCAACTGGGTGAAGTGAAGTGGGCTCGGGATTTGATAGTTGTGTATAGTGAAATCGCAACGCCGAGAAACTGCAATAAAATGTGGGAAGGCCTTTTGCGGAAGCACAGACAATTGACTTATTTAAATTACTTCCTTTGACCCCTTTAGGGACGTAGATCATCCAGGAAAACTCGCCATCCATCTCTGTCTTTGGATATTTCCCTCAGTTCCGACCAGGTCTTGCCAACTCTCCTTGCGTCGCCTTCAATCATCCCCTTCCAAGCCGTTCTTTGTCTGCCTTACTTCCTTGTTCCATAGGGATTCCGTTCCAATGCCTTCGCCTCGATTGCTAAGTCAGACTTCATCTCTACTTCCTCTTACGCATCTGGTCTTCTGTACATATATGCTTCATTTTCCTCCAGCTCTCTGCATTGCTTTGTATAAAATGGCAACCAGACACTCATGATACGACAGAGACACCTATTTGGAAGCTCTGTAACTGTGATGCTATATTTTTGAGTACATTCCATCTTTTACTGGCGTGTAGAAGTACAGCCTTAAAGTTTGTATTAAAAATAAGAATATTTGTTTCGCACGTGATGTTTTTGTTTCGCTAGTCGGATATATCTGTATAAAGCCAGCATTTGTCTTCTTTATGCGGTTCTTCCCTTCTATAGCTCCACCATCTTCTGTTATCACTCTTCAAATGGTTCAAATGGCTCTGAGCACAATGCGACTGAACTTCTGAGGTCATCAGTCGCCTAGAACTTAGAACTAATTAAACCTAACTGCCCGAGGCAGGATTCGAACCTGCGACCGTAGCGGTCGCTCGGTTCCAGACTGTAGCGCCTAGAACCGCACTGCCACTCCGGCCGGCTGTTACCACTCTAACCAGGTACATGAATGCACATTTTTAGCCGACATACAAATCTTTAATGATGCACTGGGACAAAGAAAAAACGACGCACTTCAAAGGAGTTATGGAAACTGGTCACAAACTGATATTTATACAGTTTTCGACAGAAAATGTAAAATTGTGAAGTTTGGCAGCGCAGTTTCACTGAGCAGCAGGAAAGAACAGTAAACAGGGTACATGTCTATACCACTGCATAAAGCCTTTGCGAATTTTATTCCGTGTACTCAGCTGGGTAGTAACTGTGCCTCGCATACAGGATCGTGCACAGTGTACGTAGATGTCAGCATATGAGAGAGGACTTGTAATTGGGCTCAAAGGAACCGGTGCCAGTAGTCATCGAATCACTCGACGTTTGAATAGGAGTGGTGCCACAATTCGACGATGTTGGCAGGAATATGTGAACCGTGGCCGTACACAGCGTCAAAATGGAAGCGCTCGACCTAGAGCGACGACAGAATGAGAGGACCGAGCAATCGTTAGAGAGGCACTCAGGGCCCCGGATTCATCGTTATCATCGATCCGATGTGCAACTGGTGCTTCAGTGACCACGATGTAACGTGCCAGTTGGACAGAATTAGACACGATATCCTTCAGGAGGATATCTAAGAACTTTGTCAGTCAATGCCAAGCCGAATAACTGCTTGCATAAGGGCTAGGGGTAGACCAATCCGTCATTAACATGACCGATTTGTGAAGAACTTTCTCTTCAATAAATCGTAGAATTTTTCTAATATTACAACCATTTATTTGTCTGTGGATGTACGTCATGTCCATCTACTTCCTTCCCATTCGGAAATTCCTTCGTGTTGCGTCAATTTTTTTGAGTGTATTTAAAATTTTCTGTGATGTATTATACTTCCGCAACGTCTGCCATAGCACTTGATGTTTCACAGAATCGAAGGCTTTTTTAAAATCAACGAATCGCAGGTACATTGTTGCCAGGAATTGTTAACTTCCCTCTAAGATGATGCTAAGAGTATTAGTAATATCAATTGCGTTGTGCCTGAAACCGGCCTGTTCTTTACACAATCAATTTCAAGTGAATATTTAATTCTGTTTTAGATACTCCTGGCGAGGACCTTACTGGGCACCGACAGCAATGTAATTCCACTCCAACTGTTAAAATATCACAAATTTCCCTTTTTGGGGAGTTTCAGCCGGCCACGGCGGTCGAGCGGTTCTAGGCGCTACAGTCGGGAACCGCGCGACCGCTACGGTCGCAGGTTCGAATCCTGCCTCGGGCATGGATGTGTGTGACGTCCTTAGGTTAGTTAGGTTTAAGTAGTTCTAAGTTCTAGGGGACTGATGACCTCAGAAGTTAAGTCCCATAGTGCTCAGAGCCATTTGTACCATTAGAGTTTCCGCCAACTCATTTTTCCACTCCTATAGATATTTCTCTTTGAGCCAAATTTGCTACAAGAGGTTGAACCTTTTGATAGTAATTTCTATATTGACTTTTAAGAGCTCTGTTGCTGTGTTGTCTGTACCTGGAGTCTTTGCAGTTTTTAGGCTTTTCTAAGTAATCCTAGTTTTATTTACTGTGTAACAACGAAATGGCTTTGAGCACTATGGGACTAAACTGCTGTGGTCATCAGTCCCCTAGAACTTAGAACTACTTAAAACTAACTAAAGGACATCACACACACATCCATGCCCGAGGCAGGATTCGAACCTGCGACCGTAGCGGTCGCGCGGTTCCAGACTGTAGCGCCTAGATCCGCTCGGCCACTCAGGCGTAACAACGAAGATTTATTTCTTGATCCGCGTCTACTTCCTATGGAACATCCCCTACCTCTTTCTCTTTATCGATCCTCTTTAATAGTTCCTTGAAATGCTCATCCTGTCTTTGCAACTGTGGCTGTTGAGTCGTAAATCATCACCACATCATTTCTGGTCTTTCACCTATAACACTCTTCATCGACAGGCGTTTGGTGATATTGTACAGCTCCCTTATGTTGTCCTGTCTGAAGGTGTGGGAGACAGGACGATCGGCCCAGCATCCAAGCTTGTAGCTAAGAATTTCGAAGCCTCACCAAAAATATTTAAAAACTCTGCTGTCTCTCCCTCTCCCGGTGAGAGGCACCCGCATTTTTTTTTTCATTTTCAAGCGAATTAAGTTTTAAAAGAGCGCCTTAATAATAGAGTAATGGTCACATATGTGTCTAAGCAGTGGGACTGTTTGATGCTGTGGTGCCACCGCCAGACACCACACTTGCTAGGTGGTAGCCTTTAAATCGGCCGCGGTCCGTTAGTATACGTCGGACCCGCGTGTCGCCACTGTCAGTGATTGCAGACCGAGCGCCGCCACACGGCAGGTCTAGAGAGACTTCCTAGCACTCGCCCAGTTGTTCAGCCGACTTTGCTAGCGATGGTTCACTGACAATTACGCTCTCATTTGCCGAGACGATAGTTAGCATAGCCTTCAGCTACGTCATTTGCTACGACCTAGCAAGGCGCCATTACCAGTTACTATTGATGCTGTAAAACATGTAACGTCAAGAGCGATGTTCACCAATTATGGATTAAAGTTAAGTATTCCAGCAGCCACGTACTATTTTTGCTAGTCTCATTTCCCTGACCTGTTCCAGACCTCACGCCAGCCTGCGTGAGCTTAAACGCGTGCCTTTCGGCTCCCTCCTAGTGGGTTGGCTGTCTTGCCAATCCACAACAGATGCTATGACGTTTTTCCTCATCGTGTCCTCTAGACGTATTGCCAAACGAATTTAATTTATTTTATGCAGAGTTACACGCGATCTCGACGGCACTGAGGCACTAAAGATGTACTCGGGTTGCGGAATTCGTCGTCTTTTCCGACGCAAAAAAAGCCTTCACTCTATACGGCGCTTGTATCCAGAAAATCCACAACACGCTTCTCCAACTACAAAGGCTGGAGGTCCCACGTCATAATACACGGGAGTGAATTAGCAGGTGTGGAAGCTAAAGAAGCAAGTACTGAAACCCCTGTGGCTGTATCCTCCTCCATGTCATCACCTAGCTCTTGAGGAAGAGTATCACATGTCAGTGGGAAAAAGGAGTGGCTGGAAGTGACGGACAGTAAACTGCGGCTCGTAAAGTCAACTACTCGACCGTGGCATCACTCAGACGAGATGAGGTCCTTCTCGGATAAGCCACAGTTGATGACGTCCTGCTCCGGCGACTGCGGCTCGGCGTGTGGCGTAATCAGTACGTTTTATGTTCTGACAAGAGAACAGAGGCTGCTTTACCTGAGCATCTGTCCTGTACTTCAGTGTATGGTGAGACGATTCTGGCACTAATATGAAGATTATATTAAATGTCCGACTGCCTCCCCAAACTATTAGGAGTTCGAAATGTGTTTTCGGTATTAGCTAATCCATTTCTTTCTTTCTTCGTTTTCAGTCGGCTAGTCACAGTAAACTGAATTTCTTCTTTAGCCTCATCTTTAATTCTATCGACACGTAATTAACGCTTTAGTATAACGAGGATGCTAACAGGTTTTACGGTTCATGTGACAGTGTGCATGTGAAATTGAATCTGAGTAAAAGTGGGAGGGAGTGAGCACGATTTTAGCAGAGTTCTTTTAATCCTTCAAATATTTTAACCATTACTTTTTCAGGGGCTCTAATAACACCACTGTTAAACAGTGAACGCACAACTCCATTCCCCCCCCCCCCCCTCCCACACACACACATACACACACACGCAAACACACATCACACACAAAAACCTGAAGTAAGCTTTAAGCTTTTATCAAAAGCTGCATAGTCTAATGTAAATATGAAAAATGTCGGAGAAGCTAGCTTACAAATGCTGTATTGCACTGGACCTGAGTGATCAGTACCGCTTCGTCACAAGACAGTAATTCGGTTTACATGTCATACCTATCCTGTATGAACTGAGACCACTTGAAGAGTGGAAATGGAAATACTTCTTACAAAACACGCAGTGTTCTCAGTTTTCCTTTACACGTCCGTGACTTGTTCAGAGTGTAAAATCATCGTAAAAGCATTTCAAACATTCGTTACTAGATGGTGCATGGCTGATCGGCCAAGCAGTGCTTCTCCCTGGAGTTCCAAATGCCATGCGTCAAGATATCCTACATTTGGCCTAGGATTTGAGTGGTCGCAGCTTTTTCAGCTACTACAGAGATTTTTCAATCACGGAGAGACGAAGAAAGGTGTGTCGCGAAATTTATACAATACTGCTGAGTCAGTTACAGTTATGTAGTAATTCCATGTAACTCCAATTGACTTCTTTGATTTTAAAGCTGCTGCTGAAATATTGTTGTTAATGCAGGCGTTTAAGATCTCCAGACACAATATGATTGAAGCCAGCTATTACAAATTCTTACTCTGAGCCAGAAGCATGGGAAAATACCAATGTATTCAAAAGGGGAATGACCATGACAGATGTATAACATGCCGTCATCTGAAAGACCAGACAACGCAGAAAGAACTGTTGACGATGATGCTGTTTCTTCCTCAAGAACACAGGGACTTTTACAGTATTTGCAACGTCTTATGCCAAGAATGTAGTTGTGTATGTAAGAAACAAACATCAGTGCTGAGAGACTCTCTCTTTAATTTGAGTTTGTTATTATCTGGTAAAAAAAAAATTAAAAATGAGAAAGGTATTTTGTTGAGTACAAATCTACTAGTTAAAGTATTACTGGTGTATTTCTGTACTACTATTATCAAAAGAAAAACTTACGTTCTCAGTATTAATGGCAATTGGAATAAAAGCTTTCTTATTGGCACTTAGAACCAGTCAGTTTCCTGGTATGGCACTTAGGCCGTTCTTAATAAATTATTGATCTTCTAATTTCATTATTTTTGGCAGTGATGAGGTGATCAGCATAATTCTGTTATGTCAGAACACCTTCTCAATTCCTGGATACAAATAAGTTAAGTACAAAAGGAAATAATTTGTTTTTGATTCTCCTGACAAAAATGTGTGATTCGACACCTAGAACGTTCTCGGTTTCCAGTATTCATATGTCCTTACTCCAATAACGCTGACTTTTTTTCAGCTGTTGCAACAAATGTGGGCTCTATCGGCATTAAATATACAATCTGCCATAGTTACAACTGTGCTCGTTGGTTGGTTGGTTGATTCAGGGGAGAGGACAAAACAGCGAGGTCATCGGTCCAAAAAAAAAATGGTTCAAATGGCTCTGACCACTATGGGTCTTAACTTCTGAGGTCATCAGTCCCCTAGAACTCAGAACTACTTAAACCTAACTGACCTAAGGACATCACACACATCCATGCCCGAGGCAGGATTCGAACCTGCGACCGTACGGTCGCGCGGTTCCAGACTGTAGTGCCTAGAACCGCTCGGCCACTCCGGCCGGCGTCATCGGTCCCATTGGATTAGTGAAGAATGGGGAAGGAAGTCGCTCGTGCCCTTTCAAAGAAACTATCCCGGCGTTTCCCTGAAGCGATGTAGGGAAATTACGGAAAACCTAAATCAGGATAACCGGACGTAGGTTTGAACCGTCGACCTCCTGAATGCGAGTGCAGTGTTCCAACCACTTCGTCACCTCACTCGGTAACTGCGCTCGTTTTGGGCAGTAGAAAATTAGCGAACAGCTCTTGTTTTGAATGCGTGTATGTGAAAAAGTACAAAATCGAGCCTTACATGAGCGTGTAATTGTCTGTTGTTGTCTGTGTAGAGAGAACTTTTGGAATTTAATGACGTGTCAAGAGTCGAGAGTCTAGCAGTCGTAGCATTGTGCCGAAGTTAGCCAACGGCGCTGCACCAGCTCGCCTCGTGAATTATGTACGAGCCTGCCAAAGGAAAAGTTAAGAAGCCTTATGGTCTTGTTCACTCGCATTTATAAACACTACAGTTTCTTTTCCTGAAGAGGAAAATTATTAGAATGTTCTTACGGGCTAATAATCATAAATGTAATTCATATTAGAAACTTGCGCCTATTTTCGTAGCGCAAAGTACGATGTTGAAGCACGTTCATATATTTTCCATCAGAAATAGTAAGGGAACATACTTGCTTCCTATAAACTCTATTTCTAAAATTTTCTCTTCATCAACTTTCTCACTGAAAATGAATCAGTAATACTGCCTCTGTGGAAGATGATGCTTAATCTAAATAGGAAATAACTTTCATCCAAACAAAATAAAATCCTATGAAGTATGTAAAAAGAAAGCAAAGCTTAATCTAAGTCGGAAATAGCTTTCATCCTAACAAAATAAAAATAAAGTTTGTAAAAAAGAAAGCATGCCGCTAATAGAAGGAGACGTATTTTGCATACAAAAGCTTCAATGGTCTCGAAGACAGTTCGTGTGAGACAAAACTGAACAGACTAAATTTAATTTTTGCCTTAGAATTTTAAAGCGTGATTCTGCACAGTATACACGGAAAAATCCGCAGCAGTCGACAACGATACCTGTCAAGGACACTCCTGGGCTATGGAGACAGGCTGCGATATTATTTATACGGCATAGAGTTCCAGGGATGGCTTTTGGCCTCTAAACGAATTAGATGCCCCCGGTCCGGTGGCGTGTGATTCGCGAGTAGCTTGGGCTCCCACCACCAAACATGTCTTTGCATGCCGAGCATGACATACGATGACCACTTAACAGAGAATTTCGTGAACTTTCCCGCCTGGCCCCACTGTAAACAACCCGACTTCCACTAATAATAACAAAACCTCTATTCATCATCCCCTCCCTCCGCCCCCACCTGCAACCATCACCACCTTACCCTTCTCTACAAAGGCATATTAAAGCCAAACCGTACGGCATTAATCAGACCATTTCATCCTCTTTTGTAACAAAACAATTCCCTCCATCCTCCATCTAAAGCTGATGACATCATTGGCTTCGTAACAACTGTCTCGCAAAACATCCATCCCCTGGAACGTGTCCACATGCAGTTCCAAATAACCCTTGCTGCCGACTCCATTTTCTGTTTAAATGTCAAAACAGTCTCGCCGGAACTCGACACGTAAGTTTAGATAGTTCCTCCTTCCCCATACTTCTATCAGCTTAATAATAAACTTCGTCACTCGCACTCCCTCCCAGCTATTACTTGTGTCTACCTCGTATTCCAGCACAGACAATTGTACAACAATGACACCGCATCCTACAGCAGATGGTTCATTTCTCTATCTTCCACACCCTGTTACGTATCTGACTAATCCACAACGACCAGGAGCTGTTCATCTGCGAATAGTGGTTCTCCCTCGACAACAACATCGCCCGCCTGTAACATCTGCAGCAGAACTTAAAATACCAGCTACAGCATCATCAACAACAACATCAACATCCTCACTTGGAGTACATACAACAGCAGCAGCACTATGAACAAAGATAATAAATGCACCATGGTGCTTTATCCCGTCAACTTAAAACATCCGTAACACAGTCGCCGTGAAAATACGAATCATCACATATACAGAGTGTACGAGATGTAAGTGAAGATATTTCTGTTGGTTACTAAGGACGATGTTATGAACGACATTACATCAGTATTTACGTCTTTTTCAGACTAATGATTACAGGAATTACAAGTTGTATGTTTTTAGGTTGGTTAGGTGTTGAAGTGTGGTCAAATTTGTGAAATCTTATGGGACTTAACTGCTAAGGTCATCAGTCCCTAAGCTTACACACCACTTAACCGAAATTATCCTAAGGACAAACACACACACCCATGCCTGAGGGAGGACTCGAACCTCCGCCGGGACCAGGCGCACAGTCCATGACTGCAGTGCCTTAAACCGCTCGGATAACCCCGCGCGGCGAAGTGTGGACACATGGACGCTAAATAGTATATACTAACAGGGGTGCACTTAGTGGGGCAGCTACGGCCGCGCAGAAAACATCAGGTCCTAAAGTTTGTGATATGTTTGAGCGAAGACTGATCGATGCAGAGAAAAAAAAACACTGATGTGTGCACATATTAGCGTACCACATGTAAAAACATCTGCACTTCACTCCCGTTACACCGTGTATACATGACTTTTGAAAATATATTTGTCTTATACAGGGGTCCCAGGTGGTATGGCCAATATCCAGGAATATGACAGGAATAAAGAATGATTATGCGAATCAAAGATGTCTAGTAAATATGGGCTCGAAAATACATACCTTAAGAGGTATAAGCTTTTTTTTCAGTAGAAGAGATGTGTTTCATAGTAGCGAAGGTGAACAAGTGTTCTTAGGTATGCACATTAGAGACCATATGTACTGCATATTTTTGTTCTTGTTTTGGTCAGTACCACCACCTCCCAGAATATGGAAAGTGAAGAGCTTGTAGCAGAAGAAGTTTCATAATATCGGAGCTGAAGTAGTGCTCATAGCTCTTAAGGTACGCGTTGTAGAGCCCATGGTTACCACATGTCTTTGCTTCGAGAGGTGTTTTTGTCAAATTCCTTAGTGCGGGGTGAAGAGCAGCAACCTCGCTGCAGACAGCCCACACAGTTTGAGGACTGAAATTAACCGTAAAGAAGAAAGGAAAGTGAATCGGCAGCTCTTATCTCTTCAGAGAAGCTTTCGTTGAGTCATTACCCTGATTCTCGATTTACTAAGCTTTTCTGGTTCAAATGGTTCAAACCACTATGGGATTTAACATCTGAGGTCATCAGTCACCTACACTTAGAACAACTTAAACTTAACTAACCAAAGGACATCACACACATGCCGGAGGCATGATTCGAACCTGCGACTGCAGCAGCAGCGCGGTTCAGGACTGAAGCGCCTAGAACCGCTCGGTCACATCGGCCGGCACGCTTTTCTGGAGGACCTGCACTTTGATTGAAAGCTCAATTTGATTGTGTGTTGTTACGTAATGCGATTTTACTTCCAATCAGCCGTATTTTTGGCCATAGTCTTAGCGTCGATTATGGTTTTACACTGCTACATGAGCTGCCAAGTTACTGTGACGCCTCAACTATCTCGGAGGCGAAGTGGCCCATGCTTCGGCGTTAGACGAGATAGTCTTGCTCATATTGCATTCAACCGTCGCGCCTACGAGGTTTAGCAAGTTTCTTTACCAGTATGCCTACTTATTGGCTATTTCTTGTTGTATCTAACTCTGTCTTCATAGATACACATGGCCTGCGTTTAGAATAACGACTCTGAAAAAAACATATATTACGAGGGCTCTCCCCTCTCCTCGATATGGTACATAGGTGTGATTCTGAGCCCATTTCCCACACTTTTCGTTTTCCATCTCTGCATTAGAAAGACAACTCACGAACTGGTATAATACGTATACATAGGACAGAGTTCACGCAAACCACGGGTAGATTACCCCCACTTATTACCCCCTTCAGAGTAACTGGCTCTAAATATGACGGAAAGGTGAACTCTATCGCCCGATAGTAACCGTCCATTACCAGATGACTCTTCCAAGGGCGAGAGAAACTCTGATGATAAACTTCTTAAGTAATAGAACCCAGTACGTTGTCCTCGATGGCGAGTGTTCATCGGAGGTGAGGGTATCATCTGGAGTGCCCCACGGAAGTGTGATAGGTCCGCTGTTGTTTTCTATCTACATAAATGATCTTTGGGATAGGGTGGATAGCAATTTGCGGCTGTTTGCTGATGATGCTGTGGTGTACGGGAAGGTGTCGTCGTTCAGTGACTGTAGGAGGATACAAGTGACTTGGACAGGATTTGTGATTGATGTAAAGAATGGCAGCTAACTCTAAATATAGATAAATGTAAATTAATGCAGATGAATAGGAAAAAGAATCCCGTAATGTTTGAATACTCCATTAGTAGTGTAGCGCTTGACGCAGTCACGTCGATTAAATAGTTGGGCGTAACATTGCGGAGCGATATGAAGTGGGACAAGCATGTAATGGCAGTTGTGGAGAAGGCGGATAGTCGTCTTCGGTTCATTGGTAGAATTTTGGGAAGATGTGGTTCATCGGTAAAGGAGACCGCTTATAAAACACTAATACGACCTATTCTTGAGTACTGCTCGAGTGTTTGGGATCCCTATCAGGTCTGATTGAGGGAGGACATAGAAGCAATTCGGAGGCGGGCTGCTAGATTTTTTACAGGTAGGTTTGATCATCACTCGAGTGTTACGGAAAAGCTTCAGGAACTCGGGTGGGAGTCTCTGGAGGAAACGAGGCGTTCTTTTCGTGAATCGCTACTGAGGAAATTTGGAGAACCAGCATTTGAGGCTGACTGTAGTACAATTTTACTGCCGCCAACTTATATTTCGCGGAAAGACCACAAAGATAAGATAAAAGAGATTAGGGCTCGTACACAGGCATATAGGCAGTCATTTTTCCCTCGTTCTGTTTGGGAGTGGAACAGGGAGACAAGATGCTAGTTGTGGTAGACGTAGCCTCCACCACGCACCGTATGGTGGATTGCGGAGTATGTATGTGGATGTACAGGGTGTTTCAAAAATGACCGGTATATTTGAAACGGCAATAAAAACTAAACGAGCAGCGATAGAAATACACCGTTTGTTGCAATATGCTTGGGACAACAGTACATTTTCAGGCAGACAAACTTTCGAAATTACAGTAGTTACAATTTTCAACAACAGATGGCGCTGCGGTCTGGGAAACTCTATAGTACGATATTTTCCACATATCCACCGTGCGTAGCAATAATATGGCGTAGTCTCTGAATGAAATTACCCGAAACCTTTGACAACGTGTCTGGCGGAATGGCTTCACATGCAGATGAGATGTACTGCTTCAGCTGTTCAATTGTTTCTGGATTCTGGCGGTACACCTGGTCTTTCAAGTGTCCCCACAGAAAGAAGTCACAGGGGTTCATGTCTGGCGAATAGGGAGGCCAATCCACGCCGCCTCCTGTATGTTTCGGATAGCCCAAAGCAATCACACGATCATCGAAATATTCATTCAGGAAATTAAAGACGTCGGCCGTGCGATGTGGCCGGGCACCATCTTGCATAAACCACGAGGTGTTCGCAGTGTCATCTAAGGCAGTTTGTACCGCCACAAATTCACGAAGAATGTCCAGATAGCGTGATGCAGTAATCGTTTCGGATCTGAAAAATGGGCCAATGATTCCTTTGGAAGAAATGGCGGCCCAGACCGGTACTTTTTGAGGATGCAGGGACGATGGGACTGCAACACGGGGCTTTTCGGTTCCCCATATGCGCCAGTTCTGTTTATTGACAAAGCCGTCCAGGTAAAAATAAGCTTCGTCAGTAAACCAAATGCTGCCCACATGCATATCGCCGTCATCAATCCTGTGCACTATATCGTTAGCGAATGTCTCTCGTGCAGCAATGGTAGCGGCGCTGAGGGGTTGCCGCGTTTGAATTTTGTATGGATAGAGGTGTAAACTCTGGCGCATGAGACGATACGTGGACGTTGGCGTCATTTGGACCGCATCTGCAACACGGCGAACGGAAACCCGGGGTTGCTGTTGAATCACCTGCTGCACTAGCTGCGCGTTGCCCTCTGTGGTTGCCGTACGTGGTCGCCCCACCTTTCCAGCACGTTCATCTGACACGTTCCCAGTCCGTTGAAATTTTTCAAACAGATCCTTTATTGTATCGCTTTTCGGTCCTTTGGTTACATTAAACCTCCGTTGAAAACTTCGTCTTGTTGTAACAACACTGTGTTCTAGGCGGTGGAATTCCAACACCAGAAAAATCCTCTGTTCTAAGGAATAAACCATGTTGTCTACAGCACACTTGCACGTTGTGAACAGCACACGCTTACAGCAGAAAGACGACGTACAGAATGGCGCACCCACAGACTGCGTTGTCTTCTATATCTTTCACATCACTTGCAGCGCCATCTGTTGTTGAAAATTGTAACTACTGTAATTTCGCAAGTTTGTCCGCCTGAAAATGTACTGTTGTCCCAAGCATATTGCAACAAACGGTATATTTCTATCGCTGCTCGTTTAGTTTTTATTGCCGTTTCAAATATACCGGTCATTTTTGAAACACCCTGTAGATGTAGATACGACAGAGAGGGAGGATGCGTGTTCCGTTGGGTGATGAAGGAGTTTTAGCCAAAACTACGAATCCAAGTAAAGCGCATTCATACTGCGGAGGGCTGGATGGAAAGAGAATATAGTAACACACAGTTTTAGTAATAGGGAAGCTCTTAGGAGCGATTATCGTTCACATGCATGTGATTGTAGGCTATGCAAGTACCATATCCGAAACAAGGTTTTACTTGGCGTTTTTATTTTGACACCGAGTTTTCCTATTACTATCTATTATCAGTCAAAGTCGAAGTCTTACGTGACGGCTGCACCGCAGTCGGTAAAGAAGAATGCGAAAAAGAGTCGGCAGTGGATTTTTTGAACGCACCAGTCTGCCATTCGTGTCTTGTAATGTGGGAAGAACACGAAAACTGAATGGGGATTTGGAGTCCATTCTAGCGGAATACGATATGGCAGAGATCCCGCCAGGGAGCGGACGCGGCAGAAGGCGGCGCGCGAGCAGCGGCGGCCCTAATGTTTCGGCCGCCTTCCCCAGTCGGCGCGCGTCGCGTGCTTGTCGGCGGCCGGCCGCTCGCGTGAAGCACGCCACGCACCAGATGACGATTAGATTAGCATATTTATTGCATTTCTTACGTGCTATCACAATTGGCCGCGTTATCGGCGCTGTTTCTTCATCTCGGCCGCTGCGCCAATTGCCACGTAATGTGGCAGCGTGCGTGTCCCCGAACACTGCGCCACTGGACCCGTCCTCTAGGACTTTTCTTGCTCGCTCTCCGTCTTCAGAATGTCGTCAGCCGATGTCTGCTGTAGCAGAACCCGCCGAGGAGGAGTGAAAAGACGAAACGGGACCAGCCGTCTCGAGCAAAGTCCTCTGATGTCAAGACAAAAGTCATTATAAATGCCAAATATTAAATAACTTAAATCGTTTTACAAGTTAAACGCATTTTTTCTGCAGTACAAATACTTACACTACTGGCCATTAAAATTGCTACACCACAAAGGTGACGTGCTACAGATACGAAATTTAACCGAGAGGAGGAAGATGTTGTGAGATGGAAATGATTAGCTGTTCAGAACATTCAACCGGCCGTGGTGGCCGAGCGGTTCTAGGCGCTACAGTCTAGAACCGTGCCACCGCTACGGTCGCAGGTTCGAATCCTGCTTCGGGCATGGGTGTGTGTGATGTCCTTAGGTTAGTTAGGTTTAAGTAGTTCTAAGTTCTAGGGGACCGATGACCTCAGAAGTTAAGTCCCATAATGCTCAGAGCCATTTGAACCATTTCAGAACATTCACACAAGGTTGGCGCTGGTGGCGACACCTACAACGTGCTGACATGAGGAAAATTTCCAACCGATTTCTCATACACAAACGGCAGTTGACCGGCGTTGCCTGGTGAAACGCCGTTGTGATGCCCCGTGTAAGGAGGATAAATGCGTACCATCACGTTTCCGACTTTGATAAACGTCGGATTGTAGCCTATCGCGATTGCGGTTTATCGTATCGCGACATTGCTGCTCGCGTTGGTCGAGATCTAATGACTGTTAGCAGAATATGGAATCGGTGGGTTCAGGAGGGTAATACGGAACGCCGTGCTGGATCCCAGCGGCCTCGTATCACTAGCAGTCGAGATGACAGGCATCTTATCCAATGGCTGTAACGGATCGTGCAGCCACGTCTCGATCACAGAGCCAACAGATGGGGACGTTTGCGAGACGATAACCATCTGCACGAACAGTTCGACGACGTTTGCAGCAGCATGGACTATCAGCTCGGAGACCATGGCTGCGGTTACCCTTGACGCTGCATCACAGACAGGAGCGCCTGCGATGGTGTACTCAACGGCGAACCTGGGTGCACCAATGGCAAAACGTCATTTTTTCGGATGAATCCAGGTTCTGCTTACAGCATCATGATGGTTGCATCCGTGTTTGGCGACATAACGACCCGTGGCTCTACCCTTTATTCGATCCCTGCGAAACCCTACATTTCAGCAGGATAATGCACGACCGCATGTTGCAGGTCTTGTACGGGCCTTTCTGGATACAGAAAATGTTCGACTGCTGCCCTGGCCAGCACATTCTCCAGCTCTCTCACCAACTGAAAACGTTTGGTGAATGGTGGCCGAGCAACTGGCTCGTCACAATACGCCAGTCACCACTCTTGATGAACTGTGGTATCGTGCTGAAGCTGCATGGGCAGCTGTACGTGTACACGACATCCAAGCTCTGTTTGACTCAATGCCCAGGCGTATCAAGGCCGTTATCATCTGCATTTCTTCTTGGTGTAGTAATTTTAATGGCCAGTAGTTTAATTTTCGAATGCATCTTCGATGGTGATTTCCGGAATGACATACAAATTGACTGATACACATGTTACTTACACATTTGAGAAAAGGCACCTCGTATATTATTATGGTGCATCATTTCTGGCGTTACACGACTGCAGATATACGTATCACGTATCACAGAAAATAACAACAATTAAAATTTTTCGGTAGAGAAATCGAAAAAATTACACTGCAACGAGGGTTAATTCTATATGGATTCTATATAGAATACGAGAATATACTTGTTTTACTTACGAGCAACAGTTTGTCGCAGATCTCTAGAGCGTAGAAACGTTTCGAGTGATTTGAAGAAAGCGCTGTCTATTCACGTTTTCAGGAAGGGTACACACTGGCGTCTAGAAAACCATTGAAGAGTTCTTGGTATTCGGACCATGTTTTTTAATAGACAGAGATATTCCGGGCAAATAGAACTGAATAGACGATACTGCAGTACCTGTGTTGTTAAGAAGATCTATGTAATGTTTCTTCAGACATGGATGTGTATCCGAAGGAACAGACAATATGGTGACTACAGGCCTTACGAAATACATGAAATCTATTCGCAATTGCGAATACAAACAACCATCAGACGTATAAGAGAATCATGAGAATGACAATTTGAGCCGGACTGGGACTCGAACCGGGATTTCCAGCTTTACGCGAGTGGTCGTCTTAACCACTTTCGCTATCCGTGCACGACTCACGGCCAGACCCACAGATGTATGTGCCAAGGAAAATTGCTCCGTTCTTCTTAACGACAGGCACTGCAATATCGTATTTATCCCCCGATACCAGGCAGTGACTCTCAATTAAGAGGTCCTCCCTGTGCGCTATACTGTCGTCCGCACCGTCAAATACGCGGGCCGCCAGTTTTGCCGCCGTGATTCCTACAGCCGCCACTGCGGCACGAGAGGCTGCCACGAACGATTACGCCGCTGCCAATGAGATTCGAGCATTCACTCTCCAAAGCTGCAAAGCTGCAGTGGTGGGTGCACCTAAGGGGGGGGGGGGGGGGCACGACGTCAAACGGGCCGACTTGGAGCAGGAGAGGCACCATTGGATATTTTAATTTCCACTGTCTATACTTGTACAAATAAATTCATAAAACTTTGTCAGCATGACCAGGAAGCATTCAGGATTCACACTCATAGCAGTGAAAGTTCAAAAATAACAAAATAAATTTGTTTTAAACGCAAAATTTCATCACTTTTACACTTACTACTGGCTGCATTTGTTGCTATAGGTGCACTCTACTTCAAAAGTAAGAGAGATTTTCCGATGAATTTTACACAGCACAGAAACCATACTTAAAGGTGTATGAAACTCTAGAATTTTCCAAATCTGCGGCAAAAATTGAGATAATTAACTATAAAATTTGAGTTTTCTCTAAACATGAAGTTTAAAATCTAACAGCTCATTCATTTTTTCATAAATTAAATAAATTCTGGACTTCATACACCCGTAAGACGTTTTTGTGTTTTTGTCGAAGTTGAGTAAATTTTGTTACTCAAATATCAAACCTTCAAGGGAGTATACCTTTTAGAGCTCAGTAAAGATAAATATTTGTTCGTTTACAGGAGATTATTCTGCTTTTCCAGATACATTTGTGTAATTTGCAAGCCTGAAATCTACAACTGTAGTTTAGAAACTAATATAAGCTAGGCGATTGAGAACGTTTACGTTATTCTCTCAGGGCACGTTTACGGACTATTTTGCACTGCCATCCTAACTGACACCCCAGTCAAGGAGATTTTAAGACAACAGCACTTGAAAATGCAATCAAAACATGTAGGGACAAGAGAATAAAAGGTAGAAATTGATAAAAAAGGTATTTGAACCTCATGATGGTTCAAATGGCTCTAAGCACTATGCGACTTATCTTCTGAGGTCATCAGTCGCCTAGAACTTAGAACTAATTAAACCTAACTAACCTAAGGACATCACACACATACATGCCCGAGGCAGGATTCGAACCTGCGACCGTAGCGGTCACGCGGTTCCAGACTGAAGCGCCCAGAACCGCACGGCCACACCGGCCGGCCGAACCTCATGAAACTCGAATAATACAAAACATTAATTCTGTGAGGCCAAATACTGATCAGGACATGATATTGCTAAAAACAAGAAGGAGGAAACATGTGGGTAGGCCTACATCTGATGTCATCATTAGTGTTCTAGCCAAAGGAAAGTTTTCACATGGTAACCCTCCATCCTCTCCTGTCTTCTGCCGCCCTCTTCAGGTCCACGTGATTCCCGCTTCCCTTTATCATCTCCTCCTTCCACTCAATCTTCTCTCACAAACTAGTCCTTCCAGAGTGTCTGTTAGCAAGCACCCCCGCCTCAACGAATTTCCCATTGAGCTCTTCTTCCTTTCTCTTATAACCTGCAGCAGTCTGATTAAGAGTATAAAAATTGCCTTTGTCCGAGGATTGTTTGGAAAGTAAAGTCCGAATCGCCATAGCTAACAGATCGTCGCGCGAACACTGAAACGCACATGCGCACCGACTCCCGGCATGCATTTCTCATTAACGGTGCCACTGGCGCTCAAACTGCCGCAGTGTGCTGTTTACAGTGTCAGTTCAAAATGTATAAAACAATAGATCAGCCCGCCGACATGGTCAGTGACTCGGTTTCTCGACACAAGGAACGTTGCAGCAGCTGAAATGATGTATGGCACCAACGCAACGAGTGGCAGCATAGTGCGTAAGTGGGTGAGAGCTTTCAAGGGCGGACGGGAAAATGATGAACAGCGATCAGGCCGACCATCAGTGACCTGAGAAGATATGGTCAAGCCGCGAACGAAAATATTCGACAACGCTAGTGATTCACAATTTTAGTTTTAGCAATGGACTTTCCGAACGTGAGTAGAACAACTTTGCACAAATTTGTCTCTCTTCGCAAATTGTGCGCACTTTGGGTTCCCTGGCTGCTTACTGAGAAACATAAAATGGAAATAAATGCTTGTGCTTTTGATTTTTTGGAACGACATCATAAGGAAGGTAATCAATTTTTAGAGAACATGGTCACACGGGACGAGATGTGGGTTTCTCACATGACCCCAGAATCTAATAGTCATTCAGTAGAATGGCGTCACACGACATCACTTGTCAAAGACAAGGACAAAATGGTTCAAATGGCTCTGAGCACTATGGGATTCAACTTCTGAGATCATTAGTCCCCTAGAACTTAGAACTACTTAAACCTAACTAACCTAAGGACATCACACACATTCATGCCCGAGACAGGATTCGAACCTGCGACCGTAGCGGTCTCACGGTTCCAGACTGTAGCGCCTAGAACCGCACGGCCAATCTGGCCGGCGACAAGGACAAGTACACGATCACAACACACAAGGTTATGGCAACCGTGTTTTGGGATGGACGCGTGGTCTTGTTAGTCGAGCTTCTGCAGCAAGTGACAACAATAAGCACAGCCGCTGACTACGCAACCCTGACTAAACTCCAACACGCAAAGCAGAAAGACCGATGTAGCCTTCAGACATCTGGAGGTGTTACAGCATAACAATGTAAGACCCCATTCTGCCATTTACACCCAAAATCTGATAAGCGATTGAGAGGTGGGCTTCCAGATTTGTTACCGGTAGTTTCGAGTAACACGCAAATATTATGGAGATCCTGTGGGAACTCAAATGGAAATCCCTGGAGGGAAGGCGACGTTCTTTTCAAGGAAAAATATTGAGAAAATGTAGAGAACCTGCATTTAAAGCTGACTAGTGCGTAAGGACCACGAAGAAAAGATACGAGAAATCAGGGGTCATACGGAGGAATGTACACAACAGTTTTTCCCTCGTTCTATTTGCGAGAGAGTGGAACAGGAAAGGAAATGATTACTAGAGGTACGGGCTACAATTCGTCACGCACTGTAAGGTAGACTGCGGAGAACTGATGTAAATATAGATGGGAACCGACTGTCCATCTACCGTACAGTCCAGGCGCCCAGCGATTTTCACTTGTTCCGCTACCTAAAGGAGTTTCACAGCGGCAAGCGCTTCGCAACAAATGCCGAGGTGAAAGAAGCAGTTAAAGACTGATTATCCTCATAGCTGTCAAACCTCTACGATTTAGGACTACAAAAGCTTTTAGAAAGATGTGACAAATGTATAAACAAATATGAGATTATGTAGCAGAATAGAGAAACGTACAAGAAATTTAATAAAAACAGTCGTTTTTAAAATATGTGATAGTTCATGTTTTATAAGAAATCGGACCTTACCTCCCAAATAACCATCGTATTTACTGCTTGAAACGACATAACTATTCAAAAAAAATGGTTCAAATGGCTCTGAGCACTATGGGACTTAACATCTGTGGTCATCAGTCCCCTATAACTTAGAACTACTTAAACCTAACTAACCTAAGGACATCGCACACATCCATGCCCGAGGCAGGATTCGAACCTGCGACCGTAGCAGTCGCGCGGTTCCGGACTGAGCGCCTGAACCGCTAGACCACAGCGGCCGGCTATTCAAAAAGAAATTAGGAATGGGTCAAGTGTCTTGGATGTAATAGACGGACTGACGGTTATTTTGCCACAGTAAACACACTATTTTCTGCGTGAATAAACTGCAACGCGGACAATGATGATGAATGGGTCTTTAATTATCATTCAGACTTCCATGCAAGACATAATGTGCTAACAGATGGAAGGTCGCCCAAAAAATTGTTTACTGCCGGTAAAATGTTTGTGTTTTACTATATTAACTGATGTAAGTAAGACTGAAATTCTATTTACTGTCAACAAAACAGATTTTGAGAAGTTTAGTAGTGTGTTTTGTTCACTAATTATTGTGTCCTACGATATGCGTAAATGTGCCCCCATAAATGCAAACCTGTCCCACACCCGAGGCACGTTTACGCACTCGACCTGAGGCTACATAAAATTATTTTGGACTTTTAAATGTAAAAGCGTTTATACCAACTTAGACTTTAATAGCCATGTTACATGACTACAAAATTTTAAACACGATGAATGTAAAAAAAATTGTAAAAAAAAAAAAATCCCAAAAGAAATACACGTAAATGTGCCCCGTTCTTCCCTATTATCGCAACAGAGCGAAAAATGTTAATAGGTGCATTAAATGGACAATCAATTCATTTATTTTGCAGATACAACGTATAACCACGAGGAACGCATAGTAATAAGAATCAGAGTCGAACAGTCCCATTACGCACACCTGTAGAAGAAAATCTTAGCCAGCTGATATTTTATATCGTATTATGGTTGGTGTCTGTTGTAACCTCGTTACGCCAGGATTTAAAATTGGATTATATGTGCTTTGACTTGATAAAATCTTATGACCGAATCAGCTTAACTGAAAAGTAGTTCCTAAGTAGGCGTGAAACTATTACGAAAAACTGCGGACAATCAAAGTTGTTATTAGAGTGCACAAAGGCAATCTAGCCGATGCTTTATCGCTGCGCTGCCCAGTCTCGGTGCTCTAGTCTTCAATAAAACACTATATATTTCTGTCGAAATCTAATCCTCTGCAGCCGACGCGATGGCCCTCCTGAGCAGGATGAATGAATTTAGACTTGCTATCGGCTAGCGTGCTAGTCTGCAGTGTTTTACTCCCACGTTCATTTTTCTTAGCCTTCGATTGTAGAGCCGAAGATAGGCACGGATTAGAAGTGCATCTTGCCGAGTTGCTGAGTGAACTTCCATTAAAGCAAATGTGTACATATCGTTAAGTGTTCTCGTCGCTTCGCAAGGTGCAGACCTGAATATCTAAACAAAGGTGGCAAAAAATTCTGATTAACATCAACGCCCGCTAGAGACTACTTTGCTATCCGAAAATAAAAACCTAGTTTTATGACTGTCACACTACAATGTATAACGATGAAATCCTCAGGATCTTACACTCTCAGCACGCTATTCGTTTGTTTTTGGATTGCTTAAGAAAAAGGTATCAGACACTTCGAGTTACACAGAAACACAAAAAATTTACAATTACTCTCGGGATGTCTTTCAATATTAATCTAAGTTATTCTTGGAATACACACAGGTATAATTATGCATCGTAACAGTCATGCCCTTTCACTAACACACCATTTACCCCACTTTACTCAGTACACGTTTTGCTTTTTTAAGGCCCGCTTTAGCAGCCTGTTGTGTTATTAAAGGTAATTGAAACAAAGAGAAAAAACGAGCACCAGCAACACTCCTATACCAAAACTCTTCGTTTACAACCCTCTGTAATAATTACTTTGCTGGCGCTTACTTCATATGAAATGTTATTTGTGACTAGTTACTGAATCGTAATACCAACGAAATTATGATTCTGTACGTCATTTAGGAGTGAGTCACCAACCTTAAGAGAAACATCAGTCGGCTGTAGCGATCCGTTTGTATGTATGTTGTTTTGTTTGCATCTCGTACAAGCAGATTATTCTCGTCGAAATACCTGTGAGTCACTTTCATCTTTAGAGAGATTCTAGACTATTGCTGTTCTGTAAATTCAAGGAATGAAGCGTCATCTGCATATATTTTTAGTATCATCTACTGCTGATTACCATAATACAGATTCCTATTTCAGCTCAAATGTACCAGCTGAAAATATGGGCACATTCTCACATCAGTATTTTATACTTGATTTCACAGACGGCATCCGGTTTTGTACAAATAGTTTTACAATAATAGTTACTTCACCCATCAAGAGTTCATGAGCTACATAATTTGCTCTTTCTGTGCTCGTATATCTGCTCTGTCTGAATCCATGCTGTGACTCAGTCCCTCCGCAATTTTTTAAAACTAAACTTATGTCTTTTATAATAACTTCCATCCGTTTTTAGTAACACTGGTATTGTGTTAATTAGTCTATAATTTCTACGGTGTCTCTTTTACGTACAAGCAAAACCTTACTTTTTTTGAAAACATATTTAGGTTCAAATGGCTCTGAGCACTATGGGACTTAACATCTGAGGTCATCAGTCCTCTAGAACTTAGAACTACTTAAACTTAACTAACGTAAGGACATCACACACATCCATGCCCGAGGCAGGATTCGAACCTGCGACAGTAGCGGTCGCGCGGTTCCAGAGTGTAGCGCCTAGAACCGCTCGGCCACACCAGCCGGCACATATTTAAGAAATAAACCTTCTTCCATAGTTGAATTTATCATAATGCTCAGTGGCTTCATCATTCTATGATAACAGTTCAGTTGCCTAGCTGATGCAGCTTCCAAACTGTTACTATTTCCTGTTTTGTTTTCGAGACTATTATCTTGTCACTTATGGTCGTTTATTGGTAGCCTGAGTAAACATTCTGTTCCGTTATTGATGGTTTTTGTGCTTTATACTCTTTTGGTAGACGTCACTTACGAGTTCGTTTGTTACCTCGATATAATACAAGTTTGTTTTGGCAGAGACCAGATTTGATTTCTCTTATCAGTTACTATATGTTTTCTTATTTTCCTTGTAAACGGTGCAACTGTTCTATATTTTTAGATCTCTTAGTTTTCATATCATAATTTTAGTTCTACCCTGGAGTTTATAATATTCGTTGTAGTCCATTTCTTACTGTTCGCTATATTAACGTTTACTTTTACTACTCGACATGCAGTATTTATGTAATATGTCAGTGTTTTGACATATGTCTCCCAGTGTCTTATCTGCGTTATCAAGTTAGTTAATTTCCTTGGGATATCCTGACTTCAGTAATATTAGTAAAGTGGATTGTAGTAGACAATAGATCGCGCATACCCACAATAAGATTTTCAGTCACTCGCGTGAAGTACTTTGAGCGCGAACCGCCATAATATAAGAATAACGTCACTCAGATAGATATCGACATAGATGCTGTATACATTCACAAATCGGAGTTAGATGAAGGGGACGGTTGCAACTTTGAAAAACGCAGCGTATTAATAATAAAATCATTTCTCTTCTACACAATACCATAATTTGGAAATAAATTTACACGTTCTGAGATTAGGTACTTAAACATTACATGTCAGTTGCTATACAGGAACATAATCTGAAATTTACCAAATGTAACAAAAATGTCAATGAAAGTGACATCATTTACACACGTAATATGCCGGTACCAATCATGGCTCCACGTTTTATGACTAATACAAAAAAAATTCAATGTAGATCACCGTGCTTTTCATTTGTTTTACCTCTTAACTGAACCATGTTATTTGGAGGTCCTAGGTCTAAATATGGATACCGAAAATATCTTATTTGATGCAGTTAAACTGCAGAATTCCTGAAAGTGGAACACTATTAAAATGTTGAATATACATTGAGGTGTCAAAAGTTATGGAGTAGCGATATGCACATGTACAAATGTCTGTAGTATCGCGTACACAAGGTATGAAACGGCACTGCATTGGCGAATCTGCGATTTATACTCAGATTCTTCATGTGAAAACGTTACCGACGTGATTATGCCTCACGAAGGGAATTAATAGACTTTGAAAGCAGAACGGTAGTTGGAGCTAGACGCATGGGACATTCCATTAAGGAGGAATTCGTTAGGGAATTCAATGTTCCGAGATCCACAGTGTCAAAAGTGTGCCGAGAACACCAAACATGGGGAATTACCTCTCACCACGGACAACGTAGTGATCGACGGCCTTCACTCAACGACCGAGAGCGATGGCGTTTTGTAGAGCTGCCAGTGCTAACAGAACGTTCATCAAACCAATTGCGAACCATTGTGGCACATTGCCATCCATAAAATTTCCGTCGTTGTTGGGGATATAAAGTACACGAATGGCTGCAGATGGTCTCTATGTTGCCGAAAGTAGCCATTACCAGTCAGTGATCAGACGCCTTCCAAGATGGCCGCCGAGTAAGTGACGCCAGAAACCATTTCCAGAAAGTTAAGTGATTTAGACAGAAATATAATTTAGTTTAACGCTGACAACAAATTAAATACGTGCATTAGTGTATCGTTTAGTCTTGCCGTTAAAGGTTTGACTTTTATTTGCGTATTTTTTCAGAAAACACGAAAAGATCGTAACTTCGCGAAGTCGTGCTTAGGCTTAAATTTTGTAAACGTGTTTATTTCTTGTTTCAAGGTAATTTAACTAGTTTCTCGGTAACAAATAAGTAAACTACCGTAAATAGCGTATAACTTCACTGTTTTAATACAGATTTCAGAAAAACAGCGTAACTTTATATCAGAAACTTGCCTATATACATTTGTTTATAGGCCTATTCTCGTAACGTTTTTGGAGAATCAAAGTTAAAGTATCTCATTTAATTGCCCTTTTTTCATTCCATCGAGTGAAATATATAATAAATAGCGTATACCTTCGTTGTTTTAATACATATCTCAGAAAACCAGCGGAATTTTAAATCAGAAACTTGCTTATATACATTTGTGAATAGGCTTAATTCTTGTAACGTCTTTTTTTGATTTTCGGTAATTTAATTGATTTATTCTAGCTAAAGTATTATTTTTTGCCATGAGTGAGAAGTGCCTGACTTGCCGTAGAATTGTTAGTTCCGGGGTTTGGTGTGATGGATGCAGTAGTTTTTTTCACTGAGGGGACTGCAGTGGCGTGGGTGTTGGGAAAGTGGATCAGGCTCATCGGTGGTTATGTAGGATTTGCAGCAGAGATAGGAAGATAGTGGAACAGGAGGGGAAAATTGCTGCCCTTCAGGCTGAGCTAGATCAGGCTAGGGAAGATCTGGACAGGTTAAGGAGGGAGAAGGGCAAAGAGAGGTGGGAAGTGGCAACAGGTAGCAGAAGGAACAGGCCTAGAACTAAGTCTGACAGTTTTGTGGTGAATGTCAAAAATAAGTTTGACCTGTTGCTTCAGTTAGAAACTGATGAGCCTCAAGCAGAGGTAGGTGTAGACAGGACACAACAAACTTTCAATAGGAAATTGAAAAAGAATGTAGGAAAGTCATCGAAAAGGAAGAAAGTTTTGTTGTTAGGCAGTTCTCATGCCAGAGGTGTAGGCCAACTTCTGCAGGAGGAATTAGGACCAGAATACCAGGTCACAAATTTTTTCAAACCAAGTGCTAGTCTGGATCAGGTGACAGAGGATATAGGTTCACTCTGTAAAAGATTTACCAGGGAAGACACCGTGGTTATTGTGGGAGGGCCAGGGAACAGCATCGACAGAGATCCTGGGTACAGTATAGAGTGTGACCTGGTAAAGATTGCGTCGGCATCGAGACACACCAATGTTGAATTTGTATCTGTCCTGAGACGCCATGACCGGCCTCATTTGAACTCTTCTGTTGGGAGAGTTAATTTGGAGTTGGAACGGCTGCTTGTGTCGGGTGCGGGGGCTCATATTGGTGTGGTTCCTGTTGATTATCTCAGTAGGTGGGACTATACCAGGCACGGCCTACATCTCAACAGGAAAGGGAAGGGGAAACTGGCTGGGGTAATAGCAGGAAATTTAAGGGGGGGAGGCACTGCCATGAATGGTAAAATACCAGTGGTTACAGGTGTTGGAGCAGCACCTTTTTTAGAATAGGTAAGACAGAAAGATGTCAAGTTCTACGAGAGGTCAGGATTGAAACAAATCTTCAGTTTAGGAAAGAAATTCAACAGCACAATCACAATTCTAGCACATTGGATCACCAATCACAGCTATCAATTATAAATTTTCACCAATCACCAGAAATTTTATCTCCACCAAGTTGTATCTCAGTCCTAGGTAATTGCATTGATGAACTAAAGTCACCCAACCCAATTGACATAATCTGCCTCTCTGAACACCATGTGACCACTGGTATAGGAACTAGGCCTAAGCACAATGAGAAACTCAGACAGGAGAGTACTGCAAATGTTAGAATAAGGAAAGGTTCTCATAAAAGTATAATTAAAAATAATGTAAGTATATTTCATCAAAATATTGGGAGTTTAAAGAATAAAGTAGATGAGCTTCTGGTTTGTTTGGAAGATTTAGAAGCTCAGAATGAAATAGATATACTATGCCTGTCTGAGCATCACATTGTTACTGATATGGATAAGGTAAATGTAAGTGGTTATAAGCTCTCTGCACATGTAATGAGAGAAAATATGGAGAAAGGAGGAGTTGCCATATATGTCAAAAGTTATCATTGTGCAAAAAGTATAGAAACAAAAAAGTTTTGTGTAGAGAAACATATAGAAGCATGTGCCTGTGAGCTTAAATTAAATAAAGGCACATTTATAATTGTAACTGTATATAGGTCCCCATCAGGAAATTTTCATCTATTTCTGAAAAATTTGGACTCCTTGTTGTGCTATCTGTCAGACAGGGGGAAGCAAATTATTATTTGTGGGGACTTCAATGTAGATTCTCTGAAATTGGGTAATAGGAAAAATGACCTTGAAGTATTACTCGGTTCTTTCAATTTGACACCCGTTATTGATTTTCCTACTCGGGTGGTAAAGGATAGCAGCTCACTGATAGATAACTTCTTTATAGACCAAGATAAGTTTAACCAGATAAATGCTCAGCCTGTTGAGAATGGTCTTTCCGATCATGGTGCACAGCTAGTTACAATATATGACATAGCTCCATTCAGCAATACTAAACAGTCCTCCAAAGTAGTACGTTCAGTCAACAATTTAACAATTGCAAATTTCAGGGAAAGCCTACAGCAGTTAGACTGGGATGAGGTGTACCGTGAACCTGATGCCAATTTAAAATATAATTTATTTCATGACATTTTTGTAAATGCATTTGAAAACTGCTTCCCCAAGAAAATAGTTAAATATACTCGTAAGAAACCTTGTAACAAACCATGGCTTACTAAGGGTATAAAAATATCTTGTAACCGGAAAAGGGAAATGTATCTGACAGCAAGAAAGAGTAGTGACCCAGAAACTATCAAAAATTATAAAAACTACTGTGTTATATTAAGAAAAGTTATTAAAAAATCCAGGAATATGTGTATCATGTCTGAAATCAGCAACTCTGATAATAAAATTAAAACAATTTGGAATATTATTAAAAGAGAAACAGGTCAACCAAGAGCAGAGGAAGACAGTATTACCATCAAATTGAATGAAAGCTTTACGAACAAAAAGTCAGAAGTTGAAAATATTTTTAATAATCATTTTCTAAATGTTGTGGATATAGTAGGATCCAGGTGTTCATTAGAAGATGCTAGGCTGTTAATGGAAGAGGCCATACCTATGCAATTTGATACAATTGAAATCTCACCCACTTCTCCCTCTGAAATTAGGAAAATAATAAACTTGCTTAAAAGCAAAAACTCACATGGAATTGATGGCATTTCCAGCAAAATACTAAAAGCTTGTTCTCAACAGATAAGTAAGATTCTCAGCCACCTGTGTAATAGCTCTCTGGAACAGGGCATTTTCCCTGATAGACTGAAATATGCTATTGTTATACCTTTGCATAAAAAGGGGGATAGATCTGATGTCAACAATTACCGTCCAATCTCCCTTCTAACAGCTTTATCCAAAATTTTTGAGAAAGTAATGTATTCAAGAGTAGCTTCACATATCTGTAAAAATGAAGTACTAACAAAATGTCAGTTTGGTTTCCAGAAAGGTTTTTCAACAGAAAATGCCATATATGCTTTCACCAGTCAAATTTTGAATGATCTGAATAACCGAACACCACCCATTGGGATTTTTTGTGATCTCTCAAAGGCTTTTGATTGTGTAAATCATGAAATTCTGCTAGACAAGCTCAAGTATTGTGGCATGAGTGGGACAGTGCACAAATGGTTTAATTCATACCTAACTGGAAGAGTGCAGAAAGTTGAAATAAGTAGTTCTTGTAACATGCAAAGATCAGCACATTCCTCAAACTGGGGGACTATCAAGAATGGGGTTCCACAAGGGTCAGTCTTGGGTCCTTTGTTGTTCTTATTATATATTAATGACTTGCCATTCTATATTCATGAAGAGGCAAAGTTAGTTCTCTTTGCTGATGATACAAGTATAGTAATCACACCTGAGAAACAAGAATTAACTGATGAAATTGCCAATACTGTCTTTCAGAAAATTACTAAGTGGTTCCTTGTAAACGGACTCTCTCTGAATTTTGATAAGACACAGTACATACAGTTCCGTACAGTGAATGGTATGACGCCATTAATAAATATAGACCTTAATCAGAAGCATATAGCTAAGGTAGAATATTCCAAATTTTTAGGTATGTCCATTGATGAGAGATTAAATTGGAAGAAACACATTGATGATCTGCTGAAACGCTTGAGTTCAGCTACTTATGCAATAAGGGTCATTGCAAATTTTGGTGATAAACATCTTAGTAAATTAGCTTACTACGCCTATTTTCACTCATTGCTTTCATATGGCATAATATTTTGGGGTAATTCATCACTGAGGAATAAAGTATTTATTGCACAAAAGCGTGTAATCAGAATAATAGCTGGAGTCCACCCAAGATCTTCCTGCAGACATTTATTTAAGGATCTAGGGATATTCACAGTAGCTTCTCAGTATATATACTCTCTTATGAAATTTGTTATTAACAACCAAACCCAATTCAAAAGTAATAGCAGTGTGCATAACTACAATACTAGGAGAAAGGACGATCTTCACTATTCAAGATTAAATCTAACTTTGGCACAGAAAGGGGTGAATTATACTGGCACTAAAGTCTTTGGTCACTTACCAAATAGTATCAAAAGTCTGACAGATAACCAACAAGTATTTAAGAAGAAATTAAAAGAATTTCTGAATGACAACTCCTTCTACTCCATAGAGGAATTTTTAGATATAAATTAAGAAAAAAAATATTAAAAAAATAAAATAAAAAAATAAAAATAAAAAAATAAAGAAAAACAAAAAAACACAAAAAAATAAAGTTGTTATATTAGCTTAAGTATGTTGTTAAATTAACCTAATTATGTCATGCATTGGAAAATTCGACTCGTTCCAAATCATTACGAAATATCGTATTCATGATCCATGGAACTAGTATTAATCTAATCTAATCTAATCTAATCTAATCTGATCTGTTCAGGTTGTCCAGAGGTCAGAGTGCGTTCCACGTAAACACAGCCCACACCGTTCTGGGGTCACCGTCAGCTTGCACAGTGTTTTGTTGAGAGCTTCGTGGGGTCTGTGCCAAACTCAAACCCTACCATCAGCTCTTAAAAACTGAAATCGGGACTCATTTAACCAGGCCACAATTTTCCAGTCATCGTGGGCCACGAGCCCGTGACAGGCGCTGCAAGCGATGTCGTGCTGTTGGGAGAGACACTTGCGACGGTCGTCTGCTGCCATAGCCCATTAACGCCAAATTTCGACGCACTATTGTAACGGATACGTTCGTCGAACGTCCCACATTGATATCTGCAGTTGTTTCAGGCAGTGTTGCTTGTCTCTCATCACTGACAACTCTACGCAGACGCCGCTGCTCTCAGTTCATGCAATTCCGCACTGTCGCCTAATGCACAAAATACGTGTGATTCTTGAGTTTCTCCCGGCGTATTTGATAATCAAAATATCCATGTGTGTACCGCCGGTCTACAGTGTCCAACGGGCACTATATTTCGGCGATCATACATGTCGCCATCATCAGGTGAACTGACGGGCTGAGCTCCTGTGAACGTGCCGGCACGGAGATCCGTACGCTATGGCTGCTCAGAGGGAACTCGGTTCGCAACTCAAATTTTTGTTATGTACAATAAGCCAACTTTATCATTCACAAAACTCGCTCTTTTGTTGAAAAGCCCCACAGTGTGGCCACTGTTTATCACCTTCTTTGACATTCTCAATAGAAGTAGATGAACCGACGCTGGATGAAGCTGGCAATGGTGACTCCTTTTGAACTTTTTCGATTGGCTGTGGCTTGCGTTTTTCAGCTTCTTTGTCTAGATTTTTGTTGTTTTTTACTGAAATAACTAATTATTTTATCCGTTGAACACGACGAACGACAACTTTATGCACTTTGATTTTAGAACGTTATTCGAGAGAATTGAGCAAGCACAACGGAAGAGTGACAGGTAGAGCGGGTACTTGACACACCAGACCAAGTCGAATCGAATAAAATGACTGATGTGACATATGGCAGTATAGTGGGGCTCAAGCAGAGTGGTGGACCAAGCAGGAAGTGGGGAGAAGAATCAGTCGGCAACAGCCATCTCTCATTATCCTGCAGTGCCTATGTCTAGATAACGTACATGCTAGGATTGTGATAGAAAAAACTTTGGTTTATTGGGAGGAAAGTGTGTTTCATCTGTAAGGGACATTACGTATAGGACGCTAGCACGACCTATTCTTGAATACTGGTCGAGTGTTTGGGATGCGTACAAGGTCGGATTAAAGAAAGACATCGAAGCAATTCAGAGGCGGGTTGCTAGATTTATTACTGGTAGGTTCGAACAACATGCAAATGTTACGGACATGCTTCGGGAACTCAAATGGAAATCGCTGGAGGAAAGGCGACGTCCTTTTCGAAGAACATTATTGAGAAAATTGAGAGAACTAGCGTTTTAAGCTGGCTGCAGAATGATTCTACTGCCTCCAACATACATTTCTCGTAAGGACCCCGAAATGAGATTGGAGAAATAGGGCTTATACGGAGGCATATAAACAGTCGTTTTTCCCTCAATCTATCTGCGTGTGGCCCAGGAAAGGAAACCACAAGTAGTGGTATATTGTACCCTCCGCCACGCACCGTACCGTGGCTTGCGGAGAATCTATGTATACGTAGATCTAGATGCAGAAAGGACAGTCTAGTCTCGCACCAAGCAGGCACAGGTTAACATGGCTTCAACCATAACAAAAGCAGCAACCGTTCTGTCGTACTACATCTCAAAATTTACGGTTCTGATTTTTTTTCCCCTCAAAGGTACCGGTACAACATACCGGTGCGTATCGTCGCAAATGAAGCACTGGTTAAACTTAACAGGTTGTATACGCATCATATAAGAAATTTCCTGGCTACCTTATGTACTTCAAGACATCGTCATCATCATCATCTTTCTCATTGTGAGCTTCTTCTTCTTTTTGAATAGCTGGTCTTTTTTAATCAAACGCTGTTAAGATTGAGGAATGGGATTAAATGCTTTTCCCAGCATATATTCAGCTTCAGCTAGCCTCTTGTTCAGACTTGCGCTGCAGGATCTGCGTTGTTAGAAGTGTTAGTGTTATGACTTCCCATTAGGCGCCGGTATCGGTACGGCGACGTAGGATTGAAACAGAAAAATCAGTGAGCATTACAGTTACAGATAATCAGCGTGGGTCGAGACGAGGCGAGCAGGACGTTGCTCGTAAATCTGTTTTATCAAACCAACAGCAGTTGTGCTGTTGCTCTTCGCGAGTATCGATGCTTTATAGGAATATGCAGAGGTACTATTTCAGCACCAGGGTTGAAGAACACGATTCGGAAGTTCGCGAATCAGTTTGCGATTTTGGAATTGCTCCTAGGAGAGGCTGACGGCCAGTTGCACCACTCATTATTGAAGAAGTTACTATTGCCATGGCCGAGAATGCTGGACGCAAGGTGCGATCTTGAATCAGTGCACGAGCTGTGTCAAGACAGCTGAATATTCCACGCCCTGTCGTTCGAAAAGTGGTGCAAAAATGTCTAGTCGAGTTCCGAGCTGTCGTGCGTGCAGATGGTCGTCACACTGAACAACGTTTGTGACCTGAAACGTACACGTGATACACAATTAATAAATGTTACCGTCTCACGCGGAAATGAAAAAGTGTTCCATTCAATGGTTTATTCGTTATTTCCCTTTCGCATGTCCTTACAAATATGTCCACAAGGTTTCATTGTCCGACGATCACTCGTTTGTCATGGGGGGGGGGGGGGGGTTGTCTTCTCAAGTAGCGAAAGTTTAATTATATCATCCAATATTTGTAGCAAGGAATATGTAATTACATTAAGGCTGTTATAGTACAACGCAATGAGTAGACTAAAAAGACCTTAAACACTTTTAATAAACATTTTTGGCCGTTTATCATAATGCATAGTCCATTTAAATATAAGAACGGTTGCTATTATAAATACACTACAGGCCATTAAAATTGCTACACCAAGAAGAAATGCAGATGATAAACGGGTATTCATTGGACAAATATATTATACTAGAACTGAGATGTGATTACATTTTCACCTAATTTAGGTGCATAGATCCTGAGAAATCAGTACACAGAACAACCACCTCTGGCCGTAATAACGTCCTTGATATGCCTGGGCGTTGAGTCAAACAGAGCTTGGATGGCGTGTACAGGTACAGCTGCCCATGCAGCTTTAACACGATACCACAGTTCATCAAGAGTAGTGACTGGCATATTGTGGAAAATGTGCTGGCCGGGGCAGCAGTCGAACATTTTCTGTATGCAAAAACGCCCGTATGCGGTCGTGCATTATTCTGCTGAAATGTAGGGTTTCGCAGGGATCGAATTAAGGGTAGAGCCACGGGTCGTAACATATCTGAAATGTAACGTCCACTGTTCAAAGTGCCGTCAATGCGAACAAGAGGTGACCGAGACGTGTAACCAATGGCACCCCATACCATCACGCCGGGTGATACGCCAGTATGGTGATGACGAATACACGCTTACAATGTGCGTTCACCGCGATGTCGCCAAACACGGATGCAACCATCATGATGCTGTAAACAGAACCTGGATTCATCCGAAAAAATGACGTTTTGCCATTGGTGCACCCAGGTTCGTCGTTGAGTACACCATCGCAGGCGCTCCTCTCTGTGATGCAGCGTCAAGGGTAACCGCAGCCATGGTCTCCGAGCTGATAGTCCATGCTGCTGCAAACGTCGTCGAACTGTTCGTGCAGATGGTTGTTGTCTCGCAAACGTCCCCATCTGTTGACTCAGGGACCGAGACGTGGCTGCAGGATCCGTTACAGCCATGCGGATAAGATACCTGTCATCTCGACTGCTAGTGATACGAGGCCGTTGGGATCCAGCACGACGTTCCGTATTACCCTCCTGAACCCACAGATTTCATATTCTGCTAACAGTCACTAGATCTCGACCAACGCGAGCAGCAATGTCGCAATACGATAAACCGCAATCACAATATGCTACAATCCGACCTTTATCAAAGTCGGAAACGTGATTGTACGCATTTCTCCTCCATACACGACGCATCAGAACAACGTTTCACAATGCAACACCGGTCAACTGCTGTTTGTGTATGAGAAATCGGTTGGAAACTTTTCTCATGTCGGCACGTTGTAAGTGTCGCCATCACTCACACAGATAAAACAGCAACACTTCGTCAGGCAATGATAGAGTCCCAATTTTGCGGTCGCTTAGGATGGAAAAACCTGAAACAGAGAACAGTCGACGTTAAGTGTTCCGAATGGTGCAGATTCTTAACGGTCAGTACTTGCAGGCCAACAGCCAACTTGTGGTGCACTTTGAGTTGCTAGTATATTGGGGGCCGAAAACCTACTAAATTATGTAGGTTACGAATTACTAAGACCGCTATATACGAGGGTCGAGGTTCCACTCCGACAAATGCAGTACTGGGTCTCCAGCTGCTAAGTCTGACCAACACTGCATTAGAGTCTGCTAAGTAATGAACACCATTTCTCTGACATCTGGCATATCTGTAAGCAGCTAGGACAGATGTGGGTCCAGATCCAAAATGACATTGTTGAAGAAGTCACATAGGCATTCGTCAGAAATGATTTCGAAATCCTGTGGAAACGTCTGCTGCTCTATGAACAAGATAAATCGCATAATGATGCAATAGTGTAAATGTTCTGGAAGGGGCTGTTGTACGGTATCTTTTGCATAGTTTAAAACCAACTTAATATTTAAATTTGTTACTTTGGTGTACAGGTTCAATAGTAAGGGTGCATGTTTGACACAGAAATCGTTGACTGGAGTACCTAATTAAATGATTTCGGCACAATATTCACCGATTTCGGCACCAAATTATCTGATTTCTATGGACGCTGCTGTATGTATGCACGCTAGAATAGTGCTACAGTTGTTTGAGGAACACTCAAGATGATGTCTTCCACCAAATTCATCTGATCTGGACCCAATGGGACGTCAGCAATTTATGGCAATTTCATAAACATTCCGGGCCACATATCTCTAGAAAACTACAAAGCGTTTGTGCAATGTGTACCACGCAGAATAACTACTGGATTGGATGCAATAGCTGTCTTGTGACAGCCAGAGCGACAGCACCAGCAGCAGCGAGTAGTGTCTGTATAAAGCGTTTATTTTGCATTTTGTTTACGACCTTCCACTAAGGAAGGGGTTCTATTTGTGTTTATCTGCTCTGCTTAGTAACTAACAGTTCTTGATAAAACTTTACGTAGTTTTCGTGTTAGATTTCTTAGTGTTTTCTTGATCGTTTAGAACAGAAAGCGCCCTAAAACCGTCTTTTGTTTGTTTCGCGGCCGTTAGCCACTAGTCACCTGAATCAGCAGTTGTCTTGTGACAGCCAGAGCGACAGCACCAGCAGCAGCGAGTAGTGTCTGTATAAAGCGTTTATTTTGCATTTTGTTTACGACTTTCCACTAAGGAAGGGGTTCTATTTGTGTTTATCTGCTCTGCATAGTAACTAACAGTTCTTGATAAAACTTTACGTAGTTTTCGTGTTAGATTTCTTAGTGTTTTCTTGATCGTTTAGAACAGAAAGCGCCCTAAAACCGTCTTTTGTTTGTTTCGCGGCCGTTAGCCACTAGTCACTTGAATCAGCAGTTGTCTTGTGACAGCCAGAGCGACAGCACCAGCAGCAGCGAGTACTGTTTGTATAAAGCGTTTTTGTACTTATTTGCTGCGCTTAGCTTTTAAATAGTTTTTCTGGGAAAACCTAGCGTAGTTTTCGCGTCTCGTATTTCAGTGAGTGTTTCTTGATTATCAGAGTAGCTCATCAGAAGATTATCTTGGGAATTTGTCACCGTATAGAGTAGGGTAAACATAGTCATGTGTAGGGACTGTGGTTGTTGTGAGCGGACGCAAGGAGAATTGGCCACTCTTCGGGGGCAGGTGGAGGCTTTGTCTGTTAGGCTCATCGAGCTCGAGGCGCAGGCGTCGGCTCGTAGTGGCGTTGGGGCAACTGTGGTGAGACCTATGCCTACTTCGGTGGCCTTGGAATCACATGGAACCCCTGATGTCGCTGCGTCTTCCGGCAGTGAGCATCTTACCGGTCAGCCATCACTCCAGGGTGAATGGCGGACAGTGGTGGGCTCGCGCGTGCCTGGCCGAAAGGCGAAGGTGGGATCTGGCCGCGTGGCAGCTGCCTTACCCCTTTCCAACAGGTACGGGGTGCTTCCTAGTGGTGATGACATCGTTTCCGAGCCACCACAGGATGCCTCGCCTGTTGGGCCAGTGGCCGATTCTCCGGCAAGGTCCCGACAGTCACAGAGGGCGGGCCTATTAGTTATAGGGAGCTCCAACGTTAGGCGGGTTATGGAGCCCCTCAGGAAAATAGCGGGTAGGTCGGGGAAGAATGCCAGTGTGCACTCGGTGTGCTTGCCGGGGGGTCTCGTCCGTAATGTGGAGGAGGCCCTTCCGGCAGCTATTGAACGCACTGGGTGTGACCGGCTGCAGATAGTAGCACATGTCGGAACGAATGACGCCTGCCGCTTGGGTTCTGAGGCCATCCTTGGTTCCTTCCGGCGGCTGGCTGATTTGGTGAAGACAACCAGCATCGCACACGGAGTGCAAGCTGAGCTTAATATCTGCAGCATAGTGCCCAGAGTCGATCGCGGTCCTCTGGTTTGGAGCCGTGTGGAGGGTCTAAACCAGAGGCTCAGACGACTCTGCGACTATAATGGTTGCAAATTCATCGACCTCCGTTATTGGGTGGAGAACTGTAGGGCCCCCCTAGACAGGTCAGGCGTGCACTACACACCGGAAGCAGCTACTAGGGTAGCAGAGTACGTGTGGCGTGCACACGGGGGTTTTTTAGGTTAGAGGGACCCCCCCTTGGGCGAAACGATAAAATACCTGACGGCATACCAGAGAGGACATTATCATCGTTGATAAAGAACGTCCGTCCTCAGAGACCAAAAACAGGAAAAGTTAACGTAATATTGGTAAACTGCAGGAGTATCCAGGGCAAGGTTCCTGAATTAGTATCTCTTATTGAAGGAAATAGTGCGCATATAGTATTAGGAACGGAAAGTTGGTTAAAACCGGAAGTGAACAGTAACGAAATCCTAGACACAGAATGGAATATATACCGCAAGGATAGGATAAACGCCAATGGTGGAGGAGTATTTATAGCAGTAAAGAATTCAATAATATCCAGTGAAGTTATTAGCGAATGCGAATGTGAAATAATCTGGGTTAAGTTAAGTATCAAAGGTGGGTCAGATATGATAGTCGGATGCTTCTATAGACCACCTGCATCAGCAACCGTAGTAGTTGAGCGCCTCAGAGAGAACCTGCAGAACGTCGTGAAGAAGTTTCGTGATCATACTATTGTAATAGGGGGAGACTTCAATCTACCAGGTATAGAATGGGATAGTCACACAATCAGAACTGGAGCCAGGGACAGAGACTCTTGTGACATTATCCTGACTGCCTTGTCCGAGAATTACTTCTAGCAGATAGTTAGAGAACCAACTCGTGAAGCTAACGTTTTAGACCTCATAGCAACAAATAGACCGGAACTTTTCGACTCCGTGAATGTAGAAGAGGGTATCAGTGATCATAAGTCAGTGGTTGCATCAATGACTACAAGTGTAATAAGAAATGCCAAGAAAGGAAGGAAAATATATTTGCTTAACAAGAGTGATAGGGCACAAATCGCAGAATATCTGAGTGACCACCATCAAACGTTCATTTCTGAGGAAGAGGATGTGGAACAAAAATGGAAAAAATTCAGAAACATCGTCCAGTACGCCTTAGATAAGTTCGTACCGACTAAGGTCCAAAGCGAGGGGAAAGATCCACCGTGGTATAACAATCATGTACGAAAGGTACTACGGAAACAAAGAAAGCTTCATCATAGGTTTAAGAGTAGTCGAATCATAGCTGATAAGGAAAAGCTGAACGAAGCGAAAAAGAGCGTAAAGAGAGCAATGAGAGAAGCATTCAACGAATTCGAACATAAAACATTGGCAAACAATCTAAACAAGAACCCTAAAAAGTTTTGGTCATATGTAAAATCGGTAAGCGGCTCTAAATCCCCTATTCAGTCACTCGTTGACCACGATGGCACCGAAACAGAGGACGACCGAAGAAAGGCAGAAATACTGAATTCAGTGTTCCGAAACTGTTTCACTGCGGAAAATCGTAACACGGTCCCTGACTTCAGCCGTCGCACGGACGCCAAAATGGAAAATATTGAAATAAACGATATCGGAATTGAAAAACAACTGCTATCACTTAGTAGCGGAAAAGCATCCGGACCAGACGAGATACCCTTAAGATTCTACAGTGATTATGCTAAAGAACTTGCCCCCTTTCTATCAGCAATTTATCGTAGATCGCTGGAAGAACGTAAAGTACCTAGCGACTGGAAGAAAGCGCAGGTCGTTCCCATTTTCAAGAAGGGTCATAAATCAGATGCGAATAATTATAGGCCTATTTCGCTTACGTCAATCTGTTGTAGAATAATGGAACATGTTTTGTGTTCTCGTATTATGACGTTCTTAGATAATACAAATCTCCTTCATCATAACCAACATGGATTCCGCAAACAGAGATCATGTGAAACTCAGCTCGCCCTATTTGCCCAAGAAATTCACAGTGCCGTAGACACTGGCGAGCAGATTGATGCCGTATTCCTGGACTTCAGGAAGGCATTTGATACGGTTCCGCACTTACGTTTAGTGAAAAAAATACGAGCTTACGGAATATCGGACCAGGTTTGTGATTGGATTCAGGATTTCCTAGAAGAAAGAACACAACATGTCATTCTTAACGGTTCAAAATCTGCAGATGTAGAGGTAATTTCGGGAGTACCGCAGGGAAGCGTGATAGGACCTTTATTGTTTACAATATACATAAATGACTTAGTTGACAACATCGGTAGCTCCGTGAGGCTATTTGTAGATGACACGGTTGTCTACAAGAAAGTAGCAACATCAGAAGACTCGTACGTACTCCAGGAGGACCTGCAGAGGATTAATGCATGGTGCGACAGCTGGCAGCTTTCCCTAAACGTAGATAAATGTAATATAATGCGCATACATAGGGGCAGAAATCCATTCCAGTACGATTATGCCATAGGTGGTAAATCATTGGAAGCGGTAACGACCGTAAAATACTTAGGAGTTACTATCCGGAGCGATCTGAAGTGAAATGATCACATAAAACAAATAGTGGGAAAAGCAGGCGCCAGGTTGAGATTCATAGGAAGAATTCTAAGAAAATGTGACTCATCGACGAAAGAAGTAGCTTACAAAACGCTTGTTCGTCCGATTCTTGAGTATTGCTCATCAGTATGGGACCCTTACCAGGTTGGATTAATAGAAGAGATAGACATGATCCAGCGAAAAGCAGCGCGATTCGTCATGGGGACATTTAGTCAGCGCGAGAGCGTTACGGAGATGCTGAACAAGCTCCAGTGGCGGACACTTCAAGAAAGGCGTTACGCAATACGGAGAGGTTTATTATCGAAATTACGAGAGAGCACATTCCGGGAAGAGATGGGCAACATATTACTACCGCCCACATATATCTCGCGTAATGATCACAACGAAAAGATCCGAGAAATTAGAGCAAATACGGAGACTTACAAGCAGTCGTTCTTCCCACGCACAATTCGTGAATGGAACAGGGAAGGGGGGATCAGATAGTGGTACAATAAGTACCCTCCGCCACACACCGTAAGGTGGCTCGCGGAGTATAGATGTAGATGTAGATGTAGAACCAAAACCCTATAAAGCGAGTGGTTATAATGTTTTGGTTCATCACTGCTGAGAATCTGCGTACATTGTGATTCCTTAACTGGTTTCAAAGTCAAGTGACTTTGGTACACAGAAAGGTTTGCCTCGAATCGTCCTGCAGAATTTAAATATCATTACCTCGCTTAGGCGGAAACTATGCTACGTTTGTTGACGCAGTCTGTTTAGGCAGTGAAGTAATTACATCGCAGTTTATTTACATGAAAATATCTCCATAAACCGTTGTCTTGGACGACACATTTGGTCATTTTCTGTCTTTTTTCTGACTACTTTGATTGCAAAAGCATTAACAAGCAGTTATATCAACTGCACCCCTTTTCTATTTTTGCCGTGTTCATAACTATTAGACACTCTTACGTAAATTATAAAAGCAGTAGCTTATCGGGGCATTCTAATGGGCGCACGCGTTCGCGTAAGTAGGAACACCACAGTGCACCCACTGAGAGATTTCAAGTCCGGTCGACTCCTTGATACATGTATTGGAATGGCTGCCAAGCCTGGTCGGGTGGACGCAAGGTTGCAGAACTCAGCTGTGTGCTGCTGTCTTTACCATCTGGCCCCAATGCGCCGTCAACTCTGCACCCGCAATTTGTGGAAATTCCGTAAAACTTTCGTGCCACATATTGCGGAATTTCTACAATGGGTTTGTCCAGTCCGTACCACGTAGGATCACCGCTGGATTGGGTGCAATAGGTGGACCAATACGCTATTAAGCGCGTAGTTTTAATGTTGTGGTTCATCAGTACTGAGACTATTGAAGAGTCCTACAATGGGTTTGTCCAGTCCGTACCACGTAGGATCACCGCTGGATTGGGTGCAATAGGTGGACCAATACGCTATTAAGCGCGTAGTTTTAATGTTGTGGTTCATCAGTACTGAGACTCTTGAAGAGTCTCACTGAGAGATTCAGAAATCCTCAGAGGGTTAACAAGTCACGTGTCTTTGGTACAAAGTAAGGTTTCCACCTAAGTATCCTGCAGATTTTAAATGACATTACCTCGTTTGTTCAGACAGTACCAATCATAGATTTTGTACCCGCTATTGATAACAATTATTTCGGTAAAACAGGCGGAAACTGTGCTACATTTGTTGACCCATCTGTTGAGCCATTGAAGTAATTACATCACGGTTTATTTACATAACGAAAGATGTAAAAACTGTTGCCTTGTGCGTCACATGTTATCATTTACCATCTTTTTCTGAGAATTTTGATTGCAAGTACATTAACAAACATATATATCAATTGCACACTTTTTTCAATTTTACCTTGTTCATAGCTACTAGACAGTGTTAGGTAAACCATAAAAAGCAGTAGTATGTCCAGGCCTCTTAAGGGGAGAGGACATTAGAGTTAGGAGTAGGGCTGTGCACATGTCAATAGATTAGAAGTCGTGTTGCTATATCTCGTCGTGTATTGTAGTGGGTGCCATGCCTCGCTGGGCTGCCATGTTTTACAGAACTCAGGTGCGTCAGTCACTGGATCACTACACCTCTCATCCACCACGAGCTACTAGGGGCTGGGCACTTGGCACTGCTAACAGTTTTTGTTCTTGAGATGCATCATACAACTAGGCAACCGGCCGCTACTGTCGTAGTATGTTATTCTTATAATCGCGTGTACTTTCATGTTTTTTGATGTTCACTATTCGACTATTCATATAAATATATCTAGAACTCGAATGTAGACGCTGCATGACGGACGCATATAAGTTTCACGCCTTTTGACAGATCCGGGGGCTGGCTATAGACTGAATGGGCTTGTGCTAGTTTCATTTTTCATGCTACTAGACTGGCTATTGTATATTCGCCACTATCTGGCACATTAACTTTTTGTGGTGAATTTTTAAAAATACAGCACCAGATCTTTCTGGATCCTGACTTATAGCTAAAGTTCCCTTCATAGGACCAGTGTGCGTCTGAGACTTTTGTATATTCCACCATCTTAAAATACAGCAAGTTGGTATTGACGCCCAAAATAGTGTCTCCACAAACAACATGTCAGTGGCGTAAATCAGAACTTATCGCAAGTGTTCTATATATTCCATTCCGTTATGGCATGCAACAACAGTACGTAAATGATTCAAATGAGTAAACAGTCAGTGTTGCAATAGAGATTGTTTACTCATTTGAAGGAAGTGTGCTAGTGCCATCATCTTTAATTATGACGTCAGAGGAAATCTGACAGCTCTGTAGCCCGCACCAGTTAGCTAAGAACGTTAGCGAGGTGGTGAAAACACTGGGTTAAACTTTTGGAAACACTATTACAGCCCAATATCAGCAAAATCGGGAGAAAATTGTGTGGGAGCCAAGTGGAAGAGATGCCAGCGGCCACCTGATATTGCTAGGTCCCGCGGTTGGCCTGTGCTGCTAAGAGTCTCCTTGCTTCACATGTGTCTCTGCGAGCCGGCATAACGTTCAGCATTAGCTACTGCGTCCTGCAGATATCCCCATTTATTTAAACAAATAAGTGAAGGCTTTATTATCCCACCACACACACAGCGGCTCTGAGCGTTTGTGGGAATTGGTGCCCATCTTACGCATGGATGGTGTGGGTGGAGCAGATTTGGTACAGAGTAGGATGATGATATCTGCACTAGTGATGCCATCTTGGAGCTTGTATTACCCATAACCTTTAACAGTATATAGGAGCATGGTGCCAGCTGATGCAGTCGCGCAGTGTGGGGGTTGACGTTTTTAATTTCCTGCCATTAGGACAACTGCCCATCATGGATTTTTTAATTTTCTGCTATTTTACAATCAGGAGAAGTGCTCACATTGGATTCTAAACTTAGCTCAATGACCTGGCAGCTGTGCGGGCTGCAAAAATGAGATCTAACGTCAGATTTTGAAGCTTAAGTCAAGTGACCTAAATCTGACAACCATGTATGCTGTGGCAGTAACCTGTGACATCAGGGGTTGACCGGGCAGGACAAGTGGGCTAGGTACTCCATCCTGGAGCCTATGCGTAGGACACATAGCCATCTCGGAATCTATACTTAGGACAAGTGAGTTTCTAACTATGCAGGTTTCCCTCAGGTCCGCCATTTCGTATTACATACTAAGCTCAAGTGCACATATTGGATTTTAACATCAGAGGGCTAGGGAAAACCGAATAGGACAAGTGACCTATGACTGCCATCTTGGGCTTTATACTTAGGGCAACTGGGCTAGGTCCGCCGTCTTCGATATTTCAATTTTCCGCCATCTCACACTAGGACAACTGAGCTCTTGCGTTTCCCATCGTTTTTAATGTTCAAGACCTCAAGCGGTAAAAACGGAACTGTTATAGGATTTCTTTGTTATCTGTTCATCTGTTAAGACCCCTTTATCTCAGGAACGGGGAAGTTGAAACATATGTCAAATATTAAAGTCAACAGTCTCTTAGCGATGTAAAAAATTTAAAATTGTATGGCAGTGCTATCAAAAGATATGGCCATTTACGTCACATATTTTGATATACGCCAACTCTCTCATCAAAATCTGTAGATAAACTATCTATATAAATAACTAAGTTTGTACAGAACCCTCAGAGGGCGAATCCTACTAGCACTGCCTGGCTTGTTTGAATTTCCCACTATTTCACACTTGCGTTAATTGGTTTATGTCCACTGTTACGGACAGTGATCGGGGAGGAGTTGGGACAGAAATCTGGGAATCTTGTCTGACGTCATCAGCTGATGAAATCTGTGACTTTGTCGAGGATCTGGCAGCAGTGCAGCCTGCACTCGTACTGTCACTTCCCTGCTGCTGAGATATATATAGACGAAGCGTAATAGGATCTCTGATGTACCAAATATACAGAAAAGTTTCGTCTGAGAGAATCAGCAGAGATTGTTAGCTCCCGATGCTGTTGTGCACCAGAAGTATCGTCGTTGTACGATCCTAAGGAAATGCGGGAAGACTTGGAAAAAATTCCAATGAATATTAACTCTCATTAAATATGGGTAAATATAAGATGATGCCGGTAAAAACGTGATAGAACCCGTTAGTGCCTGATTGCGAGATGAGAGGTGAAGAGCTTGAGTAAATCAGATTGTGTAAGTAATTAGGTGTAATACTAAGAAGCGATAGGGAATGGCATGATCACATAAATGTAGACGATTGGTAGAATTAGATTTGTTGTAAGGATTCTGGCAAAATATAATGTAAAGGAAATCGCAGACAAGATGCTACTGCGACTATTTCTAGAGCATTTTTCCAGTTTTTGAGTCAACCAAGTGGTCATGAGAACAACCAGCGAATGAATTCAGAGAGGACCGTAACAGGTAGGTATAGACACCCGAAAGTGTAACAGAAATCTCTAGAAACTTAAAGAGGGATCCGTGAAAAAAATCTGACGTAGTTCTCGCGAAACCTGGTGGGCAAATTTAGATATGATCCTGTATTAGAAGAAGACCATGTGAACATCATGCTGCGATCATCTAAAACAATATATGATCAAAAGTATCCGTACACCCTTATGAAATGGGGAATTGACCACTCGATTTTACGAGAGGCGGAACCGCCAGTATAAAAGGAGGCGGGGAGTATTGTGTTGTCAGTAGAGAAGTTGGTACAGCAGAATGGGCAGGTCAGGAGAGCTCAGTGACGTTGAACATGGAAGTCAGCTGAATAACAGATCCATCAGGGATATCTCAGGCCCTCTAAAACTGCTCAGGTCGACAGTTCGTGATGTGATTGTGAAAGAAACGTGAAGGAACAACCGCAGCTGAACTAAGACCAGTACTTCATGTACTGCCGGACAGTGCGTGGTTGTCAAAAATCGCTTGAAATCAGCGGAAGGAAACACTTGTCGGTTACAGAGTCCTGCCAGTAGTGCAGCTAGCACAGTGACCGTGCACAAGGAGTTAAAAAACGTTAAAATAATGGGTAGCAGTTTCTTATAAGTGCCACAGTTCTGTAGTCAATGACGAAACACTTGACATGGTGTAAACAGCGACGATGCTGGACAGGGGATGATTGCTGATCTGGTCTGACGCATCACGCTATATCCGATGGAAGGGTATAAGGTTGGCGAATGCTTCGAGAACGCTACCTGCCGTCATGTATAGTGCCAACACTGATACACAGTGGAGGTAGTATTGCAGGAGAAACCATGGAGGTAGTGACCACATTCAGTTATCTCGGTTCCCAGATCTCTGCTGATGGCGACTGCAGCCATGAAATCCGGAGACGCCTGTTGCTCGGTAGACAGGCGATGTCAAACCTTGACAAGGTTATAAGATCCAGAGATATAACACTGGCAACAAAGATCCGTATTGTGAGGCTATGGTCTTTCCAGTTGTGATGTATGGTTGTGGGACCTGGACCATTAGAAAGGCTGAACGGTGAAGAATTGACTCCTTCGAATTGTGGTGTTGGAGGAAACTTCTTAGAGTTCCATGGACTGCAAAGAGAACCAACAGATCAATATTGGAGCAAATAAAACCAGATTTCTCCCTGAAAGGTCTAATGTTAAAACAAAAGCTGACCTACTTTGGACACACAATGCGAAGGCATGCCTCGCTGGAAAAAAACATTAATGCTGGGGAAGATTGAAGAAACTAGAAGAAGAGGACATCAGAGGATGAGATGGATCGATGGCATCACAGAAGAAATATGTTCCAACCTGGAAGGTCTACGGGAGAAAGTGCAAAACAGGAAAAAGTGGCGTGATTTGGTTCATGGGGTCACGAAGAGTTGGAACCGACTAAACGAATAGATAGAGAGAGAAAGAGTATTGTATTACGGTAGTGGGCTGTTTTTCGTGGTTAGAGTGAGGTCCCTTCATTGGGCTTTAGAAACGCTAAATGGGGAATGGGGAAGGATATGAACACATTTTACAGCATTGTGCACTGCGAACACTAGAGGATCAGTTCAAAGGCGATGATTGATTGTATCAGCATTCCAGTGCACCCTGTCATAAAGCAGCATCTGTGGAGCAAACTTTTTTGGACAAATCATTCTTGAAATGAATGATTTGTCATTCAACCTCGACTCGAACCCGGTGGAACACCTTTGCAATGCGTTAGAACGTCGATTTCGTCCAGACCCCAGCATCCGACATTACTATCCTCTCTGGTTTCGGCTCTTGAGGAAGAATGGGATGAAGTTCCTCCTCAGACATTCAGATGCCTGATTAAAAGTGTCTCCAGTAGGGGTCAATCCATCCTAAAGGCGACGAAAATAACGTTCACTAATAGGTGTCCGGTTACTTTTGATCGCACGGTATATCTACGTAGTTATCATGAGAATAAGATAAGAAAGATGAGAGCAGGTGCAGAAGCACAAAGACAGTCATTTTCGCCTCGCTATGTGCGCGAATAGAATACGAAAGAAAATCTATAATTTTGCTTCTATGTGACCTCCACCAAGCACTTTATAGTGGTTTGCGGACATATGTATTGATGTAGATTAGATGTAAGCGAATCAGGCGCTTTCTTGGAGCTAAATAGTAATAGTGAAAGCACAGTTAGTTCTGTGGTACCTGATAACTAAATTTACGGTAACTTAATTTAAATAATTTAAAAGACAGTTTTGCTATTTGGGCAGCAAAGTAACTGACGAAGGCTGAATTAGGCAGGATACAAAATGCAGACTGGCAATATCAAAAACAGTCTTTCTCGAAAAGAGGAATTTCTTAACCCCTAATATAAATTTAAGTGTGAACAAGTGTTTTCTTGAGGTATTTATCTGGATAGTAGCCTTCTTTGGAAGTGAAATGTCCACGATAAGCAGTTCAGATAAGAAGAGAATAGAAGCTTTCGAAATGTGGTCCTATAGACCATTTCTGAAGATTCGGTGGGTAGATGGACAAAAATAGATTTATGATACATTTGGTTAAAAGAAGGATCGATTGGTAGGACACATCCTGGGGCATAAATAGATAAAAATAGACAAAAATAGATTTATGACACATTTGGTTAAAAGAAGAATCGATTGGTAGGACACATCCTGAGGCATAAGGGAATCCTCAGTTTGGTTATGGAAGGAAGTGCGGGCTGAAGGCTGGAACACAGTGAGCAGGCTCAAATTGGTGTAGGTTGCGGCCGTTATGCAGAGATGAAGAGGCGTGCACAGGATAGATTAGCGTGGGGAGCCGCCTCAGACCTGTCTTGGGATTGAAGATCATCACTGCCCCAACAACACCAACAACAATAATGGTGGATGTATCTACAGGCCGAACGTATCGGGTATTTTAAAAGACAGAAAGTACTGGTGCTAGGTACCTTGTGTTTTAGCAAATACTTCTCCGTAGCGTCTTGTACAGTGGCGCTGGAGTATTTAGAACTACGGTATTTGAACAGAAATTAACCGTTTTCCATATGACAAATCACAACTTATGGAAGAAGTTCCACTTCATTAACAGAAAAAAATGAAGGATTTGCTTGCATTTTTTAAGATAGAGGAAAATTTGAGCCGCCTTAAAATAATAACGATTGAGGTTTAGTGGCACTAGGGATTGCCAGGGTGCAGACTCACTGTGGCTCATATATCTTTACTTTCTTTCAGAAAAACAATGAATCATCTTCGAAATCGGTCTCACTTAGTAAGGCACGTGAGGTGGTGGAAAATGACAGCCGTTTGCTGGACGAGGAATCGGATTTGTGAAGTAGGGCCACAGAGCGTATGAAGTGAACATCCCGGCCTCATCCGTTTCCCTTGGGACGCTGGAAGGAAAGCCCCCGGAGAGAATTGAGCGTGCGGCCAAGATTGGACGCAGCGCTTCGATATAGAAAGACAAGTTCGATTCCAGGCCGAGGAAACGACACCCATAACAAGCATTTAAGACTTTTCTCTTTCATTTTCTTACCACTAACTTGCATATCTAAGCAACATTCCTGGCTCAGCTCCAAAATATTTTCTGTCACAAGTGCTATGTATAAACTTTAATTTGGAATCGTTTATTTACTTTGTCATCATATGTCAGCTTCTTACCTGAACCAAGTACACTAACGTCGTTATATCTCACTCGTTTCCGTTTCAGATCTGACGGTACCCCGCTGCTACTCTAATTTCTTTCCGCTTTTATCTGAAATAGTAATTCATCCACCGTGTCTACACAGCCACGACCACTATAGATTATCCGAGGAACGATATTCACTAGCTGTGAAAAACTGACTAAAAACCTTTACAGTTGCCGTAATTGCTAATTCATTCCCAGATTTATGGCGTTAAGATACAGAAAAATAATGATATTCCTGGGTACCATTGGAAAAACCATCCTCCTGTCTCGACAAGAGCTTATTTGAAAGGGGTGAGTAGTTCTTTGGATGCTGCTGTAGATGCATACCCGCCGTAGCGTAGCGACGGTTCAGACGTGTTCCTGTGCCATGTAACCTTGCTTTAGTGTTATTGTGAAGCAGTTTGAAATGACACAGAGGAGGAATGCTAATTTGAGTACAGACACTTGAAAAGTACCAAGCAACTGTCGAACTTAGCGCCCCCATCAAAGGAACACATCTAACACAAGATCCTATATCTCACCCCAGATATACGAGAGAGAAGTTCCACATTTAACGGGGACATCAGCACAGTTTGTTGTGACGGTAAGATTACCGATAGCATATCATCTACTATCACCAACTAAATTCCGGTGATAAGGCCTAAGGGTGCCCGAAAAGTCTTTCCCTGATTACATAAATTGATAACTCAGGCTAGAAGTAAGATACAAAAATTAAACTGGTGTCTAATTGTTTACAATTAGTAAACTTCCACATGAGCACCCTTGGTAGCACGTAGCACATAAAAAGAAGTCTAAAGGGGTTATGTCAGGAGAGCGTGGAGGCCAAACCGTTGGCCCATCACGTGCAATAGCGCGCACCAAACATTCACCTTTGAACTGCCTCTAGTGCACTCCATGACCTCGGCAGGGGGTTGTGAACCCCAAATGCGTACAGTTTGGCAATTCACTACTCCACTAACAAAAAAGGTCGCTTCGTCGGAAAATGCAATTCGTCTGAGATAACCATCATCGTCCTCAATACGTGATAGCATTTCGACCGCAAAGTCATATCGACGTGTACTGTCATTGGGCAACAGGGCCTGAATGATTTGCACTTTGTATGCACGAAACAATAAACGTTTGTGTAAATGTCATGTTTTGTGATGTTGGCTAATGTGTGGACGGAAATTGAATATCGCCTAGATGCGCTACGTGCTACGAAGGATGCTCATGTGGAAGTTTACTAACGTGGAAAAAAAACTTCGATAGTTTCTAAAGAATTAGACACCAGTTTCATATTTGTATATTACTTCTAGCGTGAGTTATCAATTTATGTAATCAGGGAAAGACTTTTCGGACACCCTGTATTTTTATCATCAAGGTTTACCATGTCTCGCTGCTAAGCGCCAATTTAATTCTGGTGACATCTGCAACGGTGTCCTGTGTTGTTAGTTGTAAAAGTAGTAGTAGTAGTAGTAGTAGTAGTAGTAATAGCAGTGGCTCTGTTCATCCATGAAACACTTTTACAATGTTGTTTAGAATGTCTTGTTATAACCCATATTTATACTGCTATATCAAGACAAGATGTTTAATGTTGTTACAAAAAAATCTCTATAAGTTCTTGACAGGTTCGCTTTTCATATACATTTTTTACACGCTACTCTAAAAAATATTCAGATGTGGAATAGCTTTATATTTTCTTAAACAACACTATAATGGTTTTCTGTTAAAATCGAATGAAAGAAACAAAATGCTAGGCTATGCTATGTAGTGAAAATGTGTGGTTTCGTTTTCTTTCTCGCAGTCAAGTTTTAACTGTGACAGCAAGCCATCGTTAGACAAATTGTTGATCTCATACACATTTTTTCACCGTATATATAATTTTAATTGTTTACAATTAGTAAACTTCCACATGAGCACCCTTGGTAGCACGTAGCACATAAAAAGAAGTCTAAAGGGGTAGGTTGCAGTAGGTACTGGGAGATGAAGAAGCTTGCACAGGATAGAGTAGCATGGAGAGCTGCATCAAACCAGTCTCAGGACTGAAGACCACAACAACAAAAACATATAATTTTAAACAAAAATTTTGTACACAACTATGCGTTGTTTTGTTTTATTTCTTGCAGTCGGTTTTAATTGGAAACAGGGAAGTTGTACTTATGGCTTATCGGCGAATGATTAGACTACTGCTACAGAATCTGAATCGTCCGAAATTTTATAATGCTACCCGTTTTCAGATTAAAACTATGCGAAATACTGTCATTGAAGCTACAGTCCTCGCAGATTCAGCAGCAGCAGGGGGAGAAGGAGACGGACGGACTGAGGGGGAGAATGAGATTGGGGCTTATATCCAATGCCCACATATTTACGAATTTCGAAGCATTGCCGGGTTTGCTAATTCATAAATAATGGCATTTACATACTTTCTGGTTTGCCAGTGATGGGATAGGTACCACTGTTTACTGATGACGCTTTTGTGTACGGCGAAGTATCGTCGTTGAGTAAATGTAGGAAGATATGGGATCACTTGGAGAGATTATCTTATTGGTGTGATGCACGAGGGCTATTCGAAAAGTAAGGAACGGTGTGTCGCGAAATGGAAACCACAGTGAAAATCAAAACTATTTTATTTGCAAACAGTTAGCTACAACTTCCAGTTACTTACCTCCATAGTCGCCGATCCGATTTAGATGTTTGTCGTAGCTTTGTACCAACTTTCCAATACCCTCGTTATAGAAGGCAGCCGCCAGTGGTTTCCGCCAATTCTCTACGCTGGCTTACAGCTCGTTGTCTGTGCTAAAAGTTGTCTTCATAGCCAGCGGTTCATGTGAGCAGAGATGAAACTCAGAGAGAGACTACGGGCTGTATTATGAGTAATCAAACATTTCCAATTAAAAACGATGCAAGAGCCCCTGCAGAATGGGGCTGAGAGTTGTCTTGAAGAAGAAAACGCACGACAGTTATGTAATGCTGGCTGCACAGCTTCAGGCGAAATTTCTCACCAAGCCCTCGTACTTGGCGAGAGGCACTATTGTTCTAGGTATCTTCATGTGCTCCCTGTGTGCTCAGAACTAAAAAGAACGACGTAACACTATCGACGGGCATACTAGAGACACTGCTCAACACACCTGTGCAAAACTTCATCGTATTTTCACTGTGGTTTCCATTTCGCAACCGATCGTTCCTTACTTTGCGAATAACCCTCGTATTTTAGCTTGTTCTAAATTTAGGAAAGTGTAAGTTAATGCAGATCAGTACGAAAAACAGTAGTGTAATGTTCGAATACAGTATTTGTGTTGTGATGCTTCGCACAGTCTCGTTGATTAAATATCCAGAGTAACGTTGCAAAGCGATATAAAATGGAACGAGTATCTAAGGTCGGTGGCAGGGAAGACTATTGCTCGACTTCGATTTATTGCGAGAATTTTAGGAAAGTGAAGCTCATCTGTAAAGGAGACCGTGTATATTACGCTACTGTGACACACTCTCGTGTACTGACAGAGTGTTCGGGGTCTCCACCAGATCGGATTAAAGGAAGACATCAAAGCATTTAAGAAGCGTGATGCTACCCGCAGGTTCAAACATCACATGTGTATTACGGCGATACTTCGAGGACTCAAACGGTAATCCCTGGAGAGAAGCTGACTTCCTTTCCGCTTAACACTAATGAGAAATTTTAAAGAACCAGCATTTCGACTGACTGCTGAACGATTCTACTGCCACCAAAGTACATTTCGTGTAAGGAACACAAAGGAAAGGTAACGGAAGTAGGGGTTCGTACATAAACACATAGACAATCGTTTCCCCTCACCCCATTTGGAAGTGGAACAAGAAAGCGAATGACTAGAAGTGGTACAAGTTATCCTCCGCCATACACCGTATGGTGGCTTGTGCAGTATGTATGTAGATGTAGAGGGAGATGTCAGATGGTTTAATGTGGCATGGTGGCGTTGTGGGGGCGTAAAGTACTGTGGAAATAGTATATGTGCTTGGAGAGACAAATGAGGAATCAATCATGCTCATAAATTAAGGATAATTGCAGACTGTGGTGCCACACAACGTAGCATTACACAAAACTGGTTCTAATAGCATACGCGCATAGGGAACACAAACGACACAGATCTGTAAGTCCACAGTATTGGTGATAAGTTGAGAAAACCGGCCCGAAACACATGTGCTACAAAACGCCACTGTTTCCTGCGGATGTACCCAGACATCAATATGGGATATGATCACCAAGCATACGTACACAGGCCGCACAACGGGTTGACACTCTCTGGATCAGGTGGTCGAGCAGCTGCTGGGGTATAGCCTCCCATTTTTGCACCAGTGCCTGTCGGAGACCCTGAAGTGTCGTAGCGGTTTGAAGACGTGCAGCGATACGTCGACCGAGAGCATCCCAGACGTGATCGATGGGGTTTAAGTCTGGAGAACAGGCAGGCCAATCCATTCGCCCGATATCTTCTGTTTCAAGGTACTCCTCCACGACGGCATCTCGGTGCGGCGGTGCGTTACCATCCATAAGAAGGAAGGTGGGACCCACGGTACCCCTGAAAAGGCGGACGTACTGGTGTAAAATAACGTCCCGATACACCTGAACTGTTACAGTTCCTCTGTCCAAGACATGCAGGGCTGTACGTGCACCAATCATAATCCCACCCCACACCATCAAACCACGACCTCCATACAGGTCCCTTTCAGGGACATTAAGGGGTTGGTAACTGGTAGAAGCCGACCTCGGGGAAGATCAGTTTGGATTCCGTAGAAATGTTGGAATACGTGAGGCAATACTGACCTTACGACTTATCTTAGAAGGCAGATTAAGGAAAGGCAAACCTACGTTTCTAGCATTTGTAGACTTAGAGAAAGCTTTTGACTATGTTGACTGGAGTACTCTCTTTCAAATTCTAAAGTTGGCAGGGGTAAAACACAGGGAGCCAAAGGCTATTTACAATTTGTACAGAAACCAGATGACAGTTATAAGAGTCGAGGGGCATGAAAGGGAAGCAGTGGTTGGGAAGGGAGTGAGACAGGGTGGTAGCGTCTTCCCGATGTTATTCAATCTGTATATTGAGCAAGCAGTGAAGGAAACAAAAGAAAAATTTGGAGTAGGTATTAAAATCCAGGGAGAAGAAATAAAAACTTTGAGGTTCGCCGATGACATTGTAATTCTGTCAGAGACAGCAAAGGACTTGGAAGAGCAGTTGAACGGAATGGACAGTGTCTTGAAAGGAGAATATAAGATGAACATCAACAAAAGCAAAACGAGGATAATGGAATGTGGTCGAATTAGGTCGGGTGATGCTGGGGGAATTAGATTAGGAAATGAGACACTTAAAGTAGTAAAGGAGTTTTGCTATTTGGGGAGCAAAATAACTGATGATGGACGAAGTAGAGAGGATATAAAATGTAGACTGGCAATGGCAAGGAAAGCGTTTCTGAAGAAGAGAAATTTGTTAACATCGAGTATAGATTTAAGTGTCAGGGAGTCGTTTCTGAAAGTATTTGTATGGAGTGTAGCCATGTATGGAAGTGAAACATGGACAATAAATAGTTTGGACAAGAAGCTTTTGAAATGTGGTGCTACAGAAGAATGTTGAAGATTAGGTGGGTAGATCAAGTAACTAATGAGGAAGTATTGAAAAGGATTGGGGAGAAGAGAAATTTGTGGCACAACTTGACTAGAAGAAGGGATCGGTTGGTAGGACATGTCCTGAGGCATCAAGGGATCACAAATTTAGCATTGGAGGGCAGTGTGGAGGGTAAAAATCGTAGAGGGAGACCAAGAGATGAATACACTAAGCAGATTCAGAAGGATGTAGGCTGCAGTAGGTACTGGGAGATGAAGGAGCTTGCACAGGATAGATTAGCATGGAGAGCTGCATCAAACCAGTCTCAGGACCGAAGACCACAACAACAACATCTGGTTCCTGGTTCACGCCAAATGAAAACCCCGCAAGAATCACTGTTCAGACAATACCTGGACTCGTTCGTGAACATAACCTAGGATCACTGTTCCAATGACCATGTACTGTGTTCTTCATACGAGACTTTACGGGCTCTCCTGCGACTAGGGGTCGGTGGAATGCACCTTGCAGGTCTCCGGGCGAATAAACCGTGTCTGTTCAGTCGTCTGTAGACTGTGTGTCTGGAGACAACTGTTCCAGTCGCTGCGGTAAGATCCGGAGCAAGGCAACCAGCAGTAATCCGTGGCCGTCTGCTGGCACTGATGGTGCTGTACCCTGTTGAAGTCCCGTACTGTAGCGGCTGGACACTTTCTCTGCTGGAATCGTTGTCATAATCTTGGGATCACACTTTGTGGCACACGGAGGGCCCTTGCTACGACCTGCTGTGTTTGACCAGCCTACAGTTGTCCTAGCATTCTATCCCTCATATCGTCATCAATATGTGTTCTTTGAGCCATTTTCAACACACAGTCACCATTAGCACGTCTCAAAACGTCTGCACACTTACTCGCTGCGCCGTACTCTGACATGCACCAACACACCTCTGCGTATGTGGACTGCTTCCAGCGCCACAGTGCGACGATCGCAGGTCAAATGCACCGCATGGTCATACCCTGAGTAAACCAGCAAACCGCCCACCAGAGCGTTGTTTCACCATATATCAGCATTATCATTAATTTATGAGCATGAGTGTACTATACAGACCACAAGTGGAGAAAGCTACTCACATAAGCGGTTTTCACAAAGGGCAGATTTTTACTGCCCAGTGCCTGTGAACTAATTCGTCGTTTAAGGCGAAGCTAGTCGGCTCTTCGCTTGCTACTTCTGTATCTACGGACGGTGTAAGCTCGAGTGGGCGACATTGTGGTGGAAGTCCAGCACACATCACAGAACGTGGAGGTCGGAGGCTTGCCCGTTCTGTAAAGTAGGATAGCCGGCGATCTGTGGTGAACCTAGCGACACAGAGTATAACGCTAGTTCAGGGAGAAAAGTTTCCGTGCACACTCTTCAGCACCCATTTTTGAACGAGGGGCTCTGCAGCAGACAACTCCGACAGGTTCCCATGTACATTCAGTGACATCGTAAAACAGTTTCACATTCGGGATGTGATCATTGAGACTGGACGTTTGAAACGTGTCACGCGGTCGGACGAGTTGCATTCCTGGTTACACTAGGTCGATGGTCGTGTCCGCCGGATACTCCGTCATCAAGGCGACTGGTTACTCAAGATATGCACTACGACATGAACGCAGGCCGCTGGGGCAGTGTTACGCTATGGTGACATTTACCTCAAGTCCCAAGATACCCGTTGTAGTAATCGAAAGCAAAATGACTGCCGTGGACTCCGTGAACATTACTGCGGAGCACATGCGTCCGTTCACGCTTTTTGTCTTCCCCGGCGAGGATAGCGTATTTCAGCAGGATAACTGTCCGTGTCACAGAGTCGTAATAGTGCTACACTGGTTTGAAGAGCATGACAGTGAACTTATGTTAACGTCCTTGGCCACCAAAGTCGCTTGACCTGAACCTGATGAAACACATCTGGGATATTTATAGGGCGCCAGCTCCGTACCGACAAACCACCGGTCCGCAGTTTACGAGAATTGCGTGATCTGTGAGCAGACGTTTGGTGCTACTCGTACATACCTCCGTCAACCTACGACAGACTTGTCGAATCTATGCCACGGAGAATTGTTGCTGTGTAGTGTTCCAAAAGTGGGCCGCTAATTCTATAAAGCAGGTGGTTCTAATGTTTTGACGCATCACTGACAGTTATGATAGCCGGATGGAAATGAGAGACCCTATCCTCTCGAATAGCAAGCCAGTGTGTTTAAAATAACGCATCCCCATTCCTTTTATCCTTAGTGTACAGTACTGGTTGGACGGATCTAAAGTAATAGTTATTAACACAACATTAAACGCAACTGAGGATAACAGAACGGCAAATAATTAACGATGCCAGTACTGTTTTCTTAATAAGTACGTTCTTTGGTTAGAATAGAAAGCTATTGCTAGACTGTTAATTCATTTCTCTACACCTGAAACGCTGTATAAACATTATCAGCTGAGAACAAGACCATGACGACGACGTTCAGTTTCCATTTTGAGTAGAACGATTTCCCATTTGCTGACCTGAAAAACTGAGTTAGTATCGCTCCATAATAACTGAGATGATACACTCGGAAACAGATGCGTAAGTGTTTTGTGAAATGACAAAAGGGTTTCATTTTATTGTATTTGTTAGTGTTATCTAACTAATTCTTCACTGCACAAAATTTTTTGCTTAACAAGTACTACGAAACTATATTCATAAATAAGTTGATTTTAGAAATGTCACTAGGCAGTTCGTTATACTATTTTATTCCTTGGTAGGAAATGCTGTTTTGAGTTTTATGTTCAGTCTTTCTTTGTAAATGTAACTTCATCATATACTGTCTGTACTTGATTGGAATTAATTCGTACAGCTTTGCATATTTCTAAGCTCACTTTCACGAGCTCTTTACGTTACCAAACTGAAATACGAACATATTGTAGAAGACACTCGATTCTAATTCCACGACAGGTGTGGATTACGAACATCCAGGGCAGTGGCAAATACTACCTCGGCAACAACAACTTTTCTTCTTTGTGTTGAAACTATCAAACCACATGACACGCTTTTTTATTTCTTGCAGCAGGTCGTGTAAAACATATTTCTTGTATGGCAAAAGGAATGATACACTTACAGTTTCCACGGTATTTTTAGCTTAATACAAAATACAGGGTGTTGGGGATATAAGTGCAGATATTTTTATTGTTGAGTGGCGACAGTCTAACGAAAAACATTACATTAGTATTTTCTTCATTTGCAGACTAATAATTATAGCTATTATGAGTAGTATGTTTGTAGGTTGGTTAGTATCTCCAAGTACTTATGGCAAGAACAAGTCATTTATGTTTATTTTCCCTGGGTAGAAGGTCAGGTGAAGTGTGGACGCGTGGATTCAAAATTGCTACTCTAACTGACACCTTCAGTCCACTTAGTGGTTGCAGTTACGACCATGCAGAAAATATCAAGCAGTAACTCATGTGACGTGGAAGACTGTTAGAAGCAGAGAAAAACTAACGAACACACTGAAGTGGAAATATATTAAGGTACCAATGGTCATAATATCTGCACTTCTCCCGCTTACACCATGTATATGTTGCCATGGTGGTGCTTCGGTTAGAGCTGTTCAAATGGCTCTGAGCACTATGGAACTTATAGCTGAGTTCATCAGTCCCCTAGAACTTAGGACTACTTAAACCTAACTAACCTAAGGACATCACACACATCCATGCCCGAGGTAGGATTCGAACCTGCTACCGTAGCGGTCGCGCGGTTCCAGACTGTAGCGCCTAGAACCACTCGGTCACACCAGCCGGCGTTAGAGCAGTTGACTCCAGCCTTGGAGCTTCGGGTTTCAGTCCCGGATACTGACGAGGTACTTTTTGTCCTTCTAGTCTCTCCAGCACGGACCCAGGTCTACTCAGACCGCTATCAAATGAGTAACAGGGATCGCGGGTAAAAGAAGGTTGGGGCGTTAGTTCCGCCCCCCACCCCCTCGTAGTGCCACGGCGAAGGAAGCATTTACTCCACCTACAGTCAGACCAGAAGCCCGCTGTACGCCACATAATTTACCTGTTTTCAAAATAAATAATCCTGTTTTGATCATAAATAAAACTGGAATTAGAAAAATACAAACGTGTTAGGAAGAAAATAAGTAAAACGAAAGGACTGATGAAGAAGTCGATATGCCGCCGACAATGCCACCCAAAGGTGGAGCCCTTGGAAATTTTATCTTAACTATATAGTACACCAGTGTAGCTTGTGCGTCCTTACATATCATGTTCATTAGTACTGCAGAATATGACATAATCTCTCTCAACTTGCATGTCACCTGCATTTCTTCCCTCCCACGGCGAAGTATGTGAGGACGCCTGATAGGGCGGCTCAAGGCTTGTCAGCCACTACCTCTACAACACAGTAGTCCGTCTGCGTAGTTTACTGGACTAGCATGTCTAGGAGATAAGATCTAGTGGAGAGTAGCACTAACACATCCTAGAGACTGTTTACAGAATCAGTCTTCCACTGTCCAGTCGAATGTTAGGCGTGGTTCGATGACTCGACGGGTGAGAGCTACACATTAGGATTCAACCCTCGCTCCGACAGACGAAGAGAACAGCCCAAGCTACCCCTCCAGTCTGACTATCCACCTCAATCATGAGTGAGAAATTTTGGGAAAGCGAATGTGGTCTAGACTGCGGAACCGGATCCTGAGAAATTTAGACATGTGTTTTCCTGAACACCAGTCTGAGTGCTACCAACCAGTAAAACCCCAGTCCTAATTTTCTTATGGAGTGTTGAAATAAATTGGTGTTAATTGTTCAAGTCTTCTGTATGTTCGCCACATTCACACCTCACAAGGAAAAGTAGCTGTTTGTGTCCATACGTCGTGAGTGTACTGCAAAAACTGCACCACACATTTCACGTCGGCCAAAAGTTGGTGTTGCGTATTTCAGACTTGGACGCCATTCGAAATTCATTTTGTTGCACTGTATCCACGTACGTCGTTCAAAAGAATAACCGAACGCTGATGGACACGATTGATTTCAGTGTCCTAGATTCTAAACTTTTTCAACACTGTCACATCGCTAATTATGAAGAATACACGATCATAGGGAATATCTTCTGAATAAATTGCTCAAATTGGTTTTGTATCACCAGCGATCATGTGATGGCATAAATTCGAAGTGGGCGGGGGGGGGGGGGGGGTAAGAATGAAAGAATGAGACTTAAGAGCTTTACTATGAAATGAAGACAAAACAATAATGCCAATAAACGCAGCCTGTTCGAAATCTGCTGCTGGTCAACATAAACGTTAGATCTCCTAGGCGCAGCGCCACAAACTGGTCGACACGTCCCTGCTCAAGCAGGTCCCGTTCCTGCAACGACGCACTGCAAGTTTCGACTGGTTCCAAGCACGCTCCATGGCGATGAAGTGAGGACAGAGCGTTCGCCAGCCCACTCTTTTTATTCGTGCCTCGTTCAGGAAGGAGGTCACGAGTTGGTTTGCTCGCGCATTACTACCTCAAAAGGCAAATCCGTTACTGAAATGTTGACTGTACGAATGGACAATATGTTGGAGAATCCTGTCTCGACCTCACACACCCTTCAGATTACCCTCGATAGCAATAAGACATGGCGTACATCCATACCGGCACAAAACCCGCTGCATGCCTGAGACTTCCATTCATACCTAGCTTCCTCCATTCTCTTCTTCGACGACCATCAGGCGCCATACAAATGCTACACGAAGAGAACCTGACGCCATTGAGGCAGATTCTGTTCTAGTTATTCACTGCCAACAGTCTTCACGCACCATGATGCTGGTGGAAAGGGGGGGGGGGGGGCGAGATTCAAATGGTTCAAATGGCTCTGAGCACTATGGGACTTAACTACTGTGGTCATCAGTCCCCTAGAACTTAGAACTACTTAAACCTAACTAACCTAAGGACATCACACACATCCATGCCCGAGGCAGGATTCGAACCTGCGACCGTAGCAGTCGCGCGGTTCCGGACTGCGCGCCTAGAACCGCTAGACCACCGCGGCCGGCGGGGGGGGGGGGGGGGGGGAGATTGTACTGGTTTTCGTTAAGGGCACCTTATGGATATCTAGAAATGATTCCACATTATTTAGGTCGACACAGCCCTCCAAGTGGTCTTCAATGAGCCACAAGTTATAGGTAGTGCTCATCATCTGGTGATGTTGACAGAGACGACCACTAAGTGTTTGAATGACGTCGCTGTTGTATATGCGAAGTTGACGGACAACTTATCTTGCTGATAACCCTGCTTGACACAGACAGACAAAGCACACACTGTCTAAGCTTGAATTGACCTTCGGCGCCTGTCTGTGTACAGAAGCGGCTCCTCCTTTACGACTGGATACACAGCGCGCTCTCCTCAACTGCACTCATAATGCGGTTTTTCTTTGAGCTCCGTTGCACATACGGCTGCACCTAGTGATTTCCTTTGATCAAACTGGTATTGAGAAAGAAATTTACGATCAGAAGAGTCAACTGTGCGAGGCATGAGAGTCGTGGGAAACGTTTTCAGCAGCCAGTACGCTAAAATGGACTGTGTGGTTTTAAGAGAAACCAAAGTAATACGAAGCGTAGTAGCACCCATAATGTTCTCACTGTACATAAGGCATATGGGTAGCAGCACAATCCGATGCTGTTGTCTACAGGAACATATAGTGTCTAGATGACAGAAAACAAATATAAAACAACTCGGAAAGTATTTCAGTTGGTGTACCGACCGACAAACGACCTTCAATATGTAGAGATGGAAGACAGTGCCTATAATAAATAGCAGAAGGAAACCATCAGTAGCAGATTATTTATTCTGGAGCCTGTTAAAAATGGTTGAAATGGCTCTGAACACTATGGGACTTAACATCCGAGGTCATCAGTCCCCTAGAACGTAGAACTACTTAAACCTAACTAACCTAAGGACAACACACACATCCATGCACGAGGCAGGATTCGAACCTGCGACCGTAGCGGTCGCACAGTTCCAGACTGTAGCGCCTAGAACCGCTCGGCCACCCCGGCCGGCGGAGCCTGTTATATCGCTTAAATACATAGAGGTAATATGAAGAACCTTATGATATTACATCCATTCGTGGAATCAGTATTAGAGGAAGCGGATGGAAACTCTAATTCTTTGATAGGATTCTGGGAAACTGCAGTGCAGCTATTAATAGAATAACGTTCTGAACTCTGGTGAGCTCTATTTTACAGTACTGCTCAGGTTTACGAGTTCCTTCTCGAACGTCCTGCAGAAGACAACAACAAAATTCAGGATCGTTCATGAGGGGTCGCTATTGGCAAGACGGCCGACGATTTAAGCCTAACAGACACACTCATGGAACTTAAATGCGAATTGGAAAAAAGGCTGCACAGACTGAATTTGTTAGCTATCCCGGGAGCCAGTGTGATACACCTTAAGGAGTATTGTCTTATCGACATGTTTGCGAATACGAAAGTATTTGAAAGGAAAAGTTGTGAAAGGAAACTGCCGTTATATTAAATCGAGAACTGCTCCGGGATTTGATTCTAAATTAGAATATCTGGGACGCGAGATGATGTCAAAGTATTCCACTGTGAGTCTAACGTTTGACCAGTGCTTCATCTGACCGATTTTATGTCTAGGAAACCTTCCAAGAATTACATAAAAATTTGTTTATCTGAAGACAGCAAAGAGTTGGAACAACAAAAATTTGCTGTTTGTGAATGAAAGCCTAGAAACAGTGCGGTTCATTTTACACGAAGGGACTGTTATGTGTAAGTTCTAGGCAGTTTTCACACAGCGATTTACATATAGCATGGAACACTGTATTTCAGAACGATAATGTGTCAATATTACAGCTTTTTGAGCACTTCCTGCTACTTGCCGTTCTTCTAAGAAAGTGTTAAACATATTACGCCGAAGGTGATAAGCTGAGGGAATACTAAACAACTTATCTGTGCTGTGATTGGTTATACAACTGAATAGAATGGAGTATCACTGAGACACAGACATATAGTAAATAAATGGTAAACCTATCGTACAAACGGAAGAAAATATCTGAGGTAATGGAAAGTTCCCTCGGCTAAAATTTCAAAATAAATTTACGCATTTACAGTTTATAGCCAACAGAAGACTCGAAATGCAACCTCACACGCGATAGTGACATAATTATATTTAATATTTGGGAATTAAAACATCGTCGTTATTGCCAGATTTTCTAGGACCTCGTATAATTCCTAGTACGTACACAAATTTCTACTGAGCGTATGGCACATTTACAGACTCACATGAAAATCGCAGCAAAATGATTTTGTAAGAAAATTTAAGTCACACCGTGAGTTTCGGTTTGTGTAATTTCCAGGGAATTGCTACTCAAAAGACTGCTCTCTCTTCCTTCGGCTGCCTTTAAGCGACATAGTAAATGCTAAACGTGAATACTACATCGCACGAGCAATAAGGATTGACACTTGGCTGAAGTGCACAAAAGTATATTTTGTCTTTATTTCATAATTTTCGGAGGGGCGCCACCCATAAGAAAATCGCTCGAGCGCGTACTTATAGGACTAAATTATATAAAAACGCTCCTGATAATGACATAGGCGTCAGTCAGCACAACAGCGGTTCCACTTAACATAAGTGATATAATCTAAATTGAAGTTTCACGTGTCGGGCGAACTTTTTCCCCCTAAAATTGTGAGCCTTACGTTGTGGAGTGCGTGATCTGAGGAGTCACGAATTCGGCCCAACCTTTTCCTTTAGCCAGCGGCGTTCCTCCGTGCTATTCTGTATACCGTCCTGATTATGGGAGAATGTGCGGATATTTTCCTTGTCGCTTGCGATTTTCGATTCGGTTGGCAACAGGCACAGTACGACCACGAAAGTTTGTTAACCTCATTCCGCCTCTCTTTGCCTGTTACATAATGTTGAACACAGAAATAAGTGTACTTTCAAGAAGGTGTTTTATATAGAATATACATGCAATACTACTGCCGAGGAGAGGAAATGATCATCTAACGACAGATAGATTACGTGAAATTCTTTCTTAGCTAGCTTGCCTCTAGCATGCACGGAGTGAATATTGACACTGGCTGAATACAAATACTGCATTGTTTTGTGAAATTTTTCCATAAGAATGTTGAAAATGGGAATTATAAGCGTTATTCTAAAAAAGGTAACAACAAATTATCGACTCACGTAAGTTTCAGAGTGGGATCAGATTCAACACATTTGGCCGATTATTATCTCTTCTGGGAGTCGGAAGAAACATCCATCACTCTGCTTAACAGAATTTATTAGTTACAGTGAAATTTATGCGGGTTTCAACACTCGTTTCGGAAGTGGGTAGAAATTGCTAACGTTTATTGGACTTACAGAAAGAGATGATGCTGTTGTGTGTTTCGACTGATTTGCGTTCCGAGTCACGTACAGATGGTGGAGAGAGAGTGAGTCTTCAGAGATAACAGTAGTACAACAGCTGCCGAGTACAGTACATGATATTTAAGAGAGGGAATCTCGTGCAGATGAAATAAAGCTCCACAAATCTATACGAGTAAAATGAGCGTTTCGATTAGCGGTGCTGTCAGGGCCAGGCTCGGCAAATGAGCAGTATTTAGCGCGCGCTCGCAGTGTGCTGACAAACATCACGTATGCACTGAAAGCGGCTTTAGACCCAGCGGTGGCAGTAACTCGCATACAGACGTATTACAGCCGACGCGTGCGTCTCCTCTGGAACGCTCCGCAGACTGAGTGCACGTCAAAGGGCGCAACTCCCGGCTGCATTCCTATTTCATATGCATCGCGCTACACGCTGCTCCCAGTTCCGAGCTTGCGGGACAAGGACATGTAGTCTTGACACCGCTCAAGTGTCCATCTTATTTTATAGTCACTACACAACATGAGTCGTATTCCGTGTGCGTGTACCACGCTAAACGAAGACACAACGACGGACTCTTAAGGCTACAAGAACCAGGACGACACACACACAAACACCTAGCCAGTCACTTGGTTACCAACAAATAATTAATCACCACTATCACGGTAATTTTACGGAAGAAATAAAGTTTACGTACTGTAGTGATCAGGGTCGCTAACTGTTGATGAACAGATTCCAGATTCGATTTCTGCTGATATCCTATGATTTTTCTAGAACGCAAACGTGTAGTATGAAGTGCAGTACGACTTATGAGCCCAAATGAGAACCTACTTTAGAGAAAAATCGACATTTAAATCGCTAAAGTGCCATCAAATCTTATTTTTATTCCCTTCCCCATCCTTGAAACATTTCGAGCTTGTGATCCTTCTCTAGTGATCTCGATGTCGACGGGACGTTAAACACCAATCTTCCTTCCATTTTTCAGTTCTCCGCAGTATCCTTCCACTGTAACGACATAATTTCAATTCATTGCATTCACCATACAAGTTCAATGTTTTCAAGACATTACGCAATGTAGCTAACAGACGACAAAAACATTTATGATTGCGCAAATTGGATTTATAAGGTATGACCCATACTCTGAGGTCGGATAGAATGACATTTGAAGTTCATGTAACTGTTCAATATTCAATTGTGTTACTTCCTAATAACTTCTCCCCACCCCCTCCATTTTTAATTGCGTTTTGTAAAAGTTCGCCGTCTCCAGTTTCTAGTTAAACGTAAGCAAGCCTTATCATTGCGCCATATTCACTGTCTGGTGGTGTATTTCAGTGCAAAAACAGTATTCTTAATCACGTATAAACATCCGTGTGTAGTTTTAAAAGGAGTTCACCTCGCTTTCTTCTCTTTTTTTACTCAATCAACATCACTTAGAGATGATTTCATAAATTCGTCAGCTTGATGTGAGAAACAGTGATCAGAAGCATCTGAATGATAGTAAGCTGAACGACCGAAATATGAGTAAATTTAACAGCAGTAAATGGGTAACGTATTATTGCCTTATTTTGTTTTGAAATATGTTTAGCGCCTTTCTCAACCTTCCTTGGAGTCAGTGACCCATCACTCCCCACGACCAATGCAATCTGTGATATGAGAACGCGTTTATTCATTTAAGAAAAGCGAAGTAAACAAATTGCCTAGATAAGCGAATGAACAAATTTATCACACAGAAGTAATATTTCGCAACGTTGATGCTTTTCCTTTTTTTATGGATATTCCGAACTTCAAAGCCCAAGGCCATGCTTTTCATACTACAGAGTACCAGTTTCACATGGCTAAGTTTACAATATAGTGGAACCAAACTGGAAGGTATCGCAAGCAAAATTATCAATACATGAAAAAAGTGCCATATTACAGCCACTTAGTGCAAATTAAGTCAGGGCCTATACTCTACGCTTTCGTACTCAATCTAAACCACGTATTTCTTCATCCAGATCACATAGGCATGTCCGCTCAAAACTGTTCTTCTGTCTCTCAAGAAAGACGGAAAAGCTGGCTAATTAGGAAATTATTTTCGTCGTCAGACGCTATCTTCCTTTCCATGCTTTGTTAATTATTATGATTTTTCGCGCGAATGGATTAAGGTACTTCCGGTAGTTTCAAAGTTCAATAAATGGTAATTGCACTGTATTATCCCTTCATGATCTTTATCGATTTAATTAATGATAGAATCAGTTTAGGATGAAGACAGAACGCTTATTTTAGTGACATCCATCGTTTTCGCTGCCTGGGGCGGCGTTCTTGGTACCAGCTAGCATAACCCTGGATACAGTACCGTTACAGTTATGAATTTGAGTGCTGGTCCCACTCCTCCGGCATACAAGCGCATTCTGCTTCCTCCAAATGCTTTCTCCACTTCGACAGATTAAAATCATAATTGTTTCGAATTTAACCTTTTGTTTTGTGGCACGTCACTCTATATACAGTATATATGTTGAGCCGATTGCAGAAAACAGGCAAGGGAAGTGGGCTACGTCTGCATGCTAAGATACACTGTAAACATTTTTTAAAAGTGTTGAAAATGGCCGAAAACGTAGCTCGCCGGGCGGCTGGAGAAACTGACACCGCTACCGGAGCCGTAGCAGACAGCACATCCGCAACACGGCTGGCCAATGTTCTTGGTTGACAGCACATCGGTAAACAAATAATACGGCACAACGCGATCGTAATCTATAAGGCGAATTTTAGTTTCAATTGAGAATTTCTCTGACACAATTGTTCACAGTTACTATTCGCTCGAATTTGCAACTCATTAATACCAATAATAATTAGTATTTGCTTTGCGGTATCGTCAAGTGTTAACAGCGGGACAATGGAGATAGAACTGGATTAATTTTCTTTCTGTTTTCTTCGAATATACTTGCTAATAGCATCTGCCTTCGTGCAGGTTGCTGAGTTCCACAGTAATGTGTACTCCAATTAATGTGTTCAACCTTGCAAAGTTGAAATATGAAGGACGTGGTATGCAATCTAAATCACCTACTTCTCCTAAAGACCTACGTTTGTGTTATTTGTAATTTAATTTCTTGGACATTCATTAGAATGGTGTCAACATTTCGTTATAAATTGTAGAAACATTAGAAGAAACAGGAAATAACTCTGAGGATTCCATGAATTGTGGTTCCAACGATGACTGTTGTGCTAATTAAATTCCAGAACAAAAATTTAATACCTTCCTAGCCCAAAGAAAATTTGTGCAGTAATAGCTTTCAGTGACAAAGAAAAGGATGTGACATTTTTGTTTAAACAAAGGAGGGAGAAATGCTTAAAGTTAAGCAGTGTGCAAAACCCCCTTTCGTTCGTAAAATCTGATCGTGGAGTATATAAGAGGAGGAAAGATTTACAGAAAGGACAATATATGGGCCAAAATGAAACTCGCAAAAGTGTGAAAGAAAAACTGTTCGAAAAAATTAGAACTGCTAGTGAGTCAGTGCACAGTTACTGAGAGAGATCTACGAAACTGGATCTTCTGAATTGCAAGGGAGATGAGCATTCCTTATTTCCAGGTTCCTTCGATGTAATTAAACAGATTCAGGAAATTATACGGAAAACGAACTTGCAAAATTACGAACTTTACTTCGAGTAAACGTGTAGAGGAGATGTCATTAATACGCAATACTACAGAGAAACTCGTAGCTGACATGAAGACAAAACTTCTTGTTATTCCATACAATGCTGTGTAGCCAGTAAGGTTTTGTGCAAGAACTGAACGCAAACCACACTTCATGATTTCAGACGAAAAAAGACTTTGTTTACAATAATGCCACTGACAAGTAACGGTGGATTACTATTACGCAGCTTTACATCTGTCTTCGGGATCCTCAAGACAAATTAGGATCAAAAATTAAAAAAGAACTGTACACCTGAAAAAAGCTTGTAATCGATGGAGCAAAATATGGAAAAATGAGAAACAAAATTTTTCAATATTTCATCCAAAACGCCTTATTACTAGTTGCAGGAGATAATTCATTGCGTATGTTGGACTCTTGGGCAGGACATAACGACACCTCTGTCTTTAGGAGCACGACGAAAAGTCTGTTAATATAATTTGGAGTCCACTCGGAAATAATACTGTGATTCAGCCCCTGGATAAAGAAATTTTTCGACAGTGTAAAGCTGCTTGTCACATCAGGTTTATCAGCGGAGCAATATTGTTAAAGTTAAGTCATTTGTGGATTGTCAGTTTGCATCACAATGTTTTACGAATTTGATCAAGTATGCCTGGTACAATATGCGGAACAATGGCCAAAACTAGTAATTGCTATGAAGTGCCAGAATGCATTATTTTCCGCTTTATTAGGTATGCCTGGTGTAAGTAAAATGTTTGTTTTCGTCACCCAATAGACGCTTTGCATTTTTGTGACGATTACAGGGAAGAAACAAGGAACTGTTTCATTGTTAATAAACTATATAGTGTTCGAAATAATCGCGGTACCTATGATAGAGGAATCGAAGCTAAGGGAATTCGAACGTGGACAAATTGTTGGTGCTGGTATGATGGCTGCTTCCGTAATCATTGAAGCCGAATTGTTTGGTGTTTTAAGAAGCACCGCGTGAACATTTACACTGTATACAGGAAAGGCGGAAATACATCATCCGGTAAGTCACAACGCGCACGAAAGTGTGTGTTGAGTGATCGTGACAGACGGTTACTAAATGGGGACTGTGACGAAAAATGAGAGGATGACAGCTGAAGAAGTCACTGTAGAACTGAAACAGACTCTGTCAGCACCAAAACAACACGAAGGGAGCTCCATAAGCAGGGAATTTCAGGGCGAGCTGAAATTTCAAAACTAGTCATCGGTGATGAAAATGCCTGTAACAGGAAAACGTGGTGCCTAAGCGACAATACCTGGGCTATAGAGTAGTGTAAGAATGTCATTATGTCGGACGAGTCTTTTTCACACTGTTTCCAACTTCTGGCCGAACTGATGTCCCAAGAGGGAAAAATGGCCTGGTTGGTTAATGACCTGGATAGCCATATCGTGATATTCCAGAGGCAACCACGGTTACTCTGTAAGATCCTGTTAATGCGAAGGATTATGTGACAGTTTAGGCTGATGAGATCCATCCCGTGCTACAGTGTTTGTTCCCAGTGTCGACGCTGTGTTCCAAGACAAGAGGGCGTTGTTGACACAGCCGATATCGTGCAGAAGGTTTTGTGATCGATAGGATCAATTGGCGCATCTACCTTGCCACTACAGTCACCACATCTCAACATCTTTGAGAGTCTGCGGTGTACTTTGCTTCATTCTCTGGTTAATGTGCAACTTGATCGAAGGGACTGCGTCATCGCTATCCAAATTCCTTATGGTTACCTGACCTTGCCACTCTTTAGCAGGAACAATCATATAAGATTTCGTTGAAATCCATAAAGCACCAGTATTTATTCATTCCGAGACAACTGGAAGCTGTTTTGAATTCCAACGCTTTTCCTACATCGTCTTATGCGTGGTAATTTTTAAGTTCCCGTATCTTTGGCCAACCCCTGTAGATTTTATTGACTCACGTGTTATTGATCTCCACTGGTATTTGAGTCCTGCTCCCTTCATTACTCCCCACACCTCGTTCAACAAACTGCAGAGAACACTGAATTCTAGTACATACGTTATTTAAGACTGTAAAAATGCACATAAAATACGTATACCTTATTATTCGTGCACAAGCCGTCACATTATGTGGAGTGGCGAGTTTTTACTCCAGAAAAACGATCCCTCTATGAAATCAATTCTGACACGCTACTTCTTCGACAGCGGTTGGCAGGAAACAAGTTTTTGTCCGTTGAACTCAACAGACTGTCATTTGTCTTGGAGCACTGTTTCTTAATATGTCTCACAGTTAAAGAGGGAAGGAAAATTAGGGTTTAACATCTAGTATACGAGGATATCATTAGGGACTGAGCGCAAACTCGGATAGGCTGATAGAGTGAACCTATGGTAAAAGGAAATTAAGGATTTTCGTACCACTTTACCCCGATGTGTCCACCTCGCTCGGTACCAAAATGATACGGTGGCAACTACCAAAGAGAAATGACTGTCTACGGAATATTACTAGAAATACCAGGGTCACTTCGCAGGGCCCTTGCGAAGCTTCAGACCACTGCTTGTTTCTCTGGTTACCCCTCCAAGTTACTAATCCCTTGCAAAATTTACCATTGCAGTTGGTACCAATTCGAGGTTTCCACTAATCTGCTACTGTCAATACGGGTATAAAACACAATATTTTGTACTTATTTTGTACGTGGTATACCACGGGAGACATCTCATAATTGTAATTAACTATCGCATAAACTATAATTTATGACTTCCTTTGAACAAAATATGGAGTAGTAACATATACGATGGTTTAGTAACAATGTAGTATTTTTCCCCCATTAATGTTCCATTGTTATGCGCCATTCTATAGAAGAGACTGCGTTACAGATTACCCACGAAGGAGAAATACTTGGCCTCTCGAACCTTAACCCATCTGCGGATCAAACAGTCTAACTGCTCAGCTACGAAGCTGTGCGATCTTGCTTCTGCATTTATTAATAACCCAGTGATCGAACGTATTCGTTTAGAATCGTTTTTAAGTAAACTGAGTCAGCGTCAGCAGAAATGGACTCTAATCCAGTCATTGGAACTATAGAGACTGCTGGCGTTTTTCCTCTGTTGTAACTGAGTCGCTCTCACGTTTTCCGTGCAAGCGTTAGCTCGTGTGCCAACCGTCCAAATTGAGATGCCCTTTTCACTGAATGTAGACGACGTTTCATAAGTGACGCGACTTAAAACTGCGCGCTGTACTCGTATATGCAAACGCGACGTAACGAAGATGTATTAGGGATGCGCGCTTGTTACTGGCTGGCGGAACCGCGGGACAATCTGGCGCTGCTAAGCGTCAGTCGGCTGTCTCGTCGTCGCCCCTGTTTTCATAGCGGAGGCGGCGGGGGCGGCGGCGGTGACGGGGACGGAGGGTCGAACAAAGGGCGCACAAGTGGCGCGGCTGGCGCTGCGGCTCGCGGGTCGCCTCACGTTGTCAGCCGCCGCAGCCCAGCCGCGCCTCGCTCGCTGAAAGGAAAGCGCTGCTCTAATATACGCTCTCCGCGGTAATGCGTTTCCCACACGTGGAGTGGCGGACCGCAGTCCACGATCTCTCTTCGCGTTGTGTTCAGTTCTCTGGGGGCGTCAAAAGCCGAATTGTTTGCAGTTGGTGATTCCTTTTGTATATCTACATACACGGAGGTGACAAAAGTCATGGGACAGCGATATGCACAAATACAGGCAGCGGTAGTAGTGCGCACACAAGAGAGCAGTGCATTGGCGGAGCTCTCATTTGTACTCAGGTGATTCATGTGAAAAACATTCCTCTACATCTACATCCATACTCTGCAAGCCACCTGACGATGTGTGGCGGAGGGTACCTTGAGTACCTCTATCGGTTCTCCCTTCTGTTCCAGTCTCGTATTGTTCGTGGAAAGAAGGATTGTCGGTATGCCTCTGTGTGGGCTCTAATCTCTCAGATTTTATCCTCACGGTCTCATCGCGAGATATACGTAGGAGGGAGCAATATACTGCTTGACTCCTCGGTGAAGGTATGTTCTCGAAACTACAACATAAGCCCGTACCGAGCTACTGAGCGTCTCTCCCGCAGAGTCTTCCACTGGAGTTTATCTATCATCTCCGTAACGCTTTCGCGATTACTAAATGATCCTGTAACGAAGCGCGCTGCTCTCCGTTGGATCTTCTCTATCTCTTCTATCAACTCTATCTGGTACGGATCCCACACTGCTGAGCAGTATTCAAGCATTGGGTGAACAAGCGTACTGTAACCTACTTCCTTTGTTTTCGGATTGCATTTCCTTAGGATTCTTCCAATGAATCTCAGTCTGGCATCTGCTTTACCGACAATCAACTTTATATGATCATTCCATTTTAAATCAATCCTAATGCGTACTCCCAGATAATTTATGCAATTAACTGCTTCCAGTTGCTGACCTGCTGTATTGTAGCTAAATGATAAGGGATCTTTCTTCCTATGTATTCGCAGCACATTACACTTGTCTACATTGAGATTCAATTGCCATTCGCTGCACCATGTGTCAATTCGCTGCAGATCCTCCTGCATTTCAGTACAATTTTCCATTGTTACAACCTCTCGATATACCACAGCATCATCCGTAAAAAGCCTCAGTGAACTTCCGATGTCATCCACAAGGCTATTTATGTATGTTGTGAATAGCAACGGTCCTACGACACTCCCCTGCGGCACACCTGAAATCACTCTTACTTTGGAAGACTTCTCTCCATTGAGAATGACATGCTGCGTTCTGTTATCTAGAAACTCTTCAATCCAATCACACAATTGGTCTGATAGTTGATACGCTCTTACTTACGTGATTATGGCCGCACGACGGGAATTAACGGACTTTGAATGCGGAATTATAGTTGGAGCTAGACGATGGGACATGCCATTTTCGAAATCATTAGGGAATTTAATTCTCCGAGATCCACGGTGTCAACAGGCTCCGCGAATACCAGTTCCAGGAATTACCTCTTACCACAGCCAACGCAGTGGCCGAAGTCCTTCACTTAGCCACCGACAGCAGCGGCGTTTGCGTAGAGTTGTCATTACTGTCAGACAAGCAACGCTCCCTGAAATAACCGCAGAAATCAGTGTAGGAGGTACGACGAACGTATCAGTTAAGATAGTGTGGGGAATTTATAGTTAACGGGCTATGGCAGCAGATGACCGATGAGAGTGCCTTTGCTAACAGCACGACGTCGTCTGCAGCTCTTCTCTTGGGCTTGTGACTGTGTCGGTTGTACCCAGGACTCCTGGAAAACCGTGGCTTGCTCAGAGCCCCGATTTCAGTTGGTAAGAGCTGATAGTAGAGTTCGAATGTGGAGCAGATCCCACGAAGCTTTAGACCCCAGTTGTCAACAAGGCTCTGTGCAAGCTGGTCGTAGCCCCATTATGATGTGTTCTACGTTTAGATGAAATGGACTGGGTGCTCTGGCCCAGCTGAACCAACTGAGACCATTTCAGCCATTCGTGGACCTCGCGTTCCCAAACAACGATGGAATTTTTATGGTTGACAATGTACCATGTCACCGGGCCACAATAGTTCGCGATAGGTTTGGAGAACACTTTGGACAGGTCTACCGAATGATTTGACCACCCAGATCGACCGGCATGAATCCCATAGAACATTTATAGGACATAATCGAGAGGTCTGTTCGCGCACAAAATCCTGCACCGGAACATTTTCACAACTATAGAAGCAACATGCCTCAATATTTCTGCAGGGGACTTCCAACGACTTGTTCACTCCATGCCACGTCTTCGAGTTGCTGCACTACGCCGGAAAAGGAGGTCCGACTTGATATTAGGAGGCACCCATGACTTTTGTCACCTCAGAGTTCATACTCCGCAAGCCACTGGGCGTGGCGTGACAGACAATGCCTCATACCATTTTTATATATTTTAAGTCCGGGTCAATTCGCGTACTGACTGAGAGGAAAATGACATTCTAAGTGTCGCTGTTGGCGCCCTAATTCCTCTTATCTCATGCTTGAGATATACGCTGATGGTCACATAATGGAAATACAGTCTTCCAACAGCCGTTCTCTAAATTTATTCAACACAATTTCGCGAGAACTTCGCCGTCATTTTTCCAAGAATTCCCATTTATGTTCCTCGAGCGCTTCTATTCCATTTTACGATTCTAGCAACGCGTCTCTGAATTCATTCGGTGTGTGTTGTCAACCCTACTTGATAAGGACTCCTAACGCCCAACGTTACTCGAGAAACGGTCTTCTAATTGATTTCCTTTACAGATGCACTGCACTTTTCTAAGATCCATCAGAAAATTTATGTCGTCCATTCACATTCCCAGGGCTTCTTAGTATAAAGGACGATCAGAAAGTTTCGCTTCGAAGGCCGTGCAGTCCATAACCAGTATGCCAACCAGGCAAAATTGCCGTGAGTATTGAACCAATCGTACCACTAACGCACAAGGTTGAAGATACCCGTTTGGTAAAACACCGTCTCCTGCTGCGTGAAGAAGTCCGTAAGTGCCTTCTGCACCTCTTCGTGCGACAGCAGTTTCGATCCTTCAAGGACATTTTAAAGGGACCGAAGGCGTGATAATCGCATGGGGGAGAGACCAGGAATATAGGGCGGATCCTCGAATGTCTCCTACTTGAGTTGGCGTAACTTCTGCGTAACGAAATTTGCGGTATGGGAATGTGAGTCTTGTGTCGTATCGCGACCAGCACAGAACTTGGCGCACCGTTCCACAACGATGGTTTTCGATAAGTATGCTGCTCGATACACATTCTTTATTCTCCGATGGACGTCTACCGGTGTTTGTCCTTCAGCAGCCGAGGAAAGAATAACGGCACGTTTGTCCTGTTTGGGCGCCTTTGGTATTAATGTCGCTAAATTTCACGTTTCCGCATTTACTGCGCGCACGTCGGAAAGCCACAGAACGGCATACACAGACGATAAATATGTGGATGTGCTTCTGGTCCTTGGTGCATCTGATAACCGGGCTGGTGTTGGCACTCGCGAATATGCTGCGAGATATCCTCGCTGACGCCATCCAGATAAAAATGTGTTTCGTCGTCTGGAGCTACGCCTTCGGGTGTCAGGTTCTCTCTTTACGATCCGGCTGGCTGTACAATGTTTGGACGTGCAGGGAGGTCGCTTTGAGCATCAGTTGTTCTGAGGACAACATATTCTGTTGTGAAGGTCATGAGGTCATTAATATGGACATTATTATTGTCACTGGTTGCTAATGTACGACATCTGAGCGTTCGTATTACATGTAGTTAAAATGACAAGTAGGTGATGTGTTACTGTATTGTGCCATCATCTTTAACACTTCGAAACTGATATTGATTTTGTAGTTATTCTGACAGGTTATTTGTTGCAATTGTCTACTTCTTATTTGTCAAACCACGTATTTGTTATGTTCAGCGGTAAAAAATGTCCTAAATTTATGATACATGTGACCTAAGAAACGGTGTATAGCAGGAAATTTCAGAATGAAATTAGCAAATAAAAAAAAATGCACCCCAACGCAGGATCGAACCCTAGACCTCCTGCATGCTCACACAAAATTCTGTTTGCTGCACCAACTGTACAGTACAGCTACTATATGCCAACAGAGGTAGTTACGATATAGTTTATCGTTGGCCTGTGAGGAGTCGCGCTGAGAAGTCCGAGTGCACGAATTTCGCTTCAGCCTGTATATACTCTGATCAGCCAGAACATTACGACCACCGACCTGCTATCAATAGAAACCGTTCCAGGCGACAGTAGCGTCACCTGCTGAGGAATGACTGCGCCGGACGCACACACGGTGCATGTTGTATTACTGACAAGGGAACCTCCCCATCGCACCCCCCTCAGATTCAGTTATAAGTTGGCACAGTGGACAGGCCTTGAAAAACTGAACACACATCAATCGAGAAAACAGGAAGAAGTTGTGTGGAACTATGAAAAAAATTAGCAAAATATACAAACTGAGCAGTCCATGAGCAAGACAGACAACATTAAGGTTGATACTAGCTCAGAAGCGGCGTGGTGCCGTGGTTAGTGTGAGTAGTTGCAGAACCGGAGGTCCTTGGTTCAAGTCTTCCCTCGGGTGAAAAGTTTAATTTTTTATTTTCAGACAATTATTATCTGTCCGTCCGCCCGTCCGATGCGAGTTAACTGCGCCGTAGTATGGGGACGCTACACCTAAACAAACATCGAAACACACGACGTCAGTCGACTACAGCGCTTTTCTGGGAGTGATTATCCCATCGACAAGAAAACCTAAATCGGGCAAGGTAGAAAAATCTTTTTACCCATTCGCCAAGTGTACAAGTTAGGTGAGTCGACAACACATTCCTGTCATGCGACGCACATGCCGTCACCAGTGTCGTATAGAATATATCAGACGTGTTTTCCAGTGGAGCAATCGATTGACCTATGACCTTGCGATCAAATGTTTTCGGTTCCCAATGGCACGTCCTTTCGTCTACTAATCGTACGGTTTTGCGGTGCGGTCGCAAAACACAGACACTCAACTTATTACAGTGGACAGAGACGTCGATGAACGAACGGACAGATCATAACTTTGCGAAAATAAAGAAAGTAAACTTTTCACTTGAGGGAAGACTTGAAGCAAGGACCTCTCGTTCTGCAGCTGCTCACGCTAACCACAGGATCACAGCGCACGTGAGCTAGTTTATCCTTGATGTTGCCTATCTTGGGCATGGATTACTCAGATCGTATATTTTTCTTATCTTTTTCATTGTTCTACACAACTTCTTCCTGTTTTCACGATTGATCTGTGTTCAGTTTTTCAAGGCCTATCCACTGTGCCAGCTTATAACTAATCTGACGGGGGTGCGATGGGTAGGCTCCATTGTGAGCGTGCTGTCCGTGTGTAGAGTGGGGAAGGCGCGTGATTTGCCTGAGTTTGACCGAGGGCAGATTGTGATGGCCCGGAGGCTCGGCACGAGCATTTCGGAAGCTGCACTACTTGTAGGGTGCTCGAGGAGTACTTTGGTTAGTGTCTTCAACACGTGGCGAAACCAAGGTGAAACCATGTTCAGATTACAGATCTCATTACAGATGTCGGACGTCTTAGGCTGGGCAGACTGGTAAAAGAAGGCAGGTTGAACAGTGGCGGAACTAACATCAGACTGTAATGCTGGGCAGAGTACAAGTGTGTCTGAACTCACAGTGCCCCGAACACTCCTAACGATGGGTCTACGCAGCCGACGAACCATCCATGTGCCAATGTTAACACCACGACATCAGCAACTACGACTGAAATGGGCACGTGACCATCGGCTTTGGACGTCGGCGCAGAGGCAGAGCGTTGCATGGTCTGATGAATCCCGATACCTCCTTCATCATGTCGATGGGAGGGCGCGAATAAGACCCTTTCCAAGGGAACAGCTCCTTGACACCTGTATTGCGGGACGGAGAGAAGTTGGCGGCGGCTCCGTTATGCTCTGGGGAACATTCACATGGGCATCCGTGAGTCCAGTGGAGCTCGTGCAAGGCACCACGACGGCCGGGGATTATCATACATTGGTTGCAGACCACGTACATCCCTTCATGACCATCATATTTCCCAACGCTAGTGACCTTTTTCAACAAGATAACGCGCGGTGTCACAAGGCCAGGCGTGTGATGGAGTGGTTCGAGGAACTTAGTGGTGACCAATTGATGTGCTGGCCCCCCACCTCGCCGTATCTGAACCCGATCGAACACATCTGGGATGTGACTGAACGTGATCCCGGAGCTCATCGCCTCCTCCTCTGAATTTACGGGAATTGGCTGAGTTGTGTGTGCAGATGTGGTGCCAACTCCCTCTAGCGACCTACAAAGGCCTCATTGCTTCCACGCCGCGACGCGTTGCTGCTGTTATCCGTGTCAAAACTGGAGATGCCGGCTATTAGGTAGGTGGTCATCATGTTGTGGCTGAGCAGTGTATACGACTTAGTGGATAACATCAGCAGTCCCATTAGGGCTTTCGCAGATGATGCTGTTATAGATAGAGAAATCAAAACGCTAGAAATTGTAACGAAGTGCAGGACGGCATGCAGTGGAAAAACACTTGGTACAAAGATTGTTAGTTGACTCTCAACATAAACAAATGTACAGTATTGTGCAGAACTAGGGCGAAAAGACCCATTATTGTATAATTATTCGATTGCAGAGCATTTACTGGACGGAGTGGCATCCGTTAAATATTTGGCAGTATGCGTACGGAGCGATTTAAAATGGAATGACCACATAACTCTAATAGCAAAAGAGAAAGATGTCACGCTGATATTCGTCGGAATGATCTTCAAAAGTGTTGTCCACCCGCGAAGGAGGTATTTTACAAAACCCTCGTTCAACAAAAACTTGAATATTACTCGTCAGTTGGAGATCCGTACCATATGGGATTAAAAGGAAATAGAGAAAATCCCAAGAAGAACAGCGCGTTTCTTTACAGGATCATTTAATACGAGTATACGCGAAAGCGTCACGGAGGTGCTCGTCTAACTCCAGTGACAGGTGCTACAAGAGTGGAGGTGTTCATCGCGGTGTAGGTAACGGTTAAGATTCCGAGAGCGTACGTTACTAGAAGAGCCAACCAAAATGTTGCTTTCTCTCCCTGTATCTCGCGAAATTACTATGAAGGTAAAATTAAAGAGATTCTAGCATCGACGGAGGCTTACCAACAATCGATCTACCCACGGGCGATTCGAAACTAAAACAGGAAAGGGGGAAGTGACAGTAGTTCACAAAGTACGCTACGCTACGCACTCTAACCAGGCTTGCAAAGCATAGATGTAGGTATAAACAGGGGTAAGTTGAGGAAAGAACGAAACCTCGAGAGCGTTCTTGCAAGCATTAGCACGGGTTGCTTCAGCTTCAGGTAGGCTACAGTGTAAGGAATCCACAGACGAGCAGGTAGGAAGAAAGCAAAGTAAACTGTTTATTATTTCAAAAGTAAACTTCTTAACTGTGAACACATTGATCCCACTGTGAGTCAAGATGGCCAGTGCCTTCATGGAAAAATATTTGGCGTTGAAAACGGAACCATGATTTTGGGACGCGTGAACCTCTTTGTGCGAAGCATATCAGCGGCAATGAATGCCTTTCTTCAGAGCTTCAAAAACATGGGAATCTTATGGCGTGAGATCGAATTTGTATGGAGGATGTGTAAGAGCTTCCCAGCAAAATGTTTGTGGCGTAGTCGAAACAATCTTGAGAACATGTGGGCGGGAATTATCGTGCACCAGAATGATGCCGTCCGTCAACACTCCTGTACGTCTGGAGTTGATGGCAAACTTCTATTTTTGCGGTGTGTACACGTACCGCTTTGCGTTAACTGTGGAGGCGTCTCCCCATACGATTTTTAACATTTTCGGAACCTTGAAGAAAGATATTTGTGACCGCATTCTTGTAACGAAGGTAGTGGAGTCGCCGGCAGCTGTCCGAGGGGAAGCTTTTGCTCCACGACAGTGCCCCAAATAATTGTGCAGCGGACACCGTGATACATGGGGTATCAAATTTTGCCTCTCCACGCCATCCTCCAATCCCCTCCCCGTATCCTTCTGACATGGTACTCAGAATTCTTGACTTCTTCCTCATTTTTAGGATGAAAAAGCCCTTGAGTGGTTTCAACGTGAACTTTTTCTGAGCAGTTAAATGCACACTTCAACGACCAATGTCAGTGCCATGTCCTCCATCAGTGGAGAAATGTATTGATTTGAAGAGTGAATATCGAAAAGAAGACTAACATCTTCTCGACGATTCATGACTTTTTCTAGGTGATATTAAAAACTTTATGACTATACCTCGCATAGCAACGAATTATTACTTGAGAAACATTCATCGAATTAGAACAATTTGTAGTAATTGATACACTAAAGGAAGATACCACATGCATTCATTTTCGAAAGTTAATAGGAGACATTGCAGCCCAGATACTGTGTACGTAGAGTGTAGATAAATAAATGTAAATGTCACGTGACTAGGGCCTCCCGTCCGGTAGACCGTTCGCCGGGTGCAAGTCTTTCGATTTGACGTCACTTCGGCGACTTCCGCGTCAATGGGGATGAAATAATGATGATTAGGACAACACAACACCGAGTCCCTGAGCGGAGAAAATCTCCGACCCAGCCGGAAATCGAACACGGGCCCTTAGGATTGAGCCGGTCCGGGTGGCCGAGCAGTTCTTGGCGCTACAGTCTGGAACCGCGCGACCGCTACGGTCGCAGGTTCGAATCCTACCTCGGGCATGGGTGTGTATGATGTCCTTAGGTTAGTTAGGTTTAAGTAGTTCTAAGTTCTAGGGGACTGATGACCTCAGCAGTTAAGTCCCATAGTGCTCAGAGCCATTGTGTAGATTCTAAATTACAAGAATCAGGTACATCAGTTCGATACCAGTACATGTACCGTCACTATGAGATGATAATAAAAGAGAATTCAATGTGTTCTGAAGTCAAGGAAGTTTGCCGTTTATACGTCAATAAATTTACCGAGCACTAAAATAATAATATAAAAATAAATTTATAAACTGCAAATACTAATATCTTACCATATGTGAAAACATTTTACTTTGCACTGCTGATTACACTGTCCTGTAACATTAATGTAACCGTCTGTCAAAAGCGATACGTGGAGGACGAGAGTCACTGAGGGTCTGGAAGGTATCAACAGCGATGTGGAGCCAAGCACACTCAGTGCCGTGACCAGTTACGCTAACTTTCTCGGTTGAGGCTCCACGGCGCGTACAGCCCGATCGAGATGGTCCCCCACAGGTGCTCCATTGGGTTTAAATCCGGAGGGAGGGGGGGGGGGGGGGTGCTGGTCAAGGGAGCACCGTTAACTCATTCTGGGGCTCTTCGAATCACGATCACACACTTAGAGCTGTGTGGCACGTTGCATTGTACTGTTGATAGGTGCTATAGTGCCAGGGTGAAGCCAACTGCATTTGTGGGTGCACATGGTCCCCAAGAATAGATGCATACTTGTGCTGATCTGTTGTACCTTCCAGAATGACGAAATCACCTAGAGAATGTCACTAAAACATTCCCCAGACCATAATCACCCCCGACCTGGACCCTTCCGACACTGTTGCATTGTGTTTGCTTTCAGACGTTTCATGCCGTACACACCAACGGCCATTTGTCCAATGGAAGATAAAACGTGTTTCCTCTGAAAAGGCCACCTGTCACCAGTCAGCTGACGTCCAGTTGCGCACCCACGTGCAAAATTCCAGCCTTCTACGCTGATGAACAGTAGTCAGCATGAACGAGCGAGCCAGACGCTTGCTGCGGAGGCCCATACAAAGCAACGTTCGCTGAACGGCGTTGAGAAGACACTGTTAGTAGCCCCTCGGTTTATTCGGGCAGTCAGCTGCTCAATAGTTGCACGTCTATTCGCCCGTACAAATCTCCGCTGCAGCCGTTCAGCCCTGTTGTCTATGGCCATGGTACACCACAGTAGCCACGGCGCCAGTTTTGATAGCGCCAGTTTGCCATGCACGGTATACTTTAACCACGGCGGCACGCGAACGGTTTACAAACATAGTCGTTTCGGATATGCTTCCACCCTTGGCCCGAAAGCCAATGATTATGCCCTTTCGGACGTCAGGTAAGTCACACCGTTTCCGCATTACAGTAACGTTAGCACCGTTTATCCCGTCCCTCCACACGTTTTATAAATCCTCCACTGCTGGTGCTGCCACCTGCTGTCTGTAATTGATTACTGTACGTTGACGTCGAACATAGGTGTTGGTCACAATGTTATTGGACAATGTAATATTGTGACGCATACTTTTGTATCGTGTAGCGTTAATTCAGTTTGTTAAGATATTTTGTTGTAAGCAGTGATTCTGAAATACAATATTAGTTGATATTTCCATATTCCTTCTACTGTTGTAGCTGACAAATGATGCCACTTTTAGCTACGCTTGAAGGACGTGATTAACAATACAAATACGTGACTGGTTGGACATTAAAAATGTTGAGCTGAGTAATCTCCATACTCCAAACCTGGATGCCGATCTCAGCGTCCTCTTACATTAAATCTTTTTTTTTTTTTAAATCCAAAGCGGATTATCTCCGTTTTTATTTTTGTTTTAATCTCCGTTTCTTCCAATTCTTGTTTTATTCAGTACTCCTAATCCCATTTAACCTTTACGACAAGCAGGATTTTTCGAAAGGTGACTGGATACCTGTTTTCCTAAATTAATTCAATATTTTTATGCAGAATCCCATCAACATCCAAAAATCACAGCTAGTTCCTTCCATGATTTTCATTTTTGTATTTGGATAATCCAAATGACTTCAGGCATTGATACTGAAATATATATCGTGTGAAATCCAACTAGGTCTTTTCTCACAAGACATATTGAAAGCCTCGGATCAAAGCAGACAGGTAGATACCGTATTTCTTATTTCCGAAAAGCACTTGACGCAGTACCACACCTGCGCTTATTGTCGAAACTAAGATGATATGGGGTGTCAATTGAAATTTGTGGGCAGATTGAGAACTTTTTGATACGGAGGACGCAGCGTGTTATCCTGGATGAAGAATATTCGTCAGATGTAGAAGCAACTTTGGTGTGTCCCAGTGAAATCATTCTACAAAGGATATTGATTACAGATCACACGTCCGACCGTTCTAGAACATTGCTCAAATGTGTGGGACCCGTACCAAACAGGACTATCAGGGGCCATTGAACGTATAGACGGAAGGGCAGCACGAATGATCACAGGTTTGTTTCATCCGTGGGAGAGTGTCACAAAGATACTGAAGAAACTGGGCTACCAGTCTCCTGAAGATAGACGTAAACTATCCAGAGAAAGTCTGCTAACGAAGTTTGAAGAACCGGCTTTAAATGATGACTAGGAATATACTACAACTCCCTACGTATCGCTCACGTAGGGATAGTGATGATAAGATTAGAATAATTACAGCACGCACGGAGACAGTCACACAATCATTCTTCCGACGCTCCACACATGAATGGAACGGGAAGAAACCCTACTAACTGTTACAATGGGACGTACTCTTTGCCATTGACTTCACTGTGGTTTACAGAGTATAAATGTAGATCTCTAGACAGTTTCACACAGTTTTCACTCGCCTCGATAAATGTAAAATGCGTGGGTATTAGTTTCAGACCCGACGTTGAAACAAATATCTAAATTTAATAGCGCTCATTTTTAATAATTCATGCGCATAAAACCTATAAACTGATTGACAGTAGCATGTATTAAACGTGTGGTACTGCGTCATGATTACATTCATTACTTCTACCAGGAAGAAAACTGATTACACTTTTGATAGCATTTTCTGAACGATTCATATTAACTTTCAGCCGTGTTTTGCCTAACAAGCTTTTATTATTTGACACATACTTCTTACTCACATATTTGATTATTAATTACTTCTATCGTTTAAAATTCCATTACATTCATTAATAAAACACTGATACTGCTATCACCATTACAACAAAATATTTTTTTTCCTTTTTCTTCAATAATTGGAAAACCATCTGATGTACGCTGACGTGCTGGATGACCGGAAAAAGTTGGAGCTTGCACTAAGAGTTGCAATAAGTTATCACTAAATTACAAGACATTTAAGATACGTTTGCATTATTTTAAAACGTTTGATGTGAAAACTTTTTGATTAAATTATGAATGTACCTTACTTTGTTGTCACATGTACTCTGGTTTCGCTGGCCTCTTATTTATTTGCATGTAATATTTTTGTTGTTTCAGAGACTTGTGTCATGAAGCTTGGACCAAACTGAGATTGTCTCCAATGTTTGGTTGCATATGTCCAAATAATCATATGAAAAGGCGCTGTGATCGTATATTTACGATGGTTAATCACAATCCTTGTGTCGGTAAGTAAGCAGCTCAACATGAAGCATGAATTAAAAATGTAAAGCGAGATAGGTTAAATTGGCAGTGAAAAACGGTACTGAAGCACTCCTTTTATATTATAATTGCATGGCAGTAATGATGATTTTCGAGATAATAAAAATACAGTAAACATGGATTCCTTTAAATAGCGTATTTGAAAAGTCTCACAGTTGTTCATACAAGTTCTCACAAGCAATGTTCCCGCGACGAAACTGTGACAGCACTGCTAATCACAAGCACATTGTCACCAGTTCGATCACGCCGACATGGCTGTGACCTCTCGGAAACAGTGTTTGTGTTGAACTAAATCACAAGCGATCCATATTTTCTAAATTGAAATATCATTCTGATTCAGATAAGTTATACTTTAATATTTGTCAGAGTGTTTCTGTTTGTGAATTAAGTTTACATTGATATGTTCCATGTGTCCTGCTTTATGTTAGAAATCACAAAAATTCACCCTCTCGTATTTAGCATTGCATTTGTGATCCTTCCCACCCGTCCATCCACCAGACGTAATGGGAAGTTGTTACAGACCTTTGGCCTAAAAGCAGTAAATGGAAACTACTGTCTATTGATTTCGTATTTTTTATTTTATTTCGCTGAATTTAATTTAGTTCTTTACATGTTTTCAGATTCTGTCGAAAATAAACACTTAATAATGTAGCTCTTCTTGTGCTGCTAATTACGAAATATTGCATAAGATACAGATTTCTTCGCACATTTCTGAGTAACAATTGTAACTGAGCTCGACACACCTTTTCCTCACCTGTATATCAAACATTTTATTTTCCTACGGCCAACGTTTCCAGTCATCACCTAGTTTTCAGCGAGGTTTTAATACGACAACTTAGGACGTACAAAATCACAGAAACTCCACCCATAAGCTTATTAGTACTGGTCCGAATATGCTTCGTTTCCGACTAATAATTATCAGACAACACCTCGCAAAAAATGTTGTAGACGTCCATATACCGGCAAATATGGGCAAGACAAAGGACGATCAAAAAACCCTTATCGTATCACTAATTACGCAACTCTAGATGTTTTGATACACTAAGGTATGGGTGTGTGTGTGGTGATCTGCACTGCCTCCGTTTTCAACGTTCTTAATTTTGCATACTATTCCGCGGAAGAAAAATATGTTTAAAACAGTCAACGCCTAGAAAATAACGAAGGATGTGAGATGTAAATATCACAAATGGAACTCAGTTCTTACTTTAGAGAGGTGATCATGTTGTTTTAGCTCACTATTAAATCTGATTAAAATAAGTTATTCCGTTTTATAATGTAGGTTCTTGCTGTATGCCGCTATCATCCCAAAAACTTTTGCAACAGTCAGAAACAGCTGATATCTTATGTGCAGCAGAAAAAGCAGAGAAAGGAAAACTGAACGCCGTGTGATGATGGATCTGTTGGTTTGAAACCACTAACGGTGCTATTTGTTTTTAATAAACAGCGTTATTAACGGTGGTTGTCTGTTGTTTTTAATTACTTTTTGTAAGATGTAAGAGTCAAATTATATCCATATACAGAGACAGTCTTGTCATGATAATTTTCCACAAAATGCAATAATGGATTTTATAAAACTCGGAAACTACGCATTTCCGGACCCTAACTATGTGAGCTTTTATTTTTATTTTTACACGAAGAACCTGATTCGTAAGTATTACACATAACTTTCGTTACACCCTGCATATGACAGTATCTTAAGTGACACAGTCAGATAATACCGCATTTCTCACTTGACAATCACAACAAGAAAGGAAAATCAGAATCAAAGATGATATCTTCTGATAAGCAGACGGTCTTAGACTTATTTCTGGTGGATGGACATCCCAATAATTTATTTCGTGAACCACTAGCGTGCACGGAAAACGTATGTGGCATGAAAAGTGAACAGTTCAGGCACAGTATTTGGAATGTAAACCTCAAGCAGAGACCTTCACGACACACACCCTCACGAAAAGTCTGGCCGCGATGCGAATGTTCCGTTCTCTTCCGAGATCTGAACGTGACGTAGAGCAAGGCAGTCGGAAACGGTAAGAACAATGGTGTCGACGCAAGTCACCGTCCTCTGCGGAAAGAGGACGAGAATTTTGTTAACATGATCGTGAGTCAACACAAATGGCTTTCTAAATTTTCAGAGTATGCATAATGCCAAAAGTCACGAAAGAGAACAGCGGGAGGAAAAAAATAATAGGAGATCGACGGAGATTAGAGCGAACTAATTTGATGACAAACCTAGTGTTTCGCATGAAATTAAATTGCTTTTAGATGATTAGCACGCATTTATGTGGCGGAGTTGGCAGCATAAAATAATACTAGAAAATTTATTCTAAACTTTAAGGTATAGCACCTATGCTCAGTCTCATCGCGAAGTAGCTGCTGTGGATATTTCTGCACTTGTAGGTCTAGTTTCTCTAAATTTATTAAAATCAGTATGGACTACCCGCGATGTGAATATTTGTGTGTCATTATTTAAATTTCATTATTTTGCAGTTAACGTCGCGGTTCCACTCTTCAGTGCCTTTACCAAATTGTACAACATGCAAACTGACCCAGAATTATTCCATTCCTCTACAGTTCTGGAATGGTAGCTCAAACTACTTCGTCATACACTATGAAAAATCAGTTTCTGCCTTGGAAGTAACAGAAGGAACTGTATTCCTTCCATTAATGAACAAGTAACTTCTGTTATGACTCTGCATCTCTACGCGTTTGGTTATTTCTTCTGCTCCATTATTAATCATGTATGAGAAACGTTTATTTTCATCATCAGATTCCGCATACAGGAGTTATACTTCCGTTTCGATGCCCAGCGCAGTTGTATCCTTAAATTGTTTTGTTCTGCCGTACAGACAGGTGATAATTTTAACTCATAGTTTACCTAATTAGCTTACAGTGATTTCATACTACCTTTCAACGGCTGTGAGATCTTTACTGTGACTTCACTATTCCTACAATCGCATCTTTCGTTTTGCATTCACTCATTATCACCTAAATATTAACACAGTAGAGGAAAATTGTACCCTTTCATGGTGAAACACCCGCAAAAATTTCCTCTTAAAAGAGTCTGTGTCCCTTATTCTGCAAACGAACAGTAAGACAGTAAATTCAGAAGCGAGGAAGTGTATGAGTACTTAATCCAGGAGAAATCTATTCAAAAGCAGCATTATTGTTACCATTTCAATCCGCAGTTTATAGGCAGTCGTGTTTATGAGCAACTGTGGTGCAACACTGCGTGATAATAGTATGTGCGTTGCATATAATCACTGACGACAGTCTTCTAGTGTGGCATCATACTAACAACTGTTCAGTTTGTTTTTCTGTAACGTTGGACTATAGAAGTCACTGCTCAACAGTGTCACTACCTCTTAACATAGTAGTAGATTGTGCGATCCAGACAGTTTGTATGCCCTCTCCGTGTAGAATCGTTTTCCCATCTTATATGACAAAGCAATTTTGCATGCTCTGAAAATTCGAGAAAGTGTAACGTTGGTGAGATCAGAAATTTTTGGAGAGTATATTTTGTGTTGAGTGGACGTGATCCTGAAACATCTTACATTTACCTCACCGTTTTCTCTGTGTAAAATACACGGGGCTCTCCGACGCTGTTGTTCTTATCGAACAAATTTACAGTAATTGTTGATAAAGAATATATTTTAGGTTTCCGGATTATTTGCTCAGTTGTACAGCAGACTGCGATATCTGTCAGTGACATTCAAAGTAACAAATGTGCTTCTAACTCATGTTTATCGCAAAAGTTACAGCATATGTTCTATGTGTGTAAATATGTCTTGTGAAAGTATGTGCACCTTTTCTCTTGAAGCACTTTCTTGTCTATCTGTCACTCTCACAGAGTATTATAATTTTGTGTGTGCACGAGCTTACAGTTTCAACTAGCACCACTGCGACTGTCTGCCGACATCCTCCACACGCCGCCGACAGGCAAATACTGTCCTTGTTTCGGAATGTTTGCTGTCAGTAATGCATCAGTAAACGTTACACCTTTGAGTTTTCAACGAGTCCTGTTTTGCGCTCGCGTTTCTCCTGCAGCTCCCGTCTCCGCCGCTCTCTTCGTGCTAAGTTAGTCCTGAAGCAGTCATCAAACACAATTCTAAACCACTGGAAATTGGTGCATTAACAATTTCTCCTGCAGTGTAGGAATGTTGCAGAGTATTCTGTCAGTGTATGTTTGCGATTCAAGGGAGGTGCAAAAAAATTCTTAAACGGCCACTTAAATTCCATAATTGCTGTCTTTACAAAGAGTTATAAGGTATTGCGCCGAGATGTCAGTTGAAACACCCTTCTCGCGAACTCCTGTAATAAAGACGCTTAGACTCACAATTCAAGATTTTCATGACTTAATAATGATGTGTTTAATGATAATTATAGCATGCGTGGTACTGAAATAAACGATTGTCGGATTGTTCTAGATTAACGTCAGCATCTATGCAAAATATCGAGGTAATGTATCCGTTCAAAGGTTTTGTGCGCTGATATCGAATAACTCGTAAACAGCACCAACAACAAAACGTTTGCATAGAAAGGCTTTAAAATTATGCACTGGATCTGCACTTGACAATGTGGTTTTACACCTTAACACGCTTCTTCAGACACTTCGTAAACCATAGATAAATTGGCACGACTGTTTTTTATACCTAATATTATCATTCAAAATATCCACACGCCTAGAGTAAAAGACTTGTATTTAAATCTACATATAAACGGGACGTCTAACTGCAGTTAATAATCTGAAATAGAGGTTAAGGCTGCTACAGCTGCTGCTGCACGCAAAGGCAGAGAATTACCAGTAGCAAGTAAGGATACCTTCACTAGCGGATGCCTTATTTGGTAACATGATCTACTAACTTCAATGAATACGGACAACAACAGTAATTTATTGTATTATTGGTGTGTCGAACGCAGAACAGCATGTTTTTCAGTTATCTTGAATAATACCTGTACTTTATATAGTGCAATGTTCTTTTTTTTAATTTCGAGAGGTTACCCTTCAACATAAGAACGCCCAAGCTTGTAAAACAGAATCGCTGAACGAACTGTAAAGAAAACAGAAATATTATGTGGCACTACATATTACATTGTTGGTATGTGACATCGTTTACGCGCAGAGAAATGAAAATTATCGGACTGAAAATGATTAACAGTTACAAAAGACATATTTATTTGTCTTTCTCAGTCACAGACACTTTTTTTCGCCAGTTATTCTCAAGTTGTTATGATAACAGCGAGAAAAGGGTTAGGTATATCGGTCATTATGCGAAATTTGCTACAATCTTGTTTCCACTTGCTCCATGCCTGAAAACAAGCTTTGTTTGTATTTCCTCGCGTGTAAACGATTTCACGTGATGTGTACAAAGCCCGCAGCATATTATAATTAGGAAATCTTTGTGTCAGTGTTTCTTCTCTAATCATAACGTCAAAACCACGTACAGTACCCAGTATAAATGCAAATGGAGGTAACAAAAGCTTGTATCTTTAACGGCGTCAGGTAAATATTGCGTTCAGCAATGTGACGGCGACCTCTCGCAGATAAGCCAAGGCAAGTACGCACACGGTGAGCAATAAAAGCATGGATATTGCGAAAACGTTTAGTGTGGCCATTTTCCGATAAATGCATAAACAGGTCAATATTTTTAAGCCACCTTCTAAAGGCAGCAATAACCTAAAGATATTTTTATTTCACATTTATTTGTTCTTTCCCATAGCAAAGTATTTGCGTGAAAATTTTCACACAGAAAAGTAATGGATTTCCCCCTTGCAGCAGAACTAAAGAGTGTACTTTAAAATGGCATTATTGCCGAAGATTTTATTTCAACGAATATTGGCTAACTTGGTGATCGTCCGCAACAATTAATTTGTTTCCTGTCAACACTTAGTGTCACTTTTTAATGGGTAAAGGACGCTTATATCACAATTTTTGATGTCATCACAGCACTTCTGGTTCAAAACCGGGGAATACCGAATCCTTGTTGTCCTTTTTGTCTTATTTTATAACTGGAAACTTGCTAAATACATTACGTTGTGCAGATAATTATACGCAGTGCAGAAAAATCAAATTTCGTTACTTAAGGAATGTAATTTAATCTGTTTAACAAGGTATTTGGCGCTATTTCTGTACGGAAACGAAGAAGTTCCCGTTTACGCCCAGTTCACTAGCACTCGAGCTAAAGTTAAAATCCAGTTAACTCATAATAGGAAGCCGCTAAAACAGCATCGTCTATTCAGCTTGACAGTTTGGATGCACTGCACAGACATCACGGTCACACGATATCAACCTGTAGCGCCCATTTTTATACACGGACCTCTGTTAAAATGCTACGTAGGATTATTTCGCGTGCAACTACTGTAGAAACCCGTTGCCTGCTCCAGCCCTCCTAAGACAATTCTGACGGACCAATAAATTTGTTTTGATTGATTGTTGAGAACTACTCCAGTTCACAAGCGACCAATATATGAACACACATTATAAAAAACACTCTTCACCTATCTTTCTCTCAAAATCATTTACATTCACGCATAATTCATTAAAAATAACCTACCTACGACGGCAAGTGTTAAGTTTTAAGCCTCGTTCTAAGTGATATACTTGTAAATTCACACCTTATTGCCAGCTTTGGAAGAGTTTTCTTCAACACCTGAAAAATTTCAATAACTTTTATTTCTCTTCTCAGATTTATTTTCCACTTCTGCTTGTTTCTGTTAACTCGATCTGTCATGGTTTTCACAAGACAATATTAATATATTCATCGACGACATTTAATAAATTCCACAGGTTTTTATCCTTCGAAATCAACAGGAATAATTCGGTATATTAGCATTGACATATCAGACTAAAACATATGCTTAATAAATGAGAATATCTTATGATCACGCACCCTCTCAATTACGTTGGTTTGAGCATATTAATTATTCTTTTTCACAGTTTATATTGTCAGGCAGCTGCACTATTTGAAACAGGGGAGTCCCAGATTTAAATCTGCTATAGTAATATTGAGTTTTAAAACCTGTTGGATTTATCATCAACCATGTCAGTCCAGATTTTTGGGTAGGACCAGTAACTGGCGGAAATTTAGGAAGTGTAGCAGTTCTGTTGTTACTACAATATGTAGTCAAGAAACCTGATCTCTGGAATGGCCTATAGGACAAACGCGTCGATGAACGAAAAACCAGGAGGACATACAGTGAAGTAGACAATGAACAGGTCAAAGAGAAGATTACAATTCATACGAATACAAAGGATGCAGCTGACCACAACAGTGCATCATACTACAAGATTTTTCTCCCATTCTAACAACACGCGTTCATTTGGAATGACTGCACGCCTTCTAGATAATATGTGCTTATAGATATTACACCTACTGCAGAAAATAAATAGTAAGAGATTTAACTAGTTTGTTATACATGTGAACGGATGTGTAGGCCATTGAACAACACTGTTTTCAAAACTGCAGCTCCATTTAGGAAACAAGCTAGTGACATAAAACTCACAAGGCCCATGAAGCAAGGCACGTCATTTAAATTTTTACTGTCAAAAGATGGCTTTGCAGACACACTTATGTTGATTTCGTTTATTAGCAGCTAAACTTTGCACAAGATTTCAAATACAGAGGTTGGACAAAACATTATAAGCACTCATGCATAAAATTTATGTCCAGACACTATTTTCTGTCTTACCTGTTGTGTATCATTTTGGCTCTTACTTTCCCTTTCCACTGAAGTTGTGCCCCGAAGTAGGAATCCAACGGGGGTTTTTACAAATTACACCAAATTCTGCTAGCCTACACTTGGCAGCGCTGTACTCAGTGTCGCCAGGACACAGAGGATGTCTTCGCTGAGTAGCTGCAGCTCGCAGCCATCTTGCTCTGCTAGTTATATCTCTGTCCTCAAAGATATTACAACAGTAGTTCGTTTTCCTATCCCTATTGTGCACCAAACTCGCAGACATTTAATCTCTGACTGCCTTCCCCTCAACTCTTCTCCCTATCTCATCTCCTCACTCCCCTCTCCTAAGCCACACCAGTTTCTTGGAAATAGGCTAATCAGAGAACTTCTAAGCCAACACATAACGCATTTAGCTTTTTGCTGGCCATTAAAAAGAAACACTCAACATACACCACAGGACTTTCCATCTTGTACACTGTACTTCCACGTAGTGGCCCCTTGGTGCCCAAATACAAAAATAACTCCGTTTTTGTACCCTACTTCATGCAAGGCACACTGGACTCTCAACGTGGATACCACCATGTTTTTTCCACGTCCAAACTGACTGCATTATTTTTCTGTAACACTAAAAGACACAGATGACTAATGTTGTTAACACTACCAATGTATATTGAGCCCTAAGGTACTTTTGACACCTAAACACGACTGTTTACTCTCAAATTAAGAGTCAAACATCTATTTTCTCATTTAAATTGTCTGTATTATTTAGCAAAGCAAGTAAAGCTTTTTTGTATAACAGTACAAAATACATATGGCTCATTTTATTGATGCTACAGTACTAAAATATAGGTTAAGGTATACTTGGTGATGAGTATAGATCGAAATTGGTGCCAAGGAAATATAGCACTTCAGAGAAACCAAAAATTGTCTGTACCATTTTTTTATAACAGCATAAAACACATGTGGTTCACTTATTGGCACTACTGATCTGTCGTACAGGTCAAGGTACATTTTGCAAGGACTGACTAATGCTGTCACACTGTAAGAACTATATGACACTTTGATGGCATAAAATGCTGAAGACTAGTTTTTACGTCTGAACTTAACACGCATTCATAAAGTGAATTTTATTCATAACAGGTGCATTAAAACTCCGTGACCATTCTTTTATAGAATGTAGATTAATAACTGCTACCAGTGACATTCATATAGGTAACAAGCAAGAGGTGCTACATTTTCAATTACCCACTGTCAAATACTTTTAAAAGCCAGTCAAAAATTATAGTGACTCCCTGATGGGTTATTAATTTCATCTTGTAGTTCAGTTATTCGAGTCTGCTTCCCCTGGTACTGCAATCCGCACGACACTAGAGATAATGCTTGTGTCATACACGAAACACCTTGTAGAATAGTTCCTCCAACTGATTGGCTTTAGGAATATTAATTTTGCCTTCTGTTTTCTGCATAGTAAAATTGTTAAGACATCTTCTTGGGTGTAAGATGTTTACACATATTCTAGCGGAATTTGCATTCAGAACTTGTAAGTTTACCACTTCAGCAAACGAACGACCATTAAATATAGTTATTCCATCGGACTGTAACTTTGTAAATGGTTTCCCTATTACTAGATACACATTGTCGAGAACACTACATTTAGATACAACGTAACATCCTTTTAAGCGCCCGCATCTCGTGGTCGTGCGGTAGCGTTCTCGCTTCCCACGCCCGGGTTCCCGGGTTCGATTCCCGGCGGGGTCAGGGATTTTCTCTGCCTCGTGATGGCTGGGTGTTGCGTGATGTCCTTAGGTTAGTTAGGTTTAAGTAGTTCTAAGTTCTAGGGGACTGATGACCTAAGATGTTAAGTCCCATAGTGCTCAGAGCCATTTGAACCATCCTTTTAAGCAGATCCACATGAAGGTGAAGTTTTATAGATTTTTCTTGTATCCTCTAATATAGTAAATATTCTTGGATCTATCATATCCTACTGTGTTGTACAACCACTTTCTATTGGTACCTATAGCAAATAATAATACGTTGTACCCTCCCACTTGCATCCAGGTTTTTCGATATACTGTGCTTAAAGTAATTTTTAGCCTCGTTTGTACACCTGCAATGTACTGTCTTTTTCCAGCAACAGATTACATTCTTCCTTCATACCATTTGTTTTCCCCAAATACTCCACTTCGCGTATTTTGAATTTGAGCTCATCATCTTCGAGTTCTCTTTTGCATACACATAACACTTTAACTGCACTTGGAGGAGTACTTTCTGTAAGAGAGGGAACAATGTCCTAGGCTGAGAAAAATATGTTTCTCCAGCTTTAATATAACACTTACGAATAACACTTATCTTTGTGGGTAGTCTGTACTAACAATTTCCATACAGTTGACTGGAAAATAATTAAAACTATAACCAAACAGAACGAAGTTTATAATCTTTCTCAGTCCTGATTAACAGATTGGCACAGTGGGTTCTGGCCAAATGCGCTCACTCATCATTTGTCAGCAGTTTTTGGCCAGTGTCATAATACATCTGTGTATGTTATATTCAAGGTCACTGGTGACATGTAGCTAGGTCACCCTGGAAAGTTGAAGGAGGAGAAGGAAGGGGGAGAGGGGAGGGGATGGATAGTTCATCCAATGAGAATCAAATTCCATCCCATCCCCCAGTTTTGCTCTCATCCTTTAGGAATCATTCCAGATCTGTGCTATGCAGTGAGAAGACCGTTTTATCGGATTTTATTGCTGTAACAAAATATTCCAAAATTATCCGAACAATCAGATAGCATTGCACCAGTGTTCCACCAGTGTCACACTGGTGTTACACCATCGTTGCACCATTGTCAATGTCATCATGCACTGCAGCCTGTGCTGTTTGAGAAGTAGATCGCATGCTGTGCTCATGATTGCAATTGCGACGTTTACTTGGTCTTGACGTACGTACATGTGTCTTGATTTTCTCATAAATATAGCATTGCATATGTTACCGCCAACACTCGCTGCATTATCTGAGCGCGAGACAGAGTGTTGACTTACAGCCACTTTACACTGTACACAAATAAACATTATCAATAATCTGCCTCCTTAAAGAAACTATAGAAGTTCAAAAATTATTATGAAAGCCATACCTTCATCCCTCTACTCCGGAAATTTGCAGTGCATATATTCAAACATCTAATACTGAGACTATGTGTAAATAAACTGCCTCACATGCAGGGCTCTCGGACTGTTCTATACCACAACATAGTGATATACTTCAACTGTTCCTGCTATCAATCCCTTGGTATAGTTGTCTGGTATACTGTAGAAGCTAAATGTATAGATTTACCCTAAGATCTAGGATTCAATGTGGTGGTGAGGACTTGGAATGTAATGCTTTCACACAATTAATGGCGTGCAATGTTCTGCACCAAACACCTCCTGTGCTACTAGGCTACCTGAAATAGTTAACATACACTCCTGGAAATTGAAATAAGAACACCGTGAATTCATTGCCCCAGGAAGGGGAAACCTTATTGACACATTCCTGGGGTCAGATACATCACATGATCACACTGACAGAGCCACAGGCACATAGACACAGGCAACAGAGCATGCACAATGTCGGCACTAGTACAGTGTATATCCACCTTTCGCAGCAATGCAGGCTGCTATTCTTCCATGGAGACGATCGTAGAGATGCTGGATGTAGTCCTGTGGAACGGCTTGCCATGCCATTTCCACCTGGCGCCTCAGTTGGACCAGCGTTCGTGCTGGACGTGCAGACCGCGTGAGACGACGCTTCATCCAGTCCCAAACATGCTCAATGGGGGACAGATCCGGAGATCTTGCTGGCCAGGGTAGTTGACTTACACCTTCTAGAGCACGTTGGGTGGCACGGGATACATGCGGACGTGCATTGTCCTGTTGGAACAGCAAGTTCCCTTGCCGGTCTAGGAATGGTAGAACGATGGGTTCGATGACGGTTTGGATGTACCGTGCACTATTCAGTGTCCCCTCGACGATCACCAGTGGTGTACGGCCAGTGTAGGAGATCGCTCCCCACACCATGATGCCGGGTGTTGGCCCTGTGTGCCTCGGTCGTATGCAGTCCTGATTGTGGCGCTCACCTGCACGGCGCCAAACACGCATACGACCATCATTGGCACCAAGGCAGAAGCGACTCTCATCGCTGAAGACGCCACGTCTCCATACGTCCCTCCATTCACGCCTGTCGCGACACCACTGGAGGCGGGCTGCACGATGTTGGGGCGTGAGCGGAAGACGGCCTAACGGTGTGCGGGACCGTAGCCCAGCTTCATGGAGACGGTTGCGAATGGTCCTCGCCGATACCCCAAGAGCAACAGTGTCCCTAATTTGCTGGGAAGTGGCGGTGCGGTCCCCTACGGCACTGCGTAGGATCCTACGGTCTTGGCGTGCATCCGTGCGTCGCTGCGGTCCGATCCCAGGTCGACGGGCACGTGCACCTTCCGCCGACCACTGGCGACAACATCGATGTACTGTGGAGACCTCACGCCCCACGTGTTGAGCAATTCGGCGGTACGTCCACCCGGCCTCCCGCATGCCCACTATACGCCCTCGCTCAAAGTCCGTCAACTGCACATACGGTTCACGTCCACGCTGTCGCGGCATGCTACCAGTGTTAAAGACTGCGATGGAGCTCCGTATGTCACGGCAAACTGGCTGACACTGACGGCGGCGGTGCACAAATGCTGCGCAGCTAGCGCCATTCGACGGCCAACACCGCGGTTCCTGGTGTGTCTGTTGTGCCGTGCGTGTGATCATTGCTTGTACAGCCCTCTCGCAGTGTCCGGAGCAAGTATGGTGGGTCTGACACACCGGTGTCAATGTGTTCTTTTTTCCATTTCCAGGAGTGTATATAGCAACTGGAATACCCTAGCCCAACTACACAGAGTGCTGCGAGCATGTACATGCCTTTTAGGAAATATATGATATACACTTACAGATCGTTTCTTCGCAAAGACTTTTCATGAGCGTCACGGTTATGTATGGTACATCGTCACTCACAATTGCCTACACCTGAGGTATATCTCATCGACATTACAGTTGTGCGTAAATATACTGTTGGGCTAATGTAATTATTTTTCCATAATGGAGCAGTTGTCAAGTCACTGAAGACATAGTAATCAATAGGCAATCAGTATTTATTTCACAAATTTTAAAAAAATGGAATACTAAATCACTAAACTTGTTTGCAGGTAAAGAGTGCAATAACAGCCACTGTTCTAAAATGCTATCGTGGAAAGAGAAGGTGTAGTGTGTTCTCTGGTATCACGAGATGAAAGAGAAGCACCAGTATTAATGTGTGGTACATGAATTTCAAAGAGACTGGTAGTGTGTTTAATCTTTAACGAACAGGATGGCCTTTCAAGTCTCCTCGAATTGCCTCTCATGAATTGGGGATTCCTAGGACCACAGTGTAAGGAATTGTAAATGCAGGGTGATCAGAAACAGTTTGAAGTAGTTAAGGATGTTGGAGGGAAGGTGGTCTTGAGTAATAATTGTTATGAAAAAATTCGATGTGGTACTCCGTTTTTGAGTTAATTACCATTCAAGTTAGCCAATCAGGCCATTGCATGCTCAAATTCAAGCGGCCTGCAAGATACAGTTAGTGTCAGTTGTTCCCATAGAACAGATGATAACACACGAGACCATTCAGTCCTTACTGCTGTCCCATGGTCAATTTTTGTAGTGGAGTATTAAGGGTTTGTTTTTCATATTCATACACATTAACTTCCATTTTTCTGCATTAAGAGCCAGCTGACATTCATCACACCAGCTAGAAATTTTATGTAGGTCATCTTGTATCAACCTAGAGTTACTTATCTTCGACGTCTTCCTGTACACCACAGCATCATCGGCGAATAACTAAAGACTGCTGCCTAACCTATCTGCCAGGCTTGCATTATTGATATAAATCAATGCCCACTGTCAGCTGATGTCTGATTCATTTGTGTCTCGATTCATAGTGTCTGCAGGATGCGGATGGCATCTGTCCTTTTAGACACGGCCGTAAGAACAACTTCTTAGTAGGATGCGTGTTTTTTTTTGGGGGGGGGGGGGAGGGTCAACAACCTGTACCGACTGTAACAACGGTCAGCAGTCACCCGTACTGATCATAACCCCAGGACATAATCCCTTCCCCGGAAGAACTACCCTTTTCAAGACTCAGTGGAACAGCAGTGATACTGTACCTCATAAAGTGTGGACGGATTTACCTCCGAATATAGTCGGCGTTGTGTCATGATAGTTGCCATCTTCTCTTTCCCATAATTTCATAAAGTACAAAACATCTTGACATTCATTGCTATCTATAACAGTACAGGCAACGGTCCTATCACACTTCCCTGGTCTGTTCCTGATGTTGTCCCTGTCTCCGATGAACACTGGCCGTCGAGAAGGTGTTCTAGTACTTAAGAAGTCTTAGAGCCAGTCACATATCCAAGAGCCTAGTCCGAATGCACGTACCTTTGTTAACAGTCTTCAGTGGGGTACCGTGTTCAATGCTTTTCGGAAATCTAGAAATATGGAATCAGCCTGTTGCCCTTTATCCATAGTTTACAGTATGTCGTGTGAGAAAAGAGCAAGCTGGGTTTCACAAAAGCGATGTTTTCTAAAGCTGTGCTGATCCTCGGACATGATCTTTTCGGTCCCGAGGATATTTATTATATTCTAACTCAGAATATGCTCCAGAATGCTGCTGCAAACCGATGTTAGGTATATTGGTCTGTAATTTTGCAGATCCGTTCTTTTACCCTTCTTATACACAGAAGTCACTTGCACTTTTTTCCAGTCGCTTGGCACTATGCGCTGGACGAGAGATTCGCGATAAATGCAAACTAAGTGAGGATCCAGTGATGTAGAGTTCTCTTTGTCAAACCAAATTGGGATTCCATCCGGACCTGGCTACATATTTGTTCTCAACTCTTTCTTCAGCACGGTCAACGGGTGACTGAATGGAAGCCTTAGACCCACTTAGCGATTTTACATAGGACCAGAATTTTTTCGGGTTCTCCGCCAGATATTTGGCCAAGATATGACGGTGTTAGTTGTAGAACGCTTCGCGCATAGAGCTTTTCACAGACGCACGAATCTCTACTAATCTTTGCCTGTCGTCATTTGCGCGTCCTCTTTTGAACCGAGAGTGTAACAGCCTTTGCTTGCTCAGCATTTTCCGAATTTCATTATTAAACCACGATGGGTCTTTTCCGTCCTTAATCTACTTACTAGACACATATTTGTCCAGAGCACGACTCACAATCTGATTAAACTTTGCCCATAATTTCTCTATGGCTATCATTCTGGAAATAAATGATTGCAGTTCATCGTCTAAGCGAGATGCTAACAACTGCTTATCTGCTCTCTCTAGCTGAAACGGTCTCCAGCCCTCTTGATTGGTTTATTAACTTTTGTTGCCATCGATAAGGCGTCGTCATGCTGTGTGTGTGTGTGTGTGTGTGTGTGTGTTTTCGTGTCACCTACTGACAAAGATGCACTGTGGTTGCGATGGCCTTGGTTCGGATACACACACGCCATCACCATCTGATCCACGCAGTAAGAAACTTTCCCATCGTTGTACAGCAGCAGTGCATCGAGTTAGAGAAAAAAATCACTCAGCATAAACTGTTGAACTATGAAAAGCTTTTTAGTAACAATCTGTGGGATACCATCGTAATAATTTTTTGTTAAATAATAACACACTGTCGTAATTGGTCATAATCACATTTACATACCCTCCACGCAATGTGTGTGTAACTGTGAAGCAAAACACGCATGCCGCACGGCAGCCCAGTGTGATATCCGACCTACGCGCTGGCGTGACGTGACTGCTGCACTGCTCTTGTCCTGCTTCGTGCTGAACACACGGAAAAATTATACTAGCGATTATTAATAAAAAAATGTGGTTATATGCAGACTGCCCCTCCTCACTGACTAAACACATTTTTTAGTATTATCTTCAAGGTCGGAAAAACAGAGTTTTCAGATTGATTCCCACTACAATATGCAGACTAGCACAGTTCTATTTCTTCCTCTACTTCTGCTTTCGCGCTATTTACAACACAGTGTGTGTTGAATAGAATGAATATTCATCAGTGGGAGAATGTAAACTATATTTCGTTAATTATGTATGTTCTGGACATTAATATGAGATCTCTCAACGGTAAGCATTGCCTGGGCATTCGAAAGAATGCCCTACATTTTATCTAGCGTGCGAAGGGCACTTTTCTTTGTTTAGTGCCAATTGCCACTTACGCACCATACAGAAATTGGAATTTCAAAATGATCTAGAGAGAATTTCTGTATGGTGTGAAAAGTGGCTATTGGCATTAAATAATGAAAAGTGCGAGGTCATCCACATGGGCACTAAAAGAAATCTGATAAACTTTGGGCATACGATAAATCGCAGAAATCTGAGGGCTGTCAATATGACTAAATACCTAGGAATTACAATTACGAGCAACTTAAATTGGAAAAACCACGTAGATAATATTGTGGGGGAGGCGAAACAAAGACTGCGCTTTGTTGATAGAACACTTAGAAGATGCGACAAACTCACTAAAGAGACAGCCAACATTACACTTGTCCGTCCTCTGCTAGAATATTGCTGCGCGGTGTGGGATCCTTACCAGGTAGGATTGACGGAGGACATCGAAAAAGTGCAAAGAAGGGCAGCCCGTTTCGTGTTATCGCGCATTAGGGGTGAGTGTGTCACTGATATGATACGCGAGTTGGGGTGGCAGTCACTGAAACAAAGGCGGTTTTCTTTGCGGCGAGATCTATTTACGAAATTTCAATCACCAACTTTCTCTTCCGAATGCGAAAATATTTTGTTGACACCCACCTACGTAGGGAGAAATGATCATCATAATAAAATAAGAGAAATCAGAGCTCTAACGGAAAGATTTAGGTGTTCCTTTTTCCCACGCTCCATTCGAGAGTGGAATGGTAGAGAAGTAGTATGAAAATGGTTCGATGAACCCTCTGCCAGGCACTTCAGTGTGAATTGCAGAGTAACCATGTAGATGTAGACGTAGAAGGGGGACTCATCCGCAGACAATGAACGGCTTTACGTAGTCTCTTATTCATCTTCCATAATCCCAGCAATGAGATATTTTTTATGACATGGGTGTATCCCAGCCACCTAGAATAACGATGTTCATTCGCATTCGATGTATTTCTGTTCATTTAAACTGCATAATACTAACACTGGCTCAGCGATCAGATATTTGTAATAACAATAGTATTCTATGTTCAACATAATATATCTCACACAAACACTACCCCACTGCCAACTCTTATGTGGAATGACACAGTGTAATAATCCAAGGCCATGAATCATATTACAATATTAATTTCTTTATTTAGTTTCATAAATAAAATGAAACATTCGTCATAGGGAATGGCCCCAGACTTGTTTTACACCGTTAAGCACGCTTCAGGTAGATGTGGGGAGTTGAATGGTAGACAACATCAGCTGGGGAGGGGATAGGGAGGGTGGACTACATACTTACATGTAAACCAACCAGCTCACCTAGTCATATGTGCGATGCTACTTTTCACGAGAACATTATATTTGAGCGACTGCAGTTCACAGTGTGTCAGCGTCGGCACCTCACCTGACGTTGAGTTTGAGGTGATCGTTGAAACAAAGGATGTGAAACATTGTAGAAAGGTTCTACACATGCACATACAATGGTATTGCTTGTGTGATAGGCTATTTTACACTGAGAGCCAATTAGCCACTAAGTTCAGACCAGACACCATCATTATCAGTGTCTACATTTTCACCAGCAGCAACACCAGCAGTGAGCGTCTTAGTACCTCGACAGTGAGTGTTTTCAGTGGTACTGAACGTAAACTACTACACTCTGTGATGCAATATAGTGTATTACTAAAACAACAAAGCGTTGCAAATATCTAGGTGTTATGTTTTGCTGCCAACCAGATATATCCATGAAATGAAGTTGTGAAGAATGTGTTGAATCACATGGTGCAAGGTATTGTACAACATCACCCATGTGTTGGCTCTGAGTTGGGAGATTTCATAGCACCTCACAAGGAGAGTTACATACATGGTGAATTCGGTATATTTAAGAAACAATGAATCAGTAAATATTACCCTACGGCTGGTGACTTTGCTGGAGGAAAAATGAGCATGTATTACAAAACGTCTACATGCATTAAGAAACTTAATAAAGTGAGGAGTGCACGCAGTTCTTTCATGAAATATGACTGATCAGCGTTATAAACAGCAGTTTCGGGGATAACAGCAGTTTCGTCTTTACGTCAGCTATGAATTTCTCTATAGCACTGTCTACCACTGGCAGCTGCTCTACACGTTTACGTGAGGTAAACTTGGTAATTTTGGGACTTCCTATTCTGCGCGATTTCTTGAACCTGCGTAGCCAGTTCGACGCAGCCTAGAAATTAGCAATGTTCATTTCAGATGCAATTCGGAGGGCCCAGTCTCGTAGATCTCCGTCGGTAACGGTGCATAGCCTCCCACGAGCAGTTGTAAGTCTTTCGAACAGTTTGTCATTCAGATGGTTTCGGGTTTCCGTTTGGCGCATATTTCTTACTTCATGTAATTAAATCTTACATTTGCACAGATCACGCTCCGATTTTACGAAACGAAAACGACTTTGCACACTGCGTAACTTCAAGCGTTTTTTCCCTCCTTCGTTTAACCAATATTTCACTGCCTTTTCTTTGTCGCTGAAAGCTGTTGCAATACGGTTTTTTTTTAGGCTTGGAAGGTAGTGTCCTTCAGAACTGTCACTGGCATAACTGGCGTCGATCGAACCACAATTCTTGCAATCATCACGGTTATTTCCTATTTCCTCTAACTTATGCTCAATTTCAAACGTAATATCAATACCATTCGAATGAATGTCAAGGAAATCAACTAACAAATGACACATATATACGTCCTCAGGAGAAGTAGGTGATTTCGGCTGGAAAGCACGCTCTTGACATTTCATCATTGCTAAATTGAGAACGTTAACTGGATTCCATACTACTGTGAAACTGGAAGAAAAAGAAGGTACTATTAACAGGCATGCCTTACAAAAGCACAATGAATATTAATTCAGCTTTATCTGCACTGTCAATTCTTACCAATACTGCAAAAAGCAACTGACAATTTGTAATAGATGTTACTTGAGTACTATAGTGTCAGAGAAAATATCAGCGAACGGTAACCTGCGACGAGGTCCTTTACAAATTACGGGTTGTGTCATGTTTCCCATTTACAAATGTACCGCCGACCTCGGCTCTCTGTGTGTGTGTGTGTGTGTGTGTGTGTGTGTTTGTGTGCGTGCGTGCCTAGTTGTGCATGTGCAGTTGCTACAGCGCCAGTAGGGGTGGTACATTTCTACCGCCGCCTGACGCACTAGGAATTTGGCAATTTTCAGCTATTTTTTTAATACTTGCAGTGCCTCTTAGCAGCTAAAATTTTGAGTGTGCATTTCTTTTGTTGTCTCCTTCCTCTGAAAATTTTTTTTGTGTAGGTGTCCATGTGTCTTATTGGACCATTCCCTTCTGAGACCGATCGTGTGCTTTCCCCATTCTCCACATTGACAGCACTCTCACTGTTATTACATGCACAGTGCGTGTGTCTGACTGGAAGTCATTCCTCGCCATGTGACGCTGCTATTGCCTGGACGGATTTATATCGATAGTAGGTCGGTGCTCATATGTTCTGGCTGATCAGAGCATAATTTACTTCGCAAAAAAGAACATGATTTTTAAACTGTGATTTATAACTATGGAGTAAATTGTCCTAGCTGGAGTCTAAGGAGAGTCGTCTAAATGTATTGCTGACATAAGTGTATGTATGTGTATGTGAGATGAAGCTGTAATAAAGCGATATCTTTTATACTAGTTGTAATACGTGTTTAATTCCATTACACATACTGTTATGTTTCCTAGGGAATAGATGTATATTTCTCCATGGTACCTATACAAACTAATGATAATTACAACAAAAACGCTGTAACTATAGCTGAGATACATCTCTGAACTACACAACATCACGGATTCAGGAGATGTATCTGGACCTATTTCCATTATGTACAGGTCACAGATACACTTTTGCAGGCTTCCACTACGTTATTAAATACTCTAAGAATACACGATGATTACACTTTGAATCACGAGATCACGTCACATATTCTTGTAGATTTCATCCAGTTGTGTTTTGTATTGCCGTATATTCTTACGTAACATTCCAGCTTCCCAACTCGATCTACTATGCTTAAGTGTGCTACGCAGACTTTTGGGGTCATGGATGAGTGTTCTGTAGAATGTACTTGGAATTCACGCTTGTAAAGATACATACACGGTTTATCTACAGTCAGAATTCTGTTCTATACCGCAGGCAACAGAAATTCAACTTCCCCCATAGTTACACTCCTAGGTATTAAAATTATGGTTCCCGCAATGTGGGTGTGTGTGGGGGGAGAGGAGGGGGGACAGGTTTGTTTGTGTATAAGAGAGGGTCTTTTACCATTCCGTGGAAAGAATCGTTGCCAATCGACGTCGGTACAAAGTTCTTGCAGTACATATTTCGTAGGATGTATGTCGAATGAAGTAATATTTCACCTAGTATGTACAGTCTCGAAAGTAACTCACTTGTAGTGTCCCCAGACAGGCTTGTTGCTGGCCGTTCTGCAGTATTCTCCCGCCGATGCGACTGTGCTAGCCTATAAGAAATTATCCTCGGTGAGTATGGCCAGCAAAAGATGTATTCTATCTGTTGGCATTTACTCGAAGGTGTGGTGGAGAGTCAATAATTCCGACAGGGAGAGTATGCAAATGACATCAGATGCAAGTGGGAAGATCTGTCCACGTTAATGATCAATTAATTCTACATACATCGCAGGTTTCCATTTCTGTACCGTGATATTCTCACATAGGGTTTAGTATTCTCAGATTTGGTGTCACGGATGCTAGTTACATTTGAAATGAGAATGGAAATAACAAACATCATTCAGATGGAAGAACGAAAAATCTGTCTTTCATTCACAGAGTCAGAACGGCATCAGTCTCACATCTCTCCTTCTAGACTCTACTGATGTATAAAAAAGGAAGAAATTGTAAATGAGGACTCTCAGAAATGACGAACAACAACATTAATCTTAAACAGCATGTTCACCCAGTGTAGGATATACTACTGGTCGTCGCATCACACCTACGATACTTGTTTCAACATGCCGCCACACACAGCTCCCGATGTTGCTGAAGACACTAGCCTTGATCATACATCACTGATATCACGCACTTTGCCTTTTGCGCCAGCTTCTGCTTGACACAGTGCAACTGCGTAACACAGGAAAAAATATTTGACAACTGTCTTCCATTTTCTTAGTGATGTAAACTATGGATGGTCAAACGTTTCCTGACATCAATATGAGGACTTTCTACTGATCGAATCATAAAATTATTTTATAAGCAAAATCCTAGCAGATGACGCTTTCCCTGTATGCTGCAATTTTTGGCACCGCAAGCCTAAACATTGTGTAAGTGTGAAAATAGCAGCAGATAAAGAGTTTACACCAATCATTTAACTTTAAAACTGAGCAGCAGGATAGAGTCGTTCAGTTGAGCCAACGAGAGTAGCAGCGCCGGCACTCATTGAAACCCAGCTTACCACAGAATTTAGTCCACAACTCTCTTGGAGCATCTACCAGAAAAGCTTGCTTCTAACCGACGAGAAGTTGTGTAACTTGCCATATCGTTGAACTAACCCAATAGCGACTGTGTGAATCTGCTGCAGGTTATTGTCGGCGAGCGATAATATCTCAGAAGTTAACAGCAGACAAGCGATGCACTATCTGGTAGAGTCTCAATAGGTAAACATCGAACAAGAACACTTGACGTACCCTCATAATTATATCTCAAATTTACAAAGAAATAACATTATAAAGCCATTGAAAATTAGGAAAAAAAGAATAAAAAATGCTACTTCTAACTCACATGACATATGCAGATCATCCTTTGTTGTGAATCAAATGTGAAGAAAGACATGAGATTCTGCATGTGAGATTAGAACACAAAAGCTCTTAAAAGAGTAGGACGCAGTTCACGATTAACTGACATGAGTAGAAGGCTTACCGCTAGCTATGATCGTAACAAAAGTTCCAAAGTTTGTCGGTCAAAACTATTTCATTTTCAAGTAGTCTGCGATCTCTCGCAACCTTTGGCGTCTGTCTCAAAGGCAGGGCAGAGTGCTGCGGATCTCCAAATGTCTACCCAAAAAGCACAAAGACATAAACCATACTTACACAATTACGCTGCTCCGTGTGTGTAGCTCTCTCATGAGGATGCCCTCATCATCTAAGGTAGGGTTCTGAAGCGAATTTAACCACGTTACAGCCTGAATAGCATGCAAGAGGTGGAATCACCCACTCTTTGTGCTGAAGCTAATTCGCCCACACTTCCGGAATAATATTTGAAAGCAGATTCACATGCAGTACGTCCGAGGGGTACCTCTCCATTTTGTGTAGGATTCCAAAGCGAATCCACCTGGCCGCGCGGGATTAGCCGAGCGGTCTGGGGCGCTGCAGTCATGGACTGTGCGGCTGGTCCCGGCGGAGGTTCGAGTCCTCCCTCGGGCATGTGTGTGTGTGTTTGTCCTTAGGATAATTTAGGTTAAGTAGTGTGTAAGCTTTGGGACTGATGACCTTAGCAGTTAAGTCTCATAAGATTTCCCACACATTTGAACATTTTTTGAATCCATCTGCGTCAGATACGGAATAGTATGAGGGAAGTGAATTTACTTTCTATCCGATCAGAAATGAATCCACCCGTGCCCCATTGGGAATAGTATTCAGGGGTGGATTTGCCTGAAGTAGGTCCGAGGAGAACATCAATGTCTGGGGTAGGGTTGCAATGCGAATTCACCTGCAACAACGTGCGTGATATGGATCTGCACATTTTCGGTATGGATGCGAATATATCCACGACCATCTGGTAGGTATTGGGAACTTGATTCGCCTGTGGCAGATCCTTAGGGTACCCCACGATCCAGGGTAAGGTTCGCAAGCGGATCCACCTACATTACATCCAAAATAGTGTGCAGAAGGTAGATTCACTCGTGATCGGTACTGAAGCAAATCCACCCGCACCGCATCCACAATAGTATTCAGAGGAGGATTCGCCTGTGGTAGGTCCGAGGGGGAGGTGAGTAGGGGTCCCCCATGAGAGAAGTACACACACATTGAATAGCGTAGTTGTAAGTATTGTTAATTTGTTATGTGTTTCTTCTGTGTAGGTATTTTGATATCCACAGCCCGCTGTCATCCGGAAAGAGGCACCAAAGCTTGAAGATCTTTAGAAAAAAAAAAGGAGTTTTGATAAACAAGCGTCGGAATTATTCTTAAAATCACAGCTCGCAGTAAGGCTTGCACTTGATTTAGTTAATTGGGGACTATGTCGTACCCTTTTCATGAGCTTTTGTGTGCAGATCTCACACGCAGAATCTCGTGTCTTACTTCACATTTTCTTTGATTCAAAACATGGGGTCAATCTGGATGTGGCTCCGCCTTAGGTATCCATAAACTCATGTGGCTTACAAGTAGCATTTTTATACTTATTTCCCTAATTTTCAGGTTATTTATAATGTTATTTCTTTAGGAATCTAAGATGTGGTTATGACGGTATGTGAGATGTTCCTACTTGATGTTTACGTCTACAACTCCATCTACGTAGATACTCCGCAGGCCACCGTAAGGTGCGTGGCGGAGGATACCTGTACCACTACTTGTCATTTCTTCTCCTGTTCCGCTCGCAAATAGAACAGCGGAAAAAGGACTGTCTGTAAGCCTTCTTATGAGCCCTAATTGCTCGTATCTTATCTTCGTGACCTTACCGCGATGTTTGTTGAAGGCAGCAGAATCGTCCAGCAGTAAGCTTCAAATGCCGGTTTTCTAAATTTTCTCAATATTGTTTCCCGAAAAGAACGCCTTCTTCCCTCCAGGGATTCCAATTTGAGTTCCCGAAGCATCTGTTCGAACCTACCGGTAACAACTCTAGCAACCCTCCTCTGAATTGCTACGATGTCTTCTTTCAATCGATCTGGTACGAATCCCAAACGCTCGAGCAATACTCAAGAATAGGTCGCACCAGCGACCTATATCTGGTCTCCTTTACAGCTGAACCACTCTTTCCTAAAATTCGCCCAAAAAACCGAAGTCGACCATTTGCCTTCCATACCACAGTTTTCACATGCTCGTTCCACCTCTTGTCGCTTTTGTCTTACGCCCAGATATTTAAACGACTTGACTGTGTCAAGCTGGACACTAGTAATATTGTATCCGAACATTACAGGGTTTTTCTTCCTACTCAGCCGCATTAACTTACATTTTTCCACATTTAGGGCTAGCTGACATTGATCACACCAGCTGGATCTACAGTCACTCAACTTCGACACCTTACCGTACACAACGGCATCATCAGCAGACAACCGCAGACTGCTGCCCACCCTGGCCGACAAATCATTTATGTATATAGAGAACAACAGCGGTTCTGTCACACTCCCCTGAGGCACTCCTGACGATACCCTTGTCTCTGATGAACATTCGACGTCGAGGATAACATACTGGGTTCTATTATTTAAGAAGTCTTCGAGCTACTGACGTATCTGTGAACTTATTCCATACGCTCGTACCTTCGTTAACAGCCTGTAATGAGGCACCGCGTCAAATGTTTTCCGGGAATCTAGAAATATGGAATCTGCCTGTTGCCCTTCATCCATAGTTCTCAGCATATCATGTGAGGAAAGGCTCAGGCTGAGTTTCGCAAGAGCGATGCTTTCTAAAACCATGTTGATTCGTGAACATAGCCTCAAGAAAGTTTATTATATTCGAAATGAGAATGTGTTCAGGGATTCTACAGCAAACAGAGGTTAGGGATATTGACCTCTAATTTTTCGGGTCCGTTATTTTACCTTTATTTTACCTGTTGCAGGCAGTGTATAGTTTGTTTACTAGTAACGTCTGAATTACTCACACTAGCCGAGAATAGCTCCTAGCAGATTTGTATGGTCGCTAACAGGTTAGTTCAACGATATGACAAGTTACAGAACTTCGAACGTTTCGTCAGTTAGCAAAAAGATCCTCTTGTAGATGCTTCAAGAGAGGTGTGAATTATATTCCGTGGAATGCTCGCTTTCAATGGAGACACATAAAGACTGCTAGTCTCCTTGACTCAACTGGACACTTCTATGCACCAGAACATTTTTCAAGATTTATGCAGCGCATAGGGAAAGCGCTACATGAAAGTGTTTTGCTTATAAAATAATGTTCTGATCCGATCAGTAGATAGTCCTCATACTGACGTCAACTTTTGATCATATAATTTTTATCGTTTACGCGCTTTGCGTATCACTAAGAAAATGGTAAAGAGTTGTCAGATATTTTTTTCTTCAGTTACACAACTGCACTACATCACGGACAAGCCAACACAGAAAGTAATACACGTGATAACAGAGCTACAGTATCTCATCAAATCTAGTTCCTTCAACTACGGCTGCAGCTCGTGTGCGTGCACACGTATGTGCACGGCTTTTGTGCGTGCGTGCGTGCGTGTGTGTGTGTGTGTGTGTGTGTGTGTGTGTGTGTGTGTGTGTGTGTTGTGTGTGTGCGTGTGTGTGTCTGCCCAGTGGAGGCATGTTGAAACGAGTAGTGTAGCTGGGATGCGATGAGCGAGAATGCAAGATCCACTGGGTTAAAAATGCTGTATAAGATTACTATTGTTGTTGTTAAATTTATTGTTATCAAATTTCTGAGGCTCATTACGAACAAAGCAGTTTATTCATTTACAGTTTCTCTTTTTTTTTATCTCAGTCTTCACTGGATGGAGAGTTGTGTGTTTAATGCAGTTCTGACCTAAGTGAATTAAAAAGGTTTTTTGTTCTTCCGTCGTAATGATATTTGCTATTTTCACTCCCAGCTCAAAAGTAACTACTATCCATGACAGTAAATGCGAGAATAGTAAAGACAGTGTAGGAGTATCACGGTATACAGTGTATGTAGAATAAGGTGATCACTAACCTGAAGTTCATTGGACAGAGCTATCCACCTACACGTGATGTCGTCTGTATACTCTCCCTCTTGAAATCTTTGCATCTCTGACACACAGACTAGTGGAAAGAGCTTTGTTTGATTCCCGACCATTCCGATGCGATCAGGTGGAATGCATCTATTGTTTTTGCTCGCCGAAAATAGCTTGTGATAGTTAGCATAATGGCCAGCGAGTTAGTTAAACGCTATCGTGAGTTAAAGAACTTCAGTCATTTACACAGGCCGAAAATACTGCAGGATGGTCAGCAACAAACCTCTCTCGGGAACGCTACAAGGAGGGGTTTGTACTTAACGGGCGTTTACGTCTTATGAAGACGTACAAATGTGATTGTAACACCTAGGAGAGTAATTATGGGAACAGTTGATAGCCAGTTGCCTCCTCCTCCTCCTCCTCATCATCATCATCATTTAAGACTGATTATGCCTTTCAGCGTTCAGTCTGGAGCGTAGCCCCCCTTATACAGTTCCTCCATGATCCCTATTCAGTGCTACCATTGGTGCCTCTTCTGATGTTAAACCTATTACTTCAAAATCATTCTTAACCGAATCCAGGTACCTTCTCCTCGGTCTGCCCCGACTCCTCCTACCCTCTACTGCTGAATCCATGAGTCTCTTGGGTAACCTTGCTTCTCCCATGCGTGTAACATGACCCCACCATCTAAGCCTGTTCGCCCTGACTGCTACATCTATACAGTTCATTCACAGTTTTTCTTTGATTTCCTCATTGTGGACACCCTCCTGCCATTGTTCCCATCTACTAGCACCTGCAATCATCCTAGCTACTTTCATATCCGTAACCTCAACCTTGTTGATAAGGTAACCTGAATCCACCCAGCTTTCGCTCCCATACAACAAAGTTGGTCGAAAGATTGAACGGTGCACAGATAACTTAGTCTTGGTACTGACTTCCTTCTTGCAGAAGAGAGTAGATCGTAGCTGAGCACTCACTGCATTAGCTTTGCTACACCTCGCTTCCAGTTCTTTCACTATGTTGCCATCCTGTGAGAATATGCATCCTAAGTACTTGAAACTGTCCGCCTGTTCTAACTTTGTTCCTCCTATTTGGCACTCAATCCGTTTATATTTCTTTCCCACTGACATTACTTTCGTTTTGGAGATGCTAATCTTCATACCATAGTCCTTACATTTCTGATCTAGCTCTGAAATATTACTTTGCAAACTTTCAATCGAATCTGCCACCACAACTAAGTCATCCGCATATGCAAGTCTGCTTATTTTGTGTTCACATATCTTAATCTCACCAAGCCAGTCTATTGTTTGCAACATATGATCCATAAATAATATGAACAACAGTGGAGACAGGTTGCAGCCTTGTCTTACCCCTGAAACTACTCTGAACCAAGAACTCAATTTACCGTCAACTCTAACTGCTGCCTGACGATCCATGTAAAGACCTTTAATTGCTTGCAAGAGTTTGCCTCGTATTCCATAATCTTGTAGAACAGACAATAACTTCCTCCTAGGAACCCGGTCATATGCCTTTTCTAGATTTATAATGCATAGATACAATTCCCTGTTCCACTCATAACACTTCTCCATTATTTGCCGTAAGCTAAAGATCTGGTCCTGACAACCTCTAAGAAGCCTAAACCCACACTGATTTTCATCCAATTGGTCCTCAACTAATACTCGCACTTTCCTTTCAACAATACCTGAGAAGATTTTACCCACAACACTGATTAAAGAGATACCTCTATAGTTGTTACAATCTTTTCTGTTTCCATGTTTAAAGATTGGTGTGATTACTGCTTTTGTCCAGTCTGATGGAACCTGTCCCGACTCCCAGGCCATTTCAATTATCCTGTGTAGCCATTTAAGACCTGACATTCCACTGTATTTGATGAGTTCCGACTTAATTTCATCCACCCCAGCCGCTTTATTGCAATGCAATCTATTGACCATTTTTTCCACTTCCTCAAATGTGATCCTATTTCCATCATCATTCCTATCCCATTCTACCTCGAAATCTGAAACATTACTGATCGCATTTTCACCTACATTGAACAACTCTTCAAAATATTTCCTCCATCTGCCCAAGGCCTCCTACAGAGCACAAAATTTTGACTGGAGATCTGTGTATCTTTACAAGCATAGAATTCTACAGATCTCTCATCCACGACCTCAAAGCTCTGCACAGCATACCTAAGGATAATAGATCGAATTGTGAAGCTGGAATGTGAATGTTAGGAATACTACTATACAGTTAGCTAACATCTACAGGAATATGTGACACCATGATCATTTGACGGGAAATGTCCTTATCTTGTATCTTTAGAGTATATAATAACGTAGAGGATGTCTGCAAAAGTGTATCTCTGACATGTACAGAATGTAAATACGTCCAGATGTATCACCCGAATCAGTGCTGTTGTGTAATTCAAAATCTGATGTGCTCCAGAATCTGTATCACTTAAAGTAAGAGCATTTTGGAAGAATTATCAGTAGTTCGTTATACGTATCTGTCATAGAGAAAAACACACCTGTTATTGGGGAAACATATTATTACACACAACTTAGTTAAACACATATTATGGTTAGTATAAAAAGACTGATTTATTACAGCTTCATCTCATATACACAACATCCGTACACTTATGTCAGCAATAAATTTAGACAACGCTCCTCAGAGTCAAATTAAGATAATCCATTCCATAATTATAAATCACAGCTTAAAAATCATGTTCTTTTTTAGTAATGTAAATTATGCGTGTATCGTAACTCTCAAAAAAACAGTAACAGTTTGTTACTTTGTTCCGTGCATGGACACATTTTTTAAAACATGTTCATTTTTCCTTCAGCAAAACCAACTGCCGAATCACTGTTTCTTACACACACTAAGCTAACCATGTAAGTAATCCTGCGTGTGGTCTCCTATGAAACTGCCCAACTAAGAGCCCACACATGGCTGATGATGTATAGTATCTCATACAATGTCATGCAACACATTCTTCACAAGTTAACTTAATGGATATATCTGGTTGGCAGCATAACATATTGTATCACATAACACCTACATGTTTGCAAAACTTTTTATTCCAATATGTTGTTGTTGTGGCCTTCAGTCCAGAGACTGTGTCGATGCAGCTCTCCATGCGACTCTACCCTGTGCAAGTCTCATCTTCCAGTACCTACTACAACCTACATCATTCTGAATCTGTATAGTCTATTCATCTCTTCATCTCCCTCTACGATTTTTACCCTCCACGCTGCCCTCCAATACTAAATTGGTGATTCCTTGATGCCTCAGAATATGTCCTACCAAGCGATTCCTTCTTCTAGTCAAGTTGTGCCACAGATTCTTCTTGTCCCCATTTCTATTCAGTACCTCCTCATTACTTAAATGGTCTACCCATCTAATCTTCAGCATTCTTCTGTATGGCCACATTTTGAAAGCTTCTATTCTCTAACTACTCTGACACTTAAACCTATACTCGACGTTTACAAATTTCTCTTCTTCAGAAACGCTTTCCTTGCCATTGACAGTCTACACCTTATATCCTCTCTACTTCGACCATCATCAGTTATTTTGCTCTCCAAATAGCAAAACTCATTTACTACTTTAAGCGTCTCATTTCCTAATCTAATTCCCTCAGAATCACCCGACATAATTCGCCAACATTCCATTATCTTCGTTTTGCTTTTGTTGATGTTCATCTTATATCCTCCTTTCAAGACACTGTCCATTCCGTTCAGCTGCTCTTCCAGGTCCTTTGCTGTCTCTGACACAATTACAATGTCATCGGCGAACCTCAAAGTTTTTATATCTTCTCCATGGATTTTAATCCTACTCCGAATTTTTCTTCTGTTTCCTTTACTGCTTGCTCAATATACAGATTGAATAACATCGGGGATAGGCTATAACCCTGTCTCACTCCCTTCCCAACCACTGCTTCCCTTTCATGCCCCTCGACGCTTATAACTGCCGTCTGGTTTCTGTACAAATTGTAAATAGCCTTTCGCTCCCTGTATTTTACCCCTGCCACCTTCAGAATTTGAAAGAGAGTATTCCAGTCAACATTGTCAAAAGCTTTCACTAAGTCTACAAATGCTAGAAACGTAGGTTTGCCTTTCCTTAATATATTTTCTGAGATAAGTAGTAGGGTAGTATTGCTTCACGTGTTCCTTCATTTCTATGGAATCCAAACTGATCTTCCCCGATGTCGGCTTCTACCAGTTTTTCCATTCGTCAGTAAAGAATTCGCGTTAATATTTTGCAGCCGTGGCTTATTAAACTGATAGTTCGGTAATTTTCACATCTGTCAACACCTGCTTTCTTTGGGATTGGAATCATTATATTCCTCTTGAAGTCTGAGGGTATTTCGCCTGCCTCGTACATCTTGCTCACCAGATGTTAGAGTTTTGTCAGGCCTGGCTCTCCCAAGGCTATCAGTAGTTCTAATGGAATGTTCTATGCTCCCGGGGCCTTGTTTCGACTCAGGTCTTTCAGTGCTCTGTCAAACTCTTCACGCAGTATCGTATCTCCCATTTCATCTTCATCTACATCCTCTTCCATTTCTATAATATTGTCCTCAATAACATCGCCCTTGTATAGACCCTCTATATACTCCTCCCACCTTTCTGCTTTCCCTTCTTTGCTTAGAACTGGGTTTCCATCTGAGCTCTTGATATTCATACAAGTGGCTCTCTTTTCTCCAAAGGTCTCTTTAATTTTCCTGTAGGCACTATCTATCTTACCCCTAGTGATATACGCCCCTACATCCTTCATTTGTTCTCTAGCCATCCCTGCTTAGCCATCTTGCACTTCCTGTCTATCTCATGTTTGTGACGTTTCTATTCCTTTTTGTCTGCTTCATTTACTGCATTTTTGTATTTTCTCCTCTCATCAATTAAATTCAATATCTCTTCTGTTACCCAAGGATTTCTATTAGCCCTCGTCTTTTGACCTACTTGATCCTCTGCTGCCTACACTATTTCATCTCTCAAAGCTACCCATTCTTCTTCTACTGTATTTCTTTCCCCCATTCTTCTCAATCGTTCCCTAATGCTCTGCCTCAAACTCACTACAATCTCTGGTTTTGTCAATTTATCCAGATCCCATCTCCTTAAATTTCCACCTTTTTGCAGTTTCTTCAGTTTTAATCTACATTTCATAACCAATAGATTGTGGTCAGAGTCCACATCTGCCACTGGAAATGTGTTACAATTTAAAACCTGGTTCCTAAATCTCTGTCTTACCATTATATAATCTATCTGAAACCTTCCAGTATCTCCAGGCTTCTTTCATGTAGACAACCTTCTTTCATGATTCTTGAACCAAGTGTTAGCTATGATTAAGTTATGCTCTGTGCAAAATTCTACCAGGCGGCTTCCTCTTTCATTCCTTAACCCCATTCCATATTCACCTACTACGTTTCCTTCTCTTCCTTTTCCTACTATCGAATTCCAGTCGCCCATGACTATTAAATTTTCGTCTCCCTTCACTATCTGAATAATTTCTTTTATCTCAACACATTTCATCAATATCTTCGTTATCTGCGGAGCTAGTTGGCATATAAACTTGTACTACTGTGGTAGGCGTGGGCTTCGTATCCATCTTGGCCACAATAATGCGTTCACTATACTGTTTGTAGTAGCTTACCCGCATTCTTATTTTTTTGTTCATTATTAAACCTACTCCTGCATTACCCATATTCGATTTTATATTTATAGCCCTGTATTCACCTGACTATAAGTCTTGTTCCTCCTGCCACTGAACATCACTAATTCCCACTACATCTAACTTTAATCTATCCATTTCCCTTTTTTAAATTTTCTAACCTACCTGCCCCATTAAGGGATCTGACGTTCCACGCTCCGATCCGTAGAACGCCAGTTTTCTTTCTTCTGATAACGACCTCCTCTTCAGTAGTCCCCGCCTGGAGATCCGAATAGGGGACTATTTTACCTCCGGAATATTTTACCCAAGAGGACGCCCTCATCATTAAACCATGCAGTAAAGCTGCATGCCCTCGGGAAAAATGACGGCTGTAGTTTCCCCTTGCTTTCAGCCGTTCGCAGTACCAGCACAGCAAGGCCGCTTTGATTAGTGTTACAAGGCCAGACCAGTCAATCACCCAGACTGTTGCCCCTGCAACTACTGAAAAGGCCGCTGCCCCTCTTCAGGAACCACACGTTTCTCAGGCATCTCAACAGGTACCCCTCCGTTGTGGTTGCATCTACGGTACCGCTATCTGTACCGTTGAGCACGCAAGTCTCCCCACCGACGGCAAGGTCCATGGTTCATGGGTGGGGGTGGGGGGTGGGGGTTACTCCAATAATATACTATGTTATCACGCAATCCAGTTGTTTAAGTGCTGTGTCGCTAAGAACACACTCTACAAAGGAACTAAGACACTCGCTGCCGTTGTTTCTGCTGCTGATTGAGTCTTGTCTGAATTCATTGGTTAATTGGCTCTCAACGTAGAATAGTCTATCACATGAGCGATAGCATTGTATTTGCTCGAGCTGAACTTCCTATGACATGTCACATCAACTACTACCTCAAACTAAATTTCATGTGAGATGCTGACATTGACCCACTATGGATCGCAGTCACTCAAATGCACTGATTCATGAATAGCAGCATCATACATACAACTAGATGAGCTGGTTGGTTTATATGTAAGAACGCAGTCCCTCCCTCTCCATTATTACCCCATCTGATGTCTACCAATCACCTCCCCAAGTTTACCTTAATGGTAAGAAGCTTAGGTTTGTTTATCATAATGAATGATACGTTTTTATATGAAACTGAATAAAAACTTAGTATTGTTATATGAATAATAACAACAAATGAGTACAATGCGTGCGTGTAAAAATTTAATATTGGTATATGAATCATAACACTACAGTACAGTCTGTGTGTGTAAGAGAGGGAAAGTGTTCCTCGATGCATGTATATACACCCTATCTACTCTTAACATTGGGTTCATAAGTCATCATTTGTCTACGGGAAGGTTAAACGACATACCTTCTACAATACAGTGTACAGTGGGTTGTGAGGTCTTTGTTTAGATGCAGGGCTTTCTTCCATAAATTAGTTGTCATTACAGGATGCATGAAGTGCCATAGACCTTATTGTGTGTACTACATTGTACATTAGATTTGGCAGTGAAATAGTATTTATGCAAGATATGTGGTGTTGAGGGTATAATAATCACGAGAATTAATTTGACTTTCTTTCATAGAACACCAAAACACACATATGGTCTGGTTGTTCTAATAAACGGGTGTGATTATAAATCGTTGGTCGCTATACTAGTGTTAATGTTATGGAATTTAAATGAGGACGAGCCCACCGAATGCGAATGAACTACATTATTTTAGGTGGTTCGATTATAATTATGTCGTAAAAAATAATGTCTCATCGCTGAGAGAATTACACATGATTCAGAGAGTACATACAGGCATTCATTAGCTATGGATGCATGGTCCTCGGCCCACCAGATTAAATATAGGGCCCTCTATCACATGCCCAAACAATGCTTCCTGTTGACGGATCTCATACTAATGTCCAGGTCATATGTAGTTAATGCGATACGGTTTATGTTGTCCCACAGATGGCTATTCGTTTTGTTGAACACACACTATGTTGTTAACAGCGCGAAGGTAGAAATAGAGGAGTAAAAAGAGTGTTAGTATTCTGCCTATTGCTGTAGAAATCAGTCTGTCCCAGAGGTAATATTAAAAGATATGGTTAATCATTGAGTAGGGGCAGTCTGCGTAAAGGTAACCACCTTTTTTGTATTAATGCTCACTGGTAAAATTTTTCCCTGTGTTCAGCATGAAGCGGAACAAGAGCAGTGCCGCGGCCTCATCACTCCAGCACATAGATCAAGTATTGCATCGCACTGTGAAGCACCATGCGTGCATCACTTCACAGATACAACGGGACTGTGTAGAGTGTATGTAAATGTGATGATGAACAATTATGATAGGTATTTATTATTTAACAAACAATTATGACATTATCCCACTGCGTTATTTAAAACAAATAATTTGGGAACTCTGACAGTTTATGTTGAGTGATTTTTTTCTCTAGCTCTCTGGATTAACGCTATCGGAGAATGATATCACACACACACACACACACACACACACACACACACACACACACACACACACACAGACGCACACATCACACATCACACAATGATGCTAGGGGAGGCGTTAGCTAAGTGTTAATATGTACGCAATTCAGATGCAAATGTTGCTCCAAAATTAGTTATCAATATTCATATGTTTATAGATTTCTGGTTAGTGACAAATGAAAGAGTAAACTACAACATAGAGCCATATGTCTGACAACCTCCCATGTGTAACACCAGTATCTGTTATCCTGTACCACACATGCACTTTAGGGGATCCCTCAAGTGATCCAAGCCAACATGTGGACATTCATCACTTTATGCTTGTTCACTTTACCTGATTTGTGGAGTGTAGACTCATACAAAATAAAAGAACAAATTTCGTTGGAGATACTCATTGGTGGTTGCAAAATTTCAGCCGTAAATGCTGCTCGATGAGTTTCCATCATATGGACCCTATCTGTAGAATTCTTTGCACTTTGGTCTTAGGAATCCCAAATTCACAAGATGTGTGTCAAGCAGATTTCGAAGAATGCCCTATTTGCAGAAGATCGAACACACTACTAGTCTGTTTAAAATTCACTTACCACTCATTAATACTGGTACTTCTCTTCTGTATTTTATGAGACCATAGAAAACCGTGCACACTCTCCGTATGTGATGCCATTTTACAACAACAGCGATTGCAGTGCGCTCAAACGGCAACTAACTTCGTGATTTATTTTTCCATTTATCACAAATTTTCAAAATAAATACTGTTAATTTAGACTCACCTTGCATATTGATTATTATGTCTTAAGTGACTTGACAACTGCCCCATTATTGAATTGTAATTACATTACTTCTGCAGTGTATTTACACACACACACACACACACACACACAGACACACACACACACACACACACACACACACACACACACACACACACACTGTAGTATCAACGCATCATACTTCAGGTGCACGTAATTATTAGTGATCATGTTCCTCCCATGAACCATAGACCTTGCCATTGGTAGGGAGGCTTGTGTGCCTCAGCAATACAGATAGATGTATCACAGTGCAACAGACAGGTATCTGTTGCGAGGTCAGACACACGTGAGGTTCCCAAAGAGGGGCAGCAGCCTTTTCAGTAGTTTCATGGGCAACAGTCTGGACGGTTGACTGATCTGGCCTTGTAACACCAACCAAAACAGCCTTGCGGTGCTGGTACTGCGAACAGCTGAAAGAAAAGGGAAACTACAGCCGTAATTTTTCCCGAGGGCATGCAGCTCTACTGTGTGGTGAAATGATGATGGCACCCTCTTGGGTAAAATATTCTGGAGGTAGAGGGAGACCAAGAGATGAATACACTAATCAGATTCACAAAGATGTAGGTTGCAGTATGTACTGGGAGATGAAGAAGCTTGCACAGGATAGAATAGCATAGAGAGCTGCATCAAACCAGTCTCTGTGCTGAAGTCCACAACAATATATATATATATATATATATATATATATATATATATATATATATATATATATATATATATATATATAGTAGGCTTTATAATTCTGTCACCACGAAACTCTCACTGGACTCATCCTGTCCTTGTGATAAACTGTTTAATATCAGTAACTATTCTTCCTCCCATAACGCTGTAACAAGCCTTTCTTCAGAACGTCAGATATATGAAAGTTTCTTAACTCATGATACGTCACGTATGATTTCGCATCTCCCACCAAAAGTATCTTGGACATACCCAAAAACTGTCTTCCGACCAACAACTCAGCTTGGTGGGTGTCAACAGGTTGTCCCCAAACGCTGACACATCCTCTCTTGCTTTACCCATAAAAAGAGACACTAGGGTATCGTTATTGATATCTGGGGCGTGTGATAACATACTGGACGAAGATCTACCCTCTCTTAACACATCTACCTTCTTCTTTTAGTCTGTGTTATCTTCCTGCATTTGAGCCATCTGTTCAAGCAAAGCCTGTACTGCATCTGCAGTGGTAATCTTTTGTTTCTCTGATTTGCTCATTGTAGACTCGTGTCTACAACAACAGGAAAAAGTGCAATACGAAAAATATCACAGAAAAGGACTTAATACTAGTATGACAGTTACTCCTAGTCCTTATGCTTCAGTGCTAACCATGTGTAGTCCTTTCATTCTATAGCGTACTATTTCTATAGCGTACATTCCCGATCTTTTACGTTTGAAACAGATCAGCGCTGCTCAATGGTCAACCTTCCAATTGACTTTTCAGTCGTACCGATGAGCCATTGTCAACCAATAGAATGGAAAACAATGAAAAAACAGTTCGTTCCGACTCACCACATTGTGATGACGATGCGGAATAGCGTCCCATGACATCGCTTTTTATCACTGACTCTCTTCATACACCAGTCTAATAGTATCAGGTGAGCAGACACTATTAATTCGAAGATGATCGTCTCTAGTCCAGGACGACACACGCAGGTCACTCCTTGTGTAGTTTCAGCAACACGGCTGTTGTTGAATCAGGAGGCTTCAACTAGCAAATGCATATTTATTCTGTGAGATACTCACATAGTGGTTTATGACGGCGACACGATGGCGTCAATTAATGCCTGAGCAGCAGTGGCTACCTCTGTACAGCCCAAGGTGCCACGTTTGCCCACATACGCCAGGCAGGAGGGCTGCCTCAGTGAAACGGCAGTAGCTGGTGGTGGCCTTGCAGATACGGGCGTGAGGTCAAGTGTTGGCATGCAGGTGGTGCATGTGTGCTGAATCAGCTGCTTCACTAAGTAGTCACACTAGTGCGCAGACCCCAAACCTAAGAACCCTTGGAGACACTCAGACACCATATAAAGTCAGCATGGAACTGGTCTCCTCTTGGTGACTCTGGTTCGAGCACTGGAATCACCAGGTCTAGCAGCGGCTCGTAGACTAGCAGCTAGAAGATGAAATGGATGTTCCACATCCTGGAGGACCTCCTCACTACGGATCAATTGGAATGAAAGTAAATCTAATCTAATCTAATCTAGACGAAGTTTATTGACCCACATGGGACCACTGACTGCCTTGGAGTTGTCTTCGCACTGGTAGTAGTTGAAGACAATATACTGCTTGGGTATGAGAGACGAGTATTTATAGTTGCTCTGCCCATCTTTGTTGTGACAGAACATCTCCATTGGTCAAGTCGGGGTCCAACGCAGCATAGCATGTGGAAATTAAGCTCGCTGCTGTTGCGGGCTGGGGTCCTGCACCCTGTTGTTTCAGCAGTATTCCTGCCATAAGTGCAGTATTTCGCAGGTAATTAGCTTGCCCACATCGCCATAGCTTGTGAAGTCTTAATGGAGGGCTGTTGCCACAACATATGACAAACAAGAGATATGCAACTTTGAATGTAGCAAAAAATTCCAACTTTAATGATAACTTGCTGATGTAGTATATGTACACATCTTAGCATAGTCCCTCTGACATCACATGCATGCAGCCCCCGCACACACCTCCCCCTTCACCACTTGTATGTGACGTCAGAAGGACTGTGCGAAGATGTGTACGTCTGCTTTGTCAGCAAAGTATCAAAGAAGTTCAGACACGTTGACATGGTCAAATTTTCAAGTGTGTTATTTCTCATATTACAGAGATGTGTGCTGCACATGGTTGAGGTCGCTGCTAGAGGGGAGCAGCTTCGTGCTAGTCCAGTGCCTAGAACACTCTGCGAAGGTGCAATCTATAGTGTTCAAATGGTTCAATTGGCTCTGAGCACTATGGGACTTAACATCTGAGATCATCAGTCCCCCAGAACTTAGAACTACTTAAACCTGACTAGCCTAAGCACCTCACACACATCCATGCCCGAGGCAGAATTCGAACCTGCGACCGTAGCGATCTCGCGTTTCCTGACTGAAGCGCCTAGAAGCGCTCGGCCACAACGGCCGGCAATCTATAGTGTTAAAGAAGCTAATGTATGGTGTATTTAACATTTATCTGTGTAGTGAATTCCCCGGGATGAGCTGCCTGGAATATAGCAGCAAATCCAAGATTTTGTCGGAATTTCTAAGAAAATGGAGATGTGTGATTACTTGACGTCAGACCAGGAATTCGTTGTTCAAAAATACTACCAAGAAACTACATCGTGTTTCTGAACAATGATAAGATATTTGGAACAGACAGTTTAATTTGGGTTAACTCCACTTGTAGAATAAATGTACATGTAACAGATTTATATGTCAAATCACAAGCCTATGAGTGAAGGATGATATTGGTACTATCCTGTCGATTTTATAAAGTGTCACTGATATGTACCAAAGAAAAATTTTTACGTCCTCCTTGGATAAAGAAAATGTAGTTACCAGACTGGTAGCTTGATTTTAAGTATAGAACTACAGCGCTTACAATGTCCGCTGTACTCTGTGCCTATTGCTTCTATGTAAACTATTGGATAGTTCATAGAGCAGTTCCTGTGTTGTGTTAAACAACTCTCTCCAGTTTCTCTACTGACACAATAAGAATACACGGAAGCTGACTGGTGTACAAGTAAAGCTTCCAAATAAGCAAGACCAAGAAAAAATTTTAAACTTTCTTCCGTCGGCCTATAGCGTTTGTTAAACTGTATCGAAATTGTTAGCACAGTCAACCCACAAACACAGTGTAAGTATTATACACAGGTGTTGTATTAACGCTGGAGAAACCTTTTTTTTCCAATCCAAGACATTCTTCTCCACAGTACTGTTAAATATTGCTGCTACCAAATTAGGAGTACATCGAACAAATAATGTTCTTCCAAAGACCTTAAGAAAAACAACAAATGTATTATACAGACATAACCATTCCCAATTACAGAAATTACCCTTTTACATGAAGCTAATTTGTTGCGTGTATGCAGAAGAAAACTTGAAGTGAAAGAGCTCGAAGATAAAAAATGCAAACTGGAGTATTTGGCGAAAACAAATGCCATGTAGGAAGAATACAATCAGTTATTGGAAAAAGAATAATACATTGCAGGTGTGCAAACAAGGCTTACAATTACTTTAAAAACAGTACATCGAAAAACCTGTATTCATCTGTAGGGGATACAAGATATCATTATTTACTACAGATACCACTAGAAAGTGGCAGTACAATACAGTATTCGCAGAAAATGATAGATCCAGTAACATTTACTATATTAAATGATACGAGAAAAATCTATTTACAAACCTCCTCCTTCATGTGGATCTGCTTAAAAGGATGGTTGTATTGTATTTCAATGTAGTGTTCTCGATATTGTGCATCTAACAACAAGGAAACAATTTTCAGAGTTTGAAGTCGATGGAATGACTGTATTTAATATTCTGGAGGTTGCTAAAGTGGTAAACTTAAAGGTTCTATACGCAAATTGCGCTAGAATATGGGAAATAGTAGACATTTACACCGAAGAAAATGTGTAACTTGCTAACAATTTTACTATGTCGGAAATTTAAGGTATAATTAGAACTAGAATTCCCAAATGCACTCAGCTATATGGTGTCTCACGTACGACATAAGCACTTTGTACAGTGTTTTATGGGTTCCAGTACCGGGTTAGGCAGATTACGATCACCAGTTGCAAGATAAAGTCAATACCCTAGCGTAGGGTAACCTCAATTAAAATTATTGGACAACATGTTCTTCAGTCGAAGTGTCATGTAGCTTTCACTGCACAGCAGCATAATGTAGTGCTCACCAAGGGTGCCTTAATCTTGTGTTTGTGTTGCTATAGAAAAATAAGAGAGACAATTTTTGGTTTCTTCAACGTACTGTTCTACTTCGGTACCAAAATCACCACCAAGTGATCCTTAACCTGTAATTAAAGTGAACCACGTGTGTTTTGTGCTGTTATAGAACAAATCTCTACGTATGTTGATAAATAATACAGACAGTTTTCTTCCTTTTTGTAAAGTACAATTTTACTTTTCGCGTTAAGATCGAATTTTTATCTGCGATCATGGCCGAAGCTGTCTGATAAGCTAAATATGAGTCTAGAGAATACAGACTCGATGGAAATAGTGCTATGAGAGACACGTAAAACAGAACTCTCGCGCCGGTATGCTATTGCCCTATACCAGTAAACGTGGTGAATTCAAAGGACAGTATTCATTGATACTGTAATCTAGATTACTGAGAACTGAGAAATGGAAACCTATAATATGATCCTACGAGTCTACTTATATACTTTTATCTGTCACATTACATTTAGGGATAACACGAGGGGAAGTCTCTTCTTCATCTGCGAAGTATGGTATCAATGAAGTACAAAATGGAACGATAATAAGTTGATCAACGTGCTAATGTAGTATCAAAAAGCTACATCTCGAGAGAGGCCAGTGCCTACTACACAGAATTACGTGTGAATTGGCAACATCTCGTGTTTTATGATCAAGTTCTCTTCAGAATTCTCTGCAGTTTGGATGCTGGAGAGGTGAACGAATCTTGCAGAGGAGCACCGCACAAACTAGCGGAGTAATCATCTTATCCGATCTTAGCTTCTGTGAGCCACGGATAACAATTTCCTATTTCTGGTACTCGTCCTACAATGTTGTTTTCCAATAGGAGAAAGGGAGAATGCTCGATCACACATTGCAAGGAATTTTCAAGAAGTCTTCTTCTGCACGACTGCTAAAGCTTTCATTCATTTTGTATTTTGATCGTTAAACAGGCTCTGAATTTCGTCATGCACAAATTCGTTTGAAACACTCATCCTATACACAGTACAATCTATGTTTGGAGTCAGGTAGAAGCCATCAGGAAATCTTTCCATATGGACACATTGCCAGACCTGATTGTTTCACATCACACTTATCAAAGTGAATGACGGCTTCACCAAACAGGCTTACCGGTTTGAGGCAGGTCATCGTGTGTTACTGGCCTCCATATTTAATTGTGTCTTTGTTCGTACAGATCGAATGCAAATAAATGTCACTCGTTGTTCGTAGCGCTTCGTAGTAGTACATATCCGGAAATAGCATTTCAATTCGGGAGCAAAGAATCAGAATGTCTACTCATTACGTGAATTAATATTTATTGCCATAGCCTAATTGAAATAAACTGTTTTATGTATTCAAAATCCGTCGTAAGTGGAACGTTGTCAATGTCAGAGAAACTGGCACAGCGCAACCGCAGCTAATTCTCTGTATGGACAATCATATGCATGACACCTCATATAAATTGACATGATTCCATTCACACTTTTCGTGAGGCCTGAGTACTGTGATTAAAAACAAATTTCAGTTTTTCTGATTGAGCATTAGAAGTTATTCGTGTACCGTCTTAATTATGTAGTGATTGACGCATCTCCTCTGTCTGCGCACGAATGGTTTCAGTTTTGGATTTTATTAGGCGCTCTATAGAGTTTTTGCTTGTTGTAATTGGGATGGGCTGCTGCTGGTCCATAAAGGCCAACCTGGAATTCTAGCGCCAGCTGGGTTTAGTGTTGTACAGGCTCGGTGTAACGTCTCAAGTTAACTAAGAATTTGGACTCCGTAACCGTAGGAATTATAAAAAAGACATATTCTCTAAGCTCCACAATTCACAGGCTCTCGTAAGCAATATCGAGAAGATTAAATTGGCTCCCTGTAAATGCTTAACGAAGTCGCTAGCAAATTAAGCTCACTAGAACCAATCTATTGAGAAATTCAAAGTTCATATTTTCCCTCAGTAATTACGTGGTTCCGCTATACAAGACTATAATAAATTCAAATAGTGCACTGCCTGATACATAAGAAGTTAAGTAACAGATGATATTGTAGTCTATATAGCGCATGACTGGAAACTTCAGAAGAATTACACAGTTCGGCTGTGCCACACTGACAGCAAGTAGCAGAAAAAGTCAATGTATATGAACAGCTGACTGTGCCGCGAAATAGTGCTGCAATGAGAGGTACGGTACAAGGGTCCTCTTGTGTTTTGTACAGATATGGAATGCTCATTCCATTTCTTCATTCTACAATAAAACAATAATAAAAAAATACCCAGGGAACGTGCTTACATAGTTCGTGACATATGTTCATGTACTGTATGTCACACTGAGATGTGTTGTTACAGGTCGTTTGTCATGTACCTCATACTGATTCTATAAGATCATTTTACGTCTCATTACTCACGTATTAAGTAATTTATTCTCAAAATTTTCTGTTCCCCTAACTTCTTCCTTGTGGATCTTCCAGTTGCCGAAAATAACAAGAAAATTTTAGTTCCGGTATTTAATGAAGAACAGCAATGAAAACTAAAGTATTCTATAAGGATAACAGTCAAGTTTTAACCCATGACAGCCTATAGCGACACAGAACAAAAGTAAACTGTTGGTGGGAGTTATATTACTCTATCTCTGATTCTGGAACCGTCCAAAGCTCTGTCCAGCTGAACATACAAAGCGCCTCACTTGTTACGGAATAAGTTCGCTATCCCCTTCAATCAACGTTGTAGAAGTTTGTTAGGAGAAGTAAACCTTCGAGTATTAGGTTGTGTGTGTAATACAGCCGGGATACACTTTTCACCTATAGTTTCAGTTTCTGAATCCTCAGGCCGCATTCAGTTAGGAGGTACTGTATTTTTTAATATACAACACGCAGAAGCTTGGGTTACTTACTCGATCAGATAATACTCTCTCTCTTGGTTAACACAGTTAACTTGACACAACAAAACTGATGAAACTATACAATCACCTAACGAATAGCAAGGTAACTATTCACTAAATCCTGTAACAATGGTGTTCCCGTATGTAAGTACGATGTGACGGAGTGAGCACTTCTGTTGGACGACTGCGATCTTTCAGGACACACTTTCGACGTTTGAGGAGCATCTATCGTTCGTTTCAGTGCACGGAAAATTACTATCGGGGATACTGTTCCAGAACACATCTAGGAGTGCGGTACATAGTCGTCTATGATAGACTGAAAGAACTTTGTTTAGTTCTAGAAACAACTACGTCCTTTTTAAGTCGGTGCTCTTTGCTCCTCGCCCTTATTTTACTCCTTATTAATACAATATTTGTAGACACAAACGCAGTAGACAAAGGCTAATTTGTTACGTAGTATTTCTACAAAAATTGGTAAGTTTCCCAGCTTAGTATTTAATGATTGGATTGCTTCCTAAATGACTGCTGTATTTCCTAAATGACTGCTGTATTTTCAGTTTTTCTGGTCGCTCCACTCCATGTCATAAAAGCAGTTAGAAATAGAAATTTTCGCTTAGGTTTGTATCTGTCTTACGATACAGCCCTTTGTCTGTACACCACGCCATGTTCTAGCGACCGCAGGCATCGCATGCGGGGGAAACAGCGACCGCAAGCAAGCAGCCACAAGTCGCGTACAACTTTCCTTTATTCACCGGTTTCGCTCGTCAGACGCGTGCATCTTCAGACATTTTAGTAGCCAAAATGTATCTAGTCAGTAGCTTCTGCAGGCAAATTGTGAATGCCTTCGATTTTCCGTTTGAATGCCTCAGGTAACATGCAAATGTCATCTCTATTGGTGCAGTAATGTTCTGAATCTGTCCCGCTCAGTTCTGATCGGGTTCAGTATGCGCCACGGTCGTAGGGGTGGATGAAAATCTGATGCTCGCTGCCACGGAGTTTTAACTGGTTGGTGGCGCACAAAGGAGTTTGCTCCTGCCACTCACTGTCCCCGGCATACTGCATGTTGAAGTGGCTGTTCTGCAGACTGAGTTCTGTGTACCACGACGGTTTCCTTGACCTCCGTCGCTGGTATTATGGTCGTGAAAATTCTGAATGAATTTGTAATTCTATTTTTTTTTATTCTTGTCGATACGTTCATCACTGACTGTGATCTTCTTATGGATAGTGGTGCAACATTAATAAGAATCTGTAGCCAGCGTGTGTTTGTAGGCGATGAGGAGCATTGCTTGATTGAGTTGTGTGTCAATGACTTTAGTGAGAACACTGTTTAGTCAGTTCGAACAGCAGTATTCTGCGTGTCAGTGACAAAGAGCTAAAGCTGACTGTTGCCCCAGACCCTTACTGTTAACTTCTGGAGTATATTGTTCCGAGTTTTGTAATTGACTTTCATATTCCGGAGATGGGTTCTGTACGTCAGTGACCTGTCTATTGTCTGTTACAGTATTAGAGATTCTAATCTTTAAATGTTACGAGAGGTTTCTAGCTTTCTTGTTTATTCATTAGATGGGAAGCTGTTACATCGGTCTTTTGCAGATTCGGTCAGAGAGTATTATATTTGGAGCATTCATCCAGCAACGTCTGCGCTGGTGTTATTTTTGCTTCAGCTTGCTAACGCTTTGACCCTGAGAGGTATACACAGTATCATCAGCGCAAATAAGTTCCCTGGACTTTGTTTCTGAAAGGTGTCATGTATACAAAGACCAGTAAATAAAGGAAAGTTGTATGCGACTTCTTATTAATGCCATGTACTACTCACATGACATTAAACATTATAGTTCTGGCGTCAGAGCTGAAATAAGAACTCATGTGTCTAAGCATAGTAGACTTGTACTGTGATGTGAACTGTAGATGATAGTTATTCCAGTACTTGCAGCCGAGACAATCTTAAAACTATAAGCCGGGCACTAACGAACCACGGGAGCCATATCAGTGACTGACTATCGTCACCCACGCCGGTATAAATCTACTGCATATTTTGTAAAGTATTTAAAAGCTCTGCCCTCTGCTTGGAATGCAAGGTTAGTTCTTCGAACAAATTACCCACAGGATCCATTAACAACGAACACACATTCACCGACTAATGTACACTGATCAGCCAGAACATGATGACCAACAACGTAGCTGCCGGTAAGTTCACCGTTGTCACGGATAACAGCGGCGACGCTTCGTGGTATGGATGCAATGAGGCCATGATAGGTCGCTGGAGGGAGCTGCCACCGCATCTGCACACACAAGTCACCTAATTCCCATAAATTCCGAGGAAGTGGTGTGTTCGATCAGGTTCAGATGTGGTGAAATGGGAGGTCACCACATCAGCTGTAACTCGCCACTGTGTTACTCAAATTACTTCATCACAGTCCCGGCTTTGCGGACATAGCGCATTACCTTGTTGGAAAGTCCCACTACCGTCAGGAAACATGATCTGAACGATGCCCCCAGCTTGTCTTAGTCCCGCAGCACAGGTGTCGAGGAGCTGTCCCTCCGACAGGCGTGATAAAGAAGGTATCGGAATTCGTTAGATCATGCAGCGCTCTGCCAATGAGCCAACGTCCAGTGTCGATGGTCACGTGCCAATTTCAGTCGTAGTTGCCGATGTCGTGGTGTTAACACTGGCACATGGATGGGTCGTCGGCTGCGGATGCCTATCGATAGGAGTGCTCGGTACACTATGTGTTCAGACGGACTTGGACTCTGCACCCCAGCATGAAGTCTGATGTTAGCTGCGCCACAGTTCGCCGCCTGCCTTGTTTTAACAGTGTGCCGAGCCTACGACCTCCGACATCTGTAATGAGGGGTGCCACGACGTCTGGACGTAGCTTCACCTTTGTTTCCCTACGTGTTGAAGACAGTCACCACAGCACTCCTCGAACGGCCGACAAGTGACACTTCCGCAATGCTCGTGCCGAGCTTCCAGGCCATCACAATCTGCCCCCGGTGGAACTCAGATCGCGCACCTTCCCCATTCTACATACGGACAGCACGCTACATGCACCTGCGTGTGTGACTAGCAGTCATTCCTCGCCAGGTGGCGCTGCTATCGCCTGGAAGGATTTATATCAATAGCAGGTCGTTGGTCATAATGTTCTGGGTGATCAGCGTATAAGTGCACCTACAGTCCATTACAGGAGTCCATGAAATGAAATGTCGTGTGGCTATGGCGTCCCGTCGGGTAGACCGTTCGCCTGGTGCAAGTCTTTTGAGTTGACGCCACTTCGGCGACTTTCGTGTCGATGGGAATGAGATAATGATGATGATGATGATGATGATTAGGACAACACAACACACAGTCCCTGAGCAGAGAAAATCTCCGATCCAGCCGGGAATCGAACCCGGACCCCTCTGCAAGATATTCCGTCGCGTTGACCACTCAGCTACCGGGGTGGACACAAGAGTCCATGAAACAGTGTAAATAAATGTCCAAATACGTAGTTTTAGACAGAATTAGAGTTAAGTCAGGCTGCACTAGAAAAAAACTTAATTATCAGAAACGTCCTTAAAATTTGATCTAAATATCTGTCATTGAGTTAAACGTTTAAGGTTTCGACCTTTTTTATGACACTAATCATTGTCATAGAGCAGATTTCAGATGCCGTAACGGAAACTGGAAAACTAAATGATTCATACAACGCCTAATTAAAGAACTTCAGTCATTCACTCACTGTTGGCGAACCTAACAAGAAGTACTGAAATTCTGTGGTTTTTAATTTTTATTGATATGTGTGGACAAGGACATGGATGTTAAGTGCCTGCAACTCACAATATGTTTTAGAGCAGAGAGATATTTTCACTTCTACTGCGTTACAGGTTGGTCATTATTAAACTTCCGCTATTTGAGAGGGCGCCCATGAAAACCTCTGAAGAATACACCAAGCAGGTTGCATTCTTACCGTTTTGTGGTTCGACAACAGGGAAGATTAGTCGGCTTCTGAAGAGGCATAAAATTGACACAATCTTCAGGCCTCCGGCAAACATCCGGCAACTAATGAAATCTGTGAAAGACGATGTAGGCCTCAGAACGCCAGGAATTTACAAGATACCGTGTGGATGTGGGCAGTTCTATGTCGGCCAGACTGTTCGCATTAATGAACAGCTCCGCATGGAACATGATAGGTGTTGCCGTCTGCGCTATCCCGAAAAGTCAGCTGTAGTGGAACATGCTCTGGAAAACGGACACCGAACTGCATTCGATGAAACGTCTATTACTAAACGGACTAATGGCTTCTAGGATAGCATGATAAACGAGGCCATAGAGATTAGAATTTCTGACAACACCTTCAATAGAGACGGTGGATTGCTGCTGAGTACAGCATGGGATCCGATGTAGAGGGAGTTGAAGCGCGCCCGGCGGTCGCGCGGCCAAAACATTACCATATGTGGTGCGGGACCGAGCACCAGTGACGTCACAAGCGACGGCGCAGCTATATAAGCACGGAAATGACAACCACACGACAGTCATCCACTTGACAATGGCAGAGGATATCTCTGCCCAAAGCTCGTGGGCAGTAAACGACTGGACGCAGCTTGAAACCCGAGAATGTTTTATTAAGAGGGTAACATTTGTTAATTGCGTATCATGTTTACGTTCCAGGTTACAAACGTTGTTCAGCGTGACGACCATCTGCATCCACGACAGATTGGAACAGCACTAGAGACACAATTTCATACTTGTTGGCAATACTGTTCGAACGGTGGAAAATGGTTCAAATGGCTGTAAGCACTATGGGACTGAACATCTGAGGTCATCAGTCCCCTAGACTTAGAACTACTTAAACGTAACTAACCTAAGGACGTCACACACTTCCGTGCCCGAGGCAGGATTCGAACCTGCGACCGTAGCAGCAGCACGGTTCCGGACTGAAGCGCCTCGAATCGCTCGGCCACAACGGCCGGCCGAACGGTGGACCATGGAATGTTTAGCTGCCGTTACACAGCTTGTGAACTACTTAAAGATCGTACATTATGTCCAGCAATGGCAACAGTAATTTCTTCAATAATTTGTGGCGCAAATGGCCGTCGGCCTCTCCCAGGAGAAATTCCCAAATCGCTAGCTATTCGAACTTCCGGACCACGTTCTTCAACCGCGGAGTCGAAAGAGGATCTCCCTGTATTATTTTAAGGCATCGATACTAGCGTGAGCTGCAGCGCTATTACTGTTGTTTTGATAAAAAAAAAAAGGTTTACGAGTAAAGCCTTCTCACCTTTTCGAGACCAGTTTCAATTGTCTGTAGCTTAATGCACGCTGATGCTTGTGTTTCAACTTTACGTCGCCGTCCCATTACCGGCCGCAAATCCTTGCAGCGCACGGTCTAAACATCAAGCCCATAAAGTTGGGTACCCATACGGGAAATAGTGTTCGGTGTACGCTGGCTCAAATAGCGAAAGTTTAATTATAACCACCACGTATACTGAATAATATGATGATTAATTGTAAATTAGAAACAGAAAAGAAGCAGAGCATAATGACAGACTAAATGAGGTCGTAAATAATTTTCTATTACTCCTGTAGAAAGGTTACACTTCGTAGTGTAGATTCTCCTCTGCAAGTATTTCACATCATTCTCCTTGAAGTACGTTCATTCTTCACATCGTTGTTGCTTCCTATAATTTGGAATTCTAAGTTGGTGCAGAATTTCCCGTTATTTTGAAGGATTGTACAGGAATACATCTTTGTACCGAGCTCTACTTGCGACGGCCCACTATTCCGTTGGAAGATGAAATTGTTTTCTAAACGTAGTTTCGTCGTAATTTACTGTACGTTTACTTTCGCTGTATCATTATGCGTTATATTGCTCATTCTTTCCGCTGGCTTCTGGTACTGGGGAAATTTACATCCCTCGAAACAAGCACTGAGCCTGAGACTATGTCACGTCTAGGCGACATCGAGGTCACTAGTGTCGCAGCACAGGCGCGGAATGTTTCAAAAATGGGGAAGGAAATCGGCCGCGCCCTTTCAAAGGAAGTATTCCGGCATTTGAGTGGAGCGATTTAGGGAATTAACGGAAACCCTTAGCCTGGATGACCGAACGCGGATCTGAAACGTCGTCTTCCCGAATGTGAGTCCAGTGTCCTCACCACTCCGCTACCTCACTCGGTCAAGAACGTAAAAAAATGCTTTCATCACTCGACCGTATTCCAGAAGTCTTCAAGGTGACTTAGATATTCAACTATGAATGTCGGCTCCACATGCGATTTTGTTCATTAATGTATGTTTCTTCCTAGCTACCCGTCCGTGACAGTCTTGCGGTCTATACACATTCCTTATCGGAGATGCAGTGAGGTCTGTACCCGTTTTTTGGGCAAATAAGTAACTACTTCTGGATCACAGATAGTGGGCTCCATTTTGAGGATATACAAAGTGGTTCCTTTTCCTCTGTCTGAGAGGTGCAGTCGTCGTCTGATGTCCTGACTTTTCTCTGTACTTCAAAAACGTTCCTTTGTACAGAATACACACAATAGTGGCCTCTGCAATATCACTATAATGAATATGCAAATTTGCAATTTTTCGTCCACTTCAGTCCCCATCAAATTTGAACCATTCATCTTGTTTGGGTGTCGCCACTTTGCTCTCTATGTCTCACTCGCCCTCTATATATCCCTATGTTCACAACACTTTCTAACAGCTTTCTCTCCTACTGCTACTGTCATTACTCACTCTCTAGAAGCAACTATTCAGAACACTATTAGTATAGCCTGTTCAGACGATATTTGTCGTATTTCTATTATGTAAACCATGAAAAGCTCTGCAACGTCAAAACTGTTGGCACCATACGTCAAATACCAAGGAAATAAGTGGCAAATGCCAAGAGAGCACCATGTAGCGTCTGAGGTAGCCGCCCTCTTTCCTGCTCTTAGCACGGTAACGTATGTCTTGTATGCCCTAAGTAATGTTCAGCGTCTGAAAAATACGATTACACGCAACCTCGAACTATTTCAGTCTTCTTATGCTGTGATATTCTTCTTTCTTACCTATTTTTGAAAATAAACATCGCATCCCATCGAATTTTTAGAGTTCTCTTTATCATGATTCCGACACTAAAATGCATCCCTCCCACAACGTTGAAATTGTCGGCAAATACCATGAAAAAACAAAAAACTTCGGTATCCGAATATTTCCCTTTAAGTTACTGACTACTTTTTTCTGACAGGAATGGACGAGTTTTTTAAGTTTTGTGTTAGTTAATACAATATGTTTCATTTTTTCCGTACTCCAAGAAAGAAAGAAATTCTACAGCATCTGAGATCTGTTGTTTACGTTACTTAACATAATTATTTCTGGTGTGTGTGTGTGTTAAAGAAACCCCAAAGTCGAAATAAATATATGTCTCAGCACTTCTTACACCCACTGTATGTGCTAAAATTAAAGTCCATTACGAACAATCCGCTATAAATTGAGCGCTTTTAAACCACTGGTTGTATACTTTCATTATATTAATACAGTGATCACTTGCGTTAAAACAAGTACTTCGATTTAGCACTGCGTGAGAATATTGTACATTACTTTTGCAAACTTTCTTATAGTGCTATGTGATGTAAGCAGAACTTAAAAGTTGTGGTTTGTGATATGTGATAGGCAAACTGACTGGGCTATGAATTTTTGGAACTTGACTAATACATATTTATCCCATTCTGCGTACATTGTTCTACAATTCAATCGTCGAAACACGTCGTTTCGAACGTAAGATATAGGCAAACATTTAACAAATGTATTACTAAAGCATGAATTTTCCAGCTTTGCATTGATTTTACCATATAGGTCATGACAACCGCGAATACCAGCTCTCACTTGGAAAGATGAAGAAAGAAACTGCTGCTCCATACAGTATAGGAAGTAAGAGAATTGTTTCGATAAACTCTAAGAAATGACATCAGAAACTGAGTAACGGTGTATACAGAAATTTCTCCGAGAACTAGTAATCGTTTCCTACATCTTACATACATTCACAAAGAAAATACTGTTATGGATTTGGGACTCATATCCACGAACAAAGAGGAAAGAGAGATGTATAGAGAAATAGAGAAGAAGAGGGAAGAGGGTAGAGGGAACAGATGTGTGTGGAAGAGAGAGAGAGAAAGAGGGTGAGGAGGAGGGGGGGGGGGGAGGAAGATGTGTGAGTAGAACTGGGGGATGGAGTGGAAAATGTCCCCTGCAGTGACAGTCGGGGATGGAGGGAATATTTATGTAATGTTTGACTCTACACGCGAACGCTTCTAGAAAAACTGAAACGAAAAAATCTGTAAAAACACAGTGTACCACCTCGAAGTAAATCAACAAGAGTTACAGACATCCAAGAAACATAAATTTTTAAATGAATGTATTTTGTTTTCACCCATCACCTTTTTGTTTCTGTACTGGTAGCTTTTTCTAGTTGAAAATATTGATTATAGTACTAAATGAGAGAACATTCCTTGTCCGTCTCGCGTAGTTGGATGTATGCCTCACAGTTGATGTAAAGCACTATGAGAATTGATAAACTACTGAGGAGGTTTTACGCACCTTGCACTGGCACCTACCTAACGTCTCTCACTGTCTCACCAGTTTCTTGGTGTTGTGTTCTTAGATGTAGATATAGCTAGAATGACCAGCACTTTTAAAAACAATATTTTCACCTCTACTGAGCTACGTGTGCGTAAGTGAAAGACATATCTGTGTTTCGGAAATAAAAGAAAATATATCCTTCACAATATTGGTGACTCTGACTATCGCCTTTCTCGGTAAACCAGTAAGTTAAATGCCTACAACTGGATTAATTTAGATTTATCTGATTCGACACAAATTTTAAAAAGTCTAGTTGTCGCTTACAAAAAAAGTTAGTTAACTACTATAGGGGAACTCATTTATTGATCCTGTATTATTTTTCTTAAAAGCATTTTAGTTCAAGACCTTTTTTTCACATATTTTATTATCTTACGATCGGTACTCATTAAAATTTAAAAGAAAAGTCTTTCAATAAATAAATGGGAACCAGGATCAATTAAATGCACCCTTATCTGCTCTGTTTTGTTTCGACGGATCAGAAACTTACAAGATGTAGATGTTGGTGGTGAGGAATGACATTTACGTAAGTGCTGTCGCATCAGAATACAAAATACGAGTGTTTATTCGGGAAGTTTAAGTTAATGATAAAATCGAGCATCCGCGACCGGAGGGAACGGCTGATAGTAACGCTTCGTCAGAACTGAAACCATTAAGTGCGGGAAGTTGCGTTCACTGTCCGGCTTGCGGATGCTCGAGCAGCACGGTACGGTAGCTGAGCGGCGCACCACTCACTGTTTGAGCACCATCACAGCAAGATGCATGTCAGCTATGCATCGTCCAGGTCTTAGCATTCACGTTTGCGATAAACATAGATGAAAGCACAAAATAGTTACTTTAAATAATGTTGTGGAAAGCGTTGAGGAAATCCTAGTGATACGGTAGTGTGACGTTTTGTGTTGCTAGTTGTAACGCAGGCGGCCGGAAGCCCCACGCCGGCGCTCCGGCCGCCTCCCTAGACGTACTCAAGTATTCTATTTGCACTGCATGTGTCATCCTACCACTGTGAGCACAGCACTGATTGTTTCTTTTCCTGCTGTTTTCATTTCAGACGTTCTACCAGCCTCCCTTGATTTATCTGGCACAGACTCTGCACTCTACCCGTATGACCCCGAGCAAGGAAATTTCCGAGAGTTGTGGTACCCCAGCTTGTATCCGTACTTTCTCTCCCCGCCCACCTCGCACCAGCACCCGCAACCGTCCCTAGAAGAAACTCAAATAGATTACGATGACTCGGAAACTAAACTGACTGCTTCCTATTCGGGGTCAATTTCAGTTAAGGTGATATCCTCGGAAAATGCCACGTCGTTTGACGGCATTGAGTCTCAGTTAGAGAACCCTCTAGTTGGCATTAGGGGTGCCAACCAGAAGGATTATAACGGAGTAAGGCAGGAAGTGCAATGGCAAGGCAATGGCAATGGCAACAGCTCGCTATTTGACGAAGACGGACAGCCGAGGCGGACTAGTTTGACGCAGTACCCGGGAAAAAGTATGTATCCCACAGGCACCCTCGAGCCAGAGACGAACAACAAACCCGTCCCCTGCTGCCTGCAGGCTGCTCTTTGCGCGTACGTCGTCTCTCTTAGCCGCAGGAGCGCAGGGAGGCGGGAAACTTTGTTATTCGTCTCTAGCCTATAATGTCTTTCTTTGTTTCTTCCAGCACGCTTTAAAATTAATTTTTTGACATTGGAATGAAGGTACACTACAGGTAGGAAATACAGAGTACTTTTAACATGCTTAATAACTGTTTCACAGCAACTAATGTTAAATGCAAGCACAAGCTTTTTGAATGGCTTCTGCTCGCACAATTAATGCTTGTTGCAAAAGTACATGCCTGTAATTTAACATTAATTTTTTGGCTTTGTGTATGTAATATTTATGTAATAATGATATAAATATATTTTCCTGTTTCTCTATTCCCAAATTTCCTAAATATTTAATTACCAGTTTTTGAGACAAACAGCACTCTTTTTACACTTTTCACGTGTTTTATGAAAGATGGCACGACACGTCGATATTTTAAAAAATCGTGCTAATAAACATAAGCAAATCACAGTTTATGTCAAAAAAGAAAAGAAAAGAAGCAGCATGAGCATAAGCACAAACATGATGTTACATTTTCTACACGCTAAATAGTGCCTGTACTTGGAAAACACTTAACACTGTGTTCACGCTGCACTTGGCCGAATGAACAACATGTTATCTTCCTTGGAAGGTGTTTCAGTGATTCTGCTAAGCTGGAAACGCACAATATATTTGGCACGCAATAAAAATAATACTTCAATGTTGTCTATCTCTTTCTTTCCTCAGTGCTGGTTTTTAATGTTTGCCTGTAGTGGAATTGTTATCAAATGTGGCATATCAGAGTGTGGAAGAACTACAATTTTTTGTGCTGTTCGGACAGTTAAGGCAAAGTTTAATGATTATATTATATAATGTACATTATTTCAGAAACAAAATATGATTTGTATGTACGACTGAGACCATTTTGTTAGGTGTTTTTTGTCGCACATCATGTTTACTAGTGTATCACCGGCACTGGACCGTGGTTGTGAAGATTACTGTTATTTTGAAGAGAAATTTTATGTGTTTAAACTCTTTTGCTCCAGTCACCGTTCACAATTTTCGCATTATGCTTACGACTAACTGGAAATCTAACAGGCATCACACGATTCCAAACGATATGTAAATTAATACTGTTTTCAAATGCGAAACAAAATACTTCTTTCTCAGCTGCAACAAAACAGTTGCCTAACAAGAAATAAATTTATTACTGGTGGAATGAAAGTGCTTTGAAAGGAAGACAGAAAAATCGGTATCAAGAAAAATGTGTGATATACTAACTCGGTCAAATCTGAACTATATCATTTTCCTGAGGAGGGAAGTTTGCGAAACGCTTTGCGTCAAGGTATTATTATTATTATTATTTGTTCTCCACTGCAGAGTCCTTGTCAAGATATGAGAGTGACGTACAAAATGTGAGCCACATTTAATGTAGCGCTACACTCCATGCCTTTAAATTTCTTTCTTTTTATACTCAACATTTTCTTCGTTTCTCAAGTTCTTCGCTAGCTGATGCAGTTCCAGAAAGAAAAGAAAGTTCGTCCAAATGCAGTATACAGCTGTGTTATATGCGTTACTATATAAATTACTATACGCGTATTTTTTTAATATGTAGCTGCTTCGGCATTCCCTTCTCTGAGTCAGAAACTATTTTCTGCTTTGTGCCTATCATTCATGACGCTTAATCTCTGCTGGGTGCGGTATTGCAACAAGTATTACCGCGTATACTTGTACTGCGCTTTGTTAAAAATATTCGTGTTATGAGGTTCACTCTTGTTCTTCGCATGGCTTTAAATTTTATGGCCGTATAAGTTTATTTTTATTTAACTGACATACTTTTGTATTTGGAAGTTACAACTGTTTATATTCCATTCATGAATGATGAAGTTTTAATTACACGGTTCTTTTATCAGCAGGAACATCAGTAAGTTTTTCAGAACAAAGCTTGTGTTATGTTGCAAACGCAGTATGTCTATATTACCAGCTTTGACTTAGATGTCATTGAGAATGATTCAAAAGATGAGGATTACTCGGCAGGAAACTGAAAGGTGCATTAATAGAAAAGACCGGAAAACTCGTGAATCGAGCAGGAACCATACTGAGGTGGAAAACGTAAGTATGAGTTTAACGAAAATTTAATAGAAGTGACCAGGATATGTAGCTATGCGAATAGATCGTACATGGTCCAAAGAAGCTCTTTGATGGATTCCAAGAGATAGGAAATGATCCATGTGACGGCCTACTAGAAGTTGGGTAGAGAAAATTAGAAAACAATCAGTAGCAATATGGACATATATAGCTGGAATCTCTAATGCGTAGAGAAGTGCAGAAGAGACCTTTATGCAGCAGTGCTTGTCAACTGGCTGAAAATGAACAGTGAGGTAGCCTAAAAACTGCAAATGTATGTTCGCCACAGAAGATTCTATCCTGGAATCACCGCACAAGAGGATTTTCGGATTTCGTTTCAGTACAGGATCAGTACAGGAACTGGTAACTACGCTTATATTAGTATGTACATTAAATCTGGTCACATAATCGAAACATCGTACGTACCTGAACATTACACGTACAATTCAAAATTGTGTGCATAATCTGAAATACGAGGGCTATTCGGAAAGTAAGGTCTGGTCGGTAGCGAAATGGAAAATAAGAATAAGGACAAATACGCAGAAACGTTATGCATAAGAAAGCTAAACAGTGATATAAAATAAGCAATTGGAATTAAAGGTATGCTCTCCCGCTCTCGTGGATTACTCGGCATATAATGGCAAAACGCCAAAACGAATAGAGAAAGAACACATTTGTACCAAAAATGCTGATGAGACAGGACAAAAACTTCAAAGCCATAACGAACAGTTTCTATCAGTCATGAAGAGTCCTTCTTAACACATTACTCTTCATGGGAAAATGTGTATCAGAAGGTCAAGGGGGACTGATGACCTTAGCTGTTTAGTCCCCCTTAAACATCCCAACAACCACCACCACCAGGTCAAAGTATCATAACATTAGTTTAGAACCCATGAGACTTAGAGGGTCATAATGTCACAATCGTCGTGGGTATTGTTAGTGACACATTTAGGTATCAAACATTTTCATTTTTTAAACTAAATGAATATGCTCTGCAACGTTAATTTCTGAGACAGCCTTCAAAACGTGATTTTCCTTGCGAGTGGCGCGTATGCGGAATTTTCTGTACTTGTCCACCGAAATCTTTCGTGTCCCTACAGCACCATGTCCATCCTCATATATTCGTCAGATGAATGGGTATCTGCATCTACACATGATTCCTATCAAGTATAGATAGTTTATTAAATTTTATAGTTCCAGAAAAACGTTTGCATAGGTGTACCGCATTCCCCATTTCGGCCGAATCTGACAACATAAACAGGGTGCAGCTTTCTAGTAATTCCTCTCTCGCCGAGAAGACACTACATTCGCTCAACTCTTGCAGTATATTGCGTTTATTATGATTCATTTTCAAAACAATTCTCATATATACTGATTTTATCGTCATTGTTTCATAATTAATAAGGTGCTGGTTAACAACTTTTCTCAAATACAAAATATTTTTACGAACTTCCAGCATGCTGTAGTAGTAGGTCAGCAAATTCTGTTAATCATTACACCGAAAAACCAGTCCATAGACGCAACAAATTTTACTTTTTTTTATTCACTCGATGATTATTTTCGGTCTGAGACCCATTTTCAAAACATCGTAATATAGTTATAAATGGTATTTCCGAAGATCTTAGTTACCTGAATGAGCTGTAACTGTTCGTTGCACATTTTTGACATGGTTTTCACTTCTTCGAAAACATCATTTTTGGCTATGTTTCGATGATTTGAAAATGGGTCTCGGCACGGAACTAGTCATCAAGTGAATAAAAAAAGTAAAATTTAAAACTTTGGACTGGGTTTTCGTTGTACAAAATATTTTATTATATTTACAAAATTGAGTTAGCATTATTATTTTTCAGGTAGCTTGCTAACACTAGTTATCGCGCGTCTGTAAATTCCTTCAAAAACTTCAGAATAAAAAGAAAGTCAAGGTTCCCAAATATTTGTTTGTTCTGCGCCAGACCGACACTTACACAAATTCTCTTAATAACGTAAGAAGAACATGACGCGTAAAAGTAAGGAATCAACGCTGTATAGTTATTATTTCTACGAAGATAATTCTCGATGTTGTTAAAGGATGAGAATCTTTTCTGATACAGGCAAGGCGCCAGACCATTAATACTAGTAGAGGCTTCACGAGGAAATTGCTGATTTTAGTTTCAGTTGGGTGTTCATTGCTGGTCCTGTTTTTAGTGCCGTCTACCCAGTGTCGGTGTACACAATGAGGGTTTACATCTATCGGATGATCACGTGATATCGCACCTAGTAGCGACGTCGAAAGGCTGAGGATAATGTGCAGAGATGTTGTAGATTCGGTTATTTATGGTTGGCCGTGTATTAACGTCGGCTATTCTCGGTTTTCGCGTGACCGCTAGCCATTGGCCTGACAAGTGGACATCAATACAGTCCCTTGTGCGTACGAGCCGTTTTTTTCTCCGCTACCACGTGGCGCGACTGTGTAACTGTCTTCTGCTTGTTAGTATCCACGCGGGGACAGTAATACGTTTATCTGCTATATTTTTTTCTAAAATCTCAATAAAATTGGTAAGTCGCGATTTTTACTAAGAGCGCACTAATGTCACTATTGCGAGAAAGGCAGACTATCACGAATAGCATTGCATATATATATACGTAACGAAACTGTCTCGTTACAGCGATATTCACTGGAACTTATCTTTTTTGTGCGCTCGGTACAGATTCTGTTATTCTGACGTCAAAGGAAGCGGTAGTTTTTAAGTAATGAATGTTCCTCATCAGCTAATAGCTCTTTCATGCATTAAGGAAGCACATGCATTTCCTGTGTTAATGTCACCCATTTTTTTTTTTTTATCTCTCCACTCTTGTTCTTACATGACACTACGTCTGTAGGTCAGACTCCGGGCATAGTCTTGCAAGCTTTTTCAACAAAAATTCACTGTATAACTTTCTCTGACACTACCGCATTCACTATTATCGAATTGACGCGTGGCTAATAGTAAAGCAATACCCGGAAGCACCTCTCGCGTACCCAAAAGCAAGTACGCACGGGAATGTAGCTGGCAAAATAGGTGCGACTGAAAAAGAAAATGGTTTGTACAAATCGTCAATAAATTATGGAACAAAGCGAGAAAAACGCAGTTAAGAAGGCTGGCTGCAAGATATCATTTATGCACGTCATACCTAGCGACGGAAAACAGGCATTAAGTTGTTCACTAATTTGTATCTGCAGCCCACCGTGTGTTTATAGGGTGCGATCTTAATGCCCTGTCCATTAATTTCGGTAATTATTACGAAAATTAGTGATTGTTTCAAAATATGAAACATATGGTGGTAATTTTAGGTAGTATTCGTTGATACACACACAGTTTTTAAAAAAACTTCTTAAAATACAAAAAACACGCATAGCCTACATTATGCAGGCAATTGTTCATTGGATGGTGCGAATGGAGCGGTCTACTGCCTGTCGAATCTCTGAATCAGTTCTGAAGCGAATGCCACGAAGCGGTTCCTTCATCTTCGGAATCGAATCAAGGTCACAAGGACATAAGTCCGGGGAGTGTGGTGGATGGTACAGTACTTCCCAGTCCCATTGACCGAACAGAGCAGCCACAGCTTACGCTGTATGCGCCCGCGCATTGTCGTGCAAAATGAGGGGTAGGTTGTGCAGAAAGTGTCGCTGCCTCTTTCGCAAAGCTGATCGCAGGTGACGCTCCAAAAACGAACAGTAATACTGTGCACTGACGGTCTGCCGTGGAGGAACGTAATGCGTTAGGATAACACCATCACAGTCGTACACGAGAACCACCATAAATTTAGACCGCTCCATTCACACCATTAACAGAACAGGCTCTGCTAACGGTATACTGCGCCTTCCACATCGCTGGCAACGGATTCTACACAACGCTGGTGACTACTTTGAAGGACAGTAACAAGTGCTAACAACTAACTCTCTTGTGTCGGTTCAAAATGGTTCAAATGGCTCTGAGTACTATGGGACGTAACATCTGAGGTCATCAGTCCCCTAGAACTTAGAGCTACTTAAACCTAACTAACCTAAGGGCATCACACATATTCATGCCCGAGGCAGGACTCGAACCAGCGACCATAGCGGTCACGCGGTTCCAGACTGAAGCGCCCAGAACCGCACGGCCACACCGGCTGGCTCTTGTATCGGTTGTGAAGAAATAATTGCCACTATTTAAGTTCCAACCCTCGTATAATAGGGAAAAAATCACACGAATTAAATGTACAGAGTGTAAAAAAACTGGGCATACAAAATTTTAGTGTGTTTACAGGAAAAAAAACAATTTTTTATGTTAGAAAAATGTTCCCCAACCAGGAGACCACGAAGGTTTTGACGCTAGTGGTGTTCAGAGACGGTATCCAAACAGCTGTGTGCTGAATATTTTTCTAGAGATGTTGCTCGAAATGTACCCATTTACATTAATGCACACGTGGCAACTGCGTGTTAACGATCGCCTAACACGCTCAAAACAACCACGTGTTTCACAAATAATGGCTGTAGCTTCAGTCAACGGGCAGTCAGCTCTTTTGGAGAGTCTATCGGTGTTTCGTACATCAAACATTTCATCTCCCCCAACAAAAAGATATCCATAGGATGTCTGCAACATCCACTAAGTATACGAAAAAACGTGGTTAACCTGAGTGAGAGGAATGCAAGCGATCTCTTACGTCGATGGACTACAGGGTATACCAATACTTTTTAGCCTTGCAATTGTTTCCTGGTGAAATAGCTCTGAAAGTTCGTTCTACGTTAGTAAGCTGCAGGCGGTGTCTTCTTTGATAAACTGTGCTGACTGATTGTAGTCGCATCAAACATAATCTTTTCCAGTTTCTGTGCACATTAAATTGCAGTTGTTTACGTTGTTACAGTGGAAGTCAGCTTCTAGGGGACATAAATAAAAAGCCAAGGATCGTTTCCCTGTCAGTCTAAATCAGCATGTCATGTTTATCTGGAAATAAAGTTATCGCTTTGTTTGTGGAACAAATACTGGAAATTATACACTTAGGCTATGTTCCTTATCTCCACCAGTTGTGAAAAAATTACTTCATTGTGTTTTGGATGAATCTGATTTTAATGTAAAGCGATAAGTGTGGGGGAAACATTTATTCCCTTGTCTCACACTTTCGAGGCACTTTATTTATGACATTGATTATTTTGTTTCATGATATCGCTAAAGGTAATTCATAAACACCTCCTACTTTCCATGTTGTACTGCATGTAGTCAGAAATTGTTAGACTGTATACTACAAAGTAATTATTAATTCTTCTTATAGTCAGCATCTGATTTGCCAGATTTCATTTTGAGAGACCTGAAGTGGGAATTAGACAACAACAACAGCTTTCGCGGTTGTCACTGTGATTGCAAAGTCTAAAAAAATGTAATGAATACTTATCAACGATCATAGCCTCATTAATACGTGGTGCTTTAGGTGAAAGACGTTCGTTGTTTTTTTTTTTTTTGCCGTTAACTTCAAAATTGAAATGTTGTAAGATATTTAAAGAAACAGTGGGCTCTGAAAGAATATCTCTGAGAAAAAACTTTGCGTGTTTCCTCAAACTGAATAAAAATATTTGTCAGCTCAAAATACCAAGAATAAAGTGAATGAGGAACTTTTAACTAAAAATGTGAGACTTATGTTATAATATGTCAAAAAGAAAGGAAACCATACCAAATAATGACATCTGTGGGAGAAACAAATGGAAGAACAATTTGCAAAAGAATTAGTTTACATAATAGCTATTACTAACGGTCGTAGCACCCTGACGCCAGTACTGCTGAAAACTAAACGTACATCTGCAAATGTCGAAGCAAAGATATCCTAACTGCACAAGTCTAGAATAAGATCCTAGTATCTACGCACTGCTCGGAAACGAATATGTAGTAGAAGCTAAAAAAGAATGCCCTTTTAAGAGTCTACACATGCATGCGTTTTCATTTTGGAAAGTTCACAGTAAGAAAAAAACATAAGAGAAATTATCGTTTTTATAGCGAAAGAATTACCGCGCACACTGAAATCAGCATGAACGTGTCAGAAACAATCACTAAAACCCGGCTAGCACTCGCCAGAGACGCTACCAGACAGTGCTCTGTGATTAGCTGTGATGCTACAGAAAACAATGGAACATCAATTGTTTTATCATAACTGAAATTGAAAATCACTGTTTAATTACCTCGGCGCTGAAATGCACATGTTAACTCTGCTACGTGAACAATCTATAACAGACGTCTTCAGTCATCTGTTACGTATGTACCTATTTTCGTCTCTACCTCCAATATTTACAATTATTAACTGTGAGTCTCATCAGGTTAAGCGTTATTTGTATCTTGATGGACGTGCATTTTTTTGTCAGAGAGTCATTATCATACTGACTCCAAGCAAAATTATAAACAAGGAGCAGTGCTACAAACACAGCAAAAGTAATCTTCTTGAAACCTCTCAGTTCATATTTCAATAGCTCATTCGCTCTAGTACCCTTCAGATGCATTAGACTTCAGACATTTGCGACACCGTATTTTTCTCTCTCGTCCCCATATTAACGGGAACAGGAAGACTCAGAAGTTTACCGACACTGAATTAGCGTCATAGTATGTTGTCCTGCAGGGAGGGTGTGTGTTAATAACTGTGCTGTGCATCGACACTGGCTGTTAAGTGCGATTTTGCCCAAACACGGCGTAAGCTCTCTCGTTGCCAGCGCTAACGACGAACATGGCGAGCAGCGACAACAGTTGGGAAGCCGCATCAGCTTACGAGTTCAGCCGTTGAACGCTGTACATCGACTGCTTAAGCAGACCACAGTGAACGCTTAACGGCGCAAACTTCCGGTGATACTCCAGCCAGTCCATCTGCTGCAGTCTGACAAGACTTCTTCCTTCATCCTCGTGTCGATGGTAGGCAGATGAATAAACGAATACAGGATTTTTTGTCGTCAAGGGTAGAGCTTTAAAATATGGTTTGAATATTATAAAGGCATTGTAACAAATATTTTTAATAAGGAAGAGCGTATTTCAGATCTAATTAAGCAGATAAAAAAGTGCATAACTCAGCTTCATAGGATCCGAATTATCGGGGCATTTCTCCTTAGGAGTTAACAGTCAAGTTTTGCTGCAATCTCGGATTTTGAATTTCAAGATGTCTCCTTCTGATTCGGTTCATCGATAGATGATAGTAATAACTTTGTCTTTGTAAATAAGTACATTACTGTCCAGTAAAAGTCTTATGGCTTTGTTGTTTTACCACAGTGTCAAGCACTCCAAAGTTTCGGCCATCTACATTCGTTGGAGCATTTGACACCATGGTGCCGTTGTACACCCAAAAGAGATTTATTGAATCTGACATTTCTAACAATATTCTTTGCTTAAAAATGTCAAGAGTGCAGAATATTCCCAAACCCCTCACTGCAAATATGTTCGTAAGCCATATCTCGCTGTATAGTACCACGAGAGGTGAACATATTGGGAGGAACGGCATACAAACTGTAACGTCCCCTTAGAAAAATTATAAATGACTTTGCTGATAAACTTCTTACGTTATTTGATTTTCAAACAGCTGAGCAAAACTGAACGTACTCAGACATGCTCTCTTTACTTATTCTGATCATCACTAAATTGACACAGATTTTTTTTTTTCGGGCAACGCAGTCTCACTTTTAATAATCCCAACAAAAGAATGGCCCTGACTAACAGTAAGCTATACCTTTCATGAATTACTTACCTCACAAAATTCTTCGTTACTCTAACTACTGCAATACAGTGAGCGCCAATACTGCCAGCTAAATGAAAGAAATGAAATGGCTCTGAGCACTATGGGACTTAACTGCTGTGGTCATCAGTCCCCTAGAACTTAGAACTACTTAAACCTAACTAACCTAAGGACATCACACACATCCATGCCCGAGGCAGGATTCGAACCTGCGATCGTAGCGGTCACGCGGTTCCAGACTGAAGCGCCTAGAACCGCACGGCCACCACGGCCGGCTAAATGAAAGATTCTAACTACTGAAAGCACTAACTACTGACAGGTATAGTTAGCAAATGAAAGCTTTTGATAGAGAACAAACACTGTATTTACATTAATAGTGTTCAAAGTCATAATATATATATCAGTTCATGACATCCAGTCTTACAAATTTCCTTTTTCTGATGGACACACGTCCAGATTGTCTGCTCTCAAAACTCTGCCATCTCTCTCCCCACATCTACCATTGCTGGCGGCTCACCTCCAACTGCGCAAACTCCTCAAACATGAACATTATTGAGCATATCTGGAATGCTTTGCAACGTGCTGTTCAGAAGAGATCTCCATCCCCTCGTACTCTTACGAATTTATGGACAGCCCAGTAGGATTCATGAATGCAGTTCCCTCCAGCACTACTTCAGACATTAGTCGAGTCCATGCCACGGCGTGTTGCGGCACTTCTGCGGGCTCGCAGGAACCTACACGATATTAGGCAGGTGTAACAGTTTCTTTGACTCCTCAGTGTATATGCAGTTAGTTACAACATTAATCAACATATTATTTTTCAGTCCTACTCATGCAACTACGCTTAAAGCTAGCACTTCTACAGGCTACTAATTATTAAATAAAAATTATTCCACGCAATGGAAAGATTAGACAAAAAATGATCAAAAAATTTTTTATGCGTATTGAAATCGTTTCTAAACCACCGACAGTTATTAATAGTAGGTAATAAAAGTCATTTTTCCTTCTAGTGCTATAATAATGTCACCACTGTTCTTCTAAAATTATGATTTATTAGCTACAGTGAATTTCATTAGCGAATGTGTACATATATTGAGAAGGAACAGAGAAATACATATTTCATAAAGTCCTCCATATATCTGATGTTTTCTTATTGTCGCTTTATTAATTTCATTATTTAATATTACATATTTATGTAATATGTTGTTCTTCGGCCTAATACGCGCTGTGGGCCCATCAGAAAGAAACGGAGAAATGGCTAAATCCTTGAAGAGATGGTGAAAATCACATATTATACTTTCCTTCTAAGTGATGCTTTGTCTCAGATAATTATTCCATAAGACAGTATTGAGTGGAAATAAGCAAAAATATTGTGATGTTGATTCGTTTTTTTCCAAGACTAACAATTATAAGGACAGCAAAAATAGCTGAACTTGACTTTTTGAGCAGATCACTACTCCTTCCAGTTAAAGTTTTCATCAACACGTAAATTCAATAATTTGGAAAAGTCTCCCTTTTTTAGTGACTGTTGTTCAAGCGCCACATCAGTTGTTGTTCTTACTGTTTCTTGTACAGATCTGAATATTGTGTTTTCTCAAGACATAGAGAAAGTTTATTTTCAGAGAACAACTTAATAATTCTTTAGAAATATCTATAAAAATCTCTTCTCTTGCTTTCGCTGTAATGAGATTTGTTCTAAATCATGTATCCTCTGCAAAAACTACCGATTCTGCTTGATGAATGTTAACTGGAAGGACATCACAAGTACAAATTTCTTCCAGTCACTAAAATTTTGCCTCTTTCCAATATTGTTCGAATTATTCAGCACAACTTTTTGCATTCAGGCGCGGGATTAGCCGAGCGGTCTAAGGCGCTGCAGTCATGGACTGTAAGGCTGGTCCCGGCGGAGGTTCGAGTCCTCCCCCGGGCATGGGTGCGTGTGTTTGTCCTTAGGATAATTTAGGTTAAGTAGTGTGTAAGCTTAGGTTCAAATGGTTTAAATGGCTCTGAGCACTATGGGACTCAACTGCTGAGGTCATTAGTCCCCTAGAACTCAGAACTATTTAAACCTAACTAACCTAAGGACATCACAAATATTCATGCTCGAGGCCGGATTCGAACCTGCGACCGTAGCGGTCTTGCGGTTCCAGACTGCAGCGCCTTTAACCGCACGGCCACTTCGGCCGGCGTAAGCTTAGGGACTGACGACTTTAACAGTTAAGTCCCTTAAGATTTCACACTTTTTTTGCATTCAGTTTGTTATGTATGACTCAGACCAGTTGTTTATAAAGCTTTCAAGTCCACGCAACCTAAGTTTTTCCAAGAGAGTAACATGATCTGCGCAGTCAAACGCCTTGGAAAGATCAACTGGTGGTATTTTATTACTGAAGGCTTGTAATATTTGGTGAGTGAATGTATAAATAGCATTTTCGGTCGAGCATCCCTTCAAGTGCATCACTTTTTAGAATATTTTGGAGAAATACGAAAGTAATAAAACTGGACAATAACTGTTTAACCGTGTCTTTTCACTTCTCTTAACAAGAGGTTTAAAAATGGCAGGGTTATCAATGACACCACGCCAGTGGCGTATAGCACCGCATTCAACCCTGATAACAGTTTCAGTTATAAGAGGAAAACGTTCACAGGTTTCTTCAGGTATGCCACACCCAGATGAAACCACTTATTGATTAAGAGATCCCGCAGAGCTACCAGATTGCGTGAATGTTTATTACTACGTTTCACCCTCTGTTCAAATGGTCACTGGCATTCATACGAGATTAAGATCGATTAATTTTGCAGGGCTGTCGAGATTCAATGGGGTGCGCTAGCGTTTGTCAAACTAGAAACGCGTACTCTCTCTATGAAAACGATTGTTATCTTGTAAGACGGGAGAGTCCACAGCTTAGTCATCAAGTACACGTAGATTTGTAGAACGAAGGGCACAATACTTTGGCATGGGAAATCTTAAAATATACGCCCATGTTTATGTTAAAGGTAATCCGTATGAATAGCCCCAAGGCATAATACGGAAAACACCACCAAAACACCACAAGGTCAGCTCTTGCATCAATTGCACCCTGCTTACCCCGGGTGGTCGACGTTTCGTTGGGTTGTCGGGGCACTCGATACATTCGATACCTCGTTTGAAAGACGAGCAATCGAGACTCGTCGGGGCACATGGAAACCACTGTGAAACTCAAAAATGTTTTGTTTGTAACATTAGCTACACCTTCCAGCTACTTCTCTACATGTCGCCGCTCAGACTTAGACAATTTTCGTTGCGTTGTACCAACTTTACAATGCTCTTGTCATAAAAGGCAGCTACTTCTGATTTCAGACAATTCTCTACACCGGTATGCAGCTCACTGTCTGTGCCAAAATGTTGTCTCTGTCGGCAGTGGTTCTTGTGAGCAGAGACAAACCTCAGGGGGAGTCAATTACAGGTTGCATTGTGGATGATCAAACACCTCCCATCGAAAACGCTGCAGGAGCATCTTCATTGTTACTGCAGAGTGCCGCCGAGAATTGTGCATGACATCTCTCATCAGCCCTTCATACTTGACCGGAGACACTATTTTCTAGATGTCCTTACGTGCTCACTGTGCGCTCAGAGCTGAAAGAGCGACGTGACGCGATCGACACGCCTACTAGAGACACTGCCCAACACATCTGTACAAAGAATCATCGGATTTTCAGTGTAATTTCCATTTTTCGATCGATCGTTCTTTGATTTCCGAATAGCCCTCGTACTTCCCCCTCTGATTCGGTCAACAATGATTAATTGTCTGCACACTTAACAGTTTTTATCCTTTCCACTCCTACTATTACGCCACTTGCTTTTTTCTAATGCGTTGTTTGTTAGTTTTCAATAAGCCTAAATATTTACACCCTGGTCTAACATCTTTTCCATTACCCTACTCATCTGTTTTCTCATCATCACCCCTTACTACCACTTTACACTATTTATGAATGTAAATTGATTCCTCTGTAACTAGTATTACACTCTTGGGGCATAAATAAATCGTGTACTTGGTAAAGGAGGGAAGTATGAGAGGTTTTCATACTTATGTATGGATGAAAAGGCATGTAAAGAAAATACAAGCGCGAAAAGCTCCACCAAATCAGTCTTCGGACTGAAGACACAACAATAGCAACAGTTAGTTTCGGCCAAAGGTTTTAATCGGAGGACAGCAAACATTTCTCGTAGAAATTTCACAAATTTACCTTCAATTTGTTTTCTTTATTTATTTGAACATAACTGATCTGCTTCTTTGGGGTGTGAAGTACTGACTCTTGTTGTCCAGTATGTCGCACATCAATGAAGCAGACTGCTGTTTTGTGAAATATACAGAAAAGTTTTTTTCCAGATAATTATGTTAAATTCGTACGAGAAATATTTCCTTCCGTCTGATGATGGGCCTAGGTCCTTAAAGAGGGATAATGATTCGTTAAAAAATAGTATGGCTGGTAGCAGTTTTCTTCTTCGCTGATTATGCCTAATTTCTTCGCCCATCATCGTCCAAACAGTCTAACACAACGTCATTATTGGCTTTCTCGTCGACGAGGCGTTAAACACCATTCAATCGTGTTTGCGTTCCTGAAATTCTATTTTTTCATTATTCTGTGTTGTAGATGGATGATCGGTGTCATTACTTTATTTGTGTGTCAATCGCAACCTTGACCATTCTAAACTGCTCTACAGCACCTCACCATAACCAAAGTCGTTCTACGTGTTTCATGTCACAAAAAATTACTGTGGTTCCCCTTTGGTGCACAGCTTGGCCAAAATGAAACAGACTCGGAATACGTTTATAACACGAAAAACAACTTCTGTAGTTAATGAACAGCAGACCCGCTCGTTGCAGATGATGCTGGAAACGGCCTCTGCGTGAAGTGTCCCACTATGAGGGTCGCGCAGCAATTCTGCTTGAGGAACGATAGCATTAGTGTTTTCGTTGTTCCTTCAGTGTTTGGGGATTACTTAAGTACAGCTGCCTATTTAACTTGCGCCACAGGTAAAAACTCACTGGGAGAGAGATCAAGCGATTCCAGAAACCGGGAGCCAGTAGAGAACGGCGCCAGCATCGATACAGTGTCCTTTGACCTTAGAAAGGCGTGCGTAACAGTTGATTAGTGCCGTACTGTGAACAACGTATAGGATCACGGAGTATCAGAGTGCGCTTTGATGACTGTTCTATCCTCGCTGAACAACTAATGAACTCCTGTCAAGTTTGCATATGTGGTGTGTGCTGTTGCTTCATCTTGCTGAAAATACCCGTGGAGTCATTCATCTTCTGTCACTTGACCTGTCAATGGTTTAAACAGATTCCAGGACACGAAATTCCGAAGACACCTTTGGGCCGATTTTACTTTGGCCACCCTGCGCACAAGTGCATTCTTGCCTGGTTCACCAACAATTTAAACTTCCTAGATCCAAACCTATACTCTGTTCGTCGGCTTGCGGAGGGTTCTTTGTTTATCATTATCATTTGCTCCCTGTCCTTGTTTCATCCGCGAATAGGATGTGCGGGAAGAACGACTGACCGTAAGCCTTCACGTGAGTTCCAATTTCTGACTGTCCAGTCACGGTCTCTTCACAGGGAAGTAACATGTCGCCTTACCCTTTTTGGAAGAAAAGACCCCAGATTTTTAACAGTAACTCTGAGCGTGACAGAAAACTCCGATTTTGGGGCGACTGCCACTGGAGTTTGACGGACATCTCCGTGACGCTCTCATTCATATTAAAGGTTCTTTCAGATCTTCTCGATTTCCTCTATAGTCCTACCTAGCAAGAGACCGTGATGAGACTTTTGCAAAGCACTTCTTTCGTGCATGAATTACATGTCTTTATAATTGATTCTAATGAATCTAAGGCTGTCATCTGCTTTTACTACAACTACTTTTATGTAGGCGTTCGGACGCATAGCACTAGATATTTTTCGGCTTTCACCGTTTCCAGTGTTGCATCGCTAACCCTCTAATCGAACAACTATGGGTTATACTACCCATTTATCCACAATGCACTACATTTATTGATTCGAAGGTCATTACTCGTACCATTCGTCTATTCTCCTCAGATCTTCCTGCATTTCACTACAGATTTTGTGGCATTGCGACTTTTCTATCTTTCGGGAACAGCCTCACGGAACTTTGGTATTGTCCACCTAGTCCTTGAATAATGCGTACAGTCATTTTGAGGCCACTAACTCTTTTTGGTTCCCACGCCCCGCGCTCGCAGATCATGGTGTGCATTTCATACACGAGCTTTTTTCTGGGATATTACACAGCGTTTTTCAATGTGTTTTAGTCGTACACAACATGCCGTACTAATAATTTTTAGGTCTGATGGAAGATATTATTTGAAATTCTGAAGTTATGTCAGGAAATACAAGCGCGGTAAGTTATCTGCAACTTGTACACAAACCAGACTGCAGTTGTAATACAGGAAGGACGTAGAAGAAAGGCAATAACTGGGAAGGCTGTGAGACATGGTAATAGCGTATCTCCCATGTTATTCGATTCTTACATTTCGAGAAGAGACTAAAATTAAAAGAGAACGACTAAAAGTTGTAAGCACGTGGGTTTCCGCGGCCGGTGTCAGTCTCATTAAAATCCATTAGCTGTGACGCAGCAATGTTAATAGACAGATTTAAACAAGAATAGGTGTAAGTTTTACCGATGGCATTGCAATTGCATCAGAAACAGCAAAGGACTTGAAACATTACTTGAACGGAATGGATAATATTTTGTAAACGGATTATCTGATTAACAGGGAGACTGGAGCGTAGTCGCTTTAAATCAGGAAAAACTTAGGGATTTAGAACAGGAAATAAGGCACTGAAATTTGTAGACAAATTTTGCTATTTGGTCAGCAAAATAACTGTCTATCGGTGAAGTAAAGAAGATATAAAGTGTAGCTGACTATAGACAGATCTTCTTCCCAGAAAAAGACATATTTGATAACATCGAATACAAATGTTCATGTGAGAGAGTCTGTTCTGATGTTATTTGTCGGGAGTATAATATGGAAGCCATACGTGGACGGTAAAGAATAGCTTTTGAATGTGATAATGCAGAAGATAGCTGGAAACTAGACTGGTAGATAGGAACTGATGAAGAGTTACTGAGTCTAACCCTGTAGAAAAGAAGTTGACGGCACAAATTGAAGAAAGAAGGGAGATGTTGACAGGAGACATATTGAGGCATCGAGGAATAGCTAATTCAGTAAAAGAAGGAAGTGTGGTGGGGTAAAAATTTTAGACATTGACGAATGTTTTACTACAGCGAGGGAATTTTATGGATGTGGCCTGCGGAAGTTATGCAGAGATGAAATGGCTTGCACGCGATAGACTAGCATGTACACTGACGTGGCGACAGTCATGGGATAGCGATGTTCTCATAGACAGATGATGATGGTATCGCGTACACAACGAATAAAATTTCAGTGTAACGGCGGAGCTGTCTTTTGTTCACAGGTGATTCATGTGAAAAGGTTTCCGACGTGATATGGCCGCACGACGGGAATTAAGACTTTGAACGTGGAGTGGTAGTTGGAGCTAGACGCATGGGACATTACATTTCAGAAAATGTTAGAGAATTCAATATTCTGAGACCCACAGTGTCAAGAGTGTTCCGACAGTACAAAATTTCAGGCGTCACCTCTCACCACGGACAACGCAGTGTCCGACGGACTTCGTTTAACGGCCGAGAGCAGCGGTGTTAACTTAAGAGTTTTCGGTGCGAACAGACATGTTATACTGCGTGAAATAACCACAGAAATCGATGTGGGACGTGCGATGAACGGATCTGTTCTGATAGTTCGGCGAAATTTGGCGTTAATGGGTTATGGTAACAGACTTCCTTTGCTAATAGCACGGCATCGTCTGCAGCATCGATCCTGGGCTCGTGACCATATCGATTACATCTTAGACGACTGGAAAACCTTGGCCTGGTGAGATGAGACCCGATTCCGTTGGTAAGAACTGATGGTAGGGTTCGAATGTCGCTCAGCACTACGAATCCATAGACCCAAGCTTTCAACAAGGCACTGGGCAAGCTGGTGATGGCTTCATAATGGTTCGTGCTGTGTTTACATGGAATGTACTGGATCCTCAGGTTCACATGGACCGATCATTGACTGGAAATGGTTATGTTCGGCTTACTTGGGGACCATTTTCGGCCATTTATAGATTTCGTGTTCCTATGACAATGTGCCATCTCACCGAGTACAATTGTTGGCGATTGTTTTGAAGAATATTCTGAAAAAGTCGAGGGAATGATTTGATCACCCAGACATGAATACCACCAGACATTTTTGGGACATAATCTATATATCATTTCGTGCACAAAATCCTGCACCAGCAACAGTTTCGCAACTATGAATGGTTATAGAGGCACCATGGATCAATATTTCTGCGTCGGACACCCAACAACTTGAAACTTCCTGGCAGATTAAAACCGTGTGCCGGACCGAGACTCGAACTCGGGGCCTTTGCCTTTCGCGGGCAAGTGCTCTACCAACTGAGCTACCCAAGCACGACTCACACCCCGTCCTCACAGCTTTACTTCTGCCAGTACCTCGTCTCCTACCTTCCAAACTTTACAGAAGCTCTCCTGCGAACCTTGCAGAACTAGCACTCCTGAATGAAAGGATATTGCGGAGACATGGCTTAGCCACAGCCTGGGGGATGTTTCTAGAATGAAATTTTCACTCTACAGAGGAGTGTGCGCTGATATGAAACTTCCTGGCAGATTAAAACTGTGTGCCGGACCGAGACTCGAACTCGGGACCTTTGCCTTTCGCGGGCAAGTGCTCTACCAACTGAGCTCAACTGGTAGAACACTTGCCCGCGAAAGGCATAGGTCCCGAGTTCGAGTCTCGGTACGGAACACAGTTTTCATCTGCCAGGAAGTTTCATATCAGCGCACACTCCGCTGTAGAGCGAAAATTTCTCCCAACGACTAGTTGAGTCCATACCATGTTGAGCTGCTGTACTAGACCGGGCGAAAGGAGATCCGATACCATATTCGGACGTACCTCCGTGTGTAGCTGCGTCAAATGAATCTCCAACAACAAAAATATCAGCTAGACTTCAGACACCATCCTGGCTGAACTAGAAGTTTCCACCTGATGTGTGTGCTTGTGTGGGTATGTGTGTGTGTAGGAGGTGGGTGAGATGGTGGTTACAGTACAGCTGCTTCCACAAACGAGTGAAAGAAGTGATCTGAAAGCAGGACGGGATTAGTTGTGCGAGGAGAGCGTGGCGGTGGGGCGGGCCTAATATGCAGTACGTCAGGCAGGCGCTCCCGCATGCCCGTCACGCGCTGCCCGCGGATGATTGCCCACAAACTGCGCCGCCGCCGCTGCGTGAATCACGCCGCCTGCCGCCGCCTTGTAACTATTACTTACGGGAATTAAGGGCCCATTATTATGCCAAGTCAAGTGTATTACTCCTCATCTCTGCTAGCTACTAAATTGGCGAGTTAATATTTCCAAGTCATTTGCTCCAATCGTAAAATGAGCTCCCGATCCGAACTGCACCGCCCTGTTGTGCATACATTAGAACAGTTTCCGCTCAGGTTCCTGTAATACATTTTTCAGAAAGGTTAAATACACTTTCGGCAAATTTAGTAAAAACTAACCAGGTGTAGCGCAGCCAGATGTACAGAAACAGTGTGTGAAGACTACACAGATAAAATTTTCTTTTAAATTTTTTTCGGGGCATCATATTCGCCGTTGACTGTAGAAATGATTTATTTCACAACTGATGTATCGATCTTTGGGACATTTTCTATGGGTAATGCAAAAGATTTTGCTTTGGCACATGTCAGACTTCAAAATGTTCCTACATTCTGAATAACCGTCTTCGTCATGTGAGCTAACATCCGAACGATGTTCGGACTCACATGCGGTTCCTCTTCGTTGAAATGTCTTGGCTCAAACTCGTCTAGGGGTTGCACCACACGTGTCGCATTACACGCCCTAAATTAGACACTTGTGACCCTTTGGTTAAATTGTCTGGCTGACGGCAAGTTTGCGAAATTGTATGAAACATTCAAAGTTAATATAACATATAACAACAGTAATAATAACATCGAGAGCTAAATTAACGACCCATAAATGATGTAGGCCACACAGTTGCGATTTCGTTAGAATAATGTTTATTCAGAAAGCAAACTAATAGCGAAAGTGGTCGTATTTAGAGTTACTGTTACACTCGAGCGCATATCCATTTGACACATTTCGATCATTCCCAATCTCATTGTGAAATGCAATTTCAATACTTCACGTCGTTACCTACGCGAAAAGTTAGAGTTCACGCAAGGCGCGCGGCTGCTCACTGCTCAGAAACTAAGTCCACTGATACCACACAACGCGAAATTTTCTAAGTAGTTTCACTTCCTAGCTACCTAAAAAGGGACTGTCCGCTTTCGCGTCTCCAACAGCACTGTCCCTTTTGGTGTCTCCAGCCGAACTGTCCGCTTTCACGTCTGCACCGCCTCTGCCTCTCTGCCCGTCCCCCGGGCCGGCCTTGGTAACCGAGCGGTTCTAGGCGCTTCAGTCTGGAACCGCGCGACCGCTACGGTCGCAGTTTCGAATCCTGCCTCGGGCATGGATGTGTGTGACGTCCTTAGGTTATTTAGGCTTAAGTAGTTCTATGTTCTAGGGGACTGATGACCTCAGATGTTAAGTCCCATAGTGCTCAGAGACATTTGAACTATTTTGTTATGTTCCATAGTGCTCAGAGCCATTTGAACCATTTTTGGACCGTCCCCCGGCCGCGTTTCTCGCGGGCCGAACATCTTCGCTCAACTTACTAGCGCAGTTCCCTTTCCTGAAGCCGTCCATCTGATTGGGTACAGTTTACATTACTTTACATTTTAACATATTTAAGTAAACAAAGCTTGACTACTTTCACGTTCTAAATAAAGTAACAGTAATATCCATTACGTAATAAACTTTAAATTCTTTTATATAAAACTAACACAATTTCCTTCTTAACTTTGAATGTCATGGCCAGTAGCCTTGCATCAGTGTGCTTCCAGATAAATAAAGAACAAAAGTAACTATTACGCACTAAAGTTTACAACAAATATTCTATTATCTAATGATTCGATAAGGTGTCATGCTGTCATCGTTCAATGTGTTTTGTGTGGAGGAAATGATGATCTGATGCTTAAATGAAAATACTGATAATTTAAATTTACTACGTCTTTTAAACAAATAAAGTTACAGGGTTGATATTTACATCGTTTGTTATTTTAATTATGCGCTTCTATATGAAATGTCGATCGTTAAAATCGACCAATGCGTTCAGATTTTAGCATTCAGGTCTTTGTTACAAACCTTGTTAATTTCACTTTAACAGTAAATCACTAACTATTATAAATATGATCAATATTCAAGTTTTATTGGGATCACCATGAACATTTAAGGAGGATAGCAGATTAAAATTACTGTGGCTTGATTCCCTGCATTACTACAGAATTAAATAGTTTTCATAAATGTCTCCCTTTATGGCCGATCTTAGGTCCGCCATATTTAACACTGCTACGTCTCCTCGGCCACAAACGGATTCTACTGGGTTTCCCTATGACTTAGGTTCTCGTCTGTCTCACTCGCACACTACAGCGCTTAGGCGTCAGTAGACAACAGACGCCTGTGAATTTCCCCACCTCGTGGTGAACCTGCGAAATGCTCGTTAACTCACAGCCGCGTGTAAACAGCGTGTTGGAACATTGACTTGGAGTGATCTATGCGAAGGACGTTAACATTGCAAACATTTCACGTATTTTACACTATTTCGCGATCTGCAGAGCTTCTCACTCATCTGATGTTACGGTCTTTCTTCACTGAAAAGGCTTATTTTTGACGATGACATGTATACGAGTCGAAACATTTTAAAGTCTGACATGTACTGAAGCAAAATCTTTTGTAGTACCACTTGAAAATAGACCAAAGGCCGAAATTGCAATTGTGAAATAAATTCTACATGGCTGTGAATCCCAACCAGGAGAAGTTCACACAGATGACCCTTGAAAAAACTGTTTATAAGTGTATCTTACCTGAATGCGAAAATGGAACATCCCAATAATAATACTCAAAATTTGTAATGAGTGAACGGACACCGATTAAAACAGAAAGATGTGATTTATTGTCATAGAGAAGGAGAAATGACTAGAATTTGGGAATGAAATTGGCTTCTTATTGTCCACAAGTCGCCTCTGTAGGCAGGTTTGTACGGTGGCGCTCGACTTGGAAGCATGCCGGTTCGAATCTACTATGCGCCGGCACACAGTTTCAACCCCTCCTTCCCTTTCATTCGCAACAACACAAAGCCAACACTACTCTGTACAATTATTCATCGCAGTAATACACACAACACAGGTACCCACCTAACACTTTATAACAGGTCGGAGGGGGACAATGGCAAACAACTTGCCCTAGGACCTTGCCTAGAGCGGCGGTTCAGGACTTTTGCATCTGCTCCCCAGGAACAAAAAAAAAAAAAAAAAAAAAAAAAAAAAAAAAAAAAAAAAAAAAAAAAAAAAAAAAAAAAAAAGTTCAAATGGCTCTGAGCACTATGGGACTTAACATCTATGGTCATCAGTACCCTAGAACTTAGAACTACTTAAACCTAACTAACCTAAGGACATCACACAACACCCAGTCATCACGAGGCAGAGAAAATCCCTGACCCCGCCGGGAACCCCCAGGAACCGTTTGTGTCCAGTGATTTAGAGACGTTACGGGAAACCTAAATTCTGTTGGCCACATGACCATTAAATTTACGGCAACCATCCTAGTAAGGTATAAATGTGATTTTCACCGCGCAACAACAAAACGCAATTTTTTTAACACTGGACGAAAATAATGATCTAATTTCTGAAGCGTTTATTCGTGAGTATTCTGATAAAATATGAAATTCTCTGCCTAAGAATATTCATAGGGCTACACGAACTAAATATGAATAAAAGGTAAAAAACTACAGATGCTGAAATAAATGTGAGTTGTTATACATGGTGTTAGGGGTATAGGTACAGATATTTCGATGGTTATTTTGATAGCGGTTTTTGCTCTGCGTCTAACAGTCTTCCCACAAACAAACCACATAATTTACTACCTGCCGCTCAGGGGAAAATGAACATTCATGGCTTGCCTGTGCCACACATACTGGGAAGTAGTAACCATTCTCAAAATATACCTCTCGTAAGAGCTATAATTGTTATTAGCCTGTCGGTGAAGTAAAAAATACTGGCATAACTTTGTTCAGCACACTGTCCTCAGTCATCAATCCAAATATCTGCACTTATACCCCAAACACCCTGTATAGAGAGGTCTCTTACTTCTGAAAGGATGGTCAACGTTTGCTGGCTTTCATTAATTCCCAGTAACAAACTAAATAGGTTCTGTACTGTGTCAACATAAAGAGAGAACCTACTTCGACAGATTCCCAAGCAGGAAAATGTTACGATGGGAACATGATAGGAAAACAATTTAAAAGGCAATTAAGATATTTAGTTACTATCGTAGGTCAATAAAGGAGATCGGCTTCTGACATTGGGAACGTGTAGCGTTCCATCAATTGTTGAATACCGTACAAATGACTTGTGAAATGTTTACGGACTTTTCAGTGCTGGACTACAAACTGGGCTGGAAACAGCAACAAACGAAGATGTTCGTTTATTCAGAGAGGCCAAAGACTTTCACAAAGGTGGTAGCAGTTTGAAAAGCAACTAACAAATCGCAGGCCGCACTGTTACAGGACTCCTCTGTTAAAAATTTTGAACAGAAAACCTACAGAAGGACCACCAAACTAGTCAAACACGTAATATCTGTCCTTAGGAGAACCGTCATTTCATCACCGAGTACTTATGGAAACCTGCTATCCGTCATCGAGCGCTGTTAAATCTTATACATTGTCAGTTTATGTTTCTGCTGTAAGACGTAATCCACAATCTTGCGCCTTGCACTAAGCAAATAGGGTTTCCCATCTATGAGTGTGTATGAAATACGAGTAACTTGCCAGCTTAGTAGCGAATTATGCTTTCAGGCCCCTGTTACTGGCAAGTAACACAAATCTCAGATATCACTACAGTACTTCAAAAGTCAGAGTGATTCGAGACAGAAATGCTTTGAGTCATAATTAGTCAACTAGCTAGGAGGGGTCGCCATATTTACAAAGCACTACACGGTAGTGAGAAATGACCAAACTTCAATAGCAATTGAATAAATGTGAATGTATGCTTTCCCGGCGTATACAGCTGGCGAAGAGTTCTCGGGCTTCCAGCCGGGTGGCGGTGTCTTCAAACTGCGACGTTTCGACGAGTGACATACTCATCATCTTCGCCAGAAGATGATGAGTATGTCACTCGTCGAAACGTCGCAGTTTGAAGACACCGCTACCCGACTGGAAGCCCGAGAACTCTTCGCCAGCAATTGAATACTCAAACACGCTGTTCCAGACTACGGCTAGCGAATCGATTTCGTCAGTATTTTCAAAATGAGTGATATGCATCTGTAAATCATTGTTTACACTGAGAAACATCCTCTTTAAACTGAAGATCCCTGTATTGTGAGAGTGAGCCACGCCAGCCACATTACTTGATCCCACGGGAGGACGCTTCTTGCCAGCTGGTCTATTTCTCTGCTCTGGGAGCTCTGCCTCGTATCATAGCTGTGACTGTTCTCAAGAATAATACAGGTAAGTCCACCGAATAAAAAGCATTTTTAAGGTACACTTTCCTCGTCCAGAACATAGAAGTAATAACACAGAAACGGGGATATTCCATTGATCGAAATTTTATAGTAAGTGAGTGCTATACATTATTTTCCTCATTTGTCACTTTAAACGGGAGAGTGGTAAGTATGTGACGCAGTATAGCTTCATTATGAAAAATATATCATCATACCAAATTTATTTTAACATTTCAGTTGGCAGCTTCCATCATTAAGTTAAATTTATTACCGCATAATTAATTCCATGAGTTATCAAAATCCTAGATACAGTGAAGATAGCTACGCGAAGATACTAACAATGTGTCTGGCGTTGCAGCTTAAAATTACGATTTCTAAGAAATATCACACGACCATTAAGTCTATACGAAATAATACATATAACTTGCTCAATTTATCAACAAAAGAATTGGCAAATGCAAATACTTGATTTTAATTGGAGGTGTTCGTCACTAAGAACGTGGTACAACAGCCCTCATACTAGACAGAGACGGTTTTTAAATTCATCATAGTCGAGAAAAAGGGTAGATGAAACTGTAAATCTCCCTTGTCATTAACTAAGAAAAATAAAAGTTATCCGCTGCATCATTAAAAATCGTTTAAACGCATCTGAAATATTTCAACAGTTACATAAAGTCAAAATAAAAACACAAAGCATTGGGTTTAGTAACTACAAGTTTTCTTAGACTCAAAGCATTGGGTTTAGTAACTATAAGTTTTCTTTCAGCGTAAATAATGGACCAAACTACTTTTATATTAGAAGGATATCACCTAAGTGAAAGTAATCTGAGTTTTACGACAATTGTTAGGAGTCTTCAGCTTAAGAACCTATATCTCTCGCACTGCTTATGTAAGATTACACACTGTTCAAAAGAATTAGGAGAACCCGTGTACCAACGTCCGGTATGTTAAATCTATTTCCATACAAGCGGTACCTGTGGTCCTATTGCATAGCTTGATATCCTCGCTCGCAATGTAGGCAACTGTTTAAAATCATTCGCCATCTATTCGCTGTTTTGTACACTACAGTGTCAGCTGACCCTCAGAAGGAAGCTTTATCCAACCAAACATGCAATGCGACATCTTCAGGCAGTGCAACTTGCAAGGGCGGTCTGTTTGATCCAGGAAAGAATGGACTTTAAGTCGTGTTCCTGCAAATGCCAATGCCTCTTCATGTGCCATCCATAGGTTATGGACACGCTACTAGGAGACAGATCAGTACAAAATGGAGTTTGACAAGGTCGCCGACGCATTACATCCCCACGTGAAGACCGATAGCTGGTCATCTCTGCGTTGCTGCGTCGTACGGATACCGCCAGAGTACTGAAAGACCTAGCAGAAGGGCCACTGGAGCCGCTATATCCAATCACACAATAATGACCAGGTTACGAGAAAGGACCATACGACCTAGACGTCCTGTTCGAGTAGCCCACTTGACACAACAACATCTGGCGGCTCGCCTTCAGTTCTGCCGTTCTCATGTCAATTGGCAGCTTCGTCACTGGCGAAACGTGTTATTCACAGACGAGTTCAGATGTCCTCCGACTCAAGGCGATGACCACGTTCGTGGTGAGCGGTACCCGCCGAATGTTGTAAAGGAAATCGCCAGATTTCCAAGATTCAGTGATACTGTGGGGAGTATTCAGTGTTGACAGCCAGACGTATCTTGGACCATTTGGTGGCTGCTGCATACGATGGTGGCCCTGAATTCTTTCTAATACGACGGTCTACGTGGCAGTCGCCAGCACGGATGTCTTGCAAAGCCTGGACATTGAAGTACTCGAATTGTCGGCGGTGAGTCGCGACCTAAGACCCATCGTGCATACACTGATGAACCAACAAATTATGACTACCTGCTTAATAGCTTGTCTCTCCGTCTTTGGAACAAAATACACCACTGACTCTGCGTATCAGGGGTCCGACAGATAGCTGGTAGGTTTGTGGATGTATGTGGCATTAGACGTCGACGCACAGGTCACGTAATTCGCGTAAATAACGGGCCGCTGATGACCCCCAACAGCGACCAAGATGGGTTCCATAGGATGTACGACGGTCGTATTCCGTCACCGAGACATCAACGTGAGTTCACTATAATGCTCCTCAAACCACTGTAGCACGGTTCTGCCTCCAAGACACAGACAATTATACTGCTGGAAGACGACATCGCCGTCGGGGAAGACATCAAGAATGAAGATGGTTCGCAGCTGTCAGCATGTCTTGCATCACTACCACATGTTGATGACGGCGTTTGTGGAGACGACCATCAACGCACTGTAGCAAAAATGTGATTCACCCGAAGGCTTGACACGTTTCCATTGATCGACAGTCGAATCCCGATGGTCTCGTGCCCACTGCAATTGTAATTGACGATGTCGTTGGGTCTATATGTGATCACGTAGGGCTGATCTGCTGCGGAGCTCCATGTTCAACGATGTACGATGAACGGTGTGTTACGAAACACTTGTGCGTGCATCATCGTGGTGACATTTCGTCAGAGATGCCGAAATCGCCATCTATCCTGCTTTACAGATCAAATAAGCCTCCGAACCCCACGTTCTGTGAAGAGTTGTGCACGTCCAACCACTTAGCACCTAGCGCCTTGCTTCGCTGTCCTTCCACCTCTTTCCGTGGATGCTCAAGACAATAGCACAGGAACAAACGACCAGCTTCGCCGTTTTCGAGATACCCGTTAACAGGTTCTGCGTAATAATAATCTGCCCTTTGTCAAAGTCGTTTACCTCAACTGATTTTTCCATTTGGAGACCATATCTTCACTAGGCTGATACCCCGCCCGCGTCTGCCCCGCTTACATACTTCTGGTACCGCGTCACGTGCCCGCAGCGTCACCAGGCGGCAACCATCTCGCGGTGTGCAGTGGCCATAATGTTTTGGTTTATCAATATATGTGGGACATGCCTGACAGACGTGTTCGTGGTCGTCGTGTTCCACCACAGACTCTCCAAGAATTCTCATGCGCTGTCATTGACGAATGAAAACGGATACCAGAGTGTGACCTCCGTAGACTTATACGGAGCATTTCACGTAGGTTTCAGACAGTGATAAACACTCACGGGGGGCATACACGTTACTGAAGCTCTCAAAGCCCAATTGAAAAGCATCTGGGATGAGGAGATGAGTCATTGTTTCCACATTGTTTTATACATTTGTCGGACATTTCAATTCTCTTCATGTAAATGATCGAGGATGTAATGATGATTTTGGTTCAAATGGCGCTGAGCACTATGGGACTTAACATCTGAGGTCATCAGTCCCCTAGAACTGAGAACTACTTAAACCTAACTAACCTAAGGACTTCACACACATCCATGCCCGAGGCAGGATTCGAACCTCCTACCGTCGAATGATGATTTTGTGTAGTTAATTTCTGAAAGATAAAGATATAATTTGGTAACCTTCCCAGCCCTCAATCGTTGCTCAGTTCTTTTGAGCAGTGTGTAATTACTAAAATTGCTTGCCGAAGCTACAGTTAAACTCTCACTTTGGCTGATTTTTCACCTAGCAAGGAGATCGGCATCTCGTAAAACCGTTCGTCGGAAGGCAGATAATGAGGTCAATGGCGCTGATTGTTCCAGTTTCGTGACTTGCCATTCGGAGATGGTATAAAATTCAACCGGGAGAAATTAGTTTTCTGTGATCGATAGAAAATTAATTCAAAAGATACTATATAGGAAGCGTAGAAAGAAAGAGACAAATATTACTTTATGCAGTAAGAGAGAAAGAGGAATAAAAACGTAAGTGGCCCAATATGCAATAAGAGTGACTGAAAACGCATATCGGAGTTATGATACAGACGAAACAGGCATGGAGCCAATAATGATGAGAGAAATTATTCGAATAATATCAGAGTGGTACATCAATTTGGCACAAAATTATTACGTCATTGTAGCTTTCTGTTTAAAAGTATACTTCTCGGAAAGGAACACTAACTGTGATATACGAGGGTTGGAACTTTAATAGTGGCAACTATTTATTTACAGCTCATACAAAATAGATACGTGTTTTACAGTTTTACTGACCTTCAAAGTAGTCACCAGCATTGTGTATCACCCGTTGCTAGCGATGTGTAAGTCGTATGATACTCTTAGCAGTGTCAGCTGTGTTGACAGTTCGAGCGGCGCGGTCTAATGCCCGACGAATTTGTAGCAGTTCTGAAGCGAATGGCGTGAAGTGTTTCCTTCAGTTTAGAAATCGAGTTGAACTCACAGGGACTCAAGTCAGGGGAGTGCAGTAGGTGTTATAGCACTTAGCAGCCCCACCAGTCAAACAAATCAGTGACAGCTTGCGCTGTACGTGCTTGAGCCATGTCCTGCAAAATTATGGTCAGGTCCTGCAGAAAGTGTCACCACTTCTGTCTCTATGCTGCACATTTTTGGAACACAATCTACGACCAGCTTAGAGACAGAAGTGATGAAACTTGCTGCAGGACCTGACCATCATTTTGCAGGACCTGGCTCAAGGACGTACAGTGCGAGCTGTTACTGATTTGTTTGACTGATGGGACTGCTAAGTGCTATACCACCTACTGCACTCCCCTGACTTCAGTCCTCGTGAGTTCAACTCGATTTCTAAACTGAAGGAAACACTTCACGCCATTCACCTCAGAAATGCTACAAATTCATCGGGCAATAGACCGCGCCGCTCGAATTGTCAGCACACCTGGTACTGCTAAGAGTATCCTACGACTTACGCATCGCTGGCAGCGGGTTATACACAATGATGGTGACTACTCTGAAGGTCAGTAAAACTTTGAAACTCATTTCTATTTTGTACGAGCTGCACGTACATAGTTGCCTCTATTAAAGTTCCAACCCTCGTATATTAACAAATGGACATGTAGCTTTGGTACAGACGATTCTGCGATGAAGATTGTTTTGATAAAAACTTATACTTTCTTGTTTAGATGCAATATACCCTAGTACTAACAAGCACTAATTTCTCCAAGAACTGTGCAGTCATCAGCAAAAGATGACATTGCCGCCATGCTGACAGAGGCAAACCGAAACAATGAATGTTTCAGGCCAAAACACGTTAACTACTTGCACGCAACGTGTGAAACTGAGTGTCATCTGTTCACATTATACTAATCTGATCGCCCAAAGTGAAAAGGTCCCTTGTCGGTTCAGCATAATCCAGGGACGCTAATTACATCTGTTAGAAGGCGTGGCTGTAGCATCCTGGATTGTGGAAATTTATGAAAAATGTTTTTTTTTTCATTTACGGAGATTACGATAAAATCTAAATGACGATGCCACTGGTAAAGCACACAAGTAACGTGTATAAACCACAGGGCCAATTCACTCTGTGACAGATGTAGCATCAGCTTTGGGTCAAACTTAGGTAACACGGTGGAATATTGAAATCCATTTACATATGCTGACGGAAAATATTGCACTATCAAAAAGGAGTTGTGGGACATAAACGAAACTTCACAGGCGTGTTTCTCCATCTGATATTTCAAGCCAGTCTCGTAAGAGCAGCGCTAGCAGCACCACTATGAGGATGCAAATCAGGTTTGTTTTAATACACGCTATTACGGTCATGGATGGTAGTTACCTTTGAGATTGGACGTGGTGAGTTGATGTCAGTCAAGAATGCCTTTAAGACGAGAAAGACGTCGTTATCAGCACCTCATTGAGTTTGAGCGAGGTCGTGTAATAGGGCTGCGAGAAGCTGGATATTCCTTCTGTTATAATTTAGAAAAATTTGGCAGGAATGTAGTCACTGTACATGACTGTTGTCTCACGCACCCGGACTGCAAAACTGTACGTCAGTATGATGATTCGACCTGTTGTGCTGCCATTCATGAACAGCATTCCAGGAGGTGTTTACCAACAGGATAACGCTCGTCCGCATACCGCTGTTGTAATCCCGTATGCTCTACAGAGTGTAGACATGTTGTTGTGGCCTGCTCGATCACCAGATTTGTCTACTCGATCACCAGATCTGTCTCCAATCGAGCACATATGGGACACCACCGGACAACTCCAGCGTCATCCGCAAGAAGCATTAACGGTCCCTGCATTGACTGAACAAGTGCAAAAGGCATGGAACGCTATCCTCCGAACTGACATCCTGCACCTGTACAACGCAATGCATGCACATTTATATGCTTGCATTCAATATTCTTACTGTTACACCGATTATTGGTGTAGCAGCATTTCACATTTGCAGTGGCTTATCTCGCGCCTACATTAACGTGTGGTCTTGTGATGTTAATCAGTTAAATATGTTAACTAGAGAAGTCTATTCTCGAAATTTCATTACTCTACATTAATTATTTTTGGTGTTGCGATTTTTTTCGTCAGTGTATCACTCGCAGGTTAGGAATTTTTGTCAGATAAATACAACCACCTATTATAATATATATAAGATATATCGTAGTTCTTCAAAATTTTATTCTTTTTTTAACGCACTGATGAGCAGCAGAGTGCAGAGCGGTCTTACTTGAATCCAACACGAAAAGCGCGTTGAAGAAGGTTTTGTTTTCACGTCTATAGATTGGCTGAAGTTAATAATTTAATGTCGTGTGACGAAGGCCTCCCGTCGGGTAGACCGTTCGCCTGGTGCAAGTCTTTCGATTTGACGCCACTTCGGCGCCGATGGGGACGAAATGATGATGATTAGGACAACACAACACCTAGTCCCTGAGCGGAGAAAATCTCCGGCCCAGCCGGGAATCGAACCCGGGCCCTTAGGATTGACATTCTGTCGCGCTGACCTCTCAGCTACCGGGGGCGGACATTGGCTGAAGTTAACTCGCTGCATAATTGGTCCTTGCAGTGGGAAAGGATGAATTAGAAGAGCGAAAGTTGACTGGCTGTATGACGTAAGATAAAGGTTACTATTAGCGTATTGTGGGCTATTTGTTGGATACTTAATAAGTGGGTTAGTTTGCGATCGACAGTTAGCCTCATATACTTCAGTACATTAGTATGATGGATAGGATGGCTGTCATGCTGAGGTGGAAGTCAGTGAAGCTATTCGGCAGGTGTTTCATTCTATTATTGTCAGATGGATTACTGTGGGATTAACTGCTAGATATCTGTCGCAAGAGTGTAAAATTGTTATGGTTCAGCTGAAATCGTCTTTCTGAAGATAGGAGACTTTTCCAAAGGACAGGAAAGGCAGTGCCGCCAGTTGGACTGGGGAAGTGGAATGGGAATGCCATTTGAGTGTGTGGACAGAAAATACAGGTTTGGACACAGTAGACAGTAACAGACCGCAGAAGAGAAGATGGAAGAAAGTAATCTTATTTCCAGTGTTTATTCGCTATGAATATGTTGTGACAACCGAAAGTCCTTCTTTGGGTCAGGCATGAAGGCTTCTTTTCTCTGCAAGCCTAATGCTGGAGGCGACAGCTCACAATATGCACTGATTTCCAATTGCCACTAGATTTTTATTACACTCTAGGTTCAGCATATCTTAAATGTTTGCACAGATATAATGTCACGTTATATTCCCTGTGCAGCTACAAGTCTACCCACATCGTAAACAATCCACCTTTTACAGCCTCGCTATAATCCTAACCACCTCCTAACACCTATTTCCCACATCTATAGTTAACAGGAGACCTGAAAACCCCTTTTGAGTGGAGTTTCCAGCTAACAGGTTGGCGCTTTGAGGGTGTGGATTAGAGACCGTTAAAATACAAACAAACTGAATTTAATTAAGATAAAACAGTTATCAAAAGACGTCTGATGTGATGACAGTGATGAGTGTAATTTTATTGTTACATAGGGCTGATGCTGCTGAGGTCTCCTGTTAAGTCTGCTTGAGGGATAGAGGTGGTAGGTGGTAGAAAGGATTGTAAGTAGACAGGAAAAAGGTGGACTGGTTATTATGTGGGCAGGATTGCGACTGTACAAGGAAAGTATGGGTTCCAATCTTTATTTGAAACGAGACTTGTATGATATGTTATGGCTGGTAAGATAGGTGGATTTCAATGATGATTTCAAACTCTCGAGGAAGAGGTGATTAAAATAACAATGGTATAAGAAGCAGGTTTTACAAATGGGTGGAAGAAGAGACTAAAAGATGAGGTATGTGATAGGGAGTTTGGGATACGGTTTACAGAGACGTGGGACAGATGAAGGTGTTCTGGTTGCCTGATGAGGTATAAGGACTTTATAGCTGGTGCATAACTCGAGTGAGGAAGCAAAATGAGACAAAGTGTAGGTGTGAAAGCGTCAAAACGTCGGAGAAGCGCTGATTCGTACATCGTATGAATAGAAGAAAGCAATCTTTTGCAAAGAGATGTTTGTACGGAGCCCTGTGCGTATCGGGCAGGAGCAGACAGAGATGTGGGTACGCTACAGCCTGATGAGGCGCCAGCAATCTCGTGCGAGCGTCGCATTGCCTGCTGTCTGCTGTCTGTCCGCCCCACGCGAGGAACACAGCCGAGTCCTGGACGACTCTGCCTCTCGTCCACAGCATCGTCACCCCCGGCCACGCAGTACCTTTCATCCTGCATTTCTACCAACTCTTCTTTCAGTTTGGCGCACGCTGAGTTTTTACAGCTACATGTACCGCCGCTATCAATAACATAATTTATTCTTCTTTTGTTTCTTCGTTTTGTCCTCTAAGGAGCATGTTAAAACTTCGTAGATGGATTATGGTTTTGTTTTTACCTCCTTAGCCTCCTAGAATCTCTTCACGAATTCACTATGTTTTTTTGTTCTTCTGACCGTTTCTTGCCAGTCTTCTTTTTAAGCTTCTTCGTTAATCTGTACTTCATTACTAGTGTCAGAAAGGCTACATTTTGTATTATTCTGTTATGCTTATGTCTTGTAAATCTTCCAGAGTTTCTTCTAATCAGAGGAATCCGAACTCCTCTGAATTAATAATGCTGAGTAGTCTTTTGGTGAGGGAATAGTTGTCCATTCTATGTGGCCATAGTCAAGCGTCACTTGTGCATGGTGCTAGATTTTCTCCTTTTCATCCAAATTTCATTGTCTTCTGGGGGGGGGGGGGGCTACATATCCTCCTAAGAGTTTTCCGCTCATGTTTTTTTATTTTTATTTTATGCATCTTCAGAGTGTCCTGTCCTCCACCAAATATGGTCTCTGGAGCGTAAAAAATGCTTGTAACGTCGCTATTTCATATTACACATTATTACTATTTTGATATGGAGATCCCATGTGAATCTGTACGCTGTTTTAAGTCTGAAGCCTCTTTCTGGGTGTGCATTTCTGTCCAAGGCATGTGAAGGAGGATACCAGTAAAATCATCCCGTATTCCATATTCAGTGAGACTTCCCTGACGTTTTGGACCAGAATTTCATGCAAAGGGCTTTCTCGTAATATATATATTTATGGAGGGCTGCCTTCGGTGCTGTCTTGTGTAGTTGTTCTAAATGTTTTTAATTCCTTCTATAGTTCTTGTAAGAACTGCTAAATCGTCAACGAAGGCAAAGCAGTCAACTTTGATTCTGCAACCAGAATTCCCAATTTTTATACGCTTTATGTCCTTTTCCAGTCCTCTCATAACTTGGTTCAGAGCTAAGCTGAACATCAGCAGGAAGAGGAAGAGACCGTCTCCTTGGTAAATACAACATGCATTACGCTTATCGGACTTTCACCGACGAAGAAAATCAGCATATGTCTGAATTCAGCCAAAGAGGGACGGGGCCCACTCACAACATTAGGGGTTCAATGAATGCTAAGCAGTTATAGCCTAGCGTATATTGGAATGCTAGAACGATCAGTTAAATCCAGGATCACTGAACACAATCGAATTACAGAGACAGGCGAAGAAATCGACCGTAGCTGATAATAATCTGGATGATGCAGAATATGGTATAAAATTCGCCGAAACTCACGTTCTGTCTGTGAAAACGTGTTATATCGACAAGCATCACAATAACTTAGACAAGACAAAGGTTAAAGGGATGTTGGATTCCTATTTTATAGACACCTGTACATAGCAAGTGTCAAGTAGTGCTGGTATAGACCAAGCAAAATGCCACGAAAAATGCCGCCCGAATACATATCACCTCCATCCAGGAACAACAGAGGCTAATTCCTTAGTAATGGAATCCAGTCGTATTGGTGAAACGTCATATTATCAGTAAAACAGACGGCTCTATGAAGTATGTCATGACACAATATTTCCCCATGTTACTTCAACATACAGACAGTACAGATTAAAAAAGAACCCTCAAACTTACCGGTATATCGTGAAAGTGATAGTCCAGAAGAGCCAGATGCACATGTGGAGTTTTGTTGATAATCAGACAGACAGAAAAAAATACGATAATTGTAACGTTGAGATAGAGACAGAAATGAGTCATTCATTTATAGAGACTGAGAAGTAACAAAAAAGGAAGATAGGATTTAATGTAGCGTCGACATCGAGATCGTTGGAGATGGAGCACACTAGGCATGTTTCAAGGATAGGGAAGGAAATCGGCCACGTCGTTTTAAAAGAACCATCCCTGAGTTTGCCGGTGTGATTTAGGGAAATCACGGATAAGCTAAATATGTACGGCGAATCCAAAGGTAGCCTGCAGATCAGGCCCAGAGGACCACGTAATGCCGAGCTACCGCCGTGTCATCCTCTGTCAGCTCTCGTCATTTGGGTGCAGTATGGGGAAACTCTGGCGAGACCAGAAACTGAACCTGCGTCTTCCACATCCCAATCAGACACGCTTAACGCTCAGCTACGGAAGCGTATGAAAGAAGAAATTAGGCAAGAGGTGATGAAATTCAGATCCTCTTGGGAAAATTCATGTACCATGACCTGTTGAATGTTGGGGTAAACCGGAAAGGCCATTTAATGGAACATACTTTAATCAACTTTCCTCCCGCATCCCACCACGAATCATGGACCAGCCATATTGGGATCAGCCGTATTACTGACAGAGATAGCCCAACAGTAGGTGCAATCCCGTCGGAGGAATATCCGCCGAGAGACCTGAACTGGAGCGGAAGCTTTTCACCTTTACAGTATTTATGACGCAGCAGTCCTGGTGACTGTCTTACAAGGTCTTGTAACGGTAGCCAACATGAAGCAGTTATGTGAGTATGGCAGAACAGCTGAAAGCTAGGGAAAACTACATACAGCGACTGTAATGTATTTCCCCACCGCGATGTTTGATGATGATGGTATGCTCTTGGGATAAATAGTTCCCCGTTTGATATGTCTGGCTGGGACTACTCTTGGGGATCTTGCAAGAAGGAGGCGTATTCCGGGTGGTGGAAAGTTACGAGACCGCTTAACCCTTTGAGATCCAATGGTTTCTGTCGCAACACCACCATTTTATTCATTTTGTTCCGAAGTACCAGTACCTTTAGCATGAAACTACGGATGTTGCTTAAGCCCTGAAATCGAACGTCCCCTAAGCATAAAAGAAAATCAATGTACACCAACTGTGTGCTATGTCAGATGCCATTCAGACATTGCTGTTCTCTCCCGACAATTTGCTCCTAGGAGATGCAGATGACTTCGATTTGAGCCTCGTAACCTCCAAATCCAGCGCTACCACCACTGCACTTGCCGGTATTAAAAGAGTGTTGCAGACAGAGTTACCACCGGCCGGTGTGGCCGAGCGGTTCTAGGCGCGTCAGTCTGGAACCGCGCGACCGCTACGGTCGCAGGTTCGAATCCTGCCTCGGGCATGGATGTGTGTGCTGTCCTTAGGTTAGTTAGGTTTAAGTAGTTCTAAGTTCTAGGGGACTGATGACCTCAGATGTTAAGTCCCATAGTGCTCAGAGCCATTTGCACCATTTGAACAGAGTTACCTACCCTGAATCTGCCTTTTTGGCTATCACCAACTGAGCGTTCCTAGTGGGCTTCACGATCCATCTCATAGCTTCATCAGCTGAACTGTACTTAAATCATATTAAGTATTCTTGTACGAATAGCCCTCCCTGTTGCTGAGCTTCTTTTTCCTTCCTTAACACTGCACATACTTTCTTGATCATTGATGGCTTGTACTGTATTCCTTATGACTGGTGGACATTCCGGCATATTGATTGGTCGCTGTTACAGGATCGAAGACATCTCAGATGAAGACCGGTGGTGGTACGGCTCGTGTTGTTCCGGCCAGAACGCCGTTACGTGATGAGGCTAATGCTTCAGATGCACTGCACCGGCAGTCCATAGCATTGTCTGGCATTCTTTCTCACAAAGAACACACTGTCGTTAAACATTTCTCACAACACCAATAAAAATGCCAAATAGTTTCTTCCAAGATTCGTGAAACACAGTTAAAATTCATTCGTTCCTTACTAATTCACATAGTACATTACCATTCGTTTTGCGTTAATAACACCGTTGATTTCACGCGTTTCGACTCCGTATGATATTATGACGCACATTCTCGCCGTACACTGACTGCCTGAAATTTTAGGGAATTTAATCATTGTGCATTTTCACCGAAACTTTCAAACCTGCGGTAAATAGATCGTCCAGTCCATCACATACGGTTGGATAATTGCAATGGGGCAGCGAGCAATGCTTCGTGCGTCATCAGTAGCATTCATCCTAAATCTGCTCATGACACAGCGGATTAACTGTTAACACGAATTCCTTACGCAAAATTCTTCGTTTTGTGGAAATATGTTTTTATAGTCAATGAATTACAACTTATGTGTGCCTTATTTTTTTCTTTTTGTTAAGAGGCTCATAACTACAAAGTGCGTTCCACTTTTACGTAAGTTTCTGGAACACTATTAGCCGGCCGGTGTGGCCGTACGGTTCTAGGCGCTTCAGTCTGGAACCGCGCGACTGCTACGGTCGTAGGTTCGAATCCTGCCTCGGGCATGGATGGGTGTGATGTCCTTAGGTTAGTTAGGTTTAAGTAGTTCTAAGTTCTAGGGGACTGATGACCTCAGATTTTAAGTCCCATACTGCTCAGAGCCATCTGAACCATTTGGAACATTATTGGTCGTTTTCAAGCATAACTACGAAGGTGATGTTGGACCGTGTACTTGTGGTTTGATTAACAGTGCTTTAAAAAAATAAATAAAAAAACTGAACGCCAAAAACCTTCATCGAAGCCCATTTATCGAGAACAGCGAACAACCCTGCTCCAGGACTGCTCAGCAATTCGGAAATAGTGTGCTCTGTTATACCTACATCTGTACTCTACAGTCCAGCGCCAAGTGCACGGCAGACGGTGCTTTCAACTGTACCATGCATGCATGCATTCACAGCTGGCACGCTGCAATGAGACTAATCTTGTCTTTGTGGCCCTACGGCGATGCTCAGCAGGCTGTTGTAGCATACTCCTAGATTCCTCTTTTAATAGCGGGTTTTGAAACTTTGTATGTAGTCTCTCGCGATATATTTAACGTACGGCTTCTGCTGAGTGGAATGAACAGTCTAATGAGTACAGAATATAGACTGAGAGTAAATCGAAGAAAGACGAAAGTAATGAGAAGTAGCAGAAATGAAATCAGCGAGAAACTTAACATCAGGATTGATGGTCATGAGGCAGATGAAGTTAAGGAGTTGTACTACCTAGTCAGCAAGATAAGCAATGACGGGCGGAGCAAGGAGGGCATCAAAAGCAGACTAGCACTGGCAAAAAGGGCATTACTGGCCAAGACGAGCCTACTAGTATCAAACATAGGCCTTAATTTGAGGAAGAAATTTCTGAGAATGTACGTTTGGAGCACGGTAATGAAACATAGACGTGGGGAAAATCGAAACAGAAGAGATTCGAAGCAGTTGAGATGTGGTGCTACAGGCGAATGTTGAAAATCAGGTGAACTGATAAGGTAAGGAATGAGGTGGCTCTGCGCAGAATCGGAGAGTAAAGGAGTAGGTAGAAATCACTGACAACGAGAAGAGACATGATAACCGGACATCTGTTAAGACATCAGGGAATGACTTCCATGGTACTAGAGGGAGCTGTAGAGGGTAAAAACGTAGAGGAAGATAGAGATTGGAATACATCCAGCAAATAATTGAGAACGTAGGTTGTAAGAGCTACTCTGAGACGAAGAGGTTGGCACAGGAGACGAATTCGAGTCGGGCCGCATCAAACCAGTCAGAGGCGCGATGGAATAGTAATTAAAAAAAAGGAGCCGCTTGAAGAGTCTGCGAATTCGGATTTTTCAACACTTCTGTGAGTCAAATATACGTGCGAACGTTCGTTTTTCCCTCCTCCGTATACGTTTAGTACCCCCTGTTAGTTTTATTTGGTATGGGTCCCACACGTTTGAGCACTATTCCATGATGGGTAGCATGACTATTTTGTAAGCAAGCTCCTTTATAGACGGACTGCAATCTCTCAGTGTTCCAAGAACGAACCAATGTCTGACACCTGCTTCACATAATACTGAGTTTATGTTGTCATTATGTTTCTCATTCCTACAAATTATTACACCTAGGTATTTGTACACCTTGACTGATTTCAGTTGTGATTCGGTTATATTGTAATCATTTCTACATTTATTAATCGATGATTATTCCTCAGTTACTGAAATAAGGACGGTTGTTGAACGATTAGGGGAGAGATACAATTGGAAAGTACTAGGGAAGACTACAAAACAAATAATTAGAACTGAATGGAATTTGGAATGACGTGTAACCAGGCGAACGTATGATATATAACAAAGGAAGCACATTAATATAAGTAAATACCGAGACGATGAGCTATTGGAAGGCGGATAAGTGGGACTGGAAAATATGCAGGAGCCACTTCAAGAACGTAATGGACCTCACACAGCCACAGCGCCTCTGTCACTGCATAGGATTCTCCAACGTCTCTCTTCACTTGGAAACTGGCCCTCATATGTCAGCTTGCCACAGTGTAGAGCGGACTACAGAGTAACGAAAATCGGCTTCAAATCTGCTGTAGATGACAATATCCAGTAATATTATCAAATCCTGCACTGAAAGAACAACTGTAGAGACAATTGGAAAACGTGTTGTATCGCAAATATAGACATTTCAGGGGAGTAGCTCCAAGTACTGTCAGGCACACCACTTGCATTTCGAGAAGCGGTTGGTTCCTTATAGAATCAAAATTTATGTTCGAACACAATAAACGGACGGTAGTATTAGGATCAAGAGTAATTTATCAGTTTTAGACAAACTTCCGGTCACAGGTCGACATGGTGACACATCAGTTGTTATACGTATATTGCGAATGTTTGGTCTACCTATTCATATACAGTTTACTAACGTCAATACAGTATTTATTTATTTCAGGATGAAAATTATAGGTGTCTCTCCTAGAGTTCAAATGGCTCTGAGCACTATGGGACTCAACATCTTAGGTCATAAGTCCCCTAGAACTTAGAACTACTTAAACCTAACTAACCTAAGGACATCACACACATCCATGCCCGAGGCAGGATTCGAACCTGCGACCGTAGCAGTCCCACGGTTCCGGACTGCAGCGCCAGAACCGCTAGACCACCGCGGCCGGCTCTCTCCTAGAGTCGTCAGGTGCTTTTTGTCTGGTGTTTCGTCAGATTTTGCAATTTTGTGTTTGCAACGTGTGTCTGGAGTCAGCCCAAACAAATGCTGCTCATCACGTCTTTCACGAGACGCCCAGCTTCGATGGAAAGCGCTGCTCTGTTTCCTGTTGCACACAAAATGATTTTCAAAGTGGAATTTTACGTGCACAATCGACAGAGCGAACCCAAATTAGTGCGATATTCGTTTTACCGGTTTGTATCACAGGGACAGTAAAACACGAGGAATAGCGAGTACTCCAACAGAGACAGCACTGCCCTCGCCCACGCTGATTGATACCGCCATGCAGAATCGTGCGGCAGATTCGCTGCTGGAATACTGATTTTTCATCTTGTTTTATTGTTCCTGTTAATACAAATAGGTAAAACTAATATCGCACAAGACTAATCTAGTAGCGCTTTATCGGATTCAGATCTATAAATCAGTTTAATACGGGAAACAAACCGACGAATTCCGTCGACTCTGGGCGTCTTATGAAAGACATAATGAGGAGGATTTATTTAGGCTGACACCAGCTACACGTTGAAAAGCTAAATTGCAATAGCTGCCGAAATACCAGAGAAAATGCTCCTGACGATCTACAGGAGAGACACCCGGTAAAAGACATCACTTGCATCTGAAAAGCACTTAACCATAGAAAACAAAAAAATCGTAGTCGGTGAGAATTAAGAGTGTATGTGTGAGGTATAAAAGCCTAGTAAGAGAACTGTCTGTGTCAAAATGAATTATGGGCGTAAGTTAATTAGACAATTGCAGTTTATTGCACTCTGACGTTTTTGGAAACTTCAACAACAAGAATACATGATTCTAAACTGAATTTTATGCCAAAGTTTAGTCAGTTTAGTTACGTGACAAAATTCAAAAGTTTGTGCTTACAGAAGACAATGCGATCTGTGGCTCTGAAAAGGCTGTACTATGTGAAACTTCCGCGTGCTGCACTCAAAGCCTCTAACGGTCGTGGGATGAAATCAAAGATCGTCTCAATACCAAACTAGAGAATTTGTTTCTATATACGAAACCACCTATCAACAACAGTGGTTGCTGAAGAATCGTGACTGAATCGTTGCCGACCAACAGGGTCTCACGAATGTTTGGTGAACAACGTAACAGGCGAACGTGCAGATGAGATAAGCAGTACTGCACATTAGTTTTCGAAGAAGACTTGCACACACCTCTCCACATATTGCCGGGCATTGTCTCGCTGATTAATGGCAAGTGGAATTTCCTGAAGAAGGAGAAGCAAACCCACCCTGATGTAGCCGTTGCTGCCCTATCCGCTGCAATCGAATTGGCTTGTTGCATGCAACCAACAGACTGAGCGTTTGTTCGTAGTGTTGCACAACAGTGCAAACTATCTGGCTGCAGTCACACCGGTAGCATCTAACATTTATCCAGCCATCACTAAAAGACAAACTGAAGTGGGCCCCATCCAAAAACACGTCTTGCCATTGACAAGGATACCGTGCCATCCACACTTCACCGATTTCATTCATATTGACAGCATGTGTAATGCACGACTAGGACTTCAACATATATAATAAAGAAGATGCAATTCTCAACCGTTTTCAAGAAAGACGAGTTTGATTATTTTAGGTACGCTTATACGTTGTATATGCATTGTAGAGTCCGCAGCAGAGCGAGTTAGCGCTTAGTTTTTTATGCGTTTTTTAAGCGTAAGGTCTCTGGTTTGAAACTCGCCGACAGAGTTTCTTTTTTTATTCCCACGTAATTCCAACAACAGGTTTATTGTAACTGTGCAAATTATCAGTTTATACCTGTCATAAGCTTTATCCTGAAAAAGAAGAAAAAAATTCGTATCAAAATTGGAAATAAAAAAAGGATACACAAGAACTTGTAATCAAATCAGTATAGTCATTCGATTTATATTATTGCATCGACGTTTGTGACAAGTATAATGTGTAGCCTATGGAGCACTGCACGAATCAGAATGATATCGATCGTTGAAATAGAAAACAATAATTAATGCGCCATACAGTACATGTGTTAAACGCCGAATTTTCGAAGTGCATGGGTTTTCCAGTGTCTCTGTTCCAAACCAAACTTGGTTTATATTCATTATCGGTTCTCGGTCATCGCTCTATTTCGTGGCGTACAACGCATACCTGTTAGAGTTAACCGGGAATGAAGAAAAAAGTACCGGCAGCGAGATTCGATCCAGTACCCGCGCGCTTGTGGGATTAAGCGCTTGCTCGTTCGGCTTCGGAATCCTTATATACTAGTGACCATACAAATAATATTAGGACGTCTAAAATTTCCAAACTCGATTTTCTCGAAGACGGTAGTGAATCGCGTCTTCCTGTTTACGTATGTTGAGGTACCAGTCGTGTCCTATACAGCCTGTCAATATAAATCAGATCGGTGAGAGGAAGTTTCTTACGGCATACGTTTTCTCACTTTTACCTGAGGCGTCTGTGGTTGGTTGGTTGGTTTGGGGAAGGAGACCAGACAACGTGGTCATCGGTCTCATCGGATTAGGGAAGGAAGTCGGCCGTGCCCTTTCAGAGGAACCATCCCGGCATTTGCCTGGAGTGATTTAGGGAAATCACGGAAAACCTAAATCAGTATGGCCGGACGCGGGATTGAACCGTCGTCCTCCCGAATGCGAGGCGTCTGTGCTTTCAGAATAATTACTACATTCCTGCCACACCAGCAGGTAGCAGATAGGCTGACTCCCACTACAGAGCTCTGGCATCTAGTTGAATGTCTTTACCAAGTCATACTGTCCAAGTAGTCGACGCGGAAAAGGTGGAAGTCATCGCATCCTCTGATCACATGACATGGTCCATCACCCGCCTACTGCTGCTTTCGTTGGTTTCGACCGCGCAGACGACGTAGCTGCAGACATCGCTTTTTGTGAATTCCCTTAGTTCCCAGGACTCTGTATATCTACATCTACATCTAAATCTACATGGATATTCTGCAACTCACATTTAAGTGAATGGCGAAGGGTTCATCGAACCACCTTCACAATTCTCTATTATTCCACTCTCGTATAGCGCGTGAAAAGAATGGACACCTAAATCTTTCCGTACGAGCTCTGATTTCCCTTATTTTATAGTGGTGATCGTTCCTCCCTATGTAGGTCGGTGTCAAAAAAATGTTTTCGCATTCGGAGGAGAAAGTTGCTGATTGGGATTTCGTGAGAAGATTCCGACGCAACGAAAAACGCCTTTCTTTTAACGATTTCCAACCCAAATCCTGTATCAATTCTGTGACGCTCTCTCCCATATTTCCCGATAATACAAAACGTGCTGCTTTTCTTTGAACTTTTTCTATGTACTCCGTCAGTCCTATCTGGTTAGGGTCCCACACCGCCCAGCAGTATTCTAAAAGAGGACGGACAAGAGCAGTGTAGGCAGTCTCCTTAGTAGGTAAGTTACCTTTTCTAAGTGTCCTACCAATAAAACACAGTCTTTGGTTAGCCTTCCCCACAACTTTTTCTATGTGTTCCTTCCAATTTAAGTTGTTCGTAATTGTAATACCTAGGTATTTAGTTGAATTTACGGCTTTTAGATTAGACTGATTTATCGAGGAACCGAAGTTTAACGAGTTCCCTTTAGCACTTTCCGTTATTCAGGGTCAACTGCCACTTTTCGCACCATTCAGATATTTTTTCTAAATCGTTTTGCAGTTTGTTTTGATCTTCTGATGACTTTACTAGTTGATAAACGACAGCGTCATCTGCAAACAACCGACGACGGCTGCTCAGATTGTCTCCCAAATCGTTTACATAGATAAGGAACAGCAAAGGGCCTATAACACTACTTTGGGGAACGCCAGAAATCAGTTCTGTTTTACTCGATGACTTTCCGTCAGTTACTACGAACTGTGACCTCACTGACAGGAAATCACAAATCCAGTCACATAACTGAGACGATATTCCATAAGCACGCAATTTCACTACGAGCCGCTTCTGTGGTACAATATCAAAAGCCTTCCTGAAATCCAGAAATACGGAATCGATCTGAAATCCCTTGAGTCGGCCATGGTGGCCGAGCGGTTCTCGGCGCTCAGTCCGTAACCGCGCGACTGCTACGGTCGCAGGTTCGAACCCTGCCTCGGGCATGGATGTAAGTGATGTCCGTAGGTTAGTTAGGTTTAAGTAGTTCTAAGTTCTAGGGGACTAATGACCTCAGATATTAAGTCCCATACTGCTCACAACCATTTGAACCATTTTTTTGAAATCCCTTGTCAATAGCACTCAACACTTCATGTGAATAAAGAGCTAGTTGTGTTTCACAGGAACGATATTTTCTAAACCCATGTTGACTGTGTGTCAATAGTTTTCTTCGAGGTAATTCATAACGTTCTAACACAATATATGTTCTAAAATCCTGCTACATATCGACGTTAACGATATTGGCCTGTAATTTAGTGGATTACTCATACTACCTTACGTATGTCAGTGTTTTTAATCAACATTAAAGGCATTCCATACAATTTCGCATTAACGGTAAGTGAACGAAGTATAAGAAAATGGGATATCGAACCAAATTTCTAACTTCATACATTACTTCCTAAGAGATAGAACTCAGCATGTTTTTCTCGCTGGGACACGCATCTGACTCAGAAAGCAATAAATGTAACTGAGCACAAATAGGCGAAGCGATTCATTACCATTCAGTTACACCGTTGGTGATAAAACAATGAAGGTGTAACAGCCATAAAATACCTAGGATTAACAATCCGGTGCTGTCTAAACTGGAATGACCACATAAAACATGTTGTAAGAGAATCAGTTATCAGGCTGCGACTCATTGGATAGATCTTAAGGAAACATAATTCATTTAAGAATACAATAGCTTGCGAAACAGTCGGTTCGATCGATTCTTGATTATTGCTCATCGGCCTACGAATCTTATAAGGACTTTTAATGGAAGAGAGAGAGAAGATATAACGAAGAGCTCTGCGGTTACTTAGCGAATCGTTTAGTATGCGCGTGAGTGTTATGGAAATGCTCAGCAAACATCAGTTGCTACAAGAGAAGCGTTGTGCATCATGGAAAGGTTTACTACTGAAACTGCGGCTCCAAGAAATGTAGTGAAACGTATTATTTCTTCAAACATATATCTCGAAAAATGGCCTCAACGAGAAAATTAGAGAAATTACAGCTCTTACGGAGGCTTCCGATAGCCGTTCTTCCCACCCACCAGTCGCTAATGGAACATGGCAATGGGGAAGCGATAATTGTACCAACGTATCCTACGTCACACATCGCAAGGTGGATTGCAGGTTGCAAATGTAGATGTACCACAAACTAGTTCCTTTAATTTTTGGACAACATGGTTGTGGAGAGAAGCAGCGATTAGTATGATTAATCAATAATTCAAGAACAGTCTTAATCGCATTTATTATTGTTATAATACCGCCAACCGGTTTAAACCCGACGTAGGGGTCATCTGGGCGTTTACACCATTGGTCGACTGCTGGTGGTTTCACTCCTGTCCACATATTAATTCCTTTACGTTGAGAATAATTAAATAACCTTGGAGTATTTCTCGAAAATAATAGTGAACCGAACAAGATCAAGCTTCACTAACTTTTGCAAAATAGTGTGATTATAAGGGTTCTAAACCGGAGATATACATTACAGAAAAGCAACAAAATCTGGAAGCCGTTTCCTGAACATCAGAACAGGTGATAGGAAAGGTAGATGCCCCTAGACGTCACACAGAGACGAATAGACGAACCTGTTCTGACTTACAAGGGGTGACCTCGACGTTGGATTTACATCAAACATTGTACACCTTTAGTAGGCCATTAAAACAACATAATGTGCAAGTAGTAAGGTGCACTACTCTGGCGGTTCCGAGAAAATCGCAGGAGAAGGTTTACGAGTCTATTATGTAACAGATATGTCTGTGCGTGGTCACCGGACTTTAGAGGTCACGGTGCTGAAGTTGTTGCCGGCACCGTAGCTCAACGATGAACTTGTACAAGCGTCATGGGACGTCTGACCCGAACACATCGAACGAACAGTAACGAACAAAATGAGATTATTAAAAAAAAAAAGTGCTTAGGGTTCGAGCTTCGTTTGCCGCATGTATATAGGCCCTAAGGCGACCGTTCGACTCCCGCCCAAACTTTAATTTTTGTAGTACAAGCGTAAATTCTGTGATATTAAAAAAATTTCACCTACAGTATTCGCCCTTGCTGCGTTAGCAACGGCTCACCGCTATGCAGGTTAACTGCCAAATGGGGCCTGCCACTGTATATGCAGCTCGAAGCGACGACATACAAAATAGTTCCGAGTGCCTTACCAGATTGCATATATAAAGGATTTTGCAAATCATGGCAGGCATACATTTTCAGGAAAACTCTATGCGTTTAATTAAATTTACTTAAAAATACACTCCTGGAAATGGAAAAAAGAACACATTGACACCGGTGTGTCAGACCCACCATACTTGCTCCGGACACTGCGAGAGGGCTGTACAAGCAATGATCACACGCACGGCACAGCGGACACACCAGGAACCGCGGTGTTGGCCGTCGAATGGCGCTAGCTGCGCAGCATTTGTGCACCGCCGCCGTCAGTGTCAGCCAGTTTACCGTGGCATACGGAGCTCCATCGCAGTCTTTAACACTGGTAGCATGCCGCGACAGCGTGGACGTGAACCGTATGTGCAGTTGACGGACTTTGAGCGAGGGCGTATAGTGGGCATGCGGGAGGCCGGGTGGACGTACCGCCGAATTGCTCAACACGTGGGGCGTGAGGTCTCCACTGTACATCGATGTTGTCGCCAGTGGTCGGCGGAAGGTGCACGTGCCCGTCGACCTGGGACCGGACCGCAGCGACGCACGGATGCACGCCAAGACCGTAGGATCTTACGCAGTGCCGTAGGGGACCGCACCGCCACTTCCCAGCAAATTAGGGACACTGTTGCTCCTGGGGTATCGGCGAGGACCATTCGCAACCGTCTCCATGAAGCTGGGCTACGGTCCCGCACACCGTTACGCCGTCTTCCGCTCGCGCCCCAACATCGTGTAGCCCGCATCCAGTGGTGTCGCGACAGGCGTGAATGGAGGGACGAATGGAGACGTGTCGTCTTCAGCGATGAGAGTCGCTTCTGCCTTGGTGCCAATGATGGTCGTATGCGTGTTTGGCGCCGTGCAGGTGAGCGCCACAATCAGGACTGCATACGACCGAGGCACACAGGGCCAACACCCGGCATCATGGTGTGGGGAGCGATCTCCTACACTGGCCGTACACCACTGGTGATCGTCGAGGGGACACTGAATAGTGGACGGTACATCCAAACCTTCATCGAACCCATCGTTCTACCATTCCTAGACCGGCAAGGGAACTTGCTGTTCCAACAGGACAATGCACGTCCGCATGTATCCCGTGCCACCCAACGTGCTCTAGAAGGTGTAAGTCAACTACCCTGGCCAGCAAGATCTCCGGATCTGTCCCCCATTGAGCATGTTTGGGACTGGATGAAGCGTCGTCTCACGCGGTCTGCACGTCCAGCACGAACGCTGGTCCAACTGAGGCGCCAGGTGGAAATGGCATGGCAAGCCGTTCCACAGGACTACATCCAGCATCTCTACGATCGTCTCCATGGGAGAATAGCAGCCTGCATTGCTGCGAAAGGTGGATATACACTGTACTAGTGCCGACATTGTGCATGCTCTGTTGCCTGTGTCTATGTGCCTGTGGTTCTGTCAGTGTGATCATGTGATGTATCTGACCCCAGGAATGTGTCAATAAAGTTTCCCCTTCCTGGGACAATGAATTCACGGTGTTCTTATTTCAATTTCCAGGAGTGTAGTAAGCAGTCAAGTAACATGAAATTCATTAAAACGTCATGCAGATACACGTGGTTTCTTTATTTATATTACGTCTCAAATGTCACATAAATTAAATAATATGACCCGTGATAAAAAAAATTAAATATTACTTCAGTGGGACTCGAACCGCCGCCTCATACAAGTATGTTTTTCGAAACACGAACTCCAACCCCTTTTTTTTAATGGATCACTTCGTTCGTTGTCGATTATTGCATTTGGTCGGGGCGGACGTCACAAGACACCCGTTGAAGTTCATCGTTTATCTTTTCCCTCAGTCTTTTTATTACAGAGGGCAGCCAGACCTCTGATCGAACACGCTGAGCTACTGTCTTTCGAAGCCCAGGACCACTAAGATTGCGATTTACTCTGAATTGCCAGAGTAGTGCACCTTACGACTTGCACATTATGTTAGTTTAATGGCCTACTAAAGGTGTACAAAGTTTGAAGTAAACCTGTGATCTCAAAGTCGCGGGCTCCCCTCGTTAGTTAAACCTGGATATTGGTCCACTCCTGAGGAAGCGCTTGTGTAACTCTGGACAGATCTCCTCTACCCAATGAATTCCAATTATATTCTATAGAATTCGGCGCTGACCACTCCACGGAGTAGATATCTTCATCTGAAACGAATTGGTTCACCAGAGCAACTACATGAGGACGGATATTTTTTCCCTTGGAGAAAAGACCGAATTTACTCCACATTTGCAAACTCCCTCTCTTGGTTAAACGACGTCAGTTATGTGCCTCTAGCAATTAGCACTATTTATCCAATCACAATTTGAAGCTCAGTGTGGACAACCAAACTGATGCCTCCCGATGAGACTACCGCATCACCGCCAAACGGTTTCCTTTCCGCGACGTGAATGTGAATGTATGAGTTGTCACTTCCCTGCAGAGGAATGTTCGGCGAGAGTTACTCTAGAAATCTGTGGAAAGTGCATTTCTCCATACATTCTTGGTCCAGTCTCGATGTTTCTGACTCCACAGTAAAGATTCGGTCTATGTTATTTGGTGTGTATGTCAGTGCGGGTGTGGGGGGAGGGAGGGTGGGAGGAGGCGAGCAGCACACTGCTGTATGTCTAGCACACGGTATGTTGTTTTGCCTGGAATTACATCTCCTGGGGCAGATGTAAACTCAGTAGAATCATTTATAGGTTCCTTTGTGAATGTTTAATCTTGGCAGAGCTCGTACTGCATTACGATGTACATTTTGCGTGTTTCACTGCCATCAACGAGCGAGGTTGCGCAGCGGTTAGCGCACTGGACTCGCATCCGGAAGGACGACGGTTCAAATCCGCGTCTAGCCATCCAGATTTATGCTTTCTCTGATTTCCCTAAATCGGTTCAGGCAGATGCACGAATCATTCCTTTCAAAGGACACGCCCGATATCCTTCTTCATCATTAAAAAAACTGATGTTGTGCTCCGTCCCTAATGACCTCGTTGTCGATGGGATCTAAAATCGTAATCTTCCTTCCTTCCTTCGTATTCGTAATCCAAGGGTTGAAATAACACTGGTGGAACATCCGAAGCTGATGAGACTGCCTCTGTGTCTAGCTTACTTTATAACTTCCGAGGACTCTACTCCACAATATGGAGCTCCAAGTTCCATAGTCGTGGGATTACGCTGCAAAATTCAACAAGAGACTATATTCTGCTACACTACTCCGACATATACCCCACGAATTCCGGAGGATTAAGATGGACGATGACCGGCTGATTTGTAGCTCTTATGCCGATGACCTCAGAGTTTTCACAGAACAGCCGCGGGCGTGGACAGGCCATACATTGTACTCCGCCAGTTTGAAAAGGCAACAGGGGCGACTGTCAATCCTGAAAAGGCAGGTAGCCAAAATGCACTCGGTCATGGCCTTGGAACTTCACGAAAGAATGGCAATAATTAACATCTATGTACTAGCCAAGGCCTGATATCTGGCTCATATTCTGCCAGAACCCAAACAGATAGAACGTGCAATTAAACAGGCCATATATCGGATGCTGTCCAGAGGGAACATCTTCAAAGTATCCCCCTAGCGAACTTGCACCCTGAGTCTCGAAGATGGTGGACTGAGCTTAATAGACTTACACGCTAAATGGTGGCGCTTTTCATCAAACGCACCAAGTTAGCGATTGAAAAAGGTCTTTACAGTCCAACGGTATCATTATTTCATAAATTCCAGCCACAATCACTGGATGCCCAAATCAGCAACATCCCCTATGCGCTCAACTTCGTGCGTCGGGTTTAACTTGACATCTGCTACCTTCTACATACTGACCTGAGAGGGAACTGAGTGAACGACATCGCTACCGTACAGTCGGGAATAAGTGGCAGTTGCGACTGCCGCAACACAATTGGAAGACTGTGTGGAAAAATCTGGCCTCCTAGGTTCTATCTGGGGGCATGCGCGCAACGTGATAAATCGCACTATTCCGACAATCTCTAAACTCTATTCGACTCACCTACTCCGATCAAGTTACTACGACATTTGTGTTGAAGAGGAGACAATCGAACACCTCTTTATATGCCGTAAATTTCGTATCATCTTGGACACTGCAAGAGACATGGTGCAATTTATAAACAGAGTCGTTATGCATCACATCACAGTGTCAGACGCCATCATACCACAATGGAATGCCTACCCCAAAGCAAACAAATATGCTACGACATGGATAATGGGAGACAGAATTCACGCAGCATTCTCCCAAAAACGTCTGATAAATTGGATTTCTTGTAATTTTTGTGGAATGATGACGGTAAGAAACAAACAAGGAAGAAATGTAACGAAACCTCTGGAAATTTCCTGAAAATTTCATTGCAAAAAGCGTATGGTGATATGGATCTATAATTTATTTTTCCACTTTTCCTTTTGTGTTCTCTCTTCTCTTCATTTAACGTGATTTCGCGATCTAATGTGATGCGCAAAGGCGTTATTTACTTCTCTATGCTCCATGTGCTGAGTTTTTTTTTTTGTTACGTAAAACTTTAGTAGGAGAGCACTGACAAGAAATAGAAGTTGGCAACTTGCCTCAAGAGTGTTCTGGTCTTGCTTGGTGGAGTACACTTTCCAATAGATGTCTTCTTTTGTGTTGGGGACAGGAATCTGGTCTACCGAATGACACTGCCTAAGACTGGACCCGTGGAAAAGCTGGAAGAAACTTCTATTTCCTTTCTTTAAGGTACATTTTATTTTCAAGCAGGATGTAAACTCTGGAGGTGAAGATCTACTTCGAGTGTCAGCGAGAATTTCTGCTGCCAGTTTATGCTATTTTTTATTTCATATTTTCGGCAGGAGCTTTTTATTTAGAAGACGGTTATTTTGCTATCCACAGAAAAACTTTTTGGATGAAGTGCTTCAATAACAATATATTTTCTCTTCGGCCCGTAGCATGGTAGATGTCTTGTAATGACATAATAAATTAAAGACGGTAATTTACCAGAATTCTGGTATAATTGTTATTTGCTAGAAGTTTTACGTTAGCAATAGCCTTATCTCTGTATTATCGCAATCTTCATGCTATCTGCAACTAAATACGCTTTCTTAAAAGTTGTAACAGTATAAATAATAACAATTTTGTTTTAGCATGTGCTAGCACTTACTTCCATATTAAACGAACAAACGGACTTAAAACATAAAAAATTTCTGGATAATTTCATTTAAAGGCATACAGTTCGATTCGCGTTAGTCGTAGTAAAATAAAGACACAGATAAAGACCCACTGCAAAAACATAACAAAGATTATAATACCACGTCATAGATAATTACAGTACATAGACAAATAAATAAAAAAACTATAACCGTACAGCATCACTGGATTAGCTGTCAATCGTAGCTGTCAAAACCACAACAGCATATACACGCGATAAAAGACATAGCTTACTACTGCGAACAACAGCAATTAATAGAGATTAAAATAAATATTTAAAAACTTGGCTGCAGTTGGAAATGACCTATGCAACAGTAAAATTATAAGAGAGCGACAGCGCCACGGGAAATAAGGTAGAAAGTAATAGCACACAATAAAACCAAATTGTTATTAGTTATAAATGTGACAACTTTGAAGAAAGCGTATTTAGTTGCAGATAACGTGAAGATGGCGATAATGCCGAAATAGACATGTTGCTAATGTAAAACATCTAGCAATTAACAATTATGGCAGCATTCTGGTACATTACCGTCTTTCATTTATCATGCTTTGATAACGATTATTATTTTTATGAGCGTCCAGTGAATATTTTCTTTTTCCATCTTTAAATTTTTGAAGACGGACCATCAATCCGACCATCTGCTGCCAATTATGTTTTGTCCGTCGTTCTGTAATTTCGCTTTAAGAAGATGAATACGTCAAGACATTCGTATAAAAATTTGCATTATGAAGAAATACACTTCCTGTTCTTGCTACACATCATGAAGGTTTCAGTTCTCAAAAAGGAAATCTCGTCACGGCAGATGGACTCTGAGAAACATTTACAATTTCATTTCATACCAGTTATGTCTCGATTACGTTCTTTATTGCTGTAAATGTGAGATAATTATGAATCACCCTTTGCCTTTGTCTGAACGTGACATTTACGTTTACATTTAACTAAAGTATTGTAGTTCGCCGACGAAGGCACCTTTGGAGAGCGCAAGGGAGGGCTTTTAGTGAAAAAAAAATTAAATCCTAATCTTCCTTCCTTCCTTTCAAGTGTGGCTTAGCACTGACTACAGAAGGTGCTGTGTCATTGTACCTCAGCACTGTGGTAACTCGAATGCTGATAGCAGTTTGGATCTCAAGAGTGGCTCTTTCCGCAGATTTCAAGCGATTTTGTACAACCACCCTCCGCAGTGTTCGACTGTTCGTCTCTGTCAGTACATGACGTCTGCCTGTTCTACATACACATCATACTCCGCAAGTCACCTAATGGTGTGTGGCTGAGGGTACTTTCGGTACCTGTATCTGATCCCTCCAACCGTGTTCCACTCGCGAATAGTGCGTGGGAAGAACGATTGTCGGCTCTAATTTCTCGAATTTTCTCCTCGTGGTCAATACGCGAGATGTATGTGGGGGGAAGTAATATGTTGATTGACTCCACCTGAAAAGTGCTGTCGCGAAATTTCAATAGTAAATCTCTCCGTGATGCACAACGTCTCTCTTGTAACGTCTGCCAGTGGAGTTTGTTTAGCATCTCCGTAACGCTCTATCGCCAGCTAAACGATTCCGTGACGAAACGCGCCGCTCTTCGTTGGATCTTCTCTATCTTCTCTATCAGCCCTACCTGATAGGGATCCCAGATAGATGAACAACACTCAAGAATCGGGCGAACAAGCGCCTTATAAGCCACTTCCTTCGTGTATGAGTTACATTTCCTTAAGATTCTTCCGATGAATCTGAATCTTGTGTCCGCTTTTCCCACTACCTGTTTTATGTGGTCATTCCACTTGGCTTAGTTGTCGTTGTTGCTTCGCGTTTCTACTTCACAGTCACATGACCAACAGTCAACTTGGTCAGCTTTACAAGGGTTGAAATGTCCCTTGTGGCTTCAGTACTCAGCCGACATTCGATGACTAGTCCACATTCGTAGTCCCCATTCCGAGTCCCCGAATTCTCCCGACCGACCCATTCTGTTGTACCTGTTTCTCTGCTGACAAAACAACTCTCCCCTCCTCCTTTTATACTGGCGAGTCTACCTCTCGTGACATGCAGGGGCCTATTCCACATTACATTGCGATGTCGGGATGCTTTTGGTAAGATGGTGCACAGCGCAAGCGTGCCGCACGAGATTTTCAGTATCCTCCATCTCTGTTACGCGACCAGATTAGTGGGCTATTTCGTCAACATTATTAATTATACTTTCCCGTGAAGATAATGAAAGAGAAAGACTTTAGTGGACGTTATCCATAAACTATTGACGTTTACAATTCGTTGTTCAAATGGTTCAAATGGCTCTGAGCACTATGGGACTTAACTTCTGAGTCATCAGACTCCTAGAACTTAGAACTACTTAAACCTAACTAGCCTAAGGACATCACACTCATCCATGCCCAAGGCAGGATTCGAACCTGCGATAGTAGCGGTCGCGCGGTTCCACACTGTAGTGCCTAGGACCGCTCGGCCACAATTCGTTGATAATTTATCCCTTACAAGCACAGTAGTTGCGTTGCGAGAAGGCCACACAACCAAAACGATTCAGTTGTTGATTTTATGCTGCTAAAATTCACACTATTCTAAGGTAAAATGTATATAAACCCATTTTACATTCTGTAAGTGTAAGTTCAAGGATTCTTTCATATTCAAAAACGGTTTTAGGCAATATCTCGCTCAACGCACATGCGCTATGCGTTTGGTGGCTTTTATAGGCGAATTTGAGGCCATTTCCCGGCTTGATAGACCACAATTGTCCTGAATCAATTTGTTCGTCTCGACGTTACCTACACCACAGTGAGAGGCGGTAATTAGTATCATTTACATCCTCTGAATTCCATTCCCCTGTACTCCTACAATTTTTGGCCTCTATAGTCCACTCTAGCACAACGCAAATTATTCACTGATGTGCCTGTTAGTTCTAGTTAGTGATTTTCTCGTATTCCTTCCCTCATCGATAGTAAAAGGAACCTCTTCATTTCTTAATTAAACAATCCATTTTTAACATCCTTCGCTAACATATTTCAGACCCTTCGATTCTCTTCTTTTCAGATTTTCCCACAATAAGTAGCTATATTTATCCCGTTAGACCATGAGAAACTAGAAGGCAGGGTTTCTGAGTTGCATAGCACTGTTTTTCTCAGCCTACTTTTTCACTACTCACTAACTTATATGAACAACCTACATGGGTTGGATAAAAGATAGTGGCAACCTTGTTATAATTCATACCAGACTTAGCCGACCGATGTTCACCGGATTACACACCGTTAAATATAATAGCCTCGTGTATCGATCTCCTTCCCCCACACAGATGGAAGGTCTCGTACACTGCCAGCGCGTCCATCTCCGTCGATGCCTCGCAAGGACCGCCCTATGGCACGACACGTCTTCTCTTACATTGTTGCATGTTTGACGAACAGGTCTCAATCGCACGGACTCATATCGGGTGAATATGGTGGATGTTCCAGTATTTCCCACCCCCACGTACACAGGAGATCCTGCGCGAGGTTCGCCGTGTGGAATCGTGCTTTGTTATGAAGCAGGGTGCGATGTAGTGCGAGAAGGTGTGGTCGCTTTCTTCTGGGTGTGGGACGAAGGTGATGTCACAAGAAATTGCAGCAATGGCCTGCAGTGACTGTCTGTTAGAGCGCTTGAACTAGGCTCCCACACTTTCAGACAGTATACACTGCGAGTGACAACTCAGCCGTCGCCGCTCACTGCCCTACTTCCGTCCGCCTGCTTAGCTGAGTGTCAACACGCGTACCTACCTTGCAGCGGGCCCGTTTTTGTTCCTACCTGGGTTGGGGATTTCCTCCGCTCGTGGAGTTGGTGTTGTGTTGTTCTCATCATTTTCTCACCATCACCGACGCGGAAGTCGCCCAATGTGGCGTCACCTGAAATAAGACTTGTAATCCGGCGGCCGAGTTTCCCCAGATGGGGGTCTCCCACCCATCACTTTGTTTTGCGCTACTTCAACTGTCCTGCTGTCGGATATAGACAGCGCACATGCCATTTGACGCACATCCGTCACGGTACGGCAGTGCTGCTACTACTTTTCATCCAAATCTTATATATCCGGAATGACATGCCTCATAACTCATAACACCCGTACCTAGGAATTTTAAATATGCAGAAAAACACACACAAACTTACTCTTCACTATGTACGTCATTACAACATGTAATCGTCCATTGAGTCATGTGGCGCATTGGTTCAGACACTGAACTTGCATACTAGAGGAGTGGGAAGCAAAAATCAGCCGTTCATCCAGATTTAGGTTTTCCACCTTCAGTCCGAAGCCCAGTCTGATGCAGCTCTCCACGCTACTCTATTCTGTGCAAGCCTCTTCCTCTCCGAATAACTACTGTAACCTTCATCAATATTGGAACCTGCTTGCTCTGCCCAAGCCTTGGTCTCTCTCTACAACTTTTACCAAAAAAAAAAAAAAAAAAAAATGTTCAAATGTGTGTGAGATCTTATGAGACTTATCTGCTAAGGTCATCAGTCCCTAAGCTTTCACACTACTTAACCTAAATTATCCTAAGGACAAACACACACACCCATGCCCGAGGGAGGACTCGAACCGCCGCCGGGACCAGCCGCACAGTCCATGACTGCAGCGTCCTAGTTATCTCGGCTAATCTCGCGCGGCCAACTTTTAAGCTCCACTTTTCCCTTCATTACCAAATTGAAGATTAGTTAACGCCTCAGGATGTATCCTGTTGATCGATCCTCTCTTTTAGTCAAATTGTGCGAAAAAATTTCTTTTATCCCTAATTCAGTTCATTCTTCCTCATTAGTTATTCGTTCTACCCATGTCGTGTGTATCTTGGCTGCTGTAGTGCGTTCACTACACTGTTCTTAGAACCCTCAATTTCTATTTTTTATATTATTACATCTACTCAAGAATTACCACTGTTTCACTGTGTGTTGATAACCCTGACCAGACTACTGTTCTTCTTGCCACCGCACTTCACTAAATCCTATTATATCCATTCCCATTATACCCATTTCCCACTGTATCCATTTCCCTTTTTAAATTCTCTAACCGTTCTTTCCAATTAAGGGATCTCTATTGTGTGCTGCATTCAGCTGAGATACCTCGAATTTCACGTTGAATTCTTTGCTTCAGTTAATTCACATTCTCTATCATTCCAGTTCCGATTAGTAAAATTCCAGTTTTCTTTGGAGAAACGCTCCTCGCGTTCCTCAGTAGTTCCCGCCCGGAGCTCCAAATGGGGGATGTTTTACTTCCGGAATGTTTTACCCAGGAGGGTGTTATCATCACCCAATCTTACAGAAGAGCTGCATGTCCCGTGTCTAAGTGGCCAAACTTGTCTACTACTTTTGCTGTTGCATTCCGTAATATAATTCCCAGCATCGCCTGATTTAATTCGACTACACTGCATTTCCCTTCGTTTTACTTTTATCGGTATTCATCTTATAACCTCCTTTCCATTCCATTTTACTGACCTACCAACTCCTTTGCCAAATCTTACAGTATTACGAAGTCATCGACAAATCTCAAAATTTTAGTTTATTCTGCCTGAAAGTTAATTCCCTCTCCAAAATTTCTTTGGTTTCCTTTTCTGCTTTCTGAATATGAATAACATTGAGGATGGGGAAGGTTAGCTACTGATATCCTTTCATGTCTTCTGGCTCTTACAACTGCAGTATGGCTTTTGCACAAGTTAGAGATAACCTTTCGCTCCCTGTATTTTATCTCTACTACTTCCAGAATTTCAAACAGCTTATTCCACTCGATATTGTGAAAAGCTTTCTCTAAACTCACAAATACTTCTCTTTTATGTTTGCCATTTTAAAATCTGTCATCTGATGTAAGTCGTAGCGTCAGTATTACCACGCGTCTTGCTACACTTCTGATGAAACCAAACTGATTGTCCTCTAGCTCGGCTTCTAAAACTCTTTCCAATTCTCATTAAATAATTTGTCTTAGTATTTAGCAAGCACTGCTTGTTAAACTTGCGGTTCAGCAACATTCCACATGTCAGCATCTCCCCTCTCTAAAATTGCGGTTATTGGTTGGATGCGAAGGTTATGAAAATATATTAGATTCCATTTTGTGAGGCGATTCTTACCATCCACCTAGCTGAAAACTGGTAACCAAAGCCATTGACGGTCAAAAAAATTAATAAATAAATAAGTGTATAAGGTAAAAGTGCTCAGTGACTCTTCTTTTGCACAGATGTAAACGACCCGACGACACAGCTTCAAAGGACGTGAAATGGGCCAGTAAATGAATTGAGAAATGGAGCTCCACAGGTGCGAAACATTGGCTAGTGGTTCCCCGGGCTGGCGCGCGGCGGCTGGGAAGAAGCGACGCCGCCAGCGGACTCCGGTTTCCGGCGGCCGGGGGCGACGGCGGCGGCGACGCTTAATGACGCCAGATAAGCCGGCAAATCCCACAATTTCCGTAGTATCCGACCCCACTCTGCCAACAATCTCGAATTAACAGGAAATCACACTAATTAAAACTTCTAACTCTAATAAATACGTCCGATAATTATTTTCCTTTCAAGAGTGCAATATGTCATCGCGGAAGCTCTAAATTTTGAAACTGTATTCCGAGATATGACGCTGTGTTTAACGAGAAGGCACGTACATTTTTTCTGAAACTTAACGCGTGAGGCGGGTAATTTACTTGAACGTACACACTCGATAATTCATCCACGAATTTCGCCTGTACGATCTAGTTAAACATATTATAAACTGTACGTGTGCTCTGAATTACGAACTTGCATCACTTAATTTCCAAGGAAGCATTTTTTCGTTATGGCTCACTTTTAATAACCGTATAAGTTTACCGCTCACGGTAGTACCGGGACGTTGTAGTTAAAGTGCAGCTACTGGCAGAGGTCCAGTGTGGGCCGTAATTATCGTATTGCAGCGGAACATGGTACGTATGCTTATGCGTTGATGCGGAACCAATTCATACTGGGAAAAATTAATTTTTCTTTTAGCCACTAGTTGCAAATCTATCGCTGTATAACATCTCGTCGATGTCTCTGGTGTTCATACTGAACAATTGTATAAGCGGTGGTTAATAATAAAATCAACATTACGCCTTTCTCACTTGTCTGATCTTTTCTGACCACATACAGTTCCTATTCCATTACATATGAAAACATTTCTATATATCTTTCTTGAATTCATAGCGCCAGACTTGCACACGGTGGCCAAAATTGGAACTACTTGTTGTCCAGCGTAAGTGGTTCCGTATTAACGTGTTAGAAGAGCTTCCAAGTTTCGCTGTCATGCGATAATTACAGCCCGCACTGGACCTACGTGAGTAGCTGCACTTTAATTATAACGACTTGCTATTTTCCTCTTTACCTTTAAACGTAGTTACATATTTTCCTTCAGTGGAAACATGTCTAATAATTTTCCCTCACTTCTCATAATATGGTGTTTTTTCTGTTTTCTTACCTTATTAATGTTTCTATTTCTGGGGCACTATGTTACTAAATTAGACTGGGTTAAATTAAAGCCGGCTGGGGTGGCCGAGCGGTTCAAGGTGCTGCAGCCTGGAACCGCGCGATCGCTACGGTCGCAGGTTCGAATCCTGCCTCGGGCATGGATGTGTGTGACGCCCTTAGGCTAGATAGGTTTAAGTAGTTCTAAGTTCTAGGGGACTGATGACCTCATCAGCTAAGTCCCATAGTGCTCAGAGCCATCTGAACCATTTTTTTTTATTAAATTAAACGTATAAACAAAAGAGATCAAATGCATTGTAAAGCCAAAAATTCCTCTTTTTTTCTTGACTTTTAGCAACATCGCCGGACTTAGGGCGTCTCTGCAGTTTGCTACTGCGTAAATTACAGTCCAGCGCAAAGGTTTAGTGTCTCCCCGGTACTGTTTCTACGCTGCTTCGAGCTATCGTTTGACGCTGTCACTCCAGTGCTCGATCCGGTCAGTGCCTTCCAAGTGCCAAAAGGCTCGCCGCGCTCAGGAGGACGTCTCTCCTTCGTATTGCAGACTAGACTCCAGTTGTTATATTTCGCCCGAGAAATAATGCAGTACACTCGGTGGAACTAAGGAGGTTCTTTCTACGTCTTCCCCAATGGGACTAGGAATCATATACGAATAACGAACATCTGAGACTGTTTTTCCATTTGACCTACTCAAATTTGGCTGGTGTTCTTCTAGTGATGTTGATGTACTTCACACATTTCGGATGCCAAAGGGCGAGAAGAAAAGATAATTTGTTAAAAACCTATAAAATCGCAAAAAGTTCGAGAAAATAATTCAAATGATCAATGTTTCAAAATAGAGTTGTTCTACATGTAGCGTCTTCTCTTATATGCACTCATCCAGTCTCATCCAATCTACCGTTGAATTTCTCCATTATGCGCTGCACTCAGCTGAGACACCTCGAATTTCACGTGGAAATCGTTGTTTCAATTTATTAATCCAGATCCTCTGGTGAGCTCTGTAGGATGACTCTTCAGGAAACCCGTAAGACTAAAAATCACAAGTGGGCAAACCCAGTTAACCCTTGGGACCGAGGAATGCCAGTTAGTCTTGAGATATCAGGGATACGTAACAATTAACCCATAGGCGCCACTGATTGACTTGCGGTGTGCAATCTTGTACCATCCCTTTAATATAAGGTGTCATGAAGTTCTGGAAAACAGTCAGTTGCAGTAGTGAGATCGAAAAACAGTACATGGGCAGTCGATCACAGTTATTTTGTAAGCTTTCAGTTTGCGCTTGTGAACACCTCTGTGAGGCGATGCTCCTGACACATCAATCTCAAGCGCTAAATGGCAAAATAATTTTCCCGGACTTCTTTCAAGGCTGCTAACTCATCTAGTTCACTCATAATCGGTACGCCACTTAAAATATTCTGAGAAACTGGTCGGGGCGTGCAGTTGCTGCGTCTATGATTCCTACATCTGTAATCTGACCCGAAATTCGTCATCATTGGGGAGCTGACCAAAGAACAACCTCCATGAACGAAACACGCACTGCTCTCTTATACGTGTGTGACCACGTCTTCGGAATTACCGTTATGGTGTCCGGCGAGTAGTTTCTAAGTTTTATTAAGGCTAAAACTTTCCCTTCACGTCGCACCAAAGTTACGAGCTACACTTGTTCATTAGATGCAGAACCCACTTCTTCATTTCGGAGCCAAATATTTCGTTTTTGTTCAACTCACAGATCATCTAAGCCTGCAGCTAGTGGATCCGCATTTAAAAGGCAAAGACTTTCAGCTCTAACTTAAAAACAAACATCAGGTAGTCCCGCAATTGTATATTTGCAGTTTTTCATTATGAGACATGTTGCTAATGTTATTGTTCATTCTCGATCTGCGAGCCTACACATTCCCTGAGTGGCATCTGCAGTTTCGTTGTCTTAATTCCTAAGCAGCTTTCGAGCGTAATGGGAATTATGCTCCGTGTCATGCGATGACATTAGGCCATATATCTCTCTGCCTGATACCTCGAGTATGAAATATTGATCTGTCTCAATGATTTCTTCTCGAAGACAAACTTCATTCAAAACATGTCATCATTTTATTAATCCCTTATATCATTCATATTACGCAAACGCTGATTGATCTTCGCTAAGAGTTTATCCCTTGTCGTTGTATGCAGCTTCCTAATCTGCTTTTTATGGCTTTGATTACGTCCTGTAGAAATGTGATTATGTTTCATTGGAACAGAGTCATTATTTCAAACATTCCTTATATGTTTAGTCAGTAAATTTCTTCATTGACCTCTCTTGTACTTAAACTGCCTCGAAAACTGGGCCATCTATGACTTTATAGCTGCCTCAATAGCACAAATGTTGAGTAAATATTGAGTACGTAGAACTGGCTCTAGCAATTGCGACAGCAGTTCGAACAGCAGTTTCAACAACAACATCAACAGCAAAATGAGTTGTTCCATTAAGAAAGTCATCTTCTGAAGGATCACCTGCAGTACAGGGTATCCACCAAATGCAGGCAGTTGTCACTTTCCATGCGGAGAGCCGCCCACCCACGTTACCGCCATTTAACGATGCCACAGCGGGCTGTTACATGTATGCGTAGCATCTCACCGCCATGACAGTCTCCAATGGTCGCTCCTACTGTCTTGGGCTTCCCCGAACATGTTTTGCTTACAAGGAGTTGGCTCCTCTCTCGAATTCAGTCGACCTCACATTCGGGAAAATGTGCACGTTACTTTCGAATTATTGCTCGCAACGATTCCACGTAGTGATATCAGGACTCGAATTTCATCAACATCAAGAACAACCTGGTAAGGCGTATCGCTCCTAGGTGACTGCCTTACAAGAGCCCATTCGACGATGGGATTTCACTTGTGCAAATTCGGTATGGGAAACTTCATATACAGACTCTTTAATTAGGGGAGTGGTCGAATTGGTTCCCGTTCAGCACTATAGTCCTCTAAATAGACAACCAAGCGCTGGAAGATTTTTTGACTATCGCGCACTCGTTAGATATCGCGCAGGGAACAAATGAGCGCCTCACGGCCCGATTGCAATTATACAGACGCCACATCGCGCTTCGGGGACGTAAAATACCCGTAAACCACTTACAAGGCAGTGATGTTGTGATTCATTAATATCAGATACTTCTGAACAGCCAGTCACACTCCGTCGGCGCATATAGCGGGGATTTCCGTTATTCCCAAACTCTTCCACGTGCAGTTTGTCCGGATCGCTAAACGCACTCAACCGTTATGGAGAAGTTGGAAATCTCCTAACAGCCTGCCGTATATTAACGTCCAGTTCCATGCATGCGTCAAGGGCAGTGCATAAACTTCAGGTAAGAGTTCCCCAGGCTAAACAAGCTATTTACAAACCTCACAATTGCGAAGAAAGACGTCCGTTGGTAGCATACTGTAACAGTTTGTTTTCCATCTAGGGTTGACTCACGATCGCTATAGCGAACAAGAAGTTCACACGGCACTATTTGCTGTCGATAATCACTCAGCCAGAAACATTTGCGGTCTAGATGCTTTCTAGTTGTTTGGATTCTCCTTCAAAGACGAAATTCAGATCGTCTCTGACACAGTTCCCATCCAATAGCCTGCAACCTCTACATCGCTTTCGCACTTACATTCGAACTTGGGATGGAGTGCGTCACAAATTTCCATTTCATGTCTCCTTGAGAGCGGACACGGTACACCGTTTCTGCAGAGCACGGTCCATTCCAGTCTCCTTACGTAGACCTGTTAAGCAGGAACTGTATCAACACCATGAGGCTGGGGTGACTGAAACAGTTGAAGCAAACGGCTGGGCCACGCCTCCCGGAATAGTCAAGAAACCAGCTTTCTCCTGCTATGTGAGGCTTTTAAAACAAAAGTCAGTTCCCAGGAACAGGTATAAATCTTCTCTGTATCATGACCAGAAGATCTTTAAACAAAACTTGCCGAAGAAGAAAATTTTTCTAAGATCGACGTTGCCGATGCATATTTGCGAATGCCTCTGGATTACGAATCGCAAATCATCGTATTTATCAACCCTCCCTTCGGATTGTTCAAATACAAGGGACTGCCTTTTGGGATCTCTTCTGCTCCTATGATCTTCCATAGATATCTGGAATTGTTACCTACGAGTATGTCCGTACCAGGTAACTATATAGACGACATAATAGTCACGGGCCCAACGCGTCAGGAACCCTGCGAAACCTTTGCGGAATATTTACAATATTACATGACGTAGTGCCAAAGCGCCGCTTTCACAAACGTCAATAATTCAAAGAGTGTCATATCTGGTGCACTTGCTAAACAAAGAAAGGAACCAGGTCACTGACTGCAACGTAACAACTATCGATTCTCTATCCCATCGCCGAAACTTAAAAGAGATGCAGGCTTTTTTAGGAAAGGTGGATTATTAGCCTTAGTTCCCCTCGCAATCGGTGTACTTCATGCAACCATTAAAGCAGTTGCGGAAGATAGCATTCAGTACAAGTGGACAGCTGCCTGTGAGAGGGCCATGCCTTACACTATTTTCATCACTACGGCCTCTGGTCCTGGCTGCAGATGCCTTGCTACGTAGCATTGTTGCAGTGCTAGCATATAGGAACGACGATGGTACTGAACAATATATCGCCTATAAATCAAAGACTCTCATACTGTGACAAGAGAACTATTCATATATAGGAATGGAGGGGTTAATGATTGTATTTGAAATTGAGACCTCCCTTCTCTACCCATCCGAGACTAAGTGCACTTTAATTATGGATATCAAACCGCTGGTAACGTTATTCGAGCCGTGCTCCAGTCTTCCAGAACGAACAATACAACGCCACCAACGCTGGGCACTTTATCTGAGCTCTTACAATTATGCAGTTAAGAACAAACCAACAGCGCAACCCACAAATGCGGACACCCTATATCGTCTTCCTATAGGACCGGACTCAACTTTTGACAAGCAGGATCTCTCGTATTTTCATATAGACGAAGAAAGGAGACAGAACTGAAGGATTTCCCACATCGGCCGCACGTATCACTGCAGTCATGTGCCGCCACCCAATCTTACAAGTCACACACTATGCGCTCACATACATTTCGAAAACCAAAAATTAAGACCTCCAGACCTAGTCCCAAATCTACCATCTTTTGTCATTCATTAATGATGTTCTCGTAATAGACGCCGAGGCAGGTACACTCCATGTCGTCATCACGGTCAGTCTGCAGTCACTGATTTACAAGCACTTCATTGGGGTCACTGGGGAATCTCACGGATGGCAGCCCCAGTGAGACAACATGTGTGCTAGTCAGCCGTAAACAGGGACTTGGAGATTATGTACAGCTTGCGCCCGGCATCTGGCATCACTACCCCAATCTTTCGCAACTTTGCCTGGGGTCGTGGGCTTTCCGGCCGTGTACTTGGCGACCTGCGATATCTACTTGGTGGTACCGACCACAAATACACTCTAAGACGAAACAAAACGACGCACCACGAAGGAATTACCCGAATGAGGTGGAAATTGGTGCATGTGATGTTCGTGTGCCGACAAACAAATGGTTACAACTTCAGAAAAATTGAATGATTTATTCAAGAGAAAGAGCTTCACAAATTGAGCAAGTCAGTAACGCGTTGGTCCACATCTGGTCCTTATGAAAGCATTGGCATTGATTGACAGAGTTGTTGGATCCCCTCCTGAGGGATATCGTGCCAATTGACGCGTTACATCGTCAAATCCTGAGCCAGTTGGAGGGCCCTGCCCATAATGCTCGAAACGTTCTCAACTGGGGAGAGATCTGGCAAACTTTCTGGCCGAGGTAGGGTTTGGCAAGCACGAAAACAAGTTGCAGAAACTCTCCACGTGTGCGGGAAGGCATTATCTTGCTGAAATATGAGCCCAGGATGACTTGCCATGAAGGGCAACAGAACAGGGCGTAGAATATCGTCGACATTCCACTGTGCTGTAACAGTGCCCCGGATGACGACAAAGGGGGCCTGCTGCGAAAAGAAATGACACCCCAGAACATCACTCCTAGCAGTACGGTTTGGGGGTGGGGATGTGGGGGGGGGGGGGGCACCTCCAGGTTGGTCTCCCACCGCTGTCCGGGCCGTCTCCAGACACGTCTCCCCTGGTCATCGGAGCTCAGTTCGAAGCGAGACTCATCACTGAAGACAAGTTTACTCCAGTCAATTGGGTTCCAAGTCGAATGTGACCGACACCGCTGCAAACGGGCTTGTTGCTGTACAGAGGTGCCGTGAGCTGAGCCCACTTTGTGTGAGACGCCTGTTAATGATCCCTGAACTCACTGAAGCACCAGTTGTACGTCGGCTCGATGATACTGATTAATCCGCTGCTCTGTGTGCCTCTTTCACGATTGGTCGGTGCTCACGTTCCGTCGTCTCTTTAGGGCGATCGCTTCAGACGCTGTGTTCGGCTATGGATCGACCATTCCTGCTATCATCGTCAAATAGTGGCATAGCTCCTATTCAAATGTCGAGCAGTTCACCCATTACTCCAACCGGATTCTTTGAGCCCAATTACACGTCCTCTTTCAAATGCTGACATTTGCGTATATTGTTCAAGCGTCAACTGAATACACGGAATAAAATTCGCAAAGACTTTATGCCCTGGTATCGACATGTCGTCTGTTCACTACTCTCGTCAGCTACATGGCGAAATTTACAGTTCTGCATTTTCCGTCGGTACCTTTATATTATCAATTTGTGACCAATTTGCATAACTCGTGGCGTTTATATACTGTACACATATTTTCACTATGGGATCAAATTAAAACGTGGGTGATAGACACCATGTTCCAGACTGATCTCATTACGGCACTTTTTATAGTACAGTACACTATTGTACCTATGCTTCAGGTTTATGGTGGCTATGGGCGAAACACCTCTTAAGTAATAATAAAAACATTTGCGCTCCAGACAAATACTGCACATATATATTTAAGCATGCGCTTTCCATTTCTAATATCAATACGACCGATCTGATGATTATAGAACAATTACAACAGCACATCCCGGATGTACGACGCTAACGGATGTTGATTCTGCGTGGCTACTGTTCAGGTACAGGAAAAAGGCCAAATAATTATTTTTCTGGAACAGGGCTGCTTCCTAAATATAGCTGCCAACTCGGCAATTACTTTCAAAATTAAATGTTACACTGAGAAGTACTGAGCGCACCGTTACGGATCATAGTTAGCTTTTGCACCTAAGAGACGATAATCAGTAGAATATTTTACCGAAAGAATTTTATATCATAAAAACATTAAATAGACGTCAAAAGTTTGTGAAGCTCCACAACAGGAGCTCAGGTTCTCGTCTATGTGGTCATCACTCAGCGAAGTGGCGCACTGGTAAACGCAAAATTCACACTCGGGAAGAGTCGGACTTAAATGGCGGCCTGGCCATCCAGATTTAAGTTTCCCATTGTTTCCCTTAATCAGCTTCGACGAATGCCAGGTTGGTTCCTTTGAAAAGGCCACGGCCTGTCTATCGCTCCAGCCGTGACCCATACGAGAGCATGCTTTGTCTACACTACACGTTAGCCCAACCTCTCGCCCTACCAACAGTTATCACCATCTTAAGCTATTTTTTGTCTTAACTCGTACAGAACGAGTTATACTGTTTTACTCATTAATACCTAAAGCTTCACTAATCCTGATTGTCGCTGGAAGTTTATGTGGCAGTGTCCCAATACCATGTTCCTCCAATGACTGTAAAGATAAATAAAGGGTAACATTCTCTGCCACGTGTGCAAATATTCAGTTTTGGCTACGGTAATTAAATTCAACACGCTTTAGCAAATGAACCCATTTTAATAAGAGCACTTGTACGTACTGATCAATTGTATTCGCATTTCATAGGAAAGCTGCTGACTTGATGACTATGAGTCCATATTCCATTTTTCAATATGTATTTAGTAAATTAGACTTAAAAAATACATTTTACTGTTGTTTCGGAGAGGTGCCCTGTAAAACAGAGGGAGAAGTTATGAAATGGCGAAACTGGATGATGCGCTAGCCAAAAGCTTCGAGGAACTGAACTTCATTGTATTACACGACAATATAACAGTTGACCATATATATTAAAGGAGAAACAAAAAACTGTATCTTCAAATTTTCATATCCAGAACTTAAACACGGTCCAAGTTCTGATAACAGATTCCATCCATTTTATTGAGATAAAATCTGCTTTTGGGAATTTTGTGTACACATCGAATATATGAATAGCCATGAAAGACTCTAGCATCAGCACCTGTTTGGATGTGTGTCAGTTTTTTGCATAATAAAGTTTGTGATGCTTAATTTCAGTTGGTTAAACTGAAATAAATTTTCACACTGTGAAACAAAAGCGAATTCACGTGTTTAGTGTATTTTCGAATTTCCATGAGACAAAAGGCACTTCAGTAACGATTGGAAGACTTCAAACACATGAACGTTTCCCAAATTCTCAAGAGAACGAAGTGGTTGTGCCATAGAAAGTGGCATTTGATGTAAACAAAATCTTGACTGATGATACTCCTTTTATTTAAGAAATTAGTCCACCTAGTCCTGAAATATCGTGTAGAATAATTACTACAATAAGTAGAGAGCTGTCTCTCAGAGTATGTACATGTCACATGTGTGTGTAACATGAGACATAAAACTTCGCTGACAATATCAGGCTGAATTTCCAAAACTAAGAGCCACCTTGCTCTCTTGCTTATGGGACGTTGCCTACATTGATATCTACACCTATTCTCCATAGGCCACCTTACGATATGGAGCGGAATGTAATCCCGGTACCAGTATCCTCCTTTTACCTTTAATAGGCGACATTCGTATTTCGTGTGGCATTTATCACCGATCCTTAGGAGGTATTCCTCTAACGTTACCCATCCAGACTTGGCACTAGAACCATTATTCTGTGGTTTCCGTGCATCTCAGCTTACCATAGTTGACAAAAACAGCTGGAATTACGTCCAGATCTGCATAGGAATATACACTGAGGTGACAGAATCGTGGGATAGCGATATGCACAGTTTCAGATGACTATAGTGTCACGTACACATGGGCAGTGCATTGGCGGAGCTCTAATTTGTACTCAGGTGATTCATGTGGAAAGGTTTCCGACATGATTATGACCGCACGATCGGAATTATTAGACTGTCGTCGCGGAATGGTAGTTGGATCGAGACGTATGGGACATTCCATTTCGGAAATCGTTAGGCAATTCACTATTCCGAAATCCACAGTGTGAAGAGTGAGCCGAGAATACCAAATTTCTGGAATTGCCTCTCACCACGGGCAACGCGATGGCCGATGGCCTTCACGTAAGGACCGAGAGCACCGGCGTCCGTTTAGAGTCGTCAGTGCTAACAGACAAGCAACACTGCGAGAAATAACAGCAGAAATCAATGTGGGACGTACGACGAACATATCCGTTAGGACAGTGCCGAGAAATCTGGCGTTAATGTGTTATGGCAGCAGAACACCGACGCGAGTGCCATTGGTAATGGCCTGACGTAGCCTGCAGCGCCTCTTCTGGGCTCGTAACCATATCGTTTGGACCCTACACGACTGAAAAACCATGACCAGGTCAGGTAAGTCCCAATTTCAGTTGGTAAGAGTTGTTGCTGGGTTTAGAGTGTGGCGCAGAGCCCTGAAGCTAAAAGTGGCTCAAATGGCTCTGAGCACTATGGGACTTAACATCTGAGTTCATCAGTCCCCTAGAACTCAAAACTACTTAAACCTAACTAACCTATGGACATCACACACACCCATGCCCGAGGCAGGATTCGAACCTGCGACCGTAGCGGTCGCGCGGTTCCGGACTGAAGTGCCTAGAACCGCTCGGCCACACCGGCCGGCCATGAAGCTATGGACCCAAGTTGTCAACAAGGCACTGTGCAAGTTGATGGTGGCACGATAATGGTGTGCGCTGTGTCTACATGGTATGGACTGGGTGCTCTGTCCAGCTGACCCGATAATTGACGGGAAATGGTTATTTTCGGCTACTTCGAGAACATTTGCACCCATTCATGGAATTCATGTTCCCAAATAACGATGGAATTTTTGTGGATCACAGTGAGCCATGCCAGAACATTCTGGACAATTCGAGCGAATAATTTGGCTAGCCGGATCACTCCACATCAATCCCATCGAATATTTATGGGACGTAATCGAGAATACTGCACTGAAAACATTTCCGCAGTTATGGACGGATTTAGAGGCAGCATGGCTCGATATTTCCGCAGGGAACATCCAACGACTGGTTAAATCCATGCCACGTCGAGCTGCCGCACTACGACTCGTTATTGGGAGGTATCCCATGACATGATAACCTCGGTATAGAAAGCAAGCAAATCTTTTAGAAATACGCTTCTTTTACATTTTAGGACTTACACTGACGCCAATAGTGACACGTGTCAACGAAAGAAACGGGAAGAACATCGTAGTTCACGGATATACTAATTACGTTTGTCTAATAGAGATTAAAGCTTTATTAATATTATTATATTTTATAGAAATTCAACAAATCGTTAATAAAGTGATGTTCAAGGATCTATTACAAAAAAATTAAAACTCATTTTCTTTTCAGAGTAATGCCGAACTTGTTAGAAACTACTAAATATATACATGCAGAAGTAAAATAGTAATTTTTGGGTTATTTTAGCCAACGCTCTTCAGGCGAAAAGTGATTACAGTATATACTTACTCCGATAATTTTACTGCACTTAAGATCTTAAGAAGCCGAATAGCATATCGTAAGAAAATGCCTACTCGTAAGTCCCAGTAACCGCAAGCCGAGGTCACATAATTCATGGCGTTATTAAATTAACGATCCTGGGAGTATATCATTTGGGAATTCTGTTTAATCATACCAGGCTCTAATAAGTACCTTCGTCATCATCATCGGAAGTATAAGACATAAGCCTACCACTCGTGGATGGCTACTCATAGAGCATATCTCCGAAAGAAATATATTACGTGCAAAATTATACTAAACTTCCTTATTTATAAATGTGCAACGGTCGACGAGATCCAGGTGGTTCCGTGTATTCGGGTAGGGACGGAATGTGTAGAGGCTACAGCTGACGTCACGTCGACGCAAAAGTCTGTATAGACAGAGAGAACTGTAGTCAACGACGCAAAATAGACAAGAAAAGTTGCCATGGCGTTGTTGAACTAGCTGTGTCTCGATTAATGTGAACCACTTTGAGAAAACCATAGCAAATGTAACTCATGATGGGTAGCTGGGAATTCGAAGGCATCTCCTTCCAAGTACAAGTGCAGTGACGTTAGCACAATATCATTGCTGACTTCAGGTTTTCCCCAGAAAGTAGCAAAACACCCCTTAAACTACAGCGCTAACTAAAAATAGCTTCTGCTTTCTTTCTTACTGTTGCAAATACATTGCTCCCGCTATCGTGTTGAAACTGCTGCTTCTCGGCATATGTGTGACACTGCGCTTTTCTCGGCGACGCATCCACTTCCGCCTGCTTTAGCGTGGATCAATATTTGGCAAGACTGAGAGCCCGGAACCTGGGTCCCTTGGCCGTACCACTGGCCTAATTAATTGCACTTCGATCTCGTTCCCCCGCTGCCTTCCTGCTTCCTCTCCGCACTCAGCCCATTTTTACGAAGCTACATCTGCGCGGTCTCAGTCATGAATATCAGAGCTACACATTTCTCATATTCGTCACCAAACAGACGAAGCAATGCAGGTTTCCAAACTGGATTTCAATAAGTGTTCCCTGCGTTTTACAACAAGGGTAACCTGCACTGTAAACTAATATGAACGTAAAGGACTTGCGCATACTACACGTCCCACAGATTGAACATCACAATATATGAGCAGCATAGCTCTTAATAACTGCAAATGAGGTAAATATGTTTGGTAGACGATGTGTTTCACGTATCCATATACATAGGCGCAGTGAATTGATGCTCGGCTCTGGCTAGAGTGTGAATTACCAGCATTCTCCATTTAACACGTTTTATTAAACTATTCACTAATCGCTAGGTGTGATGAGTTCAAGTAGCCCATCCAAACAAGTGTTCTCTCGAAACATTTGTGGCCATACGATAAAATGCTGTATTAATTCACAGGGTAGCACTTAGAAAATTAATATGTAAATCCATTCTTCTCAACATTGCCCTGCTTTGACCTGCAGCACATTGAAACGTCTATGAATTTCTATAAAAACATGCAACAACAATTAATTATTTTAGAGCAACGCTGAATGACAGGGGAACATTCCCAAATGTAAATAAACGATTTTGTTGAAACGTGGCAGATAATGCCATATGTATTTTTCGTATAAAATGCATATTTGAACCATCAGCTGTTTTTATTTTAAACCCAAATTCTACCGGCTGTTACCAGTCACCTTCCAAAAATGTTTATATCGTATTTTCCCGTTTTTGCCCAATTCCACTATTAAGGGATAAACACACACGGAAATCTGGTTTGGTATATTAAGTTTAGAGGGAATATCGTCGACACCGTGACATATAAAAATGTGTTTCTTTACAGATTATCATTATTACAATGATTTTGTATCATAATAAATAGTTAATATTTTCAAATAACATATGTGTGAGATGGTAAATTAAAATACAAAAAAACGTAAGTTTAAAACAAAAAATAACAATTAGAAACATAAAACAGAAATAAGAAAATAAATAATTAGAGCAATAATGACCTTTTAGATATTTTAATTAGGTACGTTGAAAATACTGTGACAGCATACTGTGTACTGCTTATTTTCCAAAAATGATGTTTTAGAAACCAGCTGTATTACGCATGGATGAATGTGGCGTGTTTATTTTCCAATATTAATTAATGGTGGTTGGATATTTTCCCGAATTTAAAATTATTATAAAATTTGATTATAAGTATTCAAGAACGTTGATTACATTTCAACTTTTATATGAAAGACATTTTTATACCTAATGATTTCGAAGATATTCCCTCTAAAACTAATACGCCAAATTAGCTTCTGGGGTTTTACCCCTTAAAACTGAAATTAGTTCAAAACGGAGAAATACGTTTTGCATTATTTTAACTCCTCTACATACCTGCCAAGTTTCATCAAGATCATTTATTTACACTAGTGAATGTTCCGTTGGGAGTCACCCCAGTTAACCATATAATCGCAATAGATGGGCGTACGTTAACAAAATCCATCTGAGCATATGTCTATATTATTTAATGAACATTGAACTTTTCTACTTCACTCGTATTTTACTATCAGTATTTAGTTTCACGCACATATGTTCAAACACACTGCCTTAATGAGGTGGCCATTATTTTGCCTGATTACATCTGCCGTAAGTGCGATGTTTTGGCTGTTTTTGGCAGTGCCAGTGAAGTTATGTTGCGGAATATCGTTGGTTCTGCCTAGAAAATTGTGTGTGAGCTACAACATGATATTTTACACTTTTACACGTCGTACATTAAGTGAAATGAACTTTAACCTAAGCCTAGTGAGAATATACGTTTCATTTCCGGTACATACAGCACTAAAATTAATGAAATACATTGACTACACGCACATAGCTTTGTTTACAGTCAATGAAAACTGCTATTTTAAAATATTACACTTGGACACTGATATTACTTTTATACAATTTTTACGGTAGCAAACGCTGTAGTGTGTCGCTCACAAACAACTACATAAAATCAGCTATAGCCACCGAGATTGATGGCACTGGGCACCCGTTCCGAAATATTCAAACTGACTTTAGATATTACATAAAGTAAACATGAGACATAAAATGGATTTATATGAAGAATTTGAAACCTTCATAAATGGCGACACGAGTTTCTGATGACAAGTTAGAAAGTAACAGTTTCAATTTTTTCAAACGCTTCTCTACAGCAGAATGGTTGTTTCAATAGGTAACTGGTAATTTGTTGAGATTCACTTTTTATAATAATAATTAACATATGGGATATTTTTCTGTGATTTCTCTGGCAGTTTAGATACATTCTTCATTTGTAGGTTTATATTAACACAACGCACACCAGGTAGAAGTTCTACTCTCGTGGAGTGGTCAAGACAAGAGGGGATAAATGACTGTCGTCCGTTTTCCTAGTTTTCCAGTTGTTTACTGTCAACTCTAGCAAGCGGACGATTTACGTTACCCCGGACATATGCACTGTGTGCTAGTGCAGTAGAGTCAAAGTCAGTTTTGTCTTACTTTCTGAATAACATCATGCTTCGCTGAATGCTGCACTGCAGTACGGTTTTGCACAGGTCTTGAGAAACGAATAAATCTTGCGAATAAAAAAGATAGGATGTTATTTAAAAAAGACGAACTAATGGTCATATCTTCGTAAGGAACAAAGTTACAGGAAAGGTAATCATGCTGGTTAATGTCCTCTTTACAGCTAAACAACATTTGCCTGTTACATATTCTTTTTTTATTTTGCTCCCGGACAAAATGTCATTTCGAATTGTCAACATAAATGAGACACTCTTTATATTTTCACCGGACACGTTAACGTTTAATTTACTCAATACAAGGCGTGTAAAAGTTTAAACAATTGTGGAATTGCAATTTATAGTAAATGTTTTGACCAGAGCCATTGGAATTTCACCACCTAACCTCGTGGCCGTACCTAACAATTCAAAAACAGCACACTAATCTCAAAAGAAGTAAGTAAATAAGTTTGTCAGTTATAGTTCCACTGATTACTTGAACGATTTTTATCGAAATTATGAGGAACGAATCAGTTTACAGCATATGTATACATGGTTAGTTTGAGTGGATGAATACGTGCTTGCCGTTTAAAAGTTCCTGAATGTCACACTGGACTAAACTTTACATTAAGGACTACATCATCTTTCAATATACTCGTGTAACTGCACTTAAAACTACGTATTTTTATATACTAACGGTTCTTAAACAAAAAATCCTCTACGGAATAGTAGAGGTGTCCAGAAGAAATAATTATAAGTTATATTAAAAACTTGCTTTACTATCTGTCAGAAATTTTGTAGATTGAGCAACTAGTCAAAAAATGTTTGTTGATGCAGACTGTGCTCGATTCTGAGCCACTGAGGCCTTTGGCAATGAATAATAAAGTGTCGTTTTCTATTGTTATATGGACATCACTAGTCTTGTTTGATGGATTATTTACGATGAATTTTATTACCGAATATACGAGGAGATTTCAGAGGAGTAAATTAGAGACGTTGCCCCAGTCTAAGACCATTGGGCAAAAAGAGCGACTAACTGTCAAAAGAGAGCACATGATCTGGGCTTGCTGCAGGCACAGGTCTTCTGTGGTACGGATAACAGGTACATCATAGTGTGGGAGTGAAATTGTGAGGCAACTGGAAACGTTCGCCAAAGGTGAAGTACGTGGGACACGACGATTCTTGTGGACAGAACATACAAGTTGCTCACGGTAAAATTCTAGCGGCATATGAACTAAATGCAATGTTGTGTCGAATGCTGCACAGACGAGGATGATGCTGATCAGGAAAGAAGGCCATCAACGTCGACCATCGTGAGACTGATTCGTAGCAGTCGCAGATTTTCCGACGGGGGGGACGTTCACACGCGTATTCCCTAATGGCTCCATAACCAAGGAGCGGATTTCTACATCTACACAGATACTCCACAGCCACCGTACGGTGCGGGTCGCAGGGTACCCTGTACCACTACATGTCATTTTCTTTCCTGTTCCACTCACAAATAGAGCGAGGGAAAGCGACTATCTACACTCCTGGAAATGGAAAAAAGAACACATTGACACCGGTGTGTCAGACCCACCATACTTGCTCCGGACACTGCGAGAGGGCTGTACAAGCAATGATCACACGCACGGCACAGCGGACACACCAGGAACCGCGGTGTTGGCCGTCGAATGGCGCTAGCTGCGCAGCATTTGTGCACCGCCGCCGTCAGTGTCAGCCAGTTTGCCGTGGCATACGGAGCTCCATCGCAGTCTTTAACACTGGTAGCATGCCGCGACAGCGTGGACGTGAACCGTATGTGCAGTTGACGGACTTTGAGCGAGGGCGTATAGTGGGCATGCGGGAGGCCGGGTGGACGTACCGCCGAATTGCTCAACACGTGGGGCGTGAGGTCTCCACAGTACATCGATGTTGTTGCCAGTGGTCGGCGGAAGGTGCACGTGCCCGTCGACCTGGGACCGGACCGCAGCGACGCACGGATGCACGCCAAGACCGTAGGATCCTACGCAGTGCCGTAGGGGACCGCACCGCCACTTCCCAGCAAATTAGGGACACTGTTGCTCCTGGGGTATCGGCGAGGACCATTCGCAACCGTCTCCATGAAGCTGGGCTACGGTCCCGCACACCGTTAGGCCGTCTTCCGCTCACGCCCCAACATCGTGCAGCCCGCCTCCAGTGGTGTCGCGACAGGCGTGAATGGAGGGACGAATGGAGACGTGTCGTCTTCAGCGATGAGAGTCGCTTCTGCCTTGGTGCCAATGATGGTCGTATGCGTGTTTGGCGCCGTGCAGGTGAGCGCCACAATCAGGACTGCATACGACCGAGGCACACAGGGCCAACACCCGGCATCATGGTGTGGGGAGCGATCTCCTACACTGGCCGTACACCACTGGTGATCGTCGAGGGGACACTGAATAGTGCATGGTACATCCAAACCGTCATCGAACCCATCGTTCTACCATTCCTAGACCGGCAAGGGAACTTGCTGTTCCAACAGGACAATGCACGTCCGCATGTATCCCGTGCCACCCAACATGCTCTAGAAGGTGTAAGTCAACTACCCTGGCCAGCAAGATCTCCGGATCTGTCCCCCATTGAGCATGTTTGGGACTGGATGAAGCGTCGTCTCACGCGGTCTGCACGTCCAGCACGAACGCTGGTCCAACTGAGGCGCCAGGTGGAAATGGCATGGCAAGCCGTTCCACAAGACTACATCCAGCATCTCTACGATCGTCTCCATGGGAGAATAGCAGCCTGCATTGCTGCGAAAGGTGGATATACACTGTACTAGTGCCGACATTGTGCATGCTCTGTTGCCTGTGTCTATGTGCCTGTGGTTCTGTCAGTGTGATCATGTGATGTATCTGACCCCAGGAATGTGTCAATAAAGTTTCCCCTTCCTGGGACAATGAATTCACGGTGTTCTTATTTCAATTTCCAAGAGTGTATATGCCTCCGTGTGAGCCCTAATTTCTCGTATCTTATCTTCGATGACCTTACGCGCAATGTATGTTGGCGAAAGTAGAATTGTTCGGCAGTCATCTTCAAATGCCGCTTCTCCAAATTTTCTCAATAGTGTTTCTCGAAAGAAACGCCACCTTCCCTCCATGGATTTCCCTTTGAGTTCCCGAAGCATATCAATAACAGTTACACATTGTTCGAAACTACCGGTAACAAATGTAGCAGCTCGCCTCTGAAATACTTCGATGCCTTCCTCCAATCCGTCCAGGTACGGGTCCCTAACACTTGAACTGTTCTCAAGAATAGGTCACACCAGAACCCTATATGCGGTCTCCTTTACAGGCGAAATACTCTTTCGTAAAATTCTCCCAGTAAGCCGAAGTCGACCATTCGCCCTTCCTACGACAGTTCTCAAATGTTCGTTCCACCACAAACTGCTTTGCAACGTTACGCCCAGATGTTTAAACTACTTGAAATCATCAAGCAGGACACTGGTAATACTGTATTCGAACTTGACAGGTTTGGTCTTTCTACTCATCCGCATTAACTTATATTTTTCCACATTTTAGGGCATTCATCGCACCAGGTGTAAATTTTGTCTAAGTCGTCTTGCATCTTGCTGCAGTCGCTGTACTTCGACACGTTACCGTACACCACAGCATCATCAGCAAACAACCGTAGATTTCTACCCACCCTGTCCGCCAAATCATTTATGTATATAGAAAACAACAACGGTCCTATCACACTTCACTGGGGCACTCCTGACGATACGCTTGTCTCTGATGAACACTCGCCGTCGAGGACAGTATACTAGGTTCTATAACTTAAGAAGTCTTCAAGCCACTCACATATTTGTGAATCTAATCCATACGCTCGTACCTTCGTTAACAGCCTATAAAGGGGCACTTTGTCAAATGTTTTTCGAAAATTCGTGGTCATAAGCTTCTCGGTCTCACGAAAATTTATTATGTGCGAACTGAGATTATGTTCAAGGATTCCGCTGCAAACCGATATTAGGGTTACTGGCATATAATTTTGCAGGTTCGTTCTCTTACCCTTCTGATATGTAGGAGTAACCTGAGCTTTATTCCAGACCATTGGGACTTCGTGCTGGGCGAGAGATTCGCGGTGAATGCAAGCGAGGTAAGGGACTAATGCCGTAGAGTATTCTTCGTAAAACAGAACTGGGAGTCTGTCCAGATCTAATGATTTGTTTGCTTTCAACTCTTTCAGTTGTTTCTCTACGCCAGGGATGCTTATTACTACGTCGTCCATACGACAACATCGTGGAACTGAACTACTGGTGGAACGATCCGACAGTTGTTTACAGTGAGTGACAATGATGAAAGTCACTTGGAAGTGCAATGCAGCATTCAACAAAAGTTATTGGCTTGCCCTAATAACTTGTTCCTTATTTTTTGAAGTCCTCTCGTACACATTCTGAAGGTGTAGATAAAATGCCTAATTCCTTGAAGAGGTACCTAGACGGCGAATGCAAGTGAAGACCACTGCTCGCCTTTGGCTAATCAATTATTCTTTCCATTCTAAGTGATGAGTTGAAAATGGTTCAAATGGCTCTGAGTACTAAGGAGAGGTTATCAGTCCCCTAGAACTTAGAACTACTTAAACCTAACTAACCTAAGGACATTACACACATCCATGCCCAAGGCAGGATTCGAACCTGCGACCGTAGTGGTCGCGCGGTTCCAAACTGAAGCATCTAGAACCGCTCGGCCACCACGGCCGGCTAAGTGATGAGTTACCCCATAAAATTATTTCATACGATATTATTGAGTGGAAATATGAAAAATATGTTAACAAGTTGTCTCGTTCGTTTCCAAGGTTAGCAGTTCTACGAAAAACAAGTAGCTGAATTTAACTGTTTGAGGGGCTCAGTAATTGGGTACATTAATATATAGTTAGTGGTGTGAAATATGAAGGTGGCTTTATTCTGTGGAAACTACATATTTATTAACACAGAAACATGTTTTATTTATCAAATTCGTAAAACAATCGTAGATCACATCCCCTCCCTCGTAACAATGACAAATTTACCTTAATATTAGTTTGTGAATATTTCCTGAAATAACGGCTGCACAGTTAAAAGCAGTATTGTATTAAACGGCTACAGTACTCCATCGAAAATAAATGAAGAAAAGACTTAATGGAATGTAGGGGCGTCTGTCCTTAAATTAATAAATTAGTCCAGTAAACAACCACTGAAACGGCCAATGTACACAGGGTGACTTTAACTGTTGACTAGTCTGAAGTTAATAGATCTGATCAGCACATTGTCAATGAAACGCTCAGAGGTAGAAAACGTTACTTTACCTATTAATTCCTAACGTGTAGGAATTTGAATCAAAGCTATATTCCGCTGTAAGTACAATGAAACATTCAATCTGAGTTGATTGAAAAGGAACAGAAACCGCATATCAGCAGTACTGTAACTTCTGACATCCCCACGCTGCTGTGATGCGGCTATCGAAAGCGTCCCTTCTGTCAGTTCCTTAAAGTCGTTGGAGATATTTAACAATTTTCTGAACGATTTGCGCTGGAAGCTGATCAGAAAATAAACAGACACAAAGTATCAAAGAAATATGTTGGCATAATTCTCAAAGTTACCTTGCAGCTTACAGAGTGGTAATAATACATTGTTAGAGTGTACAGCTGGTTGTCTGCGCCTTACCCATACAGTATGATTCGTAACTATATGCAAAGAATTTGCTCAGGCTCGTTTCAGGAATGGAGCAAACGAAAATTCGAATAGCATAGGCCGCACTTAAAACACTTTTCGTTCTTGCGTTGTGCAGTGACGTGTGGATGGTAGCTGCAGGTTTAACTATATGTGACTAACAACAATACAAAGACAAATCCAGACTACAACTTCGCAACACACGCAGTGTGAAATTTCTGGAAATCTGTTGAACAAGTATTACTGTGTAAATGTCAGCTAATGAACACGATTTACTAATATACAAGTGGACAAGTTATGGTGCTGAGAATAATTTGTATACCTGTTATAATAACTACAAGGTAGTTTTCCTTTAACTTTTTCAAACAAATTGGCAGCTTAAATTGCCGTCGTGAACTTCGTGCATTACCATACTCGCGCGTCTCCCACATATTCATATCGACAAAAAGACAATTAGACAAACGCTAAATTACTATTCCGCGGTTCGTATGTATGTTTGGCTTCTTGCTCTCTGTTGTCGCGGTAATGACGGCGTACGCCCGCGTGAGGAATTTTTATTCATCACAGAACACCATCCGCTTTTCCACATGTACTCATTGCTCTCCCATTTTTAATCGTTGCGTTCTTTGCAGAGCAGCTGTTTCGCTGTGAAACAACGGCCATTAGGAAGTCCAGAATTATTGTCTGAATAGCTGGCTGGCTGCAGTTTGCTTTTATTTTCGGGAAGCGTCACACGGGTACGCTGCAGTGTATATAGTATACAGACGCAGCTTTCTGCCACTGGTACAGGAGGATTTCACTGGTCTTGCATAACGGGTATTCTGCCCCATTGACAGTACGACAGGCGATAATTCGTACGTAATTTAAATTTTTTAGTCGACGTAAAGCGTATACACTTTTCCCGTTTTAATTAGTTTAAGCGTCTCAGATGAGGAGACAACCCATTAATTTGTAGGAAAGGAAATGAATAAAGTAATGCGATACAGGGACCAAGTGCTAGACAGCCGCGGCCGATACTGGTATGCAGATGTGCCACCCGCAGCCTTTGTTCCGCTGTTGCATTACGGCCAACACGCTGCTCCATATTCAACTGTTTTAGTGCACTGTTGACGTCACCTGGCAGTAAATTAATGCTTCTCTTTCTCACTATATTCCTCATGTAAAATACGGGATCAGAATTTTGACACAGCGCTCAATCTGGAGCGAATTCACCGTAGGCGGAACCATTCCCCTTACCTCTAATAATCGCAGTGGAAATGAACAGATTTATGCCCTCATAGTACTGTCTACGGCTGATGCACGGAATATGTCCATAATATGCATCAAAAGAGTCGTCGGAGATTCTCTTTATGTAATACAACGTATCTAAATTTAGCTTACGATTGTAAATATTTATCACGAAAAGTGTATTAAGTATTTAGCGAACGTTGTCAGTGACGAATTATGTACTCAGTTATACATGGCTGAACCCGTCACAAAGCTGCATTCACGTACCCTTATAGTGACGTGTATTACACACGAAGCGAATGTCGCCAACGGCAGACACAAACGTCGGGCTACAGTACAGGTCAGTCTCTTGTCAAAATTAGTATTTCACATTCACATAAGATGACTTCGCCAACTCACAGTTGCATATCATTTTGTCACCACAAGCAAGATACCGGAGCATAAACCAGAAAGTTTTTGCCTTAGGAATCGCTCATTTTAGTAACAACAATGTACCTCACTGACTGTCATTAGTTGGAGTAAATTATCCTTTTCTTTAGTAATCACCACAACTGCGCAGTTTCAACTGTGTAGCCATTTTAAAGTGAAGATAGCATAACCCATCAACCGGGCATAAGTACCTGGGTTAGTCCAGACGTTCGTCTATCCAAATTAGTTAAAATTGTAGAGAGTTGGCCGAACGTTAACTGTTTCCTGAGTAGCAGAGATGTATTCCATTAAGAAATCACTAATATTCTTCTACGGAGTGTGAAATTTAGGAGCTGTACGTTAAATTCACTGTACTGGGATTTAAACCCCAGACCGTAGAAAAAACTTTACGTCACTTTCCACACATGTTAGTCCGTCAAATACGCGCTCGAGGCAGATGATACAGTGCAAATATGGAATAAATAGTATAAATTCCAAACATTTTAACACTAAGTAACGTCATTAACAAGTTATATACTAACAAATTAATGGAACTGAACATTCAAAGTGCCTCTAAATTTTCTGTACACACTTTAAATGATTGTAAATGGGACCCGGTAGATATTATTCTGAATAGGAAAGCGTGCGCGAAACCAGATAAATGAAATTACATGTTAAGCTTGATTTGGATTTCATTTCATCCTCATTATTCGTGACAGTGGCTAGATTGGACTATGAAAGAAATTTTACTGTGAAAAAATACGCAATTTTTATGGGCGCTGATGACCGCGCAGTTGAGCGTCCCAAAAGCCAAACATCATCATCAACTGTCCAACGGCGCCGCTATTTACACCACCACAAGCACAACTTAGCATTGTCTACAGAAATATGTGTTCGACCACTGTATCCCTTTCTTTTTAACTTCCTACGCCCAGTTATTGTGCTAGTTGAACTGATGCTAGCACTTTGGAGCTCACGAGTGATTTCTTGTGCTGATTTCATGCGTTATTTTACAACCAACCTCTGTCATTACAATAGGTGTGCGTGTTCTTAGTTTAGCTGTGGTTGTTCCTCCGCGTTTCTATTTCACAGTCTAATAACCAACAGTCCACTGGGAAGCTTTATAAGGATTCAAATGTCTCCGATGGATCCGTTACTCAGGTGATATCCAATGAGCAGTCCATTCACGAAGTCACCGAGGTATGCTGATCGACCTATCCTGCTCTTATTGCTTCCCTACTGACAAAACAAATGTGCCCTCCTCCTTTTATGTTGGCGGGTCCGCGTCTCGCGACATCTAGTGGTCAGTTTGGCATTACGTAAGGGTGTCGCGGTACTTTCCATCAGAGAGTGGATTCTTAGCAGCGGAACTATGCAAGGAGCCATGAAACAGTCTAAGAGAGTAAATAATCATTAATTTTCAAGACACTGAAGATAGTAATTGATTTTAGACGATGTTCTCTTCAATGAGGCAGGAAACGAACATTGTAATTTTATCAGATATCATGTCCGTGCCATTTCAGAGCCGGCCGGAGTGGCCGAGCGGTTCTAGGAGCTACAGTCCGGAACCGCGCGATCGCTACGGTCGCAAGTTCGAATCCTGCCTCGGGCATGGATATGTGTGATGTCCTTAGGTTAGTTAGGTTTAAGTAGTTCTAAGTTCTAGGGGACTGATGACCACAGCAGTTAAGTCCCATAGTGCTCAGAGCCATTTCAACCATTTGAACCATTTCAGAACTACAGGGATGAACATACAAAATCTTGTATTTCGTTCTCCGCGTCTGTTGGGTGGTATTAACTGTATCTGCGGTTACTAATATACTTGTACCATATAACTAATGTGGTTATACTATGCAATGCTGAAGGTTAAGACATACGGAACTCCCTGTGTCTGTCTCCTTCAGTATCGGCACCCAGCTTCCATACAACTGCGGTAGTTAGTTTCTAGCTGCATTACTGGGCCGCCTCCGTGATGATGCAGAGGTCTTACATTCGATTCCCGGTGATCACCTTACAAGTTTCTGCGGTGGAAAGATCAGGAACGACATCCACTCAAGATGTGAGGTGAAAGTAGAAGCTGTCTGATATAATAATCGGCGAAACTGACTCGAAAGCCATCCAATGTAAAGGCTTGCACCAGGCTAGAGCTACACGACAGCTGTTTATTTATCAGCGTCACTGTCAATTACTGTACCTCCTTCTCACGGAAAACTCGGCGAATCGGAAATTACTGTTTAACGCGATTTTTTCTCCTGTGGTAGGGAAACGTAATGCACTACTTGCTGTTCAAAATGACATTTAGTCGATCTCCATCACCTTTCTTCAAAACGCGTTATGAAAATCGAGAACGAAATTGTATAAGGCGAGATTGTTCGAAACAGATGCTTCCGAGGGTATTCAGTCCCTTAGTGCTTGTTGACTGGGTATTGTTTTGCAGACAGTTTCTTCTGCGGGTATTTTAGGTCCAAACAAAGAGACACTCGCAGACGTAATTGTTGCTGGTGGCTCGCTCACTGCACTGGCGTAGGTAATGGCGCTTAACAGGCGGAAGCTGTACGGGCTGTTTACGGGAGCAGTGTCTGCACGATCCACAAACAGAACAGTTCTGCCGCTGTCCACTATAGAATATATTAACCATTCTGACCTCCTACGTTCAAAACATATGGCACATGCTTTCGCAGATCGATCCTAACGGTTCTTACGCCCGAACCGAAGCAGAATCTATACGCCCAGCACCATTTGTCATTTATCACAGTAAGGACATTCCCATAACCACGCAACGCTCGAAAAATTTCATCATCTGGTCAGCCAAAAGGTAGGTAATACTCTGTCGGAAAGAAACTAGTACACCTGGAAAGACGACGTCGATTTTAATCCGATGACGCCATATGCCACCTAGGGGATAGTGGGTGTACTGAAAATGATTTCAACGTCGTCCACCAACAGATAGTGTAGTGGCATAGCTACCACAACACCATCTGTGTCTACCCTTTAATAGGGAATGCCCACAGCCAGAAGGGTCAGTGTGATGTAAAGATGTAAAGCAAGCGGGCAATCATGCCACGGAGATGCATTCGTGCTTCTTATAGCCAACTGTTCGAGTTTAAAATGGGTCAAATTGTGCCCTTCCGAGTGGCAGGATCGTCCTTTCGGTGAATTGCCACACGTGTTGGACGTACGGCTTCGTATGTGCAACGGTGCTGGTATCGGTGGTCACGTTAAATTCTCACACACGTAGATGAGGCTCTTGTCGTCCACGCAGCATAGACGCCCGCCAGTGTCGTCCTACTGTAAGGGCAGCCATGGTATCGTACGGCTGCCAAAGCACAGATAAAAGGGCTTGTGAGCCCAGACGTGTCAGCACGAACTGTTGAGAACTGTTTATTAGCAGCGAGGCTAAGGGCACCCACTCCTCGAGCCCGACTTCCACTCACGCCTCAACAAGGACGTGTACAGGTCGACTGGTGCCGTCGTGGTCTTCAGCGATGAAAGTAGATTCTGCCTGCGCACAAGTTATGGTCGTCTGTTCGTATGACGTAGAGCTGGTGAGCGCTGTCTCGTAGAGTACATTGGCCTCAACCCCAGGCCTTATGGCCTGGGGTGCGATAAGCTATAACTCTCGTTCACCTTTGGTGTTTCTGGAGGGGACGCTAACCAGCGCTCGACACGTTCTTTTGGCGTTCTTGCAACAGGAAGGTGATGTGTTGTTTCAACAGGATAATGCTCTCCCACACACAGCCCGTGGAACTCAACGTACTCTGCAAGGCATGCAGCAACTTCTCTGGTCAGCACTTGTCTCCAATCGGGCACGTGTGGGATGTGATGTGACGAGAAGTGAGTTTTGCGACTCATCTACCGACAACTCTTTACAGAACTACGTGAAGGGGTCAAATAGGCGAGGAATAACGTATCCTAGGACAGCATTCGCCATCTTTACGATCGACTGGATGCGAGAGTCAGCGCCTGCTGCTCATGGAGGCTGCACCATGAACTAATATGGGTGTTTCGGCACGGGTCGATACCTGGTACCTCTGTTGATCTGTAAATGTAATCACTTCATTTACTCCATATGCACTATTCCAACAATAAATCTTGAGTGAATTGGAAACATCTAAAATAGTGTACTAATCATTTTTTTCTGGTTCAAATGGGTCTGAGCACTATGGGACTTAACATTTGAGGTCATCAGTCCCCTAGAACTTAGAACTACTCAAACCTAACTAATCCAAGGACAACACACACATCCATGCCCGAGGCAGGATTCGAACCTGCGACCGTAGCGGTCGCGTGGTTCCAGACTGAAGCGCCTAGTACCGCTCGGCCACACCGGCCGGCTTTTTTTCTGGCAGTGTATATCTTAATATTCCTGGCACCATATCCAGTGTGCTGTATAACTACATCTCTGATTCCTCCGTCATCGTGTCTAAATTTTCTATTGTCTCCATTTTCTGATACTATTCGTTTGCATACAGCACTACTAATCAGTTTTAAAAATAGACAGTTAAGCACCAAATCCAACTGAATTCTAAATATCTCCGATTCTTAGACTTTTGGTTCACTACTTATCCACCCATGGATATGAAAAGCTGATGGACACTGGTTGTTTCTATCAAAACTACACACTGCAGCGTACCTGCACGACTGACAGCAGAAATTTTCTAATTATTTCGACAACCGTGAAACAGTAAGGTTAGTCAGCGTAGTTGCGACATCTCACTCAGCCTAACGCAGCTGTGGCGGCTCCGCCGACGTAAACACAGCGCGCGGTGCGCCCTGGTTACCCACTGCTGGGCCTGGGTGCGCCTCACCACTGTCTTAGCCAGGCTTCTACAGCACGACTCAGCAGCACCCAAGCACGACGCACCGCGCGCCCTCTTCTACCTATTCAGCCTTCACAGTAGTTCTACCGCATACCTTGCGGGACTAGTAAACACGGACATTATGCATTCGTGTAATCGATTCGCCTCGATTGGCCATGAATCCATCACCTTCTTTGCGGATGCACAATTACGTTCGACATCCTGCAGGAACCTCAAAGTAGCGAGCTTGAAGGACGTGGACGGGGAATGAGGATAGGTGGAGCTAGGTGGGAATGTGAGTCGGCCGGATAGCGTGCTGAGATAGTCCGATCAATTGCGATAAACACTGTGTCCGGTTGGCGTAACGTCGCTAGGTGCACATCGATTTTGCTGCATTGCTACACCGCCTATGAGGACGATTTGGTCCTCTGCCTTCGAAGTGCTGACGATACCTGGATGGCGCTAGCGTGGGTGACGACATGCGGCGAGGCGGCGGGCAGCTGCCTTAAAGTACGTAAATCGCGAGCTATGTATAACGGTACAGGCTTGCCTGAGGGGAGTGTTGACATACTCAACGTGACCAATACCTTAAGCTGCCTTGGCATCGATTTTACGGCTGGCCTGTGGCGCTCTGCGGCACTCAGCTGCAGTCGGTTGCTGCAAAGGTTCAGGTTTTGACTCGTTAAACATCGCCTCAGCTCCTTTCACTTCGTGCGATGTATGTGCTTTGTCAACACCTACATAGCGTCGTGGATCCCTCAGGTGGTGCAAACTCTTCCGGTACCACATCCTGGCTCCCCCGTGTTAGGTGCGATGGTTTTCTTCTTATCCAGTTGGTGATCCTCGAAGTCTACTCTGAGTCCCTAGCCCTTTCCCAGCCTCTAGGGGGTGTGAGTATCATGTTCCGGAAACAGCGCTGGTCCTTTTTGTTGGTTCACAGTCGATGATGTGGTGGCGTTTCTCGAAGTGCCTTACCAGCATACTGCTGGATGCATATGCCCATTCAGTCACCTCGGATATACCAGCACCTCTTTATCACATCGGAATCTACATCTATATCTACATACATACATAATCCGCAATCCACCATACGGTGCGTGGCGGAGGGTACCTCGTACCAAAACTAGCATCTTCTCTCCCTGTTCCACTCCCAAACAGAACGAGGGAAAAATGACTGCCTATATGCTTCTGTACGAGCCCTAATCTCTCTTATCTTATCTTTGTGGTCTTTGCGCGAAATGTAAGTTGGCGGCAGTAAAATTGTACTGCAGTCAGCCTCAAATGCTGGTTCTCTAAATTTCCTCAGTAGCGATTCACGAAAAGAACGCCTCGTTTCCTCCAGAGACTCCCACCCGAGTTCCTGAAGTATTTCCGTAACACTGGCGTCATGATCAAATCTACCAGTACGAGGACAGCTACCTTTCAGCCTCTTTGCCGCTTGTGCCCTTGTTGTCGACGAAGGCGATCTACACTGAGATGCCACTGGCTCCTGCTCCAAATGCGTTAAGTACCCCAACTACATGGCGGGCAGAGAGTGCCGCTTTTCATGCCAATACTCACGCTCCTCGTGGTATGTCACTGGCAACGGGAAACAACCGAATCGTTTTTGTCTCCACCAGGTTCACCTTGCCAACTCCCTGCTTCTCGTCACATGCGGGGTGCCGGACGACCATATCCTCGTTTGTGGCCCGGCAGTAGACATCTGGCGCTTGACCCGGTGAATTCTGGCATTCCTCACACATGCTACTCCTGATCGAATAGAAACTCAGACGATGTTGTTCCCAGATGACGTGTACTACCCGCAGACGGAGACTCACTCTGTGAATTGGTTCCGTGGTCTCGCAGTTCGATATTTTTTTCCACTGGTGAGAAGAGTGTTCCCGCTTTTTGGACTTACGCGAATAACCGACACTGCGCTGTTCTCCGTAATCCTAATTACAGGCAATACTTTTCCAACTTTGTTTGGAGTGCTATCTACGACCTGACGTGCATTTGTTTCAAATGGTTGAAATGGCTCTGAGCACTATGGGACTTAACATCTGAGGTCATCAGTCCCCTAGAACTTAGAAATACTTAAACCTAACTAACCTAAGGACATCACACACATCCATGCCCGAGGCAGGATTCGAACCTGCTACAGTAGCGGTTGCGCGGTTCCAGACTGAAGCGCCTAGAACGGCTCGGCCACACCGGCCGGCGACGTGCATTTGGAATGTCCCTGCAATGAGTAGTTGATTTGATGCACTATTTTAGAGTTTTTGATACTGTGGTCCCCAACGATATTTCACTTTGCATGGATTTCCCACGGCTACGGACTGCTATCATGGGCTTCTCTCGACATGACCGTAAAAAAAACTTGTTTCTGTTACATACGTTTGTTATCCTCTCCCTCATTTCCTCTTTTTCTTTCTTAGTTTACGTAGAACTGTTGGTTTAGGCGTAATTAGGGGCCAACGCCTGAAATGATGAAGATAATTTTGTTTGTTGGGTCAAAATGGCGGCGTCAAAAAAAAAATGGCTCCAAGCACTATGGGACTTAACTGCTGAGGTCATCAGTCCCCTAGAACTTAGAACTACTTAAACCTAACTAACCTAAGGACATCACACACATCCACGCCCGAAGCAGGATTCGAACCTACGACCGTAGCGGTCGCACGGTTCTAGACTGTAGCGCCTAGAACCGCTCGGCCATGGCGGCGTCAGATAGACCCCCTTTCTTTATAGGATGAAGGAGAAATTATATATATATATATATATATATATATATATATATATATATATATATATATATATATACTGCAGTCGTTAACGGAACTGCCTAGTAAGCAGGTGATCCCGGGCTCGAATCCATTGCCGGTACACATTTTCGCTCGTCACCGCTGATTCTCGATACGTCTGACACCAATAATTCCTTCCCTATCCTTTCCTTTCTCCCCCCTCCTCCTTCAATTTACATAGTCCGGGGGATTGTTTCAAGAGTGAATTTTCACTCTGGAACGGAGTGTGTGCTGATTTGAAACGTCCTGGCGTATTACAAATGTGTGCTTGAGCAGGACCTAAACCTGATGCTTTTGCGTTTTGGCAATTTGGAATGTAGGCGATGAGGTACTCGCGGTAGCACAACTGAGAGGGCCTGTCCTGACTCGTGCTTGTCGTGGTTGGATAGCTGAGTCGGTGCCAACGGTCACAGCACGCTCAGCGTATTCGGTCAGAGAACTAGTCACTCTCTGTAATTAGAAAAAGCTGAGTGTAATTCTCATCGATGAAATCTGAACGGTGTCATGCGACATTCGCACAGAACCACTGACGAAAGACGAAAATGAAATAGATCGAAAGATTGAAGACAAAAAAGTCGTTGGAGCAGTTGCTCATGAAAGGCAAAGGTTCCAGCTTCGAGTCCTGATTCATCGCACGGGTTAATTGTCCCAGTAAGTTTCAAACTCAACGAAATTCATTGTGGTATTACAATAAATTCTTCTTTCTGCATGTATTATGCATTTGCCTATTACGACCCATTAAAATAAATGACAATCGCAATATAAATTTGACAATACCAGCAACAAACCAATCGAATTACTGAACTGAATCCTCTCTTAGCCACTGAAATGGAATCGTGAACAACTGATCGACAAAAGTAAATAAAAAACAGGAGGACGTTCTCAAACTTTGCGGTTTCATAAGTCGTATAGCAATGTTGGGAAACAGATACAGATGCGAGAAACTGAGGGAGTGGCTGAGGATAGTAGCTACAGTCACAGGTGGACGCCGAAGAAAAGGAAGTAATATTGGAGTTTCACGTCCCGTCCAAGGAGACCTCATTAAGGATGTAGTACAAGCTCGGATTTAGAAAGGATGTGAAAGGAAATCGGCTGTATTCATTTGAAAGGACCCATCCCAGTACAAGCGATTTAGGGGAAGCATAAGAAACGTAGCACTTTCGCAGTTCTGCAAGGACACACGAGAAAATCACACCCAACTATTTCGACTATTTCTTTCTTTTTCTTTCTTTTTTGAAAATAAAACTAATAATATCAACCTAAATGACAAACAGTGGGAAATCGAAATTGGTGTGCATCCGTTTATGTGAACCCTGCTGATCCGAATGGTGGTCCAGATTGCCAAAGAGAAGGCAAGGAGAGAAATGAAAGAAAAGGCATTCAGAAGAGGAGAGGAAGGGAAGGAGAATTTACGCGTTTCTCCAAATGTTGGGTCACATCGTATTTCACTAGTGATGAGATTCCAATTGTTTATAGAATGATGAGGAATACTGAAGAGGTCAGACGTTCACTTAAGAGTACAGCCGGCAGCCCCCGTCACCCATCCATGCAGCGAACGAGAAACACAGATGTTGTCGACTCAACTTTTTTTTCAACCTCATTTCCAACATTTATTTGTGGCTCTCTGAATCTGCACTTAGTTATCAAAAGTTGTGAATGTAATCCGTTATCATACGTAGAAAAAGCTTGCTGTCGGTGTGGTTCCGCATATAGATTTATACCACTGCTACATGCGTTGTGTGTTGTTTTGATTTTTTAGTTATGACATGGAATCCGGAAAGTTAAATTCGTTCAGAAGTTAGACCAACGCCGAAATCCGACTGCTATTAGAGCGTCAGTCACTAAAGGGTTGTTATTCTGACTGGGAATAGTTGCCGGTCACCCTTCTTTCTGAATTGTATGGGATACTCCACTTTTTTGATTATTTTCCAATTCAGCATGTCCGAATTTCCGGCAGCAAAGATTTACCGTGCTTCTAGACGAATAAAAACAAAGTTCGGCCTCAGTGTACCAGAACACACCAAAAAATTAAACGCTTTGAAAGCAAGAAACAAGTAGTTATGTAGCTGACGTACTTAGACCGAAGTGTAATCGATATCTTGAGACTTTGGCTACATAGTTTAGACCCTAAACATTCAGCACAATTATATGATACAGCAGGTTGCAGAAATATTTCATAAGCCATATCTGTCAAAGGGAATTTACAGATCTCCAGTATCCTACGATTAAAACGACTCAGCCTAGTTAATGATCCTACTTTACATCGTCACGCATTTTTATTCTCAGGTATGAATACCTCATAATTGACTCACACTGCGATCACAAATTGTCTGCTTCGACACTATTGTACAGTTTTGCATTTCATGGGGAACACAGCTATACATTCTACTACATTTATTGCTAGATGTCAGTCTTTGTACCACGTTGATAATCTGTCAAGATCTGTCTGCAAATTTCTGAAATTATTGTGGGATAATTACTTGCAAGTTTTTATTTTCCACTTTGTAACAAAAAAATAAAAATTGTTTTTGCATCCTAGAAATTATTGGACACAGTTCTTTCCGAAAACGGAATCGATTTAGTTTTCTGTGCAAGGTCATCGTCTGTCAGCCAGTGCTTTCACCGCCAGGCATTAAGAGATCTCATCAAAGTAATATAGTGGCACATAGAATCAGATTCTTTTTAAAAGGATCCAAACAATGCTGAGATATTAGTTTTCGCATTTGCATTCAATTAGAATCGCTTATGTACGGCAACCAGCCTGAAATCAGTTCTTCATATTTAATTCTTCGTATTAAATGTACTGCCCTGTTTCTTTTGATATCAGCTACACTGACTGCTACTTCTGGCATCAGCTATTTGGTACACATTTGAACGTCGATCACCCAGTACCAATAAAGATGGAGAAATGGACATGGTATAAATATTCACTAGCTTTGGTGAATTATCATTTGTGGTAAATCGACCTAAATAAAGTGTATAATAATCTTACGATGTTCCAGTTTTATCCATTCAACGAAACACATGCACACGAGTAGTTTAAATAGCCGCATAAATAGAGCTGTTACGCAGATCAAGTTGACATTTCACATACGCCATCGTTTTACAAACACCAAACTGTGGGTTTCAGTTCCATATACAGTCCGCTGCAAAATGAAACTTTCGTTCTACTGTTTGTTTTGTACAATTTGTTGTCGTGTCACTGGATCCAGTCTCTATGTTTGGATCTATTTCTCATGTACATTATTTTCACCAAGGATAGATAGACTTTCGAACTACCTGTTGTAAGAAGCGTTCTCAGTTTTTAGCAAGCTTTTTCTAGAACATTTTTCTCAGCCACTTATGAGTTTCTAATTTCCTACGTATATTTGTGATTGTTTACATATCGTATGACTATCATAGGAGTACAGAAATTCATACATACGCTAGTGTACGAAATTTCAGGACCAAAGCAATTTTCACATGATGTATCACTGCCATGTAACACAGTTCTATGAAGCTTGGATCAAACATAGAAAGAACTGCTACAATACAGTACAGACGGTAACTGAAAGAAATACGCAATGAGACGAACACAAGTGACACTTTTATTCAAAGTCAATGATTAGATTGAAGCCACGGCGATTTGTGATGATCCCCTGGACATTAAAAAAGGTGCGACATGGTTCTTAAGATGTGTGATCACCACGGACTGCAGTGCGTGCTCTTCAATGTGCCCCATGTTTGCCACAAGGTTGGTACGGAGTTCTTGTGGTACAGCGTCATGCAGTCTATAACTGCTGGATGGCCTTTGGGGCATGTGGACGTGCTGCAGTACGTCTCTCAAACGGATTGCACGCGCGCTCGATGGCATTACTCGGAAGTCGGGGGAACGAACGGTCAGTCCAGTCCACTCGCCTAATATCCTCTCGTTCCAACAGCCCATTCCACCTGAGCAGTTCGATGCGCTCGCGCGTTGTCGCCCATAAAAATGAAATAACAACCGAATGCACCCCTGACAAGACGCGCATTGGGAAGGAGTACAGTGAACAATAACGCTGAACGGTTAGTGTGCCTTGTTCAAAGATCTGGAGGTCAGAACGCCCATGCAATTTGATGTCTCCTCACACCATTGCATTTCGACCACGAAACGTCATGTCTGACAGTGTTCCTGGGTGCATGACGCAACCTCTTGTGGCGACAGTAGAAACACCTAATGCACCCAGGAACACTATTTATGCATGATATAGATACACTGCTGGCCATTAAAATTGCTACAGCAAGAAGAAATGCAAATGATTAAAGAGTATTCATTGCACAAATATATTATACTAGTACTGACATGTGATTACATTTTCACACAATTTGGGTGCATAGATCCTGAGAAATCGGTACCCAGAACAACCAACTCTGGCCGTAATAACGGCCTTGATAAGCCTGGGCATTGAGTCAAACAGAGCTTGGATGGCTTGCACAGGTACAGCTGTCCATGTAGCTTCAACACGATACTACAGTTCAGCAAGAGTAGTGACTGGTGTATTTTGAGGAGCCAGTTGCTCGGCCAGCATTGACCAGACGTTATCAGTTGGTGAGAGATCAGGAGAATGACATGGCCAGGGCAGCATTCGAAAATTTTCTGTATCCAGAAAGACCCGTACAGGACCTGAAACATGCGGTAGTGCATTATCCAGCTGAAATGCAGGTTTCGCAGGGATCGAATGAAGGGTCGTAACACATCTGTTCAAAGTGCCGTCAATGCGAACATGAGGTGACCGAGACGTGCAACCAATGCCACGCCATACCATCATGCCGGGTGATACGCCAGTATGGCGATGACGAATACGCGCTTCCAGTGTGCGTTCACCGCGATGTCGCCAAACACGGATGCGACCATCATGATGCAGTAAACTGAACTTGGACTCATCGGAAAAAATGACGTTTTGCCATTCGTGCACCCAGGTTCGTCGTTGAGTACACCAGCGCTGGCGCTCCTGTCTATGATGCAGCGTCAAGGGTCAAAAAAACGGCTCTGAGCACTATGGAACTTAACTTCTGAGGTCATCAGTCCCCTACAACTTAGAACTACTTAAACCTAACTAACCGAAGCACAGCACACACATCCATGCCCGGGGCAGGATCCGAACCTGCAACCGTAGCGGCCGCGCAGTTCCAGACTGTAGCGCCTAGAACCGATCGGCCACTACGGCCGGCTCAGCGTCAAGGGTACCCGCAGCCATGGTCTCCGAGCTGATAGTCCATTCTGCTGCAAATGTCGTCGAACTGTTCGTGCAGATGGTTGTTGTCTTGCAAACTTCCCCATCTGTTGACTCAGGGATCGAGACGTGGCTGCACGATCCGTTACAGCCATGTGGATAAGATGCCTGTCATCTCGACTGCTAGTGGTACGAGGCCGTTGGGACCCAGCATGGCGTTCCGTATTACCCTCCTGAACCCACCGATTCCATATTCTGCTAACAGTCATTGGATCTCGACCAACGCGAGCAGCAATGTCGCGATACGATAAACCGCAATCGCGATAGGCTAGAATCCGACATTTATCAAAGTCGGAAACGTGATGGTACGCATTTCTCCTCCTTACACGAGGCATCACAACAACGTTTCACCAGGCACCGCCGATCAACTGCTGTTTGTGTATGAGAAATCGGTTGGAATCTTTCCTCATGTCAGCACGATGTAGATGTCACCACCGGTGCCGACTTTGTGTGAATGCTCTTAAAAGCTAATCATTTGCATATCACAGCATCTTCTTCCTGTCGGTTAAATTTCGCGTCTGTAGCACGTCGTCTTCGTGGTGTAGCAGTTTTAACGGCCAGTAGTGTATTAGTGTCAAAGACGACGAGAATCAGCGAAATCCTTAAAACTGAACAAAGGTCCAGGGACAAATGGAATCTCTAGACGATTTTATACAGAATCTGTGGCCAACTCTGCCCTCCTTTGAAACATAATATACCGTAGATCCCTCGAACGTAATATTCCCAGTAGTTGGAAGAAATGTCAGACCACATTAGTTTCCAAGAAGGGCAGCACAAGTTGTTCACAGAAGTATCGTACAGCAACGTAGACTGAAGCGCCTAGAACCGCTCGGCCACATCGGCCGGCCTTGAACAACAATGTTAATTGTAACATTATTTACTCCAATATGTTGTAGTATCTTAGAAAGTATTCTGAGCGCAAACATAATAAGGTATCTCGAACACAAGGACCCCTTTCATGACAGCCAGCGAGGATTCCGGAAACGTCGGTTCTGGGAAACTCAACTCAGACTTGTATATTGCTGGACATCTGGACACCCATTGATCAGGGCAGTCAGGTAGTGTTTCTTGACTTCGGAAAAGCACTATATACAGTAACATACCTATGCCTATGAAAGAAAGTCCGATCATATGGCGTGTGAAACGAAATTTATGAGTGGACTGAGGATTTCTTGATAGGGAGGACGCATCATCATATTTTTTATACTGAGTCATCGACAGATGTTGATCTAATTCAAGGCGTGTTACAGGAAAATGTGTTGGGATTCCATCATGTTGTATATTAGTGACCAGGCAAAAAATGGTTCAAATGGCTCTGAGCACTATGGGACTTAACATCTGAGGTCATCAGTCCCCGAGAACTTAGAACTACTTAAACCTAACTAGCCTAAGGACATCACACACATCCATGCCCGAGGTAGGATTAGAACCTGCGAACGTAGACTGAAGCGCCTAGAACCGCTCGGCCACATCGGCCGGCCTTGACCAACAATGTTAATTATAACATTATATTTAGGTGCCTTTATCGATAATGGAGTAAGGTAAAGGTGAAGTCCTGCGATCTGACCTTAGACGTGTCAATCGGGTCTGACCGACCGCCGTGTCATCCGGTGGCGATGGTGTCACTGGATGTGGACATGTGGCCAGCTCGTTGCCCTCCCGCTCGTTGTCAGGTTTCTTGACCTTGAAATCGCTACTAATCGGCTGAGGAACTCCTCAGTCTATCTCACGAGGCTGAGTGCGCCGTTTTCCAGTCTTTGCACCAATGAAAAATCCCTGGCAGTACTGGCAATCGAAAACAAGTTCTCGGCATGGCAGTCAACCGCTCTGATTACTCTACTACGGAGGCGGATTGGATAACAGAGTATTGTCTGATATAATCTGTTAAAATATTCAGGCAGATCCTGATAAGATTACAAAGAGGTCCAAAGACTGACAACTTCCTTTAAGTGTTGAGTTACAAAACGAAAAACTGTAGTATCCTGTGCCTATAATATCAATGAGTCACAATTGTAAATCAGTCAACTTCTACAAATACCTTGTCTTAACTATTTGAGGGGATACGAAATTGAATGGTCATATATGCTCAGTTGTAGGTAAACTAAATGCTAGACTTCGATCATGGGTGGAATAATGAGGAAAATGTAAACAGGCCACAAAGAATATTGCTTACAAAACACTCGTTCGACTCGCCATAGAATGTGGCTCAAGTGTATGGGACATATAACAGAGAGGAATAACAGGGGATACTCAGCCAACACGAGCAAGGGCAACACAAATGCTCACAGGTTTGTTTAACCCACGAGGAAGCGGCACGGAGACGTTGGAAAACATGAACTAGCAGACGATTGAAAATAAAACGTTCACTACCCCTCTAAAGCCTACATACAGTGTTTCAAGATCTAGTATTAACTAACGAATCTAGGAATATGCTACAACCCCCCTAAGTATCACGCCCGTAGGGGTTAGGATGACAAAATTAGAGTAATTACAGCGCGCAGGGGTCACTTAGGTATTCATTCATCCCGCTCTTCATACGCGAATGGAACAGGTATGTGTTTCATTGGAAACTACCACTGCTATGCACTTCACAGTGGCTTGCAGTAAAGACGTGTAGATGTGCTAGTGAGTCTTTCAATACGTTCCTGATATTCGCACACGTATAGCTACCTGTATACGTGCCAGAATTATTACTCTCGGAAGGTACCAAGGGACGTGATACAATGGGTAACACATGGGATTCCTGTTTAGGAGGAGCTGGTAGAAATCCCCACTCGCCCACTAAATCATTCACGCAAATATCGAGATGAATGACGTACTAACATGAAATCGGACTCGCATTCGGAAGTACACAATTGCAAATTCCCTTCCGGACATCCGGTTTAGGTTTCCCGTCGTTTCCCGAAAATCAGTTGTGGCAAATTCAGGGATGGTTCTTTCGAAAACGACACTGGTAATTTTCTTCTTCAATCCAAGACTGTGCTCCGTCTCTAACAAAATAATCGACTACGGGATTTTAATCCCTTGCCTTTCTTCCGATTTTCTTTAAGAAGGCCACGATCAGTTACTTTCTCAATCCCTGTGCAGTCCAAGTTTGTGCTCCGGCTATAATGACGTAGAAGACGACTGAACAGTAAACACTAACCTTCCTCTATTTGCAAGCGTCCCTATTTTAACAACCTTGTCCTTTTCACCACTGTTAGTAAAGCGATCGATCTCAACTAGAAATTTCACCTCTTTGTCATCCATTCATTTACGGTTATTGACACATACATGTTTGTACACTTCTGTCTTTTTGCTACTGATAATATTAAAAACGAACACAATGAACACGCCCTCCATCACAGCTCGTTGCTGAAAATTAATTCAAATTGATAGAGGTCTCTGCAGTTACGTCAGTCTCGCATCTAGTGTTTAATGCAGTATTACTGTATTACGTGGCTGCGATAACGCAACAGCTGCCTACAAATCATAAATGCAAAACAAAGGTGTATTCTGATAATTTTCCTCTCGTAGTGTAATTGGGAACACAGAGAACGTTGCGAATGATGTCAATAAAAATTCTTTATTCGCAGTTTATGGTAGAAAGTTAAATATTGTTTTGATTTCTGAAGAATCACACTGCAGATATTTCGAGTAATCTACACATCCTGTATGATAGTGTCGATTAAGATCAATTCCTCTGTCATTCGTCTGGAAAATCACTGCAAATGAAAAACTGTGACGCACCCTTTGTGGAGCAGTATTGAGAAAACTCTAAAAATCCTATATTAAGTAACGTCAATAGTCACCTACAGCTAGGGACGACAGTAGCGTAAATAAGTTCGATAATACGGTTACACTCAGTATGTCGATTTACGGCAATGGTCAGGCGCTTCTATCCAGATAAAGAACTCCATTTCACTGCGAGAAAACTGTGAAATTTGTGCTACCACGATCAGACTGAATGGAATTTTTAAACAGTTTTCCATACATAAGGACGCGAATAGCAAGATGGCTTTAAGTTTCATCTAGACGCACTCTTCATAGAGAAAACTGTACAACACTGTTAAAGGATCACTTCCTCGAAACCGCGTAATTGTTTCCCATTGCGACGCCGAGTTTTGAAATTTGGCTCATCGCTCCGTAATGACGCAGAAGCGTGGCGCCCTGTGACGTCTCTCTTGAGCTTCATACAGCAAGGCGTCGACACACACAAAGAAATGGGCAGAGATCAGAAGCTCAAGAAGGTTTGCTGATGGCACACTAGCATCAAATTTCACCATAATTCTGCCCATCGCCACCGTAGATGTGTCACACGATAGAGAGGTCGTCAAACCTTCCCTTACCCACATCTCACCGCTCCCTTGACGCCCCGCCATGCCCTGAGGCTTTCTCTTGTCGATTCTGAGCTGCGGTGTGTCTAAAATGTTTTCCACGGCCACCCATAAGAAAATAGCGAGATTTTAATGTGCGGCGCCGCGGTGCTGATATCTATAGCTGAGGCGTCAAGAGAAGGGGTGAGATGTGGGTAAGGTGTGTGACGATCTTCCCATCCAGCATCATGTGACACGTTGACGGTGGCGCTGGGCAGAATTGAATGTTTCTCTCTTTTTTTTTTTTTTTTTTTTTTTTTTTTTTTTTTTTTTTTTTTTTTTTTTTGACGCCTTGCTGTATGAAGTGTCGCCGAACTCGTAGGGCGCCACGCTTTTGAATCATTACAGAAGAATGCTATACCCACCTTTGAGCCGAATTTCAAAATTCTGCGTTTCAAAGGAGGTAAAAGACAGGGTTTCAGAGTAGTGACAATTTTATATTTTTCGCACAGTATATACAGGGTGTTTCAGAAGTGATGGTCAATATTCAGGGATATGACACGAATGACCATTCGGAATAAAAAGTCAAGTAAGCATGGGCTCTACAACGCATACCGTAAGAGCTATGAACAATTCTTGATCTTCGATACCGTGAAACAAACCTTTTTGACTGCAAACTCTTTGGTTTCTATTTTTTGGGACGTGGTAGTATGGACCAAAAGAAGCAAAAAGTCTGGTAAACATGTGCTTTAAAATGCATACCTTAAAAGTTATCAGTACTTGTTCATTAGGAGAGTTGTGTTTCAAAGTAGTGAAGATGAAAAAGTGCTCATAGCTCTTAGAGTATCTATTTTAGAGCACATTTTTACTGGTCATTTTCTTCTTGTTTTGGACCATACTACCACTTCCCAAAATATGGAAAGCAAAGAGCTTGCAGTAGAAGAGATTTGTTTCACAACACCGAAGATCAATTGTTCATAGCTCTTAAGGTAAGCGTTTTAGAGCCCATGTTTACTTGACTTTTTTGTTTCGAATTATCATTCCTGTCATATCCCTGAATATTGACCATCACTTCTGTAATTCCCTGTATGCAGCTTGTGACCAATAGAGTCCCAGTTCAGGCGTATTTAATTGCCAATATATCAACGTAAGTTGAGTATCGTGCTCCTCAAACCACTGTAGCAGGATTATGGCCTTGACACGGGCAGCTATACTGCTGGAAAATTCGTGGTAAGGTCTTATGGGACCAAACTGCTGAGGTGTTCGGTCCCTAAGCTTACGCACTACTTAATCTAACTTAAACTGACTTACACTAAGGACAACAAACACACCCATGCGCGAGGCAGGACTCGAACCTCCGACGGGGGGAGCCGCGTGGATCGTCACAAGGCGCCACGAACGGACGTAGGTGGACCGCAATAATGTTCTCAGCTGTCGTGGTTCCTTCGATTATTGCCACAGGTCCTATGCAGGCCCAGATGTATTTCTTCGATACATAATATTGCCCCACGGCCTGCATCCATGGCGCGGTGCATGTTTAAGCAGCTTTGCGTATCCGGACAAGACTATCGACTTGGGGTAACAAGAAACGTGACTCTTCTGATCAGACGACACGTTTCCAATAGTCTACGGTCCAGTCTCGATAGTTCCATCTCCTCTAAATCGTAATTCACGATATCATTGGTTCGGCAAGGAAAACATAGAGCCCATTTGCTGCGGAGTACCATGTTCGTTAATTTGCACTGAACGTGGTGCTCAGAAACAGTTGTGACTGGACCAGCATTTTACTCTGTCGTCAGATGTGCTACAGACCTCCTATCCTGCTTTATAGAGTGAGTAAGAATCCGAGCTCCGTGTTCTGTGATGTAGCGTGGACGTACAACGCCTAGCCGCCTAATCCTGGTTTCACATTCATTCAATCATTCACAGCGCCAGCACATGAACAGCCAATCAGCTTCGCCGTTTCCGAGATCACGCTCGCAGGTGTCGGTCCATGACAATCTACGCTATGTCAAAAACGCATACGTCAGTGGACTTCGCTATTTGCAGTGTGTGTCGTCACTAGAATAACTTCCCAGTCGTCTCTTCTTCGCTTGTATATTTGCCTCGACACGCCAAGTACCCGCAAAGCCACCAAGCAGCAGTCAATCTCACGGTGGACAGTGATCATAAAGTTCTAGCTAATAGGTCTCTCTCTCTTTCTCTCTCTCTCTGTGTATGTGTGTGTGTGTGTGTGTGTGTGTGTGTGTGAGGGGGAGAGAGAGAGAGAGAGAGTGTGTGTGTGTGTGTGTGTGTGTGTGTGTGTGTGTGTGTGTTCGCGCGTTCGCGTGTGTGTCCATTTCAGGTAATCTGCTCACGTCCGTCATTTCGTGAACCGTTTGTGATATCTTTTCATTAGTATGAAATGTTAAAAAGTGCTCACTAAATGACGTACAATTTCTTCATAGCTACATCAGTTACAGAGATATAAGTACCAACTTCGCTTTCTCAAGTATAGCAACTTCTAATACCGCTATCGTCACTCTGCCTTTCACTCTTAAAAACCTATTAGTAGTTTCGGAGAAGATTCCATGTGTTTTGAACATTAAACCGATTTCTGTGTTACGCGGAAGCTCCTGTTGTTCAAATGGTTCAAATGGCTCTGAGCACTATGCGACTCAACTGCTGAGGTCATCAGTCCCCTAGATCGTAGAACCACTCAAACCTAACTAACCTAAGGACATCACACACATCCATGCCCGAGGCAGGATTCGAACCTGCGAACGTAGTGGTCGCGCGGTTCCAGACTGTAGCGCCTAGAACCGCTCGGCCATTCCGGCTGGCCTCCTGTTGTTATACGAAACTGTCGCACCTGCCTGATGGGGCGTTCGAGCTTGGCGCAGCCCGCAGAGTTTAAGCACAAATGAGAAAGTGTGGAGAAAATTTTATTTGAGAACTGATACCAATCACATACACTCCGGGCCCCAAAGAACAAAAGTGATACCAATCACATCATGCTACATCTGGCTGGACCTGCACGCCGACTGGAAGGGCCGGCCGGGGTGGCCGAGAGGTTCTAGGCGCTACAGTCTGGAACCGCACAACTGCTACGGTCGCAGGTTTGAATCCTGCCTCGGGTATGGATGTGTGTGATGTCCTTAGGTTAGTTAGGTGTAAGTAGTTCTACGTCTAGGGGACTGATGACCTCAGGAGTTAAGTCCCATAGTGCTCAGAGCCATCTAAACCATCCGACTGGAAGGCAACAGAAGTGGCATCTAAGTAACGTTCACCATTTAACTACGGTAATAGCTCTCTTCTTGTTTCTGTCAGAGCTTGGAAAGAAAGACATACGCCAAAATTGGAATAGATTTGTAAAACAGGAACTGAGATACAAAGATTGTTAAATAAAAACTTCGCGTCATGAATTTAACGTCACGATACACGTTTACATCGGATATAAAATTACGAACGTCCTAGTAAGATAGCAGTCCGGGCGGGAAGGCGTGCCGGTCCCCGGCACGAATCCGCCCGGTGAATTAGTGTCGAAGTCCGGTGTGCCGGTCAGTCTGTGGATGGTTTTTAAGCCGAATGCGGGCTGGTTCCCCTTATTCCGCCTCAGTTACACTACGTTGGCGACTGCTGCGCAAACACTTTCTCCACGTACGCGTACACCATAATTATTCTACCACGCAAACATTGGGGCTACACTTGTGGGGTTGTAAACCAATGAGAGCTACGGCGGGGACGAAGCCTCTCCGTCGTTTCTAGGTCCCCAGTTCCATAGAATACAATACAATACAAGATAGCAGTCGGGTTCCTGTTTAAAAGAGACAAATCTTAAATTCTAAGTATTGTAATTTCGCCAAACTAATAATCCGATTTTCAAGAGTGAATTCGTCTTTTTTGGAATTACAGTATTACCATCAGAAATTACTATATTCCCATTTGAAAAAGCGAAGATGATACTGATATCTTTGTAATTAATACAGCTATTGATGGAGGCTATAGATCATATTGTGAGGACTTCTCTCAATTCGTCTGGTGATAGCAAAATTATGATATCTTAAAGAATTCTGGAAATATTTGAGGTGAACATCCCACCTGAACCACCCTCTACTAAACCTGGTGTTTCTCCTAAGAGCCGTTAGGTGTATTTTCTCTGGTGCTTCGGCAGATATTTGCAGTTTCGTTTTAACGTTGTGTAGCTGTAGTCAACCCAAACAATCGCAGCTCGCCACGTCTTTCATGCGACGCCCACTGTCAACAGAAAGCGTCGGTTTGTTTCCCATTACAAACAAAATTATTTTTAATGTGAAATTTTACGTGACAATCCAGTAGAGCGCCCCCAAATTAGTCTAGTCCGACGTCTGTTTTATCGATGATTATTAACAGGGATAGTAATCCACCTAGAATAAACAACAATCCAGCTCGGAGCTGCATGCTTGGCGGCAGCAGGCGCCTGACAGGGCATTGCTGGAGTACTGGTTTTACACGGAGTTTTACTGTCCCTGGTGATACCTATCGACAAAAAAATCTCGCACTAGACTAATCTGGGACCACTCTATTGAATGGGTACCTAAGATTCCTCTTTAACAATCATTTTGTTTGTAACTGGAAACAAACCGACGCTTTCCGTCGATACTGGGAGACGCATGAAAGCCGTATGAGCAAAAGTTTTGTGTGTGCGGACCGCAGCTACATAACGCGAAAGCGGAATTACAAATATGTAGAGAGGCGCCGGAGAAAATGAGAAAATGCGCTTCACGACGCTTAGGAATGACATGCTGCATATATATGCTGACCATTTGCAGGGCTCTAATTCAGCATTTATTTCTGTTGAAGCATTTCCTGATGACAATTACCAAAGTAACAGAAAACTTGGAGATACTTGTAGGATTTAGCAATAGCTTGTGAATGACGTATGTTCAAATAGTTCAAATGGCTCTGAGCACTATGCGACTCAACTGCTGAGGTCATCAGTCCCCTAGATCGTAGAACCACTCAAACATAACTAACCTAAGGACATCACACACATCCATGCCCGAGGCAGGATTCGAACCTGCGAACGTAGTGGTCGCGCGGTTCCAGACTGTAGCGCCTAGAACCGCTCGGCCATTCCGGCTGGCCTCCTGTTGTTATACGAAACTGTCGCACCTGCCTGATGGGGCGTTCGAGCTTGGCGCAGCCCGCAGAGTTTAAGCACAAATGAGAAAGTGTGGAGAAAATTTTATTTGAGAACTGATACCAATCACATACACTCCGGGCCCCAAAGAACAAAAGTGATACCAATCACATCATGCTACATCTGGCTGGACCTGCACGCCGACTGGAAGGGCCGGCCGGGGTGGCCGAGAGGTTCTAGGCGCTACAGTCTGGAACCGCACAACTGCTACGGTCGCAGGTTTGAATCCTGCCTCGGGTATGGATGTGTGTGATGTCCTTAGGTTAGTTAGGTGTAAGTAGTTCTACGTCTAGGGGACTGATGACCTCAGGAGATAAGTCCCATAGTGCTCAGAGCCATCTAAACCATCCGACTGGAAGGCAACAGAAGTGGCATCTAAGTAACGTTCACCATTTAACTACGGTAATAGCTCTCTTCTTGTTTCTGTCAGAGCTTGGAAAGAAAGACATACGCCAAAATTGGAATAGATTTGTAAAACAGGAACTGAGATACAAAGATTGTTAAATAAAAACTTCGCGTCATGAATTTAACGTCACGATACACGTTTACATCGGATATAAAATTACGAACGTCCGAGTAAGATAGCAGTCCGGGCGGGAAGGCGTGCCGGTCCCCGGCACGAATCCGCCCGGTGAATTAGTGTCGAAGTCCGGTGTGCCGGTCAGTCTGTGGATGGTTTTTAAGCCGAATGCGGGCTGGTTCCCCTTATTCCGCCTCAGTTACACTACGTTGGCGACTGCTGCGCAAACACTTTCTCCACGTACGCGTACACCATAATTATTCTACCACGCAAACATTGGGGCTACACTTGTGGGGTTGTAAACCAATGAGGGCTACGGCGGGGACGAAGCCTCTCCGTCGTTTCTAGGTCCCCAGTTCCATAGAATACAATACAATACAAGATAGCAGTCGGGTTCCTGTTTAAAAGAGACAAATCTTAAATTCTAAGTATTGTAATTTCGCCAAACTAATAATCCGATTTTCAAGAGTGAATTCGTCTTTTTTGGAATTACAGTATTACCATCAGAAATTACTATATTCCCATTTGAAAAAGCGAAGATGATACTGATATCTTTGTAATTAATACAGCTATTGATGGAGGCTATAGATCATATTGTGAGGACTTCTCTCAATTCGTCTGGTGATAGCAAAATTATGATATCTTAAAGAATTCTGGAAATATTTGAGGTGAACAGCCCACCTGAACCACCCTCTACTAAACCTGGTGTTTCTCCTAAGAGCCGTTAGGTGTATTTTCTCTGGTGCTTCGGCAGATATTTGCAGTTTCGTTTTTGCGTTGTGTAGCTGTAGTCAACCCAAACAATCGCAGCTCGCCACGTCTTTCATGCGACGCCCACTGTCAACAGAAAGCGTCGGTTTGTTTCCCATTACAAACAAAATTATTTTTAATGTGAAATTTTACGTGACAATCCAGTAGAGCGCCCCCAAATTAGTCTAGTCCGACGTCTGTTTTATCGATGATTATTAACAGGGATAGTAATCCACCTAGAATAAACAACAATCCAGCTCGGAGCTGCATGCTTGGCGGCAGCAGGCGCCTGACAGGGCATTGCTGGAGTACTGGTTTTACACGGAGTTTTACTGTCCCTGGTGATACCTATCGACAAAAAAATCTCGCACTAGACTAATCTGGGACCACTCTATTGAATGGGTACCTAAGATTCCTCTTTAACAATCATTTTGTTTGTAACTGGAAACAAACCGACGCTTTCCGTCGATACTGGGAGACGCATGAAAGCCGTATGAGCAAAAGTTTTGTGTGTGCGGACCGCAGCTACATAACGCGAAAGCGGAATTACAAATATGTAGAGAGGCGCCGGAGAAAATGAGAAAATGCGCTTCACGACGCTTAGGAATGACATGCTGCATATATATGCTGACCATTTGCAGGGCTCTAATTCAGCATTTATTTCTGTTGAAGCATTTCCTGATGACAATTACCAAAGTAACAGAAAACTTGGAGATACTTGTAGGATTTAGCAATAGCTTGTGAATGACGTATGTTCAAATAGTTCAAATGGCTCTGAGCACTATGGGACTCAACTTCTGAGGTCATTAGTCCCCTAGAACTTAGAACTAGTTAAACCTAACTAACCTAAGGACAACACAAACATCCATGCCCGAGGCAGGATTCGAACCTGCGACCGTAGCGGTCTTGCGGTTCCAGACTGCAGCGCCTTTAACCGCACGGTCACTTCGGCCGGCATTGACATATGTTTCCCTGTGTTATGGAAGCAGTATGTTACTCATATGCCACCACCTGAATTAATAAAACTTTGAATGCAGAGTGTGTAAAGCATCATTCTGGAAAATCATCCAGGCCACTCCTTTTAGGGCAGAGACGGAAAATGTCTCCGACTGTATTCAGCAAATGACTACTGCAAAATTAGACTTGCTACATATGGTACATTTTTTTCAATTTTCTGCTGAAGTAATGGATCATTTTTTAAGCAGGCGTAGACTAAATTTCTAAATTATATTTATTGAAGTTCGCCTTGAGCGTGCTTCATGTTCGCACTCGCAGTATTTGTGGCTATTCTTAGTGGAAGTAGAATCTTCAGGTTGATAAAGCTGCGTCATTTGCCTTCTTCAGGAGTCTTCTGGGTTGCTGAGTTCTGTTCAGCTATTTGAAGACACCAGCGGACTTCATAAGAGGATATCACCAAAACGACCGAAACGCTGCTTTTGTAAAAATGTAAAATGAGGGGAGTCTTATGGCCTGAAAAGTTTTAGTGATAGTATATAGTTCGCTAAAGGAAAGTTTAGTTTACTCCTTTGAAGACATGAGAATTAACGATTTTTTTTTGACAACCCAATTGTACATTTTGCTTTCAGCATATTAACGCAGGTGGCTGCATCCACGAGATAATGAGAAGGTATCCCTGTATGTTTTTGTGTGCTTTCATTGCCTTATAAAATGAATACTCAGCAATGTTTCCTAATCCATCGTTCTATGACGACTTTCGAAAACCCACTTTCCTAAACAATATACACAAAGCAACTTTATAAATAGGTACAGTTCAGGATTAAAATGACCGAACTACTTCTCCGGTACAAGGACTGCAGGAATGAAAGAAGTGTGAAATTTGATTCTCAAAATGCACATTCTTATTATTACATACTGCTGAGGTTCAAAATATTCAAGTAACGGAAATACTGGCACTGGAGTAGTATTTCAACTGCTTTATTAGCCAGTCCACGTAATTAATTGTAATCGACGGTAAGGGTTTGCACCTTATTGATCACCCATTTCTCAGACTACAAAGGACTTCTACCTTTGTTACGGCGTCACAGAAACTGTCTACGATCCACCTTTTCCAGCACAAACGACTTTCCCGCACCTCTTGAAAAGGCGAAAGCTCAGCTGGAGAAACGGTTGATCTCTCACCGCTCGTATATTTTAAAATTTCAGGCTTGAGTGGGTCGGTGCTAGCTGTATGCTGGGAACTTGGCTATAGAGCGAGAGGGCCTCCCAAGCCCGAAGAATGGGGACCTCGCACGGGGCGTTACTCTGATAACCTCGCGAGACAAACTGGCCCTCTTCCTAAACATCCCGAGACGGATGCCAAACTGCTTTGGCAGCATCGGATTCCCAGTGGGATTTTCACAGTCCTCTTCCAAGGTAACATTTTCCTTCCGAGAAGAGGATTTTACTCGGCTGTTTCTATACAGTTGAAGCGATCGCTACGGACGAGGGTGGCAGAATACTCTGCATCCGTTTCGAGTGTATATCTCTTCGTTACAGGCTGACACATTATTCTGTTGGCTCCTGTTCACTTTGCTTTTCCTCTAACCAGCATTTTACGGAGAAAATTATTCACTAATGAGAGGTAGAGAAGTGTCTCATGCAAACCTATATTTAACTTTTACGTAATAGACGCAATTTTCATACCCTAGTAGTACCCAAGATGTTATTAGCAAATTAGAATTCGATGAATGAAACTCCGTATGATGGCATTTGCTGTTTATTATAGTCCATTGAAAGAGCCGCGACCGGTTTCAAATCTTAAATACGCCCTCGGGTGCATTTCTGTATAAAAGAATTACAGTGTTTGTATAATAAAAATCATAAATGAATTTTTTTAAATCTTAAAAAACTTTCACTACAAATACTGTTCTGTATATGTATTGTTAAACGCCGTTGCATTAAATAAACTTTAAAAACTTCTGCTACGAATATAATATTATATAGACTGTTGATAGTCAATTTTCATATTCATTACTTGCAGGTCATCATTTCAAGTCTAATGAAAATTGCGTTGTTCCAAGGTGCAGCTGTAAACGGAAGTGAGTAACCACTCAACGGTTGCTGTTAAACACCGGTGGTGGGTGCATACGGCTAGTTAGACAAAAATGCATGTACAGATAGGCCCACCGAGAATGTAATGGATCCGGAAAATAATTTTTAGTTAGACATGACATTTTTAGAAGCTTATGTGCGACTGTTTAGTTTCTGCAACATATTTTATCAATGATACTACACTGTAAATACTTGCAAGTTAAAGTAAATTGTAAGTCAAGGAAAGAAATATTGAAGTGTGAAAGAACAAAAAAGGTTTCATAAACTAATTCAACAAAAATAACTAATTAATTTGGGAGTGACGGCATCTCAATATGCTGCGATACCCGACATTTTTTAACTGCACTTAATCAGTATGTTGTTTTTTGATGTTTTCGGTGTTCTTTCTTGATGCTTCTGTGGCAGTACAAATAGTACTACATAATGCTGGGTGTCGCAGAAGTTTTTCCCTGATTACAAACATTCATAAGGCATAACATATGACACATAGACAAATATTGAATCGTATGTGACATATTCAAACCTTTGTGTACATACATGCTGTTACTTTGTTTGTTACAGGGTTCAGTGACGTAACAACGGCGGAATCCGACACCATTTGCAAACAACGTGTACTCAGACCAGAAGAAAGCCCAATATTTCCTCTGGTATCACGAGACATAGTCACCAAAAACAGTCCAGAGAAAATTCCAGATGGCATACCACAGACAGCCACCAGATGTTAAAAGCGTCAAGATGTAGTACGAGAAGTTTAAGGAAACAGGGAGCGACTGTGATCTCCCTAGAACAGGCAGGGCCGGACCTAGTGCAGACATTTCAGACAGAGACAGACACCTTCGTGAGAAGTCCCAAGAAGTAGGTATGCAGATAGTCTCGTGAGTTGAAGATTCCGAAGACATCAGTACACCCTGTATAAACAACTTCTTTCCCGTGCGTACGAGACACTTTGGGCTTTCTCCTGGTTCGAGTACATATTCTTTGCAAATGGTGTCCGATTCCGCCGTTGTTACGTCACTGGACCCTGTAACGAACAAAGTAACAGAAATGAAACTTCCTGGCAGATTAAAACTGTGTGCCGGGCCGACACTCGAACTCGGGACCTTTGCCTTTCGCGGGCAAGCACTTGCGGGCGAGCACTTACCCGCGAAAGGCAAAGGTCCCGAGTTCGAGTCTCGGCCCGGCACACAGTTTTAATCCGCCAGGAAGTTTCATATCAGCGCACACTCCGCTGCAGAGTGAAAATCTCATTCTGGAAAGTAATAGAAAGTATGTATGTCACACACAATTCGAGTTAATAAGTATTTTGACCGCGAATCATCGTTTATGCCTTACGAATGTTTGTAGTCAGGGAAAGACTTCTGAGACAGTTGGTATATCTTCATAGTAAAAGGACTGTCGAGTAAAATATGTGAACATATTGTGCACATTTTAGAGTGTAAGCTAGCAGATATGAAATGTCGAGATTTTTATTTTAGATGTAATGAACTTAAGAAATGTAGTTTTTCGTTTCATATTTCATCTTTTGAAATAGAGTTTCTTTGGTTTGTTACACATTATTACGACTACAAACGTCAGAGGTTTGGGCTGAGAGCGTGGAGATTTAGTACCTCTGCACGAGACGATGTGCCTGTGAGTGTAACAGCTGCCGCTCGGAAGTACCTTTGCGAGTGCGTGCGTGTGTGTGTCTAAGTTGAGTAGCAGTGTGAGCAGGTGGTGGTGGTGCGGCCGCAGGCTCCGACGCGGCGGCGCCGGCGTCCGCGTCGGCCGAGACGCGCAACCTGAGCCTGCAGAGCACGTGCCACCTGGCGCTGGACGCCTGCCAGCGCAACGCCTCGTGCCGCGCCAAGCTGCAGCCCGTGCTCGCCGCCTGCGACCCCGCGCCCGGCCGCTGCCACCGCCACAGCTGCATGGACAAGCTGCAGGACTTCTACCGACAGAAGGACCTGCTGCCCTTCACGCTCGAGATAGCCTTCTGCCTCTGCAAGTAAGTCGACGCTGCTTCCCAATCTGGGGGCTCACCCCTATTACCTATCACGAGCATCGTTCAACAAGTAATGCAACACTTCTCTTACGGTAAACTGGTTGGTTTCTATCGAGATTCCAAAATACTATATTATTCCCCACTATTTTGGCTACAAATTCCTATTTTTCTGCATAATCTCCGATCAGAGCGACAGCGCTGCGCCACCTTAGTGGGAGGGCCTATACGCCCGCACGGTATCACTCTACTGGACGACGTCGCAGCCATCGTCTTGCTGCGTCAGTAACGTCCCCATCATCCAAGTACTGCATCCCGCGGAGTGCATCCATCGTTGAGCCGAAAAGATGTAGCTTTAGGGTGGATGAGGAAGAAGAGTCCTATAAAGTTTTTTGAGCGTCCCTCGGGTGCGCATACATGTGCGAGGTCTTCATGGAGAAGAAGAAGTTCGTTTACATTTTTGTGGCGACGATCAAACTGAATTCTTTTCTCAAATTTCCTGAGGGTAGCACAACCTTGTGTAGCCGACAGGCACGCGGGAGACTGGACGGGTTTGGGCGACATTGTGATGATGACAGACGCCTCGACCAACGACTCACCGTGGTTTTGTTCACTGCCAGGTCTTCGTAGACATTCTACAAGCGCCTATGAATATCTGCGATGCTCTCACAGCTCTCTGCTTGGAACGCACCTCCTTTAGTGACGCTATTTTGAAGGCTACGTATAGTGCTGCCACAAAAAAAAAGTTCAAATGTGTGTGAAATCTTATGGGACTTAACTGCTAAGGTCATCAGTCCATAACCTTACACACCACTTAACCTAAATTATCCTAAAGACAAACACACACACACCCATGCCCGAGGGAGGACTCGAACCTCCGCCGTGACCAGCGGTACAGTCCATGACAGCAGCGCCTGAGACCGCTCGGCTAATCCCGCGCGGCTGCTGCCACCAATCGGAACATCATGAAACTATACGCGCTGAAGCGGGAAGATTCCACCATGTCTCACAACTAATACCACATATTTTCAACCGAAATTGGGAGAGAAAAGTAATGTGTTGCGTTACTTATTGAACGCCTCTCGCAAGAGTATTTCATTAGCCTCTATAGTCTAATAGGTAGCGTCTGTTTTGAGGTCAATAGTTGCGACAAGTAACGTCTGCAGACAGCCTTCTCAGCATTCCGCTGCTCGCGGTGATATAAAACCACTTTAAAGTCTCTATCACTTTAAAAATCGTGTAAAAAATCTGAAATTTAGGAACCATATAAATATCCCTAGTGTCTCCAAGGACGTCAAAAATCTGTTCTTAATTTCAAAATTATGACCAGAGTTAATATTTAGAAGCGTATTAAATTTTCCTATCGGGGAAACTATTTAAAACTTGTAGCCTTATATCTTGAAAATTGCTGAATTCACTTAAAGTCTTTCTTTCCTTTCGTTCATTACGAAAGTTTCGTATTTCATTGTGTTCGTCATGTACCAGGTGTGATACAAATCTACAGTGAATAATTTTATTAGAAGCAAAGTAATAAGCTTACAAGTCATTCGATTTATCTTCTTCAAAGTACTGCCCTTGGTTAGGAATGCACGTATCCCAACGTTGAATCCGTGACTGGAAGCATTTCTGGAAGACTTCCTTTCCAAGCGCGTTAAACTGCTCTGTCATAGTTCGCTCAATGTCAGGAATACTGTCAAATCGTTTTACTTTAAGCACGGTATTAATTTTTGGGAAGAACCACAAGTAGCATGGAGCAAAATTTGGTGACTAAGGCGGATTTCGACAGACAGGAACACTTTTTCCGGCCCAAAACCCACAAATCAAAAGCGAAGTGTGGCACGGCGTGTTGTCGTGATGAAGAAGGAAGCCATTGGACCATTTTTCTGAGCTCTTTCTTCGTGCATCGTTTCCCAAACGTTGCATTACGCCCTTTTAAAAGTCCGTTTTACAGTTTTATGCCTTGGAATAAACTAAAATCGCACTATGCCACCAGTATCGAGAAAAACAGTGAACTTAATTTTGACATTAGATATTGACTGTCGTGCGTTTTTAGGGCGAGAAAATTCGCTGGTTTTCCATTGGGAACTGTGAATTTTCGTCTAAAGATCATACCCATAGACTCAAATTTAATCTCCAGTTACAATTTTGGACATGAAGTGAGGATCTGAATGAAGACGATGCTTCAGCTCCGTACAACGTGACCACGATTTTCCTTCTGTTCATCACTAAAAAGTCTGGGAATAAATTTTCAACTCACTCGTCTCACTTGCAAATTATCGGTTACTGGCACGTACTAGATATTGAGCTCTTCGGTAAGCTCTCGAATAGTTATTTGCCTGTTTCAGTGACCAATTTTTGCCACTTCTTCTACGTTTTCTCCTGTTTTTGAACTTAATGAACGTCCCGAAAGTTTCTCGTCTTCTACAGACTCATTTCCGTTTTTAAATCGCTCATACCACTTGTAAAGTCTTCAGACATACAGTATTATCGCCATACACCACTTTCTAAATTTCATGATTTTTGGCACTTTTTTGCAACTTGAAACAGAACTTAATGTTCACGCGTTGTTCGAAATCCATGACGCGCGACAGACACCGCGAGCACAACCTCACTCTAGCGTCTCTGGACGTTGACTGACAAGTCAGAACGTGTTCCAGATTGACGCTGCTTTTCTCCAGGCTATCGGAAAAATTATATCAGATGGTTGTAGGGTCAACATTTCTTGCTAAAAAAAATTAATTCAACATGTTTTTTGATCGTATTCGTATATGCATCTCAAAACGGGATTTCTTTTTTCTTCAGTTTTATCAACCCAACTCTAATGAATGTTAATAGCCTAAACCCAACAAAAATCACGAAGAAACTTCGATATTGACGTATACGGCACACCCGATGAGCCAAAACATTACTACCACCTGCTTAATAGCTTGTTCTCCATCTTTGGAACAAAATACATCACTGATTCTGCTGATCAGGAATCCGACAGTTTGTTGATAGGTTTGAAAGTTTGATCGTAGGTTAGTGGATACATGTGGCATTAGATGTCTACGCACAGTGCATGTAACTGTGTAAATAACGGGCCGCTGATTTGTGTCCGCGGTGATGGCGGCCGATAGCGACCAAGATGGGTTCGACAGGATTTACATCAGCCAGATTTCGTCGCCGAGACATCAGCGTGACTTCATTATAATGCTCCTCAAACAACTGCAGCACGGTTCCGGCTCCGAGACACGGACAAGTACACTGCTGCAAGATGACATCGCCATCGGGAAGACATCAAGCATGAAGGTGCTTCGCACCTGTCAACGTGTCTTCGATTGCTGCAACAGGTCCCATGAAAGTGCAGACGAATGTCTGCCATAGCGTAATACTGTTCCCACACGCCTGCGTCCATGGCGTGCTGCACGTTTCGAACCGCCGTTCACCTCGATGACGGCGTTTGTGGACACGACCATCGACCGAGTGTAGTAATAAATGTGATTCACACGAGGAGCCGATACGTTTCCATTGATTGACTGCCGAATCCCGATGGTTCTGTGCCCAGTGCAGTCGTAATTGACGACGTCGTTGGGTCAGCATGTGATTACATAGGGGTGTCTGCTGCGGACCGCCACGGAACGGTGTGTTCCGAAACACTTGTGCGTGAACCAGCATTGTGCTCAGATCACCATCTATCTTACTTTACAGAGCGGACAAGCCTCCGAACCCCACGTTCCGTGAAGAGTGGTGGACATCCGGAAGTGAGAGGCACGAAGACAGCGGTGCACCCAATGCACTGGACATAGGAGCGTCACCATGTCGTCTTTGCAGACCAGTCCTGACTATATGTATAGCAGCACGTTGGACATATCCGCATGTGGAGCCTCCGAGGAAAACGAAATTTACCAGACTGCATTCTTCGTCGTTATACAGGCTGAGTCAGGAGGAGAGATACATGCATTGAGGAGAAGGAGGAGGAGGAGGAGATCAGTCTTTAACGTCCCATCGACAACGAGGTCATTAGAGACGGAGCACAAGCTCGGATTAAGAAAGGATGGAGAAGGAAAGCGACTCTGACCTTTCGGAAGAACCGTCCCGGCATTTGCCTTAAGATATTTAGGGAAATCAAGGAAAACTTAAACCGGGATGGCCGGACGCGTGTTTGAGCTGCCGTCCTCCCGAATGTGAGTCCAGTATGCTAACAACTGCGCCACCCCGCTCGGTATGCTTCGAGCAGTGATAGTATTGGTGCTTCTGAACAAAAAACTTCATATGGACAAATGCCCTGTTCTAAATGGTTTCGAGATAAAACACGTTTAATGTACTTCGTTATTTGTTTTCTGTATTATTCAGTACAGTGTCATGGTTTACAGTGTACGAAAGCGTTGTAGAGGGATTGGAGACGAACAGTTTGATATAGGATACTTGTGGGGTATCAAGTCGGGAAACTACCTCAGATTGGCCTACAAAACCTACCTAAGCTACTGTGCATGAGCGTCGTGCGAGATTTTAAATTAGTCGGCCGCTGTGGCCGAGCGGTTCTAGGCACCTCAGTCCGGAATCGCGCTGCTGCTTCGGTCGCAGGTTCGAATCCTGCCTCGGGCATGGATATGTGTGATGTCCTTAGGTTAGTTAGGTTTAAGTAGTTCGAAGTCTAGGGGACTGATGACCTCTGATGTTAAGTCCCATAGTGCTTAGAGCCATTTGAACCATTTTAAATAGTCTTTCACGCTCTTCACGCAAATTATTAGCCCCAGAGAAAAAAATTAATATGATATTTTTTATAGGAAATCCAAGTGTTTAATTTTGTACTGTGACACGTTTTCGCTAGAGACCGCGGTCTTCGTGTTATTCAAGAAGAACGTACAAAACTTACATTAAACGTGTTCTACCTCTGATATCATTCGGAATAGGGTGTATGTCCATACGAAGTTCTTTATTCAGAATCACCAATAATATCATCCCTCAAAGCACCCACCTTTCCTCCTGAATCACCCTATATGGGCCTAGCACGCCATGGTAAGGGGTGCCGTTGGGTTCACAACCATATCACCTCGGTTTCTCATGGCTGGTAATTTGTGCAGCATTTATATTTCTGACGAATTAAGGCCTGTGGCTGTGCCCTGTCTTCGAGGTCTCCGTGACATCTTTCAACAAGATAATATAAGTCCACATATTGTCCGCCCTCTTTACACAGTCCTCGATACAGACGATGATCGACTGTTGTCCTGACAAGCACGTCCTCCAGATCTCTCAGCCACTGGAAACATCTGGTCGTGGGTTACCGCCACTCTGGCATGCCGCAGCTGGACAAACACTACAATTGATGAACCATGACACTGAGCTCAAGCAGCATGGAATGGCATACCAAAGGTGGCACCTCTATGCACAGAATTTCGCACCTAGTGTACCCCAAATCATCTTCAAATCTGTTCTTCCCACTATACTGCATACGCACAATAAGCAAAATTTCATTATTTGCTTTATTTCTTAGTTTTGCAATTTTTATGTCCAATAATGTAGATACATTGCTTTAGTTAACTGACTTGGAGGTGACGGAAGTTGGGTAAAGAGGTGCATATACTCATACAGTGGTTGATTGGAAGAAACAAGACCTATAACGTATTACTAAAAACTCTGAATGAAGATTTACTGTATTATTTAACCCCGGTTCCGCAGCTTCTTTGAATTACTGACAAAATGAGAAACAATTGCATATAGTGCAGAGCTCTGTCACAATGTTACAGGAAATGTACGAATCATTTTAATCCTCACCTGTTCAGCCTCAGCGACCCACTCAAAGTCGCAAATTGCCAATAGCTCCTCTCCATTTTTTCCAAACTCCATTTACCATTAATTGTCGGTTAATCAAACAAAATCACGCAAAGAATAAAAGAGACACTTTAAAGAAATATCTACAAAGAGCGGACGGAGATAAAGATACTAAACTATAACGAAGTAAGATAAAAATAATTGCCGCTTAAAATCCTTTTCAGTAAGTGAGTGTCATAGGAGGTGCAATTGGAAAAACTCAAAAACGTACTATATTCAGCAAGTACTCGCTGAGTCTTTATTCCGAGAATCACACAGGGAGCTGGTTCGAAGCCAAAGGGCAGCAAAGAATGAGGTATGTTGTCTGCTATTTTCGTACTTTATTGGAAAGGTAACTGGACAATGGAATAAGTCGTTTGGAACTTACACGCCATTTCATCTGTTAGTGGACGCATGCGACATTATTATCCTTTCAAAAATGATAGTTAAACATATTAGTAGGGCTAGCAGTAAGTGGAAACGTGTACTTTACGGTGATTTTTTTGGTGTAGTGATGATGAGTCATTTTTTGGAAGAATTATTATAACAGCGAAGCAAAATCTAATACACAGTTGGTACGTTATACACAGACAGAGAAAGAGAGGGTTTTTATACGTACACAGCGTGAAACACTTTGGAGGATGGCAGGTTACACGTACTGGCTGATTCTGCTGCACCTGCCGATGTCGTTTTATGCAACCTGCAATATTATATCTGGCCTTCAAAAACACTGCGCGAGATTTTCATATTCTCTCGCTGACTATGCGCAAAATATTAGTCCTACAGAAAAAATGAACAGGGCCTTTTTGTAGTAAATTTAATGTAGTTAAATTTCGTACTGGGATATGTTTTCACTTGAGAAAACGCACCTCTATACCCACACTCATGCCACACCAGTCAGAATTTCTAGTATGTTCTTCGTGGCACTGCCTCCTGCCACTGTACAAAAATTTTCGACTACACGAACTATTCCTGATATTCGAACTTTTTTCGTCTATATTGATTGGGGTATTACGCCAGCAGCATAGTCGACCATTTCGTCAACATTATTAATTTGGACGTCCTTGTGAGAGTAACGAAAGAAAAACGACTTTTGTAAACGTTACGCTAAAACTACTTACGTTGACAATTCTGTCCAAACTTAACCATTACAAGCACAATAATTTCGTAGTCAGAAGACCTGACGAGCAAACGATCCAACTGTCTATTTTACGCTGTTAAAATTCACAAAATTGAAACTTATTGACAGATTCAAACTGTGTGCCCGACCGAGACTCGAACTCGGGACCTTTGCCTTTCGCGGGCAAGATGGCAGATGGCAGAGCACTTGCCCGCGAAAGGCAAAGGTCCCGAGTTCGAGTCTTGGTCGGGCACACAGTTTTAATCTGCCAGGAAGTTTCATATCAGCGCACACTCCGCTGCAGAGTGAAAATCTCATTCTGGAAACATCCCCCAGGCTGTGGCTAAGCCATGTCTCCGCAATATCCTTTCTTTCAGGAGTGCTAGTTCTGCAAGGTTCGCAGGAGAGCATCTGTAAAGTTTGGAAGGTAGGAGACGAGATACTGGCAGAAGTAAAGCTGTGAGTACCGGGCGTGAGTCATGCTTCGGTAGCTCAGATGGTGGAGCACTTCCCCGCGAAAGGCAAAGGTCCCGAGTTCGAGTCTCGGTCGGACACACAGTTTTAATCTGCCAGGAAGTTTCATATCAGCGCACACTCCGCTGCAGAGTGAAAATCTCATTATGGATTCACAAAATTGTTAGGTAAAATTTACACAAACGTCAATTTTACAATTTGTCAGCAATCAATTATGCCGGCGGCGTAAAAAGGTCAGTCAATGAAGACTAAACAAGGTCAGATGCGAGAAATAATTCGTACAGTAAAAGATTTTTGTACATTGGTAGGAGAGAGTGCCACGAACCATATGCTAGAAATCCTAATCGGCGGGTGCTGAATATGGGCTTGGGGTGCGTTTGAACGTCACATTTTTGCACTTTTCTTGAATTGCTCGAAAACTACGCTCTCTAGAGAAAACGTATCCCAGTACAAAATTGAACTACCGGTACATTAATTTTCCTACATTAAGTTCGTGTGCATTTTTTACTGTAGGGCTAACAGTTTGCGTGTAGCGATCGAGGAATTATTTAAATCTCGCGTGTGCTTTATGAAGACCAGATATATCATTGTGGATTACATAAAACGACATTTGTAGGGACAGCTGAATCAACATGTATGTATGAAGTAGTTCACACGGTGTGTCAAATCCTTATGTTGAAAAATGTACAGTTTGTAGAGAATTTTGGACTGAATCTTGGAGACCAAGAACTAACAGCTAAAAATGAATACTCAGTTTACTCACATAATTAACTTTTAAGTCATAGTAACAACGCAGGCTCGCAGCAACTGTTCATCTCAGAGCATGCTTTATAATGGCGTACTCTCTCCCCACCCCACGATGTGTTATACAAATTACACAGGCATCTACCAATCAGGTCCTGCTGGAGTTTCGTACCGTCGTACCGGAACTTCTTCGGGGAACTCCACAGCAACAAAATCTTACAAATAAGACCCGGCGATCTCGCTGACCTTGTAGTTCACGTACTCCTCGATATTAATGGTCGGTGCATTGGAAAGCTGCAACCGCATATTCTCGCCAAAAACAGAAGCTGAAATATCTCAAATAAGAGTGGCAGCACATCACGCATGAACAATAGGTACTCCGACCCAGAGCGGCTACAAAAAAAGGTCCTAAAAGTTAATCTTGGAAACTTACAGCATGCAAGTTGATACGGAATCGTTGATGGTGATTTAAGACGAGCGTGACGTTTGGATTTCGACCCGCCCGTACAGCCGTGCGTGTTAAAGCGCCACTTCAATGACTTGACGGCGGGAGGTAGGGGGCGGGGGGGTCAGCACGGACCGAGGAGGATCGAGTTCCCGAATCGAATTCGCCCGCCGGATTAATATCGGCGGCTGGTGTGCAAGCCAACCTGGATGTGGTCTTTAGGCGTTTTCCCATGTCCGACAAGGGGAATATCGGGCCTGTTATTACGCCCCGCCTCAGTTACACAATAAGCAAATACTTTGAGAACGTTCTCGCACTTTTACATGGGATAACACTAAAAAAAGACAGAGAGGGTACTCAAATTCCGTCCCGGGAGAGAAGGGATGGCGGCAGGAAGGACATCAGGCCCCTTCTAGCAACAACATTGCCAAATCCAGAATAACATGACGACCCCGAGAAGGTACGGGATAAGCCCAGGGAAAAGAAAAGGAAGCTAACGTACGGATTTTCATCCCCTACATATGGCTTTTGCTGCAGTGGAAAACACATTCATGGTTGAAAGAAGCCTCATCCGTCAACAACATTTTGATTCTGACCCGGCCAAATAGCTGTGCAAGTTAAAGCGGTACTGATATATCGCGTTGGATAATCCATGTCATGCTGTGCCAAGAGGAATGGTCAGTACGCAGGGATATTACGGGAATGATCATTCGAAACCGTAAGTACAGTATACATGGCTTTACAATACATAGCTTAAGAACTATGAGCACTTCTTCATCTTTGCTAATGTGAAACAAATCTCTTCTACAGAACAAGTGCTCGAGGCTCTTAACGATGTATTTTAGAGCCCTTCTTTACTGAACGTTTTTTCTTGTTTTGGTTCATACTGCCACCTCTCAAAACATGGGAAACAAAGATCTTCCAATAGAAACGATTTGTTTCACAGTATCGAAGATGAAGTGCTCATAGCTTTTAAAGCGCGCATTTTAGATCCCATTATCACTAGAATTTTTGGCTACTATTAATCGGTCTTATCATATTTGTCGATACTGGGCTTTCGTCCTCGGTCACCCTGTACAGAACTGAACTCGTTTATGAGAGAGTTGTAAGTACTACTTCCCTTTATTCTTCTAAGTGTGCACGTCACGGGCTAGTTGATGAACCTTTTCTTACACTACCCAATATAACCTCTTCAAATTCCACTGAGACATTAATTCTTTGTTGAGAACATTGGATAACTCTCTGCGCTTCGAATGACCCAGTTTCTGACAACGGAAATAAGTTTCTCTCGATTTCTATGACACCTATTGCGAAAGTTTATTCTGTACATTCGTTCGGCTTTCAGGATATTACGTCCTGTTGAACCATACATTAAATCGCTCTTTAACAGTGATGTTCCAGTTTGTCTCTGATTGTGAACTGTGCTAGTAGATTCCGCTGTGGAGACATCGCGGACGGTTGTGTATTGTTTTAAAGTGGCCTCACCAACCTGGATGTATCACGTATTCACACGCTGACATGACATAAGCTATGGAATACCTCCTAATATCTTGTCGGATCTCCTTTTTCCCAGCCTAGTGTAGTAACTCGATGTGGTATGGCCTCAACAAATCGTTGGAAGTGCCCTGCAGAAATATTGAGTCACAATGCCTACAAAGCTGTCCATAATTACGAATGTGTTGGTAGTGCAGGATCTTGCGCACGAGCTGACCTCTCGATTATGTCCCATAAATGTTCCATGGAATTCATGTCGGGCGAACTGAGTAGCCAAATCATTCGCCAAATGTCCAGAATGTTCTTCAAACCAGTAGCGAACAGTTGTGGCCCAGTGACATGACATCATTGTTTGAGAACATAAAGTCCATGAATGGCTGCAAATGCTCTCCAAGTAGCTGTACTACTTCCAGTCAATGATCAGCTCAGTTGGATCAGAGGACCCAGTCCATTCCATGTAAATACAGCCCACACCATTATGAAATCACCATCAGCTTGCAAAGCGTCTTTTGACAACGTGGATCCATGGCTTGCTAGGGTGTGCGACACACTCGAACCCTACCATCACCTCTTACCAACTGAAATCGGTTCTCATCTGACCAGGACACGGTTTCCCAGACGTCTAGGGTCCAACCCATTTGGTCACGAGCCAATGAGAGGCGCTGCAAGTGATGTCGTGCTGTTATCAAAGACACTCGTATCGATCGTCTGTCGCCTTAGTCCATTCACGGCAAATTTTGCCACACTGTCCTAACGGATACATTCGTCGTACGTACCACATAGATTTCTGGGGTTATTTCACGCAATGTTGCTTGTCTAAATGGTTCAAATGGCTCTGAGCACTGTGGGACTCAACATCTGAGGTCATCAGTACCCTAGAACTTAGAACCACTTAAACCTAACTAACCTAAGGACATCACACACATCCATGCCCGAGGCAGGATTTGAACCTGCGACCGTATCAGTCACGTGGTTCCGGACGGAAGTGCCTAGAACTGCCAGGCCACCACGGCCGGCTGTTGCTTGTCTGTTATCACTCACAACTATATGCAAATGACGCTGCTCTCAGTTGTTAAGTGAAGGCCATCGGACACTGCTTTGTCCATCGTGAGAGATAATGCCTAAAATTAGGATTTCTCGGCACACTCGACAGTGTGGAACTCGGAATATTGAATTCCCTAATATTTACGAAATGGACTGTCCCATGTGTCTACCTCCAACTATCATCTCGCATTCAAAGTCTGCTAATTGCCATCGTGCTTCAATAATCACGCCGGAAAACCCTTCACATGAATCACCTCATTAGGAATGACAGCTCCGGCAATGCACTGCCCTTTTGTACCTCGTGTACGCAACACTACTTCCATCTGTATAAGCGCATATCGCTATCGCGTGAGTTTTGTCACCTCAGTGTAGCGTTAGCTATGAAACATAAGCAAGATTGCGAAAGACTGCTTGACGCGCATTGCTCATTTAAGATGTCGTACTATCTGAAATGTTCATCTGACAACATTCAATTTAGAATCCTCTACGGCTTACGGTATTTTTCACCTTCCTCTCTACTCCATAGAGGAATTTTTAGATATAAATTAAGGAAAAAAAAAGAAAAAAATATTTAAAAAAATAAAAAAATAAAAAAAATAAAGTTGTTATATTAACTTAAGTATGTTGTTAAATTAACCTAATTATGTCATGTATTGGAAAATTTGACTCGTTCCACATCATTACGAAATATCGTATTCATGATCCATGGAACTAGTATTAATCTAATCTAATCTAATCTAATCTCTTGTACCATGCTTAACATTTTGTGGCGAATTACATTCTAAGCATTTAAGTTTTTTCAAATACATTCAATAACTGACTCTTTTCTCATTCAAAAACTCACTCTAATAAATGCAAGCAAGATAGCGAATTTTTCTGTACTGGGCAAGGTATGAAGTAAAACGGCTGTGGAATCGTTTAAGTAAGTATCCAGGAACTCGCCCATAGCGTTCTGAGTAAACCGCGGAAAATTCCAAATCAGGGTGACCAGACGACGATTTCAATCCCACTACAGCAGAAACCGAATTTCTTTACTAGTGTTACATCTCGCGTCACAGTATATTTAATACCGTGAATACAATCGAAAACTGTGATCGGTCTTGTTTCCGAAGGTGCGACGTATTCGCAACATAAAGTTACACATTCAGCGTCTCATTTGCACGTGATTAGTTCATTTCTCGGCTCTTACAGATATTTTCTGGTGTGCACAATTGTAATTGCAACCAAAGATATTTTCGAAAACTTTGTCTACAATTTCTCGGTGGCAGAGTAAGGCAACCAAAGGACGAACAAATGCCTCCAACATTTTCTAAAATGTCGCTAACGTGTTAGTGAAAAGAAGAGATACCGCGTGAAACCGTTCATTGATAGCCCTCGTGGAACTCCTAATTATTGCTTGAAAGACAGAGTATTTGTGGAATGAACCGAGTGAGGAGGTTAGCACCAAGTTTGCTCATCAGGATTCCATCAACAGGTACTTTCCACACGGAACTTAATGAACAAAGCAAAGCGTCGAACGCGCTGTGGCAGTTCCCCGCTTCACACGGAAATGCGGGAAGCGATAATTAAAGGGAAAGTTTTACTTTTTTGTGGCCTGATACACAGCATCTTTTGCTTGATGAAGCGTATGACCTCTTTTCATCCTTTACAGAGTTATGCACCTACGACGATAGTTTTCTAAAAGAATAGAATAAAAATAAGCTTAAACTTGCTAATGCAAGCATGTTAATAAAAAATTAATTAACATAAAAACTTGATGTTGTGAAACTAATTAGTTATGTGCTTGTTTATATACCTGCCGTCTTTACTGAGCAAATCACAGATGCAAATTGCATATAAACCTGCAGTTGCTTTTCACAACATTCATTAGCTTTAAGGGGCTCCGGAAAGGCTCAAAATCATGAAAAGTTCAATTTTTACTTTTTTGCGTTTTCTGAATCTGCAGACTATTACCTTTTAATAGATATATAATTTATTCAATTCCGAAGACTACAACTATTTTTAAATTTTTTTTGAAATGTGATCTACATGGGCGTGACCCACTGTGGCGCTGTTAAACAGTCAAATGGTGTTATTATTAACGTCCGTGTTCATCAGGTACATTTTAGTGATGTGAGATAAAGTATGTGTTGTGGTTAACCTGTGATGGTTCAATATATATCGCTGGTGTGATTGTCGATTGTTTCATGTTTATTTACTCTGTCGTTATCTCGAAAATATTCGTAATTCATTCTGTTTCTTGAGTCTCTGTTTTGTTGAAGTATAATAATGAGCAAAAGTAAAGTTATTAGAAATCCTCTGAAGGCTTTTAAGAAAAGGAGAAATGTTGGAAAGCTAAAGGTATGTGTTATTACTGTAAACAATAAAGACGATAACCAAGTGAGTGAACCTAACCTCTCAAGTACACCTGCCCATAGCAGTCAAAGTGGGAAAGAAAATACTTCACAGAAGAAGCTTGGTTCAATGAGTGAAAACTATGAATGTTTTATGGGCGAATCGGATGTGAATGAAATATTTGATATGTCGGTTCTCAAAGGAATTTTTTCAAACTGTGTAAGATGTATTCATTGTAGTGAAGTTGGTCTGGAACTCTCCATAATAAAGCACGTAGGACTTGCTAGTGAAATACAACTGAAATGTGATAAGTGTTCATACATGACCACCTTTTGGAACAGTGTTGCAGTAACTGCAACTGAAGAAAATGGTAGCAAAATCTACGAACACAACATTAGATTTGTTTATTCCTTACGTTCAGTTGGTAAGGGTGCTACTGCAGGTGCAATTTTCTGTGGCATCATGAATCTTCCAAATCCCCCAACCAAGTTTACGACCTATAATAAATTAATAGGGTCTAAAGTAGAAGATGTCTGTATAGAATCTATGAAGAACGCTGTGGAAGAGGCAGTAATGGAAAATAATGGTAACAGAGATTTGACTGCAGCGTTCGATGGTACCTGGCATAAACGGGGACACACATCTCTTCATGGTGTAGTATCTGCCACCAATATGTATACAGGGAAAGTTTTAGATGTAGCAGTAATATCAAAGTATTGTAGATATCCACAAAAATATAAAGGTACACATGAAAATAACTGCAAAGCTAACTATAGTGGCAGTAGTGGAGGAATGGAAGTGGCTGGTGTTGCCAGTATATTCCAGCGTTCTGAGGCGTGTGATAAAGTGCGATATGTTAATTACCTTGGTGACGGTGATTCTAAAAGTTTCAAACATGTTCAAGGACTGAAGCCCTATGGTGATGATGTTGTAGTGCAGAACTTTGAGTGTATTGGACACGTACAGAAGCGAATGGGAACAAGACTTCGGCGACTGAAAGCTTCGTACAAAAAACAAAAACTCAGTGATGGTAAAGGGTTGGATGGGAAGGGAAGGTTAACTGACAGTGTAATTGACAAAATACAGAACTATTATGGAATGGATATTAGGCAAAATACACAAAGTGTCGACGAAATGAAGAAGGCTGTTTGGGCTCTTTTTTTTTCATACTTCTTCAACCGATGAAAATCCCCAACATAGCTTGTGTCCCAAAGAAGAAGACGGTAGGTGTAAATATAACAAAGGATTGCTAACTGGTGAAGTGTACACTCATAAGCATAGCCTGCCTCATGCAATAATGGAGGTGATAAAACCTATTTTCAGAGACTTAGCAGCACCTGAACTGTTGAAAAAGTGTATTCACGGAAAAACTCAAAACCCCAATGAAAGTGTAAATAGTGTTATATGGTCGAGAATCCCCAAGACTGTATTTGTTGGAATAGAAGCACTTCACTTTGGTGTGTATGATGCTGTTGCGACTTTCAATGATGGCAACATTGTAAGGTGCAAGGTATTTAGAAATATGGGAATGAAGACAGGTTCTAACATGGTACGAGCGATGCTTGCTTTAGACAAGCAACACCTTCGGGCTGCAGACAGGGCTGTAAAGAGTCTAGAAATACAAGCAAGAGTAAACAGGAGGAGGAACAAGAGGAAGCTGGAGGAGGAGTTTGCAGAGGATGAAGATAATCCATCCTATGGACCTGGAATGCACTAAAAAGTTAATCCAATCTTTGTCGCTCGATTCCCAACACTTTTATTTTCTCATACTAATTACATGTTTTCTAAGAATCTTCCAAACATATTTGTTTCAAACTTTCAGTAAATGTTACACAGTACCTTCTGCATAATTTAACACAGCCTTTTTCCAAAAATCTGTATATTTTTGAATATATAAATAAAAAATTGCAAAAAAATGTTGTGAATTTTCATTACAATTGAAAAAAAATCATCTTTAATAACTGAACTAAAATTTTGTAAAATCCCTGTGTTAAGTTGTAGCCCATATTCCAATAAATAATCTGTAAAAAGTTCAACTTCCTGTCTCAAATACTTTGTGAGGAAATATGTAATTTATAAGCGTTATTTTAACATCGCAAGTATAGGGCGTTCCGGAGCCCCTTAACGTCGTTAGAAAATTCGGACCTGGAGCGTTTGCGTTTTCCCCATTTTCGACTGAAAAGGCGTCATCTTTTACATTTCTGTTCGTCTACGGAGTGTTAAAGTGAAAAAACGTAGCTTCAAACTGTTATGACTACTACATACATCTCTGTCTTCTGAAACTAGGAAAGGAGAATCAGCTTTAATTTAAAAGTCACGTCACTTGACACGGACCACAAGTCGTAGTACGTAAGGTGGCGCGCTGCTTCGGACATTGTATTTACAGGGTCCAAATCTCCTTTCGGACATTCAGATTCAGTTTCTCCCGTGATTTCCCAACATCGCCCAAAGCAATGCCGGTATGAAAACGTCTTGTTCGATTTCGTGACTCATCCTTAAAATTTCACTGCTTACTCTATGCCTATAATGACCACTCAGTCGACGGGACATAATCCAAACCTTCCTTCCACTTGGAGTAAATTAGAAAACCATGGAAAACAAAAGTAACGACTTCTGTCTGGTATAAAGGACCACTGTCCTTGAGATTTCTGTGTCTTAAGCACTGCACTACCACTTTTGACATCTTTTTTCGCTGTGGGGGTTGATCTCCTTAGTACCATAAGTTGAACAGACCAATTGGATTTTATGGTGTATAATTTCAACAACGAAGACGCCTTAGGAAAGGATGCGAAATTATAGGCCTAAGATCTGGTAAGTCTGCATTGCAGTGTATGAATACGGCGAAATATATATTTTTTGACTATGTAAGTGAGTGTATGACATGTAGAGGTTCAGTCTGGTCCAGCTGACCACGCAGAAGAAATCGTAAAGAAAAGTTACTGTGCTGGGAAAAATCGTCTGCAGCAAGAGCGCTTTGTAGGGCAGGATGAGCATTACGCAAAGAAAAAGGCTTATCCAAATATAAATCACCAGATTGTTCAGTGGTTCTTGCTCTGATAGAAAGCCAGATGCTTATTCTGGCAAGCGAGTATTCGAAGGATATTATTACGCAAAGACATTTTCAGTCAGTGACACTTCTAGAATTGAGAACTGTTAACTGCTACAAAAACTATGTACAATTAGCTGCTCACGATTTGTTCTGTATGTTGGCATTCAGAATGTAGACTAAATTCTGATGCGCTACGTTCGTGAAGTATAACCATGAGCGAGAAGTTGAGAACCTACGCTACCCATGTAGTCGTGATGTAGTGTGGTATGTTCAAAATCACAACTAGCTTCCAAGAAGGCAGGATGAACTGAAAGGAAACACACCTTCAAGATATGTAGCAGGCAACCGTTAGCTCGTAAAACGAGGCGTAGCTCCTTAAAAAAATGCATTTACTTTACAGTAATTGGTGAGACTGACGTATTTCAGCTACAGAACAAGGTCGAGTGTGGGTATTATTTTATTTTAAATATAGAACAAGAAATGATTTCCGTGGCATTACCATTATAAAGAAGCTCAGAGTGGTGGTGTCTCCTACCTAAATACTAGAAGGCAGCCCAAAAGTGCTGATGATACAAACTAATCAAAAGGAGTAGAGTAATAAATAGATAGTTCCCCCGACAACGAGTGCCCTTTCAGTTATTACCCCGCCGCTGTATCTACTTGCTAGACAATTTTTATTTAAAAACTGGAAGCCATCACCTCGTTGTAATGTACCATTTTGCCTTTTTTGACATTAGTGACATATTTTCGGATGTTTTGCAATATTAAAAGCGTGGCAGATGGGAAATAACCTAAGCCAATGCAAGTAACAGTACAGGACATGTAAATTTTTACTGGAACGGTACTTGTTGCCTGCCAGGCAATGATTCATGAAGGGGAGTGACACACAATTCATGCTTCAGAGTTTATACTCTCAGTTACACATGTAAGCCCTAAAACCCCAACTGTCTCGTAGTGAAAACCCTTTCTTTAATATTGTACAAGAAAATATAATTTTTTTGAGAATTTTGTGGTCTCCTCAATAATAATGCTGAAGTCTCATCTTTGATAGTCGTAGATAACTCGTTGGATGACCTGTAACGGAGTCTATTCAGCCTCGTGAGGTCACATTAAGAATTTCTTGGCGTTATCCGTATGCATATCTTTGAAATGGGATCAAAGAGGAAATTTGCGACTCACGTCTGGTGTACCGCAGTACTTTTTTAAATGTAATAGTCTAAGATAGAAAAATTTGGTTCTGAACTTCCGTTTGAAGGTTTCATTCTATTTGTTCTGGAAAATTAGGGTATTTCGAAGAGTACGACAAGGAGCAAATTCAACATCATTCTTCAAAAAAGAGAACAGTAATAACTTTGGTAATAACAGAGGAAACGGCAAACTAGATTTGAAGTGTATGCTATAAGTATGAATAACACACTGAAGAGCCAAAGGAATTCATATACGTGCCTAATATCGTGTAGGACCCACGCGAGCACTCAGAAGTGCCGCAACATGACGTGGCGTGGACTCGACTAATGTCTGAAGTAGTCCTGGAGGGAATTGGTACCATGAATCCTGCTGGGCTGTCCATAAATCCGTAAGAGTACGAGAGAGTGGAGATCTCTTCTGAACAGCACGCTGCAATGCATCCCAGATATGCTCAATAATACTCATATCTGGGGAGTTTGGTGGCCAGCAGAAGTGTCTAAACTCAGAAGAGTGTTCCTGGAGCCTCCCTGTAGGACGTCTGAACGTGTGGGATGTCGCATTGTCCTGCTGGAATTGCCCAAGTCCGTCGGAGTGCACAATGGACATGAATGGATGCAGGGGATAACACGTGATGCTTACGTACGTGTCACCTGTCAGAGTCGTATCTAGACTTTTCAGGGGTCCCATATCACCCCAACTGCACACGCCCCACACCATTACAGTGCCTCCACCAGCTTGAACAGTCCACTGCTGGCATGCACAGTCCATGGATTCATGAGGCTGTCTCCATACCCGTGCACGTCCATCCGATGGATACAATTTGAAACGAGACTCGTCTGACCAGGCAACATGTTTCCACTCATCAACAGTCCAATGTCGGTGTTGACGGGCCCAGGCGAGGCGTAATGCTTTGTGTCGTGCAGTCGTCAAGGGTACACGAGTGGGCCTTCGGCTTCTAAAGCCCTTATCAATGATGTTTCGTTGAATGGTTTGCTCTCTGACACTTCTTGATGGCCCAACATTAAAATTTGCAGCAATTTGCGAAAAGGTTGTACTTCTATCACGCTGAACGATTCAGTCGTCGTTGGTCCCGTCCTTGCAGGATCTCTTTCCGGCCGCAGTGATGTCGGAGATTTGATGTTTTACCGGATTCCTAATATTAACGGCACACTCGTGAAATTGTCGCACGGGAAAATCCCCACTTCATAACTACCTCGGAGATGATAGGTTCCATCGCTCGTGCGCCGACGGTAACACAGCGTTCAAACTCACTTAGATCTTGATAACCTGCTATTGTAGCAGCAGTAACCGATCTTTCAACTGCGCCAGACACTTTCTGTCTTATACAGGCGATGCCGACCGCAGTGCCGTATTCTGCATTTCTAGATTAAATAATGGAAAACTGCACCATCTACTTAATTTTTCATGCTTAGTACAATGCGTTTCGAGAATTTATTCTCATTTTCAAATGCATTTTCATCCATAATTATTTTCTGTGACGTTTGCATGTGTGATTTTCTGCCTCTCTTGCATTGTAGCCTTCTTTCTGAGGCTATATTTCGATTGAAAAATTAAACGAAAGGAATCTTGGACTGTTATTATACGCTAATGTTAGAGATGGTGTTTTTGTTTGCCGTCTTTCAAGTATGGTGTGTCTTCCATCGCACAGAATATCACACATAGGCAACTAATCGCTTACACTCTTTATTTTTTTAATCGAAATATGCTGCAGAGAGTTTAAGACATTATCGTTTCACATAGTTTGTACACAGTCAGAGGTGTTACATTTTCTGTTAATTTCATTATACAGTATATAAAAAGTTGTTAGTTACAAAATTTGTTTTACAATTACTGCCTACTTACTTATCGGCTACATTCTCTCTCTCTCTCTCTCTCTCTCTCTCTCTCTCTCTCTCTTTCTCTCTTTCTCTCTGTATGAGGAAATGTACATATTTATGCAAGTTAATACAGTTACCATATGCAGGAGAAACATTTGAAAAAATAAGACGATCACTAAGAATTTTTTGTTCTTGCTCTTTGTGGTGTACAAAAATTTCAAGCTCTGACGTTAAATCCAATGTGAGTTATTTTCGGTACTGGTGGAAAATCTTAAGATCTTCTTCTACGTTTTCGAATGGGTGTCCAATTTTTTTATGTGTATTGCTATCGCTGATATTGTAAATTGGTTACGTGTATAACAGCTGATACGTTCAGTGTATCTAATCTGAAATTCGTGTCAGTTTTTCCTATGTAGTAACATGAGCAACTTTTACGTGTGATTTTCTATATTCTTGAGTCTGACAGTTTGTCTTTTTTCGTGTTTAAGGTGTGGATTAATTTCTGTTGTTGTTTGTTGTTTGGGGATAATGCTTCATTCTTATGTGACCTCAGTAGGTTTGCTCCTGCATAGGATAACTGTAGTAACTTTCATAAATGTGTACATTTCCTAACAGAGAAAGAGAGAGCGAGAGAGAGAGAGAATGTAATCGATAGTTCAGTAGGTAATAATGGTAAAACAAATTTTGTAACTTTTTATATACAATTTAATCCATAGAAAATGAACACCTCTGACTGAGTACAAAGCCGTTGTGAAACCATAGTGTCGTAATATCTCTGTAGCATGTTTTGATTATAAAAACAAAGAGTGTAAGTGATGATTTTGCTGTGTGTGATATTCCGTGTAATGGGGAGGCACGCTACTTGTAACAAGACGAACAAAAATACAGTCTCTAACAATAGCATATAAAAAATTCCATGATTCATTTCGTTCGATTTTCTGATTGCAGTATAGCTCAAATAGAAAACTACAATTCAAGAGGGGCAGAAAATCACACATGAAGACGTCACAAAAAAGCTATGTAAACGAAAGCACTTGAAAATGAGAAAAAATTCACGAAACGCATTGCGCTAAGCATGAAAAGATAGGTAACTGGTGCAGTTTTTCACTATTTACATCATGAGTGTTACGGTTGCAAGCTTTCCAAAAACATCGATTCTAATGAACAAAATTAAAATGATTTTTAATAGGTGATCATCACTTACATAATAAAGTAGGTGACTGAAAAATGTAGCTTGTTTAACAGAAAAACTCACTGAGATTCATTGACATCAAAACAAAATTTAAAATACTAGTAGGGCATACGTTTGGACCACAATGAAGAGCGTGCAATCTTCAGCGTATATAGCTGATTTAAGAACCGTTGGGGCCGTAGGTAGTCTATTACAGCAAATTAGAGAGAGTAAGAGAAGTGCGTAGCATTTCATCTACTATTTCTGTATATTACCGAACGATGCAACTCAGAAATGGAAACCAATACTGGCGTCGTAGTGGTGCTTGTTGGCGTATATTTTGCGCTTCATTGTCTTTTGTATGTAGATTGTATCACGGTTTTATCAGGAAATGAAAATCACCTGCAAAAGGGGATTTAGCTTCTGAATAAAATATGTAAACAATATAATTAAAAATTATATGCAACGAACACAAAAGGTCTTTCTTTTTATAGAAAATGACGGTAAAAGGACAAGCACTGTTGCACATTATAGCACAATAAAACGTGATAATATGTTTAATAATGGTCTCATTTACGAATATGAGAATGACATGCTCTACATTGACTACTCTACAAATCGCACTCAAGTGCTTGGCAGAGAGCTCATCGAAATCCCAGATTATGTCTCTATTGTTATACTCTGGAACAGCGCGCGGGTAAAACGAACACTTAAATCTCTCCGTGCGAGCTCTGATTTCTCTTATTTCATAGATGATCATTTCCTCCTGCGTATGTGGCATTCAACAAAATGTTTTCGCTTTCGGAGGAGATAGTCGGTGATTGAATTTTAGAGAAAATTTCACGCCGCAACGAAAAAAGTATTCGTTTCAATGATTGCCACCAAATTCGAGTATCATATCCGTGATACTCTTTCCTCTGTTTCCCGATAATACAAAACCAGTTGCGCTTCTTTGAACTTTTTCTACGTCCTCCGTCAATCTTACCTGATAAGGATCTCATATCGTGCTGAACACTCTAGAAGAGGACGAACAACGTAGTGTAGGCGGTCTCTTTATTAGATCTGTTACATCTTTAAATGTTCTCTCAATAAAAAGCAGTCTTTGATTCGCCTTACCCACAATATTTTCTTGTGTGATCGTTACTACTGATGTTGTTCGTAATTGTAATCTTTAGGTATTTAGTTGAACTGTCAGCCTGCAGACTTGTGTGATTTATCTTGTAACCGAAATTAACGGATTTCCTTTAGTACTCGTGTGTATGATTCCATACCCTTTCTTGTTAGAGTCAATTGCCACTTTTAGCACTATACACATATCTTGTCTAAATCATTTTGCTATTGGTTTTGGCAGTCTCCTAAATCCTTTATACAGATTAGAAACAGAAAAGTGCCTATAACAGTTCCTTAGGGAACGCCAGATATCACTTCTGTTTTACTCAATGACTTTCCGTTAGTTACTACCAACTGTGGCCTTTCTGAAACGAAATTGCGAATCCAGTCGCACAAATTTTATAAAAAAAAATATATTCGAGCAAGTAGTTGGTCACAAAAATAGGACAAGGGTGTCACATAAAAATTTTTTATTCGTGTATAAAAATACACAAACTAAAAATAGTGGCGGTGATGATGAAGATCTCCCGAATATTCCTGAAAAAAAAATTATCGATTTTGGTGACAAAGGGAAACTGATTTCCTTTATTGTGCGCCACGTGAATTTGCTGGTTATTAATTGCGCTCCGAACGAGAAGTGTGTGCAGACGTGCGGAACAGGCAAATCTTGGCGGCGCAGGCGGCTGCGCCATCTAAGTGAAAAGATATGAGCTGCGCTGAGTGAGCTCCATCTGTTGTAAGCGTGCCCCGGGGACCCATCTGCGAGCGCCGCCCTGCCCAACGACCAATTAAAAGTAGCCTTTCCGACATAAATCGCCCGCCTTCGACACACCCGCAGACTCCCTAATTATATTTCGTGCACGCAGACACGTAGGATCTTTGCGGATTGTCAAACTTTTACTAAGTTCTTTCTCTTCCGTCTTGTCCTCCAGAAAAGCAAGGGCATCTTTCGTCGCAGGACGTGCGGCGGATACTTTAACTCACAGTAGTAAGCCGTATTCTCCTCAGACCAGAAGGAAATAACAGTAGCATCGACATCGAGGTTACTATACACGACTATTGGTAAGAAACTGGGAAAAAATCGATGGCTATGTTGAAGACAAAACTCTACCATCTGGTGAGCACGATGTATGAGACAGGCGAAATACCCTCAGACTTCAAGAAGAATATAATAATTCCAATCCCAAAGAAAGCAGGTGTTGACAGATGTGAAAATTACCGAATTATCAGTTTAATAAGTCACAGCTGCAAAATACTAACGCGAATTCTTTACAGACGAATGGAAAAACTGGTAGAAGCGGACCTCGGGGAAGATCAGTTTGGATTCCGTAGAAATGTTGGAACACGTGAGGCAATACTAACCTTACGACTTATCTTAGAAGAAAGATTAAGAAAAGGCAAACCTACGGTTCTAGCATTTGTCGAATTAGAGAAAGCTTTTGACAATGTAAACTGGAATACTCTCTTTCAAATTCTGAAGGTGGCAGGGGTAAAATACAGGGAGCGAAACGCTATTTACAATTTGTACAGAAACCAGATGGCAGTTATAAGAGTCGAGGGGCATGAAAGGGAAGCAGTGGTTGGGAAAGGAGTGAGACACGGTTGTAGCCTCTCCCAGATGTTATTCAATCTGTATATTGAGCAAGCAGTAAAGGAAACAAAAGAAAAATTCGGAGTAGGTATTAAAATTCATGGAAAAGAAGTAAAAACTTTGAGGTTCGCCGATGACATTGTAATTCTGTCAGAGACAGCAAAGGACTTGGAAGAGCAGTTGAATGGAATGGACAGTGTCTTGAAAGGAGGATATAAGATGAACATCAACAAAAGCAAAACGAGGATAATGGAATGTAGTCAAATTAAGTCGGGTGATGCTGAGGGAATTAGATTAGGAAATGAGACACTTAAAGTAGTAAAGGAGTTTTGCTATTTAGGGAGTAAAATAACTGATGATGGTCGAAGTAAAGAGGATACAAAATGTAGACTGGCAATGGCAAGGAAAGCGTTTCTCAAGAAGAGAAATTTGTTAACATCGAGTATAGATTTAAGTGTCAGGAAGTCGTTTCTGAAAGTATTTGTATGGAGTGTAGCCATGTATGGAAGTGAAATATGGACGATAACTAGTTTGGACAAGAAGAGAATAGAAGCTTTCGAAATGTGGTGCTACAGAAGAATGCTGAAGATAAGGTGGGTAGATCACGTAACTAATGAGGAGGTATTGAGTAGGATTGGGGAGAAGAGAAGTTTGTGGCACAACTTGACTAGAAGAAGGGATCGGTTGGTAGGACATGTTTTGAGGCATCAAGGGATCACAAATTTAGCATTGGAGTAGCACCGTGGAGGGTAAAAATCGTAGAGGGAGACCAAGAGATGAATACACTAAGCAGATTCAGAAGGATGTAGGTTGCAGTAGGTACTGGGAGATGAAGAAGCTAGCACAGGATAGAGTAGCATGGAGAGCTGCATCAAACCAGTCTCAGGACTGAAGACCACAACAACAACAATGTTGAAGAAATCAACTCGACTTTTTATCTCGTTCGTCGTCGTCATAGACGCATCGTACATCTACATCTACATCTACATCTATACTCCGCGAGCCACCTTACGGTGTGTGGCGGAGGGTACTTATTGTACCACTATCTGACCCCCCTTCCCTGTTCCATTCACGAATTGTGCGTGGAAAGAACGACTGCTTGTAAGTCTCCGTATTTGCTCTAGTTTCTCGGATTTCTCGTAGACCAGAGGACGGATTTGCAAATGCAGATTATTATTGTTTTTAGACAAATTTCACAAAATTTAAATAATGACTCTCAGATAAATATTATCAGCATTTATAAGAGGCCTAAGTGAAATTATTTATCGAGTGTCAATAACGTGAGGATCCATTTTCAGGTTGAAGCTCACTCTTATGTCCGTGTCTGTTTACCATCGCATTTGTTTTGGATAGATTCCACCTTGAACAAACACAATTCTTTCCTATTGTTACCCAGATATGTTTCTCCGAAGTTATAGCACTATTACTGGGATTTTTTTTCTTTCGAATAAATAACTGGAAAACTTCTCATTACTGTCTGTACATATATAATTTCAGTTTTTAAGGATGTACGAGGGCTATTCGGAAAGTAAGGAATGATAGGTCACGAAATGGAAACGACAGTGAAAATCAAAACTGTTTTATTTGCAACAGTTAGCTACAACTTCCAGGTACTTATCTCCATAGTCGCCGATCCGACTTAGACGTTTATCGTAGCGTTGTACCAACTTTCCTACACCCTCGTTATAGAAGGCAGCTGCCAGTGGTTTCCGCCAATTCTCTAAGCTGGTCTACAGCTCGTTGTCTGTGCCAAAATGTTGTCTTCATAGCCAGTGGTTCATGTGAGCAGAGATGAAACTCAGAGGGAGACAATTACGGGCTGTATTGTGGGTAATCAAACATTTCCAATTGAAAACGATGCAGGTGCATCTTCATTGCCCCTGCACAATGCGTCTGAGAATTGTCTTGAAGAAGAAAACGCACTGCAGTTACGTAATGTTGGCTACATAGCTTCCCAGTGTGTTCAGAACTAAAAAGAGTGATGTAGCGCGATCGACGGGCATGCTAGAGACACTGCCCAACACACCTGTGCAAAAGTTCATCGGATTTTCACTGTGGTTTCCATTTGGCGAACCCTCGTTCCGTGCCGGCCGGTGTGGCCGAGAGGTTCTAGGCCCTACAGTCTGGAACCGCGCGACCGCTACGGTCGCAGGTTCGAATCCTGCCTCGGGCATGGATGTGTGTGATGTCCTTAGGTTAGTTAGGTTTAAGTAGTTCTAAGTTCTAGGGGAGTGATGACCTCAGAAATTAAGTCCCATAGTGCTCCGAGACATTTGAACCATTTTTGAACCCTCGTTCCGTGTTTTCCGAATAACCCTCGTAATTCACAAATTTGTGAGCAGACAAATATTATACGCACTTTGTTAACAGACTGTGGTTTTTGTTGCATTCTGTATTTTGCGTTGCCAACGGCCTTGCCGCAGTGGTAACACCGCTTCCCGTCAGATCACCGAAGTTAAGCGCTGTCGGGATGAGCTAGCACTTGGATGGGTGACCATCCGGTCTGCCGAGCGCTGTTGGCAAGCGTGATGCACTCAGCCCTTGTGAGGCAAACTGAGGATCTAATTGATTGAGAAGTAGCGGCTCCGGTCTCGTAAACTGACATAGGGCCGAGAGAGCGGTGTGCTGACCACATGACCCTCCGTATCCGCATCCAGTGACGCCTGAGGGCTGAGGATGACACGGCGCCCGGTCGGTACCTTTGGGCCTTTATGGCCTGTTCGGGAGGAGTTTAGTTTTATTATTTTGCGTTATAGCTGTTTTTCACAATTTGTCACCTGGAACCATAGGGAACTTACTGTAGAAAATTATTTGCATCGAAAATTTAGGACTGGGAATGTTGGACACTTGTGGTTAATTTAGTTTTATTCTCTGTGAAAGATTATGTGTCTGTGTGTTTGTCTGTGAGTATGCAGTATGTTTCTACATTGTCTCCAGTGGTGTGAAATTGCACTTTTAAACTTGCTCTGTGTCACTGTTTACAAGCTATAAAAACAAGATGGCAGGCAGGTGAGTGTGTTGTGAGTGAGAGTTTTCAATATTGTTTTGGTCTGAGGCTTTGTGACGTGTATCTGGCTGTATGTGTGTGTGTGTGTGTGTGTGTGTGTGTGTGACAGTTCTTTGTGCGTAGAGAACAGAGGTCCATTGCAGAAAGCTATGTGTTCGTTTATTCCTCCCCTCCTTCAACTTCGGACTTCTGTATCCGGTAGATTTCCACAAGTATTAGGTTCTGTGGGCACTGCGACTGTAATTGTGAATTTTTAGGTCTGTGTTGAAGTTTGTTGGTCTGTGTTCCATACCCATAAGGAGTTCAGATAATGTAGAATGACAGCTGACACTTATTAACGCTTTTCTGTCTTCTGTGTTCGTAATTTTGAGATTTCTGATTGTCTACCCAATATAAATTGAATTACCGTCTTGGCAAAAATGGTTCAAATGGCTCTAAGCGCTATGGGACTTAACATCTGAGGTCATTAGTCTCCTAGACGTAGAACTACGTAAACCTAAATAACCTAAGGAGATCACACACATCCATGCCCGAGGCAGGATTCGAAACTCCGACGTAGCAGCCGCGTGGTTCCGGACTGAAGCGCCCAGAGTCGCTCGGCCACAACGGCGGCCCGTCTTGGCATGTCAGCTGATAAATAAGAGATTCGTTGTATTTGTTTGTGTAGGAATTGGATGTCCTTATTTTTCTCTGTATTGAGTTATCTTTTCTGTATACTATTTTCAGTCCTTATTTTGTATGTTGCTTATCCTGTGAGTCGCTTTGTTGTTGTAAGTGACAGTGTACCATCAGCTAGGCGTTGTCGATGTTTCTTCTTCATGTGTGTTTGTGTGTGTGTTCAGGTGTTTGTGTTCTGTGTATTTATGTTCTGTATTCCTGCGTTTGTATGTTGGTGATGATCTGTTTGTTTTTGTGTGTTAAATCTCGCTTTCATTGTTTTAATTTTGTGGTTCTGGTTGTCTATAGTGTTTGTGTCATATCCATTATCCATACCTATTTTTAAGATTATCTGCAGTTTATTTTTGTTGTTGTGTTCGCTGAGTGGCATTTTATTTAGTCTGTAAAGCATGTATTGAGAACTACCTTGCTTGTGTGTAATAGGGTGGTTCGAGTATCTGTGTATGGCTGTGTTGTTGGTGATGAATTTCCTAAACATGGAACACTGATATTAGTTGTTGCGTTCATGTTTTATGTGGTCAAGGAAATTTAACTTTTCGTCTGTGTCTCTGTTCCTATGATGAATTTCATTGTTGGATGGACTGTGTTATGTCATTTTTGAGTTCTCGGATCTGACTGGATGTATGACCTAGAAGGAATATGGTTACATATACGTAGTGATGCCAATATAAAATCCCATATTGTTTTGGTATTACATTGGTTTCAAGTGTTTTGTTATCAATGTGATTAAGAAAGAGCTAGGAGTCCACTGACTGGTGGCTCTGGGAGAATCCCGTTTTGTTGAAAGTAGAAGTAGAGGAATAGTATTGCTCTGTGAGTAATTTTAGAACGTTTGTTATTTCTTTTATGTAGTAGGCCAATAAACATCAACACAGGCCTAAAAATTCTCAACTAGAGTAGCAGCGCCCCACAGATACTAATACTTTAGGCAAACCACCAATTACAGAAATCCATAATTGAAGGAAAAGAAGAATAAACGAATACATACCTCTCTGCAACGAAACTCTGTTCTCTGCTCTGAAAGAAATGTCACACACACACACACACACACACACACACACACACACACACACGCATACAAACACGTGTGCGCGCACACACAGCGTCAGATAAACTTCTCTAAGCCTCATACCAAAACAAGATTGAAAACCCCCACCCAAACCACACTGACCTGCCTGCCATCTAACTTAAATAGTGACACAGTGCAAGTCTGAGTGTGTAGTTCTATAGTGAGAATAATGTGGAAACCGGAAAAAGTATTAGGATATATATTGCTTACAAAGACACAAACACACAGTCATATTTGGATATATATTGCATACAAAACCACAAACACACAGTCACACAATCTTTCACATAGAACAGAATAATGTTCACCATAACTGTCTAATGTTCCCAGTCGTAAATCTTCGACTCAAATAATTTTCTACATTAAGTTCTCTATGGTTCCAGTTGTGAAAGAAAAACAGCTATAACGCAAATTACAGAATGCAACAAGAATCACAGCAAGTATATACATATCTTTTTGTCTGCTTTCACATTTGTTGATACTATTTTCAAAAGCTGACATTTTATATGTACAGATAATAATGACCAATTTCCCTACAATTTAACGGAAAGAAAATAATTCTTTAACTTCAGACAAACATGTCTACGCAACAAAAAGGAAAAAATGTGTTCGCTGAACTCGAAAACTGTCCAAAATAAATCGATTTGAGCACATTTAACTTAACAAGTATCTTGAACACGGCTTCAGTCATTTTGTGGTATACATCTGTGTCATCGTGAGTAGACGACATTCTTTACAGGCTCCTAAATGCATCTCTCCAACAATACCAATATTCTGTGTCATTATGTTGATCTATGGTTTTCACACTGAATTCAGTATTACGGTACAGTTTAATAACCTATTGAGCATTCGGTTATTTTCGAAACTGCGTTAATAACGGGCTAGTGTGCACACTTTCTGAGCATAAGACAAAACTTGGAGGAAAACTTTACAACAAAGTTTTGAATACTAATGATTCCCCCCCCCCCCCCCCCCTCCGCCAGCTACCGTATTTGAAAACGGTAGTCAGTAGTTTTTTGTGAATGCATTTTTAACCTGGGTGTTATTTCGCAGTTAAGACAGTTTTCAATAGCGAATTCAATTTCTTTAATTTTAATATTCAAGGTTTTTCTAAAGAATAAAATTCTTTCTCATAGAAATATTTCTTAGAGTCCGTTTAATGGGATTAAATTGCTCATTTTAAATTAACTACAAAGTTGATATTTGTGCTTCCAAAAAAACTGAATGTACACTGAAAAAAAAACGCGTGCTCAAAAATTACTTTAATGACGTTACACTGAATTACTTCATGGACAAATGCATGAAAATATTACCTGCGCTCTTCATTTAAATGCTCTGTGACTTCCGCCAAATCAAAGACATCACATTTTGTCTTTTGTGCATCAATAGAAATAAAATGAGAGCTGTGCACTGATCCCATGTCCCTCTACACCGAAACCGCATGACGCCACATGGCACAGGATGACACGGCGGCCGGTCTCCCGGAGTTTAGTTTATAGATAGAACTATCCTTGCCAAGAAAGTCAGTGCCATTACAGTCAACATTTAATTTTCTGACAGCTTTAACAGCCTCATGGTTATTTATAAAGCAGCCGCTACTTCTCTAGTCTCCAAAAACTATGAATAATCGTGAGACGGGGAAGACCTCCAGAATTTCGCCACAAACCGGAATTGTTCTACACACATAGGAAATCGGTATTTCTTGCTTAGAATACGCGCGGAATCCTTTGCCATATTAGTACATTCGTAGTGAGAGGGTTGCAGTCTTTATAAGAAGTTTTCACCTTAAAGATGTCATTTGGAACCTGTTTTGGAGGGTCGAATCGCTGGGAACCTTGAAGCAGGCTGGGCGACAGTTCTCATCGCCGTTGGATGTGATCCACTTATAGTATCAACTGCTTTTTGCTCTTGCGAGAGACACAAAATATTTGTCCTAGGCCAATAAACGACCGACCTAATGGGCGCAGTGGTAATGTAATGGAATCGTATTCGGCCAAAACACCCGTCCGTTCATCATGATTTAGACTTCCATGATTCAAGATAAATGCGGGGAAGGTTTCTTGAATAAGGATACGGCCCACTTCCTTCTCCATCCTTCCCCATATGAACTTGTGTTTCGTCTCTTATCACCTCGTTGTTAAACCCTTAACTGCTCCCCATTGTTTACCAGTACGGAATCTAATAAGAATAATCGTGCAACATTACCATTTAACTAAACTTCGAAAACCAAACATGTTTGCAAAACAATGTTGTGTAGAGCTTAGAGCTGCATCAGGAGTATTATTTTCTCGTATAACTTGTGCATCGGAGGCTCGGGACAGTTGATCTGTATGCCAATCGCAGAGCGAGGTGGAGAAGGGTTAAAACACTGGAAGGGGGCGATTCACATTTCCGTCCTGTCATCTAGATTTAGGTATTGCGTAATTTGTCAAAGTAGTTTAAGGCGACTGCAGGAATGGTTCCTTTGAAAAGATTGGACAGTCTGAGCACGCACTCCGTCCCTACTCACGTAGATTACGCTGATCAGCCAGAACATTATGACCACCTACCTAATAGCCGGTTTGTTTACCTCTGACACGGATAAAAGCGGCGAAGCATCTTGGCATGGAAGCACTGAAGCCTTGGTAGGTCGCTGGAGGAAGTCGGCACCACATCTGCACACTCAAGTCACCTAATTCCCGTAAATTCCGGAGAGGAGGCGATGAGCTCTGACCCCACGTTCAACTACAGCTCGTATGTGTTCGATCGGGTCCACATCTGGCGAGTTGGGGAACCAGCACATCAACTGGAACTCGCCACTTTGTTCCCTGAACCACTTCATCACACAACTCGCCTTGTGAAATGGCGCATTATCTTGTTAAAAAATGCCACTGCCGTCTGGAAACATGATCGTCATGTGGTCTGCAACCAGTGTACGATAAGCCGTCATCGTGCTCTGCACGAGCTATACTGGACCCACGGATGCCCACGTGAATCTTCCCCAGAGCATAACGGAGCCGCCGCCAGCTTGTCTCCGTCCCGCCGTACGGGTGTCAAGGAACTGTTCCCCTGGAAGAGGTTGGATTCGCGCCCTCCCATCGGCATGCTGAAGAAGGTGTCGGGATTCCTCAGACCACCCAACGTTCAGTCACAGCGCCAACGTCCAGTGCCGATGGTCACGTGTGCCGGCCGCGGTGGTCTCGCGGTTCTAGGCGCGCAGTCCGGAAACGCGCGACTGCTACGGTCGCAGGTTCGAATCCTGCCTCCGGCATGGATGTGTGTGATGTCCTTAGGTTAGTTAGGTTTAGGTAGTTCTAAGTTCTAGGGGACTGATGACCACAGCTGTTAAGTCCCATAGTGCTCAGAGCCATTTGAATTTGATGGTCACGTGCCCATTTCAGCCATAGTTGTCGATATCGTGGTCTTAACATTGGCACATGCATGGATCGTCGGTTGCAGAGGTTCATCATTAGGGGTGTTCGATACACTGTGTGTTCCGACACACTTATGCTCTGCTAGGCATTAAGTCCGATGTTAGTTCCGCCACATTTCGCCGCCTATCCTATTTTAACAGTCTGCCCATCCTACGGCGTCCGTCATCTGCAATGAGATTTGTAATCTGGGCCGGCCGAAGTGGCCGTGCGGTTAAAGGCGCTGCAGTCTGGAACCGCAAGACCGCTACGGTCGCAGGTTCGAATCCTGCCTCGGGCATGGATGTTTGTGATGTCCTTAGGTTAGTTAGGTTTAACTAGTTCTAAGTTCTAGGGGACTAATGACCTCAGCAGTTGAGTCCCATAGTGCTCAGAGCCATTTTTTTGTAATCTGGACATGGTTTCACCTTGGTTGCGCCACGTGTTGAAGATGCTCACCACAGCACTCCTCTACCACTCGACAAGTCGTGCAGCTTCCGAAATGCTCGTGCCGAGCCTCCGGGCCATCACAATCTGCCCTCGGCCAAACTCAGATAAATCACGCTCCTTCCCCATTCTAGACATGGACAGCACGCTCAGTGATACTACATGCACCGTGCGTGTGTCTGACTAGCAGTCATTCCTCGTCAGGTGACGCTGTTATCGCCTGGACGGCTTTATACCGATGGTAGGTCGGCGGTCATAATGTTCTGGCTGATCAGTGTATTTTACATTGCAAATCACCGGAAACAATCCAGAAGCTATCAGCGGGTGTCCTCTCCGTGTGGACAGTGAAGAAGGAACCTTTGTTTTATATCGCTGGATCCCTGGGACAATTTGTGTGCAAATGAAGGAACATTATACAATAGAGCATTACCGAGTGATGCATTGTCGTTGTTAGGACACATATTTGGGAGGATGTAGCTGCTCTGTCCAGCCATAGCGATTTGGATTTCCCTTGGTTTTCTTAGACTGCTAACGCAAATGGTGGGACGGTTCATTAATCAAGGCCACTGCTGCCACTTGTCCTATCCCCGTAGGCTACCTGTCCTTTCCTCTTAAAGCATGTTATGTGTGCTGTGTGTAATATTTTTCCCTACTGACTGGCATTGTATTACCCTGGCTCTGAGTGCTATGGGACTTAACTTCTGAGGTCATCAGTCCCCTAGAACTTAGAACTAATTAAACATAACTAACCTACGGACATCACACATACCCATGCCCGAGGCAGGATTCGAACCTGCGACCGTAGCGGTCGCGCGGTTCCAGATTGTAGCGCCTAGAACCGCTCGGCCACCCCGTCCGGCTGTATTACCCTGTCAGACCCTATATCACTGTGAGATGATCCTGGGATGAATAAAGATTAATAAATTAATTAACATCGTAGTCGACGGGAAGTTAAATCCTAATCTCTCTTCCCACTTTGTAAGCCAGTAGCCTCACAGTGCGCCTTTCGCTCGGAGACGAGCGTCTTTGGCGCGCAGTCAGCAACATCGTGATTGGGCAATGAAAAGATAAGTGTGCAAATTTCTCTTGAGGGAAAGAGGTAACTCACACATTGACAAGAACATCGTGATAAGATGCTGTTCCGTCCCTGATGCTGAAGAGGTTCACTGTTTCATTGGTGATCAGAGGAATACTGACAACACCCAGAGGTACAATACTGACGTACTGCTATCACAAGTGTGAGTTTCCAGGTGTGTAGTTTGTCACGTATATTCCTCATGGACGAATAAACTACTCCGCATCGAGCTGACATAGTGGATGAAGATATCCATCCCATGGACTAGGCAGTGGCATTCTCGGATGTCATACCTATCTAACTAGCCTGAAATCCAGCGGCACATCCCAACAAGAACTTTTCGAGGCATGCTCACAGCTCGTTTTCAGTAATACAATCGATTGTCAACAATGGTGTAGCAGCATATCAAACTTGTGTGGTAGTCACCAGTAACCACATCCTCTCATTAACTGTTTTTTTATAGTGGAAATAATTTCCCCAATCCCTTTATGTTCCTAAATACATTTCTGGACAGTTTGGAATGTTAAATATTGTGTGATTAGGCTTTACCTTCTTCTGGAAGCCCCCCGAGTCCTTGATAAGGAAATATGTTCTTATTTCTCCATGACGTTTCTATTTTGGACACTAGCGTAGTATCAGAATTCACTGCTTTGGTGCAAAGTTAAAACATTATGATCATTACACATCAGGAAACTACCCCGGATTCCCTCAATACCCTGTGTTTGCTTCAATAAGACAACCATTTTCTGAACTGCTCATTCCATGCTATTCAGAAATAAGTAGTTGTTTAACAAACAAAGCCTTGTTTTTATTTTCATATGTTGCACGTAAAGTCTTCCTAGCTACAAAGTTTTATATAATATACTCTCCATATACATAAGTACAACTGCAATTTATGAACTTGCGTATTTCGAGGGTTCGTATTTTACCATGACACATTTCCGCTGAGCCTGAACAGGAAAAATCGCAACGAACTTAAGGATACTTTTCTTTTTCAAATGGTGGTTACAGGCAGTGACCCTAACAGCCATAAACACTAGACAAAATTGAAGTATGGTTACTTTTTTCGTACGAAATGAATACAGCGTAATTTTTAAATTAATATTTCTAAACGTCGTTTTCATGAAAAAAGACATTAAACATTTTATCATTCAGTGTTAAAATTTTCTATAAATTAACAAATTGAGGATCACATCAGACGACTAATACAAACTTTAAGCATAATAAAAGGTCCCTTTGACAAAAATCTATCGAATTTATAAATATAATTTCAGATATGACAGATCACAGAACTTTGATCTGATCAGGTTGAGAACAAATCAATAATTTTGTAGAATTACTACTCTTCTAGAATTCCCAGTATTCTGCTACGGAATGTGTGGAGTCAATTTCAAATGTACTACCAACCTAACGATGCAGTTTAACCGTGTATGTGGGCGACGACTCATTATGATTCGTTACATGACTGGAGTCCACGTTTACAGAACATTACGACGGGAATCACATCAAAACCACAACTAATACTGCGAAATTATACTCATAATACCTGCCTCGCATTATTCTGTCACCGCTGAGTCGAAAAACCGAAGTCAAATTTGACTAAAAACCATTCATTTCCATAGCACAAGTTGTAAAATCGAAGTTTTGAAAATTTTCTCTTTTTTAAAATAACTCCATAATGTCAAAAACGATAAGTGTGAGACACAATTATTTTAACTACAAATTAATTTCACGGATGTAGGGTGCTGACTCGCGTTCTGCCTATCGTAAACGAATGCTAATTCCCTTTGCACATCAGCGACTGCGTAAGCGACGCCCGTGATAGGAATGTCTTTGGCTGGCTTTGCAATGTTTGCACGATGGCTTCCGGGAAATGTATGCTTAGGAGAATCCGGCTGGTACAGTATCGAGCACGCCATAAAGTCACCCTGGATACATAACTTGGCGAGTTAATGCAGATGTGTTATAACCGCACCCCGCACAACTTCACCACCTATCGCTGGAGGCGTCCTGTTGGCATACAAAGACCACTCACTAAAAGAAGTTAACTAGTAGTGCGCACAGTTCTACTAACCAAAAAAGTTTTAATTTAGAAGTGTGTACTGCTTTCTGCAGCAGCCAAAATCTCATCTCAGGCAAAGGAACATCTTTCGCCGAAAAACATTTGTTTGCCTTTTACTGCAGCTGAATAGCTTTGTCAGTAGTAGTAAAGAGCGGGAAAGATTATTTGGCAGTAACACTAAACCGTCGCAATAGAACTCTGCGAGTGAAACATTTTGTTTTAAGTGAAGTTACAGGAACATTGCGCTACCACTGTTGTAACATATGTTTAATTTGAAATGATAAGGCCGACGTCCATTATACGAGTCTTTTGTTATGAGTTATCTCCCGCGTGCATTGTCCAATACTCCTACCACCATGCGGGTTTCCATTATCTGATTATTCCTCGGCTCTGTTTTCGCGAATGAATATCTTGATTAAATCTTTTATTCGTACTTAGTGTAGCAGAAGCTCGCCTATTTGTCATGAAAGAACGGAACCTTATCTTGTCTGACAAATGTTTCTGCGTATCATACCAGAATATTACGATTCATTGAGCCATCAATTTGATTCACGAAACCAAATTAAATGAATAGAATTTGAAATGAGAACGCTCTTATTTTATTATTGATTTTAAAAGCTATTGTCACTTCTTTTACCTGTGAAGTGAATAATTCTGCCAACTGTCGAATGTTAATGTATTGTAAGAAGTTTCATGAATTATCGCAAACTGTGTGCTAAGGATATGCGAAATAGATATTTTTCTTTCACATATTGAATTATGAAGGACACAAGTGATAACATGTATTATGAAGACAGTGTTGGGCCTCCCGTACGAGACATAGGTGATCTCACGTAGTTTTCTGCTAATGCAGAAGTAAATCCACAAGGATGAACCGCGGAAGCACTCAGCTTGGAAAAATAAGAATAAAATGGACCTATAGTTGTCCGAAATACGCAGAATATAAATAATAATTTACCGACGACTAATTCAATTAGTCGTTTTCACCATCTTTATACGAATACAGTCTGCGATCCTCTGCTGTTGTTCGCTAATACCACGATTTAGCCGGCCGCGGTGGTCTAGCGGTTCTAGGCGCTCAGTCCGGAACCGCGCGGCTGCTACGGTCGCAGGTCCGAATCCTGCCTCGGGCATGGATGTGTGTGATGTCCTTAGGTTAGTTAGGTTTAAATAGTTCTAAGTTCTAGGGGACTGATGACCACAGATGTTAAGTCCCATAGTGGTCAGAGCCATTTGAACCATTTTTGAACCACGATTTATTTTTCTTAATTACTTGTATTTCGAGGGATGAAAATTCAATGTAGAGAACAAATGGTGAACTACGAGCATATATCAGACATACACAAAATCACGATGATTTTGCATTTCTGTCACGAAGCAAACGTAACACATTAAAGGAGTTTATTTCCACATAGTGTACAGCTGTTTTCATCATACACACAAATCGAGAGAGTCCTTTCGCCGGTGTGTCGACTGCACTACTTAGGCACATTCACGATAAGAACATTGACCGTGAAAGCCTAGATTCCGGGTTCGCTTCACACAGTTTTAATCTTCCATCAAGTTCCAGAGATTGGTTTGGTCGGTTCAGAGGTCAGCGAAACGTGTGCTAGTGATAGGACGGAACTAATTCATCATCTCAAATTAAAACAGCTGTTTATAATAGTTTATTAAAAATTATTTACATGTAAGTTTGTAACATCAATAACGCGTAGTTTCTGGGCAAGAAAATCAAAACCTTTTATGGAGCTACTGTTGCAATTAAAATAATTAAAATAGTAAGCCGTGAAGTCACTACAACAGCTGATACTAACTTGTCTGACAGTGACGTCATTAGATGCGGGTAGAGGGGCATTTTGTCAGCACCCCGCTCTCCGGTACGTCGTTGCGTTTCTTGATGTTGGAATCGTTACTGTTCGGTCGAATAGATCCTGATTTGACTTCACGAGGAAGAGCGCACCCCGATCCAGTCCTCCCACTGAAGAAAAATCACTGGCAGTACCAGGACTCGCACCAGGGCCCGCGAATGGCAGTCAGTGGCACTGGTCAGTCAGCTGCGGAAGCCGGCATCAAAGGGGCTAGGCCCAGAAAAATTAAAGTTTCCGATTCTCTTCTAAAATATCTATCTCCTCTGAGAGACATTCAGTCTTACGATTTTATTGTTGAAAAGTACTCTATCAATTTAATGGAGTAGGTAGTTACGCTGCACAACTAATCCTCTGCTACTGTAGTGAAATCTCGTCATTCCAGGACAGGCGAATACTAAAGGGCGCCTAGGAAAGGGTCAGAGAACTTTGTCTCCAACAGAAGTTGCTTCCGTAAACAGGGTGTTAAAAATAAATATCTCATGTTTTGAGGGGTGGCAGTATGAACCAGAACACGATAAAGTCCTGTAAACATGGGCTGTAAAATACATAACTTAAGAGATATGAGCATTTGTTCACCTTCGCAACTGTGAAATTTATCTGTTGTACTGCAAGATCTTTGTTTTCCATATTCTGAGAGGTGGTAGTATGGACTAAAACAAGAAAAATGTCCAGTAAACATAGGCTGTAAAATGCATGACATCACTGCGATATGCACTTGCTCAGCAGAAAAGATGTGTTTAGAAGTAGCGCAGATGAACAAGCGCTCATAGCTCTTAAAGTATGTGTTCTAGAGCGGACGTTTACTGGGAATTTATGGAAATAAATATGGAATACTGTTTTAACATCCTTTAAACACTAAAAAAATGGTTCAAATGGCTCTGAGCACTATGGGACTTAACTTCTGAGGTCATCAGTCCCCTAGAACTTAGAACTACTTAAACCTAACTAACCTAAGGACATCACACACATCCATGCCCGAGGCAGGATTCGAACCTGCGACCATAGCGGTCGCGCGGTTCCAGACTGTAGCGCCTAGAACCGCTCGGCCACTCCGGCCGGCTAAACACTAAAAGTCAAGTTAACTATCGGTTATAAAAGTTGTGACAAAAATACGAAATTATCTAGAGTAGCATCTAAATTGCCCGCCCGGATAGCCGTGCGGTCTAACGCACAGCTTTCCGGATGGGAAGGAGCGCCTGGTCCCCGGCACTGATCCGCACGGCGGACTTGTGCCGAGGTCCGGTGAGCCGGCCAGTCTGTGGATGGTTTTTAGGCGGTTTTCCATCTGCCTCGGCTGATTCCCCTTATTCCGCCTCTGCTACACTATGTCGCACTATGCCACGTACGCGCACTCCACCATTACTCTACCACGCAAACATAGGGGTTACACTCGTCTGGTGTGAGCCGTTTCCTGCGGGGGGGGGGGGGGGGGGGGGAGGACGAATAACCCTGAAAGAGTGGTTCGGTGTGGGACGGTGGAAGGGTGAAGTGGACTGCGGTAGTCGTGTGGTTGTGGACCACTGCGGCTGCGGCGGGGACGGAGCCTCTTCGTCGTTTCTAGGCCCCCGGTTAACATACAATACAAAACAATACAGCATCTAAATTAGTAAAGCAGAAAAGATGACTGAAAATAGGATGAGCCAGCCGTCTTACAACACACTAAAATGGAGTCCATTCAGTACAAAACTTCGAAAGATTTTCCACACTCATCTGGTCGTCATGTACGAGAGTATGCTGAAAAGTAATGCCTCCGAATTTTTTATGTGATACCTCTTCAAGCTTTTTAAATAAATTAAACGTTATTACCATTCTTCATGTCTACGTAGTTATTGCTCACGTTTATCACCCCGACAACGCACACGTTATTCACATCGAGAGACCAGTTTCTTGATACCGTCACTGTAGTACGTTTGACTTTTGGGTGGAACCACAACCTCACCGCTTCATCACTATCGAAGTGAAGTCCTCGAAGACGTTCTTTAAGTTTTGAAAACAGATGAATAACGGATGAGGCCACGTCGAGACTGTATGGAGGATGATCGACGATAATCAAACCAAGACGCTGGATTGTTGCAGATGTCGCAGCGCTCGTGTATGTTCTGGCATTGTCAGCTGAAGGAGAGGGTGCTCCACTTGTGGACGAACTCTTCAAATTAAAGCTCGATCACAGCACGCTGTTTCTCACGAACCGATACACACTGAGGTGACAAAAGTCATGGGACACCTCTCAATTTCCATCTAATGATTCAACGGACGAAACGCCTTTATTTTAAATAGTACAATAGCTCAGACACGGACCATGTAGCCATTCCCGACTTGTTGATCACCGTGAACTGTCTATTAAAAAATATTATAAGCGATTATTTGCCGACGAATACTTGGCCATTCCGTAAAGAAAACCATCTCGAACTGTGGGACAGTGTTGGCAGGTGCTTGCCTACCTATTGTACGTCTCTAAGGGAATCCCACACACGTTTAAGGTGGATAGGAGTCTGGAAAGCATGACGGCCAAAGAATTCATTCGAGTGACATTCTCATCTCGTTGAATTCCATCCATCAAATAAGCTCTTCTCGTAAGACATTTGTGTTCCGTAAAAAGCCAATAGAAACACATCGCACGGTACAAGGCTGGAAGATCTCCTGGAACCGTTTCAGATTAAGGGGAAGACCTTCTGTGTCAGTGTTGATTTCAGTGCACGACGACACTTCGCCACGACGGTATAGGAAGATTGGCGCATGTGCGATTGTTTATCGTTGCAGCCCAACACGTCTCCGTGGTTAAAGTCGTCAATTTTGTAACGCGGCATTAAATTACGTCTCCTCAGATAAAAGAAAAGAGACTGTATTCGCTGTTCCCTCACCCACGGCTTCTGTCCACTCCTCGTATTCTGTCGAAACGGTGTCGCATTATTAATGGAAAAAGACCGCTAACGCATGCCTGTGCTCTAGCGCTCGACTCAGAGGTAGACCGTTCGGATTCTGGTGGTGGAAGAAGTTGTCATCACCAGTATGTGGCCGGAAATGGGAGGAGAAGATCGTTGAGTTGCTAAGCGGCAGACTTCCCGCCAATGTCTCGTGAAGTGAGGACATGCAACACAGTTGATAGAACGTTAGGCTTAACATGCTGTCGATGATGAGATGATTAGAGACCGAACATAGGTTCTGCTTTGGGAAGGAACATGGCCGTCCCTTCTTGAAGGAATCATTCTAGCATTTGCTTTAAGTGATTTAGGGTACCCACCGAAAACCCAAGTCGTAATGGCCGGGCAGTTGTCTTGAAACACGAGTCCACCTTGCACGGTTACATTTTCGATGGATGTCCGTCTTTCGCCGCCTTGCTGTTGTTCGACAGCAGAAAGCTGTGTGCCGGCCTCGGGTTCCCTTCGCTCATCGCCTGACAGCGACCCAATGGCACGTTATACAGAAAACACTTCGCCATTAGGAGGCTCAACCTGTTCCTCGTTGTCTCTCAGCCTTTTTTTTGCGGGGGGGGGGGGGGGGGGAGAGGGAATTATAATTGATCTGTTTGCATTGATCTTAGTTATTAAGAGAATTAGGAACAGATTATGTTTTCATTCTCCTTCCTTTGCTGCTTACGTAACTCTCTGTCATTTGAGTCGCATCCTGTTGAGTATTCCGATGGCCTGTGATCAGTCGGAAATTATAGCCTCTGTGTGTGGTTGCGAGTGGACTACCTGGTCCTGATATTCTTGGAATACATCTCCATATTTAGAAACGAGACCGAAATTGGGACGTTACACGTTAATCACTGTAATAGGGTATTCTTTGTCACATGGTGACTGGCCAATTTTTATGTATCACATTTCACAGTTTGATAAATCACGCGACTAAGACACTACGTTAGCTTTACTCTTGTTTAGGAGGTCTTACACACCATGGGTGCGCGGGAGCCACCCCGTATTTCGGCAACCATGTGTTCGTCCAATGAGAGCAGTACGATCATACAATTTACCGGTAAAACGTATTCATTGGCAGAGTAGGGGCTAAATGAGCGAGAGCCACTGACAGTTTGTGTCACCTGTGACTGGTGTTCGCTAGTGGAAATAATCAGAGGTGTCTAGGTTACTTTTGGTTGTGTGAATTGCAACTTGAGTTAGTAAAGACCGTTATTCGAACAATATGACGGCCAATAACCGCACGCGAAGGGACACCTTATAAGCCGGCCGGATTGGCCGTGCGGTTCTAGACGCTATAGTCTTGAACCGAGCGACCGCTACGGTCGCAGGTTCGAATCCTGCCTCGGGCATGGATGTGTGTGATGTCCTTAGGTTAGTTAGGTTTAATTAGTTCTAAGTTATAGGCGACTGATGACCTCAGACGTTAAGTCGCATAGTGCGCAGAGCCATTTGAACCATTTGAACACATCATAGCTAGAGAACTGAATGATTAGCGAACATGAATTATAGGGGCGACTGACTCGACATTTACCAAGCGTCGACGGGGCTGTATACAAGAGACAAAAGAGAATGGAACTATTTTCTGTAACCAATCTCACTGAGAGGGACCACAAAGGTAGGCCATTGTCAAGGTGAGGACAGCAAGAAATGGCAAACATACTGCTAAGTAGACGTCTGTAATGGTGAGATGAGAAAGCGGCACCACAAAAGCAGTTTTAACCGTTGTCCATCGTCTTAGTGAAATTATCATTTTCCAAATGAGGGACTATACTAAAAAATAACATTTAATTGAAAGCATGACATTCCCTACTGATCATAAAGTAATACCTTCTAGTTCTTGCTCCATAAGCGCAGACGTATGCAGTCGATCCTCTAATATAATTTGAACATAAAATTATTTTGTAATATACACTCTAAACCACAAAACGAACCACCACGAAGAAGTTACCGGAATGGGGCGGTAATCGGTAGATGTGATGTACATGTATGGACAGAAATATGATTAGAATTTTAGAAAAACTGAATGATTTATCCACGAGAAAGAACTTCACAAACTGAGCAATTCAATAACGCGTTTGTCCAGTTCTGGTGGGCGACCGTCAGGTTGATACGCCCCCACCGTCTGGAGCTGCTCCAGACAAGTCTTCTGCCATTATTTTCATTACCTGGAGTATAATTGTCTTCAGTGATGAGTACCGCTTCCAACTGAACTCGAATGACCAACGAAGCCGCGCGGAATTAGCCGAGCGGTGTCAGGCGCTGCAGTCATGGCCTGTGCGGCTGGTCCCGGATGAGGTTCGAGTCCTCCAGTCCTCCCTCGGGCATGGGTGTGTGTTTTTGTCCTTAGGACAATTTAGGTTAAGTAGTGTGTAAGCTTAGGGACTGATGACCTTAGCAGTTAGGTCCCATAAGATTTCACACACATTTGAATTTTTGAATTTGACCAACGAAGACGCGTCTGGAGACGCCCCGAACAGCGGTCGCCCACCATATGGCCCAACAACCAGGAGTGACGGTCTGGGGTTCCGTTTCATTTCATAGCAGGAGTCCTTTGGTTGTCATCTGCGGCAGCTTTACTGCACAGCGGTACGTCGACGATATTCTATGCCCCGTTTTGTTGTCCTTCACAGCAAGCCATCTTGGGCTTACAGATCAGCAAGATAATGCCCGCCTGCATACAGTGAGAGTTTCTACTGCTTGCTTTCGAGCTTGCAGTACCCTACCTTGGCGACCAAGGTATCCGGATCTCTTCCATATTGGGAAAGTTTGGAGCGTTATGTGCACGGGTCTCCAACCAGCTCTGGATTTTGACCATGTAACGCCCCAATTGGACAGAATTTGGCGCGATAACCCTCAGGCGGACATCCGACAACTCCATCAATCAATGTGACGCCGAATAACCGCTTGCGTAAGGGCAATAGGTGGACCAACGCCTTAAGGATGTTCTCAATTTGTAGCTCTCTGCTGGCCGCTGGTGGCCGAGCGGCTCTAGGCCCTTCAGTCTAGAACCACGCGACCGCTACGGTCGCAGGTTCGAATCCTGCCTCGGGCATGGATGTGTGTGATGTCCTTAGGTTAGTTAGGTTTAAGTAGTTCTAAGTTCTAGCGGACTGATGACCTGAGATGTTAAGTCCCATAGTGCTCAGAGCCATTTTTTTGTAGCTCTCTTTCTCAATCGTCCAATTTTTCTGAATGTGTAATCCTTTGTTTGTCTGTATATATACATCACCTCTACCGATTTCCGTACCATTTGGATAATTCCTTCGTGGTGCTTAATTTTTTCCCTTAGAGCGTATTTGCTGCAGACTGTTCAGTCTGGTTAAGTCTCTAAAAACTGTAGGATCTATGAGGTTATTGGTCCATGTCAAACACAGGACATCGTGACCAGTTGACACATCTAAGGCGAGTTGAACGGCCACTTTCCTCTTTTACAGTAATACTGAGTATTTTAACCCAAGTCGTCACACATAAAATATTTTTGTCACGATGAATCAACATATCTTTACTGATTCTCTATTTATCTCGGTCAATTACGGCGTCTCGTGGGGTACCCGATTCTTGTCGAGCGTGGATTGCCTACCGCTGCAATTACAACAGGCGTCTCACCTGTCTTCATGATCGTATATGGAAAGTGACTCTTCAACTGGAAAAAGTACAAAGCGCTAGTGAAACTCTGCTCAACATGGTAAATAGGCCAACAAAAACGGCATCCAAACTTGAAATTCATTACATCCGAAGTGCTCCAGGCGACACGTGTCGTTTGACTGACTGCTGACTCTTTTCCACAGCGCGTGTGTGGCGGACGGTACTTCTGGTACCACTAACTAATCCCCCCTTCCCTGCTCCAATCGTGAATGATACGTGGGAAGAGTAATTGTAGGTATGCCTCTGTATTAGCTCTAATTTTTTTAATTTCCTCGTCGTGCTCATTTCGTGAGATGTAGACGAAACGTGACGCTCTTCGTTGGATCTTCTGTGTCCCTTCTACCAGTCCTATCTGGTAAGGGTCCTAGATTGATGCACAACACTCCAGAATCTAAGCCACTTCCTTCGTGGATCAGTTACACTTCCCTGAGGTTCTTCTTATGAATCTTAGTCTGGCACCTGATTTTCTTACTATTTGTTTTATGTGGTCATTCTACTTAAGGTCGCTCTGCATAACTGACCCTAGATATTTTACGGTAGGTGCTGTTTACAGCAGTTTCTTATCAGTAGTGTGGTTGAACAATAGCGGATTTCTTTTGCTATGAATGCGCAGTATGCCACATGTACTTACGTTCAGGCTGAACTGGCAGAGCTTGCACCATTCATCAGTCCTCTGCAGGTCACTCTGCAAATATAAACTTCTGGTGTTGCTACTTCCTTATGGACAATCGCAACATCTGGGAACACTCTTAAACAACTTCTCACACTTTCTTCTAGATCATTTGTTGTTACTGAAAACACTAAAGGGTCTATCACTCTTCTTTTGATTACTCAGAAAATTACCTTTACATCTGTGGATTTAGTTCCTTTAAGAGCGATGTGTTGAGATCTATCTGCAAGGAAATCTTGAATTCAGTCGCAAATCTGGTCTGATACTCGATAATCTGATGCTCTACAAAAGCATCCGATTACAGTTTTTGACCGGTCTTTGATGCTTAACATCACCCAGATTAATTCGCATTCGAAATGTTTGATAACTTCGCCAGATATTACCGCGTTCTCTACCGCAATAAATACGCCGGCATTATTGGCGATTAAATTATCATATCGATAAATATTCCAACCTGAACTTAGGATTTCGTTACTGTTCACTTGCGGTTTCAACCAACTTTCTGGTCATAATACTGTCTGGGCATTATAACCTTCAATAAGAGATACAAGGCTGGCCGTTGTGGCCGAGCGGTTCTAGGCGCTTCAGTCTGGAACCGCGTAACTGCTACGGTCGCAGATTTGAATCCTACCTTGGGCACGGATGTGTGTGATATCCTTTGGGTAGTTAGGTTTAAGTAGTTCTATGTTCTAGGGTACTGATGACGTCAGATGTTAAGTCCCATAGTGGTCAGAGCCATTTGAACCATTTGAAGAGAGACAAATTCTGGGAGCTTTCCTTGGATACTCCTGCTGTTGACTAATATCATATCATCCTTTTCTGTAACTGATCTGCATGGACGAGCATTCTGGGAGAACATCGTGGCTGATGTAACTTCGATTTTGTCAGGCAATTCATCTCTGATCCCAAGGGAGGTTTCTCTAACCAAAAAATTGCAAGCCACACGTACTCCACTACCCTAGTAGCTGCTTCCTGCATGTAGTGCATGTCCGACATTTTACAGGGAACTCTTCAGGTCTCCACACGAAACGTCACAGAGTAATCTGGCCTCTGGTTTAGACCCTCCACTCTGCTCCAAATCAAAGCGCCACAACCGACCCTGGGTACGACGCTGCAAATACTCAACTAGCATGCACCCCACGTACGGTGCTGGCTGCCTTCTCAAATCTGACATCTGCTGAAAGAAAGCAGGGAATAGCCTCAGAACTCAAGCGGAGGCATCATTCGTGCCAACATGTACCACTATTTGCAGCCGACTGCGCCTACTGCGATAGATAGCCGCCCACATAGCCTCCGCCACGTCGCTAAAGAGACTACCCGGAAAACATACCGAGTGCACACTGGCATTCTTTCCCGCCCTGCATGCTATTTCCCTGTCTCCATTACCCACCCAATGACTAATACCACCCTCTGCACTTCTCCGAACTGCGTAGAAAAATTCGCCGCTGGTACAACAGGAGAGGCATCCTGTATGGCGTATTGGCTCATAAGTATTACCTAGTACCTGTTGTTAAGGCGTAAGAAGCCAACCGAGCGGTCCGCTCCACCTTTCGCTTTCCGCCTATTGGCACGCGAATCCACCACTGTCCGCCACACTCTGTCGAGTGAGGACGGACCACTCGGATGTTGTGTGTCGGAAGACGCAGCGACAACCAGGACACTAGGGAGTCCAACGGTACCACACGTGTCACAGGTCTTGTATCGTCTGAGGAGCGGGGTGCCGAAGAAACACGGTCATTATCTGTAGCAACGACGAATGAGAGACAGTGGCGTGGACATCCCCCGAAGAGTTTCCATACGCCAACGCATCAGCTCGCTTGTTTATGTCTCAGCTCAGTGCCGCTCAGCCCCGTCAACAATCATCGCCAAAGATGACAGTAACGTCTCTCCACCCAACCAGTGGTTCATAAATTATGTTCGACAGAATTCTGTATACAAGTTTATACTCAGCTGTACTCTGTGAGAAGAGACTGGTATCTTGTTCTGTTATATGTGAGACATTAGTACCGAGTGAGAGTAATAAATAGTCAAGATATTCCTATGGACATGAATTGTAACACAGTATTTCCTCTTGTTCTTGTTATAATAAAGTGGTCCAATATTTTATGAGTTATAATATCATCTGCCCCATCCAGGAGTAAAGTTAAGAACCCACCAGCGTGCCGACGAGTGTTATTTTTTAGGATACTACGGATCTTATCACTGGCGCCCAGTTGTCGCCGCAGCTTTGAGCAGCAGCCAGAAACCTGGTGACTGTGGCCAACGCAGCTTCCAGCTGTTTACAGACAGCAGTTAATTCTTCTTATGTCCGCTCACAAAAACCAAAGTCCCTGGCCATATCGTACTGTGAAAAAAAAGTTTAATAAGATCTCAAAAAAATACAAGCAAAACAACCAGCAGTGAGAAAGTACTAAAAGACCTCCGCGAAAGAGGTAATTACCAAACTGTGGGGTTACTGAGGTTGGAATGTACGCAAAGCGTAACAAGGAGAATACAGAAACACTAAAATCTGCCCTGCACAGTTCTCACTACAGCCTGAGCCCGCAAGAGCCGCAAACTCTTAAAAACAAATATCTCAACTGATAATATATGTATCAACAGTTACTTGTACTTTTTACTGGGAACTATTCTTCCGCAAAATCTGCTGCAGGAAATAAATATGCAAACTCCAAAGTACTGATCTAAACTGTATGCTGTGTCCTACCACGAGGTTTAAAAGTTGTCACGTGACGTGGTGCTTCTGGTGGCGGTAAAAATACATAGGAAGCCGCCTCGTGTAAGAATACGCACAAGATTTTCACAAAAGCAAAAACTTAAAGTAAGTCGGTAAGCGCTAGTCTACACGGTAAACTACACAAAAATGGTTCAAATGGCTCTCAGCACTATGGGACTTAACTGCTGAGGTCATTAGTCCCCTAGAACTTAGAACTACTTAAACCTAACTAACCTAAGGACATCACACACATCCATGCCCGAGGCAGGATTCGAACCTGCGACCGTAGCGGTCGCGCGGTTCCAGACTGTAGTGCCTAGAACCGCTCGGCCACCCCGGCTGGCAGTAAACTACACAGTTACAGTTCTCGTCTTCACAGAAGTACGTGAAAAAAAAGTAAATTACTGTGTATCAGCCAACAGCTAAAGCTGCTAGCGCTAAAGGGGCGTTTCTCTCGGCTCGGCGTCTGCCGCTGCATTTTATCTATTCCTCCTTCTGAATTCAAATTAATAATAAAGCAAGTATCTTACAGATGCTACAAAATATCGTGACGTATATCGTCACTAAATCACTCTAAATTAGAACTTTTTTATTTTTCGCGTGAACTGAGAACTTAAAATACAACCCAGCCAAGTCTTTTATTGACGTGAAAACGCCTGTTAACTCTTTATTAGAACTTTCTTGTATGAAAAAACACCGTCAGATTTGAATAGCTAATAACTAAGAGACTAATAATGTTTAAATAATGCCTGAACCCACAACGGATAGATCGTGTCTGTACGTGCTAGTCGCGCAGTATTTGTTTTTCCTGTGCTCTCATTGTACCAGTATAGCGGCATGCACGTAATTGCTACTTACCAGCTTTGTGTGGAGTTATAAATGGCCTTACGGTTAGCTAGGAGCACGATTTGGGTGCCACTGTGAAGAGCTTGCAGAGCGCCACAAGACCCAAAGTAAGGCAACAAAAATTTTCGACGAAATATAAATGAAATTCGGTATTAATTTAAATTTACAAAATAATGAAAGATGACGTCTCATACGCTCGGAATTATAGAAAACGCAAGTCAGAGGAAAGTTCTCGTCATAAGGAACCCCAGTGAAGAGAGAAACGGGAAAGCTGCTGCAGCGCCGAAAGGGAAATGGAAAAACGGCACAAAGCGATTACGTAGCTGATCCATCGGGCATGCGGCCAGGGACAGTCAAGGCTTGTGATTTATAGGCTCAGTAACCATTATTCTACTCAGTGTATCCATTGTATAAAAAAGATTTTTAATTGTATTACATATCCCTATGACACGCTTGTTATGATTTTATCTCGACGTTTTCACGAAAAATCCACGGCGCGGACACGAATTGTGCATATTTTTTTTCTTTTAATTTGTCACAGGCGACGGCAATACGGCCGCCCGAAGCCATACACTATACTGGACGCTGTTGGTTTCAGTCTGTACCGGAATTTTCCTCGAAGTTCTTTCAAAAAATTTTCAAATGTGTGTGAAATCTTATGGCACTTAACTGCTAAGGTCATCAGTCCCTAAGCTTACACACTACTTAAGCTAAATTATCCTAAGAACAAACACACACACCCATGCCCGAGGGAGGACTCGAACCTCCGCCGTGATCAGCCGCACAGTCCATGACTGCAGCGCCCTAGACCGCTCGGCTAATCCCGCGCGGCGATGCTCTTTCAACACGAGCCTATTTTCTGTTGCTAGATGCAAAAGAAAAAAAAAATCTCTGCTGCTGAAGAAAGCGTCACTGGAACAACTGACTGCATGTGCAGCCATGCGTAGCCGTAGGACTGGGTACACACTGGTAGCGTCTGTGCTGAGAGGCGCCGGACAGGTGCGGCAGCAGAAGGCGCGGCCGCGATCGGCTACAGCCAGCGCTCCTGTTCCCTGGCTCACGGCCCCTGTTCGCTGCCCGCATGCCGCCGCTTCATTATTGTCTGGCACAAAGGCCGCCCGCCCCTCCGACAAGTTTCACGTGCGCCCGTCAAGACTGGCTTCTCAATAACGCCGCCCTGCAGTCCTAAAACGCTCAAACACCCTAGTTACTGAAACTCTGACGACTACTCTAAGCTAACTCAATTCCACGGGTTCTCATTTTTCTTGTAGGCCGTAACAGTTTTAGCTAAGGGAATCGTAAAGCAAATTACATCTTCAGTTACAAATTCGTCATTCCATCTAAACACGATTAACATATTCAGTACTCCCTAACGCGTTGCTCCTCTGATCTGTAAGAATAAAGCATCCTGCACAATGTATTATAAAAACTCCACGTTATTTGACGCTTGTCTCGTCATTCTTCTGCGTTGCCTTTGCAGGCTGCAGTGCCAGATAACGGTTACGCTTGTACACTACACTGCTCGAAACCTGCAAGAGAACTGACGCATTGTTATGGTGCATTAGCAACGATGGATACTTGGCGTAGCACGTTAAGAGCTCTGACCACAGGACGTTATTTCCAAAGCGTGGAAGAGTCAGCGAGTGCACGGGCATAAGAGATATCGGGAAGTTTCACGTCGTATCGATCACCACTCAAATGTATGGAAGTTAGAGTTGTAAAACTACCGTAGGCTACAGTAGACTATCAACAGAAAGCGTAGACTACGATAGTTCTCCTAGTAGCTTTGGTCAATTAAGGTCGTACTCGCGTTACATGTGCGTTAGATTTGCTGCATACGTGTCGGTCGTTATCTCATAACGATCGCTATCTTTACATGGTCGATCGATGTCTTACTAGATTCCCCTAAAAACCAGAAGCAGTAAACCGTCTAGAAACTGAGTGAGAACCTACAAACGGCCGAGAAACGGATAGAAAATTTTTGTTCTACGTAGTTATCCTTCTGTCTCTTACTTAGAAATAGACAGTATTTATAGCAAAATTGGACTTTTCAATGTTTAATTCAGATTTTATTCGAAAATTGTTGATTTGTAACGTGAAACACAGATACGTTGTAGTAAAAATAAAGAAATTAGTAGATTCATCACATAGCGCTAGAAAATACTACTTTCTCAACAAAAGGGTAAAATAAAAAGAAAAAACAGCAAAACAAAAAAATTTCAAATATTGCTTCAATATTTCGTCGAGCTTACATAAAATATTCATAAACAGCTTTCGTATTTCTCAACAATATCAAGACACTCTTGCCTTTGATCATGATGAAGCAACTATTGATCGCAAAACAATGACAATAGCTGTATATATTTTTATGTAAACTGTACTTGCATCAAAATTAATTGCTTTGGTTACATAAAAGCGCAGAAGTTATGCGATCAACTAGTTTTCATTAGTTATAAAATGCAGTTTATCTTCTGGAAGGATATAATATACACGGTGAATTAACTCTGAATGAAATACAGTTCTAATTATGTGCAAAACAAACAAACAACTAAAAAAAAAGGGAATCGTAGGCTTCCAGTTTCTCTCTTACAGATTCGTTTATGTTCTTCTCCCTATCAATACTACCAGTAATCCTACAATTTACTACGTCATTTATGTAGTGTACCAAACTACAGAATGGCGGTGCGAATGGTCACTGGCTTGTTTGATTGGCGAGAGCGTGCAGTAGATGTATTGAAAAATCTTAACTGGCAGACACTCGAAGAAAGGCGCCATGGATCTCGTTGGAACCTGCTTAGCAAACGGCAGATTCTAAGAACTGATTTTCAGGAACAAAACTGTCAATACTCTTCAATCCCCTTCACGTCGATCGCGAATATAAAATTTGATTAACAGAGCTCAGGTAAAGGCGTACAAACAGTCATGAGTCCGATGCTCTGTCGAGGAATAGACTGGGAACAGACTGCAATAGACAGTACAGTAAAACGTACGCTCTCCTACACGCTTCATATTGATTCGCGAGGAGTTTTCCAGTGTTTTCAAGAAAGGTAGGTAGGAGACGAGGTACTGCCAGAAGTAAAGCTGTGAGTACCGAGCGTGAGTCGTGCCTCGGTAGCTCAGTTGGTAGAGCACTTGCCCGCGAAAGGCAAAGGTCCCGAGTTCGAGTCTCGGTCGGGCACACAGTTTTAATCTGCCAGGAAGTTTCTCAAGAAAGAATTGTCTCAGTAGAATTTGAAGAGACTGTCCATGACATGCACTCTTGGAAGAATATAGTGGAGTAGTAATTACAGCCGCATCATAAATGAGTTCAGGCAATGAATTCAGTCATGTACACAGCGTCCCAGGAGGAACGGTAAAAGGATGTGACAGGAATGATCATTTAAAGCAAAAATATCTAGTAAAAATGGGCTCCAAAGTGCAAAACTTAAGAGCTATGAGCACTACTTCAACATCTATATTGTGAAACAAATCTTTTCTACTGCGATCTCTTTGCTTTCCATATTTTTGGAATATTGTCTAGTGAACATTGGCTGTAAAGTACGTACCCTAACAGCTATGAGTACCTTTTCAGTAGAATATGTGTTTTACAATGGGGAAGATGAACAAGTGCTCATATTTCTGAAATATGCGCTTTAGAGCCCATGGTTAGTGGACCTTTTTTTCTTGTTTTGATAACTACTACATTAAGCAAAGAGCTTGCAGTAAAAGAGATTTGCTTCACTGTATCGAAGATGAAGTGCTCGTTGCTCTAAAGGGGTGCGTTTTGGAGCCCATGTTCACTAGACTGTTTTGCTTTGAATGATCGTTCTTGTCATATCGTTGAAGGTTGACCACCCCTCCTGTGACGCCCTGCATAATAGGTGTACACTTGCCTGCTATGACCAGTCGAGCTTCGTATGAAAATACGTCTTATAGCGCAATGGAACATGGCATAAGCATAATGTTGTGTTACAAATGTCACTGAAGACGAGGGCTGTTATAAACTTTGTCTAGTCATCACAATTTGTTTTCTTTACTTTTCCCAAATCACTCCAGGCGAAAGTTTCGATTATTTTTTAAAGGCAATCACAGTGCGTTTTCATCCCAATGACTCAAAACAGTGTCTATAATGACTCCGTTATTGACATAAATCATGGTTCAAATGGCTCTGAGCACTATGGGACTTAACTTCTAGGTCATCAGTCCCCTAGAACTTAGAGCTACTTAAACATAACTAACCTAAGGACATCACACACATACATGCCCGAGGTTCCGGCCGGAGCGGCCGTGCGGTTCTAGGCGCTACAGTCTGGAGCCGAGCGACTGCTATGGTCGCAGGTTCGAATCCTGCCTCGGGCATGGATGTGTGTGATGTCCTTAGGTTAGTTAGGTTTAATTAGTTCTAAGTTCTAGGCGACTGATGACCTCAGAAGTTAAGTCGCATAGTGCTCAGAGCCATTTGAACCATGCCGGAGGCAGTATTCGAACCTGCGACCGTAGCGGTCGCGCGGTTCCAGACTGTAGTGCCTAGAACCGTTCGGCCACTCCGGCTGGCCATAAATAATGAATCTACCTTTCCTTTTTTACTGCCGCAGTCTCACTAATTGTGAATATACACAGTGAATGAATCAGACTCTTTAGTTTAGATATACGAACTTTAACGCGTAAAAGTGCAGATATTGTGATCATTGTGCGACGGTCTACGGAATGGGATAGGGCTGCAAATGCATCTACTTGCTGGCTCTCGAAGTCTAACTCGAGGATGATCTCCCATCCTTTCTGCTACCAGAAATGTGCGCTTTACACCTGTTAAAGTACATAAATAAAATACTCTCGATGCCGCTGACCGACAAGTACAAATATCAACTAGGTACAATCTAGGAGGCTGAAGTCAAATGACGAAACGAATGCGTGTGTTAAGTTCATTAAAATTCACAAGGGATTATACATAATTAAAAATAGTTCACTAGTGTTATCTTCCAAACAGTTAAGTGCAATTTCAGTTATTGCTCGACTCTCCAATAGCGATACTGAAGACGCTATAAATTTTAATAAAAGTTTTTGAATGCTGAAGATCATCGATTGATATTTAGCAAATCGATCAGTTCGCTAAAACACGCCCTAATCCCGATGATCTAAAGTTTCCCCGACACCAACGCGAGTTCCTAGGTATCGGATGCTACAAAATATTCAAAGTCCTGACTGGTTTAAACACAGTTAAAGCCCAGTGGCACTGTTTCAGAATCAATCGCCTAAACGTGGTCTAAATAATTACATTCAAATCTGACCGTATCAAAAAGTAAATCCCGTTGGTATCCCAAGACGCAGTTCGGAATGCTCAAAAATAAACAAGAGTCCCACAGTAGCGCTTCAACGTCTAAGTGTGGAGGCACTTGATTGGAAACAGACTCCCACAGCTACGATTTTGCAGCAAAGTCCAGTTTGCGTGCAGAAACAATCACCAAAAGACACAACGCGTGAGAAACGCAAGTCCCTACTGTGTTCTACACCGAAAATATCCTAAGTCAGGATTCGTCGTGAAATATTCTATACTCCGTTTGCAAAAAAATGGTTCAAATGGCTCTGAGCACTATGGGACTCAACTGCTGAGGTCATTAGTCCCCTAGAACTTAGAACTAGTTAAACCTAACTAACCTAAGGACATCACGAACAGCCATGCCCGAGGCAGGATTCGAACCTGCGACCGTAGCGGTCTTGCGGTTCCAGACTGCAGCGCCTTTAACCGCACGGCCACTTCGGCCGGCTACTCCGTTTGCACGCACACGCGAAATTCAACTAAGTTTAACACCCCTCGAACCACAAAAATTATCACCAAAGTGTCGCATCGAATAACACAGGTCCGGCTTCGAAAAGGCACACAGAACTCCCGTCCTCGAGCTTTGTGTCAGCTCCGTTTAAATACCCTCTATCCGAAATTCCGCAAGCTACATCATGTAACTGCTTTCCATTGATCACCACTTCTTTGCAGAATTTTTTTACATAGAAGAGCTATCTTAGCTTTCTTTGCATCATTATGTGTGCCCTCAAATTACCATCAAAACACATATTATACAAATTTGTAACTGCAATAGTTTGCCAAGAATTAATGTTTTAATGTTTTGTAATTATCTTTGCAGTGTGCGAAAATAATTTTTGTCCATTTGTGCCACTAAATACGGATTTGAAGAGCTCTTTCTGATGCTCTGATCAGAGTTTACGTATAAAATAATTTTAAACAAATATGGGCAAAACTATGCAAAAATTATTAACGAAGCCAACGTATCATAATAATTACAAATATCGCAAACTAATGAAGTTGAAATAAGTATAACGACACCCGAGATCGTACACAGCTTTGCTGTTCTGTCTCGTATTATTCGTTTTAGTTAATTATTAGCAATAAATCAATAAAATTGGTGTTTTACCAGTGAAATATTAATGCTGCAAATTACACAAGTATGTCAGTCGTAGTGTTTCGATGAGACTTGCTGTACTCTGTACCTGCTTTGATCCAAAAGCTATAGATTATTCTGTAAATTGCACATATTGCAGATTTGCTTATTTAATTTCTTTCGATATAAAACTCGTATAAATCGTATCAGCGTCTCTTCTGATTCACCTAAACTCCTCTTTCACTTGCCGTATCGTACTTCGTTGTACTAATCTGCGTTTGTGTGTAACCAAAGCAAAAATGGATAAAGCACTATCTAAAAGCCGTGCGCTGGAACTGAGTTAACCTTCGTGACGTGAGGTAACCGCCAGCTGAAGTCCACGTGGAGCGATCTGCCGCTGACCACTCGCTCGCCGCCGTCTTCCTGCTCTCGCCAGCTGCCTGGCTGAGTGGGCCTTACCGTTCGCCATGCGAGCGCCCTTAAAGCGCGACCCACAATCAAACTTCTCCCTCCAAATGACAACAGATGACTGTCGTGTCACAGTTGGTAACTTAACATATACGCACTTCAGTGTGTTAGTTGTTTTTCGTCTGCGTCTAATAGTCTTCTCTGAAACGCGTCACATAATTTATTACATGTTTCCTGCAAAACTGCACTACAAAGTGGACTGCGCCTGTCAGTATGGTCAACCATCTTTCGACCACATGTCCAGACTTCTGCACCTGACCTGCTGTCCAGGGGAAAATAAGCATTAATGGCTTGCTCTTGACGCATGTACGTGGAGTTACTAACCAACCTAAAAACACACTAATCCTAATACCAATGATTATTAGTCTGCAAATGAAGTAAATACTGATGTAATGTTGTTCAGTACACTGTCCTCAGTCACCAATAAAAATATCTGCACTTATAACTGTTGACTGATGAAAAATTTTCATTTCTCTATCAGAGAAGAAATCATTCGGCTTCAGCTATAAATACCCTGTATAGGAATAGTGTGATTATTCTGGCAAATACCATTATAACTATAACTGCTAATGTTGTCATATTCACTGTGTATTTCCTACGTTATATAGAGTGAGACAGAACATCGTGTACGTACTCACGCAGATACTGTAACTTAAAAAAGTGCTGTATATAATGATTAGTGGTAACAATCGAAAATGGTAGCTATAATGAAAATTTTCGTAACAGCTGACGGCGAAACACGATTTTCGATAAGTGACTGCTACAGATATGCTGCTTTTTTAAGTTTGATTCCATTCGATTTCGTGTAAAAAAGATACAATTATATCTGAGCAGATTTACCCTCTTTTATGAATCCTTAAGTTGCGTAATCTGATGAAGACCTTTATGTGTTTTTCGCCGATCTATCTGTAGTTCTCTTCCACTGACTCTTTCCCATGATATGTCGTGATTATCAACTAGATATTATTTTAATATTAATTCCTTTCATTCTTTCTGTTTTGTCCCTGAAGTGGCCTGTGAGGATCAGTTTGGAAGTATGCAGCAGAGAGCTACTGGCAGAACTGAAGATGTATCGTTGGGCCATGAGTCGCGTCTGGATAGGAGATTTCACACGAAAAACATGGTCCGGCACTACGTTTTAATATGCTGGAAGTTTCAAAAGGGGGCACACTTTGCTGTAGAGTGAAATATTCATTCTGAAAAGTGAAAGTATTTGCTAAACTGCTAGTCTGTTAAACGAAACACAGTAAAGGTTTTTTCATGCTATCAACTTCTTTCCCAAACTGCATCAATAATAATCGATTGAATGTCCCGTGGCAACAAGACTTGTGCGTGTTTACAGCCTCTGTCTGGTTCGGGCTAAATAATTCACCACATATTTATAGCACGTAATTGTATGTACAGAAAAATTGTATGTAAGTGCCTTATTTTTCAGTAATCCATACCGTAACTTTTCTTTGAACGAGAAGAAAATATTATGAATTATAATTTTAACGTGCAAGTCTCAAACATTTTAACAGACAGATCTCAGCATACCTTAGAGGCAAATGAAAATTAGGGTTCCGCTTTATCCTCGCTGCAACATCATTACTGCATCGCAGCTTTAGTTTAATCTCTAATGGTTTCTGATAAGTAGTTTATGGATATTTTACTTTCAGGTGTTTCTAAGGGACAATGATGTCCATCGGATGCAATATTTCGGTGAGCAACCCTGGCGTCATCTTAAGGTGCGTTGACGAACTGACGTGTGGACTCTTCTGCCAATTTTGTATTAATTACACTGAAACAAGATGGGAGGCGAAATCATCTGAGATGCAGAGACATAAAATGACATTAATTAAAATCGTTCAGAAATGCTGAACTTGCAATACAGTGAATATATCGTGACAAACGGAAACTTTGCAGCCATTTGCTACTTTCACAATCCATTTGGAAGTCTTCCTGCTGCAGAGTTTGAAAATAACAGGAGGCAGAATCAGCAACAATGAAAATTCGATAGAGGTTTTCAGCCGTGCTTAGATAGTCCGACAGTGATGAAACTCGCTTGTAAAACGAGAAAGCAAATAAAATTAAAATGCAGACAATTGAGAGCCTAGTTATGAGAGTTCAATGGAGAGAAGAGCATTATTTTGTGTAATTTTCGACTTATTCTCTTTTTAAGATAAGGAAAAGAACATTTATTGTACATCTTGCCTCAGTTTTAACCTACACACAGTTTAGTTCACGAGAATATTGACAATTACGCTTGTCTACAACATATTTCAAAAAATCTCATATTTTCAACATAAATATCAAATGTTCGCTTTTTTATATCAAGATTTGAATTTATTTTAGGAGAATATAAATTTTGTGGAATCGGTTGCAATTTTGCTGTTTAATTTCTCTAATTTACGTCTAAAACCACTCAAAATAATACGAGTATATCGGCATATCACAGAGAATAATTTATCTGAGAAGAAAATAAAATTAATTTCGCTTTATTTAAAATAAATTTTTTTTCTTTGTGGATATATACATTTACGCTGGAATCGTCACCTATTCAGGGCTTTATCTTTTTACTTTAACTAATTCGAATGACGTGTCAGTAATGATTACGCATTGTATCGATCCCGTATTTGTACAACAGTGTAGCTCATCACAGCACAAACTTTTGCTTTGCAGGAAGACGGAGAACAAGCAGGACGAGTGCCTGGTGGCGCAGGAGAAGCTGCACCCGGTGTGCGCGCAGCGCGTCGACGGCCAGGCCATGCCCACGTGCCACTCGCTCGCCGAGCTGTGTCGCGAGCAGCGCAGCTGCAGGTACGGCTTCCCTCACCACCAGTCGAGTACAGTTGTAAAACTACTGTAGACTAGCAACAGTAAGCGAGACTACGGTAGCTTTCCTAGTAGCTAACGTAGGTACTGGAATACTCTCTTTCAAATTCTGAAGGTGGCAGGTGTAAAATACTATTTACAATTTACTATTTGTACAGAAACCAGATGGCAGTTATAAGAGTCGAGGGGCATGAAAGGGAAGCAGTGGTTGGGAAGGGAGTGAGACAGGGTTGTAGCCTCTCCCCGATGTTGTTCAATCTGTAAATTGAGCAGGCAGTGAAGAAAACAAAAGAAAAATTCGGAGTAGGTATTAAAATCCATGGATAAGAAATAAAAACTTTAAGGTTCGCCGATTACATTGTAATTCTGTCAGAGACAGCAAAGGACCTGGAAGGGCAGTTAAACGGAATGGACAGTGTCTTGAAAGGAGGATATAAGATGAACATCAACAAAAGCAAAACGAGGATAATGGAATGCAGTTCAATTGAGTCGGGTGTTGCTGAGGGAATTAGATTGGGAAATGAGACACCTAAAGTAGTAAAGGAGTTTTGCTATTTGGGGAGCAAAATAACTGATAATGGTCGAAGTAGGGAGGATATAAAATGCAGACTGGCAATGGCAAGGAAAGCGTTTCAGAAGAAGAGAAATATCTTAACATCAAGTATAGATTTAAGTGTCAGGAAGTCGTTTCTGAAAGTATATGTATGGAGTGTAGCCATGTATGGAAGTGAAACATGGACGATAACTAGTTTGGACAAGAAGAGAATAGAACATTTCGAAATGTGGTGCTACAGAAGAATGCTGAAGATTAGATGGATAGATCACATAACTAATGAGGAGGTACTGAATAGAATTGGGGAGAAGAGGAGTTTGTGGCACAACTTGACTAGAAGAAGGGATCGGTTGGTAGAACATGTTCTGAGGCATCAAGGGATCACCAATTTAGTATTGGAGGGCAGAGTGGAGGGTAAGAATCGTAGAGGGAGACCAAGAGATGAATACACTAAGCAGATTCAGTAGGATGTAGGCTGCAGTACGTACTGGGAGATGAAGAAGCTTGCACAGGACAGAGTAGCATGGAGAGCGGCATCAAACCAGTCTCAGGACCGAAGACCACAACAACAAAAAACGTAGGTACTGTCATTCCCGCGATATCTGTACGCTAGATGTGTTGCATACCTATCAGGCGCTACTTCATAATGATTGCTTTCCTTACGTATGAGATCGACTCTTTCTAATCAGATTCCCCTGGAAACGGGAGGCGGTGAACAGTCTTGAAACTGAATGAGGATAAATAAAGGGTTGATAACCTACGAAACTTTCCGACTACATAGCTATGTAAAAATAAACCGTATTTATAGTAAAATTGAAATTGTCGCTGTTTGATTCAAGTCGTTTTTCGAAAACGGTTGATTTGTAGCGTGAAAGAGACGGGCGTTGCAGTAGAAGTAAAGAAGGAATACACATTTACCATGCAGTGCTAGAAAACACGATTTCCTTAAAAAACGCAAAATAAAAATGTATCAAACAATGCTTCAATACTTCGACGAACTTAAATAAAATATGGGATTGTCATTTATAAACAACTTTCGCATTTATCAATAATAACAGGAAACTCTTGCCTCATGATGAAAGTTTTGTTGAGTACAAAATAACAATTATATATATATATATATATATATATATATATATATATGTTTGTGCATGTAAACTGTGCTTGTATGAGAATTAATTGATTTGGTTACATAAAAGCGTAGAAGTTGCACGATCAAATAATTTTATTACTTATAAAATGCAATTTATATTCAGTAGGGATACAAAATACACAATGGACTAACAACGAGTGATGAGCGGTTATAACTGTGCGCAAAGCAAACAACCTAACAAACAAAGAGAATTCGTCGGCTCCCAGTTTCTCTCTTACACATCCATTTCTGTTTCTTTCCCTGCCAATGCTACCAATAGTACCGGTAATCCTATTATTTACTACGTCATTTATGTACTGTACCAAAACTACTACTTTGGCAGAGCGCAACTCTAGTCAGGAGGTGTCCTGTCAACCTATTTCTCCTTGTGGTCAAGTTCCGCCATAAATGTCTTCTCATCCCATTTCGATCTGCTCACGTAATCTTCAGAATTGTTCTGGAACACCACATTTCTAAAGTTTACATTCTCGTTATCCTGTTTATTGTTTAAATTTCGCTTCCAGATACTTTTGCACTCCTGACAAATACATAAAAGGTTTCCTAAAATTTAAATTAACATTACATGTTAACGTATTTCTCTTTTTCAGAAACAAATGCGTTGCTGCTGCCAGTTCGTGTGGTGTATATTCTGTTTACTTCTACTATGGCCAGTTATTATCGCTTCCAAATACCAAAAGCTGTATAACAGTTTTAGGGTGTCTTTACGTTATCTAATTCTCTTGCCTGATTTAATTCGACTGTACTCCATTAGTTTCGTTTTACTATTGTTTGGTGTTCACCTTAAAATTCTCTTTTCAAGTCACTGTCCGTTCCGTTCAACCGATCTTCCAAGTTTTTTATCATCGCCGACAGAATTGCACTGTCTTCGAAAAACATTAAAGTTTTTTTTTTATTTGTTCACAGGGAACTAATGTCCCTCTTCGAAATTTCTTCTTGGTGTAGGTGTGCTTTCGAGTGTTCAGCCCAGTGGTTGCTTCCATATTGCTGCACGATATTTCGACGACCGACTCAGTCGCATTCCCCAGGTGCTGAAAACTGTGTTATGTGCGCTCGCAACCTGGGCTGTAAATTATTGCTGGTGTAGCGCCGCTGTTTACACGCAAGTCCGACTCAGGACGGTCACGACGGTACGGCCAGGGAAACCGCACTGTCATTCCGTGAAACGCACATCCATACAACAGTTTCCATTTCTGGTGGATAGACGATAGGGAAAATCTTAATAAATTGATGCCTTGTTTAAATTTAAACCTTCGCCCTGGTATATTAGGTTTTCCGATATATTTACTTCGATAGACGCCTTAATTACAGCGTTTCAGGAACTTGGCGTTTCTTGACTGTATTCAAGGCAAACCTCTGCGACAGCTGGTTTGCCTTGTCTCAGTCAGGTGGACAGCCGATGGTCCTTGTACCGGACGGTTATAAGTAAAGTGCAGTAACTCACGGGGGCCCAATGTGAGCTGCAATTATCGTATGGCAACGAAACTTTGGTAGATGCGCCAATGCTTTAATGCGATACCGATTTACGGTGGAAAAAAGTTAGTTCCAATTTTGGTCACTAGGTGCAAATCTGGCACTGTACAGCATCTCATTGACGTCTCCGGTGCTCAGATTGAACAAAACTGTAAAAGAGCCTGTTAATAATCAAATCAACACCATGCCTTTGTCACTTGTTTGACCTTCAATGTCCACGTCCAGTTCGTAATCCATTGCATATAGAAATATTTCTGTACGTCTTTCTTGCATTCACAGTGCCAAATTTGCACTTGGTGGCCAAAATTCGAACTAATTTTCTTCTAACGTAAATTGATTCTACATTAACGTATTACAATATCTAGCAAATTTCGTTTCCATACAATAATTACAGCCCACATTGGACCTATGTGAGAAGCTGCACTTTAATAATAACCACCTGGTACCGCTCCTCGTCCGTTCGAATAGTGTGTTCCACGTAAGATTGCCACATTCGCATGACTTTCCGAAACCTAGATCCTCTTTTACATTGAAAGGCATTTTATCTTTTTTGATTGGAGTGAAATCTGGATGTCGTTATTCAGTAGGAGCCCGTCGATTTTTCTGGGCCGTTGTTGATTTTGACTGAAGCATTCATTCACTTTGTCGCTGAGAGTACCCATTCCTTCAGAACACTATTCGTGGTGGTGTAATTCTTCAGCGAGGATCTCCTTTTGTGACAGACTGAACAATGTGGGACATAAACTGTAACTCTGTCTCATAACATTAATTTGGTTTCTGCTTAAGTTGTACTCGTATATTACCTATCAATATCTGTACATGATCCCTTATAGCTCGTCGCGCTGCATCAAACCTCGGAACTGATTAGTTTTATGAGCTGACGTGGAATTTTAACGATAGATGCGAATGAAAAATCTAAGAGCGTTCGTCCAGTCCGTTTGCAAGTGGAACGACACTAGTATTACGTAAAAAGGGGGTGTAACAGATGAGACTTCTGCATCGCGTGCATTCATTACGTTGTCATTGGTTAGGCAGCGTCAGGGGGCGGCGGGCGGCGTAGCTCCATACAGCTCGCCATCTCGGAAGCAACTCTCCCCTAACTTCTCCTTACTACAAGCTACACTATTATTGCGGCAGGCCAAGTAACTTTTATTGGATACTGCAAAGTAGCACAGCGACCTCACACTATTTTTGAACATAGTTCACCTGATCTCTGTAAATAACGTTACCAATAGTTCTACCAATCGATGAACTGTTGCAAGACAGAAATCCGCTCCTAGGTCACCGAGCAATTCGAGAGTCGCCAGGTGGACGTCCTCATTGTTGGAGTTGCTGCGAATCAGTTCTCTGATGGCTTCACATTGCCGTCTGTGGTCGAAGTCTATGGCGTTCCTTCCCTGTCAACATCACCCACGTCTTGGTCAAACAGCTTGCCACCATTTTACTACGACTGCACGCGACATTCCATTTGGTCCAAATTCAACCAGAATTTCACGGTGAATATGTGCAATTTAGACGTTTTACCCACAAGAATCGTTGTGTTCCACGTGCTTCAACTTTGTAAAACGCTACTAGTTGGCGTTCCATTTCATTCGCACACTGTGATACACCTGTTAACCGTACCGCAACAGATACGTGTCTGCAGGGAACCTGGACCATGTATTCTGTTCAGACAATGCCCCACTTTGTTGCACAGTCGTCTTGGCGAAGGCCAACACACCTAACCTACTTTTTGAAGTCCCATCGAGTACGTGTAATTGGCTCTGTGACTTTAGTAAATTATAATATAATCGAGGAAATTTTATGCATTTACTTCATAAAAATTGTTGTAGTTGTTATGGAAGCTGGTAAAGGGTGTTGCAAATTATGTTTTCGTCTCCAGGACACATAGAGAAGACTGCACACGATACACAAGTCTCTGCGGTAACAATTCCGTGCTCCTTTCGTCTCTCTCTTTGTCGGAGTCAGTCCTTCGTCTTCAGCATCACGACATTGACAGACCATTTACTGACGAGGAAACAAGTTCTTCCTTTACCCCTCCCCACTTAAAAACAGCCTCCCCCTTCTCTCTCTCTCTCTCTGTCTCTGCACTCGCTCGTGAAGGTGTATGTGCGAAACTTTTAACTAACTTTTCTTTCCTGATATTTTCTTCGAGTATCAGCTGAAACCTAATATGCAGACAAGAACGTCATTTGGAAACGATTTCCGCTTTACTAACACTCATTCTTCGTTTTCGCACATCTTGAAGAAATTTATTTTTTCAGCTTTCGGTTTCTATCATGGTAACAATAATACCTTTCCCGGTGTCCGTCACACCACGTCATTAGAAAACAATCAAATTTACTTGCGGCTGTCCCTATGAGCACATTATTTAATTCTCATTTGTCACGTTGAGTTCCTACCTTGTTTCTTCATCTTTACGCACAGAAACGATAAACATCAATTGAAAATGAGAAAAACAAGGAGATTTTTAACAGGATAGGCAGCGGAATGCAGGAGCATCCACGCAATCCCCCATACGCTGATTTAAAATGTCTTTTGTCCTCACGTCAATCGATAACAAATAACGGTGAAAAGATTGACATTTAGTTCTCCAATGAAAATGGGTACGGCTGACGAATAACACTGGGATTGCTGTATTTAAAAAACTCATTAGGGCTTGCTTTTGACAAGCGAGTGATTAAATGACAGGAACATACAGGGCTACGAAAATGAGATTACAAACGTTACAGACATTAAGCTCAGCTGAAGGTAATGAAGATGTCGACATATTATCATTGAGTAAAATAATTTATGAAACTCATAGCGCCACTGGGTGGAGGGAGTCGAATCCCTATATGTCTCTTCACTGCTTAACTTCCCATTCTTCAGGACGGCCTGTTTTTATATTTGGTCATTAGAGGAAGCCCTGTTTTTACAGAAATGCAGGACGCAGCCAGCAAATTACATACCATAAGTGACTGGCAGACGATATATGAAATTAATTAACAAAAAAGATCGCTGTTAGTAAAGGAGCGTCTCAATAAGCTTTTCCTAAATAAAAGTTTGTTTAGAAACATGATCAGCGTTTTGTGTCAGGTTTTCATACAACCGGAGATCGAACTTAATCCATGAAAAATTTTTGGTTATCTCCACTATAATTTCTTGAGAAATTCAGTTTCCACTTTAGTCATTATTTACTTCCCATTCGCCAGATACATTTTGATTATCGTCAGATAAAATGTGACCGCCTAATTCGGCTTTGGTAGTTCGAAAGCTTATCAGCAATATCCTGTACGCCCAACGTTACCGTCTGATAACGTTCTTTAACTGCATTAACATAGCTGCACAAATTTCTCCGTTTTGAGTCATTTCAGCTTCACCAAAAAAACTTTTAACAACGCCGGGTATCGAGTAATTCCATTTTTAAAGGAATGACCATTATGTTCGATAACTATGGACAGCAAGCCAAAGGTGATTCATTACTTATATCTGTGTAGCGAATACTAGACGCACCACATTCTCTTCTGAAGTGATATGTCCCATGATACTAAGAGGAGGCAAAAGACTCAAATAATGAGCACTGAGACGGAAACTTACAAAAAGCTTTTATTTGTATGCGGAGAAATTACTCTTGGAGGACTACTAAAGTACTAGCCGCCAATGTTTCATAATGCTCAGAAATTTTCAGATCTTGTGTGACGTCCTACCACATTTGTCTTCCGAGCAACTGGAATAAAATGTTTGATTTCTACACTACATTAGGGAGGAAGGTCCTGAAGGAAATAATATTACGCTGTCTTCTTTAGGCACAAATACTGTGGGTGATTATAATGTGTGCAATGTGAACTGGCGATGCAACCGTATTGTTCGCTCGCAGCTGTTCTCGGTAACGTTCGTAAACAGCCTTTCTCGCCACCCACTCAACAACGTCCAGCGGAAAGCGTATGTGGGTACCTAGGAAATACTCAACAACTGATTACCTGCGACCTGCTGTCCACTTGCTGATGTCTTAGGTACTGTGCTAAAAATAACTATCTTTTCAGAAATATGAAAATAATTCAAAATCTGCGTTTGGTCAACTAAAAATTTTCTAGTGAATTAAACAGCTCCGACATACATGTGTACTAATTCAAATCGTTACACTTGCTTACATGTCCTTTACCATGTTCAACTTACAGCACCTTACACCTCTTAGAAGTAAAAGGCCATGAAAGTTTCTTAGTACAACACGACCAACCGAAAACTCTCGGTAAGGAAGTTTACTAGCTGGGAAATGGATATTTCATCCTGATAAAGTTTTCCTTGCCATGCGGTATGTCATGAAGAAGACACGTAATGAAACACATAAAGAACGCGAGCTAATTAAAATTCCTCCACCGTTCCGTAATGTTGTTACACAAAAAACATCAATGACTAAGTTCTTTGGGACACCATAAACAGTTAGTTCTGCGATAATACTGAGCCATGTTACTCCAGAAATGTTTTCTTTCCGTTCGCGTTACGACATATTACTGCCGTCTGCAATCCTACAAACGTGTCTGGGCACACCGGGATATGCAACAGCTCTCCGAAGTTCAGCACGAAATGTCTCTTTACTTAATTGCGTATAGCTTTCCCAACTGGGATTTTGCTTCAGCGACGTATTTTAATTGTAATAGAGTACGTTTAAAATTAACTGTACCCTAAAATGTTTTGGTACAGTTTTTAAATTTGGTACACATTTACTAATTCTGTAATTGAAGTAGGTGCTGAAATTTAAAACTGTATTCCAAATGTAAAGGTTAATAACGTTTTTGTATTTTATACTTGAAAAATCACGTTGTCCTCAACAACTGTGAAAATAATTACTGTGTTCCTAAATTTCCTTTAGGACGACCTTCTCATGTCAAAACACACATGCTTTTGAGAATTCCAGGTTTGTGGTTACTGCTGGCAGTGGCTCAAAAATTCACGAAAAAAGCGAAATATTACAAAAAATATTTCAAGGAACTTCATAAAAAATATTATTTACTTTAACCTAGAATGTCCTGCCTCGAATGTCATAAAAATATCAGTCATTCTGAAGTTTTGTCACTGTCCAGTTTTTTACCAGCAAGCGACATGCCACACCTGCACGGGCTACTGCAGAGAGTTCAGTGACGTCCTGTGCTTAATAAACTCGATGCGAACTAGCACCTCTGTCACATATAGGAGGCCACTTGCTACATCACAGTATATTACGTGTATAGTGTACTGATATAGCAAAAAGAAAGTAAAGCTTCTCATAACCCAGATGTCCGCTTGAACAATGCAGTGCAGCCCATGGCCCTATACGACGTCGTGTGTCCTTGCCTTCTGAACCAGCTCACCCGGTCATTTACAGCAAAACCTTGAGTTTAACGTGAACTTGTAAACACTGTGCAACTTCACATTCTACACATAAATACAATAAATCATTGATTAGAATATGGGGTTGCACGCAATCACAGTCACTCGTAACTGCATTTGGTATTGAACTAAACCTAATACCAGAAAGGTTTGCGAAACGTACTATGTGTGACAAAATGATTGCTCAAATACTTCGCAGTTCGATCCCTTTGAACGTTCAGTTCTCGGTCCGACTTGTACAATACGCCACGAGGATTGTGGTGCTTCAAAAGTCGGAGTTTACACATAAAAATCGGAATTTCGCGCGTTCGTCTTTCTCCCACTTTCGTATTCACTTTACATTCCACGGTCAAGTTTAACTCATTATTACGCAAAATTATCACATCTGTTGAGAACTCTTTACACCGTAGAACGCACTTCTCTTAGTCCACAAAATAAGTTCGAACGTATTGTCCTCCGATTGGATCATACACACCATAGCCAATCCGATGTTAATAATAAACTGCGCTATCCCGCTTCTTTCATATTTAACCAATCATAACCTAACAGCTTTCATGAATTATTTATTAAATGGACAGATTTAGGAAAGCCACAAACATCAAAATATATCACTCTTTAAATAATAGAATTATCGTAAAATGTTTGTTGTTCACCCAGTCCCATAAACTGGCCAGCTGCACTTTGCAAATTTCCCCTGAGGGTACGATTCACTCCGTGTACAGACACAGTTCTCACGCTAACGTATACTCAGTTAATAGATATAGCAGTACTCATTTATTATAGTATTTTCTGTTCATACCTTCATTCAGACTAATAATTAAACTTGTTAAATCAGCAATAGCTAATAGAAGACGTAATATGCACAGAAGATACAGCTTTCTTTTCAAAATCTACGGTTTTAATTACGTATGACTCAAGTCCGTAAGTTTCTGACACCTTTCGGCCACAGTACAGACGCGATGCAAGGCGCTACGCCTCAATGCGTCATTGAGCTAATGAAGCGAAAGCTTTCCGAGAGTCATACACAGAATTCACCTGGATATCTCTATCCATCTCTTTTAAGGTAGCACGTATGGAGAAAACCGCTTGGGATATTAACGGTTAGCTTTGTCAGAATCAACGCTACTTGCCACTTGTGAATTTCGATCCGAAGTTTGGTTTAACGCAGCTCTCCGTGGAAGTCTATCCTCTGTAAGTCTCTTCTTCATTTCTGTAACCTGCATCCACTTGAACCATCTTACTTTAGTCAAGCTTTGGCATTCGTCTACAATCCAACCCCCCCCCCTCCCCCTGTCAGACATATACTTACTAACGCTTAAATTGATATTCCGTGTTAACACATTTCGTTGTTACGCGAAAGCTTTTCCTATTATTATCCTTTTACTTCTGCGTCGACTGCACTCTGTTTACCCATATTCTAAAGACTGAATCACATAGGGGATAGAGTATAACCTGTCTCATTCCCTTTCAATTACTGTCTCGCTTTCACGTCCATCAAAACCTACGCACTCTCCAGTTACATTGTGGCCACTTATCAAAAGACTGAATAACCACCTTTTGCAGCGCGGATCGTTGCGAGACGTGTAGGAAGAATGTCAGCGATGTGGAGTCATAGTGACTCCAGTGCTCTGTTTCTCGGTTGAGGATCTAGGGCGTAAACAGCCCGATCTAGATGATTCCACGGGCTCTCGATTTCGTTTAAATCTGGGGGGGGGGGGGGGTTAGTGGCCAGAGGAGTACGATAAACTCATCATAGCACTCTTAGAACCACACACGCACACTGCGAGCTGTGTAACACATTGCATTGTCAAATGGTTCAAATGGCTCTGAGCACTATGGGACTTAACATCTGAGGTCATCAGTCCCCTAGAACTTAGAACTACTTAAACCTAACTAACCTAAGGACATCACACACATTCATGCCCGAGGCAGGATTCGACCCTGCGACCGTAGTGGTCGTGCGGTTCCAGACTGTAGCGCCTAGAACCGCACGGCCATACCGGCCGGCATTGCATTGTCCTGCTGGTAGGTGCCATTATGGCACGACAAAATAAATATCATGTAGGACTGGACATGGTCGCCAAGGATAGACGTATTCTTGTGTTGATCCATTGTGCCTTCCACAATGGCCAGATCGCCAAGGGAATGCCACGAAAACATTCCCCAGAGCATAACTTCCCCCCCTCCAAACTGGACCCCATTGCTTTCAGACGTTTCACTCCGTACACACCAACGGCCATCCGTCCGATGGATCATAAAACGTGATTCATCTAAAAATACCACGTGTCGTCACCCAGTGGATGTCCAGTTGCGTTGCAAATTTCAGCCTTCGTCTCCAATGAACAGCAGTCAGCACGGGTGCACGGCCTAGGCGCCTGCTGCAGAGGAGGCCCATACGCAGCAACGGTCGCTGGGCAGACGCTGTTGGTAGCCTCTTGGTTCACGTGGGCTGTCGTTTGTTCAGTAATTGCACGTATATTCTCCCGCACGCATCTGCACAGCCGTTGCTCATCCCTGTCATCCATGGCCCTTGGTGCACCATACTTAGTTCGGCGCCGGTTTTGGGCAGTGCCAGTTTGCCACGCACGGTAGACTGTAACCACGGCGGCTCTCGAACAGTTTACAGACTTAGCGGTTTCGGAAATGCTTCCACCCTTCGACTGAAAGCCAATGATCATGCCCTTTTATCGCTAAATCTCTCCGTTCCCGAAATACGACAACGATGGCACTATTTTCCGCGCTACGCGATACGCTTTATTTACTTTTTTCTGTCAGTGCTGGGACCTGCCGTCTGTGAGTGGTTATTGCAAGTTGACGCCAAACATTGGCGGTGGTCACATTAATGTGATTGGACCGCGCAATTACTTTCTGGTTCCTGTATGTGCTGCAGGTACCCTTCCCTTTCCGTATTTTATCCCTGGTAACTTCAGAATTCCAAAGAGTATGTTTCCTCTCAATATTTTCAAAAGCTTTTTCTAAACCTACAGACGACGTTAATGTAGGTGTGTGGATTGTCTTTCTTGCGTCCATCTTCTAAGGTCGTAGGTTCAGCACTGGCTGGCGTCATCCTACATTTCTTCGAGATGCAACTTGTTTTTCCCCGAGTTCATCTTCCAGTCCTTTCACTACAGTTAACTCTTAATATTTTGCTGTTTCTTAGAAACGCACATTAATCTACATAAGGAACATCAAAGATAAATTAGAGTTCGTGGATGCTCGAACGTCGGAATGTGTTTATACCGCCGAGCTAAAGCCAGATGCTTTCTGCTGAGAACATATTCTGCTTGGGGCGCACGGAGAGTGCGCGGCGGAGTCGGGGAGCGGGACAGTTGGTGCGCTTCCGGCGCAGAGCGGCTCGCTCCGGATATTAGCTAATCGCGGCGGTGTCATTACGATAACCTGCTACAAGTGCGCGCTTCCTCCCGCAGGCAGCCAGCCCGTGTCAAGTAGCTCCAGCCCTGAGCCCGCGCCGGGGCCTGTATTACATTCCTCATCGTACTTACACAACTTCGAATAATCGTGTCTAATTTTTTCTAAAAAGCAAAGATTATACCAAAAATAGATGTTAATTTCGTAAAACGTGGCAGGTTGTTTTAAACTCTCAGAAGAGTAAAAATGCACACATCACAAAACGCAAAAGCGTAGCACCTACGACTACAGTATCAGTGAGCCACATTCAGAAAATGTCACTCTCTACAAAGACCAACGTGTAACCATCTGTGGGGCTATCAAATGGAATGATCAGTTAGGCTCGACAGTAGCTGAAGGAAGTGGCAGGCTTCAGTTCATTGACAGCATACCGGAAAGGTGGACTCCATCTACAAAGGCGAATGCCTGCAAAACACTCGTGCGAACCATTCTCGAATCTTGCTCAAGCTACGGAACAGGACTAACATGGACATGCCGAAAAACCTGAGCTGGCAGACGTGTACAGATAGACGATTAGTGCCTCGCCAAAGTCCACTTACGATGTTTCAAAAACCAATACTAGGAGAGGAATTTAGAAAGATACTACGGCTCTAGCGTATCGCTGCCGCAGGGACCTCTAATACAAGATTAGAGTAATTAAAAGGCGCACAGACGCATTTAAGCAGCTACTCAGATGCGAATAGAACGAGGAGGAACGCTAATACAGGTTCATTCCATGACAATGTTACAAACTTTCAGGGACGATGCAGAAGAGTGAATTTATCAGTGTGAGCTTAGGGACCGTGGTCCGGAAACGACCGAGTCGAAAGCTATAAGCGAAAACCGTTCTGACATATCTGACAGTTGAATACTTGTATCGGTGCTGTTGTTGCTAACATTGTAGGGTACGCTGCATATATAGAGGATAGCATGCACCAAAACAAGAAACAAAGTCTCGTAAATATGGGCTTTAAAACGCATAACTTAGAGCTATGAGCACTTGTTCATCTTCGCTACTGTGAAACACATCTACGCCGTTCGAGTAATTTACGGCAGTGCAGCGAGGTGACGTCACCGACAACCGTCGACATTTCAACAGGAGCACACACTGCCATTTTCGAGGCATAACTGTTGTGTTTTACTGAACTAGAGCCGATAGCTCTTAAGGTATGCATTTTAGGGCCCATATGTATTGGACCGTTTCCCTTGTTCTGGTCGATACTGTCACCTCTGGAAGGTGTCTACCCTACAATCTTACCAACAACAGTACCGGTACATGTACTCCAGTGTCAAAGATATGGGAACGATTTCCGAATGATTTTCGCTTTTAATTTCCAACCCTCGAATTTCCGGAGCAGGGTCACTCACATCAAGTTGATCCGTTTACTCTTCTCCATCATCACTGAAAGTTTGTTACAGCATTCAAAACAAAAATGTTCAAATGTGTGTGAGATCTTATGGGAGCCGCGCGGGATTAGCCGAGCGGTCTGGGGCGCTGCAGTCATGGACTGTGCGGCTGGTCCCGGCGGTGGTTCGAGTCCTCTCTCGGGCATGGGTGTACGTGTTTGTCCTTAGGATAATTTAGGTTAAGTAGTGTGTAAGCTTAGGGACTGATGACAGCAGTTAAGCCCCATAGGATTTCACACACATTTTTTTTCTTATGGGACTTAACTGCTAAGGTCATCAGTCCCTAAGCTTACACACTACTTAACCTAAATTATCCCAAGGACAAACACACACACACCCATGCCCGAGGGAGGACTCGAACCTCCGCCGTGTCCAGTCGCACAGTCAATGACTGCAGCGCCTTACACCTCGGCTAATCCCGCGTGGCGTTACAACATTACGGACTCGCCCTGTATGTAGTGCAGTTAGATGTAACCTCTGCATGCACTCCACAGTGATTTCCACTGTATGGTTGTACATCTGAAAAAATGGTTCAAATGGCTCCGAGCACTATGGAACTTAACATCTGAGGTCATCAGTCCCCTAGACTTAGAACTACTTAAACCTAACTAACCTAAGGACATCACACACATCCATGCCCGAGGCAGGATTCGAACTTGCGACCGTAGCAGCAGCGCGGTTCCGGACTCAAGCGCCTAGAACCGCTCGGCCACCGCGGCCGGCTGTACATCTGAATTTAAATTTACCGTTGTCCGTTTCTGGTGCCAGGTTGCCAAATATTAATGATATGCAGAGAGAGCTGTCTGTGTACTCGTCTAAATTGGTTTTCATAAAATAAAATCACAAAGAGAGTGATGACTGCTACACTTGTCCCTTAAATGCGATTCACCGTATAATGTCGTATCCACTTGACACTAAAAGACGCAATTTCGTAATGAAGAACAATGTTTCATTCAGTTTAGAGACGTCAGAAACAGGCAAGGCGTTGAAACGTCCAACCTGTGTGCCATTCTGGGACAAGGCTCCAACCGGCTGAGCTGGCCGTTTCACTTCCGACTTCACATATCCCCTGCTTACTCTGCCAGCAAATTTCCCCGCTGCACAATGAACGTTTCATTCTAGTCTGTGGCTAAGCCATCTCCTCAATATCATGTCTTCCAGGACCGCCAGTCCAACAACGTGTACCTAGATACCCCATCACACACCCTACCATCTCCCCAACTTCTACTGTATGAATAAATACTTAACGCTGTAGCCTGGATAATCCAGTTTCTCGAAATTTTCCACCTATTCCGACAATTTTCTTCGTACTGCAAAGCCGTATCTGTATATTCATTGTGATTTCTAGCCATTACGTCTTGAATACCACTTACAGCCTCAGGCCTGGAATGAATAAAGCTCTGTCTTCGGCACCCCGTCATTAGCTGTGAAGTGGGCACATCACTGTCAAGAAGTTCTGCTTTTAAAGATAGTGCCATCGATATCGATACGGAAGGCAGTTGTTTTTATGAAACCTAAGTAATATGCAAACGTGGGCCCTGATTTATGATATCATACCACCTGAAATACCCATTTAGAATCATTGATTTCTAATCTTAAAATTGTCAGGTAACTGCACAGTGGATTCGCACCTATCATCTCCCCTTTACCTTCTGTCCCCACTTTGAACTGAAAGAGCCGGTTTGCCTGCTTGGTACCGTTCTAGTAATCGACGTGGGAGCCAGCGTCTTGTTGCATCAATAACCTCCCCATCATCCGCGTAATGCTTCCTGCGGGGTGCTTCCGTCATTGTGCCAAACAGATGGAAGTCGGAAAGTGCGAGATCCGGGCTGTAGGGTGGATGAGGAAGAACAGCCCAGTAAGTTTTGTGAGTTCCTCTCGGGTGTGCAGACTTGTGTGAGGCCTGGTATTGTATGGAGAAGAAGTTCGTTTGCATCCTTTACTGTACGTATGATTTTGACAATGGAAAGGGTATACGCAAGGGACGTTCTAAATAAAGCACGAAAATACTCTTCCACACACAGTATTTATGTTACGACATAGAACATGTAAAATATTTACAAAAATTGATGAGTCAGTTTATTAAGTCAGAAGAAACCTAATTAGTGGGAGAAGGAGTGAGGTTACTGCCAGGAACTGCAAAACAGGGTATATAAAAATCTTTGACTGCCTGAATTATGGCGTATGACGCCTTTAAATAAAATGAGCTGTTTTACGATTTTCAGAGAACTCGGAAGAAAGAATACGAGAAGCTAAAAGTCTTTTGAGAGCATTGCTAACATGTTATGTAAGACTGAAGTCAGGAGACAGGATATCTCCTCCATGTATTGGACTGTTTCCGGTTGGAGATATATGTTCAGGAGACGAGCCCGGCATTGTCGGTCGTTGTCCACATGCAAAGAAGAAATTATTTACGGGGCCCATGTAAATTTATCATCTGCGTGAGCACGGTTCCACGTGGAGGTCTATGTGATTTTCTAATTACATACCACACTCCACAGATCCAACCTCGTCTGTACCATTCCGCTCACGAATGATAGGAGCAGAATAACGGATTCTAGTCTCTCCTCAAATCAAAAGACGTCTGTAGCTACTTTTCGAAGTAAATCGAAGGTCGCCAATGGAAAGAATCTTTCCTGTTGATATACAGTCCAATAAGCTCATACATATGGCTATGCCCGCTCCTATGACGAGGGGCTAGTCGCCTCGCAGATTCAAACTTCTAGTTCATGCGCACAGTAGCAGACTATATTACCCTTCTGTCGCCTCCTACCACAACAGGTGATGTAGCGGGAAATGAATGCCCATATGCGAATATTGACAGCTACAAGCTGTACATTGCAATGACAACAATGAAACTTTGTGCTGCGCCGAGACTCGAAACGGTATTTCCCGCTTAACGCGAGCGGTCGCCTTACCGTTAGGCTATCCGAATACGACTGACGGTCAGACCACCGGCCAGAGTGGCCGAGCGGTTCTAGGCGCTACAGTCTGGAACAGCGCGACCGCTACGGTCGCAGGTTCGGATCCTGCCTCGGGCATCGATGTGTGTGATGTTCTTAGGTTAGTTAGGTTTAAGTAGTTCTAAGTTCTAGGGGACTGATGACCTCAGAAGTTAAGTCCCATAGTGCTCAGAGCCACTTGAACCATTTGAACGGTCAGACCCGAACAGCCATGTGAATACAACTTGCACTCGTGCATTCATAGGTATATTCCCTTACCAGTACAGGGGAGATGTTTTAATTGAAAGTCGCTTGCTCGGAAAAGTGCATTTCAATTAAAATATCTACCCTGTGCGTCGGGAATATACATAATGAATGTACGAGAGCAGATTGATGACATGTGGAAGTTTCGGCCTGGCAGAGAGTTGTGCTCGGATAGCCTAATGGTAAGGAGGCTGCTCGCGATAAACGGAAAATCCGCGTTCGAGTACCGGTCCGGTCTTTGACGTCATTCCATTATACAGCTATGGTTGGCCATATTCGAAAATGCGAATACATTTAATGAATTTCATAACAGATGTAGTCGCCGCGGTGCAGATCCGCCTCAACTTTGCCCCTTCCTTCTGCACAACAAAGGTTATGCAATAGCGTATCGATTATATAGGAGCCCTACACATTCGAAAGTGCGTTCGTTCAAACGAATCTTTTCCATCCATTCACGATACTGGCTTCTGACAATAGTAATGCCCACTCTACTCCTCACCCACAAGCTTGCGCTCTGAGCTGCTCGCTTCTGTCTCAGGTCTGTTTCCCAGGCAGTATTAGTTGTGCTTTAACAGGGATACATTGCAGTATGGACAAGTTTACTGATGAACAGTAACCGATAAGGACGTCATGTATGCATGTCCGAAGGAACACTTCTTACAAACACAGGCACTGCAATATCGAATTTATCCGCTGAAACCAGGCTAGCGATTCTCGATCAAATGACTCTCCTGTAAGAGATTACAGTAAGTGTATGAGTCCATTTAATGGCACATGGACGACGAAAGTTTGGGCCTGACTGTGAAGTGTGCACGGATAGCCGAAATAGTTAAGGCTACCGTTGACGACAAGTGGGAAATCCGGGTTCGAGTCCCTGGTTCGGATCCCGGTTCCTTCGGACACGCATACATGACATGCATATCGACAACTGTTCATCAGTAATCCTATCCATACTACTGTGTATCACTGTTAACGCACGAATTTTCAATGTTGTCATTCCATTCTACACTTGTAGATTGCCCATATTCACAACTGCGAACATATTACATGTATGCAAATTTATATTTTATATTAACGAGTTTATCTTTTTCAGAAATTTGATTGTTGCTGTTGCCATTCTGCATTTCATATCCTCTCTACTTGGGCCAACAGGTATTTTTAGGGCCAAATAGGAAAACAGATGTTCTACTATTCCGTGCGGTTAAAGGCGCTGCAGTCAGGAACCGCAAGACTGCTACGGTCGCAGGTTCGAATCCTGCCTCGGGCATGGATGTTTGTGATGTCCTTAGGTTAGTTAGGTTTAACTAGTTCTAAGTTCTAGGGGACTAATGATCTCAGCAGTTGGGTCCCATAGTGCTCAGAGCCATTTGAACCATTTTTTTGTTCTACTATTAGTGCCTCGTTTCCTAATCCAATGCCTTCAGCATCGCCCGATTTCATTAGTCTACGTTCCGTTACCCTTATTTTCCTTTTGGTTGTGTTTATCATATAATGTCGTTTGAGGACACTAACTATTCCGTTCAACTGCTCTTCTAAGACCTTTACCGTCTCTGACAGTATTACAGTATCATCAGCTGACCTTAAAACTTTTATTCCTTCTTTTTTTAATTCCATTTCAAAATATCTCCTTTGTTCCCTTTCAAGTTGCTCAGTGTGCAGACTGAATAACACTAGGATGGGTTACGACCTTATCTCACTCCCTTCTCAACTATAGTTTGCTTTCCTTTCATGTCCTTCGACTCTTAGACCCTCACACTAATTTCTGCACAAATTGCAGATAACTTTTCGTTACCTGTGTTTTATCTTTGCTGCTCAAGAATTTCAAAGAGTGTATTCAAGTCAAATTGTCAAAAGCTTTCTCCAATTTTCTAGTTACTTCCATAAAATATCTTTGAATATGGGTACGGAGCGATTTAAAGTGGAACGACTACATAAAACTAATCGCAGGAAAAATTGATGCCAGACTGAGATTCATTGGGAGAATCCTCAGGCACTGTAGGCCATCAAAAAAGGAGGTAACTTCCAAAACTCTTGTTCGACCAGTACTTCAGCATTGCTCGACTGTATGGGATCCGTGCCAGACAGGATTGACAGAGGAAATAGAGAAGATCGAAAGAAGAGTAGCGCGATTCGTTGTAAGTTCGTTTAGTAAACACAAAAGCGTCACAGGGATGATCAACCAACTCCAGTGGCATACGCTGTAAGAGAGGCGTTCTGCATCACGGTATGGTATACTGAAGTTCCGAGAGAGTACTTTCCCACAAGAATCAACAAAAATATTGCATCTTCCTACGTACATCTCTCGAAAAGACCAGGAAGATAAACGTAAAGAGATTGGAGCCTAAACGGAGGCTTACCGACGATCGTTCCTCCCTCGAATTATTCGCGACTGGGAGAGGAAAGAATGAAGTGACACTGCTACGCAGAGTACACTCCGCCACACACCACGTTGTTGCTTGGGGAATATGGGTGTAGATGTAGATGTAGATGCAGATGTAGATGTAGTGTTTTAAATGTACGTTTGCCTTTCTTTAATTCGAAGATAAGTCGTGGGGTCAGTAATGTCCCGCGCGTTCCTACAGTTCTCCGGAACCCAAACTCATCTTCCCCGAGGTCGACTTCCATCAGTTTTTTCCACTCTTCTGTAAATATGTCGAGTCAGTATGTAGCAACTATGATTTAGTAAACTAATGGTTCGTTAATATTCGCACCTGTCTTCAGATTCCTTCTCTGAAGTTGGGAGTTATTCAATTCTTCTTGAAGTGTGAGGGCAGTTTGCCTGTCTCAAATACTTGCATGGCAGGTGGAATAGCTTTATCGTGGCTGGCTCTTATAAGGATCTCAATAATTTTGAAAGAATCTCATCTACCCCTGGGGCCTTGTTTCCACTTAGGTCTTTTGAATACTCTGTCAAGTGTTTCTTGCAGCGTCATAACTGCCATGTCATCTGCTTCTACTGCCTCTTCCGTTTCTATAATATTGTATTCGTTACCTTGCATAGCCCTTCTATATGTTCCGTGCATCTGCAGCCTCTCCGTCTTTCCTTGATATTAGACTGCCATCTGAGCTCTTAATATTTATACAGGTGCTTCACTTTTGTCCGAACGTTTATTTAATTTTAATATTGGCGAAGTCATACGTGTTTCTACAGCCTTGTATTTATGCCATAACCAATTCAGTATCTCTTGTGTGAACGAAGGGTCATTGTCTTTTTGCTGATTAGGTCCTCTATTGGCTTAACTAGTTCATCTCTCAAAATTACCCATTCTTCCTCTATATTTATTTCCTCTGTTGCAGTCAGTCATTGCCTAATGCTCCTTCTGAAACTCCGATAACTTCTGGATATGTCATTTTATCCACGTTCCATCTCCCTAATGTCCAATGGTTCTGCAGTTTCTTCAGTTTTAATTTATAGTTTATTACCAATAACTTTTAGTCAAAATCTTCATCCCCCCTTAGGATTTAACGGTTCTTAACATGGTTAAGGATGACTGAACTCTGCACTATGCCGAACTGGATCAGGCGACTTGCCTTTTCATTCCTTTCACCCTAGTCCACGTTTTCCCACTATTTTTCCTCGTCGCCCTTTTCCTATCATCAAATTCCTGTCAAAAATTAATTTTGCTTCTTCCTTAACAATTTGAATAATTTATTTTATCTCACCACAGATTCTTTGAGTGTCTTCATCTGCTGGGCTTGTAAACATATAAATTTTTCCTACTGTGGTGAGTGTTGCTTTGTACCTACCCTTGTTACGATAGTGCGTTCACTGTTCTGCTCTCTAGCTTACCTGCGTTTCTATTTTCTTGATCATTATTAGACTTGCTCTTTAATTACCCCCATTTGGTTTTTTATTGATACCTTTGTACTCACCTGAGCGGAAGTACTGTTGTTCTGTCATTGCAGTTTGTTGATTCCCACAGTATCTAACTTAAAGGAATCCATATCTCTTTCTAAACTCTCTGGAGGATGCCATCGTCAGACCATTCTGTAGCGCTGCATGCCCTGGCAAAAGTAACAGCTGTCGTTTCCTCTTGCTTTCAGCCGTTCGCAATACCAACGTAGCTAGGCCATGTATGCCAGTTTTAAAAGAACAGATCGTCAGTAATCTATAGTGTGTCTCTTAAACTACTTAAACGGCTGCACTCTTAGTATGGGCCGTCCGAAATAACCTCTTCGGTGTGGTTGCACTTACGGAACGGCTATCTGTATTGTTTAGGCATGCAAGCCACCACATCGGAAGCATGCCCGTAGTTCGTGGAGGTGGGCCGATAGTTACAAGATTTTCTGGAACGAACCCCTGGAGACCACAGATCCATCACATCAAAATGCTCAGAAAATATTCCTGAACAACCTTCGAAATTTTGTCGTAGGTGTTCTGATTTAACATGTATACGTACATATTAAGATGCTTTAGAGCTTATTTGACGATTTCAGCATTTTATCGGCTGCTCCTTACAGAAGTACGAATTTGCATAGCCATTGGAATCAGTATGGTTATACTCTTTATAAATCCTTATAAGAATTTCTCATGGGCTTTAATAAGACGCGAAACATTTCTAGTACTTTACAATCCAATGGGCCCGCAGCATAGAAGATATCTCCCAGAGGCATTATGTAAAAAATCCTGATTGCTGCTATAGTAATTCAATGATGTATTTATTGTGATGAATCCATTTCGGCTAGATTGGCATCTGCGGAAGTTAGATAACATTTTTCCGTTATTAAAATTTTGGTTAGTAATTTAAAAATTTGACACTTACGTTCCTATATATCATTAGTGGTAGCTATCACTCAGTACTGTATTGTATTACAACGTGATGTAAGTTTAGGACTCTTATGCTACAAGCGGTTTTGTTGTTTGCTCCTGTTATTAACGGTTCTCTCTTGTAATTTTTATAATTTGACATTTTTCATCAGATTTCACTGATTTTACAAAGGTGCTATATGTTTGAAATTGCTATGGTGAAATGAAATGTCGTGTGGCTAGGGCCTCCCGTCGGGTAGATCCTTCGCCTGGTGCAGGTCTTTCGATTTGACGCCACTTCGGCGACCTGCGCGTCGATGGGGATGAAATGATGATGATTAGGACAACACAACATCCAGTCCCTGGGCGGAGAAAATCTCCGACCCAGCCGGTTATCGAACCCGGGCCCTTAGGATTGACAGTCTGTCACGCTGACCACTCAGCTACCGGGGGCGGACATTGCTATGGTGTGTTGATGTTATCATTTCAGACTGTATGTGTTATCTTTGTAATCGATATGTCTGTGGGTGCTTGTCTGTGGCAATCAATTATCTTTGGTTTTGAATTCTGTATGAAATGTTTATGTATAAATACCTTTGTTCAGTTAAAATGTCGTCAGGGCGTTGTATTGTGTGTATGTAAGTTTCTATCTGTTCAAGTACGTTCGTTCTAATCCTTTAGGTAATAAGTGTAAAATTTTCATTGCCAGCTTCATTCGTACTACGTTGTGGTTATCGTTCTTTAAGTGATTGAAGAATGTAGATGGATTATTTTCTCTAATTCTCGTGTGCTCTCGATAGATATACAACGCCCTGATAATATTTTAATGCAACAAACGGATTTAAAGCGTAAACGTTTCATACAAAATTTCATCTCCAAAGATAACGGGCAAACACAAGCAACTACCCACAGACACATCGATAACAAAGATCGTACATACAATTTTTTTCTTAGTTTGTGTTCTTTAAACATTAATCGACTATTACAATAGCTATGTCTGTTGTTACTACACGTAACAGAGCCGTGTAGTCCGTTCGCAATCGTGTAGTCCATTCGAAACCTGCTTTGAGCAGTTCGGAGACATCACTGGGAGGAACCCGTAATACTCTAAGTTTTGCAACCACTCCACTCGAACAGACAACGCAGCAGGTCATTAAACTAGGCAAGTGTTTCTACACGCTTTGTTTAGCAAGTTTCTCTGCAAATGAGTTCCGGCACATTGGACTGCAGGGATACATCGTGACTGGAAGGAGATGTCCAATATCTTCGTCTTCCCATTCCCCCGACTCCTCCCGACCGGAAAAGCGAAGCACTTTGTGTGCGACACAGATGGGAACGTGCCGCCAACTTCGTGGCCGCATCTTTAGAGCTCTTGCTAACCCTCATGTGGCCGTCGAATAAAACCTTTGTTCTTTCGTGTATACTGTGCCACAACATAGGTGATCGTCCGTTCGAACTTTTTTTTATGAAAACGGAAAATTTCACAGTACTAAGTTATTATCGTTGTTCCTCATTCTTAACGATTAAGCAAGTCATAACTCATGATCTCGTTGCAAAAAAGAAATATCGCACTAGCCTTTCCTATCGTGAGACCTTCGTTGGAAACTATTCACAATTTCATTATGGCATTCATTAGGACCTCGCATGATTTCCTACTGCCAGTGATTTATCTCATGAAAAGCATTTTCATTTGGAGTCTGTAAGACGGTTTCGTCAGACTACAAGTAACACATTTATGATACTATCTCGGTAAAGCACTAGAGCTTATTATCGAAAGTTAAATTCCATTTTGAATATGAAGTAACATATAGCATTCCTCGGAGAAGTTGTTCATTACATTTACAGTTTTCAAAGATGGATAGGAACACGACAGTAACAATAAGAAAATAATGTAGTATTGAATCACCATCACATCTTCTGGTAAAAATTTGCTTGAGGAAAATGTAGAGCTGACAAAATAAGAAAACCGTGCGAAGTCATTACGAAAACACAGCTGAATGTATGTAAATAATCTGAGGTTATAGGATTTGCCCAACATGACTCCCTTATCAGATACTTGCTAGATAAAAAGTGAAAAATGATGAAAAGGACAAACATTTTATTTTTGTTTCAGCGTTAGTGTCCGCCGGCAGAAAGACACACATGCCCTCTTTTTCCGTTTCCGAATGCGCCAATAAATAAATGGACATCTTTTCATCTGAAAATAATAACGTATTTTTCTCACAACGGGCATACACTGCTCCCAGTCGCTGCCGGCACTTTCATTTTGTTTGTTTGCGAATAATTTCAAACTTTATATAAATTTAATTACAGACACTCAATAGTAATTACAAACGAAACGAGGCATCAGTGGTTCAGAAAACAACCAGTCTCACCCATCATCAAATCTTTTGCAGAGACAAATACTTTTATTAGAACGTTGGCCTTCACACGTCGTTGAGTGTAATGTATTATTTAGCCTTCATCTTTATACTCCTGCTTTCTCCCTCCTCTTCATCCCCCCATTCCTTTCCATCCTCCTCTTCGTTCTCGTTCTTCTTCTTTATCGATGTATGTACTCTGGTTTGGGTGCCCTCTGTCTCATCTCGCCGTGTAACCTAGAAGTGGACGAAGTATCTGTGCAGAAATCCTCGTAAAATTATCTTTTTTGGCACACTTTGGCAGTTTCCCTTGACAAAGTGTGTATGTCAAAATCCATGTTAATCTGACGAGCGAGCACCGATTACAGTATCGTGTTTGTTTTATGAATGACGATTAGACAAAAAGGGAGGGGATGAAACCCAATGCCAATATGTTGCTCTTAATCTTGGAAAGTACCAAAGGACCGCCAAACTTAACATCCAGATCTGATGCGCAAATCACGCTCTTTTTAGGCGCGTCATGTTTTTCTAAAATAACACTCTGTGGAGAGATTTACTGTTTATCACAGGAAATTTGTGCGTACTTTAGTTGTCAGAAACAGTGAACCACCGCCTGTTCTTCCTCAACCGACCAAACACTGATGACGGTATCCCGAGATCGCTAACGCACGCTTGTGCAATGATGCTTCACTCTGAGTTAGCCGGGTCGAAATGCATTTGCGGTAGAAATTATCACCGCCATTATTTGCCCGGCATGAGGGGGAGAGATGGTAGCGCAAGACTGCTGAACACTAAACTTTGCACCTATGTCCTGGATTATATTCCAAAACTCGTTGCAGTGTGTCGTGGTGTGAAGAAACGTGACACTGCTGATGGCGATCTGTCCATGGCAGACCGGCTTCTGTTGTTCGAAGGGAATGGGCCTTGTGGGCTCTCCCATCACTATACAACACAAAAGATGACACTACACATCTCCGCCTACGTAACTAAGCGGTCTGTATGCATGGCTGCCATGCTGAGAAACTCCCAGTCCAACCAGGTACATTCCGTTGTCGGGTCCGGAACGGGGTACACTCAGCCTCGTGTTACTTGAATGAGAAGTGGTGACTCCGAGGCTCAGAAAGCTATCAATGACTGGGATAGGGGTCTGCTGAAATCACACACCTCCATAAAGCATCAGATGATACCATAGGCAGAGGAAGACACGGCGGTCGATCGACACCGCATGACGCTTAGGGCCGAACTGTGGATCTTGTAATTTAAGTCACCTATACCTAACAGATACGCTTAAGACACAACCCCCAAACAATGCAAGGAAAAGTGTAATTGTGTAATCCCTATCCAATCAAGTGACTGAATTTACTCCTCGGAGTCTCCCAGCCAACAAGCCTAATTCTTTTTCTTTTTTACTGGTGATGAAAATTTCCTAAACTGCTTGAACTTAAACCGCCTAGCGTGTGTTATAGACCTCGGACAATTGCCGTTTCCATAGATACCAAAACCAGATACCAAATCCAGAGTATCATTTACTAGAGACGAATTTTGGCCAGAGCAGAAGTTTCCTGGAAACCTAAACAATGAATAACTATTGACCAGACTAAACCATGCCCAGTGCAATTCTCCAGAGCAACCAGTCGAGAAAGCTCAGAAAGTAATTTCCCTCTAATGGTGCACCTCATGTTACAATACCCTATACTATGAAGGGTTCGTGATCACTATGAAGGAGCACAAATGTCCTCCAAAACCCCCTTTATGGCGGCCACGATTAACAGATCGAATTAACTGGATTCAATCCAAACGACGTTTCTGCAGGGACCCGCCATCAGCCGTCACAGGTACAGAGAGCATCGTCTGGTGAGATCTGCACCACAACCGACAGCTACTCGAGACACCTCTTCACTGACTCAGCATGCCAAGCCATATGCTTCATTTTCATAATAAAACAAGCAGACATTTCAAGACTCCAGAAACGTAAAAACTGATTTTGGGAGTTTTTTAATAAGCAGTTTCACTCTCTGTTGCGTACGTTAAATAGTGTTGTCAACCCATGGACACATGACCGGTGCTGACTTCTTTATTTCAACAGTCTTTCCTGAAATACTCTGTTGGGTTTTGTGTTCCAGTTTCTCATATAATACGATGAATGACTCATTGGTGTGCATTACACTCGTTAGCTACTACAGTTATAATCTTCTTGCCACTTCCATTTATGTTTTGCCGATATCTATTCGTCCCAATTTTAGAATGTTTCTCTCAATAGGCCACAGATGACTCATTTCTCGACCTTCTCCAAATGAGGTAGTGTTCTACCTCTAATAACGTCGAAGTTTACGGGGCGTTGATCTTTTGACTCGTCACTTCTTAGATTTAGCTGCATATAACCAGTTTTTCTTGCGGTAAGGGAAAAACAAGGTTTTCAGAATCCCAGGGTGGCCGTACTAAAACTGCACTGAATGTTGGGTCCAAACATCAGTCTTAAGAGGATGCAACAGCTTTTTATTATACTGATGAGGTTTTTGTGATGCGTGATGGCGCTTTCTCTGTGGGTTCATATGCTTGAACGGACTGAACCAAAACTCACCTGAGGCTCCAAATGTTCTGATTCGACGTCAACTGGAAACCATGGGCAGAACTGAACACGGGCGTGTTGAACGGGTGCTTTCAATTCATGTAAAACAAACAGCATCTTTTTAATATTTTTCTATCGCGACAATGTTTAAATGTTCAGAAATACAAAATTGTGCACTTCACAATAAGAAAAAAAAGCGATGTCTGCAATCTTAACGAGACACGATTAAAACCAGTCAACTCGTGTTAATACCAGGGTGTAACAGTTTGTAAGGATATCAAATGGAATACTCACATAAGATCAGTCATAGGTAAAACAGATGGCAGATTTTGATTCACTGATAGGACGCTGGTAAAATGTAGTCAAGCTACGAAAGAGACAGCATATAACATACTCGTGAGAAACATCCTAGAATACTTCTCAAGTGTGTGAGACCCATACTAAGTAAGGTTAACAAGAGTTATTGAACTTACACTAAGAACGGTAGCCCGACCCTAGTTTGTTTGACTTTTTAAAAGAATGTCGGGAGAATAAAGAACTAGAAATGTCACACGGAGATAGACATCAATTAACCCACGAAAGCCTACCTTAAAAGGTTCACGAACCAGTGCAAAGTGAAGAATGAAAAATATACTAGAGCGTCCTGCGTATCGCTCCGTTGGTAGCGCGATGACAAAATAAAGCTAATTACACTGATGTGACAAAAGTCATGTGATACGTCCTAACATCGCATCGTCCCTCCTTCGGCTCGGCGTACTGCAACCACTCAATGTGTCATGGACTCAACAAGTCGTTGGAAGTCCCCTGCAGGAATATTGAGCCATGCTGCCTCTGTGGCCGTCCATAATTGCGAAATTATTGCCAGTGCAGGATTTTCTGCTCGAACTGACCTCTCGATTACGTCCAATAAATGTTATGTCGGGAGATCTGGGTAGCCATATCGTTCGCGCGAATCAACAGTCAGCAAGTGTAACGCTGTGTCAAAAATCTATGGATACGAGTCATTGCATGCTGGCCCCTATTTCGACTGGGTTCTAGGCGCTGCAGTCTGGAACCGCGCGACCACTACGGTCGCAGGTTCGAATCCTGCCTCGGGCATGGATGTGTGTGATATCCTTAGGTTAGTTAGGTTTAAGTAGTTCTAAGTTCTAGGGGACTGATGACCACAGCAGTTAAGTCCCATAGTGCTCAGAACCATTTGAACCATTTTATTTCGACTGGACCAGAGGTGTGAGTCTTCCTGCACGTTGGTCAGGGAGCTTGAAGATGGCGTAATCGATCGCAAAAGATGGTTGCTCAATAAAATAACAATTGGAAATTTAGGCGATTGAAATGTTCTGTACTGAACAGTCGTGATCCCACAACCAACTGTATAAAGATGGACATAAGGAGATTATCTCGAATTGTCCAGAATGTACTTCAAACCAATCGCGAACAACTATGGCCCGACGATAATTCCATCGTTGTTTGGGAACATGAAGTCCATAACCGGCTACAAACAGCCTTCAAGTAGACGAACATAACCATTTCCAGTCAATGAGGGGTTCAGTTGGACCAGATGACCCAGTCAATTTCTTGTAAACACACCCCATATCATTATAGAGCCACCACCAGCTTGCACGGTGCCTTAATGACAGCTTGGCTCCATAAATGCGTGGGGTCTGCGCCACACTCGAATCCTACCACCATCTCTTACCTACTGAAATAGGGAGTCATCTGACCAGGCCACGGTTTTCCAGTCGTCTTGGACCAACTGGAATGGTTACGAGTCCAGGAATTGCGCTGCAGGCAATGTCATGCTGTTAGCGAAGGCACTCGCGTCGGTCGTCTGCTTCCATAGCCAATTAACGCCAGATTCAGCCGGTCTGTCGCAACGGATACTTCTTTCGTACGTCTCACATTGATTTCTGCGGTTATTTCACTCTGTGTTGCTTCTCTGTTAGCAACGACAATTCTACACAAACGTCGCTGCTCTCGATCGTTAAGTGAAGGCCATCGGCCACTGCTTTGTCCGTGGTGAGAGATAATCCCCGAAATTCGGTATTCTCGAGGCACTCTTGACACTGTGGATCTCGGAAATTTGAATTCCCTAACGATTTCAGAAATGGAATGTCCCACGCACCTAGCTTCAACTACCATTCCACGTTCAGAGTTTCGATCATGCCGCCAAAACCACGTCGGAAAACTTTTCACATGAATCACCTGAGTACAAATGACGGCACCTCCAAGGCACTGTCCTCTTATACCTTGTGTACGTGATAGTACCGTCATCTGTATATGTGCATACCGTTAACAGATGTCTTTTGCCACCTAGTGTGTAGCCCGCATTTAAGGTTCAAATGGCTCTGAGCACTATGGGGCTCAACTTCTGAGGTCATCAGTCCCCTAGAACTTAGAACTACTTAAACCTAAGCAACCTAAGGACATCAAACACATCCATGTTCGAGGCAGGATTCGAACCTGCGACCGTAGCATCTCGCGGTTCCAGACTGTAGCGCCTAGAACCGCACGGCCACTTCGGCCGGCCCGCATTTAAGCAGCCATTCTTCATCCTCCATGCGAGTGTGGACAGGGAATAAAACCTAATACATGCTATAAAGGGAAATACTCTCTGCCATGGACTTCCTTGTGGTTTGAAGAATTTTGATGTAAATGTAGATTTCTTAATTCACATTTAATAGGCGTTGCGAATTTGTTGGTATTCCTGGAGGCAATGTTTCACTTGAGCAGAGTTTTCTCGTGTGTGGGCTGGTTTCGGATATTTTTGTAACAACGTCTTTGCTATTTTACGTTCTCACGAAAAGCTGGAAACATTTATCGGGAGAGCTACAGTTTGGTCGTCCTGCAGGAGTGCCAGAAATAACTGTCTGCCACTCAGCCAGCTGCACATTTCAACAGCAGCTGTGAAATGCACAGGGTGTGCTGTTTATTTACTGTATTCATTACTAGGTGAGCACCCAGCGTTGTGCGGGTATGTATTTCTTCCATTTCTATTAGTGCAGCTCTTCCATCTCCCTTCTCCTCCCTCTCCCTGCCCACTTCCACCACCCTCCTCTCTCTTTTCATCTCGTTCTGCCCCTCTCTCAGTCCAGATGTTATTCCCTCCTCTCTTTGTCCATCTCTTCCTCCTCATTCTCTCTGTTCATCTGCCCCTCCTCCATCTGTCGATCTGTTCCTTCCCCCTCTGTCCACCTCCTCATCCCCACTCTGAGTCCATCTTTTCCTGCCTCCTCTATCCCCTCCTCCCACATCTCACAAACCATGTCCTACTCGTTCTCACTCTGTCCATCTACTTCTCCCCCTCTGTGTGTCCATCACGTCCTCTTCCCTTTATCTGTCCATATCCCCCTCCACCTCTCTCTTTCCATCCCCCCCCCCCCATATCCGTGTCCATGTCTTCCTTCCCCTTCTCAATCTGTCCATCTCTTCCTCTAGTTTCTTTCTCCACGTTTATCACCCCCACCCCAATAGGAAGCTGTTGGTTCTTACCCCTACAGTTCATTCCAGATGTGGGAGTAAGTAATATGTGTACCAAGTCTGATTGAAATCTGCCCAGGGGATTAGAACGAGTTCTTCGTCCACTGCATTTCCAGCATACGCACTTGTCATATTATTTCACATATATTTAATACATTTTGGACATATTTTTACTCATATTTCACCTGTATCGCTAGCGAATTTCGCCCTACAGTCTCGTTTCCACGCAGCTGAATGTTTATCACGTCATATCTCCTTAAATATGTATGTTACAGTGATATAATTTTGTAGGTGCATTTATAGGCATATATGGATACTATGTGCGAAATCTGTTCCGAATAGAGTAAATAGCAAACTGTTGTTGTTGTTGTTGTGGTCTTCAGTCCTGAGACTGGTTTGATGCAGCTCTCCATGCTAATCTATCCTGTGCAAGCTTTTTCATCTCCCAGTACCTACTGCAACCTACATCCTTCTGAATCTGCTTAGTGTATTCATCTCTTGGTCTCCCTCTACGATTTTTACCCTCCACGCTGCCCTCCAGTACTAAATTGGTGATCCCTTGATGCCTCAGAACATGTCCTACCAACCGATCCCTTCTTCTGGTCAAGTTGTGCCACAAACTTCTCTTCTCCCCAATCCTATTCAATACTTCCTCATTAGTTATGTGATCTACCCATCTAATCTTCAGCATTCTTCTGTAGCACCACATTTCGAAAGCTTCTATTCTCTTCTTGTCCAAACTATTTATCGTCCATGTTTCACTTCCATACATGGCTACACTCCATACGAATACTTTCAGAAATGACTTCCTGACACTTAAATCAATACTGGATGTTAACAAATTTCTCTTCTTCAGAAACGCTTTCCTTGCCATTGCCAGCCTACATTTTATATCCTCTCTACTTCGACCATCATCAGTTATTTTGCTCCCCAAATAGCAAAACTCCTTTACTACTTTAAGTGCCTCATTTCCTAATCTAATTCCCTCAGCATCACCCGACTTAATTAGACTACATTCCATTATCCTTGTTTTGCTTTTGTTGATGTTCATCTTATATCCTCCTTTCAAGACACTGTCCATTCCATTCAACTGCTCTTCCAAGTCCTTTGCTGTCTCTGACAGAATTACAATGTCATCGGCGAACCTCAAAGTTTTTATTTCTTCTCCATGAATTTTAATACCTACTCCGAATTTTTCTTTTGTTTCCTTTACTGCTTGCTCAATATACAGATTGAACAACATCGGGGAGAGGCTACAACCCTGTCTTACTCCCTTCCCAACCACTGCTTCCCTTTCATGTCCCTCGACTCTTATAACTGCCATCTGGTTTCTGTACAAAATGTAAATAGCTTTTCGCTCCCTGTATTTTACCCCTGCCACCTTTAGAATTTGAAAGAGAGTATTCCAGTCAACATTGTCAAAAGCTTTCTCTAAGTCTACAAATGCTAGAAACGTAGGTTTGCCTTTCCTTAATCTTTCTTCTAAGATAAGTCGTAAGGTCAGTATTGCCTCACGTGTTCCAGTGTTTCTACGGAATCCAAACTGATCTTCCCCGAGGTTGGCTTCTACTAGTTTTTCCACTCGTCTGTAAAGAATTCGTGTTAGTATTTTGCAGCTGTGACTTATTAAGCTGATAGTTCGGTAATTTTCACATCTGTCAACACCTGCTTTCTTTGGGATTGGAATTATTATATTCTTCTTGAAGTCTGAGGGTATTTCGCCTGTTTCATACATCTTGCTCACCAGATGGTAGAGTTTTGTCAGGACTGGCTCTCCCAAGGCCGTCAGTAGTTCCAATGGAATATTGTCTACTCCGGGGGCCTTGTTTCGACTCAGGTCTTTCAGTGCTCTGTCAAACTCTTCACGCAGAATCATATCTCCCATTTCATCTTCATCTACATCCTCTTCCATTTCCATAATATTGTCCTCAAGTACATCGCCCTTGTATAGACCCTCTATATACTCCTTCCACCTTTCTGCTTTCCCTTCTTTGCTTAGAACTGGGTTTCCATCTGAGCTCTTGATATTGATACAAGTCGTTCTCTTCTCTCCAAAGGTCTTTTTAATTTTCCTGTAGGCGGTATCTATCTTACCCCTAGTGAGATAGGCCTCTACATCCTTACATTTGTCCTCTAGCCATCCCTGCTTAGCCATTTTGCACTTCCTGTCGATCTCATTTTTGAGACGTTTGTATTCCTTTTTGCCTGTTTCACTTACTGCATTTTTATATTTTCTCCTTTCATCAATTAAATTCAATATTTCTTCTGTTACCCAAGGATTTCTACTAGCCCTCGTCTTTTTACCTACTTGATCCTCTGCTGCCTTCACTACTTCATCCCTCAAAGCTACCCATTCTTCTTCTACTGTATTTATTTCCCCCATTCCTGTCAATTGCTCCCTTATGCTCTCCCTGAATCTCTGTACAACCTCTGGTTCTTTTAGTTTATCCAGGTCCCATCTCCTTAAATTCCCACCTTTTTGCAGTTTCTTCAGTTTTAATCTACAGGTCATAACCAATAGATTGTGGTCAGAGTCCACATCTGCCCCTGGAAATGTCTTACAATTTAAAACCTGGTTCCTAAATCTCTGTCTTACCATTATATAATCTATCTGATACCTTTTAGTATCTCCAGGGTTCTTCCATGTATACAACCTTCTTTCATGATTCTTAAACCAAGTGTTAGTTATGATTATGTTGTGCTCTGTGCAAAATTCGACCAGGCGGCTTCCTCTTTCATTTCTGTCCCCCAATCCATATTCACCTACTATGTTTCCTTCTCTCCCTTTTCCTACACTCGAATTCCAGTCACCCATGACTATTAAATTTTCGTCTCCCTTCACAATCTGAATAATTTCTTTTATTTCATCATACATTTCTTCAATTTCTTCGTCATCTGCAGAGCTAGTTGGCATATAAACTTGTACTACTGTAGTAGGCGTGGGCTTCGTATCTATCTTGGCCACAATAATGCGTTCACTATGCTGTTTGTAGTAGCTTACCCGCATTCCTATTTTCCTATTCATTATTAAACCTACTCCTGCATTACCCCTATCTGATTTTGTGTTTATAACCCTGTAGTCACCTGACCAGAAGTCTTGTTCCTCCTGCCACCGAACTTCACTAATTCCCACTATATCTAACTTCAACCTATCCATTTCCCTTTTTAAATTTTCTAACCTACCTGCCCGATTAAGGGATCTGACATTCCACGCTCCGATCCGTAGAACGCCAGTTTTCTTTCTCCTGATAACGACATCCTCTTCGGTAGTCCCCGCCCGGAGATCCGAATGGGGGACTATTTTACCTCCGGAATATTTTACCCAAGAGGACGCCATCATCATGTAATCATACAGTAAAGCTGCATGCCCTCGGGAAAAATTACGGCTGTAGTTTCCCCTTGCTTTCAGCCGTTCGCAGTACCAGCACAGCAAGGCCGTTTTGGTTATTGTTACAAGGCCAGATCAGTCAATCATCCAGACTGTTGCCCTTGCAACTACTGAAAAGGCTGCTGCCCCTCTTCAGGAACCACACGTTTGTCTGGCCTCTCAACAGATACCCCTCCGTTGTGGTTGCACCTACGGTACGGCTATCTGTATCGCTGAGGCACGCAAGCCTCCCCACCAACGGCAAGGTCCATGGTTCATGGGGTAGGAATAGCAAACTAATAATAAATTTAGACGTCACGCAGGCGGAGACAGTTTTCACGTATCTTACTGTTTACAACGTCATATCTCATGAACTATGTATTTACAATTATATAATTTTGCAGGTACATTCGGTAGTATATGTAAATACTGTCTGAAAAAGTTTTCGTGAATACAGTTAGTAGTAAAGAAACAATAAAATAAAACGTCACGCCTGTTTCGCCAGTTCTGTACCTTAACAGCGAAAATGAAGTAAGCGTTTTTTTTTCCTTTCATTATTTTGTGTTGGTTGTTAGCGAGAAAAAGTTTCGCTAAGGTTTCAAATTATGTGTTAAGTTTTTTGCAAATCACGAAGTTCTCTCATTCTCAAACATTGGATGAATAAAGTCTGGGGGTATTCGCGTGTAACGGGCTACACTTCTTTTTCATCCCCATCCCGCCCCTTTGATATGGGGGTGGTTCTTATACCGCTGCGATTCTTTCCAGACAGTAGGTGATATGTGTACGAAGCTTAGTTGAAATCGGTCTAGTAGTTTAGGAGGAGATTTGGAAGATATGTAAGTACATTCGTAGGCACGTCCATTTTTGTAATATGTTTGGCTACAGGATGAGGAAACTAAGACAGGCCACCCCAAATACATATACAGATCACATTCTTTTGTGCAGTTACCCTAAATTACAGCAGCCAATACGACAAATTTTCTGACGTACTCCAGTAATTTACAACATTTGTAACTGCCGAATTATAACACAGAGGTTTTTTAATGGAAATGTAAAATATTTTGTAGCATTAGAAAGAACCTTTGAATAGGATTTCAACGACACAACATGTGTGGAACTTGGTAAAACAGTAAGTAACAAGATAACAGCACCACAAACCACATTTCCACCCTCAAGATGAGATTTCCCAGAAACGCCTGCCCTACTGTATATGGCGAATGATACCAAAGATTTTAAACAGTGGTGCGTTTGTATGCTGTAACGTATTTTAGTGGTGCCAAGATCTTGCGATTTGTCTTTGCAAGCTTTATGAAAATTTTTAAAGACGCTGAGGGTCTCAAGAATAAACTATGCCAACAATAAAGACCAACAACTGCTGAGACACATGTTGTTGTTGTTGCGGTCTTCAGTCCTGAGACTGGTTTGATGCAGCTCTCCATGCTACTCTATCCTGTGCAAGCTTTTTCATCTCCCAGTACCTACTGCAACCTACATCCTTCTGAATCTGCTTAGTGTATTCATTTCTTGGTCTCCCTCTACGATTTTTACCCCCCACGCTGCTAAATTGGTGATCCCTTGATGCCTCAGAACATGTCCTACCAACCGATCCCTTCTTCTGGTCAAGTTGTACCACAAACTTCTCTTCTCCCCAATCCTATTCAATGCTTCCTCATTAGTTATGTGATCTACCCATCTAATCTTCAGCATTCTTCTGTAGCACCACATTTCGAAAGCTTCTATTCTCTTCTTGTCCAAACTATTTATCGTCCATGTTTCACTTCCATACATGGCTACACTCCATACGAATACTTCCAGAAATGACTTCCTGACACTTAAATCAATACTGGATGTTAACAAATTTCTCTTCTTCAGAAACGCTTTGCTTGCCATTGCCAGCCTACATTTTATATCCTCTCTACTTCGACCATCATCAGTTATTTTGCTCCCCAAATAGCAAAACTCCTTTACTACTTTAAGTGCCTCATTTCCTAATCTAATTCCCTCAGCATCACCCGACTTAATTAGACTACATTCCTTGTTTTGCTTTTGCTGATGTTGCTGAGACACATATAACGAAGATTTTAGCAGTGTTGACATAACCCTAGTGTCTCTACGAGGCATCTTCAGTGTGCGATTGGGATCAGCTAAAGGACTGTTCTGTGAATATTACATTCCAGTGCATTTACGAGTATGTTCACCACCTTTCGCTCTATCAACAGCTTCATAACAGCAACTTTTGAAATCGGTTGCAGATCTCTGAAGAGTGTCTAAGAAAATTGTAAGGGGCGAACAAAAATTTTCCGTTTGAGGCCGTTGCAGTAGCTTATACTTAAAGTAACGCGACTGTGACGCGTGGATATAGTACTGACATTTAGGCAAATGATAAGACTAGCATTTGTGTCTTTTCGACGCTCGTGAGACAAGTCTATGGTGACGTTATTACTAAATGTGTCCAAACGGGACCATCATGCTGTTATTCTTTTCTTGGCTGCCAAAGGAGCAAACCGGTAGACATCCATCGGGGAATGAAGAATGTGTCTGCCGAAAACCATCACTATGGAATGGTACGCCACGTTCCGTGTTGGTGACGATTCGATACAAGACGCAAGTCCCCATACCGCAAATCTCGCAATGCAGAAGTTACGGCAGCTCAGATTGGGATACTTGAGCATCCGCCCTATAGCCTTGATCTCTCCCCTTGCGATTATCATGCCTTCGGTCCCTCCAAAAAGGCCAATTCATATTGAACGAGGATATGCAGCAGACAGTTATGGACTTCTTCATGCAGCAGGACATGGCATTTTACAAAACGGGTATCTTCAACCTAGTGCATTGTTGGGATGATTGCTTCAATGTTGAAGTCGATTTGATATGATCGACGTACCGATCCTGGTCTGTACCGCCTTCGAACGGAAATTTTTTGATCGCGTCTTATACAAAGGTACAAAGTCATACGGTGTTTCTATGCAACATTTTGTTTACGGATGAGGCATCATTAACAGACAACGGTTATAACAAATTTCGGAATATGCACTACTGATAAGTTAATTCCACGTTGACTGAGATAACAATCATCTCCATCGAAATCGCCATCATTAGAACCTGTTTTATTGATGGGACTCTAAACAGCCGCAAGTATACACAGTTGCCAAAAATATGCTACCGCAGTCATTGAAAAACATCCCAATGGCCATAACAGGCATATGGTACCAACACGACTAATGTTCCCTTCACTCCGCACAGGTATTTACATACCTTCTTAACAGAACATGGCGAGAGAGTTCGATCGGTTGTTCGGGAAACATACATTTGCACATTCTCCAGACTTAACACCTCTGGACTTTTACCTGCGGGGAAATTTAAAACGAGAGGTCTGTAGGGAAACACGTACGACTCCAGAAAACGTGAAATAGCACAGACCTGTGCTGTTATAATTGCAGATGAAATTAAAAGAGCACTATTATCTGTTCAGAATCGCTTTACGGTCAACATTTTGGGCACTTGACGTTACAGTCACAATAATAAATTGACAAGCCGTAACTGGGTCCTGTGTTTTGTGACATTTGTTATAGTGTGGCAGAAATTTGTGGGACGTATTCTCCAGACGGCGGGACAGTGGTTTGCGGTACTATCCGGTTACTATTCGATCGAGTTCCACACATGTTATGTCTTTGACCCCAATTTCGGAGGTTCTTTACAATGCCGCATAAAAATTATACAGGGTGTTACAAAAAGGTACGGCCAAACTTTCAGGAAACATTCCTCACCCACAAAGAATGAAAATATGTTATGTGGACATGCGTCGGAAACGCTTACTTTCTATGTTAGAGCTCATTTTATTACTTCTCTTCAAATCACATTAATCATGGAATGGAAACACACAGCAACAGAACGTACCAGCGTGACTTCAAACACTTTGTTACAGGAAATGTTCAAAATGTCCTCCGTTAGCGAGGATACATGCATCCACCCTCCGTCGCATGGAATCTGCGCAGATGCAGCCCTGGAGAATGGCGTATTGTATCACAGCCGTCCACAATACGAGCACGAAGAGTCTCTACATTTGGTACCGGGTTTGCGTAGACAAGAGCTTTCAAATGCCCCCATAAATGAAAGTCAAGAGGGTTGAGGTCAGGAGAGCGTGGAGGCCATGGAATTGGTCCGCCTCTACCAATCCATCCGTCACCGAATCTGTTGTTGAGAAGCGTACGAACACTTCAACTGAAATGTGCAGGAGCTCCATCGTGCATGAACCACATGTTGTGGCGTACTTGTAAAGGCACATGTTCTAGCAGCACAGGTAGAGTATCCTGTATGAAATCACGATAACGTGCTCCATTGAGCGTAGGTGGAAGAACATACTGATGAAACTAAAATGAGCTCTAACATGGAAATTAAGCGTTTCCGGACACATGTCCACATAATATCTTTTCTTTATTTGTGTGTGAGGAATGTTTCCTGAAAGTTTGGCAGTACCTTTTTGTAACACCCTGTATACTGCCACTGCAAAGGTCGGTATCATAATTAGGCAGCTACAAACCTTAAATACTACTTGAGTACATCGAAAACTCACCACATTGTACGCTAAAAAACACACTTATACATGTTTACTCGTTCTGGATACAGTTTAGACGGACTGTCTTTACCGCCGCACCCTCCGTGTTATCAAACCACACCTGATCATATATGGCTGTCATACATGTATAGCAACCTTTATCATAAGAAACACACTTGTGCTGAGGAACAGTTAAAGACATATACTAACTACAATGGAGGCCTAACATAATCCAACTACTAATCTACGCCATCGTAAAATTAAGCTACATCAAGAGCGGGTCAAACCACCGTCACTGGTAACGACTAACGCCTCCAGGATTCAGTGTCCATACCAACCCTCACTCTAAAATGAAGTGACTACGCAATTTCCTTAAAAACAATATGTGGGAGTATGAGGTGTCGTTCGGTTCTATCAGTTACAAGTAAGTGGAATCATACCCCACACACACAGTAAAAATAAAGCTCATTTTGATGTCAATGCGGTATAAAATGCCTTCTTGTTGTGGTCGTGGTTTTCAGTCCAGATGCTGGTTTGATGCACCTCTCCACCCTAATTTATCCTCTGCAAGCCTCTTCATCTCTGACTAATTATTGCTATATACATCCACTTTAATCTCCGTACTGTAGGCAAACTTTGAACTCTATCTACAAATTTTACTCCCCACATTGCCCTTCATTCACTATTCCTTGACGCAGCAGGAAAAATCCCACCACACTTTCCCTTCTTTTATTGAGCTGGACAACAAATTTCTATTCTCCCCGAATCGACTCACTTCGTCCTTATTAGCTGTTGAATCTTGTACCGGGTGATCAAAAGGTCAGTATAAATTTGAAAACTGAATAAATCACGGAATAATGTAGATAGAGAGGTACAAATTGACACACATGCTTGGAATGACATGCGGTTTTACTAGAACCAAAAGTTCAAAAAATGTCCGACAGATGGCGCTTCATCTGATCAGAATAGCAATAATTAGCATAACAAAGTAAGACAAAGCAAATATGATGTTCTTTACAGGAAATGCTCAATATGTCCAACATCATTCCTCAACAATAGCTGTAGTCTAGGAATAATGTTGTGAACAGCACTGTAAAGCATGTCCGGAGTTATGGTGAGGGATTGGCGTGGGATGTTTTCTTTCGGCATCCCTAGAGATGTCGGTCGATCACGATACACTTGCGACTTCAGGTAAACCCAAAGCCAATAATCGCACGGACTGAGGTCTGGGGACGTGGGAGCCAAGCATGACGAAATTGGCGGCTGAGCACACGATCACCACTAACTGACGCGCGCAAGAGATCTTTCACGCGTCTAGCAATATGGGGTGGAGCGCCATCCTGCATTTTGGTTCTAATAAAACTCCATGTGATTCCAAGCATGTGTGTCAATTTTTACCTCTCTATCTACATTATTCCGTGGTTTATTAAGTTTTCAAATTTATACTGACTTTTTGATCACCCGGTATGTTATGTCTTACGCAACACAAGATAGAATGATCGAAGAATTATTACAAATGTAAGCATAGTTCATCCGAAGACTGTTTAGAGGTTGCTGACGTAGTCTAAAGCTCGTCGAGATTTCTAGCTGAAGTCCTGGCTTCTGGTCCGTTTATTCTCCAGTTGCCTGTATAACGAAACGGTGTGGCAGCCTACACGTCTGTTGGTGTGTTGCAGGAACCGGCTGGAGACGTACGAGCAGTCGTGCGCGGTGGACAGCGTGACGAAGAAGTGCGCGGGCCCGGCGAGCGAGTGCCGGCACGCCATGCTGGCCATCCTGGGCACCGAGCTGCGCTCCAACTGCGCCTGCAAGGGCACAGACTTCACGCAGCTCTACGACTGCCTCGGCTGGCAGCGCCTGCTCTGGGTCAACCCCTGCGTCGGTACGCATCTACCAACGGGCCCCAACCACAAGTACATCCCGGATTCCTTCATTTAGACAGCGTAGCACGACGCCGCTACTAACCGACACACGATCGTACCGAGTTTCTTCGCAGAAATGTTATTTTCTTTACAAATATTTGACTTTAAGAACGAGACGTTGTCACCGGGTGTAGCCCTAGGAAGCGTAATAGGACCTCCAATGTTCCCAACGTAAACAAACGAATTATCGGACTGGACCACTAATTCTGTAACAGTGTTTGCTGACGACGCTGTTACGTACAGGAAAGTATTGTCCCCGAACGATCGTAACGAAATTCAGAAAGAATAGACAAATGTTTCAGCTGATGTAACGAGTGGCAACAGGCGTGAATCCAAGGAAGAGTGGAGGGGGCGAGGCGCAGCGTATCATGACCACTTAAAAAAAAAAAAGAAAGAAAACATTGGACTGAATACTGATGTAAACGCATTATTCTAATAATATCACAAAATTATCTACATTTTGTTTTTATTTTTTAAAAATCCTAGACATCTGTGACAGATTAAATGTGGGTTCACAGCAATTTGTATGTTTTTATGGGCATTCAGGAGACAGAGAGACAGTGAAAACCAGTGACCTCGCCCCCAGTCCTTGGAACCACACCTGCATGACAACTTTAAGTGTAGATACATGTAAGACGTGCCTATAGCGAAGACGTAGAACGTGATATTATTTGTATAATACAGCACCCCCGTGAACCATGGACCTTGCCGTTGATGGGGACGCTGACGTGCCTCAGCGATACAGATAGCTGTACCGTAGGAGAAACCACAACGAAGGGGTATCTGTTGAGAGGTCAGACAAACGTGTGGTTCCTGAAGAGGGGCAGCAGCCTTTTCAGTAGTTGCAGGGGCAACAGTCTGAATGACTGACTGATCTGGCCTTGTAAAATTAACCAAAACGGCCTTGCTGTGGTGGTACTGCGAACGGCTGAAGGCAAGGGAAAACTACAGCAGTAATTTTTCCCGAGGGAATGCAGCTTTACTGTATGGTTAAGTGAGGATGGTGTCTTCTTGGGTAAAATATTCCGCAGGTAAAATAGTCCCCTATTCGGATCCAAGGGCGGGGACTACTCAGGAGGACGTTGTTATCAGGAGAAAGAAAACTGGCGTTCTACGGATCGGAGCGTAGAATGTCAGATACCTTAATCGGACAGGTAGGTTAGAAAATTTAAAAAGGGGAATGGATACGTTAATGTTAGATGTAGTGGGAATTAGTGAAATTCGGTAGTAGGAGGAACAATACAGGTTTATAAATACAAAATCAAATAGGGGTAATGCGGGAGTAGGTTTAATAATGAATAAAAAAAGTAGGAGTGCAGGTAAGCCGCTACGAACAGCATACTGAACGCATTTTTGTAGCCAAGGTAGACACGGAGCCCACGCCTACCACAGTAGTACAAGTATATATGCCATCTAGCTCCGCAGATGACGAAGAGATTGATGAAATGTATGATGAGATAGAACAAATTATTTAGATAGTGAAGGGAGATGAAAATTTAATAGTCATGGGAGAGTGAAATTCGATAGTAGTAAAAGGAAGAAAAGGAAAAGTAGCAGGTGAATATGGAATGGGGGTAATAAATGAAAGCGGAAGCCGCCTGGAGCATAACTTAATCATAGCTAACACTTGGTTCAAGAATCATGAAAGAAGGTTGTATATATGGAAGAGGCCTGGAGACACTGTAAGGTTGCAGATAGATTATATAATGGTAAGGCAGAGATTTAGGAACCAGGTTTTAAGTTCTAAGACATTTCCAGTGGCAGATGTGGACTCTGACCACAATCTATTGGTTATGAACTGTAGATTATAACTGAAGAAACTGCAAAAAGATGGGAATTTAAGGAGTTGTTACCTGGATAAACTGAAAGAAAGGCAGCAGAGGGTCAAGCAGGTAAAAAGACAAGGGCTAGTAGAAATCCTTGGGTAACAGAAGAAATATTGAATTTTATTAATGAAAGGAGAAAATACAAAAATGCAGTAAATGAAACAGGCAAAAAGGAATACAAACGTCTCAAAAATGAGAGCGATAGGAAGTGCAAAATGGCTAAGCAGGGATGGCTAGAGGACAAATATAAAGATGTAGAGGCATATATCACTAGTAATAAAATAGATACTGCCTACAGGAAAATTAAAGACCTTTGGAGAAAATAGAACCTCTTGTATGAATATCAAGAGCTTATATGGAAAACCAGTCCTAAGCAAAGAAGACAAATCAGAAAGGCGGAAGGAGTATACAGAGAGTCTATACAAGGGTGATGTAGTTGAGGACGATATTATGGAAATGGAAGAGGACGTAGATGAAGATGAAATGTGAGATATGAGACTGCGCGAGGAGTCTGACAGAGCACTGAAAGACCTAAGACGAAATAAGGCCCCGTGAGTAGACAACACTCCATTTCATCTACTGATAGCCTTTGGAGAGCCAGCCCCGACAAAATTCGACCGTCCGGTGAGCAAGATGTATCAGACAGGCGAAGTACCCTCAGACTTAAAGAAGAATATCATAATTCCAATCCCAAAAAAACCAGGTGTTGACAGATATGAAAATTACCGGACTATCAGTTTAATAAGTCACGGTTGCAAAATACTATCACGAATTATTTACAGACGAATGGAAAAACTGGTAGAAGCCGACCTCGGAGAAGATCAGTTTGGTTTCCGTAGAAATGTTGGAAAACGTGAGGCAATACTGACTCTACGATTTATCTTAGAAGATAGATTAAGGAAAGGCAAACCTACGTTTCTAGTATTTGTAGACTTTTAGAGAAAACTTTTGACAATGTCGACTGGAATACCCTCTTTCAAATTCTGAAGGTGGCAGGGGTCAAATACAGGGAGCGAAAGGCTATTTACAATTTGCACAGAAACCAGACGGCAGTTGTACGAGTCGAGGGGCATGAAAGCGAAGCAGTTTTTGGGAAGGGAGTGAGACAGGTTTGTAACTTATCCCCGATGTTATTCAATCTGTATATTGAACAAGCAGTAAAGGAAACAAAAGAAAAATTCGGAGTAGGAATTAAGATCGATGGAGAAGAAATAAAAACTTTGAGGTTCGTCGATGACATTGTAATTCTGTCAGAGACAGCAAAGGACCTGGAATAGCAGTTGAAGGAAATGGACAGACTTCTTGAAAGAAGATCAATAATTCAAGAACAGTCTTAATCGCATTTATTGTTGTTTTAATACCGCCAACCCGTTTCAACCCGACGTAGGGTCATCTTCTGGGCGTTTACACCAGTTTCCTGTCGTTATGTAGGCAGGAGTGACACCACCAGCTGTCGACCAATGGTGTAAACGCCCAGAAGATGACCCCTACGTCGGGTTGAAACCAGTTGGCTGAATTACAACAGTAATAAATGCGATTAAGACTGTTCTTGAATTATTGATTAATCATACTAATCGCTGCTTCTCTCCACAACCATGTTGTCCAAAAACCTTGAAAGAAGGATATGAGATTAACATCAACAAAAGCAAAACGATGATAATGGAATCTAGTCTAACTAAGTCGGGTTATGGTGAGGGAATTAGATGAGGAAATGAGACTCTTAAAGTAGTAGATGGGTTTTGCTATTTGGGGAGCAAAATAACTGATGATGGTCGAAGTAGAAAGGATACATAATGTAGACTGACAATGGCAGGAAGGCGTTTCTGAAGAAGAGAAATTTGTTAACATAGGGTATAGATTTAAGTGTCAGGAAGTCGTTTCTAAAAGTATTTGTGTGGAGTGTAACCATGTATGAAAGTGAAACATGGACGGTAAATAGCTTAGACAAGAAGAGAACAGAAGCTTTCGAGAAGTGTTGATACAGAAAAATGCTGAAGATTAGATGGGTAGATCACATAACTAATGAGGTACTGAACAGAATTGGGGAGAAGAAGAATCTGTGGCACAACTTGACTAGAAGAAGGGATTGTTTGGTAGGACATGTTCTAAGGCAGCAAGGGATCACCAATTTAGTATTGGAGGGCAGTGTTGAGGGTAAAAATCGTAGAAGGAGTCCAGGAGATGAATCCACTAAGCAGATACAGAAGGATGTACGTTGCAGTAGGTACTGGAAGATGAAGAAGCTTGCACAGGATAGAGTAGCATGGAGAGTTGCATCAAACCAGTCTCTGGACTGAAGACCACAACAACAACACAGCCAACTGGTTGCAACTAAATTTAACTTAAATCTAGTTGCAACCGATTGTCTGTATTACTCAAATCAGATACGCAGAGTAATGTAACTGGCTCGTAGCGTGCAGGCCTGAGCGCACGCTAGGGAGAGCCGCTGACGGCTCGCCAGTGAGCCGTGCGGTGCGCTGGTGGAGCAGGTCAGTGAACAGTGGCTGGCGCCAAGGTGTGCACCAAGTCAGCCTCTGTAGCTGCGCGGTCAGCGAGCTGAATTGATAGGCGAAGGGACACGAGTTCGATTTCTGGCCAGGTAGGAGATTTTTCTCTACTCGGCGACTGGATGTTGTGTTGTGATTGCGTTCGTATCATCATAATTGACATTCAGCTGTCGAGTTTCTGTTTGGGCACGTCCCGAAAGCCAATAAATTAAAATAGAGTGTGCAGTTAGCACTGACGAAGATTTGTAGGTGTTTTCCATCGCCGTATGATCTGGCAGCACCGGGAAAATCTACACCTCAGCGCTCTCGCAATCGTTCTGACGCGTGCTTAGGTGAGGTAGATATCTGCGCAGTACAGAACAGTGGAAGGAGGAGGGCTGGCGGTAAGCGACTTGCATCCGAGTGGTTGCATCTCGGCGTCGAAGTCAGGTGGCACGCAGACTATAGTCCATCAGCTTGTCGGGGTTTCAATGAAACTCAGTAGACTGCCATTATCTCTGGCACTGGTGGCACGCACAGAATGGCGGCGTGACTGAATGTGTATGAGAGCTCCGAAATCCCAGTTATTTAAGTAGCAGAGTCCACACCTATGACACAGTGCCTCTAGGTGGATGAGCGAGTTTGCACCGTTTACTGGACTCGTTAGCGTTCCCTGCCTCGTTTTGGTGGCTTGATAATTTTCTGGGTTGCCGAGCTCGGGTCTTTTTGCAATGTTTGATTATTGCAGTGGCGCTCTGGTGGTTGGAGTTACGGCGCGTTACATCATACTGCACTGTTAGGATGTTTTGTGGTATTTGCTCTTTTGCTTCTTGACATACCGATTGTCACAGTGGCTCCGAGCTGTCCTGCGTACCTCTGGAGCTCGCTGGGTATAAACTTTAAAAAAAAAAATTAGCTTTTCACGCTGAATTCATTCTGGGGTACAACAGGTGTAATATTAAGAAAGTATACGAAATTCGGAAACCGAATGGATGACTTAAATTTGGCGGAATATTGTGAAAAACGCAATAAAAAGGAAATGGCATTCAAGGCACTATTGCAACAAATTGTAATGGATTGCGCCAGTGCTTGGAGTACTTATAAAGTAGGCATGCTAACAGAGGTCGAAAAAATTCAGAGACTTGCTGTTAGGGTTATAACTTGACGGTGTAACCATTCTGAAAATGTAACAGAAGTGTTCGGGTAAGTTGAACGCAATACCTACAAGAAAGACGAGGTGATTCTCGCAAAACCTTGCTGGACAAAATTAGAGAACATGTATTTGAAGAAGACTGCGACCATTATGCTACCACAATCATATCTCGCGCAGGGATTATGTTTATAAGATGAGAGAACGGAGAGCACTTACATAGGCATATAGACTTTATTTTTTCTCATCACATACGGAGCGCACTGGAACAGGACAGAAAATCAATAGAATCCATAGGAAGTACTCTCTGATATGGACTGTACCGTGGCTTGCGTAGTATATATGTATGTAAATGTGTATATGCCACTTGAAAAATATTACTTCGTTATGTCCAGATGATGTGTGCCATTGATCCTATATAGCTGATGAGTGCGCTTTTTTCTTCTCTCAAAATCTCTTTATCTTCTCGCTGAAATTTTTCTTCCGTTATTCTATCGAGGTTTTGTTGCCTCTAATTCTCAGTTTGTCCACAGATTTATGATTCGCCACAAGTTTTATGAACGGATATCTAGCGTCGACCGTGTCATCCTGTGATAGCAGGTTTCTGAAGATCTATTTCAGTTTCAAGCAACCAGTTGTTCTTAACTTCCATTGAAACGACAACACACAGATTTTTTTATCAGTCTGTCATCGTTCATTGTGGGAATCTGACCGTACAAATTTAACCGCCTCATCCTGAAAGTGTCAGATTTTTTCTCAGTATGCTGATGTAATTCCTAAACTTCCCTTTTCATCGAACATCCACCTACGCAGACTGCGTCGGTTGGCAGCGCCTGTTCTGGTTCGAATTCTGCGTCCGTACGCTACTCTATTTTTCCACTCCAGTAGTACTCACATCCGGGGTTCTTCTACCGGGACCCTTACTGCCGACACATTGACTGAACATTAATGTAAGACGAGTTTAAGTTTCAGTTCACGACGAGTAAAATACCATCTTCTCTGTTGGAAGATGGAAGTAAGGGTAACATCCAGAACTCTATTTTGTAGCAGGGTTTCAATCGTTTGTGTGCGGCGCTGCTGCACTGCGGAACAAAGGAAGGTGGGAAATGGAGCAGATCTTTAGTCCCGAGCCGACTTCCTTTGCTGCCTCTTTAGATACGAAGGGACTTGAGAAAGTAAGTTACACGTGTCGTCGCGTGCTAAGGCCACTGCGTAACAAGCAGAAGAGAGTACATGTTCTGGCTTCCCTGTAGACACAGTTCTGCTGCGGTACAGTGCATCACATTGTGCGAATGAAATGGCGCGGCAAATGGAAACGTACTCCAGAGTCGAAGTGCGCGAGGCAGTACGATTGTTGTGGGCAAAACTTCTAATTTGTCCACTGATTCACCGGTACATCATGCCGGTAAATGGACCAGATGCAAGGTCGCGTTCAGCCGTAATCAAATGGTGCCAATAGTTTGAACAAGAGAGCGATGCTGATCAGGTAGGAAGACCACTGATATCTACCGCAGTTGACAACGTCCTGGAAATCGACCAACTCATTCGCAGCAATCGCAGAGTGGCTACCGACGACATTGCTCAGCAGACGCGCGTCTCAATAGGCAGCGTTCATTCCACCGGTCTGTAGTATAGCAAATTGTGCTCACGCTGGGTTTTGCGATCACTGTCATCTGCACACGTAGGAAACTCCATTAAGAACAAGAGGCGTGAAAAATTAAGCACAGGGTTTGTTCTCCTGCGCGACAATGCAACACCCCACACGTTGCACCATAATACGAGCTTCGCTTTGACGTTTTCGGTGGGAGTTTTGGAAACATTAGCCATACAGTCCAGTTCTTGCAGCATGCGATTTCCATCATTTTCGGTAATCTGAAAGAATATCTAGGAGGAAAGAGATTTTCCAACCGCCGGACATTCACACAGCAGTTCACGAGTGGCTCGGTGACCAAGGGGCGGATTTCTATCGTCGATGAACTGAACGATTCGTTGGACGTTCCGCCCGGTGTTAACAGAGACTTGGGGACTATGATGAAAAACAATGTCATGTGCCAGTGTTAGTCTGAACAACAGTGCAGAATTCAATAAACGTTACTTGGCCCACCATAATAATGAGTAATTTAGTTTTTGAAGAACTTTCGAATATTCTTTTTGCGTTGATTACGAAGCATATCCCCACTGTTGAGCTACTAAAATTCCCAATCAGTAACTGCATATACGCAAAAAATAGTAGTTTTATGAGCTTAACGATCTATTGCGTACATAGCTGAATTACATTTATTTATAACACTGCAAACTAGTATGCTTATGTGTTACAAAATATGATAAACTATATAGCGCTATATCATACCATATAAAGTATTGTAGTCCATGCACCCTATATGCTTTCCTAATGCGTGAGTTGTTTGCTGTCCACATATTGTCATACTAAAATCTACATAGACATATGATATGCTGTATAATAAGACAAAGCTTCTTTTATTGGAATTATTATTTCTTAGTCCAAAGAAACAGAGATATGGGACACTTATAGGAACCTACGAGCTGCTGACATCAAATGGAGGGAGCTATCATCGGACGCTTCTCCTTTTAACAGAATTCTGCAGGTCAAAAATTTCAAAATCCAGCTACTCGTTTGGTTGTCTTACCAAGTGCTACGCAACAAAAATGTGCAGTGTGTATTTATGTAATATACATTTCACTTTTTATACCCAAAAAAACCATCATTGACGAATTCTCCAAACGCCTATATTTGCACTTTAGGCTACTTGTGTCCTGTCCTAACCTTAAAAAACCGTTAGCGTACTGCTTCAGAGCAAGTTATGCACATTCAGCTTCAATGATCACACTCGTAATACTAAATTACACAAACATTAGAAAATGAAAGAGGGATTCTTTTTGTTTCGGTTTTTCACCAAGCAACAACAAACATTTATTTATTTTCATGCCGGTTTGGTAGTGTTGTAACTCCATTTTTAATACATTTGCAAACTCACACACGCTAATCCAAGCAACATCAGAATGACAAGAAAAAGATACAATACTGGAGGCCAGTTTTCTTTTTTTACGTCAAATGGTGCACAAGTATTACGTTGACCATAATCAAAGCGCAAGTTTTCTGTACAATTGTACAGAACATATGTACTTCATTTTAAAAAAAGTTGGCACTGGCTATCAGAGTTGTTCCTTTTTATTGACGTTATTGTATGCATATGGCTTAACATGTGGCATTTTTCAAGAGCATTAGAAATGGAGCTATAACATTTTGAAAAATAAATTTTCGTTGCTGTTTGTGGAATAAAGGATTCCTTTACGCTTTGCAGAACAGAGTTGCGGACACGGCGCATTCCTGCAAAATGTGGAAAAGCCTAAAGCAAATGTCTGTCAAATTTTGTGTTACATTATAACATCTGAGTGTTTGCTATGTTGTGGAACAATCCAGTGATTGGGTTCATATTCGCGAGGAGCTGGCTACAGATCCACGTCCATTCTTGTTCTGAATCGGTGCCTGAGGCATACTCGTGTAATACCTATGACTTCACAGTTCCATCAAGAGGCAAGTCACGACCCGTCACACAGTGTTAACGTACTTCGACTAATATCCATTCACAACTAAATAGTGAAAGTACCTAATATGAAAGAATCGCCATGCCAACCTCTCCTACTTTATTATATTGTAGCTTGTTATCTATTACTTTAACACAGCGTTGAGTCATTCTTATGCATATTATTACTTTTAGCAGTATTTTTGTCCTATACATTGGAAACTAACAATACAGCGCAATACAACTTTCCATCACCATAACTATTTCTACTTTTAATGAAAACTACACTTATCACCATATCTAATTATTTCTACCACTACTAATCCCTTATAACATCTTTCTCTTCTATCTGTCACTGCTATACAGTATACAGTAACTAAATGAAATAGATTATATACACAAATAAAACCAGTTTCCGTCTGACACATTCCACAAGGCACTTCTTCGCTCCCCGTTACGTAGGCACACCTTGCCAATTCTTTCGCCCCACACATTAATCCTTATTCCAAGTTGTTACGGATAACTGAGCATAGGTGACCATGACAAAGATTGATGAGTCTTTTAACACATGGTCAGTGTAGTATACATAACCAAATACACGCAACATAGGAACTCTCAGATCAGTTAGTGAACCGATTCCTAAATGTAATACGGAAAATTCTATGTTGTCTGAAGCTGTATTATTGGTCAATTTCTGTGCTTCAGCGTCACTATTCTCCACTGCGCCGAACAAGCGTCCTATCAAAATACACTCTAAAACAAAACAAACGGCGCACCACGGAGCAATTATCTGAATGGGGTGGAAATCGGTAGACGTAACGTACATGTACAGACAACCAAATGATTACAATTTCAGAAAAATTGGATGATTTATTCAGAAGAAAGAGCTTCACTAATTGAGCAAATCAATAACGTGCTGGTTACCTCTGGCCCTTCTGCAAGCAGTTATTCGTCTTGGCATTGATTGACAGAGTTTTTGGATGTCCTCCTGAGGGATATCGTGGGAAATCCTGTCCAGCTGTCGTGTTAGATCGTCAAAATCACGAGATAGTTAGAGAGCTCTGCCCATAATGCTCCAAAAGTTCTCAATTGGGGAGAGATCCGGCGACCTTGCTGGCCAAGGTGGTGTTTGGCAAGCACGAAGACAAGCTGAAGAAACTCTCGACGTGTCCTGGCGGGCATTATCTTGCTGAAAGGTAAGCCCAAGATGACTATTATGAAGGGCAACAAAACGGGAAGTAAAATGTCGTCGACTTACCGCAGTGCTGCAAAGGTAACGCAGATGGCAGCCAAAGCGATCCTGCTACGAAATAAAGTGGCACCCCAGGCCGTCCGTCACTCCTGGTTGTCGAGTCGTTTGGTGGGCGGCAGTCAGGTTGGTATCCTACAGCTGGTCGAGGCATCTTCAGACACGTCTTCGGCCTGGAATTTCATTAACTGGAGTAGAATTGTCTTCAGTGACGAGTCCCGCTTCGATCTGATTCCAGATCACCAGCGAAGACGTGTCCAGGGACGCCACGGACTGCAATGGCGTACCAATCTGACTCCCGGTCGCCTTACGGCCCGGCAACCCCGAGTGATCGCCCGGGTGACATTTGTTTTCACGGCCGCGGTGGTCTCGCGGTTCTAGGCGCGCAGTCCGGATCCGCGCGACTGCTACGGTCGCAGGTTCGAATCCTGTCTCGGGCATGGATGTGTGTGATGTCCTTAGGTTAGTTAGGTTTAAGTAGTTCTAAGTTCTAGGGGACTGATGACCACAGCTGTTAAGTCTCATAGTGCTCAGAGCCATTTGAACCATTTGTTTTCATAGTAGGACCCCTCTCGTTGTCATTCGCGGTCCTTGCCAGACTCTGCCTTGGTCAGCAAGGTCGCCGGATCTCACCCCAATTGAGAACGTTTGGAGCATTATGGGCAGGGACCTGCAACCATCTCGGCATTTTGACGCTCTGACACGCCAATTGGACACAATTTGCCATGATATCCATCAGGAGGACATCCAGCACCACTATCAATCAATGCCAATCCTAATAATGCCTTCCATAAGGGCCAGAGGAGGACCATCGCATTATTGACTTGCTCACTTTTTGAAGCTCTTTCTCTTGAATACACTATTCAATTTCTCATAAACAATAACCATTTGGTTGTCTACATATTCCGTCCCATTCGGATTATTCCTTCGTGTTGCGTCTTTCTTTTCTTTGTCTCTGAGTGCACTTCATCTTCAAGACGGAGGACGCCGCCACGGGTGAACGCTTGCCAGATGCTGATTATTTGGTAGAAATGAGCCGCGTTGTTTCTAATTATCCAGAGAAAGAGAGCATCTGGTCATAGAATACCTTTGCTTGTATCGGAATAGCTCTGTTGATTAGAATCGAAACCATCAAAGAAGGCGATTAACAAGCTAAGTAGTACAATGTGACATTGGAAGAATAAAGTAAAACTTCAGTAATGCATGAAACTGAAATCCAAACGAAAATGAAGAAAGCCACTGCGTGGAGCATCATTTGCTCTAACGGAAGGAGCCAGTACCTACTTTTTGTAGCCATGATCCCAGAGGATAGCAAAAGGCGAATTTCACGTTGCCTCCAGCACGCTGGCGGTGTGACATTCCAGTACGAAAGCTCGCCACTGCACGTCCAACTGCTTCTGTGGCTTCATCAATTGAACATGTATGAGATACGGGCGCTGGGGAAGCGGGCTCCGGCGAGCGCCACCGAGGTGTCACTTCAAACGCCTCTTCATTCCGCACCGCAGCGTTCACAAAATACTGGTTATGTCACACACTGCGCTGAAATAAAAATGCAAGGCATTTATTATTAGTAGTAGGCGAAGCTGCATAACCACAACAGCACGTAGGGGAGTGCGTCCGTAACCAAGGGAGCCGAAGTGTTTGATATTTCGAGAGACACCGTATTCTAAGACTTTTACTGCGTACAGGGAGAGTGAAAAAATATCAACCACTAAGTCATAACACGGACAAAAGTGTGCGTTGAGTGATCGTGACGCATGGCCATTGAAGAGGATTATGACGAAAACAAAGAGAACGACAGGAACAAAAGTCACTGCAGAACTGAATGTCGAACTCAACAAAAACAACTCTAATGGAGCTCCAGAATCCTGGAATTCCAGAGAGAGCTGGAATTCCAAAACCACTCATCAGTGATGTAAATGCCTGTAACAGGGAAACGTGGTGCCCAGGCCATAAAAACTGGACTGTGGATCAACAGAAGAATGTCATTTGGTCAGATGAGCGTTGTTTCACACTGTTACCAACTTCACGTCCCAAGAGTGAAACATGGCGAGGGTTCTGTGATAATTTGGGCAGCCATATCGTTGTATTCCATGGGCCGCATGGTTACTCTGCAATCACGAATTGCTGCCAAGGATTATATGATCATTGTGTCTGATCAGGATCACCCCATGTTGTAATGTTTGTTCCTCAACGGTGGTGCTGTGTTCCAAGACGACTGGACACCTGTTCGCACAGGTTTTGTAAGCACGACATTCAACTGTCGCATCTTCCCTCGCCACCGCAGTCTTCATGTTTCAGTGTTGCTGAGCCTTTGTGGTCTACTTTGGAGAGAAGGGGGCATGATCGCTACCCACATCCGTCATCGTTACCTGAACTTGCTACTGTTTTGTAGGAAGAATGTTATAAGATTCTCCTGAACACCATATAGGCCATGCCTACGCCGTCTTAGGCATAGTAATGTGTTGCTTTTTTAGTGTTTCCATATTTTTGTAACCTCCTGTATATCCAGAGCAAGAAAGTATGTCATAGTGCAGTTTCGCTAAACTATAGCGGACCATGTTGCTGATTCAATAAGCACGCAAGTATGTTTTATGATAATAACTGTCGAATTATGACACCGATATTTTTTATTGGGCTATATACTTTTCTCTGTGATATTGGAAAGAGACTTCGAAGAAGAGTTTAACTACATAATATTGGAGGAACTTGATCAAATTAAAACAAGATAAAGGCGCATCAAACTACTGTTCAGCCATCAGGTGAAGATGTCCCACAAACTTCTGCCACACGGAACCAAATTTAAGGAAACACGCAACTCAGCTACAGTTCTTGTGTTTTTCCCGTGCGCTTGAGGGCGTTAAGTCTGTGCTCTGATGTTGTAGCGATCAGACAACTTTGCTTCAGATCTACTCATATTGTCCCAGTGTATACGACTGTCGGAAAAGTGGATGTGGTTTTCGTTTATGGCGAATGTCGGCAAAGCAGCGATGTGGTGGTACGCTGAAAGGTGTCCTGATCGTGTCAAGTCCTTACGACTTGTCTTTGCGAACAAAACAATTTCGTAGATGAAATGTATTCGCTGTTGCGAATACGAACAACCGTCTGCTGTAAAAGGGAATGACGATAAAGAGTATTTGTGCTGGACTGGGACTCGAACCCGGATATCCCGCTTTACGCGAGCGGTCGTCTTAAGCGCTTTGGCTACCCGTTTACGACTCATGGCCGGATACAAACTTCCATATGTCGATTTTGCGTCACAAACTGTTCTTTGGACACTCATTACTTAATTTCCGTACAGGGGAGGACATTTTTATTGAAAGTCGCTGCCTGGTATCGGCGGATAAACACGATATTACAGTGCCTGTTTTGTTTAAAGAACGACGCTTGTCCGAAGGAACATTCCAACATTTTTCTTAACAACACAGGAGCTGTAATACTGTAAAAGAATTTAACGACGCTTAACCATTGTATTATTCCAACGGAAAAGACCAGCAACTGATGGACAAATATAACAAACATTTTAGTAGCAGTAGCACACAGTCAACACGTTACTTCGATACAGCTTGAATGTACGAATGGGATCAGCCAAAAGAGCCCATTGTGAATATTACATTTCAATGCATTTCCTTTTTCCACATTTCACTTTATCACCAGGTCCACGGCAATGACTTTCAGACTCAGTTGCTGTTCTTCGAAGGGTGCCTACGAAAACTGCAATTGACTCTGCATTCTCGCAATAATTTTCTTTATTTGTTTATTAGGAAAGAAGATCGTTTCCAAAGCATGAGAGACCCAACCTTCGCAGTATGCACAATTAAATAGAAAAATATCAGCGATCAGGTCCAGATGGCCTCCCGATGTCGACCGACGCAGTGTCGTTCTCTGCCGTTAAGCATCCTTTTTATGCGGTACAGGCAGCTGGAAATCCACGCTCTCTGGGGGAACTACCAGCTTGCTCGGTCACTGTGTCGTGCACACTATTGAAGAATTGCCATCAATTGCGCCTGTTTTATTGACGGGTCTAGCTGACTATGCGGCAATGCCCATGTTTGTATTTATACGAATCTCCTACTAGTCCATCTCCACTTAACCCCTCTCTCTGTCCTTCTCCTCCCCCCCCCCCAATCTGTCCATCTCCTCCACCTCTCTCTCTCTCTCTCTCTCTCTCTCTGCACGCCTCCTACACCCACCACTCTCTGCCCATCTCCTCTCTCTCTTTCCATCTGCTCTTCTTCCCTCCTTCTTCCATCTGCTCATATCCACTCTCATTCAATCTGCTCCTCCCCCCTCTGTTTATCTGCTTTCTCCACCTCTGTCCATCGCATTCTCCCCCTCTGTCTACTCCTCACCCCTTCTAAGTGCACCTTCTCTGCTCGCATCTCTCTCTCTCCGCCTCGCTCCACTCCTTGTCCATCTCCTCTGCCCTGTCTCTCTGTCCATCCCCTCCTCCCCTTCCCACCGTCCATCTTCTCCTCCTCCGCCTCCTCTTGCTGTTATCCGCCTTTTTCCTTCCCTGACCATCACCACTACACCCCTTTCCCTGTTAATTTCCTCCCCCACTCCTTCTGTTCATCTCTTCCTCCCCTCCCTCTGTCCATCTCTTCCTCCCCTCTCTGCCCACCTCCTCCTACGACTCTCTCCATCCATCTGGTCCTCTGCCATCTCTCTGTCCATTTCCTACTACAACATCTCTCTGCCCATATACTCTTCCACCCTCAGTCTGTCTGTCTCCACCTCTTCCCGTTCACTGTTCATTTTCCTCTCCCCTCTCCCATTTCATCTTTTCCTCCCCCTACCTGTATCCATCTCCTCCTTCCCCCTCTCTTGAGGTTTGTGTTTTTTCTACCCTCAGTATTTCTTTCCAGGTAGCAGGTAATACGAATATCAAGTTTGACTGAAATCGAACCATGGGTTTAGGAGGAACTTTCTACACGCGGATTTGCCCGCGAACTCACTTGTCACATATATTTCACATATATTAACACATTTCACTTAAATTTGTAGCCGTCCGGGATTATCTGAGCGGTCTAAGGCGCTGCAGGCATGGACTGTGCGGCTCGTCCCGGCTGAGGTTCGAGTCCTCCCTCGGGCATGGGTGTGTGTTTGTCCTTAGGATAATTTAGGTTAAGTAGTGTGTAAGCTTAGGGACTGATGACCTTAGCAGTCAACATATTTCACCTGCAGTTTCGTTTGCAGGCAGCTCAGTGTTTATGAGTTCATATCTCCTGATCTATGTGTCGTACAATGACATAAATTTGCAGTGGTATATGTGGATACTGTCTCTGAAATATATTGCGAATAATTTTAGTAGTAAATAAGTGATAAATTTAACATCATGAATGATGCCGCAATTTTTCTCGCATCTTAGTGTTTATGATGTCATATCACCTTGCCTATGTGCCGTCCAATAATATATTTTTACTGGTGCATTCAGAGGTATATATGAATACTGTCTGTAAAATGTGTTGCGAATGGAGTTAGTGGCAAAGAAATAATAAATTAAAACGGTATGTTTGATGCGGCAGTTTTGCTGCATGAAAAAGCAGTGAGTGATAAACTTTTTCTTTCATCGTTTTGTGGGAGGGGGTAGGGAGGATCAGCGAGAAAATCTCTCATAAAGGTCTGAAATTATGTGTAAAGTTTGTTGAAAGTCCCTAAGTACTCTCATTCTCAACTACTGCATGAATGTAGTCTCACTCTTCAAATGGTTCAAATGGCTCTGAGCACTATGGGACTCAACTGCTGAGGTCATAAGTCCCCTAGAACTTAGAACTACTTAAACCTAACTAACCTAAGGACAACACACACATCCATGCCCGAGGCAGGATTCGAACCTGCGACCGTAGCGGTCGCGCGGTTCCAGACTGTAGCGCCAGAACCGCTCGGCCACCAGCGGCCGGCCAGTCTCAGTCTCTGCGCGTCGTGACGTACGATATTTTATCAAAAAAATGGCTCCGAGCACTATGGGACTTAACGTCTGAGGTCATCAGTCCCCTAGAACTTAGAACTACTTAAACCTAACTAACCTAAGGAAATCACACACATCCATGCCCGAGGCAGGGTTCGAACCTGCGACCGTAGCGGTCGCGCGATCCCAGACTGTAGCGCCTAGAACCGCTCGGCCACTCCAGCCGGCCGATATTTTATCATACCCACCCCTTTGACAGGGAGGTGGTTCTTACGCTCACAGTAATTCTTTCCATTCGGTAAGTCACATGTGTGACAGGTTTCCTCGAAATCGATCCAGTGTTTTAAGAGGACATACATCCACTTTTATAATATGTATGGATTCTAAATACCCACAAGTACCCGCAGTTGCTATCAGATATGCAGCAGCAGTTACTGGAAGACATCCCGCTGAACGTAAACCAATGCCTGTAGTACCAGCATGTGATAACAGACAAACCGCACCTGAATTACGTGTTTGATACAGAACGTTAGATGATTGGAGGACCACTCCTCCTGACGGTGGTACAGTGGTGTAGCGCGCTGTTTTGTTGCTGTTAGAGCTAGTTGCAAACATGCTACGTGGTCGAAGTCTTCTCCGATTTCTGCTTTGATGATAAGGACATCAGATGCTGGAGCTCAAATTAGTCGCACTCTGGCAGCTTGTATGTGATTCCCTTTACAGACACCACTCGCTTTCCTCAACCCCCCAACAAATCTAAATTTTCCATTCGCCTCTTATACTACTGATTTGAATTGTTCGACCCGTTTCATAGCGCTGCGATGCGAACATTACCTTAAATTTATTACTAATCTCGTTATCAGATACTAAAGAGGAATGCCATTAAATACACCAAGTAAGAAAGGACGAATTTTAATTTTGCGCATTTTGTCAAACGACGGTTGGCAGCCGTTTTGCCATTAGTACCCTGATAGCTTTTGTGTGGTGAGCGTTGTTGGTTGATGTTTATTGTCGTCATGGAGCAGATGAGAACGGAGCAACGTATCCGAGTGGTAAAATGTTACTACAAAAATAGTGAAAGTCCCTCGGCAACTGTTCGTGAATTGCATGTGACACTCGGACGTGATGCTCCTCCAACCGAATCATTAGTTCGGAAATTGATCCGGACGTTTGAAACCTCGGGTTCCGTTTCAGACGTTAAGAAAACAGGACGGCCGCGTTCTGTTCGAACACAAGAAAACATTGTTGTCATGCGTGACCATGTGACCGTAAGCCCCAGAAAATCGGTACGCCCACTTGAGCTCAACAATTGAATTTATCACCAAATTAACTACATGAAATCCTTTCAAAAGATCTGAAAATGCGTGCGTACAAGATTCAAATTACACAAGAGCTGAAGCTTGGCTCGATAAGCGGAGAACGAGAACTTCACAAAATGAATAATTTTCTCAGATGAGGCGCACTTCCACCCCAGTGGGTACATCAATAAGCAGAGCTGCAGTTTTTGGGGTAACGAAAATCCGTGAATGACTGTGGAAGATGAGATGCATCTACAGCGCACGACTGCGTGGTGTTGGAGTGATCGTGCCGTGCTTTTGCGCAAATCATGAGCGAGCTGCCGTCACTGTGAACGGCGACCGTTACCCAAATATGCTTTCTGATTGGTTTTTCCCTCTTATACATGAAAATGACGATTTTTGGTGCGACATGTCACACATCCCGTGAAACGATTGCTCTGCTGAATGAAAAGTTTCCTAAAAAATTACGTATCTACGTATTTGCGTGGCAAACAAGAATCGCCTGCTAGATTATACCCCTTGTTACTTATTTTGCGGGGATTTGTGAAATCAAAAGTGTACGTGAACAAACCACAAACAATACACCAATTGAAGGATGAAATTAAAAGGGTTATTAACGGCATCCCACCAGATGTTTGTGAAAGCATCATCGAGAACTTCAATGAACGCATTGCTAGCTGCCGCGCGACCTTGGGTGGTTATATGGAGGATATAATTTTTCATAGATAAATGGGAGAATTTAATGTATTTGTAAGAAAAGCATTACATTCTCAATAAATTCTACAGCAGTTTAATGTTCGTTCCTACTTCCCGGTCAGCCTCCATAAATATTGTCAAAGTTGTAGTGTAGTTTATTTTAATCATCAAGTGACAATATTCTCCTGTACATAACAGAATTAGCAGTAAACACTCTGAGGGTTATGTTGCACCGATCTGATGTAGCCTTTATATACATCTAGAACTTCGTCGATACTATTACTCTTCTTCCGGGCGCTACCGGATATTACTTTTGCTTCTGTTGAACAACAGTAGTCCAGTAAAACTTTATGTGTTCTGCGAATCAGAAATGTTTCGAGCCGATCACATTTTGTTAAGATATACAGTTCTATAACCTGAATTACTTGGTCCAACTATCTTACTGCGTGAGCTCAACCTGTTAACCACCACTCTCTACAAACGAAAACTTCCTGACAGCAGTGCTATTCGAAGCCTGATCACGTGTTTCACTGGGAACAGATGATGTACTTTTGATTCTGCCCTTTTGATAGTAGTTATTACGGATCTTATGGCTGTATGCACACTTCTCCAACGGAAATCGCAGCGTGAGAGTGTGTATGCTAGCATAATGCGCCAGTGCGGCGAAATCACAAACTTGGAAACTAACAGTCAGTGGAACATCATCGACAGTATACTGCTGTCACATCGGTGCACAGACGAATGAAACCACTGCGGAAGTGTCGATGAAGTATGTAACAATTATGAGGATATAACGGATGCCAAGCGTAATAATTATAGTATTCAGTTTTCGCATTTTTACCTCACACAAGGAATGACAAGTGTAACGGCATAAGATTACGAATATTCAGTGTCTGTTAGTAGTTTCATGGTAAATGCAAATTTTAACACTCATAATATGGTACCCACTGGGTTGCTGAATAACACTTTCTACCATAAAGATAAGACTCGTTGTCACCGTCCCAGTTGGTTTCTTCTCTGCCGGCAGCGGGCGATAACGCACAGTACGTGCAATAAACAATCCATAACAGTGTGGCAAATTTGAAGGTTCCAATGTTACTATAATGAGAATTGCGAGATGTCAGGATGCCAGCTAATTTTGTTTTGTTTATCCAGTTGAAAAATTATTAAAATGAATTATAGAGCCAGTGTAGCATTAATGCTCACAGTAAGGTTTCCGGATACTTATTATTATTTCTCGACCACCGTAAAAACTCACGAAACAATGCTCCATAAGATCTTAAATCGACATGAGATCGCGGATATATGTTTCCCGAGGAAACGTTTTGACAAGTACATGATCTGAGGCCTCCCCCGGATATATGCTTCTTCCAAGGTTCTCGGATGTATTGACGGATCCACCGGCTGATAGTGCAACGGCTGTTCGCCGAAATACTGGGGACCATCGACGATTGGATCCGGTAGCACACCCGAGAACCTCGGATGCCACTTTTAACAAATTGTTCCGACTTTACGCGAAATGGCATTTCACTCACTGAACCACATGTTGCCTCTCTGGGAACCGATCGTTGATTCCCAAGATTAACAAAAGGTCGCACATTTACATCATCCGAAATAATATCTACAAATCGTCCTCTTTCAGGCGAGGTCCCTTTCCACACATGGATCCACGGATTCCTTCTCGGAATCTGATCGTACACTAGTAATCAACTTGCTTAACAGTTTGATGCCTGCCCGCTCAGGGTGCGTTTGTGACTATTTCATCTTGCACACCATTGTTTGTCAATAGTAACTGAAATTTGCAGTTAGCTAGTATTTATGAAGTGAGAGTTATTGAAATTACTATTAACACGTTCTCAGTGCAAGTAACAGCAGCTGCACCTTGGAGATGTATACTAGCATTTAAACAGTAAATATAAATAATGAAAGATACGCTTCTTGTCCGCCCATCCTCATGCTGTAGATGACTACTGCTATCTCTCTACATTCCAGCAGCTTACGGGTTCCACTCATCTCACCGGTCTCTGGCTCTAAGACAATCTGTCGCGTAGTAGGACGAGTACACCAAATGATCTTAGCTTCTTGCTAGCTTCAGGCAACGAAAACCTTTTTTTATACTATACGTTAAAACGTACCAACAAGTGTAATGAGATGTGAGCAGTGAAGTAGCACAAATTCCACAAGTACGCACCAACTAAATTGGCGGCAGAGAAAACGTTCGTGCTCACGACACGGTTGCTCTGTACCTCACAACGCTTTGTTTTGTTCGCGTACGCGTCCATTCGTGTGAAACGTTATTTAATCGCTAAGACTCATCAGATTAACACTTTCCGATTCAGTATATGTATTTTCTCCCAACATCTTGTCTTGCAGTTGGTGCTGAGATTACTTGAATGTGGTATGGTCGCAACCTGCTATGAGTCACTATTCTCCACGTTGTGCTTGAAGTATCAGTTTCTAAAAAGCACCACCTGTTCGACTTGCACGGTCTCTATAACAGAGCTGCTGCACGACAAAACATTTACGTTACTCGGTCGCCATGCATATCCTCGGTAGTTGTCCACTTGTGAAACACTCGTGATAAACCTTTAATAGATACGATAAATGATTAAGCGGCTTTGTCGAAAGCTTACAGAACGATATACAAGAGATCCACAGACTTAGCGAGGCAAACGAAATGTATCCTTCAGGGTTGTAAGCACTCTTCTTTGTTCCAATGTTAATCAGTCACTTATAGCATGTGTGTATCTATAACAAAAGAAAAGTCCATTTACATGTTAGCAAGATTCTGAAACACTCTTTATTAAGCAAATATGACGTACCAAGAATGTGTAAACAAAACTTTCATTGCGAGCATTACCAGTAAAACCTTACACGCACTACATATCTCAATTTTTTCGAAAAGGTTATACAAGAAAAAGTTCGATTCCAATGGCCCCTGCGCGAACTACCTGGTTGTCTCTTACGGGGGGAAAAGAGGTGGGAGTTTGACATCTCGTCTCCATCGATATTATTAGAAGTAGAACACTAGCTCCATTGAGGAACGAGTGGGGAAAGAAGAGAATGTGGCGTGTTTCAGAAACAGCCCTAACGTTTGCCTGAAGCTGTTGAGACTTCATAATACCGAAATCAGGATGACCCGACTGAGATCTGAAGTGTGCTTCTCAGGAATGGTACTGTGGTGTCTTAAAGATTGCGCCATCTTTCATAGTGTAATCAGTCGACAGGACATGAGATGGAACGATCACATTAATTTTGTAGTCGAGGGAAAGTACTTGACAACTGTATCTTTGGACGGGTCGGGATGGATGTTTCTTTTCTGCGATTTTCATACAAGTCATTATGGGTTGCAGTCAACTTGCCTGGTTTGCTTTCCAATTTGAAATGACTAGAACAGTGAGAAAGTGCAAAGAAGAACTGGGGAATTTGTGACTGATTACGCAGAACGAAAGCTAGTCAAAGAATATAGAATTCAGATACGACAAAATTCAATGGTGAGTCAAGTTTGAACTATTCTTAACGTTACGAAAATCTCAGGAAATTAGAGAGATCTAGTACTTTTTCCTCAATTTTGCGTTTATACCGATACCCCACAATATATAAACTGTCTGATCAAAAGTATCCGAACACCTATTACTGTGTCCACCCTTCGCCTTTATGACCCCATGAACTCTGATGGGTACACTTTCAATGATGTATCTGAATGTCTGTGGATGAATGGCGGCCCTTTCTTCCCCATGAACCGAAACCAGAGGAGACAGAAATGCTAAACGCAGGGATCTGGAGAGAGGTCGACGTTCTAGCTCATCCCAAAGGTGTTCCATTGGGTTCAACTCGGGACTCTGGTCAGGACAGTCCACTTCAGAAATATTGTTGCCCACAAGCCATTGCTTCATAGATACTGCTTTATGACAGGTTGAACTGTCATGCTGATACAGTCGTCGTCTCCGTACTTTTCCTGTACTGTACACAGTACACAATGGTGTAAAATGTCTTCATATTCTTCCGCATTTAGATTTAGTCATTCACTATCCGATGGCGTCGCTCTTTGGACAACCTCAAGCCTCGCTTAGCATAGAGTGTAGAAGTGTGTAGCTTTTAAGAAGCTACTCGATAATTGCACCCCATTCTTTGTAACTCTGTACGCACACTAGCTGGACTGTTGGCGGCACTTTGGAACTCAAGAGTGATACCTACCGCTCACTTCATGCTATTTTTTACAACTACCCTGCGCAATACCCGACGGTCCTTGCCCGTCAGAACGTGAGGTCTGGCTGGTCTCGGTTTAGCCGCGGTTCTTACTTCGCGTTTCCACTTCATAGTCACGTCACCAACAGTCGACTTGGGGAGCTTTCGATGGTTTGAAATGTCCTTGAAAAATCTGTTACTCAGGTGAAATGCAATGACTAGTCAACGTTCATAGTCACTGAGCACTCCCGACCGACCTGTTCTGTTGTTACTGACAACACATATCTCACCGCCTCTTTTTATGCTGTCAGGTCCACATCTCTCGGCATCTAGTGGTCAATTCCGCATTACACATTGGTGTCCGGATACTTTCGATCAAACAGTCTAATTAATTAAATCGCTGTGAAGGGGAAAGAAAACAAAAATAGTTTTACCCCCTCATACGAGGGATGGAACTTAAATAGTGACAACTATTTATTCACAACCGATACCAAACAGTTACGTGTTTGCCTTGTTTCTGTCCTTCGGAGTAGTCACCAGCGTTGTGTAGAACACGCTGCCATCGCAGTGGAAGGCGTAGTATGCCGTTAGCAGAGCCTGTTCGGTTGATGGTGCGAATGGAGCGGTCTACTGCCTGTCGAATCTCTGGAAAAGTTCTGAAGCCAATGCCGCGAAGTGGTTCCTTCATCTTCGGAATCAAATCAATGTCACAAGGATTTAAGTCCGGGGTGGATGGTACAGTACTTCCTAATTCCAACGAGCGAACAGAGCAGCCACAGCTTACACTGTATGCGTCTGCACATTGTCGTGCAAAATGATGGGTGGGTTGCGCAGGAAGTGTCACCGCTTCTTTAGCAAAGCTGGTCACAGGTGATGCTCCAAAAACGAACAGTAATACTGTGCATTGACGGTCTCCGGGGAGGAACGTAATGCGTTAGGATAGTGACACCGTTACGTTAGACCGCTCGCTCACAAGTGAGTGTGTTTCCCTCGATTGTACGCACGCTGGTGACGTGGGACGGGCGAGTCCATTTGCTCGGAGTTAAGGTATGTATGTCAACAAAGTGTGCTATCAGCGACAATAGTAGATTCCATTGCATAGTGTCTCCACAGCAGTGTTGCCACTATTTAAGTCCCTACCCTCGTACTATGCGTGAATTTTACGAAATGAACAGATGAAACAAATTCGGAGTACCTGATATTGAACACCATACGGTGACTTGAGATATATAAATATAGGTGTAGAATCGGCTCCATTTCGTAAGATTATATCGTGACTTACGGATATTCAACTTTTAATTATCTCGTGCAGTATTTCTCCGTTCATTTAATCTGTCAACCTTTACATTAGTTAGTAAGTGCAATTTTAATGTGACGCCATCAATGATCTATACAGAACTGGAACACTTAGGTTTAGAGTTGCAGGTGACCTGATGGATAACACATCGGGGCATCGCAATGAGCCATTATCATGGATTTCTTCGTCCACAGCGTCCTGCTAAGCTGCGAAACAAATTTTTTGCAGATACTCCTATTTTTCAAATACTAAACACTTCTACTCTGCAGTATGATCTACCAACAAATTATTATTCAATATCACTTCCAATTGGAAACGAGGATCTAGCACTTTATCACCTCAGAAATGTCGTGAATGGATTGTGATTCTCCAGACTAGTTAATATTGTACTACTTTGCTAGTGCATGATACATTTGACCAGCTGTTTCATATCTGAAAGACAGGCATTGATATGACTTCAGATCGCAAACAAAATTTAAAGAGGGTGCAAAGGTGAACACACTAGATGTATATTTTGAACTTATATTGTGGAGCAAACTAGCTTTGTGAGTGCCTGCAGTACACTCGATACAGAGAAACAGAATACTACCAGGAACCAGTAAAACGGTCTGAGCTTTGCCGGTCTCCGTTTGTACAAAGTGAAATTTTCCCTGAGTCAGGAAAAGTCCCACTTATCGAAAATAGTTCACATTTTTTTATTAATGAGACAGAAGCAATTGCAGTATCTAGTCAAGGTCGGATAAACTATAGATAGACTGTTCGTAGTTTCCGTTCTTCTCGTTTTCAAAAACACGGAGAGTGTGGAAGGGAAATTTTCAGTTATCTACTCATAATCCTTCAGGGTACACTGAAATGTCTCCTTTATTAATCAGTCCAGAAAATCTCAAAAATCATAGTTCATTTACTGCTCGACAACAGTTTACACCTGTCATGTGCTTTAACAGCTTTCGTCACGATTCAGATTACATGAAATGAATGCACTACATACCTCCTCACAACAATAGTAATGCTGCTGTAAAGAATGAAATCGATAGCGCCATCGGAGATATGTTTGGTATTATCTGCTGAGACTATACTCCTTCACCTGCAACTCGGGGTCAGGGATTTTCTCTGCCTCATGATGACTGGGTGTCGTGTGATGTCCTTAGGTTAGTTAGGTTTAAGTAGTTCTAAGTTCTAGGGGACTGATGACCATAGCTGTTAAGTCCAATAGTGCTCAGAGCCTGCAACTGTCTGTTAGCAAGATGTAGGATGCATTAATACATTCATCGGTACTACTCGATAATGGTTATTAGGGAAGATGGTGGTTCGGATCCCCGTCCAGCCATCCAGGTTTAGGGTTCCAGTGATTTCTTTGAAACACATAAGTAAATGTCAGGATGATTCCGTCGATAGTGAACGACCGATTTACTTCCCCATCCATTCTGTGGTCTGTCCCTAATGAACTCACCTCCGATGAGATATTTAACCGTAATCTCCCTGTTTTTACGATAATGATGTGACCTTCTTTAGGCAATCGAGATGTAGAATGTAGTGCATATGCACAGTAACTGACACCAAATCAGTAACCACACAGCCCCCTTCGATGTCGCACACAAGCGATTGCAGCCTACGTGCGCGATATTCCTGTTTCTTTGACAGCTGCACAAATGGGTGCCCGTCAGCAGGCCGGATGTTCATAAATTGGTTACCGCTGTCCAGATGCGTGATGTATTCCGTCACAAGCGCCGCACGGTCTCATTTGACGTGATGAATTCAATAGCCAAACACAACACCGCTCAGACCGACAATCGTTCCAACACTGTGCTTTTGCGCGTGCTTTCTGAATAGCCAATGAAAGTACAGAGCGGATGGCGCTCTCTGACAAAACACGAGCGCGGCCAGGGGTAGGCTGCCAGCAGCAGCGACCAATTTCTGGGATTATTTGCAGTTCATTCCAGAGATGAGAGCGAACGTCCTACCTATGAGGGAGACAGTAAGCGAATTATTGGCTGTCCCTGCTCACCACACAACCAGGGCCCGCCTTCAAAAGACATGGACCATAGATATTACGAGTGCTTATTCGGACCGCATCTTAAACTTCAAAGCGAACAGTGTCGTGTTAAAATCTGGAATTGCAGAGCCCATGCACAAACACAACTTTCACGCATGGCCCTGCCCCGACACTTAATCTGATAATAGCTGGTAGGGTGAAGAAACGAAATTAAATATTGTTCAATGATTATAAGCAATTATTCCAAAGTATGCATCAAGTATGAAACGGAGATGAATTATGTAACTGTATGCACTTCCAAGCGAAAAATAATAAAGGCGTAGAATTAATTAAGTTTATTAATCCATGATTATAACAACTCCTTACTACACTCTCTGAGACCGCTTCCAGCGTTTAGCGATCTACAGCACAATCATGTCTGTGATGAGAACAGCATCAGCTGAGTGAAGCGCAGGCCGGTTTCCTATTTCCTACACATTATAATAGGAGAACGTAGCTTTCTCTTCTTCTCCCAACATTCAGGCACAGATATGACAATTCAACATAACCGAACAAAATAAAACAACTGACTTGTTCCTCGCATTCTTTTGAGAGCTTAGTGTTGGCAGAACTTTCCTTTGTCTCATTCTTCGTAAACGATTTCCGGTGCAAAGAAATTATGTGCAATTTGTACATATTTGATATTTACACGAATAAAAGTGAAACTACCTAAAGAGAGAGTTACAATTGGATCACTGCAGTAAAAGCATCTTTAACATCGCAAAAAAATTTGCAACTTATCAAGAATCAAAACCAAATGGCTAGTTCAAATGGCTCTGAGCACTATGCAACTTAACTTCTGAGGTCATCAGTCGCCTAGAACTTAGAACTAATCAAACCTACCTAACCTAAGGACATCACACACATCCATGCCCGAGGCAGGATTCGAACATGCGACCGTAGCGGTCGCTCAGCTCCAGACTGTAGCACCTAGAACCGCACGGTCACTCCGGCCGGCAATCAAAACCATGCATACAGTATTTTCCCTCTCGGCATGAAACCTTCCATTGCTGTTAATGACCAAAGCTGTCGAGAATGAAATGTTTAACTTTTCGTTCTTTTAGAGTAGTAACTTTAGTCGTAATGCATGAGCGCCATTAAGAATCGTCGCTTTGGATAACTGTTTACGTTTAAAGACTGGAAGGAATAACATTAGGTTTCAACAAGCAATCGACGACGAAGTCACGAGGCCCAAGCTTACATAGGTAGGGAACTCCATTGTGTCATTTTCAAGAGAACTACACTAGCATTTGCCTTACGTGCTCGAGGAAAACCACAGAAACAAATCTAAATGTACAGGTGAGGATCTGAAGCGGCGAGTGCGAGTCCGGAGTCTTCTCAATGCGTCACTTCGCTCTGTAACTCTGAGGTGAATAAGAAAACGACGCACCACCAAGGAATTATCCGAATGAGGTGGACATCGGTACATGTGTATTACATGCGCAGACAAACAAATTATTACAACTTAAAAAAAAAAAGATTGATTTACTCAAGCGAAAGAGCTTCGCCGGCCACTGTGGTCGAGCGGTTCTAGGCGCTTCAGTCTATAGCCGCGCGTCCGCTACGGTCGCAGGTTCGAATCCTGCCTCTGTCATGGATGTGTGTGATGTCCTTAGGTTAGTTATGTTTAATTAGTTCTAAGTTCTAGGGAACTGATGACTTCAGATGTTAAGTCCCATAGTGCTCAGAGCCATTTGGACCATTTGAAAGAGCTTCAGAAATTGAACAAGTCAGTAACGCGTTAGTCCACCTCTGGTCCTTGTGAAAGCAGTTACTCGGCTTGGAATTGATTGATAGAGTTTCTGGACGTCCTCCTGAGGAATATCGAGCCAAATTCTGTTCAATTAGCGCGTTACGTATTCAAAATACCGAGCTAGTTGGAGGGCGCTGCCCATAATGCTCCAAACTTTCTCAACTGGGAAGAGATCTGACGACTCTGCTGGCCAAAGCAGGGTTTGGCAGCACAAACACAAGTAGTACAAACTGTCGCAGTGTGAGGGAAGGCATTATCTTGCTGAAATATAAGCCGAAGATTGGTTGCCATGAACGGCAACAGAACGGGGCGTAGAATATCGTCGACGTGCGGCTGCACTGTTATGGTGCCACGGATGACAATCAAAGGAGTCCTGCTATGGAAAGAAATGGCACCCCAGACTCCTGGATGACGGGTCGTATGGCGGGTGACAGTCAGCTTGATACCCCACCGCTGTTCATGGTGTCACCAGACACGTCTTCGGCCTGGAATGTAATTCATTGGAGTACAGTTGTCTTCAGTGATGAGCCCTGCTTCGAACTGAGTTCCGGTGACCAGAGAAAACCTGTACAGAGATGTATCTAGAGCTCCTTACATTTTAGCAAGATAATGCCCACACGCATACGGGGAGAATTCCTGCTGCTTATCTAAGATACAGCTTAGAATGACATCCAACAAGTGTAACAATCAATGGAAAGCCGCATTACTGATTGCACAAGGGCCAGAGGTGCACGAACGGGTTACTGAATTACTCAATTTATGAAACTCTTTCTCTTGAATAAATCATCTGGTAGTTCTGAAATTGTCATCATTTGATTATCTGCACACGTACATCACATCTACCGATTTCGGTCCCATTCGGATAATTCCTTCATGGAACCGAGCTTTTTTTTCTTTCCTTAGAGTGCATTTCGACGATCTAACGCACCCATTGGACAGCATTTGGCACGATACCGCTTAGAAGGACATCCGACAACTGTAACAATCAATGGCAAGCGAGAAGGAAAAAAACCAGCACATATTTTACGCTAACGTTTGTGCACATTGCAAAGCGAAAGAGCATACGTGTTACTGCTATTAACTACATGCTACTGATCGGGTACCTGGGAATAAGCAGCTGTTTGAAGTTACCGAACTGTGTATGATCTCTTACATTCACGATTAAATATTGTCTGAAGCCATCCGCATACTGCCCTCAGTGCCTCTAAAACTCGTGGTATAGAACCAGAGTAGTCCTCTGTAGGTTCCAAGAAGTAACTGCCTTCTAAGTCCACAAAGGTAACCGAAATGAATAAATTGTCTTCTAACCACAGCCTAGGCACGGTTGACGGCCAACACGTCAGGTTCCGGTGCAGTGATACCCGTTGCCTTGTACATTTCTCGCTGCCTGTCCTTACGAACTGTCGATCTTCAAATGACCATCAGAGTAGGAATCTTTACCGCATGTGTCAAATGGCTACCCAAACTATCTCATTTCGCATGAGCTCACTACAACAAGCAGACTGCAATCACAATGATAGCGTATTACAAATTTGGCATCAGGGTATAGAAAATTGAAGTGGAACAGTTCGAAAAAAATTGCATTTTGACAACCAGAGTCAGTTTTCTCGCACCCATTTCTTTTTTACTTTCTAGATAATGGAACATATAACAGCTTGCAGCAGGCCTCCGGCGACCAGCACATAGGGTGAAGCTGTGCAGTCAGGCGGACAAGATAACCGGCCGTTGCTGTGTATTACCGTCTTTGTCCTTAAGTTCCTCTCATGCGTCACTGTCATGTCACCTTGCTTTCTAAACACAAAAATAGTAATGTACGACAAAGCCATCACTCATATGCCAGTACTGCAACCGTTGATGTCAGTGAGACATACTGGCACTTGCTTTCTGGTATCCACATCACTTCCGGTTGACCATCACACTAACCACATACAAGTACGAGCCTACATACACTAACTGACAAAAAAGCGAAGCACGCGGAACGTGGGAGGGAACGAAATGATACTCCACGGGTTGATGTTATTTCAGTTATTTTCAAAATCGACTTAAGTTTACAGAGAACTTGGCAGCATGAACCCACATATCAGTACGACGTCGCACCCCGTCTGGCATGGGTACATTCACTAATTCTATTGGAAGGGATGTCATAAAGCCGTCGTATCCTCTCCTGAGGCACGTTTTCTCACAACTATTGTAACTGGTCGTTGATATCCTAGATAGTGGCAGGCACTGGGTCAGTGTTAGGACTCGAGCAGATCCGACATTTTTAATATCGGGACAGATCTCAGTATCTTGCTCGCAACGGGAGTTCCTAAACATCACGCAGGCTGTTCAGAGAGACACGTGACATGTAAGGACAAGCATTGTCCTGTTGAAAAATGGCACCACACCATGGCCGGGTGTCTGTAACGTACCATGGTGCCGACAGACGTCCGTCAATCACTACCAGCCGTGACTTAAATCGTAAAGTAAGACCACCGTGCCTCTCCAAGACATTGGAAAAATGAGGTCTCACTCCAGGTCGCCTCGTACTCGCCGACAATGCACATCCAGTGCAGTACAGAACCGCGATTTATCGCTCAATGCACTACGAAGCCATTCAGCGACCCTGGTCACGGCACCACTCCAAATGCAGCGATTTGTGATGTGGAGTTGACGGCAGCTTACGCATGGCACGGTAATTCCCTTGTCCGGCTACTGCAAGTTCAAATGGTTCAAATGGCTCTGAGCACTATGGGACTCAACTGCTGTGGTCATCAGTCCCCTAGAACTTAGAACTACTTAAACCTAACTAACCTAAGGACATCACACACATCCATGCCCGAGGCAGGATTCGAACCTGCGACCGTAGCAGTCGCACGGTTCCGGACTGCGCGCATAGTATTGCAAGTCTCCGAACAATCTGAGGGCCTGTATGCCCTCATGGTACCATTCTACACTACTGGCCATTAAAATTGCTACACCAAGAAGAAATTCAGATGATAAACGGGTATTCATTAAACAAATATATTGTACTAGAACTGACATGTGATTACATTTTCACGCAGTTTGGATGCATAAATCCTGAGAAATCAGTACCCAGAACAACCACCTCTGGCCGTAATAACGGCCTTGATACGCCTGGGCGTTGAGTCAAACAGAGCTCGGATGGCGTGTACAGGTTCAGCTGCCCATGCAGTTTCAACACGATACCACAGTTCATCAAGAGTAGTGACTGGCGTATTGTGACGAGCCAGTTGCTCGGCCACCATTGACCAGACGTTTTCAGTTGGTAAGAGATCTGGAGAATATGCTGGCCAGGGCAGCAGTCGAACATTTTCTGTATCCAGAAAGGCCCGTACAGGACCCGCAACATGCGGTCGTGTATTATCCTTCTGAAATGTAGGGTTTCGCAGGGATCGAATGAAGGGTAGAGCCACGGGTCGTAACACATCTGAAATGTAACGTCCACTGTTCAAAGTGCCGTCAATGCGAACAAGAGGTGACCGAGACGTGTAACCAATGGCACCCCATACCATCACGCCGGACGTTAAGCCAGTACGGCGATGACGAATACACGCTTCCAACGTGCGTTAACTGCGATGTCGCCAAACACGGATGCGACCATCATGATGCTGCAAACAGAACCTGGATTCATCCGAAAAAATGACGTTTTGCCATTCGTGCACCCAGGTTCGTCGCTGAGTACACCGTCGCAGGCGCTCCTGTCTGTGATGCAGCGTCAAGGGTAACCGCAGCCATGGTCTCCGAGCTGATAGTCCATGCTGCTGAAAACGTCGTCGAACTGTTCGTGCAGATGGTTGTTGTCTTGCAGACGTCCCCATCTGTTGACTCAGGGATCGAGACGTGGTTGCACGATCCGTTGCAGCCATGCGGATAAGATGCCCGTCATCTCGACTGCTAGTGATACGAGGCAGTTGGGATCCAGCACGGCGTTCCGTATTACCCTCCTGAACCCACCGATTCCATATTCTGCTAACAGTCATTGGATCTCGACCAAAGCGAGCAGCAATGTCGCGATATGATAAACCGCAATCGCAATAGGCTACAATCCGACCTTTATTAAACTGGGAAACGTGATGGTACGCATTTCTCCTCCTTACACGAGGCATCACAACAACGTTTCTCCAGGCAACGCCGCTCAACTGCTGTTTGTGTCTGAGAAATCGGTTGGAAACTTTCCTCATGTCAGCACGTTGTAGTTGTCGCCACCGGCACCAGCCTTGTGTGAATTCTCTGAAAAGCTACTCATTTGCATATCACAGCATCTAGTTCCTGTCGGTTAAATTTCGCGTCTGTAGCACGTCATCTTGGTGTTCCAATTTTAATGGCGAATAGTGTAGGAGCCAACGACTTGTTGCATCATTACACTAACCCTCTTACACGCATTGCTTCCCGAAGAATGCATCATTCATTAGGCCAAAGAGATGGAAATCGCAGGGTACTAGATCCGGGCTGTAGGCTGGGTAAGGAAGAACAGTCCAATGAAGATCTGTGATCCTCTCTCGGGTGCGCAGACTTGTGTGAGACCTTGTACTGTCTTGGAGAAGGAGAAGTTCGTTTGCATTTTTGTGACGACGAACACGCTGAAGTTGTTTCTTCAATTTCCTGAGTGTAGCAAAATACACTTCAGTCTTGAGCGCTGCACCATGAGGGAGGACATCAAACGGAATCCTAGAGGACCGTCGCCCAGACTTTACCGGCTGAGAGTGTGGCTTTGAACCTATTTTTCGGAGGAGAGGTGGTGTGGCGCCTCTCCGTGACTGCCGTTTTGTTCCTGGTTCGAATTGAAGAACCCATGTTTCATCGCGTGTGACGATATTAGTCAAAAAATTGTCACAATTAGCCTCGTAAAGCTCAAGAAAATCCGCACAGGTGGTCCTTGGTTGCTTTTCGTGGCCTTCTGCTAAGCAGCGAGGAACCCAGCGGGAACACACCTTTGAGTGTTTCAGCACTACCGAGAGAGACGTCCAGTCGAGCAACGAGGTGTTCGATTGTGATCTGTCGATCATCTCGTATGAGAGTGTCCGCACGTTCCAACGTTGGAGGAACTACAGCTGTTTGCGGCCGGGCGGCACGCGGGAAATCGGACCGGTCTGCGCGACCATGATGCGATGATGACAGACACGTCGTCCAAGGACTCACCGTGGTTTTGTTCACCATCAAATCTGCGTAGGAATAGCGCCCACGAATATCTGCTACACTCTGGTTTTCCGCCAAATGACAGCTCTCTGCTTGCAACGTACCTTCATTACAGACGCCATTTCGAAGGCTACGTGTAGCGCCGCCACCAATCGGAACTTCCTGAAACTATAGGGGCCGAAGCAGGAATATTCCACGATGTCCCACAACAAATTCCGCACTTTTTCAACTGAAATTGGACAAGAAGAAAAAAAAATGTGTGGCATCAGTTATTGAACGCCCTCGTTCATTGACATTCGACTATATCTTCTGGTGCTTGACTTATTTTGTCAGGCAGTGTATATTCAATCTGGTACAGTATGCTACACGACCTCTGAGTCTGGATTAATTCGGACGTTTCTTTCCGATGGTTTGGAACATTCAAAAACGTCAGCGTATAAAATATTTTAGCTATGTGGAGTTCCACAGTTGATATCCACTGTATGAAACTCATAAATTCATCGCGTCTAGACACACTGACATCAGCTAGACAAACGGTTTCTGTTGTACAACCAGTTTCGGTCTTTCATATCAGGTATAAAAACACCACAACAGTGTACATGGATTAATATGATTTACATACACTTTTTTTTAATTTCTTAAAATCCCATCTGAACAAAAGTCTCACCCAAAATATCTTTAGAGGAGGACGTTATCTGCTCATAGACATTTAAAAATGCTTTTGTAATTGTCCCCATAACATTTTCTATCGAAAATCCGTATCATCGAGCCTGTTGTGGGAAAATTATGTACTGCCACTTCTCACTAACATCCTGCAGTGAAATAAAAGTAGTTCACCTAGAATCTGTCTGTGTGTTTATACATTACAAGTTGTTTCTGAAAGTTGATATATAAATTTCAGTCTGTGCGTCTTCAGCAAATGGTCTGTTACTTGCTTGCCTCGTTTCCACAGAATGGCTCCCCATCTCGGTCGAATCAACAGTCACGTTGGCAAACATATCCTGAAATGGATAAAACTAAGTGAAAGAAACACAACACCTTTATAATCACGTCGGCGTCGGCTCACAGTTACACCAACCATATTTCACTTGCGGAAGTGTAAGTAACAACGAATGACATAGCATGGCAGAACATTACAGTCTATACGTTCATTCATGAAACAGTGTGAACACGTCTAATATAACGCAAAATGTTAGGTAAACGAGTGGACCTGAATTTCTGATGAATTAGGAGAATATTTAAGATGGTAACAAAGACATTTTAAAGTCACATGTAGAAATCAAGAAATACTCAAGAGAACCGTTTTACAGACAGTACTCTTTGGCACTGGCCCCACACTTAGCTTGCATTTGTCACTAATGTCATGCACAGCGGCAAGTCCCAAGCGAGTGAAAAAAGGGCAGCCGACGCCAGTATATACGAACGGCAAGAATACAGACCAATGTTCTTAAAGTAGGTTTGCTGCAGAATTCTTGAGCCTTGCAGTGTTCGAATGTTATAAATTTTCTTAAGGCGAAAAGCTTGTCCACAAATCAGCATAAATTTAGAACTCATCGCTCGTGCGAAGCTCAGCCTGCTCTTTTCTCTCACAATATCGCAAAAAACACAGATAAAGGACAACAGGAAGATTCCATATTCCTAGATTTTCGGAACGAGTTTGACACAGTGCCCCACAGAAGGCTGTTACCGAAAGTCTAAGCATAGGAAATAGATTCTCAGCTACGTTAGTGGCCTTCGGATTTTTTAAGTAATAAAACCTAATGTGTTTTCTTGGACGATGAGTGTTTTACGGAGACAAACGTAACGTCAGAAGTGGCCCAGATAGTGTGACAGAATCGCTCTTGTTCTCTATATACATAAACGACCTGACGGATAGTGCGGTCGGCAGTCTGCGACTGTTTGTTATTGTGCAGGGAAAGCGCCGGCGTCGAGTGCCTTTATGAGAATAAACGATAACTGACGCAGATTTTCTATTTGGTGCGATGAATGGCAGCTTGTTCTAAATGTATAATAATGTGAGTTAATGTACATGAGTAGGAAAACAATCTTGAAATGATTGAATATAGTATTAGTAGCGTGCTGTTTGGCATAGTCACGTCGATCAAATAATCAGGCGTAATGTTGCAAAGAAATGTAAGATGGAACGAACACGTGAGGTCGGTAGTAGGGAAGGTGAGTGGTCGACTTCAATTTGTTGGGATAAAATGGTTCAAATGGCTCTAAGCACCATGGAACTTAACATCTGAAGTCATCAGTCCCCTAGACTTAGAACTACATAAACCTAACTAACCAAAGGACATCACACACATCCATGCCCGAGGCAGGATTCGAACCTGCGACCGTAGCAGCAGCGCGGTTCCTTGTTGGGAGAATTCAAGGAAAGCGTAGCTTACCTAAAAGAGCAACTCCGTATAGAACGCTAGCGCGACCCATTCTTCAGTACTGCTAGAGTGTTAGGGTTCCACTACAGGTCGTATTAAAAGAAGACGTCTAGGTAATTCAAAGGCATGCTGCTAGATTTATTACCGGAAGATTCGATCAAATGCTTCACGAACTCGAACGGGCGTCCCTGGAGGAAAGGAGACGTTCCTTTCGCGAAGCACTATCGAGAAAGTTTAGAGAATCGTCATTTGCCGCAGACTGCAGAACGGTCGTACTGCCATCAACATATATCTCACGTAACGGCCGCGAAAACAAGATAAGTGAAATTAAAGCTCGTACGGAAGCGTACAGACAGTCGTTTTCCCTCGTTCAGTTTGCGAGACAGGAAAGGGAATAACTAGTAGTGGTACAAGGTTCACTGTGCCACAGAACGTAGTATGTACGTAGAGGAATAATATGAAGAACTATGTTGAGTTTTCCTGGATATTTCTCCTATTAGAAACTGAGAAAACAAAAAAGTCGTTTTGACTTGTTGTTTGTTCATTTTATTTCGGATTATAGGCCTATATCGAAACGGTGTGTAGTGAGTTAGTTATCATTGAATGTATACATGATTTGCTTGTGTGTGTGTGTTGGTGTGTGTGTGTCTATATGCTGGATATTTAGATATTATCAAACAATTTCAGTTTAAACTTTGCCTTGGTACCTGTCAATCATTTTATGTTATTGAATAACTAACTGAAATTTTTTTGAGACCGTGTATTACAGACCTTGCCTCGCTGCAAATTTTTTGATGTCTAATGAAGGACTTTTTTCACCTACTGCTTTCGCTATGGTCTTTATCATTCTTTTCAAATTGTGATAAGTTACATACAATGAATATATACGTTTGATGGTGTTTTCAGAATAATAAACTCCTTACAGACGCGCCTACGAGGTGACTGGGAATGAAGACCAAATAATATTTCGCTATCGTTTTTGTACAAAAATTAAGTTCTAAGTCGTTTATTATACCGAAATGCTATATTCGAAGTCTTTAATTAGTGTAGAATACCCACAACTATGTTAATATGTTTTTGTGTTTGTTCCAGGTGCTATTGATGGCTCTAAGAACAAATACAGCTGAATTCTGATGGTGAAAATGTTAATTTATGTGTTTCTTCCACTTAAGACTTTCATCAAGAAGTAAACCCCAACGTTTGCAAATTTTGTGACCTGTTCACTAACTTCTATACATACCGTGCATGTGTAATTGTGTTACGCCATTTGTCGTGCAGAACTGCATATATTATGTTATTTTCACGATTAAGGGTGAGTCCATTTGCCAGTAAGCATTTACTACGTCTTTCCAAGTTCCAAAATTATACTCTGGGAGACTTCAGTTGTGATATCTTCCCAGTCACTAATATTCTATTTCCTCCCTGTCTTGTTCGAATTATTGAACACTACTTTTAGCATAAATTTTGCTAAGTATTATTGACGCCTCTTTTCGTCAAACCATTCATTCTAAAAGTTAAGCTTTCCTGAGAGAATAACGTGATACACACAATAAACTGTTTTTGAATGATTACTGAAAGACAATTGGCGACATTATGTTAGTAAAGGCTTTTTATTTTAGGCGAGTAGATGTATAAGTGGCAGTCGCAGTCAGGTCACATTGTAGATACCAAAGTACGACACCCAACTCCTGAAATGTGACACTAATATCCCCCAAATAATCTTTTCGAATATTCTGGAAAAATGTGACTTTTAAGGGTTATTAACTTCTTCACCATCACATAACATATAAAATCGTTTAGCAGTCGCATAATCCACTCAGTCTGGAAAAATTCCTTATTTTAACGATCTATTAGTTGTCACCAACGACATTAAGACCGAACAAAAATTCATAAAATTTTCTTATATTCAGAAAAGTATGTCATTGCTATTCCCAGTCGACTGAGTTTTTGTGGAATGCTGTTTTCAATTACATCCCTGGTTCCTCAAATGTATTTGACTCTATGCGCGGGAGAGCCTTGCGGTCACATCGTCTTGCCACGGTCCGCCCGGCTCCCCCCACGGGCTCCCCCCAAGGGCATGGGTGTGTGTGTTGTCCTTAGCGTAAGTTAGTTTAAGTTAGATTAAGTTGTGTAAGCTTAGGGACAGATGACCTCAGCAATTTGGTCCCACAAGATCTTACCACAAATTTCCAATTTTTTTTACAATTTTCACTAGACAGTTAGGAAATAGTTATATTCCAACTTGTGGATGAGCATTGATTCAGTTTATTTGTGATACTGTGTTGGGCACTAGCTGTAATTTCACAATACTCTGTTATTTTCATCATATCATCAACATTAATAAATTCGAGCTTGATGTACATATTTATTTCTATTGTAAAAAATTTTTCTGGATGTACTGCACAATTTTTTGCAGTAAGCGACTAATGCAAGAAATCTTCTTGTGCTGACAGTTACAAAAATTTCACTTATCATTAAATAATATATTTCAACCCATTACCTAAGGTTTTTTACTGCCCTCTGAATGAACTATTTGGAAATTTTTAAGAAAGCTACTTTCATATATTAATAGAATATTGTAAAGAAATGCACTGAATTTGACACATTGATCTCTATCAGTAAAAGCCTTCTCATAGCTCTAGCACTAATCGTTGTTAAAATATTGTATGCTGTTATCATTAATAAGGCTCACTTTCGTGTTTAGACATGTCTCTGAACTTAAGGGTGCTACGTTTTTCATTTTCAATCATCCACCGTGGTCAGACAGCGGGTGAACAACTATCGTTACTCTTGTGGAGTTTGCTAGTTTAAACTTGAACTCAACCGCGTATTACCTATCCCGTTATAATAACATGGTAGTAATTTGAAGTTCCTGAGCTTGCCTGGCATGACCATGACCCTGTTCTGCTTTAAGGTGTTTTAAAAAAAACTGGACTATTTATCGAGCAGATACAAACGTATTTACATAAAATGCAGATTTGATTGAAATGCCACCTCAAAGCGCACCTTTACAAGTTTTTGACAAACTCATTTTAGTTCACATGACATTATTAGTGACGTGACAGATACACCACGCTAAGGCAGGCTCTCGGAAAACAGTAGCCTTCATATCGCGAATGAATTCTATGGGTCCGTTTTTCATTCTACGTTTCAGGCTAGACAGAGCGTCTGACAAATACACTACTGGCCATTAAAATTGCTACACCAAGAAGAAATGCAGATGATAAACGGGTATTCATTAAACAAATATATTATACTAGAACTGACATGTGATTACATTTTCACGGAATTTGGGTGCGATACCGGCTCCTCATCTTCGTCCGACGAAACATATATGGCTTCCGCCTCCTCGTCCATGTCCGAATTGTCCGACGCCATCTCCTATTTCACATTCAAACAATGAAGAATATGACAATCGGCGTGAACAACGCGAAGACGGGATATTAATGCTTCGTCTCCAATATTGAACTCATTAGACACGAATATTACAAGTCCACGATGTGTTATAGTTAGACCAGCTTTATTCTTCACATTTACAGTGACTGGCCTACCTTCCACAATACGTTTCAAAATGGCCGCAAAAGGACGCCATCGCAACCAGTCAAACTCCTCAAAGAGAATAACATTATGTATCCGCGAATCATACCCGCCAAATCCACTGAGAAATCAGTACCCAGAACAACCACCTCTGGCCGTAATAACCGCCTTGATACGCCTGGGCATTGAGTCAAACAGAGCTTGGATGGCGTGTACAGGTACAGCTGCCCATGCAGCTTCAACACGATACCACAGTTCATCAAGAGTAGTGACTGCCGTATTGTGACGAACCAGTTGCTCGATCACCATTGACCAGTCGTTTTCAATTGGTGAGAGATCTGGAGAATGTGCTGGCCAGGGCAGCAGTCGAACATTTTCTGTATGCAGAAAGGTCCGTACAGGACCTCCAACACGCGGTAGTGGGTTATCCTGCTGAAATGTAGGGTTTCGCAAGGATCGAATAATGGGTAGAGCCACGGGTCGTAACACATCTGAAATGTAACGTCCACTGTTCAAAGTGCCGTCATTGCGAACAAGAGGTGACCGAGACGTGTAACCATACCATCACGCCGGGTGATACGCCAGTAAGCGATGAAGAATACACGCTTCCAATGTGCGTTCACCGCGATGTCGCCAAACACGGATGCGACCATCATGATGCTCTAAACAGAACCTGGATCCATCCGAAAAAATGACGTTTTGCCATTCGTGCACCCAAGTTCGTCGTTGAGTACACCATCGCAGGCGCTCCTGTCTGTGATACAGCGTCAAGGGTAACCGCAGCCATGGTCTCTGAGCTGATAGTAAATGCTGCTGGAAACGTCGTCGAACTGTTCGTGCAGATGGTTGTTGTCTTGCAAACGTCCCCATCTGTTGACTCAGGGATCGAGACGTGGCTCCACGATCCGCTACAGCCATGCGTATAAGATGCCTGTCATCTCGACTGCTAGTGATACGAGGCAGTTGGGATCCAGCACGGCGTTCCGTATTACCCTCCTGAACCCACCGATTCCATATTCTGCTAACAGTCATTGGATCTCGACCAACGCGAGCAGCAATGTCGCGATACGATAAACCGTAATCGCGATAGGCTGCAATCCGACCTTTATCAAAGTCGGAAACGTGATGGTACGCGTTTCTCCTCCTTACACGAGGCATCACAACAACGTTTCACCAGGCAACGCCGGTCAACTGCTGTTGGTGTATGAGAAATCGGTTGGAAAGTTTCCTCATGTCAGCACGTTGTAGGTGTCCCCACCGGCGCCAACCTTATGTGAATGCTCTGAAAAGCAAATCATTTGCATCTTCTTCCTGTCGGTTAAATTTCGCGTCTGTGGCACGTCATCTTCATGGTGTAGAAATTTTTATGGCCAGTAGTGTATGATGAGTAAATCGCGGAACACCATAAAAAATACGAGCCACGAGTGGGCTTATAATTCGATCATTAATAAATGCAGACTTCTTTGTAGAAATGGAAATAGTGTACCATCTTATCCTCTAATCACGAAAATAATCATCTTTATCATAATTGAAGAGTTGAGAATGCAAGTGGTTGAAGTGAAATTTCGCAATAAGATGATCTAAATACACATTTTGTGAGCTAAAGTGTTGATATATTCTGAGTAAAAGAAGGACAAGCGATTTCTTGGGTATAGCTGCAGTTTGTGATGATAAAGCTTAAGCTCCAAACCAATGCCTGGTCTGCGCTTTCAACACAACGAGTACAAGTGAAACGACAGAGAGAAGGAGAATTGCTGCTGTCTATAATGAAGTTACAAGTTCTCATTTTTTTAAAACTACAGCAATAGCCTAATGTGTATGCTTTTAAGAGTATGTACAGCGATATTTAATACTTTCTTTCAATTGAAGCCATGGATGTCATAGCAAAGAAAAAAGTTGCTAAGGACGTAGAAGGAAACAAAACACAGTGGAAGAGTATCAGGTGCATCTGCATCAGCAAAGAAAATCCTCTAACAAAGCAGTTCAAGTATTCACTAAACCTTGATCTTGTGTTCATAGAAGCGGATTTTATGAAGTGCAATATTAGGCCTTCACCAATACATCTTCTGCTGTCTTTGCATCAAGATGAGTTTCAAACAAAATGTGAGAAGTGTAAAAATTTTTAGGAAATAAATAACAAAATCTCTCCACTTTATCATGAGTTTCATTGCAATATTTCCCATTCCCAGACAGCAGTTGCTGTATGAAGAGGGAGAGGAGAAAGAAGGAGATGTTGTCAAAGAAGGGGACGAGGAAGACCGAAAAATGCGCAACACAGTGATACAGCATCACGAGTGTTGCCCAAAAAGGACATTCTTCAAGCAATGATTATGATTCTATAGACATTGACTGTGCAGAAATTATAGATAGTGACTATGATTAAACGCTCCTATATGTTGCAACCACGCAAGTATATTTCCGTTTTAGAATGTTTATTTTATTAGCTCTTGACCTATTGGTTTTAAGCTGTTCGTATTAATTTTGTTTTAATTCCTCGTATACCTTGTTTTATAACAAAATATATGTTTTACTTTGTCTGCAATGAGTGCCGTACCAAAAACTTATTCAAAATATAGCACAGTAAATAAAATGTTTTTCCATTTGTACCAGTTTTACTCTAAAAAGCTTTAAGACGAGGAGTATAAGTATTTTTAGTATATTATAAAAAATAATGTAAGGGCATTACAATCTCTAATCATGCCTACAATGGTACACAGGTTAACTGACCGTCAGTGGAAAGTATCTGATGTTTTGATAGCAACTCACATAATTTATAAATAGCCATTGAACTCTGGCAGTAATTTACTCAGTTTGCTTCAGCGAGCGCTTGTATCCCCAACCATATGAAACATCAGGCAGCTATAAATATGAAATTTCTTGTTACCTTACTTTTTGGTGCTCAAGGATGTATGTTAAAGCTGCGCACAGTTTTTGGCTACCACTTATTAATTAGTTTGCTTCAGCGAGCGCTTGTATCCCCAACCATATGAAACATCAGGCAGCTATAAATATGAAATTTCTTGTTACCTTACTTTTTGGTGCTCAAGGATGTATGTTAAAGCTGCGCACAGTTTTTGGCTACCACTTATTAATTACTCGTGAATATTTTTGCTTTAATGTGAAATGTTCATTCCTCGCATAAGGTAAAGTCTGTCAGTCTTTCATCAAATTCCTACTTTCTTAACAGGAATTTTGTATTTCCTTGCAATCTTCCCGTGTCCGAAGGTAATGAGAAGTCAGCAAGCCACATCTACCTTTATGAAATATATGACGGATATAGCAGAACCTTTTTTCATACTGTTTATTATACTGGCTTGCAATACTTCCTAAAAAAAACTTCACAATAATATAATAGCCTCTTTCCGTGTGGAATGTCAGAATAAATGCAGCCTTCTCGCACTACCTGAATCGACCAGTCACATATTTAGCATTCCTTTTATATGCTTCTTAAATCCGATCTGATAAGGAACACAAGCTCCCGAGCAGTACAACAGATAAGCCTTGTAGGAGCTTTGTATGCTTTCTGGATCACTTCACTTTCTCAGAATACTCTAATTAATCGAAATACTCAATTTTAACTTCCGAAAACTGATTTGAAATGTTTGTTAGATATCACACCACTTTGTCATTTTACGCGCAGATCTGTAGCTTACGAAACTGAGTTGAGCTGCAAACCACCAACGAAGAGTTCAAAACTTACTATATTTTCAAGTAACCCTGAATTTTCTAGTAGATTCTTGAGAATGACGCGTCCCTGTAAACAACACAGTATTCAAACAAATTTCGGGCGTCGTCTAGCAGGTGCCCAGTGGAAATATCGTGCGATGAATTAAAGACGATCGGCTGCAAGCCCGAAATTTGATTGAGCATTCAATTCGCTGGGAAGATTTTCTGTTCACAACAACATCGTAAGAAAACCACACGGACGTTCTGTAATGAATACTACTGTAAGAAATGCTGACATAACAATGCCAAATGGCAACCAGTGTAAAGACGCGGAGAGGGATGCGTTCCTTGAGCGGAAAAAGAACGGCTGAGAGTGTAAAGCAACACACGAGCATTGAGCAGTCGTTTTGTGCTTTAGTATTAGGTAGAGTCACGATTTCAGTTACTTGACAATGCAAAAAGTACTGAAGTTACAATAAATTACTATCGCTCTTTCACCCAGCAGAAGTGGTAGAATGCAAAGCATTATTTTCCATTCTTGCTCCGTACCACGGAAAGAGTACATTTACGAATATTTTTACCAGTTAATTATACCTGCTCGTTATCACTAAAAACTCTCAAAATGTCAAATGAAAATTTAGAAACACCCGACATATATAAAGAACAAGAGAGGTCCGATCACATTACAATGGGTCACTCGCGATATTACCTTTGTTCCTAAAGAACATTCTCTGTACTGAATAATTTACTGGCTCCAGTTTGTCAGTATTTTAGATGCAGAAAGGTCCATAGCCATGATAAGCTTATTGAAAGAAATTAGTTTCCTGCACTGACTTATCTGCCGCGATGTGTCATTGCACACCGTTCAGTACTGCCTTACACTCGTAAATGCCATAGCTGTGTGCTGCTGTTTGTACAGAACCAGATATTATGGATACAGATGGGAAACTCCGCCAACGACGCACTGGTAGTGAAATTATGTGTTGTGACATAAAATACATGTGTTTTAATGGGTTAAACATTTTGCTTCAAAATGGCTATACTGCCAAAACGTTACAGTACACAAAATAAAAATAAAATGGATATAGAAAACAACCAACGCAGGAAACTAATTTCTTTCAAGATATTTGTCAAGAACTCTTCCAGAAAATTGAGTCAATTTACTCCATACCCTTATGACTTTGTTCTTATTCGGCATTGTGTCACGACGCGGAAGCCCTTCCAAAATCTAGGTACCCCAATCCTTCCAGTAAAGTTCCGCCCTGGTTTGTGCTGTACTGTGTGTAAAAACCGTGAAGATTAATTCACGTACAGTACAAACTTTTGGAAAAAAGTTTGAATCTTTCGAGAAATCTAGTTACACAGGGTGTTGGCGAATTTCCGCTACAATCTTCTAGGATTTGTAGAGGGGAGTGAGTACGTAACATTTTTAACAGCAACCCATGTCCGGGAACGTACCGTTTCCGATCTACAACGGTTTCGGTTCATATGTTTAACTCATCTACTTCTGTTTGAGGTATTGAATTACGTACGACGCAGTGCAGTTATTAGGTAACAATTCGAAAGGAAATATAACGAACCATCAATTTATCACTCAAGCACATTTGTCTGTATTGACATTTAAATATTACGTGTTTACATTACTCCAAAACGAGAAAGAACCCAGAATACTGCACGCAAAGAACAAAACTGATGCATTACAACAGCGGCTCGATGTGACGACCACCAGCGTTGTTACAGACACTGTACTTACGAAGTGTGTTGAAGTACACACTCTCCATCCCACCTGGTGTCTCTTCAGTTTACAGTACAGCGGCAAGAACGCGTGCCAGCAGATCTCTCTAGAGGAATCTTGTAAACTGAACTTTGCATACAACCCCACAAGAAGCATTCTGCAGGAGTTAAATCCAATGATCGCGGCGGCCACGCTGTTGGACCACCTCGGCCCATCCATTTTTCACCGTATTGTCTCTCGAGATGTCTCCGAAGCGCACGTTAGTAGTGAGTTGGTAGACCATCATGTAGAAACCACTTTTTCTGACCGTTATTCAGTGGCACGTCTCCCAGTCTACCCTATTGCATACCGGGACAAACGACTCTGAGACTTCTCGCTTTCCCTCAGCAGATGTGGACGCGTTTCACATTTAAATTGAAACCATCGTAGAAATCGAAACGGTACGTTTCCGGCTATCGGTTCCTTTTCAAAGTATTATGTACTCATTCCCCTATACAAGTCTTAGAAGGGTTTAACGATAATTTCCGGAAATTCTGTATTTCAGTTCATAGCATGTTCTTAGATGACGAAACGTAATGTAACTAACGATATTGGTCAGTTAAGTTTCCACATTTCGGTGCACTGTGCCTGCCGCTGTTCTTCTCTCGAACGATGTAATTTACGTGCCGCGCCTATGTAAGCTACTAGACAAGCTAAAAGAAAGAGACAGTCACGCTTCAATATAGTTTTAACTTCCAAGGGGAGGCCACGACGTTTGGGACGCGGATTTACTGCAAACTTCGTACACTCGTACTACTCCATTAGGACAACAAAACGTGTAAGCAGAAGCGCATACTTCTCAAGCGTTATTGAGAAAATCGCAAGATAATATCAATCATCCAATATATACCTGTGCGCCATTTTTACCATGAAGCGGCGGCAGCCAAGTAGTTAGCGTTGAAGCCCCGTAATCGTTGGGTCGCTGGATCGAGTCCCGTTCGTAAGTTTTTCTTTATTTTCAACATAGTCATTTTCTTTACTATTTAATTACAGTTGATATAATGGGAAAAATACGTGTAATCGGATGAACTTTTATTAAATTTACAATGTTATTTGGCAGTCTACAAATTTTTATTATCACAAATTATATAATATTCATAACTATCGACTAGTAAACGAGCAAACGCATAAAGTGATACTGAAAATGTATGCTTGTCCGTGATTTGAGAAATCCCTCATACCTGGAAGGAGCCCGTAGCGACTTGTTACCTCCAACTTTATGAGCGGCACAGACGGCTTTCGAAAGATGTACAATTAATCGTCGCTTCCGACATTACGAGGACAAGTTGCAGGATGGCGTTTTTCGTAAAAACATGGAAAACATGAAGTTAAACGGCACCAGCTGCACTGAATACATGCTATGTTTCCGCATATACAAGGTCTTTTGAGGTTTTTCATGGGGAAACTAACCGCGTTAACATTTTCAAAAACCTCTCTTTCAGACGATAATTTGGAAGCAAACCATGCATAACGCAGCATTTCCTTAAATATCGCCGCTGCTAATTGGTCATGCAGTATCGACTGTATTTTAATTGCGTCTTCGCGAGAAGCAATTTATCGTTCTCTTTCGATTAAATACGAACAATTTTGAAGACACGGACAAGTATACATTTTCAGTATCACTTTATGCGTTTGGTCGTTTACTAGTGGATAGTAAATTATATTATTTGTGATAATAAAAGTTTGTAGGCTGCCAAATGACATTGTAAATTTAATAAAAGTTCATTCGATTACACATATTTTTCCCGTTATATCAATTGTAATATAAATAGTAAAGAAAATTACTGTGTTCAAAATAAAAAAAACTGACGAACTTGACTCGATCCAACGACCCAATAGTTACGGGGCTTGAACGCTACCCAGTCGGCTGCCGCCGGTTCTTGATAAAAATGACCACGCACAGGTATATATTGGACGACCGAAATTGTCTTGCGATTTTCTCAATAACGCTTGAGAAGTACGCGCTACTGCTTACACATTTTGTTGTCCTAATGGAGTACTACGAATGTACGAAGTTTGCGGTAAATTCGCGTTCCAAACGTCGTGGTCTCCCCTTGTTAGTTACGTTCCCTTACAACCGCATGCTCATGGGGGCCAGTTTTCCTCGCGGGATGTCAGAAGAACGAGATATTAAGTGTTTTCCAATACATACAGCAATCGCTCAATAATATTTAAATCTGGCGGTTGTGGAAGCAAGGGGAGACGTTTCATTTCGGTCTGCTGATCATCGAAAAAATGTTTGGCGTTTCCTTACATACGACGGCAATCATTATAATCTCGCATAATGCAGTTCTACGCTGGGAATAATGCCGTCAGTAGTGGATCAAAATGCTCTCCTAAACTGATTCGTTATACGATGCTAATCTTTTTTCCTTAAAGTGTGAGCCACATCGCTTGATCATTAAGTAAATGTTAACCTTCCACTGTACTGTTTCATGACGAAATTTTCATGTGAGCCTTGTACAACATCATATGACTGCACACGACCGCTGTAGACAGCCACGGTAGACTTACAACTGTTGCCACGAATGCACCACATAGGCAGTTGCCTACAATTTGGCTTCGTCGGATATCTAGAAATGTCCAGCTTGACTGTACCGACTCCACGTAACTATCCCAGACGTTCTGACGCCCCACAATACACCTCGTCCCTGGGTTGGAGCTGAGAGTGGTGTGTGGTTGCAGTGGAGTCGCAGAAGGACTTCCACACGAAGCGGCTGAGCGACAGCGTGGCGACGACGCCGGCGCCCACGAGCGCCGCCACGGCCGCCGCCGGCCCGCCGCCCGCCAGCGCCGCCCCCGCGCCCGCCCCCGCGCCCGCCCCTGCGTCTGCGCCGCCGCCCAGCACGCCGGCCGCCGCCGCCGCCTCCACGCCGACGCCGACGCCCGCCTCCAGCACCGCCTCCACCTCGACGACCCTACCTCCGCGTGAGTCCCCCTTCTCGCCACTACTACTCTTTCACTCCCCTCCGACAGACGATTGCTGCTTTCGAGAAATCGTCCACTCTCATTTCTATTGTCACCCCTCAGTTCCACATATATTATTTGACCATTCTTTGAAAAACTTTTGGCGATAAAGACTCGCTAATTCAATATTTGTTTTCATTATTGCGCCCTGTTAAAATTGGATAGCGAAGTTTTAAAACTGTTCTTGTGTTCAGCTAATTTGTCCACTGTAGGGTTCCTACTACTATGACCGCCAAACTGTATTCTAGATCATGTAGTGCTTAGCTTAATAGTGAAGGGAATGAGTTGTACATATCAGATGGTTATAACTAAAATGACGGTGTTCCCAGTGTTACAGCGCGGGCTGTATACATCGCAGGACGCTGAAACACGGCAGTTATGCTCGCTCGAATTCTTGCTGCTCGGTGCACTCGCGGAGAATACTGAAAGGAAAATAACAGTTGCACTTACTGCCACCAGGTGAAAATGTGGCGCTGTAAGCAATCAGAATGTAGAGAGCTTGTATAAGGAGAGAGTGGCCAACCGGACGATACGGCGGCCATTTTTCTGCCAAACTGCGGGCGGGACTTTTGAATGGCCAGTAGTGGTGTAGTGGAGTACACACTCACCGAATCAAAACCACAAGACAATATGGCGAAATCACTAGTTAAATGCCTTTGTTTATAAGAATAATGTGTTGTAATAATTTTCACACAGCCAATTGACAGATCTGTTTTCAAATTTAACTATGTATATTGCAAGTTGTTTTATATGTAGTAAAAAGCAAAAACGACTTACTTCGCATAGATAAGACTACTTGGTTGGTTTCCACAAGCCTCCTGTTTGATTTATTTCAGCCCTGTTGACTGCGACTGCCAACTGCTTTCGTCTTTCTTCATTGCATGGAAACGCTAACATGCGAAATCCACCTTCTCCTCTATTGGAGCAACCAAATGCAGCACAACCTGGCATCGTTTATGAACGTCTGCAGAACGAATTACAGATGTCAAAAACAATACTGTACAATTACTAACGTGTTTACTTCAAACATGTAGGCCTACCGACTTCATCACAAAACTCGTATTTAAGATCACAAATGCTAATTACGTACTAAAAACAATATACAACTAAATCTAACATGCATGCACAACGCATAACAAGTCTCTCAATAATTCAAATACCTTTTAATCGTTTCCAAAAGTCCTCTGAACTTCAATTCAACTCAAAAGCACGGCGAACATAGGAAGCGCGAGAGACGTTTGGCGCCATTTTTCTGCCATAGCTAATCAACCAATCACGGGCAACTTCACCTATGGCCACTCTCTCCCTATACAGGCTCTCTATCAGAATGGGAAATGCTTCTTGTTTTGACGTCAGTATGCTATTTGTCGCTTAGCAACGATGGCTGTTTTCTGTTGTGAAGTGACTGTTGGAGTGAAGGATGAAGAAGGTGGAAGTTTTCCGTATCAAATGCAATGGCTTTGAGAAGGAAGACCGTTCGCTACTGGTAAAGTTTTTAGTCAGAACGGCAACAATAACAGCACTGCATTGCGGGAATATCGCGGTTGCAAATAGGCCACATGTCAATAAACGGCTAAAGAGTACGATGAAGAAATTTGAGAAACAGGCAAATTAGGTTGTGCAACAGCAAGAGAGAGGCACCCCATTCCCATGCCAGTTGTCGAAGAAGTTGCCGTAGCTACGTGCAGCACATGCCTCAGATTCTACAGCCACTGTTCGAACTGTGTCACGCGAATTGTCTCTCCCCTGTTCAAAATATTTTCTCGCGCAGTTTACACTCGCACCCCTATAAGATTCATAATGTGCACCAAATGAAGTCCCGAGGTAGGCTAAAACACTGCGATTTTGCCCTTCAGTTTTTGGCACGTGTGTAAGTAGATAACATGTGGCTGGGAAATATTCTTTGGATGGACGAGGCACATTTTACTCTGCACGGTGCCGTGAATGCAAGAACTACCACATATGGAGTTCTACTCCGCCACACGTTGTGCAAGAAAATCCACTGCACTCAGCACATGTGGGTGTGCGGTGTGGTTTCAAAAGCTCCTTCATTATCGGTCCGTTTGTCTTTGAGGAAGTGATACCTCGCAGGGCTGGTAGGTGTCTAGCGATATCGGCGCGTTATAAGGACCTCCTTGTGCAACGCGTAATTCCAGCATTGCAAGAACATAACTGTATCCGTACCACTGTTTTCATGGAAGATGCGCCGACAACACACGTCGCTTGCCAGATAAATGATTTGCTTCTAGGAACCTTCGGTAACGACGGCATCATCTCTAGGCAATTTCAAGATTTGTGGCCTTCCACGTATCTGACTTCTGGCTGTAGGGAGATATGAAAGATCGTGTCTATCAGGGATGTATCCGCAGTCTTCCTGGTCCGGAAAGAATATAATGACATATCGCTCTGATTACACGTGTTATTTTGCGAGCGACTATCGATCATGCCGTCTGATGGTTGCAGACAACATGCTGCTGAGTCGGGAAACCTTACTGAAAACGTGAAATTTATTCGCAGTTGCGAATATGGATTATCATCAGCTGTATAACGGAACGATGAGAATGATAATTGGTGCTGAACCGTGATTGGAACCCGAATTTCCCGCTTATCGCGAGCAGTCATTTTATCATTAGGCTATCCGAACACGCCTCACGGCCAGACCCAGACTTCCGTATGTTGTTATCTACGTGTCTACAACCTGCACTCGTACATCCATTATCTACATTCCTGTACTGGGGAGACATTTTAATTGAAAGTCGCTTGCCCGATGTCGGCGGATAAATACGAATTGCAATGCCTGGTTGTTTAGAAGTACGATGGGATGCTTCTTCGGACACGCCAGAACCACCGTTATAACGTATTTGATCGTTCCTCCCCTTTTCCTGCAACGGCACCGCATTCTGACTGATTACATCGCCATATTTTGACCTCGTGGCAAAAAGTGGAACTACTATTTTTTTCAGCATATTCCTTGGCTGCACCGATTAATGAACAAACGTACAATGTTTCAGTGTCCTGCGATGTATACAGCCCGCACCGCAGTACTCGGAACACCATCAGTTTAATTATAACCAGCCAGTATAAGTCGACGGTCTTATTTGCAAGTTTTATTCGAATTTCTGTATAAAGTGCACATACAGATTATTTAATTCCATTTATACAACAGCAGCTATCAATCGTCTGCGAGACGGATGGTACCGTCTACACTTGCTCGATTGCTTTCTGCTCATTGCTACAATCCATGAAGGGCTCGGAACGCCAATACAACGTTCTTCCATTCTCCCCTAGTCTCCGATATCCGTTTCCGTCTTCGGATCCCCGCCAGTTTAGACCTTCTTCTGCCCATTCTCTCCATCGTTTCCTAGACCTTCCTATTACTCTTCTTCCTCCTGAATTTTCCTTTCTCCACTATTCTCGACTCTGGCATTATTCGCATAGGCCCTGTTCTCCACACAGGTAGTTCAACTCTTCATTCCGTCTACTTTACCATCCTTCTTTCCGTATACTGGTCAATATACCCAGAAAAGAAGCAGCCACGAGGAGAGATGGAAACGAAATGAAACTTCACTGCTCGAGAGAGAATATGACGTTATTGTGGTGATTACAAAACTGCGTCAAATTTACGAAGTACTTGGCAGAATGAGTCCATTTATCAGTATGATGTTGCACACCCTCTGACTTGGATGCACAGACAAGTCCGGTTGTTAAGGTCGTCATCAAGCCGTTGTATCCTCTCCAGATTCACGCTGACCCACACTGTCATAAATGGTCCTCGGTACTCTGGATACTCGCTTAGGACTGAATCGACGTCCGAGCTTGTCTCATACAAGTTTTATTGGGGCAAGTCTGGGGATCTTGCTGCCCACGTGAATACCTGAACATCACGCAGACAGGTCGTGGAGACACGACCCTTTTGTACGACGAGTGTTCTTCTGCCGAAAAATGGCACCACTACGTTGTTGCATGTGAGGTAACACATGAGGACGCTAGGTGACTGTGACGTCCCATTGTGGAGTCATCGTGACCTGAAGTCAGAGGCAGTGGCTCCCACATCATGGGGCCAGGAGTAACAACTATGTGCCTATCCAAAGATCGCTCCATTGGTCGCCGACAGTGATCATCCGGGGTAGTGCAGAACCGTGATTCAGCCTAGACACAACACGAGGCCTTTCATCAGCAATCCACAATTCCCAGTCACGGGAGTACTCAAGACGCACCGGTGTGTGATATGGTGTTAATGCTAGACTACGCATAGGGCGGCAATTCACTAGTCTAGCTGCTGCAAGTCTTAGAAGATTTGTCCATGATGACATGGAATGTTGCAGGGAGTCCGTTATTTGTTCTCGAATGGTGGGTGCATATTTGAAGGGATTATGATATGCTTGGTGCTCACTACACAGATCCTGTCTTGTGCTTGTCAGACGTAGTCACTGAAACCTTGACGATGAGTGTACCTGGCCTCAAGTTCGCATGCAGTCCATCGTTGACCCACTGTCACATCCGAATGCACCACAAACCTGGATATTGCAAGACTGGACCATCCGGCTAAATGGAGACCCACAATTAGACTCCTTAAAATTTCTTTGAGTTGCTGATAACGCTGTCTCACGCGTGTACGCAGCATTTCTATGTCCTTCAGTGATCACTCAACATCTGACGCTGTTCACGCCCCTTGTACACCCTACCAGGTCTGGTAACAACACTGAACACGAACTACACTAGTCTAATATGGTGACCGTTCTACCTGTCACATATAATTGCAGCTCTACTCATTTACATACTAACCGATGTTGTGTACGCGTTCGAAGTTACATTGACATCCGACCGTGTCTTCTGGGTGCTTCACTTTTTTGGTCAAGCAGTATATACTGGCTGTCTCTCCTTATAGTCACCCGGACCTATTTCTCTGTTTTTATAGCAGATATTTGCAATTTAGTTTTTTCAGTGTGTTCTGGAGTTAGCCCAAAACAAATACTGCTCATCACGTCTTTCATGCGAAGCTCAGTGTCATTGGAAAGCGTCGGTTTGTTTCTCATTACCAATAAAATTATTTTTGAAAGTGGTATTTTACGTAACCATTGATGGAGTGGTTCCAAGATAGTCTACTGAGATACTTGTATCATTGACATGTATTAACAGGCACGGTAAAACACGAAGAATAACCAGTACTTCATCAGCGATTGAGCAACGCTGCTGTCTGGGTGGGCCAGGACTCTGCTGAGTCGCTGCTGGAGTACTACTTATTCTTCGTGTTTTAGTGTTGTCGTTAACACATATCGCTAAAATGAACATTGCAATAGACTAATCTGGGACCGCTCTACAGAATGCGCACGTAAAATTAGTCTCTAACGGGAAGCAAATCGACACTTTCTTTGACACTGTGCGTCGCATAAAAATCGTGATTAGCAGATTTTGTTTGAACTTATTCCAGCCACACATTACAAAAACTACAAATATCTGCCGAAACACCAGAGAAACTCGTCCTGACGACTCTTCGGAAGGACAACTTACATGTATTATATATATGACCCCATGGCGTGATTAGCAGATTTTGTTTGAACTTATTCCAGCCACACATTACAAAAACTACAAATATCTGCCGAAACACCAGAGAAACTCGTCCTGACGACTCTTCGGAAGGACAACTTACATGTATTATATATATGACCCCATGCCGCCCTGGGGGACTGATGACCTTCGCTGTTTAGTCCCCCTTCAACATCCCAATAACCACCACCACCACCATGCCGCCCGATAGCTGTACGCCTTCATCCCACACATAACTCCATTTACTGACTCGATTTCCGTGTCTCGTTTAAACTTTAGTTTCCTTTGCAGCTTAACATTCAGATAGCTGTTCAAGTACATGTATAAATTCAATTTGAAAAAGCCATATTGCATGCGAACCTTGTTAGTTTATAAACACCGCAATCTTCTCGTAATCTTATTTAGCCAGATAAAAATACTGCAGTAGTGTGTTAACATTGACAACTTCGAAATATTCCTAAGCCTCTAAGACAAATCCGCAATGTGTTCTGTGTTTACAACCTACACCTACATCCAAATAAGCAACAGTGGTTAGCCTTCACCGGTTTTAACTCACCACAAGTTTCAACAGTAATGAACATTTGGTCCATCCCACCTTCAAATATGTATTTGTGTACACGAAAGTTCATGCCGAATGTTTATTGCATTATTGCTTGGAAGCCAGCCAAAAAGTACTCTAATTACTTCATTCCAGAGACCGCTGTAAAACTGGCTGTCCAGAATGCTAGCAAAATGTCTGTTTCTTCTGATACAAAGGGTTTGTTGACTGATTTCAATTTCTAATGTAGGAAAGAAGATATTTCATAATATACACAATTTATGTTTCATATAGACTTCTTTGGTTCCGCAGATTCACGTTATGGTACAAAATGAAGGAAAGAAGTTCTCCTTGTTTGGAAAGGGGTAAGTACCACTACAAGGGCTGCAGCTCACAGTTGCATGAAGGGATTGACAAGGCAGCATCGTAGTAGGATCAGAAAGCGTACAACAACATAAAGGTTCATCAGTACGATTCCAGCAATTTTGAATTGAAGCCATCCCACAAATACATCAGTTCATCGAGTGAGCAGAATTACTTGAAGTTCTCAGTTCAATAAAAGATCTGTTTGTTACATTAGAAGGAACAAAAACTAGGAAGAACAGTTATTGTTCAATTTAACGATGTCGTGCAAGTAATCTTACAAAAACAGACATTGAATGTCATCTCTGTCGTGGCACTGCTAGGAATTTTACAAATTTTTTATAGTTTATATTTTATTGCAATGTTAAGAAGGTCGATTTAGCTGTGAACAGATACTTAGAGAAATGTTTGACACCCTTCTAGAAACTGGCATGCAACGATTCAACAACATTATTTTATGAAGTTAGGTAATCCAATGCAGTTCCGTCCGTTGAGGAAGAAGTTAAGGGGCAGGTTTACACATTTGTTATTTTATAGCACTGCTGAGATTTCATGACTGAACTAAGCATAACTGCCACTAAGCCGATACCAGGAACATTAAGAGAGTGATGGCAGACGCTGTGGTGTTGGGATGTTTAGTCGTCGATCTACGCTATTCGGCCAACGGCAAGTGCAGTAGCAGGCTTCGAAATTTAGGCTCTTCTTCACTAATGAGAGGATGTTCTACTAAATAAAGAAAACTAAAAGATGGAAGAAAACAGCAAAAATTCTTCAAGAGAAATTTCAGCTCAAAGTCAAGAAAATGTCGGCATCACACAGACCATTACGATGGCTCTTTTCCTCGGTGGTAGCAGCCGCAGAAAAATGTGAAAAATATATCTCTAGGCAGAACAGAATATTGTTTTACCCTGAAAGGACAGCAATAATATTTTTCTGAGGAGAGTTGACTATATACAGAAGAAGGCTGACCTTTTTTAAGCTGAATTTCACTGTTCACCAACTAGCACGTATATTTTTGGATAACAAAGGCAGTTCTAGCAACAAAGTATGATTACTTAAGCAGATAAAGGCGCAATTTAAATCACTTCAAAATAAACGTCTTTCAAAGAGATATCTGATTCAGTTGCTGGTGAGCTAGTTGTATACGGAGGAGCGTGCGGAAAGTTTTGCACGAAACTATGTACATTAGTCCATTTTCGATGGAGGAAACTCCGACGTTGTGGACTAACTACAGAAAGAATGCTACTGAAGTGACAAGAGAGGAACAACAGGGAGACGAGAGTTTTACGCAGTGATGCAGAGTTGCGCCGGCGCGCCGCTGGACGCCTTAGGTAAGGAGCCTGCTGCCTGTGCTACTGAATATTTACTCAAGGCTCGCGGCCTCCCCCGCGTCCCGATAAGATGTTTTTCCTGTGCTCGCGCCCGCGCTCGCAGGTAGCCGCGTAATAAAACCACGCCCCAGATGTCGTTAGCCGGCTTTCACGTACGATATCGCAAGTTTGCGGAGAAATAAAAAGGCGCTCATCTCGCGAGGTCCTTCCGGCGCTCTAGTTTGGCCGCCGTAGTGCCGTGCAACCGAGATACTGCACGTACTACAGCGCCAAATTGTTCCTCTCTTATGGGACAAAAGTATTATTGCAGATGTGGTCCAACGTGGTAAATATCCTCACAATATTACATTGTCTCCATCTCTTGACAGTTGCCGAGACTCCAATAACACCCCAAAGAACTAATCTAACTTCCAGTTACTGATAACTTTAGGTATAAGGCTCTTACCCATTTCGTACGTTGCCTCTAATGGACATTCGTTTTCTCTTTAATTAATTCTGACAGAGCCTTTACCTTTCTGACACTAAAAAGTGTGCTGGATTATCTAAAAAAAGAAGCTACCTAGTCTATAAAGTTACATCATAACGAAAACAGAAGTTGCCCCCCGCCTCAGACTCGTGCCACTAAGACTTGAGAGGAATAAATACAGACATATGCTTTAACTGATCCCTTTGGACGCGCTCATAGCTCAATATTGCAAAATAATAATATGGAACTATCTTCACTTGTTATTTTACGAGAATCTAAAAATTCTCCTACCTACTAAAGCAATGCTTTTATCATAATGCAACAGATAACTTTCTTTAGATTCCGTAGGCCACAGTTGTAACTTCACTTCCACATATACCGATAGGTTTAATGAGTGTTTGTTTTCTACCCTTCACACACTCGCTGCGTAATACAAATAACTGCAACGCACAACATACTTTTCCTTCCTTTTGAACCATACAGTTCGGAAACAAATCCACTGCGGAAAATATTCATCAGATCACAAGATAATAAATTAAGGGATGATCAGTTATTAAAATTTCCAAAAACTGGAAGTATATGTCTTATAAAACGCAAATCGATCATTAGTTCAAAATCAGAATCTGAGCGCACATAGAAAGAAGGAGAAACGTCTTATCGAGGACGTGAATAGTCAAACATAGTCTTCTTAACTCATCGCTTACAACTTTCACATTCTGCTTTTTTCCTCAGAGATCATTTAAAAAATAGTATGCCTGAGGGAACAGTATCACTGTCCAGTAAATTTCTGTTGTCATTTATGAAATTTCATCAGGAATTTTATTGTGTAAGTTATGCGATATTAATACAAGTCAAATTAATCAATTAGAGTCAAATTTCTCAAGGAAAGTTGTTTTGCAAGATGTCTAATTATGTCACACATGCTAAAGACAGGCTTATCACAATCAGCCCGACAATTCTGTCACTGCCACACTCACATTTTCTTTTCTTCAAACGCTGCAGAAAAGCGGTTAATGGATTCAGTCTCTCTCTTTTGGGCTATAACAAAGCTTATAAAACCATACTGAGTTTAGCGAAATATTCACGAAACAACCGCCAAACCAATAATCACATCACTGAAGTTTTAATTAACGTCAGAGGGCTTACGTAATTTAATATATTTATTAAAACTGGAGAAAAGCACTCAGTAAGGATGTTCTGTCGTTCATGGTATCAACTACACAAACTTCAGATAAGTCTTCTTGGCGATGTTTCATTACTCTCCACATTGTTCCCACCGAATAGTGAAGGGAAAGCAGTAACAGTATCAGGCAGCTTTACAAAACATGAGGTCTAAGACAGAGCAACTGAATCATTCTTATTTACACTAACTTGGTTACTTATGTTAGATATGATTTTGTGAATTCACTGAAGATACAAAATGCGAGCGAATATATTTCCTCGCCACATGGTTCTGTGGAAGAATATGTCAAGAGACTAGCCAGAACAAGACAGACTAAACAGTTTAAAAAATGTTAAGCTCTCTCCGAGTCTGAAAGATGATTTGCAAGACACAAGATATTCACGACCAACTTTCTAAGAAAAGTATAATTTTCAAGTTAAGTAACTGTTCATATCTACTAAAAAACAACTGTTTTGAAAGAGTTTATTGTTTTATTCAGTGTAATTGTTCTGAATGATAATGTGCAAATTGTCAGAAGAAATAAGAAATAAATGACACCTAAAGATTGTCTACTGCTTTGTTACACCCTTTCTTACATTTTCTGTACCACATAAAACTATCCGTAGGACATCAATCATAATGTGGCCTCTAAAAACGTGAGAGTAGTACAATGAATTTTTAGCCACTGAGAAAATTCCTCATTAATATCCCGTTAACAGACAAAGTATAGCAAAATTTTGTGCAAGATTATCACTTATCTGTAAAATGAGGCACCAGATATAAAATAATAAACATCTAAGAAAACTTGTATTGTGTTAAAATACCTTGAATGGCTGGATCGTGACGCCCTCTCCGCCGCGTACTGTCACTCTGCATCCAAAGCTGAAAGAAATGAGCATTCAGCTGACCACAACGTCAGGAGTCGGATTGCTAACGACGTTAGAGAATGAAACGAAATATTTTACTAACTGAAACTGAACACAGAAGAAAATCAAGATATTCGAAAACATCGTCGAAAAATTGTCTCCTCGCCAATCTTTATTGAGTACTTATTGCTTTCACCTCCACCGCTATAAAAGTGAAATGTCTTCTGAATCGTAAGATATGCTTACTGCCAGACACCAATTTTGATCAACATCACCAAATGATATACACAAATGTGACATTTAGCTTGAGAAATCAAAAAGTCGTTAGTAGTAATATGAGTCTGAAGTATGAGGATAGGCACAACACAAAATATGTTAACTGCGTTACCGGTATTAGTGCCAGCCATGAAAGTAGACAGAACACAAATCTGCAAATGAACACTGCACTGGAGCAATGCAATAATGTTTTTATTTTTCAACGATGTGAAACTTGGTTGTTGTAATCGTATTAAACCTAAATTACTTTCTGTTCCGTTTTCCTTCTTAATTAATTAGAAATATATTTCCTCAATGTATCTGTGCTGATTGAACTGAGCCTGTTGAAGACATGTTTATGCAACTTGCTAAACGACTTAGCATATTCACTCCAAGTCTTATAACTGTAGGTGCTTTTGCATTTTTAAAATACTGCTATATTAATTTCGTAAATAGGAATGATTACTCTCGTCACGTACACATTCTATGCCGATGCAAGGAGATCTCTCTTTATGCATGCAGAGCTGTACCTTTTGTAATTCAGATGATTAATTCCTTCAACTGTGCCCCTTGTGACATTGTAAGACTACACTGACAACAGGAAACCGCGTAGTTCTCAGTAAATATTCAGTAGCTTTACTGGTTCCTACCACACTGGGTAAGCAACAGGATGCACCTCGTCTCTCTGGCGTCATGTGAAGAGTCATCTACCGCCCAAGTAAGTTCGTAAATGATAGACATTTGTTCTCATGTATCACGATGATGCCACAGTATCATGAATAAAATGAAAAATGGCTTCTTCAGAATGAAATATTTCAACTGCTATGCGCAGTAATATTACACAACGTATATACAAAACTCTGGAAGAAATAATGCATTATATATGGAACGACGCACGATAGAAATCTCAAGCGAATTTTTGGGAACTCTTGAGGGGGCAATCCTGGTAAACAGTGAAAATTTTGAAGAAATTCTGGTATTCTTTTCATCATTCACTGTAAAATTCAAGGTCGGAACTATTGACTTCATGAAATAAGAAAAACCATCCCTTCCAGTAGTCAATAAACACAACGAAAAACAAATTTCTGTAGCAAATGTAATGGATCGTTTCCCATTAAATATCTTATAAGTTACAGTATTGTAAATTCTGAAACAGGTTTAATAATCTGTGTTATACACGAGCGTACGGACCGCAAAAGTTACAGAGAGGAAGGAAGAGTGCGGGATTGGAACTAATGCATTATTACGAATAAAAACATTGAGTAAGTTTTCTTCCCTGTACCTGTAACTAATAGTTCAGCGTTCAGTATACTAAAAATTCTAAACCTCAATGCCCCTTTCCCTATAGTCACTAAAGAGACATATGAACTTGTTGAATTCATTCTTTCTTCTTGTATTTTGTTAATGAAGATAACCAATTTCTTGTAGAGGAGCGATCGCATGAGTGCCTGTAATGGAGAAGCACAGCTTTCTGGCAACCTCACAGAGAAGCTACGTCTACATTTCACCAAGAAGTAATAAGGCAACAGAATAAAACATGGCTATTTGTTGTAGTGGGACTTTTGTTTCTTATCGTATTTACTTTATATGAGGGTACAAATATCATGGACTGCTAGGAGCATAAGGATTAGAAGAAACAGATTCGCCAGATATCAGAGCCACTCCACAGAAAGTCTGGATTACGTAATTCTATTTACATTTTTAACTCATAACTGATCCAATCTATAGATTACTGTGATACGAAGGTGAAGAGATAGGCCAGGTAACGTACTTAAGTTCACAGCACTATTAGAAGGGCTCTGTAGAAATATGCTATCTGGAACAATAGAAAATTAGCGCAGAATGCTACATATCCCACTGAGTAACAAAAGTAAAATAATGATACAAAAATCATATAGAAGATTGGAAAGACTGTCTTGATTTTCGTTTACAGAATGAATTTAGCACATTTATGTTATGGTTTGGAGCACTTTATTTAACTTTGATCAACTCAGAGCTACATCAAAGAAAAAGATCCACTCAACTGAATCTCTTGATGGGAAGCAAGAAAGTCGCCACCACGAACGGTCCAGAAAGTGAAGAAGTTATACTACAATGATGTAATGGCAGTTTCACAGACGCTATCAGTGACGGCATTAAAGGATTTTGTTCAGTACGTCGAGGGAAGTCGCACTTGATACTTATGAGTGGCCAACAGTACGCTCCAGACGAAAAGTGTGTCTTCTGCAGATACTCACTCTAGGTCTTGCAATTAATTGGTATACCAGAACACGTAACTGCTAGAAGACGACATGAAATGAAAGATAATACATTTTACATGTTCTATGTAATGGGATGACTGAAACTGAAAGTACCTGAGAATGAGGGATGTCAAAGGGGTCTGTGGAGAAATCGAAGCTATCCATACAAATTCAGGAACTTGCTAGACACCACACGAAAGAAAGGAACAACATGCTTTTACAAAAAAAATATCTCTTCTATTGAGTTCCTCATTTTATTATTACAATAAGTAAAGAACGTGACATTCATTTCGAAGATAACCCGTCTTTTAAATAGAATATCTACAGACAGCAGTGACAGAAACACTATAGGCAACGCAGTTCTAGGGCACTCGTTACTGATTTTAGTTTGTTCAATGATTCTTGTTCTTTTAATGAAAATTACATGGTTATATTATCACACAACACAGGATGAGTGTACGAATGACTTATTTTCATGCTGAGTGTCTCTACACTTTACAAGAGAAAGGGTTTTAATATAACTTATGGACAGTTACATTTAGTAATATTGCAGTGGTAAAAGCAATAGTCAAAATACATTTGTTGGAGTGAGAACTTCTTTCCTTCCCAGGACCCACCTTTTAGCGCGGTAGGACACTTTTTTTACACTATAAAGTCTCATACAATGATACTCTAACACTATCCTGCCAGCCGCATGCTTGACGACAACGTGGTTCTATCGAACTGGGGATTTACAGACTGTTGAAGTTTAAGACGTTCAGTAACAAGAAAGCATGGAACTAGCTACTTCGTTGAACAAAGAATGGCTACATTTTATGAGAATGTTACTTGGAAAGTTGTTCAGTTGTAGGCTAAAATAGCATATGATTACATTGAGGAAACGTGTCACATAACACACTGAAATACAGCTTTGATTACATTGATGATCTCTGTGCGGCAACATATTTACTATGTCGGTACAGATTTGTATCGATAGTATATGATGTGCGTGTGTCAGACAAGGTGTTGCTCCTGTTTCTTACTCAGTTCAGTTGAAGTCCTCCGAATGCAAAATCTACCCTTATTGCTTCCTTATCCCTCGCTATTAAAAAACATAATGACACAAATCATGCATTATGTAGCAATCTTGAAGACCTTCACAACATAGAAAGAGTAAATTAAGTATGTAAGGTAGTTTATATTACAAATATGAACTTAAACATTTATTATGAAACTGTAAATTCATTATGTATCAAAATCACAGTACTAATGATTGTCTGCATTTCAGGTTACTGTGTGGTTCACCGTCCTCAGCAGTCTGTACAGTACATCCGTGAAGGAAAAGGGAAAAGGGTGAGTCTACATATGATCTTGCTGCGATCGAAAATACTGGAAAAAGAAAAACAGTTACTGGCAAGAATGACCATACTATTACAAAGAGGAGAGAGCAGCAAAATATATTTTTCAGCCTGAGAGGCTACTGAAATCCATCGCATTCTTCATTTTTTAATCTTTTCTGAAATAATTACCCATCACTTGTCTTGCATGAATCAAAGGAAGCTGCACTGTGTTTGGAAAAATAAGCTATTCTACGTATGGATAGCATTTTTATAAAATGAATGGAAAAAATTTAACTAACAATTTACATTATTGTTTAAATCGTTTATGAACAGATTAAAGCACAGAATTACATAATTATTTCAGTCTTATTAAAAGATAGCACGTAGCAGTCTAAAGTAAATACTTACATAAACTTTTTTTATGGTGTTCCAGTAATATGAATTGGATATAAAAAAGACTGCATGATAATATTTACGTCCATAAAGAATTACAACGAAAATAAATACAAAAAGGGCCAACTTCTGGTACACAAACAAACATTTCTTAATGAGGTAACAACAAATTGTATCAAATTCGAATTCAAATTGAGGTATTGCGACATATAAGTAGGTAACTAACACAGAAAGAAAAATAGTGGAATAAATTACTAGCTGTTGATAACAGAAGATAATATACATCCTTGAATTTTCTGCAGTATGCTGTCTAATGCATTCCATTGATCAAATACATTATTTTACTCACAGCCATATGTAGTAAAATTGTATAAATGGTAAGAGAATATGTTACCAGAATTAGTTTGATTTGTGTCATATATCAAATGGTTCAAAGAGTATTATACTCAATAAATTAAAAAAAAGCAATCCTAGATGAAATGAAGAAACTGGTCTTCTGACATAGAATTTGACAATGGCCAATGCAAGTGGTAGTTAAAAATAATGGCTCACTGAAGATTACTTTATGTCATAATTCAAATAATAATGAAAGAGTGATCAATTTGGCACCAATTAGTTGAGTCTTTATATAGTGTGTTGTAAAATTCCAATGCACAAGAATGTTTCGGTAATTCAGTATTGTCTACAGGAAAGAATGACGTTGTCTACCTTCAAAAACGTTTTATTTCTATTTGATTTTCACTGTTCACTTAACAGAAATATATATATCGAAATGTGTTACCCACAGATAACATCAACACAAAGAGAAATAGTTTTGTTACCTCCTATTGTATCAGCATATAATGTTAGAATGCATTAACCATAAGCAACATTAACAAAAACTTGTTAAATATTGAATGCAAAGTTATGTATAGTGACTAAGAATTAGGTGTAGCTTTTGTGTGTGAGGCAGCGTCTTTCTCTCTTTCAGCATGTTCGGTAGTTTCATTCATAAAATGTTACAGGGAAAGGGGAGGAGATATAAAAGAAGTTGTCTGGATTACAGTGGATTAAGAATTAAAATTAAAAATTAATTCTTTTCTGGAAATAGCAATGTAGAAGATTCTATTGAAGTGCCAAAAAATTAACATGAGTTTTATAATGTTCTACAAGCCATTGAAATGTTTTGAAAAATTTAATATTGCAAAGAAATTAAATGTAAGTGTATATACATAATCCAAAATAGAGTTAACATCATATAATTTACTTTCACACTTCAGTATAGTATATCTCACTGTAAAATAAATAGGAGAGATGGGTAAATAGTCTGCCTTAATGAAAAAATGATTGTGGAACCAAAACAATTCAAAAAATTTTAATCTTGATCTGTGATACTCATGAAAAAAATTAAGGACATGTACAAATCGTTATGCACAACAAGAAATAATGCAATGGAATACACCGAATTATATTTTAATATAGTCCACTTCAAACCTTAAAAAAACTAAGGAAACTTAGAAGCTCAATACATATACTACAAAGATGATTATACTACCAATATGCATTGATGATATTAACATTGACATTATAACTCATTTCTCATTTTCTTCTGGCAAAAAGGAAATACATCAGTAACTATTTTCTACCATAAAGTAAAGGGAGATGATCGCCTATAGTAAATAACTGTTTAGCATTTTTCTGAAGACTGATGAAAGAATCTGCTATTATTATTAATATTATGTTACAAAAATATAAATCAAGAGGAATCCTGTTGCTTTGAGAAAATTTTGAGCTATTTGTGAAAATATGAGATAATAAAAAATTACGATCATCTACAATACATGAAAGAAAATGAAGCCTTCAAGCATATGAGTCATGTGTACTTTAGATAAAAACATGTAATGAAGTTGACAATTATAATTATCTATCATAAGGTGAAGAAATAAATCTTTAGTGTTATGCAGAAAGTTCACACCAACAAGGACAGAATTTTTAAACCTTCAAACCAAAGGATTTATTAGTTTGTGTTACAGGGCTTTTATTGAAGTTTTGTGAATTGATTTCAGTATTAGTGCACATCATTGTTTGTATGTAGTGGAAAAAAATTTTATTTGATGTGCAATACAGTTTTGTTATAAGTGTCTCAATGACTGATATACTTATGAAGAGAAGCATAAAGAATAGATATCATGTGAAATTTAGAAATAATATTTTCTATTACATTTTCACTGGAAAATTTGATAAAACTGAAGAAAGTGATATTAAAGTGTTTGAAGTACTGTTAACTGTGACGGAAAGCATAAGCATTCCAACAGCTTGAATTTTATTCTAATGTTGAAGGTAGATGATGACAGTGACAGACTTGTAGTGCAGCCAGCTTGGTAACGTACATAACTACTAAAAACTTCTTTCAGTTGTTATCTGAGTTGAATATTTCTGCTAAGTAAAACACATCAGAGGAAAATATTATACGATTGAGAATCTAATACTGAGGATGAGTGGGTGTTCAAGAAAACTATAATAACCTTAAAAATTTTTTGTTGCATTTATAAGAGGATGTAGCCAGAAAGTTATTAATTTCGAATTTGTACGTTAACTGTCTGAATTACTTCTATGAAGATCAGAGACATCGTAATATTTAGAAAAGTCACACCGCAAATCATCCTTTAGTGACATTCATTGGATAATATTTATGAATTAACATATGAAAGCAAAACTAAGACTTTTCTTTGTGACAGAATTACAATATTATCAGTAATTTATTGAAGTACTGAAATAACTGAAAGAATATTGATATAATAACTTAAATACATCTATTCATTCGCTGATGCTGCATAAAGTTTAAGTAAGGTCTATTTTCATTCACTTTTGTTGCAAGATTGCATCTTTGGAAAAAATAAAACTGAATAGCTGAATGCAGAATAACTGTATTAAGACCAGCTTTACAAGTATATGCTGTTTTTATAAGATTCAAGAAAAAATTATTTCAGAATAATGTAAAAATGGAAAACTGTTGAAGAAAATGGGTATTTCATATTAAACTACAGAACATAATCACAGTGAAGGTATATAGAATGCAGCCTAACAAAATTAAGAGATGTATTTGGAAGGTTATACAGTCAATTAATCGTCCTATGATCGAAATTAACCTAAATTCGCAACTAGTACACATAATGTGTGTGTGGGCAGTAAATTCCAGAATATGCAGAACAACCAGACTTCAATACGATCTTGTTCTAAGATTCTGAAGCATGAAGGAAGTAATATAAGTACTTAACATTCAGCTAGCAAAGTCACTGGAGAAGAGTATAACCTCGGATTGGACATGGATGAGAAGATCGGCAGTGGCCTGTTCAAAGAACACATCCTGACATTCGCATTAACTGATTTTGGGAAACTACAGAAAACCAATACCTGGATCGCCGGACAGGAATTTCAGCACTGCTTTCCCGATCGAAATCCTGTGCCTTAACCACTGCAACAAATAACTCAACTTCTGAAGCAGGAAACAACTGCCGTATGTTTCGAGCTAACAGAATTATACCATCGTCCATAAGAACTTACATGTTAAAAACCTATCATGATAGACCGTCCAATCACTCATCATATGAAGAAATCTCCTTATTCAAGCCCATAAGTTTATCTTCAGCAAGCATGCTGCCAAGAACTAATATTTTCAAATAAATGAAGACACGGACGTAGAAGTGGTCTACTTGTATGTAAGTATTTCTCAGGTAAGTTACTGGCAGTACTGTATCTCAGTTCTCCAGAAGTTGAAGGATCAGGTCAACCGCTAAGAAACAGGATCATTCTGATCAGTACGTGTGTAACAAACTTCATGATAATACACAGCCTAAGGGAAAACATCTTTTTACTTTAAAACGACTTACAAACGGCCACCCAGGGACAACTGTTGTGAATAAACGATTTGAACAAATCTCCTGGATGTCATAGTTTCTACATATAATTTACCGTAAAGTATGCCTTCTGTTAGTGGGTGGCTAGCCTGATACCTCATATGTGTCTGTTGGTGTTATTAAGGTAATTATTTGTTTTATTTATGGCCTTATTCTACTAGAAATGCTAGCGCCGTATATCTCCTTATATTTAAGCATATATCGCTCTGTAAGTTCCTTTGTACAAATAAAACTGCACTGGGAACTGAAATGGAAGTATTAAGTAGTAACTTTAAAGATGATGATGACAATAACAGTAATAACAATAACAATAGTGATTTTCATTGCTTGGCATGGATATTACTACATCTTCCGTCAGTACAAGAAACTTTATTGAACAGACATTAGCTTTCATCCTATATTAACTTGTATTAACATGTCAGAGCCCATCTTTATTCAGAACACGCACCTAAAAAATCATCTTTGAGTGTCGCAGCTGTATACAGAGAGTACCGACAAGAATTACATTACAGGTTGAGAGTAATGTTTATAGATCCACTTCGCCATACTTCCTGTAGCTACACACGCACCTGTTATGCACGTATATTTTGCAAATTAAGAAACGATGTCACTGAACTGACAATTTACGAGGTCATAGAGTCATAAAGGCTATTCTTTGTCTCTATCGTCAAAGAAATAGAGAGTTGCTCGGTAGCCATCGTTATTAAAGATAGGAGGCAGAAACTAGGACCAATGGCAGTCTTAGCCCGATCTATTCCTGTCTGTGATCATTGTCACCATTGGAACGGAACTCGTCAGAGTAAACAGTGGGTCATCATTCTCAGCATCCAACTATGGCAACCTTCCACTGTAAAAAATCCGCTGACGCTAATCATGTGAAGGACATCGGAACACACGTTTTGGACCTACAGATAAAGTGAAGTCACCACAGACTGTAGTGGCCTATGTAACTAGGATACCATTATCTGCTACTGCAGTTTTTCTGCTCTTGCGCATGCAAAGATAGTTTAATTTAACAGGCACAGCTGTGAAGTTCTACTTAGTTTTGACAATTGTGTCAGTGTTATACTTACGAAAGTGTTCCAGCGACTAATTCATTTATGTTTCACTATTTGTTCAACATGCGGCTGCGACACATCGATGACTCGTTGTAGACGTGGTAGTTTCCATGACCAGCAGTGTCCTCATCGTCATTAACAACACTTCACTGTGTTTTGCACGCAAACCTGTATCGTGAGAGAGCATTACAGATTTCCCGATTAATTTTAAAAAATTAGCATTTCTGAAAAGGGATCTCACCCGTGTAAGAGTTATGAATAGCATTGTGCATAGATGAAGGTGTCTGCATCGTGTTGCTATGAACGATTCTAGAGTAACCTAATTGCGCGATATCCGCGGCAGTTCGAGAACAACGTCCCTTCCAATTTTTTGATGACGAACAAATATTTCCGTCAAAACGACATAGTCAATTTGCGACACGGTGCGGCTGGAAACGCGAGAGGCTTTTACAATGAAATAAGTTCGTACCAAGTAGATATGTTACGTTGACCGTGCTATGTGGTGCCATGCATGGTTGAGTAACTAGAGAAAAATTATAGACGCCAAAGACTATGCTAATGTAATGTATCCGTTACTGATGAAATATATTTAGAGAAATGTTACGAATGAGGCTGAAAGAGATCCCTTTTCAGCACTGCTTTCTGACTCCGCTTTTGTAATACAGGATACTGCGCGTAAGGCATGAGCGCTGCGACCGGCGTCGCGCGGGACCCAGTACTGGGTGGCTCACTGTGATCAACGCATGTACTCTGCCCCGCACCTCAAACTTTTGCAGCTGGCGTGTCGGTTTTCAGCCAAATTAGAAGGCTAGGAGCGCCCTTGGAAACAAGTCCGAGCAAATCAATGCGCCATTTAGCACGAGCATAGTTCACATCATCAAGAACACCTCGTAATACTGTCACAGACGGACTGGTGATTTGTGCTCTTGTGTTATCCTGCACGAAACTACTGTAGGTCCTTTCGGTAGTTGTTAGTTCTCTGAAAAAGAGTTTTAGAACCGGGTGATTATAGCTAAAGTGCAGCTATTCCTAGAGGTACAGCGCGGGCTCAAATTATCGTATGGCAACAAAACTTCGTAAATATTCTAATGTGATAATGCGGAACGGATATACGCTGAAAGAAATTAGTTCGAATATTTGCGACCAGGTGAAAATCTGCAACTGTAAATGCAAGAAATACATATAGAAATATTTCCCTATGTGATGGATTAGGAACAGAGCTTGGGTAGAAAAAGTCAAACGAGTAAGAAAGGCATAATGTTGATTTTATTATTAACCACCAATTATACAGTTTGTTCAATAAAAGCATCGGACACGTCGACAAGACGCTGTACAGCGTCAGATTTGCACCTGGTGGCCAAAATTGGAACTATTTTTTCCAGTGTACACTACTTGCCATTAAAATTGCTACACCAAGAAGAAATGCAGATGATAAACGGGTATTCATTAAACAAATATATTATACTAGAACTGACATGTGATTACATTTTCAAGCAAATTGGGTGCATAGATCCTGAGAAGTCAGTACCCAGAACAACCATCTCTGGCCGTAATAACAGCGTTGATACGCCTAGGCCTTGAGTCAAACAGAGCTCGAATGGCCTGTACAAGTACAGCTGCCCATGCAGCTTCAACACGATGCCACAGTTCATCAAGAGTAGTGACTGGCGTATTGTGAAGAGCCAGTTGCTCGGCCACCATTGACCAGACGTTTTCAGTTGGTGAGAGATCTGGAGAATGTGCTGGCCAGGGCAGCAGTCGAACATTTTCTGTATCCAGAAAGGCCTGTACAGGACCTTCAACATGTGGTCGCGCATTATCCTGCTGAAATGTAGGGTTCCGCAGGGATCGAATGAAGGGTAGAGCCACGGGTCCTAACACATCTGAAATGTAACGTCCACTGTTCAAAGTGCCGTCAATGCGAACAAGAGGTGACCGAGACGTGTAACCAATGGGACCCCTTTACGCCGGGTGATACGCCAGTATGGCGATGACGAGTACATGCTTCCAATGTGCATTCACCGCGATGTCACCAAACACGGATGCCACCATCATGATGCTGTAAACAGAACCTGGATTCATCCGAAAAAAATGACGTTTTGCCATTCGTGCACTCGGGTTCGTCGTCGAGTACACCATCGCAGGCGCTCCTGTCTTTGACGCAGCGTCAAGGGTAACAGCAACCATGGTCTCCGATCCATGGTCTCGTCGAACTGTTCCTGCAGATGTTTGTTGTCTTGCAAACGTCCCCATCTGTTGACTCAGGGATCGAGACGTGGCTTCACGATCCGTTACAGCCATGCGGATAAGATGCCTAACATCTGGACTGCTGCCGTTGGGATCCAGCACGGCGTTCCGTATTACCCTCATGAACCCACCGATTCCATATTGTGCTAACAGTCATTGGATCTCGACCAACGCGAGCAGCAATGTGGCGATACGATAAACCGCAATCGCAATAGGCTACAACCGACGTTTATCAAAGTCGTTAACGTGATGGTACACATTTCTCCTCCTTACACGAGGCATCTCAACAACGTTTCACCAGGCAACGCCGGTCAACTGCTGTTTGTGTATAAGAAATCGGTTGGAAACTTTCCTCCTGTCCGCACGTTGTAGGTGTCGCCATAGGCGCCAACCTTGTGTGAATGCTCTGAAAACATTTGCATATCACAGCATCTTCGTCCTATCTATTAAATTTCGCGTGTGTAGCACGTCATCTTCATGGTGTAGCAATTTTAATGGCCAGTAGTGTAAATCCGTCCCGCATTGGCTTTTTAGCGTATCTACCAATTTTCGCTGCCGTACGATAATTGCTTCCCACACTGGACCTCCATGAGTAGCTGCGTTTAAATTATAATCAAAATGGTTCAAATGGCTCTGAGCACTATGGGACTTAACATCTGTGGTCATCAGTCCCCTAGAACGTAGAACTACTTAAACCTAATTAACCTAAGGACATCACACACATCCATGCCCGAGGCAGGATTCGAACCTACGACCGCAGCAGTCGCGCGGTTCCGGACTGCGCGCCTAGAACCGCTAGACCACCGCGGCCGGCAAATTATAATCACCCGGTATAGTATTCACATACCTATTAAAAGGTACTATTTGACAAATAAACATCAATAATTGCAAACCGCAGTCCTGTTTTCATGTAGTGCACAGGACCTCGATGTAATTACTGATGACACCAATTCGAGGCAACCTCTCCGTCATGCACAGCCTGAAAGAGCCTGTTGCAGCACTAACATCGACCAGTAGTATTTGAACAGGTCAGTCGATACACTACTGTTACTCAGTAAAATTTCAGCTTGAGGTTTTTGCTCAGTTCTGTGAGTCAGTCCTGAAACGCTAAATGGCTCAAAGATTGTGTCGTACGTCCTCCCGAGGCCGCTCCAAACACGTCTAGTTCGGATGAAACCGCTACTCCACCTGCCACAGCCCGCAGCCCTACCCCCCGATATTGTGACGCCGGACTCGGCGTGTGTAATACGGATAATGCACGCGCTGGTGTGTGTGAGCGCAGCTGTACCAGGAGAACGAGCCCGACTGCTCCGAGCTGTGCCAGTGCAGCGAGGGTGAGCAGCTGGTGTGCAACACGGTGTGCGTGGAGCGCGCTCCCTGCAAGACCGAGTTCGCCTTCTACAACCACGCGGCGCCGTCCTACCAGGCGTACCGCGGCCGCTGCCTCTGCTACTCGGGCCGCTTCATCTGCATGCGCCCCATCCTAGGTCAGTACGCACTTTCTTCAAGTTCTGAAGGCAACAGCAATTCGATAAAGGGAGCAAAATTCACGCGATCCAGCTACACTGTCTATGTTGACGGTGTTGGGACAGCAACCAGCCTATCTGCAGATCAAATAGCAAATTTATACGTTACTATAATTCTCGTGATGCTAAATGTAGTTCAATAATATACTATTTTACCTATTCAGTACTAAAAGAAAAGAAGAGGAACAACTTTATAATTAATGTAACAGCATCAACTCAAAAAATCAATGTCTGTGTACTAGTGTAAAATGCATTTCAGTTGCGTAAGTGAAAATATGATCCTTTCCAAACACAGGACATCTTCAAATGTTACTATATATCATAGCATCTTTGATAATCATATGTTTGTAAGCTCTTTGTATGTATCTAAACTTGTGGTGCGTGGTAGAAATCTTCTCTGTGACAAATCTAAAGTGTTCAGTGTTGGGTTGGCAGAAGAGCCAACACCGTGTTACTAGAGGAGGCCGAAATGCACGCGTTTTAGCTCACGCAGGCTGGCGTGAGGAGGGAAGAACTATACTGACGTGAGGTCTGGAACATGACAAGGAATGAGAATTCAGAAAGCGGACGTAATTAGTTTCATACTTAACTTTAATCCATTAATGATGAACGTCACTCTGGACGGTACATGATTCACAATATTATCTGTTCAGAATTCATTTTAATTACTGAATATGGCGCCTTGCTAGGTCGTAGCAAATGACGTAGCTGAAGGCTATGCTAAACTATCGTCTCGGCAAATGAGAGAGTAAGTAGCCAGTGAACCATCGCTAGCAAAGTCGGCTGTACAACTGGGGAAAATGCTAGGGAGTCTCTCTAGACTAGACCTGTCGTGTGGCGGCGCTCGGTCTGCAATCACTGATAGTGGCGACACGCGGGTCCCACGTATACTAACGGACCGCGGCCGATTTAAAGGCTACCACCTAGCAAGTGTGGTGTCTGGCGGTGACACCACATTCAGTGAGAAAAATTTACGTGTGCAACAATAAGAATGCAGTGGGAATTTATTCACATCTGTTGGACGGATGTTATGGAAACAAACACTCCAAACCGACATCTCACGTAAGTCACATGCAACGAAAATGTGTAACGCAACCATCTGTATGTGGCGTGCTTATAATTATGTATTATTTATATTTTAGGACAATTAATCTGTAAAAAACACACCACATGTTATAAGGAAAGCGTGTAAACCGTCTGAAGTTGAATCACAACGATTCGAAACCGGTAACGGTACCCTTTGAATAAAGGAACTGAAAGTAAATTTGCGGCTGGTTGCTGTCCCAACACCGTCAACATTTGTCTTCAAATAACAGCCACGGTCTTTGTTGTGTACATAGTTCCGCATAGTCAGTGCGTACACAACTTTCCCACTAGAGCGCGCTCTGCTAAGCACAATAGCGCAGGCGCAGCGCTCGTCCGTCTCCGCACTACGAGATGGCGCTGCCATAGAGACGGACCAAATTCTGCTTCCGCCGATCCGTGTATTAATATGTAACGCAGCCAATGAGATTGCTGCTTACGTAGAACCTTTACTCCTCGCGGATCACACTCGCGCAGTGATACATGAACGCGCGAGGTATTATAACGAGTGTACAGACCTCCGATTAGTCAGTCTGCATTAGTCTGTACCAGTCTGCATTAGTCTGTACCAGTCTGTACGAGCTCTACATTGTCTGTACCAGTCTATAGTCAAGATTCAGTCTGCGCCTAATAAGATTACCATATTCCTGTACATAGCCATGAAGATAAATGTATAGACACTTTTGTCAAGTATCAGAGATATATGTGAGAATAAGATTAACGTACCAATACCAAAGGAACTTCAGATTGTCAATTGTAAATAGCATCCAGAACCAAGTTAAGTAATTTCTATGCTTGTTATTATTTTAATAAATGTGTGTGAAAATTGATCAAGTTCTGTTTAAAGTTAGTCACCGTCAATCTGCTACTCTAAGCGTGCAAGTGGCATTTCTATCGTCTGACCTAACGGCAGAAGATAAACACGCCACGATAAGACCACGTGACATATTACTGACACTCTCTTACTTCGTTAGAGCGACAAGTCAGTCAAATAATCTGATGGTGTGTGTACTGAAGGTCTTACAGTACGCACACCAGAGTCTCCAACCATGTCATCATATGACAAAATTGCATCACTGTCTATGTTCGACGTCAGCGTGCATCCACACACGACATCAGGCGGCAGCATTAGCAGTGGAGGGTATATAATGTAGGTCATGAGGGGGCGGGGGTCCATACGGAAAAGTATTTCCGAAACGATTCTGATCACCCAGATGAAACAAGGGGCTACAAACAGTGTCTCCTCAACCACGGTTCAGTGACTTTGCTGCGTATGGGCCTCCGCAGCAGGTGCTTGGTTGATTCACTCATGCTGACTATTGTTCATCGCCGACGAAGGGTGGAATTTACACACCAGTCTGTAAATTGTTTGCGTGGCGCTGTGGATCAAATACATACAGTTCCGTACAGTGAATGGTATGACGCCATTAATAAATATAGACCTTAATCAGAAGCATATAGCTAAGGTAGAATATTCCAAATTTTTCGGTATGTCCATTGATGAGAGATTAAATTGGAAGAAACACATTGATGATCTGCTGAAACGTTTGAGTTCAGCTACTTATGCAATAAGGGTCATTGCCAATTTTGGTGATAAACATCTTAGTAAATTAGCTTACTACGCCTATTTTCACTCATTGCTTTCATATGGCATCATATTTTGGGGTAATTCATCACTGAGGAATAAAGTATTTATTGCACAAAAGCGTGTAATCAGAATAATAGCTGGAGTCCACCCAAGATCGTCCTGCAGACATTTATTTAAGGATCTAGGGATATTCACAGTAGCTTCTCAGTATATATACTCTCTTATGAAATTTGTTATTAACAACCAAACCCAATTCAAAAGTAATAGCAGTGTGCATAACTACAATACTAGGAGAAAGGACGATCTTCACTATTCAAGATTAAATCTAACTTTGGCACAGAAAAGGGTGAATTATACTGGCACTAAAGTCTTTGGTCACTTACCAAATAGTATCAAAAGTCTGACAGATAACCAACAAGTATTTAAGAAGAAATTAAAAGAATTTCTGAATGACAACTCCTTCTACTCCATAGAGGAATTTTTAGATATAAATTAAGAAAAAAAAGAAAAAACAAAACAAAAATATTAAAAAATAAAAAAATAAAAATAAAAAATAAAGAAAAACAAAAAACACAAAAAAATAAAGTTGTTATATTAACTTAAGTGTGTTGTTAAATTAACCTAATTATGTCATGTATTGGAAAATTCGACTCGTTCCACATCATTACGAAATATCGTATTCATGATCCATGGAACTAGTATTAATCTAATCTAATCTAATACGTACACAGTGCATAGGCAAACGGCGCTACCCAAAACCGGGGCTGAGGCAACTGTGGTGCACCGTGCGCCATACATGACAAAGCTGAAGGACGGCTGTAGAGATCGATACGTGCGAAGAGACGTGTCTGTTGAACAACTGATCACCCAGATGAAACAAGGGGCTACAAACAGTGTCCCCTCAACCACGGTTCAGTGACTTTGCTGCGTATGGGCCTCCGCAGCAAGTGCTTGGTTGATTCACTCATGCTGACTGTTGTTCATCGCTGACGAAGGGTGGAATTTACACACTAGTCCTGCAGCTCGACGTCCACTTAGTGGCAACCGGTGCCCTTTCCAGATGATTCACTCCATCGAACAGGTGACATTTGGCGTTTACGGCTCCGCAACAATCGTCGGAAGGATCCAAGCGATGGGAGGGAACCTTATGGGCTGAGGGATGTTTTCGTGTCATTGCTTGGGTGATATAGTCATTCTAGAAGGCACACTGTGCGAGGTGCCGGGGCTAGCAGTGCATTTAACACTAAATTCTTCTAGAATCTTCATATGTAAATGATGCTCTAAGCCCTCCTTTTCAAACTCCGACTTTAGCTGTTGCACATGGATTAAGAAGAAATGCGAACTGACTATAATCGACCCTGCAAGTGGAGTAGAAAAGAGTTTGGCACCTGCAATAATTTAATTTCATAGAAATTAGTTAAATAAAGGAAAGTTTGTTTAACGTAGTGAGAAATGAAAGGGTTGCTCTACCGATTAACAGAATGAAAGTTCTGTCCAAATTAACAATTTGATTTATTATGACTAAACTCAAAATAATAAACAAAACACATGAAACATTTACAATACATCAAATTGGATTAAATTGGATACTCAAATAAATGCTGTGAAGGTGAAGTTGTCCATAAACTACATTGTGACATTTATGACAAAGTGATATGTGTAGCGAATTCCTTGCAACTCAAATCTTAAGAGAAACACCCAGCCAACCCAACATTAATTGCTGCTACAGTAGTGAGAACTCAGACAATGAACACCCGAGACAGAACAAAGTTAGAAAAGTCGAACAGGCGCGCTCTGCTGAGCTCTGATTACCACCTAGCAAACTTCCCTAATCTGCCGGTGCTGCGGACATACATTACCAAGCTGTCTTCTTAACTGCAAAAAATGATCTGGCGTACCGGTGGCGATGGCTGGTTGCTTCGACGTCCCGTCGTGGTGATGATAATGTCACGAGTATAGCCCGAAACAAATTATCCTGGTCTGCTTGTTCCAGACTAAAGACTTCCTAGCAATACAAATGCGCCTCTGAGGGAGATGAAGAAGGCCTGCCACACAATCACTGATGGTACAGTGATTGATTTTAACAAGCGAAGTCACTCAGTAACTCCGATACAGTCAACTTTAGCCAGAACTGCTCAAGACAGGCAACATAGACCGCTTGTAAGCAGAACGCTCAATTGCAACTGTACTTGGAAAGTTACGTTGATGTCGAAAACTTCGTCAAACAGTTACAATTAAATAAAAGTACATTAGACAGCCAACGGAAGGCAGTCTGTCCAGAGCAGCGAGAGCTCAGTCTTGTAACCTACTCCGACCGAAAGGCGAGTGCCGACCCTCTCAACAGCACCTGTACAAGCCGAACACAGAACATTCCCGCCCCCACGACAGTGACCGTGGTTAAACATTCCAATCAGCAACTCGAAAACCGGCGGAAAATTCCACTCTATTGCCGACGCACTACTACTCCACCAATGGAGATACTTGGCGCCAATTTCTGCGCCGATTTTGCTATGTCCCAGAGCTATCCCCTGAGCCAGCCAATCAGAGTTATGATTTTGCGGAAAACGCGGGAATTTGCCCGCCAAGACTGCCTGGGAACACAAGTCATTCCCACGCCTCGCTGGTAGCCCGCCAGAAAGTGTTTTCAGTAAGTTTCTGCGAAGTAACAGAATATCTAACCCAGCCGCTCCGTCAGACCACTGTGGGCATGTCGCTCCCACTCTTATGACAATGTCGGCGTCTGGAAAGCATCCACTCGACTCCCTCACACCCGTCGGCTTAATCCTTTCAAGTTCAGCAGAACCCGCCTGTCACCGGACCACCCAGGTGATGAGAGACGCTGCTTGGGAAGTCCGCGTGTGAAGTAATAGCGACTTTTCACCGCATGCAATTAGAGAGGAAAATCGAATTACTCAGAGTAAGATAGAAATATGAGAGGGGGCTCATGCCACCTCTCAACTGGATCAACACAAGTATGCATCTGTCCTTGGGGACCTTGTCCTCCCCTACATGCAGTTTTTTTTTCCTCAGCACGATGGCATCTACCAGCAGGTCAATGCAATGTGTTACATAGGTCGCACTGTTCATCCGTGAAGAGAACCAGGATGAGTTTACCCTACTCCCCTGGCTACCAAACTCACAGGATTTAAATCCACTCGAGAATCTGTGGGATCACCTCGATCGGGCTGTTCACGCCATGGATCTTTAACCGTGAAACCTAGCACAGCTTTGAATGGCTCCAAATCCCTGTCGTTATCTTCCAGAACATCAATGACTCTCTTCCTGCATGTCCGCGCTGCAAAAGGTGGTTATTTAGGCTTTTGACATGTGGACGCATTCATGTGACTGGACCGTTTATATTCGACATGTACAGAAATCAGGCTGCACTTGACTATGGGGTACGCCGGCCGCGGTGGCCGTGCGGTTCTAGCGCTGCAGTCCGCAACCGCGGGGCTGCTACGGTCGCAGGTTCGAATCCTGCCTCGGGCATGGATGTGTGTGATGTCCTTCGGTTAGTTAGGTAAGTAGTTCTAAGTTCTAGGGCACTGATGACCTAAGATGTTAAGTCCCATAGTGCTCAGAGCCATTTGAACCATTTGAACTATGGGGTACACGAAAAGAAGGAAACAGTTGAGAAATGAGTGGGACAGAGTTGTAGCCTGAAGCCCATCTTATTTAATCTGTATATTGAGCAAGTAAAAAAGTAGCCAAGGACAAATAGGGAAAGGGAAGTAAGGTTCATGGAGGAGAAATAAAAACTTTAAGACGTATTTTCAGTTGGCTTTCATCTCGGGATCCTCGACTGGCGTCTGTTTTATGATTTTTCCGACGTTTCGCCAGCACGAATGGCTTTAGAATACCGACCACTCGTGTTAGCGAAACGTCATAACGTCGACCGAATATCCCGAGATGAAAGCAAACAGGAATGCAAGAACAGGTGGCCACGAAAGTGTCAACAATTTTGTTAAAGCTTCGAGGTTTGACGATGACACTCAAAGTCTGTCAGATAGGGCAAAAGGTTTGGTCGATCATTTGATCGAAATGAGACCATAACATGGACACTAACAAAAGTGAAACAATGCTAATGAAATGTAGCTGAATTAAGTCAGTAGATTCTGAGTCGATTAGGTTAGGAAATGAGACTGTGAATGTAGTAGACGAATCGAGCTATTTGGGTAATAAAATACTGAGTATGGCTGAAATAGAGAGGATATAACATACAGTACGGAAGTGCCCGTGAAAGGCAAAGGTCCCGAGTTCGAGTCTCGGTCGGGCACACAGTTTTAATCTGCCAGGAAGTTTCATATCAGCGCACACTCCGCTGCAGAGTGAAAATCTCATTCTGGATAAATTTAAATGTTAAGAAACCTTTTCTGAAAGTATTTGTCAGAACGTGATCTTATATGGAAGTGAAATATGGACTATAAGGAGCGCAGACAAAATGAAAATAGAAGCTTTCGAAATGTAATGCTACAGAAGAATGCTGAAAATTAGTTGGGATTATAGGGTAACTAATGAAGAGCTGCTGAACTGAACTGGGCGTAAAGAAATTTATGGCCCAATTTGACTAAAAGAAACCATCTGTTGACACGCCACAGTTAGTTAGATGTTCCGCAGATCATCTGAATGATTCTTCTATGTAAATTATGTGGAACGAGTCAGTTTACAGGATATGTATACATAATTACGTCAACATTTATGAACACATTATATTTTAGTGCTGCTCATGCGTCTATACTTAAAAACAAGTTCCTCTTTCTTGTTTTGTTTTATAGGATGTTAGTTTTTAGATGGATATTCGTCCATGTAACTGAAGGGACTGTCCAGTAGAAATGATTTTATATTCGATTTAAAACTTGCTTTGCTACCTGTCAGACATTTTTTCTGTTGCTGCGTAGTGAACGCCTTTTTGCGTCGCTGACAGCTTTACTAAAGGGTAATGGATGTCATTTGTTACTCTCGTATTGTACTAAACCATTGTTCTTCTCCAATTGTTATGGATTATTTATGACGAATTGTACTAACAAACTATGACGGCGCAACTGAAACGCCTAACTGCTTGAAGACGTACTACGTCATATTACTGTTATTGAGCGCTTTTGTACAGTCAGTACTTTCTTTCTAAGTGGTGAATTACCTAGAAAATTATTCCATAAGACATTATTAGGTGGAAATATGCAAAATATGTCAGTTGGATGATTCGTTTGTTTCTAAGACTAGCAAATATACGAAGAGCAAAAGTAGATAAACTTGATTGTTTGAGAAGCTCAGTAACATGTTTCTTCCATTTCAAGTTTTCCTCAATATGTTCTCCCAAAAATTTGAAGCAGTGTATCCTATTTATTGACTCCAGTTCATGTGTTACATCAGTTGAGGTATCCTGAGGGATCAACGAATAGTCAATTTGGTAATGGATGGATGGAAGTGTGAAGGAGAAACCTGTGGGCGGAGATCAAGGCCTGACTACAGTTTGCGGGTTCAAATGGACATAGGCTGCACGCAGTTTTGCACCGTTGAAGATGTGAAACGTTCGTTTCGTCCCTCCTCGAGGCTGCTGTGGAGTCGCGCGAAGTCACACTCGCATCCGTAAGCAGAATCCACATACTCTTGGCGACGTGCTCCGTGCAAGACCAATGACGTGACGTACTGCTCTTACGCCTCAACTGTGGGGGTGATTCACTGGGTCAGTATTTGGTGGATGGGGAGTTCAGCAGGAAGGGGGGGGGGGGGAGTGTTTTCTGTCCTAAATAGATTTAGGCTGCACAAACGTGAATCAGGGTCAAGATACTTCTCGAAGATGAAGCTCCTTTCACCGTGATTTGCTGGTGGTACCTACTGCAACACTGTTGTATGTATTAAGCATTTACCCCGCCTAATACGCCCCTTCTGCACTGCTATAAGATCATCCAGATAACTGAGTAGGTTGGGAACCAAGGTACTGTTCAGGAAGATCGTGTTCTTAGCGGGTAATATTTCCAAAAGTTTGCCAGACATGTACAGTAGTGGATACATTATGATCAGAAACGTAGCCACTATTATAGTTTCTGAGAGTCGAAAAGTTGGCCCCAATATGTCAAAGATCATACCATTTATTAACCCTCGCTTTCAAGGGGCATGGGCGGGGGGGGGGGGGGGGGGGGAGGGCGGCAGCCGCATTTCATATTAAATACAAAGTATGTTGTTAAAGTGAAACACATTTAACGAAATTTGTTATTTTAGGTTTTTCTTGGTGGTAGGCACAAAGTACCCCACCCCCTTGTATTACACGTTATAAAAATGCGTTGGTATCGCTAGGATTAAAATAGTGCTAACCTGCAGCTCCAATCATCCTGCACCCTTAGACCGCCCTTGCTAGTAACAATATGTGATAACTACCACTGGATGGTATACCGAGTCACCCAGCGTGGACGGTCTTTCTGGAACTAAGGTTGCATTGCAAGAATGTCTAGAGGGCAGCGCTTTGCTCCTGTGCTTCCTAAAGCTAATTCTATTTCACACGGCCCTGTGGCTGCCTGCATCAAACTGGATTGGCTCTACACAAAAATCATTCACTGTTTTTTACTTTCTCTCCCAATGCTCCTAGCCAGGGTTATATCCCCTAACGAATGCCCTTTCTAAACCTACACAAAATTACTTACAATGAACTTTCCCCTCGACTTAATCCATTTCTCTGTAAACTTTCCCCTGCATTTGCTGCTTTCAAAACAAATATTGTTTTGCCACAGCTGCTAACACGATCGTTCCAGCAGAAAATACTCATCGTCCTACTTTACTCCACTGTAAAGAACAAAACAAACATCATCTCATGTATACAGTTTTACAAAACGAAAAAGATCCTCGGCTCACTACAAATAACCATTATTCCAAGTGAAAAATACACAAAAAACAAATGCAGCTTTTCCCAAATACTGAATACATCATTCATCAGACAGCAATGATTAGTAACTACACTCCCCACACACTACATACACACAATAATGTGAACAAACTCTCGAACTGTTACACTAATATAATAACCCAACTCGAGCAAACAACAAAAAATAAGTTTCACCCTGTCAAAAAAATTAAATTTACCCAAAATTACAATCTGCAAACTAATATATCAGGCAAATACATGCAAAAAATGAATCTCCCCATAAACAATGCATTTAAATAATTGAAAATCACTCATTACTTGCAGAATATCTACTTACACACTCTCATTACCACGGTATATGACGTAGGACACACAAAAACAAATACAGCTAATGAACCCACAAAAATTCGCAATCTGCTACACTCCTGGAAATTGAAATAAGAACACCGTGAATTCATTGTCCCAGGAAGGGGAAACTTTATTGACACATTCCTGGGGTCAGATACATCACATGATCACACTGACAGAACCACAGGCACATAGACACAGGCAACAGAGCATGCACAATGTCGGCACTAGTACAGTGTATATCCACCTTTCGCAGCAATGCAGGCTGCTATTCTCCCATGGAGACGATCGTAGAGATGCTGGATGTAGTCCTGTGGAACGGCTTGCCATGCCATTTCCACCTGGCGCCTCAGTTGGACCAGCGTTCGTGCTGGACGTGCAGACCGCGTGAGACGACGCTTCATCCAGTCCCAAACATGCTCAATGGGGGACAGATCCGGAGATCTTGCTGGCCAGGGTAGTTGACTTACACCTTCTAGAGCACGTTGAGTGGCACGGGATACATGCGGACGTGCATTGTCCTGTTGGAACAGCAAATTCCCTTGCCGGTCTAGGAATGGTAGAACGATGGGTTCGATGACGGTTTGGATGTACCGTGCACTATTCAGTGTCCCCTCGACGATCACCAGTGGTGTACGGCCAGTGTAGGAGATCGCTCCCCACACCATGATGCCGGGTGTTGGCCCTGTGTGCCTCGGTCGTATGCAGTCCTGATTGTGGCGCTCACCTGCACGGCGCCAAACACGCATACGACCATCATTGGCACCAAGGCAGAAGCGACTCTCATCGCTGAAGACGACACGTCTCCATTCGTCCCTCCATTCACGCCTGTCGCGACACCACTGGAGGCGTGCTGCACGATGTTGGGGCGTGAGCGGAAGACGGCCTAACGGTGTGCGGGACCGTAGCCCAGCTTCATGGAGACGGTTGCGAATGGTCCTCGCCGATACCCCAGGAGCAACAGTGTCCCTAATTTGCTGGGAAGTGGCGGTGCGGTCCCCTACGGCACTGCGTAGGATCCTACGGTCTTGGCGTGCATCCGTGCGTCGCTGCGGTCCGGTCCCAGGTCGACGGGCACGTGCACCTTCCGCCGACCACTGGCGACAACATCGATGTACTGTGGAGACCTCACGCCCCACGTGTTGAGCAATTCGGCGGTACGTCCACCCGGCCTCCCGCATGCCCACTATACGCCCTCGCTCAAAGTCCGTCAACTGCACATACGGTTCACGTCCACGCTGTCGCGGCATGCTACCAGTGTTAAAGACTGCGATGGAGCTCCGTATGCCACGTCAAACTGGCTGACACTGACGGCGGCGGTGCACAAATGCTGCGCAGCTAGCGCCATTCGACGGCCAACTCCTCGGTTCCTGGTGTGTCCGCTGTGCCGTGCGTGTGATCATTGCTTGTACAGCCCTCTCGCAGTGTCCGGAGCAAGTATGGTTGATCTGACACACCGGTGTCAATGTGTTCTTTTTTCCATTTCCAGGAGTGTATTACTTCGGTGGCCTCAATGCGTGTGGTACTGTGAGTCTAGCTTGTGCAGGTGTGTCGTACCTTGCCTTCCCCTTAGTATCCCTTCACTCCATTCCTAGGGCTGACACTGATGACAGCAGTAACGAATCAGGCGTTCTCTGAAAAGGCCATATACTTCCAAAGTGCATGACAGTTGTATGTGTTGAAAGCTGAAACGTGATGTTCACCAGAGTGGTCATTTCCGGTACTTGATATGGACCCTGATATTCGTTAACGAATTTCTTCCCTTCCCCTTTGGAGCAAATCTTCTTGTTAACCTCACTCACTGCCCTACACAATACTGCAGTGGTTTTGCGTCACTGTGTTCCATTCACTCTTAATGTTTGAGGACCTTAGTCATAGCTTTCTATAACCACTCTCACACCTCTTAACATCTTGCACAATTTCGCACTGTGTTGCGATGCTTCCCCAGTTTACGTTTGGTCATTTCAAAGGGCGATGGGATTTTCTGACCATGTACTACTTCATATCGCTAAAGGTCTATACTTTTATGAATCTTAGAATTATAAGCTCTGACAATGTATGGCAACAGAGTATCTAAGTCATTGTGATTGGTATTCATATAGTGGCTCAGCGTTTTTACTAATGTACAGTGCGCACTGTCTGTTGTTCCTATCGCCTGTGGATAATGAACTTGTCCTCAACTTAAAAATATGCAATACAGTGCACATATGCTTCATCAGTTCTGACATATAATTGGTGCCCTTGTCCATGATTAACATCACTGGAACACGAAACTTTAGTAATCAATTAATCACCATTGCCTGTGCTACCGTGTTGGTTTGTTCATTTAGGACAGCTACCATTCCACATATTGCAAAAAATGATTTATTATGGCCATAATGTAGCAGTTCCTCACTGGCGTTTGCACATAAGGTCCTAAAATGTCCAACCAATCATTTCAAAAGGCTTACTAACTTCTGGTAACCTCTGCTGTGTAAATACAGTGATGGGTCAACTCAGCCCACTGCACACAGCATACACAATTATTGACATATTTCTTCACAACTTGTTTACATGTATGCCATCGGTAATGTTTAGCTCCCCTCTGTTCCATGATTCTAAGGCCACCATGAAGGGAGAATATGTGACCATGTGGCTGCTGCCACACTTCTCCCCATAACATGACTGGAACCACAATACACTGTCTGAGCTTTTTTGTCTTGCATAATACACTGTTGTGTACAACTGGCTATGTTGCAAATACTTTACAATCCTTCTCAACAGCTTCCATTTCCTGTCATTCCACTGGTCTTAATACATCAATCTTTACATTGAGACTATCTGCATTACCATCATTTTACCAGATTTATGGATTACTTCAAAATCGAATTCACGTAGCATCAGTGCCCTATGGGTTAGCCTACTAGATGAATCCTTCAACCTCAATAACAATGGTAGCACCACATGATCCTTTACTACATTAAATATTTCACCTTATAAATAACAGTGGAAGTATGTCACGCCATATATGTGGTTCTATATTTCCTTCTCCATTGTTAGAATAGTTCCTATCTACCTTATTTAACTGACATGACATGTAGGCAACCGGATGTTCCTTCCCCCTCTACTCGCTGATTTACTTAACACATAGTCCAGTACATGATTATTTGTTCCACATGGTAATAGGTACTCTTTTTCATAATTCAGAAAGACAAATACTAGACTAGTCGTAAACAACTCTTTCAGTTTTCCAAATGTATCTTCACATTCTGAGATCTACTGGAATTTTACAGCTTTCTTGAATAAGTGCATGACAAATCGTGCTATTTCTCCAAACCTCAGGGCAAATTGCCTATAGCAATTCGCTTACCCTGAAAACGAATGAAACTAATTCCTTGTCTCAAGAGCTGGAAAACTTTGTATGGCGTCTAGCAATCTGAGATTTGTTCCTACACCATCATGACTAATTACATGCCCTAAGTAATTCACTTCTCGTAGTACAAAGTGACATTTTTCTGTACTAAAAGTTATGTGCACTACATGTGATCCCTTGAAGAAGTCCCTTAAACATCTCACATACTTTTCTGTATATTTCACAATAACAATGATATCATCCAGATATTTGCTATGGCTTCAGTCCTCTCAGAACTCTGTCCAAGGAACGCTCAAATGTGGCTGGTGTATTCTTCAACGAAAAATTTAAAAAGAGCAGCACCGTTACAAGTAACTGTAAATGCTGTTTTTGGCTGGTACTTCAGTGCTACTCCCAGCCGGTGACAGCCTCAATGCCAATCTGTTTGAAAAAATACCTAAATTACCCCAAATTGTACAAAGTTTCCATTGTATTTGAGACTGGATATGTGTCCAGAATCATATGACCATTGGGGTACCTGTAGACGCAACAAAATCGATATTTCCTCGTTACATCAGAACTCTTTTTTTCTACAATCACCTCATGTGGACCATACAGAATGGTACTTTCCCCAACAATACCGACTCATAATTGCTGATTAATGAAATCGTCCATCGTCGGTTGCAGGAGATGGGGTACCCAATGTGACTTACGGTTCACAGATGGTTCATCCCCAATTGGTATTCTATGTTGCATCACTGGTATCATTAGTGAAAGCCCACGCGGGCTGAACAGATCCTCAAATTATAATTCTTCCATGGTTACTTTCTTCATTCATTTCAGTGTTTACCCTTCTCATGTAATGCAGCTACACTGGCAATTCTGATTCATCATACCCAGATAACCTTCGTCTAAAGCATCAGAACTTGTGACCAACAACTCTTTAGACAAATACATGTCTTTGGTCAAAAAATTGTCTATACCGATGTGCACTAACTGCACACCATCTGTTTCTCGTACATGTACAATGCTCCTGCACACACAACACTGTCCTTTATGTTTTTCGTCATTTCTCCCAGTGGCTGAACCGCACTTAACACGTTTACAGGCTGACCTAATTCTACACTCACCCAAAGCATCTTTCCTGGACCTTTCGTTATTTTATCGTATCATGACAATTTTTCCTTAGTGCTCTTTCACACAGCTTAATTGGTTCACATTTTGCGAGAGATAGACCTTGTGGTAGTATGTCACTACCAACAGTTTTCCTCAGGTTGAACGGTGTTCCATCGAATTGTACTATGCACAGTCGAAGGTCATGATGTTTACATAGAAAATCTAACTCTAGGATTTTGCACCAGCCATCACCTTTACGTGGCAAAATTTCATACATTCCCGGAAATGTTTTGCTTCCATCTGAAAATTTAATACCGACGAACCCACGAATCCACGTCATTACGCCCAACTCCACACAACTTACACCGTGAAGGGCTTAACCGTCACTTTCGCATGAGGTTTATACTCACCTCAGACATATGGGCCCCTGCCTCTAATAAAAACTTGGGTTCACTTCTATCCACTACGTCAGTCAAGCAAAATCCTACCGCTTCACAAGTTTCACCCGTGTAAAAACTCACTGGGAGCGTCGCTGGGCGGTCCTGGACCTCCGTTTGCTGTTTAACGGTTGGTTATTTCCATTTCTTCCCTTCCCGTTATCCCCTCTATTTCGCCTGTAGTCCAACTCTCGATAACTGAACTTCCCACATTTGCTACACTATGGCTGACAGCAGCCTCGCTGTATGTAGCCCGAACGTCCACAGCAGTAAAATTTGAAGTCAGTGCAAAAAATACTTCTTCTGTCACAGACTCTGGTTACCGCATCTATTTCTTCTAAAGCTGTTACCGTGCACATGGCTCCGGCCAAAGTCTTTGAAAACTATGCGTGCACTCTCCGCAACACATCGAGCTAGTGTTCCCCCTCCAAACTGATCCAGTGCTCTCTGTTGAGCTTTTTAACGCAGGGCTCTTTTTGTGTCGTCACTCTCCGTTACCTCATAGCAGTTAACTTTAAGTTTTCTTATCTTCTCTGACACACCATGTAACTGCTAGCGAAAATACCTGCAACTGTTTGGCTGTCTATCCCATTTTACTAAACCTTTCCCCAGTGCTTAAAATGTTCGAGCATTTATAAGATCCTCATGCCACATTAAGTATGTTGTAGCATAACGTATTAAGCTTAATTCGGCCATACGTAAAAATTGCCCATCTACCCAATAACCTGGCTTTGCGGCCGTCAACAAATTATTCACAAATGCTAACATATACACCTCAGCTTTACCAAAAAAAGGATCCACTAGGCTAGCGACACTAGTATACAGGATGGATGGCGAAAAACTAACCGAGGGTCTGTCCTCCTTCAAAAAATCTAACTGCCTTTGCAAGTCCATTTTATCTGTCCTCTGAAGACTGAGCCGCTTCCTGAGTGGTAACCGTTTGTTTTTCTAATTTAGTCATTTTAAAGCCTGTGTCTGTCACAGTAGGACAAAATATAATAGGACAAACAGAGAGTGAATGTCTAACATTAGCAATACTTTAACACAGTCACCACTATTCAGTCTTTACACCTCAGTGCCAAACATGCACATTCGTTGCACTACCTTAAAACAAAATACAGATTAAAAGAGGTTCCCTGTCTTTGGATTGTTATCGTACCTGCATTCTGACTCTACTCTATTTAACCATTATTCTCTGGGACACCTCTTTCGCCGTATATCATGGAGTTCTCAAGAGATTGCCGGCCGAAGTGGCCGTGCGGTTAAAGGCGCTGCAGTCTGGAACCGCAAGACCGCTACGGTCGCAGGTTCGAATCCTGCCTCGGGCATGGATGTTTGTGATGTCCTTAGGTTAGTTAGGTTTAACTGGTTCTAAGTTCTAGGGGACTAATGACCTCAGCAGTTGAGTCCCATAGTGCTCAGAGCCATTTGAACCATTTCTTTTCTCAAGAGATTTATGACTCTTAGAAATTTCTATGCTTCAGGTCGACTGTATGTGCAATGTCATGCGAAGAGCCACTAAAATTTATTTTATGATACTGTATATTAATTACATACGCAGTGGAGTTAATGTGGACACAACTATACGGGGACAATGTTTCTTTATAATTTTGTCGAGCCGTGCGGAGTGGTCGCGCGGTTTGAAGCGCCATGTCACGGATTGCGCGGCCACTCCCGCCGGAGGTTCGAGTCCTCCCTCGGGCATGGGTGTGTGTGTTGTTCTTAGTATAAGTTAGTTTAAGTAGTGTATAAGTCTACGGAGCGATGATCTCAGCAGTTTTGTCCCTTAGGAATGTACACACATTTGAACATTTTTCCGAACAGAATATTCTTTCCATTATTGATTTTACCAGAAATGCAGGGAAATCACAGATCATGAGTGGAGTTGAGAGCGAAAGTGACTCATATTCTATAAAATGGACATTTATTACAAAGAAAACCCTTCACTCTCACAGCACACATCATGCATCAAGAAAAACAGTTAATGTTGTTCCTTAAGATGTAGAGGGCGTGGGGGAGTTAATATCAATAATTTTTATCTTTAACTACCGTATGTGAAGGAACAGGGAGTGTGGATACACTACGAAGCGCATAATTGTGAGTCTCGAAACACACAATCATTCACGCACCAGATACCTACAGGCGGAATTACACAATGAAATGATATTAGCATGCAGTACGATTACAGGATGAGGTTTAGAAGAACAGAAATCCAAGTTCACTACATTTCATTAAATTCAATGATTTTAATAAATCCCAGTCCTTAGGAATATTCCCAGCCATATAGGTTCTACTCAGGGGGTTCAGCGCGATTCAGTTTGGTGGGCCTACTGTGAGTGGCCAATAGATTCATAAATCTACAACAAAATGGGTAAAGTCCAATACCCACAGATTAGAATACACTTACGGTTTTCCGTTCCACTCAGTGAACTGAGAACTATTGGATTACCCAGTCTCCTAATGAGGAAACTACTCAAAATCGAAGTGCTCGGTACCAAACAGAAATACAATTTCAGCCAGAATAGTCACATGACAACCTGAGTCATGGTTAGAATAGATAAAATTGAAAACAAACGTTACAGATAGTCTGATGTAAGGAGCCAGTAAACTGAAGGACTGGAGAACTTCACAAAATGCTAAGCCAGTACAAAGGCTGCGTTCTCGGTTCGAGAAAATAAGGAAAATTTGTTAAGTATTTACTCTGCGCAATACAAGTGGACATAATTTAATCAATCAATATGGAAGAAAGTTCTGAATTTAACTAATGGACATGCTGAAAGCAAATGTTCAGCATGAGACCTAGAAAAAACCACTAACACTGATGGTCTCTCCTGAATGAAATTTTTGAGCATTAAGTCGAGTAAAGCGCGATAGTTAACTACATTTCAAACAAACATTTAATTAATTCCAAGAAACCTAAAAGTTACGATATAATGTGCTCCAAGGAGCACGGATACGAACGACGACATCTCTCGGAAGAACGTCCAGAAAACTTTCCAACCGGCACCCGTTAGCAGCGGGGTCTGTTTCTGCTGGGAGGGAGAGAGTTTGATCAATAGAAAATACTAAAAAGGAACACTTGACCAACTGAAAACGCTAAAAGGAGTGAGAGGCCCGTTTCTTCTACACCACGCCATGATATAGGACAGGTTTGAACAGGACTCAATAGAAAATTTTAACGACATTACACAGAAAAGAAAGAAAGTACTATGATTTCTATTGTTACATATGAACGCTGAATTGTCCACATGTCTACACACTACAGATATTATTCTTGACATGGATTAAAAAAAGGAAAGAAGTTGATGATGTGAGACGCAAATAAAACAGATACGTCCTATGAATTCTTTCACCATGGACAGGCTAAAAGTATAATACAGGATAGCAGAAAACTGTTTTATTGATAACACTTAGCTACAATTTCCAGCTACTTACCTCCATAGTCGCTGATCCGACTTAGACGTTTGTCGTAGCATTGTACCAACTTTCCAATACCCTCGTTATAGAAGGCAGCCGCCAGTGCTTCCCGCCAATTCTCTACACTGGCCTACAGCTCGTTGTCTGTGCCAAAATGTTGTCTTCATAACCAGCGGTTAATGTGAGTAGAGATGAAACTCAAGAGGGAGACAATTACGGGCTGGATTGTGGGTAATCAAACATCTCCAATTGAAAACTATGCAGGAGCATCTTCATTGCCTCTGTCGAATGCGGCTGAGAACTGTCTTGAAGAAGACAGCGCACGACAGTTATGTATCGTTGGCTGCATAGCTTCAGGCGAAATTTCTCACCAGGCCCTCGTACTTGGCGGGAGACACTATTGTTCTAGGTATCTTCATGTGCTCCCTGTGTGCTCAGAACTAGAAAGAACGACGTAACGCGATCGAGGGGCATACTAGAGACACTGCCCAGCACGCCTGTGCAAAACTTCATCGGATTTTCACTGTGGTTTCCATTTCGCGTCCGATCATTCCTTACTTTCCGAAGAACCCTCGTATATAAAAGATGGCTGAAACAGGCTCATTTCAAGGTGAAGAATGAGCACTGGGTGTATACAGGCATAAGATCCTTTTGGATTCCCTCTAAACTCATTCAGATCTATACATGGATCAACTTCTACAGATTGAACTCGTAAACGAGACCTCCAGTGCACTTGGTACGCCACAGCACAACACTTGACAGGTGACCAGCCAGAAAAGACTCAGACACTGACCACGCCACGCTGATGATGATGTATGCTGACCCCACAACGTTGCTTGAATCCACTGGCTATTCACGATACCATTTGTTATGGTGACAGGATTTCCAGTAGGTATTGACACGGTAAATGTCAGGATTCAGGATGCTGTCTCAGAATGGTGAGATGGGAGGTAGGTGCGCAGTACTAGTATATTGGTAGTCATAGAATCAGAAATGCAACGGCATTATTATATTTTAGTCATCTACATCTACGTCTACTTGATTACTCTGCAATTCACAATTAAATCCCTGACAAAGGATTCATCAAACCACCTTCAAGCTATTTCTCTACCGTTCCACTCTTGAACAGCGCGCGGGAAAAACGAACACTTATATCTTTCTGCACGAGCTCTGGTTTCTCTTATTTTATTATGATGATCATTCCTCCCTATGTAGGTGGGGGCCAGCACAATATTTTCACGCACTGAGGAGAAAATTTATGATTGAAATTAGATGAGAAAATCCTGCTGCAACGAAAAACGCCTTTCTTTTAATGGTTTCTATCCCAGTTCACGTAATATATCTGTGGCGTACTCTCCTTTATTTCGTGACAGTTCAGTGCGATTAGCCCTTCTTCGAAATTTTTCGATGTCCTCCGTCGATCCTATTTGACGCGGATCCAACATGTAGCAGTTCAAATGTTCAAATGTGTGTGAATTCCTAAGGGACCAAAGTGCTTATGTCATCGGTCCCAAGACTTACACACTACTTAAACTAACCTATGCTAAGAACAACACACACACCCATGCCCGAGGGAGGACTCGAACCTCCGGCGGGACCAGCCGCACAGTCCGTGTCATGACGCCTCAATCCGCGCTGCCACTCCGCGCGGCTCACGTAGCAGTAATACTCCAAATGGGGCCGTGCAAGCGTAGTGTAGTCATTCTCTTTAGTAGACCTGTTGCATATTCTCAGTGTTCTGCCAATAAATGGCAGTTTTTGGCTTGCTTTACCCACAACATTATCTGTGTGACCGTTCCAGTTAAGTATTTAGTTGAATTTACAGCCTCTAGATTTGTGTGATTTGTCGTGTAACCGAAATTTGTCGAATTCGTTTTGGTACACATGTGGATGACTTCACACTTTTCATTGTTTAGAGTCAACTGCCACTTTTCACACCGTACAGAAATCCTGTCTACACCGTTTTGCAAAAATTTTTTGACCATTTGATGACTCTATAAGATCATCTGCGAACAATCTAAGACTGATACTCAGATTGTCTCCTAAAATCGTTTATGTAGATTAGGAAAAACAGAGGACCTATAACATTTCCTTTTGGAACGCCAGATATTTCTTCTGTTTTATTCTGTGACTTTTCGTCAGTTACTAGGAATGTTGACCTTTCTGATGGGAAATCACAGCTGAGACGACAGTCCATAGGCACACTGATTGATTAGAAGTCGCTTGTAAGGTACGGTGTCAAAATCATTCTGGAGTTCTAAAAATAAAAAATCAGTTTGATATCCCCTGTCAATAGCACTCATTACTTCGTGAGAATAAGGAGGTAGTTGTATCTCGAAAGAACGATATTTTCTGAATCCGTGTTGCCTGCTTGTCAGTAAATCTTTTCCTTCGAGATATAACACAGTATATGTTCCAGAATCCTGCAAATCGAAATTAGCTATATGGATCTTTAATTTAGCGGATCACTTCTATTTCGTGTGACTTGTACAACTTTCCAATCCTTAGGTACGGATCTTTCAACAGGCGACTGTATATGATTGCTAAATATTCAGCCCTCATATAGCAGCCGAAGATGGCGTATCAGAGGCTAGGTGGCCGACACCAGTTACTATTGTGCGAGGATGGTCTACATCTACATCTACATCCATACTCCGCTATCCACCTGACGGTGTGTGGAGGAGGGTACCTTGAGTACCTCTATCGGTTCTCCCTTCTATTCCAGTCTCGTATTACTCGTGGAAAGAAGGATTGTCGGTATGCCTCTGTGTGGGCTCTAATCTCTCTGATTTATCCCCATGGTCTCTTCGCGAGATATACGTAGGAGGGAGCAATATACTGCTTGACTCCTCGGTGAAGGTATGTTCTCGAAACTTTAACAAAAGCCCGTACCGAGCTGCTGAGCGTCTCTCCTGCAGAGTCTTCCACTGGAGTTTATCTATCATCTCCCTAACGCTTTCGCGATTACTAAATGATCCTGTAACGAAGCTCGCTGCTCTCCGTTGGATCTTCTCTATCTCTTCTATCAAACCTTTCTGGTACGGATCCCACACTGCTGAGCAGTATTCAAGCTGTGGGCGAACAAGCGTACTGTAACCTACTTCCTTTGTTTTCGGATTGCATTTCCTTAGGATTCTTCCAATGAATCTCAGTCTGGCATCTGCTTTACCAACGATCAACTTTATATGATCATTCCATTTTAAATCACTCCTAATGCGTACTCTCAGATAATTTATGGAATTAACTGCTTCCAGTTGCTGACCTGCTATTTTGTACCTAAATGATAAGGGATCTATATTTCTATGTATCCGCAGCACATTACACTTGTCTACATTGAGATTAATTTGCCATTCCCTGCACCATGCGTCAATTCGCTGCAGATCCTCCTGCATTTCAGTACAACTTTCCATTGTTACAACCTCTTGATACACCACAGCATCATCTGCAAAAAGCTTCAGTGAACTTCCGATACGATGGTCTGATACGTATTGACACCATAAATACCAGGATGATGTCTCATGATGGTGAGATGAGTGATAAGTGCGAAGTAGCAACCTATTTGCGGTCGTGGACTCAGAAATGTAACGCTATCAGCATCATATTTTATTCAGCCAGAACTGATTCAGCTACCGAAAACGGCATTTCGGTGCAAAACGCAGCAGCGTAGGAAGGAGGTGCATCGTGAGCGCGCGGCTACGTGACGCCTCCCACCCGCAGCAGGGAGCGCCTGCGACGGTCTGCCCGCAGCTCGCAGTAGGTCAGGTGCGAGGTGCAGCCAGGCGTCGACTGCCGACCCAGGACCCATCGCATACGCCCACGAGTCGGTCGATCGCAGCCTGGAGGACCCCCGGCTGGAAGGTGCCGTTTAGAGCCCCTGTATATTACGTGTAGGCGCGGCCCGTAGACCAGGAAGCAACATATAAAACACTCGTTATTCTGGGACCCGTATCCCATTACGATAATAGAGGAAATAGAGATAATCGAAAGAAGATCAGCGAGTTTATTTACGAGTTCGCTTAGTATTCACGACAGTATCACAGTAATATTCGTACAAATACAGTGGCAGACGCTATAGACCTAACAGGAACGTTGTGCAGCACGGAGAGGCGTACTGTTGCTGTCATGAGCGATCACGTTCCAAGAATCATCGTACACATATCTCGCGAAAAGACCATGGTGGGAAAATAAGTGAAATCTGAGCTCATTTGGAGGCGTGTCGACAAGTGTTCTTTCCGCACTCCATTAGCGAATGGAACAGCTAAGGAAAGAAATGTATTCGTCTACGCGAGGCACCCTGCGCCACAAATCGCAAGGTGGCTTGCAGAGTATAGATGTAGGTATAGATGCAAACACACGCTATAAGCTCTGTTCTGTTCTGTCATACTGTCTTTTTACAGCAATTCGAGCGTGGGTCTCTCGTAGACTGGGTTATTTCCCATAAGCGGGAAAGCTGAAGGCTGGTACGCAGCTACACGCCTACAAATCCGGCGCTTCCTTCTCTGGATAACTTTTCGTACTCCCGAACCGAATCCACGACATGTTGGTATTCCATTAGCTCGGAATTCCGTCGCATGTTACGCCTCCAGGGGACCGTTTCAAGATTTGGCTCGACACTGCAGGTGACTTGTTTTCTGTTCAGTGAGACTAGTCCCTACCTACGTAAACCAACTACCTTCTTTGGAGAAAAGTAACGCAGAAATTCAGTTTCTGTGTTTAACATCCCTTATCGTTATTTGAAATACATTAAAAGCGACTTGACGAACCTGAGAAAGAACGAACAGTCGAGAAAGTAAATCGTGCTCCTAGAACAAATTGAAACAGACACTGAGGGTCATAAAAACGCCTGTTTAATTTACATAAGTAACGTTCAAATCATTTTCAGGTGTATGGCAGAGCGCATTTGCTGTTGTAATACACGCTGGGATTTCTTCCTGTTCCAATATCGTGTAGCTTTCTGCAAGAATGATTGCTTCATTGCCCCTGTCCGCGCAATAATTACAGATGTCTTCTGTTCGCCATTCCTACGGAATCGATATGTATGAGGCAGAAATGCACTTCTAGATTTCTCACTTAATATGTGTAGATAGGAGTGACTGGTGTTTTTCCGCATGTCCGTGACGTGCTCCTTTAAGTCAAACATGTGACAAATCGCGCAGACATTCTTCGTATATATTCGGTATTCCGTGTTACTCATATTTTGCGATTTTGCGTGGATACCACCTCTTGAGCAATATTCTAGGATGGGACGCACAGTAGTTTTTCACTCGGTCTCCTTTATAGACTGACTGCATTTTTCCAGTACCCTGACGATGAACGAAAGGTTGCCACCTGATTTACCTACGAATGAGGCTATGTGATAATTAAATTAGATATACACACAAATTGTTACGTGCAAGTATTTGTATGAGTCAGCTGATTTCAATTGTGACTCACTGATATTGTGATCAGTTTTTTGTCAAATACACAGTTTTACGTTTCTGAACATTTAGCGCAAGTCGCTAATCTTTGAAATAATTTGAAACGTTATAAGGATCTACCTGAACATGTGTGCGGATTTTTTCAGATAGTACTTCGCTATACACACTTGCATCATCTGCAAAGATGCTGAGGCTACTGTTAATATTGTGTGCTAGGTAATCAATACCTGGTGTGAACCTGAATTTACTTCTACTTCTGTCGATGATTCTCCATCCAAGATAACACACTGTGTCCTCCCTACCGAGAAATCCTCAACCCAGTCACAAATTTTGATGCCTCAAAGGATCCTATTTTTGTTAATGAACGGTGGTGTGGTACGGAGTTAGGTAATTTTAATAATTTAAGAAATACTGAGTGAGTTGGCTTTCACACGGCCGACGTTTTCCTACTTCATTGTAAAGTATCAGAATTAGTAACCGCTGTAATAGCTATACTGTTATACCTCGAAGAAGGATGTTTAGTGGGTAGCATCCTATAAACGGCGATATCATTATAGACAGAGAACAATCTGAGGTTCGAGAAGTATGGGGAAGGTAATCATACTAGTTATTATCAAAGAACAGGCTTTACATTCAGCACAACAGAGCTCAGGTCACTTCTGTTTACAAAAACAGTACAATGACGGATGAACCAAATTACGGTTACAGATTACTACCACTAGAGTCTATCAGTTGCAGGGCCAGAACGATTTCTGAATACAGTTCACTTCCATTAACACAAGCTGTCGTGTAAATTGGAGAGACAGATGAACAAGTAGATTCCGTCTTTCTAGAGCCTCTAAGGCCATTCTGCACTGTATCACACTGTCAATTAATAACCAAGATAACAAAGATACGATCGTATGGAATATCTTCACAAACCCATAGAATATGCAGAACTTGCTACTCTTCTAGGAACATTGTACCGTAAAGTCGCTAGAGGAGAGAATCACTCTCGGCTCAAAAAAGAATGCGCAAATGACAGCAGGCAATAGTTCGTGTGTCTGTAAAAAAATCGATGCATGGAGCATACAACTACCGCTGTCAAACGTTGGGATTAGGGCTTGCCAAGATCCCGAGAAAATTCTAGCTCTAAGTAAAATCGCCAAGCAGGTCGAAGGGTTCTACCGAATGACTCGTTGTCTGGCGTGACAACAGAGGACAGCAAATGAAAAGCTGTTCTAAAAATCACGTTTAAGAAATTATTCACGCAGGATGATCGTACAAACATACCGTTGTTTGACCGTCGCGCAAACTCCTGTACAGAGGACGTAGTAACAGGCACCTTGCGCAGAGAAGCAGCTGAAAGAGTTGAAAGCAAATAAGTCGCCAGGTCCGTTTTTACAGAGAGTACTCCACGGTATTGGCCTCTTCATTAGCCTGCATTCATCGCGAATCTCTCTCCCAGCGCAAAGTGCCAAGAAGCTGGAAATAAGCGCAGGTGACACGTGTATGTAAGAAGGGTAAAAGAACGGATCCGCAAAATTACAGACCAAGATCCTTAACATTGACTTTATGCTGAATTATTGAACATATTCTGATTTCAAATATAAAAAAATTCCTTGAGACGGAAAAGCTTCTGTCCACAAATCAATACGGATTTAGAAAGCATCGCTCGTGCGAAACTGAGCTTCCCCTTTCGTCGCACGATATCCTACGAACCATTGCATAAGGGCAATAGGCGAATTCCATGTTCCTAGATTTGTGGAAATCGTTTGACGTGGTGCCCCAATGCGAACTGTTAACGAAGATACAAGCATACGGAATAGATCCCTGGTATAAGAGTGGCTCGAATACTTCTTAAGTAATAGGACCAGTACGATGTCTTCGACGGCGAGTGTGCATCAGAGACAAGGGTAAAGTCACGAATACTCCAGGAAAGTGGATAGGACCTCTCTTATTCTCTATATACGTTAATGATCCGGTGCAAGGAGTCAGCAGCAATCTGCAGCTGTCCTCTGATGGCGTTGTGATGTACGGGGAGGTGTCCACGTTGACTGACTGCTGGAGGATACAGGATGACTTAGACAAAACTTCTATTCGTTGTTATGAATGGCAGATTGCTCTAAATGTAGGAAAATATAAGGTGATGCAGATGAGTAAGAAAGTCAATCCTGTAATGTTCGAAAAATGGTTCAAATGGCTCTAAGCACTATGTGACTTAACATATGAGGTCATCAGTCCCCTAGACTTAGAACTACTTAAACCTAACTAACCTAAGGACATCACACACATCCATGCCCGAGGCAGGATTCGAACCTGCGACCGTAGCAGCAGCGCGGTTCCGGATTGAAGCGCCTACAACCGCTCGACCACAGTGGCCGGCCGTAATGTTCGAATAAAGCATTATTAATGTGCTGCTTGACACACTCGTGTTGTTTAAATATGTAGGCGTTACGTTGCAAGGAGATGCGAATTGGAATGAATACTTAAGGACGGTGTCCGCAGCTCGTGGTCGTGCGGTAGCGTTCTCGCTTCCCACGCCCGGGTTCCCGGGTTAGATTCCCGGCGGGGTCAGGGATTTTCTCTGCCTCGTGATGACTGGGTGTTGTGTGATGTCCTTAGGTTAGTTAGGTTTGAGTAGTTCTAAGTTCTAGGGGACTGATGACCATAGCTGTTAAGTCCCATAGTGCTCAGAGCCATTTGAACCGTTTTTGAACTTACGGACGGTAGTAGGGGCAGTATGGGTTTATAGGGAGATTTTCAGAAACGTGTGATTCATCCTTTAAGGACACCACGTATAGAGCACTAGTGCGACCCACTTTTAAGTACTACTAGAGTGTTTGGGTTCCCCACTAGATCGTACTGAAGGAAGAACGAAGCAATTCAGAGGCGGCTAGTAGATTTGTTAGCAGTAGAGTTGATCAACGAGTGAGTGTTACGGACACGATTGGAGAACGCAAATGTGAATTCCTGGACGGAAGACGACGTTCTATTCGCGAAACACTACCGATAAAATTTAGAGAACCGGCATCTGAAACTGATTGAACAGTGATTCTACTTCCGCCAAGGTACATTTCACGTAAGGACCACGAAGATAAGATAAATCATGGCTCGTAGGAGGGCATATACACACTTGTTACTCCCTCGCTCTGTTTGCAACAGGAACAGGAAAGGAAATGTGTAATAGTGGTACAAGATACCCTCCACCGTACTGTGGCTCGCGAAGTATGTACGTAGATGTAGGTTGGAAAAATGGACAGGCCACTCCAGTTTTCAAGAAGGGTCGTCGAACGGACGCACCGAATAGTGCTTCTACATCGCTGACGTTACTATGTTGTAGAATTTTTGTACGCTTTTTATGCTCACGTATTGTGACATTCCAAGAGGCCGAAAATCTTCAGCTGTAGGATTTCTCAAGCAACGATCGTGTATAACCCAGTTCGCTCTGTTCGATAGAAAGACACAGAAAGCAGTAGATATCGACACCCAGTTTGATGCCGTGTTCTTTGACTTTCAGAAGGCATTGATACAATTCCTCATTGCTGCCCAATGTACGAAATACCAGGCCAGCTTTGTGACTGGACTGACGAGTTCCTAGCAAATGGAACACAGTATGTCATCCTTAACGGAGAGTAATCTTAAAATGTAAAAGTAACTTCGGGCGTTTCCCAAGGGGATGTTATGGGATCATTACTTTTGACAACATGTATAAATTACCGAGTGGATGGCTTCACGAAACTTTTCTCGGATAATGCTGTTGTATACAGAGAGGCCGTAACGCTAGAGAACTGTACCGAACTGCAGGACGACCGGCAGAGGATCTACGCTTGGTGTAATGAGTAAAGTATTATGCATCAATTAGTAGAAGTTCCCATTATTCTATGATTGGACGATTGTGAACAATCACTGAAGCACATCCATTAAGTATCTGGGAGTACTCGTATAGAGCGGTTTAAAGTGGAAAGACCACATAAAACTAATCGAAGTTTAAGGCAGCTGCCACTTTGAGATTCAGTCGAAGAATTCTTAAGAGTACCCCACCCACGAAAAAGGCGACTTACAGAATCCTTGCCGACGAGAGTGGCCGAGCGGTTGTAGGCGCTACAGTCGGGAACCGCGCTACCGCTACGGTCGCAGGTTCGAATCCTGCCTCGGGCATGGATGTGTGTTATGTCCTTAGGTTAGTTAGGTTTAAGTAGTTCTAAGTTCTAGGGGACTGATGACCCCAGCAGTTAAGTCCCATAGTGCTCAGAGCCATTTGAACCATTTTGAACAGAATCCTTCTCCGACCAACACTTGGATACTGCTCGTCAATATGGGATCCGTATCAGATAGGAGAGATAGATGAAAAACAGAAGATCTAAAGAAGAGCTGCGGCAGTAAGCGCTAAAGCGTCACGGAGATGGTCATCCGACTCCAATGGCGGATGCTCATGAGAGGCGTTCCGCATCACGGTGTGGTTTATTGTTAAAATTTCCAGAGCGTTCATTCCTAGAGAAATACAACGCTTCCTCCCACTTGCATCTCGCAAAAAGACCACGAAAGAAAAATTAGGATGATTCCAGCTCACACAGGAGCTTACCAACAATCGTCCTCGCCGCGTACCGTTCACAACTGCAACAGCAAAGGGGCGAAGTGACAGTGGTTCACAAAATATCATCCGCCACACACCGTAAGGTAGTTTACGGAATACAGATGTATATACAGATATGTAATTGCACTGAAGAAGTTTGACTAATAAAACCCAGTATATTATGAATAAAATACAAACAGCACTTGTGTAAGCCGGCTGGAGTGGCCGAGCGGTTCTAGGCGCTACAGTCCGAAACCGCGCGGCCGCTACAGTCACACGTTCGAATCCTACGTCGGGCATGGATGTGTGTGATGTCCTTAGGTTAGTTAGGTTTAAGTAGTTCTAAGTTATAGGGGACTGATGACCTCAGAAGATAAGTCCCATAGTGCTCAGAGCCATTTGAAGCCAAGCGCTTGTGTAATATTCTATAATATTAATTATTTGTTACATGAACCGGTTACGCCATTATCAGGTACAAGGATAAGTGTATGGTGCAGCGAAATTTTGTTTGATCAAATATGTTAAACTAGTGTTAAACTAGGGCATTTACAGAATATCTCCATTTCTAGAGATGAAAAATGTTAATGTTAGAAATAGGAATAAAACAAGCGGGATTCTTTCAGTGTAAATGCGATGTAAGACTTGTTAAAAACTATTCAAAAGCCAAGATCGCACAAAATATTTTTTACTCGAGATAACCGGTTTCAACAGTCTTAGCTGTCACCTTCAGGTCTTCAACATTTTTTTGTAGTAAAACATGTTCATTTTACCCTGAACCTCACGCACAAGATGTCAAATGCATAAAACTCCGCACATTATAAATGTTTTTATCGCTAAAATATTTAAAAATACACAGCACCTTGTCCAAAAGGCCATTTCCATGTACATAATGCTCACAGATGCCTGTTACATGATACAAATACGGAAAACTGAAGTTGTACCTTATACGCCCTTTAAAGTGGATTCGCACTGTTTAGTATGTGTCCAGCATATTTAAACAGTTTTGCTGCTGTGTACCGTATTTGTATCATGTAAGAGGCATCTGTGAGCATTATATATTTGGAAATGGCCTTTTGGACAAGGTGCTGTGTATTTTTAAATATTTTAGCGATGAAAAACATTTATAATGTGCTGAGTTTTATGCACTTCACATCTTTTGCTTGAGGTTCAGCGTAAAATGAACATGTTTTACTAGTACTAAAATGAACATGTTTTTAATAATTAAAACAGATTGCCCTTCAGTACTATCATAATGAGAAAATTCAATCACGATGTAAGATTATTTAAGTAAGATTAATTATGTGACACATTAAGTAATGAACTATAGACAAATTAAAACAGTTGTACTAACTGAAAAATAAGCTTTTCTGACATAGTCCAAGGACGTGGCTGAACAAAATAATCCTGTCTTTAATAAACCCTAAATTACAAACAGATAAGATATAATAGTCATATTAAGCAAGTGAGTGAAGCAGCTGTGATTATACAATGTAAATTTTTTTTAACGTAACGAGAGGAATTGTAGTAACTGAAATAAAGAAATGGGGCATGTGAGTAAAAGGGGTAATTTACAACATATCGTGGATGGGATATAACATCTGCAGTTAGATGTCATGAGTATGGGAACTATGTCTGGTTATTCAATACTAAGCTTGGGTTGATGGTCATGTGCTTACTAATTTCCATTATTTCAGGATACATACTCTCGTTTAATCTCTGATCTAACAAAATTTCATTGCACAACATATTTACCTTTGTGGCTGGTGATGGCGTAGTCTAAAACTGGTTCGTGTGACAAATTATTTTTTGTTACACTGACCAGTTTTCGGCTGTGGTATATTACAACATATTATGCTTGACAGCCAAGATTCACCAGAAACCAAACAACGGGTGTGGCACAAGCAAGCGTAATATGACCCTTAATGTCGTCAGTATTCATATGTGATTTATCATATAGCGTCTACAGTATTGTAAGAGAGTGTATCGTCACTGGATAATCGCAATGAGACTTTGCTATAGGGAATATTCCCACTTGAAGTGCCCAACGTCAATTGTCTTTAAATTGGAATTAATGCAACATAATGCCCGGAACTAAGGGAATCAGGCCAATAGTGTCCAATTATAACATTAGTTATCAACATATGGAATACGTTATATAATTTTAATATTTATGGATAATACAAAGGAGCTATATAAAACGGTGCGAACAGGTGAAATGAGTGGTAGAGTACGCACATGAAAAATTTCGATGTGTTGGGGGGGGGGGGGGGGGGGTCGGTTTCTGGGAAACTGCAGTAGATTTTCAAAGGAAACAGCAAACGAGACGATAAGTCGACCAATTCTAGAGTACTGCTCAAGCTTTTGGAGTGATTATTGAGAAGGCATGACCGTCTACTGCCAGTGAATTTAGATACGTGCTGCTAGGATCGCAAGAGGTGAGTATAGACCCGCAGGGAACTTAGGCTGGGATTTTTGGAGCATAGACAATGTATTTCTCGCGAAACACTGTTCGTTAAATTTAGAGAACCTGTATTCGGAAGAAGAAAGTGCTGCCTCATTGTGCTCATTATGTCAAAAGAACAGAACAGAAAATAAATTATCTGAAGTACCCACAGTCAAGCACAGTCGAGCATATAGGTAGATTTAAGTGATTTTGTGGAACTCTGGGAAAACCTATATATGGTTAGCTGGCGGGGATTTGTCGCCCGCTCCACTCGGAAGCGAATTTAATCTTGCCATCTTGGATTCGATTTACCATTTTTTTTAGTATAGCTCAAATTATATAAATTGCTGGCCACTAAAACTGCAAAACCAGGAAAGTTAAATAACAAAATTTTACGTATTGTGTGTCTACACTAAAGCAGGAAAATACACGATTAGATTTGTAGGTGATATGAGGGTATACAGGGTGCCAAATTCAGTACAATGTGCTGACACCTCTGGCAGCAATAATGGCTCTAACCCGGTTGTGCACCCAGTCGAACTGAGCTTCGATGACAGATATACATGCGACACTCGATATTATTTTACATCGCTTCCAGCGTATACCAGTCGTAGTAGCTGGCGAGTAGTACCTGCCAGTCTTTCACCAACCTTTCGCCATATGTTTTCAGTGGCTGCGAAACCTGAGAAATATATTGATGATGTAACAGCCGAATACCCTCTGTATCGAGGCACGTCAGGGCAGCATGGGCAGCAAGCAGTCTTGTGTTGTGTTCCTTAGAGTAAAAGTCACGGAGACCTTGAAGATGGGACACTAGGGAACCAGAGGTGGTAGTGTTGTGTACTCGATAGTACCTCACAAAATCACGCCAAGAGCTACTCTGCAACGCTCGTTCCCCTCCGAAACTCCTAGGAGACGTTCATTTTGATGCTGTACACAGACTTGGAATCGTCTGAAAAGACAAGGTGGTGCCACTCCTGCGTGAAGTGTTGCCTCTGCTACCGTATCCAGGCTTCAGGGTGCTGTAGCAATGGTCGTCGTGCTGCTCCAGATGCCTTCGCACAGTCTGTGTGGATACTTGTCTTGCTGAAAACAAGCCCATTTCCTACGGCATGGTACCCGACTCGGTTGTTCTCTCTAGCTGTAGTCGAGTGGGGACGTTGACACCGTGTATATCGTTGACTATGGCCCTCCTGAATCCATCGATTCCATATCCGTATCACAGTCGTGGGAACCCCCACCAAAGTGAACACCAATATCACGAAACAATAAAATGCGGTCTTGTGCCTTCTTTGTGTGGTTGCGATGGAATATGATCATTTACATACACAAGATGTACATACATCAAAAAAAGTTTTGCATCACCCCAGTTCCCAGAACTTCTGAAGACGTTGATTGTCGATATTGTATCACAGACACTCCCTCTGACTGTTCAGAGATGTCACTAAACCCGACCAAAGATGTACACAACTATCCATGAACAGCGCCTATTAGAGAGAGGGGGCCGACAGCCGATCAGTCCCATTCATTCCACCAGGAAGGAAGTACACGGATCGTGTTGTCTGTAGTTCAACCATGTCTAGAGGGTCAATTTCGCGGCTCGATCGCGTCCGCATTGTTACTTTGTGCCAGGAAGGGCTCTCAACAAGTTAAGTGTCCAGGCGTCTCGGAGTGAACCAAAGCGATGTTGTTCGGACATGAGGGAGATACAGAGACAGAAACTATCGATGACATGCCTCGTTCAGGCCGCCCAAGGGCTACTACTGCAGTGGATGACTGCTACCTATGGATTATGGCTCGGAGGGACCCTGACAGCAATGCTACCATGTTGAATAATGCTTTCGTGCAGCCACAGGACGTCGTTTTACGACTCGAACTGTGCGCAATAGGCTGCATGATGCGCAACTTCTCCCCCGACGTCCATGACGAGGTCCATCTTTGCAACCACGACACCATGCAACGCGGTACAGATGGGCCCAACAACATGCCGAATGGACCGCTCAGGATTGGCATCACGTTCTCTTCACCGATGAGTGTCGCATATGCCTCCAACCAGACAATCGTCAGAGACGTTTTTGTAGGCAACCCGGTCAGGCTGAGCGCCTTAGGCACACTGTCCAGCGAGTGCAGCGAGGTGGAGGTTCCCTGCTGTTTTGGGGTGGCATTATGGGGGCCGATGTACACTTCTGGTGGTCATGGAAGGCGCCATAACATCTGTACGATACGTGAATGTCAAACACCAGCCGATAGTGCAACCATATCGGCAGAATACTGACGAGGCATTTGTCTTCATGGACGACAATTCGCGCCCCCATAGTGCATATCTTATGAATGACTTCCTTCAGGATAACGACAGACATCGCTCGACTAGAGTGGCCAGCATGTTCTCCAGAGATGAACCCTATCGAACATGCCTGGGACGTGACCCACCAACCATTCTGAGGGATCTAAGCTGAATCGCCGTTGAGGAGTGCGACAATCTGGACCAACAGTGCCTTGATGAACTTGTGGATAGTATGCCACGACGAATACAGGCATGCATCAATGCAAGAGTATGTGCTACTGGGTATTAGAAGTACCGGTGTATACAGCAATCTGGACCACCACCTCTCAAGATCTCGCTGTATGGAGTTACAACATGCAATGTGTGGTTTTCATAAGGAGTAAAAAGGGAGGAAATGATGTTTTTGTTGATCTCTATTCCAATGTTCTGTACAGTTTCCGGAACTCTCGGAACCGAGGTGATGCAAAACATTTTTTTTGATGTGTGTAGTATACGAATGCCAGTTTGGCGATTGTTGCATGCCGCTTTCATGGTGCTGAATTTGAATGGCAAGACGTTTATATTTTCTGCAACCAGTCACACTATAGCGGCGTTTCCCAAACTGTTTTCCACGAAACATTGATGTGCCCTGGGAAGCGAATACGTGTTCTGCGAAAAGCTATTAAGAACATTATGTTTTTTTTTCGAGGTTCGGGCGATTTTCTTTTTGTTTCTACTGTGTTACCTATGTTATTAGCTGTGATTCAAAGTTGAATTAATCACTAAATAAAACACGTTTCTCCCATTTTTTAAAATTTTGTTATTCAGAATAAAGGAGGTATATGTATATTTGTACCAGAATTCACAAAGAAGAAGTCTGAGAATCCCTACACTGCTGGACGGTCGGTATCGTATATGTATATTTCTGAAGCATTCCGAGCTCTCTGATGCTCATCCTCCAATACTGTATTAGGCTACAAAGCGTATTTACGAACATATTACTCAAGATGAAATAAGTATTGATGAAGCATTTTCTGGGGAGTGTTAACTGCATTCTGGAGCAATATATAAACCAGTACACATAAATATCTTATTCATTTATGCCGTACTGTGTGTGTCGTGTACTAGTCTTTGCAATGGTTTATTTGGCAATTGCTGCTTCATTTCGCATTATACTTCACTGCTAACAAGCTTTTATTTCTACCCTTCGTTTAAGTATGCTAAGCTTATTCATAGATTGACAGGGATTTGTGTGCCTTCGACCAGGTTGGTAAATGATCGTAATGCACTGTGGTTATTATAGTTCAAACAAGATACTGCAGAATATTCTACCCCCATTAAAAGTCCCTGGTATCATCATTTCACGTCTTTTATTCAATATATGTTTTATTAAATACGTTATGGATGTGTCATTAAAAATTTTGTAGAAGTATTTATAATGCTTATGAAAATATTTGTCCAAAAGACTTCCGTATGAACACGTGTCCCTACAAATCATTGGTTTCACACGGCACTGGTTGAATTGTGTTTCGCGTTCGCGGTATTCAATCGGAATACTAGCACCAAACGTCTACCACAAATAGTGTAATTTACAGACACGAGTAAATCCAAATATGACCCACTGAAAGCTTTATATTTTTGTTACAAACATTAACATCACCTTAATATCTTCGTCATTAGAGGTATAGCACTCGTACTTAGCTAAAAGGGGACAAGAAGAAATCAGACTTGCCGCTGTTGGAGGAACCAACAGAGCGTCAGCTTTGAGGGGTTTAGCAAAGCTACGGAAACTCTTTATCAGTACGATGTCTTAAGCATCGCAACATCGCTTTAACGAAAAAGCAGAAATTCAGGCGAAATATAGATAATGGCAATTGTTAAGAGAAAGTTAAATATGGTTGTCCAACATGGAGCTGCAAGAACAGGATGACATATTTAGCCATCATCAAAAGAACCAAAAGTACCCTACGCCATACACCGTCAGGTGGCTAGCGGAGTATGATGTAGATGTAGATGAGTAGAAAGATCTCTGAAAAGCATGTTAAAGGCCACTATATGGCTTCATTCGATCGCTGACGAGCGGTATCGTGGAACTGAATGCAATGTTGTAGCTGCACAAAATCAGTGTGACGTTTCAACTGGAAAACCTTTCCAGTCTCCTCGTTACCTGCAGTCGTCTGTTCCTCATGCATGCTGTGCGATGCCATATACAGAGTGGGCCTAATGTCTTTGTACAATTATCAATATTTATTTGACAAAAACTATAGAACTTGCAAATTTGCTGTTTGTGACAAATGAAAGAATAAATCACCAAGTTTTTGTTGTGATTTCCATAAACTTCAACATCGGCACCGTTTGTTGCTGGAAGACTGTCTAATTCATATTCGATTTCACGCCATACGTTTGACAATATATCTTGTGTAACACCATCAATAGCATCTGCTGTCCTTCCTCTTGATGTATCCAGATCAGGTACTTTGGTAGCGGCGTAAAATTTGTCCCTTACGTATCCCTACAAAAGAAATCTAAAGGCGTTAAGTCTGGTAGTCTTGCAGGCCAGACATTGGGACCATCAAGCCCAATTCGCCTGTCAACAAATGTTTCGTTAAGAAAATTTCTGACATACAATCCCCAATGCGATGGCACACCACCTTCTTGGAAAACCACATCAGGCTGCAAGTCTCTCAGTTGCTGTTCTGCAGACTGTTCTGGCATATCCAGATTTGTTAGCTGTTACTGATTTTTCGCCAAAAAAGAAAGGGCCAGTGACTCTGTTGTACATTAAACCGCACCTCACATTCATGTTATGGGAATCCCTAACGTGATCTAAGGAAAGGTGTGGACTTTTTGTGAAACCCACCTCCTCACATTGCGAATGTCAATGTTACCAGACATGTGGACAGTAGCCTCATCTGAAAAACCAGTTCGCTGAAGCTACTCATAGCTGGTGTGGATTCGTGCCAATAACTCAGCCACAAAAGCTATTCGACAAGTTCCATAAACTGGTTGTAACGCGTGTCACATCTGCACCTTATATATATGGACCTGCATATAATTCTGTAGAACGTCTCTCACTGTCGCCCCAGGAATACTTAAAACACAAGATGCGCCTCGAGTACATATTTTAGGGCTTCGTAAGAACGCCTGTTGCACAAATCGGACACTTGGTTCAGTGACCGAAGGCCGCCTTGTTCGCAGAAGATCCAACATACTGCCACTTTTTTAAACTGCATGTGCTTGTCGGGTGCTTCTCTTTCTACTGTCTTCGAAAATTTCGCTGGACAGTAATTGGAGATTCTGTCTCGTGATACCAAAGAACACGTCGCGCCTTCTCCTGGCGTGACGCCATTTTACAACAACGGTGGTTGTAGTGCTCTCTACTCATCTTCTACCTGCAACAGAAATATGCAAATACATTTGATCGTTTAAATATTAATAATTGTACAAATACTTTAGGCCCACTCTGTATTACACTCTAAGACAAAATAAACTACGCACAACGAAGGAATTATCCGAACGGGGTGTGAATCAGACGATGTGACTTACATGTACAGACAAACAAATCAGCAGAATTTCAGAAAAATTTGATGATTTATTCAAGAGAGAGAGCTTCACAAATAAAGCAAGTCAGTAGGGCATCAGTTCGCATCTGGCCCTTACGCAAGCAGTTATTCGGCTTCACACTGATTGGCAGTATTGTTGGATGTCCTCCTGACGGATATCACGCCACATTCTGTCCAACTGGCGCGTTAGATCGAACCCGAGTTGAATGGAGGACCCTGCCAGAAAGCTCCAAACATTCTCAGTTGGGGAGATCCGGTAACCTTGTTGCCAAAGGTAGAGTTTGGCTAGTATCAGAAACTCACCCCTTGTGCGGCTCTACATCTGGGCGTGGAATCTCATTGACTGGAGTAGCACTGTGTTCATTGATGAAAACCGCTTCAACTTCACACCCATAGCTAGCGAAAACGTGTCTGGAGACGCTTCGGACACGGGAGGGATACCAGTTTGATTGTCACCCACCAACGACCCGACAACTAGAAGAAATGGTCTGGGGTACGATTTAATTTCATAGCAGGACCCCTTTGGTGGTCATCCACGGCACCCTTCCAGAACAGCGGTAGATCGACGATATTCTACGTCCTGTTTTGTTGCCCTACATGGCAAGTCATTCTGGATTTACATTTCGCAAGATAATGCCTTGCCGCACATGGCGAGATTTTCTACTGCTTGCTTTCGTGCTTGCCAAACCCTACCTTGGCCAGCAAGGTTGCCAGATCAGTCTCCAACTTAGAACATTTGGAGCATTATGGGCAGAGCCCTCCAACTAACCCGGGATTTTGACGATGTAATGCGCCACATGAGCAGATTATTGACTACCTCAATTTCCGACTGTCTCTTGAATAAATTGTTCTTCTGCACATATACACCACATCTAGTGATTTCTGTTGCTTTCCGATAATTCCTTGGTGGAACGTTGTTGTTTCTTTTTTGTGGCTTAGAGGATATATCGTTCTACACTCTGACATATGACATAATCCAATAAGTCCTACAGGCCTTCTTGATGAGTAGTATTTCCCATGGTCGTAGTTACATGCCGAAAGTGACTTCCATACTTCTACACTGCAAGTTCGTGTAAGAGCCAGTTCACGCTAGAACCGAAGTGTTTGGTTTTCCAAACAAGTAACTTGTCATACAGAGTAGGGCATCACCGTATGGTGTAATTGCTATGATAATCGCTTAAATGCAATATCTTTAACATCGAAGGCCATACGCCCTGTGTCAGCTGTTACCACAGCACACACCCAGAGGCTGTTGCCATGTTTACGAAACTTCAGGATTTTAAAACTGAGCTGTGTTTGTACGAGTGCGTGCTGAAAAGTAATGTCTCCGAATTTGTAATGTGAAAACACTTTAAGCTTTTTAGATCAAACAAACTTTATTAACGCTCTACATCTTTATCACTCATGTCGACATATTTGCAGTCCTCGTCCGCTAGAGGGCTTCGAATTGTAGCGTGTAGCATGGCGGTGTGTAACGAAACTATATCGGTGTGTGAGAAACAGCGTGCTGTAGTTGAGTATCGAATTCGAAGAAATCTTCCTCACATGGAGCAGCCTCTCCTACAGCATTACAATGCCAGACCACACACGAGCGCTGCGACATCCGACACTTGGGGTTAGCTGTCATCGATCATCCTCCATACAGTCTCGACTTGACCCATTCGGTTTTCATCTATTTCTGAGACTTAAAAAACATCTTCGAGGACTTCACTTTGATGGTGATGACACGGTGCAAGTAGAGGCGAGGTTGTGGTTCCGCCAAAAATGTCGAACATTCTACAGTGACGTTATCAAAAAATGGTTCAAATGGCTCTGAGCACTATGGGACTTAACTGCTGAGGTCATCAGTCCACTAGAATTTAGAACCACTTAAACCTAACTAACCTAACGACATCACACACATCCATGCCCGAGGCAGGATTCGAACCCGCGACCGTAGCGGTCGCTCGGTTCCAGACTGTAGCGCCTAGAAACGCTTGGCCACTCCGACCGGCAGTGATGTTATCAACAAACTGGTCTCTCGTTGGTATAAATGTGTTCATCGCCGGGATGACTATGTTCACAACTAAATATATAGGCATGAGAATAAAGATGTAAAATGTTAATAAAGTTTGTTTTATTTAAAAGCTTTAAAATTTGTCACACAAAATATTCGGAAGCATTTTTTTTAAGTATTTCTGTTTAACTGTTACAGTTTTTGATAACGTCATTGTTACATCACCGATATCGCGCAATATTACGTTCCTATTGAATGTATAGCTTAGCAACATCTTAGTCATGGCTGTACCAAACGAACGTGATCAGTGAACTACATTCGTTCCGAAACGCCCAAACATGTGATGCTAGTTTGACCTGTAATAAACGTCATATTGCCATATAATTTAGCAGATTTATTACGTTGCAAAAATCTGCTAATTGAAAGTGAAATTAAAACTTTATCAGTCTCTCCTATAACCACTAGCAGTAATACAAGGTACTCTGCGCCATGTACCATATTGTGACTTGCGGATTATGTATGTAGATGTAGATAACAACATACGTATACATTGTAATATTGCTACATTAATTTGGTATGATGAAAGCGGTACTGACTGACAATAAAACCGGGTTAAAAGCTGTGATCTGTCTGGGGACGTTAACCGTGGATTACTGGGCAACTGTTTCATCAGATATTTAGTCTAGGTTTACCAAGCAGACTAACATTAATGATAATCTTTTAATAGTCATACAAAACCGGTAATATATATATATATATATATATATATATATATATATATATGTATATATATATATATAAAGAGAATTTAAATAAAAAGAAAGAAATCAGTTTATATTTGGAAATTTATTTTTAAGAGTGGTCACTGAAATTTCAGCATATTATACGTGAGTTATAACTGAGCTGGTGCCTTATTTACGATTGAAAAATGTGAGATTGTAATCTTACGGAACACATAAAATATGGAGCCAAGATTGGGAGACTGCATACGACACTGCATTCATAAAATAACTCACGAAGAACATTGAAACATAAGCAAGAAGAAATTAACCACAACCAACAGATTCAGTTTTTACCCAAAGAAATTACGTTCATACCACAATCCTGTCCGTCATGTAATTACCACACACTGGTATACTAAATTCATATTAACTCTTTGTGAAATCTTCCCAAAAAGAATAGCTGAGGGCTACTTTGATGATTACACCACATGCTCCACGTGGTCAACTTGGTTTACACAAAGCGTACAACTCCACAATAATTTTGATAATTAAAATACATTAGATCGAAAAGCAATTGACAAAAGCAAAACCTTGAACTGGTTTGTAACGTCTTACTATTAACCTGATGGGTCAAACAGTTATATAAGCACGTGGTACTGGTCTCGCAAAATACACTCCACGTGGGTTGAACATAAAGAAAAGCATAAAGAAAAGTTGTTATATTGTAAAATATTGTCAAGACGAGACGTTATAATCACACAAGCATTCACATTTAAGATTGATGAACTTAGTTAGAGTTACTGATCAACACGTGGTTCCACTTTACTCGCAAAGTAATGACAAAGCAACTACCCCAAAATAATCTGAACTTCACACGAGAATTACACTACGCTGCAATTTAAGATAACCTTAGATATTTTAGAGCTAAACCCGAGATAAAGATGATTAAATTTTCAGTTAGGCTGAACTTAACAAATCCATTGTCCTATGGACTTAGCAGACACGCGCTTAGCCGGAGATCTTACCACTTCAGACGCTCGCCACCGCCAGACTGCAACTCCCTACTGCCGAGCGTGTTTCCTGAGGGTGGCTCACAAAGACAAACGGAAGTGGCCAGAGGGGCAGCTTCCTATACCAACATGACAACGGACGGACAGAACCATACTAAGGATAGAAACCTCTTTGCTTTTAGGAAGCGTAGCTACCAGTTCCGACGTTGGTCCTACTTTTCTCTAGCAGACAGCCTTGTCTGCTACCCTCAAGCATGCAACTACAAATACATTTGCTCATTCATACTCTCACACAGAAGGGAAGGGGGATGACAGTATCTTATCATATACAGTATATAAAAGAAAGCGGATGTAGGTTCCGTATGAGACTGTGTGACATGAATTACATATAAACTGTGTTTTAAAGTGTAGTAGTGTGACAGATCGTTCTTGTTTACGTGTAAAAGTAACACGTTCCACTACTCAGTCTCCTCCCAGATAGTCAGAAACGTCACAGTAAATTTAGAAGAGGAATTTATTCCATAAATGACAACAGATTTAAGAAATCAAACATGAAAGGAATCCAACAGAGACCTTTCATAACCCCAACGCTCCGGGAAAAGACTGTGCAGGGAATTTTCTGGCCATGCTAGGACATTCCCAAGCAGGCTTCTCACACCCTACTTAAACCAAAAGTGTAAAGAAAAGGCAAAAGGTCACCAGCTACTTGCTAAAACACAATAATTTCAACAAATCTTTAAAATCTACTAATTTCAAACAAAAAAAAAACACAATCTATGACACCTATTTAAAAGATAGTGTAGACCTAATTCGGTCAGCAAGTAAAAACAATGGTTCCTGTGTCATTAATATGAAAACAATTTCTGGTTGTTACCCTTATGGAGTTCACCAGTATTTGCTCATTGCAAGAGCCAACTGATCACAGGCAAATTTATGATTGTTTATTAACAAGCAAAATTTATGAAAATAGCAAAGGTGCCACAGCAATTAAAAAAGAACATGAAATAACATCAGTATTATAAAGCAGAACATTACAATGCACAATCCGCAAAAGCAAAAATTGATAAGAAAAAAAACATGTTTTACAAAGTGGTTATCGCAAAAAAAAAATTCTATATCTTATAAAACTAATAATTTGTAGAATTAACATAACTATGTGGCATTAATTTAATCACTCTACTATATTTCAGTTAGTTAGCAAACAATGAGCACTGTGTCATTATACTGAAAATACAATTAATTATGTGATTGTTACCCTTAAGGGGTTCCTCACAATAAATATGCCCCATGCAAAGGCTAATCGATCACAGTCCAATGAGAATGAATAGCAATCTGACTGATAAACGAAGCAATGCCACATGAATGAATTTACGAAACAAAATAACACAAATCTAATACATCACACAAGAACAAACATTGATCAATAAAACAGTACACTAGTCAACATCTAAAAAAAAACCACCAATAAATAAAACACCTTGCAAAATACAAGAGTCAAAGTCTAAAATAAACAATAAATAGAACACCTGCAAAATACGAGAGTCAAAGTCTAAAAAAAAATTAATAAATAGAACACCTGCAAAATACGAGAGTCAAAGTCTAAAAAAAATTAATAAATAGAACACCTGCAAAATACAAGAGTCAGTCTAGTAAACACCAATAAATCGAATCCCTGCAAAACACACGAGTCAAAGTTTCTGTGACAGAAACACACGTATATGCATTGAACTAAGAACCGTATAATCACTGTTCACTGATACACTCACTAGTTCCACTGTTCCGAGGCACAATATAAGGGGAGGGGAAGGGGGTGCGTCGCCGCAGCTGTCAGTAGGGATTTTTGTCCATCTGTTGCGTGCAATCCCGCCGTCTCTGCCCTCTCATGAAGTTTCTCTTGGTGGTCTGTGTCACGTACATCTCGATTTGGTTCCATGTTTGTGTTGTCAAATTCGTGCGGTATCCTCGATTGACACGCCAGGTTGATATTCCTGGGCAAGGATGGCACTTAGTGGCTCTTCTTTTGTTCCACCCTTAGCGACCAGAGAACATCGAACCATGATTTACTGTCGCTTGACAGTAGGCATCCATCAGGAAATGTTGATAGGCGTCGTTGAAGTCTGCCAGTTTCTCTGGACAGCACCTGTCAAAAGGCTCCACGCCCCTTGTGTTGTTCTCCGCGGCCGTCTCATCACGGTCGCGTGCGTGTGGTGCGTTGCCAGCAGATGGATTTCCGCGCGGTGGACCGCTCGCCCATCTCAGGTCGTCGCCTTCAGGAAGGGTCGCACGGGCGGCCGCCCATTAGCTCCAGGTGCAAGGGAAAGTGTTTGCCGCGTACCCTTCTTTTGTTGTCGGCCGCGCTCCCGAAGTGGCCTGGCTGACAGCGTGTCCTGCTGGGAAACCCGCCAGTTTACAACTAGTCCGGCTGCTCCCGCTGTCTCGTAAGAGTTTAGCCGGTTCGCTTTCACGTTCTCAACTGCATTCACAGAAAATTTTTTTGCCGTAGTTATGTGATTACACAATGTCATACATAATACCACTTAGTATTGTCTTTCACAATTTTTAAGAACAAACGTGATACTTAGTTTTTTTTTTTTTTTTAAATTAGATGAATCGACAATATAAAATAAAATTTAAATGACTTGACAATGTAAAAGAATAAAAATGAAATGACTTTACACTGTAAAAAAAAATAAGAATTAAATGAACTGACAATATAATATTTAAATCCACATCACTAATGTGGTTCACTTACGTTTTAATAAATCAAATGCTACTTATTAATTCACTAAAATGAATAGGATTATGCCTTGTGCAAGTATAGGTCAGGACAGCATAGGGTTCACATGTTATTTATACACACATATATGCACACCTGTTGTCTATTCTACAAACTAACTACCCATAAACATGCATTACTCAATATTCTACTTCTATCCACTACAAGTTAAGCCAATAAGCTACTTCAATGCTATTTCAACACCGTGTATATACCACTACAACATTGTTCTAATTCGTCCTCTTCTTGACGCTTGTGGCATACGTCTTGTCACATGATAAATATGGAGAAACTTTCCTTAAACATACACAGTAAAAAGAACAATGGTTATTTACACGCCAAAACATTTATACCAGTTGACACACCTGATAAGAGACTCGCAATTATACATTTATCATACTCATATATTCACACATAAAACAGTAAGAAAATTTCATCTAAAATTACGTTATCACAAGAATTAATCACACAGATGACTCTGAGAAGGATACAAATATTTTAATTAAACAGGTTATACTACATTTTATTACCCATTTCGTCCCTTCTTTAAGTTACCTTTCGCTTCCAAATCAGTTATTTCGCCTGTGGTGGTTATTCTGGATTCATTTCTCATGAATGGCAAAATTGTGGTCACCTCTATTCTGTAAAACAGTATCATCTTAACATATTGAACTTACAACAGACACAAAAGATCCGAATCCTCCTGCAGTTTAAATGACAAATGTTTTGCTTCATCCTTATTACCTTAAACCAAGCTTTCCTTCGGTCCCATAATCAAAATTATTTAATCATCCTCTACCTTCAAGAGGGAAATTTCCTCAGTACAAATCATATAGGCTGCAGTGCATCCCGCACCAGCAAAAACAGTAAGCTGTAATCTCACAGCGTCAGCAAAACACATAAACGTCGCTTTTCTGGGACAAGTATTAACGCAGAATAAGTTTTCCAGGCTTTGGCTCAACATCAATCATGACTACAGAAAGGATCCATATTTCTGTACCATTCTCCATTTGCTGAAAAACTGCTCGTATTGACTGCCATTATAATATTTCAGAGCCACGTAAATTACACAAACCACAATTCTTCTTTCACCTTGAAGGGAATCAATATACTTACGAAATCCACAGACAGCACTTTACGTACTCAGCTATAAAGAACAAAAAATACATATATCATCAATATTAACATATCATCGCATATTGGGAAGCCAATGGTTAAACAATCGTATTGTCGCATCCTGTTTTCAAGATTCCAAACTTACTCATTCCTTTCTCAGAGTTCTCCTATCTTAAAATATTCATACAGCACGCATACTATAGTAAGAGATCCTCATTTATACTGACAGATATAGAATAGTAATAGATAGATAGTAGCACTGAAAGCAGAAAATCGGAAACAAGGCTACTAACAGCTGGGGACCTGGGTTTGCCAGACCCATAATACCCACAGATCGGATATTCCCCTGAGTTTTGCAATAATTCAACACAGATCTTGCTTCCCTCAGGAGCGACTCTTTTCAATTTACATAAAAACAAAAAAAAAACATAAACAGCATTTCACTCGTTCACAAAGAAACCTTTTATCTTCACATTTGAACCAACCTAAATCCTAATTGCACAAGGAAAGAAAACAAATTAACAACATCACTTCAATCAATCACATAAAAACATCTTTATCATTAATTTTTTACCACCATATTATTCAAAATGCATGTCACAAATTTAAACTAATCAATTCATTCTCTTCACCGTCCTCTCTACTCCCCACTGTCCTTTCTACTCATTTGCCATGTCGCTCATTTGTTCCGATTGGGCGCCTTCTGCGCTGATCATTTGTCATTGCCGGTTTTGCTCATTTCCATTTGCTGGATTATGTCTAGGGTTGGCCGGCCGAATTTCCACATCATGAGGTGCTCCGCCTACAGTCCTATTCCCACCGTGTTCACCGTGATATCGATTCTGGTTGCCGTACCTGTAGCGTTCACGATCTTGTCCACGTCCTCGATCATTTCCGTTGTTCCACCTGTGTTCGCGACTGTTACCCCAGTTTCTATACGGCCGGTCCCGATTATTGTTCCGTTCGCGTCGCGACGACCAGTCACGCCGTTGATTAGTAATACGGCCACGACTGCGGTCGCGCTGCTGTGCCCCGTAATAACTTTGTGCCTGATTAGGCGGGCATTCTGCTGTATTATATTCCAACTCTTGGAGAAGTGTTTTAAACGTTTCCACGTCCTCTTTGCATCGTCCCGCAAGAATGACGTGCCGCAAGTGCATCGGCAATTTGGTGATGCATATCCTAATTAGTTCCGCAGGCCCGTATGGATCGTATAAAAATTGATTTGCCTGCAGCATGTGGTCGAATAGGCGTGCAGGGCTGCCGAAACCAGACTGGTTCAAATTTGGCAGCATAATTATGCCATGTTTGACCCTATCTTGTGCCGCTTCCGACCAATAGGCGGAGAGAAAGGCTTGTCGAAACTCCCGAGTGGAGTTGCAGTGACGCGCTGCCGACCTCATGCGAATCGCCGGTTCGCCTTCCAAATAGCCACACATATATTCTATCTTATGTGAACTTGACCAGTCGGGGGGAAGACAAAACTCAAATTGCTCGAGCCATGCACGTGGATGTATTCCTTTTTGCGAATTTCGGAATATCTCAAACTTTCTTACCGTAAGGAAATGTTTGAAATCAAATCCCCGCATTTCCTCCTGGCGAGGCCCTTGAATGTTTCTATTATTCTCATGTCTGCCCCTCAAATTACATTCTTCCCTGTCGTCAAAATCTCCCTCGTGGCCGGAGTCCCTCTCTGCACTGTTCGTACGGCTATTTTTAATGCTATTGACGAGTTCGGAATCACACGCCATGCGGTTTTCCAGATGCGCCACGCGTTCTTTTAATTCGCCTGTTACAGCTCTGTTTTGCCTGTTCACTTCGAACTGTCCCTTCTGAAATCTCAGAAACGAACGCACTTCTTCGGTCTCTGCGGCCGCTACCGGTGTAGTATTGTTCTCGCTTTCCGTCAGCTTCATCGTGCCTACAATGTCCGCTAATGCCGCAATCTTATCATCAATTTGTCTCTTGTCCTCCGCCCCAGTCTGCTTCAATTGTTCTATTTGCTGTTCCAACGTGTGGATCGCTAAACTGTTGTCCGCTATTGTGTTGCTAACGGACGTGGGACAATGCGTTTCTGCCTCTTGGACCCTCGAGAGTACCTGCTGGTGCTCCCTTTGGCATTCTTCCCTCAGCTCTTGGAAATTCCTAAGTAGCCGTTCTTCGCTTTTTTTAGATTCGGCATCGCCCCTCCGCTTGCTCTGTTCTAAGGCTTGCAGACGATCATCGATTTGTTCAAATGTACGGCCTAATTCTTTCATAATATCACTTTTAATCTCACTTGCCAGATTGTTTATTCTTTGTGAGATATCATCGGACACTCTCTGCATCGACTTGTCGACTTTATTTGTCTGCTGGATTAGTTTTTCGTCTATTTGTTCGCCTAGCTCGCGGATCGATTTTTCGGATGATTCTTTTTGTTCTCGGAACGATTTTTCTGATTTCTGCGTCATTTGTTCGCCTAGCTCGCGGATCGATTTTTCGGATGATTCTTTTTGTTCTCGGAACGATTTTTCTGATTTCTGCGTCATTTGTTCGCCTAGCTCGCGGATCGATTTTTCGGATGATTCTTTATTTTGTTGCAATAAGGCTTTCATGAGTTCTGCCAAATCAATTTGGTTAGTAGGAGGCAAATATATTTCTGGCTCTGCTGTGAGCCCGTTCGTCCTGTTTTGCATTTCGTCTGAAGTATTCCCCATTGCATTTTCGGAACCGCCCGACGCGTTAATATTGGAAATCAAATTATCCCCTTTGTCCATGTTGCTTAAGTTGTCGGACCGCTTACTTTTAGCTTGGTTACGTGTCTGCATTAGTGCACTTTCATACCCAGTACGCAACACACTAATCACAATAAATGTATCCCACAAAAATTACGACAGTCACACGAAAGATACCCAACCTAGTACGCACTTTTTCACACGCAAAACAAATTTTTATCTTTGATCGAAACAGTGGAATTTACAAGCGAAAAAAGAAAAACCCACATATAAAACACATACATATAAAACACACAAATATAGAAAACAAGACAACAAGACAAACAACACAACGCCTCTCAACAACGCAGTGAATCTTTAGAAAGTCTCCTCTGAAACAACGCAGAAGTTGTTTGAGCGCTGTAGGGAAAAAAATTAAGATTATAACACGCTCGCAATCTAACGTTTCAGAGATTCCAGAGTCTAGCGGAATCACAGAACAGGGTCGCCATGTGTAATATTGCTACATTAATTTGGTATGATGAAAGCGGTACTGACTGACAATAAAACCGGGTTAAAAGCTGTGATCTGTCTGGGGACGTTAACCGTGGATTACTGGGCAACTGTTTCATCAGATATTTAGTCTAGGTTTACCAAGCAGACTAACATTAATGATAATCTTTTAATAGTCATACAAAACCGGTAATATATATATATATATATATATATATATATATATATATATGTATATATATATATATAAAGAGAATTTAAATAAAAAGAAAGAAATCAGTTTATATTTGGAAATTTATTTTTAAGAGTGGTCACTGAAATTTCAGCATATTATACGTGAGTTATAACTGAGCTGGTGCCTTATTTACGATTGAAAAATGTGAGATTGTAATCTTACGGAACACATAAAATATGGAGCCAAGATTGGGAGACTGCATACGACACTGCATTCATAAAATAACTCACGAAGAACATTGAAACATAAGCAAGAAGAAATTAACCACAACCAACAGATTCAGTTTTTACCCAAAGAAATTACGTTCATACCACAATCCTGTCCGTCATGTAATTACCACACACTGGTATACTAAATTCATATTAACTCTTTGTGAAATCTTCCCAAAAAGAATAGCTGAGGGCTACTTTGATGATTACACCACATGCTCCACGTGGTCAACTTGGTTTACACAAAGCGTACAACTCCACAATAATTTTGATAATTAAAATACATTAGATCGAAAAGCAATTGACAAAAGCAAAACCTTGAACTGGTTTGTAACGTCTTACTATTAACCTGATGGGTCAAACAGTTATATAAGCACGTGGTACTGGTCTCGCAAAATACACTCCACGTGGGTTGAACATAAAGAAAAGCATAAAGAAAAGTTGTTATATTGTAAAATATTGTCAAGACGAGACGTTATAATCACACAAGCATTCACATTTAAGATTGATGAACTTAGTTAGAGTTACTGATCAACACGTGGTTCCACTTTACTCGCAAAGTAATGACAAAGCAACTACCCCAAAATAATCTGAACTTCACACGAGAATTACACTACGCTGCAATTTAAGATAACCTTAGATATTTTAGAGCTAAACCCGAGATAAAGATGATTAAATTTTCAGTTAGGCTGAACTTAACAAATCCATTGTCCTATGGACTTAGCAGACACGCGCTTAGCCGGAGATCTTACCACTTCAGACGCTCGCCACCGCCAGACTGCAACTCCCTACTGCCGAGCGTGTTTCCTGAGGGTGGCTCACAAAGACAAACGGAAGTGGCCAGAGGGGCAGCTTCCTATACCAACATGACAACGGACGGACAGAACCATACTAAGGATAGAAACCTCTTTGCTTTTAGGAAGCGTAGCTACCAGTTCCGACGTTGGTCCTACTTTTCTCTAGCAGACAGCCTTGTCTGCTACCCTCAAGCATGCAACTACAAATACATTTGCTCATTCATACTCTCACACAGAAGGGAAGGGGGATGACAGTATCTTATCATATACAGTATATAAAAGAAAGCGGATGTAGGTTCCGTATGAGACTGTGTGACATGAATTACATATAAACTGTGTTTTAAAGTGTAGTAGTGTGACAGATCGTTCTTGTTTACGTGTAAAAGTAACACGTTCCACTACTCAGTCTCCTCCCAGATAGTCAGAAACGTCACAGTAAATTTAGAAGAGGAATTTATTCCATAAATGACAACAGATTTAAGAAATCAAACATGAAAGGAATCCAACAGAGACCTTTCAACATTAAGACACAAAATCAGTAGCAGGTGAAACCGATGTAATTGTAGGAGACCTTCGCAAGTCGACGGTTGCTGTCGAAATTCGTCTTATCGTTTCCTCACGTTTTTCGAATCACGGCTGTGTCTTTTCCCTGATAGCCATATTTTTTTGTAAATGGATCCCCTTTGCCTTATTTAATACTAGTTCTGCACATCTACTGAAGCGAGCCTCTTGTGGTCTATAATCGGAACTCTAGTTGCATTCGGCACGCTACGGGTAATGACACTGCAGCTTCTCATCTTAGCTCGTTCCTCCAGTTTTTGCATTTGCTGTGGAGAGTGGAAGCAGGCCATTATCCTATACTTCGCTTCCAATTGAGACCGGAGATGTTCTGCAAGTTAGAAGTTGGTATTTCGTCGTATTAGGGCATATTTACACCGGTGGACTTGCTGACCTGCACAAACAGCTATGAAAAACAACTCGGCTTTTCTGTGTCATTGTTCACTAGGAAAGCCAGCAGTGGGTACATAACGGAAGCATTTGCGGCAACCTAAGATTTTGGTTGCAGTCGGCATATAAAGCCGAAATATATTTTTAATGACAATCTGCCGTACTGACTCTCGTAGCTTCAATGTCCTTTTATTTTGTCTATTGCAAATTTTAAATCTCGTCCACCCAACCGCATTTTATCAGCGGATGACCAGCATAAATTTTATCGAGTATAACCTAAATACGTTCCTTTGACAAATACACTGGGAAATATTTACTAAGTGGAGACTGCGCAGTAATGAAAAAGACCAAAAAAAACTATATTCAAATCGAAGTTACAACATCCAGAGTAGCACATTATTATCATTATTTACTTATTTATTTACTTATTGTTCATAATTACAGTGTATCTGGGAAACTAAGATAGACTTTTCGTGGATGATTAAAACGTGTATATTACTTATTCCTAGTTTTGCAATGTGGATAGACATTTGTCTACCAGTGTCTGAACTAAGATTGTTAGTCATAGAGTGTTCTGTATCAGCCTTCCCCTACATGGAGTTCTAGGTGTCACAATTGTAAAAGGAAAACTAGAGAAGATCTGGCACACTGAAACATTTCCAGAAAACTGTAAGGTTGCTTGACTTCACTCAGTTTACAAAAAAAGGAACAAAATAGGTATCAAATAATTACATACGACTTCCGTTATTACCCTTAGAATACAAAATCTTAGCGAAGTTCTTCTGAACGTTTTAAATTCTTAATTAGATAAACTAATTGAGGAGTATCTGGCTAGATTTTGGAGTCAGAGGTCCTGTCCAGAGCAAATTCTAAATATTAAAAAAATAATTAATTATATGTAAATATCATATAAAAAGTGTTAATATTAGTTGATTTTAAAAAGGTATGTGACTGGATAGAGAGAGAGATTCCCTCCTCAAAAGACTGAAGGAATTTGCAGTAGACAGGAATACTCCGAAAATTACTAAAGAAACTCTTACAAGCACAGTTTCTAAAGTTTAATTTCTTTGAACAACTTCTAGTCCCTTCCAAACACATACCAGGCCGCAGACGAGGAGACTGTTTGTAGCCTCTATTATTCAACTATGTACTAGAAAAATTTATAAGAGAACGGAAAATAGAGGAAGAAAACCAAGCACTTAATAAACATATAAAACTGAGTGGTTCGAAGAAAATCAATAAATTGTGTGACCTCTGAAAACAATCTCATAATAGAGAGGGAACCTTGCAGAATGCAAAGAAAAGGCTAGAACGTCTGAAGGAAATAGCTGAAAAGGTCCACAAATATTTGACTACACATACTACACGACCAGCGAAAGTAACTCACCAAGAATTTTAAAGTCCAAGTGTGGTAACATAAAAAACAGACAACTTTAAATATCTGGGTGAAAACATAAACATAAAAAGTGTAAATGAAGAAATTAAAATCAGAACTGAAGAAATGAAAAGAGCACACGTAAATGTGAGAAATCTGTAGAAAAGATATATTTCTTTCTGAAAATGATAAATTAGGCATTATTATAAGACATTTGTAAAACTAAATGTCCTCTGTGGGTCAGAAACACTATTTTTATCTCGATGAAAAACAGCATTAGAAGGCTTGGTAAAGATAAATGAAAAAATCTTACGAAAAATATTAGGTCCAATCAAGAATAAAGACGGCGATCAGGTTTTGAGACTAGTAAGGAGGTATGTTCATTCTGCACTGAAATAACAGGTGGGATTAGGAAAAGATGAGTTACACTCTATGAACATCCAGCGAGAGTGAAGGAATCGAAAACAGAGGAAATGGGTATGGAGGGAAGACAAAAAACGCCTTAGAAGAAATGCAACTGAACAGGGAATCATAGTCAACAAAATTCAGACTAGAAGTCAAGAAATAAAAGGTTTTCAGGCAGATAAAAAAAAAAAAGGTCATATGGTCAGATGAGAGGAAAAGAGTTCATTCCTGAGAAAAAGTGTTTTGGAGAAGGACGAAGGAAAAGAGAAATAAGTAGTTATCTTGTCACCGTGGTCCGCAGCTGCCCTGAAACGAAATTTCAATACACGGTGTTCCACTGATAGTGACCAAGCCAAATATCTCAAGATATAAGCATCAAACGAAAAAACTACAAAGAACGAACATCGCTACGGTCGCAGGTTCGAATCCTGCCTCGGGCATGGATGTTTGTGGTGTCCTTAGGTTAATTAGGTTTAACTAGTTCTAAGTTCTAGGGGACTAATGACCTCAGCAGTTGAGTCCCATAGTGCTCAGAGCCATTTGAACCATTTGAACGAACATCAGTAGCAGACAAATTGCGCCAGTATCACGAATCTCAAAAACGTCGGTGTTGAGAATGCTACATCAACATCGATTGCACCCGTACCTTATTTCTATGCACCATTAATTGCATGGCGACGACTTTGAACGTCGTGTACAGTTCTGCCACTGGGCACAAGAGAAATTACGGGACGATGACAGATTTTTTGCACGCGTTCTATTTAACGACGAGCGTCACGAACCAACAGCGGTAACGTAAACCGGCATAATATGCACTATTGGGCAACGGAAAATCCACGATGGCTGCGACAAGTGGAACATCAGTGACCTTGGCGGGTTAATGTATTGTGCGGCATTATGGGAGGAAGGATAATTGGCCCCCATTTTATCGATGGCAATCTAAATGGTGCAATGTATGCTGATGTCCTTCGTAATGTTCTACAGATGTTACTACAAGATGTTTCACTGCATGACAGAATGGCGATGTACTTCCAACATGATGGATGTCCGGCTCATAGCTCGCGTGTGGTTGAAGCGGTATTGAATAGCATATGTCACGACAGGTGGATTGGTCGACGAAGCACCATACCATGGCCCGCACGTTCACCGGATCTGACGTCCCCGGATTTCTTTCTGTGGGGAAAGTTGAAGGATATTTGCTATCGTGATCCACCGACAACGCCTGACAACATGCGTCAGCGCATTGTCAATGCATGTGCAAACATTATGGAAGGCGAACTACTCGCTGTTGAGAGGAATGTCGTTATACGTATCGCCAAATTCATTGAGGTTGACGGACATCATTTTGAGCATTTATTGCATTAATGTGGTGTTTACAGGTAATCACGCTGTTACAGCATGCGTTCTCAGAAATGATAAGTTCACAAAGGTACATGTATCACATTGGAACAACCGAAATAAAATGTTCAAACGTACCTACGTTCTGTATTTTAATTTAAAAAATCTACCTGTTACCAACTGTTCGTCTAAAATTGTGAGTCATATGTTTGTGACTATTACAGCGCCATCTATCACAAAGCGAAAAAGGTGGTCCAACTAAAACATTCATATTTCTTTACGTACTACACGAATATGTAACAAATAATGGGGGTTCCTATTTTTTAAAAAAAACGCAGTTGATATCCGTTTGACCTATGGCAGCGCCATCTAGCGGGCCAACCATAGCGTCATCTGGTTTCCCCCTTCAAGCTAGACAAGTTTCGTTCTTTGTAGTTTTTTCGTTTCACGCATATTTCGTGAGATATTTGGCTCGGTCACGATCAATGGACCACCCTGTATATATATATATATATATATATATATATATATATATATATATTAGTCCTAATATTACTAATATATATATATATATATATATATATATATATATATATTAGTCCTTGTAAATTTTACGAAAAATGCTAATATTACAAAAATGCTAATACTAAAACTGCTTCCTACGATTACAAAACTGCTATAAACCCCGTAACCAACTACCTGACTGCTAATACTACAGGTTCTGTCCTATTTAAGTTCATTTATTAGGGTGGATCTAAAGTATAGACTGCTGTTTCCGCTATTGCGTTCGCCCACATAGTATCCCGGTCGACGACCATTGTCTGCTGGATTGTTTGAGCCTAGGGCAGCACGTCAGCAGCGTTTCCACGAGTCACTCTAACTTCATAGAATCCAAACTTTCGTGATCACTTGCACAAACGCCATAGAAAGTCCTGAAAAACCGTTTCATTCAGTGGTCGCCATCCTCAGCTGCCTTCTCTCCATCTGCAGAGTGCACTGTCTAGTGCACGTGTGGTTCAGTGCCTCGTGAAGCTGTCCTTGGCCTACCTGGACACTTGGGCTGCAAAATCGTCCAAGATGTGGCATGCTGACTGATTCTTCAGTGCTGCTTTGGGATCCAGCACTCTTAATGCCTGACGATCGTTACGCGCTGAACATAGCCCCACAACGTGTTCTCTGAAGTGCCCACATTGGTGCATGTACAACTATCATTCATCTGTCTTTTGATTTATACAGATATGTAGCATACGGGCCATGACCGGACGGGTAATGTATCACTCCGCTCTATGGGTGAAGAAGTCTCATTTTCAGTCTCTCCCTGATGTTACGGAAAAATCCATACGTTCTCCTACTTATGTCTGAAGTGTATCCTTGATTTTTCAGTTCTAATGAGAGATCTTGTATTGAATCTTTCGAACTGATCTCGTTTCAAGTATCCTTCGCATTTCTATTTGATTGCCTTCCATTTACCAATGAAGGGCTCCCTCTTCCCTGATTTACAAGTTCAGTGCGCATTTTCCTAGAATTACTAACACTACATTATTCGGGGTCGCACAGTAAGCGCCTGACAATCCTAGGAGGACTCCAGATTGAACTCTTCTGACTAATAAAGCTAGCTTTTCAAGCTACAGTCTATGAGCCCAAACTCTCGCACCATGCTAGTGCGGATAAAGTGTCACTAGAAGCCTTCCTAAGAGACAATCTCCATTCCTTCCGAACTGACTACGCAAATGTAGACGAGATGTGGCTCAAATTCAAAGATACAGTAGCAACAGCAATTGAGAGATTCATACCTCATAAATTGGTAAGAGATGGAATTGATCCCCCATGGTACACAAAACAGGTCCGAACGCTGTTGCAGAGGCAACGGAAAAAGCATGCAAAGTTCAGAAGAACGTGAAATCCCGAAGTTTCGCTAAAATTTACAGACGCGCGAAATTTGGCACGGACTTCAATGCGAGATGCCTTTAATAGGTTCCACAACGAAACATTGTCTCGAAATTTGGTAGAAAATCCGAAGAAATTCTGGTCGTATGTAAAGTACACAAGCGGCAAGACGCAGTCAATACCTTCGCTGCGCAGTGTCGATGGTACTGTTACCGACGACTGTGCCGCTAAAGCAGAGTTATTGAACGCAGTTTTCCGAAATTCCTTCACCAGGGAAGACGAATGAAATATTCCAGAATATGAAACACGAACAGCTGCTACCATGAGTTTCTTAGAAGTAGATACCTTAGGGGTTGCGAAGCAACTCAAATCACTTGATACGGGCAAGTCTTCAGGTCCAGATTGTATTCCGATTAGGTTCCTTTCAGATTACGCTGATACAATAGCTCCCTACTAGGCAGTCATATACAACCGCTCGCTCAACGACAGATCTGTACCTAGAGATTGGAAAATTGCGCAGGTCGCACCACTGTTTAAGATGGTAGTAGGAGTAATCCATCGAACTACAGACCTATATCATTGACGTCGGTTTGCAGTTGGGTTTTTGAGCATATACTATATTCAAACATTATGAATCACCTCGAAGGGAACTATCTATTGATACGTAATCAGCATGGTTTCAGAAAACATCGTTCTTGTGCAACGCAGCTAGCTCTTTATTCGCACGAAGTAATGGCTGCTATCGACAGGGGATCTCAAGTTGATTCCGTATTTCTAGATTTCCGGAAAGCTTTTGACAACGTTCCTCACAAGCGACTTCTAATCAAGCTGCGGGCCTATGGGGTATCGTCCCAGTTGTGCGACTGGATTCATGATTTCCTGTCAGGAAGGTCGCAGTTCGTAGTAATAGACGGGAAATCATCGAGTAAAACTGAAGTGGTATCAGGTGTTCCCCAGGGAAGCATCCTGGGACCTCTGCTGTTCCTGATCTGTATAAATGATCTGGGTGACAATCTGAGCAGCTCTCTTAGGTTGTTCGCAGATGATGCTGTAATGTACCGTCTGGTAATGTCATCCGAAGACCAGTATCAGTTGCAAAGCGATTTAGAAAAGATTGCTGTATGGTGTGGCAGGTGGCAGTTGACGCTAAATAACGATAAGTGTGAGGTGATCCACATGAGTTCCAAAAGAAATCCGTTGGAATTCGATTAATCGATAAATAGTACAATTCTCAAGGCTGTCAATTCAACTAAGAACCTGGGTGTTAAAATTACGAACAACTTCAGTTGGAAAGACCACATAGATAATATTGTGGAGAAGGCGAGCCAAAGGTTGCGTTTCATTGGTAGGACACTTAGAAGATGCAACAAGTCCACTAAAGAGACAGCTAACACTACACTCGTTCGTCCTCAGAATATTGCTGCGCGGTGTGGGATCCTTACCAGGTGGGATTGACGGAGGACATCGAAAGGGTGCAAAAAAGGGTAGCTCGTTTTGTATTATCACGTAATAGGGGAGAGAGTGTGGCAGAAATGATACGCGAGTTGGGATGGAAGTCATTAAAGCAAAGTCGTTTTTCGTCGCGGCGAGATCTATTTACGAAATTTCAGTCACCAACTTTCTCTTCCGAATGCGAAAATATTTTGTTGATCCCAACCTACATTGGTAGGAATGATCATTAAAATAAAATAACAGAAATCAGAGGTCGAACAGAAAGGTTTGGGTGTTCGTTTTTCCCGCGCGCTGTTCGGGAGTGGTAGAGAGATAGTATGATTGTGGTTCGATGAGCCCTCGACCAAGCACTTAAATGTGAATTGCAGAGTAATCATGTAGATGTAGATGTAGAACATAGATTTCTGGTATTCTGCCGGCCGAAGTGGCCGTGCGGTTAAAGGCGCTGCAGTCTGGAACCGCAAGACCGCTCCGGTCGCAGGTTCGAATCCTGCCTCGGGCATGGATGTTTGTGATGTCCTTAGGTTAGTTAGGTTTAACTAGTTCTAAGTTCTAGGGGACTAATGACCTCAGCAGTTGAGTCCCATAGTGCTCAGAGCCATTTGAACCATTTTCTGGTATTCTCTGATTGTTTACACGGGAAATCGAAACTGCCTATTAGCGATGGTTACAATTTTTTACTTCACATTTCTGTCTTCCCTACATGTTGTACAAAATTACGACGTTCGGCCAGGTTATCTCGCGACTACACATGTTCTAATAGTTACATCGTTTAATTTTGTTCTACGATTTCTTGTTAGGTTTCCTTTCAGCAGCAGGTTCTTAGTTTTATGAGGTGTTAGCGATAATATGACACTTCCATACCATCCTTCAAATTCATGGAGTGCTGCATTATATTTGTCTTCTATAATTCTCGTGAAGTCACTTACGACGATGAACACGTCAACTGCAGACCCTACCAGTACGCTTATGTTACCACTGTCACGTAACTTCTATAGAATGGGCTCCAATGCTCCATCCCAAAACTCTGGGTCAAACACTGATCCCTGCGGAGAGCCTTATGATATGGTCGCCGTCATTTCCTTTCCTGGGCGTATTAAAGATGCATGTCTCCCGCGGCAACAGTCTCTCAGGCAGCTGTAAGAGCCTGCGGACACTCCAACTCCCTAAGGCGACGAAAGAAAGACAACCACCATAGGTTTTCGAAAGCGCCGGTAATATCGATCATCATCGCTACAGTGTACTTAGAATGAGAGTCTGTCGTTATCGAGATTGCTTTATTAATTGCGCCTTCAGCTAATCTGCTTCTTCTAAACTCGTACTGGTGAGGGCTCATCCCGTGTATCAGTGTATATGATCTTGTAATCTTTCCATAATAGTTCTTCAAATTTGTCATCGAGAACGTTCTGAAGGTATATTGGTCTAGAGGATCTGGGTATCATTGGATCCGTGTCCTGCCCTTTACGAATAATAACCAGCACCTCAGCTTTCTTCCAAGACACAGGGATCCCCCTTGTAAGAGACACTCGTTGTACAGATCACACAGATATCTAACAGGTCGCATAAAGCTTGTATTGCTTCCGCAGGAATCCTATCCGGTCCTGGACACTTTTTCTTTTTAAACCTTAAAATTATTTGCCTAATTTCGTCTTGCGCAAAGAGTACACAAATGGGCAGTGACTGGCATAATGGGAGCCCATCCTGTCTTAGTATACGCTTCTTGGATACACAATATGTCTAACTTCATCTCTTCTGTTACTTTGATAGCTTCATGTAATACGCTGTCACTTCTCATGGGGCTAAGTTCTATTTTTATCTCCATTAGGGACGATGGCTATATTTTTGAGAATATGGTAACTGCTGTCTACAGTTCCAAGTTATACGACCATGTGTCATCACAAAGCTCTTAATCGACATACCTGAGGAATATAATTAATTTCTTCTGTCTGAAACCTGTTTCAACAGTATCTCCAGTTATCCCTCTTGTATTGGCAGTTTGTTCACTTTGTGATGGATTCTGTGTACGAAATCAGGTACAGGAAAAGTAATACACTTTCCTTTTAGGTGCACGTACCTTGCAAGTTGTGTCAATGCTGTAGTTAGCGTCATCTGCTCTTCTAGCTTAATGAGTTGTATTATATTCATTATGCTTCCATAAATCTGTCGCGGATCTGCTGTGGTCTGTGTTCTGTTGCCTACTTCTCTGTAGTAGGTATTTGTTTCATGTACGAACCGGCTATGAGTCTCATATTGGTTTCGTCACAGATTCATATCCTTCACTGGCACGACTTCTTTTACGTCTATAGGGAGCACAGCATGTTCCTCAGGTTGTGTGATATCGCTTTCTACATACACTGCCCAGTTTCTGCTACCAAGTCTTGCTCGTCAGTATCATATGGAACTCCTACTTCCGCTTGTAAGCTTTCTTCTCCGTCATACAACATAATTCTGAATTTTCGTCAAAAACTTCCTTCTTGCATTTTTGTTGGTGCATTAAGCTCTACTACGGTCTGTATCGCGTGCTCTTTTCAGTGGTACTTGCGGCTCACTTTTTGCGAGAAATTCCTTGTTCTTTCGGCGTCTCTCCTCGACGGTGATTTATGCTTTTTACATAGAAGCAAGTAATTCTGTCAGTAGAGCCCTTATTGCTTTCTAGTGCTATGAGAAATTTACCAATAATCCGTTCTTAGAATCTATGTTGTTAGGAGGGTTTGATACGTGTAACATTCATTTCGGTTCCCCTTACATTTGTTCTACTCCTTCATTTACATAGCATGCACACTGCCGCTCGTCTGCATTTATTTCAAGTCTTTCTGGCATGGGTTTCTTCCGGCGTCCACAAATTACTTCTCTTTTATCACAATATTTTGCCAGATCACAAAGGTCCTAGCATCTCGCGCAACGCCGCACTACTTAGTTTTCGTCTTTCACTGAAACTGAACGACGTCCGAGATACACGTTTTGTCACTTCATGAGAGCTGTTCTAACCTCAGGGCTCACCTCATTAAATTGATGGACCACCGTTCTCCCCACTGGTCTTGTGCCGAATCGTACTACAAATCCGATTTAGAAGCTTTCCTCGGTCAGTTGATTAGTCTGTTTGTATCTGCGTCTTCTGCTATGTCGTACAGTATCACTAAAAGTCTCTTTTTGTTAGGATATTCGCATGTCAGTGTCTCTTTCGCCATTTTGTCATTTAGTAAATTAATGTTAGTGTTGTTGCTCCTCGGTACAAGTAGAGTATCATCAAAAACATGTCTCTTTGAAAGTTTTGTGACAGATCGCTGAAAAGATCACTGTCTCATTTGAAAGGAAGGAAAAAATATTAGTGCTTAACAAACCCTCTTCATCATGATTATTAATGACGGAAGATCGCACTTGAGATTATAATTAAGGATTTTAAGAAACGGTGAACAGCTTACGACACTAGGACGTACGAACCTTAGCAAAACAACAGGAGGTAGCCTGTTCTAACGGTAATGTCTTGCACTTAATATTTTTCAGACCACAACACATTAACCACCACGTCTGCCATCATTCGTCAGTTTCCTATACTGCGTGACAAATTTTACAACGTCTACTTCATAATGAGTACTTGTAAACCATTAATCGTCATTTATAACAGCCAGAAGTTTAGATCTTTTTTCTTCGAAAGTATACAGAGATATTTAAAAGAAAGCTATAGAATTACATAACATAATCGTAAACGGAAAATCTCTTTTCATTTGCCGAGGTTAGCAGTAGTTTCTCTCGTGCAAGAGCCACAGACGTTAGCATCCTTTACAACGAGCGGCAGGCGCACTGATAAACGGTGATATCGTATTTACGTGAAGCAGTAAGGTGGTCGGGAACTTAAGAGCTTTTGTGAGATATAACTTTGCAGTTATTTTCAAGAAAAGTTGCACAAGAGGCAAAGCATCTGTTTCAATATCTGGGCGATAAATCAAGAACTGGGCCATAGCGAGACATTTTTCTTTTGACCGTTAAGATATTGGCTTGTATTTTCCCATTTATATTTATGACTGAATTCTTTTATTCGGAATATATAACCTAAACTGAGATACGTCCAGCGGGAAGCGCAGTACAGAAAACGTCTCAGCGTTGAATTGCAGAACTTTACCACTACTTAAAATCTGTGCCTGGCGATACTGTACTCCAGTATGCTTTCCTTCTCAGACACCACGACTGCTATCAGATGTAACAGATCTACAGTTAGTGTCACCAACGTAGACACACTTTGTCGCTCCCATTCGCTCGAAGTGGCGTTAAACTCCAGCTCCTAACTGTCTGAATAAAATGTTACCATCAACAGTAGCACATCTCATAGCCCTTCACCCACGTATGTCGTTTTATTGTTGATACTGTTTTGGAGGTGGTGATTTTCTTCGGCATGAGAGAAAAAGCGAACGAGGTGACGAACTGGTCAGAACACTGGATTCGTTTTCTCAGAGCCCCGTCTAGCCATCCAAATTTAGATTTTCCGCCGTTATCTTCTGTTACTTCTCTCGAATGCCGGTATGGTTCCATAAAGGACACCGCGACCATTTTACAGTTCAGGCAATGTAAAAATAATTTTATACACGTGTATAGACTCAACATTCTTCCTTCTGTTGATTTATAAGACACTGACGCAAAACAAATCGCAAAACCATGAAGGTGTTATGCGACATAAACGGAAGTTCATAGGTATGTCTCTACAACTGAAATATGACGCCTATTCAAATTTCGCGCCAGTCACATAAGAGTGGCGCTAGTAACCCGACTATGAGGATGTAAATCAGGTTAGCTTTAAGTACACACTAACGGTCGTGAGCGTTAGTTACCTTTGAAATCGGATGTGGTGAGTTGACGTTAGTCAATAATGCCTTTAAGGTCACAAAAACGCCATTACTAACACATCAGGGAGTCTGAATGAAGTCCTATAATACGGCGACGAGGAACTGAATGTTCGTTTTGCGATATTGCAGAAAGACTTGGCAAGAATGTATCCACTATGTATGACTACTGGTTGCGATTGTCACGGCTCCGGATGGACACGTGACACTACCGATAGGGAAGGCCACCGTTTTCGGCGTACGGCTCTGACTATCGTACTGCATCTGATTGGAGCAGCAGTTGGCAACACAGTGACACGACGAACTATTACAGCTCCGTTACTTCCAGGACAGCTCCGAGCCAGACCAACACCGATTCAAAGGAAGGCCTCGGCGCTTGTTGGTGACGTCACGTCAGCTAGGCACGGCGATCTCATTTTGTTCGCTTCAGTTCGTTGCATCTGCTCGGGGCGGACGTCGTAAGACATCCGTTTTAAGTTCGTTGTTAATCGATTAACTCAGTATTTTATTACAGAGGGCAGTTTAACCCTCTGACCGAACATGCTGAGCTACCGTGCCGGCTAACGCTAGGTCTGTTGCAGGCAGAAACGTAATGGTGGTGTCTCCCTCCCTGACACAGGAAAATGTGAAACTATTGGCGGTAGTTGACCAACACACATTGTTCTGAGAGATTTCTGCAATCAATTAATTGTGCAATTCATTACACTTCTTAACAAATAGTGTACTGCTGAACTTAAATTTCCACCTGTTTTAAGGACTGACATACAAAAACAACTTCATGGACCAGAAGCAACAGAATTCGTGCTTCTTTATCTTATTTGCAAATCTGAGGAAGTTACGTTTGTACTGGGTTGCTTTTACAAGAAGCTGTGAACATATTGGTGCTCTTCTTTAGGTATCTTGGTTGACTATAGGGTGAGGAGCACTGAATGTTAATGAAATATCTTGCGATTTTACACGTTGTAGGAGGGGGTGGGGGACAGAAGAAGAGGCAAAAGAGAGATACTTGTTTTATCAAATAATTTTTTTATCCTATACAGTTTCTCCTTTCAGTTGCAAGAGGGGAATATTTATCTTTTCTAATGAGCATGTTTAAAAAAGTTTAAGCTCAGCAGTATTTTCGATGTATGAAGCTATTTTGTTTCCTGTTTAGAATTCCTTTCATTGAAAACGACTGTAATCTAATGACTGGCAACAGTTGGACATTTACACATGTAAATTAGTTCACATTTTCAGCGACGATGTCAAACGAAAATAAATAATTAAATAAAAGAAACGAGTTCATTGTAAGGGCGTTCGGGTAAGTTTCGATAGCAAAATGGATCGAGTAAATATAGTTTCTTGAATGTAAAATTTTCGAAGCTTGCAATGGGGCAAATCATCTTCTCATATTGATCTACGTTTGTTTCAACAGGATTCAGTAATACAGAAGTATGATCTTCATTTGTAGCTTTACGACAGTAAGAAAATCTTACATCTAAATAAAACTGCAGAATCCAAAACAATACCAAACAGTAGGTCCAAAAATAAGAGATTTATAGTGATAAGCACGCCCAGGCGTTTCTGCCTGCAACAGACCTGGCGTTCGCCGTGCCTAGCTGACGTGACGTCACCAACAAGCGCCGAGGCCTTCCTTTGAGTCGGTGTTGGCCAGACGCCCTGTAGCGTATATTCCGCTGAACCCAGACCACCGCAATTTGGACTTAAGTGGTGTCAAGCGACAGCTCTTTGGGGGGAACAGTGTGAAGGTCTGTTGTGTTTTTTGATGAAAGCATTCCAGGGGGTGCGTCACCCTCTCAGCGAGTGACTATGTGGTGTGCTGACCTCACCCCTCAGCCCGGCTGTTTGCGCAGTTGTGCCGTATAAGCCGCATTGTGTAGAGTATCGGCGACGGATCGGTTAGCTGTGTAGTGTCTGGTGTTAACTGTGTTCGCACAAGCGCTGCTAACAATGGCACACGTCTACAGTAATGAGGAATACTCAGATATGGTGTATGTTTGTGACTTCTGCGACGTAGTGCTACCACTGCAAGAGAAGAATACAACAGGCGCTTTCCGACTCGACTATTACCTTCTCGCAGGGAGTTTACCAAAGTGTTTATCACTTTGCGTGCAACAGGCTCTCTTCCAAGTAGACTTTTTCGTCCGAGCGTGCCGGCCGGAGTGGCCGTGTGGTTCTAGGCGCTACAGTCTGGAGCCTAGCGACCGCTCCGGTCACAGGTTCGAATCCTGCCTCGGGCATGGATGTGTGTGATGTCCTTAGGTTAGTTAGGGTTAATTAGTTCTACGTTCTAGGCGACTGATGACCTCAGAAGTTAAGTCGCATAGTGCTCAGAGCCATTTGAACCATCGTCCGAGCGTGCACGTCAACAAACTTTGCAGGAACAAGAAGAAATTATCGCAAGTGTTGAGCGAAGTCCCGGTACGAGCATACGAAGAATGTCCCTGCGTATGACTGTCCCACAGACACATGTATGGGGAAAATTATACGCGGAAAACCTGTATCCATTTCACATACAGCGTGTCCAAAATCTCCACGTTGGTGCCAATGCCCAACGACTTCAATTCTGTCACTGGGTAATTGAGAATACTTCAAAATGGCCCTGAGCACTATGGGACTCAACTACATAGGTCATAAGTCCCCTAGAACTTAGAACCACTTAAACCTAACTAACCTAAGGACATCACACACACCCATGCCCGAGGCAGGATTCGAACCTGCGACCGTAGCAGTCCTGCGGTTCCGGACTGCAGCGCCAGAACCGCTAGACCACCGCGGCCAGCAATTGAGAATACTCATTTGCTTCCATACATACTATTTACCGACGAAGCCCAGTTTTCACGACACTGAATAAACAACACACGCAACAATCATCAATGGTCACGGGAAAATACACACGCCTCAGTGGACAGCAGTTTCCTAATTCGTTTTTCCATAAATGTTTGGTGCGGCATGATCGGTAATCTTTTGGTAGGTCCTTTTATTAACAATCAGCGATTGACGAGAGAGAGGTACCTGCATTTTTTTGGAAAATTCATTTGTCACCTATTGGAAGACGTTCTTTTAGCCAAGCGAACTGGAATGTACTTTCAACATGACGGTGCCCCTCCACATGTTACCTTACGTGTTAGGGGCCATCTCAACCGCACCTACCCTAATCGCTGGATTGGCGGTGGCGGTGCTACTAACTGGCCTCCAAGATCACCTGACCTTACAACTTTAGATTTCTGTTTATGGTGTTGGATGAAATCATAGGTGCACAAAGTGAAGGTAAATACACGAGATGAACTGCTTCGTCGCATCATGGATGCTGCTGAATTGATTAGGAACCAACCACAGGCAACTGAACAAACAACACAACATGTTATCGCTAGAGCGCAAAAGTGCATTGACGTTCATGGTGGGATATTCGAACCTGTTCTGTGTACTGTACATCTGCACGATAAGTGTTAAAGCTGTTTCTAAAACACGTGGTACGTCTTTTTCAACTGAATACATGTAACGTCCATGTTGTAATGCATTATGTACTAAATGCAAAGTAAATAAACATTATGTAAAAATGTGTAACATAACTGTTCTTCTCTGTAACAATGTTTTCAAGAAAATCACTTTACGGTCCAGTTGTATTGCGTATACCTCACGTTGTGCGCATCCGTTTTGCATAACTGAAGTTCCTTTCAATACCCATACCTCCCTAACGAAGCATTTGCGGACCTATGTTCATATAACGTTTTCTGTTTAGAATTCCTTATAATATCACTGTGTAAAATATTGACCTTTCCTTCCCAATCACCCTGTTTAAGAAAGTAGTTTCTGAAAAAGCTGCACAAATATTCAGTCAGATATTCATAAGCTTTCAAAGTGGCAACTTACTTTAAATGTTCAGCAATGCACTTCACAAAATGGAAAAATGTAGTGTCTTGTTACTATAATATCAGCGAGTCACAATTGGACTCAGTCAGTTCATACAAACACCTGGTTGTAACACTTGCTAGAAATATGAAATGGAACGATCATACAGGTTCAGTCGTAGGTAAAGCAAGTGGCAGAACGCGGTTCATTGGTAGAATACTAGGGAAATGCAATCAGTCTACAAAGGAGACTGCCTGCAAAACATTTGTGCGACCGAACTTAGAACATTGTAGACGTGCACGGGAACCCGTGCCAGGGATAACTGGACGAATGTAAAGTAGGGTAAGGCGAATGGTCACAAGTTTGTTTGATCCACGGGCAAGTATCATGAAGATGCTGAAAGAACTAAATTGTTAGACGAGTGAGGATAAACGCAAACTATTGTGTGAAAACCTACTCAGAAAGTCTCTAGGACCAACTATAAGTGATGAATCTAGGAATATATCACAACCCTCTACATATCGCTCTCATGGGGATTGTGAGGACAAAATTCGATTAATTACAGGATGGATAGAGGTATTTAAACAGTCGTTCTTCCTGCACTCCATAGGCGAGTGGTGCGGAAAGAAGCCATAATAACTGGTACAATGCGAAATACCTTCTGACATGCACTTCACAGTGACTTGCAGAGTGCGGATATGGATACAGCAGATGCAGCAGCTCTCTCTCTCCATGCACTTGTGCAATCAGGCAGTTTTATCATATATTGCGATGTAGATTACAGCGCATACAGTGGATTTTTTAGATTTTGCTTATAGTTTTTCGATAATACCTCAGATCACTTCAGGGGAATGCCGATTTGGTACCTGCGTTGACGTACTATTACTTCACACACGCTCTCAGTAATACAGCGCACAATAAACAAATTTACGAAGTGATCGATGCACTGCTATGATTCCGCACTGATTGGAGCGGCGCCAGAAGACATTCCACTGGTTTCCCGTAAAAATGTCAGCAGCAAGACTAATAAAGTTTCAAGATTATCCGTAAAGTAAGTCTGTGAAGGCGAAGTCTGTCGTACAGTGATCCAACGGACGGAGCATGAATACAGCATAGGCCATACCACGAACGGTTGCGTTCGGTCTGCTGCGCGTCCTTTGCGGGAAGTAGGTTGCGAGGGGCGTGGCCCATATGGCAGACTGTGGGTGGCCCCACTGGTGATGACGTTGACAGCTACGTGGCCTCCATAGACTCGGCTTCCGCGCTACATAACAAACTGATGTGCTACGCGATTACGTCACAAATCGGAACCAGTCCATTGATCAATTTTTCGGACTATTAAGTAGTGGCCGGCCGGAGTGGCCGTGCGGTTCTAGGCGCTACAATCCGGAACCGCGTGGCCGCTACGGTCGCAGGTTCGAATCCTGCCTCGGGCATGGATGTGTGTGACGTCCTTAGGTTAGTTAGATTTAAGTAGTTCTAAGTTCTAGGGGACTGATGACCACAGCAGTTAAGTCCCATAGCGCTCAGAGCCATTTGAACCATTTGAACACACACCCATTCCCGAGAGAGGTCTCGAACCTCCGGCGGGAGGGGCCGTGCAGCCCGTGACTTGGCGCCTCAAACCGCGCGGTCACTCCGCGCGACTGATGACTGAATTTTATTCTGAAAAATACATATTACAGTTGCTGAAATTACAGCCATGAACAAAACAAACATTAAATCTACCTTACTTTTGCCGTAGGCTACAATCTAAACTCCGCAGAAGGCTTCCAGCGTCTGTCTTTGGATTAGTTTGAAGAGCAGCAGTAAGACACTGGTAGCCTGAAATCTTCAATAGGAGCTTGAGGAGTACCTGGATGGCTCAGCTCGTAACAGCGTTGCCCGTAAAACACAAAGTTCTGTTTTCGAGTCGCACTCCAGTACACAATTGTTAGCTGTTAGGAAATTTCGTAATGGTAGTGTTTATGAATAAATGGGAGACAGAATTTGAGGCGACCTCAGTACTTCCATGACTGGGAGTTTCGCACCGCAGTTGTGGTGGCTCTCCGCTCAGAGGCAGCCGTTTCGAATCCTGTTTGGAAGAAATTTTCAGTGTGCCTTGTTCCGGCACAGGGTCTCACCCCCCATCCTTCTCTCATCATCATACAACATAAACATAAAGCTACACCATACAAACTTCCGACATTCGACAGCAACACATCTGTCTGATACTGAGAGGAAAGGGTCCATTGTCTTTGGAGGAGAAAACCCTTTCCGATTAGGCAGGTGAATTTACCCCACGTGGTCTCCCAGCCAACACCATACAGCTCTTCCTTTATTTACCCTCTGCAGCAGTATGACAGAACAGTTGTTTTGTAAATAACAGATTGCAGCTATCAGTCGTCCTTTTTAAATTTTATTGGCAGATCTAGATTTCAGCTATAAACTAGCCGTTCTCAATGCACTATCATTTTTGATCAATGCATTGATAAAAAATGATAGTGTATTGAGAATGGCTAGTTTCTAGCTGAAATCTAGATCTGCCAATAAAATTTAAAAAGGACGACTGATAGCTGAAATCTGTTATTTACAGGTCAATATAACAATCGCTGAGTGCAACAGCCTTCTGAATGGAAGGTAACCTGATGAGAACAGTTGTTGCCTAAGTGTCTAAAGAAACGATCAGCTAATGGACACGAGAGAAGCTGAGCGAATCTATACTTGCCCTGATAGAAATAGACTTTTGTTGTTGTACAGCTTGGATAACGTTGGTCGTTCATGATGAGAAAGTACTCGTCCGAATGGAGAACGTTCTTACTGTTCCTTTAAAAGCGCGCACAAGCACTTGAAATCTTTGTTCTGGTTTAAGGCAATATTTGGAGACGAAGATAACTGAAAGTGTTTGCGTAACGGACAGCCTGCGTCTCTCTGTTTAAAGACAACATTTCATTCCGAAAGCAAGGTCAAATCATAGGCTGCGTCTCTTACGAGGAAATTCCAGGAACCTGTATACGAAGGAACGAACAGTTCTTAAGGGCTACAATGTAGAAACGCAAAGCCAGAGAGAATAATTGCACTGCCAGCTTCATGCAGGTTCGATTTCTAAACATATTCTTCCATTAGAACATAAAGCAAAGGCACGACATACGTTATGCGGGAATTTTACGACAGGAAAGTCTTAGTGTTCTTTAGAGACGACACATTTCTTTTACTATTAAATCACAGAGGATATCACTACCCACACAAAATGTTCGCAAAATGGTCGTAGATCTTCTGTGCGAGCCACTCATAGAGCGCTATTTAAGCCATCGTACACACATTCCTGGGAGAATGATGGACTAGGTTCTAACTTGTAGTTTGCTCCAGTCAAATGCTTTGGTGAGAATTTCCTGTCTCCTTCTCCGCTTGCCCCACGACCGCCATCATTGAGTTGCGTTGTCGACAGGATACAGAGCAATGAACGGAGAACGATCTTAACCGTCATGAAAAATTATTGCTTGATATCTTTACCTAGCAATATCGTGTTATATCGATATGAGGTGGTTGCCTAAATTATCCTTTTCCGCAGCTTATTAGTGAATTTCGTGACAAACCTCACCAGTTCTGTCGATGATGTGTAAAATTAAATAATAGGGAGACTGTCTTATTTTGAGAAATTGTTATCACTTAGAAATAATCTCTGTATAACTTATGGAGCTGTGGTTTAGCCGTATGTTATGAACTCACCGCAGATTAGACGTTTGTACCCCTGCAATAGCAATAGAGTAGAAAATCCGGGATAACCTTATGAGAAATCTCTTTCTTTATACTAGTTGATCAAGGCGTCTCGGAAGGGTTAAAATTATGCGAAACATGCTGATCATATTAAAAGTCACATCAACGACGATAATACAGAATACCATAGAAGCTATGGGACTATATTAACAGTCCTACGAAAAACACGACACAGTTCCACATATGTTTACCTTTATAAGAGAGCACACAGCTGTATCATACGGCAAGGTTGTATGTTATACTGACTGGTTACTTGGTAGCTGTTAGTCCACAAGACCCAGAAAGCGTTTGATACCACCATCCAGGTTGACTTCCGGAAGGCGTCCGACACGGTTTCACACTGCCGCCAAACGAACGAAATACGAGCGCATGGAATATCAAAACCAGCCGTGAGACTGGGCTGAAGAGTTAAGAGTTTGCTAGAAACAGAACACAGCATGTCATTCTCAACAAACACAAGTCTACAGACATAAAAGCAACTGCGGGCAAACACCAAGTGTTAGAGAACCATTACTTTTCACATTACAGACAAATAATCCAGTGGATAAGGTCGGAAGTTCCACGAGGCTTTTGACGGAGATATAGAGAATACGGTTGTATGCAAACGTATAAAGGAGAGGAGGAACGTTATAAAATTGTAACGAAATGCAGGAAGACTTGCAGAGGATGGACACTTGGTGCAGAGATTGATAGTTGACACTCAACACAAACAAATGTAATATACTGAGCATAAACAGGCCTAGAGACCAATTACTGTGTGATTAAAGCATAGCAGAAAAATCACTAGTATCAGTTTAATCTATAAAATATCGAGGAGTACGAATACGGAGCGCCTTTAAGTGAAACGACCTCACAAAATTAATCGTAGGTGCGTCGGATGCTAGCCTCGGATTCATTGGAAGACACCGCAGGAAATGAAGTCCACACTCTTTCGGCCAATTAATGAATAATGCTCGTTACTCTGAGATCCGTACCAGAGAGGATTGATAGAGGAATTAAGGGAAGTCCAAGGAACAGCAGCACTTTTTGTTACAGTTCCGTTTAGTAAGCACGAAACCGTCACCGAGATACTGAGCCATCTGCAGCGGCAGACGCTGCAGGGGAGGTTTTCTGCATTTCTTTCTCTTACGTGTATCCCGCATAAAGCACACGAAGGAAAAATTAGAGATTCAAATCATGCTGAGGCGATCATGGGCGACTGGAACTAGAAAGAGGCGGAATTGTCACAGATATACAAAGTACCCTCTGACACACACCGTAAGATGGCTTGCGGAGTATAAATGTATTTCCTTAGAGAAGGAAATGTTCCATTTATTTCCCCATCCTTGAGCTATGTGAGCTTCCGGCTTGCGCTCTAAGTACACTACTGGCCATTAAAATTGCTACACCACGAAGATGACGTGCTACAGACGCGAAATTTAACCGACAGGAAGAAGATGCTGTGATATGCAAATGATTAGCTTTTCAGAGCATTCACACAAGGTTGGCGCCGGTGGCGATACCCACAACGTGCTGACATGAGGAAAGTTTCCAACCGATTTCTCATACACAAACAGCAGTTGACCGGCGTTGTCTGGTGAAACGTTGTTGTGATGCCTCATGTAAGGAGGAGAAATGCGTACCATCACGCTTCCAACTTTGATAAAGGCCGGATTGTAGCATATCGCGATTGCGGTTTATCGTATCGAGACATTGCTGCTCGCATTGGTCGAGATCCAATGACTGTTAGCAGAATATGGAATCGGTGGGTTCAGTACGGAAATGACGGGCATCTTATCCGCATGGCTGTAACGGGTCGTTCAGCCACGTCTCGATCCCTGAGTCAACAGAGGGGGACGTTTGCGAGACAACAACCACGAACAGTTCGACGACGTTTGCAGCAGCACGGACTATCAGCTCGGAGACCATGGCTGCGGTTACCCTTGACGCTGCATCACAGAGAGGAGCACCTGCGATGGTATACTCAACTACGAATCTGGGTGCACTAATGGCATAACGTCATTTCTTCGGATGAATCCAGATTCTGTTTAGAGCATCATGACGTTTGCATCCGTGTTTGGCAACATCGCGGTGAACGCACATTGGAAGCATCTACTCGTCATCGCCATACTGGCGTATCACCCGGCGTGATGGTATGGGGTGCCATCGGTTACACGTCTCGGTCACCTCTTGTTCGCATTGACGGCACTTTGAACAGTGGACGTTACATTTCAGATGTGTTACGACCCGTGGCTCTACCCTTCATTCGATCCCTGCGATACCCTACATTTCAGCAGGATAATGCACTACCGCACTTTGCAGGTCCTGTACGGGCCTTTCTGGATACAGAAAATGTTCGACTGCTGCCCTGGCCAGCACATTCTCCAGATCACTCACCAATTGAAAAGGTCTGGTCAATGGTGGGCGAGCAACTTGTCTCGTCACAATACGGCAGTCACTACTGTTGATGAACTGTGGTATCGTGTTGAAGCTGCATGGGCAGTTGTACCTGTACACGCCATCCAAGCTCTGTTTGACTCAATGCCCAGGTGTATCAAGGCCGTTATTACGGGCAGAGGTGGTTGATATGGATACTGATTTCTCAGGATCTATGCACCCAAATTGCGTGAAAATATAATCACATGTCAGTTCTAGTATAATATATTTTTCCAATGAATACCCGTTTATCATCTGCATTTCTTCTTGGTGTAGCAATTTTAATGGTCAGTAGTGTATCTCGTCGGCGACAGAGTAATCCTTATCTTCATCCCTTCTCGTATTAGTCAGATATACAGTCCTGTCATGTCGTTTAGTAAACTGAAGAAGTGTGTATGAAATATCCGAACAGATATGCGACTGGACTGGAGAAATCTGAGTGGACATAAATCAGTATATCGTTTATAGTCGGGACACATCATTAGAACCAAAGGTGACATACGGCGTACCTCACAGTGTAGAGTAATAGGCGTCTGCTGTCTAGTTATGCATGTAAATGATGTGTTGGGTGATGTCTCTTACTTTATCAAGCTGTCCGCAGACGATACAGTTATGTCTAGGAGGGTAACTGCGTTAGAACTCGTTAAGAAATACAGAGGAAGTTGCAGGTGATCAAAAGATTTTCAGCTGACGTCTAAAGTATAGCTGCATTCTAATGTGAGTAAATATACTACGTGATGGGCAACCAGCCACTTCATTTTCTGTTTACAACTAAGATGTAAATGTACGTTAGAACGGTAGTCTACCCCCGGTAGCTGAGTGGCCGGCACGGTAGCTCAGCGTGTTCGGTCAGAGGGTTTAGCTACCCCCTGTAATAAAAAAACTGAGTGAACGGATCAACAAAGAACCTGAACGAGTGTCATCGGACGTCCGCCACGAACAAATTTAACGAAAAATATAGAACAAAATGAGATCTAAAAAAAAAGTGGTCAGCGCGACAGAATGTCAATCTTAAGGGCCCGGGTTCTACTCCTGATTGAGTCGGAGATTTTCTCCGCTTAGGGACTGGGTGTTGTGTTGTCCTAATCACCATTATTTCATCCCTCTCGACGCGCAAGTCTACGAAGTGGCGTCAAATCGGAAGACCTACACCTGGCGAACGATCTACCCAACGGGAGGCCCTAGTCACACGACATTTACATTTTTACTTTAGTACGGTGTCTGTGAAGTTCGATGCAATCTGCCTTCGCACATGCAGTAAAGTATTTCATACCTAAGTCAAGGTAACCTGACCAGTAAAGTAAATAAGTCTCTCTCTGTGCGGAAATCATACAATTTTGCGAGCTCTATGTGTAGCAGACACAGAGACATGTGGAAGTTTTGATCTGTAAATTTTCTTTTATTTACAGTAAATTGTGTAGTTGTGGTGGTACAGCATTCGCAATTTGCAACTACTTTTCATCACGTAAATGATCCGTGGGGAAGGCACCTGCTAAACTCACAGTCCTGAGCAATTGTCATTCATACAACAAAGACTCATTTCTTGAGTATTGTTCGTCATTATGGCTCCCAAATCAAGTTAGATTAATGGAATAGATGGAACGGCTCTGAGCACTATGGGACATAACATCTCAGGTCATCAGTCCCCTAGAACTTACAACTACTTAAACCTAACTAACCTAAGGACATCACACACATCCATGCCCGAGGCAGGATTCGAACCTGCGACCGTAGCGGTCGCTCGGTTCCAGACTGAAGCGCCTAGAACCGCTCGGCCACACCGGCCGGCCAGATGGAAAGTATTCTAAGAACAGCTATACGTGTAGTCATGGGCTTCATTATTCGGTGTGAAAGTGCCATGGAAACGCTCGACAATTTGCAGTGGAAGACGTTACAAAGAGCCCACATTCAAAAATTAGTGTATAAAAATACTGCTTCCTCCAACATACTTCTCCAGTAATGATCGCAGCCTTAAAATTAGCCACATTCTGGCCCATATGGGGGCGTACCGAGAATCTTTCTTCACGCTTACAAACCGTGAATGGAACTCGCAGATGGAGGGGAGGGAGTGGAGATGACATTCGTAAACAATGCACCTTCCGCCGTATATCGCACGGTAGCTTGTGGAACACAAATGTAGCTTAACGACAAGAACTTTTAACACTGGTTGCTCCCAGTAGGAAACCCCAAACGCTAGCGTGGAAAAATGCTGCGAAGGAGACGCTAATTTATCTTACGTTAATGGTTGCAATTTATATAAAGATTCGGTGTCAGTCGGTGTTGATTGACAAGGGACACGGGGTAGGACAATCAGTGGCAGCACAGAGGGGGCGCAAAGCTGGCAGGGTAGCGCGTCGTTGAGCCTAGAGTGACGACGCTGGCAAGATGCCCGCCGGGGAGAGATATGGGCCGCAGTCTTTCTTCGGCTCTCGCCATCAGCGCACCTTAACGGCCGCCATCCAGAGTAGGCCGCAGCTTGCTCCGCCTCAGCCACCAGCGACACGCTATTTTCCCACTCGCCAGGCTAACATGCGACCCACCATGTAATCGTAATTTTCTCTATTGCATGCGGCGTTCTGTTGTAATGGCCCCGGAAATCGCTCCACCCTCGAGGTGATACGCACCGTCAACAACATCTGGACCGCATGTTGCAGACACACGGAAACAATTAAATGATTAAGTTGGCAAGATAATCGAGAGCGCTCTTCAGTCCCCATTGTTGTCTCGAAATTCTGCGCAACAGATTGCATAAGATACCAGTCGGTTGTCCGCCCCCGGTAGCTGAGTGGTCAGCGCCACAGAATGTCATCCCTAAGGGCCCAGGTTTATTCCCGGCTGGGTAGGATTTTTCTCCGCTCAGGGACTGGGTGTTGTGTTGTCCTAATCATCATCATTTCATCCCCATCGATGCGCAAGTCGCCGAAGTGGCTCGAAAGACTTGCACCCGGCGAACGGTCTACCCGACGGGAGGCCCTAGTCACATGACATTTACATTTACCAGTCGGTTATCAGAACACAACAACTCGACTGGATTACGAGCAGCGAACGTATTGCAGCGCGTCGTTGAGACCTGTTACATGAAGTGCAGTCGCCACTGTAAACGATAGGCGTCCTTCGTGAAGTGTTCGACCAGAATGCTGTCAGCGACAAAAGGCGACAATTTTAGTACACGGTGCAGTTTGGTCCACTGCGATCTTACCCCAAGCCCTTTGAGATTGCCATGTATATGCCGGTCCGGTTAACAGTGCGTGTGTTGGTGGCTGTTGACATACAAATCGCGTGACTGTTGCGGTGGGTGCGGGTAGGGGTTTTTAGGCGGCTGTTACACCCTGTTTCAAACTTGGTGCACAACACCGAGTGCCTGATTATATGCAGGCGACAGCCATCTTTGTCGGCAGTATCTCCTTCCATCCTCTCGCACTTTTGGAAGTTCCCATTTTTCCCGCCAGTAATGAAGCATCAGCGGCTTTTTCGAGCGAAGTTTTCAGGATCTGAAATAACGCACAGGGCGCTGTCTGCGTTGTTTACTCTGGGTCACCGAGCGCCATCCAATCCGCAGAGTTAGGGCCAGAAGTGGAGACATGACCAAGTGATTCAGTTTATTCTCCGTCATATATTGTCTCAGCATAGGCGCAAGTGACGACACTAGCGTCGTATTGCACAGACAATGCAACACCCTTGCACTGACAACTGGACGCGATGCATGCAGCCGTAATGGTTTGGGAGATGAGGGAACATCCGTTTCGACTCTCACAGCGTCTCGTGTCCCTCGTGATCACAGATACTGTATGAATCGTGCAGTATGTTGCAGCGCCTCGCCGCTCTGACGAGTTCCCTAGACTTCCTGGACTCGCGCTTCGCACCTTCTGTACCTTGCCTCTGTGATGTTCCGTTGGACGTTTACATTTCCTGTCTAGGTTATGAATTATCTTGATCTAGCTGACAGTCAATAGCTTTACGCAGGCTTGGCGATTTTCGTATCAATCAACGTTCGTTGACAGAAAGATTCCTCGTAGCTTCAAAGTGATAGGCCAGTCACAACACAGGAACCATCCACTAAGCAGTCTTTACTAATGGAACGATGATCCTCTTTTCTATTTTACGACCAAGGTGACGACAAGCGGTTTTCTGCTTCCTTTCGATCTGAAGAATATACAGTATCTTCCTGTATAATAAAATTAGAACTATAGCAATCAAATTGTGAGCCACGCTCTATATTCTTAATTTTTACGGCACTTCCTACTCCTACTACAAAGAATGTGTCCCATTCCGTATAAATTCTTGTTTTCTTGTGATTCTATTCTTGATTATTTGTATGTCGCACTCATTAGAGAACATCTCCTATGATCCTCAATTGAAATATTTAGCTGATCTCCATATGTGGAAAGACTTATCGTCTTGTTACATTTGGAGTGAATACAGAGTATCATTTCAACTTCTCCAAAACCTAAAGTGATATTAGCATCTCATGTTCAAATGTGTGTGAAATCTTACGGGACGTAACTGCTAAGTTCATCAGTCCCTAAGCTTACACATTACTTAACCTAAATTATCCTAAGGACACACACACACACACACACACACACACACACACACACACACATACACACACACACACACACACACATTCCCGAGGGAGTACTCGAACCTCCGCCGGGACCAGCCGCACTGTCCATGACTGCAGCACCTAAGATCGCTCGGCTAATCCCGCGCGGCTAGCATCTCATCCAGGAAACGTATTTCGCGTATATAATCTGAAATTGTGTGGCTAGGTGCTTCTGTGGGTAAGTGGCAGACTGTGAAACGTTAGGTTTTCAATCTCCATTCAGTTATTGCTTTTTTCACTTCCGTCATTGATCTGCTAATACACTCCTGGAAATGGAAAAAAGAACACATTGACACCGGTGTGTCAGACCCACCATACTTGCTCCGGACACTGCGAGAGGGCTGTACAAGCAATGATCACACGCACGGCACAGCGGACACACCAGGAACCGCGGTGTTGGCCGTCGAATGGCGCTAGCTGCGCAGCATTTGTGCACCGCCGCCGTCAGTGTCAGCCAGTTTGCCGTGGCATACGGAGCTCCATCGCAGTCTTTAACACTGGTAGCATGCCGCGACAGCGTGGACGTGAACCGTATGTACAGTTGACGGACTTTGAGCGACGGCGTATAGTGGGCATGCGGGAGGCCGGAGTGGACGTACTGCCGAATTGCTCAACACGTGGGGCGTGAGGTCTCCACAGTACATCGATGTTGTCGCCAGTGGTCGGCGGAAGGTGCACGTGCCCGTCGACCTGGGACCGGACCGCAGCGACGCACGGATGCACGCCAAGACCGTAGGATCCTACGCAGTGCCGTAGGGGACCGCACCGCCACTTCCCAGCAAATTAGGGACACTGTTGCTACTGGGGTATCGGCGAGGACCATTCGCAACCGTCTCCATGAAGCTGGGCTACGGTCCCGCACACCGTTAGGCCGTCTTCCGCTCACGCCCCAACATCGTGCAGCCCGCCTCCAGTGGTGTCGCGACAGGCGTGAATGGAGGGACGAATGGAGACTTGTCGTCTTCAGCGATGAGAGTCGCTTCTGCCTTGGTGCCAATGATGGTCGTATGCGTGTTTGGCGTCGTGCAGGAGAGCGCCACAATCAGGACTGCATACGACCGAGGCACACAGGGCCAACACCCGGCATCATGGTGTGGGGAGCGATCTCCTACACTGGCCGTACACCACTGGTGATCGTCGAGGGGACACTGAATAGTGCACGGTACATCCAAACCGTCATCGAACCCATCGTTCTACCATTCCTAGACCGGCAAGGGAACTTGCTGTTCCAACAGGACAATGCACGTCCGCATGTATCCCGTGCCACCCAACGTGCTCTAGAAGGTGTAAGTCAACTACCCTGGCCAGCGAGATCTCCGGATCTGTCCCCCATTGAGCATGTTTGGGACTGGATGAAGCGTCGTCTCACGCGGTCTGCACGTCCAGCACGAACGCTGGTCCAACTGAGGCGCCAGGTGGAAATGGCATGGCAAGCCGTTCCACAGGACTACATCCAGCATCTCTACGATCGTCTCCATGGGAGAATAGCAGCCTGCATTGCTGCGAAAGGTGGATATACACTGTACTAGTGCCGACATTGTGCATGCTCTGTTGCCTGTGTCTATGTGCCTGTGGTTCTGTCAGTGTGATCATGTGATGTATCTGACCCCAGGAATGTGTCAATAAAGTTTCCCCTTCCTGGGACAATGAATTCACGGTGTTCTTATTTCAATTTCGAGGAGTGTATGACAAAAGCCAAATTGTTCCGAGGTTCACAATTCACGTTAAACTGTACATCTTCCTAAACAGGAAAAAGAGATACAGGATATTTGCATACAAGTTTCGTGTGAGGATTACAGTTCATCTAAAGGTTCTAAACCACCACGAGGGGCTCTTTTACAGAAACCAGAACGTGTATCAAAATATAGGCTTTGAATGCAGACATGAAATTCTGAGTTTTATCGCTCAACACTTTCATGTAAATTGGAAACTACTGGAAAAAAAGAGTAAGATTTGATCGGTAAATGAAAATTTTACTTTGTTACTGCTAACCCGTAGGAGCACCCACCGTAACGTCCCACGAATACCCTCGGCCGGCCGTTGTGGCCGAGCGGTTCTAGGCGCTTCAGTCTGGAACCGCGCTGCTTCTACGTTGGCAGGTTCGAATCCTGCCCCGGGCATGGATGTGTGTGATGTCCTTAGGTTAGTTAGCTTTAAGTAGCTCTAAGTCTAGGGGACTGATGATCTCAGATGTTAAGTCCCATAGTTCTTAGAGCCATTTGAACCATTTTTTGGAAGTGAACTCAGCAACATTATATTATTTACTTCATTTGCAGACTAATAATTATAGCTGTTAGGTTGGTTAGTATCTACAAGTGGCAAGAGCAAGCCATTAATGCTTATTTTCTCCAAAGCAGCAAGTCAGGTGTTGAAGGGTGGACGCACAGGGGCAAAACCGTCAGTCTATACAGAGAGGCGTAGACCATTTAGCGGTGCAGCTGCAACCGTGCAGAAAATATCAGGTAGTAGATTAAGTGACCTTTAGCGGGAAGACTGTTAAATGCAGAGAAAAAAATAACTAATACACTGAAATGGGTACATATTAAGGTACCAATGATCACAACATCCTGTATATGGCAAGGCTACGATAGGCGCAAGTGATGGCGGCGCATTTATTGCCATAAATAAATCTATTACCCAGTGAGGTTAGTACAGATTCCAAATTTGAAATAATATGGGTAATGGTAAGCATCAAAGGTGGGGCAAACATGGTGATCGGATGGTTTTATAGACCTCCTGCGTCAGGATCTGCAGCGGCAGAGCGCTTCAGACACTACTATCGCGAGTAAGTGCTACTGTGGGAGTAATGGGGAAGGCTTCACTTGCCAAACACAGAACGGGAGAGCTATGCAAGTGAAACTGGTGCCAGAAAAAGGGATTCGTGTGAGATTGTTCTGAATGTCTTGCCTGAAAATTACTCGAGTAGATGGTTAAAGAACCGACGTGTACTGGCAATGTCTTAGACCTTAGTAGCTTACAGACCCAAACTTTTCGAATCTGTTCATGTCGCGGAGGGAATCGGTGATCATAAGGCTGTGAAAGTTTCAGTGACCGCGGACATTACAAGAAATGTTAAAAAAGGTACGAAAATTTTTGGTTAGCAAGCGTGGTAGGAGATTCAAAGTAGTCCATCTCAGTTATTTAACTCTGAGAACGAATATGTGGAACACAAATGGGAGAAACTCAAAAGTATTGTACGATATGACTTAGACAAATACGTACCGAGCAAAGTTGTGAGGGACAGAAAACGTCCATCTTGGTTCAATTATAGTATTAGAAGTTTCCAGCGAAAGCGAAGTCAAATCTTAGCAGACAAACAGAAGATGAATGAAATAAAAATGAGCATGGTAGGTATTTCAAATCAAAGACGCGGAGGAGATGTGTTGTGGCCGGCTCGTTCGCCAAACTTGAAGCCTCTGGATTTTTTCTTGTGGGGATTCGTAAAAGACATTATTTATAAAGACGTTCCAACTACGCCTGAAGACATGCGAGAGAGAATTGTCAGAGCATGTGCTTCGATAAGTGACGATGTGATAATGAATACCACTCAGTCCGTGATAATAAGACTGCAGCATTGCACTATATCAATCGTCATCGCTTCGAACACCTGTAAATGGACGTTCATGCCACCTTAGTGACCTTCGTTGGCCTTCAAAGACCTTACTCTTACACGTCATTGGATTCGTCTCGATAGCCGCTATCAGAAAATAAGTACCAAACTATAGTATCCCTTAAAAAAAAAAAGTTGATCTTCATATCTCTGAAGCGATCCCACCCAGCCCCCGTTGTCCCATGCAACTTTTGTCCCACAAACTTTTCAGGCTAAATGGCTCTGAGCACTATGGGACTCAACTGCTGTGGTCATAAGTCCCCTAGAACTTAGAACTACTTAAACCTAACTAACCTAAGGACAGCACACAACACCCAGCCATCACGAGGCAGAGAAAATCCCTGACCCCGCCGGGAATCGAACCCGGGAACCCGGGCGTGGGAAGCGAGAACGCTACCGCACGACCACGAGATGCGGGCAAAAACTTTTCCGCTCCTATCATATTTTCATAGTTATTCTTGGTGGCAATAGTTAGTGACTTACCCTGTATTTTGTCCTCCTGCATACCGCAAGTCTCGTGAAATGATAGCGACTAGAAAATTCGAGAAATTAGAGCTGATATGGTGATTTAGCGACAATCATTCTTCCCTTGTGCTATTCGCGAATCGAACAGGAAAAGTGAGGAAAGTTAGTGACATGAGAAAGACGCTTCGCAACACATCGAATGTGGCTTGTGGAATGCAGATGTAGATGCAGAGACAGATCACATACCCGTATTGGGGAAGGAAATGGGTCGTGTCCTTTTCTAAGGAACTATCCCTCCATACATCTCTATAGGGATTTTCTCCACAACGCGAATACAGTGGGTTCACACTACACCACCTCTCTCGGGGAAAACCTTACTGAAAATGAAGCCTACGTAGTAGAACAACCTTCTCTGTAAAATGGTTGAGTAAGAGTTATTTAGATGCACATAGATTTCCTGTGTAATGTTCACTGAATGCTGAAGTTTTCTTCACATGGTTCCAATGCCATAAAGGAATATACGAAATGGGTTTACAGTGCTATAATTTCTAGACAAGGAAACAGCGGACTGCCGAAGTTCACTAGCTAATCTTCCTGCGGCAAAAATAGCTTTAGATCATCCTACATTCTTATTCCATAGAACATAATACAGTGAAAACAAACGCAGTGCACAATCTCCCCGCTTTCAGTGTCTGTGGAAAACACGACGACGGTGATAATCGATCGCTACTTTTCACAAAGACATAATACAGTGACACAGGTCATACTGATTTCTTGACTGCACATTTTGCTACCGTTCTGTCACTTTGTTTGTTGACTGCACTTCAACTTGTATATCTTCGGAGGACCTGCTATCCTTCTGGATCTGTCCTCTACTCTCACCATATGCTAATAGGCTGGAATCCCATATATTTCCTTTTTGTTAACTGTGATATCTTGTCCCATTCAGTCATGGTGGCGGATCGCTTCTGAGGACTGTTCTGCAGTGGCATCTCCTCTTCATTCACAACAGGGCTCCTCGATCATTCTGTTCCGTTTGGCTGCCCGCGCGATATTTGACGTTAATTGATGACACACGCGCTGCTGAAATCACACGTGTTCTCTGTCAGACGTGACGGAGTGGGCAGTAACGCTGTTTCTCCGTAAGCGCCAGTGTGAAATGCGACCAGCGACCAATTATGTTTCGGTCAGATTGTGTGTGTGTGTGTGTGTGTGTGTGTGTGTGTGTGTTTGAAACTTACAGGTGCTCAACGGCGAGGTTATCAGCGCCCTTTCTCTCATTAAGATAAATCTATTTGAATAAAATCTCTAAAATTGCTGCACATAGTGAGGAGTTAATCTATAAAATGACACTCGTTCACCCACTCCGACCTCACTCGCGTTGAGCCACACAGTCACTGTATCTTACACGCCTGAAAACAACTGAGAAAGGATGAAAGGTGCTATACCTGGGATTCAAAACGATGTATAACCAAAGAGGAGCTGAAAAGAGGCACAGGGAAATGCGACTGGTTGACCAATTACAAAAATCGTGGGTGAGCCGGTCACTCTGTTAACACAAACATCTCCCTACAAATTTAGGAAATAAGTTGGACAAATCACAAAAGCTCTCCACATTTGTATGAACGTTACTTAAAATAGAGGGCAGATCTGTCGGCATATCTGCCGCTACCCTTTAGTCTAATAAAATGTCGCGAACAGTGATCTGTACGCCACGAGCACGACACATTGGAGGATCCTCTCTCCGGAGTAAGAAGCCACGCGTCATAGGATGGCGGCCTACGTGAAGACGATTCCAGCCACTCATCCTCCCATCGACGAATGACTCTGTACCCCTACTGCGAGCCGGTAATATACAGAGGGATAGCACACCGAACTAACCGAGGATCGCAACACGCCTTCTTGGCTGCTACATCCGTCCTTTCGTTCCCCACAATAGCCATGAGTTCTGGCACCCAGCAGAAGATCACCTCCTTCCCCTGCCTTTGTAGTCGGAGGAGGGAATCCTAGATATCAGCCTACAAGATCCGATCACAGATGGTGAGATTATTGATAGTTGGGAGCTCCAGCTTTAGGCGCGTTATGGGGCCCCTTAGGAACGTGGCTGCCGAGGAGGGAAAGAAAACCAATGTACACTCCGTGTGCATACCAGGTGGAGTCATTCCAGATGCGGAACGGGTCCTCCCGGATGTCATGAAGAGCACAACATATAGTCAACTGCAGGTGGCTGCTCACGTCGGTACCAATGATGTGTGTCACTTTGGATCAGAAGAGATGCTCTCTGGTTTCGAGCGGCTAACAGATGTGGTAAAGGCTGCCAGCCTTTCTTGCACGATGAAAGGGGAGCTAACCATTTGCAGAATAGTCGACAGGATCGATTGCGGACCTCTGGTACAGAGCCGAGTGGAGGGTCTGAATCAGAGGATCAGACGGTTCTGCGACCGTGTAGGCTGCAGATTCCTCGACTTGCGCCAAAGGGTGGTTGGGTTTCGGGTTCCGCTGAATAGGTCAGGTGCCCACTATACGCAGTAGACGGCTACACGGGTAGCAGGGGCTGTGTGGCGTGGACTGGGCGGATTTTTAGGTTAGAGGGTCTCGGGAAAACACAAGAAGGGCTTCAGCCACAAAGGGTGCAGGCTGAACACAGGAAGAACATAGATACAGGAACCATCGGTATAACGGTTGTAAATTGTCGTGGCTGTGTTGGGAAAGTACCACAGCTCCAAGCGCTAACAGAAAGCACTGATGCTCAAATCGTTATACGCACTGAAGGCTGGCTAAAGCCGGAGATAAGCTCAGTTGAAATTTTTGCGAAACACCTAACGGTGTTGCGAAAGGATAGGCTACACGCGGTTGGCGGTGGCGTGTTTGTTGCTGTTAGAAGTAGTTTATCTTCTTGCGAAATTGAGGTAGGTAGTTCCTGTGAGTTAGTATGGGCAGAGGTCATTCTTGGCAACCGGAATAAAATAGTATTTGGATCCTTTACCGACTTGCCAATTCAGATGATACAGTTGCTGAAAGGTTCAAAGGAGACTTGTGTTTGATTTCAAACACATACCCGACTCATTCGATTATAGTTGGTGGTGACTTTAATTTACCCTCGAGATGTTGGCGAAAATATATGTTTCATTCCGGAGGTACGCATAAAACATCATCCGAAATTGTGCTAAACGCATTCTCTGAAAATTATTTCTAGCAGTTAGTTCATGAGGCCACGCCAATAGCAAACGATTGTGGAAACACACTTGACCTCTTGGCAACAAATAATCCTGAGTTAATAACGAGCATCAAAACGGATACAGGGATTAGTGAACACAGGGTTGTCGTAGAGAGACTGAATACTGTAACCCCCAAATCCTCCAAAAATTAAGGAAAAATGTACCTATTAAAAAAAGCAGATAAAAATTCACTTGACGCCTTCCTCAGAGACAATCTCCACTCCTTCCAAATTAATAATGTACGTGTAGATCAGTTGTGGTTTCAATTCAAAGAAATAGTATCGGCGGCAATTGAGAGATTTATACTAAATAAGTTAACAAACGACCGAGTTGATCCTCCTCGGTACATAAAACGGGTCAGAACACTGTTGCAGAAACAACGAAATAAACATGCGTAATTTAAAACGACGCAAAATCCCCATGATTGGCGATCTTTTACAGAAGCTCGAAATTTAGTGCGGACTTCAATGCGAGATGTTTATAACAGTTTCCACAACGAAACTCTGTCTCGAAACTTGGCAGAAAATCCAAAGAGATTCTGGTCGTATGTGAAATATGTTAGCGGCAAGAAACAATCAATATCTTCTCTGCGCGATATTAATGGAGATACTATCGAAGACAGTGCTGCCAAAGCAGTGCTACTAAACACAGCCTTCCGAAATGCCTTCACAAAAGAAGACGAAGTCAATATTCCAGAATTCGAATCAAGAACAGCTGCCAACATGAGTAACGTAGAAGTAAATATCCTCGGAGTAGTGAAGCTACTTAAATCACTTAATAAAAGCAAGTCTCGTGGTCCAGACGGTATACCAATTAGGTTACTTTTGGAGTATGCTAATGCATTAGCTCCATACTTAACAATCATATATAACCGTTCGCTCGACGAAAGATCCGTACCGAAAGACTGGAAAGTTGCATGGGTCGCACCAATATTCATGAAAGGTAGTAGAAGTAATCAGCTTAATTATAGGCCCATATAATTAACGTCGATATGGATCAGGATTCTGGAAAATATATTGTGTTCGAACATTATGAATTAACTCGGAGAAAACGGTCTATTGACACAGTCAAAATGGGTTTAGAAAACAACATTCCTGTGAAACGCAACTAGCTCTTTATTCGCATGAAGTGTTGATTGCTATTGACAAGGGATTTCAGATCGATTCTGTATTTCTGGATTTCCGGAAGGCTTTTGACACTGAACCACACAAGCGGCTTGTAGTGAAATTGTGTGCTTATGGAATATCGTCTCAGTTATGTGACTGGATTTGCGATTTCCTGTCAGATAGGTCACAGTTCGTAGTAATTGACGGAAAGTCATCGAGTAAAACGGAAGTGATTCCTGGCGTTCCCCAAGGTAGTCTTATAGATCCCTTGATGTTCTTTATATATATACACGATTTGAGAGACAACCTGAGCAGCCGTCTTAGGTTGTTTGGAGATGACGCTGTTGTTTATCGACTAAAAAAGTCATCAGAAGATCCTAACAAATTTCAAAACGATTTAGAAAAGGTATCTCAATGGTGCGAAAATTGGCAGTTGACCCTAAATAATGAAAAGTGTGAGGTCATCCACATTAGCGCTAAAAGGAATTCGTTAAACTTCGGTTGCTCAATAAATCAGTCAAATCTAAAGGCCGTAAATTCAACTAAATACCTAGGAATCACGATTACGAACAACTTAAATTAGAAGGAATACACAGAAAATTTTGTAGGGAAGGCTAACCAAAGACTGCGTTTCATTGGCAGAACACTTAGAAAATGCAACAGGTCTACTAAGAAGACTGCCTACACTACTCCTGTCCGTCCTCTTTTAGAATACTGCTGCGCGGTGTGGGATTCTTACCAGATAGGACTGACGGAGTAAATCGAAAAAGTTCAAAGAAGGGCCGCACGTTTTGTATTATCGCGAAATATGGGAGAGAGTGTCACAGAAAAGATACAGGCTTTGGACTGGACATCATTAAAAGAAAGGCATTTTTCTTTGCGACGCAATCTTCTCACGAAATTCCAATCACAAACTTTCTCCTCCGAATGCGAAAGTATTTTGTTGACACTGACCTACATAGGGAGAAACGATCACCACGATAAAATAAGGGAAATCAGAGCTCTTACGGAAAGATATAGGTGTTCGTTGTTTCCACGAGCTATGCGAGATTGAAATAATAGAGCATTGTGAAGGTGGTTCTATGAACCCTCTGCCAGGCACTTATATGTGATTTGCAGAGTGCCCATGTAGATGCAGATTTAGATATCCTGAACTACTTCATCAGCTTAATACAAGCGTTGGATAAGCTAAAGGGCACTCAGGGAGTCGAAACAGGCGAAGAATTTAGCAGGCATGAACGTCTCATCCCCGTTCCTTTCACCGAGCAGAGTGTCCTAGTGGTCATAACACTGGACTCAGATAAAGAAGGAGCTGGACTGAAATTTGTGTCTAGCCATCCAGATTTAAAGGGAGATATGTTTCCATAAACCAATTTATGGAAATTACGAGATGGTTTCTCTGAAAACGACTATTGCGTGCTTTATTTTCGAAAAAAAAAACACCCTTTGTACTCGTGCTGAAACTTGGCAGTCCGTTCCATGATGATTTGCTTGTAAATGGTACCGTTCCAGCCGGCCGTAGTGGCCGAGCGGTTCTAGGTCCTTCAGTTTGGAACCGCGCGACCGCTACGGTCGCAGGTTCGAATCCTGCCTCGGGCATGGATGTGTGTGATGTCTTTAGGTTAGTTAGGTTTAAGTAGTTCTAAGTTCTAGGGGACTGATGACCTCAGATGTTAAGTCCTATAGTGCTCAGAGCCATTTGAACCATTTGGTACCGTTCCACTTTAACAACATCGTAGCTCAATAGCTTTCTAGTGCCACCTCGATATTTCTCAGACGTAAACAAGACGATGTTGCCACTATGGCGGGGATCGTATTTCATACCCCTAGGCAAAAATTTTACAGCACCTCAGTCATACATCATGCAAATCTGTATGATATTTTCTCCCGTAATTTTATTAGAATTTCATCGTAACCACAAATGATTATTATACCGGGTGATCAAAAAGTCAGTATCAATTTGAAAACTGAATGAATCACGGAATAATGTAGGTAGAGAGGTACAAATTGACACACATGCTTGGAATGACATGGGGTTTTATTAGAACCAAAAAAATACAAAAGTTCAAAAAATGTCCGACAGATGGCGCTTCATCTGATCAGAATAGCAATAATTAGCATAACAAAGTAAGACAAAGCAAAGATGATGTTCTTTACAAGAAATGCTCAATATGTCCACCATCATTCCTCAACAATAGCTGTAGTCGAGGAATAATGTTGTGAACAGCACTGTAAAGCATGTCCGGAATTACGGTGAGGCATTGGCGTCGGATGTTGTCTTTCAGCATCCCTAAAGATGTCGGTCGATCACGATACACTTGCGACTTCACGTAACCCCAAAGCCAATAATCGCACGGACTGAGGTCTGGGGACCTGGGAGGCCAAGCATGACGAAAGTGGCGGCTGAGCACACGATCATCACCAAACGACTCGCGCAAGAGATCTTTCACGCGTCTGGCAATATGGAGTGGAGCGTCATCCTTCATAAACATCGTACGTTCCAGCAGGTGTTTATCATCCAGGCTGGGGATTATGCGATTCTGTAACATATCGGCGTACCTCTCACCCATCACGGTAGCAGTTACAAAGCCAGAATCACGCATTTCCTCGAAGAAAAAAGGCCTGATAACGGTAGATGTGGTAAATCCAACCCATCCCGTGACTTTCTCGTCGTGCAATGAAGTTTCCATGACAGTTCTATGATTTTCGGTAGCCCAAATTCTGCAGTTGTGGGCGTTGACAGACCCTCGGAGCGTGAAATGAGCTTCGTCGGTCCACAACACATTACTCAACCAATCGTCATCTTCCGCCATCTTTTGAAACGCCCACACCGGAAATGCCCTCCGCTTCACTAAATCGCCAGGTAACAGTTCATGATTGCGATTGATTTTGTACGGATAGCTTCGGAGGGTACACCTAAGTGCAAATCAAACAGTAGTGTATGGAATGCCGGTGCGACGTGCGACTGCAAGAGTGCTGACTTCCCCGTGCATCGACGAACCCGCTACAGTCTCCATTTCTTCCTGAACTGTCTCAGCAGCATTACGCCTTGTGTTCGGTCGGCCACTACGGGGTCTATCGTCTAAACAACACGTGGCTTCGAACTTCGAAATCATTCTCGCCACAGCTGCATTTGTCAACGGACCTTTACCTGTTAGAATCTCCTTCCTATAGCAACAGGATCGTAACGCTGAACTAGCACATTCCCCATTCTGATAATACAGCTTCACTAAAACCGCCTATTCAGGTAACGTCAACATGCTGCGACTGCTGGAGCATATGATTCTCTCTCTCATTACAGCTCCTTTTATACACGATTGCCATGCGCAGTCACTGACGTTTTGCTGTCCAGCGCCATCTGTCGGACATTGTGAACTTTGTTTTTTTTTGTTCTAATAAAACCCCATGTGATTCCAAGCATGTGTGTCAATTTTTACCTCTCTATCTACATTATTCCGTGGTTTATTAAGTTTTCAAATTTATACTGACTTTTGATCACCCGGTACAATATATAACAAGCCAAGGACGCTTATTTATTGGAGTTCGCGCAAGCGAGTGCAGGTGCCTGTCACTTCATCCGAATCCAAACACAAGCACAATCGTCGTCGTTGAATCTGTATGTAAACTGTTAAAAAATAGGCACGCGCGGCACACAGGAACACACCACAGTCCGCCACAGCACGGTCTCCAGCAGAGTCCAAAATACAAAGACGAACCCAGGTCATGGAAACATCGGAAAGACCCACGCTTACATGCGGCCGTGGACGAACAGCAGTGCTGAAGCGGTGCGGTGCGTCCGACCCACCGAGAACACGAACCGCTGCTGCCGTCTCTTCGCTGTGTTCTAGCGTAGGGGTGAATAATTCCGGAACGAGACCTATGTCTGCGGTTTCTGACTGCAAACAACCCTTGGCTGTGCCCCCACTGTTGCTGAACATCGCAACTACCTCCTGTTTGTAGCGGAAATACAGGATTTCCGACTTAACTTCTCAGTGTTAACGTGATTATACACTGAGGTGAGAGAAGTCATGGATTAGCGATATGCACATCTACAGATGGCGGGAGTATCGCGTACACAAGGTGCACTGGCGGAGTTCTCATTTGTACTCAGGCAATTCATGTGAAAAGATTTCCGATGTGATTATGGCCACAAGACGGCAATTAACAGACTTTGAAAGCGGAATGATAGTTAGAGCTAGACACATAGGGTATTCCACTTCGGAAATCGTTAGGGAACTCAATATTCCAAGATCCACATTGTCAAGAGTGTGTCGAGAATACCAAATTTGAGCCACTACATCTCACCACCGGCCTTTTCTAACGACCGAGAGCAATGGCGTTTGCGTAGAGTTGTCAGTGCTGAGAGACATGCAACACTGCATGAAATAACTAAAATAATCAATGTGGGACGCACGACGAAAGCATCGCTTAGGATACGACGAAAGTATCCGTTACGATAGTGCGGCGAAATTTAGCGTTCATGGGCTCTGGCAGCAGACGACCGACGCAAGTACCTTCGCTAACAGCACGACACCGCCTGCAGCACCTCTCCTGGGTTCGTGGCCATATGAGTTGGACTGAAAGACCATGGCCTGGTCAGATGAGTCCCTATTTCAGTTGGTAAGAGCTGATAATAGGGTTCGAGTGTGGCGCTGACCCCACGAAGCCATGGACCCGAGTTCTCAACAACGCACTGTGTAAGCTTCTGGTGGCTCCATAAATGTGTGAGCTGCGTGTATATGGAATGGACTGGTCCCCTGGTCCAACTGAACCGATCATTCACTGGAAAAGGTCAGTTTCGGCTACTTGGAGACCATTTGTAGCCATTCATTCAGTTCATGTTCCCAACGAACAATCGAATCGTTCACGGATGACAATGCGCCATATCACCAGGCAACAATTGTTCGTGATTGGTTTGAAGAACATTCTGGACAATTCGAGCGAATGATTTGGCCACCCAGATCGCCCGATACCAATCAGTATGAGATACAATTAAGAGCTCAGTTTATAACGCAAATGCATGTCGTGTATAATTCCGCGTTAAGTATAACACTTCATTGCAACTAGCGTTACCCTCTGAGAGGAATTTTGCATAGTTTGACCGTGTTGACCTAGTGGACAGAGGGTATCGAACTATGATTTCGTAAAAATTGCAGGTAGTAGAAAAACTGTAAGACTTTATTTTTGGAAATTAAGAAAGTATTTAAATTCACATAAAAGAATGAATATACGGTCGCCAGTCTAATTAGCCATAATAATTTGGAATGTAAAGTTCAAAGAATTTAACAATAATTTTACGAAAGGAAACTTTCGATACTTCTTTCTTTGAGTGCAATGAGCACACACAACTACCAGATTAACTGAACAGTAGATAGCAGTAGTTATCATTCGCCTAATTGGCAATCACAGAAAGACAGGTGGCCCTACACATCTATTAATAATAATTATCATCATTTCAACCGTTAACTGATTCAGTACCAAAAGTTATCAAAGGCATCACAAGACCAAATTTGAGCATGAACAGAGTCCTGATTTAACTAACAACCAAACATCACAAATGCAATTAAATGACACTGTACATACACTTTTTATATTCACTCTACTGTGGAAATGTATCATATTTCGTTAGCAAAACTACTATTTAGATTAACTTTTTCATACTAGAAAAGATTAAAGTTGGGACCCATATACAGTCACTTCCTTTAGAAGCAAACTATACACACATTTCACAAACAATTTACATCACACTAATACTGGTTTGTAACCCTACTTGAGATTATTTATCTTTCAATGCTTTATAGCAATTTACGCTAGCAAAATTCTTAATTAACTTCAGAAATAAGTTAATGGTAAATTTGAGTTTCAAGTAGGTTCAAAATTGTGAAGAAAGTGATTTTAACTAACAACATTTTATGCCCTTTAGCACTAAAACTTTGGCACATTCAAAGTAGAAACAACTCAAAGCAAAATAAAGCATTTTATAAGTTCCAAATTATGTGCCTCTCTCTTTACCTGTGAAATAAGTAATTTAACTAGCAACATTTATATGCTTTAACACTGAAACTTAGGCACATTCAAACAGAAACAAGTTAGTGGTTCTTCATAAACAGGATACTCGGTCTTTAGCACATTTAGGATAGAACGCTGCTTGGTTTCATGGACAGGATAGTTTCAAAGCTCAAACACGAATTTTTATCATTGAAATTATTATTGAAAAACACTCACACACAAGCATACTGGTTCATACTGGTATACATATCTGATTTCCAAAGTTGATGAAGCAGTGGCGCAGTAGTGGTGGCAAGTACGTGGCGGCTAACTGGTTTCGCCTCTGGCGGTTTAATGCTCTATTCAAATCATCTTAGCGACGTATTAATAATTTTAGAGCCATTCCAAAATGCGAGAGCACCATTTTTCAGCCGAAAGCACATCCGAGGCCATACCATTATAAATCGGTTCCCGAATGCCTCACTTGGCACCCGCAGTGTTGACTGTACAACTGCTGGCCACTGACTGCCTAATGTGCTCTTTCTCTTGCCGCCCAGATTGACCGCCAGATCCACCTTTTCCCACGCGCCAAGCCCCTTCCGTAGCGGAGGGGGTTCCCTACACCTTTTCCTTCCTTATAATACAACTACCATAAGTATTCTACATACAATTTCTCTTGTATAAACAGGCATATTTTGTGAAGTTTCATTATTTAAACACACTGTTAAGTTTCTATATTACATATATTACACATATCAACTTTCCTTTCACAACTCAATGAACTTAATCAGTAAAGAAAAACTAGTTCATGGTTACATACACATAAGTACATTGTATAAACTACTTATAATCGATAATGGTGTTACAAGTTAGTGCACAGAATCTTGCAGCGGCAACACTTTCCCAGTTATGGGCGGCTATAGAGGCAGCATGGCTTAGTATCTCTGCAGGAGACTTCAACGAATTGTTGAGTCGATGCCACGTCGAGGTGTAAAGGAGGTCCGACACGACGTTAGAGGGCTCCCTATGACTTTTGTCACTCCAGTGTATACTACCCACAGCACGAATGGAATGGAAAATTGGTTGGGATTTTTCCCAAAACCTGGACAAGGTATTCATTCGCCAGAAGTGGACACCAGGGGAACATTCCTCTCGTACAGAAGTCCAGTGTATTAAACGATGCCTCACAGCACTTTTTTTATGTTGTTGTTCTTGTAGTCTTCAGTCCTGAGACTGGTTTGATGCAGCTCTCCATGCTACTGTATCCTGTGCAACCTTCTTCATCTCCCAGTACCTACTGCAGCCTACATCCTTCTGAATCTGCTTAGTGTATTCATATCTTGGTGGTCCCTCTACGATTTTTACCCTCCACGCTGCCCTCCAGTACCAAATTGGTGATCCCTTGATGCCTCAGAACATGTCCTACCAACCGATCCCTTCTTCTAGTCGAGTTGCGCCACAAACTTCTCTTCTGCCCAATTCTATTCAATACCTCCTCATTAGTTATGTGATCTACCCATCTAATCTTCAGCATTCTTCTGTAGCACCAGATTTCGAATGCTTCTATTCTCTTCTTGTCTAAACTAATTATCGTCCATGTTTCACTTCCATACATGGCTACACTCCATACAAATACTTTCAGAAACGACTTCCTGACACTTAAATCAATATTCGATGTTAACAAATTTCTCTTCCTCAGACTCGCTTTCCTTGCCACTGCCAGTATACATTTTATATCCTCACTACTTCGACCATCATCAGTTATTTTGCTCCCCAAATAGCAAACCTCCTTTAATACTTTAAGTGTCTCATTTCTTAATCTAATTCCATCAGCATCACCCGATTTAATTCGACTACATTCCATTATCCTCGTTTTGCTTTTGTTGATGTTCATCTTATACCCTCCTTTAAAGACACTGTCCATTCCGTTCAGCTGCTCTTCCTAGTCTTTTGCTGTCTCTGACAGAATTACAATATCATCGGCGAACCTCAAAGTTTTTATTTCTACTCCATGGATTTTAATACCTGCTCCGAACTTTTCTTTTGTTTCCTTTACTGCTTGCTCAATATACAGATTGAATAGCATCGGGGAGAGGCTACAACCCTGTCTCACTCCCTTCCCAACCACTGCTTCCCTTTCATGTCCCTCGACTCTTATAACTGGCATCTGGTTTCCGTACAAATTGTAAATAGCCTCTCGCTCCCTGTATTTTACCCCTGCCAACTTCAGAATTTGAAAGAGAGTATTCCAGTCAACATTGTCAAAAGCTTTCTCTAAGTCTACAAATGCTAGATACGTAGGTTTGCCTTTCCTTACTCTATTTTCTAAGATAAGTCGTAGGGTCAGTACTGCCTCACGTGTTCCAACATTTCTACGGAATCCAAACTGATCATCCCCGAGGTCGGCTTCTGCCAGTTTTTCCATTCGTCTGTAAAGAATTCGTGTTAGTATTTTGCAGCTGTGACTTATTAAACTGATAGTTCGGTAATTTTCACATCTGTCAACACCTGCTTTCTTTGGTATTGGAATTACTATGTTCTTCTTGAAGTCCAAGGGAATTTCACCTGTCTCATACATCTTGCTCACCAGATGGTAGAGTTTTGTTAGGCCTGGCTCTCCCAAAGCTGTCAGTAGTTCTAATGGAATGTTGTCTACTCCTGGGGCCTTGTTTCGACTTAGGTCTTTCAGTGCTCTGTCAAACTCTTCACGCAATATCATATCTCCCATTTCATCTTCATTTACCTCCTCTTCCATTTCCATAATATTGTCCTCAAGAACATCGCCGCTGTATAGACCCTCTATATATTCCATCCACCTTTCTGCTTTCTCTTCTTTGCTTAGAACTGGGTTTCCATCTGAGCTCTTGATATTCATGCAAGTGGTTCCCTTTTCTCCAAAGGTCTCTTTAATTTTCCTGTAGGCAGTATCTATCTTACCCCTCGTGAGATAAGCCTCTACATCCTTACATTTGTCCTCTAGCCATCCCTGCTTAGCCATTTTGCAGTTCCCGTCGATCTCATTTTTGAGACGTTTGTATTCCTTTTTGCCTGTTTCACATACTGCATTTTTGTATTTTCTCCTTTCATCAATTAAATTCAGTATCTCTTCAGTTACCGAAGGATTTCTACTAGCCCTCGTCTTTTTACCTACTTGATCCTCTGCTGCCTTCACTATTTCATTCCTCAAAGCTACACATTCTTCTTCTACTGTATTTCTTTCCCCCATTCCATTGTTCCCTTATGCTCTCCCTGAAACTCTGTACAACCTCTGGTTTAGTCAGTTTATCCAGGTCCCATCTCCTTAAATTCCTAATTTTTTGCAGTTTCTTCAGTTTTAATCTACAGTTCATAACCAATAGATTGTGGTCAGAGTGCACATCTGCCCCTGGAAATGTCTTACATTTTAAAATATGGTTCCTAAATCTCTGTCTTACTATTATATAATCTATCTGAAACCTTTTAGTATCTCCAGGGTTCTTCCATGTATACAACCTTCTTTCATGATTCTTGAACCAAGTGTTAGCTATGATTAAGTTATGCTCTGTGCAAAATTCTACCATGCGGCTTCCTGTCTCATTTCTTAGCCCCAATTCATATTCACCTACTACGTTTTCTTCTCTTCCTTTTCCTACTGTCGAATTCCAGTCACCCATGATTATTAAGTTTTCGTCTCCCTTCACTACCTGAATAATTTCTTTTATCTCCTCATACATTTCATCAATTTCTTCGTCATCTGCAGAGCTAGTTAGCATATAAACTTGTACTACTGTAGTAGGCGTGGGCTTCGTGTCTATCTTGGTGACAATAATGCGTTCACTATGCTGTTTGTAGTAGCTTACCCGCACTCCTATTTTTTTTATTCATTATTAAACCCACTCCTGCATTACCCCTATTTGATTTTGTATTTATAACCCTGTATTCACCTCACCAAAAGTCTTGTTCCTTCTGTCACCGAACGTCATTAATTCCCGCTATATCTAACTTTAACCTATCCACTTCTCTTTTTAAATTTTCTAACCTACCTGCGCAATTAAGGGATCTGACATTCCACGCTCCAATCCGTAGAACGCCAGTTTTCTTTCTCTTGATAACGACGTCCTCTTGAGTAGTCCCCGCCCGGAGATCCGAATGGGGGACTATTTTACCTCCGGAATATTTTACACAAGAGGACGCCATCATCATTTAATCATACAGTAAAGCTGCATGCCCTCGGGAAAAATTACGGCTGTAGTTTCCTTTCAGCCGTTCGCAGTACCACAACAGCAAGGCCGTTTTGGTTAGTGTTACAAGGCCAGATCAGTCAATCATCCAGACTGTTGCCCCTGCAACTACTGAAAATGCTGCTGCCCCTCTTCAGGAACCACACGTTTGTCTGGCCTCTCAACAGATACCCCTCTGTTGTGGTTGCACCTACGGCACGGCTATCTGTATCGTTGAGGCACGCAAGCCTCCCCACCAACGGCAAGGTCCATGGTTCATGGGGGGGACTTTTTTTATATTCGTATGAAAAAGTCAGATGTTTGGCAGGAAAAAAAACATGGGTACTTGCGTGTTCCAATCTAAAAGTCCTTTACTATTACCAGTCACTGTTTATTTATCTCCACGGCGCGCTTCAAAGATTTAAACCTCCATCATCACGTGGATTTAGATTTCTTAGTATGATGTGTGTGTGTGTGTGTGTGTGTGTGTGTGTGTGTGTGTGTGTGCGTGCGTTTGTGTGTTTACGATTTTTTGGAGGAACGTATAGCACTGTCGGGTGCATCTACATCTACATTTACATCTAAATGGTTACTCTGCGGCTCACACTTAAATGCCTGGCACAGGGTTCATCGAACCATTTTCATACTACTTCTCTACCATTCCACTCTCGAATGGCGGGTGGGAAAAAGGAACACCTAAATCTTTCTTTTCGAGCTCTGTTTTCTTTTATTTTATTATGATGATCATTTCTCCCTACGTAAGTAGGTGTCAACAAAATATTTTCGCATTCGGAAGAGAAAGTTGGTGATTGAAATTTCGTAAATAGATCTCGCCGCAAAGAAAACCGCCTTTCTTTCAGTGACTGCCACCTCAACTCGCGTATCATATCAGTGACACTCTCATCCCTATTGGGCCATAACACGAAACGAGCTGCCCTTCTTTGCACTTTTTCGATGTACCGCGCAGCAATATTCCAGCAGAGGACGGACAAGTGTAATTTAGGCCGTCTCTTTAGTGGGTTTGTCGCATATTCTAAGTACTCTGCCAACAAAGCGCAGTCTTTGTTTCGCCTTCAAAAATGGTTCAAATGGCTCTGAGCACTATGGGACTCAACTGCTGTGGTCATAAGTCCCCTAGAACTTAGAACTACTTATACCTAACTAACCTAAGGACATCACACACATCAATGCCCGAGGCAGGATTCGAACCTGCGACCGTAGCGGTCGTGCGGTTCCAGACTGTAGCGCCTTTAACCGCTCGGCCACTCCGGCCGGCTGTTTCGCCTTCCCCACAATATTATCTATGTGGTCTTTCCAATTTAAGTTGCTCGTAAGTGTAATTCCTAGTTATTTAAAGGCGAAACAAAACACTATTTCAGAACAGGGTTTTGGGTTTTTTGCAAAAAACTAAACGTATAGATAACGGTAAAAATAAAACAAGTAAAATGAGTACCTCCAGTGGTCACAGGTTTCTTTGACTGTCGTAACATATCACATGTATATTGTGATATTTCGTGACAAATTGGCGTCTGGAAACTGTTACGTGCAAGGATCATATAGCAGACGAGAAACATCACAATGTACAAGGAAGATACATCATAACAACATTATTACAGAATAAGTTTTAAAGCATTTTGGGCATCTTTGTTTAGAGGTGCTCAGTACATGCGTTGGAATACACACTGTATTTCAGGTGGTATATAAATCCGTTTTTGTCATGTTTATATAACTAGTTTAAGCTATGTAAACATAACAAAATCGGATTTATATACCACCTCAAATATGTATTCCAACGCATGTATTCAACACCTCAAAACAAAGATGCACAAAATCCTTTAAGACTTATTCTGTAATAATATGGTTATTATATACATTTCTTGTACTTTTTGATAATGTTTCTCTTCTGCTATGTAATCCTTGCACCTGATAGTTTCCAGACACCATATTTGTTACAAAATATGACAGTATACATGTGATGTGTTACGACAGTGAAAGAAACCTGTGACCACTGGAGGTACTCTGTTTGCTTATTTTATTTTTACCGTTAGATATGTTTAGTTTTTTGTCAAAAGACCCAAAACCATGTTCTGAAATAGTGTTTTGTTTCTCCACTAGACAGTTCCATAAGTTCCTCCAAAAAATCGTAACACAACACACACACACACACACACACACACACACACACACACACACACACACACACACACAAATGTCATACTAAAACTAAACTCCGTCCGAACAGGCCCTGGAAGGCTCAACGGTACCGACCGGCCGCCGTGTCATCCTCAGCCTCCAGGCGTCACTGGATGCGGATATGCAGGGACATGTGGTCACCACACCGCTCTCCCAGCCGTATGTCAGTTTATGAGATCTAAGCCGCTACTTCTTATCAAGTAGCTCCTCAGTTTGCCTCTCAAGGGCTCTGTGCACCCCGCATGCCAACAGCGCTTGGCAGACCGGATGGTCACCCATACAAGTGCTAGCCCAGCCCGACACCGCTTAGCTTCGGTGATCTGATGGGAACCGATGTTAACACCGCGGCAAGGCCGTTGACACATATGTCATACTAACACATATAAATCCATGTGATGATGGAGGTTTAAACCTTCGAAACGCCTACTGGAGATAAATAAACAGTGACTGGAAATATTAAACTTGTTTGATGTCAATAACAGTCACGGTAAATTCTAACCTAAAATGTTCGCAGTTAAAAGTCCTTTGCATTTATTTCTTGCCACACCTAAATCTTGCCGAAGAACGAAGTGCTGTCACCATTTGGTACTTATCCACCCCAATACAGTTGAACAGCCCCAACAATAGACTAGTTTTTAGCGATAGGTGCACCTCGCAACATTCGATTAAGGAAACCTTGTTTTCTTTGTTCTAAGGATGATTATATTTATAATTTGTTTCCTTTTTTCATAACAGTAGCAAAGTTTTCTTAACATGGCTGTACAGTTGAATGAATCGTAAACACAAAGAGTTGAGAATATAGCTCATATAAAAACTTTATTGAAGTGTCAGTTGTAATGTAGAATACTATGTGCTATTAAGCAAATTGTTGATAGTATGGCTAGAAACATTTACGGTTGAAGAGAAGAAAATATGGAACTGCTTTTCTCAACACAGAATCTTCAAAACTCATTTATTATTGAAGCAAACACGAACTCAAACAGTGAAATAACCAAAAGAAAAATCGCTCCAAGCTGCAGCTGCTTAGAAAGGTAGTAATAAACTGATGAGCCAAAATATTATGATCAGCCACTAAACATCGTGTTGTCGACCTTTGGCTCGCAATACGGCAGCGTATGAACTCCTGGTTATGTTTCCAGAAGTAGGAGACACCAGATGTCTACCCAGAGGCCAAGCAATTCCCGCAAATTAGGGGCAGGTGGTTTGTGGGCTGGAAGCTGGGGACCGATGGCATCCCAGATGTGTCCATCAGGTTCAGATCAGACGAATTTATTAGCCAAGACATCAATGTGAGTTCCCTTATCGTACTCCTCAAACCACTGTGGCTTATCAGTGTATTTCGTGTACACAATTCGCTGCTAGAGGTGACAGTCAAGACATCTGCCTAAGGAATTCTACGATCGACGGGGGATCGAATATCGGACCCCAAAATCTACAGCTAATCACACAGTCGCTAAGTGGCTAGCTTATGTGTGAGTGAAGCACGTCAATCGAAAAAGAGAGAAGGAAAACTAGGTTACTAGGACTGAACTTCCTGTCGGCATTCTGATAGTGCTGGAACGGGATAAGAAATAGGCTGTGACCTTTCACAAGCAACTGTCACGGCACTTCCTTTAAGCGGTTTGGTGAAACCATGTTGAAACGACGACGAGCGTAGGAGGGGGAGTGAAGCGCTCGGTGTTTCCGACTGAGGTTCTTTTGGGCTGGCTTTATTTTTCAGATTTTCTTTTTATTATTTCTTTTCGCTTTTCTCAGATACCATCAACAGTTTCCCAGAAGCTGCCGTGAGCCAGGTTCTACAAGCAAGAACCCATACGGGGCAGGACCAGCGCGGTGTCCGTGGGAACGACGTCGCACACCCCACTGACTGCCGGGGGAGAAAAAAAGACGCATGGAAAGCGGAACACTCTTGCTCTCCAACAGAGATCTTACAAGTAACTGGGTCTCACTTCAAGAAATACCACCGCTGTCCGACTACATTTCAAAAGAGGCAAAAACAACCAGTTAAATAATCAGAAAAATATATTAAAATTAAATAATCAGAAAAATATTAATAAGGTCTTGACCTCAATAAATATCAAACATGAAACCAACATGCACAATGGATAAGAAACCAGCGTTTGCCGTGAGGCAGTGATATAGTTAGCATCTCTCCGTGTAGCCACTTTGTATCGAAAATTACAAGACATTAAGTAGACAAAGTAGCGGCCGTTCTAACTACTCCCAAGCTATCTAAACTAGAGCGCTCACGATTAGTTACCTTAACAAGCTAGGCGTCGCTTATAACTATGCCAGTAGGTCCTTATGATGGACTATGACTACGCTAATGGGTACTAGCCTTAACTTGAACTAGGTCTTCAATTTAAGGCGGGAACCTGACCCCTTTACAACAGGCACTAGCTTAACAGTGAAACCCGCACTACAGCGATAGCCATCACTACAGAATAAGAACAGTCCTCGTTGTACGACTTTGCAGATGAAAATATTAAGACTGTCACTAAGAAAAGACAACGACGGCTAAAAGACTGTCACTAAGAAAAGACAACGACGGCTACAACGAAAACACATCCGTCTTTCCTTAGGTACTATATGGCTCAACTTAACTAGTATGGGCACGTCCGTAAAATAAGCAACATTATCAAATGTAGAACATATTAATACAACTACAAGGAGGTCGGTTCTTAAAACTAATCAAAAAGCACAACGGCAATCCTGAAGCTAAATGCTGATCAATAGACTAGAGATACCAATATCACACTCGAGACGAATTCAGAGGAACACAACTCGACGACACAGTTAAGCACACCAACGTTCGTCCAACAAAGAACAACAAGATCATAACAAAACACAGCCATTCAAACTTAATACTCTCTCGGACACGGCCTTCGCAAACCACATGTCCGCAGATGACGCCACTAAGTGGCCATCTAACGCACGGCGGTGCCTTCAGTCTTACTAGAATTCCTCGAAATTCCTCACGGAACTAACGCGAGACTTTCAGGCCGTCCGCTCGAAAGACATGCAACCTACACTCCTGGAAATTGAAATAAGAACACCGTGAATTCATTGTCCCAGGAAGGGGAAACTTTATTGACACATTCCTGGGGTCAGATACATCACATGATCACACTGACAGAACCACAGGCACATAGACACAGGCAACAGAGCATGCACAATGTCGGCACTAGTACAGTGTATATCCACCTTTCGCAGCAATGCAGGCTGCTATTCTCCCATGGAAACGATCGTAGAGATGCTGGATGTAGTCCTGTGGAACGGCTTGCCATGCCATTTCCACCTGGCGCCTCAGTTGGACCAGCGTTCGTGCTGGACGTGCAGACCGCGTGAGACGACGCTTCATCCAGTCCCAAACATGCTCAATGGGGGACCGATCCGGAGATCTTGCTGGCCAGGGTAGTTGACTTACACCTTCTAGAGCACGTTGGGTGGCACGGGATACATGCGGACGTGCATTGTCCTGTTGGAACAGCAAGTTCCCTTGCCGGTCTAGGAATGGTAGAACTATGGGTTCGATGACGGTTTGGATGTACCGTGCACTATTCAGTGTCCCCTCGACGATCACCAGTGGTGTACGGCCAGTGTAGGAGATCGCTCCCCACACCGTGATGCCGGGTGTTGGCCCTGTGTGCCTCGGTCGTATGCAGTCCTGATTGTGGCGCTCACCTGCACGGCGCCAAACACGCATACGACCATCATTGGCACCAAGGCAGAAGCGACTCTCACCGCTGAAGACGACACGTCTCCATTCGTCCCTCCATTCACGCTTGTCGCGACACCACTGGAGGCGGGCTGCACGATGTTGGGGCGTGAGCGGAAGACGGCCTAACGGTGTGCGGGACCGTAGCCCAGCTTCATGGAGACGGTTGCGAATGGTCCTCGCCGATACCCCAGGAGCAACAGTGTCCCTAATTTGCTGGGAAGTGGCGGTGCGGTCCCCTACGGCACTGCGTAGGATCCTACGGTCTTGGCGTGCATCCGTGCGTCGCTGCGGTCCGGTCCCAGGTCGACGGGCACGTGCACCTTCCGCCGACCACTGGCGACAACATCGATGTGCTGTGGAGACCTCACGCCCCACGTGTTGAGCAATTCGACGCTACGTCCACCCGGCCTCCCGCATGCCCACTATACGCCCTCGCTCAAAGTCCGTCAACTGTACATACGGTTCACGTCCACGCTGTCGCGGCATGCTACCAGTGTTAAAGACTGCGATGGAGCTCCGTATGCCACGGCAAACTGGCTGACACTGACGGCGGCGGTGCACAAATGCTGCGCAGCTAGCGCCATTCGACGGCCAACACCGCGGTTCCTGGTGTGTCCGCTGTGCCGTGCGTGTGATCATTGCTTGTACAGCCCTCTCGCAGTGTCCGGAGCAAGTATGGTGGGTCTGACACACCGGTGTCAATGTGTTCTTTTTTCCATTTCCAGGAGTGTATTTCCACGTCAATCAAATCACTGCTCGTATCATATCACTGAGATACGGAATCAGAAGTCAAACAGAAGCTACAAGATCTCAACATAAGCTAACATAAGACATCAGACGGTGAAACTACAAGCCACTCTTCTCTCACGTAGCTGGGGTACCAAAACACACACAACATGTGTGCTTAATCATCGATCACACATCATTGTGGAACCACTCGCAATGGAGCTATAATCGATTCTCGAACGTGTGATACAAGATAGATCACGAACACACACTTTATTTTATCCATTGTGGTTAGAGAGCACCGCAGATGTTTCCATAAATTACACTGTAGCAAAGACGACAACCAACCACAAGTTTTTTTTGTTTTTAAAATGTTTTTATTGCACCGTTACTTGTTACGGATCCGAGCCTGTCGTCAGACGGTAACATTGATTTCTGTGCAAGTTTTACATTTGTGTCCCCAACGAAATTTTTGTGGTTAGATAGTCTTACACTTGGATATGCTATATCCGTTGTACTTACGAAAAGCCTTCCTTTACGTACTACAAGACAGGTTTAATTTTCTTTTTCGATTTATGCTGATCAGTAAATTGAACTAAATACAAGATGGCAGATAAATTTCTTTACGTCGCTGCCACAACGGAGAGATAGGAAGCCTGTTACGTTAACAACTAAATAAATCACTGCGCACCTCGACGATACGACGAAGAAAATTTCATCTCAGCTGCAATAGACGACTCATACTGCTCTATATTCCGATTGAAATTGCTCGACAGTGATGTCTGTCACTTGCCACTACAGTGCTGCCACATCGGCTGCCGGCTACCGCTCAGTTATAAGCGACACACGAACACAGTGTGTCCCTTCACAAACACTGTTGTGTAACGCGGAGCAATGTCGCTAGCCGGCGCCACGAGGTATGACGCAAATGCTCTGTCGACAGCTGATATTAAGTGACCAACGACTGATCTGCGACAGAGAACACGTTTTGTAGCTCTGAATGTAAACTTCTGACCTAACCTAACCAAAACCGCGTGGTGTGCTGTGTATCGGAGAAAACGGTGGTCAACAATTTGCGGCAGAACTAAAATCGCGATCGCTTGGTTCACGGCGAATAAAGCTCGCGTCTACCTCCGCACAAACTCAAGATAGAGGAATTGCAGTTTCAGCGCTAACAGCAAACTGTAAATTCTCGTTATCATTGATTTTCTGAAACTATCCTCACACTGGTTACACAAGCTATCGTATTAGCAACTGATTAGAAATCCTGGTTGCCACTTGGTTAGAGGTTATAGACGACAGAGGCAAATACCATACGAAATAAAAGCGATAGGAAGAAAAATAAGAGAAAATAAAAAAGTCAGTAAAATGGTGAAAATGACTCGGCAGTGTCAGAAATAAAAAGTTACTGTTAAACAAATTAATTGAATAAAAATAACAATCAGAGTCACTTTCATTATAATTTATAAACAGTTGACTAAATTAGAACCCACAACCTTCTACTTACCACGTTTGTATTCTTACCACTGCGCTACGCCATTACATTGGAGTTTACTCATAATTATGACTTTGCTGACACAGTCACAGCGATGAATTGCCACTTTAAAATGTTCAGCTTCACGCAGTGTCGTACGAAGCTTATGTACCGTAAGTTGATCCCTGTGATCATAATATCTGCATATGTGATGCTGAATGACATCTTGTGCGAAAGGATACATTAGTGTTAGGTTAATGCTGTGTATGAAACGTGTGTATTTCTTAAGCATTTTTGTGGGTATATATGCGTCTGTGTGTGTGTGTGTGTGTGTGTGTGTGTGTGTGTGTGTGTGTGTGTGTGTGTGTGTGTGTGTGTTGTCTTAGGTGTGGTTGTCATGTCTGTAAAGTAAAAGGCCCAGACTAAGGATTCGGGATCCTGACTCATTAAGAAAAAATCGAGGCAAGGAATTGGAAGTGAACTGACCATTTGTTGTGGCAGTTTGGCGACGATGAGCAGTTCGGGCTTGAGGTTGGGCGCTCTGATTGCAGGAAGACAGCTCCAATGCGTTAAGGTCAACTATGAAGTAATTTTAACCGGACTTTAGCTCCGCACTATAGCGCGTCTAGAAAGAGAAAACGTGCCCTCCCAGGTCGCGGCACGCGCGAACTCGGGAAAAGAGCCGCCAGGGAGCATCACACAGACAGACAGCGCCGCACACGGGAGGTGGCGGGATTTTTAAAATTCGCGGAAAGCAGGGCCGCACGGAACACATGCGAAACGTGAATCAAGAGTGTCCTCCCGGCTATGAGTGCTACTGCCTTAGCCATCTCGGCCGCCCCCTGTAAAGCAGTGTGTCGCAAATCTACGTTTTGCGGTCATAAGACAAAATGTTACGGTGAACCAGTTTAAATGTGCACAACATTACTCCGTTTCAATATGAGCAACAAACAACATTCCGTTCAATAACTCGGCTTTTGGATCGATATTGTGGTGACACCGCCAGACACCACACTTGCTAGGTGGTAGCTTTAAATCGGCCGCGGTCCATTAGTACATGTCGGACCCGCGTGTCGCCACTGTCAGGGATCGCAGACCGAGCGCCACCACAAGGCAGGTCTCGAGAGACTGACTAGCACTCGCCCCAGTTGTACGGACGACGTAGCTAGTGACTACACTGACGAAGCCTCGCTCCTTTACCGAGCAGATAGTTAGAATAGCCTTCAGCTAAGTCCATGGCTACGACCTAGCAAGGCGCCATTAGCCTTTCATAGCTTGTATCTAAAGAGTCTCACTTGTATCGTCAAGAGCGATGTATACAACAAGGATGGTTTAAAGTTAAGTATTCCAGAAGCTACGTACTTTTCTTTATAGCATTCATTACGTATCCTGTTACAGACCTATCTCTTTCCTGCGTGAACTAAACGCGTGCCTTTCGGCTACTTCCGTGGCGTGGCTGTCTTGCTACGCCACAACAGATATCGACATGTTCAATCGCTCTCTCGTGGTACCACGATGGTGAACACTTTGGTTTCGTATTCGGGGGCTACGGTTTTCAAATTCTTGTTCCGAAATTCTGATTTAGAGTTTCCGTGATTTTACTAGATATATTGAGACAATTCTGGATGACTCCTAAGATCATTTCTTGTCCAGCTGAGCTAGTGTTCTGTCTGTAATGTCGTCGACGTAATCTCTAAACGATTCCAACATCCATCGTTAACTGTTACTTTTCCTGTTTATTAAGTAGCTGTCTTCGTTGAAAAATGTTGTTCTTCCTTATTTTTAAGGTATAACGTTCGATCTAAAACTACTGTAAGACTTCTTCTTGCTAGAATGAAAGGTGTTCAACTGACTGACGGCCTATGGCCTTCGAAGCATTTTCAAAGTAATGTGGCGCGCAGATTTTGCGCTGTTCTGAGTTGCAGAGGGATTGTAACGAGATTCCGACTTTTTAAATTGTTCTGGGCCTGCAGTGTTATATACGTCTTGTAAAAGCTTCATATGTTCAGCAAACAGAAATGCTGCTGCATTCAGAGACCTTTCATTACGATGTAATTTTTTGTGCCACAAGCTTATTACTGACAAACTGCAGCTAGCTTATGTATGACATCTGAGAAGTAATCACGAGGATAACGTTATTTTGCAGACGGGCACAAGCTGCCGCAGGGCGTCTTCCTGTTCCTGGGCTACAGCGAAGCCGACGAGCAACTGCTGCGTCCGCACAGCAACCTCACTGTGCGCGACGCGGTCGCCTCGCTCGAGGAGTTCATGCACCAGCAGCTCACCAACAAGGTGAGCTCTCATCTTGCACACCAGCTTCTACGCACTCGCGATGCGTAAAGACGAACCTTACAAGACGACTGCCCGTGTTCCAACGTCTAAAAACGATGATAAAAGCTTCTCGGGTCATCAGCCGAGGAGGCTTTATCATTGTAATACGCCGAGCAACCTGTAATCACGAATAAAAACGATTTTAAAATACAGATACTCGTCCCTTCTACTCCGCATGAAGATCATTTACCAGTAAAACTCAGTATTTCCGTACAAACAACATCTGAAGTGTTTTTTCGGTTGTAGACTCTGGTCGTTATCAATTCAGACAACCTTCGATTTATGATGTATTGCAAAATGTAATCAGCAACATTTATTTAATAAATACGGTGTATCTTAAAATATGCACAACCGTGAGTGCGTGACCCATTTCAACTTAATTATATCGTAATCAGACTAGCTCCAAAAACGTTAGGTATATGGTTAACACGGACACATCACCTGTTGCCGGCCGGAGTGGCCGAGCGGTTCTAGGCGCTGCAGTTTAGAACCGCGCGACCGCTACGGTCGCAGGTTCGAATCCTGCTTCTGGCATGTATGTGTGTGATATCCTTAGGTTAGTTAGGTTTAAGTAGTTCTAAGTTCTAGGGGACTGTTGACCACAGCAGTTAAGTCCCATAGTGCTCAGAGCCATTTGAACCATTTTTGAACATCACCTGTTGTAAATAGCATGTTCATCCTGGCAGGTAGTGGTTGTTCACAAAGCAGTAAATTGGTTGTCGCACGGTACTGTATCGTCCAACCGATAAATCATGAGTTAGGTGCTCTCGTCCGCGCCACAATCACACATCGTAGACGGTAGAGGTGCTGTCTGAATCTTCCGTAGTTAAAGCGGAAACAAAACACTGTGACGAGGAATGTTCTGTGGTACATCCCAAAGGAGTAGCACGGAACTGCAGGCATGGTCTGCGCAGTGTCTGCATAATCTCTTCCCCTTTGCTGGTATAACAGGTACCACTTTCTATTTCATAAGATGTGATTTTCAAACATCTTAGAGAAGCTCTCCGTGTGGAACTGAAACACCGTCATACATGTTTATCCCATAGTGGATAGACTTGTTAGTGAGACAGTCGAAAATCTCATTTCCTCTGATAACGTACCGCCCATGCACCCATAAGACGGTAACGTCTTGTCTTCTGCAGTACTTTATACTGTCTGGTACATCGGAATGGTTGAAGGTTAAAAAATCTGAAGACTACAAAAGCAAAACTGTACGAAGAAAGAATATCATGTAACAGGCAATTGCAACGAATACAATCACAAAAGTCATAATGAGGAATGGCAGCCCACTCTTCTTCAAGAGCCGAAAGCAGAGAAGGCATGGAACTGGAGCGAAGTTGACCTTCTAACCCTTTATGACAGGGTGCATTGTAATGCTGATAACAGTCATTGCGTGCAAGTGTTCTTGTACTGTGCACATTACACAACCTTTAAGCTGTGTTCAAATACTTCTGCATTCAGCATTTTCTTAATCGTAATAACGGGGCCACACGCTAACCACGGAAAACGTCACCAAGCCACTCCCTCAGTACTTCACTGTTGGCACTACACATGATGACAGGACACGTTCTCCAGGCATTCACCAACTCCTAAACCCTTCCATCGGATTGCCACAGGATATGGCGTGACTCGTCACTGCAAATCACTCGTTTCCAGTCATTCGCTGTCCACTGGCGTCGCTTTTCACATCGACTCAAATGTCGCTTATTACTGACAGCAGAAATCTGTGGCTTATGAAGAGTTGCTACACCACTGTACCCCACTTTTTAACTCCTTTCGCACAGTCATACCTTGGAACGCAGGAATGATGCCTTCTGTTTGTCATGCGCGTCGTTACAACAACCCTCTGCAGTGCCCGACGGTTCAAATGGCTCTGAGCACTATGGGACTTAACATCTGTGGTCATCAGTCCCCTAGAACTTAAAACTACTGAAACCTAACTAACCTAAGGACATCACACACATCCATGCCCGAGGCACGATTTGAACCTGCGACCGTTGCAGCGGACTGAAGCGCCTAGAACCGCTCGGCCACTGCGCTCGACCGTTCCCTACCATCAGTACATGAGGTGTCTGGTCTTAGTTTAGCGCGTTGCTGTTTCTTCGCGTTAGCATGTGACAATCGCATCACCACCAGTCGCCTTGTACAACTTTAGAAGGGTTGGAATGTCCCTAATGGTTTTGTTACCCACGTGACATTCCATGACTAGCCCACGTCCCAAGTAACTCAGCTCTCTTCACCTAGCCGGCCGGAGTGGCCGAGCGGTTCTAGGCGCTACAGTCTGGAACCGCGCGACCGCTACGGTCGCAGGTTTGAATCCTGCCTCGGGCATGGATGTGTGTGATGTCCTTAGGTAAGTTAGGTTTAAGAAGTTCTAAGTTCTAGGGGACTCAGAAGTTAACCCCCATTGTGCCCAGAGCCATTTGAACCAATCTCCTTCACCTACCAATTCTCCTCTCACTGCTTCTCTACAGACAACACCTTCGCCTCCTTTTACACTGTGTATGTCTATCCTTTCAGAAATGGTTGCGGGACTAGTCTGTTCGATACGGGATGTCAAATTAAACACCTTTCAGCCGCCTAGTTTACAAACTTATTTTATTTGGCTACCAGTTTCGGCGATTTACTGCACCATCTTCAGGCCATTGACCGATGTGCACGAAGATTTAACCTCGGTTCTGGTCAAAACAGGGGCCAGCATTCGAACACTGTTATCTGTAGATCTCTGCTTGCTATACCGATCTGTTTTGATCAGAATCGGTATAGAAAGCAGAAATTTACAAATACCAGTTTTCGAATGCTGGTCCCTGTTTTGACCAGAACAGAGGTTAAATCTTCCTACACATCGGTTAGTGGCCTGAAGATGTCGTAGTAAAACGCCAAACCTGGTAGCCAAATAAAATAGGTTGGGAAACTAGACGGCTGAAAGGTGTTTGATTTGGCATCTTCCTTTTACACTGGTGCGTTCTCCTCTCGTGACATTAATGGTCAGTGCCACATTGCATAGGGGATACTTTTGACGAGAGAGTGTGTTACCAAATGCAGTACACACAGAAAAATATTTCCCAAGATAGAATAGTGTATTTTCAGGACAATCAGACACTTGACTGCATTAGGATAATTTATTTGTTTGCTGCTGGTTTCGGTGAATGACCATCATCTCACACCTGAATCAACGTTAAAAAACAAAAATTACAAAAAAATTTAACGTACAAAAAGACAATACAAAAAGTAAGATACGAAAAGTTGAGTAATACAAGTTAAATGTAAGTCATGTTGAACCATAAAATCGCATTACTGGGCAAATTCATGAATAATAACACAGAAAAAGAAAATTTTCTCATAATTTGCAACTTTCGTCATGAACACACTATAGGAAACTCGATACGGAATAAAAGTCGCCAATGTGGGAAAATTACTGTTCTTGTGTGTTATTCAAATGGTTCAAATGGCTCTGAGCACTATGGGACTCAACTACTGAGGTCATTAGTCCCCTAGAACTTAGAACTAGTTAAACCTAACTAACCTAAGGACATCACAAACATCCATGCCCGAGGCAGGATTCGAACCTGCGACCGTAGCGGTCTTGCGGTTCCAGACTGCAGCGCCTTTAACCGCACGGCCACTTCGGCCGGCTGTGTGTTATTATTCGTCAGTTTGGCAGCTAATGTAATTTTACGGTTCAACATGATTGACGTGTGATTTGTATTACTCAGTTTTTCGTAAGTTCCGTTTTGTACTTTTGTGTCTTTCCTCCGTTTTGCACATTGAGGGTTTGCTGTCATTTTTGTTTTTTTACGTTGCTTCAGGTGCCAGATGATGGTCATTGACTGAAACGGGAAGCAAATAAATAAATTATTCTAATACAGCCAAGTACCATGAGTTTCCTGAAACATATATCCGCTGCTGATATTTGCCTGAAGAAAACATTAGAATTTCTATATTGTCGTGCGTTCTTCTGTTATTCATCACTGAAGCGCAAATGTCGAGTTTCGATGAAGTTATTAAAATACAGCGGAATGGAGCAGCTCGTAGTAAAGGTCGTGCTTGTGTGTTCACTCTGGCTTTTGATATTGGACAACTTCAGTGCAGACACGCCGGAAATGAGTATCTATACGCTGCCCTTGTCAACTGTCCATATTGTTCCACTGCGCTGTTATTTAATCTCGTCATTGAATCTCCACATTTTGACTTAGACAGAGAATAAGAACAGAACGCACGACAGCACAGAAACTTATATTTTGGGAAATATGACTGTACGTTACTGGATGTTTCAGGCACTTGACGATAGTTGTCTATTTTTGTTCTTGATTGGTTTGCCCCGCATGAGGCATTATTCCTTCCTCTAAAACGCCACTTTCATTTTCCACATCACCATCGCTGTCGTACTCTGCAGGACAGTAGGTATCGATGCTTATTCCGTCGTTTTTCGTCATGCTGCAACTACCATCACTGTCACATTGCAACCAGGCATCTACGCCACTGTTGTCCACATCTGAACAACCAAGAATGTTTGCTAACACTTCAGTGAAATCAGAGGTGTTGACAACTTCACAAACTTCGGCGGTGGAATCACAAATAGCAGGTCGTACTGTTTTCCATTACTTCAGAACCGATAGTTCAGTAATTTGATCCCAAGAAATTGCAACCATAAAAGGTACTTCATTGATATTTACCGATTTCAATACATAAATCGCACCAACTTCTCCCTCTTCTTCTAATTTACCTAGTAACTGTCTTTTGTTTACATGTTTGGTGTTCTCCGGTTCTTCCAGCAACATTTTGTCCATAGAAACAACCATTTTCTTTCTTTCCAAAGATATTTCACTCACGCACACTCGAAACACGTGAACAAAAGAACAGTATCGGAACAGATTCTTACCTGTATAAGGAACATAGCCATAGCCGGCCGCTGTGGTCTAGCGGTTCTAGGGGCTCAGTCCGGAACCGCGCGACTGCTACGGTCGCAGGTTCGAATCCTGCCTCGGGCATGGATGTGTGTGATGTCCTTAGGTTAGTTAGGTTTAAGTAGTTCTAAGTTCTAGGGGACTGATGACCACAGATGTTAAGTCCCATAGTGCTCAGAGCCATTTGAACCATTTTTTTTTTTTTTTTAACAGAGCCATAGCGACCACAGTATCTGTAGCTGGAAGCTTGGGAACAGCAATCTCTATGCTACCTGCGGTGCTAACGTAATAACTGTACATATACCAGATCCTACCAAGTGTATACCGCGTATTTTCGAGTTAAAAAGGGAAAAAAAGTTAATCCGGATAAATCGGAAATCCGGATTAACGAGGCCCGGATAAACAAGGTTATTGTGTAGAACACTAATGCAGAGTTTCACAGATAAACGAGCTTGATGGGTGGTGTAACAGATACACCTCCGTATTTTAAAATAATTTTTACACGGTTCCAGCTGTTCGAGCTGTGGTACTTCCCATTTAAATCAATCGCAACCACAAACAGTCTGTCGCCACTTACCAGTCGGCGTACGCTCTTTCGCTTTCTGCAGCCTTACGACGAATAAAAACAGATTACGAATAAATTAAAGTATGAATGACGTAGGCTGCGATAACAATGGTGATGTTACTGATGACAGTGCAACTAAAGCTGAATTACTAAATACGGTTTTCTGAAATTCCTACACCAAAGAAGACGAAGTAAATATTCCAGAATTCGAACCAAGAACAACTGCCAACTTCAGTAAGTTAGAAATAGATATCCTCGGTGCAGCAAAGCAGCTTATATCACGTAGTAAAGATAAGTCCTCAGGTCCTGATTGTATACCAGTCAGCTTCCTCTCAGAATACGCTTATACAATAGCTCCATATTTAGCAATCACATACAACCGATCGCTCGTTCAAAGATCCATACCTAAAGACTGGAAAGTTGCACAAGTCACACCAATACCCAAGAATGGAAATAGAAGTAATTCACTGAATTACAGACTCATATTCCTAACGTCGATTTGCAGTAGGATTTTCGGGCATATACTGTGTTCGAGCATTATGAGTTATCTCGAAGAAAACGACTTATTGACAAACAGCCAACACGGATTCAGAAAATATCTTTAAAAATGGCTCTGAGCACTATGGGACTCAACTGCTGTGGTCAGAAGTCCCCTAGAACAGAACTACTTAAAACTAACTAACCTAAGGACATCACACACATCCATGCCCGAGGCAGGATTCGAACCTGCGACCGTAGCGGTCGTGCGGTTCCAGACTGTAGCGCCTTTAACCGCTCGGCCACTCCGGCCGGCCCAAAATATCTTTCTTGTGAAACACAACTAGCTCTTTATTCTCACAAAGTTAATGAGTGTTACTGACAGAGTGTGTCAAACTGGTTCCATAGTTTTAAATTTCGAGGAGGCATTTGACACTGTACCCCACAAGCGACTTCTAATAAAATTGCGTGCCTATGGACTATCGTCTCAGTTGTGCTACTGCATGCGTGATTTCCTGCCAGATAGGTCACAATTCGTTGTAACTGAAGGACACTCATTGAGTAAAACAAAAGTAATATCTGGCGTTCCCAAGAGAGTGTTATAGGCTCTCTGCTGTTCCTGTTCTATATAAACGATTTAGAACGCAATCTGAGTAGCACTCGTAGGCTGTTTGCACATGATGTTGTCAATTACCGTCTTATAAAGTGATCAGATGATCTAAAGAAATTTCAAAACAATTTAGACAAAATATCTGAATCGTGAGAAAAGTGGCAGTTGACTCAAAATTATGAAAAATGTGAAGTCATCCACATGAGTACCAAAAGAATTCCACTAAATTTCGCTTACACGATAAATCACACAAATCTAAAGGCTGTAAATTCAACTAAATAGTTAGGGATTACAATTACGAATAACTTATATTGGAACGATCACATAGATAATGTTGTTGGTAAAGCAAACCAAAGACTATGATGTATTGGCAGAACACTTAGAAAATGCAACAGGTCTTCTAAAGTGACTGCCTATTCTGCGCTTTTACGTCCTCTTCTGAAGTATTGCTCTGCGGTGCAGGAGCTTCATCAGATAGGATCGACGCAGGACTCCGAAAAAGTTCAAAGAAGGGCAGCTCGTTTTGTACTGCAGCGAAACAGGGAAGAGAGCGCCACGGATATGATATGCGAATTTGGGTTTTTCGTTGTCGCAGGATCTTCTTATCAGATGCCAGTTGCCAACTTTCTCCTCAGAATGTCAAAATATTTTGTTGGTTCCCACCAACATATGGAGGAATGCTCGTCATAATAAAATAAGAGAAGTCAGAGCTCACACGGAAAAATTTAAGTGTTCGTTTTTCCCACACTCTGCTCGAGAGTGGAACGGTAAAGAAATAGCTTGAAGTTCGATGAACTCTCTGCCAGACCCTTAATTGTGATTCGTAGAATACTCATGCACATGCAGATGTAGATGTAGAACATCACATTTATTCTGTACCTCATCTACGCCTGTGTCTGTGGAAAGCTCAAACACGAGCGGCGAAATTCCGAACAGAAACACTTAACTTTGGAAATCATAATAAATTCAAAAACACTGCGAACCATAAGACTGAAGCATCACGTAATACAAACGTTGATAATTTCCTAACCCTGCTACCATTGTGCTCTCCAAACTTCGTATTTATTTTGTACATTTTAAAATGATTGGTTCAAAGAAGAATCGTCGGTTATTTTTTAGTTAACACTGAAATAATATCGTTTGTGTATCACTGTACCGTAGTTAATAAACAAAGCATTTCCCTAAGATTTCTGTTTTTTATTGTTATTTGAGCTTGGGCTATACCACACGGGAAGCCTTTCTCCCCTTCGTAGTGGCCAACGTTCATTGTCACATGTCGGCTTATCGTTGCTACCTGTCATTGAAATGAGTCTTGTGCTCCCCTGTAATAGGGAACCAAACGACATGATGCTTCCAAACCGCTGCAGTGTCCGCCTTATGGTATAAAACTTCGTGCTGTTGAAGTGAAAAAATGAAGTAGCAAATGAATGTGAGTTCTGTAATGTAAACATGACAATGTACCTCATCAGATGTCAGTATATTAAATGAACCTATGGTATTAGGTCAAAGATGTACAAGCACCGAAAGCATTCTCAGTTCTGTCCTTTGGAACCCAGCGTATGTTTTTGAATAATTCAGAAATTAAAAATTCATCGATTCATAGTGGGAAACGTGGAGCGAAATTACGTCGTGTACGGAGTCGGCACCCACAACGATCACGCACTGGCCTCATACCTCTGTTTAATGATGATCAGCATCGATGTTGAGCAGATGAGCTAGTGCGACGCTACGCCAAGTAACACCCACGTAAATGATAGACGGGTAGGAGACGTATGCATGAGATTTGTCTAGTGATATTTGACGTTTTTTGAAAACGGAAGAGAAAATTAGTATACTGCTCTTATCAACAGTACGGTATTACAAACAGTGCGTCCGCGTGACACTTGAACGCATTCACTGGCTCCTACATAACTTGGGTATAGACTCATGTGATGTGAGTTGATGGCAACTTCGGGAATGACGCAGATCCCATGAAGTCATGCACTCAATCTGTTATCGTCTCACAACAGTATTGGGTGTATATTTATGGTGGGATTTAAGTCCCCTGACGAGTTCTAGCTAATCTCTGATGAAAAGTTACCATGTCCAGCTAAACTCTTTAAGGACTTCATGTAACTGACGAACATTTGTGTTTTCCAGAATGGCATAGCGGATCAGTCGGTAGTATGTCTCACATTTCTGCAGTAAATCTGTGATCATTTTGTTTATTCACATTTTAGTATGTTTAAAAAAACACATTAGTCCCATTCACTACTTGAACGAGTTACTATTAACAAGCTCTGTTTAGACGTCTTTCCTACAGTCATGTGATTACTTCGATTCATCCTAGCCGATACACAACCATGAGCGAGCGGACACAGCAGTAATCCCTGTTTCTAACTCGTTTAGTCTGTCGGTATTCACTGATTGATGGTATTTACCCGAGGCGGCAAAAATTCTCTACAATATTTGGGTGAATAGATAATATATTGCTTAGTAGAATATTTGTCAGTGACATCATCCAAATGTTTGTCTTTTATTTGATGAACACCAATCTCTATGGTCGACGATGCTGGTGTATGTAGGCGCAGCAGTGGTTGACTGACATAGATGGTTAAAATGGTAGTGAGTGAAGAAATTTTCATCATATGAATTTGGTTGGCAACTGGTGGAGAGACAGAAGCGTGCAGCTGCTGATCGCCAGCTTGTGCACCAATATTCCCGGTTAAAGCCAAAATCTCCCTACGGAATTAACTGAAAAACGGAATATGACTCAATTGCTGAATACATGTCCGTCGAGTAGGTTATTGTTCTTGGTGCTCTTCGAGGGGAGTGAGATATTTTTTGGCTTCGAATTTTGTCCTCTTTCTTCCTCAAAACAACACAACACTACACAAGCACTTTCCAAAACCACCCACATCAAAAACGTACAACTAAGAGACAGTACTCACAGAGGAAGTGTATGTGATGCGTGAAGAAAGAAATTCTTTCTTTTTAGGTGACTGAACCGCACTTCGGTGATTCCTAGCCAACAAAGCCACACTGACCTCTTTTTCCTTTTGTAGAAATATTCACATCTGCTTATTTACTTCGCCTAAAATTTTGCACTGCTCGAATTTCAGAATTAGAGGTTCGTACGATGTAACAGTGACTCATTTGCAAGCACCTGTGGCATTTATCTTAATTTTATTCAAATACATCACGTATAATCTCTGTCCCGAGAAATATGCTTCAGTCGTGACGTGGAAGTCTCTTATATTCTTTCGTATTAGGACAAAGTGAAATTTTCATGTCACACAGTGGCGATACAAGAAATCCTGTTATCCCACGTAACACCAGAACAATTACATTCGAGCCCACTGTGATCTGCACACACTTGTATAACAAAACTACTGCAACCAAGGTCACTACGGAGATGCCACAGCGTTGAAGGTGCAGTGAGACAGGGACAAGTAAAATTAATATTGAATTAGCTGTAACAGTATTTGTACATCCAACACCCCACCTCCCGATCTTATAAACGCGAAATATGAAAAAAACAATTTATGCTAACATCATGAATTATGACCATGTGGAACCGAACTGTGGCTCTTCATGTATACTATCCCAATAGTAATGGGTAACTCTGGTTGTACCACAGCCTAGTCTTGTGTAACGAACTGCTCAGAGATGTTTCAACAAAACCATGACATAGAGGGAGAAGTGCCCGTCATCTTGAAGTCCCAGAACTATGGAGCAAGAAAGCGTATTCTGAGTGCAAAGGCACGCATTCGGTATTCTGACGTTGCGGAATGCGCTAGCCATCACCTCGAAAATCATAAGTTGGGACACCTTACAGTAGTCGCACGCAACGCAGAAAAGCTGACCGGACGAGAAAATAAGGACAAATGAAGTCACTCAACGGTTAGGGCCGGAAGCGGCCGCTGTGGTCGAGCGGTTCTAGGCGCTTCAGTCTGGAACCGCACGACCCCTACGGTCGCAGGTTCGAATCTTGCCTCGGGCATGGTTGTGTGTGATGTCCTTAGGTTAGTTAGGTTTAAGTGCTTCCAAGTTCTAGTGGACTGATGACCTCAGATGATAAGTCCCATAGTGCTCAGAGCCATTTGAACCATTTAGTTACAGCCGGTTGCTCTAGCATATTATGATTTCTGGGCTGAAGTGCTACTGCGGGGAAACCTCAGTTACCACTGCGTGATCGCTAAAGACGGCGCATTACGGAATGTCAGGGTACACGTTTTCTGAGTACACCGACATGTTTTTCACTGCGGTGAAAGTGGACGAAATGGTCGATTAGCACGACGCTGTCACGAACGATTTCCGGGTCGTGCCCGTCCACCACTCGCCACTTTTGCAAAGTTGGAACAGCGACTTCAGGGAACCGGCACCTTCAAGGCTAATTGGGCCCATTGTGGTCGTCACTGGACGCGCCGCACTGTTGACGTGGAAGAGGGAGTCCTCTAATTGGTCGTTTAGAACCCGTCGACGAGTACCTGCAACATCGCAGGTTCGGTAACGTAGCCCAAAGCAGCGTCTGGCGATTTCTCCATGAACAGCAACTTCAGAGGGTGGAGACAATGGGAAATTTGGAAATTTGGGATAATCTCTGTGTGACAAAACTGCTGAGGTCATCTGTCCCTAGGCTTACACACTACTTAAGCTAACTTAAACTAAATTACACTAACGACAACACACACACCCATGCCCTAGGGAGGACTCGAACCTCCGACGGGGGCAGCCGCGCGAACCGTGGCAAGGCGCCCAAGACCGTACGGCTATCCCGTGCGGCGGAGGCAATGGGACCATCTGATTTTGCACCACGTACCGAATACTGCGCATGGTTTCTACACCGCTGTGTCGACGTTCCAGACTTTCCTCGGATCATTCTTTTCACATATGTAGCGCATCACAAACGAAGGTCTGCTGAACCGTCGTATCAGACACATCTTGGATGAGGAAAACTTTTATGCCGCACTTCCCCACGAATGTCAACATCGTTTCGATATTAATGTATGGGCTGGTATAATGCAAGATCATTCGACTGACCCCTGTGTTCTACCGCTCCTAGGTGGATCACAGCTACCTGGCCTTCCCCAAGACGGAGTGGTGCAGAATTTGGAGGCTGTGACATTGCATATCCGTTGGACGATATGGTTCCAACATGATGGAGCACGAGCCCACTTTTGACGCGAAGTCCCGCAGCATTTTCACCAACACACAGGGACAGGTGGATAGGTTGCGGTGGACTGATTCGTTAGCCACCACGATCACCTGATTTTGCACCTACGGACTTTTTCCTTTGGGGCTACTTGAAGAGCGTTGTTGACGAGACTCCTGTAGAGTCACAGGACGATCTTCTTTCCCGTGTAATGGCTGCAGCTTAGGTCATTCAGGACACTCCAGGACTTTTGGACCTTGTGGATGTGAACATTGTTCACAGATACTGCATCCTGACTTCCTGGGAGCCTATTCACCCGCAAAACGTAGAGGTCACACAACGAGCTCTACACTGTAAACAAGTGTATTTGATATTTCTACTTTTCGGAAGAGCTTTCGATTAGTACGACACCAGTACTTGGTAAAGAATGTATCTTTGTGTGGGATATATACAGGGTTTTTATAACAAAAAGTGTGCAACATTCCCACATGAAATGCGGAGGTCAAAACTAAAAAAAATTCCTATAAACATATGTGCGGAAAAGAAAACTTCTTGAGGTATCAGACATTCTCTCCTATGAGTGTTCTCTGTCTATTATCACTGCAGGAGCTGTTTATGTGGTTACTACTAATTTTTGTACATCCTTCAACCCTCACTCCTAAAGAATCACAAACTGGCTATCGTCAGCTTTGCTCGTATACACGGACACACGCTTCTCTAATGTGTACTCGTTACCTATGGGCGTGGTATATAGCAATGCCTTTAAAGGTCACTAATATCAGAAATGTAAGGGGTTACAGTCAGGTGAACGGAAAGACCATGCTGCTTGAGCTCCTCTACCAATTCATTTCTCATTAAAATTTTGTGTTAGGTACCATTACAAGGGGAGTAGAAAATGCGATGGTGCCCCGTCGTGCATAAACTAACATCTGTTATCTTTCTGCAAAGGTTAAATTCTACAGTAGTGCGTGTAATTTGTTGTGCACTAATGGTTGATAAACCACACCTGTTACTTTGTCCGGTAAAGTGTCCAGCCCTATAAGTCCGTGACCTACAATTCATACCCACGCATGCATTCTAAAGCTAAAGTGATGCCTTGCTTCCACGATAAAGTAACTGCTCGAGCAGAACTGACCTCGCAGGGACGTGGTTTATACCTCGAGTAGCTCCAGCCCTTCACAAACTTGTTTGACGGTCATCTCCTATTCGTCGTAACACTCGCTTCACCATATCCGGCGTGCCAGCTGTGCAAGATCTACATCGATCCCTTGTTGCTGGATCAACCTGCTGAATAATTTTTTTTAGATAGACTGCGTGTTGAAGAAGACGTTCAGCGTACACGACACATGATCATCGGTTAACTTCGTCGGCTAAACAATAGCAGAATACTTGTCTACCATTTCCCGGGTCGAATAATAGGAATCCGTTTAACTGACCACGCTGTCCACACCCTAGGGAAATACTAATCCTATCCTGATGCCAACATGACCTCAGAACGATACGTCGGAGACAGCTGTGAGTGCTACGTCTAACTACACCGTAACAGTCAGAATAGTCTCTTGGGAGAATTTAAAAGGGATGCCGTAAATTCATTGGGAAGACGTTCGAAGAAAGGCAAAGAATGTCTCTAAAAGCAACCCCGCAGATTCCAAGAATCCTTTTCCTGCCGCTTGGAGACCGCTTCATACATGAATGGAACGGGAAAATTCGTGGTGTAAGAAATACCCTGAGCCATATAATTCGTAGTAATTTACAGAGTGTAGCTATATAGTAATACACTATTACATATGGGCCGGCCGGAGTGACCGATCGGATCTAGGCGCTACAGTCTGGAACCGCTCGACCGCTACGGACGCAGGTTCGAATCCTGCCTCGGGCATGGATGTGTGTGATGCCCTTAGGTTAGTTAGGTTTAAGTAGTTCTAAGTTCTAGGGGACTGATGACCTCAGAAATTACGTCCCATAGTGCTCAGAGCCATTTGAACTATTACATATGGTTTTATGGAATGAAGTAATAAGGTCCTTTGGAATTTCTTCGTGTCAGGAAATGTTATTTGAGCCTACATATTGTGCTGATCTCTAGATAAAACCGACGTGAATTCTTCTTAAGTGCAGATTAGCGTACAAATGTAAGTATATTAAGGACCAGCAGAGAAGAGCTTATGTCAAATTCACTGAACTGAAACAACTTGTTAGATGCTCTCAGGAACACAAATACGAGGGACGTTCAATAAGTAACGCAACACATTTTTTTTTTCTGAAAGCAGGTTGGTGTTATTCAGGATTCCAACACACCATATTATTCCCCACTTTTTGGCTACAAAAACCTATTTTTCGACATAATATTCTTTCAGTGTGACAGCTCTACGCCACTTTACTGTGAAAGCCTGTACGCCCGCGTAGTACCATTCTACAGGCTGACGTTGGAACCAACGTCTTGTTGCACTAATAACCTCACCATCATCCGCGTACTGCTTCCTGCGGAGTACATCCTTCCCTGGGCCAGACAGATTGACGTCAGACGATGCGAATTCCGGGTTGTAGGCTGGATGAGGAAGTACAGTTCAGTGACGTTCTGTGAGCTTCTCTGAGGTGCGCAGACTCGTGTGAGGCCTTGCGTTGTCATTGAGAAGGAGAAGTTCTTTTGCATTTTTGTGGCAACGAACACTAGGAGCCGTTTCTTCAATTTCCTGAGAGTAGCACAAAACACTTCAGAGTTGATCGTTGCACCATGAGGGAGGGCATCAAACAGAATAACCCCTTCAGAGCACCAGAAGACGGTCACCATGACTTGTCGGCTGAGGGTGCGACTATGAACTTTTTCTTCGGAGGAGAGGTGGTGTGGCGCCACTCCATGGGTTGCCGTTTTGGTTCCCAGTTCGAAGTGGTGAACACATGTTTCGTCGTCTATGACGAAGTTTCAAACCGTCGTCATGATCAGCGTAGTAACGCGCAAGCAGCTCCGTGCTGATGTTCCTTCGTTGCTCCTTACGGTCTTCCGTTAGGCGGCGATAAACCCAGCGGGGACACACCTTTGAGGACCCCAACTGGCTGACGAGTGTGTCAGCACTACAAACAGATCGAATGAGAGTGTCCGCACGTTCCAACATTGCAGGAGCCACCGCTGTGCGCGTCCGACAAGCACGCGGGAGATCGGAGAGGTTTGCTGACTTTGTTACGATGATGACAGAAGCCTCCCCCTACGACGCATCGTGCTTTTGTTCACTGCCACGTCTCTGTTGACGCAAGTGCCTGTGAAAATCTGCGGTGCCCTGGTTTTCCGCCAAAAGAAGCTGAGTGACAGCCCTTGCTTGAAACACACCTCCGTTTCAGACGCCATTTTGAAGGCTACGTAAAGGACCGGCACCTACAAGAACTATAGGGGCTGAAGCGGGAATATTCCATGATATCCCACAACAAATTCTGCATTTTTTCAATCGAAATTAACTGAGAAAAAAATGTTGCATTATAAAGTACGACATTTTTGGTATCCCATTCCCTTCATGTAACCGACATTTCTGAAAAGCTACTAAATATTTTAAATGTATTGCAAAACGTTAGTCGCTTTAGACTCCGTCACCTTATACATCATAATATATCATGAAATTTTAACTTTTTTGCCGAAGGTATGAGTGTAAACAATATGCTCCTTTTTACAAAAAAAAAAACGAAACTTTTCGAATAGCATTTATTTCATCTCACGTTACCGGAAAATGTACTAGAAGTTTTCTTTATTCGTGGACTAATATAAATTGGTAAATCTGGTTTACTTCTTAATTATTGCTGATTTTTCCTCCCACACTAATATATTGTGACGCGTGCTATAGCTGTATAGTCACAATCTGAGACCGCTACGTAATGCGGCTTTAACCGACAGATGTCATAAGAGACGCACCCGCCAGCGTAAAACGGGGTGGGGAGTGCTGCGTTGTGAGTAGAGAAGCACGTATAGCAGAATGGGTGGGTCGAGAGTGCTCGCTAACTCGGAATGTGAACTAGTCACTCTGTCACAGAAGTAACAAATCCATTTGGGACATTCGGTTTTATAAAGCTGCACAAGCCGACTGTTGATGATGTGACTGTGAAGTAGAAACACGGGGGAACAACCACAACAAAACCAAAAACAGGCAGACCACATGTGCTGACTGTCGAACATTGCGGAGGGTGGTTGTAAAAAGTAGTATGAAATTAGCGGAAGGAGTCATTCGTGAGTTCCAAAATGCCACTAGGACTCCAGCCAGCACAATGGCTGCTCGTAGGGATTTCAAAATAATAGGGCACATCACTACCTCCTCTAGTTTGGGCTGTTCAGGAAGAATGGGCTGCCCTCTCTTCACAGGCATTCAGACACCTCATATAAAGTGTCCCCAACAGAGTCAAGCCATCTTAAAACGAAGGACACACCTCATATTAATGTCCACAAATAAGTGTCCTCATAATTTTAATCAGATAGTGTATTCTCCAGCTATCTCCGCATGTGCTAGGTAACATTCCCATACGATCTGGAGTCCGTATCACGCGTCGACGGCTATTTCAACACGAGGAGAGACATTAGGCAACATTTAGTAACTAATTATCTTCATTAGTGGGTCGGTATTACTTCTGTGTATGTGACTTACGAACAAAAACAGCGTATCAAACTACTTTCCCACTGTAAATCGTCACTTGTGGGGCCGACGAAAAGAAGTATCTGGCAATGGAATGGTTTTAATAACTCTTAATAAGGCTGTGAGCTCTAAATGTGCTTCACACGTATGCCAACTCAGTGGCGGTACAAATAAGCTGTCCGTGACCAGCATTTACTTGGCGGATCTAATGCACTTAGTTCTGCCAAGCGACTGAGCGCTTGTAGCTACGAGCAGACGCAACGCATCGCTAAACCGCCATTACGTATGGGCGCACATGCACAGTGTAAATCGCAACACAAAGAGAAGAGACAGAACCGTTCTCCGCACCGCACTAGAATCTGCCTCGTGCCGCACACTGACGTACAGGTCGTGTAATTTAAACTAAATTCCAACTTACAGACGTATTTTACGCCTCATTGCGCTGCAGAAACTGGCTGTCTCTATTTCGCTTTCCTTTTCTTTTTCTCTCAGTATATGAACATACATCGAGATCAATGACCTTCCGTATATGACGTACAATTTGTTGCAAGTTATATAGCCTTTTGTTCAAACGCAATCCAGCATCACGTTCTCGGTTCAAGGACATATCCCTCTGTCTTAGACTTCATGAGAATATTTACCTCGACTGATGACACGACTGCCACATATTCCATCTTTCGTAGATTGACCCGCAGAGTATGAAAATTGCCACTGTTGTTTCCTTTGCGCAGGGAGATCTGTACATTGAAGCTCTTCATACATAGCTTTTGCTTGACGGAGTAATAATAATAAACTGATTACGATCGAAGTCCGTGTCACATGGAGTCGGATATGCTGCAATTTACTGGCTGTCTAATACGAAAGCTCACAAACAGGCACTGTCTGACTGTACGAAGCTTCGAATGTTTCCAGGTGATATCTCCTGTCATTTTTTTCCTTGTAAGGTTCCTCGATAGAGGTCACCAGCCTCGCTTTGAGCCGCAATGATAGCTAGTTAAATTTCAACATGCAGCACCTGGATTGGAAATACCGTTAACAGTCCCACTTAACATCCAACTAGCCTCTTGCAGCATTCCTGTCAATCTTAACAAATAAAGTGTCTAGTTCCACCATACAAAGATCAGAAAGCGACTGAAAATTCACATACTTCAATCGTCAAAGAAACACTATAGTTTATTTGCGCTTTATAAACCTCTCACAGCCCGTTTCTTTGGCCAGCAACTCTTCCCGGGACCTCTTCGTTCTCCAGCCCGCCACAATTTGGGCATATCAGCCGTACAATCTACCGCGAAAATCACAGCTGGCGATCTTTCTTCAGCACAGCCTGCGCTAACTTCCACAAATGGAACACGAATCGGACGATAACATTTAACTGAAGGTTCGTTCATACATTCCCGAAGATCCATTTTCAAGATAACGGCAGAGCATCGAACCACAGTTCGATAAAAAGTGTCCGCTCCATCTGGACCTACATGAGACAGATAGCTACCATTAACAAAACTGTTTATAAAACCTATTAGGCAACGGAAACGCTAGCTATTTCAATGAAAAACAGTTATTTAAATGACATCCAAATGGGAGCAAGTAAATGGTTTACAGTATCGGTACCTCTACGTTCACAATACCTAACATGGAATTGGAGAGAATTTCTAAATAATTAAATTAAATTCAAGGTGAAATTACTACATTTATACCCTCTATATGTATTCACATGAGATCAACAAGATACAGTAATTTGATATAGCAAAGACTAGTGGGATAATAAGGTCATACCATATACGAACATTGCCGTAGGTGTCGGCGGTAGTAGCCGAGCGGTTCTAGGCGCTTCAGTCCGGAACCGCGCGACTGCTACGGTCGCAGGTTCGAATCCTGCCTCGGGCATGGGTGTGTGTGATGTCCTTATGTTAGTTAGGTTTAAGTAGTTCTAAGTTCTAGGGGACTGATGACCTCAGATGTTAAGTCCCATAGTGCTCAGAGCTATTTGAACCATTGCCGTAGGTAATTAGTACAGCACACACATCAAAAAAGGTCTGGCATCACCTGTACCTGTACAGAAAATTGGAATAGAGATCAACATAAACATCATTTCCGCCCTTTTTATTGCTCATGAAAACCACACATTGCATGTTGTACCACCGTGCAGAGAGACCTTCATAGGTGGTGGTCCAGATTGCTGTACACACCGGTATCTCTAATACCCAGTAGCACGTCCTCTTGCATTGATGCATGCCTGTATTCGTCATGGCATACTATCCACAAGTTCATCAAGGCACTGTTGTTCCAGATTGTCCCACTCCTCAACGCCAATTCGGCGTTCATCCTTCAGAGTGGTTGCTGGGTCACGTCGTCCATAAACAGCCTCTTTCAATCTATCCCAGGCATGTTCGATAGGGAGAACATGCTGGCCACTCTCGTCGAGCGATGTTGTTATCCTGAAGGAAGTCATTCACAAGATGTGCACGATGGGGGCGCGAATTGTCGTCCATGAAGACGAATGCCTCGCCAATATGCTACCGATATGGCTGCACTATCGGTCGGAGGATGGCATTCACGTATCGTACAGCCGCTACGGCGCCTTCCATGACCACCAGCGGAGTACGTCGGCCCCACACAATGCCACCCCAAAACAGCAGAGAACCCCCATCTTGCTGCACTCGCTGGACAGTGTGTCTAAGGCGTTCAGCCTGACTGTGGTGTCTCCAAACACGCCTCCGACGATTGTCTGGTTGAAGGCATATGCGACTCTCATCAGCGAAGAGAACGTGAAGCCAATCCTGAGCAGTCCATTCGGCATGTTGTTGGGCCCATTTGTATCGCGTTGCATGGTGTGATAGTTGCAAAGATGAACCTCGCCATGGATGTTGGGAGTGAAGTTGGGCATCATGCAGCCTATTGCGCACAGTTTGAGTCGTAACACGACGTCCTGTGGTTGCACGAAAAGTATTATTCAACATGGTGGCGTTGCTGTCAGGGTTCCTTCGAGCCATAATCCGTAGGTAGCCGTCATTCACAGCAGCAATAGCCCTTGGGCGGCCTGAGCGAGGCACGTCATCGACATTTTCTGTCTCTCTGTATCTCCTCCATGTTCGAACAACATAGCTTTGGTTCAGTCCCAGACGCCTGGACACTTCCCTTGTTGAGAGCCCTTCCTGGCACAAAGTAACAATGCGGACGCGATGGAACCGCAGTATTGACCGTCTAGGCATGGTTGAACTACAAACAACTAGATTCGTGTACCTCCTTCCTGGTGGACTGACTGGAACTGATCGGCTGTCGAACCCCCTCCGTATAATAGGCGCAGCTCATGCATGGTTGTTTACATCTTTGGGCGGTTTTAGTGACATCTCTGAACAGTTACAAGGACTGTGTCTGTAATACAATATCCACAGTCAACGTTTATCCTCAGGAGTTCTGGGAACTGGGGTGATGCAAAACTTTTTTTGATATGAATATATAGGTGACAAGACCATATTGGCAATGGGTGAGCAGATGGATAATACCATATTGGATTTAAAAGTCGCCGGCCGGTGTGGCCGTGCGGTTCTAGGCGCGTCAGTCTGAAACCGCGTGACCGCTACGGTCACAGGTTCGAATCCTGCCTCGGGCATGAATGTGTGTGATGTGCTTAGGTTAGTTAGGTTTAAGTAGTCCTAAGTTCTAGGGGACTGATGACCACAGATGTTGAGTCCCAAAGTGCTCAGAGCCATTTGAACCCATTTAAAAGTCAATCACAGAATTTACCATCAGTAATTAGTTGTGTAAGTGGTCCTACGAATCTGACCGCAATATTGTACATAGTCCCAGACACTATATTTTACCCATTAAATCATTGGTGAGCCATGCGAACATTTATATGTATGGAATGACGATTACAGATTTAGTACAGTCCATGATGTGACCACGCATAAACTCCACCAAAGTCTCGAAACCGCATACCATAACTAACTACGTCTTATCAATAGTGTGCTGCAAACTTCGGCTGCAAGGCAAGTATTTCCGTGACTGGATAAGTCCCAAACATCAATTGGAGGGCGGCCTCATGGTCATCGTTTCCAATGACCTTTCATCTCCACAGCTCATCAGCGTGAAATTTTCCAAGTCCGGAGAGGGAGCGAAAAGTACGTAATGAAAGCTCATACCCAAAATAGCTTCACTCCAAGAGCGACTCCAGCGTAAACATCTCTGAAACTCCTGTATTTCTCTGCTCCAGAGTTTGGTATCATACTTTTGTGCATCTTCCCCAACCAGTCGGAGGGCTACCTCCAAAACTTCCGTCAAATAGAAAGTTTTATAATAAACTTACATCTCGCAGATACGGAAATTTTCTGAAGGAACCAATGGACTGCATTCGCACATACAAAGAAAACGAGCACTCGGATATTTCCCAGATTCGGTGCCAGATCGGTGCCTTGCGCCCCTACGAAGCAAAAAAATGCTTTCGTGTTTTCTATGGGCGAAGACGTCCAATGAAAAGCATTATATTGGCCTGATCGAAACCCGGACATTATGTTTCTTGAGAGAGCCCCGTATCCACAGGCATTATTCCCTTGTACAACCAGGGCGTTCCACTGACAGTGTCATTCCAGCACCTGCTAATGCAGTGCTTGGCCACCAATGTTCACTCTAGGCTGTCGAACTCCTGCTATGCTACTAACCTCTCACTCGGGAAAACTGCCAGGTAAACTGTGACAAACTTCCCCCTTCTACTTGCTCACACAGCTCACACAGAACTACCAAACCAGCATGCAGTTGACATTGCTAAAAAAACATGCACTATACGTATTTAAATCTAAAACAAATTGGAGGGAAGAGATGAAATGAAACTGCGGATTTATCACGTAATCACCCACTGAACCCAGCGAATGATATTAACATCACAAGCACAATCAAATTAGTTTTCGAATTAGCATATCAATATGAAATTGTAAATTTGTGGTAAGTTCCTATGGCACCAAATTGCTGAGGTCATCGGCCCCTAGGCTTACACACTACTTAACCTAACTTACACTAAGTACGTAACACACACTCATGCCCGAGGGAGGACTCAAACCTCCGACGGAGGGAGCAACGCGAACCGTGGCAAGGCGCCTCAGACCGCGTGGCTATCACATGAAGAAATGGTTTGAAATGAGAGGATACAGGCCAGCCTCATGCTGACTCCTCTGACACTGCCGATTCCTTGATTCCGCGAGTTCTGATCTAGTCTCGAACTTTCTTGATCAGTTGACATCTTTTAGTCAAACAGCCCTGGGACTGCAGGTTTCTTGGCTTGTTTCTCGTTCCCGGTTATTCTTGTTGGTTCACTCAGCAGATAATAATAACTCCCTATTCGTTACTGATGTTTAGCAGAACCACTTGTAATCTCATTTTGCCCTCTAATGACCAGCAAATTTTATGCAGACATACCAACAAAGGAAGCATTCTCAGTGATTTTGAACGTCTATGAAAATTCCAGAAGGTGTTTACCTCCAACTCAGTGACTACGGCGATCTTCTGCTGTTAATTCAGATAATGTAACTCTTCATGTCGAACTATTACTGCTCCGACAACCTTTCCTTAATTGACTTGGAAATACAGCCAATGCTGTGGAACCAAACCAATTTGTATGGGTTTTCTTTGTAGTTGTCGTAACGTTTCTCGTTTGAAATATGTATTTGGTGCTTCATGGTGCAGTTTCATAGCTTTGCAACATAAAAGTGTTGCAAATCAGTTCGTAACAGTCCCAACGAATTTCTACTAAGAGCCACAACACAAGCAGGGGGAGGGGGGGTTAATCAGGCTCCTAGGCAGACTTCAGAATCATTCTAACAGCAGGACTCATTCCTAATGCTTGGAGGACACTGAAAGTTGTTTTCATTTCGAAGCAGAGACAAATGATGATGCAATGGTAAGTATAAGTAGGTATATGAGACCAATCAACCTGTCCTCCTTTCTTCTAAAGGCATAATAAAAACTAGTTATTTGCACATTAGAGAAAGGAATTAACTGACGCTCCTCTACATGAAAACCAATACGCATATGAACCAAGAAAATCATCTAAAACAGCACTTCAGCAGTTTGTTGTAAATGTGGAGAAAGCGCTACACTTTCAAGAAATTGCTTTCTACATTTCCCGAATATTAAGGGGGCTTTTAGCGATGCGGCCTTCAAATCCATGTTAAGAGTGGCAGAAGAGTATGGCACTCAGACCGCTATACGCAAGTGAATCTAGAACATGTTGAGTAGACGAAAGGTAGAAGCCACCATGATGAATGAGAAAATGGTAATCAGCACGACCAACTGATATTCGCAAGGAGGGGTATTGTCCCCACTACTGTGGAATCTACTTTTGCCAAGATTTTCTTTTTTTGTGTCATCAGTCTTCCGAATGGTTTGATGCAGCCCTCCACGAATTCCTCTACAGCTTCAAACTCTCAATTTGGGAATATCTCTTGCACCCTACATCCTCAGTTACAAGGGGCGTTCAAAAAGAAATGAGCCGGAGGCATAATTACAGAAACCAGTACCTGTATGTTAGAAGTATTGACCCTGGCTGTTGAGACACTTGTCCCACAGTGACATAAGATGGTGAATGACTATCTCATAAAATTCCCAGGGCTGCGATGTTAACCAGTTCCGCACGTACAGCTGGACGTCGTCGTCCACACGAACGCAGGAAAGGTTATGCTGACGTTCTTCTTTGACCAAGATGGCCCCCTTCAGATTCGCTTCCAGCAGCACAGGACAACAGTGAATGCCCAGCGTTACTCGCAAACCTTGACCACCCTTAGTCAAGCGATCAAATCAAAACGACCAGGAAATCCCACCCGTGGGGTCATTCTGCTCCACGACAATGCAAAGCCTCATACGACCAACACAGTCGCGGCACTCCTGCAGAAATTCAAACGGGAGGGTCTCGGCCAACTCCATAGAGTTCGGACCTCTCTCCCTGTGATAACGCCATTTTTGCTCCCCTTAAAAAGGCTCTGGGGCGCAAACGGTTCACCTTGCACGACGGCGTCCAGAGGTACGTGCGGAACTGGTTAACATCGCAGCCCCGGGAATTTTATGAGACAGCCATTCACCGCCTTGTGTCAACAGCTAGGGTAAATTCTTCTAACATACAGGTACTGGTTTCTGTAATTATGCCTCCGGCTCGTTTCTTTTTGAACGCCCCTTGTATTTGTCGGATGTATTCGAATCTCTGTCTTCTTCTGCAACTCCATCTAGTACCATGGAAGTTATTCCCTAATGTCTTAACGCATGTCCGATCATCCTGTTCCTTCTTCTTGTCAGTGTTTTCTTTGTATTCCTTTCTTTACCGATTATGCAGAAAACCTCCTCATTCCTTACTTTATCAATCCACAAAATTTTCAACGTTCGTCGTTAGCACCGCACATCAAAAGCTTCGATTCCTCCTGTTCCAGTTTTTCCATTTTCCATGATTCACTGCCATACAATTCTGAAAAATTCTCAAAAATTTATTCCTGAAATTGAGGCCTATGTTTGACACTAATCGGCTTCTTTTGGCCGGGAACGTCCTAGTCTGTGCTAGTCTGCTTCTTTTGTCTTCCTTGTTTCGTCCGTCAGGGGTTATTTTGCTTACTTAACTTCGTTTACTTCACTTTCACTAATTTTGATATTAAGCTTCTCGCTTTTATCATCCTGCCACTTCTCATTACTGTCCTCTTTCTTCGGTTTACTCACCAAACATATCCTGTACACATTAGAGTGTTCATTCCAGTCAACAGATTCTGTAATTCTTCTCCACATTCACTGAGGATAGCAATGTCATAAGCGAATCTTATCATTCATATCCTTTCACCCTAAATTTTATTCCCACTCTTTAACCTTTGTTTTATTTCCGTCATTACTTTCTCTATGTATAAATTGAGCAGTAGGAAAGAAAGACTGCATTCCTGGCTTAAAATCTTTTTAATCCGAACAATCCGTTCTTGGTCTTCAAATCTTATTGTCCCCTCTTGTTCCTTGTACATATTGTATATTATCCGCCGTTCACTACGGCTTACTCCTGTTTTTCGCGGAATTTCGAACATCTCGAACCAATTTACAATATCAAAGGTTTTCATTTAACATATCCTCTCTTCTGTATATTATTCTTGTCAGCAACTTTGCAAGGACAAGCTATTAAGCTGATTGTGCGCTAGTTGTAGCACTTATCTGCTCTGCTATCTTCGAAATTGTTTGGATGATATTTACCGGAAGTCTGATGTTATGTCGCCAGTCTCATAGATTCTACGTACCAATCTGAATAGTCGTTTGGTTTCCACTTCCCCCACTGATATTATAAATTCTTATGGAATGTTCAAATAGCTCTAAGATCATTGGGACTTAACATCTGAGGTCATCACTCCCCTAGACTTAGAACTACTTAAACTTAACTAACCTAGGGACATCACACACATCCATGCCCGAGGGAGGATTCGAACCTGCGACCGTAGCAGCAGCGCGATTCCGGATTCAAGCGCCTAGAACCGTTTGGCCACAGCGGCCAGCATTTTCTTCTCGATCTTTCCCTAGTCCGAGCTTGTGCTCTGTCTCTAATGACCTCGTTATCGACGGGACGTTAAACACTAACCTCCTCCTCCTCCAATGTCTTCCTCTATCATATGATCAGACAGTTCTTCCCCCACATACAGGATGAAGAAAAAATGCCACACTTGGCGGTCGGCATGCGGTTCCTCATCCCAATTCAAGACAAAATCATATCTTAGCAAACCCTAGTCCCGAGAGTAGGTTTAATAGAAACGAAATTTAAAAACCTAAGCTCAGGCAACGCTGTAACTGCGTGAACCGTGGCCAAGAACAGGTAGCATGAACTGTGCGCTGTGCCGGAGCTGTCCCATTAGCTCATTCGGACGGTGTTCGAGTCATTTTTTTTTCACTTAGAGCATCAAATTGTATCCAATTTACACCTCAACAGTGCAGTATCTTGTGTATTTCTTTCAGTTACGGTTACCTTTATTTAAACATTAAGGCTTAACATGAACTTCTTACAGATGTAAAAGACCACTTTGTTTCTCTCATGACACAAATAAAACCAACAGAAAATAATAGTGGATACAGAAACATCGTCTGTATCCAATGAGGTACAAGAAACACAATAGATAGGCTACACTAGACAGCACATTATGTTACGTACAACAACTTCATTCTGTACATTTGACGTCTTGGCTTATCTTCAGAGCCAGTACGTACATGTACGAGCAACGTTCACTTTACAGAAGATGTTCAAAGCGACTACCTTGTATATGCAAACACTTCGCCCCTCACTGGATCACACTTTGCTGGACACTACGCAACACATCTGCATCCACCAGTGCAGAAGCAACATGCACGCGAACTAGTAGGTCGTGCACATACATGGGTGGACTATGGTTGAAATGGCTCTGAGCACTATGGGACTTAACTTCTAAGGGCATCAGTCCCATAAAACTTAGAACTACTTAAACCTAACTAACCTAAGGACATCACACACATCCAAGCCCGAGGCACGATTCGAACCTGCGACCGTAGCGGTCACGCGGTTCCAGACTGTAGCGCCTGGAACCGCACGGCCACCCCGGCCGGCCATGGGTGGACTACTACAGACTTATTCCATTAAGTATCCCCACAAATAACAATCTAGTGAATTAAGTTCCGGGAAATGTGGACGCCAGAACATTGAACCTCCACGAGAAATCCATTTCCTTGGAAGCACTTCTTTCAAATAGTTACGCACATTCATTCCAAAGTGCGACGGTGCACCATCATGCTAAAACCATACCTGTCGCCGAGCACCAAGTGGAACAATTTCCAATGTGGCAGAGAAAGTATTGCAAAGAAACATACGATATAGGAGCGCATTCAACTTGTCCGGCAATAGGTAAGGGCCCAAAAGCACTCCTCTCATGATTGCAGCCCACAGGTTTATGCCAAAGCGTGCCTGAAAGCCACGTTCACAGGTTGTGTTCCGACTGTAATGGCTGTTGTAGACGTTGATAATACTTTCACGAGTGAAGCCAGATACGTCAGTCCATATCACGTTACTTATAAAATGTTTGTTATCTGCCACTTCGTGCAAGAGACATTCACAAAGCTGTACTCGTCGAATGCAGTCTTCTGGCCTCTGGTGTTGAGTTAACGTGTAATGCTTCATCATGCAACACTTCAACAACCAGTCTTTGAGATACCTCGAACTGCCTTGCAATAAGACAGGTACTTCGCCGAGGTGATTGGTGAGCGGTTTCAAGAGTCGCGTCCTCTGTTTGTGTAGTACGTCTAGTACTTGGACAACCTCTGTCCGTTACTTGTGGGCGAAGATTACCAGTTTCCCGAAGACGTTGTACCAGGCGACGAAAAAATTCTTATCGGGATGGCATCTTTGAGGGTACCGGGCAGCACATGAGCAGCAGCAAGTTGGTTATCGGATGCTTTCAGCCCCAAAAACATCGACGCCTACATCTTATGTACTCCATCGGGAAGCTGCCCTACCTGAACTTGACAGGACCAGTTATGGTCGTGGTCTGTCCGGTTAGTAGACACATGCATGCAATTTAATGGATCTTACTGTCATGTGATTAGGTTATTGTCATGTGAAAAAATTATATTCAGCTTATAAACGAGGAGAACTAGGAATGGACATCTAAAAGTAAAAAATGAACCTGGCGAGGATTCGAACCACAGCTCCATGGTCTTTTTTCAGTGGAAGCTTCCCAGCTCCGAACTGGAGGGGAGGAGGAAAATTGGGCAGGGGTCGGCGAGTCTGTCCTGTTCCCTTCCCCAGGAACCAAGAAAAGTGTAGGAAACGAGAGGTAGTAGAGGTACAAATCATATCAAAGAGACAAGGTCTTTTTAACACCACCACGCTTAGCAGCAAACCGACAGCGTGAGGAGGAAGGAGCGTTATTTTGCCCATCGATGCATGTTTTCTCAAAAAAGAACATTTCAGTGACCAGAGAATAATTGGTACTAAAAGTGGAAAATGCGTGAATCAACTGTTCATTGCAGTAGCACTCCAACTCCTGGATGGATTAAGAAAGACACTCCAAAGAAAATTAGAGAAAAATTGTCTATATTTGGGATTGCGGACAACTGCACAACGTCGTTCACTAAGAAAGTGGCAAAATCGAGGACTTTTTCTCGCCATCAGAGAACAGGTAGTGAACTGCGTGTCCTCAAAGTATCCCGAGTGCAGAGGAGGAGCGGGTGTGGAGGTACCTGATGAGGAGTCCTACGGGTAATAAAGGCACTAAGAACCAGGCATCTGTCGCCGAGCCGCACACCTGGCGATGCTCGCCCGGGTCCAGAACATCACAGGCGACACACATAGGGGTGTCTGCCAGGTGAATCCCCCGAAGGCGTGGCAGGCATACTTGCTTCCTTCCCATTGACGGTAAAGTACCATGCAGGCTGGACGTCAGTGGTAAAATAATGAGCGCACAACCATCGCCAGACGGCACTCCAGTCCACGTGGGGATGCATCCTTCAACTACATTCGGTGACCTGGTCTGCTGAAGAGGCACATAGATCGCCTTCCTGAATATCTAGCGCGGTGGTAGTAGCGCATTACGGTCATAGCTCAGTTCGAGGGGGAAAAAAGCGGAAGTAAAAGAAGGGCGGGGGACGTTTGAAAGCTGAGTTGGGGCTGAGAGAGAGCGTTCGTTTTGGGTCATTACTATTTTCGATTACATTATACATCAGAGTGAAGGGCAGCCGCTTCACGAGTACTATCCATGCTGTCCAGCAGTGGTGATGTGACGTATCAGCAGGCCGATAACGGCCGAACAAAGCACTCGCAACACGCACAGACAACGAACGCGTAGTGGTCTACCTTGAGCGAATTTCTTTACACGCGAATCCGTGCACAGTGGGTATGCGGCTTGGGAACTTTGGCTCTCTTTTTTACAATGGAATTCTGCTCCGTCTAATAAACGTAGGGGCCTTTCACCTAAGGAGGAAAACTTGCAAAAGAAGTAAATAAAATGTTAACGTTCTACATATTTTAAAATGTTGGCTACATTTTCCACTGCAACTAAATCGACACTCGATCTCTTACAGCTATGTTAGTTCCCTGGTTTCATTCGTCATGTCTGTGATGAAAATTGCATTTGGATCTTTGATTCAGTACTGTACGTTCATCATCCGGTTAAAATAAAATAAAACAACACCATTACGAGTCAGCTGTTGGCAACCGGGAGAGGAGAATTTGAGGCACCGCCGTGGAGACGAAGTGGCAGTACGGGAGACAACTGCGGGGCGAGATGCATGGGAGCACTAGACCTTCGTGGGTACCTTGGGGCAATACTATTATATTTGTCGAAGGCCTTCGACAGGGTGTGGTATAACGCCCTCCTGTTCAAGGTTCTTGACCAGAGGGTGCCGATGTCACAGGTGTCTCAAATCATACCTCAGTAACAGAGCATTCCATGTCAAAGTCAATCTAGGAGTCTCAGATGTGGCACAGGGGTCTGTGCTAGGGCCCCTCATATACAGTCTATACACCGCAGATACTCCAAAAATCCCGAGAGTTGATCTGGCGTTATGCACCGATGACACTGCGCTGTTTGCACTCAGTTCAGGAGTGCACGTAGTAAGACGTCGCCTACAGCAAGCTTGCGACACGCTTGTAGCTTCAGCCACCAAGTGGCGGCTCAATATGAACGCGGCGAAGAGACAGGCTTTAAGGAGAACGAGAAAAATGCTACCAGCAGACGTAGTACCCTCTTGGTCGCGAACCGGAAAGTACTTTGGCGTGACCCTTCATAGACATCTAACGTGGGGATCGCACGTCCGAGAGGTCAGGAGCAAGCACTGGGGCGCATAAAAACGCTCTACCCCCTACTAAACCCTACTAAACCCAAGTTCGACTCCACCCACTCATTGTGGAGTGACATTATATCTGGTCTAATACGGCATGTTCTAGAATACGCCGCTGTGGTGTGGGGCAATGCAGCCAATAAACGTATTGACGAAAAACAGCGGGTGCAAAACAAAGCTTTACACCTTGCTGTATATCTCCCAAGGCGAGAACCGAGCACCAGAGAAGTGCATGAGATGGCAGGTGTACCATTTCTACGTGATAGATTTAAAGAGACTGCTCGCCAATTTTACTCATCGGCACAGCAATCAGAGAATACGTACATTCCCAGCCTGGGTAACCAGGTCCACTGGCGACCGACCATTCGCTGGCCGGACATGCTACTAGAGCAGTAATTCTGCAGCAAGTAACAAATGCAGTTGCACAAAACTAGATGACAAGGATAGGAGACAAACAAATAAACGCGATGTCTAAATTTCCCAATCCCAGATTATATGTAAGCTAGGCATTATGAATGTTCAAACTACGCGAAACAAGGTCCAGAGACCTTCAGAAGTCAAGAGTTAGTGAGAGCGAGGCGAGACGTGTAGCAAGGAGCACAGCAGAGTACCGCACTTTCGGCGGTATCGGCGGTGCTTCTGCTGCTCAGGGTAGAAAGTCATGAGACGGTGAGTGACTTACATATAAATGTTTTATTTATTGAAAACAAAGTGCATAAACTGTCAGTGCCTAATTAGTGTGCCCATAGTGCTAAAAGCTAAAATGGCTATGGTCATAGTTAGAGAAGGCGTGCTTTCCGACGTGCTACTACCAAGATTTATATTTCTAAAAACAAGCAGTTTTGAAACCACTTTCATTTACTGTAGCGAAAAGTAACAATTGCATCCTAAATAAAATTGCTGAAAGGTAAGCAGTGTGAAATACGACGAAACTGAATGAACAATGTGTGCAGTGCACTGTGCGGCTGATCCCGGCGGAGGTCCGAGTCATCCCTCGGGAGTGGGTGTGCGTGTTTGTCCTTAGGATAATTCAGCTTAAGTGGTGTGTAAGCTTAGGGACTGATGACCTTAGCAGTTAAGTCACATAAGATTTGACACACATTTTGTGCAGTGCAGTTTAGCTGCTTCAGCTCCAAAATAAGGTTCGATAGACTTTACCGTATGGTCTTAATATTAATATCTATTGATTACGGCTTCAAGACCTAGAAAGACAAGGGAATGAGGGAAAACTTAAAAGAAGTCACAGACAAAGCAGAAAAAATTAATTTAGAGGAGCTTGGCAAGAGGAAGAGCAATTTAAATGGTATTAATGGCTGATCGAAAGGAGAGGTGGGGGCAGGATTCTATGCATCTTTCCACCAGTAAACGTCACTTACACAATGTTTGGATTCAAAAGACTATGGCATGTGACAGGTAGTGCATATTTTACTTATTCTATATTTACTTACTACAAAGTGTTTTTCTCAGTGATACTGGTATTGATGTTTAAGTTTGTTGTACAGAAACTGTTAGGCCATCATATGCTGACATTTAGCTTCAGTTATTTATTATAAAGTTTTTCGCTTCTGTCGGGGTTTTCACGCTGACTTAGGTACATTTCAGCTGTTGTGAGGTAGGCGCATGATAGAAATTGAGTTGGCAACATTGTAAGTTTTACTATTTTGAAAGACGACCAACTCCAGCTCTTCATTTGTCACCTGTTTCGCAATTTCCAGTAAGACACTAGTTTTTATGAATGATTAGTATTTCCAACTTATTACCACACTTCTCCATTTATGCAAAACTGTCATTGTCCTCGTTCACTCATCATTTTGAAACCATATTAAAATTTAAGATTTTGTCACCCTTGGCCTAGTATGATTGCTTCCTACCGTGACTGAAACCATGTACCTCATCTGTTTGCGTCACGTTTGATCTCATGTAAATGTGTGAGAACGTTTGAGAATCGTGTAATTCGTATTGTGGTTTTGTATTATAAAATGCAGAGCATATTTCTTTCAAAAGGAAGTTTTGTTCCATTGTAGTAGGACTTTGAATTTGTGACAAAGTATCAAATAATTCTGTTCAGACTAATCCTTAAAACAGCCTGCTTTATTATCAGTTTGTTTTTAGTGCAACAGTACAAAAAGTGATGCACCGTATCTAAAGTGTATGAATGACATATGGTGTCAACATTCATTGTTGTGGCTCTTCCGCTTTTCTTCGATCAGAACGCATTAATACCTACAGACTGAATTCACAGAAAAAATTGCCAAAGGTACTTTGTTTATACTCTCAGTCATTGCGGGCTCAATATGATATCGCTGTTTTCCAAGTGGTGCGAAAGATGCTTGATTTTCCATCCTGGAATCCCACCACCATGCATACATACTCATCCCCAATGTCTGTTACGCTCATAGTCCACTGCATTACGCTCTCCTCTATTATACAAACGTGAGTAATATTTAGATTTCAGTAGAACTCATCAAGATTCAACTTCAAATTTTTTCTGGAATGAGTTGTCAAATCAGATGGAAATCAGTGTGGGATGTACGACTAACATATCCATTAGGACAGTACGGCGAAATTTTACATTAATGGGCTCTGGCAGCAGACGACCGATGCTAGTACCTTCGCTAACAGCACGACATAGCATGCAGCGCCACTCACGGGCTCATATCGGTTGGACCCTAGACGACTGGAAAACCGTGGCCTGGTGAGATGAATCGCAATTTCAACTGGTAAGAGCTGACAATAGGGTTCGAGTGTGGCGCAGATTCCACGAAGCCATGGATCCAAGTTCTCTGTTGGTCCATCATGGACAGGGGACATCGGCTGCTTAAGAAATTGTCAGTTTCAATGAAATTCACCAACAGCCGTGTACTTTAGATGTTATTTAATTTTATTTTGAAGGGTACCAGTTTCAGCATTTCTTTATGCCATCTTCAGGCACCATCTGCCTCTCTCCAAACTAACGAAAAGTCATATAGAGCCATGAATTTCTGGATGTCGTGAATCCAATCGTTATATTAGTGCTTCATTCGAAGACTTGATTGTTATCAAATCTTAGTGTCAAGTATTTTCATTTGTTTGTGGAGATGCATACTGGGCCTGTAGGTGGCATAATGAAATGCTGAAACTGGTAGTCTTCAAAATGAAATAAAATAACATCTAAAGTACACGGCTGTTTGTGAATTTCATTGACATCCACAATGGATCCAAGTTGTCAACAAGGCACTGTGCAAGCTAGTGGTGGCTCCATAATGCTGTGGGCTGTGTTTACATGGAATGAACTTGGTCCTATGGTTAGTCGGCTGCTCGGCGACCATTTGCTGCCATTTAGGGATGAATTCTTATGGATGAGGATGCGCCATGTCACCAGGCTACAACTGTTAGCGACTGGTTTAAAGAACATTCTGGACAATTCGTGGAAATTATCTGGCCAGCCAGATCGCCCGACATGAATTCCGTCTAATATTTATAGGACATAACAGGGATCCCAGTTCGTGCACAAATTATACACTAACAACATTTTCACAATTATGGACGGATATAGAAGCAGCATGGCTGAATATTTCTGCAGGGGGCTTCCAACGACTTGTTGAGTCCATTCCATGTCGGTTTGTTGCACTACGCCGGTCAGAAGGAAGTTCCACATGATATTAGGAGATATCACATGACTTTTATCAACTTAGTGTGTGTAACAGTATAGATACAGATAACCCCAGGCTGTCATGAGAATTCTAGTCTCACTCTAGCACACAGCATAAGTCTACCATGGTAGTAATGTATGTCTACATGGAAAATCTATATACTTCTTTACCCTTGAAGTCATATGCTGTTTGTCTGATATTCTTACTCTGTCGTAGATTGTTCCTTGTAACTTAGAAATTTTTTAGCACTAAATACATTTTTTGTGTGTTCCAGACGTCCTGTACCCTGTCTCTTTACAACGTTACTAAAGAGAATCTCATCTTAGTAGCGAAACTGAAGAAAGAGGACTCATCAGCGGAAGATGACTCATCGCAAATCTCTTCTGCCGACCTCCTCGTACGCGAAAAGGTAAGACGCCTTTAAGAACGGTTTGTTTTATTTGCAAATTTACTTGTCTTTCTAGAAGTACACAAACAACCTGGGATCCTGAATAAACTGTTTCCACTCAGAACATGAGCAGGCGCAAACCTAGGAAATAGAAACAGCTGGAAGTGCTGACAAAATACACTATGTGATCAAAAGTATCCGGACACCCCCAGAAACATACGTTTTTCATATTAGGTGCATTGTGCTGTCACCTACTGTCAGTACTCCACATCAGCGACCTCAGTAGTCATTAGACATCGTGAGAGAGCAGAATGCGGCACTCCGCGGAACCCACGGACTTCGAACGTGGTCAGGTGATTGGGTGTCACTTGTGTCATATGTCTGTATGCGAGATTTACACACTCCTAAACATCAGTAGGTCCACTCTTTTCGACGTGATAGTGAAGTGGACACGTGAAGGGACACGTAGAGCACAAAAGTGTACGGGCCGACCTCGTCTGTTGACTGACAGAGACCGCCGACAGTTGAAGAGGGTCGTAATGTATAATAGGTAGACATCCATCCAGACAATCACACAGGAATTCCAAACTGCATCAGGATCTACTGCGTGTACTATGACAGTTAGGCGGGAGGTGAGAAAACTTGGATTTCATGGCCGAGCGGCTGCTCATAAGCCACACATCACGTCGGTAAACGCCAAATGACGCCTCGCTTGGTGTAAGGAGCGTAAACATTGGACGATTGAACAGTGGAAAAACGTTGTGTGGAGTGACGAATCACGGTACACTCCCCAAGAAACCTCCCACCACCTGATTGAACGTATGCCTGCGAGAGTGGAAGCTGCCATCAAGGCTAAGGGTGGGCCAACGCCATATTGAATTCCAGCATTACCGATGGAGGGCGCCACGAACTTGTAAGTCATTTTCAGCCAGGTGTCCGGATACTTTTGTTCACATAGCCTACTAACTGCAGGAGCAGAGCAGCAGTATAATGATACGGAATTCTTGTCTTTTTTTTGTGCGATACACAGAGAGCTGGTGCTTGCATGTTCTGTAGCTCATATTGCGATAACTCGCTATTATGTGGAACGTGAAATTAAGATTACGATAAGATACATTTTCTCGATGAAAATACGACTACGTGCTGTCCATTTAAGTAACTGGACTTTTATTTCAATCTTAATCTGCACTGAAATTGAAAATCCAACCCAACCACACACAGATATTATTTATTGACAAATGCATCTATCGCGTCGAAGGGATAGCATTCTACATGGCTGGCTATTAAAATTGCAAACACCATGAATACTAGATGCAACAAAGTCAGACTGGCATAAAGTTTGCTACATGTATGAAATTCAGTTAATTAGAATTTCACTGCAGCCGCACTTTAGCGGTAACACCATCTACATTCTGTACATAAAGAAAGATTACATAGCGGGTTTATCATTCAGAAGTAGCATTTCTGTGTTGTTTGTCAGTGAGAATATCAGTTTGTGTCTCGTGTAAGGATAAGAAACGTCTACTGTCAAACTGAATTTGGCAACGACTCGCTCGTGGCCTATCGAGACGGCAGTTTAGCGATCCGCGGTATTGCTGTTCGCGTTGGTTGGCATCCCACGACTGCATATGAGTATAGAATCGACAGCTTTAGGAGGGTCATACTCCACGCCACACAGGATTTCAAAGATCCTGTGCGACTAGCGCCAGAGAGAGGGCGACGACGTCTGAAGGACAGCGGACTGTAAGCTCACCGACAATGACTGCGGCTTCCCTTGACGCTGAAGCAGAAGTAGGTGCGACCATACTGGTGCGCTCAATGACATCACTGTAAACACGAGTGCCACGTCGTCGTCTTTTCAAGTGACGCTTGATTCTAACTACAGCATCGCCATGGACACATCTATGTGTGGAGTCTCAGAGGAGAACGAAAGTTTCCGGATTGTGTGTGTGAATTCTTAAGGGACCAAACTGCTGAGGTCATCGTTCCCTAGACTTACACACTACTTAAAGTAACTTACACTAACATATGCTAAGAACAACACACACACCCATGTCCGAGGGAGGACTCGAACCTCCGGCAGGAGGGGCCGCACAGTCCGTGACATGACGCCTCAAACAGCGCTGCCACTCAGCAGTTGCCGGATTGCATTTGTCATCGTCTCACTAACCTAGCACTTGGTGTGATGGTGAGGGGTATTCCTGGGTACACAATGTGATCACCTCTGGTTACCATTGCTGGTAATTTAGGCAGCAGGCGTTACATTTCTAACGTGTTAAGGCTGGTGGCTGCGGCTTGTCTTCGACGTCTCCATGAAGTTACCCTTCGACAAGGCAACCCATGACCTTTTGTTGCCCTATGATGTGCTGGTCTACCTTGATACAGAGGGTGTACGACTGTTGCCTGCAAGTACGTTCTCCAGATCTCTCACCCACTTAAAATATCTGGCCATGGGTTGCCAAGGGATTTGCACTCCACCACTGGTGAACTCTGGTGTAGAGTTGCAACGGTATGGAATGATGTCCCGGTACCTTCATACTGTGTTTTACATGCACAACACGCAAAATTTCGCTTTTGCCATCCTTCCTGGTGTTGCAGTTTAAACGGCCAACAGGGTAAATGCGTAGTCAGGTACAGGATTATCTACATCTACATTTATCCTCCGCAAGCCACCCAAAGGTGTGTGGCGGAGGGCACTTTACGTGCCACTGTCATTACCTCCCTTTCCTGTTCCAGTCGCGTATGGTTCGCAGGAAGAACGACTGTCTCAAAGCCTCCGTGCGCGCTCTAATCTCTCTAATTTTACATTCGTGATCTCCTCGGGAGGTATAAGTAGGGGGAAGCAATATATTCGATACCTCATCCAGAAACGCACCCTCTCGAAACCTGGCGAGCAAGCTACACCGCGATGCAGAGCGCCTCTCTTGCAGAGTCTGCCACTTGAGTTTATTAAACATCTCCGTAACGCTATCACGGTTACCAAATAACCCTGTGACGAAACGCGCCGCTCTTCTTTGGATCTTCTCTATCTCCTCCGTCAGACCGATCTGGTACGGATCCCACACTGATGAGCAATACTCAAGTATAGGTCGAACGAGTGTTTTGTAAGCCACCTCCTTTGTTGATGGACTACATTTTCTAAGCACTCTCCCAATGAATCTCAACCTGGTACCCGCCTTACCAACAATTAATTTTATATGATCATTCCACTTCAAATCGTTCCGCACGCATACTCCCAGATATTTTACAGAAGTAACTGCTACCAGTGTTTGTTCTGCTATCATATAATCATACAATAAAGGATCCTTCTTTCTATGTATTCGCAATACATTACATTTGTCTATGTTAAGGGTCAGTTGCCCCTCCCTGCACCAAGTGCCTATCCGCTGCAGATCTTCCTGCATTTCGCTGCAATTTTCTAATGCTGCAACTTCTCTGTATACTACAGCATCTTCCGCGAAAAGCCGCATGGAACTTCCGACACTATCTACTGTGCTGAAGCACCTAGAAAATGTTCGCTCTTAACTTCCTAAGCAACTGCCTTCCTGGCATGATCAAAAACTATTACTGCACTTACACAAATATCGTGCGAAAGTCAAGACGGTAGAATCAGGAACATTTAGGCATTTAAGGAAGCTACATCTTTCCCCTTTTGTCATACGTGAATGGAACCACGGGGCAAACAATGATACCGATCCGCTGCTCCTCACACAGTGTGGTGACAGATGAAAACGTAGCTGAAATTTAAACAAATCGTTTTATTTACTGTATTTATTGGTCATTATTATTTTATTATTATTATCTGTGAAGACATCCTGTAGAATCAAGCAAAGCATTCTGCCTCATTCGGCCATTCTTTCTGATCTTTTTCTCCTTCATGGAGTCTCGTTCTATCTTCAGTCCACTTTGTCCCTGGTTTCTTTGTGACTTCGTTCTCTCATCTCATATTCCACTTGTGTCTTCTCTCTACATGTGTTTCTGTCTTTAATTTCCACTGAATAGACCTGTGCTTTTTGTAGGTCAAGTTTGCTTGCGTGATCCATGTTGTTGTTGACTTCACCCCTTCTACTAGTATCTAGGTTGTACATTAATAAACCGACAAACTGCTGGGATGGATTTCTGACTGGAAATGGAAGGAAAGAAGTCCTATGAACATGTCTGGAAATTCATCGTAGCCACCATAGCTGGTGCTGACGTATGACAGTTCCACTGATCACGTGCCATATGTTCCTTGTGTATTACGGGCTGTCTGATTGACACACCGTATTGTAAGCGGCAGAATGGTCCGATGTTCACGTCGGGAAGAAGCCGAGATGGTGTTTGTGTACGGCCGAGCAGATGGAAACGGTCGAGAGGCAGCACGGCTATACCAAAACAAGTTCCCTCACAGACACAAACCACGCCACAGAACATTTCAAGCCCTTTTTGGGGCCGGCCGCAGTGGCCGCGCGGTTCTAGGAGCTCAGTCCGGAACCGCGTGACTGCTACGGTCGCAGGTTCGAATCCTGCCTCGGGCATGGATGTGTGTGATGTCCTTAGGTTAGTTAGGTTTAAGTAGTTCTAAGTTCTAGGGGACTGATGACCACAGATGTTAAGTCCCATAGTGCTCAGAGCCATTTGAACCATTTTTGAACCCTTTTTGGGCGTCTGTGTGATGGTGGGTCCTTTCAGACAGACGAATGGGTAGGGAGGCAGCAGACTGTGCATGCACCAGACTTGGAGGAGCGGCTTGTACAGGATACTGAGACGAAGCTCTAGACATGTGGCCCGCCAACAAGGTGTAAGTCAAAGTAGGATTATGTGTATCCTGCATGACAACCGCTGCTGTTCCTATCACGTGCAACGTGTGCGACGGTTATCAACAGCGGACTCTATGGGAAGGATTTTGTCGATTGTTTTTCACCACACCATCACAATTATGGGATTTCTGTCATCTGTCTTCTTTATCGACGTCGCAATCTCTACCATAACTGGCATCATCAGTCTGCACAATCGTCATCTGTGGGCTACAGAGAACCCTTGGGGAAGATCTGTTGTGACGTTGATGCGATGCAGCTCTGCACTGTGTTCCGGAACGATTTTTTGTAGTTGCACGCACACCATCCATTTCCGGACACATGTTCGTAGGACCTTTTTTTCTTCATTTCCAGTCAGGAATCCATCCATGTAGTTTGTCGTTTTTATTAATGTTCACCCTGCACACAGGGTGTTAGGGGTATATAAAATATACCAATACAGACTTCACAAAGGATCGTTAAATCAGGATCTACAGTCAGGAAGTAGGGCACAGTAAACCACGTATATTTCAGATACGTAAATACCATACACAGAAACACAAATAACAATTGTGAGCCGCAGACAGTTCATGTCGTATAACACTTCAGCACAGAGAATCCAATCGATGAACCAGAGATAAAACCAAACAACGTAGGTAAATCTTCGTCTAAGAATCTGACGATGTATTGAGCACTCGAGATATTGACACTTGATGCTGCTACACAACAGAAGACGAAAGGTGTCGTGATGAGCTCCCAGTTCAGACATCGGTTAGCTCACGTGACTGCGAGTGGTTGGCTGGTGTCCGGGACCGCGGCTCGCCCGTGGCGCCGCTGTTGGCGGGAGATGCCGTGCGCTGTGGAGGCACTATGGTCAACATTAACGCCGTTGCCCACACCGTATCCATGGCAACGACTGCATGCGGTACATGAGTGTGCGGATGAACTGAGGCCAGGAAATCAGTCTTAAGGAGCAGAAATTCCTGTTCATGACTGAAGACAGTGTACTGAACAACGTTACATGGCCATTTACTTCACTTGCCGACTAATAACTACAGCTGTTACAAGTAGCAGGTTTTTAAGTTGGTTAGTACCTCCAAGTACGTGTGGCACGAGCAGTCCAATAATATTTATTTTCCCCCAACCAGTAGGACAACTACTGAAGTGTGGACGCGAAGATGCAAAAAAATGGTTCAAATGGCTCTGAGCACTATGGGACTTCATATCTGAGGTCATCAGTCCCCTAGAACTTAGAACTACTTAAACCTAACATACCTAAGGACATCACACACATCCATGCCCGAGGCAGGATTCGAACCTGCGACAGTAGCGGTCACGCGGTTCCAGATTGAAGTGCCTAGAACCGCTCGGCCACAACGGCTGGCGAAGATGCAAAACGCGTAGTCTATACTGCAGGCATAGTCCACTTCGTGGTGCAGATACATACACTTTTTCATGCTTGATTGCTAAATTCTAGTGTCTGATCTTTGTATGGACGGACATGCGTTTCGTATTAAGCCATATGTGTTCTATGTCTTCCTGTACGCTGTCGTCACTTTTTTTGGGATCGAGTACTCAGTGAGATCTTCACTCCTCCTCTTCGACGATTTCATCTAGATACTTGAAATATGTTGTTGTTGTTGTGCCGGCCGCTGGTGGCCGAGCGGTTCTGGCGCTACAGTCTGGAACTGCGCGACCGCTACGGTCGCAGGTTCGAATCCTGCCTCGGGCATGGATGTTTGTGATGTCCTTAGTTAGGTTTAAGTAGTTCTAAGTTCTAGGGGACTTACGACCTCAGCAGTTGAGTCCCATAGTGCTCAGAGCCATTTTTTTGTTGTTGTTGTGGTCTTCAGTTCTGAGACTGGTTTGATGCATCTCTCCATGCTACTCTATCCTGTGCAAGCTTCTTCATCTCCCAGTACTTACTGCAACCTACATCCTTCTGAATCTGCTTAATGTATTCATATCTTGGTCTCCCTCTACGATTTTTACCCTCCACGCTGCCCTCCAGTACTAAATTGGTGATCCCTTGATGCCTCAGAACATGTCCTACCAACCGATCCCTTCGAACTTCGCTAATTCCCACTATATCTAACTTTAACCTATCCATTTCCCTTTTTAAATTTTCTAACCTACCTGCCCGATTAAGGGATCTGACATTCCACGCCCCGATCCGTAGAAGGCCAGTTTTCTTTCTCCTGATAACGATGTCCTCCAGAGTAGTCCCCGCACGGAGATCCGAATGGGGGACTATTTCTGATGTGTTGGCAGAAGAGCCAACACCGTGTTGCTAGAGGAGGCCGAAATGCACGCGTTTAATTACACGCAGACTGGCGTGAGGTCTGGAACAGGTCAGAGAAATAAGACTAGCAAAACAGGAGGTACTGGTAGAATACTTAACTTTAATCCACAATCGGTGTACATCTCTCTTGACTGTACATAATTTCCATTTCAATATACACTGGTAATGGCGCCTTGCTAGGTAGTAGCAAATGACGTAGCTGAAGGCTATGCTAACTATCGTCTCGGCAAATGAGAGCGTATTTGTCAGTGTAGCATCGCTAGCAAAGTCGGCTGTACAACTGGAGCGAGAGCCAGGACGTCTCTCTAGACCTGCCGTGTTGTGGCGCTCGGTCTGCAATCACTGACAGTGGCGACACGCAGGTCCGACGTATACTAGCGGACCGCGGCCGATTTATAGGCTACCACCTAGCAAGTGTGGTGTCTGGCGGTGACACCACAATTTCACCTCCGGAATATTTTACCCAAGAGAACGCCATCATAAAACTCACTTTATCTTGGCATATTTTGCGACTAATTTTTGTACATTTAGTTTTGAGCAGAAGTAATGGGACTTATGGAAAAAGATTTGCACGCCAACTATTTCTGCGCTATCTTTTTTAGTGTTTCTGTTTGTTTGGTTGCTGCTGTTTCGTATCTGATCTGGGAAAATGGCCAGGTCGTCTGCAAAAGCTAGTTTTGTGATTTCTTTGTTGTCCCGGGATATTTCTAGTCGTGCTGTTTCTCATTTTTCTAGAATTTTCGGTTCTTTTCCTCAATTTCTCATTACTTTGTCCAGGAGTAGGTTGAATAATAGTTGGGATAATCGGTTGCCTTAGGGTACTCCAGTTTTGATCGTGAATGGATCATTTCATCCATGAATTTGACTTTCTATGTTGTGTCAGCCAGTGTCTGTTGATTAATCATAGTGTTTTTGGGTCGAATCCCTGTTCTAAGACGATGGGCAAGGCGTGTCGGTCGACGAAATCGCATACCTTCTTGAAGCCTATGAAAGTGCAAATAACTGGAGGATTTCAGAATTGTTGTCAGATTTAAAATCATCTGGGTGCATGAACGACCGAGGCGGAAGCCTGCCTGGCATTCACCAATGCTGTATTCAAACTGTTCTTGTGTTCTCTGGAGTAAGAACGCTGAGAGATTTTTGTAGGTGGCCTTTATCAAGGAGAATCCTCTGTAGTTATTCACATTCGTCCTATGTCGTTTCTTGATGGATAATTGTGCATTTCTAGTCGTCCGGAAGTTTTTATGTTTCCCAGATGGTTTTGATTATTACTGTATGTTACTGCAGATACTTTAGTTTGATGTTCTTTAGTAGTTCCGCAACGATACCGCTTTCACCATATATCCTGTTTTTTTAATTTGTGGATTTCAAAAAAATGGTTCAAATGGCTCTGAGCACTATGGGACTCAACTTCAGAGGTCATCAGTCCCCTAGGACTTAGAACTACTTAAACCTAACTAACCTAAGGACATCACACACATCAATGCCCGAGGCAGGATTCGAACCTACGACCGTAGCGGTCTCGCGGCTCCAGACTGTAGCGCCTAGAACCGCACGGCCACTCGGCCGGCTTACTGGATTTCTTCACGTGTTGGTGGGAGCGATTTTGTATGCATGGAGGTGCAGTCCTGTGTTCCGAATCGTTTATGAAGTTCAGGACGGTTAAGGAAATGAAAGAAATTACGTAACAGTTTCGGACAGTTCTCTAAATTAGTTAGTGCGAGTTTTGCATCTTGCTTTCTGCAGCACAAATTTTGATTATGGTTGCGGAAGGTTTCCTCTACAGAGTCCAGTTGCTCCTTTGTGTCCTTTCTTCTGGTTTACCTATGTTTTCTGGACTCGTTAAAACGAAATAGGTTTTCCTATTTCTTTTTTGCTGCTGTACTCCTGGAAAGTTTGTTTGCGTTTGTCTAGTATGTTTTCACTGAATCCCACTACATGTTTATCGCTCTTTTTCCGCGACATTAGTTCTTTTTGTGTGATCTTTCTATGAGATTCTCACCATGTGTTTGCTTGTTGTCTTTCCAACTTCTGTCTCATGTTGCATTCTACGATCAATTTCGTATCGAACTGCTGTACGTGTGTTCTTTTCTGATGGATTTCTTCCGTACAAATCTGATTTTAATTGGAGTTAGGAAATTTTCTGAATCAACGTTCGCACCTCTGCGGACATGAACGTCACGGATCTCCTGAACTGTGTAGGAAATCGCTACATGATCTGTTTGGAATACTCTCGTCTGTTGTGTAGGTGACCTCCTTATTTTTTCGTTCTCGTGAGGATTTCTTGCGGGATACTGACGTAATCTTTAGGTCTTTTTCTGGCTTAACTCCGCGAATCTCACGTCATTTTTGTATGTATATTTGTGTGTGTGGGAAACTTTCTCACAGTTCTCTGATGACTTTTTTTCTCTGCCGATTTGTGCGTTGAAACCACCTAGCAAAATTTTTATGTCATGTTTGGGAATTTTGGCCATCACTGCGTTTAATGTTGCCTAGAATTTCTCTGTTGATTTTGGATCTTTTTTGTTATCTCCGTTCGTGAGGACGTGTGTGTTGATCATTGTGTATTTCTCGATTGCAAACTGTAGGCGCATTGTTATTAGCCTGCTGCTTACGGGAGTGACTTCTCTAAAGGAATTGTTTATCTTCTTGTGTATAATGAAGGCTATGCCTAGAAATGAAGCACCCCTGGCGACTCGTATCTCTGTCGAAAAACCTCTGTATTACCGTATTAGCTCTAATTTATCTGATTTCCTCGTCATGGGCAAAACTCGAGACGAATTTGGGAGGAAGAAACATGTTGCCGAACACTTCTTGAAATGTACGTTCACGTAATTTCAAGACTAAACCTCTCCATGATGCACAACAACTCTCTTGCAGCCCGCATCTCGTGGTCGTGCGGTAGCGTTCTCGCTTCCCACGCCCGGGTTCCCGGGTTCGATTCCCGGCGGGGTCAGGGATTTTCTCTGCCTCCTGATGGCTGGGTGTTGTGTGCTGTCCTTAGGTTAGTTAGGTTTAAGTAGTTCTAAGTTCTAGGGGACTGATGACCATAGATGTTAAGTCCCATAGTGCTCAGAGCCATTTTTTTGAACTCTCTCGCAGTTTGTTGAACAAACCCTCAAAAAACAAAAAACACAGCTAGTTACGATCACAGGACGCTTGCTTTCTGAACATACCTCGTACTTATAATCCGAGTTTCGCTTCCACATAATGCTGCACTCCAAAGAAACACGTTCAGAAAAGGCTTCCTAACACTTAATTTTGTGCACAATGTTAACATCATTCATTGTTTCAGGAAAGCTTTTTTGGCTATTGTCAGTTAATTACTTCTATCGCCATCAGTTATTTGGCTGCCCAAATAGTGGAGCTCGTCTATTATAGTTCAATTCTTTTATCTTGGCGGTTGGCGCATCCCCGCCCAGACGCGGGAGATTGCTGCGTTGCCAGTTGTACGCGCCAAAAGAAGTAGCGCCATAGTATATAGTTCGCAAACTTACGTTTAGGGGGAGCGTGCAGTTTATGAAATAAAGCCACCACGGCCGCATTAACCCTTTCGCTGCTACAGAGACGTGCTCCCCGCATTCCGCGATGTGCGCGATTTTGTCATCATTGCACTGCTCGCCTTTGCTGACACATGGTGTTTCGACTGCTTTGACACACTTTATCATTCGATTTCACAAAAGCTATTTGGCCCAAAAAATTTTATTTTTACACATCTTCTTGACTGATACCTTCCCCCCATAAATGACTTAATTTTGTTTCGAAGTTCAACGCAGTTATTGTGCAGCATTAGATGTGGTAAACCTTTGCACGAAATTTTGAAGAGTTTGCAGAGGTAGAAGTCCATAGTGTATACTTTCCATATGGTCGATTTTAGTTACCACTACAAATTTCAAAAAATTACATTCAAACGAATGAAATTCATGAAGTAATACACTTTGACATTGTTTTTAAATAAAGAAAATATCCGAATAAAATTCATGAAGTAATACACTTTGATATTGTGTTTAAATAAAGAAAATATTATACGCCGAACAAGGTTTGAACTCGGAACCTTCTGCTTAGCAGTCATACACTTTGACCATTACGCTATCACAGCTTTTTTTTTTTTTTTTTTTTCATCTGCTCGGGGCGGATGTTGTGAGACATCCGTTTAAGTTCGTTTTTGATCGATTAGCTCAGTTATATTTTATTACAGAGGGCTGCTAACCCTCTGACCGAACACGCTGAGCTACCGTGCCGGCTAGATCAACGATCAATACTTCTCCCAGAGGACTTTAAAATATCACGGAAAATATCGACAAACACTGATGGCATGACTATGAATTACTCACGTGTCATCGAAGTACAATAGGAAATGAACAATTACCACTGTTCTTTATTGTGAAAAAGTGGTTAGTGAGAATGATACAAATACTTTTCCTTGCTATCGCCTGAATTAGGAGGCTTATTGCTTGTTTGATTTAATTAATTAGTAGAATATGAAGCAATTGGTATAAAGAATGCTTTTTCCAAACTTTCTATAAAAGAAAGTCTGCTATCAAGACATGGCTTTCGTTCAGTTACTTTATTTACGACTGAAAGTTTCTAAAACTGAAGACACTCGTCCGTGCTCTGCACTGCAGTCGAGCTCTGGCAACGTCGTTCTCTGTTCATTGGCTGACTGTGTTTTGTGACGTCAGATGCGCAGAACGAACCTAAACTCAGCCGCCGTCATAAATGACGCGCACTTTAGTCTACTACTCTGAGCATCAGTATACTGTAGCAGCCTTGTCTGACTCGCGCTTTTGTCCCCGCAGGAGGAGTGCGCGGGCCCGCTGCAGGAGCTGAGCAGCAAGATCAACTCGCGCCACCCCGAGCTGCACTCGCACCTGCTGCTGTCGATCTTCAAGATGGCCGAGGTGGAGGTGAAGGTGCCGGACGGGCGCGGCGCGCGGGCAGCCCCGGCGCCATTGGCGCTGCTGCTTGCCGCCGGCCTCGCGCTGCGCCACGCGTCGTGACGCCCGCTCTAACGCCGCCACAGCCGCTACAACTTCATGCGCTTCATACATATCATTTTGGGTTTCGGAGCACAGTGACACGTGTTTATTATGTTCTCGAAACAACTGTGATGTCTGTCGGCCCCTGAAAAAATGTATTTAGACATAAAAACGTCTTCCTTCGCGCCACGACTGCTGCGAGTGTTTTTGACTGTGGTGCGATGTACCCTAGACTAGAATCATCACTACACTGTCTCCGAGACGAAAAAAATATATATATTCCACATTGTGCGTCCATTGCGTATCCTTGCGAGCTGCGTAAGTATGCGTTCCGTGTCGTGCCGATACTAGTGGCGGTAAACTAAGTGGAAGCGACTCCTCGTCTGTTATTTACACTTCTCCCCCGGCCTTCTCCCTTTTCTCGTCCTTACTCAAACAGATATGTCGCTATCGGATATTCGTTGTCGCCTACCGTTAATTTTTTTCTGCTCTATTTTCCATTCGGAATCTCCGGAGAACTGAGACGATCGGTATTCGTCCTCTCATTTGGGATTGCACGTAACGAAATTCGTCCGTCTTACGTCAGTTTCCGAAGGTATCCACCCTCCGGCAATATCCACACGCCCTCGTAACCACAGATTTTTCAGCGCGCGACTATTTTGTAATTTCTGTACGCTGAAAATACTACGCGCTTACTACGGTCGGGTTTCGTCGTAGAGAACCGCCTTATGCTCTTTTCCTCTTATTAACATATCAGCGTTGCAACGTGTCGAGTTCTCTGCATCCGGGACTACAACAGTTTACGGAAGAAATTGTTCCTATAGCCAGCTGCGAGTGTTTACAGAGAACTGGGATACGTACGCGGAATTTTCACGCCAATATTGTTCAAACGGACAGCGGAACTAATTTTTCCGACCGCAACTGATAAAAATGATTTCAGTTGCCATTTAGGAGTCCTCAGTTTCGTTTTCGTACTAGGGCCGATCGTTATGAATTCGCCGGAGAGTCCACCCTACCTTTCTGTTTGTCCTGAGCTGTAAAAAAGTTCCATCGGCGTGGCTTTCACGCCGCAGTTATGTATAAATCTTGTCTGGTGTCAAATATTTGCATTTCACATGTGTGTTTGAAGAACACTTTGTAAATGTCTAGTGCGACATATAGAGTCCGAATGGAGCAATAAATGTGATATTTTTCAGCTCAATACGGTATCACCGCGCTCTGTTGAAGCAGTGTGTTCAGTCTTCATGAAGCTCCCACTTCGAGCCACCATTTAGAGTAGTAATTGACACGCTCTAGAACGAAGGTGATGTTCCTCACTCATCAGCTTTGTTGTACGTGCGTAGCAAATCAAGGTCACACGCTTCAGTCTAGGTAAAAGGACTGAAAAAAATATTGTGTTGTAGTGAGCACCTATATGTTTCCGTCGTACATGAAACACAGAAATACAAAAATGTTGAGTTATGTCGTACTTCACCCGTATGTATTCCTATTCCTTCCTCGGCCTGTATGAAACAAAGCTACGTTGTGTGAGTTTTCACGTAAGACATAATCAATCAAATGCATATCTATGTGTCGTACGAGCGTATATGTGACGATTAATTTAAAAATTCCTTTAATATCTTTGGAATGCATTGAAGGAAACAGTAAATACAATATTTCTCATGTTGAAGAAAATATTGATAGCTTCTTTTGAAGCGGTACGTGGTTAGTGAGTGAGTCTTGAAATCTGTCCTTGTCTGTGCTAACTGTGTATAGTATTCGTAGCGCAATTGCTTCACCATAACACCTGTGGCTAGTGTTATTTGTAGCTGAACAAGAGGTAAGCAGACGACGTATGAATGGTAACTAACTTCCGTGGATCCTTTTGTTACATCATATCTGTTGTTGAAATATGTAAAAAAATTTTATGCAATAAACCTGTTTTCTTTACTATCTGCTTTTCATTGCAAATATAAGTTCAGCGGGGGTAACGCGTACGAGTAACAATGGCAGCAACAATGACAACACGAGTGATGCTGCGCTACGGAACTTCCCAATATGTCCAAACCGTCTCCGACTGTCTTTATTCAGACGCGCTGTACACCGCGACATAAACTGCGAGAACTCCATTAAGATAGTAATAAAATATGCATTTTATTTGTGAAGTGCGTTTTCTTTCAGCATCTTCCACGCAAAAAACCAGAGAATTTCCAATAAAAAAACTTCAGATTCTGTCTTCCAGTCAGATAAAACTATTCTGAAAGCAGATTTTAAAAAAGTGCTTCTTTTTGTCTATTCACGATAATCGTTATTTCTTTGTGCTACAAGACATACACCGATGAGCCAAAAAATTATGAACACCTGTTTAACAGTGTTTTGTCCACTTTTCAAATAAAGTACAAAAACGATTTTGTTTGGCACTGATTCTACAAGTCCTCGACAGGATTCCAGTTGTATGTGGCACCGGATGACTACGCACAGGTCTACATCTACATCCTCATCTACATAGAGACTCTGCAAGCCACCGTACGGTGCGTGGCGGAGGGTACCTTGTATCACTACTAACCATTTCTTTCCGGTTCCACTCGCAAATAGAGCGAGGGAAAAACGACTCTATATATACCTCCGTATGAGCCATAATTTCTCGAATCTTACTTTGTGGCCCTGTGTGCGCAAAGTATGTTGGTGGCAGTAGAATCGTTCGGTAGTCAGCTTCAAATGCTGGTTCCCTAAATTTTCTGAATAGTGTTTCTCGAAAGAAACGTCGCCTTCCCTCCAGGGATTCCCATTTCAGTTCCCGAAGCATCTCCGTAACACTTACGTGTTGTTCTAACCTAACAGTAACTCCTATATGTGGTCTCCTTTACTGGTGAACCTGTCTTTCCTAAAATCATCCCATTCGCCTTCCCTACAACAGTTCTCACACGACCGTTCCATTTCATGTCGCTTTGCATCGTTACGCCCAGATATTTAAACGACTTGACTGCGTGAAACAGGACACTAGTAATACCGTAACAGAACATTAGAGGTTTGTTCGTCCTGCTCACGAGCGATGCTTTTCTAAAACCGTGTTGATTCCTGGACATAAGCTATTAAGTCTCAAGAAAGTTTATTATATTCGAACTGAGAATACAGGGTAATTCAAAAAGAAGGAACAGATTTCAAACATTTATTGCTTACAAACTACAAAAGCTAGAAACACAATTCCAACGTTCCTGGAAAGAGAAAAGTTCAATTTTTTATGCATTCAGTGTGAGCACTATGTGTTACACGACAAATATCAAAACTGTGGCTCATTTCTTGCCACAGATGAAGCAGCTGGTGTCTCGTTATCGAATTCAGAGCTTTCACAATGCGATATCACAGACTTCAAGAGTGTCAGGCACAGGGGGGATAAAAACGCTGTCTTTTACGTAACCCCACAGATGAAAGTCACAACGTGTGAGGTCTGCAGACCTGGGAGGCCACCGGCGATGAAGTTCATTTTCTGATCCTTCTCTTTCAGTCCAGCGTCCTGGAATGGTGTCATTCAGGTAACGTCGGACGTGCTTAGAGAACGTGCCCTTTGTCAAAACCGCTTATATCAGTGGATTTCCGCATTTGCGCCCCGTATCTTCGCTATAATGACTGCCCATTCTTTCCTTACGTGCTGCAAGAGGGAAAGCCCTTTTGCTTGTTGAAGATAATATCAGTTTTACGCTACGGCTGTAATCTTCCTTCAAATACATAAATTTCATTAGATCACTACATGCTAATTTCAAAATGCATTCTCATTTGTGTGTGTGTGTGTGTGTGTGTGTGTGTGTGTGTGTGTGTGTGTGTATGTGAGAGAGAGAGAGAGAGAGAGAGAGAGAGAGAGAGAGAGAGAGAGAGAGAGAGACCTACATTCTAGGACCGTCATTTAATGACGTAATGAAGTTCACAATGCCTGCAATAATTTACAACCTTGACGGAGAACTGATGTCTTTAATAAGCATATATATAAGCGTATATACTGGCTGTGGAAGCCAACATAAAGAAACTGATTAGCTTTTATATCTAATACAGTGAAATGCACCCTCCGCAACACACACAGTAATTTGAGAACTAAGCATGTCAACAACCCAAAGTGACGAAAAGACATTTAGTCACAGAAATAAATGTCTAATCCACCAAGAGAGAATGCCCATTACGCACGAAGCTCGTAACGTCAGAATGAATATCTGGTTCTTCAACACTGGTAACTATGTACACGTTTGCAAAGAAAACAAGAACGATTAGAGCTTGCTTAAATTCACTTACATATTCTCTTTTTCTGGATCATAATGAATTATGATCAACTTTGACTAACTACTAAGCTCTATTCCCACTGCATTTACCGCGAAATTTTTACACGAATTCAGGATTTGTGCATCAGGAACATTATTTGAGTAGAACAGAAACTGTTACAGAAACGCCTGATGCACGGACTCTACAACAATACTCAACATTCCAAAAGGTAAGTACTATCCTAGAACGTTCTTTCTCTTCATAAGTAGTTTTATAGCATTTTCATCCTCTTCCATCCTCATCGTAAGCGGAAATATCACATACGAAAAAAATCTGTTCTGGTTAACAGACTCTCGGTTAAAATATGCTTCACAGTATTTTGTTATCTGCTACGAAAAGCTCCACATAAGAGCTCTTATTTGAATAAAATGGGAATGGAAGCAGCATATCTGAGCAAATCGTGATTTTGTAGCTCCTAATGTCGAGCTTTGGTCGCACGATTTTCTTGGAAAGACAGAAGTTCGTATAAGAGGGCAGGTCCATCTCCACCTTGCAAGCACCGACCATGTGCAACAGTCTGGTACAGTGGAACATTCTGATTTCACTGCTGTAGTCATTTAAACCGAGTGCTGGGTGGTTCTTTGGAAAAGAATATGGCCGTTTTCCTTCGACATCGTCCTCTTATTCCAGCTGGAGTATTTTTTTCTAATGATGCATTCGTCCACGGGACGTAAAGCTTACTCGAAGGCGTTAGTGCAATAACCAGATAAACCACGTTTGCATACTTTCGAGTGAAACACTAAAAACTGTCCGAAAACTGGAACACCTTATTAATCGGTCTTGTCTTTTCCAAACCTTTATTTCGGACACCAACACACCGTGATAGCTTACTACAAACTCAATCAAATATTTATTATGGTGTATATTTAATTTTTAGAAAACTGATCTTGTTTCGCTCTTGCACCAGTCAACTTTGTCTTTTGAATATGATGTCAAAAAATTAACAAGTAACTAAAGAAACAACTATTAGCACTTTATACGTTACTGAATGTGAAGAAGGGTCTGAAAATTTAAAAAAATGGATACCCTAATAAAAGTCATAGATGTGCAAGGTTATAAGAAGTTCAGCGTGCTTCTGATTAACTGCATTTAGCATCGGATAAACAGGTGTGTCACAAACTATCTTATTATAAAAATCTATGTCTGAGGCTGGCACGAACTCCTTGACAAAGTTGGTGACATTTTTGTATTTCTCAGATTTAACCGGCGGAGGCACCTTATAAAGTTTTTCGTCATTTATAGTCCATGTAGTTCAAGCTTTCTGAATGACGAAATAATGATAGGTACGTTGATGCTTGTGTGCACTAGAGTACTTAAAAAACCTGTTCTTTGAAAGAGTAAACTTCTCATTATCAGCACTTTGAATTTTAGACCGAAACAGCGTTTTTGAGTGAAACAAGTCTAAAAACAGCTTTTGTGTAACGTCAATTACACTGATCTCCTTGGATGTCTTTCGCATGCAAGAATCTGACTACTGTTTCGTGCAATGGCAAAACAATCCACAGACATGACTATTTCTTGCCCCAACCAACCGACGTCGAAAAGTCCATTCCCAATGCTATTGTGAATTGGTCCCATGGAAGGTCTGGTTCTTGTACCACGCGATAGAAGAATTTTCAAACTATAAAATGGTAGTGGAATCTCATTTTCAGCCAGAGATGGACGTATCTGGTTCCTGCACCAGTGCCTTCAATCTTTCCTTTGTAACAAGCATCTAGTACACAAATGAAGCCTCTTACACTGGACTAAATGATAGAATTAAATGAGATACAGATGAACACACAAATGACAGAGCAATCCAGCTATTCTCTTCTTACAAGGCCCAGACAGATACAATACAGTGACTATAGAGAGAGTCAACAGTTTCGACACATAATAGCGCCGATATTGGCATCCAAATCACTAAGATGTCTCTTTCTATTGACAAGATTGTGTGAACGAATGTAAACACAAACGAATGTTCCCCAAAATCTACTACACACGAGGACAACAAACCACATTAGATTTAATGTTAAGTTAGGCACAAATAAACACAAATTTAAGTTTGTATCATTAAATTATGTATATTCTCTGCTAATTGTATAGACCTTTTTACAAAAGACGTAACATGTGAATGTATACTTTCCCTGCGTATGCTGTTGATGAAATCTTCTGTCTTTAAGCCCCAGAAGTACGCATCTAATGTGTTTCACGCAGTGTTGCGACAGCACAAATTTTTTTTGGGATGGTCGAAAGATAGCTTTGATGGTATTTTCTTCTAAGAGTTTCGCAATTTTGGCTGAAGGAGGCATACAGGGGATAAAGGTAAGTTTCTCTACCTCCTCTTTACAGATAGCTATATCACTATTTTTCTACAATGCACTCCTGTAGCTAAGTTCAACGAGCAGTCATCGTCATTTAGCGCAGCGGTAAACAGTCCTAACGACTCTACTTCACACGGTACGCGCAATTTGCGACAAAGACAGCCTGCGAGATGAGTTACAATAGCGTAAAGACTTGTTTCGCCAAAATGGGTACAGCGAAATGCAGATTAGATGAGAATTTGATGAAAACGATTAATACACACTACTTCAAAGATGTAGAGAAGAAGATAAACTCGCCTTATCCCTTATAATGGGCGTCCTTCAGTCAAAATTGCGAGAATCCTCGGAAAAAGCAACATCAAAACAATCTTTCGATCACCACAAGAAACGAAAGATATTCTTGCCTAGGTAAAGCAAAAATTGCAACTCAAAATATCCGGGACATATAGCATCACTTATAGGTGTGGCCGCTACGACATCGGGAAAACATAGCGCTGCATGTCGCAACGCTGCAGGGAACACACTGGATGTGTACGTCTGTGGCGTGAAGATAAGTCAGTAGTGACAGAACATAGCCTCATCGAAGGACATACTTTTGATTTTGAGGAAACAAAGACGTTGTGCCGAGCTAGTGGTTCTTTCGATAGCATTATTTTAGAGTGAATTGAGATGAAACGCCGTGACAGTCTCGTGAACAAGGAAGGGAGCTACCAGGTAGGTTTCGCGTGGCAGCTATACGCCGAGACCGGTTCCAGCAGTAAACGCTGCTCTAGTATGGGCAAGAGAATGCGCCGAGTTGAACGGCGCTCCGCCTCTCACCACGGGACGCCGATTGCCGCGCCACGGGTAAGGGAGGTGGAAAAGGCTCTGCCCCTTAGGTATATACACTACTGGCCATTAGAATTGCTACACGAGGAAGAAATGCAGATGATAAACGGGTATTCATTGGACAGATATATTATATTGGAACTCACATGTGATTACATTTTCACGCAATTTGGGTACATAGATCCTGAGAAATCAGTACCCAGAACAACCACCTCTGGCCGTAATAACGGCCTTGATACGCCTGGGCATTGAGTCAAACACAACTTGTATGGCGTGTACAGGTACATCTGCCCATGCAGCTTCAACACGATACCACAGTTCATCAAGAGTAGTGACTGGCGTATTGTGACGAGCCAGTTGCTCGGCCACCATTGACCAGACGTTTTCAATTGATGAGAGATCTGGAGAATGTGCTGGCTAGGGCAGCAGTCGAACATTTCCTCTATCCAGAAAGGCCCGTATAGGACCTGCAACATGCGGTCGTGCATTATCCTGCTGAAATGTAGGGTTTCGCAGGAATCGAATGAAGGGTAGAGCCACGGGTAGTAACACATCTGAAATGTAACGTCCACTGCTCAAAGTACCGTCAGTGCGAACAAAAGGTGACCGAGAAGTGTACCCAATGGAACCCCTGTACCATCACGCCGGGTGATACGCCAGTATGGCGATGACGAATATACGCTTCCAATGTGCGTTCACCGCTATGTCGCCAAACACGGATGCGACCATCATGATGCTGTAAACAGAACCTGGATTCATCCGAAAAAATGATGTTTTGCCATTCGTGCACCCATATTCGTCGTTGAGTACACTATCGCAGGCGCTCCTGTCTCCGATGTAGCGTCAAGGGTAACCGCAGCCATGGTCTCCGAGCTGATAGTCTATGCTGCTACAAACGTCGTCGAACCGTTCGTGCAGGTGGTTGTCTTGCAAACGGCCCCATCTGTTGACACAGGGATCGAGACGTGGGTGCACGATCCGTTACAGCCTTGCGGATAAGATGCCTGTCATCTCGACTCCTGGTGATACGAGGCCGTTGGGATCCAGTACGGCGTTCCGTATTACCCTCCTGAACCCACCGATTCCATATTTTGCTAACGGTCATTGGACCTCGACCTACGCGGGCAGCAATGTCGCGATACGATAAACCGCAATCGCGATAGGCTACAATCCGACCTTTATCAAAGTCGGAAACGTGATGGTACGCATTTCTCCTCCTTACACGATGCGTCACAACAACGTTTCACCAGACAACGCCGGTCATCTGCTGTTTGTCTGTGAGAAATCGGTTCGAAACTTCCCTCATGTCAGCACGTTGTAGGTGTCGCCACCGGCGCCAACCTTGTGTGAATGCTCTGAAAAGCTAATCATTTGCATATCACAGCATCTTCTTCCTATCGGTTAAATCTCGCTTCTGTAGCATGTCATCTTCGTGGTGTAGCAACTTTAATGGCCAGTAGTGTATGTGGCTCCCCCCGTAATCTCCACGTTTCGGCAGAAGATGCTACAGTGATGACACCCACCGCAACGTCCGGACGGAGCCCGAGAAGATTTCGTCGGCATGAATTATGTTTTGAATAAGTGATTAAGAATTATAGCTATGGAGCTTTTAAGAGGGAAACATCAATATCTCCTAATAGCGCCATTTTTATTACGTAAACAAAATAATATCAAATGCTATGGAATACTGATTTGTGAATGTGTTTTCTTAACTTACGGTATGTCCAGAGAGTCTTAAGTTTTTATACGTCCATCCTTGTGACTGGAGGTCTGGGAGACTACAGCCATTCACATATATAAAAAAATGAAACTTCTACAGCCGTCCTTATGATGTCATTTATTGTGCGGCTACCAATTTCGGCGCTTCAGTGCACCATCTTCAGGCCATAGTTGATGCTGAAGGGGTTAACACCATCTGTATATACGATGCATCAGTCGCCACCAGCGTAACTGGTTTACTCCAAACCATCGACTGTCAACAGTTGACAGTTGATGGCTGGAGAGACAACATCACAGTTACAGGTAGTCTGCGTAAATCAGTTATGTTGGCCACTGATGCATCGTGTATACGGATGGTGATAACCTCTTCAGCATCAGCTAAGACATGAAGATGGTGCAATGAAGCGCTGAAACTGGTAGCCATACAACAAATGACACGATAAGGACGGCTGTAAGCGTTTCGTTTTCTTATGTGAGATAGTTTTAAGTTTTAAAAGTGTTTTGTTTTATTCTTTGCTCAGGAGTCTACATCTACATCTACATGGATACTCTGCAAATCACATTTAAGTGCCTGTCAGACGGTTCATCGAACCTCCTTCACAAATCTCTATTATTCCAATCTTGTATAGCGCGCGGAAAGAATGAACACCTATATCTTTCCGTACGAGCTCTGATTTCCCTTATTTTATCGTGGTGATCGTTCCTCCCTATGCAGGTCGGTGTCAACAAAATATTTTCGCCTTCGGAGGAGAAAGTTGGTGATTGGAATTTCGTGAGAAGATTCCGTCGCAACGAAAAACGCCTTTCTTTTAATGATTTCCAGCCCAAATCCTGTATCATTTCTGTGACACTGTCTCCCATATTTCGCAATAATACAAAACGTGCTGCCTTTCTTTGAACTTTTTCGATGTACTCCGTCAGTCCTATCTGGTAAGGATCCCACACCGCGCAGCAGTATTCCAAAAGAGGACGGACAAGCGTAGTGTGGGCATTCTCCTTAGTAGGTCTGTTACATTTTCTAAGTGTCCTGCCAATAAAACGCAGTCTTTGGTTAGCCTTCTCCACAACATTTGCTGTGTGTTCCTTTCAATTTAAGTTGTTCGTAATTGTAATACCTAGGTATTTAGTTGAATTTACGGCTTTTAGATTAGACTGATTTATCGTGTAACCGAAGTTTAACGAGTTCCTTTTAGCACTCATGTGTATGACCTCACACTTTTCGTTATTTAGGGCCATCTGCCACTTTTCGCACAATTCCGATATTTGTTCTAAATCGTTTTGCAGTTTGTTTTGACCTTCTGATGACTTTATTAGTCGATAAACGACAGCGTCCTCTGCAAACGACCGAAGACGGCTGCTCGGATTGTCTCCCAAATCGTTAATATAGATAACGAACAGCAAAGGGCCTATTACACTACCTTGGGGAGCGCCAGAAGTTACTTCTGTTTTACTCGATGACTTCCCGTCAAATACTACGAACTGCGACCTCTCTGACAGGAAATCACAAATCCAAATCGTATGACACTTCATTTGATTAACAAACAATTATCCGAAAATCTGTAACACATCTATTAAATATAAGACATTCTCTATAATTTTTGTATTGATCACCTCATTTCTATAGCACAAACGCTTTTTTGACATTCTGGAATTTTACGTCTGTCACAATTTTTTAAGCTTCTATTCATTTTAACTATTACCATATGATACAGGTCGGAACACGTAGTAGTATACCACCAACCACACTGACTCACGTCATTGTAAAATATTTCTAATGAAAGTACCTACGACATTGCAATCAAAGGTGAAATTCTTTTTTAAATATGTGATGAAAACTAGCTGGGTACAGAACATTTTTATACTGTCTGCATTCTATTCAGGAAACTGCAGATAAAACAATTCCAATAATGTTTCTTGTAAAATTTAGCACCAGAGTACTTCACTAGATGTCCCACGACGTGAAAAGAGCCTAACAACATTAGCAACACTAAGTGTCCCGAAGCAAGGAGACCTGCAAGGAGTTGTTACTTTTATGTAGCATATTAAATGTACTGAACGGATTACAAAAGTTAATGGAATTAATAATTTCAATATAAAATTCGGCAGCTATTGTTAACGGCATACAACAAATCACGCAGGCGTTGACTGTGGCGAATTTATTTCAACAAGAATCATGAATTTGTAAATGTGTTCGATAAAATCGATGAGGGGGAGGATATTTCTCAGATAGGAGAAACAGGGGTTTGACAAAAACATGGAAACACCATAAGAAATGCATGCTTGAACATGACTACAGATACTAGCCAAACCTGCAGGTTGCACTGTTGTATTTGACCACGAACGGCAGCTGCGCAGTGTCTTGCAAATATCAGTGGTGGCCAGATCAATGTTCTGTGTAGTTGTGAACGCCTTATGTCGGAGGTGAGCGAATTATGCGGCAAATTGTTGCTGCTCGTATGATGGATCTTCCGCAACCAAGGTAGCCTCGAGGCACTTGGTACTTCAAGAAGCACCATATCGAAGATTTATACCACGTACAGGGAAAGAGGGAAAACATCATTCGCTACGTCACAATGCGGATGAAAGTGTGTGTCGAGAGATCGTAACGGACGGTCACTGAAGAGGACTGCGGACAAAAATAAGAGGACGAGTGATGTAGGAGTCACTGCATAACTGAATGATCCACTCGCGAACACTGTCAGCACCAAAACAACACGAAGCGACCTGGAATTCCAAAACCTTATCATAGAGGCAAATGCCCATAACAGGAAAACGTGGTGCCCAAGTCATAGAACCTACACTATAGAGCAATGGAAGGAAGACTGTCATTTAGTCGGACGAGTCTTGTTTCACACTGTTTCCAACTTCTGGACGGGTTTACGTCCCAAGGGAGGCTTGATGATGATTTGGGAAGACATGTCGTGGTACCCCATGGTCTACGATGCTATCTGCAAGGTCGCATTACCGCTAAGGAGTATGCGGCCATTTTAGCTAATCATGTCCATTCCATGGTACAATGTTTGCTTCTCAACAGTGATGCTGTGTTCCAAGATGACCTGCTATCTGTTTCTTCACATAGGTCGCATCGTTCAGGAGAGGTTTTATGAAGACGAGATGGAATTGTCGCGTCTCTCCCCCAACCCCCTGCCCACCACAGTCATCAGTCTCAATATTGGTGCGTGATCGCTACCCACCTCCATCAATTTATCTCAACTTGCCATTATTTTGCAGAAAGAATAACATAAGAACCCTCCTGAAGACCATACAGGACCTGTGTTTATCCATTTCGAGACTACTGGAAGCTGTTTTGAATGGCAACGGTTTTGCTACGCTGTAGTATGTTGTGTTGTTTGTGCCCCCACCCTCTGTAAAGGCTTATGATTCAGAAAAGGACATCTAGAGTAACTGTAGCTCACGTTCAAGTGGATATGATCAGTACCTATCGTAATTGCTTAACACAGCAATCTCATTTGATGGACAATCAATATAAGGAAGTTTCTGCTTTACTACTATAAGGACAATGCGCGAAGATTTCAAAATCCACACAAATCGTATCCAGTGTCAGGCCGTAACCTGATATTCAGATAACCGTTGATGACACAGGGACAGAAGTAGACAATAGTGAATGAAAGTCAGAGTACTGATTTCTGTCTTTAAATATTTTTAGTTGCCGTGTTGCTGGAGAGATGAGTAATTCATGTTCATTCTTGTAATGATAAGATGTAAATGAAATCGTTAAAACTTACCAAGGTCACAAGCTCATTGAACACTTCATCATGTACTATTTCGTATTTGAAAATGAATTAGCTTCACCTGTGAGCGCAATTTAATACAAATCCGTTGAGGAGAGAATTGTTTCCAACGACTGGAAAAGAACACAGATTACACATATTTACAAAAAAAAGGCAGAAAATTTGATCCGTAGAAGTACCGAACTGATCCCTCTCCTCTATTTGTTGCAGAATTATAGAAACTACTACAAGTTCAAACTTAATGACGAATCTGAACAATAATGAAACTTCCCAAGCTAACCAAAATGGCTGTCGAAAGCATTATCACGTGAAATTCAACTTGGATCCATCATATATCTTCACCTTAGAACCATAGATGCTGATAATTAGTTACACTGAGTGTTCCTAGATTTTCAAAAAGCTTAGATGCTATACCACAATAGCGCCTGATAAATCAGATTATGTGATATCTAGTCGGGTTTGTGAGTGGATTGTAAGCTTATTGACAGGCATACTGTTATCGTAAATGGAGCCGTATATTGACACAGAGGTAATTTACGTATACTCCAGGGAAGTGTGACACATTAATAACTATTCTTGTAATACTATATAGTAATGACTTATCAGACATACCACAAGTAGCGTAATTATATTGAGGAAATATTATCAGAATAAACCTTAGTAATATCCTGATTAGATTTGGATAAACATCGCCTAATGCAAATGCTGGCCACTTTCTCATAAAGTAGAAAGTGTTGTTTCCTTGACTTTAAAGGAGTCACAGTTTATATTCGTCATGTCATACGATTCACTGCGCATAGGAATTAAGTAGATATGAAAAGCAGCCAAAAGATTACTTAAGTTGTGGATAATGGTAACGGCAAGCCCCGATTCACTGGTAGGATACTGAGAAACTGTAGATCGCCTAGAAACGACATTGCTTACGAAACGCTTGTACGACGCCTGAACAGAATAGTTCTCATTGGTGTCCGTATTAGGCCGTTCTAGCGGGGAACCCACTACCAGAAGAGAGCAACACAAAGATCACTGAGATCAGGAATTTCATCTGAAGGACGTTTAAGATATACGGCAAAAATCTCAAGAAAACCTCTTTAAAATATTCCTTACTAATCAGCTCTGCTGTCAGGCCCTGAAGACGACGCGATTCTGACCAGCACGCCGCTGTCGCCGGCCGGAGTGGCCGCGCGGTTCTAGGCGCTACAGTCTGGAAACGAGCGACCGCTACGGTCGCAGGTTCGAATCCGGCCTCGGGCGTGGATGTGTGTGATGTCCTTAGGTTAATTAGGTTTAATTAGTTCCAAGTTCTAGGCGACTGATGACCTCAGAAGTTAAGTCGCATAGCTCTCTGAGCCATTTGAACCATTTGAACCACGCCGCTGTCCCAACCGTTTGCAGCTATCCGACTTTGGAGTCTCTACTTCGTATGCAAGCAACTCCTCCACTGCCCTCACGTGGCTGAGTGAATGCCATTCCAGTTCCCCTGCCAATGAAAAATCCCTTAAGTACCGAAAAACGAATCTTGGTTCTCTCAAGTCAGTCAAAGGCGTGACCTGTCAGCAACTGCCTGACATCATCCTAGAACTGTTTCTCAGGGCAGATTCCGCTGATATTATTCAGCCCACTACACATCGGTCTCGTAGGAATAATGAAGATAACGCAAGTCTAATAGCTCGTGGAGAAGCACATAAGCAATCGATCTCTCCATGTTTTTTACGTGAACGGGACAGGAAAACGAGTTAATAAGTGGTTTTATAGAGATTCGCCGCATATAGCTGTGGATGTAAATATCCGTATACAAATTACGGTGACATTTATTTCATGCGCCAAGTTGAAGGACATGTAATGCGGTAATGTTCGCTCTACTCTTCACTGCGTTTAATATTGTAACTGTATCTGTGAAAGATTCGGACGTAATGATAGTAATGTGGATTTTGCTAGTGTAAGTGACACTTTCATAAAGAATGTTGCAGATATGACACAATTACCACTTTGACTTTTCGTATCCAGTTTAATGAGTGTTTACAGATTAACGCTACTCGCGCAAATGACAGCTTCATTACATATAAAGAAGGATTCAGTAATGAGATAATTACCCCTCTGACAGATATGCATAAAATATGACATAGGTACAACATATTAACACCGAATGGTATAATTTCAGCATTTTCGCTGGACTTGAATTGATGTAAAACTACCTCATGTTGACAGTATATAGGTAAATATTTGCAGTGTTCATTCGCATTTCTTATTTTTACATATAGATAATGCCTAAAATTAAGGAACAGTTGGAGATGGTAAAGATAGTATACACTAACAGTAAAAAATTGGTTACTCCTTTGAATTATATATATATATATATATATATATATATATATATATATATATATATATATATATATATATATATATATATATAAGACTGAAAAGAACGCAATACGATGGTGAAGAGGCTACCTGCACGCAATGTTCATTGGCTGCACGTCGCGCGCAAGCCTTACGCAGTGGGAATTGGGAATCCACATCTACATCCATACTCTGCAGTACACTGCAAGGGGTACTTCCCATTGCAGCAGGCTTTACGGCTTCCTCCCGTTCGCTTATGGAGCGCAGGAGAGTGACTGCTTATTATGGACTGGAATGAATGAAGATCCAGAACCGGAACTGTTTACAGCGTTGATGAGGTGAGATGTAATTATTCACTAAGATAAGTTAAAAGCTATCGCGCTGCAGTTATCTGTGGGCTCGGAGCAAACGATGCGAACCCTAGGTAAGAAACTACTACATTGTAGCTTTTAACTTATCTTTCACAACCATCATGATTAACATTTAACGCTGTAAACAATCCTGGTCGTGGATTTTCAACCCTTCGAGTTTATAACAAACTGGGATTCATAACTACTTTAGCTAATACATTACCCGTTATACCTACTCTCACAGAAGTATTGCAAGATAACCTCTGTAGAGTTTGTAAAACGCACAAACGGTTTGCTATCTGAAATGGGAAAGACACAACGCTCATGCGCTCCTAATTTTTTGATATTTTGAAGTTACAGTCTTCATGTTTGAGACGCCAGTGCATGAGGTGTTAAGTTATTCAAAGGGGTGAGTGAGAAAAAGTTTTACAAATTCTTGTCGTCTGCTGCAAAATTTAGGTGACATCAGGCTTTCATTTATGTGTAACTAAGATATTGTGGATATGAAAAATGTGCATAAAGCACAATTTGTCTCATGCAAAATAAGAACTTTATTACGTTGGGATTCCTTCTATCGTTCGTCTGCTGCTTATAACTATAGTTGAATTTTGATATATTGTGTATTACTATGTTGTTGTTGTTGTGGTCTTCAGTCCTGAGACTGGTTTGATGCAGCTCTCCATGCTACCCTATCCTGTGCCAGCTTTTTCATCTCCCAGTACCTACTGCAACCTACATCCTTCTGAATCTGCTTAGTGTATTCATCTCTTGGTCTCACTCTACGATTTTTACCCTCCACGCTGCCCTCCAATACTATTGTATTTCTATATAATTATGAAAAGTTTATATGTGTAGTAAGTTTACCAGGTTCATATAAAACTGATAGCTTTGGCCAATATTTGTGTATTTCCTAAATCCTGGTCGAACAATCTTGTTCCCCAGAAATTTAGTGTATATTTACTCCTGTGATCAGCTTTTCTTTATTAATTGTTTTAAGGAGTGTTAGATTTTGACCAACAGATCGAGGGTCCGCAGCTCGTGGTCGTGCGGTAGCGTTCTCGCTTCCAGCGTCCGGGTTCCCGGGTTGGATTCCCGGCGGGGTCAGGGATTTTCTCTGCCTCGTGATGACTGGGTGTTGTGTGATGTCCTTAGGTTAGTTAGGTTTAAGTAGTTCTAAGTTCTAGAGGACTGATGACCATAGATGTTAAGTCCCATAGTGCTCAGAGCCATTTGAACCATTTGAACAGATCGAGGTTCTGGACTTAGTTTGTTTAGTGATCAGCACTGGTACCATTAAGAGTTTCGATTTATCTAGTGCCTATTCCCGTGAATGGTGGTGTAACTATCGTTGATCCATTTTTGCTTCTGTCTCTGTGTCTTTCTGTGTGAACGTGTCGAAGAGGTCGTTCCAGCTGCAACTGATGGCTCAGTGTGCGACATACATGTACGTTACAGCTAAAGTCACAACAAATCATGCTTGTCGCTGCATTTCAAAGATCATATATTGCTCCTTCCATGTTCTCGTAGAATGGAAGGAAACAACGCATTTTACTTTTCGTGAAAATGAAAACAGCCAGTGACATCACCACACGTATTTTCAACTCTTTATCCATTTTCTTCTCACTTTTCTTGGGAAGAATACTCTCCATATACAATTCATAACGTATTTTCATCGCTTGAACAAACTTCGTCGTCTCTGGGCACAAGTGGAGCTTCTGTTTCGTATTTTGGGTAGCTTGAACTTCACTGATTTTTATTTATTCCCGTTTTGGGAGATTTTGTGGATAATGTTCCAGACTGATCTTTATATGATGATGAAATTCTTCTACACTTTTCATTGGTACTGTATCATCTGTAGCTCTTCCATTATTTGTTTCTCTCCCATTGAAATTAGTAGAGAAATCTTATGCGGACATCTTGTAATCAAGAATGAAGTTCCTGCACAAGGACATGTGGAAGGTTTGATAACCGGGACTCCCTGGATCTCTCTTTGGACTGACTACGTCAATCAAAACAAGTCTAAGTGACTAAAAAAACACATTAGGTGGCCAGCCAGATACATTACGAGGACCCTAAATCTGCCCCCCCCCCCCCCCCTCCCGTCTCCTCCGGTGGACTGAGAATCTGCAAGCGGGCGGCTTCAAGACACCAATTGCAACAAAAATGTCGGCCACTACAAATGAACGACTACAGCTGAACGCCTGTGGCATCTCTACGGCAATGTTCAAATGGTAGTCTTTAGGTATCAGTTGCTAAGTGACGAAGAACTTACTATGTGGTACAAATACAGCAAGCCTCACACAAAACTATTCATGAAAACACAGAGCGTAAATAAATAGAAGAAAGTGGCAATATCACCAAGAATATCCAAAATGGTTCTGAAGATTTCCTATTGAGGGAAGCCAGGTTCACATGATCACAAGGGCTCCATTGTTCTCCTTTATCTAACCGAACTCGCCACTTGATTGGAACCGTTATGTAAGCAAACTGGCCACTTTTGCTCTTATGTTTCGTTTGTGTAAGTATAATTTATGACCCAGTCATCTTAGTGACTATTATTTATGGGCCACTGTCATAACATCCCGTTTATTACCTTATTTACTGTAGCCTGGCGGGGGGAGGGGGGGTGGGGGCGGTTCTAGGCGCTTCAGTCTGGAACCGCAATACCGCTACAGTCGCAGGTTCGAATCCTGCCTCGGGAATGGATGTGTGTGATGTTCTCAGGTTAGTTAGGTTTAAGTAGCTCTAAGTTCTAGGGCACTGATGACCTCAGACGCTGAGTCCCATAGTGCTCAGAGCCATTTACTTTAAATCATGGTGTCACAGTCAAACGTGGCTGCCTGTATAAGTAAGCATACACTCACCCTTACCTTAATTACTATAATTTCTGACGCACAAAAAGGCCACTTTCCTTCCAAGTCCCCCCTCCCCCACTCCACTGGACCAGTTGGGTGACGTATGAATGGTGGGTTTGATTGAATTATCTTGATTACTACAATTTACGGCTCTAAACTGACGTAATGACTATCAAGGCACTTTGATATTACAGTGGATGAGTGCAAGTGGCGAAGAATTCAAAGGGGGCACTATCCTATTGATTGACTTACCTTAGTAACTATAATTCATAACCCAAACATTAGACATCGCGTGTACTTATCTAGCATAATTTATCACCCACTATGACCTCATGGAAATGCAAGATTTTTCCCCCACTCTAAGAAACATGTAGGGAAGTTTCTACAGACACACTGCAGCACTGTACTAAAATATATCTAACAATTTGTGTGACCTTTATATTAATTAATTTAATTCATGACACACTATGACATTACTATCAAACCATGGTTGTCTTAGAGGAGTCTGATAATACACTCCTGGAAATGGAAAAAAGAACACATTGACACCGGTGTGTCAGACCCACCATACTTGCTCCGGACACTGCGAGAGGGCTGTACAAGCAATGATCACACGCACGGCACAGCGGACACACCAGGAACCGCAGTGTTGGCCGTCGAATGGCGCTAGCTGCGCAGCATTTGTGCACCGCCGCCGTCAGTGTCAGCCAGTTTGCCGTGGCATACGGAGCTCCATCGCAGTCTTTAACACTGGTAGCATGCCGCGACAGCGTGGACGTGAACCGTATGTGCAGTTGACGGACTTTGAGCGAGGGCGTATAGTGGGCACGCGGGAGGCCGGGTGGACGTACCGCCGAATTGCTCAACACGTGGGGCGTGAGGTCTCCACAGTACATCGATGTTGTCGCCAGTGGTCGGCGGAAGGTGCACGTGCCCGTCGACCTGGGACCGGACCGCAGCGACGTACGGATGCACGCCAAGACCGTAGGATCCTACGCAGTGCCGTAGGGGACCGCACCGCCACTTCCCAGCAAATTAGGGACACTGTTGCTCCTGGGGTATCAGCGAGGACCATTCGCAACCGTCTCCATGAAGCTGGGCTACGGTCCCGCACACCGTTAGGCCGTCTTCCGCTCACGCCCCAACATCGTGCAGCCCGCCTCCAGTGGTGTCGCGACAGGCGTGAATGGAGGGACGAATGGAGACGTGTCGTCTTCAGCGATGAGAGTCGCTTCTGCCTTGGAGCCAATGATGGTCGTATGCGTGTATGGCGCCGTGCAGGTGAGCGCCACAATCAGGACTGCATACGACCGAGGCACACAGGGCCAACACCCGGCACCATGATGTGGGGAGCGATCTCCTACACTGGCCGTACACCACTGGTGATCGTCGAGGGGACACTGAATAGTGCACGGTACATCCAAACCGTCATCGAACCCATCGTTCTACCATTCCTAGACCGGCAAGGGAACTTGCTGTTCCAACAGGACAATGCACGTCCGCATGTATCCCGTGCCACCCAACGTGCTCTACAAGGTGTAAGTCAACTACCCTGGCCAGCAAGATCTCCGGATCTGTCCCCCATTGAGCATGTTTAGGACTGGATGAAGCGTCGTCTCACGCGGTCTGCACGTCCAGCACGAACGCTGGTCCAACTGAGGCGCCAGGTGGAAATGGCATGGCAAGCCGTTACACAGGACTACATCCAGCATCTCTACGATCGTCTCCATGGGAGAATAGCAGCCTGCATTGCTGCGAAAGGTGGATATACACTGTACTAGTGCCGACATTGTGCATGCTCTGTTGCCTGTGTCTATGTGCCTGTGGGTCTGTCAGTGTGATCATGTGATGTATCTGATCCCAGGAATGTGTCAATAAAGTTTCCCCTTCCGGGGACAATGATTTCACGGTGTTCTTATTTCAATTTCCAGGAGTGTATAATATTATAGCTGGCTTATTAAAAAGGCGGAAAATTACAAAATATTTAAGGTGGAGCGTTTCTACAGGAATGTATGTACGTTAAAAAAACCACATACTGCAAGTCACAAAATCCTTCGCTAAATCAGACTAATATTTCTTTATGTATTATTTATTTACGCGTCAAGTTCCGTAAGACCAAATTGAGGAGCAAATCTCCAAGGTCATGGAACGTGTCATTACATGAAATTACAACATAAAAGTAAAAACAGATAAAAGTAAAATGTTTGTGAACCCGGAAAAAGTCAAGCCATAAGTTTAAGTAAACGCAATCAACAACACAAGAAGAATCAGCTTAACTTTTCAAGGAACACCTCGACAGAATAGAAGGAGTGATCCATGAGGAAACTCTTCAGTTTTGATTTGAAAGCGCGTGGATTACTGCTAAGATTTTTTAATACTAGAGGTAGCTTATTGAAAATGGATACAACAGTATACTGCACACCTTTCTGCACAGGAGTTAGGAAGTGCGATCCAAATGCAGGTTTGATTTCTGCCGAGTATTACCTAAGTGAAAGCTGCTTATTCTTGGTTCAAATGGCTCTGAGCACTATGGGACTTAACATCTGTGGTCATCAGTCCCCTAGAACTTAGAATTACTTAAACCTAACCAACCTAAGGACATCACACACATCCATGCCCGAGGCAGGATTCGAACCTGCGTGCCCTCTTTGTGTCTATGTTCCTGTGCCGCCCAATAATGTTGGATCTCTGTAAGCACAGCCTTACGCCTTACTCTAACTTCTCAATTATTTATGTGAACCAATTGTAGCCGTTTTTACATTTCCTTACACATTCAGTTTTGGTAGGATATGAGCACGGTGTCGGTGTCTCACAGCCTTCAGAAGAGCCCTAAACGTTGTGTTCCGATGCCACTTTCTATAATTTTGTCTTTACAGCCTACGTTTTTCGGTGAATTTTGCTTACCTGCAATTCTTTCCACAATAGCAGTTCTTCCGGGACTCCGCCAAAAACGGCACGCACACCCGACCACACATCTTACTAGAAACAATCTCAGTTGTCTCCGCACGTCCTGGAGATATAATCTGCATTGCGACTTGGTCGGCCAGCGCAAAGCGGCCTTCCTTCAATGCACTGTTCGGCCCGACTGTGGTCCTTCGCACAGTTGCAGGTGGCACTTGTGCGAATACCGCTGGGGGCTGGTCACTGCCGATTTTATTAGCCTACAGTGTGTTCCTCCGTCCAGCTTTCTTAGTGGCTTCTTATTTTGGAGTACATGCAATTCAACATAAGAAATTGTAATATATGTAGCTAAATATTGGAAATCACTGGTACTGATTCATATTTAATATTCTGTTGGAGAATTATTTTTCCAATTTGATTCGACTCTTTCTTTTGGGTTTTACAGAAGTTAAGGACAGATTGGAAATAATGGTTCCTGTTTGTTTGGAGGAGGATAGTATTTTTCCAAAGCTACATATCATCCTCTGTTATGTTACTTGACAGTCTAATAAGCCATCACATATTCGTTCTTTTTCTTGCTGGCGTAAAAGATTAATTTCATTCATTAAACATATCAGATTTATCTAGTCTACCTGCTTTTTTTTAATTTATGCAGAAGTTGTTATAGTGTAAGTGCAAAAATGAAATTTTTCCTAACATGAAATTGGGATTAAGTGCTCGTCTTTGGAGAAGGACGAGATTTTTCCAAGGGCATGCATCATCACTTATTATGTTTCTTACCAATCTAAAAGCCATCACATATTCACTCTTTTTCTTGCTGGTGTAAAAGGAGGTGGTGGTGGTAAGTTCCTATGGGACCAAACTGCTGAGGTCATCGTTCCCTAGGCTTACCCACTACTTAAACTAACTTACGCTAAGGACAACACACACACTCATGTCCGTGGGAAGACTCGAACCTCCGACGGGGGAGAGCCACGCGATCCGTGGCAAGGCGCCTAACACCACGCGGCGGTGTAAAAGGTTCCGATTACCATACACCGATATTGGGTGCTAACCTCCTAGACATGGGCGCATCTGGGGAAATTTTGTGCACTTGGAAAGGCAAGGACTTGGCAAGCTTCATTCATTCACGAGGCACAGTATGTAGCGGTCTACTTCTGGTCAGTTGCAGATTAAATCGGTAACAGTGCTGTAGAGTGGGTTGGTCAAACAAAGACAGTGCGAGGGGGTCCTTCAGTCTCTAATTTTATCCTAAGACTGCGAGAATGCTCTGTAACTCCCATCCGCATAGAGACAGATCATAAATGAAGCACTATGCTCGAGGTGTTAGAAATATGTAAAGCGCTGTCTTAATAATGTATGTGTTCGATAATTAACAATTAATGGACGTGCTGCACAGTCAGCTATCTACATCCGCAATGATACTTCCAAAATAGAGAAGGGGCTGTTTAACTATGATACTGAATTTGGGAAACATGCTGTCGCATCATTGGTCAGCACTGAAATTACTGTAAAATTGCTAAAATATTTATGCTTATTATTACAGTATATCGACGGTGTCTTTTCCATCCCATCTGTCCACTGGCCCGCTATGGGTTACCAGATAATGATTGACTGACATCACTTGTTTGAGTTGGAGAAAGAGTTTTGGTGGAGAAGCAACACTGTCTGGGGATGGCTAGCACCGAAATAGTGATCGCATACATGACTGCAATTTGAGGAATCAGTGGAAACGGAACACAGAGCCATCAGCTATTCCGTCACTGTGACAGATGAGTTTAAATGTAGAGATCGTCAATCACCTTGGGACTGCAGTTTGGAAACTCTCCACAACGCCGCCAAACTCTACCCTTGTGTGTGGTGTGTTATGGTAGCAGCAGTAACAACATGATTTACACCATGCAGCGTCTAGTTTTCTGCGAGAGGCAATGGATCGGAACGTTTTAATGTCAGTTTAGAACCTGACACAGACCTTGAAGTCGTGGCGGAAAAACAAAATGTATGGCAGTGTAAAAAGCAAGTTACAGCAGAAAAAACAATGTTTCAAACAACGACACAGTGACACAGGGAGCTTCTCTTGCGACTTACAGTATAGTCAGTGGGATGCGATCATCCTCGTACACTACAGGTGATGAAACTTTAAACTGGCCTGTGCAGTTGATCAATACCCGTATATTTAATAGGATCATCACATGTTCTCGATGATGGCACGCATGTGGTATTTGTTTTCGATGTATGCGAGGAGAGAGGTGCAGTAAAAATCTTATTGAGTTCTCTATCGGACGAATTTGGTGTAGCTTTTATAGTTCGTAGTTTTCCACTGTTGAATGGTACAAAATAAAGAATATAGCATGTTCGGGTGATGGACGTGAATGGGCCTGAAGGACACAAATCTGTTGTACTTGTGTGTAGTTTGAAGATGCAACACAGTGCAGTAGCAAAGTCCCCGTCCTTCTCTCAGTTCTCGTTTTCATCGAATGGTCAAAACACAGTCCTGTCGCAGTAACTCAGCTTAGCCTGTTTCTACATGGGATGCAGAAGGTGGTAGATATGGCTTTCTCTGACTTCTACTCAGTTCCGACTTACATTGGAATGATCACATGCGCAAAACTGCAGGGATGGTGGTGCAGGGTCTGAAGGGCAGTTGGAAGATGCATAGGGACTACCTAAAACCACGATGGAATTTTACATTAGCAGATAGGTTCGAGAAAGGTGACTTGTTTCGAGATATGAGAGTGCCAGAAATATGATCCACTAGTGGCTGTAATCATTAAAGCACTTCCCCATAGGATCCAACGCAGGTGTGTGGTTGAATGGAAAGACTTGATTCTAAATCCCAGACAGCATTTCTACCAAAAGCGTAGCACTAGAGATCTGAAAAGCTAGTGTACACTTCTTATGATCTCAATCAGCACACCATCTACTACTGTTTGTAATCCTCCTCAATCAACCATCGCCCATAGCCCATTTGATGTATCACCGAATCTATGACATGGCATCGAGACAGAATGCGGTACAAATAATGGAGAATTATCTAGTGACAGCGGCGTGAGGGAATTGCAAATACTGGGTTCTTACCATACTCCTTAGCTGAATCACTTTCAAAATTCCGTAATTTTATTACGAGGGTGCACTGTCGGTGACGTGCAACCGCACCAGTTTACGAGTAGTTTGCACGTCTGTATGCTGCACAATGCATTATTTAGACAGTTTACGACATTTTTGTCTGTAAATCACTGTACTGCGTTATTTCGGTGATTTACAGGTATTTTGTATGTCTGTAAACTATTTACTGAGACCCCAGGCACGTTAAGGTGAGTGTTTTGTATCAGTGTAGTAAATAAACTACGTGAAATCCGTCTCTAAATAAATTGCATGCATTATTCCGACAGCTTAGGAGTTGTTTTCGTGTCTGTACATCAGTGTACTGCAGTATCTCGGTGAGTTACGAGTAGTTTGCGTGCAATGCATTATTTCTACAGTTTACAAATAGCAAGCGTGTTTGCAGAGCATTACACATGCATTATTTTGGCAATTTGCGAGGTTTTACGTGTCTGCATGCTGTGTACTGCATTATTTCGGCAATTAACGAGTTGTTTTCGTGTCCGCTTATCAGTGTACTGCATTACTTACGACTAGTTTGTAGGTCTGTAAACTGTGTATTGTGACCCCAAGCATGTTAGAGCGAGTGTTTTATATCAGTGTAATAAATATACTATGTGAAATCTGTCCCTAAATAAATTGTTCCAAAAATAAATAAAGTACACTCCTTCCTCTCTCCAGCAACCCAGAACAGGCTGAGTCCTTTTACCGCCATTTCCCCTCTCCATACCGCCATCTTGGATTACATCGCAGAAGGGACGACAGCGCCCTCTGGTGGTAGTACTGTGTATTAGGTCAGTTGGGCTCTGGACGTCATGGTGAACACACTGGGTGGAGGTACTGTCTCTAACTGTTTAAATAAAGACTGCCTGCAAAATGAAGACTTACGTCCATCCCATCCAGCAGCCCAGCACAGGCTGAGTCCTTTTCCCGCCAAGACCGCCATCTTGGATTATATCATGGAAGGGACGACATAACCCTCTGGTGGCGGTATTGTGCACTAGGTCAGTTGGACAATGGACCCCATGGTGAACACACTTGATGGTGGTACTGCCTCAAATTCTTTAAATACAGACTGTTTAAATAAATATGCATGTCCATCCTATCCAGCACAGGCTGGGTCCTTCCTAGGAATAGGTGAATGTCGAATGACTTAGGTTAGTGGAGGTAGCCCAAGTGCCCTTTTTCCCGCCGTTTTCTTAGGTTGGAAGAGGCACCCGTGGTGTGTTGCAATGTCCTGGTGGGATTTGAGCTTCCTGGCATTTTCTGGGGGTGGGGATGGGAGTAGAGTGGGTTATGTTAGTAGAGTTGGGCCAACGACCTATTTTCCCACCAAAATTTTAACTTCCCACCGTGGCATCATTGCGACATTGCCATATCTATCGCCGCCATCTCGGATCCACCATCTTGAATAAATTTGGCAACAACTACTCCTGTCAGTACAATCTGTATCATATTCAACATCGCAACAAACTCTTAGCTCAGCAGGGACAGAGTATAAGCTCGCTAACAACGCTATTTACCTCCCAGTAACAGTGAAGGCACGGGATTATCTAGAGCTGCATACTGGGGATCAGGATGATCAACTTGTCGACTTTCATAGTGAGGAAATCAGTGTATGACTATATCTAAAGCAGAACCTGTAGTTACCTTGAATGTGCAGAGACCAAGAAGTGGCGGTGGCCTGCAGCCATCTGGGATCTATTGCACGCAGATTCGACAACCTTTAACTTGCCGCACCGGAAGCGTTGGCCGTGAGCTTCAACCAGTCAGGGATTGCAACATCCCCGTATTCTCAACGAAGACAGGATGGGTGTAAGGTATAAAACCAAAGTGCACAATGGACAGCGTGGCACTTCAAAACAGAACAGCAAGGTGATAACCTGTGCAAACTACGAGTTTATTAAATCAGTAGGTCTGAAGTCACGCACAACTATCCTAGTGAAAGATGACGACAGTACTATGCGCCATGAATACTTCTTGTAAAAACCCTGTACATCAACCACATTTAACAAGAACGATGAAATTAGGATTTTCATTCAACACCAAGACACTTTAACCTTCCCATGCAGGAGTTTCATATATCTTGATGTAACTTTTACAGAAAGGGATGGCATTGCTACAGTGGCATCGTACCTTCCACGTAATTCCTTAGCATTCCTGTTCCATGAGATACAATATGAACATAACGGGGTCGAAATTGACCGCACACGCAATATAGGCATAACATCAACTCTTAAAACCTATATCTATACTTCTCCCTCGGATCTGAACACTCCAAAAAATGCTGGATGGTTCATAGATGAGCTATTAGAGCAGTGAAATAGTACAGGGGATTTACTGCATGTATAACCTTAAAATTGCTTATGGAATAATTTGAAGACATGGGGCGAATTGTTCTGTATGCTATACAGGAACTTATTCTGATACGGAGAGCAGCGGATAACAATTCAAACATTCAAATGTGGGAGGTTTTCGTGTACCCATTGCTACCGACTGCAGGCCGGGAAACGTGGTCTATTAAAACGTCTGCTCAACTGGAGACGCCCAGGTTCATCATACTTGCGTTCCAGACAAATAGAAGACGGAATACAGCAAATGATTCCACCAAATTTGATAACTGCAAGTTAACTAATGCTGGAGTCTACTCCAACTGCGAATTCTACCCATATGATACAAAGGTTATCCAGAAAGTAAGTTTCAATCGGTCGCGAAATGTAAACCACTAGAAAAATCCGGTAAAACTGTGCACAGATGTGTTGGGTAGTGTATCTAGTGTGCTCATCTATCGTGTCGTGTGGCTATTTTCAGTTTTGAGTGAACAGCGAGCACGTAAAGATGCGTAGGGAATAGCGTCTCCCTCCAAGTATGAGGGCCTGGTTAGAGATTTCTCCTGTGTCATGCAGCCCACATAACACAACTGTCGTGCAGTTGCTTGTTCATGTCAGTCCTCGGCCGCACACTGCAGGGGCAATGAAGATACTCCTGGAGCGTTTCTGATGAGAAGTGTTTGGTCACCAACAATACAGTTCATAATTGGTTCCCCCTGAGTCTCATCTCTGCTCACAGGAACCGCTGGCTATGAAGACAAAATTTTTCCACAGACAACGAGCTGCAGACCAGTGCAGATAACTGGTCAAAAGCACAGTTGGCTGCTTTCTATGAAGAGGATATCGGAAAGTTGATACAACACTACGAGAAAACTTGAAGTTGGAGTGATGACTATGCAGAGAAGTAGGTGGAAGGTGTACCTGACTGTTGCAAATAAAACGTTTCTGGTTTTCACTGTGGTTTCCATTTCATGACCAAACTTACTTTCTGAACAACCCTCGTAATTGACAGCTGCAGTGAGATGAAAATGTATACAGTCTAGCATATGACAAGTATGCGAGGTTCTGTGCTTCATACTATGAAGAGGAAAATTCAAGGAGCTGGCGCCGATCATTGTAATAGACTGCTCAAAACAGAGCAAGATAATTGAATCTAGACCTATAGCTGTACGAATTGAATCTGAATCTTCGGCAAAGTTCCCTGAACACACTGCAGCATACACTCTAGTTCTACATGACCGTGTGATTAACTACTGCCTGCTCACTGGTGTTGAGCAACGAGCTGTATAAATGAACAGGTGCTGCACTATACCCATAGCACTGCACAATGATACCTCAAGGTATGAACATCATTGCAGACGATCAGGGTTTCTACCATGATGAGCGTAGACAGTTCATATTTAAAGAAGTTGCTTTCATAGCATACACAGAAGAAGCAGGTGTAGCAGAGACATTTTCAGCAAACATTGCATCACCAAGGTCTTTCATGGAAGTGTACTAAAACACGGAGGAGTGCTGCTAAGTGGTTAACACATTCCTACGATAGGATTCATTGGGATGATCCTGGCATACCCTATAACGATATGGTGACATCGCTTCGATTATTCGGTGACAGGGATACAATCATCTATGTGAAGGGGAAGGAAAATATTGCACAGACGTGCCGAATTTTCAAGTTTGCTGCTATTTGGAAATTTGTGGTAAGTTCCTATGAGGCCAAACTGCTGAGGTCATCGATTCCTAGACTTACACACTACTTATTCCACCTTAAACAAACTTACGCTAAGGACAACACACACACACATGCCCGAGAAAGGACTCGAGCCTCCAATGGGGAGAGCCACACGAACCGTGGCGGATACCCTGCACAGCCTTCTGCTATTCAAGACCTGAAATTCTATGGGTCTCCTGCTCTCCATCGACTCAGGACAAAGAAGAAGATGCATGAAAACAGTGTCATGCCTGCTTATGAAAATGTAAAATTACACTTGCTATAACCAAGAATAACACAATAAATGTATCACCGTTGTACGGTTTATTGACACACAACTAATACAAATAATTCTGTTACCAAGTACCAAGTTGTATATGATAACTTTACGGAAAATTATATAAATTGATGGTGGCTATACCAATGTCCAGCAAATGCAAGTAAAATGCAGACTTCTGGTGGAAATCACAAGTCCGCTGACATACTAAGCCTAGTGAACGTTGAAGTCAAAGTTCTAATATAGCATTCGGATTCTAAGTCCAAGAGCGCAGCCAAATCAACATCGAACAGCAGGTCCACTGCACCGTAACACTTTCGAGATGTGGAGCAGAACATAGCACGATGAGAACTAATTTGTAGACATCAGTAGCGGCGTTAAATAAAGTTCAATAGCTACTGGAGTCGGCGGCTGGGGCCGCTGTATATTCTGGACGGCCAGTCGCTGAATGTCACGGGTGGCCAAGCGCTGTGGTTTGAAGCGCGAGCGCACGAAGGCGTCCACCAATGTCAGAGAGCGGGCAGTGAACAGAGAAGTGCGGCTAACGATGCGTTGCTCAGCCCCGCGTAATGGTGCCCGGCGCTGCTCCGTGCGGAGCAGTGGATACTGCAACTTTTAAGTTAGATGAGAAATAAATAAATAAATTTTTACCTCATAATATGTGTGTACTTTCTATACTGTGTGCACACTGATCCATGTAGTTTAGCCTAAATGCTGCACCTGTGATTTTCGTGAAGCACTGGCGATGTTTGCTATTCGTCTTTGGAAACAGACACGGTCAAGTGCTACCTGCTTTCATAACCCAATATGGGCAGCACACTAGGCAAAGTCCTATGTCACCATTTCCTGTATTTTGTTTTTCTCCATCTCAAAAGTCACCTACCTCATGCTTCAAACCAACATCTTGTGCGTCTTGCACAGGCTTTATATACGTTTGGGAGGGCAGGGATTTGCGAAATAACAACAAAGAGGTGTAGTAACAAATTCACATTTAATCTGAAATATCTATGATATGTGAAATATTTTACAGAGTTCTTTTCGTTCATATCACAGCTGTTTGAAATATTTTACAGAGAGAGTGCTTATGGTACACATTACAAAAGCAAAGTATCAGTGATTGAACTCTTTTGGATCACATCACAGATTCAAAGTAGCAATGTTTGAAATATTTTACCGAGTTATTTTGGTACACATAACATATTCAAAGCAACACTCTTTGAAATATTTTTAGTCATATCACAGATTCAAAGTGGTACTGCGAGAAATATTTTCGATCGCATCATAGATACTAAGGACTGTAACTAATGCAAATGTACTTTTTCCTCTTACACTAATACTAATACTAAGGAAATTCCACCCAAAGAGACGAAATAATATGCAATGAACTGGGTGGATCTACACGTCCACCCCAAACCGACGAAATCATTTACAATGAAATGGGTGGATCTATATAAAAGGGGCGTTCAAAAAGAAACGAGCCAAAGGCATAATTACAGAAACCAGAACCTGTATGTTAGAAGTATTGACCCTGGCTGTTGAGACACTTGTCCCACTGTGACACAAGGCGGTGAATGGCTGTCTCATAAAATTCCCGGGGCTGCGATATTAGCGAGTTCCGCACGTACAGCTGGACATCGTCGTCCGAGGTGAATCGATTCACCCTCAGAGCCCTTTTAATGGGACTTTGACTTTCACTGTCACTGTCACTCAGCGGTCCTGGGTAATGAGTGCATCCACCAGCTGGACGACGTCATCGGTAATGCACTGTGGTGCTGCAGACTGTGCGTCATCGGCTAACAACGGCCATCCTTCCCTGAAGCGCTTGTGCACGCCTTGACCCTTGCAAGGGCCATGCAGTGTTCGTCGAACACTTGTGACATTCTTCGATGAATGTCCGTTCCTCCTACTCCTTCCGCTGTCAGAAAACGAGAAACATCTCTTTGTTCTTCTTTTGACGCCTCCATGTCACTATTTGCAATGCGACTGGCAGCACTGGATGATTGATGCATGCTGCTGCTAGCTCTGTATAGTCAGGTGACATGCACGCTTGCCCTCTAGCGACGGGCTGTGAACTTCCACACGTTGGTCGGAACCAGACCTCGTTACACACTCCACGATATTGCCCTCTTGTCACCGGTTTGCACATTCCAGACTTCCACTCGTTTCTTTTTGAACGCACCTTATACATCTACAATTAAAAAGTATTAAACTAATCGGACTGGATGGATAGTGGTAGGTGAAACTTAAAAACTATTTTTTTTTTTTTACATGACGCACACGGTGCGCAGATATACACTGAAGAGCCAAGGCCACTGGTACACCTACCTAATATCGCGTAAGACCCCTACGAGCACGCAGAAGTGCCACATGGACTCGACTAATGTCTGAAGTAGTGCTGGAGGCAATTGGCACCATGAATCCTGCAAAGCTGGCCATAAATCCGGAAGAGTACAAGGGAGTGGAGATCTCTTCTGAACAGCACGTTGCAAGGCATCCCAGATATGCGCAATAATCTTCATGTCTGGGGAATTTGGTGGCCAGCAGAAGTGTTTAAACTCAGAAGAGGGTTTCTGGAGCCACCCTATAGCAATTCTGGACGTATGAGGTGTTGCATTGTTCTGCTGGAATTTCCCAAGTCTGTCGGAATGCACAATTGACATGAATGGATGCAGGTGATGAGACAGGATGCTTATGTATGTATCACTTGTCAGAGCCATATCTAGATGTATCAGGGGTCCCATATCAGTCCAACTGCACACGCGCCACACCATTACAGGGCCTCCACCAGGATGAACAGTCCCCTGCTGACATGCAGGGTCCATGGATTCATGAGGTTTTCTCCTTACCCGTAGACCTCCATCGGCTCGATACAATTTAAAAGGAGACTCCTCCGAGCAGGCAACATGTTTCCAGTCATCAACAGTCCAATATCGGTTTTGACGAGCACAGGCGAGGCATAAAATTTTGTGTCGTGCAGTCATCAAAGGTACACGAATGGTCCTTCGGTTCCGAAAGCCCATATCGATGATGGTCGGTTGAATTGTTCGCAAGCTGACACTTGCTGATGGCCCAAAATTGAAACCTACAGCAATTAGCGGAAGGGTTGCACTTCTGTCACGTTGAACGGTTCTCTTCAGTCGTCGTTGGTCCAATTCTTGCAGGATCTTTTTGCGGCCGCAGCGTTGTTGGAGATTTGATGTTTTTACCGGATTCCTGATATTCACGGTACACCCGTGAAAGGGCCGTACGGGAAAATCCCCACTTCATCGCTACCTCGGAGATGCTGTGTCCCATCGCTAGTGCGCCGACTATAACACCACGTTCAAACTCACTTAAATCCTGATAACCTGTCATTGTAGCAGCAGTAACACATCAAACAACTGCAGTTGGTGAACAGTGGCCAGCTGTCTGTCTACGGTGTCTAGTGTCTCTAAAATTGTTGCTGTAACAAGACAAAACATATATTTTTTTTAATTACACAACTTCTACTACTACATAGATTTTTTTTCTATACTTACGTCACGGTTGCTGCAGTGATTTCTCCGCTGGAGGCTGTTCCAGAACGTTTTGGTGGTTTATTTTTTCGCCCTCCAGCATCGTCACAAAATTGGCTTCCATTTCAGCTATGTAAGTTATAACAAGAACGAGAAATAAACCACCGATACAATGCAAGAATATATTATATTACTACCATGAAGAGCTTTGTTTTTAATACTCACATGGCAGTTCTGGTTGTGGGCTTTCCACAGGAAGAGTTCGCTCCTCCTCCCCCCGACTTTCCTCGCATTCCAGGAAAAAATCCTTGAGCTGCGCTATAACAACAGAAAAGAAACAGAATTACTGACGAGAATTTTGTAACATATGAAATTTTTACACGATTTCTACACCATAACCACATATGTACAAAAACAAATTATTATTTACTTAAATGGTAGTTCGTATTCTTCAATTCTACGTCTCTTGCTGCTGACGCTGATGTTACTGTTGGTTCTTCATTCTTATCGAAACTGAACTGACGCAAACACACAGGCGAATTGACGATGGCAGAATGAGAGCGATTGCACCACGAGAAGGGTTTATATAACCTCTTCCCCGTCCACCGAACAATTCCCCAGGGAATCAATAGGAGTGTGGCATTGCTCCCTACCTGCTGATGAATGCTGGTCTGAGCACACAGGACAAATTGGTGCTGGTCTGCCGACCATGGATTTCGCGCAATACGCTCTGGTGTACCCCACGAAATATAGCCTATACCATAGTGTTGTACAGGATTTTCGCAACAAGTAACGATACTTTAGCGATGTGACGACGCGAGTATGGTCTGATTTTTTCTGTTTTCGAAAATAACTCGTATAAAAGAGCGGAATCCACATTTCATGTGAGAAATTCGATGTTTATTGACAAAACAACATCCCCGTTTCGAATTTCTTAAACTGAGGAGTCCAAGTCGCACCACATTTTGACACGGTCAGGGGCAGTAGTGGTCATGAGGAGTTGGGCGACGGGAATTCGAGGCTTCTGATCGTAGTGAGTGACAGCTCACTGGCTGGCCGGCTTTTCAGATACACAACACACTCCGTAGAGGGCGCTGGACTAGACTGCAGGTGACTAGTTACTTTTATTTTTCATCTTGAGACGCTGTGTTTGGGGAAGACGATGAGCACGACCATTCGTAAAAAAATATTCTACAATATATTTCCCATGTTTCTTTGGGCAAGGATGAGACTTGCGACTCATAAATAGGTATAAGTGCGTTTCATTCCCAAGTGATGTTGCTAAAAGAATCCTGTAAATAGCGACAGGGTGTTAAAGATGTATCCCCACTTTAATTATTCCCTCTTCCCTGACGTCATGGACCGTACGAGTACCTCTGTTCCTCCCCTTGCTCCTAGCTTCTAGTACTTGGGCCACACCCCACCATCTGAACTTAACACTCCCATCACTACACAGGACATCAGCCTCACACTCCACACTAAACGCAACACTGCTCCCAGCCACGACTGTATTACCTACCGCCACCGCAAACACTGCCCTCCCTCCTTCCTTTCCATCCTTGCCACCCTCTACAATGTCATCCTTGCCACTGGCTTCTATCCCGACCAGTGGAAAACCTCCCGTATCCTGATATTCTCCAAACCCAACAAGCCTTCATCTATTGCCTGTCCCTATCGTCCTATCTGTCTCACATCTGTGTTCAGCAAGCTCTTGGAATCCATCCTTTCCCGGCGCATCCATCACCACCTCTACCAAACCCACCTCCTCCCCAACACCCAATGTGGCTTTCGATCTTCCTTCTCTGCTGATGACCAACTCCTCCGTCTCACTCATCTCCTCTCCCTCCAGCTTAACTCCCGTCGCTCCGCCATTTTTATCTCCCTTGATCTCGAAAAGGCCTACGACCGTGTCTGGCATCCCGGTCTCCTGTTTAAACTCCAAACCTACGCCCTTCCTATCAACTACATCCGTCTGATGGCCTCCTTCCACTCCCACCGCCTCTCCTATGTTACCATCCATAATGCCAATTCCCACACCTTCTACCCCTCTGCAGGTGTGCCCCTCTCCTCTACCTCCTGTACACGGCAGATATGCCCCAACCCCCCCCCCCCCCCCTCCAGTACACCTCTTGACGTCACCGTTTTATCGCCTGTTTTTCTTGTTTTTTTTTTCTTCTTCCGTTTTTTAAAATAAAAGTCTGTAGGCTGTAGAGCAGCGTACTGAGCTGCTGCCAGCCCGCCCCCTTCGGGGGGAATTGAAAATCAATAAAGGAAAAAAAAAACAGATGTACTGCCTCCTGAAACTCATGTCTGGCCAGACATGGGGGTTGTACCCTTCCATTATCCTTCATACCTACAAATCTTTGATCCATCCCATCCTTTATTATGACAGTGTTGCTTGGATCTCTGCCCCCCCTAAATTCTATAAAGACCTACAAATCCTTAAACGCCATGCACTCCACCTCACTTTCCGTATCCGCCTACTGTCCCCTCTATGGCCCATCCCCTTCCCACATCTCCTTTTCCTTGAACACATCTGTATCCTCTACACCAACTGCCACCTTGATCCCCCTCACCCCGTAATGCTTCCTTTCCTCGCTACTCCCCGCCTACTGCCGCACCTTTACCGATGTGTCCCACCCTCTCTCCATCTCCACAGCCTCCACTTCCTCTCCCAAAGGAACTTGCAACGTCTCCCCATCTCAGATGATGTGCTTCGCTCCAATATTTATCAATCCTTCCAACTCTGACCCTCTTCTTCCCCTCCCCTCTATCCTTGAGATCCCTATCCTTCCCCTACCCCCTCCGTTGTTTCCTCCCTCCTCCCTCCTCCTCCCCCTCCTCCCCCCTGTCCTTCTCACTTCTCCTGTCCCAGTCCTTGTGCTCCTCCCCATCTCCTGCCATCTTCTACTGACTGCACCCCTTCCCCCCCTTCCTGCCCCCCTCCTCCATCAACCCCACACATCTCTCTTTCGTCTCTCCATCGAGTGCCATTCATGTGGATTTTATGCAAACATGCCTCATCAGACTACCCCTTTTTTGTATATTTTCTCTCCAGTTGTTTCCACAGCCACCATGGGGCAGGAGAATGAAATGACAATCAAGGGAAAAAAACAGGTACACTGGGACAGAGGATAATTGTTCTAATATTATTACCCATCCTTATGTTACTCCCAGCAGCAGCTATTCACTTATAAATCGGTAGGAGGCTACTCCCCCGTTCTTCAGTCATAACATTCTGTCCTACCATTATCACCCATCCTCCCCAAATAGAACTATTGGACAGACTAGCTGAAGCAACTCCCTAATCAGTGATAGCTTACTGTCCTATTATTATTATTATTAATACTACTACTACTACTACTACTACTACTATCATCACCCATCCTTCCCGTATAGGGCTAGTGGCTAGATTGGCTGTAGTGCTAGACTAATAGCGAAAATACCCACACCACATCCTGCAGTTATTGATGAAACTGGATGGAGCTGCTGTCTAGTGCTTGATCAATGGCAGCTACCACTAACCACCTCAGATCGTTTAAATAAACAATATTCCGTACTGCATACAAAATATTTACATCTGTCCTATCCGCCAATTTCCAGATGGGAAGGGGAATGGGATGTCTGGAGTGTAGAGTGGGCAATGTGGAGTGGGGGAGGGCCAACAGCACTCTCTAGTGGTGTTGTTATGAACTAGATCAGATAGTCTCTGAACCTGAAGGTGAACACACAAATTTGATATACTCACCAATAAATCTGAACTTCCTGTTATTTCCAGGAATGTGTGGTGGGGAGGGGAGAGCAGGGGAGGGAAAGGAAAGGGAAAGGGACCCACATGCTGGCTGGGGAAAACCTATGATACCATCAGTGGATGGGGATAATTAATTTATCAATTACTTAATTTTCATGATTAATTTGATATCAAAAGTGGTGTAGAATGGCTTTGGCCTATTACTCATAATTAGTTAGGTCTGCGAGAACAATCGCATCTAGAAAGATAGCTTACTGTTGAGTTAACAAAACGCTTTATTCAGAGATCGAAATTGCAAGTCATGTTCTACACAACTGCTTCTCAAAGAATAAGCAAATGTGTTTGATTATTCAATAATAGCGTTGTCTATTGATATTATGTAGTGTGTCTAGCTACCAAGTTCAGCTCCTGCTTCCTAGTCTACGAATTACTGTTGTGACTACCCGAGATACAACACTGAGATATTCCCACTTGCCATTCCATTATTTTGTTAGTTATTCGCATATTAGAATCTGTGGCCCATGGAGTAAGTTGGTTCAAATGGCTCTAAGCACTATGGGACTTCACATCTGAGGTCATCAGTCCCCTAGACTTAGAACTACTTAAACCTAAGTAACCTAAGGACATCACACAAATCCATGCCCGAGGCAGGATTCGAACCTGCGACCGCAGCAGCGCGTGGAGAAGGAATCCAATGGGAAAATCGAGACAACTTAGAAGAAACGTGGTAAGCCTACCTCTCCTTTTGTCAAGCCAGGGAAGAAGTACAATTGCTAGACATCTTCATCGTGAATTAGTCAACGTAACCCTCAAGGTGCAACAATTCGCAAAGAACAATTTGCATGTTAGCATGTCCGACATGGTTGTATGTCAAGTCAGGAACATTCTGTATCTTACCGTAATTAGTTGACTAGTTAGGAAGAGTTAAGGAACCACTACAAACGTAACTGTTGGACATTCTCTAAACAGAGATTATATATTGTCACTGATAACCAATTAGCTGAGTTTGGAGATAACTTCATAGGACCTTTTAGCTCATCTCTGACCTCTAATTTATATGCGAAGACAACACGTGGAACACCTCCTTTAACAGGTAGGAGCATACAGTCAACCGTGAGCGCTAGCCTCGAATGGCTATAGAGGAACTTAAAGTTATCGTGAGAGAGACTATGGTCGTACTCGACGCGCGTTGTATAAAACTGAACTTTCGTGTATTCATTTGACAATTACTCCGTGCCTAGTTGGCGAGTTCCATGCTGCATTCAAAATCCACATGGCGAGAGGAACGATAAACTTTCCACATGCAAGCGAACTAAACTGTCTTTAACTACACCGGACAATGTTTAATAGAGGCAGAATGTGTAATTAATTGAATTGTAAATAGGATTTTGATTCTGATCTGTGCCAGGTGCAGGGAAAAGAAATCAATTACACGGAATGTTTATGCTTTGTGCGTGTGCTACAAAGGAAATTTTAATAGATGGATGCTTCAATAATTTCACCGCACAGTGTCAAGTAAGAGTTTTATTTCAGTGATGGAGTTCTAGAAATTGGAGAAAGTGGGATGCACATTACTGGTAACTCTTTTTCGACAATTTTCAGGTTACCGACCTTAGTAGTTTAGAGGCTCTTGTTGAGTAGTGGACAATATGTTATAGGACAAAATTGAAACACAGAAATAAATACAATCCTCTGCCCAGCCGCCTCCCTTCCCCCCCCCCCCCCCCCCCCCCGCACCACAAACACGCATACGCCACTGTACATATTTATCGTATAAACATTCAAAACTTTAACATTCTACTGCAGTTATTTTCGTGATAAAAGACAACAATAATATATAAATTACTTTGTTTGATCTGTATATTTTTCAGGGGTTGTAGAGTACTGGCATTCGTGTTTCGCACTATGTTTCAACGAATTAGCCTGCTAAACGGTTGCTAATTGTTTTCGCTGTATTCTAACTGCATGTTACGACCGAGCCAGGTAATGAGCCAGCGAAACTTCACATTACAAGAACTGTTTATATTTTATTCTATCTCTAGTGAGGGCAATAGTACGAAGCACAACGCAACGTTTTATACGACTTCAGCATGCACGAAGGAGACATTAAAATGTGACGGAAAATCGTTCTTTAATATTCTAAATGTACTTTCAATCTGACGTATTGCTTCAGACAATAATTAAGATTCATCTTTCCAGAGATGCAGCTCTTTCACAAGGACACGTAATATTCGTGGGGGCGACCCGAAGGCTGCACCCACACTGCTTGCGATTTCACATAATGAAAACGTTCCTCGACATCGTAGACCACAATCGTTCGACTGGAGCTCACATATTACTCAAGTATTATTCAAACTGCCGCGTGTTTAGCAGACGACAATTCTCTTTTTCTTAGACGAAGGCTGAAACGGCGGAAAAAGAGGGAGGAATGGGTGAAAGTTCTGTATAAAAGCAGAGAACGACTTGCTGAATTTCACCACTGTGAGACGATTTAAATAATTAACGTTATCGGCTTCACAGTTAGTTTGGAATAACTTCAAGAAAAGAGAGAAGAGACGGAATATTTTCTCACTCTACTATATCACGGCTGTTAAATAGCGGCGCTCTAAATATGACTGTGGAGAAATTTTTACCAGGTGGTGAATTAGATTTGCCTCGTACGCTTCTTGAGGACAAAAAGAATTTTTTAAGACCTTGCTTCTTGTGTTCTTATCCACAATGGAGTTTAAGACCTAAGAAAGATATATTCAACGAACTTTTGACAAAGTCTAGGCAAGTTACAGAGTTTGTATTTGCTATCAGGTCTACCAACTGACATGTAGTATTTGTACATTTGTTTCTTAAAGTAATAATTGGTAGAGAACGTGATGCAGACAGTAACTGTAGTATATCAAAGAAAGATCGAGCCCAGATACCGATTTTATCTCAAGATCACGCCCACACCTCTGGGGACTTTCGTGTGGTTCATTCACGGTCACATTGTAACCTGACATTCGTCATGTGTAACCCCACGGCTCTTGGAAAATTGTGAGAGTAAAAAATTGGTGAGACACAGAATTTCACCTAGCCATTGTGGACATTCTGGCTCCCAAGCAAAGATCAACTTCTCGCCCTATGACAATGGGGTGACTTAAATCAAGTCCTCCCTCTGCCTCACCCGTATTTATTACCACTGCAGTTGTGTGAGTGTCGTCATTCGAGGACCTAAGCTGTAGTGAACGTGCCACTAGAAGCGGAAAAGCACCACTTATAAAAATGGTGGTAAATATTACCATAATTTATGACGTAAGACACTTTGACATTAGAGTGTGTGAATGGTGCTATGATACTTCCTGTAAGTACTCCAACGTATGAGCATCTCCCATTGCTATTTACCATTTTAGGGTAATTTGTAGATTTTGTAGATTTTGTTCCAAATACCCACTTGAGTCAGGATTAAAAATACGTCTTTACCCACTTTTAACACACACCATTAAAAAAAAGTGGTTTGCTCACGTCGCACTAATTATTTCTGGGACATATTTCCCTCGGAATTAAGGTGACGGACCCTTCTTCATTCGAATTGACAGCGCATTTGTTTTTCGTCTTGAGAGTTGTAATAACATATAAAAGTTGACACCGGATAAGTCAACAAAGAAATAAATAGTCTGCGTCATCCTTTGATCAAATGCCCGCCAATCGTATATTTTCAAAAAAATGGCTCTGAGCACTATGGGACTTAACAGCTGTGGTCATCAGTCCCCTAGAACTTAGAACTACTTAAACCTAACTAACCTAAGGACATCACACACATCCATGCCCGAGGCAGAATTCGAACCTGCGACCGTAGCAGTCGCACGGTTCCGGACTGCGCGCCTAGAACCGCTCGGCCTCAACGGCCGGCGAAGATGCAAAACGCGTAGTCTATACTGCAGGCATAGTCCACTTCGTGGTGCAGATACATACACTTTTTCATGCTTGATTGCTAAATTCTAGTGTCTGCTCTTTGTATGGACGGACATGCGTTTCGTATTAAGCCACATGTGTTCTATGTCGAGACCACCGTATATCTTCGTCTTAACTTGTCAAAACTATCTACTCTACCCATAGTACAATTATAAACATGTACTACTGTAGGACAAGAAATGCTAACTGTGGATCCGTCCTTCAACTTTCTTCTGGTGAATACAACATCTTTCGGATTATGTGGAGTGGAAAGGAGACAGGATGCTTTACTGTCCTGCCACTTAACAGAGCGACATCAGATTTGGCAGCAAATGTGAACTAGCCACTGTTCAGCCTAGGTAATTTACTCGCAAAAATTCAGGTAGCCCTTTTCTGTTATCTCTGACAGTACTGCAGTTATAGAGCTCTTGTTTTCTCAGTTCTTTCGTTAGTCTTTATGTTATAAGAAATTGTGAGCAACGACAGTTCTCTTCGAATTACAAAATTTTGTACAGAGTTCCAGCACTACTCTTTCGCACATTTGGAAGTCTTTGAATTCCCCTTTAGTGGCACGAGATTTACCTGTGTAAACTTGAGAATTTGAAATGAATCCTGTGTTTGAATGAGCAAACCACTAAATATTGTAACCTCTTAGGTTTCATGGATATGTACTGTTTAAGACTCGCTCTACCTTTGAATGCTACCACTGACTCTTCAACAGCATGTGAAGTAGAAGGGTGATAGACTTTCAAAAAGTTTTTACTTAGTGTCAAGATAAGGGGTCCGATTTTATGCAACTTATCATAACCTCGATCTTCGTTGCTGACTAAAACTATCACTGCAGTGAAGGTTCAATATTATATTACTATAGCAAGTAAGTGCCATCACATTGGATATTGCACTAGATATAGGTCTGAGCTCCAGTAATTGTCCGCTTCAGGTAATTGATTACCATTACTATTATCATGTCCAGAGAATCTTTTAGTTTCTGAACTGCGAGTTCTCTATACTGAGCACTGTTCTCCTCCTTGACATACACATTCATTTGATAGCAGATATGTTGCATCACAGAATAATCAAATACGTTTTCAAAATACACAAATTTATTGTCTGTCAAAGTGAAGTACTTTTTGTTTTGTTTTGATTCAGTCACTGAAGGCAAATTTAGCGCTTCAAAATGTGTTACATCACCATAAGAATCAGATTCTGCAGAACCAGCAGTGTTATCATTTTGTTCATAAATCACTTCTGTTTCACACGCATCACTGTTGTTTTCATCTATCAAAGGATCAGGATGTACACTGCTGTTGCCAATCTGTTCTGTAAAATTGTTTGTCCACGTTTCTCATTGGGTGCTTGGAGTAGACAAATCACAGTCTAATTGACTCTTCCTGAGCATCATCGTCATCAGTTTCGACATCTGAGCCTTCTACGTTATCTGGCAGTGAAAATGAAAAAATCCAGAATTTCACTGTCTCACAAGTTCCCAAATGAAAATTACAGATATTGGCTGTAAACCACATACTGTGCCTTTATTAGCACGAAAGGTTACAGAAAAAATCTGTTTCTCTTAAATAGAAGTACTATAATACTGTAGCACTACTTTAGCTTTCACTTCATCTTCTGGGGGGCATTTTCTGTCTGCCTATAGTTTTAATTATACTCCTAAAAGGTAGGAGGATATTTGTAACAAATATGACGTAGGCATCATAAATACATGCCATATTAAAGATGGGAAACATTTTTCTTCATTCAAGCTCTTTTTATACTGATGCAACACGCATAGAGATGACTAATATATGAAATGAACCAAAGTGTTGTGCAGCCCTAAACCATTCCCCATTAAACATTTCGAAAATAAGGCATATACAGGATGCTCCTAAATTCCCCTTACAAACATTTAGGACCCGTAGAGCGGCTGAATAGATAACATCTTGAATTGGAACACACGCCTGGAAAAATACCGTTTCTGTGCTAACACCATTTGAAAATATGTTGGTAACGTGACCACAGATAATTTATTAGGCGTGATCCAGCATATCACTAATTTTACAATTCACTCATTAATAACCAAAGAAAAAAATAAACTTAATTTTCAGACACTTATTTGCAGTTAAACTTAAACCATTTTTGTCCTTTTCAAAGGAGCGTTAGCATTCCGATACACTAGAAGTAAGGTTAGATGTAGCGACCACCAAGTTCGGTGCACATATTGTACCTACTGATCGCTAACATCCCAAAGATGTTCCAGCTCACATGCGGTTCCCCTTCATTGAAATGTTGTGACACTATATCGATTAGAAGTAGGTTTATACTATGCAACTGTGTCTTTGTAATGAAGTGTTTGTTCTTTGGTAGTCAAGGTCATTGATTTGTGTCAGGAAATTTAAATTTTGTAATGTATATACGGAAAAAACTAAATAATGTTTAAATTAACGAAATTTTATAATATATGTATGTTTATAAGAAAAAATTGTATACTGGAAGCTGGTTCATGCTTACGACAGATGTATTTTATAACATAAAAGATGTAGAGAAGCCCTCCACAAGGGAAGTGCCTTGGTGCGATGTAAAAGGTGGTTTTGGGGGTCGAACTTTTTGTATCCCTCCTGGAAGGCGGCACGTTGGTCTGCTCTTGTAAGCTGAAGAGTAGGCCGAATGTAGGAAGCTAGGAGGAGCAGGTGAGGTAGAACACTCGGTACTGCAGTGTGAATTTAAATCACCTTTACTTTTGCAAGAAGATGAATACATAACTTTGCACTGAGGAGCACGCAGGTGCGAAGCCGGATGTCTCAAGCTCACAGAAGTTACACAGGCAAAATCTGTAGTGGCTCGCCCACTATGAAATAGAAACAATGTTGCTCGGTCGTCTGCTCGGCATTAAAGGGGCTGAATCTGGAGCGCCGCTAGTAGAGCTGCACAGTGCCGGCTAGGGGGCGCTCTCGTCTGTGTCGGTGTCGTAGTGCAAAACCTATGAACTTGCACCTACGCCGTGGCATCGTAGCTATCCATACCACATCCCTCCCCCCCCTGAAACGACGCACCGTCGTTGAGTAGGGCTTCCGACGGCGGGTGGAGGGACCCAGGGGGTGGACAGCCGAACTGCCGGGGCGCGCTGTCCACCCACGTTCCCGAATTGCTCGCGAGGGGGCTAGGAAAACGCCCCGTGGAAAACCTGCCCCGGCCGCGCACTGCCACTGGGTATGCTCGGATGAGGTGACGACCTCCATGGGCGACGGCGGCGCGGCGGCGTGACTGCATCCTCAGCGTCCATCGGTTCCGGCACCGCGGAGGAACACGGCGGTGGCGGCGACGGCGGCGGCCGGAGGCGGGGCCGTGGCGGCGGCGAGGGGCGCCCGTCCGCTGCAGGTGACCGGACCGGCAGCGGCGGCGTCGGCAGGAGCGCCCGCGGCGGAGGCGCCGTCTGTGGAGTCGTGGGCGGAGGCGGCGAAAGCAGCAAAGCCTCCAATTCTGCCGGAAAACAACCAGCGGCAGAAAACCGAGGACGGCACAAACGGATATGGTTCCGGTGTGCTTGACAGTGCCAGAGGGACCATGAATGACAAATAAAGCCCGGCCAAAGCTGGCGATGAATGCGCCACTGCTCCCAGCGCTGCCTGCCAGAGAAAACGCGATAGAACACCGAATCGTGCGGCGCCAAACCAGAACGAGGCGAAGCAGCGGGAGCAATAGCTGCAGGAGTGACCGATGGGCACGACCACGTAGCAATTCCGCTGGAGAACGGGTGCCGCTCGGCTGGGAGCGATATGAAGCAAGGAAAGTCCCGAGCGTGCGCTCGCAAGAGTGCATGGCGTGCAACTTTCTCATCTGCGTACAAAGCGTTCAGCCCCGCCGTTCGACTGGGGGTGGGATGGGACTGAGGTCAGATGGCGAATGCCATTAGCAGTACTGAACGCTTCAAACTCTGAGGACACGAATTGGGGGCCATTGTCAGAGACAGTAACTTCATGAAGACCCTCAGTATCAAAAGCAGACGTCAAAGGCCGAATAGTACTGGCAGATGTAGTAGAAGACATAGATAGAACAAAAGGAAAGTTGCTGTACGTGCCAATGACTATCAACCAGCGGGTGTCCCAGAAAGGACCCGCAAAATCAATATGAACGCGCTGCCAAGGCGCAGTAGGAGTCGGCCACGCAAAGAAGCGCTGGCGGGGAGCAGATTGATGCTCCACGCAAGAGCGACAATTAGCAAGCAAATTCTCAATTTGTTTATCAATGCCGACTCAAGTGCAGTGACGACGCGCTAATTGCTTCGTTCGCACTACACCCCAATGACCAGCGTGCAGTAATCGGAGGATTTCCTACTGCAACGAACGAGGTAAAACCAGACGAGACTGGTCATTGTCAGATCGCAACAAGATAACACCGTGGTGTACAGACAAATTGCGACGTTGCGCAAAGTAACGTCGAACAAGTGGATCACGAATCTGCATAGCAGATGGAGGCCATTGAGTACGAAGATACTGCAAAAGAATCTGCAAAGAAGCATCGGCGGCCGTCGCGGAAGCAATGCGACGAAAATCCACCAGAAAACCATCAGCTAATATCTTATCTTGCGAATCAATAAACATGCAAGACAATTCGGAATAATCGAGCACTTCGTCAGGACCGATAGATAGAGGAGACAAAGCATCAGCATTGCCATGCTGGGCCGTAGGCCGAAACAAGATTTCGTAATTTTAGTTAGACAAAAACAAAGATCAACGTTGCACCTTTTGTGCAGTACGGGCCGGAAATGGCTTTGACGGGTGGAACAACGACGTCAAAGGCTTATGGTCGGTCACCAAATAGAACTTGCGACAGTACAAAAAATCATGAAACTTTGTCACTCCATATGCAATAGCTAAAGCTTCTTTCTCGATTGGAGAATAGTTTTGCTGGGCAGAATTGAGCAACTCAGACGCAAAAGCGATCGGACGATCGACAGAATTTATGCGGTGTGAGAGAACCGCTCCGATGCCGTGAGAACATGCATCAACAGCCAAAGCAACTGGTTTGGAGGGATCGAAAGGAATCAGACAGCGATCACTCAACAAAGCAGATTTGAGCTTGTGGAAAGCAGCATCACATTCCGAAGACCAAACAAAAGGAAAGTTCTTACGCCGAAGGTGATGCAAAGGCGCAGAAATCTGCCCTGCATTTGGTATAAACTGAATATAATACGTAATTTTGCCCAACACTGACTCAAATTCTTTCAAGTTCCTGGTTGCTGGCAAGTTTCTAAAGGCACTGAGATGTGACGGCGAGGGGTGGATACCCTGTCTGTTACTCACATGTCCTAAATACTGAATTTCAGTTTCAAAAATTTGCACTTGTCTCTTACACTTTAGTCCGGCCTCCAAAAGTACAGTAAATAAGGCACGCAAATTCTGCAAATGTTCGTGAGGGGAGCCACCTGATACTACAATATCGTCCAGATAATTGGAACGACCAAGAACAGTGGCACACAACTGCTGCAAGTAAGACTGAAAAATAGCGGGAGCCGAAGCACAACCGATCGGAAGGCGGTTAAATTTTAACTATCCAAGGTGGGTGTTGATCACAAAACAGCGCTGCGACTGTTCGTCAAGCGGAATCGGAAAGTATGCATCCCGCAAGTCAGTCGTGGAAAAGAATTTTCCCGCACCAAGCTTATCAACAATGTCTTCAGGACGCGGTAAGGGAAACATAGCTACCACTGTCTGGGGATTTACTGTAGACTTAAAGTCAGCACAAATACGGAGACGACAATTTGGTTTCTTCACACACACACTATAGGTGAGGCCCATAGCGAAGCAGAAATAGGTTCAATTACACCACTCTCTTGCAAATGCTGGAGTTCAGCGGCTACGGCGTCACGCAGTGCGTGCGGTACCGGGCGTGCGCGCCGGAAAACAGGCATGGCATTGTCTTTCTACAACAGGCGCTGCATAGTCCGTGGCACAACCAAGGCCATCAGAAAAGAGTTCAACAAAATCATCGCGTAGTGCGACAATACTGTCTGCATGGTCACTAACGTTGATGACACTGTACCACACAAGCGGCTCGTAGTGAAATTGCGCGCTTATGGAATATCGCCTCAGTTATGTGACTGGATTTGTGATTTCGTGTAAGAGAGGTCACAGTTCGTAGTAACTGACGGAAAATCATCGAGTAAGACTTAAGTAATTTCTGGCGTTCACCAAGGTAGTGTTATAGGCCCTTTGCTGTTCCTTATGTATATAAACGATTTGGGAGACAATCTGAGCAGACGTCTTCGGTTGTTTGCAGATGAGCTGTCGTTTGTCGGCTAATAAAGTCATCAGAAGATCAAAACAAACTGCAAAACGATTTAGAAAAAATGTCTGAATGGTGCGAAAAATGGCAGTTGACCGTGAATAACGAAAAGTGTGAGGTCATCCACATGAGTGCTAAAAGGAACTCGTTAAACTTCGGTTACACGATGAATCAGTCTAATCTAAAAGCCGTAAATTCAACTAAATACCTAGGTATTACAATTACGAACAACTTAAATTGAAAGGAACGCATAGAAAATGTTGTGGAGCAGGCTAGCCAAAGACTGCGTTTTATTGGCAGGACACTTAGAAAATGTAACAGGTCTACTAAAGAGACTGCCACACTACGCTTGTCCGTCCTCTTTTAGAATACTGCTGCGCAGTGTGGGATCCTTACCAGATAGGACTGACGGAGTACATCGGAAACGTTCAAAGAAGGGCAGCACTTTTTGCATTATCGCAAAATATTGGAGAGAGTGTCACAGAAATGATACAGGATTTGGCCTGGAAATTATTAAAAGAAAGGCGTTTTTCGTTGCAACGGTATCTTCTCACGAAATTCCAATCACCAATTTTCGCCTCCGAGTGCGAAAATATTTTGTTGACAAAGACCTACATAGGGTGGAACGATCAACAAGATAAAATAAGGGAAATCAGAGCTCTTGCAGAAAGATAAAGCTGTTCATTCTTTCCGTGCGCTATACGAGATTGGAATCATGGAGAATTGTGAAGGTGGTTCGATGAATCCTCTGCCAGGCACTTAAATGTGATTTGCAGAGTATTCATGTAGATGTAGATGTAGAAGTACACTGTCCTAAATTGCGAGGCCAAAAATTTCAAATGCGTCCATGTCAAAAATGTTCGTAGCATCACTAGAGCGGAGCACATGGAAAGACACTGTATGTATCGTTGCACCATACGTAGCTTGAAAACTACACACGCCGAGCACTGAGATTTCCTGTCCAGTAAATGCAGTCATTGTGGAATGCGAACGACGAAGCAGGGGCGAACCAAGCAAGTCATCCATTGATTTGTTCAGTAAAGAAACTGACGCGCCAGTGTCCAGCTGTATGCGAACAGAACGTCCACAAATGTTCAAAGTCACAAAAAGTTTCCTCGCATCGCACTGTCTGGCAAAACTTGATTCACACGACGAGCTGTAGAAGCACGTGAAGCAGAAGGCTTTGAATAAATGGCATTAACGTCCATAGGCTGATGTGAATCATGATCTCAGTGGTTGCCGTTGCGGTGACGCCAATGTGAGTCACGCGAACGAGAGACAAGTTCGGAATTATTGCTTCTCTTACTGCACACAGGCCAACGGCCTTGCCGCAGTGGATACACCGGTTGCCGTGAGATCACCGAAGTTAAGTGCTGTTCGGCGTGGCCGGCATTTGGATGGGTAACTGTCAAACCGCCATGTGCTGTTGCCATTTTTCGGGGTTCACTCAGCCTCGTGATGCCAATTGAGGAGCTACTCGACCGAATAGTAGCGGCTTCGGTCAAGAATACCATCATAACGACCGGGAGAGCAGTGTGCTGCCCCCAACCCCTCCTATCCGCGTCCTCCTCTGAGGATGACACGGCTGTCGGATGGTCCCGGTAGGCCAATCGTGGCCTGAAGACGGAGTACTTTACTGCACACAGATTGCAACTGTCCCGTGGGTGGGCTCGAAAGCAGTTCAGACATGATTTCAGTTTGTTAGTGGGTGCCTGGTTTGAGACGTGTTAACTTGCGCGCGAGCGGCGCAGTGCGGCTGGCTGGGCTGGAGGGCACGTGTTGTGCCGCGCTAACAGTACACACACCCGGGGTCACGTCGAACGCCGAAGTAGCCATGTCTAATGTGTCTTGTCTGTCTAACAAGTCCACTACTTCCTGCAAAGACGGGTTTTTAAATTTGAGAATTTGCTCGCGGATGCAGGGATCCGCCACATTCTGTGCAATAGCGTCTCTAATCATTATATCCGCATATGAGCGTCCACACGAGCAATTAAAGTCACAATCACAAGTCCCTGAAGAACCGCTAACCAAGATTTATTGGACGGAGTAGGGCCACGCCGGAGACGAAAGAATTTGTAGCGTGCAGCTACCACATTTACACTGTCTCGGAAGTGGGAGTTCAAAGCATCAACCACTTCGTCGTAAGTTCTAGTTTCTGGGCAGGTTGTGGGAAACAACTTGATGAGCACACAGCGAACCCTGTTCCTGTGGCGAGGCCATGGGTTACACAAATGAAAGTCTTATAGCGACTGGGGGAAGCTGTCTTATACTGAATCTAGCACGAAAAGAAAGCAGTACCGCACAAAAAAAGAAATGATAGGATAGGGAAAAAGAAATTTTTATTCCCATCCTCGTCGCCAGTTTTTGTAGCCCACCTGAAAGGCGGCGCGTGGGTCTGCTCATGTATACTGAAGGGTAGGCCGAATGTAGGAAGCTAGGAGGAGCAGGTGAGGTAGAAAACTCGGTATTGCAGTGCGAATTTAAATTGCCTTTAATTTAGCAAGAAGATGAATACATAACTTTGCATTGAGGAGCACGTAGGTGCGAAGCCGGATGTCTCAAGCTCACAGAGGTTACACAGGCAAAATCTGTAGTGGCTAGCTTGTAATGCTATTGTAAATATAATACTGTCATTAATCAGTATATTTTAAAATATTTTTTGTTCCATAATAATTTTGAAAAATTAAGAAATTATTATAACGAGAGTAAGCTTTTGTTAAGTATAGTTTACCTATTTAAAATAACCTCCTTGACGTAGGTGGAATAAAAGTATTAAAACATTTTGTAAATAATTATGTAATATTTCAAGTACAACTGTAATTAATTATGTCAATTTTGTATGTATATGCTGTCATGCAATTATAGATGGTTCATACTTAGGATTTTTGTAAGCAGAAGTGTAAACTGAAAAGATGTAGGGATCATAGGTAGAACGGAACTCCGTTCTGTGGTGGAATGGAAAAGGTGGTGGAGCGCGCGAGTGAGATTTGGCCCGCAAGTGGCTCACACAGTCGGTAGCTGCCCTGCAAGTGGTGAGCACGCATCACGTTGGTCAAGCACTAGATGCCCCGAATTTACCTGCAAGACTGGGTTTTTGGCCTCGGACGTGTTCTACATGATTGGCGTAGTACGGCAATAAATTAATAGCTCAGAAATTTGTAATTTTATCGTCGCCACCAAGAGGAAGACAGAGCTATGTACATCAAGAGCCGTACCTGCGCAATGTTACTACGCAGCACCGCCTCACGCCACCTTCGACATCAGTAACAGGCAAAGTACTTTATTTAGAAGTGTATCACAGTATAAACCATCCATCTTCAATCAGTGGAATATAAGTGTTAAATGTACCTTTGTGTTTAAACGTGATTTTCCTATGTCATTTACCTCAGTAGGGTTCTTACCTAAACGAATTTTTTCTGAGTATCCTGATGTTTATTGAAGCTCGAATAATAGTAAATTACTGGCAAGAGTACTGTTGTGGTAGTAAATTCTGAAAATCATTATTAAATACTCAAGTTTGCACGTATCAGTTTAAGGGCCACCGCTTTGCGTGGCCGTGAGGATAAATTTTAAATAGTATTTCTGAAAGTAAAGTAACATAATTGTTTAACTGCAACAATCTTAACAGTAATTGTTCGTGTTGCTTCTCCATGTCAAAGAAAGCCACACAAATATTGGTGTTAGTAAAACGTTAACAAATAACAGTCCTAAAGAAGTGAAATTTAGTCCTGTTAAATAATAGTTTTGGTCGTATGAATGATAGCTATAAGTTTAATATTTTTTGTATACTTGTTGAAACATATGTGTGTCTTCTTTAAATAATTACTGAAGTATAGTGATAAATTCCGCAAGTAACAGAAAGTGGGATTAATAGTACTTACTGACAAGTGACCGTAGTAAGTGAAAGTAGTTATTTATTCAGTGTCGAAAATTGACTTCATCTTTTTGTGTAGACACTGTGCCCGATTTGGGCTAGCGGCCGTTTTATTAAGCGAAACAGTTTATTGTTATAACAGGCTTTGTCTGATAAAAGGTGTCCAAAAGTAATTATTCTCACTGCTTTTCCCCCAGATTGTATGATTCGGAGAAATATAGTTCGATACTTTACCATTGGGTTGAACACTGTTAAAATCTCTCTCCGAGAGACGATGGTTTGGAGTGTTAGTGCTGCGTGATTTTGTGGGGGTGTTCATGCCGCTACTTACTGCACAGTTCTGACATTCCGAATCGTGGATCTTCCGTCTTTACAGTGGTAGAACTTAAACGTTCTGGTACCGTATCGACGCGAACGCGAAAGTACCGTTGCAAGCTCACTATGGAATAGAAACAATGTTGTTTGGTCGTCTGCTCGGCATCAAATGGGCTGAATCTGGAGCGGCGCTCGTAGAGGTGCACAGCGACACCAAGAGGGCGCTGTCGTCTGTGTCGGTGTCGTAGTGCCAACCTACGAACTTGCACTTACGCCGTGGCATCGTAGCTATCGATACCACAGAACTGGTCGGCTCCTTGGTGGGAACGGTACGCAGTCAGTGGCTAGCCGTTGCTCGGCACACATCAGGGGTGCCAAGGAAGGCATTTGGGAGCCGTTTTACAAGGAATTTTGTCTCGGATGTGGATCTGGCTGTTGCATGATACTCTCGGCAATTAGGAATGACTCTAACATGCTAAGAATCCGTCGCCAAGAAGAAATTGTAAAGAGCATTGAGTACAGTTAGCCCCCACGTCGCTTGCCACCACTACTTCGCCACTGTTCTATCAACTTCAGGCATGTAGATATTTATCAGAGCATGGACCAGTTAATCTGTGTGAGTGTTTTCAATAATAACCTAAGTGCTATAAACCTGTGTTTAGAACCTTAAGTTTTATCCTAATCATGAACCTATGCAGGATCCCTCCTAAGTGTTCAGGAAACCGAGTATCCTGTTTCAAACGAATTAGTGATTTATTTGTGCATATTAAATGTACTAAAATTCAGTGCCAGACTGTGTAAATGTTACTGTCTAAAATACCTACTTCACAGGTGATGAAAAAGGCACACAAGTTAAACTTATTTGAAACATAAAATACCCTTGATTGCTATCATGAACAATTTTTTTAGGTTAATCGAACTCAGTGTTGGGTAATTTGCTTTGAAGGATGAAAAAATACGATTCCAAGTGGGGCTAAGAATTAAATTTAGTTGAATTGAATGTTACTACTGAAATAACCATAGTTTGACTAGTGATACAGTATCAGTTTATGGGTACCCACCATAATTTTCTCATATTGGAAAGATAATTAGAATATTATTGCTACTAAATAAAGCTGATATAGTTCTATAAACTGGAGTATAAACAGTGTAACTGTAGTATTATAATTTTATTTGTGTTATTCATATGTCAGTTACGTCAGAAACCTTTCCATGTCCAACTTTAGTTCAGTGCTTCCTGCAGTAACATCTCAGTAATGAGTCACGTAATGATCGTGATTGTAACTGTTATTATTATTATGAGTGGGGTACAATTTTGCTTTCTATTATTACTGATTAGTGCATTAATGGTAACTACTGCTACCCACAAATTAGATTGCCCTGTATTCGGGCGTATCCAGTGTGTAATTCAAAGGAAGCTGTTGTGGCTGAGCACCTGAAGGATAATTTGGATAATATTTCGAGTAGATTTCCCCATCATGTTATAGTTCTGGGTCGAGATTTTAATTTGCCGGATATAGACTGGGAGAATCAAACGTTCATAACGGGTGGCAGGGACAAAGAATCCAGTGAAATTTTTTTAAGTGCTTTATCTGAAAACTACCTTGAGCAGTTAAACAGAGAACCGACTCGTGGCAATAACATATTAGACCTTGTGGTGACAAACAGACCCGAACTATTTGAAACAGTTAACGCAGAACAGGGAATCAGCGATCACAAAGCGGTTACTGCATCGATGATTTCAGCCGTAAATAGAAATATTAAAAAAGGTAGGAGGGTTTTTCTGTTTAGCAAAAGTGACAAAAAGCAGATTACAGAGTACCTGACGACTCAACACAAAAGTTTTGTCTCAAGTACAGATAGTGTTGAGGATCAGTGGAAAAAGTTCAAAACCATCGTACAATATGCGTTCGATGAATATGTGCCAAGCAAGATTGTAAGAGATGGAAAAGAGCCACCATGGTACAACAACCGAGTTAGGAAACTGCTGCGGAAGCAAAGGGAACTTCACAGCAAACATAAACATAGCCAAAGCCTTGCAGACAAACAAAAATTACGCGAAGCGAAATGTAGTGTGAGGAGGGTTATGCGAGAGGCGTTCAATGAATTCGAAAGAAAAGTTCTATGTACTGACTTGGCAGAAAATCCTGAGAAATTTTGGTCTTACGTCAAAGCGGTAGGTGGATCAAAACAAAATGTCCAGACACTCTGTGACCAAAATTGTACTGAAACAGAGGATGACATACTAAAGGCCGAAATACTAAATGTCTTTTTCCAAAGCTGTTTCACAAAGGAAGACTGCACTGTAGTTCCTTCTCTAGATTGTCGCACAGATGATAAAATGGTAGATATCGAAATAGACGACAGAGGGATAGAGAAATAATTAAAATCGCTCAAAAGAGGAAAGGCCGCTGGACCTGATGGGATACCAGTTCGATTTTACACAGAGTACGCGAAGGAACTTGCCCCCCTTCTTGCAGCGGTGTACCGTAGGTCTCTAGAAGAGCGTAGCGTTCCAAAGGGTTGGAAAAGGGCGGAGGTCATCCCCGTTTTCAAGAAGGGACGTCGAACAGATGTGCATAACTATAGACCTATATCTCTAACGTCGATCAGTTGTAGAATTTTGGAACACGTATTATGTTCGAGTATAATGACTTTTCTGGAGTCTAGAAATCTACTCTGTAGGAATCAGCATGGGTTTCGAAAAAGACGGTCGTGTGAAACCCAGCTCGCGCTATTCGTTCACGAGACTCAGAGAGCCATAGACACGGGTTCACCGGTAGATGCCGTGTTTCTTGACTTCCGCAAGGCGTTCGATACAGTTCCCCACAGTCGTTTAATGAACAAAGTAAGAGAATGTGGACTATCAGACCGATTGTGTGATTGGATTGAAGAGTTCCTAGATAACAGAACGCAGCATGTCATTCTTAATGGAGAGAAGTCTTCCGAAGTAAGAGTGATTTCAGGTGTGCCGCAGGGGAGTGTCATAGGACCGTTGCTATTCACAATATACATAAATGACCTTGCGGATGACATCGGAAGTTCACTGAAGCTTTTTGCAGATGATGCTGTGGTGTATCGAGAGGTTGTAACAATGGAAAATTGTAGTGAAATGCAGGAGGATCTGCAGCGAATTGACGCATAGTGCAGGGAATGGCAATTGAATCTCAATGTAGACAAGTGTAATGTGCTGCGAATACGTAGATAGTTCCCTTATCATTTAGCTACAAAATAGCATGTCAGCAACTGGAAGCAATTAATTCCATAAATTATCTGGGAGTACGCATTAGGAGTGATTTAAAATGGAATGATCATATAAATTTGATCGTCGGTAAAGCAGATGCCAGACTGAGATTCATTGGAAGAATCCTAAGGAAATGCAATCCGAGTAGGTTACAGTACGCTTGTTCACCCACTGCTTGAATACTGCTCAACAGTGTGGGATCCGTACCATATAGGGTTGATAGAAGAGATAGAGAAGATCCAACGGAGAGCAGCGCGCTTCGTTACAGGATCATTTAGTAATCGCGAAAGCGTTACGGAGATGATAGATAAACTCCAGTGGAAGACTGTGCAGGAGAGACGCTCAGTAGCTCGGTACGGGCTTTTGTTAAAGTTTCGAGAACATACCTTCACCGAAGAGTCAAGCAGTATATTGCTCCCTCCTACGTATATCTCGCGAAGAGTCCATGAGGATAAAATCAGAGAGATTAGAGCCCGCACAGAAGCATACCGACAATCCTTCTTTCCACGAACAATACGAGACTGGAATAGAAGGGAGAACCGATAGAGGTACTCAGGGTACCCTCCGCCACACACCGACTGGTGACTTGCGGAGTATGGATGTAGATGTCGATGTAGAAGTGTTACTGAAAGTCACCAGAACAACTAATATTCATTTATCTTGAACATTTTCAAATTAATGTGCCTAATTGGGTTGGCGACCGTACGATTTTTCATTCGTATATAAACTTTACTACTTTCATTTTCCCCAAATGAAAAGCCTGTTTAGTTTTTCTATTAATTACAATATATTTAAAATTACGGTCCGATACGTTCATCCACTAGACGCACGCACGGTTAAAACTCCTCCCAGAGGATAACATTGGTTTTGTCCCAGCAAGGAAGTTTTATGATGTCTTGGCTCAAACTCGTCTAGGGGTTGAACAGCAGATATCGCATTACACGCCCTAAATTAGACACTTCTGACCCTTTGGTTAAATGGTTCAAATGGCTCTGAGCACTATGTGACTCAACTGCTGTGGTCATAAGTCCCCTAGAACTTAGAACTACTTAAACCTAACTAACCTAAGGACAGCACACAACACCCAGCCATCACGAGGCAGAGAAAATCCCTGACCCCGCCGGGAATCGAACCCGGGAACCCGGGCGTGGGAAGCGAGAACGCTACCGCACGACCACGAGATGCGGGCCCCTTTGGTTAAATTGTATGGCTGATGGCAAGTTTGCGAAATACAAAGGAAACATAACATATAATAACAGTAATAATAATATCGGGAACTAAATTAACGACCCATAACTGATGTACGCCACACAGTTGCGATTTGGTTAGAATAATGTTTATTCAGAAGGCAAACTAATAGCGAAAGTGGTCGTATTTAGAGTTACTGTTACACTCGAGCGCATATCGATTTGACACAGTTCGATCATTCACAATCTCATTCCGAAACACAAGTCCGAAACTCCACCTCGTTGTCTACACGAAAAGTTTAAGTTAACACCAAGCGCGCGGCTGCTCACCGCTCAGAGACTAAGTCCCGCGATACCACACAACGTGAAATTTTCTGAGTCGTTTCTCTTCATAGCTGCCTAAAGACCGACTGTCCGCTCTCGCGTCTCAATCCGAACTGTCCACTTTGGTATCTCCAGCCGAACTGCCCCCTGCCCGTCCCCCGTCCGCGTTTCCCGCTTGCCGAATATCGTTCAACAGTCTAGGGCAGTTCACTTTCCTGAAGCCGTCCATCTGATTGGCTACAGCTTATTGTACATTATTTTCCATTTTAACATATTTAAATAATCAAAGCTTGACCACGTCAGATGACATCAGATTCGACGTAAGCTCCCTCCACCAATACTACCCTGTTTCACACCTTGCAAACATGTTATAAAACGACTGTAGCAAGGAAATGGCACGTTTCCGGACATGGGTTCCAATTCAAAATCTTGTCTACTCAGCCCCTCTACAACTGCTAGAAGTTTTCAAGGGGGCTTTCAGAGCACCCTGTATGTAGCATTACAGTCATTCTATAAGTTATAAGAACAACCGCTACGGTCGCAGGTTCGAATCCTGCCTCGGGCATGGATGTGTGTGATGTCCTTAGGTTAGTTAGGTTTAAGTAGTTCTAAGTTCTAGGGGACTTATGACCTCAGCAGTTGAGTCCCATAGTACTCAGAGCCATTTGAACCATTTTGAGTTACTTTTATTAGCGTTCAGGTCAACTACACCAGCAATCGACGATTCACCACCAGTATTGTTGGAATTCTATGCTGCCTTTTTATCGAAAACATGATCATCTGTGAACATCCTATAACTAGACAAATGGATATGAGCGTATGGCATCGTTGGCCGGGAGGCCCCTATTCGGGGAAGTTCGGTCGTCAAGTGCAAGTCTTATTTCATTCGACGCCACATTAGGCGACTTGCGCGCGGGTGAGGAGGATGAAATGATGATGAGGACAACACAACACCCAGTCGCCGAGCGGAGAAAATCTCCAACCCGACCGGGAATAGAACCCGGGCCCGCTTGCACGGGAGGCGAGCACGTTACAACCCAGCTAAGCAGGCGGACTATAACTAGACAAATACCTAGCTGTACAGAGCACGGTGAAGGGTACATGGTAGGGTGTGAAGGACTCTCCTTCCATTCCACTCTCACGTGCTGATCGAGTAATTATCTTTATACCTCCTTACATGTCCTAATCTCCCTTATTTTCGTGAGAAATATGTCGTCTTTCCCCAAGCTTACTATCTGTTACATTTTCAATGGAGTACACAATCCTAACATCCACATGATATGCCTGCTTCGCAGGTCAGACACAACCAATACCTTTTTTACCACATCTTTCAGGGGTGATTCGAATTTCTCTCATCCCGACTTCTCAGTACTCCTACAGGTTTATCGTAGCTACAGATTCCAGTGATAGCGTAAAAGATCAGTACTGTATTTCATCTTTCCCTATGTATGGAAAATATGTAACATCCACTGTCAACTCCAGGTGGAAATAATAGCAACCCAACCAGTTTCGTGGTTGTAAAATGAGTTTAACACAACAGGAAAATAATGAAGAAATAGTACACTTTTGGATGAATGCCACTTGTGATGTAATTATTTTAACAACGACTCTTTACTGGAAGTTCCCTCAGGAAATAGAAAGACGTGCAATAAAAAAAAAGTATTAGACTGGCTTCAGTTTGTGTTCGCGAGTTGTTGGCTGCTTCTGATAACATACTGGTCTAATTTCAGTAGCGCAGGCGTTCGGTCATTGCGTTTGACAGTGCGACAAAAGAGGCTATTCCACACCTCTCTCTCTCTCTCTCTCTCTCTCTCTCTCTCTCTCTCTCTCAAGCAAACTTTGGTCTCCCAACCAGAAGCTGTTATGATTCACACTGCTGTAAAAAAATAGTACACCTGGAACAACGACGTCGACTTTGATCCGATGACGGCATGTGCCACCTGGGGGATAGTAGATGTACTGATAATGGTTTCAAATTCATCGGCCAACAGATAGCACAGTGGCATAGTTACTATACCGCCATCTGTGTCTTTAATAGGGAATGCTCAACGCCAGAAAGCTCAGGGTGGTCCAGACGGAGGCGTACTTGTGCTTCCTACAGCCACCTGAGCGAGTTTGAAACGGTTCAATATGTGGCATTCCGAGTGGAAGGATAGTTGACATACAAGTTGGACTTGTTGTGTCAGTTGTGCAACAATGGTGGTATCAGTGGGCACATGAACATTCTCACACCAGTAGACGAGGTTCTGGACATCCATGCAGTATAGGATGGTGGTACTGTAAGGGCAGCAGTGGCAGATCGTACAGCCACCACAGCACAAATAAGAGGGCTTGTGAGCCCAGACGTGTCAATACGGGCCTACATGCTGTCGCACCTCAAGCCCGTATTCCCGCTCACGCTACAGCACTGATGTGCACAGCTCGACTTGTGTCGTCAGAGGATCACTTGGAAGACGGAACGGTGCGCTGTGGTCTTGGAAGCATTTTCTGCCTGCACGCAAGTGATGGTAGACTGCGCTTACGATGTAAACCTGGTGAGCACGGCCTCGTAGACAGTGCCTGGACCGCGCGAACTGGCCGCGCGGTTTAGGGCGCCATGACAGGGATTGCACGGCCCCTCCCGCCGGAGGTTCAAGTCTTCCCTCCGGCATGGGTGTGTGTGTTGTTCTTAGCATACGTTAGTTTAAATAGTGTGTAAGCCTAGGGACCGATGACCTCAGCAGTTTGGTCCGTTAGGAATTCATACATTACAGTGCCTGGGGTACGATAAGCTGCAACTCTCGTTCACCTTTGGTGTTTCTGGAGAGGACGCCAACGAGCGCTCGGTACAGAATGGTGTTAGACCTGTTCCTTTGACGTTCTTGCAACAGGAAGGTGATTTATTGTTCCAACAGGATAATGCTCGCCCACGCAATGCCCGTGAAACTCAACGTGCTCTGCAAGAAGTACAGCAACTTCCCTGGCCAGTACGATCTCCTTACATGTCTCCAGACAAACACGTGTGGGATATTATGGGACGAGATGTGACCTGTGAGAATCGCCAACCAACAACTCTTACAGAACTACGTGACTGGTCGAGCAGGCGTGGCTGAAAGTATCCCAGGACTGTGTTCGCCATCTATTTGTTTAAAGTGGGGTGCAAGTGTATTTGTTAAAAATTGTACTGTGCTAGCTATTTAACATTTACAGACTTGTATTTACATGCGTTTTTGAGCAGTACATATTTAAATAATTGACATTACGACAAATTAGTCTAAAATTGCAAATAGCGGTTGGAGGTGCTCACACGTTAGAGCAGTTACGACAGTCGTGATGTCATTAATTAACAGTAATTCAGCAATGCCTCGGTCACACACACACAGTAATTTCAAAGTATCTTGCATCATAAATTATATTACTATTTTCAGCCGTTTTGCAGAATATGCCATGGCGTCATTAAATTATAGTAATTCAGCTGCCCCACATTCACGCATTATTGAGCCAAATGGTCTTACCGCATAAATTATGGTAACATTTACCATCTTTTTTAAGTACGAACATTCTGCTGCTGATGGTACTTTCACTACAGCGTACAGACCTCGAATGACGAAACTCACACAATTGTAATAGTAACAAAAACGGGGAGGGGATGAGGGGGACTCGATTTAACTCACCTCGTTGTCCCAAAACCAAGAGGGGGAGAGAGTGACCTTCATTTTGGAGCCAGAATGCCCGCAGTGGATGCGTGACCTTCTGTATCCCGCCATTTTCAGTCACACAGTTGCCTGGCAGGCGTGGCAGGACACGTGACAGATGTCGAGTTAAATTGTCACCACGATCGTGCCACACGCAAGTGCCCCAGGGGCGTGGGGGTGACGTTGGGATAAGATAGTTATGTGGGTTCGTTCCCTCTTATGTTGTCACAAGGTTACATAATTTAATGTAAAAAAGAGGTATTAGCAGAGCATATGTTGTTAAAGATAAGTTGAAGAATTGCTTCTTTTCCATGATAACTGACGCAAGACTGCGACAGAGCTGAAATGTGAGGACACTTTCTGTATATAAATGTCTTCATTATCACCTACATTGCCTCTCATTTAAAAATGGGAGTTTAAAAGTTTTCCAAAAGTAGCATGACAGAGTAATAAAGACATACATTTGTGATGTGTTGCGATAAATCTTCTGTGCTGTTGATACGCTACGAAACATTCACAACTCCATTTACACATTTATACCTCCGTATTTACAATTTTATTCCAGGTATTATATCTCACGTTCAAAATATCCCTTCATTGTTGGTTATGTCAATAACATGTTTGGTCAGTAATACATACTAGATCCGAAATCTCCGTTTAGTCACCAGTGATATTTTGAATTACTCTGGTCTGACTTTGTAAATCAAGCTAATGGACTATTCCCGTTTGTACTGCATGCAGCTGACAGATAAACACGACTAGATGTGCGTATCCCAACAGAATGGATCGGATCATACGTCGCATGTATAAATACGTAGCCATACGACAGATTTTTATGTAGTGGGGTCGTTCCCATCGCTACATTCGTGCTGGAGTCGGTGACACGATGTGTATGACTCTGGACAACTGAAAGTCATTCGACTCCAAACCTAGTGTTCGAACAACCAGTGCATCATATACTTCAAACAAAACTAGCATATCTGGCCCAATGGCCTCGGAGAATGGGCGTCGGTTAGGTGGATCATATATTTTACCCTAAAGTAGGGTTTATGAAAAGAGAAGAGAAGAGAAAGAAACTTTTGTATACTCATATGACTATGACGTTGAAGCTGTAGCTAATTATAACAGAGGATGGATCTGTATGTGCTTCTGAAAGCAGGAGCTCAGGTTCATAGACAGAATTTTAGGAACACATAGTAATGCGTGGAGTTCGACCTTTAGGACAGCCATTCCCAAAGATTTGCATGCAAGTGATGAAAATCACCCACAAGGAACCGAGAATATGTAGCGTAAGAAATATCATCAATTGCAAAATTTAGCATGGAGTTTACGTTAGTTGCAGCCATGTTGCATGTGAAAACGAGTCGTACACTTAATACTGTCGCCACTAAAGGAGCAGGTATTACAGCTATGAAAATGAACATAAAAGGACGCGTGGTATTTATGTGGAGTATTGCAAATACCATCACAATCATACTCTTTTCATCCAAGAACTACAAGTTAATTACCTATATGACTATCAGAACTGTTTCCCGTACTGTAATATACATAATGAATGTGTGAGTGCAGGTTGTAGACACGTGGCTGACAACATATGCAAGTTTGGGTCTGGCGGTGAAGCTTACTCGGATAGTCTATGTAAGGAGTGTGTTAGAACTCTCCATTACATTGATTAAATATTACAGTGAGTATCGGAAACAATACAGCCAACTTAAGGCTATTCTTTGCATTGTGTAAGATTCTGCGATTCTCTATGGAAAATAAGCACTCAGATATCGATAGTAACAATCTGAGGGCGATACATGGGAGCGCGATTTTAAGCATTGTTGTGAGACGAGGTCTGTCTGCGAGAGTAAAATTTCAGCAGTGTTGGTCAAGAGCTCGGAGACAGAAGACGTGTCACGCTGCCCTCACGTCGGTGATGGCAGATCTTACCACACTCTAGGTCTGATTTCATTTATATGGTCAGGAGAGGTTTAGATGGCTTAACTACGCTTGAAGATGGAATTCAAGGTAAAATTCGCAAGCATAGCGTAAAGTGCAATTGCAGGGTTTAGCTCGTAAGTGTTAGTCCGAGCTTGCAATAATCCCATGTTTTGCTTGTCTGTTAAAGAAACCTCCTTATCCTCAAAATAATAATAATTATTCTCCACATCTAATTCATAAATATGCTATGGTTATTAAATGTTAATGTAGCTTTGAAACTGAAATGATTTGTTAATTTGGCACTCAGCCATTATCGATACTTGTAAAGTCATTTTCACGCATTTCGCCATTATTAATACTTGTCAAACTATTATTGGTCATGATGATTTCTGAAGTTTAAACAGACTTAATTTATGAAATCTCTTCTTACAAGTTATTTAGTATTTACCAGGACCCAAGCAAACTCCTTTTTATTGAATTCATTCTTAGTAACAATAAGCTTTAGCCGCTGCTGCTGCTGCATGCTGTAAACCACTTGGAAAAAGGCTGCCATCTAAAGAGGTGAGTGCAAAACTTAGGGCCAAAACAGAAACACCGACACACACAACAAAATGCCATATACACTAATCCAGTAAATTCCGTTGCACAAGCCAGATTCTGGATCACTTGTAAATTCTTATTCAAATATGCAGTCAGAGAGCTTAGGTATTCATTGTTACAGGTTCATTTGTTACAGCAGTTTTTTTACATTCAATTATGCAGTCAGATAGCATATCCAAATGTTAGTTTTAAGTTTTTCATGTAACGATCTGTAGAGGGCTTAAATGATAGTGAAACTGACTCTCATACAACACGCACACAGTGTTATGAAGGTTAGATTCAGATTACTGATAGCTCAGGTCGCCTATCGAGTCAATTTTCGCAAAATAACATAGGCTTTATTAGTTCTAGGTATGTTACACGTAATGGGTTGGGGTTGTTTTGGGGGAAAGAGACCAAACTGCGAGGTCATCGGTCTCATCGGTTTAGGGATGGACGGGGAAGGAGGTCGGCCGTGCCCTTTCAAAGGAACCATCCCGGCATTTACCTGGAGCGATTTAGGGAAATCACGGAAAATCTAAATCAGGATGGCCGGACGTGTAACACCTAATGGTAAGGCGATAAACGGCAAATCCGTGTTCCAGTCCCAGTCCATCACAAATTTTCATTGTCGGCATTCCATTATACAGGTGATGGTTGTCCATACTCGCAAATGAGAATACATTTCATGTATCAGTCTATTTCTCCCAGCTAGTGTAAAATTCAAAAACCTGCACCCGTAGCCAGGGTCGCTACGGCGCTGGCGGTCGACTCGGAGGTAAACCGGTTCGAATTCTGGTGGTTGATGACATTTTCACTGCCAGTATGTGGCCGGCAATCTTTGCGTCAATGTCCAAACTTCTTCCGCAGTGTCTATGAAGTGATAGCATGTGACACTGTTGATGATAATCCGTCCATCGATAGGTACGGTAAGCCTGGGGCCCCTTTGGTGCTATTCGACACGAATAGACAATGTGCCGGCACCGAATTTCACCCTCCTCCTACTCTCGTCAGTGTCATAAAAAAAAAAATTACACTACACTATAAGGGCATACGAGTCCACCACACACTGACCTATATCCTACAAACACACGTACGACACAACTAACACAAGGAAAGGGCCAATGTGAGCGGAGGAACAACATCCTTTCCGACAGGCGGCTGAACCCACACCGTGGGATATCCTTGCTAACTATGCCGTACGTCATTTACATTTTAATATTCCAAATACGGTCTCTTACTTCAGGTATATTTTCATGAAACGTTTTTTCGGTTGCCATGGGATGGACAAATCCTAAGTTGCTGGTCTTCCCTCCAGTGAACACAAGGAGCTAGATCTGTCATACTGAACAGTCGTTTTTTGTTTGTCTACCTGAGATACGCCTGACTGATTGACATGTGTCATGTCTTGCATTTCCTGACTTGTCACATCGTCACCTAATGCCATTCATGTATCAGCTCCACATTTTCCTTGCAGACATGCTGCGCATTTCAAAAATGGTTCAAATGGCTCAGAGCACCATGGGACTTACCTTATGAGGTCATCAGTCCCCTAGAACTTAGAACTACTTAAACCTAACTAACCTAAGGACATCACACACATCCATGCCCGAGGCAGGATTCGAACCTGCGACTGTAGCGGTAAGGCGGTTCGAGACTGTAGCGCCTAGAACCGCTCGGCCACTTAGGCCGGCTGCTGCGCATTTCCTGATGTAGGGAAGCAGCATACTCACGCCTTATAAAACTCACATCAGTCTTTCCATTGTGTGCCAGCCAGTCCGCTGTAACTAGCTCTGACGTCATAAATGTTGCGCAATACTTTAAAAATCAAGTAAATAACCCGAAACGTTTCTAGCATGTCAGGAGTAATACAAAATCAATATGTTTTGGACATCAGTTCAATAACTTTAACCATTTTCGAAATTTGGATGTTTTTCTGTAAAAATCATTGGCGCAACAGAAAAGAGCTAGAAACTTACAAATTTATATTTAGATTCCTTTTGCATAATAATTTAGTAGAAACAGTATTCTGGATCTCACAAATTAAAATTTTAGTTGAAATTCATGATTTTCTAGTTTTTGTCTTAGAAATTAAGGAAGCAAAATAGATTAAGTAGGCGAATAAATAAAGCTACGATGTTTAAATTTAAGTAGAAGGGAGATCCGCTATAATCATAAAAATGTGAGAAGTTTCAACACAATAACTATAAAACTATAGCTATAGCGTATCTCCAAAGAGCAAGTTCAGAGCTCGTCTACTGCGTGTAGTGTAATTAAATTAATTCTCTCGCCGAAAATATTTGACTTAGCCACGTCAGACTTTTATTATGATTACTTACTTGTGTGCTGATTGCACAATTAAATTGAAAGCTTCATCAGCCATCAGCAAAGGAAGCAATGATTTATTCGTTAACTTAAAGTGGTGCATTACTAGCCCAGCGGCTAGTCGGGAGAACAGATTTCATCAGACGTTCCCTTAGCCGACCGCACCACGACTTTATATGTAAGGCCGAGCGAGGTGGCGCAGTGGTTAGCGCACTGGACTCGCATTCGGGAGGACGACGGTTCAATCCCGCGTCAGGCCATCCTGATTTAGGTTTTCCGTGATTTCCCTAAATCGCTCCAGGCAAATGCCAGGATGGTTCATCTGAAAGGGCACGGCCGACTTCCTTCCCCCTCCTTCCCTGATCCGACGAGACCGATGACCTCGTAGTTTGGTCTCTTCCCACAAAACCAACCAACCTTTATGTGTAAGAACGCTGCGCGAGAGAAAACGGCCCCAGTTCTCTCCAGACGCTGATTAGCGCACCACCTGTGCCGGGAGTCGCGTCGCGTCGGTATCGTTGATATAAACAGCCTCGGATGCAGTAATAAGTTACTCGGGATATGCGTAACCATGAAATCGTTTTGGAGTGAAGTGTTAATTCTGGGATGACTTTAATGATCTATCGTCAGTTTGCATATGTCGTATTTTCACGTGCCGCCGCAGGACAGACACTCTACCATTATTTAGCGTGGCGTTTGATGAACATTATCATCAAATTATGGCGAGAATTCACTTAAACATTTAATTTGAACAGTTATAGTTGCATCAGCGCATTAGACTCTGAACTGCTCTGGTAGTTGGATTGTGTGGATTCTTTTGGTCTGTGACTGTCAGAATATAGTGAAAATTTTAGAGAGAATGGTTTTTGATTATGAATCCCAGACAATCTCCTAATTCCTCAGAGCTATAAGCTGTAGCTATAAATGTATTTCTCAGATGAAGTGGGCACTAGGAATTCTAATTACAGGCTTCACGTTTTACTTATCACTTTCTGGTTACCAGTATTGTAGTTAGAGAGCCAGTGTTGAGAACAACAAACAACATAAATACAAAACATTTATTCTATTATTCCACCCGCCGCCCCATATTGTGGTGCATCGGCCGGGAAACAAACTGAGTAAAAGTGAAAGTGATTTTAAAAATTCGAATTCGGAAGTGAAATGCGACACGCAACTGAGCAATGGAACAGTGATAGACAGTGTTACGTGTGCATGTGGAGGACGCAATTGGATTAACAACGCATCTGGATTGACGGAGCTGGCGCTGAGTCTAGCTGCACTGCTGGCATCGCGAGAAGTCAGTCTCGCCCCACCGCAGTCATCCGTCGGAGCGACCGGAGCCGCGTCTGCAGTTACGGGTCACGCAAACACACAGCAGCCGTCGAAGTGCCGTCTGCAGTTAAACGCGCCGCGTCGCATCAGTAATCCTGGTACGCCGCGCCGGCAACGCCATACGTCGTGCAGAAGGAACTAAGTGAAAAGCTGTTAAAATTTTTACTAACCTGCACTAAAAGACTGTCGGCGATGAACCGCCAGAAGAAACTGAGGTTAAACTTAAATCAGAACCTATGTCTGTTGAGGGAACTGTAAATCCAGACAACGGTTCAAGGGTAAATATGCATGAAAATATTAATGTTAAAGTGAAATATGAAGTAGTGTCTCCTGACAGTAGTGTGAAAAAGGGCAACGATTCAATAGTAGAGACCGCTGTAGTAAAGCTGAAATCAGAAAGTGTTAAGTTATTGGATGATAGTTTCTCTGATGAATTAAAAATGAAACAGTCATCAGAGATGGTAGAGTTTAAAAAGGAGAAGTTAGATATGACTGGTCAATCAGAAGTTTCATTTAGCTTTGATGATTCTGGTGTTGGAGCTAGTTTTTCGTCACCTGAGTGTGATAAAAAGCCAGCTAGTGAGCAACCCAAAGATACTGGGGCTATGATTTAAATGTAATATTACAAGCAATAGCTGCCAGTAATGCAAAAATGTCAGCCAGTAATGCTAGAATGACAGCTGAGTTAAAATCTGATATAATTTAGGTATATAACAGGATTAAGGCCAGCCAAACCAATTTTTACTAAACGGTTTGAGGCAATGGACAATAAATTAGGATCCAATAAAGCTGAATTAGAAAATTCCTTCAAGACTGGCTGCAATAAGTTGAAAGAGGATCTGGACAGTTTAAATTAAAAAATTGATTACAACCATGAAGATATTAAGAAAAAGGTTGCTCAACAGTTATCTGAGATGTATAAAACAGTACAATCCGAAGTTGCTGAGGTTCGTAAAGACTTCCAAACAGAAGATGCGAAGCTGGAGCACAAGTTAACAGAAAAGATCGAGGCGGAATCTGAACTGTGCTCAGATAGGTTTAAAGATGTTAATATAAAAGTAAACATATGTCAACCAGAGGTAGATGCAATCAAAACTGATACTACTCATATTGTGCAAAGAGTAGATAATGTTGAAATGAGAGTAGAAAATATTAGTACTAACATTGCTAACATTGAGAGTAAAGTAGCTTCAGTAACTTCTGGTAATGGTAGTATACAACATGTTGTAGCTGCAAACGCCACATTTATCGGATGTCGGCAGTTCATGCGGTTCGATCCAGATAAAAATATCCACCCGCTAGATTTCTGGAACGATTTTCAAGATGTGATTCCACCAACTTGGTCTGAGCGAGAGAAAATCTCATTTATTAGAAGCTATTTAGCAGCTGACGCCATGCGTTGGTCAAATGGCTCTGAGCACTATGGGACTTAACATCTATGGTCATCAGTCCCCTAGAACTTAGAACTACTTAAACGTAACTAACCTAAGGACATCACACAACATCCAACCATCACGAGGCAGAGAAAATCCCTGACCCCGCCGGGAATCGAACCCGGGAACCCGGGCGTGGGAAGCGAGAACGCTACCGCACGATGCGTTGGTCAGCTGATGTTATGTTGAAGTGTAAAACATTAGCGGAATTTAAAACAGCTTTCATTAATGAGTATTGGTCTAGCAATAAGCAAAATGAAGGGTTGCGAGAATTTTGGAGTGGAAAACGCTTCAATGCAGGCAAGGAATCTATTAAAGAGTTTGCTAGGTCATGGATCTCACGTTTGTCACATTTGGCCGAAAAGTTAAAACCTGAAATGATAATACTAGGTCTTGAAGCCAAACTGCCATGGTATTGGCAAACTAGAATTATATCTGCCCCTAGAGACAATCTGGATCGTTTCATTGAATATTTGGAACGTGTAGAGCGTGTGGCTGCCAATGAGGAGCAAGCACGTAATAACAGAAATGGTAATAACACTAGTAGTAATTTTAAGAACGAGCAGAATGGCAATGTAAACATCAGAACAGTAGGTGTTCGCCATCCTAAGAAAGGTAGGAATTGGAGAAATAATTACCACAACCAACAATGGCATCCAAATGATAGTAATTTTGTTCCTAACAAAAATGTGCAACTAAACAACAGTGTTGAAAGCAATGCTGTGCCAGTTAACTATAATGCAAATAAAGGTAACAGTAGTAGGCAGAGGCTGGAAAACTAGTTCCCGTTTATGAGGATACTGGCGCTCACCAGGCGGTTGCTTTTCCTAAGCCAGTAATTACAGTAATTAGTATGACAGATCGGAATACTCAAACTGAGGATTCGGATGATGGGTCGGTAGCATCCAATGATACTGCAGAAATATTAAACCACTCACAGTATTTGATAGATACCGTGTTAGAGACGCTTTCTAAGTGGGAAGAGAAAGAGAAGGCGCAGCAGTGTCACGGTAGGGAAGAGCTACAAAATACTGAATTGTCAGGTGAAGAAGCAGAAGAAATTCATGCTTATATTTACGATGAGGATAATGTGCTCTTATCTAAAGTGCCTGTGCAGGATGTTGATACTGTACTAATAGATTTAGGACAGGAGGTAAGTGAGAATGTAGAGAATAGCTTGTTGGGGGTCGATGAACCCAGTAGCTGTGACCAGCTGTCACTGGAGAAGGAAGCCGACGATAATGGTGAAAGTGGTTTAGCTGTAACTAGTGTTATGCCCGGTCTGGGGGCGAAGAATCGCTCAGACTACAGTAACTTGGGTCATGTTCAGCAAACTAAATGTAATGAAGTCGTGCGGTGTTTCGATTTGAAATTAATAGACCGACTGGAAAAGGTAGCTGAAAATGTAGTTCAAGAAACCCCTACACACTTTGGCCTAAATGTAATGAAGACAGATGTCGATCACTTTAGTTGGGGACAAATCCAAAAGGAACTATTGGATGAGTTTGAGGAACCACCTGTACAACCTAGAATAAGCCACCCTATAATAATAGTGAATTTGTTGGGTATCAATGTACTTTGTCTCTTAGACAGTGGGAGTGAGGTGAGTGCGATATCTCAGTCCTTCTTTGATGCATTACCTGGTAAAGACAAGCTTACAGTAATGAGGGTATCAGGACTAAGAATAATTGGTGCTTGGCAAGGTGTCAAAAACGGTAAAGCAAGAAGCTTTACTACCCTTTGATATTAATGGTAATTTAATTGATCATCCATGCTTAATTGTAAACAATCTCAGTATTGAGGTTTTAATTGGCATTGATTTCTTGTCGAAATATCAGAGTGTTGTTGATTTTGAAAAAAGCCAGTTAAAATTGGTCTTGCCGATAACTGGAGTAATTACGTACCTTTTATTGATAAACATGTAGTGACTAATGATGAAACTTGGGAGCTGCCTATACGAGTTCTGTAGGGAGGAGGTTGTTCTGTAACCTCTACACAGTGTGGCAGCTGTGCAGTCCCAGCTGTGTGAGATCTTCTTTCCTTTTCAGGTCTCACTCGATCTTCATCTTTCCTATCCACCAAAGTTTCGACTCCTTCTTTGCAATACAAAAATTTTCCGTCATGGCTATCAAGCCATGAGTCCTGTAACCATTCTATCCACCGATTAGTGAAGAAAATACCTAATGCGACAAACCTAACAGTGACATAAACAACAGAGAAGTATGATGTAATTAAGGTACAAAGCTATTTGAGTAACAAGTATGTATAGAACCCTGGTAATATTATAAGTACAAAGTGTTGTCTTATTGGAAATGGTCCCACAATAATATTTAAAAAAGATATACAAGTTCGTTTATAAGCAGGATCTGAAGTGGCAATGAGACCTAGTGTATGCATTAGAGATAACTAATAAATAGAAAGAGAGAGTGCTTAGTGTTATGAAAAATATGCAGATAAGTCGTAAGAATGAACTCACCTTGTGTAGCAAGGAATGACAGTGTTTGTGGTTGAGACGTGAAGGACACGTCCTTGAAATATTTATAAGGTTGGAGCTGGCCGTTATTTGGTGTAGTGTGTGACAGGACACACCTGCATGTATTGAGGTTATGAGTTGGAGGCGTGAATGCGATCATAGGTACCCTTATGTTAGGTGAGACAGAGCAGCTCATGGTGTCCTAAAGGTTTAAGGAATTTAGCATTACGCTCGGCCATAATTACCTGATGCACTTTAGTGGTAGGTCGAGAGAGCCTACCTGTGGTTTCAGCATCCAATCAAGTGGAAATGGATTGCAACATGAGCAAACTGATCAGCTGCAATACACTATAGATATGAAATAAATGTGCTATCCTATGCGTTAAATGTTAATAGAGTGAGTGTCAAATAAGTACATACACTAGCAACATAATTGAGTAACATAATGGCAGACGTGAAACATTATTTATAGCTCAGAATAAATACACTTCGATGAAGTAAGTACATAATTGCAGATGTGGAACTGACACAGCAGCAGAGGACCAATAAGTGGATTTAGTAGTCAACTAAACGTAGTGTGTTTTGAACACTCAGAACTGTACTATTACCACAAGTTACTCACATGTACAAAGAAGCTGAGAAGACAACTACTAATCAAATATACTCATACTATCTCTAAGAATAAGGTAATCGAAGATGAGTCAGCTAAGTAAATAAAATACAAATGTATCAAGAATGTACCGAGTATTGGTTCAGTGTTCTGGCCCAGAAATAATAAATTGAGATTAAATAGGATTCATGATGGTATGCCTTAAGCATAAATTTTCTCTAGTACGTGACTAACGGCGTTTTGAGCCATTTGTTTACCGATTTTATGACAGTTAAGTGACCGCGAGAGAAAAATTGAAAAAGTTGTGTTAACTTTGTTCCAGTAACATATTGAAAGCTAAAATGTACGAGTATATATCCCCATTTCATTGTGACCCACACTTAGATATTAAGTGAGCAGAGTCTTAGGCACTCTTTTTGTTTTTTATACAGGACAAACCAGATAATGGCAGCGTGGTAGCTGGGTGAAAGCGTGGAGTGACTTGGACACAACTCACAGTGACCCCTCCCCTTTCCCCATGTAATTTAGAGTGAACGTGAAGGACGTGCATCATAGATTAAGTAGGCGAATAAATAAAGCTAGGATGTTTAAATTTAAGTAGAAAGGAAATCCGCTATAATCATAAAAATGTGAGACGTTTCAACAGAATAACTGTAAAACTATAGCTACAGCGTATCTCCAAAGAGCAAGTTCAGAGTTCGTCTACTGCGTGTAGTGTAATTATATTAATTCTCTCGCCCAAAATATTTGACTTAGCCACGTTAGACTTTTATTATGAGTACTTACTTGTGTGCAGATTGCACAATTAAATTGAAAGCTTCATCGGCCATCAGCAAAGGAAGCAATAATTTATTCGATAACTTAAAGTGGTGCATTACTAGCCCAGCGGCTAGTCGGGAGAGCAGATTTGACTAGGCGTTTCCTTAGCTGTCCGCACCGCGGCTTTATATGTAAGAAGGCTGCGCGAGAGAAAAAGGTCCCAGTTCTCTCCAGACGCTGATTAGCGCACCACCTGTACCGGGAGTCGCGTCGCGTCGGTATCGTTGATATAAACAGCCTCGAATGCAGTAATAAGTTACTCGGGATACGCGTAACCATGAATTCGTTTTGGAGTGAAGTGTTAATTCTGGGATGACTTTAATGGTCTATCGTCAGTCTGCGTATGTCGTATTTTCACGTGCCGCCACAGGACAGACATTCTACCATTATTTAGCGTGGCGTTTGATGAACATTATCATCAAATTATGGCGAGAATTCACTTAAACATTTAATTTGAACAGTTATAGTAGCATCAGCGCATTAGACTCTGAACTACTCTCGTGGTTGGATTGTGTGGATGCTTTTGGTCTGTGACTTTCAGAATATAGTGAACATTTTAGAGAGAATGGTTTTTGATTATGAATCCCAGACAATCTCCTAATTCCTCAGAGCTATAAGCTGTAGCTATAAATGTATTTCTCAGATGAAGTGGGCACTAGGAATTCTAATTACAGGCTTCACGTTTTACTTATCACTTTCTGGTTGCCAATATTGTAGTTAGAGAGCCAGTGTTGAGAACGGCAAACAGCATAAATACAAAACATTTATTCTATTATTCCACCCGCCGCCCCACACTACCACTACACTTATCCGCATTGCTACAATCAAAATCCATGTCTAAGCTCACTTTTGGGTCTGTTGAGCTGTTCACAATACTTCGAGCTTGCATTACAGCCTCAGCAACTGTTAATAACATCAATGCGTCGTCGATGGGAGCAAGCCGGCCGGTGTCACGGACTGCCACCTCCTTCGCCGTGGAGCCCACCAACATCACTCAGTCACTATTTCAAACCGCTACTGTATGTCGCTTAACTGTGTACTCTGTTAGTCAATACTCACTTTCCGAGATAGTGCACGCGGAAGAAATGGACTTGATTTCGGAGAGCGCTCGCGCACGATGTTTAATTGACCACAGCTTCGGTAAGACTAGAGTTAGATTATGTGAAATGACAAGGGGTTATAGCTTTAGCATAGGTGTGCCCTAAACATATGAATTAAATGTCAACTTAATACTAGCTCATTCCATTTAAAAATTAAAATCTGTGATAACGCGTCTGTTTGACTCACAGGTAACTCAAACTCACCAGCTGGAGCTCACTATATTGTGACTTCCCATGAATTTCTACTACTACAGCACAACTACCGCAAAATTTACAAGTATCAGTGTTTCTGAATTTGTACACCTACTTGATATCAGTGGCAACTCCACTTTCAGTTTCACTTTTCCGAGTGGTTGCTGTTCCCTGAATATCTATAAATACTAACTTAGTCCACACTCCATGTGGGCATAGAAAAACAACACAAAACTACATAACTACGCTTAATAAGTAGACAAACGAGCCGCATGTATGCAGCTATAGCGCGACACGTCGCATGCGATTCATCGGATTGCTTGGGAATTACATGCGATCAGCGATCGATCGCTGCGGTTGATAGTTAAGTCCACACATGCGAGATCTGCGTACAGATCGTGCGACCTTCTTTCTGCATGTTCTCCGTTGTTTATTATAGTCGACACCACTGTGGATTAGAATCAGGACGGCGACCAAAACAAAGTTTGGTTCGATTTCACGATTAACAACTTCACAGGTCCTTCGCGTAAGTGTGGAAAAGCAGCACAAAGTGACATATAACACGACGATCGACACATTGATAATGAGCTTCGTTTCCACAGACATTTTAATTCTAGTACACAGTGGTGTTCATTAAAATAAATAACATGTTACTAGCGTTCTTCGCGATATTGCAAACAACGGACAACAAAAATCCACGTAACCACAGCAATGGAAGATATAACGCCACAAGAAGACAGCCATTTCTAATGAACAAAGTGAGTAATTATTTACGTTAGTGTCAGCAGCGGACCAGTAAAGTAAACGATTTCTCAGACATGTTTACTTTTTTTCCGGAGGTTATCCACAATACATATTGTGGTGGAAAACTACTACATCTGAGTGTTCCGTTTTCAATGTTTTTGCGTGAGCGAAATATGCTGCAGTATTAAATAATCTGAGCAACTTAACACACGATTTGTGATTGGTTGCGGTCTCTGAAAAACCTGTTTATAAATTTCAATAAACTTTCACTGTTGAATACATGCGAATATGGCTTTCCGTCCTACCCCCACGAACCATGGACCTTGACGTTGGTGGGGAGGCTTGCGTGCCTCAACGATACAGATAGCCGTACCATAGGTGCAACCACAACAGAGGGGTATCTGTTGAGAGGCCAGACAAACGTGTGGTTCCTGAAGAGGGGCAGCAGCCTTTTCAGTAGTTGCAGGGGCAACAGTCTGGATGATTGACTGATCTGGCCTTGTAACACTAACCAAAACGGCCTTGCTGTGCTGGTACTGCGAACGGCTGAAAGCAAGGGGAAACTACGGCCGTAATTTTTCCCGATGGCATGCAGCTTTACTGAATGGTTAAATGATGATGGCGTCCTCTTGGGTAAAACATTCCGGAGGTAAAATAGTTCCCCATTCGGATCTCCGGGCGGGGACTACTCGAGAGGATGTCATTATCAGGAGAAAGAAAACTGGCGTTCTACGGATCGGAGCGTGGAATGTGAGATCCCTTAATCGGGCAGGTAGGTTAGAAAATTTAAAAAGGAAAATGGATAGGATAAAGTTAGATATAGTGGAAATTAGTGAAGTTCGGTGGCAGGAGGAACAAGACATCTGGTCAGGTGACTACAGGGTTATAAACACAAAATCAAATAGGGGTAATGCAGAAGTAGGTTTAACAATGAATAGGAAAATAGGAGTGCGGGTAAGCTACTACAAACAGCATTGTGTACGCATTATTGTGGTTAAGATAGATACGAAGCCCACGCCTACCGCAGTAGTACAAGTTTATACGCCATCTTGCTCTGCAGATGACGAAGAAATTGAAGAAATGTATGATGAAATAAAAGAAATTATTCAGATAGTGAAGGGAGATGAAAATTTAATAGTCATGGGTGACTGGAATTCGTCAGTAGGAAAAGGGAGAGAAGGCAACGTAGTAGGTGAATATGGATTGGGGCTAAGAAATGAAAGAGGTAGCCGCCTGGTAGAACTTTGCACAGAGCATAACTTAATCATAGCTAACACTTGGTTCAAGAATCATAAAAGAAGATTGTATACATGGAAGAAGCCTGGAGATACTGACAGGTTTCAGATAGATTATATAATGGTAAGACAGAGATTTAGGAACCAGGTTTTAAATTGTAAGACTTTTCCAGGGGCAGATGTGGACTCTGACCACAATCTATTGGTTATTAACTGTAGATTAAAAACTGAAGAAACTGCAAAAAGGTGGGAATTTAAGGAGATGGGACCTGGATAAACTGACTAAACCAGAGGTTGTACAGAGTTTCAGGGAGAGCATAAGGGAACAATTGACAAGAATGGGGGAAATAAATACAGTAGAAGAAGAATGGGTAGCTTTGAGGGATGAAGTGGTGAAGGCAGCAGAGGATCAAGTAGGTAAAAAGACGAGGGCTAGTAGAAATCCTTGGGTAACAGAAGAAATATTGAATTTAATTGATGAAAGGAAAAAATATAAAAATGCAGTAAATGAAGCAGGCATAAAGGAATACAAACGTCCCAAGAATGAGATCGACAGGTAGTGCAAAATGGCTAAGCAGGGATGGCTAGAGGACAAATGTAAGGATGTAGAGGCTTATCTCACTAGGGGTAAGATAGATACTGCCTACAGGAAAATTAAAGAGACCTTTGGAGAAAAGAGAGCCACTTGTATGAATATCAAGAGCTCAGATGGAAACCCAGTTCTAAGCATAGAAAGGAAAGCAGAAAGGTGGAAGGAGTATATAGAGGGTCTACACAAGGGCGATGCTCTTGAGGACAATATTATGGAAATGGAAGAGGATGTAGATGAAGATGAAATGGGAGATACGATACTGCGTGAAGAGTTTGACAGAGCGCTGAAAGATCTGAGTCGCAACAAAGCACCGGGAGTAGACAACATTCCATTGGAACTACTGACAGCCTTGGGAGAGCCAGTCCTGACAAAACTCTAACATCTGGTGAGCAAGATGTATGAGACAGGCGAAATACCCTCAGACTTCAAGAAGAATATAATAATTCCAATCCCAAAGAAAGCAGGTGTTGACAGATGTGAAAATTACCGAACTATCAGTTTAATAAGTCACGGCTGCAAAAGACTAACTCGAATTCTTTACAGACGAATGGAAAAACTAGTAGAAGCCGACCGCGGGGAAGATCAGTTTGGATTCCGTAGAAATATTGGAACACGTGAGGCAATACTGACCCTACGACTTATCTTAGAATCTAGATTAAGGAAAGGCAAACCTACATTCCTAGCATTTGTAGACTTAGAGAAAGCTTTTGACAATGTTGACTGGAATACTCTCTTTCAAATTCTGAAGGTGGCAGGGGTAAAATACAAGGAGCGAAAGGCTATTTACAATTTGTACAGAAACCAGATGGCAGTTATAAGAGTCGGGGGATATCAAAGGGAAGCAGTGGTTGGGAAGGGAGTGAGACAGGGTTGCAGCCTCTCCCCGATGTTGTTCAATCTGTATATTGAGCAAGCAGTAAAGGAAACAAAAGAAAAATTCGGAGTAGGTATTAAAATCCATGGAGAAGAAATAAAAACTTTAAGGTTCGCCGATGACATTGTAATTCTGTCAGAGACAGCAAAGGACTTGGAAGAGCAGTTGAACGGAATGGATAGTGTCTTGAAAGGAGTATATAAGATGAACACCAACAAAAGCAAAACGAGGATAATGGAATGTAGTCTAATTAAGTCAGGTGATGCTGAGGGAATTACACTCCTGGAAATTGAAATAAGAACACCGTGAATTCATTGTCCCAGGAAGGGGAAACTTTATTGACACATTCCTGGGGTCAGATACATCACATGATCACACTGACAGAACCACAGGCACATAGACACAGGCAACAGAGCATGCACAATGTTGGCACTAGTACAGTGTATATCCACCTTTCGCAGCAATGCAGGCTGCTATTCTCCCATGGAGACGATCGTAGAGATGCTGGATGTAGTCCTGTGGAACGGCTTGCCATGCCATTTCCACCTGGCGCCTCAGTTGGACCAGCGTTCGTGCTGGACGTGCAGACCGCGTGAGACGACGCTTCATCCAGTCCCAAACATGCTCAATGGGGGACAGATCCGGAGATCTTGCTGGCCAGGGTAGTTGACGTACACCTTCTAGAGCACGTTGGGTGACACGGGATACATGCGGACGTGCATTGTCCTGTTGGATCAGCAAGTTCCCTTGCCGGTCTAGGAATGGTAGAACGATGGGTTCGATGACGGTTTGGATCTACCGTGCACTATTCTGTGTCCCCTCGACGATCAGCAGTGGTGTACGGCCAGTGTAGGAGATTGCTCCCCACACCATGATGCCGGGTGTTGGCCCTGTGTGCCTCGGTCGTATGCGGTCCTGATTGTGGCGCTCACCTGCACGGCGCCAAACATGCGTACGACCATCATTGGCACCACGGCAGAAGCGACTCTCATCGCTGAAGACGACACGTCTCCATTCGTCCCTCCATTCACGCCTGTCGCGACACCACTGGAGGCGGGCTGCACGATGTTGGGGCGTGAGCGGAAGACGGCCTAACGGTGTGCGGGACCGTAGCCCAGCTTCATGGAGACGGTTGCGAATGGTCCTCGCCGATACCACAGGAGCAACAGTGTCCCTAATTTGCTGGGAAGTGGCAGTGCGGTCCCCTACGGCACTGCGTAGGATCCTACGGTCTTGGCGTGCATCCGTGCGTCGCTGCTGTCCGGTCCCAGGTCGACGGGCACGTGCACCTTCCGCCGACCACTGGCGACAACATCGATGTACTGTGGAGACCTCACGCCCCACGTGTTGAGCAATTTGGCGGTACGTCCACCCGGTCTCCTGCATGCCCACTATACGCCCTCGCTCAAAGTCCGTCAACTGCACATACGGTTCAGGTCCACGCTGTCGCGGCATGCTACCAGTGTTAAAGACTGCGATGGAGCTCCGTATGCCACGGCAAACTGGCTGACACTGACGGCGGTGGTGCACAAATGCTGCGCAGCTAGCGCCATTCGACGGCCAACACCGCGGTTCCTGATGTGTCCGCTGTGCCGTGCGTGTGATCATTGCTTGTACAGCCCTCTCGCAGTGTCCGGAGCAAGTATGGTGGGTCTGACACACCGGTGTCAATGTGTTCTTTTTTCCATTTCCAGGAGTGTAGATTAGGAAATGAGACACTTAAAGTAGTAAAGGAGTTTTGCTATTTGGGGAGCAAAATAACTGATGATGGTCGAAGTAGAGAGGATATAAAATGTAGACTGGCAATGGCAAGGAAAGCATTTCTGAAGAAGAGAAATTTGTTAACACCGAGTATAGATTTAAGTGTCAGGAAGTCGTTTCTGAAGGTATTTGTATGGAGCATAGTCATGTATGGAAGTGAAACGTGGACGATAAATAATTTGGACAAGAAGAGAACAGAAGCTTTCGAAATGTGGTGCTACAGAAGAATGCTGAAGTTTAGATGGGTAGATCACATAACTAATGAGGAAGTGTTGAATAGAATTGGGGAGAAGAGAAGTTTGTGGCACAACTTGACTAGAAGAAGGGATCGGTTGGTAGGACATGTTCTGAGGCATCAAGGGATCACCAGTTTAGTATTGGAGGTCAGTGTGAAGGGTAAAAATCGTAGAGGGAGACCAAGAGACGAATACACTAAGCAGATTCAGAAGGATGTAGGTTGCAGTAGGTACTGGGAGATGAAGAAGCTTGCACAGGATAGAGTAGCATGGAGAGCTGCATCAAACCAGTCTCAGGACTGAAGACCACAACAACAACAACAACAACAATGGCTTTCCGTTTGTAGAATACGCCATAATGATGACGAGGTACTTCGCCGAAATATTGTACCAGTTAGCTACTATCATCCGTGTATAATTCGTATTGGTGTATAATTTTGCACAGTTGTTCGTGTAACCTCTCTTATGAAGAGGAATAACCTGCTTTTTTCCTCCAGGTGCTTCGGACTATTCACTGAACGAGAGATTCGTAATAAATGTAAGCTATAAATGTGGTTAAGAGCGCAGCTCACGCAATGTAACACACGGAAGTAATTCTGTCAGAGCCTGGATTGTAGTAACATGTCTCGACGTGTTTTTTGGACTACCGAAAGAGCACTTGCCGCAGTTCTTTGGTTCTTACGTTGAACGCGAGAAAGGACGTTGCTGACACCTGACCATCTGCTGTTTACCAGCTGCTCTTGCTGAGTCCTTGTCAATTTACAGTTTTACCTACCTTCCCACACCACGACAGCCACAACTTTCTTTTCTCGTAACCCACCGGATATAATCTGCTAAATGAATTAGCACTGCACTGTCTCTTCCTGTAGTAAATACGTTACTGTTGAAAATGTTCATGTCGGATTTGAAACTAGAGTGAGAACAACTTGTGAGGCATAATGCAGCACGTGCCCCTGCACTGACAGTTATATATAGACACAGACAATCAATTACTTTCTGATATCACTTAGTGAAGTGTGATAATTATGATCTTGACTTAGCAAATACTACTAGTTTGCAGTTTAAGACTTTATTTAAGGTTAAAAATTCACGAAGCATATAACTGTAGTAGCGTTTGACAACTAGATTAACGAGTCACAACTGAAATCGGTTCAAATGGTTCAAATGGCTCTGAGCACTATGGGACTTAACTTCTGAGGTCATCAGTCCCCTAGAACTTAGAACTACTTAAACCTTACTAACCTAAGGACATCACACACATCCATGCCCGAGGCAGGATTCGAACCTGCGACCGTAGCGATCGCGCGGTTCCAGACTGTAGCGCTTAGAACCGCTCGGCCACCCCTGCCGGCCTGAAATCGGTCATTTCGCACAAATATCTGTCAATAACAATGCTTGGGGATGTCTTGTAAGTGGGAATGTAAAAGAACGTAAATCATTCCTGTTTACGAAAAGGGTAAAATAATATATCGTGGTCACATTTCGATAACGTCCATAAGCGATATCTTGCAAATTTGTGACTAACTGATCCCAGTATAAGATTCTAGACGACGAATGTTCAATAAAAACGAAATCAAAATCGTGCCAGCTCCAACAAATCAAAATAGGGCCACTAATGCTCTTTATACGCACGAGTCAGTTGCCAGATCGGATGAGAATCACTGTCGGATTCTTCGCTGGAGATGCACTGTATACCGAAGGGCTTCGCAGCATACGTGCTCGTCAGCTCGTGGAACAAGCTGTGAACAGCACGGAGCACCCCCACTACTGCACAAGTGGAGGAGGGTGGAGCCGAATGTCGAGTCGAATGGGGGACGGAACAGCTGCGCAACATGTTCGTCAATCAATTTAAATCCGCCACCCGCTGCTTGGGAATCACCGTATGAGGTATAATTGCTACAAATGAAACAAATAAACAAAAATGTACACGTGCAAACTAATTTTATTAATTCATAGTTCCACTTTTTCTTAATTTACTTTGTGAGCTGTTACACAAAAATGAAGTCATTAATCCTGGAATGCTACACTTATTTTCATCGAAGGATCTGCTACACTGGAATACAGCTATACCTCAAAGAAAAACGGACTTTTAAAATGTTTAATTTTTTATTTCAAAATAATACAATAAAAAACTTAAGAAAATAGAAAACATGCTGACAAAGAAAAAAATACACTACTGAAGACATGTAGCACACACTTTTCGTCGATGGTTCAAACAAATTATTTTTTTACAAATAGCGTATTTAACTCTGTATTTGCAGTCACGAGCTCTAGGGCAGAGAATACGCCGCCCTGTGGTGGATTCTAGAACCCCTTGGGCTTCTTCCTTTGGTAGATCTAAAACACTACTTATGGTTTGAAGTAGTTCTCTTTTTAAAGTTGGGTTTTCCAAACGCCTTAACATGTCTGGTCGCATCATATCTACAGCCAATCTCTTTAAGTAAGATCAACTGCTCTGAAATATTTCCTTATCACCTGCAGAGCTCTGTCTCAACAGTAACATAGAGCTGTGTCCAGTAATATTTAATAAGTTATAGAATAGGAAGAGAGGCCACCCATAGGTTTCCCTAGCACAAGAACACGAATGACATAAGTGATCTAGAATACCAACACCTCGTTTGGTAGAGTTATAAAACTGAATAATTTACAGGAGTTCTACTGTATTAGGTTCATCCCCTGTTCCAAGCATAGTTGACAGCATAAGAACATTCTGTTTCTTCTGTTTAGGAGGCCAGTATCATAACAGGGTAAGCCTACCACTGAAACAGAACATTGCAGAATTTACCTCTCCCCCCTTGATGCTGAGGGTGATGGAAAAATCTCTCTTTTATATATTTAATATACCAACTATGCCCCGAGATGACTGTGTGTTGTTGTGTCGTCTTTATCATCATCATCGTTCATCCCCATTACGGTCGGAGGAAGGCAACGGCTAACCATCTCCATAAGGACCTTGCCTAGTACGGCGGTGCGGGTCTCCCGCATCGTTCCCCTACGCTCTGTCAAGAAGTACGCGACTTCATTTCCATTCTGAAATCAAATCTAAATTTTCTTTTGTAAAGCACAGCTGCTAAACACCCAAAGCGCTCTTTACATGTCTTGCTTCGTTTTTGTTCCCTGATAACCGCACTACAAGATTCCTTTTAGGAGTGTGATGAAAAAAATCTCAGGGTCTGAAATCACCTGGGCTCTGTGCACCAAGGTACGAAGTGTCCCTCCTTACTGAACCGGATGGTGACAACTATCAGTCTGTAGATACAGTTCAGGGTGAGTAGGCTTCCAGTAAACAGCATGTCCCAAAATACCATCAACCTTCCTCATGACCAATCATCAAGAATGGGAAAGCAGTCATTATTTCCCATCTCCCGTCGTGAAACGAATACTTTTACATTATGGCACTGACCCTCTCGCCTCACAGTGTAATAAATGTATTGACAGATATTGCTATTAACTTTGAAGTAATAAACAGTTTACTTTCTTTTTTCTACCTATCTCGTTTTCATCCGACTGCTCCTTATACCGCTAGTCTAAGAAGTACTCTTCTACCTTGTATGCTGGCTTAAGGAGTGTATGTGAAGATGTAGAAATGAATGCAACCATTACTTGGCTCACTTGTACACAAGGTGTAACTAAATTCCTTTTACAAACTTTGAGGACAGGTTCCTTTCACCAAAACAAGAAAATAGCCTAGTAAACATGGGCTCTAAAATGTATACCTTAAGAGTCATGAGCACTTGTTCATGTTCGATACTGTGAAATACCCTCTCTTCTATTGAACAAGCCCTTAAGGTATTCATTTTTGAGCCCATGTTTACTGAACATTTTTCCTTGGTTTGGTCCACAATATTTCCTCTCCAAATAGGGAAAGCTTTCAGTAGAGGAGATGTGTTCCACAATTGCTCATAACTCTTAATGTATCCATTTTAAAGCTCATTATTACTCGTCATTTTTTCTTGTTTTGGTGTAAGGAACCTGTCCTCAAATTCGGCAAAGGAAATTTAGTTACACCTTGTGTAAATCGAATGACAGGTTTAGATTCTCAGTAGGATACTGGTTAACCATATTTATATTAAAAAAAATTTGGCTTACAAAAAGCTTGTACTCGTCAAGCGTGTTGGGTCCATATCATACAGAACTGGAAGTGGACATTGAGCATATAGGGCAGCATTAATGTTCGTCTGCTTGATTTACCCCGAGGAGACTGATACTGAAATGCATGAAAATCAGAACTATATGACAGTCAAAGAAAGACAACTAATAGTTCGAATAATTTGTTTAGAGAATTGAAAGTATCTGTGTTCACGGTGTAATTTACGAATATTCTAAAGCCACTTACATATATCGTGAAGATAAAATCAGGATAGTAAGATGTAACGCAAGTCCATCCTTAAGACACACTTGGCACAACAAATAATACACTGTCCAAAAGAATTAAGAGAGCACGTCTATCAGTTTCTGGTACGTTAAATCTATCTTGATACAGGCGGTAGCTGTGGTCTCATAGCATAGTTTGAGATCTTCGCTTACGGTGTATGCAACAACTAAACTCATTCGCCATCTATCGGCCGTGTTACGCATTACAATATCAGGTGATCCCCTCAAGAAGTGTGTGCGTGTGAAATCTTATGGGACTTAACTGCTAAGGTCATCAGTCCCTAAGTTTACACACTACTTAACCTAAATTATCCTAAGGACAAACACACCCACCCATGCCCGAGGGAGGACTCGAACCTCCGCCGGGACCAGCCGCATAGTCCAGGACTGCAAGATTGTGGACACGATACAGACAGACATGTCAATGTACAAGGCGATTTGGAAAATGTCGCCGATGAATCACAACCCGACGTGAAGACCGGCATCTGGTCATCTTTGCGTTGCAGCGTCCCACGGATACCACCGTCGGCAGCTCGTGGTCTTGCGGTAGCGTTCTCGCTTCCCGCGCACGGGGTCCCGGGTTCGATTCCCGCATGGGGCCTCCCGGCCAACAATGCCAAACGATCATTTCATTTCATTTCATGGCACGGCAAGACGATCTCAGAAGGGCCGCTGGATCCGCTGTGTCCGATAAGACTGTAATGAACAGGTGACGAGAAAGGATCGTGCGACCCAGACGCCCTTTTCGAGTAATCAGCTTGACACAACAATATCTCACAGCTCGCCTTCAATACTGCCATTCCGATGTCGACTGGTAACTTCATCACTAGCGAAATGTGTTATTCACAGACGAGTCCAGATTTCCTCAGACGCAAGATGATGGCGGTGTTCGTGTGTGGAGATGCAGTGGCGACCGGTACCCTCAAAGCTTTGCACAGGAAATCGACATATTCGGTCAAGGTTCTGGGATCGTGTGGGTAAGCATCAGTGTCGACAACCGTACGGATCTTGTCGTTGTCCGTGGTCGCCTGACTCTCCAAGAACTCCCAAGGGCCCTCATTGAAGAAACGGAACTCATACTACAGGAGAATCTCCGTATACTTATTCAGAGCATGCCACGTAGGTGCGAGGCGGTGATAAACGCTCACAGAGGACTTACGCGTTATTGAACATCCCACCGTCCAATGAAAAGCACCCAGGATGACGGGATGAATGACTGTTTCCACTTCGTTTTTCGCACCTGTCGGCCGTTTCAGTTTTTATTTTGTAAATGAACGAGAATGTTCTGTCATGTACTTAATTTGTGACAAATGTAGGTATAAATTGGTAAGATACCCAGTTCTCAATTATTGCTCAGTGGAATATGGCAGACACGAAAAGTCACGTTCCCCTAATTTTTTTGAGCTGTGTAGTTTTTGCCACCCAGTTCAAAAATGGTTCAAATGGCTCTGAGCAGTATGGGACTTATCTTCTGAGGTCATCAGTCCCCTAGAACTTAGAACTATTTAAACCTAACTAACCTAAAGACATCACACACATCCATGCCCGAGGCAAGATTCGAACTTGCGAGCGTAGCGGTCGCGCGTTTGTATACTGTAGCGCCTAGAACCGCTCGGCCACCCCGGCCGGCGCCACACAGTTTACAGGTATTACGAAAGTATAGTAGTAAAATACAAGTAAGTTCTTCATTCAGTGCCACACTAATGTTTAATATCTAAAGTATGATCAAATGGGGTATCAAACGAAATCTGTGACTAGACTGAGGACTTCTTGGTAACGAAGTCGTAGCATGTTATCCTGGATGAAGACTCAACAAGAGAAACAAGTAACTTCAGAGAGCCCCCAGCGAAAAGTATCGACTCCCTGCTGTTCGTTTTGTTTATAAATGACCTAGTGAACAATATTAATAGCAGCCTCAACTTGTTTGGGGATGATACTGTTATCTATATGGAAGTCTTATTTGAAGAAAAAAAAACTGCACAAATATCCGGTCAGACTTAATAAGATATGAAGTTGTAAATAATAGATTTCAGCTATCAGTCGTCCTTTTGAATTTTTTTTGGCAGATCTAGATTTCAGCTAGAAACTAGCCATTCTCAATGCACTATCATTTTTGATCAATTCATGTAATGCGTGTTGGTCGGGCTTCATCCACAGTTCATTGCATATTCAATATGAATATTCACAGTTCATTGAGTATTCAATGAACTGTGGATGAAGCCCGACCAACAGGCATTACATGCATTGATGAAAAATGATGATGCATTGAGAATGGCTAGTTTCTATCTGAAATCTAGATCTGCCAATAAAAAAAAATTCAAAAGGACGACTGATAGCTGAAATCTATTATTTACAAGTGAATATAATAGTCGCTGCGTGCAACAGCCTTCTGAATGGAAGGTAACCTGATGAAGGTATGAAGTGGTGCAAAGATTGGCGACTGGCTTTGAACATACGGAAGGTGTGCACTTCACAAAACACAGAAAAATAGTGTCCTGTGACTGCAACATCAATGAGTCACGACTGGAATCATTAAACTCTTATAAATACCTGGATATAACAATTTGTGTGTATATGACCGCATAGGCTCCAACTATATAAAACAGCTGGCAGACTTCGGTTCATTGGCAACATACTGCTTACAAAACACCCGTCAGTCCCATCTGAGAATATTGTTCAATAAGAATTAGATGTACTACATAGAGTTTAAGGAACCAGTATTGAATAAAGAATCTAGCCTCAGATGGGCCAATCGGGAACGACCGGCCACCGCGTCAATCTTCGTCAATGGCGTCATCTGAATGCAGTATGGAGGTACGCTGGGTCAGAACACCGCTCTCCCCATCGTTGTCGGCTTTGCACGCGTTGGTGCCGCTACTTCTCAATCAAGAAGCTGCTCAAGTAACACCACGAGGCTGAGTCAATCCCTTTCCAGTCCTCCTACCAAGGAAAACTCCTTGACAGCACCGGCCGGAGTAGCCGAGCGGTTCTAGACGCTACAGCCTGGAGCCGAGCGACCGCTACGGTCGCAGGTTCGAATCCTGCCTCGGGCATGGATGTGTGTGATGTCCTTAGGTTAGTTAGGTTTAGTTAGTTCTAAGTTCTAGGCGACTGATGACCTCAGAAGTTAAGTCGCATAGTGCTCAGAGCCATTTGAACCATCCCTGACAGTACCGGGAATTTTACCCGAGTCCTTCACATGGCAACAGCTACCCTGACCACTTACAGTAGCTACTGAAGCGGGTAATATACTATTGCCCTCTGACACATTGTCCCCGTAGGGATCGCGAGACAAGAGTACATCGTTTACAACCCGCACTGAGACATTAAAAATGCCATTCTCCTGCTCTCCAGACACGAATAGGAGGGGAGGAAACTCTGAAATGTCCTACAATTTGAAATACTTTCCGCTGTGCATTTTACAGTGTCTTGCTGTCTGTGGCTGTAAATGTTGACGGCTGGAAAGCGTATGTAATTCAGTCGAAGGTTCACAAATTTCCTGTACTTTACTTAATTTCTTGCTGTTTCTCTCCTTTCCTTTTTGTGTCGAACCTCTCAGTCATTATTCAAGACGAAGTTTAATTAAACTCCACGCCGTGTGAAACTTCCTGGCAGATTAAAACTGTATGTCGGACCGAGACTCGAAGTTTGGAAGGTAGGAGACGAGGTACTGGCAGAAGTCAAGCTGTGAGGACGGGGTGTGAGTCGTGCTTAGGTAGCTCAGTGGCAGAGCACTTGCCCGCGAAAGGCAAAGGTCCCGAGTTCGAGTCTCTTTCCGGCTCACAGTTTCAATCAGCCAGGAAGTTTCATATCGGTGGTCTAGCGGTTCAGGCGCTCAGTCCGGAACCGCGCGACTACTACGGTCGCAGGTTCGAATCCTGCCTCGGGCATGGATGTGTGTGATGTCCTTAGGTTAGTTAGGTTTAAGTAGTTCTAAGTTCTAGGGGACTGATGACCACAGATGTTAAGTCCCATAGTGCTCAGAGCCATTTTTGAAGTTTCATATCAGCGCATACTCCGCTGCAGAGTGAAAATCTCATTCTCCACGCCGTGTGTCCAGCTGTATACGAGACCGATGACTTGAGTGTCTGGCGCTATACGACCGTGCGCCATCACGTTAATTGTGTAATCGTGCGGTCAGAGAGTCCAGACGTGGTGTGTAGCGAGTGATGTCAAAGGCCGGTAGTGGGGCGCGGGCTGCGATGTTGGGGGTAGCGGCGATAAGCGGTCGCAGGTCAGCTCGAATCAGTAGCTAGGCAGCATGCATGGGAGGCGGTTGTCACGACTGCCGCTTCTGCTGGCCCTGCTGGCCGCTGCGTCTGCAAGTAAGTCCTGCTTCCTCTACAGCTATGTCGGACGTCAGCGAGTGATTCTTTTAATTTTTATTGCCTCCAACTGTGGCACTGGATCTGTAGACCCACAGGTGACATCTGTAACGAGAGGAAAGAACACCAATTACGTCTTCAAACGTAACTTTCGAGCACTCTTCAGTTCTTGACCTTTTTTTCCCACCAACGGCCAGCGAAAATTGTTCATACATTGGAGTGTTGTGGATAATGTTGCAAAGACAGCAGTTTCCTGAAATCATTTCGTTAAAATCGTGACAGCTGGATTAGGTTATTATTTTCGTGCAAGCCGTGTGCGCAACAGCAAGACGCAAAGTGACACCTGTACCAAGACAAAGGGATACCATCACGTCTTCAGGGCGCGTTCGAACGTAACTATCGAGTGCTCTGTAGTTCTTGACCTTTTTTCTCCCCACAAAGGTCAACAAAAGTGTTCGTATATTGGAGTGTTATGGATAATGTTGCTAAGAGAACGGTTTTGTGGGACCATTTCGTTAAATTCCTGACCGGTGGATTAGGTTATCATCTTCGCGACAGCCGAAAGCGTCGCAAAACGCCACAGTGACATTTGTAACAAGACAAAGGAAATCCACCACGTCTTTCGGGCGTGTTCTTACGTAACTACCGTGTGCTCTTTAGTTCTTGACCTTTCTTTCCCACCAACACTTGGCGAAATTTCTTCATATATTGGAGTGTTGCGAATAATGTTGCAAAGAGCGCGGCTTCGTGGGACCATTTCGTTAAAATCGGGCGCAATGGACACAGAAATTATAGCGGGGCACATACATTTTGCAAATAAATGGTGCGACGGAATGTAATGAATTATTGAAGCGACTGCCTTTCTGACATTAGAGGAAGAGAGGTAGTCTCAGCCCCGGATGCTAGTGTTTGCCACGTCACGTTTCTGCTTTGTGATGAGACATGTTTGACACTTATGCCCCTGGTTGGGCTTTCTGTGCAAAATAATTTGTTTAAGTAGTGAGTGCTGTTTACGGCAAAAGGACATCTTAAGTTTATAATCTGCTGTTCGGATGAATAACCTGCTACGAAGAAGACTGTGCTGGCAATCAAAAAATGGTTCAAATGGCTCTGAGCACTATGGGACTTAACATCTGTGGTCATCAGTCCCCTAGAACTTAGAACTACTTAAACCTAACTAACCTAAGGACATCACATACATCCATGCCAGAGGCAGGATTCGAACCTGCGACCGTAGCAGTCCCGCCGTTCCGGACTGAGCGCCTAGAACCGCTAGACCACCGCGGCCGGCTGCTAGCAATCCCCCAGCGAACAACGTCGGTAAGCATAGAGATTAATTTCTGCTTGCTGAGGGCAAGCAGGATTGATTCTGTTATAAAGCGCTGTTGTATCGTTGCAACGACACAAAAATTTGCACAACTATCGTCAAGTGAACTTCGTATAGACGTTGCTGAAGATGCAGCGTTTCTTGTGTGAACTGATAGATTCTCAACGAATATTCAGTTAGTTTGTTCTTTGTGGATTTACTCATTCATTTACTACATATATCTGAATGCTTCACACCGCATTTCGTCGTTCAGAATGAATTTTCTACCCTTCTTTTTCCGTTCTCAGATTATATCCGAGGATGGTTTTGACAACCGGCAGTGTAAGTCAGAATTTCGCCAATTTAGTCATGGGCATTATACTAGGTATATTCAGACTAATCGGTAGAGTAGCCCGAGGTTGCAAAGTTAACGAATGAGAACTCCAGATAAAGACAGAGGTATCAACCTGGTGTTTTCATTCGCCCCATTTTAAACGTACTTTGCCATATTTAACGCACTTTTTATAATACTAAAATTACAAGGAAAAATTCAGAAGACGCATATCAGATAATGGACCAGTCTCCGACGAATATTTTGACGCGTGTTATGTGCATATATCGTACAGAAATTACGAAAAATGCAAGGGGGGATGGGGAAGGAGATGCACAACGTATCTTTCACCCTCTTTCTTTGCAAAGATATGCGGCTGAGTAAACTTTCTTTCTTTGATATTTGTAGTAAAACTAAAATAGTACTCTCCATTTTACTGAGTTCTTATTTAGTATTTTGAACAACAGCATGATGCTGTTGATGGCACCAATCTCAACACAAAAATTGTTAAAGGAAATATTTGAAGAGTGTGGTCTTAGGTCCTCGTGACACACATACTAAATGATAACACCAATTATTTCTATGTTAACAAACGCCAGTTTTAAACGCTGACAGTGACTGTCCACGGTATGTCTGTATATAAAGCTCGTGCAGTCTCAGTTTCTGATGTCCCATTGTCCTGCCATTAAAACTCCATAGATGCCTTAGAGAAGCAGCTAGGCGAAGAAACATATAAAGTAACTTTTTTGTAAGAAAGATTGGGAGGGGGGAGGCTGATGACGTTGTGTATTGCGTGTGGTGGTGGAAATATAATTTTCTTTAGGATAGTAAAAAAGCTTGTCACTACTCATGTGTATTCTCACCACAATTACCAGCAAGTGATATTAAGAAAGCTTTCTTCGAGATGAGGAATGTTCAAAATGTTGGTTTAATAGTTTAGCACTCCTATCAACCACGCTATTCCTTTTCTCTAGATGTAAATATGGTGGGAGCCAACAGGAGAGTTGACTAAAACTGTCGCCATCCTGAATGTTCCAGTAAATCTCGAAACCATGTTTCTTCAGCAACTCACCTATTTCCGCTGAGCAGACGTTCTGTTGGATGGTTGTTGCGGGTCGCCAATGAAACAAACTGGGCTTACACTGACCGCTATCGTTGGCAACCCTAATTGTAGATTAGAAGATAACTTTTATGAGGAATATTGAGGTCAGTTATTATCAGACCACAATGTTTCCTACGGAAATTCTATAAAGACTGCACTAGCGATGGACAATCAGGCTATTCTTGGGTTTAGAGCCAGATAAATCATTTAGAGGGAAGTAACGGTGCAGTGATCTCAGAAAAATAATTTATTTCACGTTTTGTGAAGTTGACAGATCCATGAAAAGTTGACATTTGTTTATTATCATGTAGATAATACACAGCTATGTCGTTTTGGGGAATAATAAAAATATATTTACTCATTACAGTTTCCAATGATCCAAATTGCAATTGTAGAGTCAGAGTAACAGAAATTGACGCGCTGTTTGAGCCGTAAATGATCTGTTGACTAAGCCTGAGAAGCATTCTAGTCTCGGTTAGGAAGACGCTGCTGGATATGTTCAGCAAGACTTTCTTTGCCGATAGAAGCGCATTTGGCCTGCAGTCTGTGCTCGAGGCCCAGTTGTAGCCTGCCGCAAAGTTCTGCTTACAAGCGTATTTAATGTTTTACGATAGCAATTACATGTCCTTGCTCATCATTTGTTGCTTAAGTACATGTTTCGGCTCACAGTTCTTATAGTGGACCCACGTAATATGTGTACATTTTCGACAAAACCAGTTCTTTCAAAGTGACATACCCCGACTCGCGTGCCTATATTGAGACGCAGTACCTCCAAGATAACGCAACCTGTAATTAAATATGTAGATTGTAAATGGTGCTTTTATAGAACACGTGTGGTCTGCGTTATTACGCAATCGCATATCGTACGTACGTTTGTGAGTTAGAATTTTCAATGGCTGCTAATTTCACGCACTATCTGTGGCCAAAAATTAATTTTTCTTCAACGTTTGAAGATCCCTTAGCAAAGCTGTTGTATACACTTGCAGATGCATAAATAACTTTTATTCTTATTTTACTTTCTTAAATTGTCATTCTTATCTGGACTCTAATCATGTAGGGCCTACCACACTTTAATTCAGACTGCATTATTTTATCTTATACTAGTCCAACAAACGTCTCCCAATCCGTTATATATCGTTTTGTAAAAAAATGTCGGCAAGAATTTGTTTCTTGAGAGAAAATTTATTGTCAGTACTATGATGCTTGTTCGAACTGGTGATTTAGCTGAACCGCTGCGTTCCGTTCAGTTTCCGTCGTAAATACAGATATTTGAAAAGCGTATTTCCAGACCTTACAACTAAAATTTTCATTCTCTGGACAACAGTGGAACGTGGCAGGCAGAAACTGTGCTGTTGCTTTTGTTCTGGAATTCACTTTATCACTATAAGAGGAAAAAATATTTGCTCTCGCTCTCTTACCCAGCTCGTAAATAGAGCAAAGCGGTTATTGCGTTTGGGAATAAAAGCTTTGTAAAATCACAGCAGAAACATTCCATCTCGTATGGATCTGAAACAGAAAGTGCACTGTAAACAATCTTTTGTTCGCTCTGATAATTTTGTGAAACCATTGAAAATATATCGTACTGGGTTTTCTATCTTGCCCTTCCTTCTTCATTTCAGTACATGCATGGTAGCCAACTTTTCTGCGCGTTGTACTGTGTTCCTTTCCACCGCTTGGCTTGCAATTTTTAGTCACTAGTGTACATTCCAGTTCACGCTTGAAGAAAGAGATCTGCACAGTTTTTCGTATCCTGATATTGTTTAGTGAATACTATATGTGGCCACTTGATACTGGTACATACTTCATACAACTCCTAAAGCCTGTATGTCAAACTTCCACTGCCCACATTTTTTTTTCCACTTTATTCTATTCTCACGAGACAATCGTCGAATCTACGCACGTATTTCTCTTCTATATACTTCTGCAATTAAATTTTTTCCCTAGTGCTACTAAAATTGCCATGTCTTCCCTAATATTCATGTGTTGTTGTGGTCTTAAGTCCGAAGACTGGTTTGATGCAGCGCTCCATGCTACTCAGTCCTGTGCAAGTCTCCTCCATCTCCGAATAACTACTGCAAGTGTAGCTCTTAAAATTTCGGTAGCATGTGAGAAAATTTTGTTTACATTTGTTCTGATGCTTAAACGTCTGACAGCGCACGTTTAGAAATTAAATGGCCTTTGTTTTTATTCATCGTGCGTTTGCACAGGAATGAAATATTGTTCTTTTTATCTCTTCAAACTTTCCTGCTGAACATTCTGCCTTATTGATATTCAGTATTTCAGTGCTCCTTGATCTCTATAATACAGAAGAAACTTTCATCATACGTGCTAGTATTAAGTAGTTAAGAAATTATATTCGCATTCGGAAGAAATGGGATTCAAGACAGGCACGTTTATCATACATTTAACCTCTGCATGTTTCATCTACGGATTAATCGCTTGTTGGTTGTCTTCATCGTTGCCGTTTCTTGTATTAACAAATCTATCTGAAAGTTCTTTAATCCGTTTGTGTCGTTTTTTCCTCATTTCACTAAAAACAGTTACCTTTGAGAACTGTGTTCTTGAACTCGTTTCAACATTTTTAACTGGGCTTGGCGCAGCAGACTTGTTCTCACATCTGCAGATGAATGCTTCTTTGTGTTTCCTTTTTGTTTCATTCTTTTGACCCAGCCTACATTTCACTGTTTTATAGTGTAACTGTTTTTTTTCAGAACAAAATTACAGTCTTCGATACTTATTTTTCCCCATCATACACTGCAGAGTTATAGACTCCTGTATTAATTTCATAGCAAATCGAGACAACATCGAAATTTAGGCTGAGTGGCGCAAATGTTGTTTTTGTTCGGCTCACTCTAAGCAAATTTTTGTTCTGCTCACTCTAAGCAACATTTTTTATGCTCATCCCTCTCTAAGCAACCTTGTTTTACTTCCTTCTTCAATTGGAGTAACTCGATACATGAACACAGTAAATGTTAATCTAATTGTTCTGCTGTCTACGGAACACACCCTGTAGCACGAATTTCGTAAGGCTTCTCAAAACCATAAGCAACTTACGACATTGGCGGTACAACAGTTATGGACATTTAATTCAGCGAAAGCGATTTGGAGAATTAGAAGATTTCTTCGGCTTTCACATTCATTGCAAATTCTTGTGGACTGATGGAAACTCGTTTCAAAGCGTCTTTTTTTGTACACGTTAAATGATAGCTGCTTATAGTTCTGTGTTGACTAGTACATTACATGGGAGCACTAGTCACCTCATATGAAGGACCTCCTCATGTGCATGAAATCTAATACTTTGACATTCATGTGGTGAGGTATACAGCAAAGGAAAATTTTCTTTGCTCAAAATAATATTCTATTTTGCTGTAAGGAATCGCTTTCAGGTAGATACAAAATTTATGTTTCTTTGTCTCCTTTTACTAATAATGATGAGTTTTTGTCACAAATGTGCTGTCTTTTGTTGGTACATTATTTATTTATGAAAAAATACATTACTGATACGAGCAAGAATTTATTGTGTTGTGCTCGTACAAGCGTGTCTATTGTTCTGTCGCCAAGTACCTTAAATGTATGGTCTTAACGTCGAAAGTTTTGCGGTTACCAAGTGGCGTGGATTCTGTGGTCTATACTGTTTCCATGATGACGCAGAATCAGGACTGGTTTTTAAAACCAGAACACAAGTTTTGCAATGGTTTCGGTATAATTGTTCTTGGAATGTTTTTATCATGATCTTCCCTCAGTGTATTGCAAATATTTTCCTGCGACAACTATTTTCTTACAGCTATTCTCGCTTCATTGTAAAATTGTAATCGTCAGTATAAATTAATGAACGGCTTTGATTATCAGTATCGTATAAAAAAAATTGCTAAGCTTTTGTGTTATTCATTCCATATGCCTAATCAATAAAGGAATTATACGTGTGGTTTCAAACTTTATGAATATTAAAATTTTGTGATTGAAGTTATTCCATCAACTCTGAGGTCTGAAGTAAATTCTGAAATCTGCGCTTCGAGAACTACAAAATGAGTGATGAAGCATGACGTACTGCACTTCATCATAAGATATGTCATAATATTTCTGACAAGTACCTGTCATATCACATCCAAGATGTGTTGAGCGGATCATGCTCAAAAGTACACCAAAATCATCGTCGTTGGGGTCTTTTCAATTTCAGTTACTCACTAAAATTCTCGTGTGGCTGTGGCTCACATAATGACCTCCGTATCCCACCTCGCCACAATTTGAGAAAGGCATACTTACTGAGTCCAATTCTTAGTATTTACGAGTAGATACTATATCTCTATTGAAACTAATGCATTAAGAAATAACTGTTGTCACATCATGTGTTTGAATTCCATTTGCATCGTATTTTGATTTACCGTAGTATTTAAAATTAGACACTACATATCTACTGAAAGTAACGCAGTAAGAACTGACTACTGTCCACCATATGTTTGAATTCCATTTGCATCTTCTTTTGATTTACATGAACCACATGCGAAAGACATGCAATCAAATTGTATTTATCTAAATATCAATTTCCTTCTTTTTCTGTGCGTCTGCCTTTCACTGTCTTATGAACTTAACCAGCTGGTAAGACCATACCGGATACTAATGAAATGGAAATGTCCCAGCGTCAAGCTAGGAGAGTTTCAGACAGATCATGTGGCCATAGATAGGAAATTTCATAAAAATCCTCCGTGGCGTCGATATTGATTCAGAAAACTATATGTCAAAAATTAAAATCAAACTGACACCTAAAAAGAAAAACAAATCTCAAAAGTTAGGTAGAAAGAGAACTTACGGTCCTAGTTACATTATTAATAACCAGATTTATTACGAGAAGTGTACAACACCTTTAAGTGACAGTCTAGCAACAATGGATGAAAAGCCTTGGCTGAAGAAGTTGCTCTCTTAACGAAAACGGAAGAAACATACTTGGTGCAATGAGGAATGCTATATGACAATCCTGCGCAGGCATAACGCTTTGTTAAGTGATCAACAATAGAAAACTGACAGTTCCAGGGAGGAATTAATCAATGCTAGACGATCCATGGCTAAAGAAATTAGAAGGGTCAAGGGGAAATTTCATCAGGACTCACTAAAATCTATCGAGGAGGCTTTCAGTCATCATAAGACGAGAGATTACTATCAGACATTTAAAGAGTACCAACCGAATTGCACTCCATCTACTCTTATGATGAAGGCTATGAACGGAAAGGTAGCGCATAAAAATTCCGAAAATTCAATGGTTTGGGCTGAATACTTCAAACAGTTATTAAATAGGACAGGACTTGAAAATTATTTGGAATTTGACACTTATCCGAGAAATAAAACGGGTCCAGAAAAAATTACACCACCACATCCTGATGGAGTTCAAACAGTGATTAATTCGCTTCGGAATTATAAGGGAGCAGGTGAGAATCAACTAGTGGCAGAACTTTACAAGTATGCAATAGTAAAAACAATTCTGAATTTACACAAGCATCTTATAGAGATTTGGGATATTGAGAAATTGCCAGAATAATGGAATGTACGTTACACAAGAAAGGAAATAGATTAGATCCAAATAATTATAGGACTATTTGTTTACTGGATACCACTTATAAAATTTTCTCTAAGGAGGTTTTGTGTTTCAGAATTCATGAAAAGTTTGACGGTGAATTACGTGAATATCAAGGAGGTTTTCGTGTAGGACGGAGCTGTAATGATCAAAGTATTAATCTTAAATGGATAATGAAACACCAGAGGATGAGGAGCAGGAAGCTAGTGATCACCTTCGCCGTTTTTAAAGAAAGCCTATGACAATATCCATCGTGAATCTCCGTTTATCCTTATAGAATTTGGTTTACATCAGAAACTTGTCAACATTGCGGTCACTCTTCTAGATGCTAAATCTATAGTGAGATTCAGAAATAAGTCTCTGAACATTTTGAGAGTCGAACTGCCCTTCGACAAGGTGGTGGATTGTCTCCATTACTGCTGGCAGGAGTGGCCGAGCGGTTCTAGGCGCTACACTCTGGAACCGCACGACCGCTATGGTCACAGGTTCGAATCCTGCCTCGGGCATGGATGTGTGTGATGTCCTTAGGTTAGTTAGGTTTGCGTAGTTCTACGTTCTAGGGGACTGATGACCTCAGAAGTTAAGTCCCATAGTGCTCAGAGCCATTTGAACCAATCTCTTCACCTACCAATTCTCCTCTCATTGCTACTCTACAGACAACACAATAGTCTCCGCCTCCTTTTACACACTGTATGTCTATCCTTTCAGAAATGGTTGCGGGACTCCATTACTGTTTAATTGTGTGCTGGACAAAGTCGTGTATGAATGGAACAAGATATGTTCACCATCTGTTAAGATTGGAAGAAAGATTCTACTTAACTGTAGCAGACGATTCGGCGTTGTTAGCAAACAGTATCGATGAAGCAAAGTTTTAGAATGAAGAACTAGAACGATCAACGGCAAAAACGGGCTTGCAAATTTCTTTTGAGGAAACAGAAATGATGCCCATCTTCCCAGTTAACACGTCTCATATTATACTTCACAATACCCTAAAGATTAAGGTAGTAAAAACGTTAAATATCTTGGTGAGATTATTATTTGGAATGCCAATGGAAGACCATCACTAGATAGTAGAACATCAAAACTACAACGAGCACAGAGAACTAGGTAGCCAACTTACAAAAAACGATTTCTTTCAGTAAATGCTAAACGTCGGCATTATTCTTCCGTTGTTAAACCGGAGGCAACGTGTGCAAGTGAAACATCATTTAAACTAAACACTCGAGCAACAACTGATAAATGCAGAAAGGGGTTGAAGAATACTCCGAACGATTATCAGCAAAAAAAACACCAAGTTAATGGTGCGTGGAAACTCTTGCCCAATTCATTGGTTTACGAAGAAAGTGAATAAACTGCAGATACAATGGGAAAAGAAATCTTGCATTTTTGGGCCACATTTGTCGCTTACCTAATACTAGACTTCTGAAACAACTTTTTGGCTACTTTTGGAACAGTAACACCATAGGTGACTGCGCCACTTACCCCTCTGCCCCACAGGTAGGAGGCCAACTGCACGAAGCTGACGGTGAAATTTACCAACGTCAATTAAAATGAAGCACATCGTAAACTATTACTATCCCTGGAAGTATTTTTTTAATTTTATTTACTGAGCAGGAAAGTTGCATTTTAAGAAGTTCCTAAGGTTTTTGAATTCGGCTGTTGGTTGCTAAATTGATAATATTACAAAAATAACACGTATACTGAGATTTTGCAAACATGAAAGCGTAACAGATATTAGTATGTTCCGAAATCAGTAATGTGATAGTCGAGCCACAATGCAAGATTACAGTATGTAAAATAGTTACTGTTAAATAATAATGAGTTACATGTACTTTGTCAAACATAATATCTGACTTCTTATTTATTTTACGTTACATATGCTCTCATTAGCAATAGTTTTGAACAGCTAATTTTCTTTTGTTTCAATGGGATGAATGTTTGGCACATAACTGACTACATAAAACAAATTAAAAATGCGTACATAGATGGGACAGCGAGCGTAAAGTAATCAATATTCGTAGGTTAGGCTTTTATAAGGTTTCAACAAATCAAGCACAATAATTTAGATGATATTACTTTATGTGTTAAGGAGAATAATAATACAAGATTTTATGATTGGTGGTAGTGCGGCATCATCTTTTCGCTTAAGATCTTCAGTTGTCTCTGCAGTCCACCTATCTAGATTTTCCTCCGCTCCTCTTGTAACAACTTTCTTCATAGAACACAGTTTCGTCTCACGCTTCTCATCGTTTTCTGTTAGCTTTCCAGCAACTTTTCTTATATGGAATAATTTAATTCCTTCTTCCTTATCTAGTTTCTCATTATCACGTTCTACGCTCTCTAGAGGATTGTATAGTTTTTGACACTCAACTCCCTCTCACCCAAGACACTTGAATATTTATCTCTTTCCTCAAATAACTGTATTTCAGATTCCTCCGTATCAGACTCACTCCCAGCATTACTATCTTTGTTGCTATCACCTTCACCAGATTCCCTACTGTTCCTTTCATTTTCCTCTTTCCCCTTTTCATCACGCTCTCTTATCTGTTGCTCAGTTTCATATACTGTCAACCCTTTACACATCTGATACATTTCATCAACTTATTGCTCTCTCATCTCTTTCCTATATTGTGCATCATTACTTACCAGCATTTTGCACATTGAATCTTGACCATCACAAAGATTCATTCTATCTTCAACACCATTCTTATTATAATTGTGAGCTAGATAATTCGTCCTTTCGTGCTTCGACCATTCACAGGTTGCATCTTTTGTTACCATATACCTTGCCTTTTCCAGATAAAACAGTGTAGGTGTGTGGGGGCTCATTATGACACTTCCAGCAGTAGGCTCGTCTTATCCGCTCACCCGCGACAGATCAGACCTTCACTGCTGCGGCATGGTGTTTCCCATTTGGGACTCTGATCTTCTATGGTTATAGTAATCTCCACATTCTCTAAAGTTACGACACCCTCTTCCACCTCTCATACGTCTACGGCTCATATCATTCAAAGATCTTCTCTCCTCCGGCAAACCTTCATTATGTCTGGAATTATAAGTCCCTTGCCATTTATCGATTTCTCCTACTCTTTCCAAAACTCCTGGTATATTATGGCTATTACCTATCAGACTTACTCTCTTACTATTGCGTACTTCTTCCATTAAGTTTATCAACACATGGAGCACTTTCAGTGCCAGACCACATATGAGAGCTGCGACGTCTACAACCATACGACGCCGCTGGTTCTGTCATCGATCATCCTCCATACAATCACGACATGACCCCAAACAATTTTCATCTGTTTCCAAAACTTAAAGAACACGTTCGAGCACTTCACTTCGATAATGACTTCCTCAACAAAGTCAAAGATTCTACAAATAAAAAAAAAAATGGTTCAAATGGCTCTGAGCACTATGGGACTCAACTGCTGAGGTCATTAGTCCCCTAGAACTTAGAACTAGTTAAACCTAACTAACCTAAGGACATCACAAACATCCATGCCCGAGGCAGGATTCGAACCTGCGACCGTAGCGGGCTTGCGGTTCTAGACTGCAGCGCCTTTAACCGCACGGCCACTTCGGCCGGCTCTACAAATAAACACCACACATAACAATATCAGTATGCAACTCAATTTTATAACGTAGATTCTATCACAAAGTAGCGACTTACATCGACGTCAGTGTGAACACATGCCATTCATATGTCTGCGCGCACTCTACATTCAAAATAGATAATCAGTATTATGCCATCTGCTTAAGCACAATGTAGCGGCAGATGGTATCTTAAGTTCACTATAACAGTTTCTAAGTGCAATGCAGTATAATTTCAGTATTTGTTTTTAGACCCACAACTACAAGAAAAACTTTTAAAATGTGTTTTAACTCTTATTTACTGAAATAATAATGGTTGATGTCTATACTGCAGGTCAGAGGTATAGTTACTGATTCCACACTAACAGAAAAACAGACGTGAAGTTCATTTTTAAGTAATTTTATTGTCCTTTAAGAAGTGTAAGAATGTACTGAGTGTTGGTTTACAGTCTAAATGATGCGTAAGTGTAGTATAGTAGTTCACAGAACGTTACCGTAGTCGTTGATACTTAGTAAGATGTTTCCAGAATCTGCAGTTTCATGAACGCTACAGTCCATCTTTGATTAAACGCACTGCACGTCGGTGAATAATGGTGCGGCGGTGTATTTCACAAATAACCTCTTCAATATGGGATAATAGATCATTCAGCAAAACGAGTAGCAAACAGTCATCTACATTCACCAAACAAAACATTGTACCCGTGCTGCCTGGGTCTCAGAAGTGCCACACAGTTACTTCCAAAGAAGTTCTTATATCCTACTGACCACTTACAAAAGTATTTGTTATTTACTAAAGATTTTTACAAATACTTGCATTGTACTACAATGTATCAGCCACAAAAGTATGTGTTATTTACAGAAGATTTTAACAAATATTTGAATTGTGTTATAAAATTTCAGTTACTCATGAGTTGAGAAAAATATATAAACATTAAATGAAGTAGAAAACTTGACAACATGTGCTGCAGGTATCACTGATCAATTCGCATTCATAGACAGCGACTGTAGCAGTTCCAAGTTAGTTATGCGCCCAACAGATTGCAGCTCGGATTAGTCAGTGAGCGTTTTCTTACAGCCAGACTGTTATGTTGCAAGTTCTTTCTGTTAATAATAATGCGTTTCGCGCGGTTAGCGCATCTTCAGATTATCTTTAATTATTAGTGACAATCTTCTTACATAACAGTTTATTCTTATTATCTTACAAATGTTAAGGCAGTTCTATGTTTCTGATGACAGTTTCTCGATTCGAAATAGGAAAGTGCTCGTTGATAGACTTCAAGGCAAAACATTCCCACTTTCTTGTACTTTAGCTTCAATCGATGTGAAGAGTTTATACACTAACACACCCATCGATGAAACCATTAGCATCATTACCGACCATATTACTAAAAGAAGTTCACTGATCAAACACAAAATTCATGAACTTGTACAAGTCCTCAGAATTATTACTTCATATAACTTCTTTTCCTTTAACTACCAAATACACAAACAAAATGACGGGTTAGCGGTGGGGAATTGTCTAGCTGGTTGTTCTTTGTTAACAGCCTAGAGAATAAATACTTCAAGCAACAATGCCACCTTAGCAAGAAAATACTTTCCTATTATAAATACGCTATGTGATCAACAGTATCCGGACACCCCCAAAGACATGCGTTTTTCATATTAGATGCATTGTGTTGCCACCTACTGCAAGGTACTCCATATCAGCGACCTCAGTAGTAATTAGACGTGAGAGAGCAGAATGGGGCACTCCGAGGAACTCACGGACTTCGAACGTGGTCAGGTGATTCAGCGTCACTTGTGTCATACGTCTGTACGCGAGATTTCCACACTCCTAAATATCCCTAGGTCCACTGTTTCCTATGTGATAGTGAAGTGGAAACGTGAAGGGACACGTAGAGCACAAAAGCGTTACAGGCTGACCTCGTCTGTTGACTGACAGAGACCGCCGACAGTTGAAGAGGGCCGTAATGTGTAATAGGCAGACATCTATCCAGACTATCACACAGGGATTCCAAACTGCATCAGGATCCACTGCAAGTACTTGACAGTTAGGCGGGAGGTGAGAAAACTTGTATTTTATGGTCGAGCAGTTGCTCATAAGCCACACATTACGCCGGTAAATGGCAAACGACGCCTTGCTTGATGTAAAGAGGGAAAACATTGGACGATTGAACAGTGGAAAAACGTTGTGTGGAGTGACGAATCACGGTACGCAATGTGGCGATCCGATGGCAGGGCGTGGATATGGCGAATGCCCGGTGAACGTGATCTGCCAGTTAAATTCGGAGGCGGTAGTGTTATGGTGTAGTCGTGTTTTTCATGAAGGGGGCTTGCACCCCTTGTTGTTTTGTGTGGCACTATCACAGCACAGGTCTACATTGATGTTTTAAGCACCTTCTTGCTTCCCATTGTTGAAGAGCAATTCGGGAATGGCGATTGCATCTTTCAACACGATTGAGCACCTGTTCATAATGCACGGCCTGTGGCAGATTGGTTGCATGACAATAACATCCCTGTAATGGACTGGCCTGCACAGAGTCCTGACGTGAATCCTGCAGAACACCTTTGGGATGTTTTGGAACGGCGACTTCGTGCTAGGCCTCACCGACCGCCATCCATACCTCTCCTCAGTGCAGCACCCGGCGAAGAAGTTGCGTTCTCAAATCAATTTGCTGTGCGGCGCAGTCACTTCAGCATAATGTACGTTGTCTGGAGTAGTATTTATTTAATACTGTAATTCATGGCTGTGATCGCTAGCCTATCTTCACACTGCGTATGGCGATGGTTTGGGGAGTTCCTTTCGGCTCACAATCCTGCCCTCACGCTGATTTTATTTCTTATTAATGTTGCAATTTTATGCTTTTAACACGGAGGTGTTTGTATAAATTTAAAGTGGAGGGGGGAGAAAGGAAAGGGAAGGAACTGATGAAATCAGATGCATCGGGATTTGATACGGAATCGGCAGCGACGAGTGAAAATGTATGGTGGACCGGGAGTTGAACCCGGGATCTCTAGCTTACTAGGCAATCGTGTTAAACACTGCGCCATGCGGACACTGTTTTTCCACATTCACAGACTATCTCAGCACGCTCCCCGGCTGACCCACATTCCCACCTAGCACCACCTATCCGCAGTTTCCGTCCCGATGTTCGATAAATATTGTCACGATTCGCCTCGTAACGCGCAATCAATTCCGCGCAGGTGGTCCTTCGTTACTCTTCATGGTCTTCTGTTAGGCAGCGAGGAACGCAGCGGGCACACACCTTTGAGTACCCAGAGTGATGGACGGGTGTGTCAGCGCTACCAACAGAGACGTGTGCTGTGCGGCGAAATGTTTAGTTGTGATCCGTCGATCATCTCGAGTGAGTGTGTCCGCACTCACAGCTGTGAGCGCCAGCCGGCATGCGGGGTATCGAACTTATTTTCAAAATGGTTCAAATGGCTCTGAGCACTATGGGACTTAACATCTATGGTCATCAGTCCCCTAGATCTTAGAACTACTTAAACCTAACTAACCTAAGGACATCACACAACACCCAGTCATCACGAGGCAGAGAAAATCCCTGACCCCGCCGGGAATCGAACCCGGGAGCCCGGGCGTGGGAAGCGAGAACGCTACCGCACGACCACGAGCTGCGGACGAACTTGTTTTCGCGACCTTGTTGCGACGATGGCAGACACCTCGCCCAACGACTCACCGTGCTTTTATTCACTGCCAGGTCTACATAGAAATTCTGCAAGCGCCTATGAATATCTAGAATGCTCTGGTTTTCCGCCAAAAGAAATTCAGTGATAACTCTCTGCTTGGGAATTTGGAAATATGTGGTAAGATTTTATGGGACCAAACTGCTGAGGTCATCAGTCCGTAAGCTTACACACTACTTAAACTAACATAAACTAACTTATACTAAGGACAACACACAGACACACCAATTCCCGAGGGGGTACTCGAATCTCCAACGGGGGAAGCAGCGCGAACCGTGACAAGACGCCTGAGACCACGCGGCTACCCCGCGCGGTTCTCTGCTTGGAACGCACCCCCGTTATAGACACCATTTTGAAGGGTACGTATAGTGCCGCTACCAACCGGAACTTTATGAAACTGTAGGGGCTGAAGCGAGAATATTCCACGATGTTCTATAGCAAATTCCGCATTTTTTTCAACCGAAACTGACCGAGAGAAAAGTGTGTTGCGTAACTTTCTGAACGCCTCTCGTATGTAACAGTGCGGAGTGATATTATGGCTCTGCACTGTTGGCTGCTATCAGGAAGTGATGTCAGGTCTCCGCCTTATTGGCTGCGTGGGGTGATACATCTTCAGACGATTGGCTGCACGTGACAAATGGTGTGCAACATAGTCCCTTGCCGTAAGCAACGTCTGCAGAGGTCTGCCGAAATACGATCATCCTAGCTCCGCCTCGTGCATATGCAGTCCCGGTGGCTGACAGGTGGGTTGTACACTAGGGGTTGAGACACAGGCGTATCTGTATACCTTCCTGCGACAGTGGAAAGTTGTTCAGTACAGAGTAGTAAACTGTAAACGTTTGCCTCTTTCAAGTAACATCACCATTTTTGTCTTTCATTATTTTTGTTAACTTACGTAAACGTATGAAACTGCTACGACGAAGCCGGCCGCGGTGGTCTCGCGGTTCTAGGCGCGCAGTCCGGAACCGCGCGACTGCTACGGTCGCAGGTTCGAATCCTGCCTCGGACATGGATGTGTGTGATGTCCTTAGGTTAGTTAGGTTTAATTAGTTCTAAGTTCTAGGGGACTGATGACCACAGCTGTTAAGTCCCATAGTGCTCAGAGCCATTTGAACCATTTGCTACGACGAATCGTTCGTTGAATGCTGTACTGCTGAAGAATAAAGTCGTACCACGTTGTAGTAAAGAAGTAAATTAAAAATCTTATCGCATACGGGCGTAACTTTCCCGCACCAGCGTAACCATAATCAATTTGGCACCCAGTGCCGGATAAAGGCGTGCTTGGTCATACGTTATCTTTTGCAAAACTATCCAGTCCATCTGCCACCCATTTGCCTACCTCCACCTCATTTTCATTACAATCGCAAATACGCCTTCCACTCTAGTTTTCCCCTGTCTCCCTTGGTAATTGCCAACGTGCATCTACCTGATGCTTTGTGAGGAGCCTTCAGTTATGATAAGTTTTTACATTAAAAATTGTTGTCTCACTGCCATAATCTCGATCTGGTAGTACACATCGATTATAGACTTCCCATTTAAACTCATTGACAGGTTGGTGTTTCGTTTATTAAAAGCGTTAGAGAAGAGTTTTAGTCATGCTATTTATTTCTTTTGCCATCCATTCATTCGTCGTCTTCAGCTGCAGTAGATGCGCAGCGACTTAATAACATAAATTATACATGTTATGTCACACTAAGATCATTAGGCAGCAGGAGTGGGGCATTGTCAGAAGAGAGCATATGTTACGTACTCCCTTTAGACACAGCTTTGCTGCGGTACAGGTGGAATGAAATGGGTGGCTAGGGCCTCCCGTCGGGTAGACCGGTTGCCTCGTGCAAGTGTTTTTAATCGATGCCACTTCGGCGACTTGCGTGTCGACGAGGATGATATGATGATGAAGATAACACACCAACCAGTCCACAGGCGGAGAAAATCTCTGATCCAGCTGGGAATCGAACGCCGGGCCCCCCGCATGGCATTCTGCCGCGTTGTGTGGTCAGCTGCCGAGGCGGACGCGCTATATGTAACAGGTGCATCACATGGTGACTGTGAAATGGCGCGGCAACTGGGAACGTATTCTGATGCTGAAGTGCGCGGGACAGTACGATCGTTAGGGGCAAAACATGTATATTGCTCACAGATTCACCGCGGAATTGTGGCGATATAGGGACGAAATGCAATATCGCATTCAGTACTCGTGAGCTGATGCCAACAATTTCACTGAGGTCACAAAGACATGTGTGATGCTGATCGGGAAGGAAGGCCATGGACAACGATCACAGGCGACAATGTCCAGGCAATCGAGGAAGAACGTCTAGGGGGGAGGGGGGGGGGGAGGGCGAAAGAGATTTTTCGGCCATGAGGACGTTCATACAGCGGTTTCCGAATGGCTGCGTGACCAAGGAGCGGATTTCCATCGTCAGGGAACTGAACGATTGGTGCAATGTTCCGACTGTTGTTTATAGAAACTTGGTGACTGTGTTTAAAAATAGTGTCATTTCTCTGTTTCCTTTGAAGAGCAGTGCAGCACTGAATATAAGTTAGTTGGCTTGCCATAATAATGTGTAACTTACATTCTGAAGGGCCCTCGTACAATAACTCAAGGGTTTCTATGTTCAAAAATGTTCAAATGTGTGTGAAATCTTATGGGACTTAACTGATAAGGTCATCAGTCCCTAAGCTTACACACTACTTAACCTAAATTATCCTAAGGACTAACACACACACCCATGCCCGAGGGAGGAATCGAACCTCCCCCGGGACCAGCCGCACAGCCCATGACTGCAGCGCCCTAGACCGCCCGGCTAATCTAGGCGGCCAAGGGTTTCTATGACTTAACATGTAATTTGTACAATGTTCTTTGTGGTGTGTAGGCTACATATTATGAGAGCATTTGTAACTGTGTTTCAAGGCTTCTGTCAAATTTTCTGTGCTTAAATATGAAAATGAGATTCAGACAAAACGTGGAAAACGATTAGTGAGTGCGTCTACGTAGATTCCAGTACACATTCTGTACACACAACCCAGAAGGCGCCGCCTAACGGCTGCAGTGTAGCCCGTTGTTTGTTGTTTAAACAGCGATAGTACACGATTAGTCGAGCAGCTTCACCGGCCCCCACAGTAAACACTGAACGTACAAAGCAGACTTTGAACGGTTTGGCATGCTATCAGTTGGTCATCTCACATCCACAGATTGTTGCTCATCAGAGAATGTGCATCGTAGTAACCAGTAGATTCTTACTCAACGTAACCAACGCACTAAACGGCGCTGCCAATTTTCACACGTAATATTTACAATTGGCATTTACTAATGGTCTTCAAGAAATAGTAATCTTGACCGATCATGTCGAAAACACTAGTGGTTAAGCAAGGAGAAAGTCTGAAAGAGTGGACTGATGACCTCAGAATTTAAGTCCCATAGTGCTCAGAGCCAGCCAGTTTGAAAGAGTTTAAACTCCTGCAGAGGGGGAAGTCACTAGAGGCAGAATAGCTGGTCGAGGCCGAGGGAGAGAATGGACTGTGATTTTACAGAACGACCCATCCAGGGATCCGCCTCATGTGATTTAGGGAAACCAGTAAATTAAGACTGCCTCCAGGGTCTGTAGTTTTGCTCAAGAGAGGTCACTGCGTTCACACTTGCCACGTTTTCGGTTATCATTTGTGCTACCCCTATTGTTGAAAAGTGTGACTTTCGCTCGTTTTCAGTCTCGGAGGACTTCTTTTTGCTTTTGTCGTCCAATCGTACACACAGATTAAGTTGAATGACTGAGCTTGGTGCCGCGCGGGATTAGCCGTGCGGTCTGAGGCGCTGCAGTCATGGACTGTGCGACTGGTCCCGGCGGAGGTTCGAGTCCTCCCTGAGGCATGGGTGTGTGTGTTTGTCCTTAGGTTAATTTAGGTTAAGTAGTGTGTAAGCTTAGGGACTGATGACCTTAGCAGTTAAGCCGCATAAGATTTCACACACATCTGATCATTCTGAACTGAGCTTGGTATCTGAGTCTTCGATACTCCTTAATACAAAAATGGTTCAAATGGCTCTGAGCACTATGGGACTTAACCTCTGAGGTCATCAGTCCCCTAGAAGTTAGAACTACTTAAACCTAACTAACCTAAGGACATCACACACATCCGTACCAGAGGCAGGATTCGAACCTGCGACCGTAGCGGTCGTGCGGTTCCAGACTGTAGCGCCTAGAACCGCTCGGCCACCCCGGCCGGCATCCTTAATACGTTGACAGGATTATTGCTCCTACGACTTTTTATTAATTCTGCGAATCGACACATAAACGTAACCCAGAAAACATATTTACGCAAGGTACATTGAAGAATCCGTACACAATGACTTTAATCTTCACATGGAAAAGCCGAATAACAGAAACCAGGTACGGTAGCAAATATGGATAGTTCTCCCGAAATTGAAGAATTTCAATAGAACTAAGGATGAATTTTCACTGTTTTCCTGTGACATATCCTGCCTGTTTCCTAACTGTTAATTTTAAAATCTGCAGGAAAATTCGTAACTTATAATTTTAATCTTTAGGTTACGTAGAAGGCTAGATGTGGGTAATCGCTTCTACTATCCAACTGATCTTCGAGAGAGAAAATAAAATAATTTCTAAATTACAGTATTGTTGAGGCTTTCGTTGTTACTGGATGTTTTGCCTGTTGGCTTCTGTCCTGGGATTTTCGACTGATGTTTTAAATAATTTTACTAACATTTCGCCAACACGAGTGGCTGGTATTGTTAAAGGTCCACCCTTCATTGTTGGTGGGACGCAGGAGTCGACGTCGGGACAGAGGATTATATATACCTGTCGTGCCGTCTGCCGGCTTTTCAGCTCATTACTGTTGTGGTTCTCCCCTTGCCACCTGCAACAATCGTTCGCTGCATCACGCGAATCCAGGCCCGTGTACCTTGTAGCTTTCTTCTTTCTTTTTGAAACTGTTCTCATGTTTGTGAATTTCTATAGCTTCCCTGAACAAGCGGGCGTGGCAGCTCTTCTCCACAGCGAGAAACTCCGTGTCGCCGGATTTTAGTATGTGGTGCCTCTCACACAGTGCGTGCCCCACCACGGCCGATTTCTCCACCTGTCCCAACCGTTTGTGTTCGGTGATTCTGGTATTGATGCATCCTTTAGTCACTCCAACAGTCTTTTCTACGTGGACACAGTATGTGGTGCATTACCGAGGTAGCGAGTTGCTACGTTGTGCCCTGGTATACTTCGGAAAGAAAGAAATCAATCTGTTGAAGTACTCAGCGCAAGTGAAAAGTAGAATCCATACTATAACTTTTTAAAATGCATGTTATTCTCCTCTCCGGAGAAAAAATACGAGAGAGAGAAACAAACAAAGTAAACAGGGTTTAACTAAATATTAAAAGTTGCAAAATTCGTCATTGGCCTTCGAGCTCTTCGTGCTATACGTATGCATTGAGCTTATGGAGTGCAGATCACGCTGGTGGTGGTATTATCGTATGCGGACTGTTTATGTGGGGTGAAATAGGATCCCTGTTATGTCTATCATCGCCTCTCACAAGCGAACGTTACAACGATCTTCTGGCAGATTATTTTCCTGCTTATTCGCCTACAGTACTTGTCTAAAGGCTTGATATTTCATCAGTGTATTTCACACTTCTATGCATTCTAATAGGCTACGAAACGAAACCTGCAAGAAATCCGGGTTCGTGTTAGGGTCTGGCCCAGAGTTTTATTAGTTATCTCACAGTCATTACTTTGGATTTCAGCATTCCTGATCGTTGCTTCATCGATTTCATTGCCATGTCACTGCATCTTCATTGATTTTATTCCCATTATTTTCATTAATTTCGCTTCAGTGAAATTAATTAAGTCGATATCCTTGGCTTTCGGGTTGTGGCAGTCTTTCGATGAACACTTGATGGGTATGAAGGTACTTCGCTGACAATACCCATGCTCCAATGAGTTCCTTATTGCCGCCGGTTGAGCTATCATGCTTACAGAATGCTTCCGGGTGTCCTGCGCCCCGACATGTCGCCGTCATCGACTTGGTGAAGCGGCATGCTTCATACTTTCAGGATCTGCCTCTGATTCAAAATCTTACCGACACACATACCAGCTTATAACATTATTTATCTGTACCCTGATTCTCATAATTGCGGTATAAGGTTATCGTAAACTTACTGAATTAACTGTATTCCATAATACAGCACAAGGAAATTGAAGTAATTCACTCAATTATAGACCCATATCATTAACATCGATTTACAGTAGGATTTTGGCTATTGACACGTAGAGAGCACGGATTCATGAAAGATCGTTCGTGTGAAACGTAAGTGCCTCTTTATTCACACAGAGTAGTGAGTGTTATGGATAGGGGATATCAAGTTGATTCCACGTTGCTAGAATCTACAGAAGTCTTTTGACACCGTCCCTCACAAGCAACTTCTAATCGCATTGTGTGCCTATGAAGTATCGTCACAGTTGTGGAACCGGATTCGTGATCACCTGTCGGAAATATCACAGTTCACAGTAATTGACAGGAAGTCATCGAGTGAAACGGAAGTGTTATCTATTAAAGATGCAGGCCCTTGCTGTTAATGTTCTCACTACCACAGCTAAACGTTGTTGAATTTAATGGGTCCTTTCTGTTGACTTCGCTTCGTCTGAACAGCATTCTCCGGCGTTCGTCACCGAAAGAAATAAAGGAAAATAATTTTTATACTTACAGAAAGAGGGAGTTTCAATTCCGGTTTAGACACTTGCTCAGAATAGATGAACCTGGAGCGCTGCGTTAAACGTTCTCGGAATGACGAGCACAACAGCAACTTCGCCTGGGGCGATTTAAAATTGTATGACAATACGAAACTAGTAGCAGGACGGGCAAATGCCATATTCGTTTAAAAGATCGTAAAGAAATGTAACCAACCAACGAAAGAAGTAGTTAGCAAAACCTTCGTTCTGCCGATTCGCGAGTATTGCCACGCTCTCTGGGATTAATAGAGGATTAATAGAAAAGACAGAGAAGACGAAAAGAAAGTCAGCGTCTTTCAACCCCTGTTAACATAATCGCTAGAGCATCATGAAAATAATCATACAATTCCAGTGGCAGACGCTACAGGAGAGGCATTGCGCATCACACGTACTGATAGTCTTAAAATTCTCAGAGAATATATTTTAATTAAAATCTCGTGACATGACTGTGAGGACGAAGTCGGAGGAATTCGAGCATATATAGGGGATTACCTAGAATTGTTCTTTTCTGGTACCATTCGACAATGCTGAAGGAAAAGGGAAGGAAGAGGAATGGTAGTTGTACATAAAGCACCCTCCACTAATAATCATAAGCTAGCTTGCGGTTGCGGTTAGCTCGACAGGTAAAACACTGCCTGAGAAAGTCTCAGACCCTCGTCCATGTGAAGTATCCAGGGTAAATGTGAGACAAAGATCCATTTCAAAAACCCTCCAAGTAACGGTGACTATATGATGTCATCGAACAGTCCACGGGTGTACTGCCGGTTCGTAGTGTCCAAAAGACACAATACTTCGGCAATCAGACATGTCGCCATCGTCAGGTGCGCTGACGATAGCGACTTGTCTGATGGCCGAAATATTGTGCCCGTTGGACATTACAAGCCGGCAGTACACGCGTGGATTGTTCGATCAACAAATACGTCGGGAGAAACTTAAGAATCACTATTGGAACTGTTTGTTCAAGGCGGTGTCTATGATTCCAGGTCGGTTCAGCTCCTGTTTCAATGTGCTGCCGTAGTATTGTCAATTGTTTCGAACTTATCGCGCTATCACTCCAGAGATCAATACGAATGATCGAAGACGGCCATCGAGTGAGGTGGCGCAGCAGTAACACACTGGACTCGCATTTGTGAGAAAGGCAGTTCATATCCCCGTTATGCCATCTAGGTTTAGATTTCCGTAAATCGCTTAAGGCATATGAGAGGATGGGTCTCTAGAAAAGGATACGACCGCTTTCGTACTCCATCCTTCCTCAGTCCGAGCTTGTGCTCCGTCTCTTAGCAATCTCGTCGTCGACAAAGCGTTTAAACCTGATCTTCCTTCCCTTCTTCCTCGCAGAGTGAGAAATAGCACTACGGCGATACTTATTCATTTTATCTCATTGTATTCCAGTACTGTCCCAAAAACTAGATAGCGTTAGTCCGGAAATACTGTCGTCTGCCACAGGTTTAAAAAATTTCTTTAGTTCTTTTCGGAGTAGTTTTCACAGACTTGCAATTCCACAATTTTGACGTATACCGACACTTTTCACCTATATGCGAGGGGGACTTTGAAAAACAGGTTACACGTTATTGCCGGCCGTAGTGGCCGTGCGGTTCTAGGCGCTACAGTCTGGAACCGAGCGACCGCTACGGTCGCAGGTTCGAATCCTGCCTGGGGCATGGATGTGTGTGATGTCCGTAAGTTAGTTAGGTTTAATTAGTTCTAAGTTCTAGGTGACTGATGACCTCAGAAGTTAAGTCGCATAGTGCTCAGAGCCTTTGAACCATTTTTTTACACGTTATTACGGCAAGCTAAGCAATTTTTACTGAATGCTTCACTACACTTGTGACAGATACATGACACTGTTTTTTTACATAATCACTAAGGCTCTGCAGGCAGTGGTCGGAGAGGTCTAGCAATTTCATGATGATAGAAATCCGCTCTTTTGGCACAAAGACATCCGAGAACCGCTATATGAACGTCCTCATCTCTGGAAAATTTCATCACTCCAAATGTTCTTTCAGCTTACCGAAAAGATGGAAATTGTGTGGTACGAGATATGGACTTCTAAATCAGCATCACCTACATCTGTGCGGCCACAGGCAAATTCACGACGGCTGGACGCGAGATTGCATCTGGTGCATTTTCCACTCACGGTGAATCTGTTTGCAGTTTGGACTTCTTGCCCACAAGAATTGTTCTGACCAGCGTACTTCAACTTTGGAGTACGGTTCCTGTTGCTACGCAATTTCACTTCCACGCTGTGATGCACTTGTTATCCATACCGCAGCCGATCTGATTCAAATGGCTCTGAGTACTATGGGACTTAACATCTGAGGTCATCAGTCCCCTAGAACTTAGAACTACTTAAACCTAACTAACCTAAGAACTACTTAAACCTAAGGACATGACACACATCCATGCCCGAGGCATGATTCGAATCTGCGACCGTAGCAGTCGCGCGGTTCCGGGCTGAAGCGCCTAGAAACGCACAGCCAGCAGCTGATCTGCGGCTGCAGGAAATTCGAAACATGTAGTCTCTTCTGACAATGCACCACTCCTGTTGTGCAATGACTTACGTGGAAACCGGGAAATATCAGGGAATTGTAAAGTTAGGGGGAAAATCATGGGAAAACCCTGGTTTTTTCGTATATTTCTGGAAATTTAGTGCTTAGCTTTAACAATCACGCGCTTTTGTAGTGTCATACAGATCACACGTAAAAGACGCTAAAATGTTGGAATTGCGCTACTAGTGGCGATGTTAGGAACAGAGCTCGCATTACATGGTTCGCTAAGGCAGGTTTGGCCGAGAAGCGGACGGAAATATTAGAGGAGGTTGTATACACATAATGGAGTTACATGTGTGTTATACGGCTAGTATATTGTTCCACTGAATATTCATTTGTCTAATAGTATGATATAAGGAACTACACTTCCCATATCATCAAATGGGAGATAAAATTTATTAAATACCAGTTCACACTCTTCCAAAAAGTGTGTGAATTTTGTTGGAAAAATTTGGAAATTTGTAGTATGTTCCTGTGGTACCAAACTGCTGAGGTTATCGGTCCCTAGGCTTACACACTACGTAATCTACTTAAACTAACTTACGCTAAGGACAACACGTAACCCATGCCCAAGGGAAGACTCGAACCTCCGACGGGGGGGAGGGGGGGGGGGGGGAGCCGCGCGAACCGTGGCAAGGCGCTTCAGAATTTTGTATTTGCATTGAAACGTAAGTATTTTGCTAGTATTTTTTGTTTAAGTAGTAGGTCACTAGTTAAAATTTATATGTGATCATTACCTGCCTGTTTGCACACAACGAATAAATGTGTTATTTTCAATTTTTATCACATGTTTTGATGGTCAGATCAGTTAATTTAATCTTATTTTAGGGATATATTTAAAATGTATGCACTTTATACCTGGAATATCTCTTGTCTGAGATGTTGTGCTTGCGCTAAAACTTCGTGGGGGATAACGTGTGTAACTTAATTTCTTAAGTCCCTATGTACCTATAATTTTATATTTTGCAGTTGTTTTCATTCTGTAATGTGATGCAGCTTCTGTAATCTAACTAGTGTCTGGCTCTAGAGGTCTTACGCCCGTTGAAGCCAGCGACTCACTTAATGTCGTTATCCCACCTGTCGAGAGGTCTCGCTAGAGGACGGTTATCTCTAGCAGGGCGCACTTGTGGACTGTCTTCGTGCAACTGCCGTCGTTTCTACACGCCACATAGTCTGCTCATTTATATTTCAGTTCCTGAACCCGTTGTAGTACATCACTGACATTTGTCAGTGCACGGATATCTTTGGTGAGCCTTCCCAGTTAGACCAAACATCGATCTTTCCACGTCTCTCTTCGCAGTTTTCAATTTCACTTGCGCCGTTTCACTTTGTTTCAGGCGTAAGTTAAAATGGAAAGAAAACACCAGTCGAAAACTTTTCTTTTCAAATCTAATAGATTTTTTCTCCCACTCTAGTTTTATACGGCGGACGATCTGTGTTAATGTCACCTGTATTGTTTCAATAACTGACCAAGGCATACATACTTATTAACTGTCTGTCGCATGTTTGACCTAATCATTTTTTTCCGTTCACTGTCGTCATATTAAACATAGTTTTCGTCTTCCAGGTGTTTGCCTCAAATCCACCTTCTCCGTATATCCTATAAAGAGGGATACCAAATACACTCCTGGAAATGGAAAAAAGAACACATTGACACCGGTGTGTCAGACCCACCATACTTGCTCCGGACACTGCGAGAGGGCTGTACAAGCAATGATCACACGCACGGCACAGCGGACACACCAGGAACCGCGGTGTTGGCCGTCGAATGGCGCTAGCTGCGCAGCATTTGTGCACTGCCGCCGTCAGTGTCAGCTTGTTTGCCGTGGCATACGGAGCTCCATCGCACTCTTTAACACTGGTAGGATGCCGCGACAGCGTGGACGTGAACTGTATGTGCAGTTGACGGACTTTGAGCGAGGGCGTATAGTGGGCATGCGGGAGGCCGGGTGGACGTACCGCCGAATTGCTCAACACGTGGGGCGTGAGGTCTCCACAGTACATCGATGTTGTCGCCAGTGGTCGGCGGAAGGTGCACGTGCCCGTCGACCTGGGACCGGACCGCAGCGACGCACGGATGCACGCCAAGACCGTAGGATCCTACGCAGTGCCGTAGGGGACAGCACCGCCACTTCCCAGCAAATTAGGGACACTGTTGCTCCTGGGGTATCGGCGAGGACCATTCGCAACCGTCTCCATGAAGCTGGGCTACGGTCCCGCACACCGTTAGGCCGTCTTCCGCTCACGCCCCAACATCGTGCAGCCCGCCTCCAGTGGTGTCGCGACAGGCGTGAATGGAGGGACGAATGGAGACGTGTCGTCTTCAGCGATGAGAGTCGCTTCTGCCTTGGTGCCAATGATGGTCATATGCGTGTTTGGCGCCGTGCAGGTGAGCGCCACAATCAGGACTGCATACGACCGAGGCACACAGGGCCAACACCCGGCATCATGGTGTGGGGAGCGATCTCCTACATTGGCTGTACATCACTGGTGATCGTCGAGGGGACACTGAATAGTGCACGGTACATCCAAACCGTCATCGAACCCATCGTTCTACCATTCCTAGACCGGCAAGGGAACTTGCTGTTCCAACAGGACAATGCACGTCCGCATGTATCCCGTGCCACCCAACGTGCTCTAGAAGGTGTAAGTCAACTACCCTGGCCAGCAAGATCTCCGGATCTGTCCCCCATTGAGCATGTTTTGGACTGGATGAAGCGTCGTCTCACGCGGTCTGCACGTCTAGCACGAACGCTGGTCCAACTGAGGCGCCAGGTGGAAATGGCATGGCAAGCCGTTCCACAGGACTACATCCAGCCTCTCTACGATCGTCTCCATGGGAGAATAGCAGCCTGCATTGCTGCGAAAGGTGGATATACACTGTACTAGTGCCGACATTGTGCATGCTCTGTTGCCTGTGTCTATGTGCCTGTGGTTCTGTCAGTGTGATCATGTGATGTATCTGACCCCCGGAATGTGTCAATAAAGTTTCCCCTTCCTGGGACAATGAATTCACGGTGTTCTTATTTCAATTTCCAGGAGTGTATTTCAGTTCCTCTAAGATTTTTTCTAGTAGTATAATATCAACTGCAAACCGTAAGATGTACAGCTGATTTGTAGTAATTCTGATCCTCTTTCCTTGACCTTGATCTAGGTTCAAATGGTTCAAATGGCTCTGAGCACTATGCGACTTAACTTCTGAAGTCATCAGTCGCCTAGAACTTATAACTAATTAAACCTAACTAACCTAAGGACATCACACACATCCATGCGACCGTAGCGGTTGCTCGGTTCCAGACTGTAGCGCCTAGAACCGCACGGCCACTCCGGCCGGCCTTGATCTAGGTCACTGACATTTCCACCACAGCTATAAACAGTTTTGGTGATATTGGGTCTCCTTGCTTTATGCTTCTTTCTATGAAAATTGCCTTGGTGCACTTCCCTACTATGATGAATGCTGTTTATGTCCTACAGGTATCGTGGATCATCTGAACATAGACTTATTCTATTTCTTTTTGTGTTAGGAGCCTTGTGACTGTTATGTGGCTGGTTTGTTCTACTCTTTGTTCCATTGGAAACTTAATGATAGATGTATACCTGGCTGAGTCAAATGATTTCTTGAACTCTATGAAGGCCAAACAACGTGACATTTTATAGTCATTGGTTCGTATGATAACTTTCCGTAGATAGTGGCTGTCATCTATTGTGCTGAAGCCTGGTCGAAGACTTACATTTTGGTATAGTTAGCAGTAATTGGTTTATAAAAAGCTGTAACAGGATGTCTGGACTAAAGTTTTCAAATGCTACAGCCTCATTTTGAAGGAGTGTGTTAACTCCAGAAACGACCGTAGCAGTTTCCACGAGTCTTCTTCGATTCAGTATAGTTTTTCCGCCTGTTACTTGGTTTGCTGCAGACGGGCAATCGTCCATCCAGTTTTTGGCAGTTATTATTTTCTGGCGGCATACGCTTTCTGTCGCCATAATTGTCATTTGCAAGGGAACTTTTCCAAGTGTACGTAAACGATCTTGATTGAAATTGGCCGGTGTGTAAAGGGGCCAAAATAATACAGTATATATATATTTGTTTGTTTGTGCCAAATTACGCCCTTAAGTTGTAAACACACCCCGAAATGCAATTTGGCATATCAGATAAAGAGCGAATATCATCGAAACGATGATATATAAAAAAATTTCTTCATTTATAAGGTGATACAGGGTGACAATTATTGAACTACATGAAAAAACGTAAATTAGTTACAAACTATGGCATGCACACACTTTATTCAACATGTAAACGTCACTACAGATATTCGGATTTAGGTTATGACATGTTCGATATGGCTTACATCATTGGCGATGATGTGGCGCAGACGAATAGCGAAATTTTGCATGAGCCGCTGAAGTGTCGGAACATCGATGCTGTCGATGATCTCCTGAATGGCTGCTTTTAGCTCAGCAATGGTTTTGGGGTTATTGCTGTACACCTTATCTTTAATATAGCCCCACAAACAGGAGGCGCATGTGTTCAGATCCGGAGAATATGGCGGCCAGTCGAGGCCCATGCCAGTGGCCTCTGGGTACCCCAGAGCCAGAACGCGGTCTCCAAAGTGCTCCTCCATGACATCAAACACTTCTGCTTCGATGGGGTCAAGCTCCGTCTTGGATGAATCACATCGTGTCGAAATCAGGATCACTTTGTATAATGGGGATGAAATCATCTTCCAGAACATTCACGTACCGTTCGGTAGTGACCGTGCCATCGAGAAATATCTCACTGATTATTTCGTGACTGGACATTGCATACCACACAGTCGCCCGTTGAGGGTGACGAGACTTTTTGATCGCTAAATGCGAATTCTCAGTCCCCCAAATGCGCCAGTTTTGTTTATATTGCCGGCCGCTGGTGGCCGAGCGGTTCTGGCGCTACAGTCTGGAACCGCGCGACCGCTACGGTCGCAGGTTCGAATCCTGCCTCGGGCATGGAGGTGTGTGTTGTCCTTAGGTTAGTTAGGTTTAAGTAGTTCTAAGTTCTAGGGGACTTATGACCTCAGCAGTTGAGTCCCATAGTGCTCAGAGCCATTTGAACCATTTTTTTTTTTTTGTTTATATACGTCCCATGGCTGACCCTTTGCCTTCAGGTCCTTTGGGATCGCCGGATGAACAAATTGTTTGCTCTCAGGTACTTTCTCTAAACGATTCTTTCGCATTGTCCACCCCAAGAATCTAACAATAATACAGATTTTTCTCACTCACTAAGAAAGAAAACATCTTTCAAATATCTTTTGACGTGGTCAGACGTGAGTTTACAAGATTTCTGTGGTGTCACAAGGACATTTGTGGCCTCAAGAAGATATTTTAAAATTCTCCATCCAGACTAACCGTTAGTTCCATTTAAAACTATGAAAAGCCGGTGGCCACTGTGAAAAAAAAAGTTAAAAGCGTCGTAACCGAACACAAGAAAGTTGTTCATCTGGTAATTCCAAAGGGCTCAACAGCACAGGTGCAGGTACGGATACGGCTTTCGATTTTGAAATAACTTTGTAAGAAGATTTTCAGATCTCGTTCTCTAGAATGATTATGATGTCAGTCTCCGCTTGAGGAACAATATAATCAAGCTGCAGTCACTAGTTCATAATCAGTTCTCTTAGCCAAGATTTACCATAGTACTGGGATAGATATGTGTACATACAGATGAAATGGTTCAAATTGCTCTGAGGACTATGGGACTTAACGTCTGAGGTCATCAGTCCCCTAGACTTAGAACTACTTAAACCTAACTAACCTAAGGAGAGCACACACATCCATGCCTGAGACAGGATTCGAACTTGCGACCGTAGCAGCAGAGTGGTTCCGGACTGAAGCGCGTAAAACCGCTCGGTCACAACGGCCGGCGTCATACAGATGACGGCAGTATCGAATACACAAGGTATAAAAGGACGGTGGATTTGCTGAGCTGCCATATGATTCATGTTAAAAGTTTCCGACGTGGTTACGGCGGCAAGACAGGAATTAACAGACTTTGACTTTGATCGCGGAGTGTGTAGTTGGAGCTAGACGCATGGGGACATTCCATTTCGATCGTAACGGAACTCAATACTCCGAGATCCACAGTGCGAAGAGTGCGCCGAGAACGCCAGATTTAAGCCATTACCTCTCACCACTGACAATGCGGTGGCCGACGACCTCATTTTACGAATAATAGTAGCGGCGTTTGCGTCAGCCAAGCAGCACTACGTGAAATAGTCGCAGAAATCAATGTGAGACGTACGACGATCGTGTGGCGAAATTTGGCGTTAATAGGCTATGGCAGCAGACGACCGACGAGATTTCCTTTGCTAATAACACGACATAGCCTCCAGAGCCTCTCTTACACAGACACCGCGAAGGTATGGACCCCAGTTGTCACCGAGGCACTGTGCAAGATGACGGTGGTTGCATCATAGTGTGGGTTGTGTTTACATGGAATGGACTGGGGCTCTGGTCCAGCTGAACCGATCATTGACTGTAAATGATTATGTTCGGCTACTTGGAGACCATTTGCAGCCGCTCACAGACTTCATATTCCCAAACACGTCACCAGGCCACAATTGTACGCGGTTGGCTTGAAGAACATTCTGGACAATTCGAGCAAATGATTCGGCCACCCTGATCACCTGACATGAATCTCATCGAACATTTATGGGACATAATCGAGAGGTCAGTTCGTGCACAAAATCCTGCACCGGCAACAGTTTCACAACGATGGACGGCTTCAGAGCCAGCATGGCTCAGTATTTCTTCAGGGATCTTCCCCTCGACTTGTTGAGTCCATGCCACGTCGAGTTGTTACACTACGCCCTCAGAAAGGAGGTTGGACACGTCACTTGGAGTTATCACATGACTTTTGTCCCGTCAGTGTATGCTTGATACAAATCAGAATATTTAGAGGACCACCCGCAACAATGTGAAATCCTGTTGAATTTTGTTTTATACTGAGATCTCCGTCGTGTATATTACACGAAGAAATTTCGTTCATTTTATATGCATAGTGTAGAAAACGTTATATTTTAAGCATTTCTTTACAGATTATCATTTTTGTAATGATTCTGTATCATAATTATGAGTTACTTACTATCGTCAATTAAAAAAATGCAGGTATGTAAACGGTAACCTAAAAGAAAATAATGTAAATCATAAAATAATAATTTAAAGCGTAAAACAAATGTAAGCAAAATAAATAATGAGAATAATAATGTGTGGCTAGATATTGTAATTAGGTGTGGTGAAAATATTAGACTGTAGCGCCTAGAACTGCTCGACCACCCCGGCCGGCAACACATTGTGTGCAGCTTATTTTCCTACAATGATATTTCGGAAACCAGCTTTATAACACATCGATGTATGAGGCTTGTAAGCTCTTTAATTTATATATTAATAAAAGTTTTCATTTTTCAAAATTAATTATTTGAGGTGAAGTATTTAGTAAAATTTCAAATTATTACGAAGACTGATTATACAGTTTTCAAGAACGTTAAGTACATATCTACTTTTACATGAAAAACATTTTCATATATTATCTTTTCGGCGACATTCGCTCTAAACCTGATATGCCAGATTACCTTTCGGGGTGTTCAAATGGTTTAAATGACTCTGAGAACTATGGGAATTTACTGCTCAGGTCATCAGTCCCTTAGAACTTAGAACTACTTAAACCTATCTAACCTAAGAACATCACACACACATCTATGCCCGAGGCAGGATTCTAACTTGCGACCGTAGCGGTCGCGCGGTTCCAGACTTAGCGCCTAGAACCGCTTGGCCACTCCGGCCGGCTTTCGGGGTGTGTTTGATCCCTTAAAAGTGGAATTAGGCACAAATAAAAAAATACATATTGCATTATTTTGCTCCCTCTACACACCCGCCATGTTTCATCAAGATCGTTTGCTTATACTCGGTAATGTTCCCTTGTTAGTGTGAATGAAGAAGTCGCGTGCGTCATCGGTCTCCTGACAGACATTTGTGTACATTCTCGTTTTAACTGTTTGCGTCATCTGTTTATGAGGCTTATATGCGGAACGAGCACAGCATTTATCTAGATAAGTGTGGCAAACCCAAAAATCACAGCGTGACAAATGTACCGGGACGACCGTTGATCTAGTCTCGCAGGCCGGCACACTGTATGTTCAACAATATCTTCCCACGGAAATCTGTGTCAGAGATATTGTTTGCTTGTTGATGTTTTGTACGGAGGAAGGAGTCATTAGTGACAGGATAGTAATTCGACTGGAGTAGGACGAGGAATGGATGCGGTCGTGGTCTGTACCAATCCTCCCGGGAAATAAGTGAATCTTAAACAGTGGTATCGAGAGGGGTATTTGGAGCCTGCTTCTACCGAATAGGAGTCCAGCATCTTATCCAATGAGCCACCCTCTTCCGTGGGTCTCGTTTTAAGGGCGAAGAGCTTTTGAAATACTTCAAATGTGCTGTGGATGTGCACAGTATCGTGACGTTCCTGTACACGTCACTTTACTTTTTGAATATTCAAGGTGGTATCCTCGTATTACTTCACACACTTGCTCTCGAACAAGCGAAGTGGTGCTATAGTAATACACTGGACAGCCTTCGGGTGGAGCGGGGTTCAAACCTTTGCCTTTGCGCTCGTGATTAGGTTTACCATATTTTTTCGAAGTAGGGTAAGGTGTGCCGAGATGGATCCTTTGAAAGAGTGACCTACTTCCTTTCCCTATCCGACCTTGTACTCCGTCGCTAATGATCTCACCGTCGTCGCGACGTGGGCTTCGTTGCTTCTTCCCTCTCAGTTACGAATATACGCAAACACTCGACACGGAGAATTCTGTTTCACACTAGCGCGGGACTTGTGTAAAGCGTTGCAACGTTACACAATGCTCAAAGAGATGAGAGGCAGCCAACTGGCAGTGTAGGGCAGGAGAGGATGTGCGCATTATGGATGAGGTGGAGGGGAGCGGAATGACGGCACACGGGGCGCAAGCAGCTTAACGTGGCCGGCCTGACGGCGGCGCCACACGCTGCAGTTTCACAACTTTTACTTTTTGCTGTGTGGCCCGCACTATCACAACACTACCACTTTTGATTCCTAGCGCACATGTCGTTTGCAATTAGATTACGTACACAGTAAGAAACCGCGCACTGCTTAGCGGGAAATGCTTCGTAACTGGCGGAGAATGCTTTGTAACTGTGTTGCTCACCTTCTTTCCTGTTCTATTCGCTCTCGGAGCAAGCACAAAATACCTTTCTAAATGCTTTCGTGCACACTACAAAAAGTCTTGTCTTCTCCTTCCTGATCTTTCACAAAGTATTAAACAGAACTATTATCCATTACGAATGTCATACACTGCGACTGTGACGAATAAAAATTTTCAGAAATAATTGAAACCAGTCACCATTTGTGATAGTACAATTTTTATTTTACCATGCCGGTTTTAAGTCAAGGAAATATCAACAAACGGTAATAAATAAGTTTTTTTGTCAGAATACACATCGACACATAAAGAGCCATCAAGACACAGTTTAAGCCAAGGACTTTATGTTCGAAGGTGGAACATGTTTCAAGTCTACAAAACACGCATTTTGTTGGAGTCCCCATTTTTCAAAGCAGTTATATACACTGAATGTTCATTCATTCAAGAAAGATAGTTTTGTTTATTACAAAAGCATACACCTTTCACATACTGCTGAGGAATATGGCAGCTCAGCTCGACTTACTTTTGGGTTAAAAGTAAACTGCATTGCAGCACTCATAACGTTTATATGATTCGCATATATTGTATATGTGCCAGTGTGATGCTGTACGAATAATGACAATACGGAGTGTAATACCGCATTTACAGAGATATGTGATTCCCTTAGTAGTAGTTTTTGTTAGAACCTTACGAAGTAGATATAATTTTCTTTTATCAAGTTCCTCTTAGCTTGGTAACGATGTAAGGAGTAAGTCTGTGAACAGGAATACACTCTTCGCAGCTTTCCAAACGTGCTCCGTGTGACTGAAGTTGCAAAATTGAGTTAAATCCTCATCATACGCTGAGCTGTCTGCTACTGAAGATAATCGTTCAAGAGAGGGGCAATCAGCGACAGATTGTTGTTGTTCTGAAATCAGCTCGCTTTGGAAGGGAACAGGGATGCGCATTTACAGCAAGAATGCCATGACTGAAGAAAATTTGGAAATTTCTGGTAAGGACTATGGGACAAAACTGCTGAGGTCATCAGTCCCTAGGCTAAAGCACTACTTAATCTAACTTAAACGAACTTACGCTAAGGACAACACACACACCCATGCCCGAGGGAGGACTCGAACAAACATGAAATGTCAGCCGGCCTCGAGATATGCGTCTCGATACATAAACACTGTATTTTTGCCGATGATCGTAGTGAGGGCAGACGTCGTTTTGGATGTGGCTGCTGTCGTGCGCAGACCGAGCTAGGTGGCGAACTGAACTCACATCCAGGAAGACCGAGGTTCAGATCATGGTTCAGACATTTACAGTTAGGTTTCCCGTCGTTTGCCGACATTTATTAAGCTACATCTGGGCCATTGGCTATTACTTTCCTCATCCTTCACCGATTGACGTTTGTGCTCCGTCTCTAACGATCTCGTCATTGGCGGGACTCTAAACCGTAATCTTGCTCTCCAGCCTTCGTGACTCTCGCACATCACTTGTCGACCTTTTGAACCGTCTGGGTACTGAAGACGATAATTTTTATTGCATGTGGTTTATTGAAACACACCATTCAAATATAAAAATTAAAATGAAATAATATTAGTCGCAAAGAAAAAGTCTATAGAGACCAGAACGCGTCCAGCACAATATAAATTACATGTACTAGGTTGTATACAGACGTGTCACAACTGATTTAGGAAAACCAAAGGAAAACTGGAATGGTCGGTAGAGGATTTTTCTCGCAACTTTCTCGAATGCAAGCCCAGGGTGCTAACAGCTGACCAGGAGAACTGAATCAAAATATGTAGAATTGACCGATGAGCCTATGCTCGTAGAGTTGGTTTCGCGAATTGTGTTCTACGTTTCGGAATTGCAGAACTGCGCTAACTGAAACTTCCTGTCAGTTTAAAATAGTCATTTCTTTTCTCTTTCGCAGGTACAATCTGACATTAACTAATAATTACAATTTCAGAAAAAATGAATGTTTTATTGAAGAGAAAGAGCTTCAAAAAATTGAGGAAGTCACTAACTCATTGGTCCACGTCTACCCCTTCTGCAAACAATTATTCGGCTTGGCATTGACTGATGCAACTGTTCAACGGCCTTTCTGAAGGATAACACGCCAAATCCTGTAAAACTGCCGCGTTAGATCGTCAGAATCCGGAAATGGTTGCGGGGCCCTGCCCATAATAATCCAAACATTCTATTCTCAACTGATGAGACATCCGGTGGCCTTGCTGGCCAAGATAAAGGTTTGCAAGCACGAAAACAAGCCAAAGAAACTCTTTGCCGTGTGCTGGCAGATACTATCTTCCTGAACTATAAGCCCAGGATGGCTTGCCATGAAGGCCAACAAAACAGGGCGAGAATATCGTGGAGTACCGCTATGCTGTAAGGTTGCCGCGGATGCGAGTCAAGCGAGTGCTGCACGCCAGACCGTCACCCCTGGTTGTCGGGCCTTATGGCGGGTGACGGTCAGGTTAGTATCCCACCGCTGACCAGGGCATCTCCAGACGCATATTCGCTAGTCATCGGGGCTGAATTCGAATCGGGAGTCATCAATGAAGACAGTTCTACTCCAGTCAATGAAATCCCAGAATGAAGACGAGCTAGAGACGCTTCGGGCAACGGTGGGATACCAACCACACTGTCGCCCGTCAGACAACCCGACATTTCCACTTCCGTTTCTTTTTATAGCAGGACCACTTTGGTTGACATCCGCAGCACCTTATAGCATGGCGGTACGCCGACGGAATTCTACACCACATTCTTTTGCCCTTCATGACAAGCTATCCTCGGCTTACATTTCAGCAAGATAATGCCCGCTCGTGAGAATTCCTGCGGCTTGTCTTTGTGCTTGAGAAACCCTACCTTGCCCAACAAGGACGTCGTATCTCTTCCCAATAGAGAACGTTTGGAGTGCCCTCCAATCAGCTGGGGGATTTGTCGATGTAACGCACCACGTGGACAGAATTTGGCACGATACCCCTCAGGATGACATCCAACAACTCTGCCAATCAGTCTCAAGCCGAATAACTGCTTGCGTAAGGGACAGAGGTGGACTAAGGCGTTATTGAGTTGCTCAATTTGTGACGCTCCTTCTCTTGAATAAATCACCAATTTTTCTGAAATGGTAATCATTTGTCTCTACATGTACATCACATCTACCGATTTCCGTACCATTAGGATATCCTTCGTGGTGCGCCGGTTTCTTTTTTTTTTTTCTTTTTTTTTTAAGGGTATTTTAGAAATAAGGGAAGATATGCTGACAGATTGAAACTTTGAAGTTGGTTCAAATGGCTCTCAGCACTCTGAGACTTAACTTCTGAGGTCATCAGTCCCCTAGTACTTAGAACTACTTAAACCTAACTAACCTAAGGACATCACATACATCCATGCCCGATGCAGGATTCGAACCTGCGACCGTAGCAGTCGCGCGGTTCCAGACTGTAGCGCCTAGAAACGCTCGGCCACGCCGGCCGGCCCTTTGAAGTTGGCCGAGATACTTGAGTGTAAAGTTCAGTGAGCATGCGTCAACACACACTTGTAATCAATCGGGAAGCTTCATCACAAAGACGGCTCCGCTGCAGAATGAGTGTATCTTGACGAGACCTATATTTTTTACATTGAACATAACTTAAATCAGTTTTAATGTTATATGAAATCACCCTCTGTGTTTCGAGTCTGAAAATGTATGTCGTTACATAGAAACTGAAAACAATTTCGTTGTTTGAGCTCGAGTTTTGTGAATCGGACAGTCAAAACACTTTTAGCCCTGTTGCTGCAGCGAAGGCAGCTTGGCATTTGGCTATAAACGGCAACCAGACAAATGTCATTTTCTATTGTTTTGTTTATTATGTTGCGAACCTATGTTTGTCATCTATCAGAAAAGTTCTGTTACAATAAATACGCCTCATGGAAAACAAAGCTCGCTTGGTAATTATGATTTGCCACGGTCGCACCAAAGCCTCGTTGTTCAATTTACGTCTTCATCTGTACTGCGCCAGTCACTGTACGATATGCGGCGAAACGCGTACGGCATAATAAAATAAGTTTTCCGTCTTTCATTCACCTGTTGTCTGTACACTCCGTATAATACCCAATATCTGTAATTTTATTGTGATAGTCATTACTTGAAATTTATGGAGGCCAAGTAATATGTTCCTTATTCCTCGCGGAACCTCTTTTCTTCGAATTTTAGAAGTAAACTTTTCAATTATATGCGATGCCCTGCTTGTAGCGACTTGCGGTTGATTTTGTTGGGCACTCGGCAACACTTTCCGGCCGATTCTGCAAATTCGGAAACGATGGGCGCAGGTCATCTTTGAATCTCTTCTATTCCGGTAATCCAACTCTGTAACAGTCCCACACTGATCAATAATAGTCTAGAAATCCATCGGATGAATGTTGTAAGCTACCTCATTTTTGGGATTTCATTTCCATAATATTCCACAAACGAATGTGCCTCGTGTACAGTAAGATTTATGCGGCGATTCCAACTTTAATCGTTTGCTATGTATAACGCATCAATGAAAGCGAAAGAGGACGAGGTGTCAGAGTGGTGTAATACTAAACTCGCATTCGGGAGGGCGACGGTTCAAATCTCCGTCCGGCCTTAATGATATATATTCCCCGTGGTTTCCCTAAGGCAATTTAGGCCATTGCCGGGATGGTTCCTCTCAAAACGACGCGGTCGATTTCCTTCCCTGTTACTCATAAAACTGAGTTTGTGCTCCACGTCTAAGGATCTCGTCGTCGATGGCATGCTGAACCCTAATTTTCCAGCCTTTGACTCCGATGATTAGTCAGTAAGTGTGTAATCGAACACTAAAGGGTCTCTTCTTCCGATTAGGAACTATTTACTTACGTTGAGGATCAAGTGTCGATCTTATTTTTGGACTTTGAATAAAGTTCATGCCTTGGATTTGAATGTGCTTTGAACATAAAATATTCAGATTCTTTTTTTGAACTCTTCGCACCCTCAACGACACACCATTATTAGAACGATAGTCAAACCGTCCTTATGCTAGGACCAAAAATGAGCTCGACTCGTACTACCGTAAAAAACGTGCACTAATCACACGTAATACGTTCGGTGCTTGGTTAGTTACTTAGTTACGTGTTCCATTGATCAATAGCACGGAAAACCGTTATGATGTGTCAAATGCACAAGAAATGTGCACAGGAAACAAGTTTTTTATTTACATTATAGTGTTATACCTAAATATTTCTATTATCTATCCCATTCCCTTAAATGGCACAAAATGCAGATATAATTTCTACAGATTTATTTACTCATATTCATATTCAAGTATTCATCTATGGTGTAGAAGGAGTTGTCAAGGAGGTATGATTTCAATTTGTTTTTGAAACTATTACTGCTGTCTGTTAGACATTTTATTTCATCTCGTAATTTATGAAAAAGTTTTATAGCAGCATATTTTACTCCTTTCTGTACCAAAGATAGGTTAAGTAAAGGATAGTGTAGGTCTTTATTTTTTCTGGTATTGTAAACATGAATGTCGCTGTTTATTTTAAACTGGTCCATGTTGTTGAGAAAAAATTTCATTACTGAGTAAATGTACTGTGAAGCAGTTTTAAGAATTCCTAACCTTTTAAACAGATGCCTACAAGATGTGCGACTATGAACCCCACACATTAGCCAGTGAATACCTTTTGCCTAAGTGTTGAGTTGCCCCAGAATATTATTCCGTATGACATCAGAGAGTGGAAGTATGCAAAGTATGTTAGCTTACTAATTTCTACATCTTCAAAATTGGCAATTATCCTGATTGCAAAAGTTGCTGAACCTAGTCGCTTTAGGAGATCCAAAATATGAATTTTCCAATTAAGATTCTCATCCATATGTACATCCAAAAACTTAGCATGCTCTACCCCGGCTACTGACTTCTTTTGATGTATGTTATGTATATTGAAGGAATTATACTTTTTGCAGCAGAAAATTGGATTTACTGTGTTTTTCCAAAGTTCAGAGCAAGCCCATTCGCAGAATATCAATTAATAACTTTTCCAAAGACCTTATTTGTATCATTTTCTATTGGACTTTCTTTTACTGGATTAATAATTATGCTTGTATCATCAGCAAACAGTGTCAGTTCAGCATCTTATTTCACATAAGAAAGGAGGTCATTCACATATATAAAGAACAGGAGGGAACCCATGATCGAACCTTATGGAACACCTAATGTAATTTCACCCCAGTTAGATGAAGTGGCAAACTCCTTTGAATCACTTCAAGCATATAAAGAGACTTTTTGCTTCCTGTTCTGTAGATATGACTTAAATCACTCATATGCTATTCCATTTATACCATAGAATTGTAATTTCTCTAACATAATATCATGGCTCACACAATCAGACGCTTTGGATAAGTCACAGAATATTCCTATTGGTGACATTATACTATTTAAAGATTCTATTATGTGGACAGTGAAATTTTATATTGCTGTCTCAGTGGGACAGCATTTCTGAAATCCGAACTGTGATTTACTAAGTATCCCATTACTGTTGAGATAGCTAACCACTCTTGAGTACATTAATTTCTCAAAGATTTTTGAAAATGCTGTAAGCAAGGGTACTGACCGGTAATTATTGACATCTGTGGTTTCCCCCTTTTTGTAGAGAGGCCTGACAATGGCATATTTTAATCTCTCTGGAAAAATATCCTGAGTCAGTGATGCACTACATATGCGACTCAAAACATCAGCTGTAATTGCTCCACATTGTTTTAATAACTTGTTAGAGATGTCATCTACTCCAAGAGAACATTTATTTTTCAAAGATTTAATAATTTTCCTTATTTCACAAGAGGTTGTTAGATGAAACTTAATCTGACTAAAATTTTTCAAAACTGACTCTTCCATGTACTGCCTGGCTTTTTCTTTTGAACTATTCTCACCAATTTTTTCTCCTGCATTTAAGAAGTGATTGTTAAATACATTGGCTACCTGTGTACTGATGCTTAAGATGGTCTCATTCTCTTTAACAGTAATACTACTACCCCAGTGGCTACTTTTCCCGTCTCCCTTGATTTTTATTTTATTGCTGGAGTTATTAATTTCTTCTGTAACATACATATTTCTTGATTTCCTTACAACTTTTCTCAGTATGTTACAATAATTTTTATAGTGTAAAACTACTTCTGGATCTTTACTAGTTCTTGCTGTCTCATACACTTTTCTTTTTCTTTCTGGAGACACTTTAATACCTGTAGTAATCCAAGGTTTCTTTGAAAAGTTTGTGGTGTTGCATTTAGTAATTTTCTTTGGAAAACAATGTTCAAAAAGGGATATAAATGTATCAAGAAATATGCTGCATTTATCATTAGCATTAGGCTCATTATATACATCTTCCCAGTTTACATTTCCAAAACTTTCTCTGAAGTGTTCCACAGATACCGGGTTGAGCACCCTGACACTTTTACTTAATGGTTTCTGAAGTGTACACCCTGTTAGGTTTTGTAAATTAATCAGTTGTGCATCATGGTCAGATAATCCATTTACCACAGGGAAAGCATTGTTTGGTCTACATTCTCTTGCTGTAGAAATAAATTATCTATTAGAGTACTACTGTCCTGAGCTATACGTGTAGGGAAATTGATCACTGATTCTAAGTTGTATGTTGTTAACAACACTTCTAGTTCACTTTTCCTATCAGAATTGCTTAGAAAGTTAATATTGAAATCACCACAGATTAATAACTTCTTATTTTTGTCTGACAGACAGCATAATAGGAAGTCAAACTTTTTTATGAATAGTTCCCAATCTCCTAGTGGAGACCTGTATACCGTTGCTAATAACAACACAACATTATCTAGCTAAAGTTCACATGCACAAACCTCAAAGTGCTGATCAACACAAAATTTGCTTACTTCAACAGTTCTGTATTTATACCCATGTTTTATGAAAATGGCAACTCCTCCTTTATCCATACTAGCTCTACAAGTGTAAGATGCTAAATTTTACCCATTTATACTGACATTTTCCATCCCCACAGTTACGTGGTGCTCAGACAGACAAAGTACACTCCTGGAAATTGAAATAAGAACACCGTGAATTCATTGTCCCAGGAAGGGGAAACTATTGACACATTCCTGGGGTCAGATACATCACATGATCACACTGACAGAACCACAGGCACATAGACACAGGCAACAGAGCATGCACAATGTCGGCACTAGTACAGTGTATATCCACCTTTCGCAGCAATGCAGGCTGCTATTCTCCCATGGAGACGATCGTAGAGATGCTGGATGTAGTCCTGTGGAACGGCTTGCCATGCCATTTCCACCTGGCGCCTCAGTTGGACCAGCGTTCGTGCTGGACGTGCAGACCGCGTGAGACGACGCTTCATCCGGTCCCAAACATGCTCAATGGGGGACAGATCCGGAGATCTTGCTGGCCAGGGTAGTTGACTTACACCTTCTAGAGCACGTTGGGTGGCACGGGATACATGCGGACGTGCATTGTTCTGTTGGAACGGCAAGTTCCCTTGCCGGTCTAGGAATGGTAGAACGATGGGTTCTATGACGGTTTGGATGTACCGTGCACTATTCAGTGTCCCCTCGACGATCACCAGTGGTGTACAGCCAGTGTAGGAGATCGCTCCCCACACCATGATGCCGGGTGTTGGCCCTGTGTGCCTCGGTCGTATGCAGTCCTGATTGTGGCGCTCACCTGCACGGCGCCAAACACGCATACGACCATCATTGGCACCAAGGCAGAAGCGACTCTCATCGCTGAAGACGACACGTCTCCATTCGTCCCTCCATTTACGCCTGTCGCGACACCACTGGAGGCGGGCTGCACGATGTTGGGGCGTGAGCGGAAGACGGCCTAACGGTGTGCGGGACCGTAGCCCAGCTTCATGGAGACGGTTGCGAATGGTCCTCACCGATACCCCAGGAGCAACAGTGTCCCTAATTTGCTGGGAAGTGGCGGTGCGGTTCCCTACGGCACTGCGTAGGATCCTACGGTCTTGGCGTGCATCCGTGCGTCGCTGCGGTCCGGTCCCAGGTCGACGGGCACGTGCACCTTCCGCCGACCACTGGCGACAACATCGATGTACTGTGGAGACCTCACGCCCCACGTGTTGAGCAATTCGGCGGTACGTCCACCCGGCCTCCCGCATGCCCACTATACGCCCTCGCTCAAAGTCCGTCAACTGCACTTACGGTTCACGTCCACGCTGTCGCGGCATGCTACCAGTGTTAAAGACTGCAATGGAGCTCCGTATGCCACGGCAAACTGGCTGACACTGACGGCGGCGGTGCACAAATGCTGCGCAGCTAGCGCCATTCGACGGCCAACACCGCGGTTCCTGGTGTGTCCGCTGTGCCGTGCGTGTGATCATTGCTTGTACAGCCCTCTCGCAGTGTCCGGAGCAAGTATGGTGGGTCTGACACACCGGTGTCAATGTGTTCTTTTTTCCATTTCCAGGAGTGTATATCAATCTCATTCGTATTTTTGAGATAATCTAAACACATTATCAGCTCATCTACATTATTTTTTATTCACCTGATATTTTGGTGAAGTAAGTTGATACCATACTTAGCTTTATCCCTATTTGCTGTGCATGAAGTTTCTTTTCTTCTATTTTCCTTGGTTGTTGTCTGTCTGGAATTTGGCCTTGACCTAAAGAACCTGTCTGCCTGGTCCCAATAACCACAAGGATCACCCCTTGTGTGACTGTGACCCCCCTTACAGTATCTGCTAATAGAGAAGCTAACTTATCTTTCCCCTTCCTATTAAGGTGCATGCCATGTTTAGTGTAACCCCACCTACCAATAGCATCAACTGGAACAACACTCATGTGAGATTGTGTCGGTGTCTGGAGCAACCCGTTCAGGGCTCGGTGTTAACATGCCTTACAGCAGTGTTTACCCAGGGCTGATCATGGCGCTGAAAGACCTCCACAAACCCCACATTCGTGTGCCCAGTTTCTGCTCCTATATTATTTGGGACACTCCTAATACTATATCGTGGATTCATAGCCAGGCTGTTTCCTGCTCCCCCAACTATAATTACCTGATCTTCCTCCTCAAAGTCCTTGCTTAGCTGACCTAAGTTTCCTGTCACCTGGCTAAGACTAGCACTTGGTTTCACAAAACTTGTGACCTGGTACTCTGTCCCTAATTTCTCCTGAAGCTGTTGGCCCACACCCCTCCCATGACTGCTACCTATAAGCAGAATTATTCTTTTCCTATTCTGGTCTGATCCCGACCTGTCTTTTTTCTATAAGCTTGTATTCTGCTTCAACCGACATTCAACTACATCTGAATGAGGCCCTTCCTCCACTACTTCAGATAGCAAGCCAGACTCATTTGCTAACTTAATTTCAGAAGTTTTATCAATTGTTTCCCGCTTTCGCCCTTTTCTTGTTATCTTTTTCCAGCGCCCAGAGTCCTTTTCCTCCCTTAGCTTACATAATTCCAAATTCGCGATTTCTAATTTAACCTTAAGGGCACAAAACTTTGCCTCCTGTTCCGTGATTTTTCTGTCCTTTCTACATAACCTACACTGCCATGGAAGAGCCTCATTATCTACCCTCATTTACTCTCCGCTGCACTTGTTCCAATTAAACCTCGACCTACAGCCTATACAGAACACCCCCTCTTTCAAATTTCTACGGCAACCACCACACTTGTCACACATGGTTTGATAGTAAAACGTAACAAAAAAGCAGAAAATTACTTCAACAACACGATAGTTTCGTAACCTGTACTAATATGTAACTAAACACTAATTAAACACACTTATGAACTTGCTTCAGAAACTTTTAACTAACCACACAAATTCTGGATGAGAGACACGAATTAATTTAACTTTGAAGCGCTAAGTCTAGTCAAAAACAAATGCCTACGCTCGTACGAAATTTACGCCTAAGTATGTAAACAAACTCGCGACTACCGGACTTTACGAAATACTTCCTTTTCGATGTAATTACGTTTAGAAAAGCGAAACCTTCAATATACAGATTAGATAAGAAGTAAAAGCACTAGTCCAAAATATAATATTAACTAAATTAGCTCTTATTTTAACATTAATCGCTTAACTTAGTGAGAGCGTCCGCCCGGCTGCAGAGCTGCCAACCCAGCAGCAATGATTGAGTTAGAACTGGAGCAAGCATTGTGCTTTCCTTTCAAGTGGCTGACGTACTCGCTGCTCATTATATCACACACTGCCGTGTTTGAAAGGAAACACTAGAAGTAGAAGGATTACATCAGCCTGTGAAATGCCAAACTTCCGTCTGCATCTGCTGTCGGTAAAACCAATGACAAGATGAAGAAGTGTCCTCCGGGAGACGTCGATAAAGAATTATTCTAACTATATACAGGGTGAAATTCCCGTTACAAACTTGTAGAATTTGTAGCGGAGAGTGAGTACATAAGATTTTGATGAGGGAACCCAAGTCTGGAAACGTCATCCAACGAGGCTACAGATCGTCAAAGTGATAGACGCCGGCGCTTGTGAACGGATGTAGATACAGGGTGATTCCGTGACGATTTTTTAGGATGCTGGAGAAGGGTAAGGTATAAATTTGAGAGGAGGGTAGCTGTACCGGAAACGAACTAGTCGTACGTTATAAGCGAAAACGGTTCTGATACCACTGACAGGGCAAGAAACTTTCAGAGGTGGTAAATGGACCAAAACAAGGAAAAAAGGTCCAGCAAACATGGGTTCTGAAATGCACAATTGAGGAGCTATAAGCACTTGTTCATCTTGCGCTACTGTGAAAAACATCTCCTCTACTGAATAAGTGCTTATAGCTCTTAAGATATGCATTTTAGAACCCACGCTTACTAGACAGTTTTTCTTTTTTTGGCTCATATTACCACCTCTTATAGTTGCCTACCCTAGAATCTTAGCAACAACAGTACCAGTACATGTGTTCCACTGTCAGAGGTATCAGAAAGGTTTTCACTTCGACTCGTTAGTTTCTGGTGCAGGAACCCTTACCTGAAATTGATATATTTATCCCTGTCCATATCCTAGAAAGTTTGTAATATCACCACGGAATCACACAGGCGCCGGCGCCTATGACTTTGATGCTCCGTGGCGCCGTTGGATGACGTTTCCGGACATAGCTTCCTATTCAAAATATTATGTACTCACTTCTCTTTACAAGCCCCAGAATTTTGTACTGGGAATTTCGGAACAGCGTGTACGGGTTATAGCTGAGCAAGAGTGCTGTTCTTCATTGGCAAAGGTACTCATATATATGTTTACATGCAAAATGCCATTGAAAGAAGAGGCACTCTTCCTTTACGGGGGGGGGGGGGGGGGTAGTTATCGGTAAACCATCTTCAGATCAGATCAGTCGATAGTAGCAGATCTATTCTTACAGTTTGTCCTCATAGTATGTGTGCGCTTTCAGATGATGACATAAAATGATTTTGTTGTACTAGATAGTGCATGAATACTCAAAAATAGATATAAATAAAAGAAAATTACAATAAAAACTAACGGTTGGGAGTTTATTTAGTTGCTAAGCTACCTGTCAGCTACAGTTAAGGGCGAATTCTGACGGTATCGTAAGTTACGACTGAATGTAAGTGCCTTGTAAAATGAGCGGAGATTGTTTTCCATCATCATGAAGATAGATATCAGAGTACTTTTGTGTGTAACTCTCTCGACGTGCTGCAGAATTTAACGAGATTTTTCAGAATAAACATTCGAATTTCGCAACGCGCTTACAAAGACATCGGCATCGTACAGCAGAGCAGCGTAAGCTACGGAGTTCTAGAAGCCTCGCACACTGCAGTGTGACCGATGTATTTGAACTTTATGAGAATGGCAAGGAGCTGGTCTCCCAGTACGCAACTGGCTGTCATGGCACATAAGGTGAAGAAACTAAACAGGAACAACAAAATGGGAACAAGCTTTAATGTTGTTCATGTTTTGTCGCACCATAATAAGACATGTGAATTTTTTCTCAGGAAATATTTTTTTAGCTACTTACATGCAGTGATTATTTGAGATACTGACTGTTGATATCGTAGGGGCAGATCTGACAGATTTGTAGCCGACCGTTGTGACCGAGCGGTTCTAGATGCTACAGTGCGGAACCGCCCTGCTGCTACGGTCGCAGGTTCGAATCCTGCCTCGGGCATGGCTGTGTGTGATGTCCTTAGGTTAGTTAGGTTTAAGTAGTTCTAAGTCTAGGGGACTGATGACCTCATATGTTAAGTCCCATAGTGTTCAGAGCCATTTGAACCATTTGAACAGAGTTGTAGCTCTGACGTGTATTGCTTAGCGGACTTCGGAACAAAATTATAATCAGTTGATAATATTTAGGATGGGAAGCTACATTTTTCCATTCTTCTCACATGTGTGTGTATGGTGAGCTGATGGTTTCTGAAGCATTATCTCACAAGAATTTGGCTCACAAAATCGCACATTTGCGAACCATTGTTGACACTGACGTAGTAATTGTGGTGTCACCGCCAGACACCACACTTGCTAGGTGGTAGATTAAATCGGCCGCGGTCCATTTAGTTCATGTCGGACCCGCGTGTCGCCACTGTGTGATCGCAGACCTAGCGCCACCACAAGGCAGGTCTCGTGATATGAACAAGCACTCGTCCCAGTTGTACGAGGACATTGCTAGCGACCATACGGACGAAGCCTTCCTCTCATTTGCCGAGAGACAGTTAGAATAGCCTTCTGCTAAGTCCATGGCTACGACCTAGCAAGGCGCCATTAGCCTTACCTACTTTGAGAGTTATAGTATAAATGTCTCAAGAAGAACGCTGTATTCATCACATAATAAAAGTTAAGTATAAAGCAGCTACGTACTTTTCTTGCTACCATTCAATAGTTATCCTGTTCCAGAATTGACGCCAGTCGGCGTGTGTGTACGCGTGCCTTTCTTTCAATCGGCTACCTCAAGTGGCGTAACAGTCTTGTTACGTCACTACAGTAATAGTAATGATGGACCTGAAAACAAGAATGGAGTAAAATTAACGTGAGTGAACATTAGAGGACTTTCTCAGTTTCCCTCACACTTTACACAACTATCTTACATCTCTCTCTCTCTCTCTCTCTCTCTCTCTCTCTCTCTCTCTCTCTCTCTCTCAATATCTCTCACTATCAATAGCCTTCTCGACAGCTTGGAGCAAGTCCATACCTGCCGTAGTCCCTTTCAAAGGCACTAAGTCTAAAACGTGCTCTGTTATACACAGAGCGTCATCGGCACTTCGTATGTATATCACTACCTGAGCAGTAGCTGTAAAATCTCTTGTTTTATTAAACGCAACAGACAGAGCAACAAATTCCTTAGCCCTATTTATTAACTGCCGGCCATGACACTTATACGTCGTGTCACTGTTTGTTTGGAGAGACCGATTTCTTGAAACCTACTAACTTTCTTGGGGCACAAAAGTTCTGCAGCATCAATGAGACAGTCTTTTACAAACTTACCTTCGGAAAATGGTTTCCCGGCTCGTGCTATCGTCAATGTAGTTTTGAAACTTGCTCGCAGGGTAGATGTGCTGTGACTGTTATTTTGGAAAATTTAGAACAGTACGTTTTACAGTAAAATAGATATGAATGTAACACAACAAACGAAGATTTCAAGAGGTATCAAATACACTACTGGCCATTAAAATTGCTACACCAAGAAGAAATACAGATGATAAACGGGTATTCATTGGACAAATATATTATACTAGAACTGATATGTGATTACATTTTCACGCAATTTGGGTGCATAGATTCTGCGAAGTCAGTACCCAGAACAACCACCTCTGGCCGTAATAACGGCGGCCTTGATGCGCCTGGGCATTGAGACAAGCAGAGCTTGGATGGCGTGTACAGGTACAGCTGCCCATGCAGCTTCAACACGATACCACAGTTCATCAAGAGTAGTGACTGGCGTATTGTGACAAGCCAGGTGCTCGGCCACCATTGACCAGACGTTTTCAATTGGTGAGAGATCTGGAGAATGTGCTGGCCAGGGCAGCAGTCGAACATTTTCTCTATCCAGAAAGGCCTGTACAGGACCTGCAACATGCGGTCGTGCATTATCCTGCGCCGGCCGCGGTGGCCGTGCGGTTCTAGGCGCTCCAGTCCGGAGCCGCGCTGCTGCTACGGTCGCGGGTTCGAATCCTGCCTCGGGCATGGGTGTGTGTGATGTCCTTAGGTTAGTTAGGTTTAAGTAGTTCTAAGTCTAGGGGACTGATGACCTCATATGTTAAGTCCCATAGTGTTCAGAGCCATTTGAACCATTTGAACAGAGTTGTAGCTCTGACGTGTATTGCTTAGCGGACTTCGGAACAAAATTATAATCAGTTGATAATATTTAGGATGGGAAGCTACATTTTTCCATTCTTCTCACATGTGTGTGTATGGTGAGCTGATGGTTTCTGAAGCATTATCTCACAAGAATTTGGCTCACAAAATCGCACATTTGCGAACCATTGTTGACACTGACGTAGTAATTGTGGTGTCACCGCCAGACACCACACTTGCTAGGTGGTAGATTAAATCGGCCGCGGTCCATTTAGTTCATGTCGGACCCGCGTGTCGCCACTGTGTGATCGCAGACCTAGCGCCACCACAAGGCAGGTCTCGTGATATGAACAAGCACTCGTCCCAGTTGTACGAGGACATTGCTAGCGACCATACGGACGAAGCCTTCCTCTCATTTGCCGAGAGACAGTTAGAATAGCCTTCTGCTAAGTCCATGGCTACGACCTAGCAAGGCGCCATTAGCCTTACCTACTTTGAGAGTTATAGTATAAATGTCTCAAGAAGAACGCTGTATTCATCACATAATAAAAGTTAAGTATAAAGCAGCTACGTACTTTTCTTGCTACCATTCAATAGTTATCCTGTTCCAGAATTGACGCCAGTCGGCGTGTGTGTACGCGTGCCTTTCTTTCAATCGGCTACCTCAAGTGGCGTAACAGTCTTGTTACGTCACTACAGTAATAGTAATGATGGACCTGAAAACAAGAATGGAGTAAAATTAACGTGAGTGAACATTAGAGGACTTTCTCAGTTTCCCTCACACTTTACACAACTATCTTACATCTCTCTCTCTCTCTCTCTCTCTCTCTCTCTCTCTCTCTCTCTCTCTCTCTCAATATCTCTCACTATCAATAGCCTTCTCGACAGCTTGGAGCAAGTCCATACCTGCCGTAGTCCCTTTCAAAGGCACTAAGTCTAAAACGTGCTCTGTTATACACAGAGCGTCATCGGCACTTCGTATGTATATCACTACCTGAGCAGTAGCTGTAAAATCTCTTGTTTTATTAAACGCAACAGACAGAGCAACAAATTCCTTAGCCCTATTTATTAACTGCCGGCCATGACACTTATACGTCGTGTCACTGTTTGTTTGGAGAGACCGATTTCTTGAAACCTACTAACTTTCTTGGGGCACAAAAGTTCTGCAGCATCAATGAGACAGTCTTTTACAAACTTACCTTCGGAAAATGGTTTCCCGGCTCGTGCTATCGTCAATGTAGTTTTGAAACTTGCTCGCAGGGTAGATGTGCTGTGACTGTTATTTTGGAAAATTTAGAACAGTACGTTTTACAGTAAAATAGATATGAATGTAACACAACAAACGAAGATTTCAAGAGGTATCAAATACACTACTGGCCATTAAAATTGCTACACCAAGAAGAAATACAGATGATAAACGGGTATTCATTGGACAAATATATTATACTAGAACTGATATGTGATTACATTTTCACGCAATTTGGGTGCATAGATTCTGCGAAGTCAGTACCCAGAACAACCACCTCTGGCCGTAATAACGGCGGCCTTGATGCGCCTGGGCATTGAGACAAGCAGAGCTTGGATGGCGTGTACAGGTACAGCTGCCCATGCAGCTTCAACACGATACCACAGTTCATCAAGAGTAGTGACTGGCGTATTGTGACAAGCCAGGTGCTCGGCCACCATTGACCAGACGTTTTCAATTGGTGAGAGATCTGGAGAATGTGCTGGCCAGGGCAGCAGTCGAACATTTTCTCTATCCAGAAAGGCCTGTACAGGACCTGCAACATGCGGTCGTGCATTATCCTGCGCCGGCCGCGGTGGCCGTGCGGTTCTAGGCGCTCCAGTCCGGAGCCGCGCTGCTGCTACGGTCGCGGGTTCGAATCCTGCCTCGGGCATGGGTGTGTGTGATGTCCTTAGGTTAGTTAGGTTTAAGTAGTTCTAAGTTCTAGGGGTCTGATGACCACAGCAGTTGAGTCCCATAGTGCTCAGAGCCATTTGAACCATTATCCTGCTGAAATCTAGGGTTTCCCAGGGATCGAATGAAGGGTAGAGCCACGGGTCGTAACACATCTAAAATGTAACATCCACTGTTGAAAGTGCTGTCAGTGCGAGCAAGAGGTGACCGAGACGTGTAACCAATGCCATCCCATACCATCACGCCGGGTGATAAGCCAGTATGGCGATGACGAATACGCGCTTCCAAAGTGCGTTCACTACGATGTCGCCAAACACGGATGCGACCATCATGATGCTGTAAACAGAACCTGGATTCATCCGAAAAAATGACATTTTGCCATTCGTGCACCCAGGTTCGTCGTTGAGTACACCATCACAGGCCCTCCTGTCTGTGATGCAGCGTCAAGGGTAACCGCAGCCATGGTCTCCGAGCTGATAGCCCATGCAGCTGCAAACGTTGAACTGTGCGAGCAGATGGTTGTTGTCTTACAAACGTCCCCATATGTTGACTCAGGGATCGAGACGTGACTGCACGATCCGTTACAGGCATGCGGATAAGATGCCTGTCATCTCGACTGCTAGTGATACGAGGCCGTTGGGATCCAGCACCCACTGATTCCATATTCTGCTAACATTCATTGGATCTGGACCAACGCGAGCAGCAATGTCGCCATACGATAAACCGCAATCGCGATAGGCTACAATCCAACCTTTATCAAAGTCGGAAACATGATGGTACGCATTTCTCCTCCTTACACGAGGCATCACAACAACGTTTCACCAGGCAACGCCGGTCAACTGCTGTTTGTGTATGAGAAATCGGTTGGAAACTTTCCTCATGTCAGTACGTTGTAGGTGTCGCCTCCGGCGCCAACGTTGTGTGAATGCTCTGAAAAGCTAATCATTTGCATATCACAGCATCTTCTTCCTGTCGGTTAAATTTCGTATCTGTAGCACGTCATCTTCGTGGTGTAGCAATTTTAATGGCCAGTAGTGTAGTATGACTTACATTAAAATCCTATTGATTTACCTCATATAATTTCCCAAACGCGCTTAATTTGGCTTGCCTTTCTTCACTGTTCAGTACACTATACTCGTAAGTATGAAGTGAGTTGTAGTGTCTTTTCGCGGACTTGTGCTGGCCCCTTATTATTCGGTGGCACGGCAATCACTGAGTTTTCACCTACTGCTGTAAAGAAGAATTGCAGTTCTCACTCGTATATGACTGAGGACACAGATCTCCAGTTCGTTGCGTTTTTGCTATATTCGCCATTTGCTATACTCGCCATTTCTCAGTACGTCTCACGTAATACTGCAGTCGTCAGAGGGAGGCAAGACGGTCGCCGCTCATTTGGTATGCGTGTCTAGTTACAAATGCCGCTGTTCCGCTTTGCCTGCTGGCTGACAAGCGAAACTCCCTATGGCACCGCCTTCAGATTTAGTGGTAAGAAGGTCTTTGGGATAGCTTGTCAAAAAATTAGCAGAGATCAAGCATGACCATAGGAAGATGGTATGCTGAACTATGGAAAAAAGAAGCAAAATAGAAACAGTGAATGCTGCATGTGCAACATCGACAAATTTCGAACTCGCGGGCCGTCGTGGTCATGTGGTCACATTGTAGGACTGCGTAGGGGAGATCTGTGTTCAGTCTCCCTCAGGACCCCTCTTTTTTTTGTTTTGCACAAAACTATGAACTGTCCGTCCGGTCACTGGCGCACCTGTTCGCTGTATTCAAATTTGTGTCTCTATCGTGTTGTAAAGTCCCTTTGCAACAGCGACGTGTAACGCAGGGACCTCCAGACGTACGTACCTCCAATTTGTTCTATACAAGTATTCTATACAAGTATTGCGTTCCGTTTTGAAGTTTTGACTTTTCAATTCCGTCGTTGTAACATAGTTCACACCCGTTTATTTGTTGTTTTCATTCTTAAGAGGCCGCGCGGTTAGAGCCGCCATGTCACGGATTGCGCGGCCCCTCCCGCCGGAGATTCGAGTCCTCCCTCTGGCATGGGTGTGTGTGGTGTCCTTGGCGTGAGTTAGTTTAGGTAGTGTGTAAATCTAAGGACCGATGACCTCAGCAGTTTGGCCCCTTAGGAATTCGCACACACACGTACACACACACTCACACACTTTCCTGTGAGAGGTCTATGAGGCATCTCGCCTGCTCTCACTATTCATCACATTTACTTGCGACTGTAATATATTCTTACCACATGACTTAAATTCTGTTATCAATGTATAGATGACAGTGGGGTATTTGACTACTTTCTGGAAATTGTCTTCAATGATTAATTATGTCATTTTAGGCTCCTAACATGCTTTTCTTCCACTTGACAATCTGTACTCTTCTATAAAAATTGAATTGAAATTCATATAATCTGAACGCCAGCTAAAACGCCGCATTCGAGCCATGTGGTGCTTGTGACGTCACTGGCTAGCTCTCCGCTCCTACTGTCATAATGCTAATTGACAGTGGTCTTGTTTTGGAATTTACGTTTCGGAAAATGGTTTACAAATGCACTGTAATACCACACTATACAATTACATCTACAAAAACTCCAGAAAAGTTTTTTTCGAGTGTTCCAGAGAATGAGAAGATGGGTAAAATGTGGTTGCGCTATACCGGCAAATTGCCACCACGTCGATGCACAAGTTCACTAACTTAATTAAAAATGTGTTGTACTGTGAAGTTAACATTAATTTACCTTCGAGATATGCTCTCCCACTGTTACAACGGAAGGATGGCGTCATTCAGCGAAATTAAGCTGATAAAAAATATTTTCGTTTTACCCGACTACACGGCAGTTATTCGGGAGCCCAGTTATTAGAACAGTAGACCGTCGAATTTTACGAGACAATGTCCATAGATCGATGGTTCGAATCTACCCTCAAAGAACATTTTAACTTATTTGTGAAACGACTCGACAGTCCACTCATATGAAAACCAAATCGCAATTACAGAATTTCCATCACACTGATCAGAAACGGAATATTATTGTTTCCCATGCTGTTTACATGCACTTACTTTTGCAATCGCTATTCACACACGTCACGTTCAAAGTTCTAGTTAATGTGACCACACACTTTATACTTCGTTAAAAACAATGTTTTTGTATTCGTACTGTCCAGCGAGGCTCCTTTTGTTGTTATTTTTGCATTTTCATCATCTTATATAGAGAGGAAGTAAGCCTGCCTCAGACGCTAACGGTAGTTCACACTCACAAACATCGCAGCCCTTGCGTTTGGGTCGCCTGCATATTGTACATGCTTTATATCTTCCGGCATAACCTCATCGTCCTACACTTCGTTGTAATGCGGGCGTATGGTGTATAATCAGTACTGGCAATGCTTACCAAAAAAATGAATTGTTTGTTTGCAAAGTAAATGCATTTATCCTGTGTTGTCCGTTTCTCAGACTAAGAGTAATGTGAAGCTATAAATAACACAACCCACAATCGAAACAACTGCGACAATCACTTCTGGCTAACCCTACTTTTTGTATTTCGTGTAAAAGTTTTAAAAATGTATTACCCTGCCAGAATTCGAAGACACGACTTTTTCCTGTGCAGTTGGATGCGCTATCCGTTACGTCACGGCGCTCCTGCTTGATGATGTGTTATCTTCTACAGATGAAATCAGTACTAAGATATTGCCAAGAATAATTTTATTGTGCTTTCGGTCTTAGCTCATGATTGACAGTCGACAATCTAGTTATAATATACGGACTCATTTGCAAAAGTGCTACAATTCCTTAGTTTTGCGCGATTTTAACGATGTTGCAGGGAGGAGGGTAAAGAATGTCCGTCGTTGCACATATCGCCGCTCTAAATGGGGTAGCATAAACGCATCAGCCTTCGCAAGTATTCTGCTATCAGCGTTCACAAAATCCCTTTCTATTGTTACTCAAAAGTTGTAACTGCGTTTTCCATCACTAAAAGGGTAAATTGCTTGCAGGAAAAGCGCGTAGAAACCTCATGACTTCGGCTTACGCTCCTATAACACACGTATAGCTTCGTCGTACTCCTAGTCTGTAACGTCACCAGAGCATTGGCCACTAGCAGAGTGTTTTCGATCACGTGACCAGATTTTTATATTTAATGATTTTTAAGCTTTAATTACATAAAAATAACAGATATTTCGTGAAAATATTGACCGTAAATGCTGTTTACATGTTGCAATCAATCAGAATACGAGGAACAGCAAACGGGACCATATTTTGAACACAGGAAAATAGCCTAATGCCAAGACTACAGAAGGGAATAGACACGTCAGTGACCGAACGGATAGTTCACAAATATGTGGCAAAAAGAAATGGAGCACAAGGGAGGTCTGAACACGGATTTCCCGTTATGTAGTCCAACATCGTGACCACACAACCACGACGGCGTGCTTCTCGCGAGTAGCTCGATGTTGTACATCTTGGACCGTTCATCGTTTCTATTTTGCATCTTTTTTAACAGTTCAGTACATCTTCTTTTTGTTTTCATGCTTGATCTGCGTCCAGGTTTTGAAGGAGTATCTACTGAGCCATTTTACCACTAAATCAGAGAGGGGTGCGATGGGGAGTTCCCTTGTGAGATGTGCGCATCTGTGCCGCTCTTTCGCGCCTTTTCACAGTGTCCTGCATTTGGTCGGCTCGAGTTAAACATATGGCAGGGAATGACTTAACCATAGTCTAATTGTAGGTTCCGCTCCGAAGCTGTGAGGGTGCGTTTCTGGATGAGGTGTCGAATATATTGCCTCCCCCTACTTATACCTCCCGAGGACATCACGAATGTATTTGGAAGCGAACTTATCCGTCAGAATCAATCTGTCAGCTGGAGTGTGACACTAAAACAAATCTTTGCTGTTCCAATTTAGTCATGGAGCGCGTCTCAGAGCTCTATTCAAAGCCACATTCTTTTCCCATTTGCAACTACCATACATTCTCCTATACACCTTGATGGAGAAGAACTAGTGTAAATTAATCAACACACGCTGCGCTGTGAACCAACTTGCAGGATGAGGCTAGATCATTCTCTCCGATTCACTCTGGTGTATAAGCGCATCCAAGTATCTAAGAATGCTTCTGTAGATTTCTGAACGCAGCCTCAGAGCTGGTACAGCCTCAGAGCTTCATTCTGCTGATGAGTAGAATCTATCAGGAAGTTTCATGAAACAGAAATGTTATTCCAGTTTTCCAGTTCTCCCATACGACTGAATTATCCCAGCTCGATAGGTTAAAACTCGATAAAAATGATTTTAAACGGAGATGTGTGTGTTCTACAATCGGTCAAGGTCGTGTACCTGTAAAACTTTGCATTTGTATACCTACGTTAATGGTTATAAAGAAACTAAAGACCAGAGAAACACCAGCTGGGGAAGAAACAGTACTACGTAACAGACAGTTATAATCAGCAGATTCACAACAGTCACAAATGTGGTATTATTTGGAAAAAAGTTAAACATTTGCATGGAGCGATAATTGTTAACACATACATTACTTACTGAGTAATGTTTCCAAAATAGAAACTGCTGAATCTTACGTTCTTCCACTATTCGTCATCGATCTGCAAATGTGGAGTTTCTGTGCAGCAATTAGAACACAATGAAATGGAACAGTATGTGTACGTGACAAGGGGAACATGGTGACACACGCCACCATTTTCGATGTAGCCACACTGCTATATTTCAGTATAAAAAGACTCAGTACTCGTACTATCAAATTATGCAACACAAGTGGTTTGTTGGTAAGGCGGGTGCCAGGTTGAAATTCATTGGGATAGTCCTTAGAAAATGTAGTCCATCAACAAAGGAGGTGGCTTACAAAACACTCGTTCGACCTATACTTGAGTATTGCTCATCAGTGTGGGATCCGTACCAGGTCGGGTTGACGGAGGAGATAGAGAAGATCCAAAGAAGAGCGGCGCGTTTCGTCACAGGGTTATTTGGTAAGCGTGATAGCGTTACGGAGATATTTAGCAAACTCAGGTGGCAGACTCTGCAAGAGAGGCGCTCTGCATCGCGGTGTAGCTTGCTGTCCAGGTTTCGAGAGGGTGCATTTCTGGATGAGGTATCGAATATATTGCTTCCGAGGAGATCACGAATGCAAAATTAGAGAAATTCGAGCACGCACGGAGGCTTTCCGGCAGTCGTTCTTCCCGCGAACCATACGCGACTGGAACAGGAAAGGGAGGTAATGACAGTGGCACGTAAAGTGCCCTCCGGCACACACCGTTGGGTGGCTTGCGGAGTATAAATGTAGATGTAGATGTAGATGTGGTGTCAATTTCTTAACGTGCTCTTTGTAAGCGTTATGTTGACATAGCTCTGTATCCTGGCACAGAAAGGTAAAACAAATGGCCCGCATAATTACAGAAAAATATCCTTAACATTCATTTTTTGCAGAATTCTTGAAAACATTCTGAGCTCGAAAATAATACATTTCCATGAGACAGAAAAGCTACTGTGCACAAATGAGCACGTGTTTAGACAGCGTCGCTCGTCCGAAACTCAGCATGCCCTTTTCTCACACGATATCCTACAAACCATGAATGTAGGGCAATAGGCGTTTGACACGGTATCCCACTGGAGCATACAGATTGGGTTCCAAGAAACGTCTCTCGAAGACTTTTTAAACAACTGAATCCAGTACGTTGTCCTCGACGGCGAGTATTAATCAGAAGCTAGGATATCGTCAGGAGTACCCCAGGGAAGTGTGATAGGACCGCCCTTATTCTCTATATACATAAATAATCTGGCGGACGGCGTGAATGGAATTTACGGCTGTTTCCTGATGACGCTGAGATTGTATGGGAAGGTGTTTGTCCTTGAGTGACGGTAGGCAGATACAAGATGACATAGAATTCCTAGTTGGTGTGATGAATGGCAGTTTGTTCTAAATGTAGAAAAATGTTAGTGCGGATGAGTAGGAAAAACAATTATGTTCAAAATGGTTCAAATGGCTCTGAGCACTATGGGACTTAACATCTGTGGTCATCAGTCCCCTAGAACTTAGAACTACTTAAACCTAACTAACCTAAGGACATCACACACATCCATGCCCGAGGCAGGATTCGAACCTGCGACCGTAGCAGTCGTGCAGTTCCGGACTGAGCGCCGAGAACCGCGAGACCACCGCGGCCGGCTAAACAATTCTGTAACGTTCGAAAACAGCATTTAGTCAAGCGCTACTTGACACAGCCGCATCGATTGGGAGAATTTTGGGAAAGTATAGCTCGTCTATAAGGAGACGAGATATAGAGCGCTAGTGCGACCCATTCTTGAGTACTTCTCGAGTGTTTGTGATCCCCTCCAGATCGGAATAAAGGAAAACATCGAAGATCGAAGCAGTTCAGACGCGTGATGCTAGATTTGTTACCGTTAGGTTCGATCAGCACGCAAGGATACGGAAATACTTTGTGCATTCAAAACGGGAATCCCTCGAGGGAAGACGACACTTCTGAGACACTGTCGCTGAAATTTAGAAAACCAGCATTTTAGGCAGACTGAAGATCGATTCTACTGTAACTTAACATTTCGCGTAAGGATCACGAAGCTAAGATGAGAGGAATTATGGCTCCTTCAGAGGCATATTGCGAGTGTAAGAGGAAAGGATGATGATGATGTGTGGTCTGTGGGGCTCTCAACTGCGCGGTTATCAGCGCCCGTACAAATTCCCAAGCTTTCCTCAGTCCAATCTCGCCACTTTTACGAATGATGATGAAATGATGTGGACAACACGAACACACAGTCATCTCGAGGCAGGTGAAAATCCCTTACCCCGCCGGGTATCGAACCCGGGACCCCGTGCTCGGGAAGCGAGAACGCGACCGCAAGACCACGATCTGTGGACAAGACAGGAAAGGAAATGGCTACTAGTAATATGTGGCACCCTCGGCCATGCATCGTAGGGTGGCTTGCGGATTATGTTGTAGATGTATAGGTTGTACATAACAGAGCATAAACAGATTATGGAATATCACCCATGCGACATGACCTGCAGTTCGTTAGTTTTAATTCAAGGGTAAAAATGTGATACGCTGCCTGCAGTCTGACATAGACTCTGCACTGGCCAAAAAATTTGCGCTTCTTTAGCCCGTTAAGTCGTTCTGTTGTTCTTAGATTCGTTACAAATGGTTCAATGGCTCTGAGCACTATCGGACTTAACTTCTGAGGCCATCAGTTCCCTAGAACTTAGAACTACTTAAACCCAACTAACCTAAGGACATCACACACATCCATGCCCAAAGCAGGATTCGAACCTGCGATCGTAACGGTCGCGCGGTTCCAGACTGTAGCGCGTAGAACCGCTCGGCCACCCCGGCCGGCAGATTCGTTACATATCACACATTTATTGTACACAAATACAGATCTTCGCAAATAAATCAGCATGATGAGTTGCGGAACGTACTTTTCCGTATTTTAAATTTTATTTTATTTTATTTTTTTTGTTCCAGTAGTTCCAGTTCCACTACTTTCCTTGTTAGAAATATCACGAGCATAGATTGATTTAACTTAAAGTAACTTCATAAACACAGAGTGTTTCATTTACCTGATAACTACTCCACACACAGCGCAGTAGATGGCGGGAAGCGAGAACTCCGTTAGCCGGCGAATCAGATGCCGTGTCTCCCGTCTACTGCTGCAGAACTAAATTTAAGGAATATGCAAATAAATTTTGTACTCAACCATGTCCTGTAGAGTGATGCTGGAACTGCCTGCCATTGTTGTCAACGCATTTCTGAAGTCGACCCAAGAAATTATTCATCGCAGGATGTAATTCTCCTGGGTGACCGTGCGGTTCTAGGCGCTACAGTCTGGAACCGCGAGACGGCTACGGTCGCAGGTTCGAATCCTGCCTCGGGCATGGATGTGTGTGATGTACTTAGGTTAGTTAGGTTTAAGTAGTTCTAAGTTCTAGGGGACTGATGACCTCAGAAGTTAAGTCCCATAGTGCTCAGAACCATTTGAATGTAATTCTCTGTGAGAAACTGCACTGACTCGTTGATAGCATATTATCCTTGAGTTCTTGTAACGTGTGCAGATTTGTAGTGTATACTTCATCCTTTAGTGCTCCCCACAAATAGAAATCACTCGGTTGGCGGTGAATTCGAGCGCGCCCGATGTTGCTGATGACTCTGCCATGGAACCCATCGCGAATTACGCGAAAAGAAACATTCGCCGTATGCGACCTTTTCCAATCTTGTTAAAAAAACGCGAACCTTCGTTCTCTTTCACTCAGTTCGTTAAAAAACGTTTGCAAATATGTTTGCACATCTTTCACTGTTAACTGTGTCACGAAAAAAAATTGTTCCCATTATTCTGGCACTAGCTGCGCACCACACTCCAGTTTTCTGATCGTGAAGTGATTCCTAACAGCGCACCACACTCCTATTTTGTGATCGTGAAGGGATTCCTCGTATAGCAGAATAGTCGTATCGGTGCTCCAATGTTGACAGTTTTGGGAGTTGACTTACCCATGTAAACTGAACCAAGCTTCGTCTGAAAACAGAATGAGATAAGGAGCCATTTCACCGTCATGCACTTGTTTCAAAAGTCATTCGCAAAACCAAACCCAGTGCGCGGTATCACCAAGTTTAAGTTTTTGCACTACTATTACGTTATAGTGCCTTAGCCCAAATAAGTTGCAAACTCTTTGCACAGAGCTGCAAGAAATTTGCGTTTGCTGTGAAAGAAGCTTAGGAGGCCTTTATGAGAATTTTGCAAGCGGTATGCAGTGTCATGCAGATGAGCTTCTGTGAGCACTGTACGTCGTCGTTTACGCTTCTTGTCATGAACACTTCCAGTTGACGAAATTTATTCGCTGATTTGTGAATTGTATCACGATTAGGAATGTGAACACCTGGAAACCTCTGTTCAAACAATCTCCGGATAATACGAATGTACTCTACGCACATACGAATTGTAAAAAACCAGTCGTTGTGGAATGGAATAAATCTGTCTTGCCGTTGTTGCGTTCGCAGACTTTAGTGTTACACTTGTGATGTTTGTTTCAACTTTTAAATGACACTAGCCGAAAAGGTGCACAGTGCGGCATTAACAGGCAGGCGCAGGAACCGTGCCATTCGACCGGTCTGCGCGGCTCCTGTGGCCGGAAACACAACCCCACTCGTGCGGCCATCAGATAAATGGAACACCCTGTACTTGCAGTTATTTTCTTTCGTTTCTAACGATCGTGGCGATTAAGGCGATGAACACAGTGGACTGGCATTCGTTATCCAGATTTAGGTTTCCCTAAATCGGTAAGGGTTGAAGGTGAGATGGTTCTTGTAAAAGGCCACGGATTTCCTTCCCCATCCTCCCAAAAGGGCCTGTGCCCCTTTTCTAGCGACGCTGCCGAAGGGAGGTTAAACCTTCATTTCACTGCGCATCAATACGTTTCTTCCTCCAGCATCTTTCGAAATTTTTTTGCTAGTCACAAACGTCAACAACGAGTGGCTGACCCTTGCTCAGTTATTCGACTCTGTATAAATGGAGAGCCTCAGGGCTTACATGAGTCCATAAAACGTACGGTTTGTACTTTCGACGGGTGGTGTGCCTTTCTTAGTTTTATTTGCTATCAGATGAATGCTGCCAGATGTGCTAGAGTACATACCGTAACTACGACGAACGCATCACGTGTAAGTTGTGCCCTATTTTTTATGAATGGGAGTATCTCACTCGCGTCGGTCATCTGCTGCCATAGCCCATTGACGCCAAATTTCGCATCACTGTCGTAACGGATACATTCATGGTACGTCCCTTATTAATTTCTGCTGTTACTACACTCAATGTTGCTTGTCTGTTAGCAGTGGCAACTCCACGCAAAAGACCGAGCGAGGTGGCGCAGTGGTTAGCACACTGGACTCGCATTCGGGAGGACGACGGTTCAATCCCGTCTCCAGCCATCCTGATTTAGGTTTTCCGTGATTTCCCTAAATCGTTTCAGGCAAATGCCGGGATGGTTCCTTTGAAAGGGCACGGCCGATTTCCTCCCCAATCCTTCCCTAACCCGAGCTTGCGCTCCGTCTCTAATGACCTCATTGTCGACGGGACGTTAAACACTAACCACCAACCAACCATCCACGCAAAACTCGCTGCTCTCAGTTGTTAAGTGAAGGCCGTCGGCCACAGCGTTGTCAGCGGTGAGAGGTAATAGCCGAAATTTGGTATTCTCTGCACTGTGAATCTCGGAATAGGGAATTCCCCAATGATTTCCGAAATGGCTCATGCATCTAGCTCCAACTACAATTCCGCGGTCGCGCGGGGTAGCCGTGCGGTCTTGGGCGCCTTGCCATAGTTCGCGCGGCTCCCCCCGCCGGAGGTTCGAGTTCTCTCTGGGGCACGGGTGTGTGTGTTGTCGTTAGTGTAAGTTAGTTTAAGTTAGATTAAGTAGTATGTAAGCCTAGGGACAGATGACCTTAGCAGTTTGGTCCCATAGGAACTTAACACAAATTTGCAAAATTCCGCGTTCAAACTCCATTAAATCGCATAGTACAACTATAATCACGTCGGAAACCTTTTCACTTGAATCACCTGAATGCAAATGACAACTCCGCCAATGCACTGCCCTTTTATACCTTGTGTACGCGATACTACTGCCATTTGTATATGTGCATATCGCTATCCCACGACTTTTGTCAGCTCTGTAACTGAATTCGATAAACTCTATTAAATGCAGTAACAGGCCATTGTTTTTTTTTCTTCTGTGTTTATTGTTAACCGGATGCACAGTTGTAGCGGCACAACGATAAAAAATAATCCATAACTGTGGACGTAATAATGCTATATCCTGAAATCTTCCTCTTTTTGATGTATGATTCAGCAATATTGATAATGAGAAAGACTTTCCCATGTCTTTGTATCTTTTCTTTTCCCCACATTTTATCACGCCATGTTGATTTGTTCTTTTCGTAGTCGTAAATTGTAATTACTAACAAAAATGGGCGCTAGCGAAATTCAGTAATGGAAAATTTCTTCAGTAATCGAGTATATCTGTTCAAAACATAAACTGCTCGATAAATTTCTAAGAAACGGGAATGCTTGCGCCATATTGGTAAAGGTTTGTCCACAATGCCAGGAGCACTAAGTGGAGGCAGAGTGCATTGGAAATGCAGCTAGTCGATTCGACCAGGAAGTATACGTGTCTGAGCAAGCAACAACTTCCCTCTGAGTCACGTCTTCTGTTCAGGCTTAACTTTAGTGGCCGGAGATGTTATGTCAGTTGGAGAGCTCACCTGTGGCGCTTTTCCTTGCCATTCACACAATTCTTTCATCTCTTTCTACACGGCTATCTACTACGTATTAATTTCACTGAGCCGTCAAGTCGTGCTTTCTTTTGGGGCGCCGGCCAAAATGGCCGCGCGGTTCTGGCGCTGCAGTCTGGAACCGCGAGACCGCTACGGTCGCAGGTTCGAATCCTGCCTCGGGCATGGATGTGTGTGATGTCCTTAGGTTAGTTAGGTTTAAGAAGTTCTAAGTTCTAGGGGACTAGTGACATCAGCAGTTGAGTCCCATAGTGCTCAGAGCCATTTGAACCATTTTCTTTTGGGGCAGACGACCGTAGTTTGTTGTTCTAAGGATATCTGCCCTTTTCGCTTCATGAAGTACTTACCTCCTGAGGTGGTATGCTGGCGACAGCCAAGTGCTCGGCATACACGCATAGACTTTCAGTGAACTGCTGGCACATTAAACGGACCGAAATCCATTTAGCTACGGCAGAGTCAGCGGAAGTGCCTGATATTTACAGTGGGTTTGGCGCGGCTGCTTCGCCCATCTTTATCATCCAAAAATGTAATGCTATTTTTAACACTCCCTATGGCAACGCCTCAGGGTTTTCACAGCTCTATAGACGACGACTGTTTTCGCTTTCAGCTGTTATGGCTTCGCAGTTGAAAGTTGACAGCACCACTGCCAGCCGTCTGGGATCTTTCACCGACGCCACTATAGCATTTGAAGAATTAACTCCGGAACTCAGCTGTTGAACACCAACACGCTAGAAAGTTTGCATGTCGTATTTTTAATTTCTCCACTTTTCCTTTCCATTTTAATTTTTTCTGATTGTCCCCCTTCCTTTTTTCCCATTTTTCCTCTAGGAAGGGGTGGGGGGGAGCATAACCAGGTTTCCCCCAGCCTAGTTACGCCCCTGACTACCGTCCTCCGTTAGGAATCGCAAAAAAAGTTTTCTCGTGAGCGATCATGTATGCTGCAGAAATACTAGCAGTAATGTTTGATACAAACTATTGTAGTAAAATTCAAGTTTTGACTCTAGATGCATCTTTCTACAACTGGAACATATTAAATGGAGCTTGTGCACGTACATGTATATTTTTGACGTGACTGAAGCACTCCTGTCAGATAGAAATGAAGATTAAACTTTCCTTTGGTGTGAATAAGACGTCGTTTTGACATAAATCGCAATGAGAAATGGACTAATGAGCAAAAGAGAATTCTACAAGATACGAGACTATGGATACAGCTTCTACGCACAAATTTCTTGCATAAAGTAAACGAAGACATCGAAGAAAATGGTCTATACAGTGAAACGCATCACAAGGCGAAAGAATGTCATTCAACATTGGACACCTTGAAAGCTGGTAGTCACACTAAGCGTAGAATGAGACACCCAGTTACCATTATCAGTATTCTGTTAGGTCACTTATGTCGCCAACTCCGTGTATACAACCAAAGTTGTCGACTTACCCAGCTGTTAATGCCATCTGGAAGCAGACCTAAACCATATTATTCTGGACTGTACGAATTATCCAGTCCAAAAACATCATCATCTTGCTGGATACATACCATCAAGGATTTTACTGCGCAACAGCCGTATACACCGTCCGTCCAGAAATTCCGAGACTGGTTATATTCCTGGCGTATAGGCGACGTCAGCTCAGTAACTGCTGTGGCAGCTTGACTAACAATTTTAGACAATGGATGTGCATTCTGCTAGTCAGTTGACAGTAGGCAGTGTTAAGTAGTCCACGTACAAACATAGTGTCAAAGTTGTTGTTACAAATCTCAATGGAGCAACATTCTCTAGGATGTTTTGAAGAAGTGAAAAGTGTGTGCAGACTTTTCTGTTTTTTATTTATATACACGTGAAGTCCTGTAGGACCAAATTGAGGAGCAGATCTCCAAGGTCATGGAACGTGTCAGTACATGAAATTACAACGTAAAAGTAATAACAAATAAAAATAAAATGTTTATGAACCAGAAAAAAGTCAATCCATAAGCTTAAGTAAACGCAGTCAACAATACATCAACAATAAGCTTAATTTTTCAAGGAACTCTTCGACAGAATAGGAGTGACCCATGAGGAAACTCTTCAGTTTCGATTTGAAAGAGCGTGGATTACTGCTAAGCTTTTTGAATTCGAGTGGTAGCTTATTGAAAATGGATGCAACAGTATACTGCACTCCTTTCTGCACAGGAGTTACGGAAGTCCGATCCAATTGTAGGTTTGATTTCTGCCGAGTATTAACTGAGTGAAAGCTGTTTATTCTTTGGAATAAGCTAATATTGTTAACAAGAAATGACAGTAAGGAATGTGTGTATTGAGAGGCCAATGTCAAAGTACCCAGACTCGTGAACATGGGTCGACAAGAGGTTCGTGAGCTTACACCACTTATTGCCCGAACCGCCCATTTCTGAGCCAAAAATATCCTTTTAGAATGGGAAGAGTTACCCCAAAATATAATACCATACGACATAAGCGAATGAAAATAAGCAAAGTAGACTAATTTTCGTGTCAAACGATCACTCACTTCTGATACCGTTCGAATAGTAAAAATGGCAGCATTAAGTCTTTGAACAAGATTCTGAACGTGGGCTTTCCACGACAGTTTTCTATCTGAACACCTAGAAATTTGAGCTGTTCATTTTCACTAATCACATGACCATTCTGTGAAATTAAAACGTCAGGTTTTGTTGAATTGTGTGTTAGAAACTGTAAAAACTGAGACTTACTGTGATTTAGCGTTAATTTATTTTCTACGAGCCATGATCTTATGTCATGAACTGCATTATTTGAAACCGACCCAACGTTGCACACAACATCCTTTTCTACCATGCTAGTATCATCAGCAAACAGAAATATTTTAGAGTTACCCATAATGTTAGAGGGCATATCATTTATATAAATAAGGAACAGGAGTGGCCCCAACACTGAACCATGCCCCCCCACCCACTTGACCATACGTCACTCAGACCACCCCACATCACAGACATTCTCAACATTGTGAATAATGACCTTTTGCTGTCTGTTACTAAAGTAAGTGGTGAACCAGTTGTGAGCTACTCCCCGTATTCTGTAATGTTCCAGCTTCCGGAGCAATATTTTGTGATCAACACAATCAAACGCCTTAGTTCAATCAAAAAATATGCCTAGCGTCCGAACCCTTTTGTTTAATCCATCCAGTACCTCACAGAGAAAATACAATATAGCACTTTCAGTTGTTAAACGACTTCTAAAGCCGAACTGTACATTTGATAGCAAATCGTGTGATATAAAATGATCAATTTTTCTTACATACACAGCCTTTTCAATACTTTAGCAAACACTGATGGCATAGAAATAGGTCTAAATTATCTACATTCTCCATTTCTCCCTTTTTATAAATCGGCTTTACTACTGAGTATTTTAATCGTTCACGAAACTGACCATTCCTAAAGGAAAAATTACACATATGGCTAAATACAGGGGTAACATGTGCAGCACAGTAGTTTAATATTCTGCTAGGCACTCCAGCATAGCCATGAGAGTCCTTAGTCTTCAGTGATTTAATTATTGACTCAATCTCCCTCTTGTCTGTATCACACAGAAGTATTTCAGACATCAATCTCGGAAAGGCATTTGCCAAGAAAGTTACATGATTTCCTGTAGAAACTAAATTTGTATTTAATTCACTAGCAATGCTCAGAAAATGATTGTTAAATACTGTAAATATATTCGATTTATCAGTAGAAGATATATTTTTACTACGAACTGACTTTATATCGTGGACCTTGTACTGCTGACCAGACACTTCCTTCACAACTTACCATATGGTTTTAATTTTATCCTGTGAATTAGCTATTCTATTTTCATATCACATACTCTTTGCTTTCCTAATAACATTTTTAAGCACCTCACAATACTGTTTGTAATGGGCTACTGTAGCTTGATTGCGACTACTTCTAACATTTTGATATAATTCCCACCTTGTTCTACATGATATCCTTATCCCACTAGTCAGACACGCGGGCTGCGTATTACTGCTAGTACCCCATTTAGAACGTTCTAATGGAAAGCAACTCTCAAAGAGCATGGGATATGTGTTAAGGAAAGCATTTTATTTATCATCTATGCTATCGGCACAATAAACATCCGGCCACTCTTGGTACTTGACAAGGTTTAAAAAACTCTCTATTGCTGTTGGATTAACTTTCCTACATAGTTTGTAATTATATGTGACATTTGTTTGGGTACAAAAGCCTTTTATTGTTAAAATTTGTGCATCATGGTCTGAAAGGCCATTCACCCTTTTAGTAACAGAATGCCCTTCTAGTAATGAAGAATGAGTAAAAATATTGTTTATGGCTGCGCTACTGTTCCCCTGCACCCTTTTTGGAAAAAACACAGTCTGCATCAGATCATATGAATTTAAGAGATCTACCAACATCCTTTTTCTTGCACCTTCATATACAAAATTTATATTGAAGTCACCACATGTAACTAATTTCTGGTACTTCCTCCAAAGTGAATCAAGAACCTTCTCTAGCTTGAGCAGAAATGCTCTGAAGTCAGAGTTAGGGGACCTACCTATAAACAACAACAATTAGAAGTTTAGTTTCACTAAATTCAACTGCCCCTCCACAACATTCAAATATCTGTTCAGTGCAGTGCTGTGAGACATGTATGGACTCAAATGGAATACTGTTTTTTTTTTTTTTTTTTTTTTTTTACGTACATAACCACTCCCCCACCCCGCAAGGAACTCCTTGAAAAACAGCCAGCTAATCTGTATCTTGCTAGAGGAAGCCTCTGAATTGTCAAATTATTTAGGTAGTGCTCCGACACACCAATAATTTTATAGTGAACATCTACAAGCAGTTCACTAACTTTATCTCGAATACCTCTTATATTTTGATGAAATATGCTAATTCGTTCTCTACTTGGAAACATGGCGTCACCTGAAGGTGAACCCTTAGTTAGAGGGACTTTCTTTAAGCATGTATATCTATCAGCTGACTAAAAGGTGCAGCTCTAACACCAACTACTACAGGAATTTTTCCATGAGTGAACCCACCACCACCCACTACACTGTCACCTATGAGCTTTGCCACCTATTTAGGTGCAAGCCACGCCTAGTGAAACCCGATCTACTGATAACCCCTACTGGCACCACTGAAATGTGATCCATACCCCCTGCCATCAGCTCCCTCCCCAGCCCGATGTTAACGCGCCTAACAGCCGCATTAAGATGAGGCCGATCATGACGCTGAAACAGTTGCATGAAATGCAGGTTAGTGCCAGCAGTGTGAGTTGCTATCTTTACCAGGTCACCACCTACGTCACATTCCCCATCCCTGTCAAGACAGTTCCCTGCTCCGCCTATTATCACTACCTGATCCTCCTTTGTAAAATTCCTACACAACTCCCCTATGTTGTCAGTCACCTGAGCCAAGCCTGCAAACATCTTGGCTCCCAAACAGAAAACAAAGCTTGGTTGCCTGCTGTGACTTCATTGAGATGTTAAGCATGGATAATCTTTTTCTGGAAATAAACCATCACGGATGACGAAATTTTGGAGTTTTGTGGTAGGTTAAAATTGATAACAGCCAGTGCAGAAATTTACATGCAGGGTCAACGCTTTGACGATGTAACCGACATTCAAGCCAATGTGACGTGCAAGTTGAACAACATCCCAAAAAAGGACATTTCTTAAAAGTTTCACATGGTTGCATAACTGTACTGAAGCGAAAGGGGGAAGTGGGGGAGGTGGTGAGACGACCATGTAGAACACCAGAAGCGTTAAAACCAACATCTTCCTCTGTTTATTATTAATCCAGCCCCGAAACTTTTTTTAGTTGACGGGATACGTTAGAGATGTGTGTATGTACGCTAGACTCAAAAGTGCAACTTTAAACTAATGGTTCAAATGCCTCTGAGCACTATGGGACTTAACTTCTGAGGCCATTAGCCCCCTAGAGCTTAGAACTACTTAAACCTAACCAACCTAAGGAGATCATACACATCCATGCCCGAGACAGAATTCGAACTTGCGACCGTAGCGGTCGCGCGGTTCCAGAGTGTAGCGCCTAGAACCGCTCGGCCACTGCAACTTTAAAGTTTGGCTTTAATGTAAAACATTCTTTTTCAGGCACGGTAGCTAGTTTGATATTACTGTAGTTCATGAGTCTTGTAACAATCAACTAGAAATCGAATTATAATTTAAATTACAGCCTAATATATGCGTATTTTGCTTCAGGTGTTTTTGAAGCTTATTACAATACATCAAATAAACTCTGCCAGATGGTACACTCCACATACTTAACTCTTGATCTCCATGTCAATAATGGGGTCACAGTAATTATTTCGCTGCAGATGGATAGTGCGAAATTCATGCACATATGATCTCTTTTGTGCGCTCCCAGAAATTATAAAGATTGTTTTGTATGCAATTAGACACTACATTTTCTGGAACTTTACAACGTAGCCACGCCTCAGATCCAACCATGCATGAACTAAAATCGACTAACTTACTCACTAGCTTCGAAGGTTTCGGCGCCCAGCTATAAGTAGAGTCATAACAATTACAGTTCTATCAGCTGTTGTAGACATGTCTATAAAATTAAAGTTGCACCTGAAAATCACTTATTTTGAAAATTTGAGTACAATATTTTTTCAAAAAGAGGAAAAAATGTTAGACAAGCAAAATTTTCGAGAAAGTTTTTTATACATATTTGTGATTAATGTTGTTTCTAGACAATTAGTTATGAATAACCCTCAGTTTCGTACTAAGTACAAAATTATTTCACCTGTTACCATTTTCACAAGATCTCATGTAGGAGTTACACATTTTAGTTTATATAGCGTCTTGTTACATTTTGAATTATACTATAAAAAATTAACATTATCTCGTTTTTGAATAATTAATTTTCTTGATATTAGCTGTGCTATAATAGAGTTCTGTTTAATTTGCAGATTAACACAATCACCTTTCTTTACATAAATGTCTGTAACTGTGCTGAACTGTCTCCAGCTTGTGCCACCACCTTTTACACATCTCCTCTCAGTCTCATGGATGCATGCTGGCAGATCCTCATGCAAATGACAAAATGTTGTATGTAGTTGTAAAACCATTCCACACTCTTTTATTGGGCACATCACTATTGGAGTGTATCGAATGGTAAACTAAATGAATCTATCTGGTACGTTCCGCCCCAGAATATCATGCACAAAACTTATGCATGAGATTCTGCCACGATGCATGCATCAGAATGAGAGGAAATGTGTTAAAGGTGGAGTTCACCACAGGTCATAATCAGTTACAGACATTTATGTAAAGTGTTGGTGTCTCTGTTATTTGTAAATTAACCATAACTATGTTGTGAATGGCACTGAATGAAAACAGATTTCAATAATGAGGAATCATAATTAGTATAAAATTACAAAACGGTAGTAATAATAATAACCATCGTTCTACAGCAAATTGTTTTAGCTCAATTAATTATGAATTTTTGTGTTTTATGGGAAAATTAAAAACTTGTTATTAAAAAGTGAATATCTTCTTTCTTGCAAAAGAAATACTTCGCTGTATATTTTCTTCATGTAAAAAAGAAATAAGTTATATTGCTTAGACATATATGTGTGAAGAAAATATATAGGAAAGCACTTACCTTACAAGCAACAGTGTTCACTCAGAACACACTTTTAAGTTTCACGAGGCTTAAAAGCTGTGTAATAATAATTTTTATCGCATTTATTGTAATAACATCATTTCTGTCACACACATTAAATGAAAAGGTTTAAATTGATAAAGAAATTAGATGTGTATCATGAAATTTTTGAACAATTTTTTGTAATAAACCGTCTTCACGCTATGATCACCATTACATTCATTATATCCCAAGTTTCCTTTTTTTTCTTTTGCTTACATTTCTGTGCTTGTTATGATCATTCCCTAAGTTTTTGGTTTCATCATTTGGTCAACTGTTTTACCAACAGGAACGTATACGATTCATAGTCTGTATTTTCTTTAAGAATGCACATTATTCTCAATATCTAGATACAATCAGGACAAAAACAGAATAAAAAAGTCAAAACAGCTATCGTAAAGCAATGACAGGGTTGCAAGTACAAAAAATTGTATGACGAGTGGTAAAGTAAAGATTTAACACTAAACATTTCACTTATCATTGTGAACGAGTACTGAAGCAGAAGAAACATAACATTTAATTTAAATAATAAATAACTTAGTATATACAGTAATTGTGTAAGAGCTTGTAGTTATGTAGATCTATGGGTGCTGGGAAGAAGCGTATTTGAGATAACGTTAAACATCATTACACCTATCAATACGAAAATAACAGAATTCTTGCAAATGTCTATAACACAAGTAAATTCACGCAAATTTCAGCACTACTGTCATGATCACAGAGCTGCAAAACATTCTTTCAACAAGATGAAATCTAGTTCATACCTAATTTATTATTTTCACCAAAATAAAAATCAGTCATCAGCTGCACAGAATGTTTTAATTCCGCGTTACTGGTTTCAACAGATTAATCTGTCATCTTCAGAAGTTTAAGATGGCAGATTAATCTGTGGAACCTGGTAAATAAAATTAAAAATTATGTGCAGTTGAAGACTGACTTTTATTTTGGTGAAAAGAGGAGTAGGAGGAGTAGGAGGAGGAGGGGGAGGAGGAGGAGGAGATTAGTGTTTATCGTCTAGTCGACAATGTGGTCATTAGAGACGGAGCACAAGCTCAGATTAGGAAAAGATGGAGAAAGAAAGTGGCCGTGTCCTTTCGAAGGAACCATCCCGGCATTTGCCTTAAGCGATTTAGGGAAATCAGGGAAAACCTAAATTAGGATGACCGGACACGGGTTTCAACCGACGTCCTCCTGAATGCGAGTCCAGTGTGCTAACCACTGCGCTATCCCGCCCGGCGATTTTAATGAAAAGAATACATGTAAGAATAAATGCAGGGTGATTATCTGCTGATGTCACAAACTTTCATTTATGATGGAGAAGGGTAAATGTATCAGTCTGAGGTAAGGGGCCCTAGTCCGGAAACAACTGAGTCAAAAGTTATAAACTGAAATCTACTCAAGTTCCCTATTAGTCGTGCGCAGCGCTCAAACTAAGAGCCCCAACTTCCAAACCCTGATCATGGCGTGCGTAATTCCAAGTGAATACTGCTCAATACCCTCAGATAATTTTCTCTGTTGCTGGACTATACTCCGTTCATCATAAGAATAAACCTGATGTAAACAAACAGAACCGGGATGATTGGTCAGAAGCCGTAGCACACCTACACTGGTGTTGTTAGACTCTTGGAAGTAGGTCCTCCTTATGTATTAGACATATTACAACTAAGTTACAGTAAATGAAGCTTTTAGATATTCAAATGTATTAACAACCATTAACGTTTTTCTTGATCGCGCTTTAGCTACGTAGTTTTTATTTCTAAAATCGTGTACAGTCACAGCTCTGCACTGTTGTACTCTGATTGTCGCGCTGTTAATACTGCTGTATGAAAATGGCCGAGGCTGCTTCCTGTTCCGTAGTGAAACACGCGTGTGGAACATAATTAAAAAGTGTCGACAAATAGGTTGTTCGTAATGTTTGTCATAAAGTTACAGACACAATCGGCTTTGGATTTTTCCAAGAGGCTGTATCAGATATAGTTATTCAGAGCTGCACATTACATTTGTAGCGGAGTCGATAACGTTGTAGTTTGTGCATTAGATGGTTCACTGTTTTTAAGCTTCGCCTGTTTCAAAACGAGCAAGCACTGCATCTTCGAAGTCGGGGGTCTGTGAAGTTCGTCGTCCTCTTCGGTCGTTATACTGTGAGGCGAATTGTCCAGTTTCACTGAACTATTGGAACAATCTTGGAAACATGATGGAGACAGATATCCTCTACGCGGATATTTGGTTGTATGCAACCTTTCTGCTTCTCTACTGCTTCCATTTGTTTGCCCAGCCACGAAAATCATATCTCCAAGTTCTGTGAGCTGGTACAACTCCACTTTGATGGGGTTGATCGTCGTAAGTACTTCGACTTGTAAACGCAGCCTGCAGTCAACTACAGTACAGGCATTATACATCAAGACTACTCACGTCAGCATACAGTACGGTGTCTGCATTGTATTAGTTGAGATATTATTCCAACTTCTACAGCTAAGAGCACATCGGGATTGCCTACACTACAATCTTAGCAACAGCAGTATCGATACATGTATTCCCCTATAAGAGGTATCTGAACGATTTTCTCTTATATCTGTCGACTCGGTCGTTCCCAGACCAGGATCCCCTATCCCAAACTGATACATTTACCCTTCTCCATCATCGCTGGAAGTTTGTAACATCAATCGTCCTGTATAAGATTTACAACGTGAATTTTAAAATAATGATAAAACTTTTCTGGCAGTAAAATTCGATTAAGACAAAGTTTTGCATGACATTAAAATGTTTGTGAATGTTCGTTGCTTGTACAAATGATATGTCACATTGGGTAGCATAATGGTGTGTGAAATTCAGCTAGAGACTTAATTATACCATTTTCTTCTGCACTAGTAGAGAACCAATACAGAAGGAGATTTTGATGTGCTAAGAATGACATCATATAACAACAATAAACTTCAGCTTTCATTTGGCTTTTAAATAATGTATAATAACTATTGATAAAACAAGCATAAAATGGTACAGAATTGGAGTACAAAGTCGTGACCTGATTTTACTGAATATGATTATGAGATACGTATTTAGCATACCACAAGAACAACTAATATTAGCAGGTGATAAGTTATTACATACAGTATGTGTATTACATACAGCTTTATACATGACTTGAAATCAGTAGGCAAATGTATTTGCGAAGGACTGTACAATTGAGTAAGATTAGTCATAAACAGTATATCATTATTGGAATATGTAGCTAAACCAGCAAAACTCGTAATGGTGCATATGCACTGTAACTGAACAGGTGTGACCGACAACCAGAGAATGCCATTAGTATTTATGCATTAGATTCACTGCCGGAAAAAATTTTACACCTGGAAATACGACGTCGATTTTCATCCGATGACGGCATATTCCACCTGGTGGATAGTAAATTTACTGATAATGGTCTCCGTCGTCCACCAACAGATAGTTTAGCGGCATAGCTACCAGACGGCCATCTGTGTCTACCCATTAATAGGGAATGCTCACAGCCGGAAGCCTCAGTGTGGTGCAAACGTGTGAAGCAAGCAAGCAAACATGCCACGGAGATACACTCGTGCTTCCTACAGCCAACCGAGCGTGTTTGAAATGGATCAAATTGTGGCCTTCCGAGTGCAGGATGGTCCTTTCGGAAAACTGCCACACAGGGTGGACATGCTGCGTCAGTTGTGCAACGATGTTGGTATAAATGGCCGGAAGCCTCAGTGTGGTGCAAACGTGTGAAGCAAGCAAGCAAACATGCCACGGAGATACACTCGTGCTTCCTACAGCCAACCGAGCGTGTTTGAAATGGATCAAATTGTGGCCTTCCGAGTGCAGGATGGTCCTTTCGGAAAACTGCCACACAGGGTGGACATGCTGCGTCAGTTGTGCAACGATGTTGGTATAAATGGTCAGCCGGCCGGAGTAGCCGAGCGGTTCTAGGCGCTAGTCTGAGCCGCGCGACCGCTGCGGTCGCAGGTTCGAATCCTGCCTCGGACATGGATGTGTGTGATGTCCTTAGGTTAGTTAGGTTTAAGTAGTTCTTAGTTCTACGGGACTGATGACCTCAGAAGTTAAGTCCCACAGTGCTCAGAGCCGTTTGAACCATAAATGGTCACGTGAACATTCTCGTACCCGTAGGCGAGGTTCTGGATGTCTGTAAAGCAAAAACGCCCGCCAGGATCGTCTTACTGTATGGGCAGCAGTGGCAGATCGTACAGCTACCACAGTATAGAGAAGAGGGCCTGTGAGCCAAGATTTGTCAAGATATACTGTTGCGAACCAGTTATTAGCAATTGTACTAAGGGCACACACACCTCTAGTCCGCCTTCTACCAGCGCATAGCATCCACGTGTAGGGCTCAACTTGTACCGTCAGAGGATCACTTGAAAGATGGAATGGTGCGCCGTGGTTTTCAGCGATGAAAGCAGTTTCTGTCTGCACGTAAGTGATGGCCGTTTGCACGTACGACGTGGAGCTGATGAGTGCCGTCTCGTAGAGTGCATTCGTCCAAGATACACTGGACCCACCCAGGCCTTATGGTCTGGGGTGCGATAAGCTATAACTCTCGTTCACCTTTGGTGTTCCTGGATGGGACGCTGGCCAGCGCTCGGTGCGTGCAGAATGTTGTTAGACCTGTTCTTTTGCCGTTATTGCAACAGGAAGGCGATGTGTTGCTCCAACAGGCTAACGCTCGCCCACACACTACCCGTGAAACTCAACATGCTTTGCAACACGTGCAGAAATTTCACTTGCCAGCTCGATCCCCGGACTTGTCTCCAATCGAGCACGTGTGGCATATGATGGGACGAAAAGTGACTTATGTTACTCGTCAACCAACAACTCTTACAGGACTACGTGAAAAGATTGAGCAGGCGTGGAATAACGTATCCCAAGACAATACTCGCAATCTGTACGGTCGACTGGATGCCAGAGTCACTACCAGCATTGCCGCCCGTGGAGGCTACGTCATTTACTAATTTGGGTGTTTCAGCATGGGCCAGAACCTGGTACCTCAGAACCGCTAGTGCTGTTGGTCTCTAAATTTAATCATTTCATGTACTCCATATGCACTGTTGCAACAATACATCCTGAGTGAATTTGGAAAATCTCAAAGATTGTACTATTTTTCTTCCGGCACTGTATATGTGTAGCATTTAAACTACTGGCCATTAAAATTGCTACACCACGAAGATGTGCAATAGACGCGAAATTTAACCGACAGGAAGAAGATGCTGTGATATGCAAATGATTAGCTTTTCAGAGTATTCACACAAGGTTGACGCCGGTGACGACACCTATAACGTGCTGACATGAGGAAAGTTTCCAACCGATTTCTCATACACAAACAGCAGTTGACCGGCGTTGCCTGGTGAAATGTTGTTGTGATGCCTCGTGTAAGGAGGAGAAATGCGTACTATCACGTTTCCGACTTTGATAAAGGTCGGATTGTAGCCTATCGCAATTGCGGTTTATCGTATCGTGACACTGCTGCTCGCATTGGTCGAGATCCAATGACTGTTAGCAGAATATGCAATTGGTGGGTTCAGGAGGGTAATACGGAACGCCGTGCTGGATACCAACGGCCTCGTATCACTAGCAGTCGAGATGACAGGCATCTTATCCGCATGGCTGTAACGGATCGTGCAGCCACGTCTCGGTCCCTGAGTCAACAGATGGGGACGTTTGCAAGACAACAACCATCTGCACTATCAGCTGGGAGACCATGGCTGCGGTTACCCTTGACGCTGTATCACAGACAGGAGCGCCTGCGATGGTGTACTCAACAACGAACCTGGGTGCACGAGAGGCAAAACGTCATTTTTTCGGATGAATCCAGGTTCTGTTTACAGCATCATGATGGTCGTATCCGTGTTTGGCGACATAGCGGTGAACGCACTTTGGAAGCGTGCATTCGTCATCGCCATACTGGCGTATTACCCGGCGTGATGGTATGGGGTGCCATTGGTTACACGTCTCGGTCACCTCTTGTTCACATTGACGGCACTTTGAAAAGTGGTCGTTACATTTCAGATGTGTTACGATCCGTGGCTCTACCCTTCATTGGATCCCTGCGAAACCCTACATTTCAGCAGGATAATGCACGACCGCAAGTTGTAGGTCCTGTACAGGCCTTTCTGGATAGAGAAAATATTCGCCTGCTGCCCTGGCCAGTACATTCTCCAGATCTCTCACCAATTGAAAACGTCTGGTCAATGGTGGCCGATCAACTGGCTTGTCACAATACGCCAGTCACTACTCTTGATGAACTGTGCTATCGTGTTGAAGCTGCATGGGCAGCTGTACCTGTACACGCCATCCAAGCTCTGTTTGAGTCAATGGTCAGGCGCATCAAGGCCGTTATTACGGCCAGAGGTGGTTGTTCTGGGTGCAGATTGCTCAGGATCTATGCACCCAAATTGCGTGCAAATGTAATCACATGTCAGTTCTAGTGTAATATATTTGTCCAATGAATACCCGTTTATCATCTGCATTTTTTCTTGGTGTAGCAATTTTAATGGCCAGTAGTGTAGAAATAAATAATAAAACTTTACTAAAAGGTGCAAGACATACAGTAATTTCTTTCAAACAGATTGAATGAGTACATGACAGTTTAAATAATTCATGGCTCGACTAAAGATTTAATTCTTACACAATTATGTCAGCGTCTGAACATCATTTCGTAACACATCGATACTAACGGGCATGAAACAACTAAAGTTTATGTAATTAGTTCATCTTAAGTCAAAAGAGAAAGCGAAACTGCAACAGAACAGAATTATTGACAGTAGCATTCAGAGATCATTAAAAGCCGTTGGATCACGGAATATAAGGTATAAATTACTGAAGGCGAAATAAAATAAATAAATAAATAAAAGGGATAAACTCAAAAGGTGGGAGCAGTAATATCGTTACGAGTCTCGGCAAATGCCCAAATAAGTTTGTACACATCAGATGTTTTCTCAGGACATGATAATTAAACATCCCAAAGATTAAGGTCACTGTACAAATTTTGTTACTTTCTACATTTTAGATGTGTAAATAGTGACGTTTATCCCCACACAAGAGATTAATATAAAGTCAGGTGCAGTAAGGGATAAGAGGGGTATATGTTGACATGTTCTATATGATTTAAATTCAGTTGTAGCGTAATGTCAAAACGAAAGATCGGGTACTCACCTCGCATTTTAAGTGGACTTGACTGTGCACTGCACACGGTATGACGTCGCAGGATGGGAAACAACTTATTTCTAATTTGATGCGGATGCATTTAAAAAGATAAGGCACAAATTCTGACAAACACTGTCCGGTTCCCTAAGCTCAACGGCGTTACAGAAAACGTGACCTCTGAAGAATTCGTTGTGGCCTTGAAAAAATTATAAGGCGTATTTTGTGCACGTTTTGAGGAGACTGCCAATCTTACATCTGTTTTCGAGACCTTTTGCCGTTACAGTTGAAAGCGCCCCTGTGTCCTTGTGCAAATTTAATTGACTGATCTGCAGTTTAATTCCCCATTTAAAGACAAATCCTTTTATGTTAAAACTGTCCATGACGTCTACACTGGTTTTTCTCAGCTAGTTTCCATTCTCCATAATGAGGTTGCAAAAGTGCTACACTCTTTCAATCAGCGTGTGTGTGTGTGAAAGACCTTTTTGGATTATGAAACCAAATAAGTCTCAATTACGTGGAAATCTGAGTGCGAAAATCTGTGAAGCTGTACTCGCCTGTCCTTATGCCGACAGCTTGTACCAGATAAAAATTGTCTTCAGTGCGCCAAAAATAAAGAATACTGAATACTTGTTTCGTTTGTTATCTATGTTGTTGAGAAGTGTGAAATATGAAACTAAGTCGTATGTAGTGCGACTGCATTGCCATTTAAATGCGGTGCTTTTGCAGTTTCCCCCTCTTCCCTCTCCTCGCGCTCAGGTAGCGTATAGCATGCTGTGGCAGTGTGGTAAATAGGCAGCCATGCTGAGCTCTATCGCAGCCTTTTTCCCCATTACTATAAAAGAATGTTTAGTAGCTCAAGCTGTGGTTGAAGAGGAACCCGCTCGAGACACACCGCATTTTTGTGTTTTCATAACTTAGGACTACTGTCGACGTGAGCAGCCGCAGTCTGTGTGGCTGACGGCACCTGAACCTTTTCCTAAATGATAAGCAGTAGCATTTTTAATGTAACAGTACTTTTAATATGTTACCGCAGTTTCGTTTATTTAGAAAATACAAGGAGCAGAGTGTTTGTCATATTTACAATCCTATTTTACTTTAGAAGCCAGTTGGGATTCAACTGATTTGATGGAATATATCGTTGCTAGTAGGCGTTCTAGTACTGCACTGTTACTGAGTATAGTAACAGCCACTGCTAGCATGTGAACAGACTTGGAGTATTTCCAAGAAACTCACGTAAACAGTGGGCTGGTGGCGGCAATATGTAGGTTAGTTGCTTCTTCTTTTGTTTACTATTCGTAGCTTAGTTCCTTTTGCATTATGAAATTTCATTTTTAGGGTTAGATTTCTTATTATTTTTATCATTCCTTAGTATTATTCTTTGTTTTTTTTATTTTATAGTTGCTGGTGGCTACAAATATTTCAAATACACTGTATGTAATGAAACTCCATTTCACATAAAAACTAACGTATTTAATAAATACCGAAATAAATAAATAAATCCAATACTATTGTAACTGATAGTGTGTGGTGCGAAAACCAATGAATTGTAGAAATGGTTCTCGGACAAGAGCCGGATGTTGTTATGCTATTCCCACAATATTTCATCGCCGCACGGGATCGACATCTTCAGATGTGACGAGCATACTGCTGACGAGACGTGAATGTGGCCAGCAGCGAAGATTTTCTTATCCGTAGCGGAAAATACAGCTCCGCCACCTGTCGGACGATGAACTACGACCCCAAGGGAGGCGCCGGAGGCGATGTCGTGCTTTTAGCAAAGGCCGTCTCCTGCCATAGCCTATTAACGCCAAATTTCGCTTCTCTGTCGTAACGGATACGTTCGTCGTACGACCCGCATTGAGTTCTGCGGTTATTTCACGCAGTGTTGCTTGTGTGTTAGCACTGACAACTCTAGGCGAACGCCGTTGCTCTCGGTCGTTAGTGAAGGCTGTTGGCCACTGCGTTGTACGTGGTGAGAGGTAATGCCTGAAATTTGGTATTCTCTGCACACTCCTGACTCTGTAAATCTCGGAATGTTGCATTCTCTAACGATTTCCGAAATGGAATGTCCCATGCTCGTAGCTCCAACTACTATTCAAATTCTCCTAACTCTCATCGTACGGCCTTAAATCACGTGGGAAACGTTTTCTCGTCGGTCACTTGAGTACCAATGACAGCTCAGCTATTTTTTTTCTTTATTGTGATTTTAATACCCATATAATAACAGGTAGGCTGGCAGCAGCACAATACGCCGCTCTTCAGCCACAGATAGTACAATGATAAAACAGAGAAGACACATGAGTTGGAACAAAATGGCGGGGAAAAAACAGGAGACACATGAACATAAAAAACATGAAGCCGTTCACACTCTATGACAATCCACACTACAAACTGTTGACACGACGCACAAACACTGAAGATGTCGATGGCGCTGGTGAACGATGGAGTGTGACAGTGAACACTGAACACTAAACACGACGACACACACGAGACACTAATGGCGATGATCTCCGGCGCGCGAATGTCCACATAGCGTGTGCGAGTCCGGGGACCTGCCAAGAGGGGAAGAAGGGTGAGGGGGGGGGAGAGGGGAGAACAAAGATGCCAATGGCTGAGGAGGTGGGAGGAGGAATAGAGGGACAGGGGAGGGGAAGCCCAGGGGAGGAGTGGGGAGAAATGGAGGAGTGAGGAAGGGGGAAGAGAAGGGAGGAGGGTGCCCAAAGGAGCAAACACAGGAAGAGGGAGGGAGGATCAAAGTTGGTAGGAGGGGTAGATGGAGGGGAGGAGGGCATCATCAGGGAGGGGGCTGGCGGAAGCCACCTTGGGAGAGGGTAAGGGGGGTGGAGAGATGGAGACTTGGTGGGACGTGGGAATACAGGCGCGGCAGCGGGCGGGGGTGGGAGAGGATAGGGGAGACAAGCGGGTGAGGAGGATCGAGTTTTCAGGAGGTGTACAGGATCCGCATCCGTTTGAGGAAAAGGAGGAGGTGGGGGAACGGAATGAGGTCGTACAGAATCTGCATGGGGGAGGGGAGATGGATGCGATAGGCGAGGCGGAGACCATGGCGTTCAAGGATCTGAAGGGATTTGTAAAAGGTAGGGGGGGGCGGAGATCCAGGCAGGATGGGCGTAACAGAGGATAGGGCGGATGAGGGATTTATAGGTGTGGAGGATGGTGGAGGGGTCCAGACCCCACGTACGGCCAGAAAGGAGCTCGAGGAGACGGAGTCGGGAGCGTGCCTCGGCTCGGATTGTCCGGAGATGGGGGGTCCAGGAGAGGCAATGGTCGAGGGTGATGCCAAGGTACTTAAGGGTGGGGGTGAGGGCGATAGGACGGCCATAGATGGTGAAATAGAAATCGAGGAGGCGGAAGGAAGGGGTGGTTTTGCCTACAATGATCGCCTGGGTTTTGGAGGGATTGACCTTGAGCAACCATTGGTTGCACCAAGCGGTGAACCGGTCAAGATGGGATAGGAGAAGGTGTTGGGAACGCTGCAGGGTGGGGGCAAGGGCAAGGAAGGCGGTGTCATCGGCAAACTGGAGAAGGTGGATGGAGGGTGACGGCGGCGGCATGTCCGCCGTATACAAAAGGTACAGAAGGGGGAAGAGGACGGAGCCTTGGTGCACACCGGCAGAGGGAAAAAAGGTGTAGGAATCCGTGTAATGGATGGTGACGTAGGAAGGACGATGGGAGAGAAAGGAGCCGATCAGACGGATGTAGTTAATGGGAAGGGCGAAGGTTTGGAGCTTGAAGAGGAGACCAGAATGTCATACGTGATCATACGCACGTTCGAGGTCCAGGGAGATGAAGATTGCGGAGCGACGGGATTTTAGCTGTTCGGAAAGGAGATGAGTGAGGTGGAGGAGAAGGTCATCGGAAGAGCAGGGCTGTCGAAAGCCACACTGGGTAACGGGAAGGAGGCGGTGCTGGCGGAGATGCTGGTGGATGCGTCGGCTGAGGACGGATTCCAGGACCTTGCTGAAGACCGAGGTAAGGCTGATGGGACGGTAGGAGGAGACGGCGGACGGCGGTTTACCGGGTTTAAGTAACATCAGGATACGGGAGGTTTTCCACAGTTCGAGGTAGTAGCCAGTGGACAGGACTACATTGTAGAGGCTGGCCAGGGTGGAGAGGAAAGAGACAGGAGCTTCACGAAGGTGGCGGTAGGTGACACGATCGTGACCAGGAGCGGTGTTGCGCTTGGTTGCTTGGTTCGTGGGGTTGAAGGACCAGACTGCAGAGGTCATCGGTCTCGAGCGGTGTTGCGTTTTGTGCGGAGTGTAGCAATGAGATCCTGTGTAGTGATGGGGGCATTGAGTTCGGTGTGTGCAATGTTGTCCAAGTACTGGAAACCAGGTGCGAGGGGAGGGACAGAGGTGTCAGTTCGATCGCGGACATCCGGGAAGAGGGAGTAATCGAACTGGGGATCGTCACAGTTCAGCCAGTGCACTGCCCTTTTATACCTCGTGTACGCAACAGTACCGCCATCTGTGTGTGTGCATATCGCTATCACATTACTTTTTGTCACTTCAGTGAAAGAGGAAGAAATGGAATCAAACAGATATGACCAAGGTGATTCGTGCAGTCAGAGGTAAAACTATGGGGACAGTGAAGGCTGCTGAAGTATTTAATGTGCCACGATCGACATTATACGCATTTTGCAAGGCTCAAGTTCTCCTTCAAAATTAATTTCTCAGAAAACTGGAAGACTCTGTATTAGGCGCAGAACTGGAAAAGGCGCTGGGGTCTTAGCTTCTTCACGTAAAAGAGATGTTTCATGGCTTTACACTTGGTAACCTAAGACTAATGGCTTACCATTCAGCGACAGGGAATGGTCTAAAACATCCATTTAAGAATACAGAGGCAGGAAGAGCTTGGGTGGATCTGTTTTTGCTATGTAATAATAAGACTGTCTCATTACGTAAGCCCTGTAGAACTTATTTTTCTCGTGTTATAGGATTTAATAAAGTAAATGTTGAAATTTTCTGTAATGTATTTTAGGAGGCTTACCTAAAACACAAAAATCCGGCTGACCGGATCTACAATGTAGATGAGACGGGATTAACAGTTGTACAAAGTGAAAATCCGCTTATTACTGGACGGAAGCAAAAGCGACAGATTGCTGTCCTTACTTCTGCTGAGCGAGGTGCAATTAAGGTGACAGCATGTATGAGTGGTTCTGAACACTATGCCCTTCCTTGACCATATTCCCACGTAAGAACATGAACAACTAACTAATGAGAGGGGCTCCTCCATCGACAACTGGTGTTTCACATCCGTCAGACTGGGAGCAGACCAACATCTTCCGTACATATCTGAACAATTTTGTAGAAAAAGTATATTCCCGTACAGGAGACACATTGCACTTGAAAGTCGCTTACCTGGTGTCGGCAGATAAATATAATACTGCAGAACCTGTGGAATTCCGATACAAAGTTCCTTCGGATGTGCATGCATGTACGAGTGCAGGTTGTAGACACATGGCTGACGACATGTAGAAGTTTGGGTCGGGCCGCGAACCGTGCTCGCATAGTCAAATGGTAACGCGACCGCTAGCGAATACGGAAAATCTGGCTTCGAATCCCGGTTCGGCACAAATTTGCATTGTCATCATTCCATTATGCAGAAGATGGTTGTCCATATTCGCAACTGCGAATACATTTCATGAATTTCATAACGGCTGCAGTCGCCGCAGTACCTGTTCCTGCGGACATAGATCCACCTCTGAAAGAAGCTCGCATCGTAATTCGAAATAACACAGGCATTGTAATATCGGAAGTGATTACGTTCGGCTACTTAGAGAGCATATGCAGCCATTCATGGACATCATATTCCCAAACAACGATGAAATTTTTATGGATGACGGTGCGCCATGTCACCGGGACGCAATTGTCCAAGATTGGTTTGAAGAACATTCTGCACAATTCGAGATAAAAAAAATGACGCAATGCGTTTCAAACGAACTATCAAATGGCTCTGAGCACTATGGGACTTCACTTCTGAGGTCATCAGTCCCCTAGAACTTAGAACTACTTAAACCTAACTAGCCTAAGGACATCACACACATCCAGATCGCCCGACATGAATCGCATCGAACATTTATGGGACATAATCGAGAGGTCAGTTCGTGCACAAAATCCTGCACCGGCAACGCTATAGCAATTACGTACGACTACTGAGGCAACATGGCTCAATATTTCTGCAGGGCACATCCAACGACTTGTTTAGTCCATGCCACATCAACTTGCTGCACTGCGCCAGGAAAAAGGCGGTCCCACACGATATTAAGAGGTTTCCCATGACTTTTGTCACCTCAATGTAATTTATTGTTGACGTGAGTTCAGTTTTTAATAGATTTGTTTATATCATGCGCAAGTTCGTCTGATGGCCATTGTGGCCGAGCGGTTCTAGGCGGTTCAGTCTGGAACTGCGCGACCGCTACAGTCGCAGGTTCGAATCCTGCCTCGGACAAGGATGTGTGTGATGTCCTTAGGCTAGTTAGGTTTAAGTAGTTCTAAGTTCTAGGGGACTGATGACCTCAGAAGTTAAGTCCCATAGTGCTCAGAGCCATTTGATAGTTCGTCTGAAACGCATTGCGTCATTTTTTTTATCAACTCTGAGGGTTTGTATACTACCTTCAGATTCGCAATAGAGCATAATCGTAAAACTTGGCTTTAATGGTTTGTAAGTCATTTATGTTTAGTTTGAGTAAAAGTAGCCTGTGCACGCTTTCTTGCGTTACGTGACTTTGCTAAGGTCATCAGTCCCTAAGCTTACACACTACTTAACCTAAACTATCCTGAGGACAAACACACACACCTCCGCCGGGACCAGCCGCACAGTCCATGACTGCAGCGCCTCAGACCGCTCGGCTATCCCGCGCGGCTATCTTTCAATGCTTTATAGCAATTTACACTATCATTATTCTTAATTAACTTCAGAAATAAGTTCAAGGTAAAGTTAAGTTTCAAATAGATTCAAAATTGTGTGCCTCCTTCATTACTTGTGAAGCAAGCGTTTTCGCCGGCCGGTGTGGCCGTGCGGTTAAAGGCGCTTCAGTCTGGAACCGCGTGACCGCTACGGTCGCAGGTTCGAATCCTGCCTCGGGCATGGATGTGTGTGATGTCCTTAGGTTAGTTAGGTTTAAGTAGTTCTAAGTTCTAGGGGACTTATGACCACAGATGTTGAGTCCCGTAGTGCTCAGAGCCATTTGAACCATTTGAAGCAAGCGATTTTAATTAACAACATTTATACCATTTAGCACTAAGACTTTGGCACATTCAAAGGAGAAACAATGCAAAGCAAAATAAAGTTTTTTTGTAAGTTCCAAATTATGTGCCTCTTTCTTTACCTGTGAAATAAGTAATTTAACTAGTAACATTTATATGCTTTAACACTGAAACTTAAGCACATTCAAATAGAAACAAGTTAGTGGTTCTTCATAAACAAGACGCTCGGTCTTTAGCACGTTTAGGATAGGACCCTGTATGGTTTCATGAACAGGACAGTTTCAAAGTTCAAACACGAATTTTTATAACTGAAAAATATTATTGAAAAACACTCACACACAAGCATACTGGTTCATACTGGTATACATATCTTGTGGTGTCACCGCCAGACACCACACTTGCTAGGTGGTAGCCTTTAAATCGGCCGCGGTCCGTTAGTATACGTCGGACCCGCTTGTCGTCACTATCAGCGATTGCAGACCGAGCGCCGCCACACGGCAGGTCTAGAGAGACTTCCTAGCACTCGCCCCAGTTGTACAACCGACTTTGCTAGCGATGGTTCACTGACAAAATACGCTCTCATTTGCCGAGACGATAGTTAGCATAGCCTTCAGCTACGTCATTTGCTACGACCTAGCAAGGCGCCATTACCAGTTACTATTGATACTGTGAATAATGTACCGTCAAAAGCGACGTTCACCATTAATGGATTAAAGTTAAGTATTCCACCAGCTACGTCCGTTTTTTCTAAATTCTAATTTCCTTGTCCTGTTCCAGACCTCACGCCTGCCTGCGTGAGCTAAAACGCGTGCCTTTCGGCTTCCTCTAGTAACACGGTGTTGGCTCTCCTGCCAACCACAACACATCTGATTTCCAAAGTTGATGAAGCAGTGCCGCAGTAGTGGTGGCAAGCGCGTGGCGGCTAACTGGACTCACCTCTGGCGGTTTCACGACCTATTCAAACCGTCTTGGCGACGTATTAATCATTTTAGAGCCATTCCAAAATGCGAGAGCACCATTTTACAGCCGAAACCACATCCGAGGCCATTCCATCATAAATCGGTTTCTGAATTCCTCACTTGGCTCCCGCGGTGTTGACTGAACAACTGCTGGCCACTGACTGCCTGGTGTGCTCTCTCTCTTTTGCCGCCCAGATTGACCGCCACTCCCACCTTTTCCCGCGCCAATCCACTTTCGTAGAGGAGGGGGTTCCCTACATCTCTTTTCCTTCCTTATAATACAACTTCCCTAAGTATCAACCAGTTTTCTACATAGAATTTGTCTTTTATAAACAGGCATATTTTATAAAGTTTCACTATTTAAACACACCGTTAATTTAGAAAAAAAAATATCCATCACAAAATTTCACTTCCCTCTGGCAATTCAAAGACATTAGTCATTAAAGACCAAACATTTCATAGTTACATACACATAATTACATTGTATAAACTACTTCAATCGATAACGGTGTTACACACGGATGGTAAAAGAAGCCTTTCTTGCTCTTTGCGAAGGAAGTATTTCATCTTTCTCCTTATTTACGAAATGCACTAACTCCGCGATCCCAACCTGAGGATACGCGATGTGACCAGCCGCTCAGCCATCATGTGTGAGTGGCGTCATTCGGGTGAGCATGGGCTCCGCACGCCGCTCTCGCAACTGTTGCTAGCTATTTTTCATTGGAGTAGCTCCTCATCTTGCATCGTTAACTGAGTATACCACGTTCCAGTCCTGTCACCGAACGAAAATTCTTGACACCAACGTGAACTGAACACGGGTCTTCCACGTGGGATTCAGACACGGTGCCCAATCTTCTACTGAGGCGGACATTCAGAAATCCACGGAAAATCTCTATTAAAATGGCCTGACGAGAATCTGAATCCCGGTCCTCCAGCAAACTACCACACGACTTCGGTCTCTGGACGTGCCGAGTAACGGAAGTTTACTCTTTCCACGACCCGTAAAAGATTTTGTTCCGAAGGAGGTATTTAACCGCAACGAAAGTCAACACATTTGAATGTTAAATGCATTAAAAATACACTGAAAAGCTTATGTAAGCGATAAGGATCTGTTATTTTTACACGTCGTCCATGAGACCTATTTTATCAGCGGAACTGTATTCCAATTTCGTGGTATGTAGGCCACAACCGATCCCTTCCTCCACGTTTCTGTACCCTAGCCAGTGTTCCGTCTAATAAATTCCGTGTAGACGGGAGCTTAAACTCCGGCCTCCTTTTCTCTTCTAGCCACAAGGGACACGCCGCCGCTTCGGCAGTCAAGGACAAACGGCAGCTAGAACGGAACGGCCCCTTGTATTATGTATTCAGTATAGAACGTAAGGAGAGATCGATCGTGACCGCGTGTTGCTGTATGTATCAGTCTTAATGGCTTTTCGATACGGCTAACGCTTATCTCTACATCTTCCACGTTTGAATCTGCGCGACGCTCTATCAGAGGACCTGTCCCTCTACCTCTACGACGTAGTTTCTGAAAACAATGTTCAAAATCCCGTCCTTTAGTTTACCTTCTGTTTCGAAAAACATTAGATTTCTCTATCCGTAATGTGATTTATACATGCGAATGGAACCCATTGTTGTTTTATGAAAATTCGTTGTATAGAATTCGGCAAAGTTGTTGACAGAAAGCTTTAATTATAGCTTGTCAGCATTGGTACGAATCTTCCATTACGTATTTTTTTACTTTAATACCGGGCGGTTATAAAGTGCAGCTACTCACAAAGGTGTAGTGTGGGCTATAATTATCGTACGGTTGCGAAACTTGGTAAATATGCTATTTTGTTAATGCGGGACATATTTACGTTGAAAAAAATTGTTACAACTTTGGCCACCAGTTGCAAATCTGGCACTGTACAGTATCTCTTTGGAGTCTCTGGCGTTCATATTGAACGAATTGTGTAAGCAGCGGTTAATAATAAAATCAACATTATGCCTTTCTCACTTGTTTGACCTTTTCTGCGCACGTCCCGTTTCTAATTCATTACATATTGGAACATTTCTATACGCCTTTCTTGCATTCACAGTGCCAGATTTGCACCTGGCGGCCAAAATTGGAACAATTTTTTTTTCAGCGCAAATCGATTCCGCATTAACGCGTTACAATATCTAACAGCCCACACTGGACCTCTGTGAGGAACTGAACTTTCATTATTATCACCCGGTATGTGTACCCAGAGACAAGACATAGTAAACGCGGTTTGCTATTTGGACAGCAACATCTGATGGTGACAGAACTAAAGAAAATGTAAACTGGGAATTTGCAATATCAAGAGAACCTTTTCTGAGAATAAGAAACATATTAACATCTGCAATATAAATTTAAATGTCGAGAAGTCTTTCTTAAAGGTATTTACCTTTAGTGCAGCCTTGTATGCAACCGAAACGTAGACGATAAACATTTCTGACAAGAAAAGAATAGAATCTTATGATTTAGTGTTGCAGAAGAATACTAAAGATCGGTTTGATGGACCAGGTAACTAAGGAGGTATCAATTCGAACTGAGAAGAAAAAAAGTAGCATAACTTGACTAAAAGAAGGGAATCGATTGATAGGACACATCTTGAGTCATAAGTGATTTGCGTGTTCGGTAATGGAGGTAAGCATGATTTGCTTTAAACTACTGTCTGTTCCTTGTCCTCTTCACCTTCAATATATGGGTGCCTGGAATGAAATATCAGTTCGAATGGTGTTGAACTTTCTAAGTAATTGTACATTCTCTGATAGTAGGAGACTATCAATTTCTAATACACATATTTATATCTCAAAACATTTGTTTCATATGTTTACATCGTAGCATAAAATGTCTTTACTTTAAACTACTCCCTGCTAATATGAATTTAAAATGTTAACATAAAAAGGTGTTAAAAATTTACTGAAAAGTTTTTAAATACATTATTCGGCAAAATAATTTAAACTTAGGATACTTTAGGAGAAAATCTTTTATACTTTCTGTTACTTCTTTGTTATGTCATCCATTTTTGGATAACGGCATTTGTTCGAGCTATTATGGGCATTGTAGTAGTTTCGTGATGATTTTTTTAGAAATTTGACTGGGTATTACTCGTCCAATTTTAACATTGTTTTTAGCTATCACCCGAAACACTTCGCTGACTCAACTGTAGCCACATGGTGTTATTAGTATATTCACAACAGCTTGCTGTTGTTTCTGTCTATTTTACAATATGATGTGATGGAAGTTCAGCTCAGTTTTGATGTCACGTCTCTTTGAACATTCAGTAATCTGTTAATTAACTACTGCGACAGTTACGCGGCATGACAGATTCACTTTATAATAATTAACTTTATTTTTGTGTTTTTTTATATCTAGATTGTTTTAGTTTTTTGTTTAGTCAGAAAGCGGTTGTCGGTGAACGTAAGGTACTACTTTTGTGGATGAATAAACAATTTTTTTTTTAAATTCAAGGGCTACAGCTTTTTATTTACTTTTTGTATTCATTTGTCTTTCCCGCAAAATAATTTCTAGTTACAATCAATAGCATTTTATTACCATTAGTAATGTACGATTATTTTGTTTCAGATCCCCTCAAGGACCCGAAAGTGTGTGGAAGGCCGACATGTACAGGTAACGTAAACCCGCCCTCCCGCAGATAATACATTTCTGCTTATGTACCAAAAAATTATCTCGTGCTCTGAAATCGCGTTAATCTTCCACAAGGAGGCAAGAGCCTTTTCGCCATATTTACTCGAAACTCTATGATTCAACTTACGTCCTCGCGTATGACGGTCTGTCTCACGAGTGAATGACAGTTTATCTACTGTAACCAAATTATACGTCTTTCTTCATTCTGCAGTAACTTCGTCTTAACTGTATCAGTTATTCTGGCCGATATTTGTAGTTTTTGCTTTTAACGGGTGTTCATTCACTTCACAATCCTGTCGTCTGTGTTTCACGTTTATTTCTACGCTAGTGTTCTGCAAGAAACTGCTTAATGAATAGTGAAGGCCATATCACAGGGCTTAAACTGCCCTCTTCTGTCACTGTTTATGAAAAGAGGCCGTTGAGAGTGAGCATGGATATACAGGGTGGTCCATTGATCGTGACAGGGCCAAATATCTCACGAAATAAGCGCCAAACGAAAAAACTACAAAGAACGAAACTTGTCTAGCTTGAAGGGGGAAACCAGATGGCACTATGGTTGGCCCGCTAGATGGCGCTGCCATAGATCAAACGGAAAGCAACTGCGTTTTTTTTAAATAGGAACCCCCATTTTTATTACATATTCGTGTAGTACGTAAAGAAATATGAATGTTTCATTTGGACCACTTTTTTCACTTTGTGACAGATGGCGCTGTAATAGTCACAAACATATGGCTCACAATTTTAGACGAACAGTTGGTAGCAGGTAGGTTTTTTAAATTAAAATACAGAACGTAAGTACGTTTGAACGTTTTATTTCGGTTGTTCCCGTGTGATGCATGTACCTTTGTGAACTTATCATTTCTGAGGACGCATGCTGTTACAGCGTAATTACTTGTAAATACCACATTAATGCAATAAATGCTCGAAGTGATGACCGTCCACCTCAATGCATTTGGCGATACGTGTAACGATATTCCTCTCAACAGCGAGTAGTTCGCCTTCCGTAATGTTCGCACATGCATTGACAACGCGCTGACGCATGTCAGGCGTTGTCGGTGGATCACGATGGCAAATATCCTTCAACTTTCCCCACAGAAAGAAATCCGGGGACGTCAGATCCGGTGAACGTGCGGGCCATGGTATAGTGCTTCGACGACCAATCCACCTGTCATGAAATATGCTGCTCAATACCGCTTCAACCGCAAGCGAGCTATGTGCCGGACATCCATCACTTTGGAAGTACATCGCCATTCTGTCATGCAGTGAAACACGTTTCAGTAACATCGGTAGAACATTACGTAGGAAATCTGCACACATTTGCACCATTTAGATTGCCATCGATAAAATAGGGGTCAATTATCCTTCCTCCAATAATGCCGCACCATACATTAACCCGCCAAGGTCGCTGATGTTCCACTTGTCGCAGCCATCGTGTATTTTCCGTTGCCCAATAGTGCATATTATGCCGGTTTACGTTGCCGCTGTTGGTGAATGACGCTTCGTCGCTAAATAGAACGCGTGGAAAAAAATCTGTCGTCGTCCCGTAATTTCTCTTGTGCCCAGCGGCAGAACTGTACACGACGTTCAAAGTCGTCGCTATGCAATTCGCGGTGCATAGAAATATGGTACGGGTGCAGTCGATGTTGATGTAGTATTCTCAACACCAACGTTTTTGAGATTCCCGATTCTCGCGCAGTTTGTCTGCTACTGATGTGCGGATTAGCCGTGACAGCAGCTAAAACACCTACTTGGGCATCATCATTTGTTTCAGGTCGTGGTTGACGTTTCACATGTGGCTGAACACTTCCTGTTTCCTTAAATAACGTAACTATCCGGCGAACGGTCCGGACACTTGGACGATGTCGTCCAGTATACCGAGCAGCATACATAGCACACACCCGTTGGGCATTTTGATCACAATAGCCACACATCAACACGATATCGACTTTGTTAAACGGTCCATTTTAACACGGGTAATGTATCACGAAGCAAATACCGTCCTCCCTGGCGGAATGTTACGTGATACCACGTACTTATACGTTTGTGACTATTGCAGGTCCATCTATCACAAGGCTAAAAAAGTGGTCCAACTAAAACATTCGTATTTCTTTACGTACTACACGAATACGTAATAAAAGCGGCGGTTTCTATTTTAAAAAAACGCAGTTGATATCCGTTTGACCTATAGTAGCGCCATCTAGCGGGCCAACCATAGCGCCATCTGGTTTCCCCCTTCAAGCTAGACAAGTTTCGTTCTTTGTAGAGTTTTCGTTTGATGCTTATTTCGTGAGCTATTTGGCGCGGTCACTATCAATGGATCACCCTGTAAACACCTTTGGGCGCGCCACAGTTCTGGCACAACGTGCACGTTAGGGAGCGTAGTGTTCGACCACTAGGTTTGTAGTATGTGCAGAGTCTGAGAGATGTCTAAATGTCAGTGGGGGCCGAAACGAGAGAAGATAGTAATGGACGCTGGGGTCTGGAGCAAATTCGACGTTCTGACTCATCCCAAAGGTGTTCCAGTGTGTTCAGGTCGGAGCTCTGGGCAGATTACTCCATTTCAGGAACTTTTTGTCAACAAATCATTGTCTCACAGATTATCATTTATGATAAGATGCACTGTTGTGCTGATGCAAACAGTCATCGTCTCCGACCTGTTTCTCTACTGCATGCAGTACACAATGCTGTAAAATTGGTTCATATCCGTATGCATTTAGCGTTTTATCAGGCTTAATAAGATGACCACACCCACATACCCACATGCTGGTAGGTAACGTTCTCGAGGTTCAAATGGTTCAAATGGCTCTGAGCACTATGGGACTTAACATCTTAGGTCATCAGTCCCCTAGAAGTTAGAAATACTTAAACCTAACTAACCTAAGGACATCACACACATCCATGCCTGAGGCAGGATTCGAACCTGCGACCGTAGCAGTCCCGCGGTTCCGGACTGCAGCGCCTAGAACCGCACGGCCACCGCGGCCGGCGTTGTCAAGGCAGTCGCCAAAATCATATCCTTCCATCGTGCCACAGAGTATAGCGTGGGTCATCACTCGTTTCCGCGTCGCTCTTTACACGACACCGAGCGTCGCTTAGCAGCGACTACAGAAACACGTGGCTCGTAAGGAGCTGCCCGACCGCTGTACCTCACTTTTTTAAATTCCCGACGCACAGGTATTATGATAACTGGGCTGATGGTAACTCTTTTGAAGTCGTAAATGATTCCTTCAGTTGATTTCGTGCTACCGTGTACAACAAACCTCCGCGATGCCCGACACTCCCTGTCCATCGGCAGGTGAGGCCTGCCTGGTCTCCGTCTCGCTTTATTCTTCCATCGCCAACTGTCGACTAGAGCAGCTTTAGATGGATCGAAATGTCACTGAGGGATTTCTCATTCAAGTGACCTGCAGTGACTAGTTCACGTTCGAAATCAATGGGCTCTCCTGACCGACCTATCTAGTGGACCAGTACGCATTACATAGGGGAGTCCAAATATGTTTGATCAGCTAGCGTATTCTCGGGAGACCACATGCCCGACATTTGTTTAGAAAAATTGAACGTTTGCTGCTGTAATAATACTACAATCGTCGCCAATGCCGTAGACGGTTCCCCCGGTAGTTCATATATAACAAATAAATTATGATTTCCAATATTAATAATAAAAAGTAATGAAGTGTGACACCCCTTCTCTGCGTGATCTCCGACCTCCATTTTTGCGTGAAACTCATTTTCACACACAGCGAGCCACCCCTCATGTCATTGATCCTCTGTATCACCATATTTCCAATTTTTTATTTGCTGATTTATTTAAGTTGATAAGATTAGTGCCATCACGCCCTCTCTTATATTTAACCAAGCCTTCTACCTATTTGGTCTAAGGCGCTGCAGTCATGGCTGCGGCTGGTCCCGGCGGAGGTTCAAGTCCTCCCTCGGGCATGGATGTGCGTGTTTGTCCTTAGGATAATTTAGGTTAAGCAGTGTGTAAGCTTAGTGACTGATAACCTTAGCAGTTAAGTCCCATAAGATTTCACACATTCCACATTACCTGTGCTCCGATAAGCGCGTTATATTACATTTCGAAACTAAAAATTACTATAGTACAAATAAAAATAACGCGCGCACACACACACCCATACTTTATATTCCTACATACACTGAAGACATGCAGGGTCCATGGATTCATGAGGTTGTCTCCTTAGCCGTACATGCCCATCCGCTCGACACACTTTGAAACGAGACTCGTCCGACCGGGCAACATGTTGCCAATCATCAACAGTCCAATGTCAGTGTTGACGGGCCCAAGCGAGGCGTAAAGCTTTGTGTCGTGCAGTCATCAAGGGTACACGAGTGTACTTTCGGCTCCAAAAGCCCATATCGATGATGTTCGGTTGACTGCTTCGCACGCAGACACTTGGTGATGGTCATGTTTTACCGGATTCCTAATATTCACGGTACACTCGTGAATGGTCGTACAGGAGGATCCCCCTTTCGTCGCTACCTCTGAGATGCTGTGTCCCATCGCTCGTGCGCCGACTATAACATCACGTTCAAACTCCTTTAAGTCTTGATAACCTGCCATTGTCGTAGCAGTAACCGATCTAACAGCTGCGCCAGACGCTTGTTGTCTTTTATAGGCATTGCTGACGGCAGCGCCGTACTCTGCCTGTTTGCATATCTCTGTATTTCAAAACGCCAGGATATACCAGTTTCTTTGGCTCTTCAGTGTACAATAATTAGCAATTACTGGAAGACAGGTTTTAATTGTGAGATCTAGCAACAACGGGCATGGGAGAAAGGGTCTGAACAGGGAGAAAAAAAGGAACGTGGTAACTGGCAGCTACTGGAAGTTAGGGAAAAGAAAGAAGTGTAACTGGAAGATACGAGCATTAGCTTTACTGTTTGACAAGGGGAAACTTGGACATACACGCTAATTTTTGGATAAACGGTTTGAGGATGACAGAAAAAAGAGCTTTAGGTTCTCTTTAAAAGCAACAGGAAATAGAACTGTCCGCAGAGCGGCCTGTTTCAGGGGCGGGCAGCAGCAACATGGAATAATTTCGCGAACATTTTGTTTCATGAACAGGCACAGATAACACATTAGATAAGTGTCGATTACGATGAAATGAGGTATTCAATCTCCGATGCGAGATACTGTGACTTTTTTCGCACTAATTCCCTAGTTTTTCGCCCATGTTACCACCGAACAGTCATCATCATTCATCTGGACTATCCCAATAGTGATATCTTAAGGTCTGTCACTTAGGTAAAGCGTGAAGTTGTCGGTATAAAAATGGTGTTTATATGAGGGTAGAACCGACGAAATAGCATTGACATACAATGAAACCAAAAGTTAGCCTAGGACCGACCCATATGGCGTCCTTCAGAGAATATGCGTCCAGGATAATTGCTAATGCCCAAAGTCAACAAATTGCTGCCTATTTTGCAAGTAGCTTTCTAACTAATTCCGCGAACTTTCTGAAAAATCTAGCTGTCGCATTTTTCTTAGCAGTATGACAAAGCTGACAGTACCATAAACTTTGCTAAAGCCTTGTATTGTCGAAACTGTAGCCTCACTGTTGTCCATGGCACATTTCAGGTCATGCTTATCTTAAATAGTGCAGTGTGTGTGCTATGGTGTTTACGAATCAAGATTGATATTTGTCATATAAATTGAATTCGCGTAAATATTCAGTAATTTGTTCATCGACGATATATTCCGAACCTTTGGATGCAGTAGATAATATGCTGATTGGTCGGTAATCACAAGGCGATTGCGGATTTTCGGTGTTATGGATGAGTCGGACTACTCTTTTTTTCCACGGAGTGGGATATGTTCCATTCACTAGAGAGAAATGAAGTACGTCTGTTCAGATACTAAACTGTCGGGAGCGTTATTGATCATGGTTATACTGATACCGTCGCTCCATGTTACATCAGAAGAGATTTTCTTGTTGTATTTATTGTTACGTGTTTTAGGTGGAAAGCGCCGTGGTTAGTTATTTCGGCTTGAGATTCTCGTGGGCGATTGTTTTTTGCCACATGGTGTTTGACTCGCGTTGAGAAAAATTCATTCACTTCATCGGCCGAGACCTGAAAGGCAATTTCTGAATGCATACAAAGGAACAGCCGTACCTGATTCTTTCCGAACGCAGCTTTCTGTGTTCTTCGTAGCGTTCAGGTTTCGGTTTTGCCTTGAGACGCATATGACGAACATCTGCATTGTTCGTAGTTTGATATACGGTAATTCAGTTGTCGGTCAAGAAGCAGGCGGTTTTCTTATACGGCGTGTACGAAGAGTATCGTGTTTGTCGTAGACAGCAGTGAGTATATTAGTAAATTCATTTATTTTGCCATCAGTTGTGGGCTTTCTGATTACTTTTTGCCATGAGGTTTCTGGGCAATCAACTGGTAGAGCGTTACAATCTACAGGGGGTGGACTGAAATATGGAAACACCGCAACCACAACAAATTGCCATGCCTCATACGGCGCAGAAAAGTTGTTGGCATTCGAAACAGCTTCCAGCGGTCTAGGAATGGATAAACACAGGTCCTGCATCGTTTACAATGGAATCTTATAGCATTATTCCTGCAAAACAGTAGCAAGCTCAGGTAACGATGATTGAGGTGGAGAGCGATCACGCACCATTTTCTCCAAAGTAGACCACAAACGCTGAATAATATTGAGATCTGGTGAGTGTAGTGGCCAGGGAAGATGCGACAGTTGAACCTCGTGCTCACAAAATAGCCCTGGAGAGTGAGAGCTATGTGAACAGGGTCCCAGTCGTCTTCGAACACAGCATCACCGTTGGGGAGATGTCTTCCACCGGAACCGAATTTGAGCCAGTAAGACTCGTTTCATCTGTTGTGAAACCTACTGTGTCCTGTGTCAAGGTGCATCGTCTGCAGTTCAAACATACAGCCAATAATGGTACCTCTAGGGAAATGGCAGCAAGGGAGAGGAAAGGAACTCCAGGTGCACTCAGTGAGTCAGTCTGGAGGCCTCATTCGGCGTGTTAAAGAGACTGTTCCGGTAGCTGTTGAGGAAACAAGGTGCAACCAACTACATAGATTGTGACTAACGTTGGAAGAAACGATGCCTGTCGTCTGGGCTCCAAGGTCGTACCTGGACCATTCCAGCGACTAGCAGAGAAGGTTGAGGATACCAGCCTTGCTCATGGAGTTTCAGCGAAGCTCATAATCTGCAGCTTTATTCCTAGCACAGATCGTGGCCCCCCGGTTCTGAGTCTAGTGGAAGGCTTAAACCAGAGACTCCGAAGGTTCTGTGACGAGCTAGGGTGAGACTTCTTAGACTTGCACCATAGGGCTGAAACTTGTAGGTTCTGAGCACTATAGGACTTAACTTCTGAGGTCATCAGTTCTCTAGAACTTAGAACTACTTAAACCTAACTAACCTAAGTACATCACACACATCCACGCCCGAGGCAGGATTCGAACCTGCGACCGAAGCGGTCGCGCGGTTCCAGACTGTAGCGCCTAGAACCGCTCGGCCACCCGCCCGGCAGACTTGTAGTGTTCCCTTAAATGGGTCAGGTGTGCACTACACATCAGAGGCAGCTACCCAGGTACAATAGCTGCCTGTGTGTGCGGAGTGCACACAAGCTTTATATAAATGAAGCGCTCCTAAAGAGCACTGAAGCTCACATAATACAAGGCACAGAAAGCTAGTTAAAACCTTAAGTGGGCAGTAGTGAGATCTTTGGGGAAAATCCAAGCGTATACCGAAAGGAAAGGGAAATGGGAAATGGAGGTGGTGTATTTTTCGCAGTAGACAAGAAACTCAAATCCACCGAGATAGAAATTGAAGCTGTGTGTGATATTGTTTGGGCAAGACTCAGTATCAAGGGTGAGCATAAAATTGCAATATGATCCTTCCATAGACCACCAGACTCACCTCCTGATGTAACCGAAAACTTCTGAGAAAACCTGAGTTCGCTTGTACGTAAGTTTCCTAATCATATTGTAACCATTGAAGGAGACTTTAATCATCCAACATCAATTGGCACAATTATAGTTTTGTTCATCTTAGGCACGACAAGAGATACTGTGAAACACTACTCTTCACTGTCTTTGAAAAATACCTAGAAACATATTAATTAAAACTTCCGGGCTGACTTGCAGTGGTCCATATATAAAACTTCTTCTCCTTCCTGACGTTTCGTTGCCTACTGCAGGCAACATCTTCTGAAGTGAGTCGGCGACTGGCTGCTAGGCGCTGGTGGTCCAGCTTTAAAAAGTCGAAATCACGTGACGAGTGGTGGCGCCATCTAAGCGCTCTATATATGCGGGACCACCAGCGCCTAGCAGCCAGTCGCCGACTCACCTCAGATGTTGCCCGCAGTAGGCAACGAAACGTGAGGAAGGAGAAGTAGTTTTATATATGGACCACGGCAATTCAGCCCGGAAGTTTTAATTAATGAAGACGCCGGCCGTGAAAGCTTACATGTTATGACCTAGAAACATAATTCACAACCATATTCGTGATGAAAATATGTCTAATGGTAACAAACAAGCTTAACCTCTTTGAGGAAGTCCACTTAGAAACTGGTATCAGTGACCATGAGGCTGTTATAGCACCAATGAGTACAGAAGTACAAAGGGTAACTAAAACCAGCAAAAAGATTTATATGTTCAGCCGACTAGACAGGTAATCCTTGGCAGAAATGCGACCTTCCAGAGTACCCATGGGGCTCGTAGAATACCACGATGTGGCCGCCCAAATCACCACCCAACTCCCTGGGAAAAATATCAGCCCTCCGGGTATGGGATCAGACTTGAGATTGATTCAAGACTTCCTTACAGACAGAACTCAACACGTCGCTCTTAAAAAAGTCGACAGATGTAAAGGTAATTTCCGGAGTATCCCAAGGATATGTGATACGACCATTACTGATTACAGTGTACATCAGTGATATAGTAGAAAGTGTCGGAAGCTCCGAGACTGTTTACAGATGATGCGGTTGTCTATAAGAAAGTAGCAACGCCAGAAGACAGTATCGATTTCCGAAATTACCCACAGAGGATTGACGAATGGTTCAGGCTCTGGCAGTTGACCCTGAACGAAAATAAATGTCCCTAAGTAAACGTAAAACATGCAGTAGTAAAAGCAGATCCAGACTGAGGTTCATACGAAGAATCCTGAGGAAATGTAACTACCCACGAGAAGTGGCTTACAAAGCGCTCGTTCGACCGATTCTTGAGAAGAAGAGTTAGAAAAGATCCAACGAAGAGCGGTGAGTCTCGTCACGGGATCATTTACTCTGCGCGACAGGTTCACAGATACGTCCAACAAAGTCCAGTGGCAGACGATACTCGAGAGACGTTGTGCATCACAGAGAGGTTTACTACTGAAATTTCGGGAGTGTACTGTCCGGGAAGAGTCGTACAACATATTACTTCCTCCCACATACATCTTGCGAAATGACCACGAAGAAAAAATTCGAGACGTTAGAGTTGATACCGAGGCTTACCGACAGTCATTCTTCCCACTCGCCATTCGCAAATGGAATTAGGAAGGCGGAATCAGTTAGTGGTACCAGAAGTACCCTCTGCCCCACGATGTCAGGTGGCTTGGGGAGTGTTGGTATAAATGTAGATGTAAACTCGGGCAGAAGTTGTAAACACAGAGAAGCAATACTCATCCGACCAACTGAATTGCTTCCATTGCTCGATAGTCCAGATTTTATGGCTTCGGCGCCACATTTTCCTGTTACAAGCGTTGGCATCACTGATGACTGGTTTTGGGATTTCAGTTCACCCTGCAATTCCCATCGTATGGAGCTTTCTTCGTGTTGCTGGCAGGGTTCCTGAGTCCGTCACTCTGTTCTGCAGTGACATTTCCAGCTGTCGTCCTCCTATTTTTCGCCACAATCCTCTTCAATCGCCGTCTGTAACGGTCATTCAACATATACTTTCGTCCACATTTTGACGTAGCGGATGATGTTTCTCCGCCTTCCGTGTATGCGGTATAAACCGGCGATACGGTCCGCAGCTCGTGGTCGTGCGGTAGCGTTCTCGCTTCCCCCGCCCTGGTTCCCGGGTTCGATTCCCGGCGGGGTCGGGGATTTTCTCTGCCTCGTGATGACTGGTGTTGTGTGATGTCCTTAGGTTAGTTAGGTTTAAGTAGTTATAAGTTCTAGGGGACTGATGACCATAGATGATAAGTCCCATAGTGCTCAGAGCCATTTGAACCATTTATGAACCTGCGATACTGTGCCTCTTGAAACACCAAACACGTCGGCTATCTTGCTTACTGAAGTATCCATCATACGAACAACAACAATCTGCTCACGTTCGAATGAACGTGGCTCCGACATAATGCGCTCACAGCTACATAAATCTCTGTTCCGGCCTTGACTGGCACCTGCGACATGTTGAGGACATTGCACAGACGAGTGGTCGCGGCAGCGGCGTCACGTGGTATTTTTTGTGTACCTCTTGGTTGGTGCACGACATATACCTGTTGCATATACATATGTATCCCTGTTGTGTGCACTAATTCACAGGGCAATTTCCCGCGCTGTCGTAAAGTGATCACGGATGGACCGCTTAAGCTCAAAATGATCTTCGAGATATGTTGACCGACTGATCAGTTTTCTCAAGCCACATTGTCCCGTTCACAGTTAGACACTCAGCACTCCCACTGAACTACGCTTAGAACGTAGATTTACTTTTAATCCGATTACACAGGTGGCTGTGTATAGTGATTCAAAATACACTGCCCAACAAAATTAAAGGATCACTTTTTCGGAACCCCGTAACTGTCTCCCACTGCAACACGAAGTTTGAAATATGGATCAAAGGTGCCCACAAGCTTCCTCGGTAATCGTACAAAAGCATGGCGCTCTGCGACGCTTCAGACAGCAAGGTGTCGACACATGGAAAGAAAGGCTACACCTCAGACGTTCGTGTGCGTTTTAGGGTGGGTTAATGATGTCACATTGCTAACAGAGCTTCACCATAATTCTGCTCAACTCCACGATGGGAAGGTCGCCTCACTTCGTCTTACCCATATTTCACCACTTTGTTTGACGCCTCTGGGATGAGGTCAGAACCACGACACCCAGCGTTGAAATCACGTGTTTTCCTTTTGGGTGGCCGAGGAAAACATTTCAGTCACACCGGCGCTCAGAATCGACGGAAAAGGCTTCATGGAGTGGCATAAAGGGCGTCAACGAAAGCACCCTTTCTTTGGCCTGTTGATTCCCACACACATATATTCGCTGTCGAAAACGACAGTTCGCAGTAAGATGGGAAATAGGGCGACGTTCTTGAGAAATTTGACCACTGCTGCTACTTCCTGCGCATTTAAACCCTACTCTTTGGACATTGTGAGGCTGGAACTCCACTGAACGTTATCTCAGCTATTGCAGTTTTTGCTGTGCCATACAGGGTGGAACAACTAGGGATTCTTCAAAAAATTCGACGAAATTTGAACGCAATCTGAGACAGGAAAATGTTTTTATACTTTTTCAACCCTCCTTTTTCGCACCCTTCTGTGGCTTAATCACAGGAGGATTCGACATTGACACATGCGTGCATAAAATGGCAAAGTGTCCCTCTAAGACCACCCAGACCGACAACCCCGTCTGTGCCACCCACGGACCTTTCATGAGTACGCTAAAAATGTGCCTGTCAGAAACTTCGACACCAACTCGGCCTTACTGCTGCTTTAGCGCCTGAGGGATAGACAACCCCTTTGACACCTTTAGATTACGTTTGCCTACCATCAGGCGCTACAGGAAGAGGAAGAGAGATATCTGAAAGATAAAAAAATGAATGGTCACTGTAAATTACCGCTATGTTTTACCCTAAATCTTGCATTGTTCAGTCTCTATAAAATAAACAGTGGGGAGGGAGGCGGCTTACTTGAGGGAGCTCAGTCTAAACAGCAGAGTTTGGTTTTGCCGAACCCGGGAGTCCGGAGCTGCGGCTGATAAACACCTATAGGCCTCTGTAGCTGTAAGCTCTCGACATGCGTCAGCGACGATCCTTAGGCCTGACTGTGGAACGTGGTGGACATCGGCTTAATAGCCCGTTTCGACGTGCAACGATGCTGCGGATAGTCGTCATCTGGTACCGTCTGGGAACCCCTGCCCAAGTATGTGGGAGAACCGACGGCGTACGGGATGTTGAAGCGATGTTTCCGGCGTTATGCCGGAACCGGTAGCGGGGAAGTGGGCTTCGTTCACGTGTGATAGCTGGTGTATCGGTTGTGACCACATTTGCCTCGATAAGAGCGGCCTCGGAGAGAAGTTCGACGAACATCGAGTGCTATTTAGTAAAAATTTTGGAAATTTGTGGTAAGGTGTTAAGGGACCAAACTGCTGAGGTCATCGGTCCCTAAGCTTGCACACTACTTAAACTACCTTACACTAGGGACGACACACACACCCATGCCCGAGGGAGGACTCGAACCTCGGGAGGGGGGAGAGGGGGGGCATTTAGTACTTCAGTCTGATGTGTCACAAAGCTGTGCACACACTCAAACAGAAACCTATCAAAATAACGGCAGTGCATCGAATGACTAATTCAGATGCTGTTGGTCGATTTCAGTACTGCAACTGGCTATTGTAAATAACTTGTCGCCGGCCGCGGCGACTGCTACAGTCGCAGGTTCGCATCCTGCCTTGAGCATGAATGTGTGTGATGTTCTTAGGTTAGTTAGGTTTAAGTAGTTCCAAGTTCTAGGGGACTGATGACCTCAGATGTTAAGTCCCATAGTGCTCAGAGCCATTTGAACCATTTTTGAGCTAACTTGTCAACAAAAACACCTCGTAATGCTGTCGCAGACCATTTGACGCTGGTTGTTCTCGCGATTTCTGCACGAAATAACCGTATGTATTTTCGTTAGTTGTTACTTCTCCGAAAGATAGGTTACAGAATATTTTTTACATGTTTATAAGATATTTTAGTATGCGTATAAGATTTTATAGTTTCGTGGAAAAAGATCGAACTAATAATATGTGTGGCACAAAGTGCACACCATATTCCTCTTGGTGCTGATTGAGTGTTTAAGGAGACCAAACAGCGAAATTCATCAATCTCCTATTCACCCCCCAGGACCGAACCAGTGTACCCGTTCTGTCTGCGCAGAGAGTAAATTCTGTGTGCAAGTGCGAGAAAGTGTTCTAAATGTTTTAGTAGCGCATATCTGAGGCGGAACATGGAAACTAGCCTCATTTTCACCTCGTGGGTTGTGGGAAACCGCCTAAAAACCATATCTAGGCTGACCGGCACACCGATACATCGTCGTTAATCCGCCGGGCGGATTCGATCCGGTGCTGGCGTATCTACCTGTCCCAGAAGCGGTCGCGATAACAATCGCATCTTTTCGGGTAGATCGATGTGACCGATGAAGATTTGCAGCACTCGGGCGTCAACTGTTCTGCAGGTTCTCGTAGCCCTATAAACGCAGCCATGCTTAATCGGAAAAGTGGAGCATTAGAGGATCGACTTCTCCATCGTGCACAGATTGCAACTGATAGTTACAGTAACCACCTGCCACAGTCTGAGGAACCGTCCAGAGCGTACCCGGTGATCGGAGCCTGACATGCGAGGTTCTCGTGCAACGCTGGACACGGCGGTAGCGTCGTTCCTGAAATATCCTGTATTTTTCGTCTGTTGGGACGGAAATTAAATTCGTAAGTTCAAATAATGCCATTGACTGCAAAAGACTTAGAAATGTTCGGAAAGTAACCATATGTACAAATTAACTAGCGATGTGAATGTAAAATGACTCATCCCACATCATTACGATCTATCATGCAGAATGATCCATGGAACATGTAACTAGCTAATTAACACACTATTGCAATAAATGCGTCATGAAAAGGCGTGACGAAAGCTCAGTCGATGATGAATAAGGAAATGTTAATGTAAGTGATGTAGAACATATAATGTAGAGTGTGAACGAAGAAATAACAACAGCCACCTTAACACTCACGTTCATTTCGCTAGTGTTACTGAGAGCGCATAAAGGCAGGATTTGTTCCAGTTAACCTACGTCCTTAAATTCTTGAGCAGAGTCACCGACGTAGTGGCGCGCAAAAGTCACTTTCGTACTGATGACGGCAACGATAGGTCATGGCAATGACTACACTAGACACTGAAATCGCTGCGTAGATGTCCTTGTCAATGGCTTCTCCACCCACAACTCGAGGTGAAGGGTCGCAGCTAGATCCAAGGCAAGCATATCTCGCTCGGTGATATCGCAGCCGTGCTCTGTACGATTGGCACGAGGTGAGCTGGGGACCACACTAGCACCGCAATGTCCGTGGACTAGTCATACAACCCTTCTGTATCGAGGCATTTGAGCATTGTCTTGACAGAGATTGGTGTATGCCAACAAATTTACGCACACGAGCTGGAACTGAGTTCCTGCTTGACGAAGAGCAACGATGGCAGTCGTATCAGTGGCCTTATTTTATCCCCTGCTAACGCTTGCCCGAGCGATGCCTTTCGTCTTTTCCTGTGGACTCAGACGTACTTGTACGCTGCCACCATCGTGTACCATGGCTCATCAGTCCAGGCAATCTTCATGCGTGCTTAGGATGTCCAGTGACGTGTTCCTGCTGTCATGCTAATCTCTGTGGTGCCCTATAGCATGTAGTGAGATGAGATAGACGTGATTGCTGTATCCCATAGCGGATTGGTGACACAGGACGCTACGTCTGATCACAGTGTGTAACTAACGTGTCCTTACTTGTGCAGTGACACGTACATCCGCTCCGCTATTAGAGTGAACGATAAGCAGTAACTCCAGTCATCAACACATCGCTGAACACGGCCATTGTCTTTGAAGGCGCGGTTTTCTACGAGTAGAAACAAGTTTTACATCTGTTCTCAAGAGGCATAAGGCACTTTCGGCTCAAATATTACAAACAAACGTGAAACAACCTGACCACGAAACTTTTCATGTGGAGGCAAGCGAAAGTGGATAAATGACTAAAGAACACAAGAAACGTTTTATAACTTCAGTTTTTGACGAACATGTAACAAGTGAAAAGAGCCTAATGCTGTGTGGTTCCTGGTCAAGTCATACAGATCGTACCATTCTAGAAGCAAGTTTTCCAAACAAAGTTGTTAAGCAGAAGATATTGCTGCCTAAAACATCAAAATATTGCCAAACCCTTGATGTTTGCTTCTTTCAGCAGTATAAGCTCTCTGTATCAGAAGGATTGCTATTTTGTAAGACTACAATATGCCAAACCGCAAGTGAAGATACATGATTGTTATTTCATCTTCAAACTTCACTCTGTTATTTACAATCAGTTTTCTGCACCAATGTTGCAGTATGCTTCACGAAAGGCAGGTAATGACATTGATATATTCATATCATCATTTGAGAATGTATTTAGTGTCGTTTTTGATACTGTACTGCGTGAACGCGGAAGTGTTTTTGAATGTAAAAACGTAGCTGTAGTGAAGTGTGCACAGTGTTCTCTTCCTGTTTGTTTTAACACTAGATCGAAATGCCTGCACTGCGAGGACTAACATGGGCACTATCAGGTGTGTAGGATATGTGTGCTTTGCGGTATTATAATCACTTTAAGCAGAGGGTTTTTGTCACTGTTGATTGAAAATGTAATGATACATTGGCTTCATTGAACTACGTATAATTTTCCTCCTGTGCTATTGATATCTTGGTACTTTGTTCCTCTGTATTGAAATGTCACTTCATGTAGAATGCAACGTTTTACACTGAAATGACACAGATCACTGTTGTTTTTGTGATAGGTTGTTATTCTGATCTTGGTTTTATGCGGTTCCAAGTGTTCGAATTCAAAGATGTCCCTTGTGAGATACGACTACTGGACTGGAATTTGTTCACTATTAACAGCCCATACACCGCCGCTAACTGGCCCCTAGCATGTCCTGTCCATAATCTCCCCTCAGCGAAACAGCAATCCAGTTCAACTTCAATTAAAGGAAAAGTCTCACAGAAACAGTACACTCAAATTTATAAGGCAACAAATGACATCTATTGGCATGAAATAACCCTAGCCAAGACGTCACTTTTATTTAACACCACCTCCAGCTAGCTAATGCTCTGATGCCTCTTTTGACCGAACTAACGTTCACTAACCACAAAACTCTCTAAGAGAAAGAGGAAAATACGTAAGCAGAATTCGACACCCGCGCATGGGAACGCATTTCCGAATGCGTAGTAAAGGTTCTGTACTGGAAGTAATGTCGTCGATCACGGAGGACCACTCGCTCCCCAACACCAGCCGCGCGGAGGGCACACGACTGGCTGCTTCGGCCGCACCACGGCTCCCGGTCGAGCAACATGAAATTATTTAACATTCAGAGCTTTCAGACTCTGTGGCTGCATCCATGTAGTTTCACTGGTCATTTCCCTGTCGAGGTAATAACGCTTCCTCCTAGGGCTTTTGGAACTTTCCCTGCGAACTTTGGAGAACACAAGCCATCGCGGAAACCGTCCTTGCTAGGAGCCTAATCCTCCGTGACTTCCACTCGTTTAGGAGAATTAGGGAAAAAACCCCATTTTCCCCTGCACCGACTACAAAAGCGAACAGGGCCGGGAAATGACAAGTTATAAACATTTTCACTGAAGTGCGCCCATATCTAGGAAGAGCATTGCTAATGCACTAAACCTATACTCTCGATGCTGCCCGCACTTAAATTAAATTTAAATATAATAGGCAGATTTAGATAATTCACAAAAATTATAAAACCATGGGAGCACATACTCTGGATATTTTCTACAACTAACTAAATTCTTGCTCTTTCATTCCAACAAATAGATATATTACACAAATAAAACAAATACTGTGGGCAATTCCCCCCTCAGTGGTGCTAGGGTTAAACGTCGCACAACGGAAACGTCTTACTGAATCATAATTATAGAAGTGGCCCAATCAAGCATGATAATACGGATACCAAACCATGAACATAGATATATTAATGAGAGAAAAAATCATCTAATCTATAACAGAAATAAGTGTTCACTATAACAACGAGGTTTGTTATCGAAAATCAAAACACATGAGTTACCCAATGAGACAAACAACTGAACTTTTAATACTTAGATAAAGGAATTCTAATGTACTCTAACCATGGCACAAATGGGTGGGCATGATAAAAGCAAAGTAATGCCAGTGGCACATGAATACGACCAGTGAGTGTAAGCATGGTTAGTAAATTAAAGGAAGAACATGGAAAAATAGGTTCGAACACCAGTAAAAATGCATATCGAAATCAAATAGATGGCTGCAATGCAGTAAAACGGAATAACTAGCTAGTGAAGGGATTGAACCAATATTGTGTATCCACTGAATCAGTGATCGCAGTGCTGGCCCATTTTACCAAAACTTCGGCTTCATATTTACTCCATCATTTCCTAGCAGCATCTGCCTTTACTCTTCTATCTCCTAGCAGCAAGTGTACTCTTTCGGGGCGCCCTGAAACTTTACAGTCTGGAACTGGAAACTCGCCGGCCAATCGTGGCAGACATTGCGAGTTCCCGCCAGTAACAATCAACTAAAGATGCTAAACAAGATTTACACTACGTTTAACCAATACAGCCATGGGGTACAAAGGCAGGCAGAAATCACTCTCACTCCATGGTACAATTTCGAAACAGACTTAACACACGGCCAACACGTGCCACCAACGAGAAATTGTATGCTCCACAGAAAATAACAGTAACAACCAACTGGAAGGCTGGATACTGAAATTTAAATCTAACGTATCGTTATTTTGTGACATTGCACCTGAGGTAACGGAAATTCACACGCTAGCCTAGGGAGAGCGACACCTGGCTAGTTTATTTATCTCCCTAAAAGGCTTCTTTGAACAATGCTGTTTTTTGCACCGCGAGATAGCAGTCCAGTCCACCACCTGGAGTGCGGTGGTGGCGGAAATGAATGCCGCTCTGGTCGCCTGAGATGAGACCAAGCTTTGTACTCTGCACATTTTGTGGTAGCCAGCTCCTTTTAAACCCCTTGTCTTTTGCTAACTAGCTGATAAGCTCTCAACTGTGCAGTTGCTTCACTGTACTAAAAATAGAAGCCCGTCTAAGGTAATGAAAGCGACAGCCACTGGTGGTACCGAATGTTGATGGCAATTTCACGCAGCGTCAGGAGTCGACTACATAGATCGAGGGAATGAGCACAGCATATTGTGAAATATGTTGCGTGACAGTTTCAGAGAAAAACTGACCACATAACACTTCAATAGAATGTTCATTGCAGCTAAGGCTGTGAAAAAAAAGAAAAAAAACAGGTTTTTCATAGTAGGTACTTCTAACTCTTAACGTTTAACAGTCTCAGGACCACCTTGCCTCCCTGCCTCAATGACATAAAAGAAAGTCTGCGCGTACATATCAGTCCATATCCTGCAAATCTCTGTTAAGTGTATGGCGGAGAGTACATCCCATTGTACCAGTTATTACGGCTTTTTACCGCTTCATTCCCATCTGGAGCACGGGAATAATGATTTCTTAAATGGATGTGTGCGCATTCTAATTACTTTAATATCATCTTCGTGATCCCTATGGGTGAAATATGTAGGAAATTGTAATATATTCATAGATTCATCAGTTAAAGTTGATTCCAGAAATTGGCGACAAAGCTTGGTTGTTTCCTCATCCAGTTTCTCACCAACCTGACGTCGACGTACTTTTTATTCAATGACAAATATTTTGAACAGACTGACAAAGTGGCTATGGGGAGCCCATTGTCCCCAATAGCCGCCAATCTTTTTATGGAGGATTTTGAGGACATGGCGCTGAAGACGGCGTCTTTAAAACCAACCTGTTTCTGGAGGTACGTGGACGATACGTTTATGGTGTGTGCTCATGCGAGAGAAGCTCTTGGCCGCCTCCTAGATCATTTTAATTCCCCGCATCCTAGCATCAAGTTTACCATGGAGGTGGAAAGTGATGGAAAGCTTCCATTTCTGGATGTTCTGGTGTACAGAAAGGATGATGGGGCGCTGGGACACAGTGTTTATCGTTACCTGCATGCTTCTAGCTTTCATCCATTGTTCCAACGTACGGGGGTCCTGCGGACATTGGCGAGAAGAGCTTATGCCATTTCAGATGGAGAAAGCTTGACACAAGAAGTGGACCATCTCAAGGTTGTGTTCAAGCAGAATGGCTATACAGGTAAACTGATCCGTCGCGCTTTCCAGTCTGGACCTTCGCCTGAACCACCAGAAGATACCTGCAAATCGGTGGTTTTTCTACCTTTTGCTGGGAGCATTTCCTCGAAAATAGGAAGAATTCTAAAAAGATATCATATCAAAAGTATTTTTCGCCCGCCAGCCAAGATTAGAGCGCTTCTTGGCTCCGCTAAGGATGACATGGGTTTGAGGAAGCCCGGTGTGTACAGGATCCCTTGCCACTGTGGGAAGGCTTATATTGGTCAGACAATCTGGACCATTCAGGACCGATTTCTTGAGCACCAGCGGCACACACTGTTGCATAAGCGAAAGAAATCTGCGTTGTGGTGGAGCATTGTCTCGCCGAGGGACATAGAATGCTGTATGACGAGACACAAATGGTTGTCCCTGCATCTCGCTATTGGGACTGTGTTTTAAAAGAATCCATAGAGATTCGATTATCTGATAGTCTTATTAATAGAGCCAAGGGTTACCTTTTAAGTAAGACTTGGAACCCGGTGTTATCAGACATTAAAAAACAACGGTCTGTGTTTCGATCGTCGGAAAAAATTTTAATTTTTAAAGCGATATCTCGATTTTTCCTGTTTCTGCCACTGGGGCGTCAGTTATGGCACCTTTCCGCGCACGCGTTGTGGACCTTCTGCGGCCTGTTTAGGAGCCTCCGCTTGCGCTGAGAAGTCAAGTTCCAAACCTTCGACCTTCCTATTAACTACGTCCGTCTGATCTTCTCCTTTCTTTCCCACTGTCCTTTGTATGTCACCATACAAACACGGATTCCTACACCTTCTACCCCTCCGCTGGTGTGCTTCAAGGTTCCGTCCCCTCCCCTCTTCTCTACCTTTTTTGCACGGCGGACCTGCCGCCGCCTTCACCCCCCTTACACCTTCTCCAGTACGCCGATGACACCGCCTTCCTTGCCCTCGCCCCCACCTTGCAACGCTCCCAGCACCTTCTCCAATTCCATCTGGACCAGTTCACCACTTGATGTAACCAGTGGCTCCTCAAGGTCAATCCTTCCAAGAACTAGGCGTTCATTGTAGGCAACCCCCCCCCTTCCTTCCACCTCCTTCATTTTTATGTCACCATCTATGGCCGTCCTATCAACCTCATCCCCACCCTCAAGTACCTTGGAGTCACCCTTGACCGTCGCTTCTCCTGGACCCCTCATCTCTGGACGATCCAAGCCAAGGCATGTTCCCGACTCCACCTCCTCAAACTCCTCTCTGGCCTCACATGGGGTCTGGACCCCTACACCATCCACCACACTTATAAATCCCTCATCCGCCATGTCCTCTGCTTTGCCCATCCCGCCTGGATCTCCGTCCCTCCCACCTACTATAAGTTCCTCCAAATCCTTGAATGCCACGCCTATCGCATCCATCTCCCATCCCCCATGCGGATCCTATATGACTTGATTTCCTTCCTGCACCTTCTTCTTTTCCTCGAATGGATACGGATCCTTTACACCTACTGCAGGCTCGATCCCCCACACCTGCTTGTCTCTCCCATCCTTGCCCATCCCAGCCCGCTGCCATGCCTGTATTCTTGCATCCGACCTGCTCTCCATCTTCACACCCTCCATACCCTTTCCCAAGGTGGCTTCTGCCAACTCCCCCTACCTGATGATGTCCTTGTCCCATCCATCTACCCCTCCTACCAGCTCTGACTCTCCCTTCCCTTTCCCCCCTTTCCCCCAGGACTCCCCCTCTCCCTCCTCACCTTCCTTTTTCCCTCCTCCTCTCTCCCACATCTCCCACTTCCACCCCTGTCCTCGGGCTTCCAAGCTCTCCCCTCTCCTCCCCCCCACTCTCCCTTCCTTCTACCACTGGCTCCACTCCCCTCCATCCCACCCCCCTACCTCTACCTTTGACATGGGGGAAGCCCCCCACCCCACCCCCCCCCCCTTCATCAGTGTGAGTGCTTCGCCGATGATGGTCGCCAGTGTTTCGGTGCGTCAGTGTCTCTCCGTTTGTGTACAGTGTTTTCATCAGTGTTCTACTACGTTTGCATCTCCACCTGGATGTCTTCATCTGTTCAGCTGATACCACCCTTCATGTACAGTGCCTTCCTTCGAACGAATACTAATTTATTGTGCAGTATTCGTCATGTGTTTACCATGTTTTTATGTTTTCTCTGTCTTCTGTGTCTATATGTTATGTCTCTTGGCCGAAAAGTGCTGAGAAGTCAGTTCTGGCGAGATCGTGTACCAGCACTCTCACCTGAAGATGGCGGCCAGGTGGACTGCTGAAATATTGTGTCAAGATGACGATATGATCTGGCAGCACACCCAGGAAGAATATTATCAATCATTACGCTGGGAAAGCCTTCATAGTCACATCAGTGTGTGTCTATCTTCAAACATCTGCCAGTTCAGTTCTTACAGCATCTTCGTGACACTTTTCCATGGGTATGGGTCAAACAAACACATGACCATTCTGGCTGCCCATCTTTGTAACCATTCGGTATCCCCTGCTACTCCTCTTTGCCACGTGTCCTACACACTTGAGCAATATTATAACATGGATCACACAAATGTTCTGTATGCAGTCTCCTTTCTAGACTGATTTCATTTCGCTAGTACTCTACCAATTAGTTACATACTGCCACCTCCTTTAACTGCGACTGAGGCTATGTGATCGTTCCATTTCATATCTCTATAAATTGTTACACTTAGGTTTTTTATGAGTTTATTTCATTTATTTATTTAATTTTGGCCCTATGACATCTTGTACAGGTATAGATATACCAAACTTGCCTGAAGCAGTCACTTGTGATAAATTCTATATACCAGAAGTTTCAAGTGAATGCAAATGGCTATTTTAATACAATATCACACATACAATTAGTGTGATTTATCACACACATGATTACTACATTACATTTGATAAGTTCACATTATAAGATTCCACTTCAGTTGGTGAAGAATTCATTTACAGAGTAGAATCTGTGACCCATCAAAAATGACTTAAGCTTTTTTTTTTTTTTTTTTTTTTTTTTTTTTTTGTAATGAGCTTTCTTCCTTTAATAATTTGATGTTGTTAGAAACGTAATTATACAATTGCATACCTATATGAAGAACACTTTTCTGATAGGTTGATATCCTGGCATAGGTGAATGGATGTTGATTTGATAACGTTTCTTGTTCCACAGCTGTGTGCAGAGCTGTTTTGCTGATATGAACTGGAGGTTCCTAAATATTCTCTTCTAATGGCTAACATTTCAAATATGTACAAGCATCGAATGTTCAGTATCTTCAATGTCAGGGAAAGAGGGTGACACAACTCTTGTTTCTTTACCTTCCGTTTGATTCTGATAGCTCGTTTTTGGGTTTTGAATATGCATTGGCTACAACGTGCATTCCCCCAGAATATTATTCCATATCTGATTGCTGACTGGAAATGTGCATAATATGCCTGTTACTGTTTATCTGTTACAGCTTAAGTATCCATAGCATATAACAGATTGATGGCATTTTATTTGTAAGAACTTTAATATGGGTGTTCCATTTTAGATTGCTGTGGAAATACACTCCTGGAAATTGAAATAAGAACACCGTGAATTCATTGTCCCAGAAAGGGGAAACTTTATTGACACATTCCTGGGGTCAGATACATCACATGATCACACTGACAGAACCACAGGCACATAGACACAGGCAACAGAGCACGCACAATGTCGGCACTAGTACAGTGTATATCCACCTTTCGCAGCAATGTAGGCTGCTATTCTCCCATGGAGACGATCGTAGAGATGCTGGATGTAGTCCTGTGGAACGGTTTGCCATGCCATTTCCACCTGGCGCCTCAGTTGGACCAGCGTTCGTGCTGGACGTGCAGACCGCGTGAGACGACGCTTCATCCAGTCCCAAACATGCTCAATGGGGGACAGATCCGGAGATCTTGCTGGCCAGGGTAGTTGACGTACACCTTCTAGAGCACGTTGGGTGGCACAGGATACATGCGGACGTGCATTGTCCTGTTGGAACAGCAAGTTCCCTTGCCGGTCTAGGAATGGTAGAACGATGGGTTCGATGACGGTTTGGATGTACCGTGCACTATTCAGTGTCCCCTCGACGATCACCAGTGGTGTACGGCCAGTGTAGGAGATCACTCCCCACACCATGATGCCGGGTGTTGGCCCTGTGTGCCTCGGTCGTATGCTGTCCTGATTGTGGCGCTCACCTGCACGGCGCCAAACACGCATACGACCATCATTGGCACCAAGGCAGAAGCGACTCTCATCGTTGAAGACGACACGTCTCCATTCGTCCCTCCATTCACGCCTGTCGCGACACCACTGGAGGCGGGCTGCACGATGTTGGGGCGTGAGCGGAAGACGGCCTAACGGTGTGCGGGACCGTAGCCCAGCTTCATGGAGACGGTTGCGAATGGTCCTCGCCGATACCCCAGGAGCAACAGTGTCCCTAATTTGCTGGGAAGTGGCGGTGCGGTCCCCTATGGCACTGCGTAGGATCCTACGGTCTTGGCGTGCATCCGTGCGTCGCTGCGGTCCGGTCCCAGGTCGACGGGCACGTGCACCTTCCGCCGACCACTGGCGACAACATCGATGTACTGTGGAGACCTCACGCCCCACGTGTTGAGCAATTCGGCGGTACGTCCACCCGGCCTCCCGCATGCCCACTATACGCCCTCGCTCAAAGTCCGTCAACTGCACATACGGTTCACATCCACGCTGTCGCGGCATGCTACCAGTGTTAAAGACTGCGATGGAGCTCCATATGCCACGGCAAACTGGCTGACACTGACGGCGGCGGTGCTCAAATGCTGCGCAGCTAGCGCCATTCGACGGCCAACGCCTCGGTTCCTGGTGTGTCCGCTGTGCCGTGCGTGTGATCATTGCTTGTACAGCCCTCTCGCAGTGTCCGGAGCAAGTATGGTGGGTCTGACACACCGGTGTCAATGTGTTCTTTTTTCCATTTCCAGGAGTGTATATTCCTAAGAATTTTATATCATCAACCAATTTATTTTCAGTGAGTTGTTATTTTGTTGCTTAGGGTCAGATATGTGAAATTTCATGACTAAAATTTTATCAGTGTTTATGATAAGTTTATTTTTTTCAAACCACTGTGTTAGCTCCAGAAATGATGTGTCTGTAGATGTGTGAAGGTGTTTTTGGTTTAACCCTGTAATCAAAATGCTGATATCATCAGCAAATAAAGTTTTCTGTTTGGCGTGGACAGTTTCATTCAGTTCAGCTATATATAAAAGAAGGATGATTGGACCTAATGTCAACCCTTGTGGTACACCATATTTCATCCTAGCTTTTTCTCATATGTATGTAGTTCTTATAATGTTTCCAGTGATTTTATCCTGTTTAAGAACAATGTTGTGTTGTTGATTAGTAATGTATGACGTAATGCACTCACTTGGAATACCTCTAATTCCCATTCTTTCCAATTTATGTAATAGAATAGTGTGATGTATAATATAAAATGCTTTGGATAGGTCCAAGAAGATTCCAGTAGCCAATTCCTGTTCATCTATAGCTTTTAGGATAGCATGCAGGAATTCATAGACTGCTGTGGTTGTGGATCTTGACTGCCTGAAGCAGTACTGATGATTTGACAGCAAAGAGTTTTTGTTAATAAACTCTAGCAATCAATTGTAAACGAGCTTCTCAAAGATCTTCGAGAAGCCGCTAAGCTGAGCTACAGGCCTGTAATTGTTAACATTGTCTGTGGCTCCATTTTTGTGCAAGGGGGTTACCTTCGCAAGTTTATGGGGATTTGGAAATGTATCAATAGAGAAGGAGTGATTAATAATATGGTTCAGAAGTTCTACAATTTAATATCCTGTATGGTTTTTTACATAGTCCAGAATATCATCAAAGTTACATGAACGTTTCTTTAATTATCTAACTGCCAGCGTGAGCTCTTTTTGTGTAATCTGTTTGAGAATCATAGACCCACTGTGAGTTTTTGGTTTTCAGTGTGGTGCATATTAAGAGTTTGGAAGTTACTTTGGATGAGATCATTTGCTATTTTGCTAAAGTATTCATTGAAGGTATTAACTACTGCAGTGGCATCAGATACTTGTCCATTTTCCAGACTTAGGCTAACACTCGTTGCCCCTGGCTTTGTGCTTGTTTCAGAATGTATGATGTTCCATGTGCCCCATGTCTTGTGTTTTGATTTGCAGATGTATTCATCATGACCCTTTTTTTGCACCTTTAATAACTTTGTCTTACTGTTGATAGAATTTTGAATCTCTAATGATACAGTATTTTGTTTTTTGTATGACTTCAGAATCTTTTCTTTGCACTGCAGTGATCCAATTTTTTGTTTCTAGTGGGCTTTAATTTATGTCTCTTAAGTGGGAAGGCTGTGCCAAAGTAATGTGAAATGTTCCATGGAAGTTATTATACATTCAATTTACATCTGTTTCATTGAACAATTCATCTCATGTTTCATGGCTTAATAGGTGGCAAAAGTTTACTATATTAACATCACTGAGATCCCTACACTCAATCATTTTAATGGGTGATACTTTCTCTACACAAAACTCCAGTGTTAGCAACAGAATCTCATGATCACTGCAGCCCATATTTACTGCTTTATTGTTGTATGGATAGTGGGTGACTCACTGATGTCGTACTCATAGGTTGCTAAGTTACTTCATTTTGTGAGGTGGACAATTTACATTTCTGTACATTTAAAGAAAGTTGCTAATCTTTGCATCATTTTGAAATCTTATCAAAGTATGACTGAATATTTGTTCAGTTTCGTTCATACTGATGTGTTGTAGATAACTGCATCATCTGCAAAAGTCTGAGGTTACTGGTAACATTGTCAGCAAGAACATTGATTTACAGTAGGATCAGCAAGGGACCCAACACACTTCCATGGGGCAATACATCTGTCGAAGACCCTCCATTCAAGATGACTTGCTGCATCCTACCTACCAAAAAATACTCAACCCAGTCACAAATTTCCCTTGATACTCTATTTTTGATAATAAGCTTTGATGTGGTACTAAGTCAAATTCTTTTCAGAAATGGAGAAATACTGCATCTATCTGACTACCTTGATTCATGGCTTTCTGTATGACATGTGAGAAAACTGGCAATTTGATTTCACATGATTGGTGTTACCAGAATCCATGCTGTTTGGCATAAATGAGATCATGCTGTTTGAGATGCCTCATTACGTTTAGCTCAGGATTTGTTCTAAGAGCCAGCAACAAATGGATGTCAAGAATATTGGACACTAGCTTTGTGGATCATCTCTGCTGCCTGTCTTGGACATGGGTGTGATCTGTGCTTTCTTCCAATTACTGGCCAAGGTTTTTTGTATACAGATCTGCAGTAAATTACAGTTAACATTTTTTTTTTTGCAAAAAAAGACATAATGTATGATAGGATAGTTGCAATCAGTGATTTTACAATGTAACTTTTAATCTGCCTTGACTGCAAAATGTTTGTTCATATGACTGCTTTTGGTTCCTCTAGAACCATCTTGAGATATGATATTTCGGTTATAGGAGTTAACCCGTCCAAATACAGCAACTTTCACATGCTGCGTCACAGCATGTGAAAGTTGCTGTATTTGGACGGGTTAACTCCTATAACCGAAATATCAGATCTGAAATGGTTCTAGAGGAACTGAAACCGGTCATATGAATAAACATTTTGCAATCAAGATAGATTAAAAGTTACATTGTAATTACAGTTAAAAGAGGAGCTAACTCAGCTTCAAATTGAGTATAGGATCTAACAGGGATTCCTTCTGGCCCTTGAGTTTTGTTCAGTTTTAATGATTTCAGCTGTTTCTGATTGCCTCTAACACTGCTACTTATTTCACCCACCTTTTCAGCACTATGATAATTAAATTGGGGAAATATTCCTGGGTTTTCATTTGTAAAGAAACATTTGAAAATGGTGTTGGCCATTTTTGCTTTTTTTGCTTTGCTAACTTCAGTTTCAGTTCCTGTATCATCTATGGCTGTGTGGACACTAATTTTGGTGACCCTAATGGCCTTTATGTACAACGATATTTTGTTTGGGTTTTGTAAAATTTCAAGTTCTTCATTGACATGTGACATTGCTGCTTCTTTATCTAGTTTACTGAAGATATAAATATTTCTACTTGTTTTAGTGCACTTTGTATTTTGGTAATCATTGTTGTTACAAATGCCTCATGTCGCTGATACCAGTTTCAATATGGACATGCTCTAAGAAGTCAGGTCTGTTTGCTGTCATTATATCTAATGAGCAGGGTGTAATGGGTCAATAGAGATGTCAGCAATTATGCAGGAATGGTCTGCAGAATAGGAAAATGTTACTCTCATTGGCTAATGTTTTTATGCACCAGGCCCATGGAATACATATGGGTAGAGACAAAATAGACAATGTTCAGCTGTGGCTAGTTCAAATTTTACTTCAGGATATTTTTGTACTCTCCTGTGTTCACTTTGCCAAATAGCATGTCTTGTGAATGTACTTCAATAATCTATTTATTGCAGGGATGCTTAGCATACATGCAGAGTTTGAACATAGTTAACTTTGTTACGTGGGAAACAGTTATTTTAAAGTTTGTTTTCACTGGTTCCCAAAGAATTGTGTGGAGACTTCCTTGTACACCACTGTAAAATCACTGTGCAAGTGCAATAAACATATTTATTCAAGAACATGGGCTGCAGAATCAGGTAACATAAGTTTTCAATCCTCATGATAAGTTTGTGGAGAAATACCTCTATTTGAAGCTGTTAAAAGCTTAAAGGAGTTAGTTTCTATTTAAAATGATCTGATAGTATATTCTGTATATTCTAAGCAGTCATGTTACTAGTGAATATATGAAGATTGTCAACTCTGGCACTTTAAAATATGTGTGTCAACAGAGTGCTTATACATTTCCTAGTCATCGCATTAATAAGTTAACAAAAACTATTTGCTCAATACCTTCATTTCACGCTTCAGTTTCCTTTTTGAGCATAGCAGCTTTTTGCATCGCCGCTGAAGACACAGTGGTGACATCATCATACTGACTTCTACCAGTGGGATTATAAAATGGGAAACACATAAATAAGTGCAGTTGCATTAGTAGGAGTAAAAATAATCATGTGTTTATTAATGTTAACAATACTCACATAAACATATCCTATAAACTAATTCATCCCACATCATTTCGATAGGAGAATAATTCAAATTATCTATAGAATATGTAATTAAGTAAGTAAATGAATTTTAATTCATCTTTATCTACTTGATTAGTCTGCAATTCACAGTTAGTTGTCTGCCAGCAAGTTCATCGAACCACCTTCAAGTTACTTCTCTACCATTCCACTCTCGAACAGTGTGCAGAAGAAACAAACACTTAAATCTTATTGTATTGTATTTTATTATAATGATCATTTCTGCCTGTGCAGGTGATGGCCAACAAAAAATTTTCAACTTTGAAGAGAAAAATGGTGATTAAAATTCATGATAAGGTCCTGCTTTACCAAGAAACACTTTTGTTTTAATGACCACTGCCCCAGTTTGTGTGGAATATCTGTGGACTCTCTCCACTGTTTCATGATAATACAAAACAAGCTGCCATTCTTTGACTTTTCTGATGTCCTTCATCAATCTTATTTGATGCAGATGCTAAACCACACAGCAATACTCCAGAAGAGGCAGACAGGCATAGTGTAAGCAGTTTCTTTAGTAGACCTGTTACATTTTGTTAGTGTTCTGCCAATAAATGGCAGTCTTTGGTTTCCTTTCCACACAGCATTATCTATGTGATAATTCCAGTTTAAGCTATTTGTAACTAGAATCCCTAAGTATTTAGTAGAGTTTGCAGGCTTTAGATTTGTGTGATTTATTGTGTAGCCAGAATTTAGTAGATTCCTTTAGTACTGATGGATAACTTCATACTTTTCACCATTGACAGTCTATTGCCTATTTTTGCACAATCCAGATATATTTTGTAAATGATTTTTCAGATGGTTTTCATTATCTGATGATTTTATGAGCCAAAAAATGACAGCATCAGCTGCAAACAATTTGAGAAGCTTGCTGAGATTCACTTGTAAATTACTCGTATAGTTTAGGAAAAGCAAAGGGCCTATAAGGCTTCCTTGAGGAATGCCAGTTATTACTTCTGTTTTATTCAATGACTTTCTACCAGTTATTACAAACATTGACCTTTCTTACAAGAAATCACAAATCTAGCCAAAATACAGAGATGATACTCCATCAGTAGTCAATTTGATTAGAAGATACTTATGAGAAGTGGAGTCTGAAGCCTTCTGGAAATCTGAAAATATGGGATCAATCAACATCCTTTTAATTTAACAGAATGGGAATATGATTAGTGAAACTGAGCAGTTCAGATTTCTAGGTGTTCAGGTTAATGATATTCAGGTGTCAGAGAGAAAAGCTAGAATCATGTTATTTGCTGATGATACTAGTTTAATAGTTAGTGATATGAAGCAGTCATTGCACAGTACTGTGGACCATGCCCTACAAGAAATACAAAAATGGTTTAGTGCTAACAAGCTAACACTGAATGCAAAAAAGACTAATTATGTGCAATATGGAAAAATAAGTGAACAGGACGACCTAAATCCCACCATGGAGGGCAAACAACTTGAAAGAATACAATATACAAAATTCCTGGGTATGCACATTGATGAGAAGATTAATTGGAAGGACTATGTGGTGAGCTTAGCACTAAAACTAAATTCAGCATGTTTTGTGCTTAGAATAATTTCAAGAGTTTGTAGTAATGACTGTACCAGAGTAGTATATTTTGGCTATTTTCAGTGCATTGCATCCTATGGGATAGTATTCTGGGGAAAAAAAATTGTCGTCTAAATGAGATTTTCAAATTACAAAAACGTGCTATTCGGATAATGACCCACAGCCCACCACAAACACATTGTAGGCCCCTTTTTAAAGCATTGAAAATTTTAACAATTCCATCATTATACATTCTGAAATGTCTGTTGGTGATCAAAAGAAATCAGGACAAAATGAAAACCAATACAGACTTCCATAATTACGATACACAGCAATGTAAAGATCTCCACATACAAGCTATAACAAGGACCCGAAGCCAGAAACATGTATGTAATCAAGGCATCAAACTTTTTAATGCACTACCAAAACATATCAAAGAGCTGGAAAACGAGGATAAATTTAAAACTGTTATAAAGAACCACATGCTTGACAAATGTTATTACAGCATAAGTGAATATCTCTGCGCAACTGTATAACGATATATGTTTAAGTTAATGTGACAAATGAAATTACATCAGTGCATCAGAAATTATGTTATAAAAACACTTATTAGTTGTATATTGTAGTAAATATAAGATAGATTAATATGAATTCAGCACAGATAAAAATTTTGTAAAGATATTATATAGTTGTTAAAATGAACCCTGACAAATCCTATATCACAAATGTGATCTTTGGGATGATAATAAATAAATAAATAAAAGATAGTAAACTGTCATAGAAAGCCCATATTCAGGATCTTGTTCAGAGACTTAATGCTGCCATTTTTTACTATTCAAACAGTATCTGAAGTAAGTGATAGTTCAACAGGAAAAGTAGTCTACTTTGATTATTTTCATTAGCTTATGTTGTATGGTGTTATATTTTGGTGTAACTCTTTCCATGCTCAAAGGATATTTTTGGCTCAGAAATGGGCAGTTTGGGCAATAAGTGGTGTAAGTTTGTGGTCCTCTTGATGACCCCTGTTCACTAGTCCTGGTATTCTGACATTAGGCTATAAATATATACATTTTTTACTGTTGTTTCTTGTTAACAATATCAGCTTATTCCAAAGAATTAGCAGCTTTTACTCAGTTAATACTATGCAGTAATCCAATCTGCATCTGAATCATACTTCCTTGATTCTTGTTCAGAAAGGTGAGCAGTAGTGCTGCATCCATTTTCAATAAGCTACCACAAGAATTAAAAAGTCTTAGCAGTAATCCATGTGCTTTCAAATCAAAACTAAAGAGTTTCCTCATAGGTCACTGCTTCTATTCTGTCGAGGAGTTTCTTGGAAAATTAAGCTGATTTGTATGCTATATTGTTGATTGCATTTATATGAACTTGCTGCTTCACCACGCCGAGGATATCTACTTCCAAGTTACTCATGTTGGCAGTTGTTCTTGAATTGAATTCTGAAATATTTACTTCAACTTCTTTTGTGAAGGAATTTTTGAGAACCATATTCAGTAACTCTACTTTAGTAACACTGTCACCAGTTACATCACCATTGTTATTGGCCAATGAAGGTATTGATTATGTCTTACTACTGGTGTACTTTACATACAAGCAGAATCTCTTTGAGTTTTCTGCCAGATTTTCAGAGAGAGTTTCATTGTGGAAACTATTAAAAGCATCTCACAGTGAAACTTATGCTAAATTTTGAGTAATTGTAAAACTTCGACACTCTTGTATCTTTGTGTTCTTTTAAGTTTGGCATGCTTTTTTCATTGCTTCTGCAACAGTTTTCTGACCTCATTTGTGTACCATGGGGCATCAGTACTGTCTCCTATTACTTTATTTGGTATATATCTCTCAACTGCTGTCAACTCTATTTCTTTGAATTTAAACCACATCTGGTATATACTTACATAGTCGGACTGGAAGGAATGGAGACTGTCTTTTAGGAAATTGTCAAGCAAATTTTTATCTCATTTTTAAGTAGATGTATTTTGATTTTTACATTTGGTGGGTTTGGATGCTACAGTATTCAGTCTAGCTACAACGAACTTGTAGTCACTAATCCCTGTTTCTGTCATTATGCTCCATATTTGGTCAGAATTATTCATTGCTAAGAGTTCAAGTATGTTTTTGTGACAATTATTGATTAATAACTTCAGTTGTAGAGTTTTATTTTGAATGTATTGATCATAAACTTGGATTATAGCTATAAAACGGAAGATTTGTTGATATGTACTTATCAGGCCTTTTTTTCTTGTATCAGTGTGAAGAAGATACTCCAAAGTTTATAAAAGTATGTTATGAACACTGTCTAGAAAGCATTAAAATTTTTAAATCTGTTTCCTGCTTCTCTGCTTTTGAAAAATCATAGCTGATTCCACTTTGTCAGTGATTATTTTTGTTGATGCCCATCAGCATTATCACAGCTGCTACGAAGCTCTTCTGTTTATTTATTTACACTTTTTTGCATGTAACCATCAAGTTGATGACTTTTGCAAATGTCGTACGTAGATTTAGTAATAAATTGATGTAAATAATACTTATGTATAGTAGTGGTACATATATTAATCTTAATATTCTACATATATTACATGCTGCAACAAAGGACGTCTAGCTTAAAATTCACTGAGTGAGTACAAATACTTGTCTAGTAAGAAACCTTTTAACTCACTGTGGAACAGCTTTGCTTCACAAGTTTTCAGAGTATATGGCAGCTTTTTGAACCATACCTGCCCATTGCAATATAAGGACTATCATCAATTATTTTTAATTTTACCTTCTGCCTGACATAGTTACCCATACTTCTAGTGTCATAATTATGTATGTCATTGCACTTATGTACCTCGGTTTTTACTATCCACAAAAAAATGTAATAAGTTTGTACAAATATAAGGAATATGTGATTAACTATTTATGTTGGACACAGGTTTCATGACAGGATTCCCAGGACCTCAGTTCATGGATTAATGTAATTGCTCTCTTCTGTAGTACCAATATTGTATTCAGATACAGGTCTGCCGCAAAGCCCCTTAGTTCAATACCATACTTAACAAATGGATAAACTGTTCAACTATATACAATTTTTAAGGTTTGACTTGGAACTATTTTTGCCAGTTGGCTAATTGGATACAAACTGCCGCTGATTTTCTCACATACAGGATTAATGTGGTTTACCCAACAAAGATTTATGTCCAGGTGGAATCCAAGAAATTAAATGTTATCAGTTTCTACTGATGCACTACCACATATACCATCTATTTCAACCTTATGGGAGCCAGCTGTCTTAAATATTAGCAGCTGGGATTTACTGATATTAGTGTGTAGGCCTTGGAGTAGAAAATGTATGGTTACTCCCATTACACTTTTAGTTGCAACTGACTATAATGCGTGAAAGTCTTTCTCACAAAATAAAAGGCTCAGCATAGCTTACTAGAGAAGAGTTGAATGGTTGTGTAATGTTATTGACAGAGACCAAGTATAAGGGGCCTATGATTGACCCCTGCAGCACCCCTGGGTTATTGTATCTCTAGGAGATGAGAACTCTGTGACTGTGTTATCTATTTTGCATGAAAGTTTTACACTGCTTGCAGTTTGTTAAGTATGTAGACAGTAACTGCACTGATGAGTCTTTGATGTTTTATACTTCCTATTTCTTAATTGGATGACTAATTTAAAGGCTTCTTCATATGGGAGGGTGCATCCTCTATGGAGGAGTTCAGTAACTATAGTTGCTGTGCAACAATCTTTCCTAAAGCCATGCTGTGTTTCTGTTAATGATTTGTTTTTTGTAAAATAACCAGACAGCTGAGAAAGGGTAACCATTTCAAAGAGCTTACTGAATGTAGGGATCAATGATACTTGGTGATAGTTTGAACCTCTATTGTACTTCCCTTCTTATGGCTGGTTCAACAATGCTTATTTTTAAACTACTAGCATAACTGTTTCCCAAAATATTACAGTTTATAAGGTAAGTCAGTGGTTTAACTATTTCTTTTATGAATGTTTTAACTACAGTACCCAACATACAGTCCCATTCATCTGAATATTTGTTCTTTAATGTGAAGACTATCTTGCTTATTTCATTTTCCTTAACCTCACCACATTGAAAAATCCTTTGTTTGAGTACAGTGATTCAGTATCTCTTGCTGCACGTCTATAGGGTGTGGTGCATTTCATGTTGGTGACATGATACATCTATTAAAAAGGTTACATATTGCTTTTGGGTTTTTATAATGTTACCATCCTGTACACATAAGGATTTGCTAACCTTAGTTGTGGAGGTCTCTCAATACTTATTAATCAATACACTAAAGAATTACAGACCTTTTCTGTGAGCAGGCATTGGTTGAAATCATTTGAATTATCTGAAAATTTGTGCCAGACCAGGATTTGAAACCAGATCCCCTGCTTACTAGGTAAATACTCTGACTACTGAATCATCTGGACACAATGGTCATTGCAGCTATACAGACTACCTTAGCATGCCTCCCACCAGACATAATTTCTCAACTTATCCACTCACTACAAATGTAGTGTTCCTTGCCCATTATCTTCATTATCCCCATTAGCCATTGATCTGTTTCAAGGACACCTTGCTTACATTAGTAGGCTGTGATATTTCATTATGGTGGACTTGTTATGTAAGGTTTGAGAGTTCTGGTTCCAAATATTTTTGTTTGAAAATATCCAGTCTTGTTGATTTGTGCAGGACATCTAGGTCATGAATATTCTGCCTAAGTTTAACAAGGTTGGCTGGAAGTCTGAGTTTGCTATTTCTTCTACTCTGACAAGGGAACCTCCCCATCGCACCCCCCTCAGATTTAGTTATAAGTTGAAAAACTGAACACAGATCAATTGAGAAAACAGGAAGAAGTTGTGTGGAACTGTCAAAAAATAAGCAAAATATACAGTTCATGGCAAGATATGCAACATTACGGACGCAGGGACCGCAGCAGCGCCATGGTCTCGTGGTAACGTGAGCAGCTGCGGAAAGAGAGGTCCTTGGTTCAAATCTTCCATTGAGTGAAAACTTTAATTTTTTATTTTCAGTTTATGTGACAAACTCTTATGTTTTCATCACTTTTTTGGGAGTGATTATCACATCCACAAGAAAACCTAAATCGGGCAAGGTAGAAAAATCTTTTTACCCATTCGCCAAGTGTACAAATTTGGTGGGTCGACAACATATTCCTGTCATATGACGCACATGCCGTCACCAGTGTCGTATAGAATATATCAGATGTGTTTTCCTGTGGAGGAATCGCTTGACCTATGACCTTGCGATCAAATGTTTTCGGTTCCGATTGGAGAGGCACGTCCTTTCGTCTACTAATCACACGGTTTTGCGATGCGGGTGCAAAACACAGACACTAAACTTATTACAGTGAACAGAGACGTCAATGAACGAACGGACAGATAATAACTATGCAAAAATAAAGAAAGTAAAATTTTCACTCGTGGGAAGACTTGAACCAAGGACCTCTCCTTCTGCAGCTGCTCACTCTACCACGGGACCATGGCGCTCCTAAGCTCCCGTTCTCCTTTATGTTGCCTATGTGGCCAAGACTGATGACCAGTTTGTATATTTTGCTTATTTTTTCACAGTTACACACAACTTCTTCCTGTTTTCTCAATTGATCTGTGTTCAGTTTATCAAGGCCTATCCACTGTGCCAAGTTATAACTAAATCTGAGGGGGGTGCGATGGGGTGGTTCCCTTGTGAGTGTATGTTGGCTTTATCTGCATTTCTGTAAAGGAGCAGTAGGAATCAGAGTGTCTCCATAGAATAGTATAAAACTCATCCCACTAGGAGTAAGACAAATACTGCCTACAGGAAAATTAAAAGAGACCTTTGGAGAAAAGAGAACTACTTGCATGAATATCAAGAGCTCAGATGGAAACACAGTTCTAAGCAAAGAAAGGAAAGCAGAAAGGTGGAAGGAGTATATAGAGGGTCTATATAAGGGCGAGATTCTTGAGGACAATGTTATGGAAATGGAAGAGGATGTAGATGAAGATTAAATGGGAGATATGATGCTGTGTGAAGAGTTTGATAGAGCACTGAAAGACCTAAGTCGAAACAAGGCCCCAGGAGTAGACAGAATTCCATTAGAACTACTGATAGCCTTGGGAGAGACAGCCCTGACAAAACTCTACCATCTGGTGAGCAAGATGTATGAGATAGGCAAAATACCCTCAGACTTCAAGAAGAATATAATAATTCCAATCCCAAAGAAAGCAGGTGTTGACAGATGTGAAAATTACCGAACTATCAGTTTAATAAGCCACGGCTGCAAAGTACTAACATTAATTCTTTACAGAAAAATGGAAAAACTGATAGAAGCCGACATTGGGGAAGATCAGTTTGATTTCTGCAGAAATTTTGGGAAACGTGAGGCGATACTGACCCTGTGACTTATCTTAGAAGATAGATTAAGGAAAGGGAAACATACATTTCTAGCATTTGTAGACTTAGAGAAAGCTTTTGGCCATGTTGACTGGAATACTGTCTTTCAAATTCTGAAGGTGGCAGGGGTAAAATACAGGGAGCAAAAGGCTATTTACAACTTGTACAGAAACCAGATGGCAGTTATAAGAGTCAAGGGGCATGAAAGGAAAGCAGTGGTTGGGAAGGGAGTGAGACAGGGTTGTAGCCTATCCCCATTGTTATTCAATCTGTATATTGAGCAAGCAGTAAAGGAAACAAAAGAAATATTCGGAGTATGAATTATAATCCATGGAGAAGAAATAAAAACTTTGAGGTTCGCCGATGACATTGTAATTCTATCACAGACAACAAAGGACCTGAAAGCGCAGCTGAACAGAATGGACAGTGTCTTGAAAGGAGGATATAAGATGAACATCAACAAAAGCAAAACGAGGGTAATGGAATGTAGTAGAATTAAATCGGGTGATGCTGAAGGAATTAGATTACGAAATGAGATGCTTAAAGTAGTAAATGAGTTTTGCTATTTGGGGAGCACAATAATTGATGATGGTCGAAGTAGAGGGTATATAAAATGTACACTGGCAATGGCAAGGAAAGTATTTCTGAAGAAGAGAAATTTGTTAACATCGAGTATAGATTTAAGTGTCAGGAAGTCGTTTCTGAAAGTATTTGTATAGAGTGTAGCCATGTGTGGAAGTGAAACATGGACGATAAATAGTTTAGACAGGAAGAGAGTAGAAGCTTTCATATCTGAGGCATCAAGGGATCACCAATTTAGTACTGGATGGCAGCATGGAGGGTAAAAATCGTAGTGGGAGACCAAGAGATGAAAACACTAAACAGTTTCAGAAGGATGTAAGTTGCAGTAGGTACTGGAAGATGAAGAAGCTTGCACAGGATAGAGTAGAATGGAGAGTTGCATCAAACCAGTCACTGGACTGAAGACCGAAACAACAATTTTAACTCTGTTTTTTGCTTCCTTGGAATAATCAATATGAAGTATGCAACATAGAATTTGGGCAGTGGTAACATACAACAAATAATTGCAATACATTTCTTTCATCTGTTGACAGTGCTGTCGATTAATATATCCCAGGTTTAAAATACGGAAAACATTTGTTATTAGCTTTTAATGGAAATGCAAACATATGGTTTAACTTTGAAATGTTTACTAATTAATATATAGCAGTTTTTCCAAATACCAAATATATATAGAAGGTGACCCAATTACAAACTGACTGAGACAGCCCACATAGCTCAGGTACCTGACTACTTATAAAATGATGACAACTGGAATTAGTATATTTATTGTTGAAGCTACAATTTTAATAATTTTAAAATTACAAAAGTTGATGGTGGTTCTGTTAGATAGCTGTGTGGTGTACATAATGAAATGTAAATATTATAGAAGGAAACATTCCACGTGGGAAAAATTATATATAAAAACAAAGATGAGGTGACTTACCGAACAAAAGCGCTGGCAGGTCGATAGACACACAAACAAACACAAACATACACACAAAATTCAAGCTTTCGCAACAAACTGTTGCCTCATCAGGAAAGAGGGAAGGAGAGGGGAAGACGAAAGGAACTGGGTTTTAAGGGAGAGGGTAAGGAGTCATTCCAATCCCGGGAGCGGAAAGACTTACCTTAGGGGGAAAAAAGGACAGGTCTGCTTGTGTCTGTATGTGTGGATGGATATGTGCGTGTGTGCGAGTGTATACCTGTCCTTTTTTCCCCCTAAGGTAAGTCTTTCCGCTCCCGGGATTGGAATGACTCCTTACCCTCTCCCTTAAAACCCACTTCCTTTCGTCTTCCTCTCTCCTTCCCTCTTTCCTGATGAGGCAACAGTTTGTTGCGAAAGCTTGAATTTTGTGTGTATGTTTGTGTTTGTTTGTGTGTCTGTCGACCTGCCAGCGCTTTTGTTCGGTAAGTCACCTCATCTTTGTTTTTATATATAATGAAATGTAAATATAGATTGATCACTCAAAATAACAAAGTATTTGATTATTATATCTGAGATTTATGAAATTTGCAGTTGTGACATTATATAGTTGTTTAGTCTGAATTAATCCATTCATTTACAGTTTTACCAACATTTATAATATATTTTCAAGTGGTACGTACATGTATATCTTCAACACAGATTACATGTGAACAGTAAATACAGTAATGTTAACATGGCTGACTGCTTGAGTTTAGCATATATTTCAGTTTTAACAAATTTACAAGTAACTGACATAAACGTATAGACAAAGTTATGAATTTTGATATTTGTGTAACATGACAGAATATGGATCAGGTTGTTTAGTGAATACTGCATAATTCACTTCAATATAGTGTCTTTTGATTTGCCGAACTACTCCTCTCTCTCTTCACACACACGGACACACTGACACACTCACACACACACACACACACACACACACACACACACACACACACACACACACACACACACACACACACACTGGTTTGTAGCCAAGGTTGAAAGTGCTAGATGCAAAATCAAATTGTGAAAGAACACAATATCTAAGTTTTCTCACATTTGTGGAGCCTATAATCAAGGGAAATGCTGCACTATCTGCATATCAACACATTTCAGCTTTACTTTTATATTTATCTTATAATTAGGAAAATGAAATATTTCTGAAGCAGTGAAACGCTGAAGTAATCTTATTCATTGTCTCAAACTGTGTGAATATGTTAATCACGTCTGTCTTTCTCTCAACAGGTGGTGGAAAATTTAAGTATTTACCAAATGCTAGGTATGAATATGATTACTCCATTGATGTAAAAACACTGTTTGCTGGAACTAGTAGAAATGAATCTACACTACACATCAGTGCTGAGCTGTCTATAGAGTTCATATCAGAATGTGATGGAATGCTGAAGGTATGAAAAATTATATGTTGATTAAACAGAAAATTCAGTATGTGTGTAACAATGTGCTAATAACATGGATTTCAACAGATCCAAGGTATTTCATTGAGGGATGATGGTAATAATGATCCTGATGCAGCTATAGCATTTTCGATTGCTGTGACAGCACATCCATTAAGGTAAGGACAGTTATTGAAATGTTAAGGGTGAGTACTAAACTCAAAAAAGACCATTTCTGTCACACTGTTAAGATACAATGCTGTTTAAAGAATTAGATGTCTATACCATTGAAAATTGTTGCCCCACAATATGTGCCTGTAAACCAGACTTGAACAGTTTTTAGAATTCAAAGTCTAGTGCCAGCATGCATGCGCCCAAAAACTCTTAGGATTTTTAGTCAAATCAGTTGACAAAATTTTTCTTTCAAAATCATTGAATGCTTCTCTCATTGCTCTCCTTATGCTCATCTTTGCGTCATTCAGCTTCTGTTTATCTAGGTTTTGTCTTCTCTTGAATATGTTATGAAGCTCTTTTTGTTTACTTAGCAGTTTTTTAACCCAGATATTAAACCTCTGTGGGTCTTTCCCATTGTTTAAGACCTAGCTTGGGACATATTTGTCCAAGGCATAATGAACGATGGTTTTGAATTTTTTCCATTTGTGCTCAGTTTCTTCATCCTCGGCAGTGAATATTTGATGCTGACTGCTTAGATACTTGACAGTTTGTATCCTGTGACTGTTGCTAAGTAAAAATATTTTCCTGTCTATCTCAACTTTTTTTGTTATACCCGTAGTTGTAGTTGCTATCACAGCTGCATGATCACTTGTTTTCCACTGTGTTGGCAGATTCAGTAAGTTGAGGCCTATTTGTTGCCAGGAGATCTAAGATTTTACCTTCATGGGTTGCTTTTCTAATTATCTGCTTGAAGTAATTTTATGAAAATACATTTAAAATAATGCCATATGCATGCTTAACTCTGGTATCAGTTATGATATCATAAAACTAAAACCAAACTCCTCCCGAATAGGCCATGAAGGCCCAATGGTACTGACCAGCCGCCGTGTCATCCTCAGCTCATAGGCGTCACTGGATGTGGGTATGGAGGGCACACCACTCTCCCAGTTGTATGTGAGATTCCGAGACTGGAGCCACTACTTCTCAATCAAGTAGCTCCTCAGTTTGCCTCACAAGGGCTGAGTGCATCCCGCTTGCCAACAGAGCTCGGCAGACCAAATGAGCACGCAGCCAAGTGCTAGCCTAGCCTGAGAGTGCTTAACTTTGGTGATCTGATGGGAACCTGTGTTACCACTGTGGCAAGGCCATTGGCCAGTTATGATAGCATGTCTTTCTCAATCTATACCTGGCAGGTTGAAGTCACCCCCTATTACAACAGCATGATCAGGGAAGTTATTATCGATATTCTGCAAGTTCCCTTTGAACCACTCCACTACTACAGCTCCTGACCCAGTCAGCCTATAAAAAAAAAGCATATGACTCCATTTTTGATTCACCTTTGATACTGAACTTCAGCGAAATTAATTTACTTTTGGAATCTGTGATAATCCCATTAAACAGTATTAAGTTGTTTATTGCAATAAATATGCTGCCGCCATTGGTGACTAATGTATGCTTATGATGAATATTCCAATCTGAACTTAGGAGTTCATTGCTATTCACTTCCAGTTTCAACCAACTTCCTGTTCCTAAACAATGTGGGCATTATAAGCTTGGACGCTCCTTTCATATGGTGCTCCTGCAGTTTACTGATATCTTACTAACCTTTTCTATATCTAATCTATGAAGATGAGCATTCTCTGAGAACATTGTGGCTGATGTATCTTCAATTTTGGCAGGCAGTTTGTGCCTGATCCCAATAGGGGTTTCTCTAACCTAAAAACCCAAGATAATTTCTTAATGAAATAAGAAAAAAGAACACGTTACATTCATAACATATTACATTTGTTAGTCTTGAGCAATCCAGTGCTATGCATCTTTACCTGCTATTTTTTCAGAAGCCTTTTCTGTCACGTGTGAGGAAATTTGTACTGTGTGGGTGGTGGTGGTAATGATTGAATTTATTTATTCTTTGTGTAGGTCCACCTCCACCACCACTCTTCTCTTCCTGAATTTCAATATTTCCTACATAGGTGTTTCCATTTTCAGTATTAGTGTACTCTGGAGTTTTGACAGTATCCATCTCTAAGAAATATCAGTGTGTTTGTTTGTTTTGCTATTTCTCTTCAATTGCAGAATTACTACACATCATTTACTTTGGTTTGGAGTCAGAGAACTGTTAACCACTTTTTAGCACTGTGTTGAAAGTAAACCATACTAAACAGTATTAATTTTGCCTTCATTAGCACACACTTGGCTGCTCATAAACCAGTTGTCAGTGGTGGCACATGACACTTAAGACATTCTGGAAGTGATTAAGCGGCTTATGTGGTCATTCTATCTAGTATATCAAGTAAGATATGGTTAATATTCATACAAAATATAGGGCAGTTTCTGAATATACATTATTTAAAATGTAGATCATGTATGAAAAAAGGGTTGTTGAAGGTTAAGCATGTTGTTATAGATGAACATAAGTGAATAGTTTACTTATAAAAACTGTAGCTCATTTTGGAGTAGTCACTTTTCTTCTTAAGAGCTGATTAACAATGACAAGAGCCACTGACAAATAAAATAAGTTCTCTTCATTTAATAGCAGTTATTTATTGACGTAGTCCACATAAGCATTTCAATGTTGCTTCATCTCTATAATTGTATAACATCATACATTAGTGTGTGGATGGATAAATGTATCAATTTATCAAGTTTATTGTAATGTGATTGTCTAGACTCCTAGGGAGAACAGATAATTAATTTTCAGGCTCAGTAAACATGTGTTTGGTGTGTATCATTTTGCATACTGCTAGCTCAGCAGTACACATACTGCACATAGTAGTTTGCATGACTTACAATGGAAATTTCAAAAATAATCTGTAAAAATGCTTGGCAACTGATTCTGTTAAAGGTTTTCATTCCAAGATGGAACAATTTCTGAAGTTTGCCCACATCCAGAAGAGACGGCATGGGTACTTAATTTTAAAAATGGGATACTGTCAGCATTGCAGAACTCTATGAAACGATTTGATGTAGATCATGAAACTGAAGAGGTGAGTCATTCTGTAATTTAATGTGTCTTAAATATGTTAATGTAAACTCCATTCTGTGTCTGTGTGGTTTATCTGCAAGTGATAGTTGTAAGTTTCTTCTGCACATAGGCCCTACATATAATACTGAAAACATTTCCCAGAAAATGAGAACAACTTTTTACTTTTGTTGTCTTCCCTTTCAGTCTATATAAGGCAAGAAAGAGAGATGGAATGCATACTATAACTCTCCTTCGGTCTTTCTTAAAGTAGTCGAAAATTGTGGCAACACAAAGAGAAAGTATTCTTATATTTCTGAAAATCAGCTTGGTTTTCAAAGAAGAAAATGCATTGTAAATGCCATCAGAGAATCCACAGGAAAAATAAGCATCTCATTAGATCAGGGTACAAATGTTTCAGGAATATTCTGTGGTCTAACAAAAAACTTTGATTCAGTGAACCATTCAATACTACTTTAAAAACTCAAGAGCTATGGGATGAAGAATGCTGCATTACAGCAATTATGATGAATGCTACATTACAGGGGTTCAGCTCTTATTTGATAGAAAGGAAACAAGGAGTTACTTTATGACCAGATTCAGTTTACTACTCCAAATGGAAAACAATTTCCCAAGGGATTCTGCAGGGTCCATGTACCATTTCTTGTAGTATGTTAATGATTGACCATTAAATATTGATGCACTCTCAGTTGTGTTCACAGAATGCACCTCAGTCTGCCAGAGAATGAGACTATAGAAAAAAATTCCAGATAATTTACAGAATGTTACAGGAAAACTTGAATCCTGCTTCCATAAAAACAGACTAAAACTGAATGTCACAAAGACTCAGATACTGCAGTTTTGTCTCTAAAGCAGCAATATGTCCTGTAAAAATATCTCATTGTGATTAAGTGAAGACAGAAGCAAATCATGTCATGTTCTGGCCCTAAACCTTGACAAAACTTTGAACTGGAAGACACATATAGACTTCTTGGCAAATAAATTAAACATCCTAGCTTTTGCAATGTTTATTTTGTCTGTGTAAATTTGTTGAGTGTATTATTTGTAATTTTTAAAAAAGTAGTCATAGATATCACTTTCACTGGTATAAAAATGGACTTGTTTACTGTTTGATACATAATTTGCTTTTCTAGACAACAGGACCAATAAAATACAATACAGAACCATGCACTCTTCACATTAAATTCCAGAAACAACCATATATGAAATGCTTGGAAATTTAAATTTCAAATAGTTACATACTTTTCAAAGCCATCGTTTAGAAATTGTTAAAGAGAATGTATCTGTCATAAAGAGTCATACAAATATTTCCAACAATAAAATATGAACTCTGCATAGTTATGTTAGGCTTCTCTTTTTCTATCTAACTTTCAAGTATTAAGTAAATGTAAATGTTCACAAGCAGAAAACACACATCTAAATCTTCATTTCAGTGTTAATCTAATTAATTGCCCTATTTTGTTTGGAGGCAGTATGATTACTTGATATCCGCACATAGCTGCATGGTAATTAGTAGTAATATAACTCATATACATGATCTTTTATTATGTGACTCTATATTTAGTAAAAAAAATTCTGTTCATAGAGAAGAAAATATATGAGTCTTTTGCCCAATGTTATATGTAAACAATCAAATAAAAACTTCATCAGTTTGCTTTCACATTAAATTCTGTTGTGTGTCAATCATTCTACATTTTTATGAAAGTGATCACATATTTTGGTAAAAACTTTACTCAGACCTTTTTAAACTAAAGTCAATTTTCAGGAAAGGTGAACACTGTGATGTGTTTCTGCTGTTTTTCTTAATTTATCAAATTCCACAACATTATGATTTACTGTACAAAATGCTCCATTGAACATAAAATTAACTAAATAACTAACTAAATTGATAATAATAAAACGTAAGTCAAAATATAGCAGAAACTGGACTATGATGTCAAATTTTCTTCATATTTTGAATTTTTTTTTAAAGGAAATGAATTTCTGCCAGGAAAATTTGACTTTTGGTGTGTATTTTGTGTGTTATAAAGGAAAACTGCATGAGAATGAATATTTTAAACTACTTCAAAGAATTATCATTACAACCAAATTTTTCACATAAAGTTAGACTGCAAAACATTTTGGTCTAACATTTAAAATGAAAATGATATAAATAACATTTATTTTTCAACATATTCTCACTGGGCTGTGAAACTAATTCATCAAAGCTTTCTCATGTGTAATTTCTGATAAAAAAATGTACTGAACATATTCCTTTGGAATTTTTAGATGTAGTGCAGTTTGAATTATGAGTGTTTCAGCTCTGCACATTTGTGATAATTGCTGCTGGTGTTAAACTTCTTAGACACTCTTTTGGATTATTAGTAGGCTGTATGCCAACATATAAGCTCAGCAGTCCATTCCTAAATAGTGAAAAATGATGAATAAGGGTCCTCTCACATTTTCATCAACTTCAAATGAATTAAATTTAGTATTAATTCCTCCTTAATGAACTTGACAGTCACACAATTCCCAGCTTTGTCCAATGTTGTGGATGTTGAAAACTTTGATACTTGTAACAACTGTAAAAACATAAACTACTACACTTAATGACTTAAATTTTTAGATTTCTGTTTCAGTAGAATGTTCTAAATTGTGAGAACAAAGCTGATGTCACAATGTTTGGTTGCATCCAAGATCCTTGCAGACTACTATCATATACTGACTGTGTAGCAATCCATATGCCTGCCAAAATGTGAATAATGAGGTTTTTCTGGTGCGATGAGTAGTTACTTATTCAAAGAGATTTTGGACATATAGTAGATGTAGTTTACTTACTGTACTGATATATGGGCTGCACACACACTCATGAGTTGAAGAGTATCACTGGAGTGAGAATGGCGGCAGTTGTTAACAGCAGATAACGAGAAATGCATCTAGCCAGAAATAAGTGAATAACAATAACAATAACAATAACAAAGATGTACTGTTTTGTCTGAATTATATCCACCTGTGATACATAGGCATAAAAGGGTGATGACCTGTTGCTCTCTAGGAGAACATGGTACTTGTTATATGACCTCAGATCAGACTTGTAGAGCTTAAAAAAAAACTACTCTAACCAATCAGGAGGGAAAAAATTGTTAGATAATTGTTTCAGTCCATAAATGGTTGTGAACATTGGGCCATCATCAGATAATCACCTGCATTCTGTTGTGGTGTCCTAAAGTAAACTGACACAGAGTAACATTGTGAATGTTGCAAAGCTTGCTAATGAAGGCAAAACAAATGATGATGAATAAAATTAATAAGATACCTTCATTACTGTAGTGTTGTAGGATGAAATGTCTGTTGTATAGACAAGGTCATATGACTTCATTCATTCATACACTTTTAAATTTTGATGGGGTAAGTGGCCAAGTTACTAGAGTGATTGCAGTTCAAATCTGTAAAAAAGAGAAAAACTCCAAACTGCCAGAATGTCATGAAATTTAAGAAGAATAAAGTAATAGATGTTGCTATTTGATTTTCAGTATGAATAATGTTAATTTCAGTCATAATAGGTTTACTATTGTTTTGTCACTTCTATTTTATGCTTTAATAAACTGGTACTTTTGTATGCTTGTGGCCATAAGCAGGTTTGATCCAGAATCATTATGGTGATATTTATAATGCCGTTCACACATGTGCAAAATGCATATATTCATTTTAAGTTAAATTATTGCTGCTGTATAAGGGATGCATAAATAACTGTCAAATAAGGGACATTACAAGACTCATCATAATTATATTATCCTTATTATCATGTGATGTCTTAGAAAAGAACAATACACTTGAGAGGAATGGTACATATTCAAGAGTCAAACCTGGGTTATGACAGGAGTGACATTTATCAAGAAAGGCATGATTCTTCACAAATGTGGCAGATAGAAACAATGATAAGAGTGTGAAATAAAATATACATAATTTCTATTGACATTATTCAGCAAAACTTCGAAAATTTCACCTTTTTATATCTGGATTTCTAATTTTTAAAAAATAAGCAGAAATTATAAAATTGTCTTATGGACATAGGTAATTAAAGTAGTAGTAAAAGCGACATATGATGATTAGTCACAGTATATTGTTTTTCAATTTCAGCAGTTTGTGACATTACAAAAAGCAGCCATACTAAAAAACATTATTTGGGGAAAAAAAAAAGTTTAAGAATTCGAAGTCACTTGGAATAGTTATACTGGACTAGAATGTAGTTAACATTCAGAAACTGTTTTTGGATTTTATAATGCCTGATTGAGTTAGGTGCCAGACTACAAATTTAGAAGTAATTCCCACTTTTTTCCCAAGTCAGTTATTGCTTCTTTCACCTCAAGGAATAATTTGTTACTGTGAAAAATGCCAAGTTTCACTGTGATTTAAAGCCCACATCAAACTGTTTCTTCCCTTATAACTGCCAGGGTAAATCAGTTCAAAGGCAGGAGAAATGCAAAGGCATACCACCTATAATATGACTATGCCTGGTAAAGTACTGTGATGTTCAAACAAATCTTCCGATAGAGGACAGTGTTACTGTACTAAGTACATGTCCTACAAAATAAAAAGTGAACATGGGAGTTAAAAACAAAAGAAAGCTTGTAATGTATTTAACTCAGTTATCTTTCATAGTTATTACTTATAATCGTGTCAAGGGCACATTTTGGTAGTGTATTGTACAATATAGTTTTCATATGTTTTTATTTTTTTAAATTATATTCCACACTTTAATGACCCACTATGCAACTGCCCTTTTTTCAGATGGATGTGAATGGAAATTGTCCGACACACTACAGCCTTGTTGGTGCAGAAAAAACTACACTGATTATTAAGAAGGTTAAAGAAATTGGATCTTGTAACAACAGATATCAGCATCAGTCAGTGATTCAGACAACACCATATTCATTTAGATCGGTTAGTATCACAAAATTTCAATATAAATGACAGCTTAATTAGACAACCATATACTTTTCTTAAATAATCATGTTTCATGGACAGATGAGTGAAGGTAAACATTCAACATTATAGCACTAAAAGTAGTAGATGATGAGTTTTGTTACTTGGGCAGCAAAATAACTGATTATGGCTTAAGCAAATGGGAAATAAACTGCAGAAAGAATTAATATCTACATTAATCTAAGTGTTAGGAAGTCTTTTCTGAAGGAATGTGTCTAGAGTATAGCTCTGTACAGAAGGACTATGTGAATGATAAATAAAAAGAGAACAGAAGCTTTAGAAATGTGGTGCGGTAGGAGAATGCTGAAAATTAGATGGGCAGACTGAATAACTAATGAGGAGGTACTGAATCAAACTGGCGGGGGGGGGGGGGGGGGGGTTGGGGAAACTTATGCTACAAACTAACTAAAAGAAAAAACTGGTTGATGGGATGCATCATGAGGAATCAAGAAATAGTCATTTTTGTAATGGGAGGAAGTATGGAGGGTAAAAATTATAGAATCAAACTGGGAGAATAAAGAAATTTATGGCACAAACTGACTAAAAGAAGGGACTAGTTGATGGGATGCATCCTGAAGCATCAAGAAATTCTGTTGATTCACCATTGACCACTTACAGTGGAATAGGTTTGTAGATTAAATATACAACTAAGAATAATTTTTACAGTAAATTTTTTACAATTTACTTCCATATCTGTTGGAAATATCCTTAAGTACCGATATAAATCTTGTTTATTTCAAATAGTTCAGCTATCTTGAAAATGTATGTTTCAGTTACGAATCATCTTAATTTTGAAAATATATTAGGACAATGTCCAAGCAGATATTATAAGTTTATTAAAAACTTCTGAACCTGTTATTTTGTGTGAGTTTGCAGTCTTTGTATCATGGTATATTGAGATTCAGTTTGCCTCTGGTATTTTAAGGGTGTGTATTCTTTCGGGTGGTGAACTCATTTAAGCTACTTTTGATGTAAAGCATTGCAGGTAATACGTGGAGCTTGGTAAAGAGGGTACAGCAGCGTACTTTAGGTGTAACTTTGCTCAGTGTTCTGATCACCCCCCCCCCCCCTCCCCACATACACACACCTTTCTTCAGAATTTCACTGTGGAGGCAGGAATGTCCCCATAGCAGATGCTGCAGTGTGACTGAAATAGGCCAAAAATAGGCCAATATATGCAACCTTCAGAGACTTACCAGTGACTGATGAAGGCTGAGGCCAGAAGTATTACAGGAATCTAAGATATATTGCAGTGAGAGTTACACCTGTGCAGTTCAGAAAAGCAGGAATCAGTGGGAATGATCCAGATGGCACAGGCTGTTAAGCAGTCATTGAAATGAAGAACATTGTGTTGTGCAGTGTACCCAGCAATTGGATGGTCCATCTGTTTCTTGGCCACAGACATCTGCAGCCATTCATGCGGACAGATAGCTTGTTGGTTGTCATGCCTACATAGAATATGGCACATTGGTTGCAGGTATATTTTTGTGAATTTTTTCAGATGTACTTCTACGATATTTATGTATTTTTATGTGTTTCTATCCTCCAGCATGGATCTTTCCTACTTCCATCTTCATCAGTACAGAAAAGTTTTCTTATCCCTAGGCAGAACCCTGTTCATGCTACATTTACTGGCTCATAGAATCCCCCCAAATGCCCTTACCATCAAATCATCCATCTCCATCTGCCACACTTCCTTCCTCAATGACCTCCATCTGTTCAGATTCCGCCAGTCCTTAACCCTCATCAACACAGTCCTGCAAACCATATCAATCAATCCTTGCAATACCTCCTTTCTGTCTGTAAAATTCTCCTGCTATGCAATCCCAAATGCCTGGATCCCACATCACACATTGAAACAATCCACCACCTAAAAATTGATCCTGACCTTATAATCCTACATGCTGACTGGCTCCACCACTGTTGTTTTGAACTGTAAGGATTAACTGACAGAAAGATTCCTCCAACTGTCAGATTCATCCACCTACAAACGCTGCCACAGTGACCCCATTCCAGAAATCCAGCAGGATATCCGGTCTCTCCACAGATCCTTAGGTCCATCCCAGAACCTCTCCCCAGAGCCGATCTCTCTCCTCATCACTACCACTGCACTCCTACCTTCTACATGCTTCTTAAAGTCCATAAACCCAACCACTCAGGACACCCCAATGTGGCCAGTTACTGTGCCTCCACTGAGAGAATCTCTGCTCTCATAGACCAACACCTTCAGCCTATTACCCGCAACCTACCCTCCTACTAAAAAGATACCAACCATTTCCTCCACCAACTCTCCACAGCTCCTGTTCCTTTAACACATGGTGTTCTGATGACTACTATTTATGCCACCTCCCTTTACACTAACATCGTTAATGTCCATGGCCTTACCACTGTTGAACACTACATTTCCCAATGCCCGACAGATTACAAACCTACACCCTTCTTCCTATTCACCACGACCAACTATATCCTGAGCCACAACTACTTCTCCTTTGAAGGCATTACCTACAAACAAATCCAAGGTACGGCTATGGGCATGCATATGGCACCATCTTATGCCAACCTATTTGTCGTCCATCTAGAGGAATCCTTTTGGAACACCCAGAATCCCAAACTCCTCACCTGCTTCAAATTCATTGATGGCATCTTCATGACATGGTTTGAGGGTGAGGACAACTTATCCATATTCCTCCAGAATCTCAGCACCTTTTCCCCCATTCACTTTACTTGGACCTCCAATGCCACATTCCTCAGTGTCGACCTCCACCTCAAAGATGCTACATCAGTACCTCTGTCCACATTGAACCTCCAACAACTAGCAGTACCTCCACTTTGACAGCTGCCACCTATCCCATACCAAGAATTCCCTTCCATACAGCTTAGCCACCCACGGTCACATTTGCAGTGACGAGTGGTCCCTCTCGAAATACACTGAAGGCCTCACTGTGGCCTTCACAGACCAAAGTTATCCTCCCAACCTTGTACAATTGTGCAAAAACAGATCTCCCATTCCTTATTTCTCCAATCACCTACCACCCCCCGAAGTCCCATCATCCAGCTACAGAAGAGCATTCCCCTCATGACTCAGTATCACCCAGGATTGGAGCAACTGAATCACATTCTCCACCAGGGTTTTGACTTCCACTCGTTGTGCCTTGATATAAAATGTCCTCCTCACCATCCATCCCACATCTCCCACATTGATATTCCACTGCCCACCAAACCCACACAATATCCTCATCCATCCCCACACATCCCCTGCTCCCAACCCCTTGGCTTATGGCTCATATCCCTGTAATAGATCTAGATGCAAGACCTGTCCCATACATCCTCCCACCACCACCTACCCCAGCCCAGTCACAAGCATCACCTACCCAATCAAAGGCTACCTGTGAAACCAGTCATGTGATCTACAAGCTAAGCTGCAACCTCTGTGCTACATTCTATGTGGGCATGACAACCAAGAAGCTGTCTGTCCACTGTCAAACTGTGGCCAAGAAACAGCTGGATCACCCCATTGTTAAGAATGCTGCCCTACGTGACATTCTTCATTTCAAAGACTGCTTCACACCCTGTGCCATCTAGATCCTTCCTACCAATACCAGCTTTTCTGAATTGTGCAAGTGGGAACTCTCCCTGCAACACATTCTAAATTTCCATAGCCCTCCTGGTCTCAACCTTAGTTAGTCATTGTACTTGCCCATCTAGCCCCTTGCCTATTCTCATTCCAGCACTACAGAGTACTCTTTCCACCAATGTACCCACAGGCTTTTCACTTCATTCCTTTTCCGCTAACGCCCCCTCTCCCACTCCCCCCCCCCCCCCCCACCTTGCCATCTGTCTAACCACCTGACTACACCCAGCTGCCCTACCCTCACTCTACCTTGTCCATGCCATGTTCCCACATGCAGCACTTCAGCATCCCTCACCAGTGCTGTTATCCCTCCCCCTCCCAGCCCCAGCCTCCTTAGCCCCACCAACCAGTTGCTTCTCCCATCATGCGCTGCTGCTCACAGTGCAGCCTCTGCAGCCATATACTGCAGTTATGTGTGTGTGTGAGTTGCATTTGCATGACAGGTTGTGTGTATGTTGTCTATTTTTGATGAAGGCTTTTTTGGCGAAACGCTCACTTTGTGACAGTCTTTTTGTAGTGCCTATCTGCGATCATTGTCTCCACTATTTGGTGAGTAGGAACTATCCTTTTCTACTACCATTGCATATAACATCAAATAGACTTAGGTTATCTGTCCATTTACCGGTGTTATTAAATCCACTTTTTACACTGATTCTAAGTGCCACCTAGACTTCAAGTTACAGTATAACACCCTTTGTTATTGAGTATTGTGGTTTTTGATTATTGGCACCGTACATACTTCACTGTACTGTAAATATTGCACTGCTTTCAATAGTAACCATTTTATTTCTTCTGTTTTTAATGTTTTCTTGTTTGTTACTACTTAATGAAAAGCCTATGCTCAGTATATGGTTACCTCGGATTGTAGATGTGGAACATAGTTCCTTACAATTTAAATAACATAAATCTAGTAGAAAGTTCATTACATTGTCATTTGCTATAGTACTATAGAGGCACATCTTTGGAGAACTTCATTGGCTAGTAGCACCATCTCTAACAATAGTGCTGCACATGTGCCTAGTTTTTTGACAGCTGTCATTGATCTACATCCTTGTTCCTGTAACATTACAAGTGGCACACCTAGTTAGTGATAGACTGTATGTAACCATGGGGGCCTACTTTAGGTGAGATCACATCTATGTACCACTTACCAAATGCACTTTGTAAATCTTTATTTTGTCACAATCCCTATAAAATGTTTCTTTATTTTGTCATGAACTACATAGATTTTTTTCAGTTTGTACATGACAATGAGAGTGATTCAGCTGAACAGATTATGACAATGAGTAATGTCAGATGACATGGAATAAAAGTTTCATTGGTATGTGTCATAGAATGGAAGTTTAAATATAAAATCTACTACACTATTGTTCACTTCCATTATGCAATTTTCTGTATTTTAGATATGAAGATGACTCATCAGTGAGCTGAGACTAGTTATCAAATAAAGCAATTTTAATGATCTTGACCTTGTATTTTCTTTCCACATATTTTAACATGACAGATTGCAAATCGTCCCATTTGACAATGTAAAATAACTATGTAACCCATTATGCTAGCAGTGAAAGTATTTGATCCTTTTGAAACATTCATCAAATATTTTGATTTGACAGTCTAATGTTTCAGTTAGCTGCTCCAGTTTTCTAGTCAGATTATTGATCACGTATATAATAAGTGCGTCTATTCTGCATGAAAACCATCATTAAAAATTGTTACACTTTGTGTCTTTTATTGCTTGTTTGACACAAAACTAGTTAGGTTGTGTTTTGTGTTTATCTGATACTGTACAACATATGTTAGAGTTTATGTTGAGTACTAGAAGCACTTCCTCATCATTTCATTCACTCTTCAAACAGAACCCATTCGTGTAAGCTTGATTTTCTCCACATGTAATCTTATGGTCATTATCATAGGTGTAAGTTAGAGGAAGTAATATTTTCCCTACATCATACTGGAATGTGGGCTCTTGCAATTTTGAAGGTAGGGATCTCTGCATTGCACAGTTCTACTGTCTGTTCATATAAGAGTCAGTTTCCAGACATCGTCATTGCTTTACTTCACATGTCCATAAATGCATACATTGATATAAATGTGTAGATAAGGAATTATCAATTACTTCCTACAAAAACAAACTATAGACATTAACAATTTTACAAAGAGACATTACTGCTTGAAATCTTTTGTTGAATAACACCATTTCTCTATTAATAAAACCTTAAGTTTGTTTTTAAGGTGTTTAAATTAGATATCTTAAGATTGTATGGTAGTCTGTTGTAAAATAATTGTTTCTGTTTTCTGTGGACTGTAGTCAGCAAATTTTTTATTAGTTGTAATTCTGTGAAAATTTTGTTTTACCCATATATTATAGATATGTACATTGCATCCAGAAATGATTTGTGACTATGGAGTGTGAACTGATATGAAACTGCAGATTAAAACTGTGTGCTGGGCCGAGACCCACATTCCAGTACAGTGTAAGGAAAATATTACTTCCTCTAACTTACACCTAAGATAATGACTATAAGATTACATGTGGAGAAAATCAAGCTTTGGATTTTGCTGGCATGTGTGCTCAATGACTGAGCTACCAAAGCACAACTCACACCGCATCCTCATAGTTTTGCTCCCACCAGTAACTTATCTCTTACCTTCCAGAATTCACTGACATTCTCCTGCAAATTTTGGAAGGTAGGAGATGAGATACTGGTAGAAGTAAAGCTGTGAGGGTGGGGTGTGAGACATGCTTGGATAGCTCAGTCAGTAGAGCACTTTTCCAACAAAGTAAAGGTCCTGAGTACAAGTCTCGGTCCAGCACACGGAGTTCATCTGACAGGAAGTTTTATATCAGTGCACATTCCACTGCAGAATGAAAATTTCATTCTGGAAACATACCTCTCTGCAATATGCTTTCTTCTACGGGTGCTAGTACTACAACCATCATGGGAGAACTTATGTGAAATTAGAAAGGTAGGAGATGAGGTACTGATAGGTAGGATATGAGGTACTATTGGAAGTAAAGCTGTGACAATGGGCTGTATGTCATGCTTGGGTTGCTCAGCCAGCCAAGCACTTGCCCAGTGAAAGTCAGAGATCCGGAGTTCGAGTCTTGGTCTGGCACACAGTTTTAATCTGACAGGCAGTTTCATGTACATTGCTGTGTATTACATTATCTTCTGGGTTTAGCTTCACTGTCATGATTTCCTGCTGGATGTATGTAGAGTTGATGGTACGTACTTTAACCACCCCTAATCTCAATACCATTGTGAAGTTGTTGATATATCAATCCAAAATATGTATGCCTTAAGGTTTCATGGGCCAGGAAGACTGAGGCATATTTCAATAGATATATATTAGTACTGAATTTCTTACAAATATAAGCTATTTGCTCTTTCCATGACTGGTTTTCATTGACAATAATACTCAAAAAATTAGTCAAACAAGGGTTTTGTAAACAATCAAACCAGTCTATGGACTGAAGACACCAGCAGCAGCAACACCAATATTCTGCTGCTAAATCTTAGTCTAACATCTGGCTTCTACACAGCTAGATTTTCAATGTTATTTCACTCTAGATTATTTGGACAGCTACTTCTGGATGTTTCAAACTTGTGACTGTTTCCATTGACTGATCACTGATCATTTAGACAATTAATATATTTTGTGTCTCTTTGTACATATTAAATTATATTTATTTGTGTTGGAAGTCAGTTGACCTGTGCACCAAGTGCTGATCATCTGCATCTCATCTTGGTTTTTGGAACAATTTTCTGACAGCCTCACTAAATAACTGCATCATTTGCAACGATCATCAGGGACCCAGAAATTTAATATCCCATGTCATTTATACTTATCATGAACAGTAACAGTTCTACTGCATTTCTGTAAGGTAAATAAGATGATACTATTGATTCTGATTATTTCTCTCCATTAGGAATGATATACTGATATTGGTGGAGTCTTCAGTCCATTTTCATTCCTCTTCATATATTCCATAAGTATGTGTTTTTTTCAATGAGTTACAGTACCAAACTCTATCAAAGGCTTTCCTGAAGTCATAAAACATGTGATAGATATAGTCTATAATATCTACAACCTTCTGGAACTAGTAAACAAACACAGCAAGCAGAGTTTCTCATGATTATTGCTTGTAGACGACACGTTGATTTTTACAAAGGACCTGTTCAATGATCATATTAACTCTGTGCAGCTGATCCTGTCAAAATTATGTCACCTTAAATTTGTGGATTGTTTTGTTTGTAAATGCATTAAAAATGAATTATTCAAAAACTAAAATCTAAATTATGTTTTTTTCCCATAGAATTTCCAGCCTCTTCCAATTATGAAGTCAAACAGTTCATGTCAACTGCATGTGGACCACAATATATACAGCAAAATTGATTGTGAAGAAGTTCACTTATTCCAACCATTTTCATACAAGCAAAGTGGAGCGAAAACTATAATTCATCAAGTTTTGACTCTTACCTCAGAGTCAAATGTAACAATTGATGATATAGGTATGAAAATTTGAAGCTAATAATGTTCAAATTTTAATTTCAAAAGTAAAAAATTTAAAAAAGGAACATTTGGAAAAGTTGAAAAATAAAATTAAACTTACATGCTTGTTTTCAGATACAATCTCTAGAAGAACATCCCTTTCATTTGACCATATACAAACTCCAAAGCCTATGTCTGCTGATCTTGGAACATCAAGAGACCTTCTTATGTTAATGTGTGAACTGAATGATGTAAGTTGTGTACTTAAGTATCATTTGCATCTCATGTTGCAGAACTCTTTGTGAGGGGAAGCCAACCATTATCAATATATTTTTCACAAGTAAGGTCTATTGCAGTGTTTTCTGTGTAATATAGTATAACATATAAACTGCATTCAAATAAATTTGAATGTAAAATATAATATCTTAGCAACACAAAAGATACAGTGCAATATAAATACATACTTAATATTGAATGTTTCCTACTTATCATTACAAATCAAATCACAGTGCCTCTACACACACTTATGGGCCTCAATAATCATTTCACTCGATTATCATAGCTGCAAATAGACCACAATATTAAGAGACATAACAGGATTATGACATTATGTTGTAATATGACCTAGGAGTCATAATATGACCTTATGTGAAACCTTCCTTATCCCATAATATTGTGAGTTATTTGCATCTACCAAAAATGCACTCTAGGACAAACAAAGACATGCCACAAAGGAATTATCTGAGTGAGATGGAAATTGGTAGATGTGAAGTACCTTTTTATTTTTTTATTTTTTCCCCCAATCACTCTTCTGACTGGTTTGAAGCGGCCTGTCATGATTTAATTATTAAATCTTTTTCTCATGGTAACCTTCCCCTTGGAGGTCCCCTCCCGGAGATCCGAATGGGGGACTATTCCATAATTTTTTGCCAATGGAGAGACCATCATGACACTTCTTCAATTACAGGCCACATGTCCTGAAGATACACATTATGTGTCTTTAATGCAGTGGTTTTCATTGCCTTCTGCACCCGTATGCTGTTGATCACTGCAGATTCTTCCGCCTTGAGGGGCAGTTTCCCACTCCTAGGACAAGAGAGTGCCCTGAACCTCTGTCCACTCCTCCACTCTCTTTGACAAGGCCATTGTCAGAATGAGGGTGACTTCTTATGTGGAAAGTCTTTGGCCACCAATGCTGATTATTAATCAAAATTTAAGCAGCAGCGGGATTTGAACCCAGTACCGAAGACGTTTTGATTATGAATCAAAGACGCTACCCCTAGACCACAGGTCTAGGTCACATTAGGACATCAGAATCGTTTGCTGGTTGGAGGGCCCTGACAATAATGCTCCAAAATCCAAATATTATCAATTGAGGAGAGACCCAGTGACCTTGCTGACCAAGGTAGAATTTGGCAAGCACAAAGACAAGCAGTAGAAACTCTTGCTATATGTGGGCAGACATTATCTTGCTGAAATGTAAGCACAGAATAGCTTGCCATGAAGGGCAACAAAACTATGCTGCTGTGATATAAGGGTGCTGCAGATGACAACCAAAGGGGTCATGCCATGAAATGAAATGGTGCCCCAGACTGTTACTCCTGGTTGTCAGACAGGATGGCGGGTGACATTCAAATTGGTATCCCACCACTGTGCGTAGTCTCTCCAGACATGTCTTCAGGGCTCAGTTTGAATTGGGACTCATCACTGAAGAGGGACTCATCAGTGGAGATAATTCTACTCTTGTCAGTGAAATTCCAGGCTGGATGTGCCCAATACCACTTCAAAAGGGCTTGTTGGTGTACAGAGGACAATGATAGTCAGTGGAAGGGGTGCCATGATATCAGCCGCTTTCTGTGAGCCACCTATTAATGGTCCTTTGGTCACTGAAGCACAAGTTGCATGTTTAATCAATGATAATGATGAATCCAGAGGGCCAGAGTGCCTCTCTGATGATTGGTTGGTCATCAAATTCTGTCGTCTCCCTAGGTTGAGCACTTCCATCTTGACATTCTGTTTGGCTGTGGTTCACACATTCCTTCCAACATTGTCAAAGAGTGGCATCGCTCCTATTCAGATGTCAAACAATTTTTTGATTACTATAACCAGCTTCTTTGAGCCCAACTGCATGTCCTCTCTCAAATGATGACATCTGCGTATATTTTTTACGCACCTGATTGCATGGCTTAGTTACTGTCCAACTGAGTACATGGAATGAAATTTACAAAAAATTTAAGCCCTGGTATTTACATGTCCCCATTTACTATTTTTGCCATCTGTGTGTGAAATTGTGCTGCAACATCACACATTCAGCCATCAGCCACCGAAGTTTACAGTTTTGCATTTTCCATCGATACCCATATGAATATTGATTTGTGGCCAATTTGCGTAGCTCCTTCAAGGTGCATCTTTTTTTAAGTGTGTTGTTGAATGTTATGAGCCAAATAATGTCATAAAGACAAATTTCTTAAAGCAAGGGAAACTGAAACTGCACCCCAATGAAGATGGAAGAAAACTAACTTTTGGGACTGCAGGATCCTACATGTGGAGAAAGAAAGGAAAATGTTACCTGTAATGGAACCACTGATACATCATGTAGAAAGTTATTTAGTAGTGTGGCTGAAGGGGAACACAATAGTACAAGACCAGAATCAAATGAACAATGAAATGACAGCAAATGAAAAACAAAAAAAGAAGCAGTTAGTGGAGATAAAGAAAAATAGAAATAAAAACATATGCCAGAAAATGTAAAGGATGAAAAATAAAGGTGATATTTGAAAGAGTGGCAAAGGTTACAATGGAGGAAAGGAGGAATTTCAAAGTTACTAGAGTGGAGTAATTACTGATACTATCAGAACCACAAATTTTAAACAGTCTACTTTCAGGGAAGGCATTCTGAGAATGAAAAAATCTTCGGATCATCCAAAAACTGGTTCCACTGTTTACATTTTTACTGTTTAATTTAGCTTACAGATTCCACTATTTAAATTTTAAAAAATAATTATGAGACATGGGAAGAATGACTGCTTAAATACCTCTGTGTCTGCTGTAATTAATTTAGCCTCATTTTCATGGTCACTGTGGGGGTGATACATAGTGGGCTGTAGTATGTTCTTAGCTTACACACCTAAAACTAGTCATCATAACTACGTAAGTAGGCTTCAACAGGACACAACTACATATAACATATAGTACGATTACATAGGATAATGTACTAACTTAATCTGCACCAAAAAAACACTGGTTCTCTCCTTATGGACATTACTGTTTGCACGCACTTGGATCTTGTGTATGTACCAAAGCAAAACTAAATACTAACTTGAAGGTATCTGTGTCACTTAACATAATACCCTTTGGTGTACATTTGATTAGAGGGGGGCTGTCTGTATTTGTCTTAGAGGGAGCAGAAACAAACTGTAAATAAGTTGTGGTGGGTGAGACACAGTGGGTTCCCACAGTTTGAAGTGTGGACACCATTTATCACACATGACCCCATCAAAAAGGCACCAAGCAATCTATAACTTGCGAACATGCTTGTGTGCCATGATGGCAGGTAGAGCAACTAGCATAGCTGGTGCTGCCCCACAGCGAGCCCAGTGCGAGGGTGACATGATGCCGCACTGCCAGCCAGGACAAGGGGTGGTATAGCACCACAGTCAATTGTGCTGGTATTTGAGCAGGTAATGCATGGTGGGTGGTGGAAAATGCACCCTGCATTGATGGTGCAGTGTGCACCGTCCTGTGCCAGTGCTGTGTGTACCCACTGCTGGTGCCCTTCTTTGCTAGGCTAGGTCACATGTCACTGCGGAGGTGTACACTGGTGTTGTGATGACAGTGACCAGACCCTTGGCGCCAGAAGTGCAGTGTTACTGCCTAATCATTTGGATCTGGTGGCCAGGAACATGTTCAGCAGCAGGGGTGGAGTAGTGGACCTCTTGTATGGTTCTGACAGGGCATGAGGTGGCACAAATGGCAGGGCAGCTCCAGACACAGGGTCCCATGGGCCACCATTTGGATCAGCAGTGTTTGCTGAGACGCCTTCAGCATTGTTCGGCGCCACCTCAATCTCGATGGGCAGCAATATGTATGTGCTCATGGTGTTGAGAGTGTACACCAGCAGCAGATGATAATTGCAAACATTAGTGATGGTGCCTTGGAGCTGCATGGAGAACTTCTTGGTGACACACGAGGGGACGTGGTGTGGACCCAAGTATAGTGGTGGAGTGGTGACTGACTGGCATTCACCTGGAGCATTACGTGTGTGTACATTCCAAGATCGCAGTGCATGGTAGGCTGGCCCTCATCATGCCATTCGGGGTAGGGAGAGGGGGGTGGGGGATGGGTGCAGGTGTGCCAGTGAGTTGTGCAGCTGCTGCACAAAGGCTGGGACACAGGTCATGGGTGGCAGGGTGGTGGCTCAGTAAGGTCACCTGAGATGATGAGCAGCTGCCCATGTGTGAGCTTGGTAGTGGACCTAAGAGGACTAAAGGGAGTTGGCATACCAAGTTGGGGTGGCATGTAAGGGCAGCTTTTAAAGACCTATGAAAATGGTCCATCATGAATCTGGAGGTAGGGTTTAGCTTGTTGTAAAGCACACGAGCATACCACAAGTTTACATGAGAGCCTTAAATAAACAAAACATGAACTACCATCTGTGGTCCATGGTGACATTGTGGGGGCACCCAACACACAAGACCCCAATGTTAATAAAGGCCTAGGCCACTGTGTCTGTTATTATGTCTGACAGCAGCTTTTGGCTACCAGGTGAATCTGTCAGTTGCAGTAAGGGAATATGAGTATCTGTTGGATGATGGCAGGGACATTCATGTGTATGTATGAGAAGTGGGACAAGCCATCCAGATTTTCATAAGCCGCCTTGTGGAAGTCTGGGGGATGGGGGGCCGTGTGGCCAGTACTGGAATGAATGTTGCACCAGATGATTTTATGGATACCTGACAGTGGGTGGGGTTGCAACTTAAGGCTTGTATTTTTGTCATTGCTCAACCACAGGAGCATGGGGTCTATAGCTTGGGTGGCGGCAAGTGCCTTGTGGTCGAGGGGAGCAGCAAGGTCCACAATCAATGAGGCAATTGATTATTTTTTATGTCAGCCACATGCCACACATCCGCAGTAAACTGTGCAAGATATTTCCACTGTCAGAATTGTTGGGGTGAGATCTATGTGCTCTCCTTGTGACAGAAGCCCATTGTTGAGGTGGTGATCAGCAAAAACTCTGAATAGCACCCCTCCTCTGAGGGGCAGAAATTCCTAATCATCTTACACACAGTGAGGAACATGTGATTATACCTGGCCCAATGCTGCTGCAGCTCAGTGCGCTTTGCTAAGACAAATGCCAGAGGCTGTCAAGTCCAGTCGATATGTTGCTGCAGGACTGTGCCTGTTGCAGACTGGCTGGTACTGGCAGCAATTGTGAAGAAGGCGGTTAGTGAGGAGTGGGATAGGAGGGCAGCTTGTGAGAGTTCATGCTTCTATTGATCAAAAATGTCTGACATGTGTACCATCCAGTGAATGGACCTCTTGACCTTTCTGTGGTCACCATGGAATGTGGCCATGACCAGCGCTTGCACGCTCATGAAGTCCTTCAGGATAGTTTGAGTTCCTTCTATGTAATGGGGCATGGGAACTAAGACACAGTCCACACCTTCTTGTCAAAGGGGCAGGAGCCTGTGGATGATATCCTGTGCCCCAGGAAGTTGATCTCCAGAACACTAAAAATGCATTTCACGAGGTTGATAATGACAGCCACCTCCTGGAGATGAGAGAATACCTCCCAGAAACAGCAGTGGTGCTCTGTAAAGTTGCATTTGTAAATCAGAATATCATCCAAGTAAGCAAGACACCCTGAACCACCACGTAAGATGTTTTCAAGGAAGAACTGTCACGTCAGGATGGCGTTTCAGAGCCCAAATCACATGAAAACATTCTTGAAGAGGCCAAAAGATGCACTAAAGGCTCTTTACACCTTATCATCAGGAGTAACTGGCATCTGCATAAATGCTTTTGCACAGTCCACTTTGCTAAAAACAGTTGCACCACACAGGTCATTGCTGTGCAAAGGTGGAATAGGGTAATGATTGGACACCGTCCTGGAGTGAAGCACCCGAAAGGAGCTCTGTGTAAATAATTCCATATAGCTTGCTATAAATGAGTTGGAGTGAAGGGCAACTGTTTTCACCCCATTGGATCATAGTTGCTCTTATTCAAAGTTCTGTTTATTAATTAGAATTCTCCTTCAGTCATTGCTTCTCCTTCAGGACTTCTATGGCTTTCAGCAATAGTGGATCACCTCTGTCCAGGAATAATGTCATTTAATGCAATGATGACTGACATATCACCCACGGTGCTGTGTTCCATCAAAGGGTTCCGTGAAAGGTAGGCAGTCTCTTTGTGTTTGCATCTGCTTTGGTATACCACTGTCACATTGTACTCCAGAAGTCTCAGTGCCCATCTCTGCATTTGATCCAACAGATCCTTCAGGCTAGTCAGCCAACATACAGAATGGTGTTCCATCAAAAATGGTGGTCCACAACAACAGTGAGTGGTTTACCAAATAACACTTCCAGTGGCCACCAAACTCCCAGACATGAACATTATTGAGCATATCTGGGACGCCGTGCAACATGCTGTTCAGAAGAGAACTTCACCCTCTCATACTCTTATGGATTTATTGACAGTCCTGCAGGATTCATGGTGTCAATTCTCTCCAGCACTACTTTAGACATTATCCAAGTCAATGCCACATGGTGTTGCGGCACTTCTGCATACTCGCAGGGGCCCTACACGATATTAGGCAGGTGTACCAGTTTCTTTGGCTCTTCAGTGTACATCCCATTTGTGATGTGCAGCACAACTATTTTTGTGTCACAGAACATAGTCTCCTTTAGTTGGTGGCAAAACGCATGTGACATTACAGGAAAAGAATCTCTTAGTTGACTATTGGCCAGACAGGTTGGTCATCAGTGATGACTTTTGAGGAGATTTCCTGACACCTTGGTAGCTGTCATCTGTGGAGGGTTTTCATCTGTGGTGGCTTCACCTCCATAGGTGGCTGCCTTGCTTCATTTTCCTGGATTTGGTGATTAGGCAAGGAGCTATTAATTCTGTATGGCAGGGAGAAAATGTTATGGCATGTTGTGGAGCAACCTTGTTCAGAGTATGGTGATGGGCTTCATCTGACAAGTTAACTATAATTATTTTACAATTGACTGGCATTGATATAAGTGTTGTGATGGTTGATGTCTCACCATGAGATAGTTATTGAAGACTCATCTTCTTTGGTGCAGGATCATGCAGAGTGTATAAGGTGTCCACAGTAGAAACACACAGGCCTGTTGTCCACCACCCTCTAAATGTCTGCTCTCCTGTGGGGAATTATACTTGGCATAGAAGTGGGCTATATCTGCATTGTTCAGATTATTGGTCATAGTTTGAAGGCTGTGAAACCAGTCTTCAGTTTCCTGAGTCCATTCATTATGACATGTTCAATTGGAGAAGGAGATTGTTACTAAAGATCAACACATCTCTTCTTTAACATTCTCCATTACTTGCTAAAGTATGGGATTAACATTCAACATTCATGACTGATATCACTTGTGTACATAGTCTAACATTTCTGGCTGCCATAAACTGCTGTATCTCTTCACTTGCTACCTGGAGTATGAGAGAGGTAGGGTCATGGTGATCTTCCACAACTACTGTAGGTACCACATTTGGGAGATGGTCATAACTCTCTTTTCTGACCCTTTTCTGTTACATTTCCTCTATGTGATGGCATCAGTTGGTGAATTCCTCTACTGTTATGATGCCTTTTACCAGAAGAGATTGGTTCATATCTTCCGCAACTCCTGTCACCAAATGTGAGATTTTGTTGGCTTCTGTGACATATTGCCAAGACCTTCTGTACGCAAGGCTGTGTCATTTGCCCATGATGTTGAGCCCTGTTCTTCAGTTGTTCTTGCTGCCAATTGTCACCAAAAGTTTTTGTCAGTTCAGCCTGGAATTTATCTCAGGTGGCAAGCTTACCTTTGTTTTTCTTGTACCAGTTCAGGGCTGTGTCATCCAAGATAAAGTACACAGATACCACACACTTCATGTCATCTAACCTGTTGTATTTGGTGACTTGGTCAAATCCTTTCATCAGTTGCTGACCAGTGTCTTAAGAAAACACTGATGGATGCCTGATATGCAGCTGATGTCCTGCTGTTTTAGAATTCATTCTTCTCCTGAATATAAAGACCCTGGAAATGATGTACAATCTGTTTTCAGTCCCTGTCCATTAAGACTATGGTTTTTATGTTGCTTAATGAAGCCATGGCAGTGCAGATGTTTTGAATGCCCAGTGTATCCACCAAACAATGTCATTTCATAAACATAATCAAGCCCAAATCCAAAAACACATTTGTGAATGAAGCACAACACATAGCACTGAAAGCATGTTTGTTGTGGACACCAATATACAGACAGATTGTAGAGTACTATCAGATTTTCCAGAATGTGCAAACTTTACAAACATAAGAAATTTTGAGAACTTTTCAGAAATGATAAATATAGTACTAAATAATAAGTATTTTGTGGTAACTGGACTTCAAGTGGCAACCTACAGCACATCAGCCAGTGATGCTAATCATTGCTACTCACTGCGTATGGCACATCTCATAGCAATATTATTGCTTTATATATGTACACAGATGTAAAGTTCAAGGTACTTAGATTTTTGAAGCAGTTCTTCTCCCACTTCCATCCTCTCTCTCTCTCTCTCTCTCTCTCTCTCTCTCTCTCTCTCTCCCCCCCTTTACCCTCCCTCTCTCTTCTCCCCTCTCCCTCCCCCCTACAAAAGTGTGCCAGCATGTGTGCGTGTGTGTGTGTGTGTGTGTGTGTGTGTGTGTGTGTGTGTGTGTTATTTCACACTGCATGCAAGGCCACAGCCAGTTTCTTTTCATGTCCTTGCCTAGTCTGAGCCTACTTGTAGTGATGGAACATCCTTTTCTCATTGAAATTAATGATGAGTTCACTAGATGTTATTAAACTTCACATATCTAAAGCTATGTACTGTATTACAAACACCTACTTGTATTTTATTTGAATCCATTAATATTGTAACTGCATGTTTACATCTAAACTTAACCAGAAGGTCTTTGTAGTAATCTTGATAATTCTGTACAATATTCTCAGATGTTTTGTTGCTGTAACGTATTCTTTGTTTTTCATGACTACCATTAAGTTTTAAGGTTGCTTTTAGAAATAAGTAACAGCATTATGAATCACTTCAAATTTATTCACAGGTAGTCAACATGGATTCAGAAAAGATCGTTCTTGTGAAACACAACTAGCTATTTATTCTCACACAGTAATGTGTGCTATCAACAGGGGATTTCATATTTAATCCATATTTTTAGATTTCCAGAAGGCTTTTTACACTGTTCCTGATGAGTGACTTCTAATAAAATTGCACACCTACAAAGTATCATCCCTGTTGTGGGACTGGATTCATTATTTCCATTCTGAATGGTCACAGTTCATAGTAATTGATGAAAAGTCAATCAAGTAAATCAGAAGTAAAATCTGGTGTTCTTCAAGGAAGTGTTATAGTCCTTATTCTGTTTCGGGTCTATATGAATGATTTAGAAGACAATGTCAGCAGCCTTCTCAGATTGTTTGCAGATGATGCTGTAATTATATCTCTATCAGGCAAAAAGTGGAAATTGATTCAAAATAATGAAAAGTGTGAAGTCATTCGTGTGAGTACTAAAAGGAAGCTGCTAAATTTCAGTTACATGATAAATCACACAAATATAAAGTCTGTGACTTCAACTAAATACTTATGGGTTACAATTATGAATACTTTAGATTGGAACAATCACATTAGATAATGTTGTTGGGAAAATGAACCAAAGACAGTGATTTATTGGCGGAACACTTAGAAAATGCAACACATTTACTAAAGAGACTATCTACACTACACGGTACAGGATCGACATCAGGTAGGATTGACAGGGGACATTGAAAAAGTTCAAAGAAGGGCAGATCATGTTGTATTATTGCAAAATAGGAGAGAGATTACTATGAATATGATACTAAAATGTAGACTTTCATGGCCAGAAATGTCATGTCGATTATAATTATCTGGGCTGTTGTGTCGTGATTGGTTGATGAATTCTGTGTCAATTCCCAACATTTCATCCCCGTCTGCGGAGGACATCTTCAAGGGGGTCTGTAGCTCAATGGAAGGTCCAACACATCCACTGGCTCGCTACTGACTGCCGCTAAATTCTGTGTCTGTGCGCTCCCATGCCGAGACGTGACGTCACTTGTTTTGAAAATGTCAGTGCAATTGGCCGCTGTCCACTGCCGTCGATTGCCGTTGCCATCACCCAGTAGTGGACAGGTGGTACACAACTTCTCCAACACCAGCATCCATATACCGTTTAATTTCACGCCCTCCTCCTTTTGTTTGAAATTATTAGGGTGTTTGGCGATTTTGATTGCCTCCCTGTAGAGCCTTTCGTGATATCCACTTGTGGCCATTAGTTCTTGCGTCTCCTCAAAACGAATATGGTGGTTACCTGGCTGGAAAGCATGCTCCACAACAGCTGATCGATGGCAATGGACAGCGGCCAATCGCACTGACGTTTTCAAAACACGTGATGTCACACCTCGGCATGGGAGCGTGCGGACATGGAATTTAGCGGCAGTCGGTAACGAGCCAGTGGGTGTATTGGACCTTCCATCGAGCTACAGAGCCCCTTGAAGATGTCCTCCATAGACGGGGATGAAATGTTGGGAATTGACACAGAATTCATCAACCGACCACAGCATAACAGCCCGGATAATTATAATGGATGTGAATATGATACGCAAATTGGGATGGTAATCATTAAAACAAAGGCATTTTCCACTGCAGCAGGATCTGTTCATGAAATTTTAGTCACCAAATTTCTCCTGTGAATGCAGAAATGTTTTGTTTGTGTTTATCTGCTTAGAGAGAAATGATCATTATAATAAAATAAGAGAAATTGGCGCTTTGTTTTTCATGCATGCTGTTTGTGAATGGAGCCTCAGAGAAGTAGCTTCAAGGTGGTTCATTGAACTCTCTACCATTCACTTAATTGTGAGTTGCAGATTTATCATGTAGATGCTGATGTAGATTGTAACGTATGATTCTTTTTGTCACATTTCTTTTTGCTATCAGTGTAAAGATTTTCAGGATTTATCTATAACTCTACAGTGTGATTGAAAAAATAGTAAGTTGCAGACATGCATTCTAGGTGCAATGTGTTAACCTTCAATAATGTTGTTGACTGATATCAAGGCAAATTTTTTTGGAATCACTGTCAGTACTAAAAGAGTTAAAGTAAATTGAGCTATAATTCAGTCTGTCACTGAATAACTTTAATAAAGGTTGTCCAAAGTTAATACAAATTTTTAAAAAAATGTTTGTGTTCTACCAGTTGCTTTGTAGAATATATGTAGATGATTATTGTCCCATAAAACAGATGTACCATTTCATAGGCCATGACAAAAATTTGATTCAGAAACTTGTATGTACTCCATTGCTCCCATATCTGAGTGGATTTCAGTTGTTGTACTTAAATAGCATGAACAACAATCTCATTTCACACAACTTTTTCAACTTCTCTATTTTGATGTTCACAAGAAGTAAACTTTTTTGTAAGTAAACACAAGATTCTGTACCAATCTCTGAGTATTTACAATGTATTCACTGTTTCATAGTTAATTCAAGCATCACATATATTTCTGTTTCTCTTTACCATCAATATTCATAAGTTTTTAATAAATATTTCTATATTTTAAAGTTTTCCCTTATTGACTTTCTTTCAAATTCTCTTATATGAGGTAAATAAGAGATTTCTATTATTATTTTCTATATCTTCAAATTTTCAGGATGGTGTCGAGCCAGAGTTTCCTGATGCCTTCTCCCACTTCATACACATTGCTCGGCTTTTGTCCCACGATGCACTCCAGGCACTGTATGATGAAGCTCCTACACTCTGTGAAAGTGCACTGTAAGAAATGTGTTCTTAATTATCGAAATTAAAAATAAATTTTATCACTCAGTAATTAACACTTATTATCTGTAAAACAATTGCAGTAAACATTCAGATTTTTTGCACACTATTTTTAATTCTCTCTCTCTCTCTCTCTCTCTCTCTCTCTCTCTCTCTCTCTCTCTCTCTCTGATTCGCTCTCTCTCTCTCTCTCTCTCTCTCTCTCTCTCTCTCTCTCTCTCTCTGTGTGTGTGTGTGTGTGTGTGTGTGTGTGTGTGTGTGTGAGCTGAAATTGATTTACTTGTGTGGTACTAATAAAACAAATGAACTGTTGTGAATGCAAACACATCTCTTCAGGAATCTGAAGTCACACAACATCCATTACAAGTTCTGTGTGACCTTACTGTGCTTGCCAACTCCAAATCTACCCCATTGTTCCTTTCACAAAAGATGGACTGCATCCACATCCACAACTACTTCTCCTGCAGGCAAAATGTGTTCGCAGAAGTCTGTGGCACAACCACTGCCATTCACGTGATGCCCTTACACATTAAAAGTTTATGGACTACCAAAAGAAGTCCTTCTAAGTTGCCAAAAGTTCCTAACTCCTTATACAGTTTAAGTTTACTGATGATAGATTCATGAACAGGATTCAGGGCCAAGAAAATGTGTCTTCATTCCTTCACAGCCTTATCACATTTTCTCCCCTGTGTTTCAACTGGATCTCATTAGCCCCATGGGCTGCTTTCATAGAGTTTGACCTCCACCTTCCTGATGGCTCTATGAAAACCCCCATCCATAAAAAATCCACCAACCATCAGTAATAGCTCAACTTTGATTGTAGTTGCTGTACATTCAACACCAAAAAGTCTTTTGCACAGTCTCATTAACTGCAAGCATCACATATGCACAGAGGAGCAATCTCATGCCCACTGTACTTAAGACCTGAACTAGGCCTTTGCAAACTGTACCTCCATCACATATCTGGACTAAGGACAGATCTCCCATGCTATGTATTCCCAATACTCCAACCACATATTCTCTTTTCATTGACATAATGACTGACCTCATATTAAAACTTCCTTCATGCTCCAACCATGCCCACTGACCAACTGCAGTGGAGTACCCTACTCAATCAGGGTGTATATGACCCGGGAAACTTGGGAATCCGGGAAAAACCCAGTAATTTTTTCATCTGGGAGAAAACTGGGAAAAACCCGGGAATTTTTCATTGTTTTAGCTTTCAGTTAAATTTTTGGGATTTTGACTGGTAAGAATTGATTGTCTAGTGAAGAATGTTACTGTATCCTGCTACTAGAGAATTATACTGCAGAATAAAATATAAATGAGAGGGAAAAAATAAAATGTTAGTGGCAAAGGAAATGCGCAATTCACAACAACAAAACACCGAGAACGCACAAGCGTCTGCAAATAACAAAAATATGTCAAAGGCCATAGGGCAAAGACTGTAATTCTTCGTAACAATAAACTGCTTGCTATGAGCATGATGTCACAACTGTTCACATTAGGTTCATTTGACCACTTGCCAGCTGGCTGATGTGCATGCACAGTTGACTCACATATGAGCAGTACCTTCTCCCACTTTACACTACTTGAAGTGTGGCCATTAGCTGTATTGACAGTAGCAGCAAGCAGCCAGATGCAAACGAGAAATCTTTTTCTTGAGCACCCTAGCTGCCAGATTCGTGCATGCACAGAGCTGTAGTGGGGAGGGCGTTAGTCTCCACGTGACCCGTGTTTGCGTTAAGTGATTTTGCTGCTTTTCTTCGTTTACAGTTCCCATGCCAAATGAAAACAAAATGGATTTCTGTACCCGTGAGCTATCAAGTGAATTAAAATACATTCACATAATTATGGAGGGCAAAAATATATTATTAGTTTCAGTTTTCTGATTTTATTTTATTTACAAATTATTAGCCGTCAAGCATTAATTGCCTTGCAGAACAATGATGTTATTTTTGCAAGTTTGCTAAAGAAATTTGGCTTTATTAATCTTTCCACTGGACCAATCAATTTATTTGAAATGAAGTGTTTCATTCCACAGTACTGGCTAGTTCAAACTATTTGCTGAATTTCAAGTGCAGATTTTTCACCTTCTGCCATTTATGACATTATGCCATAATAAAGAACCAAACATGAGATAGTATAGTACTGGTGCTCCATGAAAATTTACATCCCAAAAACCACACTGAAAAGCTTAATATCGGATGGGACCTATTTCATTGTGAATCTGGAAAAAACCAATGTGCACTTCAAGCCGAATTATGCATTTTAGTATGGTTTACGAAATTCTGATGCTCTTGGGAGTATCTTCTAATGCCCTGTTTCTTTTATGGTGTAATGTAAGGTCTCTTAGTGCTTCATACATACGAACATGCGGGCTTCCTACACCACTGCAGCTACGTATGCGCAATAATGCGTGTTTTCTGGCGCTGTCTGGCAACTGGTAAATCAAACCTATTTCTAACAGTCTCTGGATAGTATGGTGAAGGGTGGTTCAAAAAGCATTACTTTCAAAGTAAATTTCTTTTTACGCAAGATGAATTACATGTGAGAAAGTGGGATGAATTTCTAAATCACAGAGCGTTTAAAACTGAACACTTTGAGGACCAGCCACTTACAATAATTTTGAGCCCAGACATTTATGTCATAATTTCAAATTTACTGGCACATTTGTGTAATGTATCTTAAAGTATAACATACGCAAAAAAATATCAATATTACATGTGAAAGCTTAGCTTCTGTTGTAGCTTGTTAATCTTAGAAACCAATATTATATGTGAAATCTTAGATTTTCTAGTAGCTATACTATGTATATTAATGTAAACTGTCAATTTTTGCTCTTTGTGTGTTCACGCTATGTAACCAGTGATCTTGCTGTTGACTGATGATAACATGTGTCCGATGCTCTGAATATCTGCTGTTATCGGCTGGTGAGATCAAGTGGCATGAGATATGATTGGCTTACAAAAGGACATCGCAAGCTCGGTTTCAATGCTCCGGAAACTAACGCGCTGTGATTGGTGCAATTCAAATTTATACTTTTGTAATACAAAAATATGCAGTGTATATGTTGCTGCAAATCAAAGGCCTTTCCAAAACTTCTCTCCTTTTTTTTCATTAAAAGTCTTTCCAAAACTTCTCTCCTTTTTTTCATTAAAAGTCTTTCCAGAACTTCTCTCCCCCATGTTTGCCTTTTTTTCCGGGAAGTTTTATGCGAAGAAGTTACACACTGTTGGGTGGCTTGCAGAGTATAAATGTAGATGTAGATGTAGATTATATGTTAATGAAGAAAAGACAGAACATCTGGTCATAAGCAGGAAAGTCCAAAGAGATGCACCATTGGTTGTAGTTGGATTCACTTTCAAGACAGTTCATTGTTCAAATACTTAGAGTTGTTTCAGTAACAACAATAGAATGTATATAGAAATAGCCCATCTAGCAACAGCAAACAAAACACCTTTTAGTTTTATCAAAATCTTAAAGAAAATATCACTTAGTACTGACTTCAAAATCTGCTTCTATAAATAAACTATTATACTTGTAACATTAAAGGAACGTGAAGAATTAATGTTTAGAAAGCAAGATGGAGAAAAACTGTTAATAGTCAAAAGAAAAATTCTAAGAAAAGTTTTTGGACCAATATATGATGAAAAAACATGGTATGGAGGCTGAGAAAAAATTATCACTTCAGAGACCTGCACAAACTCTGTAACATTGTCGAAGTGTAAAAGAGGAAAGGTTGAATTGGGCTGGTCATACAGCAGGAACGACAGACTATACACTACCTAAAATACGCATTCAGCAGGACACCAGATGGAACAAGAGGAAGGGGAAGTCCCAGAATTAGGTGGTGACTTAGCATCCAGGAGGAAACAGTTAGGATGAACATCAACACAAAATGGGTGAACAGTGCACTCAACATGCCACATGTAAAGTAAAGTAAAAGGAAAGTATAGAATCATTGCATGCTTTTACCATTTCCAAATAGGCAATTTTTTAAACATCTTGAAATACTCCTAAACAAACCTCACCGAAGCAAAGAAGTACTAATTTTATGTGGTGAATTTAATGTTGATTTTCAGTCTCTATGGCATGTGAGAGAATGTCTACGGAATCTTGCAAACTTGTTCCATCTACAAGCCACATCAACATTGCCCACAGGATGTAAAAATCACACCAAAACAACTCTAGAGCAGATATTTATAAACTGTCTCTACCAGTTCAAAGAACCTCTGGATGAAGGCTATAGTGGTCACTGTGCCCAAGACCTCTACCTATCGAAACCTGGACAGCAAGCTACACCATGATACAGAGCACCTCTCTTGCAGAGTCTGCCACTTGAGTTTGCTAAACGTCTCTACAATGCTATCACGCTTATCAAATAACCCTGTGACGAAACACGCCACTCTTCTTTGGATCTTCTCTATCTCCTCTGTCAACCCGACCTGGTATGGATCCCATACTGATGAGCAATACTCAAGTATAGGTCGAACGAGTGTTTTGTAAGCCACCTCCTTTGTTGATGGACTACATTTTCTGAGGACTCTCCCAATGAATCTGAACCTGGCACCCACCTTACCAACAATTAATTTTATGTGATCATTCCACTTCAAATTGTTCCGTATGCATACTCCCAGATATTTTACAGAAGTAACTGCTAACAGCATTTGTTCTGCTATCATATAATCATACAGTAAAGGATACTTCTTTCTATGTATTCGCAATACATTACATTTGTCTATGTTAAGGGTCAGTTGCCACTCCCTGCACCAAGTGCCTATCCACTGCAGATCTTCCTGCATTTCGCTACAATTTTTTAATGCTGCAACTTCTCTATATATTACAGCATCATCCGCGAAAAGCCGCATACACAGCTGGTCTGATATTCCGTAGGCTCTTACTTTGTTTATCAGGCGACAGTGCGGAACTGTATTGAACACCTTCCAGAAGTCAAGGATAATGTCATCTACCTGGGAGCCTGTATCTAATATTTTCTGGGTCTCATGAACAAATAAAGTGAGTTGGGTCTCACACGATCACTGTTTCTTGAATCTATGTTGATTCCTACAGAGTAGATTCTGGGTTTCCAGAAATGACATGATATGCGAGCAAAAATGTTATAAAATTGTACAACAGATGGATGTCAGAAATATAGGCCTATAGTTTTGCACATCTGCTCGACGACCCTTCTTGAAAACTGGAACTACCTGTGCTCTTTTCCAAACATTTGGAACCTTCCATTCCTCTAGAGACTTGCGGTACACGGCTGTTAGAAGGGGGGCAAGTTCTTTTGCGTACTCTGTGTAGAATCAAATTGGTATCCCATCAGGTCTAGTGGACTTTCCTCTGTTGAGTGATTTCAGTTGCTTTTCTATTCCTTGGACACTTATTTCGATGTCAGCCATTTTTTCATTCATGCGAGGATTTAGAGAAGGAACTGCAGTGCGGTGTTCCTCTGTGAAACAGCTTTGGAAAAGGGTGTTTAGTATTTCAGCTTTATGTGTGTCATCATCTGTTTCAATGCCATTATCATCCCAGAGTGTTTGGATATGCTGTTTCGATCCACTTACTGATTTAACGTAAGACCAGAACTTCCTAGGATTTTCTGTCAAGTCGGTACATTGAATTTTACTTTCGAATTCACAAAATGCTTAACGCATAGCCCTCCTTACGCTAACTTTGACATTGTTTAGCTTCTGTTTGTCTGGGAGGTTTTGGCTGTGGTTAAATTTGCAGTGAAGCTCTCTTTGCTTTTGCAGTAGTTTCCTAACTTTGTTGTTGAACCACAGTGTGTTCTTGTCATCCCTCACAGTTTTACTCGGCCCATAGCCATCTAAAACGCATTTTACGATTGCCTTGAACTTTTTCCATAAACACTCAACATTGTCAGTGTCAGAACAGAAATTTTTGTTTTGATCTATTAGATAGTCTGAAATCTGCCTCCTATTACTCTTGCTAAACAGATAAACCTTCCTCCCTTTATTATATTCCTATTTACTTCCATATTCAGGGATGCGGCAATGGCCTTATGATCACTGATTCCCTGTTCTGCGATTACAGAGTCGAAAATTTTGGGTCTGTTTGATATCAGTAGGTCCAAGATGTTATCTCCACGAGTTGGTTACGTGTTTAGTTGCTCGAGGTAATTTTCGGATAGTGCACTCAGTATAATGTCACTCGATGCTCTGTCCCTACCACCCATCCTAAACATCTGAGTGTCCCAGTCTATATCTGGTAAATTAAAATCTCTACCTAAGACTATAACATGCTGAGGAAATTTATGTGAAATGTATTCCAGATTTTCTCTCAGTTGTTCTGCCATTAATGCTGCTGAATTGGGAGGTTGTTGAGTATAGCCTCCACCCATAATAATTCACAGGAACTATTCATTTCTATTTCACTACAGGATAAACTACTACTAACAGTGACAAACACACCACCACCGGTTGCATGCAATCTATCCTTTCTAAACACCGTCTGTGCTTTGTTATATTTTGGCAGAATTGATCTCTGGCTTCAGCCAGCATTCCATACCTATAATGATTTCAGCTTTAGTACTTTCTATCAGCGCTTGAAGTTCCAGTACTTTACCAATGCCACTTTGACAGTTTACAATTGGAATACCGATTGCTGCTTGGTCCCTGCCTGTCCTGACTTTGCTCCACACCCTTTGAGGCTGTTGCCCTTTCTGTACTTGCCCGCGGCTTTCTAACCTAAAAAACTGCCTAGTCCACGCCACACAACCCCTGCTATCTGTGTAGCCACCCGCTGTGTGTAGTGGACTCCTGACCTATCCAGAGGAACCCGAAACCCCACCAGCCTATAGTGCAAGTCGAGGAATCTGCAGCCCACATGGTCACAGAACCGTCTCAGCCTCTGATTCAGACCCTCCACTCGGCTCTTTACCAAAGATCCACTGTCAGTCCTGTCGACGATGCTGCAGACGGTGAGCTCTGATTTCATCCCGCTAGCGAGACTGGCAGTCTTCACCAAATCAGATAGCCGCCGGAAGCCATAGAGGGTTTCCTCCGATCCATAGTGACACACATCATTGGTGCCGACGTGAGCGACCACCTGCAGATGGGTGTACCCTGTACGCTTCATGGCATCCAGAAGGACCCTTTCCACATCTGGAATGACTCCCCCCAGTATTCACACAGTGTGCACATTGGTTTTCTTCCCCTCCCTTGCAGCCATATCCCTAACGGGCCCCATTACACGCCTGATGTTGGAGCTCCCAACTACCAGTAAGCCCACCCTCTGTGACCTCCCAGATCTTGCAGACCGAGGGGCAACTTCTGGAACAGGACCAGCAGCCATGTCTGGCCGAAGATCAGTATAAGCAGGAGACAGAGCCTGAAACTGGTTCGACAGACAAACTGGAGAGGCCTTCCGTTTAGCCCTCCGGAAGGGCTTTCGCCCCCTGCCACACCTCGAGACGACTTCCCACTCTACCACTGGAGAGGGGTCAGCCTCAATGTGGGCAGTCTCCTGGGCATCCACAGTCGTCGTCCAATCGGGGGATGTGTGGGACGAGCTAGCCATCCCCAACAAGCCCCCGTCCAGACCCCCACAGTGATGCCCATTGGCAACAGCTTCAAGCCATGTGACTGAAGCCAACACTGCCTGAAGCTGGGAGTGAAGGGATGCCAACTCAGCTCGCATCTGAACACAGCAGTCAAACTTTTGTCAGCAATTTTGTAATAATTTTACATGATTTTGACTAATTTGTTTCAGAAGTATTTATTAATGCTACATCATTTGCAGAGGCAAGTCTACTAACGTTCAACTTCTGCATTTGGCTTCCTCATGTATTCTTTAAGACAAGGTTAAATAAATAAGTGAAATGTTATCCCCCTGTCACCTTAAAATTTTCGGGTTCTCTTACAGGTACTTTATATCACATGAAGTTTCGTCTATACAGATTTTAGCTAATCTGATTAGCTCTGATGCTATTTCAAATTCCATCATTATATTTAGGAGTGTCCCCAGTGTAAGCTAAATTTATATGTAATATGTGGACATATACAGTGAATTCCCAAGCTTTCTCAGTTATTTTTTTATGAGGTTCAAATGGCTCTGAGCACTATGGGACTTAACTTCTGAGGTCATCAGTCCCCCAGAACTCAGAACTACTTAAACCTAACTAACCTAAGGACATCACACACATCCATGCCCGAGGCAGGATTCGAACCTGCAACCATAGCTGTCGTGCGGTAGCAGACTGTAGCGACAAGAACTGCTCGGCCACTCCGGCCGGCCTTTTTAGGAGGTATAAGTGATCTAATGTGGATATATTTCTGTGGAAACTGCATTGGTAGTCACCAATTAGTTCCTCAGTTGTTGGGATCAGTCTGTTTAATAGGCACATCAATAGGATTTTACAGGTCACATCCAATAATGCAAATTCTATGTAATTATTACAGACAAGGGGATCATACTTTTTAAATATGGGTTTTCCTGTCTGCAGATATGGTTTCTGTCTCCCAAATTGTTTCTATTTAGGACTGTTGTTCTAATTCTAGCTGCAGTCCACCATCCTATAACAGTTCAGTGTATATCTGGTCTTCAGCATGAGCCTTGTTAATTTATTACTTGCCGTATTTCATTTACTCGTGGGGTGATGACTTGTACATCAGCTGTATCAGGATCTTCAGATTTAAAGTAAGACTATGAGTCACTGCAGTTGAGTGGTTGTGAAAATTATGTCTTCCAAATTTTTTATACATCGCTCTTGTTGGTCAGTTTTTTCCTGTGCTAATCATTTATAAACTGTTCTCTTTAAGAAAATTAACCAAAAGATTGTTTTTATATTTTGATAAATCTACCTTGCCCTGTGATGCTTGAAATCATCTTTTGCTTCTCTTATGATATTGTTGCAGTATTCCTTTTTCTCTTGTCTCAATGTTTCCTGGTGTATTTTATAGCATATCTTCTTCAGTGACATGTTGTTCCTGTCTTTAATCTATGCTTTTCTCACATTTCTTCTCCCCAGGACTTTTTCTTGGCTCTTTATGTCAAAACAAATTTTGTTAGGTCATTTTCTTTTTCCTATAATTTTGGAAGTTACTTCTTGATTACTGTTCTTCAGGTGTCTGCTTTTGTCATCTTGTTGTTTCCTGTTGGCTAGTCTAGTTTTTGTTAGGTTACTTTCCATTTCTTTTTTAAAGTTTTATTTTGTATTTATTCCCACCAGATTTCCTATGTTGTACCACAATTTGCACTCCTAAAGGTTTTAACATCTTTAATACTGTTTTGGAAACTCTTTTGGATAGCTACTTGGTCAGTCACTACCTCTCCATCTGGTGATATCCAAGTCTGTAAATGAATGTGTTTGTGTTCAAGTTTTGTGTTGCTTAGTGTGAGATCATTCTTCATTGCAAACTTTATAAGTCAAACCCCATTTTCTTAACTTTCCTTGTGTAATCTGAAATTTCGAATGGTTGGCTTGTAAATTTCCTCACTTCCTACTCTGGCATCAAAATCTACTAACACTGTTTTTACATTATGTATACTTATTGACTTGTATATGTGTTCCAGCTGACTGTAGAATTGTTCCTTCCATCGGTGCATGTGCATTTAAAAATGTAATGTTGAACTATTTGGTAGGAAGGAGGAATGAAGGAAGATTGGGTTTAATGTCTTGGTAGCACTGAGATCATTAAAGATGGAACACAAGCCCAGATTGTGTCAAGGTTGAGGAAGGAAATCGGTCATGCCCTTTCAAATGAACCATCACAGCTTTTGCGTGGAGCAATTTAGGGAAATCACTGCTCAGTTAACTACTTAGTCTGAATACTGAGGTTTGATATTCCATTATCAAAACATGTTTGAACTCTTTATTGAGTCAGCTATTAACTTACGAATGTAGAATCCAGTTCCAAATTTTATTGCATTGACTGCAATCTGTGTACATTAATGTCCTGTCTCCCATTTTCAGTGACACCATTCCATGCCATCTTACTTCTTGGAGAGCTATCAGTTGTGGCCTGTATTTTTCTTGTTTGTTTACTAGTATCTGGGCACTTTCAGGGTGGTATAGGCTTATGATATTCCAAGAACCAAAAGAGAAATCATTGTAGCTTTGCCAAATTTTGTTCCCATATATCCTGTCATGCTTGTGAGGCATGCACAGAGTATCCTGACCACTTTAAGTGTGGGTTAGTAACCCTCTGCACAACCCCCAACCTGTAGGGCTAGCTATATTGATTTTGAGGTGCTCTACGCCTTGGAAAGTTACCTTCACAATGGCTTGGCGAGCCTCTCCTGCCTGTACTAGTTTTGGTCCACACCAGGTAGTCTATTTTCCAGTACCTCCACGTCTGGAGTGGTTTGACCATACTCGTGAAAATTTCTATATTTTATGGATTTTTTTATAAATATCATAGTATCTCCACCTTTCTGACTTTTTCTGCTGTAGTGAGATGCTAATGTATAGTCAGGTATGCTAACTGAGAAAATTCTGTCTGATTTCAGCTGGTATTCTGTAATCTTATGACGTTTACACATATCAGGACTTTTGTAAATAAAAGTATACAGAAAAGTTGTTTCTCTTACCTCTTTTGGCAGAGTTAGCATGCTGTATTATTGCCATGAGGCCACACTTTGTAAGTGTCATGCACATACCACTAAAATACAGTTGGTTTAAGGGTCACTGATTGCAGAGCTTGTGGAATCAGAGAGGTACAATTTGTTTTTTCAGAAGGCTGGATTTTACACAGTGCCTTGTTAATATGGTATGACTTACATAGGCAAGACCATGAACACTGTAGAAGAATGCCGCACTGAACATCTATGCTAGACATGCTTTTTGCAACCAAACAAGTCTGCTGTTGTTGAACATTGTATATCCATCAGACAGTCAGTGGAGTATGGTAAAACAATAATTTTGGTCACAACAAAATCTTTTTTGATGCTCATTATGAAAGAACCCATCTAACATACTAGTGCAGATACGAATTTTAAAAATTTTCCTATAAAAATTGAAACTTCACAGACCTTTTATGCTTGCAGCTGATCATCATTAACTAAACTTCATGATATTTTAACTGCACACTTGCTTGTCATCCTCAGGTGAGCTATTGAAGACTGATGAAGATGTCCACTATTATGCAAATTATTAATGTGCTGAGAGTATTCTGTGCATGTATCAAGATTGTGGTGAGAGACTGACCACACTACCCAGCGGGCAGTGCTTTCGTTGCTGGAATTGCAGCCTCATCTCTCCTCAGGGTTGCCACTGACCCATGCCCATTGGCATACACTGTGATCTACAGTTAGTGCAAATTATGGAGATGATAGTGTTCCACGTATTATCCAACTGGTAGCAACTATCGCGGTTCATCAGATTTTCCACCAGACCTTGTGAACAACTGAGACTGTAGATCCTCCAGTGAAAGCACTGCCCACTGGGTAGTGTGGCCAGTCTTCATCACTACCATGATACATGTACAGAATGTTCTCCATACACTAATAACTTCCAGAATAGCGGATGTCTTTGTTAGTCTTCAATGGCGAAACTGAGGATGAGAAGCAGGTATGAAGTGAAAATATCATGAAGCATAGTTAATGATGATGAGCTGCAGGCACAAAATGTCTTTGAACATCCGATTTGCTGGGGAAATGTTTAAAATTCGTATCTAAGTTAATATATTCAAGTTTTCTTTATGTGATTAATCAGAGTCAGTGCCTTTACTGTAATGTGTGTAGTCATTGTTTACCATTCAGTTGTTTATATTCAACAAATGGTTTCCCAGTATTATATTCCATAGAGATTTCTGTTACTTGAAAATACTGATGTTAATACTCAGTAATTCATTTCTGTTTGTCTCTGGCCTTCAGTCAGTGTAAATTAATGTAGTGATAAACTTTTTACACCATTTAATAAGATAGTTACTTTTTTTAGGAGGCACATGACTGATGCATTACCCCTGCTCGGAAGCAATGCTGCCGTACAAGTAATGACAGATGCAATTCTAGAGGGAGACATTCCAACAAGTACCGCAAATGAGTGGTTGTTTGCTATGGCTTTCATCCCAAGGTAAGAAATACTTTTATAATTTTGATTGCTATCATGACACTTTTACTAACATGTATGCAAAATAAAGAAAAAAAAAACAAATTTTATTTCTTATCTGACATAAAAAAATAGTAAATGATTTCATTGGTTGCAAAGATAGTGAAATACCTGATACCAACCTGCAAGGTGAAATGAATGGTCTCTGGTATGCCAGAGGCATAAAAGGAGATTAGTTGATCCAAAAATCATGCAAATGGAAAGTAGGTGCTGAAAGACAGCCATGTAGAAAGAGCAGGAAGACAGAGTGGCTGTTACGAGAGGAAGAGGAGAGATGTGATGTACAAAGGAGAGACACACGGTAGACTGAATAATTTAGTGCAGATTGACACCAAAAGAATTGTTAATACTGTAATATGTCTCAAAGAGAGATGGCTGCATGTTACATATAAATGGGTATATTACATTCATGTATCAGTGATTCCAGGGACTACCAACACTCTTTTTATTGTGCTAGAGAGTTTGTCTGGGGACTGATTATTCTGTATTACATCATTATTATTTCTTCAGCTAATTTAATTCTAGTCAATAAAAACTGAATTAGCAAGCAGCCTTTTTGTTATGTGAGACAGCTGTTATGGGTATGTTTAGAGGGCTTATCCATTAATATGTTATGTTCCAAGAATAGTGAGGATGCGGTGCATAAGTCGTGCTCACTTTAGGTGGTATGGAAGTTGCTTCAACTTTTCAACCAGGTGAGCTATAATATCCTGCTTACATTTTATATAGTACAGTCAACACCTTTTGTTGGAAATATCATAAACTTCCACATAATTTATTATTACATTGTGGGTATCCTTGGAACCCCACTTGTAGCACTGCAGTCTTATCTCAATAACAGAAAACAGAGTGTCACATTAACTGACATAATCAATGGAGTAAAACTAAGCTATGACTGCTCTCTGGATGAATAATAAATTAAAATAGAATCAACAAATTAATGAGTTAATCAAAACCCTCAGTTCAATGCATCATACTATACCAATTCACTTTACTTTTGCACAATAATGCTAGGATATTTACTTACTTGAACCTCCTGTCATCTTATATGGTGCTATTCTAGTGCTATGATTAATAAACAATTACTTCTGCAGAAATCTGCTCTATATGTTTCATAGGTAATAATAACAGCTAGTTTCAGATTAACTAACAAAAACATGGTGTATATGACCCGGGACAACCGGGAGATCTGGGAAAAACCTGGGAATTTTTTCATCCAGGAGAAAACTGGGAAAATTTCGGGAATTGTCTAGATTTCTAGGAATTTTTCATTGTTTTAGTCTTCAGTTAAATTTTGGTGAATTTGACTGGTAAGAAGCAATACTCTAACAAAGGATATTACTGTATCCCACTACTGCAGAATAATACTGCAGCAACAAAACATGAACGGAAAAAAAAACTTAAGTTGCTAAGGAAATACACCACATACAACAACAAAACAGTGCTCATACAAACGTCTGCCAACAACAAAGTGTGTCAAAGACTGTACAAAGATTATGCAATGCTTCATAACAATAAATTGCCTCCGATGAGCATGACGTGACAACTGTTTAAATTAGATTCGTTTGAGCTGTTGCGGGTAGGCTCTTGAGCATGCACAGTTGAGTTGCGCATGAGTAATACCTTCTCCCGCTTCTGGTTACAGAGGTGTGGTTGGGTGACACTACTTAATATTGCCCCAGTTCGGAAATACAGTAAATCTGGGGCTGATGCACAGAGCAGTCTGAGTTGAGGTGGGGAGTCTCCACGTGACCTGTGTTTACGTTCAGTGATTTTGTTGTTTCCTATTCATTTATTGCTCTCACATTAAATGATAGAAAAACAGATTTTTGTGGCCGGGAACTATCGAATGAATTAAAATACGTTCACATAATTATGGAGGGCTAAAATATGTTATTAGTTGCAGATAGTATTTCCACCTTTCTGACAGTCAAGCATTAATTGCCTTACAGAACAATGAAGTTATTTTTTCCAGTTTGCTAAAGAGATTTGGCTTAAAATTAATCTTTTCTGCTGAGGCAGTCAATTTATTTTAAATGAAGTGTTTAATTTCATACTATTGGCTAGTTTCAACTGTTCGCTGCATTTCAAGTGCACGTATGGCATTATGCCATAATAATGAACCAAACATGAGATAATACAGTACTGGTATTACAAGAAAATTTACATATGAATGTGCATTTTAAGCTGAATTCTGCGTTAATAGTTCACGAAATTCTGATGCTCTTGATTATCCTCTTTTGTCTTGTTTCTTTTATGAAATAATGTAAGTGAACCATGATTTATTTTCGAAGATTATTCTTTGAATATATGAGCATATATGAATATATGAGCAAACTCGAGCAGACTGGCAGCCTAATGTGCAGACTCAGATGCAGGAACTATGCCCCGACCGGGTGACCACTCGCTGAGTTCTCTTGCTGGCGTAGTGGAAAGACTCTCATTTTGCTGGCTTTGATCCAAACGACAGACACACTAGCACTCTGAATGACAGACAGACACTAACTGCCTAACAAATGCGGACGAGAGACAGACTAGCAAGCTGGGGATGAGAGACTGACCCAGACTGCACCACTGGCGAGCTCATAGCGCCCCTTAAATGCACTTTTCCCACCAGAGGGAGACACCAAAACTGCGATTGCCACAGTGGCGCAACCGCCAGAAATGGACGGCAACTGCTTCACACTACGTGTTGCGGCGCGCTCTTCAAAACAGCAATTTTTACCACGGCTCAGTAAGATCTTTTAATGTTTTACATCTATGAACATACGGGCTTCCTGTGTCATCGTAACTGCGCAAGTGTGGTGACGCCTGTTATCTGGTGCTCTCTTGCAACTGCTGAAATGAACCTATTTCTAACAGGTCGCGGGAAGATATTGCGAATGGTGGTTTGAAAAGCGTTACATTCAAAGCAGATTTTCTTTTACGCAAGATGAACTATGTGCAAGAATGTACCATGAATTTCTTAAATCACAAAGCATTTGACTCTCATTTAAAAATCAACTCTTTGAAGAGAACCATTTAGAAAACTTTTGAGCTCAGAAAATCAGACATTTACGTTGTTATTAATAATTTTACTGGCACATTTGTGTGATGTTCTTAAAGTGTAACACGCGCAAAAAAGATCCACATTATACATGGAAGCTTAGCTTCTCTTCCAGCTTATTAATCTTCGAGACCAATGTTATATGTGAATGCTATTATATTAATTTAAACCATTAACTTTTCTTATTTGTGTGTTTGCGCTACTGAAGAGTGATCTTGCTATTGGCTTACTACATCACATGTCCTATGCTGCCATCAGATGGTGATATCACATGCCATGAGCTATGGCTGTCTTACAAAAGTGCATTGCAATCTTGATTTCAAAGTTTCGGAAAGTAACATGTGGTGTTTGATGGAACTCAAATTTATACCTTTGTGATACGAAAATATGCAGTGTGCATGTTGCTGCACATCAAAGATCTTTCCAAAATGCGTCTTTCCTTCCTGAGTTTTGTTTTCTAAAGTGCCAGGAAATTCTACTCCAGTATATATAACCAAAAATACTCAAAGGATTGATGAGTTTTACTGTGCCGAGGAACAGTATACTGTCACTTAACACAGAAAAGTGTATTTTCACCTGGGAGAAAGTGTTTTTTTAACCGGGAAATCCGAGAAAAATCCGGGATTTTTTTTTTCCTTGCCCACATATACACCCTGATAAAAAACCTTTCTGCTTTATATAAAAAGGAAACTGATATGTATTCTGCACAACTGTCTATGTTACACAAAGTGAAGTTTTTCAATCTTGCTTTTAAAAGAAGTGTTTAACACCTTGCCAAGAGATATATGGAAAAACTGTAGAAGCCTTCAGAAATATGGAATTAAACTTCTGAGAAAGGAAGTATAGCATTTGAATCACTAAACTTATATTAGATAGAAGCAATGTCCAGATCCCCAGTCAGACACATTCAGTTTGGTTGTGTGCAGTTCACCTGAATCACTGCGGTGAGTGGTAGAGTGTTTCCTCAACAAAGGCTACAGCTCCGCCTATAATGATGTTTTCATTTGTGGATCATTAAAAGGAGTGTCTTCCTCTGCTCATAACCAAATTAAAAGTGTACCCTCTACATCATTAGTCCTATAAATTATCTGAATAGCTCTATTCTGTTAACAGAAAACTGTTAGTACTGTAGGGTAGGTTCTGTGTAGAGTGCGCACCTGCAGGCAGCTGGGTGCTCATGGGGCTAGATGGGCAGGGGCAGGCAAATAGCTGGTACATGGGCAGTTGGGCAGTCAGGCTATAGCACACTTGACCTTATTGCCACAGCAGAGGTGGGCATGTAGCTCACTTAAACAGAACTTCTATGATGGGGCCACCTGGTTGATAGCTTTTACTAGCTGTACCTGCCCTTGGGTGAGCAAGGTGGTGTCTGGGGATTTATGTGCCCTACGGGGCAGCTATGGAACAGCCTGCTGTAGGGAATATTGTTCTTTGTAAATAAATAATTCAATAGTAGCCAGTGTACACACTCTAGTAACCAGAATCTGACGCGACCGGAAGACATAGGCCGACCAGCCGAGGGCATCGATGGTGAGTCACCAAAAAACCACAGGAAGACAACAGCAATGGACAACAATGAAGATGACAACAGCTACGAGTGGATATGACGGTATGCAAATCCAAAGAGTTAACAAAATTGAGAGCCTAGACACGGCAAGATCAGGAACCAACAACGATCATAAGTGAACAACAAAGAGTACAGTCAGAACATTACTGACTTCTGAGCCTCTGTACTGCTGGCTTTATAGGGACACCATAAGTTCAAATGGTTCAAATGGCTCTGAGCACTATGGGACTTAACAGCTGTGATCATCAGTCCCCTAGAACTTAGAACTACTTAAACCTAACTAACCTAAGGACATCACACACATCCATGCCCGAGGCAGGATGTGAACCTGCGACCGTAGCAGTCACTCGGTTCCGGACTGCGCGCCTAGAACCGCGAGACCACCGTGGCTGGCGACACCATAAGTGCCATTAGGATGGCACAGTGGGCATGGCATGTGCACAGTTCTGTGGTGGTAACAGCAGTGTTTGCAGGTTACAGGAGCTGTTGTCTATGTTCGTGCCTGCTGTCCAAATTGTTGGACTGGGATGCCAGATTGCTTCCCCCTGAAATGAGCACATAGGGCCTCAAGTGCCCTGGCTGATGTTGTGGGAGGTGAAAAGGTGGTGTCCCATCAGTGGAGGCCGCCAGCTGGGAGAATGAACATGAGACATTGGGCACTGCACTGGGGAATTACAGTGTGGGGAATGACTGTGGAGCAGACAGGGGCTGTGGTGATGTCTGTTCCTCCATACCTGTGCCTACAGGAGCTGCTGATCATGCCCTGGAGCTCAAATGGTATTCATGGGGCTGAGGGATGTGTGAGGGTGGGTACTCTAACTCCAAGTGATCCACTGCTGGAGGGGTAGGCTGTAGCAGGGACAGAGTTGGTTCATGTGCCAACACTCCAAACCTCTCAGCGTATCAAATGTCATAAAGCACCACTCATCAGTGGCCAGTACCATAGCTGGCATCCATGTGGGTTTTGCCCCATAGGAACATGCCCAAGCAGCTGCACAAGGAGGGTATCGACCAGCATGTCTGGTCTGGGGTTCCTTGGGTTGGGGCACCAGGAATTCGAGGAGGTTACATGGCTGTCAGCAATGGAGAAGTTCTGCTGGGTTAGGGTCATAGACAGAGGTGGACCTGTAGGTGCTCAGGAACATTGTTAGTGCTACTATCATGGTAGATGCAATTAGGCCAATTGTCAGTTACAATGATGCAGGGAAGCCTTTCAGTGGAAAAAACCTGCAGAAGGCCATTGAGCATGGCAGCTGTGGTGGTGGACATCATTTTGACCATATAGGGGTAGTTTGAATGAGGATCCATGACAATAAGCCACTTCAAGCTGAGGAAGGGGCCAGCAAAATCTAGATGGATGTGGTCACAAGGGCAATGGGATAGTAGACAAGGGGACAAAAAACTGAGGTGGAGAAGCCTGATGTTGGGCACAGGCAGAAGAGCAGCACACCATAGCCTCCACATCATTACTCAGTCCAGGCCAGTAGATGTGTTGCCTGGCAAGGGCTTTCATCCAAGACATGCCCCAGTGCCTACGATGGAGGAGTCTCAAGAAGTGAGTGTGTAAGGTAGTCAGGATGACAATATGGTGGGTACCTGTCTCCACATCCAGCAGGAGCACATTGGAGGTGATGTACAAATGATGAGCGAGATGAGCCCAGACCCAGTGCCTGGGTGTTGTGTCCTGCAGTTGGCAGGAAAGAACTAATGATCAAGTTTGAACACACTTTGTTTAAATAAAACACCTTCTTGGTGTGCACTAATTTCCAAATGCAAGAACAACAAAAAGCACAACAATTCTTGTGGCAGCAAAAGCCAGATAAGAGTACAAGACAATGAAAAGAAATAATAACCAAAATACTACTCTACACAATTACAAAGTGACATTAACACCCAACAAGATACAACTATCTACTGAAGGCTATGGTGAGTGTGTGCTAGGCTGGAGCCAGCGTAGGTATTGGCTGGAGCTGTTCAAAAATGGCTCTGAGCACTATGCGACTTAACTTCTGAGGTCATGAGTCACCTAGAACTTAGAACTAATTAAACCTAACTAACTGAAGGACATCACACACATCCATTCCCGAGGCAGGATTCGAACCTGCGAGCGTAGCAGTCGCCCGGTTCCAGACTGTAGCGCCTAGAACCGCACGGCCACTCCGGCCGGCAGGCTGGAGGTGTCTTAGCTGTAGGTACACACTGCCGGTCTTACTCTGCTGGCATGCTTACAACATCAATTTGGCAGAGTGCCACACCTAGGCACATTAGTTTCAATTGGTGGATCTCTGTCACATGTCTTTACACAAAGTAGTGCCATGTTTATGCGGAAAGTCTGTTGATGTTTACATCCACTGGCAATGTTTTAATCTGAGCTCTTAGAGGGAGGTCGGCAGCCAACCTTGCTTGTCTTTTGTGTGGGCCCTCTAACTGATAAAGGGCTCCTACAACATTTCTCACCCTGGAAAAAGAATGCACAGCACCACAAACATCCATAGGAGTAGGGGTGTCCTGGTCAACGTCCATGGTTCATGGGTGGCAGGGGCTGGAGGTGGTGGAGGCAGTGGCTGAGGAAGAGGCGGAAGTGGAGATTCTGTCACAGGGTGGGTGGCAACAAACACTGGCAGTTCCCCCAGGGCATCGTGGTCGACCAGAGGGGGCAGAGTTGGTTGAGGTGCCAGTGGGTTTCGGAACCAAGGGCCCACTGGAGAGACGTCATTGCATGGCCACAGAGCTTGGTGATGATGGCAGATGCCCAGCACACCCATTGATGAGAGAAGATCCACACACAGACCTCCTGCCCCCAGTGTGGAAGGTGTGCATAGGAGTGGGGGGGAAGAGGACAACGACAGATAAGGGAAAGCGGAATGGTCAACCGTGAAGTACCTCTGCTGGACTTTTACTTGCATGGGTGGTATGTAGCCAAAAATAGAGGCGCAGCCTCCTCCAGCGGGTGATGGTGGGTGATGGCTCAGCAGCATATCGGGCAGGGTCTTGAATGTCCACACAAAATGTTCAGCCTGGCCATTTAATGCAGGGTGAAATTGGGTGGTGCAGACAAGGGAAATCCCATTGGCAGCACAGAACTGCTTAAACCTGGTCAAAGTAAAATGTGGACCATGATCCGTAATGATCATTTTCGTGAATCCCTAAACAGCAAAGAGGCACTGGAGAATTTTTCTAGTCTCAGCTGATGTGGTGTTCATCATGCAGGATACGTAAGTGCATCCCAACCCAGAGTCGATCAGGATGAGCCACTGGGAATTATGAAATGGCGCTGTGAAATTCAAGTGGAGACATTCCCACAGAGCAGCTGCATCTGGCTACAAAAAATACTGGTGCGGTGGTGCTGCCTGACATGTTTGGCACGTGGTGCTGGTGGTCACAAAGGAAGCAATGTCTTTATCCAATCCTTGCCAATAAAGTTGGTCATGGGCCAGCTGTTTGGTGAGGACTGTTCCCCAATGGCCAGTGTGGAGGAGGTTGAGAACACGGCAGCACAATGCATGTGGTATGACCACGCATGGAACATCCGAATCACTATGCAAAAGGATGATGGCACTGCTGTAAAAGAGACTGTGCCAGTGATCCTAAAAATGCTGGATTTCCACATCATGGGTGCAATGATGGCTGGTCGGCCAACCCACAGCGATTTAGCGGCAGAGAGCTTACAGCGTCTGATCCTGATTGGTGGCCCACTGGACCACAACAGCATCCAACGGAGGCATGTTCAGAGCTGCATCCACGTTCGGTTCCACATGGAAGCAAACCAAGTGGGAGGCATCAAACTCATGATCCACTCCAGCAGGCAGCCAGGAAAGGAAATCGGCATTTGTATGCCATTCAGAGGTGTGATAGACAATTCCAAAGTTGAATGTCGCCAGGAAGAGCGCCCAACACTGGAGGCTTCATGCTGTCTGGGTGGGCACTGTGGCACCCGGGTGGATCAAAGAAACCAAAGGTTTTTGGTTGGTCTGCAGAGTGAAATGATGACCATACATGAAATCGTAGAATTTTATCAGGGCGAAAACTGGTACTAAATCTTCCTTTTCAATTTGACAATATTTTGTTTGAGTGTTGGTCAATTTTTTTGGATGCGAAATCCACTGGCCTCTCAACAGCATGGACCACTTGCGAGAGGACTGCACCCAGACCATGGTCCGATGCATTGGTGGCAACAATAAGGGATAGGGAAGGGTCACAAGTGGGCAGACAAGAAGGGTGAAAGGGAGCTGACTTGAGACTAGTGAAAGCCTGCTCATATGCTGTGTCCCAAAACCAATGCACACCCTTGCGCCACAACCCTGTCAGGGGCGCCAAAATCTTGGCGGTGTGGGGTATAAAATGCTGATAATAGTTAATTTGACCAAGGACAGATTGCAGTTGCTTCACGTTGGTGGGAGGAGGCAGGTTTTGAATCACCTTGACATACTCCTTAGAGGCATGTAGGCTGTGGGCATTAATCATGAACCCAAGATAGTTGACCTCACATGCAAAAAAGTCACACTTTTCTTTCTGGCAGTGCAGTTTAGCATTAGAAAAAAACCTGAAACAGCCTATCCAGCTTGTCCATGAGGTCCACTGTGGATGATCCACTGGTGATGACATTGTCCAGATAATTTGCTGCACCAGGCACCTGACTTGTGAAATGTTCCAAATAATGTTGAAATATGGCAGGGCTGCTGGCAATGTCAAACAGGAGGCAGTTGTACCAGAAAAGGCCACATGGGGTTTGATAACTAGGATCTGCTGTGATACCTCATCCAATGGGAGCTGCAAATAAGCAATGAGCAAATCAATTTAGGCAAAAACGGTTGAACCCACATGATATGTGAGTGTCATCCACGAATGGGACAGGATATGCATCGATGACAGACTGAGAATTTACCATGACTTTAAAATTGCCACAGATGTGTAAAGCACCCTTGGCTTCTCAACTAACATGATAGGCACTACCCAGCAACTGTGCACAATGGGAGAAAGGGTACCTTTGTCTTGTAAGCGGCGAAGTTCCACCTGGAACCTATCTCAAAGAGCAAAGGGGACTGGTCAGGCCTTAAAAAATGAGATATCCAGACGGAAAAAGCTGAACATGTGCAGTGAAACCCTTCACACCTAGTGTGGTGGATGAGAACAACATTTCATATTTGTTGAGCAATGGGGCGAGGAGGATATCCAAGGAGGGTATCGAAACCACCTGTACCTCATCCTGCACGGACAAACCCAAATGAGCAAACATGTCCACACCCAGAAGGTTAATAGTGCTAGGGGAGCCAACCACCAAACACTGAGAGGTAAAGGAATGACCGTTGTAGGATATCTGTGTTGAAAAAATGCTATCGGCTGATATATGATTACTGAAACTGTGCAAGGCATGAGTGTATGGATACAAATCTGGCAAGCCCATGTGTTGTTGTGTAGCACCAATCACAATAGAAATGGAAGATGCCATTTCAATTTGGAAGACCACAGGAATATGTGTGACCTCCAAGGTAAGGAGGAAATGGGCTCCTGACTCCAGAATGATGGAGAATACTTGTTCATCAATGGAATGCGAGGCTTGCAGGTCCTGTGGTGATGATTTTTGATGGGCCTGTGTGTCTGCAGGAAGCATGGTATCTACACAATGTTTCTGCGAAGCCTGACACACAACGGCGATATGGCCCGTTTGGCTGCAAGCTGTGCACCTTGCTCACCGGTGGGGGCACTCTAACTGTTGGTGAGTCTGGAGACAGTATGGAAAACAGGCAAAAGACTTTCTGTCATGGGACGTACTAATGGACCACCCACTCGGTGCTAGGGAACTGGTGAGCTGCAAAAACAGCTGGATCAAGATGCGGTGCTTGTTCAAACACATGAATGATCAGCAGACAGGTGTCGAGATACGGGCCCTGTAACTTTAAAATATTAGCCTGAAGACCCTTGTCTGCTGTGTGAAACACCACCATATCGCAAATCTACAGAGAGGCATGAGACTGCTTGCAGGCAATGTTGGTGCCCCGGACTTTGCAATCATGGGAGAGACGCTGGAGCATCATAATCCATTCCTGATATGTCTGACATGGGGACTTCTGACAAGAAAAGAAAGTCTGATGAGTGGAGGTGATTTGTATATGTGTGTCAAAGTATTCAAAAAGGCAGCCCTTAATATGGGTATAGGAGATATTTCGAGGAGACTGCTCAGGATTCAATTGTTAAATTAAATGATACACCTGTGGACCGACTGTTGCTAAAAAAAGCCCGACTTTGATTTTCATTGTGGATCCCATGTGCCAGTAAATGTGTTCCAACTGCTTGACATACTTTGACCACGCTTCGACAGACCTATCGAAAGCTGGAAACATTGGTGGAGCCACGTGCAAAGTGTCCCAATTTACCTGTAATGGAATCCACTCTGTGAGCTACCTCTTGCAAAGCTCAGGAGTGAGGGTGATGTGCTGACCTTGTGAGTGTTGGCTGAATCTGCTGTAGATTTTCTGTCAAGGACTGAAGAAATTCTGCTAATGAGACCATTTCATCCTAAAATGAAACTCCCAGTAACTGTAGTGACCTGCCATCAGCAGGAAGGAACTAACAATCAAGTTTGAACATACTTTATTTAACAAAAACACCTTCTTGGCATGCACTACATTTAAAATGCAAGACCAACAAAAAGTACAATTCTTGTGATGGCATAAGCCAGATAAGAGTACAAGACAATGAAAATAAATAATAACCAAAATACTACTCTGCACAATTACAAAGTGACATTACGCCCAACAAGATACAACTTTCTACTGAAGTCTGTGGTGAGTGTCTACTAGGTTACAGCCGTGTAGGTATTGGCCGGAGCTGTCTTAGCTATAGGTACACACGGCCGATCTGACTGCTGGCGTGCTTATAACATTGATTCAGCGGAGTGCTATTTATAGTAACATTAGTTTCAGTTGGTTGATCTCTGTCATATGGCTTTTCATGAAGTAGTGCCATGTTTGTGCAGAAAGTCTGTTGATCTTTGCACCCACTGGTGATGTTTTGATCTGAGCTCTTGAAGGGTGGTCAGCAGCCCTGTAACTGATAAGGGACCGCTACGACACTGGGAGTAGCTGACTTTGAAAAATAAGCTGGTCACCCATGGAGGACATAGTGTACAACATCCCACAAGATAGAGTTGTAGTGTGTGTCTGCCGCAACGTGAGTAGCGGTAATGGGAAACCCATCCAAGGTGTGTTGTCATCCATGTTGATGTGTAAACAAGAGAGCTCCAGTTGGTCAAATGCTGGGTCTGGTGGTGAGAGTAAACATGAGCGAGCATCTGCATTTGCATGTTTGATGTAGGCCTGTACTTGATGGTGTAATTGTATGAACTAAGGAAAAGAGTCCAATGCTGGAGCCTTTGGGCTGTCCACTATGGAGCTGGGAGTGTGGCCCAAAAAGTACTACAAATGTAGCATCGCATTTTAGTACCTGAATAGTGTAAATTCGCGTAGTCGTTTGTCTTCTGTTTTTGTTTTGAACGGCCAGTGTCGGTTGGTCACAGTCAGTGTGCTCCCTACCGCCGTTGGATAAGCAGCTGCAGCAGCAAGTCGTATACTCCTAGCTCACTCATTTGTTACATAGTTTAATTCTTAATTTCTTTGCGTGTTTTTGGTACTTGCATTGTCTAATTCATAAATTTCGGGCATATTATAGTATTTGAGAGTTGTAGCATCGCGTTTTAGTACCTGAATAGTGTAAATTCACGTAGTCGTTTGTCTTCTGTTTTTGTTTTGAACGGCCAGTGTCGGTTGGTCACAGTCAGTGTGCTCCCTGCCGCCATTGGATAAGCAGCTGCAGCAGCAAGTCGTATACTCCTAGCTCACTCATTTGTTACATAGTTTAATTCTTAATTTTTTTGAGTGTTTTTGGTACTTGCATTGTCCAATTCATAAATTTCGGGCGTATTATAGTATTTGAGAGTTGTAGCATTGCGTTTTAGTACCTGAATAGTGTAAATTCGCGTAGTCGTTTGTCTTCTGTTTTTGTTTTGAACGGCCAGTGTCGGTTGGTCACAGTCAGTGTGCTCCCTGCCGCCGTTGGATAAGCAGCTGCAGCAGCAAGTCGTATACTCCTAGCTCACTCATTTGTTACATAGTTTAATTCTTAATTTTTTTGAGTGTTTTTGGTACTTGCATTGTCCAATTCATAAATTTCGGGCGTATTATAGTATTTGAGAGTTGTAGCATCGCGTTTTAGTACCTGAATAGTGTAAATTCGCGTAGTCTCCTTCCGCCGCCGAGCAGTGTCACCAGTGCGCAAGTAGCAGCATTACTGCATTTACTAGGCAATCTTGTATTTTAATAACCGTTTAAATTTTGTGTCGATTTGTTTGCGCTCTCTGTAGATTAGTTCAGACGTTCTTTGCAAAACAGTTTTTAGCATGGATAGGGACTGCAACTGCTGTGTTCAGACGCAGGCTGAGTTGGCATCCCTTCGCTCCCAGCTTGAGGCAGTGTTGGCTTCGGTCACACAGCTTGAGGCTGTTGCCAATGGGCATCACTGTGGGGTTCCGGATGGGGGTTTGTCGGGGACAGCCAGCTCATCCCACGCATCCCCCGATCGGACTACGACTGTGGTTGCCAAGGATACTGCCAGCATTGAGGCTGATCCCTCACCTGTGGTAGACTGGGAGGTCGTCTCAAGGTGTGGCAGGGGGCGAAAAACATTCCGGAGGGCTGAACGGAAGGCCTCTCCAGTTTGTCTGATGAACCGGTTTCAGGCTCTGTCTCAGACTGATACTGATCTTCGGCCTGACATGGCTGCTTGTCCTGTTCCAAAGGCTGCCCCTCAGTCTGCAAGATCTGTGCGGTCACAGAGGGTGGGCTTACTGGTAGTTGGGAGCTCCAACGTCAGGCGCGTAATGGGGCCCCTTAGGGATATGGCAGCAAGAGAGGGGAAGAAAACCAATGTGCACTCCGTGTGCATACTGTGGGGAGTCATTCCAGATGTGGAAAGGGTCCTTCCGGATGCCATGAAGCGTACAGGGTGCACCCATCTGCAGGTGGTCGCTCATGTCGGCACCAATGATGTGTGTCACTATGGATCCGAGGAAATCCTCTCTGGCTTCCAGCGGCTATCTGATTTGGTGAAGACTGCCAGTCTCACTAGCGGGATGAAAGCAGAGCTCACCATCTGCAGTGTCGTCGACAGGACTGACTGCGGACCTTTGGTACAGAGCCGAGTGGAGGGTCTGAATCAGAGCATGAGACAATTCTGCGACCGTGTGGGCTGCATATTCCTCGACTTGCGCCATAGGGTGGTGGGGCTACACGGGTAGCAGGGGTTGTGTGGAGTGGGCTGGGCAGTTTTTTAGGTTAGATGGCCTTGGGCAAGTACAGAAAGGGCAACAGCCTCAACGGGTGTGGGGCAAAGTCAGGACATGTGGGGACCAAGCAGCAATCGGTATTGTAATTGTAAACTGTCGAAGCTGCGTTGGTAAAGTACCGGAACTTCAAGCGCTGATAGAAAGCACCGAAGCTGAAATTGTTATAGATACAGAAAGCTGGCTGAAGCCAGAGATAAATTCTGCCGAAATTTTTACAAAGGTACAGACAGTGTTTAGAAAGGATAGAGTGAATGCAACCGGTGGTGGAGTGTTCGTCGCTGTTAGTAGTAGCTTATCCTGTAGTGAAGTAGAAGTGGATAGTTCCTGTGAATTATTATGGGTGGAGGTTACACTCAACAACTGAGCTAGGTTAATAATTGGCTCCTTTTACCGACCTCCCGACTCAGCAGCATTAGTGGCAGAACAACTGAGAGAAAATTTGGAATACATTTCACGTAAATTTTCCCAGCATGTTATAGTCTTAGGTGGAGATTTCAATTTACCAGATATAGACTGGGACACTCAGATGTTTAGGACGGGTGGTAGGGACAGAGCATCGAGTGACATTATACTGAGTGCACTATCCGAAAATTACCTCGAGCAATTAAACAGAGAACCGACTCGTGGAGATAACATCTTGGACCTACTGATATCAAACAGACCCGAACTTTTCAACTCTGTATGTACAGAACAGGGAATCAGTGATCATAAGGCCGTTGCAGCATCCCTGAATATGGAAGTTAGTAGGAATATAAAAAAAGGGAGGAAGGTTTATCTGTTTAGCAAGAGTAATAGAAGGCTGATTTCAGACTACCTAACAGATCAAAACGAAAATTTCTGTTCTGACACTGATAATGTTAAGTGTTTATGGAAAAAGTTCAAGGCAATCGTAAAATGCGTTTTAGATAGGTACGTGCCGAGTGAAACTGTGAGGGACGGGAAAAACCCACCGTGGTACAACAACAAAGTTAGGAAACTACTGCGAAAGCAAAGAGAGTTTCACTCCAAGTTTAAACACAGCCAAAACCTCTCAGACAAACAGAAGCTAAACGATGTCAAAGTTAGCATAAGGAGGGCTATGCGTGAAGCGTTCAGTGAATTCGAAAGTAAAATTCTATGTACCGACTTGACAGAAAATCCTAGGAAGTTCTGGTCTTACGTTAAATCAGTAAGTGGATCGAAACAGCATATCCAGACACTCCGGGATGATGATGGCATGAAACAGAGGATGACACGCGTAAAGCTGAAATACTAAACACCTTTTTCCAAAGCTGTTTCACAAAGGAAGACCGCACTGCAGTTCCTTCTCTAAATCCTCGCACAAACGAAAAAATGGCTGACATCGAAATAAGTGTCCAAGGAATAGAAAAGCAACTGGAATCACTCAACAGAGGGAAGTCCACTGGACCTGACAGGATACCAATTCGATTCTATACAGAGTACGCTAAAGAACTTGCCCCCCTTCTAACAGCCGTGTACCGCAAGTCTCTAGAGGAACGGAAAGTTCCAAATGATTGGAAAAGATCACAGGTAGTCCCAGTCTTCAAGAAGGGTCGTCGAACAGATGCGCAAAACTATAGGCCTATATCTCTGATGTCGATCTGTTGTAGAATTTTAGAACATGTTTTTTGCTCGAGTATCATGTCGTTTTTGGAAACCCTGAATCTACTATGTAGGAATCAACATGGATTCCGGAAACAGCGATCGTGTGAGACCCAACTCACTTTATTTGTTCATGAGACCCAGAAAATATTAGATACAGGCTCCCAGGTAGATGCTATTTTTCTTGACTTCCGGAAGGCGTTCGATACAGTTCCGCACTATCGCCTGATAAACAAAGTAAGAGCCTACGGAATATCAGACCAGCTGTGTGGCTGGATTGAAGAGTTTTTAGCAAACAGAACACAGCATGTTGTTGTCAATGGAGAGATGTCTACAGACGTTAAAGTAACCTCTGGCGTGCCACAGGGGAGTGTTATGGGACCATTGCTTTTCACAATACATGTAAATGACCTAGTAGATAGTGTCGGAAGTCCCATGCGGCTTTTCGCGGATGATGCTGTAGTATATAGAGAAGTTGCAGCATCAGAAAATTGTAGCGAAATGCAGGAAGATCTGCAGTGGATAGGCACTTGGTGCAGGGAGTGGCACCTGACCCTTAACATAGACAAATGTAATGTATTGCGAATACATAGAAAGAAGGATCGTTTATTGTATGATTATATGATAGCGGAACAAACACTGGTAGCAGTTACTTCTGTAAAATATCTGGGAGTATGCGTGCGGAACGATTTGAAGTGGAATGATCATATAAAATTAATTGTTGGTAAGGCAGGTACCAGGTTGAGATTCATTGGGAGAGTCCTTAGAAAATGTAGTCCATCAACAACGGAGGTGGCTTACAAAACACTCGTTCGACCTATACTTGAGTATTGCTCATCAGTGTGGGATTCGTACCAGATTAGGTTGACGGAGGAGATAGAGAAGATCCAAAGAAGAGCGGCGCGTTTCGTCACAGGGTTATTTGGTAACCGTGATAGTATTACGGAGATGTTTAACAAACTCAAGAGGCAGACTCTGCAAGAGAGGCGCTCTGCATCGCGGTGTAGCTTGCTCGCCAGGTTTCGAGAGGGTGCATTTCTGAATGAGGTATCGAATATATTGCTTCCCCCTACTTATACCTCACGAGGAGATCACGAATGTAAAATTAGAGATATTACAGCGCGCACAGAGGCTTTCAGACAGTCGTTCTTCCCGCGAACCATATGCGACTGGAACAGAAAAGGGAGGTAATGACAGTGGCACGTAAAGTGCCCTCTGCCACACACCGTTGGGTGGCTTGCGGGGAATAAATGTAGATGTAGATGTAGATGTAGATGTTTTATGGTCTGTAATGAAGGTAAACTGGGACCCAAATAGGTACACATGGAATTTCTCCAGACAAAGATGATCGTCAATGCCTCTTTCTGGATCTGGTAGTAACTACATTGGACAGGTGTCAGCTTTGGATACATAGGCGATAGGTTGCTCCAAACCATCATCATTACAGTGTGCCAGACTGCATCAGTGCCTTAGGGAGAAGCATCTGCAGCCAGAACAGGGAACAGGGATGGGGAAAAGGTGATAAGGCAGGGTGCAGAATGTTACATGTGCTTCAGCTGTGTGAAGGCCTGCTCGCAGGCTGCCAACCACTGAAATGGAATGCCTTTCTCCTGCAACTGGATAAGGGGATGCATAATGTGTGCTGCCTGTGGAGGTACTTAGAATAATAATTCACTAACCCCAAAATATTAAGGATTGCCCGGGGGCATGATGGCCCAAAGTTCACGCAGTGTCCCATGATGCAAGTTAGGACTGGAGTTAGACTGACCTGATGGTGATGGCAGACAATTCAGAGATGATGTCCACCCTTGCAACAAGAGGTGCAGTGTGCCCAACAAACAGGGCTGTCTGCCTGCTGGTGCATCACAAAACAGTCAGGACAAGAAGGCAGACCCTGATGGTTGCGCCGATGTGGCTGGACTGGCTGCTCAGAGATCATTGATGTGTCCGAAAGTGATGAATCACAATGCCGACGCTGGGAAGAAGGCTTGTGACAATTCCATCCCCATGGTGGTGGTTGAACCACAGTGAACTGGGGCTGGTCCATAAGACATTCATTTGCTGTTTGCATGATCTTGAAAGCGTGCACGATTTTCAATATGTTGTCCAAGGAGGGATTGTTGAGCTGGAAGGCTGCAATGTGAATTTCTGGATTGAGAGTCAATTGGACCATTACATCACAGATACGGGAATCAGCATACGTGGTTTTGCAAGATGGGTTGTCACAGGTAAAATTACAATTATGTCTCAGACTTTGCAAATCTATCACCCACAAGTGATAAGACTGACCCATTTGCTTGTGGTACTTATGGAACTCTAGGTGCAATGCGGCCACATGGAACCAGTGTGAATAATACGTCAACAGTAATGAACAAATTTGCTAGAAAGTGAGTACAACCATGTTTGGAAGGGGAGCCAACTTCCTAAATAAGAAAAATGTCTTTGGGGAAGCCCAAGAAAGAAAGAGCGGCCATCGGAGAGTGTCATCAGAAAAGCAGGGAACTGCTGTTTCAGCCACTGCAAATATGTGTCCCAATCCTCCTTGGTATCATTAAATGGTGCAAATGTTGGTGGGTGAGACTCTGTCTGGGAGGTGACCACAGTGGGGATGGGTTGTGAACCTTGCAGCTGTAATCGGTCTGACAGCAGCTGAATTTCCTGATGCAAAAGATCCATTTGCTGCTGGAACTGCTGATGGAACCACTGTTGCAATTGCTGCTGCAGGAGCAGCTGTTGATGTTGCTGTTCCATAAGCAGTGCAGGTTTTGCGTCCATAATGCACTGTTAACATTTCACCTCATTGCCAATTCTGGTAACCGGAATCTGACACAACTGGGAGACGCAGGCCAACCAGCCAATGGCATTGCTGGTGAAGCACCAGAAAATCACAGAAAGATGACAGCAATGGACAACAATGAAGACAACAGCTGCAGATAGATATGACAGTCTGAAAGTCTGAAAAGTGAACCAAATCGATAACCTAGATGCAGCGAGATCAGGAATTGACAACGATGCATATGTCGAACAACACAAGAGCACAGTCGGAACATGACTGACTTCTGAGCCCATGCGCTGCTGGCTTTATAGGTCCCCTATGAGTGCTGATAGTCTGGTGCAGTAGGCACGGCCTGCACGCAGCATGGTGGCAGCAACAGCAGTGCTTACAGGTTATGGGGGCACTGACTAGCGGCTGTTGTCTATGTTCATGCCTTCTGGCAGACTGTCCAAATTGTCGGACTGGGGTACCAGACACATGAACATCATTGCTCCTTCATTTTCATAATACAGGACATTAATTATTATATTAAATGAATTTGGTCAACCAGATGATATGATGATATGCTACTAATTTCATGTGAGAGTCAATTATCAAACTACTTCATCACAGTGAGTATGGTGTAGCTACCTCTGGTTTCATCAAGGCACAATTTCAAAGTGTTTGTTGCTGGTTGAGAATGTTTTGAATAAAGTCTGATTGTAATTGGTGGGCCCAAGTACATAGTAGCAGTCGGAAGGCAGAGTTAAGCTATTGGGTTGAGACTATCCGCAAGATAGCACTGTTTGGTTGAAATTGTTGATCCATTCGTCATATGCTAATTCATGCCACATTGGTTCCCTTGAGAGTTTCAGTGTGAAATGATCAATGTTGCACAGTGGCACACAGTACCTTAATTAATCGTGCATATTTGAAAGTGTTTGCTACGAGCTGTGTTTTTGACAGTAAGTCATTTTGTTAAGTACTAACAGTAACTGTTCTTCACTGTGCCTATCATCATCTGCTTCCTCAAACCATGAATCAGTGGAATGTATATGCCTCAATTAATGGCTCTGTGGGAGCCTGTAACATCATCATAATTTAGCATGCACTCAAAGGTCATGTTATAGAGTCATCTTACATTCACATCACAAATTAATTTGTAAATATAGTTGCATGTTGAACATTTATAAGAGTTTCTGTTATAATAATAATAATAATAATAATAATAATTATTATTATTATTATTATTATTATTATTATTATTATTTCTTTCCTTTCTCAGATGTTATGTCTTGTTAAAAATGGAAAGTGACGCGGACCTTGATCAAGCGTGATTTCCTTTTAACTGTACGGTATATGTTACATCGCATTTAGGAACTTTCGGGTAACTGAACATGTATCAATAACTACAGATTTCCGTAGTTGTATATATACGTTTGGATGTAGCTGTATTGCATTGATGTACTGGTTGATATTGTGTGGTATGACTCCTGTAGTTGATAGTATAATTGGTATAATGTCAACTTTATCCTGATGCCACATATCCTTGACTTCCTCAGCCAGTTGGATGTATTTTTCAATTTTTTATCCTGTTTTCTTCTGTATATTTGTTGTATTGGGTATGCATATTTCGATTAGTTGTGTTAATTTCTTCTTTTTATTGGTGAGTATGATGTCAGGTTTGTTATGTGGTGTTGTTTTACCTGTTATAATGGTTCTGTTCCAGTATAATTTGTATTCATCATTCTCCAGTACATTTTGTGGTGCATACTTGTATGTGGGAACGTGTTGTTTTATTAGTTTATGTTGTATGGCAAGTTGTTGATGTATTGTTTTTGCTACATTGTCATGTCTTCTGGGGTATTCTGTATTTGGTAGTATTGTACATCGGCTTGTGATGTGATCTACTGTTTCTATTTGTTGTTTGCAAAGTCTGCATTTATCTGTTGTGGTATTCAGATCTTTAATAATATGCTTGCTGTAATATCTGGTGTTTATTGTTTGATCCTGTATTGCAATCATGAATCCTTCCATCTCACTGTATATATTGCCTTTTCTTAGCCATGTGTTGGATGCATCTTGATTGATGTGTGGCTGTGTTACATGATACGGGTGCTTGCCATGTAGTGTTTACTTTTTCCAATTTACTTTCTTCATATCTGCTGATGTTATGTGATCTAAAGGGTTGTAGAAGTGGTTATGAAATTGCAACAGTGTAGCCAATGTATTTATATGAGTGATTGCTTTGTGTATTTTGCTAGTCTCTGCTCGTTCTATAAAGAATTTTCTGAAATTGTCTACTTGTCCATAACGTAGGTTTTTATGTCGATAAATCCCCTTCCTCCTTCCTTTCTACTTAATGTGAATCTTTCTGTTGCTGAATGTATGTGATGTATTCTATATTTGTGGCATTGTGATCGTGTAAGTGTATTGAGTGCTTCTAGGTCTGTGTTACTCCATTTCACTACTCCAAATGAGTAGGTCAATATTGGTATAGCATAAGTATTTATAGCTTTTGATTTGTTTCCTGCTGTCAATTCTGTTTTCAATATTTTTGTTAGTCTTTGTCTATATTTTTCTTTTAGTTCTTCTTTAATATTTGTATTATCTATTCCTATTTTTTGTCTGTATCCTAGATATTATAGGCATCTGTTTTTTTCCATCACTTCTATGCATTCACTGTGGTTATCCAATATATAATCTTCTTGTTTAGTGTGTTTTCTCTTGACTATGCTATTTTTATTACATTTGTCTGTTCCAAAAGCCATATTTATATCATTGCTGAATACTTCTGTTATCTTTAGTAATTAGTTGAGTTGTTGATTTGTTGCTGCCAGTAGTTTTAGATCATCCATGTATTGCAAATGTGTGATTTTGTGTTGGTATGTTCCACTAATATTATATCCATAATTTGTATTATTTAGCATGTTGGATAGTGGGTTCAGAGCAAGGCAGAACCAGAAAGGACTTAATGAGTCTCCTTGGTATATTCCACACTTAATCTGTATTGGCTGTCATGTGATATTATTTGAATTTGTTTGGATATTAAGTGTGGTTTTCCAATTCTTCATTACTATGTTTATGAACTGTATCAATTTAGGATCTACTTTGTATGTTTCCAATATTTGTAGTAACCATGAGTGGGGTACACTATCAAAAGCTTTTTGGTAATCAATGTATGCGTAGTGTAGTGACCTTTGTTTAGTTTTAGCTTGATATGTCACCTCTGCATCTGTTATCAGTTTCTCTTTACATCCTCGTGCTCCTTTGCAACAGCATTTTTGTTCTTCATTTATAATTTAGTTCTGTGTTGTATGTGTCATTAATTTCTGTGTAATGACTGAAGTTAATATTTTGAATATTGTTCGTAGGCATGTTATGGGGCAATATTTTGCTGGGTTTGCTGTGTCTGCTTGATCTTTAGGCTTCAGATAAGTTATTTCTTGTGTACCTGTATCAGGGACTGTGTATGGGTCTGCAATGTAACTGTTAAATAATTTAGTTAGATGTGAATGTGTTGAGGTGAACTTCTCTAGCCAGAAATTTGCTATTTTATCTTTTCCAGGGGCTTTCCATTTGTGCGTAGAATTAATTGCTTGGGTGACTTCATGTTGCAAAATTATGACTTCAGGCTTTTGTGGTATCATCTTGTTTGTGTCTGTTATGTTGTACTGGGTTTGACCATATGTTGCTCCAGAAGTGTTCCATGTCTGTTATGTTTGGTGGATTATCTATTTTAATGAGTGTGTTATCTATTTTCTGGTAAAATTTCTTTTGGTTTGTGTTGAACGTTTGGTTTTGTTTCCTTCTATTTTAACTTTTTTTGTATCTTCTAAGTCGTTTGGCCAATGCTTGTAATTTCTACTTCTTTTCATCTAATTGCTCTATCACTTCTTGTTGTGAGATTTTACCTAACCATTTTCGTTTTTAGTCTGATATTTCGTTTCTTATAAATTGTGTTAGCTGTCCAATATCTTTTCTCAGTTTTTCTATTCTGATCTGTAGCCTGTGTTGCCATGCTGGTTTTGTGGGTTTCTACTGTGTGTTGGTTGGTTCTGATCTCTGCCTAGTGTGTATGTTTAGTGTAGTGAGTGCTCCTATATAAACCAGTAGTTGTAACTCTTCCATAGTTGTATTTTCATTTATTATGTTGTGTATGATTGTGTTGATTGTTGTTATTGTTGTTTTGACTTGTGGGTTATTTGGTGGTCTATGCAAGAATGGTCTAATCTCTGTATTTGTGTCTCTGTATTCTATATATGTCATGCGAAATTTTTCTTTTATATCTAACATGTGTATCACTTCATGTTCTATTTGTACTTGATCTGGTGGCTGTCTTAATATTTCGTTTTCCTCTGATTGTTTAATTGATGCGTGTTGTTCTTTGTTTGTTTGCTCTGGGATGTTTGAGTCCATTACTGTATTTTCTTCTTCTTCTGATTGCACATTATTTTGTTCCAGTATTTGTTGTACTTGTTGTTTGATGTTTTCTAATTCTGACTGTGGTATCCTGTTATTTTTGATTGTTACACGGATCTGATCAGCTACTCATTGTTCTGTTAAAAATTTTAATTCTGGGCATCTGGTAATAAATGTTGTGTATACTTGTGATCTGTATCCAGTTGTGTTGGTTCCTAAGTTTGTTGCTTATTATTATTATTAAATACAGGCATGAGGCAATTCCTACCCACCACCATTTACGCATTATAATAATAGAAATTCTTCTATGGTATGGGAATTGTCAAGGAGAAACTTTTTTCAGTTTCCAGAATGAGATTTTCACTCTGCAGCGGAGTGTGCGCTGATATGAAACTTCCTGGCAGATTAAAACTGTGTGCCCGACCGAGACTCGAACTCGGGACCTTTGGTAGAGCACTTGCCCGCGGAAGGCAAAGGTCCCGAGTTCGAGTCTCGGTCGGGCACACAGTTTTAATCTGCCAGGAAGTTTCATATCAGCGCACACTCCGCTGCAGAGTGAAAATCTCATTCTGGAAACATCCCCCAGGCTGTGGCTAAGCCATGTCTCCGCAATATCCTTTCTTTCAGGAGTGCTAGTTCTGCAAGGTTCGCAGGAGAGCTTCTGTAAAGTTTGGAAGGTAGGAGACGAGGTACTGGCAGAAGTAAAGCTGTGAGTGCCGGGCGTGATTCGTGCTTCGGTAGCTCAGTTGGTAGAGCACTTTCCCGCGAAAGGCAAAGGTCCCGAGTTCGAGTCTCGGTCGGGCACACAGTTTTAATCTGCCAGGAAGTTTTTTCAGTTTGTTTTCAAATTTTACTTGGCTGTCTCTCAATCGTTTTATATCATTGGGTAAGTGATAAAAATTTTTTGTTGTAGTGTTTTGTATCACTTTTCGTGCTAAAGACAACCTTAATGTGGAGTGATGAATGTCATTTTTCTTTGTGGTATTGTAGTTACATACACAAACATTCCTTTTGGACTACAGTGGATTATTTAAAACAAAATTCATGAGTAGGTAAATATATGAGGTGTACTCAAAAAAACTGGAATTAATTTTTAAAGCTATGTATTATCAAATTGTTTAGAAAACAACTTTATCCCCTTCAAAATGCTCTTCGTTGCAAGTGGTACATTTTTCCCACTGGTGCTTCCACCATTCAGAACATTTTTTTGTAGCCATCTTTAGAAATGGCAGACAGCTCCTCTCTCGTTTTTCTTCTTGACTTCTTCAGTGTTGTCAAATCAGTGACCTTCCATGCCCCTTTTCATGCATGGAAATAAGAAAACATTGCACAGAGCAAGGTGAGGTGAGTAAGGTGCAGTGGAACCATGCCATTTTTAGCCAAAAACAGAGATGGCTGTGTGAACGGGTGTGTTGTCATGGCAGAAGATCCCGTCTCCTGCCTGCCACAAATCAAGCCCTTTGTGATGAACACTGTTGTGCAATATTCTTAAAACTTCCAAATAAAAGGTTTGATTGATTGTCTGACCTGAGATAATAATCTCTGAATGGATTATACCCTTAGCATAAAAAAAGGAAATAAGCATTGTTTTAATGTTTGATTTGACTTGATGACATTTTTTCAGCTGGATGATGATGACGTCTTCCATTGGCTTGACTGTTGCTTTGTTTCTGGGTCATAACCATATCATCATTACCCAACACCAGTAATGACCTTTGACAGAAAATCTGGATCAGTTTCAAGCTGTTGTTTCAAAACACAACATGTTTCAACTTGATGTACGTTTTGATTGCCAGTCAGAAACCGAGGAATAAACTTGGCAGCAACCCTCTTCATTCCCAAATCTTCCATTAAAATTCACTGAACTATGCTCCAGGATAACCCACTAATCTCTGACAGTTGATCAGTGGTTCTTTGATGGTCTGTGAGTGCAAACTCTTGAATCTTTTCAACATATTTGTCAATTTGGGCAGTTGATGGCTGTCCAAAATGAGGTTTGTCATCAGTCAATGTGTCACCATTTTTAAATCAAGCAAACCACTCCTACACTTGAGTTTTTCCCATAGCATCATTTTGGTAAACTGTTCTCAACAGTAAAACAGTTTGAGCAGTATTTTTATTGAGTAGAAAACAAAATTTCACAGCTGCACTTTGTTCAATTAAACTTGGTATCATAAAAAACAAAACAATGCTAGCAAAATCACTGCAGATGAACAGAACAAGCCATGGTGATAACACAGGCAGCACTGAACTGGCAATGAGTTGCGCTATACACACCTAGTGGGCGAAATGTGTTCTACAGAAGCACCGCCCACAGCAATGTTATTCTGTTGGTTTTGTGTGTGTGTGTGTGTGTGTGTGTGTGTGTGTGTGTGTGTGTGTGTACCCCCTCATAATGTCAGTAGTCACAATGTCCAAGGCCTTCAAGGCCTTAATCAGATGTGTACAGGATGATGGCTGAGTACAACATATTTTTCTTGCAACACATTTTTGAGCAACGAATACTTCCTTTTTTAAAGAATATTTATCCTAGAACATTATTCCATATGACACTATTGAATGAAAATATGGAAAATAGTCAACTTACTGTCTTCCTGCCCCCAATATTTGCAATGATTCTGATTGTAAACGTGGTTGAGCTACTTATTATTTGCTCACTGTGTCTTATACTCATATTGAGTGTATACTTGTAGATATGCAGAACTGAATATGTTGTGTCATTTGAAAATTGAGACTGAGACCATTTGCAGAAAACCAGTCAATGACACTATTAACATAGTTTACCATTTCTTCTGTTGTTTTTATGCTTGGATTGATTAAAATACTACTGTAATACCCAAAAAGAACTAACTCTGCTTGTTTTATATTAGACAGAAGATCATTTATGTATACGAGGAACAATAGCGTACCTAAGATTGAGCTATGAGGAACTCTGTACATGATTTCTCCCCGGTCAGTGGAAGGTTCCCTGGTTACACTGGCTGAATTACAAAGTTCAGCTTTCTGGATTCTTTTGGTTAGCTATGGCATTATCCATTGGAAGGCTATACTATTAATTCCATAAATTTCAGTTTATCTAGGAGAATATTGTGATTCACACATTCAAATGCATTAGACAGGTCACAGAAAATACCCATAGGTGCCACTTTGTTATTTAATGCTTGTAAAATTTGATGAGTGAACATGTAAGTGGCATTCTCAGTAGACCAACTCTTCTGAAATTCAAACTGTGATTTACTGAGGAAATTATTGCTGCTGAGATTGAATACTGTTCTCGAATACATTACCTTCTCAACAAATTTGGAAAATGATGTCAGTAGTGAAAAAAGTCAGAAGTTATTGACATCTCCCTTATCACTTTTATTAAAGAGTGGTTTAACAATGGCATATTTCAGTCTCTCTGGCAAAATGTTTTTTTTTTTTTTTTTTTTTTTTTTTTTCTATTTTTGGGGAAGGAGACCAGACAGCAAGGTCATCGGTCTCATCAGATTGGCGAAGGACAGGGAAGGAAGTCGGCCGTGCCCTTTGAAAGGAACCATCCTGGCATTTGCCTGGAGCGATTTAGAGAAATCACGGAAAACCTAAATCAGGATGGCCGGACGCGGGATGGAACCATTGTCCTCCCGAATGCAAGTCCAGTCTGGCAAAATGCCTTGAGACAGTGATGTATTACATATTTTAGAAAGGACTGGGCTTATTATGTGGGAACAAATCTGTGATACTGTATTGGAAACACCATCAAAACCAGAATAGATTTTATTTTCAAGAGAATAAGTAATTTTATTAATTTCAGAATGAGATGTTGGTGACACATTGATAGGATTGAATTTTGTGAGAGTTATTTTCCTCTTGAACTGTTTATCCCTATACTTCTTACCATATTTAAGAAATGATTGTTAAATATATTTACTACATCTACATCACTACTGTGCAAATCACTTTTAAGTGCCTAGCAGAGGGTTTGTTAAACCACCTTCACAATAATTGTGTGTTATTCCACTCTCAAACAGCATGTGGAAAAAATGAACACCTATATCTTTGCATGTGACCTCTTATTTCTCTTATTTTTTGTGATGATTGTTTCTCCCTATGTAGGTCAGCATCAACAAAATATTTTCGAATGCAGAGGAGAAAATCAGTGATTTAAATTTCATGTGAATATCCTGCTGCAATGAGAAACACCTTTGTATTAATTATGTCCACCACAAATCCTATATCATGACCATGACACTCTCTCCCCTATTTCTCGATAATACAAAACATGCTGCCCTCCTTTGAACTTTCTTGATGTACTACATTAATCCTCTCTGGTAAGGATCCCATACAGTGCAGCAGTACTCCAAAAGAGGATGGACAATTTAGTGTATGTAGTCTCTTTAGTAGATCTGTTTGATCTTCAAATAAAATGTGGGATCCTGCCTGAAACCCAGGCACAGGTATTTTTAATCAAATGAAACTATATGGTTCTAGGAACCTTTCTAAGCCTCAAACATCTATCAGCCACCATTTCATTTGATGATGGGGTGTTACCCCAACATATTTGGACAGCCTCTGCAATGCTGTTACTTTTTAGGGGGAATACCAAGTGGGCTGAGGCATCAGTGGGAATTTGGATTGATGGAGGGGGCATGCTAGATAGTCTGTACAGTTGAGTAAAGCCACTGTGTCAGGGCAGCACAGTTGTTGGTTCAATGCAATTGTTTAGTGAGAGGGAGACCCAGGTTCATATTCCAGCCTTGGTACAAATTTGAAATTAAATTGTAGGATCCAAATAATGTGTACAGTTCATTTTTTCTTATCATAACCTTTCTGAAGTTCTACACTGAAATAACCAGAGGGTATTCACTGCATGCTGCTGTCTGACAGATAGCACAGTAAGGAATCCAAAATTTCCCAGTGGGGGATCTATGTACAGTTGCAATTAAAAGTGAACTATTTTTCAGAATTAATTAACATACACATTTCTGTGTGTTAATCACTACAAAATTTACTTGTCTGAATGTTTTTGAATTTGCATTTTGTTGTAATATATGTAACAACTCCTCTTTTTTCCGTATTAGTTGTTGTTGTTGTTGCTGTTGTGGTCTTCAGTCCAGAGACTGGGTTGATGCAGCTTTCCAAGCTACTCTATCCTGTGCAAGCTTCTTCATTTCCAAGTACATACTGCAACCTACATTCCTAGTCAAGTTGTGCCACAAATTTCTCTTCACCCCAATTCTGTTCAGTACTTCCTCATTAGTTACGTAATCTACCCATCTAATCTTCAGCATTCTTCTGTAGCACCACATTTCAAAAGCTTCTATTCTCTTCTTGTCTAAACTACTTATCACCCATGTTTTACTTCCATACAGGGCTACACTCCATACAAATGCTTTCAGAAAAGACTTCCTGACACTTAAATCGACACTCGATGTTAACAAGTTTCTCTTCTTCAGAAACGCTTTCCTTGCCATTGCCAGTCAACATTTTATATCCTCTCTACGTTGGCCATTACAAGTTATTTTGCTCCCCAAATAGCAAAACTCATCTACTACTTTAAGTGTTTCATTTCCTAAACTAATTCCCTCAGCATCACTCAATTTAATACTACTACATTCCATTATTCTCGTTTTGCTTTTGTTGATATTCATCTAATATCCTCCTTTCAAGACACTGTCCATTGCATTCAATGGCTCTTCCAGGTCCTTTGCTGTCTGACAGAATTACAATGTCATTGGCAAACCTCAAAGGTTTTATTTATTCTCCATGAATTTTAATTCCTACTCCAAATTTTTATTTTGTTTCCTTTACTGCTTGCTCAATATACAGATTGAGTAACAATGGGTATAGGCTATAACCCTGTCTCTTTCCCTTCCCAACCACTGGTTCTCTTTCACATCGTTTGACTTGTATAACTGTCATCTGGTTTCTGTACAAATTGCAAATAGCTTTTTTCTCCCTGTATTTCACCTCTGCCACCTTCAGAATTTGAAAGTGAGTATTCCAGTCAACATTGTGAAAAGCTTTTCTTAGTTTACAAATGCTAGAAAGGTAGGTTTGCCTTTCCTTAATCTGCATTCTAAGGCAAGTTGTAGGGTCAGTATTGCCTGACTTGTTCCAGCATTTCCATGGAATCCAAACTGAGGTCAGATGCTACCAGTTCTTCCATTCCTCTGTAAAGAATTCATGTTAGTATCTGCAGCCATGACTTATTCAACTAATAGTTCAGTAATTTTCACACCTGTCAACACCTGCTTTCTTTGGGATTGGAATTATTATATTCTTCTTGAAGTCTGAAGGTATTTTGCCTGTCTCTTACATCTTGCTCACCAGATGGAAGAGTTTTGTCATGGCTGGCTCTCCCAGTGCTATCAGTAGCTCTAACAGAATGTTGTCTACTCCTTCCACCTTTCTGCTTTCTCTTATTTGCTTAGAACTGGTTTTCCATCTGAGCTCTTGGTATTCATACAGGTGATTCTCTTTTCTCCAAAGGTCTCTTTAATTTTCCTGTAGGCAATATCTATCTTACCCCTGGTAATATATGCCTCTACATCCTTACATTTGTCCTCTAGCCATCCCTGCTTAGCCATTTTGCACTTCCTGTCGGTCTCATTTTTGAGACGTTTGTACTCCTTTTTCCCTGTTTCATTTACTGCATTTTTCTATTTTCTCCTTTTATCAATTAAATTAAATATCTCTTCTGTTACCCAAGGATTTCTGCTAGCCATCACCTTTTTACCTACTTGATCCTCTGCTGCCTTCACTATTTCATCTCTTATTCTACTGTATGTCTTTCTCCCTGTATTTGTCAACTGTTCCCTAATGCTCTCTCTGTAACTCTACAAATTGTTGTTCTTTCAGTTTATCCAGGTCCCATCTCCTTAAATTCCCACCTTTTTGTAGTTTCTTCAGTTTTAATATATAGCTCATAACCAACAGATTGTGGTCAGAGTTCACATCTGCCCCTGGAAACGTCTTACAATTTAAAACCTGGTACTTAAATCCCTGTCTTACCATTATGTAATCTATTTGAAACCTTCCAGTGTCTCCATACCTCTTCCACATATATAACCTTCTTTCATGATTCTTAAACTAAGTATTAGGCTATCATTAAGTTATGCCCTGTGCAAAATTCTACCAGGCAGCTTCCTCTTTCATTCCTTACCCCCATTCCACATGAACCCACTACTTTTCCTTCTCTTCTACTGTCAAAGTTCAGTCCCCCATGACTATTAAATTTTTGTCTCCCTTCAGTATCTGAATAATTTCTTTTATCTCTTCATACATCTCCTCAATCTCTTCATTATCTGCAGAGCTATTTGACATATAAACTTGTAGTACTGTGGTAGGCATGGGCTTCATGTCTAACTTGGCTACAATAATGTGTTCACTATGCTGTTCATAGTAGCTTACCTGCGTTCCTATTTTTTCATTCAATATTAAACCTACTTCTGCATTACCCCTATTTGATTTTGTATTTGTTGCTCCTCCTGCCACTGAACTTTACTAATTCCCACTATACCTAACTTTAACCTATCCATTTCCCTTTTTAAATTTTCTAACCTACCTCCCCAAATAAGGGATTTGACATTCCATGCTCTGATTCCTAAGACACCGGTTTTCTTTCTCCTGATAACGATGTCCTCCTGAGTAGTTCCCGCCCAGAGATCCGAATGGGGGATTATTTTACCTCCAGAATATTTTACCCAAGAGGACACTACCATAATTTAACCATACAGTAAAGCTACATGCCCTTGGAAAAAATTGTGGCTGTAGTTTCCCTTTGCTTTCAGCTGTTCACAGTACCATCACAGCAAAGCTGTTTTGGTTAATGTTACAAGGACAGATCAGTCAATCATCCAGACTGTTGCCCCATCAACTACTGAAAAGGCTGCTGCCTCTCTTCAGGAACCACACATTTGTCTGGCCTATCAACAGATACCCCTCCGTTGTGGTTGCACCTGCAGTACGGCTATCAGTATTGCTGATACATGCATGCATGCACGCCTCCCCACTAACAGCAATGTTCCATTGTTAATGGGGGGGGGGGGGGTTCATGTTAGTTATATATGAGTAAAATGCTAGTGTGTAATCTCTTATATTTAACTTCTCTAACCCTGTGTCTGTGTCTGCTATAAGCCTGTTTCCAATATCTGGATTCATGCTGTGGCACCAGGTCGCCAGTGGGCAACACTTCAAATCATCTGTCAATGGCACCTGCATGGGCCAGCGACAAGAGGCTGCCAGCAGTGGGTCACAGGACTTGCACACATGGCAAGGCAGCTGCCGTGCCACCTACTGGAATCCTACTTGTATCAACTCCTATGTTTGTAGTTCATTTGTATTTGGATGAATAAACTGAGGTTAATTGGGGCTGCATTGTTATCTATATCTCAGATTAAGACAATGTGGTTCTCAGATAGGCAAAGGACATCTATTTCTTCAGAGTTCTCTGAATCTTTGAAGCAGACAAGAAGCTCGGATCTTGCGTTATGTGATGGTGGCCCCTCACACATTTTCTGCAAAAGCTCAGGTGACCTATTTCTTTCCCTCTCTTATTTAGGTGTAGGCCATGTCTACTACATACCCATCTCTCAATTGTAGCAACAGACACTGCACTAATGTGTTCCTTAACATTCAGTATGACATCCACCAGAATTGTGAGAGTTTAAAACAGTGGAAACCTGTCTCCAAGATGATAATTGTTTATGGGTGAAAAATATTGCATATTTCAGATTAATACAATTATGAGCAGATTTATGAAAGTTAATGCATACATGACCAAAAGACAATAATTATTAAATGCTAACATGCTGGCTTAAGTTATGTTATTAGTAACTTAGCTGCTGTGTAAAATCCTTAGAATGTTTGTGAGAAACTACAGTATAAAAGGGAAAAGCTGTGAAGAAATAAAGATCTCGAAACAGAGATACATGTATAAACATTTTTATCTTATTTCCTTTGTACGTTTCCAGATTTCAGTTGTAAATGTATTTTAAAAAACTGTGACTTATCCAAATAATAATTAAAAATGTTAATTTCAGACCCAGTCTTGAAACGATTACTATTATGTCTCCATTATTATCAAGTGAGACATCCAATACTGAAGCATTACTCAGTTTATCATCTGTGGTTCATACATACTGCAAGAAGAATAGTGGTTGTGAAAATGCTACTCAAGTACAGGACACTGTCTCACACCTACAAGAACTGGTGCTAAGTGGTTGTCAAAATACAAGAAATAACAAGATTTCATACTCTCAGGTAAAGTGTGAGGAATTGTCATGTATGATGTTAAATATTCATTTTCATACATACATCATATGAGTTACTATAGAACATATATTTTGAGTTAACAAGATGCTGGGAAAACATTAATTTCTTGGTGTAATAATACACAGATATAAAGAATAGAATATTAGATTTATTTTTATTTTATTTACTTGTCAAGTTAAGTAGGACCAAATTGAGGAGCAAATCTGCAAGGTCATGGAATGTGTCAGCACATGAAATTACAACATAAAAGTAATAACAGATAAAAATAAATGTTCATGAAGCCAGAAAAAGTCAGTCCATTAGTTTAAGTAAGCGCAATCAACAATACAGTAAGAATTAGCTTAATTCTTCAAGGAACTCATCAACAGAATAGAAGGAGTGACCCATGAGGAAACCCTTCACTTTTGATTTGAAAGCATGTGGATTACTGCCAAGATTTTTTAATTTATTTTTAAGTGGTAGCTAACTGAAAATGGATGCAGCAGTATACTGCACACCTTTCTGCACAAGAGTTAAGGAAGTCTGATCCAAATGCAGGTTTGATTTCTGCCGAGTATTAACTGAGTGAAAGCTGCTTATTTTTGGGAATAAGCTAATATTGTTAACAAGAAATGTCAGTAAGTAATATAAATATATCGAGAGGACAATGTCAAAATACCCAGACTCGTGAACAGGGGTCGACAAGAGGTTCATGAACTTACACCACTTATTGCCCGAACCACCCATTTCTGAGCCAAAAATATCCTTTTAGAGTGGGAAGAGTTACCCTAAAATATAATACCATATGACGTAAGTGAATGAAAATAAGCAAAGTAGACTAATTTTCATGTCGAACGATCACTCACTTGTGATACTGTTCGAATAGTAAAAATGGCAGTATTAAGTCTTTGAACAAGATCCTGAATGTGGGATTTCCATGACAGCTTACTATCTATCTGAACACCTAGAAATTTGAACTGTTCAGTTTTACTTATCATATGCCCATTCTGTGAAATTAAAACGTCAGGTTTTGTTGACCTGTGTGTTAGAATCTGTAAAAACTGAGTCTTACAGTGATTTAGCATTAGTCTGTTTTCTACAAGCCATGAACTTAGGCCATCTACTGCACTATTTCCAACCGAGCCTATGTTGCAAACAACATCCTTTACTACCAAGCTAGTGTCATCAGCAAACAGAAATTTTTTAGAGCTACCCATAATACTGGAGGGCATATCATTTGTGCAAATAAGGACCAGGAGTGGTCCTAACACTGATCCCTGGGCACCCCGCACTTGACAGTAACCCACTCAGACCCCACATCACAGCCATTATCAACATTGTGAATAATGACATTTTATTGCCTGTTGTTAAAGTAAGAGGTGAAGCAATTGTGAGCTACTCCCATATTCCGTAATGGTCCCACTTCTGGAGCAATATTTTGTGATCAACACAATCAAATGCCTTAGTTAAATAAAAAAATATGCCAAGTGTTCAAAACCTTATGTTTAGCCTATCCAGTACCTCACAGAGAGAAGAGAATATAGCATTTTTAGTTGTTAAATGACTTCTAAAGCTGAACTGTACATTTGATAGCAAATCGTGTGATATAAAATGATCAATTATCATTACATACACAGCCTTTTCAACAACCTTTGCAAACACCGATGGCATAGAAATAGGTCTTCAAATGGTTCGAATGGCTCTGGGCACTACGGGACGTAACATCTGAGGTCATCAGTCTCCTAGAACTTAGAACTACTTAAACCTAACTAATCTAAGGAAAATCACACACATCTGTGCCCGAGCCAGGATTCGAACCTGCGACCGTAGCGGTCACGCGGGTCCAGACTGAAGCGCGTAGAAGTGCTTGGCCACACCGGCCAGCAGAAATAGATCTAAAATTATCTACATTATCCCTTTCTCCCTTTTTATAAAGTGGCTTTACTACTGAGTACTTTAATCGCTCAGGAAACTGACCATTCCTAAAGGAAAAATTACAAATATGGCTGAATACAGGGCTAATATATGCAGGACAATACTTTAATATTCTGCTAGTCACTCCATCATAACCATGAGAGTCTTTAGTCTTCAGTGATTTAATTATTGACTCAATCTCCCTCTTGCCTGTATCACAGAGGGGTATTTCAGAAATCAATCTCAGAAAGGCATTTGCCAAGAAAAATACATGATTTCCTGTAGAAACTAAATTTTTATTTAATTCACCAGCAATGCTCAGAAAATTATTGTTAAATACTGTACAAATATCTGATTTATCAGTAAAAGATATATTTTTACTATGAACTGACTTTATATTGTTGACCTTGTGCTGCTGACCAGACACTTCCTTCACAACTGAGCACATGGTTTTAATTTTATCCTGTGAATTAGCTATTCTATTTGCATACCACATACTATTTGCCTTTCTAATAACATTTTTAAGCACCTTACAATACTGTTTGTAATGGGCTACTGTAGCTTGATTGTGACTACTTCTAACATTTTGATGTAATTCCCGCTTTGTTCTGCAAGATATCCTTATCCCACTAGTCAGCCACCCGGGCTGCCTATTACTGCTAGTATCCCGTTTGGAATGTTCCAATGGAAAGCAAATCTGAAAGAGCATGAGAAATGTGTCACGGAAACCATTGTATTCATCACATATGTTCTACATCTACATCCATACTCCGCAAGCCACCTGATGGTGTGTGGCGGAGGGTACCCTGAGTACCTCTATCAGTTCTCCCTTCTATTCCAGTCTCGTATTGTTTGTGGAAAGAAGAATTGTTGGTGTGCTTCTGTGTGGGCTCTAATCTCTCTGATTTTATCCTCACGGTCTCTTCGTGAGATATACGTAGGAGGGAGCAATATACTGCTTGACTCTTTGGTGAAGGTATGTTCTCGAAACTTTAACAAAAGCCCATACCAAGCTACTGAGCGTCTCTCCTGCAGAGTCTTCCACTGGAGTTTATCTATCATCTTTCACTTTTGCGATTACTAAATGATCCTGTAATGAAGCGCGCTGCTCTCCGTTGGATTTTCTCTATCTCTTCTATCAACGCTATCTGGTACGGATCCCACACTGATGAGCAGTATTCAAGCAGTGGGTGAACAAGCATACTGTAACCTACTTCCTTTGTTTTCAGATTGCATTTCCTTAGGATTCTTCCAATGAATCTCAGCCTGGCATCTGCTTTACCGACGATCAACTTTATATGATCATTCCATTTTAAATCACTCCTAATGCATACTCCCAGATAATTTATGGAATTAACTGCTTCCAGTTGCTGACCTGCTATTTTTTAGCTAAATGATAAGGGATCTATCTTTCTGTGTGTTCGCAGCACATTACACTTGTCTACATTGAGATTGAATTGCTATTCCCTGCACCATGCGTCAATTCGCTGCAGATCCTCCTGCATTTCAATACAATTTTCCATTGTTACAACCTCTCGATACACCACAGCATCATCTGCAAAGAGCCTCAGTGAACTTCCAATGTCATCCACAAGCTCATTTATGTATATTGTGAATAGCAAATGTCCTATGACACTCCCCTGCGGCACACCTGAAATCACTCTTACTTCGGAAGACTTCTCTCCATTGAGAATGACATGCTGTGTTCTGTTATCTAGGAACTCTTCAATCCAATCACACAATTGGTCTGATAGTCCATATGCTGTTACTTTGTTCATTAAACGACTGTGGGGGACTGTATCGAATGCCTTGCGGAAGTCAAGAAACACGGCATCTACCTGTGAACCCATGTCTATGGCCCTCTGAGTCTCGTGGACGAATAGCGCGAGCTGGGTTTCACACAACTGCCTTTTTTGAAACCCATGCTGATTCCTACAGAGTAGATTTCTAGTCTCCAGAAAAGTCATTATACTCGAACATAATATGTGTTCCAAAATTCTACAACTAATCGACGTTAGAGATATAGGTCTTTAGTTCTGCACATGTGTTCGACGTCTATTCTTGAAAACGGGGATGACCTGTGCCCTTTTCCAATCCTTTGGAATGCCACGCTCTTCTAGAGACCTACGGTACACTGCTGCAAGAAGGGGGGCAAGTTCCTTCGCGTACTCTGTGTAAAATCGAACTGGTATCCCATCAGGTCCAGCGGCCTTTCCTCTTTTGAGCGATTTTAATTGTTTCCCTATCCCTCTGTTGTCTATTTTGATATCTACCGTTTTGTCATCTGTGCGACAATCTAGAGAAGGAACTACAGTGCAGTCTTCCTCTGTGAAACAGCTTTGGAAAAAGACATTTAGTATTTCGGCCTTTAGTCTGTCATCCTCTGTTTCAGTACCATTTTGGTCACAGAGTGCCTAGACATTTTGTTTTGATCCACCTACCGCTTTGACATAAGACCAAAATATCTTAGGATTTTCTCCCAAGTCAGTACATAGAACTTTACTTTCGAATTCATTGAACGCGTCTCGCATAGCCCTCCTCACACTACATTTCGCTTCGTGTAATTTTTGTTTGTCTGCAAGGCTTTGGCTATGTTTATGTTTGCTGTGAAGTTCCCTTTGCTTCCACAGCAGTTTTCTAACTCGGTTGTTGTACCACGGTGGCTCGGCACTATAAACACCCTGTCACTCTTGTTCCTTGACAAGGTATAAAAGACTCTCTATTGCTGTTGGATTAACTTTCCTACATAGTTTGTAATTAAATATGACATTGTTTTGAGTACAAAAGCCTTTTAGTGTGAAAAATTTGTGCATCATTGTCTCAAAGGTCACTCACACTTTTACTAACAAAATGCCCATCTAGTAATGAGGAATGAATAAACATATTGTCTATGGCTGCAGTATTGTTCCCCTGCACCCTAGTTGGAAAAAAACACAGTCTGCATCAGATCATATGAATTTAGGAGATCCACCAACAACATTTTTCTTGCACCATCACATACAAAATTTATATTGAAGGAACCACATATAACTAGTTTGTCGTACTTCCTACGAAGTGAATCAAGAACCATCTAGCTTGAGCAGAAATGCTCTGAAGTTGAAGTTAGGGGACCTATAAACAACAACAATGAGAAGTTTAATTTCACTAAATTCAACTACCCCTGCACATTATTCAAATATCTGTTCAGTGCAGTGTCGTGATAAGTCTATTGACTCAAATGGAATACTGTTTTTTACGTACATAGCCATTGTCCCACCCCGCAAGGAGCTCCTTGAAAAACATCCATCTAATCTGTATCCTTGTAAAGGAAGCCTCTGAATTGTCAAATTATTTAAGTGATGCTCCGATATACCAATAATTTCAGTCAACATCTATAAGCAGTTCACTAACTTTATCTCTAATGCCTCTTATATTTTGATGAAATATCCTAATTCCTTCTCTACTTGGGAACGTTACATCCTTGGAAGGTGAGCCCTTAGTTAGAGGTTTAGATTAAGCAATTATACCTATCAGCTGACTTCAATCTAAAAAATGTGCAGCTCTGACACCAACTACTATAGGAATTTTTCCATGAGTGACCCCACCACCACTACCACCACCCACTACACTGTGACCAATAAGCTTAACCAGCCCCCCCTTCCCATACCTATTGAGGTGCAGGCCATGCCTAGTGAAACCCGATCTACTGATAGACCCAACTGGCACCACTGGGATGTGACCCATGCCCTCTGCCATCAGCACTCTCCCCAGCCCCATGTTAATGTGCCTAACAGCCACATTAAGGTGAGGCCAATAATGATGCTGAAACAGTTGCACAAAATGCACGTTAGTGCCACCAGTTTGAGTAGCTATCTTTACCAGGTCACCCCCTACATCATATTCCCCATCCCTATCAAGACTGTTCGCTGCTTCACTCACTATCACTACCTGATCCTCCTTCATAAAATTCCTACATATCTCCCCTATGCTGTCAGTCACTTGGGCCAGCCCTGCACTAGGCTTCACAATGCTGGTGACCTGGTACTCACGCCCCAACACTTCCTGCAACTCCTGGCCCACACCTCTACAATGAGAACTACCTAGCAGCAGAACCTTCTCCTTTCTGCTAGACTTTGAAACTAACCTAGGCCCCCTTATTGCTGAGGACTGATGCATGTTCCCTACATCTACAGCTACATGAGGCTCCTCTCCACTCAACTCTGACAGTTGGTCAAATCTATTGCATACATGCAAAGTAAAACTGTCTGCATACCTCCTCTTCCTAGCTGCCTTCTTGCCAACTGCCAGTTCCCATTCCTCACAACTCTTCACGCTATCGACTTCCTCCTTTGTGCATTGTAACTGCACCTGAAGGGCACAGATCTTACTCTCCTGCTCCTCTGTCAACTTATTTCTACTACAGATTCTGCATTCCCAGGAAGGGAGCTCACTAAAATGACCATTGGCTTCCCCACTGCATTCCCTCCAGTGAAAATACTTTGAACAAATCCCGTACTGCAACCCACTACTCACAAACCTACGACAGAGCCCACACTTCTCACTCATGGTAAAATTTCACAGTTAATGAAAAAAGCTATACGTCTGTAAAAGTTCAGTTACACAAGTAGAACTATTTATAGAACTAACAATAATGGTCTCAAAATTCTCTGCCTACTAAGAAAGTAACTACTTGTATTAATACTACTACACCACAGCTAATACCAATACCAACAAAACTTCACAAAATTATTATCTAAAACCAAAAAATTCAAATGGCCACTGGGACACTAAAAGAAGTTAAAACACTAAATGAAAATTTTACTGAAATATTTCACTAGAAACAATAAGAAACATCACTTGAAAACTAAAGCAAGAAATTTACTAAACGACTTCAATGCACAGAAAACTGAAAAACACAGTGAGCGAACGATTCCAAAAGTTTGTTAAATCATTATTTTGCCACAAAGGGCATGAAACACCTCTGAAAATTATTACATTTAATAACTGTATAACAGTGCACAAATAAGTTTGTCAGTACTTAGCTTTATAACCACTACAGCTGCAATGCACACTGCAAAATTCGCCACATGTGAAATTTAATATTAACAAAGCTTATAATTTTGTAAGGTGTACTCATCCATTTGCTTTATATCTGCTGCTGCCACAAGCTCATGTTGTCAACTGTAACATGGTTTCTAAACCATGAATGATCAATACAAACATTTCGTTTCAGAGCCTTTATTCTAAATCACGTCATAATTATACTGACATGCTTACAACACTGACGCACATCTTACTTAAGCAATTACCTACTTCTTGCAAAATATCTTCTAAGACACTGCTCCCCACTAACATTTACACCATTCTGATTATTTACGTCGACTTCCCTGTTGTCCTCCATATTAACAAAGATAACGAAAAATTTTCAAACAAAAAATAACTAAATAAATAAAAATAAAATTTGCACTTACAGTACTTTTCTTCTTCTATACTTTTTTGATTACTTCAGTTTACCTCATTTTTGGCAATTATCATTACGTTCTTCGTATTGTAGTGCTGCAGATTACTGTCTCATTGTTTTTTCATGCAACCCTCAAATACAATATAGAATTCCAAACTTTTTTCTGAAACAAAATGTAAGATTAATTTACAGAATCATGACATATTTCAGCTCCATTCACCACAGATTTGGAGACAAACACTGAAGAGGGAGAATGGGGATGGGAGAAAGTGAGAGAGAGGGGGGCAGGAAGGATGGCAAACAGAAATAGAAAAGAAAGGTGGACAGTTAAGAAAAAATGGAGGGGCAAAGTACACATAGCTAATGCAATGTAAGAACGGATGAGTAGAAAGTGCTTAGTACTAGTCTGCAAGTCAGTCCACATATTTGAAGTTTGGAACCACTGGTGCTAATGGAGGTTCTGAATGCCACAAGTATTGAAACAAGTGCTCAGGTTCCTGTTGTATTTGGTAGCATAGTCAACAGTAATTGGACTTGGCAGCTTGGTGGGTCAAGTTGATATAATATGTTGATTGAAATTTGCATCTGTTTGGAGGTCAGTTGGTAGACTACATGTGTGCCCTCACATTATAGGAATATTAGTAGAATGGTTGAAAAATTTGTTGGGAGAAATGAGATTTTGTGAATTTTGATTCATTTTCTGCACATGAATTGGTGTAGAAAATTATATATTCTAATCATTTGCACCACTGCCTGACATTGGTAGAAGAAGTAATTTTTTTGGATCATTAGCACAAGTGAAGTGGTGACCAATGAGAACATAAGAACAGTATTACTCTAGTTTGTATGGCTGACATAACAGACAAGGTATCACATTTTATTCTTCATTACAGGTAAAACTGTATGGTTTTAGGGAGGGTTCAGGCTGTATTTTGTCTAAAACTGAAAAACGTTTCAGTGAAATAACTGACACCTTTTACCAGAGTCCTTCCCTTTTCATGGGCTATTGAAAGTGATAAAAGATTGTAAATTACTTAAATTTACAAACAAACTACAGTTACTTCAACACCTACGTAGATAAAGGAAAGGTATGAGCTTTAACTGTGCAAAACATATCAATCTTTTTTGTGTATAATTACTTATTAAACACAAATTGGGCACCTTTAATGAAATGGATGTGTGTGCTACAAGTATATAAAGCTGGGCTAAGTCACTCACTAATGAAACAAGATCAGTGATGACAATTTTATTCTCTTAAACGATCAAAACTATGCAAAGCAGATGATTCAGACACTTATTTGAGTGGCAGAAAAATCATTATTTTGTGGAAAGTTCATTAAAAGATGAATTTTTGAGTAAAATACATTGGGGAGCTCAAAAGTTAATGAAAGATAGTCAGACTTTAACTAAATATAAAAGGACCAGTATCACAGTTACACAAAGATGGAACAGTGAATTAGCCTCAACTTTGTTGATGGAACCTTTCTGGAATTTACTTCCAATCATTTAGGGAAACTTCAGATAACTTACATCAAAATAATCTGATGAGCATTTGAACCAAGTTTCTTGACACAGTATTATCAAAAGAACAGACTGCTACTTGTCATATAGAGGAGCTATTGTGTTGCAGACAGGCACACTAAAAAACTGATTATGCCAAAGCCCTTCTTCTTAAGTAGACAACATGTGCACATTCAAGCAAGCACAACTCACACAAACATGACCACAGTCTCTGGACACAGAGGCCAGACTGCGAGTAACTATGTGTGAAGGGAGTAGCAATCTGTGTGTTGGGGGTAAGGGAGAGGCTGGGGCAAGGGTGGGAAGGGATAACAGGGTAGAGGTGGGGGATGGTAAAGTGCTGCTTGGGAGAACATGCGGGGAAGTGTGGAAGTCATGAGGACAGGGTAGGACAGCTATGTTCAATCTGGAGGTCAGACAGGAAGGAGGAGGAGGGGGGGAATCAGGAAAGGAGAGAAGTAGAGGAAGGTGTGTGTGTGTGGGGGGGATTGAGAGTGAGAGAGAGAGAGACTAGAGGGTGCATTGGTGGAATAGAAGCCTGTGTGCTGCTGGAGTGGTATCCGGGAAGGGGATAGGTGGGTGAAGGACAGGAACTAAGGAAGACTGAGGCCAGGGAGGTTATGAGAACTTAGGAGACTTAAGATATAGTTAAATTCCTAGATTTGTATGTATTGTTTTACTGTAGAATTTCCTTGCATATAGAGTGTGTCCCATGAAGGATTTGACAGGAATGATCATTCAAAGCAAAGGAGGGCTTTTAGACATGGCCTCTAAAATTCATATATTAAGAGCTATGAGCACATATTCATCTTTGGTACTGTGAAACAGATCTCTTCTACTGGAGGATGAAGAAGTGCTCATAGCTCTTTATGTATACATTTTAGAGCACATCTTTACTAGGCTATTTTGCTTCACTCCCATCATATCCCTCAATATTGTCCATTTCTCTGGGGACAACCTGTATATTTTATTGATGCAGAATTGTAATTCTCATTTGGTTGCATGTAATTCAGACTACGGTGCCTTTACTACAACTTTGTAAATTTCTGGAATAAAAACTGCCACTCATTTTTGGTTTACATCATGATTTTAAACCCTTGCATTGATTTTCGTGGATATTGTCATTTGAATTATTTATATTTATTTTTTCAACAAATTGCCTTTCAACTACAGGAATGTAGATTTAGCATGAAGTAATGTACATTCTTCCTTGTATTTTACCAAAAATATTGATCTCAAATTTCATATTGTGCATAAAGTAATATAGCCTGTTTCCAACACTGATTCCATTAGCGTATCTATCCGCGTTGTACAAGGTGATTTACTAACTGTAGAATTTTTTGAGTGGGAAATAATGCAGTCTAAGATAAGAAAAGTTGTTCCAAAATTGTAAGCCCAGTCCATACCTTATTGCAATACCTATTAATGTTTAATAATAAAAAATCTTCATAGATTTAAAAACTAAATTATAATGCAGCTACAAAGACTACACCTACTGAAGATCTTCAAAATCATTCCAGTTTGGATGTATATATGACAACATTACAGGAAACACTGTCAAATTAAGTAAATATCCCTGGACTTCTTATATGAAAGTCACAAGCATTCTAGATATTTCATAAAGATGGCATTTCATCCAAGTCAGTTTTCACAGGAAGTCTCGTTATGCATTCATGAACATTGTACACTAAATTATCTGGGGATCCATTATATCAAAACTCCTCTTCTTCTTCTTCTTCTTCTTCTTCTTCTTCTTCTGCTTTTACGGCCTCATTGGACCACTTCAGTCAATCATTTCTGGTCCTCTTCTTTGGTATTTTCCCCTTCCGAGTGGCCCAGTATCTCTTCATTCGTTCCGATGCTTTTCGTCGTTCCTTATCTGTAAATACCCTTTTCATTGTATGTCGTTTGTCAATTTTTGGTTTAAATCTTATTTCTGTGTCCCTCAACTTCTTTAAATTTGGCGTTTTGTTCTGCAAATCATCCAGAGTTATTTCCAGTTCTTCCATATCCTCTCTTATTTCCTTAAGCCATCCTCCTTGTTGTTTCAAATTCCAGAGTTTCTCAATAATGTTCCTTGATAATCTGGTTTCTGGTGTCCTCAGAATGTGACCACAAAAAGAGATCCTTTTCTTTTGTATAGTATCAGTGATGGGCTCCAGTTCTCTGTATACCACTTCATTTGGAACTATCCACCATTGCCCAGCTTTTTGATATTTCTTATTTATGCATGTTCTAGCAATTCTTCTCTCTACTTTTAAAATTTTGTCAATTCTGTTTTTCTGGGTGACTTTAAAAAGAGTTTCACTTCCGTATGTAACCTCTGGTTGAACCACCGTCTTGTAATGTTTTAATTTTGTTTTAATTGATAGACATTTTTTATTGTACGTAGACCATGTTAGTTTTTGAGCTTTTATCATTTTATTAGTTCTTACTCGCCATGCAGGTTTCTCGTCCAATTTATGTGTTATAATTTCACCCAGGTATTTAAATTGTTTCACTATTTTAATTTCCCTATTGTTCACTGTGATGTGATCTATTATAAGTGGATGCGTTACCATTATTTCAGTCTTTTCAAATGATATCTGGAGTCCTAATTTTTGTGCTATATTTTGTAAGCTTGTTATTTGTTTCGTGGCTTCCTGAATATTATTAGCTAGTAATGCTAGGTCATCAGCAAATCCCAAGCAATTTAGGTTTATTTTATCTTTCTTAGTTCCAATTTTAATATTCATAGGATTTTCCTTGTACCATTCTCTCATTACATATTCAAGAGCACAATTGAATAGCAATGGTGATAAACAATCTCCCTGTCTCAATCCTGTTTTACTCGTAAATGGTTCAGATATTTCTCCTCTAAATTTTACTTTGGATTTGGTGTTTGTTAAGGTTAACTGTATCATTTTTATTAATTTAGGATGAAGTCCAAAATTCCTTAATATTTTCATCATTGAAGATCTATGGATGCAATCATACGCCTTTTTGAAATCTGCAAAGGTTATGACTAGTTGTTTTTGCCTTCTTTTGTAGACATCCATAACTAACTTCAAGGTGATTATCTGTTCTGGGCAGCTTCTCCAGGATCTAAATCCTCCTTGATATTCTCCCAGTTCCAGTTCTAATTGATCTTTACAGCGGTTGTATAGTATTCTTGACATGATCTTATACGTGCAGTCCAAAAGGGAAATTCCTCTATAGTTGTCTGGATTTGATTTTTCTCCTTTCTTATGTAATGGATGTATTATAGCAGTAGTCCAATTTTCCGGTAATTTCTCTTCATTCCAGATTTTTACTATGCATTGGTGTAATGCTATCTTTACTGGTTCTGCTGCATATTTCCAAAGTTCAGCAAACGTTTGATCTTCTCCACTTGCTTTGTAGTTTTTGAGTTCTTTCAATGCTCTGTAGACCTCATTTATTGTAGGTGGATTTATATTTTCTGCTGGTGTTTTAATTGGGGTTTCTGTGTTTATCTGAAGAAGTTCTGGGGGATCTTCACAATTTAGTAACTTGTTAAATGTTTCTGCTAGAATTTCTGTATTTTTACTATTGCTATGGGCTAGGTTATTATCTTTATCTTTTAACATTAATGTTGGAGGATCATATCTTTGTAATTGTCTGCCAAATATTTTGTAATAGTCTCTTGAGTTTGTTTTTTCACTATTTGTTTCTATCATTAGAAGTATATCGTTTTGGTACTGATGTTTAACTCTCCTTATTATTTTTTGTGTTGTCTTCCTTTGTTTTGTGAGTTCCAAATATGATTTTTCTGTTTTTTCATTTTGATGCCTTAACCAGGCTTGGTGTCGATCCAACACTGCTTCATCACATTCATTGTTCCACCACTGGTGTTTTTTCCTTGGATTTATAGGGGCAACTTGTTCAGCTACTTGTTTCAATTATATGGGATATAAGACTGTTAAGTGGAAAACCTCCCAGTAACTGGTGGAATGCATATCTGAAAACTGGATGTTCACTGTTACAATTCATTTCAGAAAAAGATATAGTTCCTATTTTCATGCTACCAACAATGGATGCTTATATATTAACTGAATTTTGTTTGTTTTAAAAGGAAAATTCACTTGAGCAAACTAAAACCACTATTAGACAGAATGGATGGTAAGAACTTATTTTCAGGGGGTGAAACACCCAACTACTGCTGATAAATACGTTTAAAAGTAGAAAGATCTATACATAGTTTCTGAACTGGTAGTTTCTTCATCAGAGAGGAAAACGGGTGATGGTTGTTGAAAGTTAGAAAGGAGGGGCAAATCTCTTTAACGCCTAAGTGTATAATTATTAATTGTATTCGTCATTCTCCTAAATGTGTCTATTGTAAGTAATGTACCATCTAATTATTTATTTTTATTGTCATTTACTTAATTGTGCAGTGTAACTGTCTTGAATTATTTTCATATACTTATTGATGCATATGTAATTACTTCATTGGAGGACACTGATTGCATGTAAAAATGTTTAAAGATGATTAACAGATTTGAATTTTTCAGGTGATAGTTGCTCTTAAAACACTTGGGAACATTGGTGTGAATAATGCAAAGTTATCATCTGTTTTGCATAACTGCTTAGAAAATGAAGAACTACCAATGGAACTGAGAGTATCTGCCATTGAAACATACAGGTAATTTGGGGGTCTATTAATAGCCAGAAAATATTTATTTAGCAGGTAATTTTTGTTACATACAACTGAACACAATAATTATGTTTTAAATAGATAACACTGGACAGTTTCTTTCTGTCTGTGGTCTTAGAGTGATTAAGTCAGTGAGATGTTAACAATATATGAAAATGGATACAAGAAAAACTTTGTATTGATGAATGTAGACAGATAAAAAACCAGAAATAGTTATTAGATGTAGCCTTTTGCATAATGAGCCAAAAATTATAACAATGTGAAAGTTGATCAGTGGCTGAGTGGGGAGTATTTGGAACTGGAGGAAAAGAATAAATGCTTAAGAGAGTAATAAACAGATAAAGTGAGTACAGAAAGTAGGATAGAATTTAGCAGGATATCACTATCAGTATTCTTAGAAGCAACAGAATAAAATTGTGGAAAAATATGATAGGTAGTTAGCAGAAAGTAGATGAAGTAATGACATGAAATAATGTGGTATAAAACGAAACAAATTTCCAACTATAGTGTGATTTATCTTTGTGACTGTATGTATTTAAGCAATTTTTCAAAGAGCATTAGCTTCCCTTTGTTAATTTGTTAGTTTATCCATCCATGAACATTTACATAATAATGTTTACATGTCATCCTAATACAAAAATAAACAGTTAAAAAGTTGATGATTTTGTACAGACAGCCATATAATCACAGACAATTTTTCCTGATTGGATATTTTTGTTTTGTGTGCAATGCTATTTTGTCCACAGCCATCAGCTTGTGAATGGGATATTGAGCTCAGGAAAGCGGAAGAAGGTTTTTATGTTATCCACCTCAGATCTTGGGCCTCAGAATTTACAGTAACATGCATTATATTTTAACTGTGTGCAGAAGAATGTCAGTGATGTTTATTATTGATTTATGTTAACTTTATACCTATCCCTACATTGTGCTCACTAAATAATGTTTGGCTTTGTATTTTGTACTATTTAAGAGGCATGCTTTTATGGCCTTTTTAAATATTTGACTTTTGGTTAGCTCATTGATTTTCCTGGAAAATTTATTCTACAATTTTATTCCCAGATAGAAAATGACGCTTTGTGTTTATTTTTTCTTACGACAAGTAAGTTGAGGTTGTCTCATATTCCATAATTATGAATTTTAATTTTGGTGTAACAGTTACTAATGCTCTTGGCAAAGTGCAAAACAGATCGGTAGACGGAGAGGGGGGAGAAACACTTCAGTCTATGTGTATTAAGGTGATTATTACCATACATTAATTCTGAAACCCTAAGGACTGTATATTTTGGAGTAGTGTACCCTTTCTTGTCTTATGGAGTAGTACTGTGGGGTAGGACTTGCAACACTAACATGAGAAGGTAATTTTTATTTTGGCTGGAGTCACAGTCATGGCACATTTTTTAATGATGCTGCCATCATTTGAGTATAATAATTTTCCTTTTATTGTTATACAGTCCAGTTTTCAGCCTTAGGCCATTTTAAAGTACAAACACTTATTTATATATCTATTTATATATAAAAAGACATCTGACTAATATGAAATACAAGTCTTTCTCAAAAATGCATATCTCATCATGTACGAGGTGCTATCCAAAAATTTTCGGGACTGGTGCTGCCATCTGTCGAAAACCTCACCTATGAACTAACTGTCACCATCACCCTTGAAGTAGTTCCCAACCACATGTACACACTGGTCTCAGCACTTCTGCCACTGGTCAAACGTTTTCTGTAAGTCCTGTTCTTTGAGGGTGTGGTGATGCTTCTTGAATCCTCTCTAGAGTATCGAACTGATGGCCTTTCAACTTAAGTTTTAGTTTTAGGAATAGCACAAAGTCGCAAGGTGCCACATCTGGTGAGTATGGTGGGTGGGGTACAACCACCATGTTGTCTTTTTGCCAAAAAGCTTCTGGTGAGCAAGGACATGTGACAGGGCTTGTTGTTGTGTTGCAGCAGCCAGTTCCCTTGATGCCAAAGTTTGGGCCATCATCGCTGCACGTTTTCACGGAGCCATCACAAAACATTACAGTAGTATGCAGAATTCACTGTTTGGTTGGGTGGGACAAATTCTTTGTGCACAATTCCCTTGGTAACAAAGAAAATGATGATCATGCTCTTCACTTTGCTCTTCACCTGTCTCACTTTTTTGGGTCTTGGAGAGCCCGAGCTCTTCCACTGGGACAATTGTTGCTTTGTCTCTGGGTCATAACCATAAACCCAGCTCTTGTTGCCAGTGATAATCCATGACAAGCAGGTTGGATCATTAAATGTGGTCTGATGTAGATCTGTGCACACTTCAACATGCTGTGCCTTCTGATCTGCAGTCAAGATGCTTGGCACAAATTTTGCACTCACACAATGCACGCCCAGTTCATCAGTCAACATTCATTGACATGTCCCATAGCCAATACCCACTTCATCTGCAAGGTCTTGAATGGTTCGACATCGACCCGCACAACAGGCCTTCCAGTGTGAGCATTATCTTCGATGTCTGTACAGCCGGCCTTGAACCAAGCATGCCACTGAAACACACACATATGGCTCATGCTCTGTCCACCAAACACTTGTTGAGTCATTGCAAAGGTCTCTGTAGCACTTTTCCCAAGATTTGTACAGAATTTGATACACATGTGCTGTTGTGTTCACCGATCCATCATAAAATCACCACACACCAAACACAGAGTATTACAGAAATCACTGTGGACGCACAACACGTCCTCCCAGCTGAATTCCACTCCGCACACTGATTCATCAGATTTGCAGCTCTCGCCACCTAATGGTGCAAAGATCTACTACTCCTGCTTTCTGGATGGCAGTACCAGTCCCAAAATTTTGGATTTCTTCTCATAGGACAGATCTGTCATTAGTAGAAGTGAGAACATCTCCAAAATGCCTAAATATATTGCAAACACTCTTTTCTGGACCTTAGGGAAAAGCTGTTTTATGAAACTGCTAACCAGTAAACAGGTATGCACTGTTTACTACTGTTTTTCTTCATTTTTCACACTATAGAGTTACATATTGGTTCACTTAAAGATTATTTATTATTATTATTATTATTATTATTATTATTATTATTATTATTATTATCATTATAATACTTGGTGCACATCAGTTCAGTGACAACCTTCATAAACTTTATTGTTATGTAACTTTCAATAAATATATTTTCAGACGATTTCCTTGTGAACCAGAGAGGGACTATTTCATTGATATATATAGAAATCATGCAATTGATCCTGAAATTCGGATTGCTGCATATTTGCAGATAATGAGATGTCCAAATTATATTGTCATAAAAACAATAAAACATGCTCTAATTGAAGAAGAAGTCAACCAAGGTATGAATTTCTGATAATTTTAAAGCAACACTTGCTTAAGGAAAAACTAACCAAAGGGTTGCATTTTTTAAAACTTTACTTACTAGTTACTGTTGTGATTATCAGCATCTATGTTGTTACCTGTACTTATACATAAGGTGAAATAAGATGTTGTATAGAAGAAACAAGAACTAATACAGATTAAGGTTAATGTTCTGATGATTCCTTTGATAATAACATGACCGATTTCCTGTCTCACCATCCTCCAGTGATGTGGTGACCAGAAACAGCTCTTGTTGGGGTGTTTTGGAGACATTCTTAATTTTTTAAATCTGAAGTTAGCTATTTGTATTTGTACTTTATTCATCTCATAACATACATTTACAGATCATCCGATCATGCTGTACAGGAGACATAAATTTTTAGCCTTATGATATACATAATTACATATGTCCCTAACACATATATAAAAACAAAGATGAGGTGACTTACCGAACGAAAGCGCTGGCAGGTCGATAGACACACAAACAAACACAAACATACACACATATGTAACTCAGATGTCTGCTTGTGTCTGTATGTGTGGATGGATATGTGTGTGTGTGCGAGTGTATACCTGTCCTTTTTTCCCCCTAAGGTAAGTCTTTCCGCTCCCGGGATTGGAATGACTCCTTACCCTCTCCCTTAAAACCCACTTCCTTTCGTCTTTCCCTCTCCTTCCCTCTTTCCTGATGAGGCAACTGTATATATATATATATATATATATATATATATATATATATATATATATATATATATATATATATATATATATATATATATATATATACACACACTCCTGGAAATGGAAAAAAGAACACATTGACACCGGTGTGTCAGACCCACCATACTTGCTCCGGACACTGCGAGAGGGCTGTACAAGCAATGATCACACGCACGGCACAGCGGACACACCAGGAACCGCGGTGTTGGCCGTCGAATGGCGCTAGCTGCGCAGCATTTGTGCACCGCCGCCGTCAGTGTCAGCCAGTTTGCCGTGGCATACGGAGCTCCATCGCAGTCTTTAACACTGGTAGCATGCTGCGACAGCGTGGACGTGAACCGTATGTGCAGTTGACGGACTTTGAGCGAGGGCGTATAGTGGGCATGCGGGAGGCCGGGTGGACGTACCGCCGAATTGCTCAACACGTGGGGCGTGAGGTCTCCACAGTACATCGATGTTGTCGCCAGTGGTCGGCGGAAGGTGCACGTGCCCGTCGACCTGGGACTGGACCGCAGCGACGCACGGATGCACGCCAAGACCGTAGGATCCTACGCAGTGCCGTAGGGGACCGCACCGCCACTTCCCAGCAAATTAGGGACACTGTTGCTCCTGCGGTATCGGCGAGGACCATTCGCAACCATCTCCATGAAGCTGGGCTACGGTCCCACACACCGTTAGGCCGTCTTCTGCTCACGCCCCAACATCTTGCAGCCCGCCTCCAGTGATGTCGCGACAGGCGTGAATGGAGGGAGAAATGGAGACGTGTCGTCTTCAGCGATGAGAGTCGTTTCTGCCTTGGTGCCAATGATGGTCGTATGCGTGTTTGGCGCCGTGCAGGTGAGCGCCACAATCAGGACTGCATACAACCGAGGCACACAGGGCCAACACCCGGCATCATGGTGTGGGGAGCGATCTCCTACACTGGCCGTACACCACTGGTGATCGTCGAGGGGACACTGAATAGTGCACGGTACATCCAAACCGTCATCGAACCCATCATTCTACCATTCCTAGACCGGCAAGGGAACTTGCTGTTCCAACAGGACAATGCACGTCCGCATGTATCCCGTGCCACCCAACGTGCTCTAGAAGGTGTAAGTCAACTACCCTGGCCAGCAAGATCTCCGGATCTATCCCCCATTGAGCATGTTTGGGACTGGATGAAGCGTCGTCTCACGCGTTCTGCACGTCCAGCACGAACGCTGGTCCAACTGAGGCGCCAGGTGGAAATGGCATGGCAAGCCGTTCTACAGGACTACTTCCAGCATCTCTACGATTGTCTCCATGGGAGAATAGCAGCCTGCATTGCTGCGAAAGGTGGATATACACTGTACTAGTGCCGACATTGTGCATGCTCTGTTGCCTGTGTCTATGTGCCTGTGGTTCTGTCAGTGTGATCATGTGATGTATCTGACCCCAGGAATGTGTCAATAAAGTTTCCCCTTCCTGGGACAATGAATTCACGGTGTTCTTATTTCAATTTCCAGGAGTGTATATATAGACACACACACAGGGTGTTACAATAAGGTACGGCCAAACTTTCAGGAAACATTCCTCACATACAAATAAAGAAAAGATGTTATGTGGACATGTGTCCGGAAATGCTTAATTTCCATGTTAGAGCTCATTTTAGTTTCGTCAGTATGTACTGATCAAATTGTAAATTTTCACAGTCAACATGTTTGGGCTGACGTGAATCTGCACGCAATTGTGCAATCACATCATCAACACAGATTTTCTGTGAACGTTTGGGGAGGCATTGTTAGTGATGTCTTGATTGGGCCCCATGTTCTTCCACTGACGCTCAATGGAGCACGTTATCATGATTTCATTCAGGATACTCTACCTGTGCTGCTAGAACATGTGCCTTTACAAGCACGACACAACATGTGGTTCATGCACGATGGAGCTCCTGTACATTTCAACAACAGATTCGGTGACCGATGGATTGGTAGAGGCGGACCAATTCCATGGCCTCCACGGTCTCCAGACCTCAACCCTCTTGACTTTCATTTATGGGGGCATTTGGAAGCTCTTGTCTACACAATCCCGGTACCATACGCAACCCCGGTACCAAACGTAGAGACTCTTCGTGTTCGTATTGTGGACGGCTATGATACAATACGCCATTCTCCAGGGCTGCATCAGCGCATCAGGGACTCCATGCGATGGAGGGTGGATGCATGTATCCTCGCTAACGGAGGAAATTTTGAACATTTCCTGTAACAAAGTGTTTGAAGTCACGCTGGTACGTTCTGTTGCTGTGTGTTTCCATTTCATGATTAATGTGATTAGAAGAGAAGTAATAAAATGAGCTCTAACATGGAAAGTAAGCATTTTCAGAAACATGTTCACATAACATATTTTCTTTCTTTGGGTGTGAGGAATGTTTCCTGAAAGTTTGGCCGTACCTTTTTGTAAATATATTACGCTATATATTAAACTATTATATGCTATAATATTAAACAGTCACACTATTCAAATGACAATTTTATCATTTATAAATTCCTCAGTGGAATAGTAACATTTTTCCACCAGTAGATCATATAGTTTTTCCTTCAGTGAACCTCTATACATCCTCAGTAAATATCTACCCTTGAGTTCATTGTAAGTTTATATCCAAGTACTGGTGTGTCTGTTGGTAGAGTTTTAAGTGATATGTTTGAAATAGTTTTCTTCCATTGGCTCGGGTTTACTATGTAAAAAGATGATAATTTCAAATATTTACAATGCAGGGAAAGGTAATATTTTTAGAATCTTGAATAATGGAGGCAGGATGTTCTTGGAGGGTCAGCACACATTTTTCTAACAATTCTTTTTTGAAGTAACAGGGTTCTTGACATGTAGCTTGAATTTTCCCCAAAAATTAAACCATATCTAATTATGGATTCAAAGTAACTGTGGTACACCACTTTCCTGCAGCTTATATCTGTTATACCAGATAGTATATCCATATCAAAGGCAAGGTTGTTTAATTTTGTAGTTAAATAATCTATATGTGCTTGCCAGCTTAGATTTTTGTCCACGTTTAGTCCCAAGAATTTAATGGACTGAGCTTTGCCCATAACTTGATTTTTATGTACAATAGTGATGTCACTGTTTTTTTTATTATTTGGTTCTAAACTGCATAAAGAAGGTCTTTGAAAAGTTATGTTTAAGGCCATTTTGTTGAAACCATGAATCTAGGTTGTTTAGTATGTTTATAACACCATCTGGAATTTCTCCCACAGTTTGTTTTTCAAGGAGTGCTGAAGTATCATCAGCAAACATGAGTGGCTTGGCATTGATATTAAGAGGTAAATCATTTATGTAAAAGAGAAACAATATTGGTCCTAAGATTTAGCCTTGAGGGACTCACTGTGATATTGTATCTCACAGAGGTGCATAATTTATGGTGTTAGATGTTATGTACATCCTGATTGTCAGATAAGACCTGAGCCATTGCAGTGCATTTAGTCTGATGTCATATGTGTCTAGTTTATGAAGCAGCAAGGAGCGATTCACAGAATCGAATGCCTTTGTAAGATCACAAAAGATATCTGCTACTGTGTTGCTTTTGTCTAGTGAGGAGCAGATTTTTTTCAGTGAATTCATTCATAGCACTCATGGTGCTTTTCCCGTTTTGAAATCCATATTGGTTTTTAAGAATAACTCCATGTTTCAAAATAAAATTTATCTGGACTGCAGATATTTTTTCAGATACTTTGGATAGCACTAGGAGGATAGAGATAGGGCAGTAATTTCCCATATCCTCTCCTGATCTTTTTTTGTGAAGTGATTTTACCTCTGCATACTTAAGCACACAAGGGAAGTTAGTTTGCTCAAATGACTGATAGATTATTAAGGACACAGGGTGTACTATTTTATCATATACAAATTTAATTACTTTGTTGGGTATTAGATCCCACCCTGCAGAGTTTTTGTTTTTTAAGACCAAAATAGAATTTGTTACATCTTGGGCTGAGACTTTACTAAATGTCACAAGGGCAGCAAGGCCAAAGAAATTCACACTGTTTTGATTAGTAGTCACATTTACATCAGATTTTGTTATATTTATGAGAAACTTATAAAAATGTTCAGCTACTTGAGAAGGTTTGAAATAGTATCATTGTTTTGTTTGATTTTTAAAATTTCCTGCTGATTAGCTGTTGTAGCTAATTCTGATTTAATAACAGACCATACTGCTTTAGGCTTATTCTTATGTCCTAAAATGAACTTCTCATTTGACATTCTTTTGGCAACTTTAACAGCACTTTTAAATACAACTTTATAACATCTCAGATAGTTAACAAATTCAGGGTTTTTATTGTGTTTCATTTCTTTGTGTAGCTCTCATTTTTGAGCACTAGATACTTTTAAGCCTGGAGTATTTAAGTTTAGTTTACTTTTAACTTTTTGGTGTCAAATCATAGGTGGCAATGATCTATGAATTATCCTTGAAATATACAGAAAATCACTTTTTGTCTAGTTTTTGCCATGCAAGTGTTGGCTAATATCCAAATAGAAATCCAATTTTCTACACTAAATTAACCAGGTCTAAATTCCCTAAAAGTTCTGAACCTAACATTTTTCATTGTTTGGTTTGCTGGTTTGAAACAGGTGTGCATCAAAATAAGGTTTCTTTTGCAGCATTTTCTGTCTCCATGGTGCTCTTTTCTTTTTTGCATTCTCATTCACTCCCTTCATTCTATCCACTTTCACTACCTATTTTTGTCTCAGTCTGTGTATACCACCTGCAGGTGGGGCTCGTTTGTCTGATTCTTCATTCTTTCACTTGCCATAATCCCATACTAGCTTTAACTTCATTTTCACAAGGCATTACCAGTTATTTTTGTTTATTTTCACAGTGTATTCCATGTGTTGGTGTTATGGTTTCAAACAAAGTGATGAGCTTCAAGTGTTTTCTTGTGATAATGCCTTAGGGTTAAAAGTGCAGTGGAGGGTGGAAGTGCAATGACAGAAATAAAATACAATAGCTTGTAAATATTTGAAAAAGCTGAGTGTGTGGAAGTTCATTCATGTCAAGAAAGAATATCAACATTCCATGAAAAATGTCAGAAATGATGTATCCTAGAAAAACTGTTTGCTGCTCATACAAAGAAGTTTCAACAAGGAGGTTATGGTGATATTTACTATAAATACTATGCAAATAACATGCACCATCATAAAGCTATGAAGAAACTCTTTACTCAACTCTGAGAGAACAAAATCAAATCGAGAATAACAAATCCATAACAACTTTCGAAGTGTTATAAAAACAAATAGTAATGGTAATGTCACTCTACTCCCTCCAGAACACAACTCTTTGATTCACTGTACATTTATTTTCTCTGATCACAGTGACTCCCACACAGCACCACTGTGGAAGAGTAGAGCTCCTGGGATATATGGTTATCTTTATGTGATCTTATGACCTGCTTGAGAGCATCCTTCTGTTCCCTGTGTCACCTGCATCTTCTCTCCCATGGGTGTCTGATCTCTTGAAGGTCGTGTGGCATTTCTATGTCCTGGTCTGTTTTCCTGCACTCCTTGTGGGAACAAAGATTCAGTGACTTCTTCATCATTTGCTAGTATGTGAGTGAGCTTCGCTCCCTTTAATGAGATGGTCTGTGTCTTGCTGTTTATATCTATCTGCAATGAATGTTTACCCCTTATCAATACCCTGTATGGCCCTGAATAAGGCAGGTGCAGTGGTGGTTTAACTGAGTCTGTTGTGAGGATGACATGTGGGAGGGTGTGAAGCTCCTTATTTTAGAATGCTCTTACATCTCCATGTCTTGGTCCTGGTGAAGGTCAGAGTTTAGGTATCTGGTCCTTTACATGTTGTAATACATGTGGCAGTTACATGGTCATCAACTGTCCTTGAACCACAAAGAACTCCACTAATAGCTGCAAGGTCTCTCCACAGACCATTTCTACCATAGATGCTGTTAAATATGGTTTGTAAGCAGTTCACAGTTCTAGTAGCACCACTGGCAAGGCTGAGGCCCAGCTGTCTTATGACACAACAACATGTCGTTTAATGTCCAGTGCCATCTCTCAACCATTCCATTACTGACTGGGTAGTAGGCAGCAGTGTGATGATATCTGAATCTGCATGGTCTGGACAGCTCTGTGAATAAAATAGACTTGAACTGGCATCCCTGGCCTGCAGTCATGTGCAAAGGGTAAACAAATCCTGCCATCCATGTGGCCAGAAAGACCCATGCTACTGCCTCTGCTGATATTTCCATTAGAAACACTGCTTAGGTCCATCTTGTATATCGATCTACTACTGTCAGGAGATAACAAAAGCCTTAAGATGGTGACAGTAGTCCCACAATGTCCAAGAAAATGTGTGCAACCAATCTATCATTTGTGGGAAATCTCTTACTGGTTTGTGGACAAGGCAGCTGATTTTGCTAGTCTGGCATGACATGCATGCCCTTGCTCATCTATGGTAATCTTTCTTTATGTTTGGTCAAGTGAACCAGTCCTTCATGAGCTTTATGTGGTGTTCGCACTTGAGTGGGTCAGTCCATGGATACTTTCAAAGCCTGTTTTTTCTGTCCCACAGGGAGAAATGTGTGTGGCTTGCCTTGTGACATGCCACAACAAACCTCAGTCCATGTTCCTGTTTGTCATACTTGCTTGAACTGCTGTCATATAGAGATGTTGTGCCTGTACTTTTTATGTTGTGGGTCAAGTGTTTGAGCCATTGCCAGTTGGTTTTAATCAGTTGTTTGTGATATGGCTTCCACCCTTGACAAGAAATAGGCAATTATGTTCTCTGCTCCACTACTGTTACACAGGTCTGTCATCAACTGGGCAATAAATTCTAGCCACCTAAATTGTCATGGGTAGCAGGTGACCGTGTTCTTGATAAAGGTGTGGGTGGTAGGCTTAGAGTCAGTGTAGAGTGTACGTGCTCTTGCTTCTCTGTATGTGAGAAAGTATCGCACTGCCTCACATATTGCAAGTAACTCTCTGCCAGGCACTCCATTTGATTTGTGCTGCTGTAAGTTTGCATGGAAAGACCCCTATTTGCTACCAGAGTCCATTTACATTTTGTTGGAGGTTGCTCCAATTGCCTGTTGACTGGCATCAATGACTATGACTAAATGTGCTCATGGAACCAGATGTGCCAACAGGAAAGTGCTCTGCAGGCTGGATTTTGCTTTTTCAAAGGCTTTTTGCATCTCAGGGGAACATTTTAGGGGATGTTGGCCTGTCATGTGTCTGCCCACTAGAGCTGCTCTCAATGGTGTCCTCATCTTGGCTCTACCTGGTAAATGCTGAGTATAGAAACTGAGTGTTCTGAGAAACCTTCTAAGTTGTTAATAATCTGTGGAGGTGGTATTTTCTTTATGAAAGCTATTTTGTCCTTCAGAGGGCAGATACATTGTACCCCAGAAATGTTACTCTTTTGTGCCGGAGTGTACATTTCTCTTCATTGACTGCAACTCTATATCTCTTTATGCACTTGAATACAACCTTGAGGTGTTCTTGATGATGACTTGCTGACTTTGAAAATACTAAAATGTTAAATAACTACATAAAACAACACTTTAATCAATGCAGTACCTCATCAATAAAGCATTGCCACATCTATGCCACATTTTTTAGGCCAAAAGGCAGTCTTGCATATTTGAACTAGCTACTGCTGTCTTGTCAATGTCATCATCTGTTACTGACCAGAATTTTGTGGTAAGCCTTCTTGCAGCCATACCTGCCAGTACACTGATAAGTCTCTGATATTGGGTATTTGGTATCGATTCAGGAGTGTGAGGGTGTTAAGTGCCCTATAATCACCACAGTGCCTCCAAGTACCACTTTTTTCTTCACAAAATGCAATGGTGAGGGCCATGGGCTGTCAGATCTGTATATCATGCCATTTTGCAGTAAGTCTTCAAATTCTGCTTTCACTGCTACATACAATTCTGGATCTAAACCCCTTGGGCATTGCAATACTGGCTGACCTGTTGTCATTTGAATGTGGTACACCATATTGTGTGCTACTTGCTGTATAGGTGATGCTTCAGTGCTGCTCAAACCTGATGATGATAATATACTCACATGGGTCACTGCCTGTCCCAATATGCCTCTGACCATTGCCTTTGCAAACCAGTGCAGCACTAATTTTGACTTCCATTCTGGTGTGCTAAAGAAAATCAGTCCAATCTAGTACTTCTGCTATAAGAAAAGTTCACTGATGACTATGCCAGAAAACCAAGCTGACTTTTAGTGTACATTTACTGTGCATGGACATCAGTAATTTATTGGCTGCCATGAGGCCTTCTTGTGGGATTTTCCTGTCACTGTACAGCTTCATGCCAACAGTACACTAATGTTTGATCGAGAGCCTATGAGATATTAATGGCCTGAACACATGTCTCTGACATACAGTGTATGGGACAGGATAAATACATGGGGTAAGTTGCTCATTGTGTTCAGCTCCTTTGCTCACCTCCTTGCTGCCAGTGTTTGTGATAGCTGCATGATGCCTTGCACCTCATCGTCCTGTCACCTAATTGCCGATGGCAGCAAAAGACCTGCTGCTGAAAACTATTTTGATTCATCTCATTCTGTTCCTAGCGTCTTGCATTGTTGAGCTCTTCTGTCACTCAAAGCAACTAAACATCTGTTTCTGTCATGACTTGACCTTCTTTTGTAGTTTATGCAGCTGTTCATTAAGATCTGATTGTTGGCTTCTCTGTATAACTACTACCTCTTGTTTTTCACAGTCGTCAGAAACCAGTGCGATGCTCACTGTCTTTAAGTTATTTAATGTTGCACAGACCTTTGTCTGCTAGCATTATCAATGCAATAATATCATCATTTTCCAAAGCAACCACTGCTGGTTTTACTGCTCTAGTAGTTGTGCTAACCATACATGTCTCAGCATTCCAGCTGGTAAATCTGCGATTCCTACAATGCCATGCAAGTGTTGCTAATGCTCAGAGATAGTTATGTCCCTCTTAATGTGACAAATGCTGGATGCACTGATCCAGTGGCTTACTCATGCAGTTGGTTAGTGCTTTTTTTCAAGCATGTGTATTGTTGCTTCTCAGGCACCTCGAATATTTTGTCTGTGCAGATAGTGCCCATCCTGGCATCTAATTCATTGACCATGGCTGTGAATTTTGTACCCCCACCTATTATCTCATTTTGTTCAAATGCCAGTTCTAGCATCACAAACTGAGTGCTAGTTTGTTCAGTAGGAGCTTCAGCATCCATACATGCAGTGCAGCCTTCCCATAATAGCACATATAGTCCCAGTTTGTGGTTACAGACTGGTTGCTGGACTTGTTTGCTCTGACATCACTAATTGCAGGTCTGCAAATTGTCTCTGCAATTTGCCCTATAATGCTGGCAACTGAGTCCTCGTCTCTTCTTTTGACGTGTCTTTACCTTGTTATACCACCTGATTTTGCACATCCATTTGTGCAAACTTTAGCTCTAGTTGCTTGCAGAGTCACCACTTCATGGCAATATTCACTACAAGTGCTATGCAAATAACGTAGACCAACTTAAAATTATGAAGAAACTCTTTATTCAGCATTGTGAGAACAGAAACAAATTGCGAATAACAAATCCTTAACAACCACAGAAGTACTAAAAACAACAAAGAGTAGTAGTAATGTCTCTCCAGTCCCTCCTAGCCACAACACTTTGATTCGCCATGCAGTTATTTTCTCTGACTCCCACAAGGTCATGCCAAACAGTTGTGATCAACTATAACTGTCCTCACAATTAAAATTAATTGTTTATTGTGTGGATTGGCAGTAACATCACAGTACCTACATGATAAAATCTAACTTCATAAGACTAAATTAAATTTTGTATACAATGACTGAAAAAAAGATCCCAGAGAATGTACAAAATGACCTGAGAAATTCAATGATGAGTTTGGACAAACATTGTTACAATGTCTTCAGACTTTTCCAGACGTAATAGCAACAGATGGATAGTATATTCTGTTCAGCAATGGAAGTGAGCAGCCATACAGGTTTTTTTTTCTTTTATAAAAATAATTGAGAATGTTGACCAACATCTGCCTTGTGAAATAAGAACAAGTCAAATAAGAATGTAAGAAGTATTTTAATTGCATGAATAATAGAACAAATTATCAAAATTAGAACTTTGTCTGTAATGACAAGTGACACAAATCACTAGAACACATACAGTTAGATCTCACATATCTCTTCAAATATATGAAGAGAGTCTAATTTTTTTAACTATCTGGATGTCAATATGAAAAAAAGTTTGTTACATCTGTAATTTAACGAATGTAATGTACAAAGATCGAGTGAAATGTTTTTATTGTTGTAAATATTTGTCTACAAATTGTGATTCTCTCTCTCTCTCTCTCTCTCTCTCTCTCTCTCTCTCTCGACACACACACACACACACACACACACACACACACACACACACACACACACACACACACACACACACACACACACGACAATATATCCCCTGTGTATGATTAAATGACAAAAAAATGAACTGAAATGACACCAGCTGCAGTCATTGTCACTAGCCATTACTGAAAAATCATGCAATGGATTAAAAAGTCATTGGGTTCAAAATTGTAGGGGATTTTAGCTGGGTTTTAGCTTCTTAAATTTAGTACTACGGTGAACAATATTTGACTGTGGTTTTAAGGGAGATGACAGACATCTGACCATGATTTTAAATGAGGTTTAAGTGAGATTTACTCACAATAAATTCTAACTGGACAGCTGCATCACATTTTCTTAGAATGGGTAACAATGGAGATATAAATATATATGAAAAAATCTGGCATACTTTTCTTACTTCTACTCTATTCTGTCACACAGTATCATATTTTGGAATAGCTCCACAAATTGAGAGAAGGTTTTTAGAGTGCAAAGCAACCAATCAGTACTGACTCTTTTGATGCATTGCAAAATGTTGTGTTGTGTGAATCATTTGAGAAATAAATAATCTGATGAGTGTGTTTAAACATGAATGACTTTATTATCCACTTTTATGAATCCTTGTGACTTCTGTGTCTTATTTATACCATAGCTGCTGGTTGATACAAGATGAGTGCATCAGTGGGTTGGCAGTATTGACCCAGAAACAAGTAAACATTCCCCTGCTCATGACCCCTTTAGATATGTAAGCTATGTCATTCTTCCTCTGCTCCTCATATTGGCTTGAGCCAAACCATCTTACTAGTGGGAGTAATATTTATAATAGTGATTACTGCGAAAGTGTATTGGAGAAACAGACTATCAGTAAGGAAGCAAGGAGGATTAAAAAAAAACTTATAATATGGTAGATAATGATGATACTCAGAAATGAATTGTTTTCTAATTAGAATTAAAGAATAGTATAAAACTTTTTTTCCTTTTTTAAATATCTCTGATCAAATGCCAGGGTGGTAAAATTAGAAAAATAAATGAGCAGATTTTCAAAACTTTCATAGTAAAATTGCTGTGTGCCCGAACTATTACTTGGGCTTATGCTCCATTTATAACACCCCACCTTCATTAAACATTATACCCTAATCATTAACTATCCCATACAAACACAGTGCTTTACAGTCTCCATATCAAAACCTGGTCTCTCACATGTATTTCTGGCTTTTCCATTCTGTTTTACATTCCCTCTATTCTCCAATTCTTTTCATATAACCATGACATAACTTCCATCACTAGATGTGTGTGTTAATTTTTTGCTTTTCTTTTCTGTCCCTGTCAGGTTTGCTTTGTTTCTTGCTTCTTCTACCCTTTACAGTGCTGTTGTTTTTAGTTTAATTCTTATTTTACAAGTTTTATTTAGGTAATTACAGTTAATTTATTTTTGGATCGGCACATCATTTCACAGTGGGATATTCTATGTTATTATGGTAGATTTCATTCTAGGTAATTTATTTAAATTTAATAGATTATAATCATGAGAAGTGTTTCGATCACAAGTGTATAAAAGGCTTGTTATATTTATTCAAGGGTGCACTAATGGAGTGGAAAGAGATGTGACAGAGAAACAAGTTCCCTTTGCATTTAAAAAAAACTGCTTTTGCCGGGCACATGTTTTATGACTGTATGTAGATTGTCAAACTACATTTGATTATTTGATTTCTTTCAAGCCAAGCAGTTAGACAAGAAAAGGTAATCACTCATCTTACAGAGGAAGCTTTAGGTAGTAGAAGAACACATAAAAAATATTTCCAACTTTATACCGCAGCTCTCATTCATGCCTTTTGACTGCTGAACACACAAATACACAGCTACATTTTCCTGTCACTGCCCCAGATAGAACCACAGTTTGATTCACTTAATAGAAATGCATATAATGTTTACTTCTAGTTTTATTTGCTCAAATTCAAATTCGTTCTTGACAACAATTTTTCTTTGTGGGGAGGCTGTGGTTAATATTTCATACTGCCTGAATGGATGACTGTAGCATGTATTGGTGTAACTTCCACAAAATTATTTTCATTAGTTTACTCTCTATCATCCCTGTTTTGTTTCAATTTGTTCATGTAACAGCAGCTCTGTGCGCCCAGTACATCAGGTAGTAACTGGTGATGATGACAAGTTACATTGTTGAAATATTGTGCTGAGATGGGATGAAAAAGCAGTAACCTGGGCAAGACAGTGGATAAGACTTACCAAGGAGAGCAATAAACTTATAATTGGATACATGCATACATTCATACATTAATCCCTGTTCCATAGATCATGAATACGACATTTCGTAATTATGTCATTTCTATCAACCACCAGATTCATCCCCAGATGTAACTGAAAACTTTAGAAAAAAAAAAAAAAAAAAAAACAGTTTGCTAGTATGTATGTTTCACATTTGCTATTCTGAAAAACTGAGTCAGCATCCCTCCATAATGAGTGAGATGTTGAGCTCAGAAAGAGGAAGAGATATTAGTATTGTGCTATGCATAGCTTGGGAGTAAGCATTTCTCAAAAGGAAAAAAGAAGGAAAAAACATAAAGTGAAGGTGTTATGAGGAATGTTGGGTGTTTTATAGTCATTATTATTATTATTATTATTATTATTATTATTTATTTGTATAACATTTTTTATCAAACCCCTACTCTGTTTTATCTAAGTAATCCTTCAATGTATAAAATGTATTGCATAATAGGTACTTTTTAGCTGTCTTTTAAATGAGTGTATTTTTGCAATTTCTTTAATTTCTTTTGGTAATTTATTGTACAGTTTTATTCCTTGGTAGAAAATGCTGTTTTGAGTTATATTTTTATTTTTTCTTGGTAAGTGTAAGTTGAGTCTATCTCTTGTTGCATGGCCATGGACAGAGCTGTTTGTGCAGTAATTACCAATTTTATTTTTGATGCGTGCAATGACTGGTAAATGTACTCACATGGAGCAGTTCAAATCCCCTGTGTTTTGAACAAATCTTTACAATGAGCTCGGCTAGTATTTTTGGATATTATTCTTATGTCTCTTTTCTGGAGTTTGAAAATTGTATTCATACTTTGTGCATTTGTTCCGTAAAAAAGAATGACATAGCTAACAATTGAGTGTACATACACTGGAACACGCGAGGCAATACTGACCTTACGACTTATCTTAGAAGAAAGATTAAGGAAAGGCAAACCTACGTTTCTAGCATTTGTAGACTTAGAGAAAGCTTTTGACAATGTTGACTGGAATACTCTCTTTCAAATTCTAAAGGTGGCAGGGGTAAAATACAGGGAGCGAAAGGCTATTTACAATTTGTACAGAAACCAGATGGCAGTTATAAGAGTCGAGGGACATGAAAGGGAAGCAGTGGTTGGGAAGGGAGTAAGACAGGGTTGTAGCCTCTCCCCGATGTTGTTCAATCTGTATATTGAGCAAGCAGTAAAGGAAACAAAAGAAAAATTCGAAGTTCGCCGATGACATTGTAATACTGTCAGAGACAGCAAAGGACTTGGAAGAGCAGTTGAATGGAATGGACAGTGTCTTGAAAGGAGGATATAAGATGAACATCAACAAAAGCAAAACAAGGATAATGGAATGTAGTCTAATTAAGTCGGGTGATGCTGAGGGAATTAGATTAGGAAATGAGGCACTTAAAGTAGTAAAGGAGTTTTGCTATTTGGGGAGCAAAATAACTGATGATGGTCGAAGTAGAGAGGATATAAAATGTAGGCTGGCAATGGCAAGGAAAGCGTTTCTGAAGAAGAGAAATTTGTTAACATCCAGTATTGATTGAAGTGTCAGGAAGTCATTTCTGAAAGTATTCGTATGGAGTGTAGCCATGTATGGAAGTGAAACATGGACGATAAATAGTTTGGACAAGAAGAGAATAGAAGCTTTCGAAATGTGGTGCTACAGAAGAATGCTGAAGATTAGATGGGTAGATCACGTAACTAATGAGGAAGTACTGAATAGGATTGGGGAGAAGAGAAGTTTGTGGCACAACCTGACCAGAAGACGGGATCGGTTGGTAGGACATGTTCTGAGGCATGAAGGGATCACCAATTTAGTATTGGAGGGCAGCGTGGAGGGTAAAAATCGTAGAGGGAGACCAAGAGATGAATACACTAAGCAGATTCAGAAGGATGTAGGTTGCAGTAGGTACTGGGAGATGAAAAAGCTTGCGCAGGATAGAGTAGCATGGAGAGCTGCATCAAACCAGTCTCAGGACTGAAGACCACAACAACAACAACATGATTAATATGTAACTAAAAGACACTGCATGTTACACACTGACGATAGGATTCTAAGGGCATAACATGCTGATGACATTCCGTTTGCAAGTACCTTTGTGTGTTCACACCACTTCAACTGAGAATCAATATTCCTTCTTAGAAATTTTGCATTTGTTACACAGTCAATAGAGGTGCCATCTACATTTAATTTAACATTGTCATTTTTCCTCTTCAAACTGAAATTCATGGCATTAGTTTTTATTATGTTCAATGTCACTTTATTGCTTATTGGCCAATCATAAACTTCCTTGAGAGTTTCATTTGCTTTCTTGGCAAGGAGTTCTCTTGTTTTCTCAGTGACTATAATATTGCTGTCATCAGCAAAGAGAATTTTTTCACCTTGAGTAACACTACTGGGAAAGTCATTGATGTATATCAGGAATAGTATCGGTCCTAATATAATACCTTGTGGAACCCCTATATTAATGTATTTTGGTTCTGATAAGTGTTTTACTAAAATGTTTAGATCTATTTGAAGTATGTGTTATCTATACTCTTTGTACCCTATCTGCTAGGTATGATCGAAACCAGTCATTAGCTACCCCCCTCATTCCCAATGCAATTTATTTAATACAATCTTGTGGTCGACTGTATCAAACACCTTAGAAAGATCCAAAAATATACCTGTAACACACCCATCTTTATCAAGAGCATCAAGTACAATTTTTGTGAATTCTACTAAGGCTGACTCTATATTTTTCACACTTCAGAAACCAAACTGTGATTCTCTTAAAAGATTGTATTTATTCAGGTAATTCATTAATCCGTCATATATAATTGCTTCTATTATTTTTGAGAATGCTGGCAGCAGGGAAATGGGCCAGTAAATTTCTATGTCTTCTGCATTATCTTTCTTAAGCAAAGATACAACTCTTGCCTGTTTTAACTGCCCTGGAAATGTCGCTGATGTGAAGGATTCATTTATTATATTTGTTAAAGGGCCTTGTATAATCCCTGTGTTTCAGTACAGAAAAAAATGGTTCAGATGGCTCTGAGCACTATGGGACTTAACGTCTGAGGTCATCAGTCCCCTAGAACGTAGAACTACTTAAACCTAACTAACCTAAGGACATCACTCACATCCATGCCCGAGGCAGGATTCGAACCTGCGACCGTAGTGTTCACGCAGTTCCAGACTGTAGCACCTAGAACTGCTCGGCCACTCCGGCCGACTTCAGTACACACATTGGTACTTCATCTAAGCCTACTGACTTCTTATTTTTTAGTTTTTGAACAGTTTTATTGACTTCATTCTCTGTGGTTGGAAGTAACATCATTGTATTTAGTGCAACATTATTTACAGGTGTTATATTTGTTTTGGGGAATTTTTGCTGTAACTTCTCTGCAACACTTGAAAAATGCTCATTTACATAGTTTGCTAAGGGTTGTGGATCATTAATTACCTTATCTCCCTCTCTTAGCAGTATGTTATTCTGCATTTGTCTGCCTCTTCCTGTCCTTTTTTATAACATCACAGACTGCTTTGCCTTTATTGTGTGCATTATATATTATTTTGTCATTAAATGACTTTTTTGCAGCAATCAGCATCTTCCTATAGATCCTTTTGTATCTATGATAGAAATTTAAGAATTCTGGATCATTGTGAATCTTTTTCATGCAACTGAGGTGTGCAGGACTTTCTAATACCTGCTGTTATCCATCTGTTTTTGTGAGATGTTGATACAGACATGCATACCTTTGGAAATGCCTTTTCAAAGTTCAATTTAAACAATGAGGAAAATTTAGAGAATTTCATTATCACATTGGTTTCCTTATACACTGCATCCCAACTTTGTTTCTCTAGCTCTTTTGAAAAATCTTTTATTTTGATTTCTGATCGATGTTGTTTATAGGTTTGTAGTTTAGGGAATGATTCGATGCCTGATTTTACTGTTGTTATTTGACAGAGATGGTCTGATAGTCCGAGATCTTTTACAGCTACATCACATTTTTCCCTGTCCATATTTGTGGCCGCATGGTCAATTTCTGATGCAGACATTTTAGTAACCCTTGTTGCACTATTGACCGATAGGGACATGCCAAAACTTTGAAGGATGTTTATGAAGGTGTTTCTGGATTCATTTATGATATTAGTGTTGATGTTAATGTCCCCACACAGAATTATGTTGACCTTTATACTTGAGACTTTATCTGCAACTTCTGTTAATGTATAAAAAAAAGTGTCCACACTACCACTGGGAGATCTATACATGCACAAAATGATTAATTTCTTGGTGATATAAATCCCTGTTAATTGAATAGCAGATATTTCAAAGTGTTTGTCTTCACTTACAGTACTGAGGTCATGTCTTGATTTGAACTGTGTTCCTTCTCTGATATAAATGCATGATCCTGCATCCCTTGAAGTGGTTCTGCAGTAAGAGTTTGCTTTTTCATACAATTATAATACTACAAGTTGGATTTCTGTGTCTCTACACCAAAGCTCAGTAATACAAACTACTATGCAGCTCAAAGATTGGAGGTCAACTTCTAATAGTTGCATTTTATTTTTTATTGATCGCATGTTTTGATGGAGGATTGTTAAGTCTGGGAAACACCTCATGTTACTCTTTCCAATGGTTTGTTTTTCTTTGTGACATCTGGTATGTGTGATATTAGAAGTGTTCAAATCTGTCTTGTGCGTAATTATTTCAGTGTTTTTTAAACTGCTGGAGATACTCTTTTGACAGGTAAACCTGTTGTCTGGACTTGTCCTAAGAAAGACCTACTTTTCCTACCTATGACAACAGGTATTTGACCATGTGTGGCCTGAGATCCACCCCCTATACTTTCATGAATCAGCTGTACTAGTCTTCCCTTCCCAGTCCTGTTTAGGTGTAGGCCATGCCTAGTGAAACCCCATCTGTTGATAGTCCCGACGGGCATCAGAGAAACATGAGCAAAGTTGGCTGTCCTCAGAGCCATCCCTAACCCTACATTAATTCACCTCACAGCTCCATCAAGGTGTGGTCAATCATTACACCAGAACAACTCAACAAAGTGTATGTTTGTGCCATGAATCAGGGAAGCTATCTTTTCCAGGTCACCACCTATGTCATATGCCCCATCCCTGTCCAAACTGTTTCCCATCTCACCCACTATCACCACATGGTCCTCTTTTGTAAAGTCCTTACATAAAGACCCTAGCTCCTCTATCACATGACTTAGCCCTGCATTTGGCTTGAAGATACTGTTGGCCTGGTATGCTGCCTCTAAACTTTCCTGTAACTAAGGGCCTACACCTCGCCCATGGCTACTACCTAGCAGCAGCACTTTCTTCTTCTTAACACTTTGTACATTCCTAGGCTTCTTGGCCTTGGTTGAAGTGTGCTGCATGTTTCCTGCTCCTTGTTCTACCTGAGACTCTTCTCCACTTAACTCTGGCAGTGGTAGATACCTGTTTTTGGTGTTGATGATAAACTGTCAGATCACATTCTCTTTCTTCCTATCCTCCTACCAGCTGCCAGTTCCCAAACACCCTCCTCCCCCCTATCTCCCTTGATCCTTATGAGTTTCCTTCCTTGTTTCCTTTCCTATTCCCCAATCAAAATGTTCCTACTGCATACTCCCCCCACCCCTTGAAAATATTTCCTCAAAGATTGGCAACAAATCCCTCTCCTCACTACCCTATAACAGCTCCCACATTTCTCACTCATGGTCAGTTTCAAAAGAATAATTAAGTTTAAAGAATGTTTTAAATTTGTCAAGGATGTGAGATTGGCTGTGTATAAACGAAAAATGACACAAAGGTCTTATCTGCAGTGGTTGTTGTTTTTGTAGTGATTTAGAAGAATGAATTTGTAATCCCTTTGCTTTTAGAGAATTTACTTTATCAGGCATGTTTGGTCAGGTTTTTACAAGTTTATAACTTGGAAAATTTTGGCTTAGATCATGTCTATCTAACTAGTAAACAGTATGAAATGTGTTAGTTAAATACAATTTAGAAACGTTTAATTATACTTTTATTGTGACAGTGGATACTGGTGAAACTAGTAGCTGTCTTTTTTTAAAATGAATTTTGCACTATCAGAAAGAAATTTCTAAAGAAACAGAGACTACCACATAATAGGTGTGAAACAAAGAATAGGCATATATATGGACAGACACTGAATGAAACATCTTTTAGATTAGATTAGATTAGTTTTTCGTTCCATAGATCCATGCTGAGGAGATCCTTGTGGATGTGGAACATTTTTTTTTTTTTAAAGCTGAAATGACAATACTAATAGTATGAATATGTACAGTACATCATTTGTTTCTATTAAAAAATTCGTCAATGGAGTAGAAGGAATTGGCCACTAGTAAGTCTTTCAGGCTCCTTTTAAACTTTGATTGTCAAAGGGATAATTTGTGAAACCTTTAATGACTGTTGTTACAGAATATTATAGGAAGATCTCTCACAAAACCCAAAGGAATTCTGATTACACATGAAGGATGTTAGGGGCACGAAAGTTAGTCTCAGGATACTCGTGTATGACAAAAACTGAAACTGAAAAAGCAGACATGTCAAACTATATCTTCAAATGTTTCTTTGCAAAAGAAAATCCCACTTTAATTCTTGCACCACTGCAAGGATAAGTAAAATAGACATTAGTGTGAATGGCATTGAGACAAAGTTGAAATTGCTAAAACAATAAAGCCCAGTGGCCCCATTGAATCCCCTATCAGACTGTATACAGAATTTGTGACTGAGTTACCCACTCTTTTAACCACAAAATAGCATACATATCCTAGGACAGAAGAAGTGATCCACAAAACTACCATCTAATATCTGTGACATCCATCTGATGTAGAATCTTGGAACATCCTCAAAGCTTACACATGGTATTTAGAACTGAGTGAACTCCTACCTCCAACTAGCATGGGTTCCAATGACAATGGCTATGTGCAACCCAACTAGTGCTTCTCTCATATGAAATTCTGAAAGCCATAGATAAAGTCAGTCAGATAGGCGCAGTAGATCTCGACTTCCAAAAAGCATTTGACTCACTATCACACCAATGTTTATTATCAAAATTACCAACCTGTGGTGTATCAAGTGAAATGTATGACTGGATTGAGGGCTTATTGGTAGGGAGTATGCTGCATATTATCTTTAATGGATAGTCATTGACAGATATTAAACTTATTAAAGACTTGCCACTGGAAAATGTGTTTGGAGGACCCTTGCTGTTCATGTTGTGTATTAACAATCTGACAAACAAAATAAACTCCATACAAACAAGCCTTGATGGCCCAATGGTACTGACTAACCAGTGTGCCATCCTCAGCCTACAGGTGTCACTGGATACAGATATGGAGGGGAATGTGGTCAGCACACCACTCTCCTGACTGTTGACAGCTTCCATGACTGGAGTCCATACTTCTCATATCAATCAAGATGTGGCAATAGTGCTCGGCAGACCTAGACAGTCAGCCATCCAAGTGTTTACCAAACCTTATCGCACTTAAATTCAGTGATCGGATGGGAAGTGGTGTTACCACTGTGTCAAGTCCATTTGAATTAATGAGCTAACAGCCCATGTTAATAGTAACCTCAGACTTTTTAGCAGATAATGCAATTATCGTAATGAAGTACTGTGTGAAAAAAAGCTGTGAAAATATTTAGTCAGATATTGATAAGATTTCAAAGTGGTTCAAAGATTGACAACTTGCTCTAAATGCCCAGAAAGGTAAAACTATGCACTTCCCAAAATGCAGAAAATAGCCAACACAGTTAACTCATAGAAATATCTGGATTAACAGTTTGTTGTTATATGAAAGGGAGTAGTCTCACAGGCTCAGTCATAGATCCAAAATTTTTATTGCAGTTGACTCATTTCACTCAGTAATGACTATCTTCAGACCAGAATATACACAATTTCCTAATCATGTCGAATAAGCATATGTAAAAATTGTACAGTCAAAGTAATAAACCAAACAAGCATTGTCATATTTATATTAAATCGAAGTACCATGTGTAGCAGTTGTGTTGACTCTATTAATCTCCGATACGACATATGCACAAGGCTACATTTAAGGTGCAGCTTCAATGCCAGCAAATTCCTGTCTGTTGATTGAGTATGTTAAGTTCATTGCTGTGAAGTGTAGAGTGATCCAGAGCAAGCAGTCACAGCTCAACTTTTGGGTAGTTCCTGTGATACACAAATGCCAAGGCTGCAGCATAAATGCAGACTTATTTTCCAGGTACCATTTTCTATCGTGAACAGTGAACTTCTAGCACGTGAAGCAGTTGCCATGGCTCCCCACACATTTTCAAAAGAAGAAATGACTGACATCAACTTCATGTTTTGGAGTACTAATGACAATGCATGGGAGGCAGTATGAATGTATCATGAAGTGTATCCTCAGAGAAGACCGCCATACAGCAGTGTTCGTGAAGTCCCATTAATGCCTGCATGAGACTGCTTTATTTAAACCCACCATCCAACATGCAGGTGCCCCAAGAAGAGTGTTGACACCATGAATGGAGGGGCAAGTATTGCAAGACATGGTGCAATACCTGGCACAAGTGTTAGAAGGATTGCTCCAGCAGAATGATTTTTGCTCTCCATAGTATATCAGATATTACATGAGGGGCAGTTGTATGCATATCATTATCATTTAGCTATTTCTTCATCAGTCAAGACTGGATGGACTGCATCAGAATTACAAGGTTAAGATTACACAAGCATTATGAGAGGTACCCAAAAAAAGTCAGAATAATATTGCCACGGATGGAGCTGGTGTAGTACTCTTTTCTGACTCTAGGCATGTATAGCGCATCTCATTGGAATTTCAGTGCTGCCTGTGTTGTTGACCTGGTTCATTCTGTTTAATTGTTTTTGCTAACACTGTTTTGTACTTGCTTCATTTTTTGTGATGGCAAATTTAATTCAACAATGTGCACCTGTGAAACTTTGTATTCTACATGGCAAAAATGCCACTGGAAATGTTTTAATGCTGAAAACAGCTTACGTAGATGATGCTATGGGAAAAATTGAAGTGTACAAGTGGTCTGCTCAGTTTAAAAATGGTGACATGTCTATTGATGTCAAACCTCATTCTGGACATCCATCAACTGCCAAAATTGACGAATATATTGAAAAAATTCTAGAGTTTGTACTCACAGACTGTCGATGGACAATCAATGAACTGTCGGAGATTAGTGGGTTATCTTGGACCTTGGTTCAGTGAATTTTAGTGGAAGATCTGGGAATGAAAATGGTTGCTGTCAAGTTTGTTCATTGAGTTTTGACTGACAATCAAAAGCAGTGTCAGGTTGAAACATTTCATGCTTTGAAACAACAGTTTGAAATTGATCCAGATTTTCTGTTAAAGGCCATTACTGGTGATTAGTCATGGTGCTATGGTTATGACCCAGAAATAAAGAAACAGGCAAGCCAATGGAAGACATAATCACGACACAGTCCAAAAAAATGTCATCAAGTCAAATCAAACATCAAAACAATGCTGATTTGCTTTTTGATGTCAAGGGAATAGTTCATTCAGAGTTTGTTCCCCCAGGTCAGACAATCAATCAAATCTTTTATTTGGAAGTCTTAAGAGGATTGCACAACAGTGTTCGTAAGAAAGGCCTGATTTGTGGCAGACAGGAGACTGATTTTTCCATCATGACAATGCACCTGCACATACAGCCATCTCTGTTAAACAGTTTTTGGCTAAAGATGGCATGGTTCCACTGCCCCATGTACCTTACTCACCTCACCCAGCTCCGTGCAACTTTTTCTTATTGCCACCCATGACAAAGAGCATGAAATGACACCGATTTAACAACACTGAAGAAGTCGAGAAAAAAAGCAATGGAGAAGTTGTCAGCCATTTCTGAAGATCTTTCAAACAGTGGAAGCACAGGTGGGACAAATTTTAGTTGTAATGGAGAGTATTTTGAAGAGGAAAAGATTGTTTTGTTAACAATTTGAAAATATATAGCTTTAAAACAATTTTTTTTTTTTGCTTCTTTTTGGTTGCCCCCTTGCATAACAAAGAAACAAATTAGCATAAGTGTGCATACAACACAGAACAAATTTGCATAAGTATAGCATAATACTTAATGACATATAGAGTCAGAAATTTTTTAAAAGTAGATGTTTACTTCATTTCATATGGCAGTGCGTTCTTTAGGGAGTCCAATTTGCTGTTCCACTGTCAAAGAACTCATTTAAACTGTACAGTGGTTTTTGGCATAGATTTTGTGATATCATTCTTCCAAATTTCACCAAGTCCAAAAACTGTATTTTAGTGTTTAGGTGCTTGAATATTTTAATAGCTACTGCTGGAAAACTGTCCCATGTCATAGTCAACAGCTTGGGATGTCTGTGTCTTCATACCACATGTGTTAGAATTGTGGATGTCACTCCTGTTGGTGAATGTTTCACGATTTTATTTCAGGTACAGAGTGAAAATTATTCTATATGGAAAAAATGAAAATTAGTTACAAACTACAGCATGCACACACTTTATTCGACATATAAACGTCAGTTCAGATATTTGGATTTATGTTATGATATGTTCAATATGCCTGTCATCATTGGAAATGAAGTGGCACAGACAAATAGCAAAATTCTGCATGGCCTTCTGAGGTGTTGAAACATCAGTGCTGTGTATGACCACCTGAATGGCCGTTTTCAGCTCAGCAACGGTTTTGGGATTATTGCTGTACACTTTGTCTTTAATATAGCACCACAAAAAGGAGTTGCATGTGTTCAGATCCGGAGAATATTTTGGCCAATCAAGGCCTATGCCAGAGGTCTTTGGGTACCTCAGAGCCAGAATGTGGCCCCAAAAGTGCACCTACATGACATAAAACACTCTCCTGCTTTGATGGGGTCACACTCCATCTTCCATGGACCACATCTTGTTGAAATCAGTGTCACTTTGGATAATGGGGATGAAATAATCATCCAAAACCTTCACGTACCATTCAGTAGTCACCGTGTCATTGAGGAATATTGCAGCAGTTATTCTGTGAGTAGACATTGCACACCACACAGTCACCTGTTGAGGGTGACGAGACTTATCAATCATGAAACGCAGATTCTCAGTCCCCCAAATGTGCCAATTTTGCCTACTGGTAAACCCATCCAAATGAAAGTGGGCTTTGTCACTAAACCAAACCATACAGTGCATACTAATTCCTATCATGATCCTTGGCCAACACTGTAGTTTGAACATCCTAACACAAACTGTTCAGAAGTTATAATAATTTTATTTCATATAGTCAATAATTGTCACCCTGTACATGAGACAGGTGAAGACATACTGACTGAAAATTGTTATCACTGCTAGACATGTGAAGAGGGGTTTGCAGTGGTCCAGTTTCCTGCTTGATGTTATGATCCTCTTTTTTTTTTTTTTTGAGTAGCAGAATTCTCTTGCAGACTGTAGTGTGACACCATAGTATTAGGCCATAGCTGAAATGGCTGTGGAACAGTGAATAATATACCATCAGCAGATACTGATCAGTTATCACATGCTTCAGTTTCCTCAGCAGGTGTATGACCCATGACGCTTTGTCACATATATGTGCATGAACCCCAGAAACTTCACAGTTCGTGCACTTTTTAGGAATCCTTTTTTTTTTATTTCTTATTCATTTTTTTAAAATTTTGTTTGTAACAACCCATTCTGTTGTAGCATCAAACAAAGTATCTACTTCTTCTTGAGTCTTGCTGGCACCAATTCCTTTCGAGTACAGGGTTGCATCATCTGCAAATTGCATGTACTGTCCATGAGAGTTTAAATCATTTACAAGCACTAGGAACAGGAGGGAGCCCATTACTGATCCCTTTGGCACACCATATTCCAACTTGTATTCACATGATAGTGCACTTTGTACTGATACAATCTGCCTTCTGTTTTCAAAATATGATTAGAGGGTTGCCAGAACAGTGCTCCAACACTATATTTACTGACCTTGTTTAGGAGCATCTTATGGGGAGTGCAGTCAAATGCCTTACTAAAGTCAAAAAGTGTCTGTGATATAGATTCCTTCTTCTCAAAGTGTGCAAACTCCAGCCACATCCAACTTTCCAGATAGGGTTGCCTACTGCCAGTGCAATGTGGGAATGATCCACAGTTCCATGTGCATGGATTTATAGATGATGCTTGCTTTACCCAAGACAGCACATTTGGGCTTTTGAGAACCTACACACTACCATTGAGAAGGAACATCAGCAGAGATTTTCTGTTAATGTTTGCAGGTGACTTTGGTGAGCAGTTCATAGGGCCAAATTTCCTACTAGCGTGACTTATTGGTAATGGGTACCTTCATTTCCTGCAACAAAAGCTAAATGGTGATAATGAAATAACTGACTAAGTCAGAGGTGAAGAGAATATAAAATACAAACTTTCATAGCAAGAAACACTCTTCTAAAAAGAGAAATTTGTTAAAATTTAATGGGAATTTAAGTCCTAAGTAGTCTTTTCTGAAAGTATTTATGTGGCATGTAGCCTTGTATGGAGACAAAATGTGTATCATAAACAGTAAAAAGAAGAAGGTAATTGTCTCTGTAAGTCCATCCTTATACTGGATGGTTACAGGACTTTAGCTGTTCAGTAGACTATAAAATGTCAAATCAAAATACCTTCAGCCATCTAAATTTCCAGTTTTGTTTTATTTTTGCTACCAGGTCCAGCATTATACTACACCATCTTCAGTCCCCTGTGTAAAGACAACAATGATAACAGTGTGAAATACATAACAAATGGGGAAGTGTAAAATTTAAGAAATCAGATTATATACAGTGGTAATATGTGGTAAAAACATAATAAAAAGCAACTGTACAGGGAGTGGCATCAAAGTTACAAATAAATTAAGGAGTAAAAAGAGAGAAAAGTTGCACAGTATATTAATGTAAACTAGGGGACCAAATATATATACATGTCATATAATAGTAAAAGAGAACCACCTAATCGGAGGTCAAAATTACATGTTATTCATTGATAACCATGGTGTCACATATTGACAAATAACCAGTATGTAATGCTGATGGCAAAACATGTGAATAATCTGAAGCAAAACAATCACAGTTGTATACTGATGAGTGCAATCTAAAGGTAAAATATTCATTTATATGTTGTCATATAGTAATAAAACATAAAGCCATTTGCTGGAGGTCAACCCCACATTAACTACCTAACTAATAACTAATAAAACAAGAATATAAAGTTATGTAAAAAAACATTTTGATGAACTAAAATGTAAAGCTAATGTAATAACACAATGAATTCCCACTAAGCAGGAAGTATCAAAATATCATTTGGAAAAAGTCATAACAAACATTATCATGAAATTGAGAAGTCTGTTGGTAGGCAGGGATGTGGCTAGGTGATATACCAAACTATAAACTATGAAGTAAGTCTAAAGACATGTGCTGCAATACATACACAGTAAATCAGAAACAAATTCATTACAATGAGAACAATGAAAGACACATACCTCTATATGACTTACAGCCACTATGTATGGTATGACAGAGGTATGTGTGACCTACAACCAGAAAAACAACTGGTTAAATGAACCTCCAATATTGATCAGATCCACTTGTCACATATTAAAAACATGATTATGAGGGGTGGGATATCAAGATACTTATGACAAGATTCTTATGAGGGCAAAAGCTATGACACGAGAAGCCATAAATGTGTTGCAGAACAAAATATATGTAATTATGTCATAGTTTACCCAAAATATCACTGTATATAATTTGATTTCTTAAACTTTACACTGTCTCTTTTGTTATTTATGTATCTTAAATTGTTATCATTATTGCCTTTACATACAGGCCTGGAGATGGCTTAGTGCAGTGCTGAAACTGGTTCCAAAAATAAAGTAAAACTGGAAATTTAGATGGCTGAAAGTGTTTTGATTGACATTCTTATTGTGAAGGGAATTGTAGCCTCTGAAATGTCATGTTATATCTGAATGTGAAGATTAGATGGTTGTTTTGGATAAAGCAAATTGGGGAGAAATAAAATTTATGGCACAACATGAGTAAAAGAAGTAGTTTGTTGATGGGCCACATACTGAAGCATAAAGTAATAGTTGATTTGATAATGATGGGATGTATGAATACAATTTGTAAAGGAAGACAAAGGCTTCACTACAGTAATCAGGTTTAAGTGGATGTAGTTTGCAGTAGTTGTAATAGCTATTCAGTTACTTTCACAGGCCAGATTAGCATGGAGAACTGCATAGTACTAGTCTTCAGACTGAAGACAACAACATCAACATCATCATCATCAACAACAACACCATGTGTGTGTATGCATCATATGTCACTCAGATACAAATGTTTACGTAACATTAATGTTTTTATTTTATTTTTTGTGTTGCTTGACTGTTTAATTTGCTTCCTGGTTCATGTTTGACAGCTGACCAAACTTCGTCTTAATTCTACCATCTTGAGTGAAGGCACAGCTGACATTAAGTTTACTTAAATTTTCTTATGTTCTGTAAATGTGTATGTGGTTATGTACAGTTCCAAATGTATATCTGTTCATGATAACAAGTAAAAAAATATTGCACATTGACTTGTCTGGCAACATACTATATGTATTTTATGTCAAAACTTTAAAATAATCAATAAAGACCCAACATAAAACAAGCTGCAGGATGTAAACAGAAACATAATAGTGCAGTTGAGAAGTACTGGAGTAGTGTAACTGGAGAAGCAGGTTTCTTTCCAAAGTCTTTCCAAAGTAGTTGCTTTTCTGCTAAGTGTTACCATGTTTTATTTATTGCCTATGTAAACACAAAAGTGTAAATTTTGACAAGTGGTAGTTGATAATAAATTCATTACATGGTACAAGGCTTTGATATCAGTGGTAATATGCATCTTGCCTCATTCTACGAACCTACAGGTTGTCATTCATAATATAGTATATACAACATGATGCATGTGTGAATGAATCAATATATCAAATTAATGAGTGTTCTCCATAAATTAAAATAAAATTAGTAGCAATAGCAGCTGTCAGTTGCAAAAAAGAAGTCTACTGACCTAGCTTTCGGCACTGCTATGAGTGTGAAATAAAACACTCAGATTGGCATGTCACATATCAAACTAAAAATCAAGAAAGAAAGCTTTTTGTGATTAAAAATTTATTGCTTGATTTTAGATTAATACATGACATGCCAATTTGGGACTTTTATTTCTGATGAAGGTACTCATAGCAGTGCCGAAACCTAGGTCAAAAGACTCTATTTTAGTGACCAAGTGCTGCTATTGCTGTTAATTTTACTTTGTAAATGGTTGCTGACAATGAAGTCAAGTTCAGAACTTTAAGTTCTCCATAAAGTGTAAACAAGAAAAGCATTTTTATTAAATACAGAAATTTCACAAAATATTTTACAACATTCTTGTTTGTTTAGACAGTATCAAAATAAGGTTACTTTTTTTACAGTGGGGTCATTTGTATGGAGTCACCTAAAAAATTTATTGAAGTCATCTAATCCAAACAGGGTGGAAATTCAAGGTTTACTACAAGATACTGACATAGGGAAGAAGTTCAGCAGTGATATAAGGAAATTTTCTCATAACTATGAAGGCTCAGTATTTGTTGATGAATATAATGTTGGTAAGTAATGTCAGAGATGTAGCAGATTAGATCTCAATTTATTGTAAATCGTGCTATTTGTTATGAAATCTGTTCTTTTGAAAACTATAACATAATTGTAAAAATCTCATTTTAGGTGGAAATTATGAAGGAAATATTATTTTTTCCCCACGGTCTTACCTTCCACGCTCAGGATCATTAAACTTGACAGTTGATTTATTTGGACATTCTATTAACATCTTAGAGGTATGTGTAACTCACTAATTATTTCGTTCATGATCTATGTTCACAATACTGTATCTTGTTAGCTATCTGTTGTGTGATAAAATGTTGATACTTTTACAAATAAATCACAGCTCCATTTAGATCTTGCTTCTATGAGCTACAGTAGGGCTGTACAGTGCATACATCTATCAATTTTTACTCAATGTGAAAAAGTTGAAGTATAGCTTAGTATCAGCACAAATGTAATTTTAAGACATAACTGAATACATTGTTTTATTTTTTTTCAATTATTTTTTCCCCTTCTTGGAAAAGGAAGTCACTAAACTTTTAAGTGGCAAAATGTTGTATCCAGCATAACAGCAAAATACATGTCAGGATGTGCTCTTTTGAAATAGTAATTAAACTGCTTAATTTGTTATCTAATTCTAAGTCCACCATGAGTTTTGGGGTGGTATATATTCATACTAATATAAATCAGGAGCACAAAATCTGTGTCACAACAGTTTGAAAAAAAAAAAACAAAAAATCTCCAAGAACTTAGCAATGTTAGCTTCTGATAGTAAACATATGCCATCAGAAGGAAGATACTTTTGAAAGGACTGGGATGCATGACCAACTTTATACCCGGCAAATAAATTCACATTTGTAGTCACTTCAGTATAAAAGTCAATTTCATGACTTTCTGCATCTACTGTACATTTACATCTATACCCTGCAAACCACTGTGAAGAAGTAAATGGCAGAATGTACTACCTGCTTCATTAAATGCTTCTTCAGGCACATGCAATCAGTCTACCTTACGTGCAGCATCTGTATTATATGTTTTACCCATTGGTCCATTTGACACTGTGTTATCCGGACTACCATCAGTTACTGTAGTAGTGTTGGAAAGTGTAAAAATAATAGCTATGTAATGTGAATCAAGGGCTATTCCAAATTCTACATCTTCTGCATGCTCTTCTGTAACCTTTTCCCAGTAGTTCATTGCATTGTCAGCCAGAACTTCAATTGTCCTGGAACTATGCCACCTCTGTGAAGTCAGTCTTATAGAGCTAAAAGAAGTATTCATGAATGGCAGTATGATCACTCTAACTGTAGAAACCAGCAAGAAATAAGTAAACAACATGCCTGTTACATCCAAATGTGTGCTTAAGCCAGTGATATACAGGGTGAATCACCTAAAACTTACGCCACATATATTGCAGAAATGGAAAGTGCTATTGATGTGTGGTTTTTACAGAAGTGCAAACATACACTTTTCTTAATGGAACAATGCCTATTGACATGAACAAACTAAAAGTACGGTACATGAGAATGTTATTTGCGTTTATTGCGAGATTTTAGTGTGAGTCATTTCATTTCATTTCATTTTATTATCTTCCTGTATATCATTTACATGATGTAGGAATTGTCACAACAAAGTTATCATACTAGTACAAGTACTACAGACATAATAATAGAATATCACTTTCAAGGCATTTTTTAAAAGTACAAGTTTAGACATACAAATTAAAATTTTTGGCAATAAATTTACACACAATCAAAGTACTCATCTACGTCATAGAAAGTTTTGCTTAAAAAGTAATTTTTAAGTTCAGTCTTAAATTTTACTTCATCTATTATTGCCTTCATGTACACTGGCAGAGCATTGTAGAGTTTTATTCCAAAATAACTTACATGCTTTTGGGTTTGTGTTGTCCTTACCCTTTCTACATACAAATTCTTACGAGTTCTAGTATTATAGTTATGGCAGTCCTCATTTGTACGTAGATTTTTCATATGTGCTCTTGTACACAGAATGCTTTTAAAAATATACAGTGATGGTATTGTATCTGCAGTTCTTTGAAAAGGGGCCTACAATGAGTTCTTGGAGAGTTATGTGTTATGATTCGTACAGCTCTTTCCTGAAATTTGAAAATATCTGTTAAGCTTGATTTAGTTTTACCCCAGAACACTATGCCATAAGACACGATGGACTGAAAGTAAGCAAAATACACTAGTCTAGTACATTCTGTACTGCATACTCTAGATAATATCCTCAATGCAAAACATGCCGAATTGAGCCTGTGGGATAAGTACTTGAGATGGTCTTTCCAGCTCAAATTTTGATCAATGTGCATGCCGAAAAACTTTGTGGATTGTACACTCTCTATCTTCTTATCCATTAGTTTTAACTGGAGTTCCATATCTTGAGTTGCTTTGCCATACTGTATATAATTTGTTTTACTTAGATTAAGTGTTAACTCATTAGCATTAAACCAATGTTGAATATATTTCAGGACTATATCAGTTGTGGTGGTTAATGATTTTTTATCATCACCTATAATTATGCTAGTGTCATCTGCGAACAACATTATTTTGGTAGAAATATTAGGATTTTTTATGTCATTTATATAAAGCAAGAATAATAAGGGACCGAGAACACTGCCCTGTGGGACACCTATTTCCAATTTCTTTGCATCTGAGACCCACTTGATTTTCTGATTTTTATGCTCTGCGATTATTTCTACCACCTGAGTTCTATCTTGAAGGTAAGATTCAAACAACTGCTTCACAACTCCCCTTACACCTATTGCCTCCATCTTGTTTAACAGAATTTTGTGATTTACTGTATCAAAAGCTTTAGATAAATCTAAGTTAATTCCCACTACACATTTTTTAGTGTTGAGACTCCTGACAATCTCTTTGGTATAGGCATGGATAGCTGATTCTGTGCTGTGGCCTGAGCGAAAGCCATGTTGATTGCAGTTTAGAAGTTTGTGAGTATCTAAGTTATTTATGAGTCTGGTTTTCATTAATTTCTCTAAAATTTTTGAAAATGATTGGAGAAGGGATATTGGTCTATAATTTTCTACCTTGTATGGATCTCCTTTTTTAAACAGAGGTCTAACCTTAGAGATTTTCAACCTCTCAGGAAACACACCTTCGCTGAAAGACAAATTGGCAATATGTACCAGGGGCTTTATAATTTGTTGGGCAACTTTTTTTATTATTGACACAGGCACTTCATCCACACCTGCAGACATTTTTGATTTTAGGCTCTTTATCACCTTTAATATTTCATTATCATTTGTGGGAGTTAACAACATACTACTGTCTACTTTTGGGGCTGTTAATTTCTCATGTTTAGTAATGTTTTTACTTAATGACACTGGTACACTTAAAAAGTAATTATTAATGTAATTTGCCAGAGTTTCATCTTTTAATTCAATGTTTTCACTATTTTTGAATACTATTTCCTGATCCTTGAGGCATTTATGAGATATTGTATTTTGAAAAGTTTGTACACTGAGACCTGTACGGCTGTGGTAGCACACACCAAAGAACAACACAAGTGCATATACTACTTACATGGGTTCTGACCGGTAATGCGGCAATTGAAAATCACAGGTTGTGTTCAAAATGTCCACCAGCAGTGGCTATACATGCTTCGAGTCAGGTACATTACTGCTGCACATGTGTTACCATTCCAGCAGAGATGTCTGAGCAGCCGGGGTGGCCGAGCAGTTCTAGGTGCTACAGTCTGGAACCGCACGACTGCTATGGTCGCAGGTTCGAATCCTGCTTCGGGCCTGTATGTGTGTGATGTTCTTAGGTTAGTTAGGTTTAAGTAGTTCTAAGTTCTAGGGGACTGATGACCACAGAAGATAAGTCCCATAGTGCTCAGAGCCATTTGAACCATTTATCTAAGCAGGTTGTAGTAATACACCACTGCATATCATCAGGTGTTGTTTTTACATCCTTGTCAACAGCTTCTTTCAGCTTTCCCCCCAGAAAAAGTCTACAGGCATCAAATTCGGGGAATGGAGAGGTCAAGGTACAGTTCTTCTGTGTCCAGGCCAATGATTTGGAAACAATTCATAAAGAAATGCTCTTGTACATCTTGCAATATGAGCTGGACAGCCATCATGTTGGTACCACAGGTTCCTCTTAGTCTGCAAAGGAACATCTTATAGCATAAATGGAAGATGGTTTATTAGATGGGTGCAGTACTTGTGTGTTCTGTCTATGAAAAATGGGCCAATGAACTTATGGTACACTATCCCACCCCACGTGTTTACCTTCATGGACACTAATATTCCACCTGAAAAAGCCAACAGGGATTGTTGACAGACCAACAGTGCATGTTTTAACAGTTTAACTGGCCATAATTGGCAAATGTGTGTTCATCACTAAATAAGATACATGATACACTTGGAGTATCCTGTTGTAATACCCGTGTACAAAAAATTAATGTGCTTCTCACTACACTTGCCTGCATCATGCCACTTCCATGTGAGATTGCACGGGAGCTAACATGTGGAACATTAATTTGCCTTCTTCTGACATCACTTGTTTCCTTTTGTTACATTGTCTAGGTGTTACACTAACACTTTCCAGTAACTGGTTGAAGAGATTGACAAATAGTTGCTGAGATGGTTGAGGCTTGTTGGGATATCTTGCCGCATACACCATGCAAAAACGAACTGCATTCTTCCTACACTTCCCCTATGCCATGAACATATTGGCTCCTTCTGGATTGGTAAAGTCCATCATCCACTCATGACCTACTGCTTGGCCGGCCAGTTTGGCCGAGCAGTTCTAGGTGCTACAATCTGGAACCGTGTGCCCGCTACGGTCGCAGGTTCCAATCCTGCCTCGGGCATGGATGTGTGTGATGTCCTTATGTTAGTTAGGTTTAAGTAGTTCTAAGTTCTAGGGGAATTATGACCTCAGAAGTTAAGTCCCGTAGTGCTCAGAGCCATTTGAGCCATTTGAACCTACTGCTTGGACTGTTACCATCATCCACTCATGACCTACTGCTTGGACTGTTATGTACTAACTGAGTAGCAAGAATTTAAACAAACATAAAAACATTGTAGCTAGCAACTGTGCAGGCTGAATGGCACAAACAAGTGTCAGTGTGGAAACATAGCACAATATGATATCTTGTAAATCACTCACACTAGACTCCTGCATCAGACAACTCTGACTTTCTAATGTACTTTCCTTTTAGTTTGTTAATGTCAGTAGGTATTTTTCTGTTTGAAACAAGTATATGTTTGGACAGAAAATACACTGTCTAAGTATTGTTACAATTTGTGTATTGGTTAAGTTTATGAGCCCCTGACTACTAATCTGAATTTTCCCAGCATCCAAATTAATCTGCCACACATTGTCTGAATCATTTACTCATATATTAGCAAATTAGTGTGGTATTGCAGTTCTCTGACATTTTCCTGTATTTATGTCAAATGAATTTTCCCAGCATCCAAATTAATCTGTCACACATTGTGTAAATCATTTACTCATATGATCAAGATGAGCAATTACTCCAAGCAGCTGAGAACATGATGCTGAATTATTTTGATAAAGATCCAAGTTACTATAAGTGCTGATGAGAGACTCATGACAAATAAAGAGTGTGTGACTTATCTCTTGTGTTGATGTACCCAAGGCCTAGAACAGAGTGAGCCTTCATGGTCTTGGGATTTTACCTGTCAACCAAAAGAAAAAGAAGTATACAAATTTCATACATTTGTTAAACAGTTGAAATTAATCTTGTGCCCTGTTGGTCTGCTGCCTTACTTACCACTCTGCTATGATTTATAAGAAGAAGGCAGGTAACTGGCAAAGCACCAGGAATAATTTTGACCAGGAAATAAGCATGGAGTTTTAGTAGCTTAGTCTAAACATTCAAATGATTAAAAAGCATATAGCCACAGTTAATCATAAAAGATCATTTATTTCTTTTGAGTTAAACAATATCTCTAAGATTAATAAATAATAAAAGGCTTATACTGACTGGTTTAATTAAAATCTTTAACATCAAACATTTATTTAGGTAATTCTGGTTCACTGACATTTACAAAACAAGCCTACTATAGTCTGGGAATTGTAATAACATTTAGTTGATAACCAACAATGCAGAACTCTAATGGTGAGAAAAAAAACACCATTAAAAATGAGCATTTAAAATGTTAAAAATGCTAATTTAAACAAGTGATAAAATGTGGTTACCAAAACTCAGGAGATGCCAACTATATACTTCGAAACATTTAAAGGCTTACCTTAGATGTACACATAAAGGGTTATTTATGGCTAAGCACAGCAGAAACTATGTTATGTATCAGTACTCCTGAAACTATCGTATAACATGAGACAAACAAAATGGTTATAAAAGATCCACAGCTGAGGTAATGATTTAGAAGATGTAATACAGTATTCAACTGTTATCATTTAACCCAAAGAGAGATAAGGAAGATATCATCGCTCACAATGAATGACAAGCAGCAATAAGAGAATGTTCAAAGCCAACTTTTTGACGAGATCTACAGAGACAATTTTAGCATCAAGTTTTCACCAGGTAAGTTTTTCCTCTGTGGTCAACCTGGAGTAACAGTTCCACAGCCATTGATGTTGTGCACCCAAAATTTATCCACTTAGGCAAACTTCCTTAAAGGTAACAGCCAGGTCTGAACAGGAGGGTCCACACCAGAAGCAGGCTCCAAGTAAAACCTTCTCAATCAGCCACAACATCCGATAATATGGCAGGTTCATGCCTCTGATTCATCACTGGTACAAGTGTCCCAACTAACACCAGCACATAATCGTGTTACTGACCCACTTAAGTCGGTGAAGAGCTGGATGCCCTGTGCAGTCATGGAAGGTAAACATATTCCTCTGAGTTAGGCAAAGATAGAATAATAGAAACTGTCAATCCTCCACTTTCCACAGGTCAGTTGTATCCCAAACCCTCAGTTTGACACATACACACACTGAGAGCATATCTTTAAATGTCTTATTAAAGTGTTCTGCGATGAGACCACTGTTCTGTGGGTGCTAGACAGTTGTCATCCTGTGGGTGAAGTTGCACCATGTTATCACCTCTCATACTAGTCCTGATTTTAAAAATTTTGTATGATCAAAGATAATCACAGTTGCTGCCAAGTGCTTCAAAATGATGTCTTCTACAAAGAACCATGTGATTTCTGGAACTTCATTTGCTGGCACATCTTGTGACTGCTTAGTGGTTGAAGTAAGCAGTGCAGGCTGCTATCCATTGATTCGTGTTGGTTGACTTTGGGAACCTCTCAAAGAGTTGATTCCAATTAGGTGGAATGATGCTTCTGCAGGCATAATTGGTTCCAGATGGCTCAGAGGTAACTGGGGCACATGGTTCTCTCATTGGCATTCCTTACAGAGGCTTTCATAGTGTCTGACAGATCAGTAGAGACCTGGCAAGTGAATTGCTGGTTGTATTTGCACATTCTGAGGAAACATCTCACATCATGAATGTGCTGATGAGTCAGAAAACCTGTGATGCTATTATTTTATTGGGATCAAATGGACTCAATTGCTATTTAGTAAGTGCTTCAGCATTTTTATTTCTTGGGCAGTGAAGAGGCACTTCTTCAGATTCAGTCAGAGGCCTGCAGTCAGAATATGGTTGTTAGGCTGCTTAGATGTTCTTCAAATGTCACTGACAAGACAAAAATGTCATCCACTTATATAAAGACACATAATCCATTGTTGAAGTTGATTATCCATCGTATGTTTGAATGTGGATGGAGCATTATATAACCCAAATGGCATAACTTTAAACTTATAAAGGCCTTCAGGAGTTATGAAGACAGTACTATCCTGGTTAGCCTCATCAAACTTGATTTGCCAGGATCCAGTCTCTATGTCCGTAGTTGATAAATACTTTTCTTCTTTCAAGTAGTCTGCAGTTTCATCAATGAGCAGCAGTGGATAGACATGTTTTTCTCTGATTTTGTTCAGTCATTGGTAGTCAATGCAGAAATGCCATGTGCCATCCTCTTTCTTTACAAGGACCACAGGAGAGGACTGAGAACACTTTGATGGTTCAATAGTGTTACCTTTCAGCATCTTCTGCCCTTCCTCCCAGAATATCTGCCTACTTATTGGATGATCCCCAGTGTTGATAAGCATTCAAAAATTGCTGCAGAATGACTGCACTCACCAATGTTTTTCCTTAGTCAGGCAAGATCCTATTGGCAGTTCGATAATAGATTCCTTGCCTGCATTGTTGGTAGTGGTAGTAGAGCATGAATCTTCTCTGATGACATTAAGCAGCTCTCCTTGGACTGGTTCAGGTGTCCCTGTGCTACACCTTTACTGATGACTGTGTGTGACATGTAGTGATCCAAAGTTCTCCTTAGCCACTAGCAGTGCTTATGATGATCACTTGTATGGAGATTTATTTTGTGAGCCAGAGTAGTTTTGTACAATTGATAAAAGCTTCACAGTCTAACTAAGAATATAGACTGACAATAGAATGTGTCTCTTTTATGACAGTGGGATAGCTACATCTTCAGCAGGAAACAATCACCAAGAACACTGTTTGTGTGTGTGCTTGTTGAAATAGCTTTGCCATTCTGGAGCTCTAATCTTCCACAGTCTGTAACTGCTTATGATGCTTGCAAGGACTCCCATCCAAAAATAACATTATGACTGCATTCAGATAAAATGAAAGATTCAATTGGCTTTGTTCTGTCATTGATATTTATCCTTGTGATACATGTTTCAGTCAGCTGTTATTCCCATTTGTGACTTTCACCACTGTTAGAAAGTCCCTGAGTTGACTTAGCATCTGGACAGGCTTGCCATCAAGGATGACATCAGTGAGATTTTCATATCTTGGTGACTGTTGTCCTTGGATAATTTGCATCTGTGGCAGCCTCACCTCCATAGATGGTCGCTTCACTTAGTTTCACTGAATGTGGTGGCTATGTAGGTGGCTGGCACCTCTGTACAGTGACAAGGAATGGCTATGTTATGTTGGGTAGTGACTGTGTCCAGGGAATAGTGATGGGCTTCATGCACAGGTCAACTGAAACAGTCTGACTGTTGTGATGGTTGAAGCCTGGTGGCATGGTAGCCATAAAAAACTTGCATCCTTTCCCTGCAACAGCACACAACATGTCAATAGTGTCCATTGTGGAAACACTCTAGCATGTTGTCGTCTGTCCCACAAGTGTTTGTTCTTCGGCAAGGCATTATACTTGCTAAAGAAGGTGGCTGTAACTGTGTCCATCAATTGCTGCGCATAAGTCCAAGTTGAGTGAGTCAGTTCTCCCTGGTGTGTTCAACTGGTCATAGAGATTAGTGCTAAAGACACCTTGACTTCAACATTCTCTTTTACCTCCTGCCATATGAGGTCTACATTAATGATTGTCTTCTATTCCTTACTCAGTCCGACAGTCCTGTCTGCTATAATATTCTGTATCTCTTTTCATACAGCCTGGTGTTTAAGAGAGGTGAGGTTGTGGTGGTCTTCCACAACTGCCATAGGGACCGCATTTGTGAATTGGTCATACCTCTTTCACCCAACTCCTTTGTGTTGCATTTCTTCAGTATACTGGCATTACTTCAAAAATTCCTCTGTTGTTGTGGATCCCTTACCAGAAGAATTTGGTACATATCTCCTGTGACTCCCTTCATTAAGTGTGAGATTTTGTTAGCTCCTGTCATATTTGGTTTCACAATGCGACATAAGGGTAAAACGTTTTGTATGTAGGACTATGTATTGTGCACATGATGTTGAATCCATTTCTTCAGTTGTTCTTCCATTATGTGTACTTGTTACTGATTGTGACTGATATTTCCTTCAGTTCAGCCTGGTATTTATTCCAGCAATTAAGTGTCTCTTTGTTGTCTCAGACCACTGCTGTGCATAAAAGCACATGTCTACCAAACACATCATATCATCTTACCTGTTATATTTGCCAGCTTGATCAAATACTTTCAGCAGTTTGCCAGGACCTTCTCAGCACATCCATAAACCACTGATGATTTCCTGATGTACATCTGACATACTGCTGTTTAGGAATCAGCTTGGCTTCTGACTACACAAACTGCAGGAATGATGTACTGCTACTATTCTGGTTCCTGTACATCTAGGTGACAGCTTCCTCATTGCCTAATTAGAGCCATACTGATTTAGATATTTTGAAGTATTGTTATCTCTACCAAACCATGTCATGTCATATCCAAAATCATATCCAAATCAAAAATCAGGGTCATCAAGAAGTACAGCACTTAGCACCAAAAGTGTGTTTCTGCATCTATATCTACATCTACATACATACATACCCTGCAAGCCATCATACCAGAGTGTTCCCTGTACCACTATTAGTTATTTCCTTTCCAGTTCTACTTGCAAATATAGAAGTGGAGAAACGACTGTCTACATGCCTCCATATGAGTCTTAATTTCTCTTATCTTATCTTCATTGCCCTTATGTGAAATGTACTTTGGCAGCAGTAGAATTGTTCTGCAGTCAGCTTCAAATGCCGATTCTCTAAATTTTATCAATAGTGCTCCTTGGAAAGAACAACACCTTCCCTCCATGAATTCCCATCTGAGTTACTGAAGCATCTTCATAATACTTGCATATTGTTCAAACCTACTGGTAACAAACCTAACAGCCCATTTTTGAACTGCTTGTCTCTTCCTTTAATTCTACCTGGTAGGAACCCCAGGAATCATACTCTCCTAAAATTCTTCCTCAAAACCAAAGTCAACCATTCACCTTCTCAACTACAATCCTAACATGCTCTTTTCCTTTCATATCACTTTTCAGCATTACATCTAGGTATTTAATTCATATGACTGTGTTGAACAGCACACTACTAATGCTATATTAAAGTATTACAGGTTTGTTTTCTTCTACTCATCTGCATCAAATTAAATTTTTCTACAAATGGAGCTAGCTGCCATTCATCACACAAACTAGAAATTTTGTCCAAATCATCTTGTATCTACAGTCACTCAGTGACAACACCTTCACACACACCACCACATCATCAGCAAACAGCCACAGATTGCCACTCACCCTGCCCGTTAGATCATTTATGTGCATAGAAGATAATAGTTGTTCCATCACATTTACCTGGGTCACATGTGATGATAACCCTGCCTCTCATGAATACTCCCTGCTGAGGACAATGTACCAGGTTCTGTTACTTAAGAAGTCTTTGAACCACTCACATTATCTTGGAACCTACTCCAATTTCTTGTATCTTAATCAACAGTCTGCAATGGGGCTCCAGTTCAAATGCTTTTCAAAAATCTAAGAATGTGGAATCTTCAGTTATAGTTTTTCATCTACATGTACATAGATACTCCACAAGCCACCACTGGTGTGTGTCGGAGGGTACCCTGTACCACTACTTGTCATTTTCCCTCCTGTTCCACTCACTAATAGAGAAAGGGAACAATGAGTGTCAGTTGTACAAGCCCTAAACTCTCATATCATATCTTCATGGTCCTTACACATGGTGTATGTTGGCAGCAGTAGAATTGTTCAGCAGTCAGCTTCAAATGCAAGTTCTCTAAATTTTCTCAATAGTGTTTCTCAAAAAGAACATTGCCTTCCCTCCAGGGATTCCCATTAGAGTTCCTGAAGCATCTCCATAACACTTACGTGTTGTTTGAACCTACCGGTAACAAATCTAGCTGCCCACCTCTGAATTGCTACAATGTCTTCCTTCAATTCGACCTGTTATGGATACCAAACACTCAAGTAGTACTCAAAAATAGGTTATACCAGCATCCTATATGCAGTCTCCTTTACAGGGGAACCACTCTTTCCTAAAATTCTCCCACTAAACTGAAGTTGACCATTTGTCTTCCCTATGATAGTTATCACGTACTCATTCCACCTCACATTGCTTTGGAATGTTATGCCGACATATTTAAATGACTTGACTGTGTCAAGCAGGATACCAGTAATACTTTATCTGAACATTACAGATTTGTTTGTTTTTCCTACTCATCTTAATTAACTTACATTTTTCCACATTTAGGGCTAGATGCCATTCATCACACCAACTGGAATTTTGTCTAAGTCATCTTGTGTCTTCCCACAGTCACTCAACATTGATACTTTTCCATTACACCACAGCATCATCAGCAAACAACTGCAGAGTGCTGCCCACCCTGTCTGTCAAATCATTTATGTATATAGAGAACAACAGCAGCCCAATCACAGTTCCCTAGGGCTCCCCTGATGATACCCTTGTCTCTGATGAACACTCACTATTGAGGACAACATACTGCATTCTATTATTTAAGAAGTCTTCAAGTGACTCACATATCTGTGAACTTATTCCATATGCTCATATCTTTGCTAACAGCCTGCAATGGGCACCATGTCAAATGCTTTCCAGATATCTAGAAATATGGAATCTGCCTGTTGTCCTTCATCCATAGTTCTCAGTATATCATGTGAGAAAAGGGCAAGCTGAATTTTGCATGAGTGATGCTTTCTAAAATCATGCTGATTTGTGGATATAAGCTTCTTAGTCTCAAGAAAGTTTATTATATTGGAACTGAGAATATGTTCTAGTATTCTGCAGTAAACCAATGTTAAAGATATTGGTATGTAATTTTGCAGGTCCATTCTTAACCCTTATATACAGGAGTCATCTGTGCTTTTTTCCAGTTGCTTGGAACTTTCTGTTGGGCGAGAGATTTGTGATAAATGCAAGCTAAGTAAGGGGCCAATGCCATAGAGTACTCTTCCTAAAACCGAATTGGGACTCCATCCGGACCAGATGACTTATTTGTTTTCAACTCTTTCAGTTGTTCCAGTATGATAGGGGCTGCCAATTGCAATGTCAGGAGTCAGTGCAATGGTCAAATCCATTGTGAATGATTTCTTAAATACAACATTTTAAACTTATGCTTTCCTTTTGTTGTCTGCTACAGCCACACAAAACTGGTCAGTGAGTGACCAGATAGAAGCCTTAGACTCATGTAGCAATTTTATGTAGGGCCAGAATTTTCTCGAGTTCTCAACAAGATCTTTTGCTAAGATATGAGGGTGGTAGTTGTTGTATGCTTGAACCAAGTGCGGAACAGCCTTTGCTTCATATCATTATCTGAATTTTGTTGGTTTACTACGGTGAGTCTTTTCTGTCCTTAATCCACTTACTTGACACGTCCTTCTCCAGAGCATGATTTACAGTCCATTTAAACTTTGTCCATAATTCCTCTACACCCATTAGACTGGAACTAAAGGCTGTCAGTTCATTGTCTATGTGGGATGCTAAGTGTCTGCAACATGTATAGATAATATTTTAACCAATTACACTGATAATGATGCAAATAAGTTTTGTTTAGATTTAGGACTATTTTATGGAGTTACCAAGAACCTTGCTCAAATGAAATCTACACCAAACACTAGTTCAGTACAGAAAATAAAAACTTATTCTATCATTAAATAATGTGGAGTGGTGTATAGATAAAACTATTTCATGCTCTGAAAATTTTGCTACTTTCTTGGAAAAATTCCTGCACGATTTTAATGAAACTTTCCACCTTACATATCATAAAAAAACTAGGAAATAAACGAAAGTAGATTACTGAAGGAACAAAAATCTCGAGTGCAAGAAAAAGATGGCTACATAGGGAACTAAAACATAACAAAAGTCTTGATTTTGTTACCTATGTAAAAGATTTCAAAAATATTTTTAAAAAAGTTGCAAAGACAGAAAAAGAACTGGCAAATAATAAATTTAAATTGGATAGTGAAAACAAATCAAAGGCGTTATTGTCAGTGATCAAAGCTGAAACAGGTGCCACAGGTAGAGGCCACGATATTTCTGAAATCAAGATACAGGATACAACTATTGTAAATCCTGCTCAAATTTCTGAATTGTTTAGTGAATTCTTTATAAATGTAAACAAATCTAATGTCTATGTAGCATAGTATCCAACATGGTAAATTTCTTCAATGGTGATCAACTTGATGGTGAATTTTTCAGTACATTTACATAAACTACTGTAAAAAAATGTGATACTGTCACTAAAAAGTAAAACATCAGCAGGAAGGGATGGGATACCAACAAAAGTGTTAAAAACAGCCTCTAAAATAATTGCACAGCCACTAACTACAATAGTTAACCTGTCCCTTCAAGAAGGTTTTTTCCAGGCACACTGAAGTACACAATAGTTAAGCCACTATTCAAAAAAGGCACAAAAGAACACATGGGAAACTATTGTCCAATCTCTCTTCTTCCATCACTGTCAAAAAGATTTGAGAAGGTAGTCTCCATACAAATTCAAAATTTCATAAAAAAAGTTAAAATAATCTCAAAAAATCAGTATGGATTTCAAAAAGGCAAAACCACAATATCTGCTATAAATAATTTTGTTGATAAAATTAGCTCTAGACAAGTCACTGCATACCACAGGAATTTTTTGTGACTTATCAAAGGCCTTTGATGGTGTGAATCACTCCTTGTTACTGTGAAAACTGGAAAGTATGGAATCAGGGTCATGGTATTAGAATGGTTTAAATCCTATCCAACCAACTGAAGACAAAGAGTGGTTATAACGTCAGAGAGAGGAACTTATATTTCAAAATGGAAAACCATTTCACATGCAGTACCCCAAGGTTTTGTCTTAGGTCCCATTCTGTTTCTGCTTTACATAAACGATCTGCCACTTAATGTTGAGTGTCACTCAGTTCTTTTTGCAGATGACACATCTTTTATCGTTGAAAGTAACATTACAGATCAAATTCCACAAACTACAGGGTGATCAAAAAGTCAGTATAAATTTGAAAACTTAATAAACCACGGAATAATGTAGATAGAGGTGTAAAAATTGACACACATGCTTAGAATGACGTGAGGTTTTATTAGAACAAAAAAAAAAAGACAATGTTCACAAAATGTCCGACAGATGGCGCGTTAAAGATCTCTTGCGCGCGTTGTTTGGTGATGATCGTGTGCTCAGCTGCCACTTTCGTCATGCTTGGCCTCCCAGATCCCCAGACCTCAGTCCATACAATTATTGGCTTTGGGGTTACCTGAAGTCGCAAGTGTATCGTGATCGACCAACATCTCTAGGGATGCTGAAAGACAACATCCGATGTCAATGCCTCAGCATAACTCCGGATATGCTTTACAGTGCTGTTCACAACATTATTCCTTGACTACAGCTATTGTTGAGGAATTATGGGGGACAATTGAGTATTTTCTGTAAAGAACATCGTCTTTGCTTTGTCTTACTTTGTTATGCTAATTATTGCTATTCTGATCAGATGAAGCACCAGCTCTCGGACATTTTTTGAACTTTTGTATTTATTTATTTATTTATTTATTTATTTATTTTTTTATTTATTTTTTTAATATCCAAGCAGATGTGTCAGTTTGTACCTCTCTATCTACATTATTCCATGATTTATTCAGTTTTAAAGTTTATACTGACTTTTGATCACCCGGTATATTAAATACTTTAGAAAACATAGATAACTGGTTTGATTTAAGTGGGTTAAAATTAAACATGGAAAAGACTCAGTTAATGCAATTGAAAACAAAACAAGCAAAATTAAATGATATTCTGGTCAGTCACAGAAACCAGGATCTACAGGAAGCTAGCTGTGTGAAATTCCTACGAATGCAACTAGATAAAAATCTGTCATGGGGGTAACACATACAGTACCTTGCAAATAAATTAAATAGCCTAGTATATGCAATGAGAATATTGTACACCAGTACCAGTATGGGCATAAGAGAAGTAGTATATCACAGCTACTTTGAGTCAGTAATAAGGTATGGAATTGTATTTGGGGTAACTCAAACCATATGTTTTGAATACTAAAACTTCAGAAAACCATCATTAGAAATATGCACAATGTAGGGTGAAGAAAATCATGTCAGCCACTACTAAAAAATCTGAGTATACTAAGTGTTCCCTCACTATACATATATGAGCTGATTATCTTTGTACACAGTACCCATGATTTATTTCTAGCAAATCATTTTCAACATGATTACTACACCAGAAATCAATATAATTTTATCCTGCCCACCCACCGTTTAAAACTTTATGCTCAAACTCCACATTATATGGGTATGAAAATTTATAACAAAGTGAAAGGAAGAGAATTGCTTAGCATAAATTTAGAAATGCTGAAAAAATCCTTATATGAAAAACTAGTGCAGAAATATTACTATTCAGTAGAATAATTCATAAATGACAACCTGAAAAATTGAGCAGGAGAGAGCAAGTACTTAGGACTGTTGATCTTAAAAGTTTGTTACTTTTGAAGAAAAATAATTAATTGCATAAATCAGTAATTATTCAGTACTGTATATTATATTACAGGTATTATAAGGAAAATTGTAAACCAATTTTTGTGTTTTGATGAGTCTTCTTTACTTTTAACTCAATGCCTTGAAATTGTATGTTATGAGACAATAAACTTCTACTTCTACTACTTTTTATCTGCAGTTATCATGAACACCAACATACATCCAGAACAGAACAGAACTCGTTGATGGAAAATGCAGTTATCTGTACAAACACTGAATGTTCCAAAATATACTAAGATTGCAAACATAAGAAATTTTGAGAACCCTCCATAACTGATAAATACTAAATGACAAGCAACTGCAGGTGGTCAAGTTAACTGGCGACCGGTAGCACATTAGTTAGAGATGCTAACTGTTATTCCACACTGCCTGCTGTGCAACTTGTGGCAATATTGTGAAGTAGTCTCTGTTTCTTATTAAGTTTCTTTATAGTGACTGCACACCACAGTTGCTCCCTTCCATCTTGAACTGTTCTGCTAGGTATGTATCTGTCTACTAGATACATATCTGTGCTTTTAAACTTGAACTACAGTGCACTTATTTTCTCATGTCAAGTTCCCCTCCAAGTCACAACACTGCTGCATGTTTATCTAGTTTGCTGAACATGCAAATATTTCTATTTGTTTCAGTTTCTCTTTGTACATTGGTAAACATTTCTTCTACAGCTGTTCCATGTCTTTGATACCAGTTCATCTTCAAAGAACTTAGGTCTGTTTGTTATAATCAGATCCAATATATTCCCATTATAAGTGGATTTCCAAAATGTCTGTTTTAGGTAGTATTGTTTTGCTGGCTGTTTTGTCATGCCTATCAATTACAATATTGTAATGATCTTAAGTGATTATTGTACGATTAAAGCCTCCTCCAGTGATAATAGTATTATTGGGAAAGGTACAAACTAGCAAACTGTGTTTTCTCTAAAGTTTTCTGTTATGAATCTGCTGATTGGTAGAAAAATCAAATTGTAAGTTTCTTACTACCCATGGATCTGAGTCTTGTTCCAACAAGTAAAATTTAGCATCAGTTTCTATCTTGGTAGACTATAGCTTCTGGTCTACTACATCAAATAAATCATCTACATTTCCCATTAACTTATCTTCTTAGTATACAGTCAGATTACTCAAAAAAAAGTACTGCTATCAATCTTGAATATTAGTCAGTTTCCTGTACTTAGTACTATGTGCACTCAGTTGTTTTTTTGGAGTGCTTCAGACTCCTGACATTTTGTTGCAAATGCTAGGATTTTAATACACTCACCTGTGATGAGAAAGGGGATATTTCTTTGTATTTTATAATGATTCTTTGGGGGTCTCCTAATACTATTGTTATCTGGTCTGGATGAGGGGTCATCTAATTTAAAAACCTCTTCTGTGCACTCCAAACATAGTGAACAACTTGTGTTGCAGTCTCTGATGTATGTTTCATACCTGAACCCCAACAGCTCACAGTTCTCAGAAAATTAAAGAATTTCATAATTTCAAGGTAGATCTTAAACAATTTTTACTAACACATAGTTTTTATAACATTGAAGAATATCTGAGTGTGGAAAAGTAATATTATTTATATATACTGATATAAAATATTTGCATTTATTATCCAAGTTTTTGACACAAATTAAATATGATAAACTATATTGTAATTGACTACATCCGTACAATGTATATTGTTAACAGATGAATAAAGAGATTGATTGATTGATTGATTGACTGACTATGTTTTACAATAAAACACAGCAGTTGTTAATTAAGTGCACAAATTCGTAACTACTCAGTCCCGTAAGTTTCACAGGAGAATGTCTGTGAAGTTTGAAAGGTAAGAGGTGAGGTACTGGTGGAAGTTAAGCTGTATGGATGGGTTGTGAGCTGTGCTTGGGTAGCTCAATTGCCCACAAAAGAAAAGGTCCTTGGTTCAGGTCCCAATCTGCCACACACTTATAACCTGCCAGTAAACTTCCATTTTTGTAATTTCAGAAAAAAAACTAGAGCACATAAAAAGTGAATGGCATCATTTAAAAATGGAATAAGAAAATATATTAAACTTTTATTACAGGGCTGGCTAGAGGTAAAAGTCTGGAAAGTGCACCAGACTAACAACCTGATTGACAGTCAACCATGGGAGGAATTGATGTTGTCAGTTCATGTTTGTCTGTGCACACAATGTGGCTGTAGCAGCAACAGCTGTGCATTCCCAATTTGGATGCATTCACATGTACAGTATTGGGTTTGCTTTGCTGAATACTAACAGTCTTACCACTATTATGCACACCTTCATAACTAGTTTAAGCCGTTTTGTAACATGAAAACAAGGCACAAAGAGAGACATTGTAAACGGTGAAGACAAATCATGACTGTTATGTTATTAGTCACAAGTGTCATCTGCAACTGACTATGGCAACTGGTACCTGAAGGTAGCAGAGCAATTTGATGACGTTGAACACAATAGAAGGTGTGACTAAGCTTATTCTCTTATTGGTAGTTGCTGTCCCATAAACAAGTAGCTGTGAATCACTTTGTTATGCTGATCCAGGTATAGTACTAGTTACCTTTAGGAATTGAAGGAATTAATACCCAGCCTAGAGATTTTAGAACAACCTGGGATAAAAGTTATTAAACCTCCTGGCTGATTAAAACTGTGTGCCGGACTGAGACTCAAACTCGGGACCTTTGCCTTTCGCAGGCAGGTGCTCTGCCATTTGAGCTACACAAGCATGACTCACGACTCATCCTCACAGCTTCAATTTTGCTAGTACCTCATTATTATTTGCATGAAACTACTTGAAACTTTATTTTTATGTTGTGATCAGTAACATATTTCATCAGTAAACCAGAAAAAATCAGAAATTATTGATAAATCCAAGAAGTATACTATCCTGTTGAAAGATAAAATTAACTCTAAGTTATAGTATACAGTACAGTAACTGCAACTCATAAATTCTGAATTACTACAAAATATGTTATGTACAACGCTCATAGTTTCTGTGACTCTTAAATTCAAAAAACTCTCAAAAAAATAAATTTATCCACCTAGATATATCCTTAAATTAGGGGTAAAATGATTTTTTTTGAACAGGGATTTTACTGCCTAACTTGTATAAAGCACAGATGTATATTACAACTGATGCTATAGTGAGAAATACATTATTTGCAGCACACATCATTTGAAAATACGCAATATATCATGATTCAGGCATGACTTTTGGTACAATTAATACAAAGAGCACATTGAAAATTTATATAAAGTGTTGGGACCAAGGGTTTCAAATTGAATTTTTCTGAGATACATGATTTTATGTGGACACAAGGTAAACACTGAAAGTCACCTAATATACTTGAATATACCAAAATAAACATGCAAAATACACATGCCAAAGGTAAACATTGTATCTCACTAAAACAACAAAAACCACCAGAATGAGATTTTCACTCTGCAGTGGAGTGTGTGCTGCTATGAAACTTCCTGACAACTTAAAACTGTGTGCTGGACCGGGTTCGACACAGTTTTAATCTATCAGGAAGTTTCAACAAAAACCACGTCATAGACATTCAGTGGCATCTGTAGAATATGATGTAATATGAGGGATTTTTAATGTGTTGTAAATTTTATATCTGTCTTTCAAACAGCAAGGCAAGTCTTTCATACAGGGATCAGATTTGTGGTTGTAACTGATGCTTATAATGACCCTAATAAATTATAGTTTGTGTTTTCAATACATATTGCTGACTAGAAAATGCAACTATTTTTGAAATGACTACTCCCTCACTACTTCCAGCTTACCATAGTATATCCATGTTTGGGTTCCTTCCATTCAGTTTTCACATTTACATTTGCACAGCATCCAGTGATATTCTCATTTTACTATGTTTTACCACATAACACAATAATAGTTGTGAAGGAGATATCAAGGTAGTAAGGTAATGACCATGGTTCTCTCTTCTAATCATCAATACTTTTATTACATGACAAAAGTACAGGTCGAAGACTAGGCGGGAACTGAGGTCCCGGAAGTATACAAAACAAAGATCAACTTGAAGACATAATACACATATGATGTTCTGGCCTCTCGATCTGTGGATCGGCCGGTGGGTGGGGAAACCGTAGCATGGTGAGGGCAGTGTGCTGCGAGTAGAGGGGTGAGTGTCAGATGGTGAGATCTGAGTGGGCATGGCAGGAACCTGCGGGCTGTAATGGTTAGAAGAGCAGTGCAGTGTGTTATTGCATGAAGGTGGAACTGTTATATTAGAGCCCTGGGAGCTGGGGCCTCTGATATGGAAGCCAGGAGGTGGAAAACCCTGGAATGAGTGTGGACTCGGGGGCTGGTGTAGGCGTGAGTTTACTCGAGTCATGAGCAGAGGAAGAAGGCTGAGGGTGGCCAGAGAGCATGGTCTCTTCAACGGTGGGTGAGGTAGGGGAAAAATCTACGTGAGCAGGTTTAACCCTGTTGAGGGGGCCAGTAGTTACTGAGCCCTTAATTACAATGTCCATTGTGTTACTGCTTCATTTGACAACTCTTTACAGGACTGTGTAAGGGGGCTGTAACAGGGCTTTTACTGTCTCGTTGCGAAGGAACACAAATTCACAAGTGTCGTGCGCCTTGGGAACATATGTGTGTGGTGGAGTGTGGTTGAAAGGGGGCAGGGGTTGAAGCTTGTTACAGTGTAACCTCACCCGTTCTACCAAGGACGGCAGTTCGGACAGTTTGGCCACTGGAGTAGCAGCAACAAGTTCACCTGGAAGTGTAAGGGACTGGCCATAGATGAACTCAGCCACCAAGCCTTTAAGGTGTTCCTTGAAAGTAGTCCGCAAACCGAGTAAGACGAATGGCAGGGCTTCATCCAAAGGAGGCCATGGCAATACAGGGCCGTCTTAAGCGTCCTATGCCAACGTTCCATGAGGCTGTTGCTTTCGGGGTGGTATGCTGTTGAATGAATTTTCTTGATGCCGCACAGCCTACATAGTTCAGAAAACAAGGCAGACTCAAATTGACAGCCTTGGTTAGTCATCAAGAAAACAGGGCAGCCAAAGCGTGAAATCCAAGTGTCTATGAAAGACCATGCCACTGATTCAGATGTAATATTGGGTAGCGAGGCAGCTCCCACCCAACGAGAGGTTCTGTCTATAACAGATAGCATGTATCTGTAACCCTCGGAGGGGGTGAGGGGGCCCACCAAGTTGATGTGAACATGGCAGAAGTGACTAGGGGGAGCGGTGAAGCTGCCTAGTGGAGGTGATGTGTGCCGTGAAACTTTATTTTGTTGGCACGGAATGCAGGCACGGGCCCATGCTTGGCAGTCGCGATGCATGTCACACCAGGCGAAGCACTCTGAAATAAGTCTGGTAGAGGCTCTCACACCTGTATGAGCTAGGTTGTATAATTTATCAAACACTTGTCTCTGTAGCGGTTTGGGTATGAAGGGACGCAGCGTACCAGTTGATTTGTCACACCAAACCTCGCCTATGACACCGGGAAAGGTGGATTGCACAGGTTTGAGTGATGAACTGTGATCAGAAATAAGGTCCATAGTGTCCGTGTCGGCAGACTGCAGCTGACGCAAGTTAGAGAGGTCTATCAGAGTTGTGAGAGCACCGACACGAGACAAAAAAAGTGTCACCACATTATCTGCACCCTTGATGTATCGTATGTCAGAGGTAAATTGCAATATAAAGTCCAAATGATGGAAGTGTCTAGGTGGAGGTTCTTTACAGCAGCCACCAAAGGTTTATGGTCGGTTAAAATGTAGAAGTCCCTACCCTCAACCTCAGCGTGAAAGTGTTTCACAGCCTCATAAACTGCCAAGAGCTCCCTATCAAAGGCTGAGTACTTTTTTTGAGCGCCGTTAAGCTTCTTAGAAAAGAACTGCAAAGGACAGGAAGTATCTCCGACGGCTTGGCTGAGGATAGCACCTACTGCGGTATCACTGGCATCTGCAGTAATAAAAAATGTATCATCCGGATGCGGTTGGGCAACAGTCACTGCATTTGCTAGTAGGTGCTTCAGTTTGTCACAAGCTTGTTCCATGGCAGGGGTCCAGGGGACCGGGTGGATGGCGGTCATATTTTTGCCGGCAAGGGCGTCTGTTAGGGGAGCCTGAACCTTGGCTACGGCAGGCAAGTGCTTCCTATAATAGTTAACTGTTCCGACGAATCTGCGCAGCTCTTCAAATGAGTGAAGGTATTGGCAAATCCAAAGCAGGTTTGATTTTATCCTCGGGAGGAGTCAGGCCCTTAGCTGACATGATGTAGCCTAAGAATCTTACCAAAGTCTGGTGCAACTGGAGCTTCTTATTATTCAGTTCAACACCGGCAGTGGTAAGAGCGTCTTTAACAATCTGCAAATGTTCCTTGTTCTTTTGCAAAGTAAGACTGAAAATAAGAATGTCGTCCAAGTAAACAAAACACAAATTCAGATGAAACAACACCTTGTTTATGAATCTATGCCAAGTTTGTGCAGCATTGCGGATGCCAAAGGGCATGAACCGGTACTGGAAATGGCCGAAAGGTGTTGTAACAGCTGTCTTTTCAATATCATCTGGTGCCATCGGAATTTGATGATAGGCCCTGCTACAGTCCACTACCGAAAAATATTTAGCGCCTGCAAGAGCATGGTTAAAATCCACGACGTTAGGAACTGCGTGCTTGTCTATGATAGTATGAGAGTTCAACTTAGTATAGTCGCCAACCATATGCCAGGTGCTGTCGCTTTTTGTGACAAAGTGGATAGGCGAGACCCAGCATCTGGCAGATGGCTCGATTACACCAGCTGTTAATAGATCGTCTATTTGTTCGCAAGCCACTTTCATGAGTTCTGGCTTGAGATGGCATGGTTGGCAAGAGATAGGCGGTCCGTCTTGCAAGCGAAGTTTGTGGGCGGTGCCATCTGTAACCACGGAAATGCGCGACGCGGTACTCGAGGTGACTGTCTGTGGTATAATGGCTCTGAGCACTATGGGACTTAACTTCTGAGGTCATCAGTCCCCTAGAACTTAGAACTACTTACACCTAACTAACCTAAGGACATCACACACATACATGCCCCAGGCAAGATTTGAACCTGCGGCCATAGCGGTCGTGCGGTTCCAGATTGTAGTGCCTAGAACCGCTCGGCCACTCCGGCCGGTTGTCTGTGGTATAGTGTGCGCGGCGGCCGCTAGGCTGGGTTGTGGTGCGGATGGCAAAAGTTTGCTTAAGTGCCAACTGTTGGGTGGCTGGGAGTGACAAACCAGTGAGCTATTCGTAACAAGGTTGGTACACTGTTTATTAGTAACCAAAGGCACTGCTGTCGAGCTTGGTGGCAGTAGCGGGCGTGAAGGAGCAGCTGATGGCAGTAAATCAAAAACATTAACCTGCACTTGCGAAGTTAGCTGCCCAAGTGAGGAGGGGGATGAATATGTGCTCGAATTAACACAGTTAGAGCTGGCAAGAGTGCGTACACTGTACATTTTATGTGGCACACGGTCACAAATGCACTCGGGTGCGAGAACACTGTAGTGGCACCGACTAACCTCGTGTGTTGCCGAGGCATCGTCTGCTGCAAGCTGCTGCCGTGCTGAAGATAACTCATTACTTAAGTCATTGAGGCGACAGCGTAGCTCAAGTTGTTCCAAACACAGGCATGTAGACTCGACACGTGCCTTGAGCCACTTATTGGTCCACTTCCTAGCCAGGTGGACCTGTTTAGCAGTACTATTGACACTCGACGAAGCACACGGGATGTGTTCCTGCATAGGGAGGTAGAACACTGATTATTGACAAGGTCAGACCACAGTTTGTGCTGTTGTAGAAAGTCGATGCCCAAAATGGGATCGTCGATGTCAGCCACCAGTAAGGACCACTTCAGGTTGCACTCAGGCGAGAGGGACACTGCATATGAAGTAGAACCTAAGCATGACAAACTAGATGAGTTTATAGCACATAGGACAGTTTTGTGTAGTCGGACCTTTTCGGTAACAAGACGAGATGGAAGTAGGGAAACATCTGCGCCCGTGCCGATGAGAAAGTATGTGCCAGAGTTCAAGTCGCGGACGTAGACTCGTCCATTTGGAGCATTAGTGTTGCACACAGAATGGAGTGTGGGACGGCGCCTGTTGTTTACATTGCAGGAGGTGGCGCCACTGCCTACCTGTGGTTGGAGTTTGGGTAGGAGTACGGCGGTTTACAATTGCATGATTGTTCCCCGAATTTTGCATGGAAGAAACAGCATTTATGGGCAAACCTCTGCTCCTGAGTGTGGTCAGACAGCAGCGGCCCAGAATCTTCCGCAGAGTCAGATGTGCTGTTGTTGTGTGGATGTGAAGGTGCCGCTAGTGCGGTGAGCTTGACAGACTTAGGTTTAGTGGGGTGTCCACGTTGGGGCCCTGGTTGTGGTTGGAAACTGGCATAGCTGCCGGACTGCTGGGCACGGCATTCGTGTAGTAGAGTGGACTAAGCTCGGTCACGGTGTGCAAGCTTTCGCTATTTGGTCTATCTTCGTAGGCGGAGATGGCTGTTTGGACAGACAGAGGCAGCTTTTCTGTCCGAATCTCGGTGAGTGTGGCGTCCGGCATGTCGCATTCACCGACGAGAAGTCGAAGGCATCGCCACAGCTGGGACAGAGATCTGTCACCAAGGTGTTCTTCATAGACGAGCTGTCGAACGTTTTCTCTTCTTGTCTTGGAGACGTGTTACAGTATTGTTTGTTTAACTGTAGCGTACTTCTCGTCTGGAGGAGGTGACTTAACCAGGTCATAAATTAAGTCGACATGGTCGTGGAGGTGGTTCATGAGGCATGTGAAATGGGCGTTGTCATCAAGTGCACAGACACTGAAAGTTTGTTCGACCAGTTTGAACCAGAATTCCAGGTGGGCAGGTTTGAATGCCAGAAGTTTCGGTAGATTTGACAAACTGGCAGTCGAAGAATGCGGGCAGCCACTCGCGGACGCAGGAGTAGCCAAGTCAAAGTTAACTCTGCGTCATGAGGGTGGTAGAGAGGAAGCAGATGTGCTGGCTGTGTTCATAGTAGCTGGAGGGGAAGGAAAATCCGTTAGCAGGAAGCCCAGCATGGAGCGAAGTGGGACCGGTTGTTGCGGCGGAAGGTCAAAGGGGTCACGGCGGTTGCTTGACAGGTTATTATGCAATTGGTCCACCACATCTGCAGCGAAATTGTCCATCACAGAGTCACTGATGAGCTTGGTGGAACCTGATGCACTCAAATTACTGCACCGATGAACACTCGGAGTAACAGGCTGGCAAATGTCATTCACATAGTGTGCAACCGGCATGGAGTGATACACATGTGGAGCTTGCACATTCAAAAAGGCGTCCTGTTGTGGCACATTATGAAAACTATGCTCCCCACTATTTACAGTACTTGCATTAAAGTTCAGTGTCACTGTGCAGTGGTTTCTTGTACTGCTGTGCAGCAAAAACTGAAGCACTTCAGGGCTAACAAAGCTGGAGTAGGAGATTGCTGGCGTCATGTTCGAAACCACTGCACCTGACGAGGTCCCTGGGTTCTCGAGGCTATAGGACAGTGGAAATTCACGTTGGGCACTGACTACAGCTGGTGTGCTTGAATTTAGTTGCTGTTGCTGGTGAATACTGGGTGGCAGTGGCGTGTTGTAGAAGGCCATTGTGTAGCGAACAAAGGTCCACGCAGAACGTGGAAGCTGGCACGGTAGTCACTTTGTACTCGGTTCAACAGATTATTCAAACTTCGGGTTCACCACTGAAGGGGATATCAATGTGATAAGATAATGACCACAGTTCTCTCTTCTAATCATCAATACTTTTACTACATGACAAACGTACAGGTCGAAGACTAGGTGGGAACTGAGGTCCCGGAGTATATAAAACAAAGATCAACTCGAAGACATAATACACATATGATGTTCTGGCCTATCAATCTGAGGATCAACACCACAAATGTTTATTATTTGAACAACTTCATAACGAATCATGCCGGTTCGAGCATTCTGGTATTATGGTTAATAAACTCCATGATGGGCATTTAAATTCCCTCAAATTGTAGTCAAATTATGATCCAGTGGGCCTGCAGCATTTAAGATATCCCTTAAAGACATTATGTAACAAAATACAGATTGCTACAACAGTAGTTTAATAATGTATTTATTGTGATGGATCCATTTTGGCTAGAGTACCATCTTCAGACCATCTGGAAAAAGCTATATAACATTTTCTGTTTTATTATAATTTTGGTTAATCACATATTTGGAAAAACAAATTTGATACTTGGTCCATACATCATCAGTGGTGGCGGTCACACTCTATTGTATTACTATGTGGTGTAAGTTTAGGACTCATGCTGTAAGCTGTTTTGTGGTTTTCTCCTGTTGTTAATAGTTCTTTCTTGTAATTTTATAATTTTGTATTTTATTTTCAGAGTTGACAGACTGACGCTAGTGACAGTTAGCCAAAGATACTGTATGGGTACAGTTGGTATGGTGTGTTGATGTTATTATTTGTCTGTGGGATTACACAGACAATTTTATTGAATTCTTAACCAAACATAACACGTAGACACAAAAAACTATCCACAGACAACATTGATTAGAAAGTTCTTACATACACCCCAAAATGATAACATCAACAAACCATAGCAACTCTAACCACATACCATCTTTGGACAACTGTCAGTCTGTCACATCTGATGATGAAATGTCAAATTAGAAAATTGCAAGAAAGAATGACTAAAAACAGGAACAAACCACAAAACAGCTTATAGCATAATAATCTTAAACCTATATTATGCTGTAATACAATACAGAGTGACAGTGACAACTGATGATGGATGGATATAAGTACCAATCAATGATGATAGATGGATCCATCACAATAAACAGATCATTAAATTACTATAGCAACAATCTCAGTTTTTGTTACATAATGTCCCCAAAAAAGTACTCAAACTGGTAACTGGACATATGAATTTTTTGAGTGAAATAAGCCCAGCTACAGCAACAGAATGCAATAGACCTGTGCCATTGTAGGAACTGCCATTTTAATTTTAACTATACTCAGATGAAAAATTAAACAACACATAGAAGAACAAATAATTACATTAGTACAATATTTACAGTTAATACTATGTGTTTTAGAGCCAATCCAAAGCTGTTTTATTTTACATTATTGTAACTTTAACTGCCACAGACTAAATAATTATGGAAACGATCCACCTTTAATTATATGTTAATGAGTGTTACCTTGATATTTCAGACTAACCATTGCATTTTATTGAACCATACTGAATATTTTTGAATTGTTTGCTTCACTGTATCTGTAACTCTCATTTTAACCCATAATTTCAGCATGCTTCCAAGCTAATTATTTTCATCCCTTTCCCATTTCACCAAAGATTTATGTTAATCTTTCAAATAAACATACATTCTAACCTTTCAACCTGGATTCCGTTCACGTGCAACACATACTGGTGGTAGTTTATGTGACCGTTTTGTACAGGGATGCAGCATTTTATTTGAACTGCTCTAACACAGGAATTATTTGTGGAAAAGTAATGAAATGTTCAGGAATTGTGAATAACATGCCTTTATTATGTTTAAAACATACATTATCACATTAATTCTTTCTGTATTATACATTGAAGCTATCTTTAAACAAAGTCCTATGCCGTATTCTCTGCATCGGATTTATATTCCATTTCCCTATCTTTTTATAGCATACTGAACATCTCTTTGTAGGCTTACTCTTCTTCTCTGTTTGTGGGACCTTTTAAATGAAATGCCTTTCTGTGAACTGTTTAGGCCTAGCAGCTTTTGAAGATTGTCCACATCAAGATGAAGCTAAAATCTTCCCATTAATTTCTAGAAATCCTAATATGAGAGACAGCCTGAAATGTACGTCCTTTGTCTTGTTGCTGGCTTGATAAACAATAAAATCATTGGGAACAGAAATATTCATCAACCTACTAAACATTTTTGATACCACTTTACACCTTTTTTGTATTTCCATGAGGCAAGTTTGTGCCTCCTGATCTTTTGAATCTACATTCCCCATTAAAGAACTGTATTATTTCATAATTTGAGGCTTACTTACCTCATTGAACCATTTGCTTACTGTAGCGACTATAACATTATAGAATGTTGAAACAAAGGCCACATATTTCTTGTCCCCTCGTTTCAGCATCATAATGCCCTGTGAGTGATTGGTATGAATTCACTCTTTTGGAATTGTGCAAATTTTGGGGCATCAGATACATTTCTCCTATTTGATTTTAATGTGACAGCCGTACTCATAGTTCTGTTCCTCTAAACATATGTAAATATAAGTTATAATAATTATCCATCCATTAAAAAGAGACTCAGAAATCTTTACAACAATCTGACTGGTTTTTGAGGTCTGCATGGAAAGAAATTTCATTTTTATGTCTGTGGAACTAACTATATAAGCAACAATTTGCCACAAATATCCTGTAGATAATTTGCAAGTCCTATAGGACTTTATTTCTAAATTTGCTGATTTTTAGAGGTTGGTAGGTTTTCATTGACATGTTGAATGAATTTTTAAACTATTGTTCAAGTGCTGTATAACTGAGCTTAGCTTGAACAATATTTTATTCCTCTGAAATGCATTCAGTGTCTCATCACTTACCAAATGAAGAATCTGCAAAGTGGTTTGAATCTGTCTTGGTGTTCAGAAAATTGGTGTGTTTAATACCTGTTTTGTAGGTGCACATTTATCAACAAACATTGTTTTCAAAGCATGTTAGAGCTTTCAACTTCTTCACAATTCCAACCTGCTTCATTTCACATTTCTCACTGATGTAATACATTTGATCTTGTCTTCACCATCTGCCATTTTCTTCACTGTTTTTGTGCATTTGTTCCAAACAGTCAGTATCATTGTTACCATCAGTCTCTAAGTGATTACTGCTGTCATGCATATTAACACTTCCATTCACTGGTACACTGAGAATCACAGGAATTTACTTTGATATAAGGTTGTGAGAAGTGCTTGGGCACATTCTATCACATTTGTGAGCATTTATGTCTGTTGAATTCAATGGGTGATTTCTCCCAACTAGACCACTTCCTAACAAACTATAAGGTAGGTCACTCAGGATATTTATACATTTATCTCATGAAATGGTAGAGCAATATGGTTTTACCTGCAAGACTGCAACTGTCAAATATCTGGTCAATTTAAAGCCAGTGTGGGCATTAACACCTTGCAAGTACTTTCTTGGATTCCTGACTTATTTTTGCTTCTGTGCCTAGGAAAGAAAACTGCCACCAGAATAAACTCTGTGCCATACCAAAACTCAAAAACAGTTCTTTGCCTTCCGAGGAAACCATTCTACTGAGCAATCATTGCATGTCTTGTGACCTAACCTGAGCCTTAGATTTTCTAGTATCTTAGCTCAATTTTCTAAAGCTTACTGAGATTCTTCTTAACATCCTGGTGGAATAGCAAGTTTGGGAGAAGGACTATGACAAAGAATAGATTTAGCCACATCATAACATTGGTTATAGAACTGAGTGTAAATAATTTCCTGTGAAACACAATGAGTCAAAGTTGAGTTCTAGCATAGCACTCAGTTATAATAATTTAGGTAATTTCATTTAGATATCAACAATGTGCAATTTTTATAACAACTGTGTAGTAGCTGTAGTTTTCTTTGGTGACTGATATTTTGGAAAATCACAGAGGAGGTGTTGAATGGCAGACAGACACACTGAGAAAAGAAATTGGAGCTTTACCCTGAGGTGACAGTGGCCATGTGTGTGTGTGTGTGTTATGCATATGTGAATGTGTGTGTGTGTGTTTTGTTTTGTCTCTGTCTGATGAAGGACATAGTCTGGTAGTTAATAATATCTAGCAGTCTTTTACTCAATGTTCCTATCTGCCACTCAATGTCTCCTCTAAGTGGTGAGAGCATTCTATCCATCTCATATTATTGATATTCCACCCAAGATTTTCCATTGTTTTTTTATATATGTACTGTACACATGTTACAACTGTTAGCTTCAAAACTGATGTATATGTGTCTGAAATTAATTTGAATATCATGGTTTTGTAATTTTGTAGCTGTCAGGAAGAATGGAGGGATTTGAGCATTATGTGGAAACAATTTTTGGACCAAAAGGACCCTTTAATGGACAGAAAGTGAAACAAGAAATACACAAACGCTTTTACAGAAGTGCAAATGGTGATCTGAAGGAGAGTGTCAACAGCTTGCCGAATGTAATTGACACTAACTTCTATGACCCCAAAGTAAGGTTGATTCACTCTTATGTACTTACTTCTATTAAACTAATCAAATGTTTTTAATAATAATATTTATTCAACGTCAAATCGCCAAATACAGTTCCTGAAAATAATACAGTTTCAAGACATTGTACAGATTATTCTTCAGAATATGACAGGTTAGAATGCACAAACTAAATATTTGTGTGATACAATAAATTTTACATTTTATAGCATTTAACTTTTGTTAATATACAAATAGAAGTATTATGAGTAGTTTGTATTATCATTAGATCACTTGTGTATCACCTAAAACTGTGAGCTTGACATACATATAAAGCACTGTTGATATAGATAAAGAACCCATCTTGGGAACATAACGGATTTTTAGTTAAAATTATTTTTAGCTGGTCTTTTAAATCACTGGTAGGAAGGGTTGTGAGACTTTTTGCTAGGGCACTGGCTAGCTTCAGCTCATGATGGAGAGCAGTTTTTTTCATATGAAGTTGTTCTGTGGCTTTTGCATTGTATTTCAATTTTTGTCTTGTATTGTGCTGCTGTAGGTCACAGTTTAAGCATGCTGCTGTAGATCGCAGTTTAAGCTTGGATTTATTGTTTTCACAAGAAATATTACTTTTAATATATATAGCATATAGCCCATAATGGTAAGCACACCTAATTGTGGAAACAGGTACCAACATGATTCTGTATGTTTGACATCACAGTAATTCTGATAGCTTTTCTGTAGTGTTAATAATGTGCTTAGGTTGGTTTGTATTGTTGCACCCCGTATTTCTACTACATAGCTTAAATTTGATGAGGTAATGAATTATCAACAGTTTTTAGTACAGACACATCCTTACAAAATTTGCTAATCATGTTTATTGCAAATACATTTTGGACAGCTTATGGGCTAAGGAATCTATATGCATGTACAATTTTAGGATGTCCTAGTTTGCGATTCCCAAGAATTTTGTCCATTTTTGCTTTCTTACAATATCATTTCAGATGGATAATTTCATATGAAATTCTATTTGTTCCCTGGTGTTAAATTCAATTATTGCAGTGTTTAAAACACTTAACATTTAAATGGCTATCATTGACATACTTGGCTATTTTATCATTTAAACTGTCGCACAGCACCTCCAGACAGTTGTAGGCTTTGTGTTTGCACACAATTGATGTATTGTCTGCATATAATATTTTTTTTTTACAGGTAGGAGAACAGTACTGTATATCATTAACATAAATCAAGAAAATAAGGGGTCCTATTGCTCATATACAATTTTATTAACTCACTGCCAGTTCCTCTAATACCCAGGATCCACAGCTTGTCAAGTAATATAGTGGTGTTGACACAATCAAAAGTTTTTCTAGATCAAGGAACACTCCAGTAACATACTCCTTGTTTCTATGACAGTTATTAATTGTCTTTTAGTTGTGCTGTAGCTACTGAAGTAGACTTGTTCTTCATAAAACCATTCTGGTTCTGAAATATTATATTGTCTTGACATTGTAATGACAAATAAACCAGTGATCTTATGATCAACTATTATGAGAGTATCATCAAATGCCAATATCAGATCACAGATGTTTTAATGAGGACTCAGGAATGACATTCTCAGTCTGCAGGTATGATTAAGATGGGTTGGTATTTTTCAGGTTTAGATTTTATCTTGTAAATCATGGTTACTTATGCTGTCTTTAAATAGTCTGGGAAACTACCAGATGTAGTTTTATCATTTATTGCTGTTTCCATGGCTTCAGATATGTTGTCTATGCAAATTTTTAATGTGTTGATAGACAATCATCATAGCCTGCTAATTTTTTAATTTTTGTGACCTTACTAAGCATTTTATTTCCTTGCTGTTAGTTGGGCCCAAGTATATGCTGGGTTTGACTGGAATGCCCTTATGTCTGTACTGAAGATTGTTGAGACGGTCTTGATGGATTTTCCAACAGAAAAAGTACTCATTAAAAACATCTGTGATCTGATATTGGCATTTGATGATACTCTCATAATAGTTGATCGTAAGATAACTGTTTTATTTGTCATTACAATGTCGAAAGCTATTTATAGCTTCCCAAATACGCAACCCTGTCTTAACAAAGTTACTTAATATTGTGGCTATGTATTTTCTTTGAGTTTCTATCAACAGATCTATGTCATAATCATGATACTTCTTAAATTCTACATTTAGTCTACTATTATTGCTATTCTTTAGCATTGCAGATTGGAAAAGCCTCAAGATTCTCTCTTGCTGTTTTCACTTCATGGTTTATCCAGTTATCATTTTTTTACAGTCATGTACTAGCAAGGCCATTCCTTGGCATGAATGAGACATTGACAAAATACCTACATCAGTAATATGGCAGGATAAATGTCATTTCAGAATCATGGGCAAAATAATGTATAACTTGATTGGGACTGATTGTGTGCCCAAAAATCAGCACTGAGAGATGTATGAATCTCCAATTCATCAAAAATAAACACTTGAAGGTTTATCCATAAGATCATATGGTACTTTGTTCTGACTTGGGCTGGTGCCATTGGTAATACTGGTCTTTAGTACATGGGAGTGCTTGTCTCCAAAGAAAAACAGATGAGGATCTGATTCAAGTGGAATGGCAGATGTGGTCTGTGAATGTAAATGGTATAGAGGATGTCTAAGATTTGTTTAGAAGACTTCTTGGAGCTTGACTAGCTCCTTTGTCAAAAATTCAAAAATTTATCACATTATGTAGTAACAGACTGTCCCATTGCATCTAAAGTATATTCATAGAGCTCTGCTATACATTTGCAAGGCAGTGTTGGGTGAGTGTTCTCAATGACTTCATACTTTGCAGGGCACTCAAATGTTTAATAGCAAGTAGCAATTGTAATCCCTAGATCTTTTTATCCAGTATGTATTGGACACTATGTCATGTTCTTCCCAGCCCCCCCTCCCCCCCACCTCTAGTAATTCATTATTCTTATATTATTCTCCCAGTTTTACATGATTTGTCTACATCTACATCTATGTGATTACTCTGCAATTCACATTTAAGTGCTTGGCAGAGGGTTCATCGAACCACAATCATACTATCTCTCTACCATTCCACTCCCGAACAGAGTGCAGGAAAAACGAACACCTAAACCTTTCTGTTCGAGCTATGATTTCTCTTATTTTATTTTGATGATCATTCCTACCTATGTAGGTTGGGTTCAAAAAAATATTTTTGCACTCGGAAGAAAAAGCTGGTGACTGAAATTTCGTAAATAGATCTTGCCGCTACGAAAAACGTCTTTGCTTTAATGACTTCCATCCCAACTCGCGTATCATATCTGCCACACTCTCTCCCCTATTACGTGATAATACAAAATGAGCTGCCCTTTTTTGCACCCTTTCGATGTCCTCCGTCAATCCCACCTGGTAAAGATCCCACACCATGCAGCAATATTCTAACAGAGGATGAATGAGTGTAGTGTAAGCTGTCTCTTTAGTGGACTTGTTGCATTTTCTAAGTGTCCTGCCAATGAAATGCAACCTTTGGCTCACCTTCCACACAATATTATCTACGTGGTCTTTCCAACTGAAGTTGTTCGTAATTTTGACACCCAGGTACTTAGTTGAATTGACAGCCTTGAGAATTGCACTATTTATCAAGTAATCGAATCCCAACGGATTTCTTTTGGAACTCATGTGGATCACCTCACACTTTTCGTTATTTAGCATTAACTGCCACCTGCCACATCATACAGCAATCTTTTCTAAATAGCTTTCCAACTGATACTGGTCTTCGCATGACCTTACTAGACGGTAAATTACAGCATCATCTGCGAGCAACCTAAGAGAACTGCTCAGATTGTCACCCAGGTCATTTATATAGATCAGGAACAGCAGAGGTCCCAGGACGCTTCCCCGTGGGACACCTGACATCATTTCAGTTTTACTCGATGATTTGCCATCTGTTACTACGAACTGCGACCTTCCTGACAGGAAATCATGAACCTAGTCGCACAACTGAGATGATACCCCATATGCCCGCAGCTTGATTAAAAGTCACTTGTGAGGAATGGTGTCAAAAGCTTTCCAGAAATCTAGAAATATGGAATCAACTTGAGATCCCCTGTCGATAGTGGCCATTACTTCATGCGAATAAAGAGCTAGCTGCATTGCACAAGAACGATGTTTTCTGAAACCATGCTGATTACGTATCAATAGATCATTCCCTTCGAGGTGATTCATAATGTTTGAATCCAGTATATGCTCCAAAACCCTACTGCAAACCGATGTCAATGATATAGGTCTGTAGTTCAATGGATTACTCCTACTACCCTTCTTAAACACTGGTGCGACCTGCGCAATTTTCCAATCTGTAGGTACAGATCTATCGGTGAGCGAGTGGTTGTATATGATTCATAAGTAGGGAGCTATCGTGATTCTTCAACTGCATATGTAAGCAAATACACATATTACCAGTGAAGTACATTATACAAATACATCTATATCACCTTCCACTAGCAGTCTCTTCATTTAACATGAAGTACCTGAACTGTCATTTCTGTTTTGACATAGACTTTAGTGTTCACTTCTCTGTATGCATTCTCTGGAATGACTGAAATGGTATGACTTATTTGAACATTGAACTTTCACCTGATAATTTCTTAATTTTGTTAGTTAGCAATTTGATATGATGTGCTAATCACAGCTGGTAGATAAATACATTAAAAGAAGTTTCAGATAAAGCAATAATTTGATATTGGTTGCTGCAGTTGGCTATATTTTATTTTTTAATTTTTAAATGTATTTTATTTTTAATTTTAATTTTTAAAATGATGAGCAAGGAGTAAGTGATATAACACTAGTGGTTAAGAATATTTTTGTTATATAATTACAGTGAAATAGATGTTCATGTAGCTGAAACAGAATAAAAACCATAATTCTGAAGCAATCAGTGGCCTAGTTCCAAGATATAACATTCAAAAACAGGTACTTGCTCTCTGAAATTAGTATGTTAAAAATTACAGAAGATAGACTGATTTCAGCAGTATAGGCTGTACAGCAGTTGAAAATATCTTCTTTGTGATTTAGAAATATGCTGACTACCACAGAATGTGATGTTATTTTTGTCATAGGCCTCTCTAGGGCTCAAGATTTTTGGAAATGAACTCAAATATGGGAGCATTGAAGGTCAGGATGAAGTCAGTGAGCTCCTGCAGTCACTGAACCCATTCAGAAAGCTGCAGCAGATCCTTTCAGGAAAGGTAATGACCACTGGCCTACTTTAAAATCTGAATAACAAAATATGTACATGATCATACATTGGAAGAATTTTAGCAAATGTTTTAAATCTGGAATAAATGCCTGTTGAAGTAACTTCAAAGAAGAATTAAAGTAGTTAGCTATGCACTTTGCTAACTGCATGCTCCATAGAACACACTGTTGATTAGCAACAGTTGTGCAGAGTTTTCGAAGAAATTTAATAAGGCTACTCTCTTTTCTCAATGAATACATGGGTATTCATTTCTTTTTGTGATATTTATTTACAGATGTATCTTGTAAATTGTCCACACTGTGATGAGCACGCACACACACACATACACACACACACACATACACACACACACACACACACACACACACTCACTCACTCACTCACTCCCTTCTCTCCCTCTGTCTCTCTCTCTCTCTCCCTCTCTCTCTCTCTCTCTCTCTCTCCCTCTCTCTCTCTCTCTCTCTCCCACTCTCTCTCTCATTCAAAAATTCTTCTATAAGGTTTCAATAAAAAATGTTTTCTGTTATGTCTAAATTCTTTTATTTGCTTACCAACAAATTGTTCTGTAGGTACATAATTTTTTGTACCATGGCCAGTTTAAGTCATGACTAATGAAGATAATTTTTTTTATAGTGGCATATTTATGAATGCCAGTGTTGTCAAATTGTGATGGATTCACAGTGACAGACTTAGAAATCTTATTAGAATGTGCTGTTGCTTATGTAGGAGGTTTAAGGAAGTATACCACATATATCCATATTTTACATCTTTGCCTACGGCGTACTTTGTGTCTAAGTGTACAAGCGTTCCAGTATGTTGTTATTTCAGATGAAATGAAAATTTGAAATATGGAAAACAAGCCAATGTTTTGATGCTTCCACCACACTAATCAGCAATCACACCCAGAGCAGAAGTTGTTGATCCGGAGCATTTCAGAAAACACAGATAATTTACAATTATGGCTGTGACCAAGAAACATACTCAGAAATATTTCTTTCCTCTGTGTTCTGGTATTTTGAATGAGTTGTATCCTGTCTTATATAGAAAAATAACATGAACTCTGTATTTAATGAGAGATGTTAAAAATAGTAACATTGAAATCATACAAAAAAACACGAGGGTAATCCCAAAAGTGAGGTTTCCTATATATATATAACTCTGTTAGCGTCGCAGTTGATCACACTGTTATGAAGAGTGCTTCACGCGCTGTGTGTAAACATGCACATGCTATGCTGAGGCTCTCAGTCTTCGCTTGGCAGCCGTTGAGAACGGAGCTCCCGTTGGATGTTACCGCTAAGTGCGAATTGCGCACAGTTATTCAGTTTTTGGATGCAAAGGGCACTGCACTGATTGAAATCCATCACCAATTGACAGAAGTGTTTGGTGAGTTGTGCATGAATGTCAAAAATGTTCGTATGTGGTGTAGAGAGTTTGCAGCTGGTCGGACTGAAATTCACGACCAACAAAGAAGCGGGAGACCGACAATTTCTGAGGAGACAGTGTTGAAAGTTGAACGAAGCACGTGTGAAGATTGGCATATCACCCTGAATGATCTCTGCACATTGGTTCCTGAAGTTTCCAGAAGCACCAATCACAGAATTTTAACGGAAACATTGAACTACTGGAAGATGTGTGCAAGATGGGTGCCACGCATGCTGACTGAAGACCTCATGCAGAAATGATTTGATGCTTCCTGTGCATTTCTTCACAGTCTTGCAGCTGAACAGGACAACTTTCTGTACTCAGTTGTCATGGGTTGACGAAACCTGGGCATACCACTTTACACCTGAGACCAAGCAACAATCGCGCCAGTTCATAACTTTCTGAAAAGCATGGTGGTGAGCTGGTATGACATGGGAATGCAAAAACTGCCACAGCATCTACAAAAATGCATCGACAGAAATGGTGATTTTGTCAAAAAATAGCTAAATGTTCAAGCTGTAAACTGATGTAAACCATTGTAGAAATAAACAGGTCTATGTACTTATATAAAAATAGGAGTCTTACTTTTGGGATTACCCTTGTATTTACTGGCTTTTCTTTGAAATAATAAGAGTACAACTTGACAAATTTTTAATATCAGACATTAGTAACATAATGAAAAGATTAATTATTTTATTTTACATTTAATTTTTATCCATCCATAGACAGTAAATATTGTATGAATGTTGTCCAAATGTGTATATAAATGTTATGTGAAATCATTACAAGGAAGTGGTAAACACAAACACATACATAAAATAATACACAAAAGATGATACAAAGTGATATAATTTATAAAGTAATACAAATTTGTATACCCACATACTTTTCTTATTGTAAGTTCATAGCATGTTCCTCATAGGCTTTTACTTATGACTGTCCTTACCAACAAAGCCTTTTATATATAACAGTGATTCAGTGCAGTAAAGGTTTTACATCAGACAACAGCTGTCTTTTAGATATGAACTTGTAATGAAAATGTTAAGGGACATTTTTGTTTAAGCGTAATATAAACACTATCAGAAAAATGTTGCTTTCCAGTTAATAGAAAAATTGAAAAAAAGGTCAAATGTTTTGTGAAATGATTAATCTAAAAGTAAGAACTGAAAGAAATTAGAGAAACATTTGACGCATCTCCAAATGATGCTTTAAACGACAGCAAATAAGACTGCACAGTCTACATAATTCACCAAATATCCTCAAGAGCTATTTAAAATTCTAAGATTTTAGTTTAAACTTTCAACTTTAAATTTACTATCACCATCTAATTTGCTTTGTACAAATTCAAGCATCGTTCAGAGGTCCTACAAAGGTTTCTCTAATCTGTTTCATTTATTACTTTTAGACAAGGTATTGGACAAAAATTTAACTTTTTTCCATTTTTTTATTTAAAATTTTTTATTAACAGTTAAATATCACTCCAGTCTTACTTTTTATGTGCAAAACCTACTTGAAGAGATTATGTTTTTGACAATTTGTTTACATAGCTAGTGGAAACTTCTCATGAAAAATTTCAGTTTTTCCTGAAATCACTAATTAAGTTTTCCTTGATTACCCTGATTATCTTCAAGCACGTAAACCAGTCTGTTGCAAAAGTGGACCTCACAGTGGTCAATTTGATACCACATTTGTCCATTTCTTAATTTTTCTTTGGCTGTAAAAATTTGAACAATAATTTCTTGTTCATGCTTTGTTCAAATATTTGAGCAAAAATGTTGTTTGAGTAGAAACTTTTTAAAGTCTGCTTTAAATTTATTTTCATTCACAACTTTCTAATGAGGACTATTGCTCTGTTCTAAAGTTTAACACTGACGCGGTTCAATGCGTATGTGCATCAGCTTTCTTTGTACTGTTGTACTGTTTGTGGAATGCTATGATGTTTTGGGTATTATTTTGTGAAGAGAGGTTTGCAGTTGTCTGTGGAGGATCGTGTGGTATTATTTGGATTGAAGTAATTCTCTTCTGTAACGACAAAATTTAGTTTAGTAGTCAGGTAGCAAAACACATAAATATTATTCCATATGTTGCAAGGGACTCAAAATAGGCAAAGTATGCCTCCTGGCACCTTCTGAGATACAAAAGTTTGTGATAATTCTTCAAGTAAAGCAGGCTGAATTAAGTTTCTCTGTACGTTTTATTGCATGACCATTAAAATTTAAGTTTCTATCAACGTGAATCACCCATCAAGGTAGTAAAGATTACTCTGTGTATGGCTTTGTCACCCAATATTATATCTAGATTTACATTTTTACTTATTTTCCCAAATCTAAAGTTAATGTCAAGCTCTTTGCATTGAACCAAGAGTAGACATACTTGAGGATTTGATCAGTAGTTTTATGCAGCAATTGGTTTGGTGCACTTCTAATCAAAGTAGCAAAATGTGTGAATGACATGATATTGGCATGAGGAGTGTGTGTCATTTATATGAATAAGAAATAATAGGGGATATACAATGCTGCCTTGTGGTACCCGTATTTCCCCATCCTGCTGAATCTGATATTAAACTGATTTTGTCATTAGAGTAAGCTGACATCAGTCCCACAATCTGTGTTCAGTTTTGTAGGTATTGTATGAACCACTAATAGCCTGTCCCTTGAATAACTAGCACTTCCAATTCTTCTAATGGAATGTCATGACTGACAGTATCAAATGTTTTGGAGATATCTATATTGCTATGGTTTCTATCTGATTATTTGTTAAGTTTGTGTGTGTTTGTACCTGGCTGAAAGCCGCACTGATTTTTTTTCAGCAACTTATGACCATTTAGATATATTTTGGTTTTGTGTGTCATATATTTTTCTTATTTTTGAGAATGCCAGAAGGACTGATACTGACTGACAGCTTTTTAACATGTAATTGTTGCCATCTTAAAATAATGGCTCCACTTATGAAATTTTCAATCTTTCAAAACATTCTCCTTAATGAAATGACAAGGTGACAATGCATGCCATGGGCACTGCAATCTTAGGAGCTGTCTTAATAGAGATAGACACCAGCACCTCATCAACTCCTGCCGGTATTTTAGATTTCCAGCTCTCTTCACTTTTAACACTTCATGTTAATTTGTTGGATCTATACTCATTCTGCATGCTGCAAACAAATTTTGAATATTCTGGTTTTCCTTTATTTGTGAATTTTGAGCTTAATTATACTGGCCAATTGTCTTTTCTAATATCAACATTTTCTTCATTTTTGAGAATGATGTCCTGGTCTTCATTTCTCTTCTCTGTTTCAGTCTTCACAATTCACCATATAGTTTTCTACCTGTTATCAGACTGCCCTATTAAGCTGTCATTGGTCAGAAATTTTTCAGGAGCAATTAAATTTTGATCTACCTTCTTGTAATTCTTTATATATTCTATAAGCTGTGGATTTGTTGATGTTTTCATTTTCAAAATAAGTTCGTTTTAGAGTCCTGACAGAATGTATAATGCCAAATGTGATCCAAGAACTTGGCTTTGTGCTGCCATGGTATCTAATTCTTGACAGCTTCTTTGGTAAGCAAATCTCAAACTATTTCATGAAGATTGAAGAAAAGGAGTTATGTCCATCATTGATATTTGTTTGGGACAACACTTATGCTGAGGACTCATTATTTGAGATATTTACAAAGATTACACAGTCTACTGTAAAAAAAATTCATTTATATTTATTAAGTGAGCTTTTTTTCTTTCAATGGCATTAAAGTAATTTTGATGACCCAAGTACTGTGATCTAATTACCCTCAGGGAATTCCAGCTGGGAATGCTCACTCAAAGAAGCAGAATGCCATTACATACTATTAAAACACTCATTATTACCAAACACGGATATACAAAAAACGCTTCTGCATGAGACAATTGATCATAATGAACTGAATGAGTCATAGATATGTACCCTATGAGAGGCTAAATTTGCTACAGAAACAGTCTTGTTTCCTAATATTTTACATAATCAATGGTGAAGTCCCCACAGAACCTCTCACACCTCCCTACTCCCCCCTCTTCCCTTTCCCCTCGACCCTCTGCCGAAAGAGCAGCGCACTGGCAGAAAGAAGTCACTGAAGGCTGCAGTTGCTGACATTATCTTCATGCAGTTCTGTATGTCCAGCCATGCCACAGGTGGCTGCAGTGCAGGACATGGTTGGACCACTTCTTGGTGAGAAGGGAAGACTTTGTGCTGGTGTCCCTCTCCCCTTATTAGTACAGGTGATAATAATGAAGGTTGGAGGGATGAAGGGGGGGGGGGGGGGGGGTACCACAGCAGGATTGCTGGTTGGTGTTGAAATTATCAAGTTGCGTTGATGGAGCACATGGCTGTGGGGGTGATAGTAGAGAAGATGCAGTGCTACCCATCATTCTTACATGCTTGCTGCTGGTAGTCATTTCCTAGTGGCCATGGTTGTTACAAAACTGTTAGCTGATAGCTGTGATCTTATCACTGCAGGTTAAATGCCATCAAGTAGTTTGAAATAGCATGTGAACTGCCTAGAAATAAAAACATTCTCAACCAGTCATTCCTCATGCTGTCCTTTAACCACAATGAATTCATCTACCAGTTTCATATTTACGTCATTTGGTTGACATGGTTGCTCATCAAGACTCACCTTGAATGCATTTTTAGTATTCTTACTGTTTGATGTTCTGTCATGCTCTAGAGTAAGGTGAGTGCTGTCATCAGTTGAAGCAGTCACTGCATCAGCTATCTGCTCGTGTAATGTAAAACCCAGGTGAGTTTGAGACAATGCACTGAAATGGTGACTGGCTTCGTATGAAGTAAATTATGAAAAGTATTGTCTTCCCTATGCAGTATCTGAAGTGGGTCAGAATATGGTGGCTGCAGTGCTTGTCTGATCATCCTGTAACATGACATACCCACAGTCTGCGAAAGCCTCGTGCACAAAAATTCTTGTTAAGCCATGGGTCGGCAGTATTCTTAGTTATGGAGTGTGTTGTTTCACTGTCTGTATTAGAGCTGGTAGCTCCTTAGTCATTGGTGGTTGCGCTAGGAAGATGAAATCTGCTGGTAGACTGAGCAGTTCCATGAATAAATCTGTGCTAGTAGAGAGGCATGGAGGTCTTCTTTGAACACGAAATGCAAACCTAAATGAACCAATGGTAAGGACTGTCTGCTGACCTCCGTGACACATAAGGGCCTCTTTGTGTGTTCAATACAAGCAGTCCACCAAACAATTGCTCTGTGGGTGGTAGCCTGTAGTGTGGTACCACTGTGCACTGTAAAGGATAAATACACTATGTAATCAAAAGTATCCGGACACCTGGCTGAAAATAACTTACAAGTTCGTAGTGCCATCAGTAATTCTGGAATTCAATATGGTGTTGGCCCACCCTTAGCCTTGATGACAGTTTCGACTCTTGCAGACATGCATTCAATCAGGTGCTGGGAGATTTCTTGGGGAATGGCAGCCCATTCTTCACGGACTGCTGCACTGAGGTGAGGTATCGATGTCAGTCAGTGAGGCCTGGCAGTAAGACAGTGATCCAAAACATGCCAAAGGTGTTCTATAGGATTCAGGTCAGGACTCTGTGCAGGTCAGTCCATTACAGGGATGTTAAAGTCGTGTAAGCACTCCACCACAGGCCTTGCATTATGAACAGGTGCTCGATCGCGTTGCAAGTTCAACCGCCATCCCCAAATTGCTCTTCAACAGTAGGAAGCAAGAAGGTGCTTAAAACATCATTGTAGGCCTATGCTGCGATAGTGCCATGCAAAACAACAAGGGGTGCAAGCCCCCTCCATGAAAAACCCTACCACACCATAACACCACCGCCTCCGAATTTTACTGTTGGCACTACACACGCTGGCAGATGACGTTCACTGGGCATTTCCCATATGCACATCCTGCCATTGGATCATCACATTGTGTACCATGATTCATCACTCCACATAATGTTTTTCCACTGCTCAGTCATCCAATGCTTACGCTCCTTCCACCAAGCGAGGTGTCATTTGCCATTTACCAGCGTGATGTGTGGCTTATGAGCAGCCGCTCGACCGTGAAATCCAAGTTTTCTCACCTCTTGCCTACCTGTCATAGTACTTGTAGTGGATCCTGGTGCAGTTTTGAATTTCTGTGTGATGGGCTGGATAGATGTCTGCCTATTACACATTACAACCCTCTTCAACTGTCGGCGGTCTCTGTCAGTCAACAGACAAGGTCGGCCTGTATGCTTTTGAGCTGTATGTGTCCCTTCATGTTTCCACTTCACTGTCACATCAGAAACTGTGGACCTAGGGATGTCTTGGAGTGTGTAAATCTCACATATAGACATATGACACAAGTGACGCCAAATCACCTGACCACGTTCGAGGTCCGTGTGTTCCGCGGAGCACACCATTCTGCCCTCTCATGATGTCTAATGATATTGAGGTCAATGATACGGAGTACCTGGCAGTTGGTGACAACACAATACACCTAATATGAAAAATGTAAGTTTTTGGGGGTGTTGGGATACTTTTGATCACATAGTGTAGTTTGGAGAACAGTATAGGGCCAAATAGATGGCCTTGGTTTGTAGTGATGAATGTTAGGCAGCAAAAACACAATATCTGCAGTTGTGAAAATGTCCTTGCCATGTTTCCACCATTATGTCTGGTGTGAATTTTGCCTCACCCAACAGATGATGCGATCACTCATGGAAAGCATATACTGGAAACCTCCAGTAGGGGGCTGACCAGGTTGAAGTGGACATGCTGCAACCAGACGTTGTGTATTTCATGCCATCTGCATTTCAAATATGTTTGTCAATCAGTCTTGCAATGCTGACAAACCAAGCAGGTTTTGGTCCACAGTTTGCAGTCCCACTTCACATCTGGGCAGAAAAAAATGGTCCTAACAAGTTTAGTAGTGGGATGTACCCTCAGGTGTGACAGTCTGTACAAGCTATTGAAAATGGCTTCCTCCAAGGGAGTGGGACCAGTGAAAGATGATAGTGTTGTGAAACATCGCACCAGATCTACATGGAGGAACCAGGGATAGTGTGCTGCTCAAGCTTCAATTCAGTTATAGTATCTTGCAGAAGATTGCAGATTTGCATATACTGTTGTTGGACCTTGGTCAGTTCATCATAGTTGATGTCAGCTGAGAATGCATTTGCTTGAGATAGGTAATCAGCAGTAACATTGTCCACACCCTTGAGATGCTGAATGTTAGTTGTGCAACATAATCAAGGTGGCAAAACAAGTCTGAATGCAAGTCGTTAATGTTGAAGGATCACAACAATGGGTGCATTAGGCTCCTCAAGATCTTTCAGTTATGCCAAAAAAATCAAAATATCATCCAGGTATGTGTGACAGAATGGAAATTTGAAGAGTATGTTATTAGTGAAGTGTTGCCAACTTTGGACTGAATTTTTCAAGCCATAAGGCATGAACAAAAATTTGTAGAGTCCAAATGGTGGTGTTATCTTATTTTTGGATATGTCCACGGTAGCCTTGGGAATTTGCAGGCGAGCTTTTTTACAGTCTAGAACACTAAACACAGCAGCTCCTGCTACAGTGTGAGTAAAGTTTTGGATGTTCGGTATTGAGTCACTGTTAGGTACTGTGTGAGCATTGAGGGCCCAGTATTCATCAGATAATTTGTACATTCCATCTTTCCTGGGAATTAAATGTATGGGTGAAGCCCACAGGCCATCTGGTTGCCTGGCTATTTCACCTTGCAGTAAGTCATCGATAGCAGTTTTAGCTGCTTGTAGTACGCCTGGTCTCCTCTGTTTAAATGGCACACCATTCATTGGTGAAATGGAGGGTCAGCAAGGTTGGCGCATGGGAGATGCATGCACACTGTTAGAAAAGTTCACTGTACTGGCCTGTATTTGGGATGAGTTGCGGAGTGTGATATGTCCCGACTCCCAGCTGTACATACAAGGGTGAGTCAAATGAAAACCTTAAATATTTTTTGAAATATTATTTATTGTGTAGTAGTGGTACAAAGCTGTATCACTTTTCAACATAATCTCCCCCACGCTCAATGCAAGTCCTCCAACACTTACAAAGTGCTTAAATTCCTGTAGAAAAAAATTCTTTTGGTAGTCCACATAACCACTCATGCACCGCGTGGTGTACCTCTTCATCAGAACGGAACTTCTTTCCTCCCATCGCATCTTTGAGTGGTCCAAACATATGGAAATCACTTGAGGCAAGGTCTGGTGAGTATGGTGGATGAGGAAGACACTCCTGCTGACAGCAATCCAAGTCACTTTGATTTGATTGCAGGCTGCAGATGATTTTTTTTAGGAGATCTGTGTATGATGCACTGGTGACAGTGGTCCCTCAAGGCATGTAATGCTCCAAAATGACACCTTTTTCGTCCCAAAAGAGAGTCAGCATACCCTTCCCTGCTGATGGTTCTGTTCGAAACTTCTTTGGTTTTGGTGATGAGGAATGGCGCCATTCCTTGCTTGCTCTCTTCATTTCTGGTTGTTGGCAGTGAACCCAGGTTTTGTCCCCAGTAAAGATTCTTGCAAGGAAGCCATCACCTTCTCATTCAAAGCTCTGAAGAAGTTCTTCACAAGTATCAACACGTCATTCTCTCATTTCAGGAATCAGCTACTGTGGCGCCCATCTTGCAGACACTTTGTGAAACTGGAGCACATCATGCACAATGTGGTGTGCTGACCCATGACTAATCTGTAAACATGCTGCAATGTCATTCAGTGGTTTTCCTTCACTATGGCTTCAACTGCTGTAATGTTCTGTGGAGTCACTACTCGTTGTGCCTGACCTGGATGAGGAGCATCTTCCACCGAAGTCACACCATTTGCGAACTTCCTACTCCATTCGTAGACTTGCTGCTATGACAAACATGCATCACCATACTTAACCTTAGTTCATCAAGGAATTTCAATAGGTTTCACACCTGCACTATGCAAAAACCAAATAACAGAACACTGTTCTTCCCTGGTGCAAGTCGCAAGTGGGGCGGCCATCTTTATACTGATACTGCGACAGCATCTGTGCATCTGCACTATGCAGCCATCTACAGGTGATTCTGCATGCTGTTTGTAGCATGCTTACCAAATTTGAGGATAACTGTGGAAAATTTTTATTTGTTATTACAAATTTAAGGTTTTCATTTGACTCACCCTTGTATGTGTCACCTGCTGGCATCACAGAAGGTGCTGTCTGGTTGACAGTGGATATTATTTGGAGATGATGATGACATTCCTGCTTTATGTGCCACATGTAAGAATGTGTGGAATCTATTTCACTACATAATGAAAGTATTGTGGTGTGTGCTTCAAGATTCACATTGTGTAGCTTGATCTCCTTTTTCACTTTTTCATAACTCATTGTCACCTCTTGTATTTCCAATTCTAAAACTTGACAGTCATGAAGCATTTACAGACAGGTGTCATGTGTAGAGACTGAGTGTGGTGTTCATGGACAGTCCCTTCTGGAACTGCCTGTGGAACTGGTGTTGGATTTCCTGTGATATTGGGAACTGACTCTTCACTGCTGGTCTATCTGAGGTTATCTCATATTAGATCTGGGAAGAGAGAAATGTAACAGAAAATCTGCATCCAAGATTCATTCTTGAACATCTGCAACCAGAAAATGCCATGGCAATTACTCAAATACACTGCGGTCCACGTGCATGTGACAGTTTTGAAAAGTTTGATATGATTATCATTTGCAGCCCATAGTTGAATAGCAAATGTAAACTCTGTTGGTAGTTTTTTGCATACTTCCAAACCAGTGTCAGTGAGGTAGTATTGATTTGTTGAGTTGCATTACATGTACAGTCTACTACTGTCAGTCAGAAGTGGAGCAAAACTAGTTTGGTCCACTTGTTTGAGCTGTTAGTAGCTTAAGCAAGTTCATTGTATTCATATAGTTTGCACAGTGTGGAGCTGTTGAATGCCATGTCACCAATTTGAGCATGAACCCAACACAGCCAGTTGTGTCAGCTTGGCTATGTCAGGAATGTTAGGCCTAGTGACATCACCTGTGAGTGTATGTAATCGTTCAGATCATGTCAGTTGGTCATGGCTGCAGGAAATGTGTTACACCAGGAATGTACTGATGGCAGTCATTGTAGTCCGTGACATCCATCTATTGTCATTGCTGTAGGTTAGCAAAAAATCTGTCAGCCAGGACTAATTTGCTTTCCATCATTTCGCTGTTGTGTGAGATCATTGCCAGCTGTATCTATGACTGTAGTTTGATGAGTCACAGCATCCATATCATGGTGGGTTACCATTGTGGGAATTCCAGCTGGGAATGTTCACAGGAAGAAGCAGAATGCCAGTAAATGAACTTACTACACACTGTATTTGTAAACATTTACATACTTAGCAAGTGAAACATAGTCTCTCTGGAAGAGACCACACTTGTCATCACAGAGTCTTGTTGTAAAATATTTTACTTTATTGATGGTGAGGTCCCCACAACACTAAATCAGTATTTTTTTTTTTTTTGCTCGACCAGTCCACAGGTGTACTGCCGGTCCATAGTGTCCAACGGGCACAATATTTTGGCGATAAGACATGTTGCTATCATCAGGTGCGCTGACAAACTGAGCTCCTGAGGGTGAGCGGCTGTCTTAAATCCCCTCCCCTCATGAGCGGTACTCCCTGTGGTCTGCGCCCACACATCAGTGGTCGCTGAGATGCTGGCGTCGGCGTCTGTAGTGACATCGGGGAAATTGCCTTATCCACCCTAGTTGCCTGTTTGTTTCCTTTGCTGAGCATCTTTTTAATTAGACTCAGTGCTGATTCCCATGCTCTGCTGAGGTTGTAGCTGCAATCTTGGTTGATGAGTCTATGGGAGCCTTTATATTTTATGAAGTAACAGCTTTTTCATGAGATGAGAAAACATTTTATTTTCCAAGCACACATCAAAAACTAACAAGAATAAACAACTCGTAACCAAGCCGACTATGGCAAAGATAAATATCTATCAGCTGCAGCTTTCACCCGCTGTTTTTGGTGCAGTGGATAAATGACATCGCCACAAGTCCATCCCTGGTACGAATTTCGATAGCGTCTCTAACGACGCTGTCACATTATTTAGATGTCTGTGCCAAGACCCTGGTATGTTGGTAGTCCATTTCGTGATTTTTGGACAAACAGTGCTCTGTGACTGCCGTCTTGTTGGGGTGCCCAAGTTGAGTGTGCCTCTGATGTTCTCGGCAACAATCTTTGACGGTGCACACTGTCTGTCCAATATAAGTCTTCCCACATTGACATGGAATTTAGTATATGCCGGACTTCCACAAACTAAGATCATCTTTGACACTTCCCAATAGTGCTCATGTTTTATTTGGTGGGGAAAAATGTTCCTACTCGGTGTTTCCTCAATATTTGTCCTGATAGTGTGCCAGTATACAGTATATAGTCAGTGGCTATCTCTTTCTCCATGACTTCTTCCATCTCCACACGTTGTACTGTAGAGGTGGGGCAGAGAGCATGTCTGATCTGCCATTCCAAGTACCCATTTTTCCTGAATACAGTTTTGAGGTGTTCCAGCTCTCAGGGCAGACTCTCTGCGTCACAGATGGTGTGTACCCTGTGCACCAGTGTTTTTAGCACCCCATTCCTCTGCGCAGTGTGGTGGCAGCTATCTGCTTGCAAATACAGGTCAGTGTGCATTTTCTTCCTTTATACCCCATGGCCAAGGGTGTTATCTGCTCTTCTTTTGACCATGACATCCAGGAATCGTAATCTTCCTTCTCCTTCGGTCTCCATAGTGAATTTGATGTTCAGATATATGGAGTTCAGGTGTGTAAGGAAGTCTAGGAGCTTGTCCCTTTCATGGGGCCAGATCACTAACAAGTCATCCACATAATGTAGAAAACAAGTAGGTTTCCATTTGGATGATGCCAAAGCTTCCTCCTTGAAGTACTCAAAATAGAAATTCGCTACCACAGGTGAGACTGGGCTCCCCATTGGGACTTTGTGACTCCTTGTGTTTGTTCATAGTATTCTCCATTAAAGAGAAAATACGTGGAGGTCAGAATGGAAATTCGTACCAGGGATGGAACAAGTCATTCAGTGTTGCTTAAGAGAAATGGAATGGACATATTCTTATTTGGAGCATTGTGAAATTTTAATGTGATAGTTTAAAAAATAATTTTAATTCTACACCCAGCTGGTAAGTTTTTTTGTAACAGAATTTACTGATTGCTGTAAGTTTTACTCAGTTTCCCTTTTTTGTGGTACTGCAAATAACATTGCTTTATGAGAATCTATGTTTCAGCTTAGATCATTAATGGGCAAAAGGAACAGATGTGGCCCCATTCCTGGTACTTGAGATACAATATGTTTCATTATATTACACTCTGATAAGTATTCAGAAACAGTTTTAAGGTTGCCATTAGTGTGCTTGATGCACTTGTTTACAATTGCTCAGGAATAAACTGATCTAAACATTGGATCGACCTCAAATACCTTACTTTTCAAGTACATGAAATGTATTCACAGTTTCAAATATGAACAACTATCAGCTGTATAAGGGATGACAACGAGAACTGTGTACTGGCTTTCTACAATCTGTTGTAGAAAGTTCATGAAAGACGTCGCCATGTGCTTGCTTTCACAGTTTTCTCAATGTTTATCTTTCTGTTTATCTCAATGTTTATCTTTTGTCCATTTTTTCAGAAGGATCATTCTGTCATGCACTAATTTTAGCATTTTCAGTTCAGTGTTGTCTTCTTATAGTTTCGTTATATCCATTTTCAGAACACTAATTGTAAAGTGTAAAATGTTATGTAATTACTCATATTTGAGTTGTTAAAAATAAGAACAAACATGATTTATGGATGGGTGGTTGGTTGATTTGGGGGAAAGGACCAAACAGTGAGGTCACTGGTCCCACTGGATTACAGAAGATGGGGAAGGGAGTCGACCATGCCCTTTCAAAGGAACTATCTCAGCATTTGCCTGAAGTGATTTAGGGAAATCGCGAAAAACAATCAGGCTGGCCAGTCCCAGTGTGCTAACCACTGTGCCACCTTGCTTGGTACAATTTATGGAACATAGTACTTTATAGAGCAACTTGTAAGACACAGGTTGTGCATTGCCCTGAACATGTTGATTGGACAACAGTAAAACCGGGTACAGGGTAGGATGAGCTCTTTATTGTGTTTACTTAAATAACAGTGTTTCTTTGGCGGCACACCTGTGCATGCCAGGGGGCTGACCCAAGTGGCCTCTATAAGCAGGCCTGTGAACTCTATGGATGTGCAGTCTCTGGAATTGCACATGACATGAGTGATGATACATCAGAGTACTGTTATTCAAAAATGACTTGGCAGTCACCTATTTTGAAGAACCTCCCAACTGCACAGAATGATGTAATGGTAACCGTATGCTATGTTCACCTACAGTTGTGTATAGGTATGTGTCCAAGCAGTAGTTAAATAACTAATAGTTCTACAAGACATCGATTCTCTCATTGATAATCAATTCCAGTTTCTAAGTAACAGTAACTTACATGAATACAGTGCTGAGAGAAATTACTAAATATGTCTTCAGTTCTAAATAATTTTAGAGTGAAGGCCACAACTCACTGAATAGTTGAGAGTTGCAGACAGGCACATAAACAATTTGTAGGTCCAAAAAGGATGATTTACTCAGATAAAGAACTTTTGATTGCTCCGATAGCAATTTCATCAGTTAATCTATAATTAAATAACCTGAAGTTTAATTAAATCAATTTTAATGTGTTTTTATAGTTTACGTGTTTTTCAAAGTTCTGAGTAATATTTGTTGTATGTTGGAAGCCTAGCTGTAAAACTAGTTGATTTATTTATTACTTATATATTTATTTGTCCATATAAAACTCTTTTTCAGTACATATATTTTACATAGGATATTGGACAGAAACCTTTTTATCTATTGCTTTTTCAAACGCCTAACATACATTATTTAATTTTTTATAGTGAATTGGATCTATACAGTTAATAATTACAAATTTTTTGAAATATTGTATATTATAACTTATTTCTACAATTAAAGATAGAAACTACATTTTTTATTGCATAAGATACTGTGAGATTGAATAGTAGCAATTTTTCAGAAGGTAGGCTGTCACAGACTTTTTAAAGCTTTGTAGTTCAGGAAGAGATTTTATATGTCTTGGTAATCTGTTGTAAAGTTTTGTTCTTGCATGATATACACCTTTTTGGCATAATGTGGTGTTACAATGATTAACATGTATGTCACTGTCTGACCTGGTACTGTAATCATGGACACTTTTGTTTTGAGGAAAAAGGTTTTCTTTTCTCAGTATGCTTTTTTTGACATGCATGACTACTTCCAGTATACAATTGTAGGGAAAGGGTAGGATCTTTAGATCTTTAAAGAAAGGTTTGCATTGTTTTATACTGCTCACTTGTTTCATTATTCTTATAATTGCCTTTTGTTTCCTGAAAACTGTTATGGCCTGGTGTACATTTCCCCAAAAAATGATACAGTACTTCAGTATTGAATGTGCATGAGCAAAGTATACAGCCCCAACTGTTTCTGCACTAGTGTTGTTGCAAAGAATTCTTACTACATAGCTCATTTTTGCTAGTTTTGAATTTAGGGATGTGATATGAGTGCTCCATTTAAGATTTTCCTTGATATGAATCCCAAGAAATTTAGTTTCATTGACAGCACTAATGTTTTGGTTATCTATAAATATTACAGGTTGTGCCAGATTTTTAGTTTGATCAGTGTGGAAATTCATGAGTACCGTTTTTTGGGGCTTAACTACTAGCCTGTTTCTGGTAAACCGTTCAGACACTCGTTTTGTAATATCTTTTGCAGATGCAGTAAGATTTTCTTCTTTATTCCCTTCAATCAACAGTTTGGTGTCATCTGCAAACAGTACTGGTTCAGAATCCCTAATGTGTGATGGGAAATCATTAATTTAGACCAAAAAAGAGAAATTTAAATACTGAAGAGTATTCAACTTACTTTTTTTTAACACAAAACTTAAAGGGCTTCTGTTTTGATGCCAGTGCTATATATAGGCTCAGTAGCATAACATTTTTTTATTAATATGGAAATGAAATTTTTGCGCGTTTAACTATTCTTATAATTTTTGATCAATAAATAGTTTTCCTTTCTAACAGTTAAAGCAGGAATTCACTGTATTGCTAATATCATGAATAACAGTGTGGTTCCTAACCATATTGTGCTGATTTCATTGATAGATGTACTGAAACAGCAAACTGTATTTAAGTCGTTTATTAACTGTGTAATTCTAAAGCATTTAATTTTAGCCTGAAACATTTATGATGGGGAAAGTTTTTATTGTAACCTATCTCAATTAGATGTGTATATCTTCTAGGAAGTATTTCTCAAGAAGTCTTTGATGTTTTTGGATACAAACTATGTTGTTCCTACTGGAAGTGGATTTCCAATCAACTTGAATGCTGTCGGCACTGCTGCTGTTCATCTAAAAATGTCTGGTCAGCTCAATATTACTGATTTCAATTCTTCAGGTCACCTGGATTTAAAAGGAGAAATAAAACCAAGGTACGACAAATCTCTTGTGTGGTGAAGAGAACAGTTTTGATCACACTTTTTATTTAACTATACTAACTGGTTTTGTCCATATTAGATCATTTTCAGCTCTAGATTTAGAATAAAGAGAAAAGAAAACTAGAACAATTAATTATTCGCAGTCATATAAGTTATTTGTAGTAACAGCTGACAGAGATACATATAATAAATGTGTCAGGCTGCCTAAATCACAAGAAGACACTTTCTACCATGAGCATCAGCAGGAAACTGTCAACAGCTCCACTGTTATATATGAAAGTACATCTCTGTTGGTTTTTTTTTTTTTTTTTTTTTTTTTTGTTTGTGGTTTTAGGGCGCAAAACTTCTATGGTCATTAGCGCCCAATCTCTGTTGGGTGTTATCATCTTGATAAATGTTAGCTCCATATCTCATACATTGTGATGTATGCGTATGTGTTGTTAGTACATTTATTACAAAGGTTAAAATATGAATAAAATTATTTAAACGTAAGAATTATAATGGAGAGTGCTACTCACCACATAGCGGAGGCATTGAGCAACAGACAGGCACATTTAAAAGAAGATGATTGGCTATTATTCAGCTATTCTACAAAGTGACCAACTCACATGGCCACTTTCATCTTTGGACTCTGTAGCCATATGGGTGCAAGTTGTGCATGTATGAAAGTGTGTGTTTGCTTTTTTGCATCTGATGAACAACTTTGTTTGGTAGCAGAATAATATCCAACAGCCTACTTCTAAATGTGTCTGTCTGGCAATCAGCACCTCCTATAAATTGTTAGTAGCATTCTATCCTAATTTGATTTGTTATTATGCATCCCAAATTTTATTATGTATGAACACAGCAATTTGAAAATGAGGCTATCATTTTATATTACAGTAATTCAGTTTCAGGACCATCTAAGATGTTTATTTTCACTAAAATGTTTATAAACAGCTTAATTTACTTACAAAATAAGGATTTTAAAATTATAAAATCATATGTAGAAAGTGAAGCTATACAAAATGTCAAAGCTTATGAGAAAATTAATGTTGGATCATGAGCATGAATGTAGCTTGATATCTTCATACAGGGGCAGAGTTCAAGTTTAACAGTTGTGTAATTATGGAGAGACTTCTAGGTACTATCTCATTTGTCAACAGTGCCAGGGATAATTTTGACTGGAATATGCCCATACAACATTTTAGCACCTCCCAGGGAATTTTTTTAACTCACTGGAACAAGTTGGCACTGGAAATTTAATATGTAGTACACAACACTGTACTGCACTGCCCACTTATTCCTATATGCACTAACTAACGTGAAAATGTAAGTGTAAAATGTTAGTACTGAACTGAAAAAATGCCACTTGAAAGTCAGTGTCCTATGGATCACTGAAACAGCTCTAAGCTCCCAGCACTATTGTGCATTTAATCTATTTATTAAAGTTTTGGTTAGTTGCACATCATCATGGGCCACAGTGAAAGAATGGATTTTTCTAAATTCTGGCTACATTAACTTCTAGGGATCAACCATTCACTTGTTTCATTTGCTCAAATTATTCAGTAGAAAATTGCAATTACCAATCAAAAATGCAGACAGGTATTTGCTGAATAAAGTTCACAACTCAAAGGAGTTTGTGTTTAAGGAAATTGTTAGATTTATTTTCCTTGTGACCTGCAGCAACAATTGTAATCAACTACCAAGAATGAATGTTTCTCCTATGCAGAATGTAAGTAACCAGGCATTATCTCAACTACATCCTTACTCACTCTAAAGCCTTGAAAAATTACAAGTCCAACTTGCTTCAGATTCAAATTAAAGTTTTCATATGCTAACAGGCAAAAATCACAAGACTGAATCTACAATCTAGATCAGCAGTAAAATTTCAGAGTTCAGAATCATCCCCTACTGAATAAAATACTTGAAGTCAACAACTTGAAAATATTACTAAATATTCACTGGTGACATACGTGAAATTTTCTAAGTCCACAATGCGACAGTATTTTTAAGTGTGTATCCGTGACACACTCAAAAATTTTCTAATTTACCAATATGACAATATTTTAAAGAATTCGCTGGTGACACAGGCAAAAATTTTCTAAGTCCACAATGCAGCACTTAGAAAAATCTCAATACTTTCACAAAGCAATTGACTTGCCACCTTTTCAACTCACATAGAGACTGCTGGCAAATACAGCACAAATCAGACTGCATGAGTTAACTGGTGGCCAGATATTTAAATTCTTGCATAGGTTACATGAGTCAAACAAGTATTATATATGAAATCCCTTCCAAATTTTACCAGCTTTTTAGTCCTGAAATTAGATTTTTAGTACACATACTGGTCTTCAAAAAAATTACACTTTTAAAATGAGAAACGTCACTTTTGGTGATATTGTTAATAAATATAAACAATTAATATGAAACCATTTATAATTTCCTAACTATTGTTTTTCTTTAATTTTGCTGCTACTTTTATAATATAAATTAATCTTGTGGTCAGATGTGCCAAGTTTTCAACACAAAATACACATTCTGGCCTATAGTTACAAAATGTTGGTGCTTATCACTATTTTGGTTTAATTCTCTAACAGGTCTCTATGAGACCTATCCATTGACACTTTGTTTATGAAAATGATGCAACTGTCACCAAGTTAAAAAAATTTTAAAATTGATTTGGTTTATAAGTTGTTTAACACAGAATGACTTAAAAACTGTTCATCGCACTGAGGGTGCACTTATACTCTCATTCACACTATAATTTTCCCTTTATTTCTGTGCTTACTGGCTTTCCAGTATCTTACTGGGTTCACATTTTGTTTGAACATCCCTGATTTTCAGTCTTTCATAGGTTCCTTTAATCTGTCATGGTGGCCTTTTCCAACATTTTTTTCTACTCAACGACTTTTCAGCACTGGGAAATCTGGCCACATGCTTTCAGAGGGAGTTTTTGTCATCTGATAAGCATCAGAATTTGTCATACAGGGTGACTGCTCCAATAGCAGATGTCAAATATTGCAAACATGTACCATATTTTATGGAATATAAGATGCACTTTTGTCTTCAAAAGATTGCCTCAAAAATTCAGGTGGGCCTCATACTCAAAACTAATAAAAAAAATTTCGAGTGTCTCATTTAAAATTCCCACCAGTCTTAAAAATGGCCATATATTTGATGCCTTGGTGAACCTATCTCTATCTGGCAACATTAGATTCAACTGGCTGTAGCAGCGCACTGATGAGATGAGTATGAGTTACAGGGATTCATAAGCTTGCGAACATAGTCTCTCTCCTGCTCTGCCATCTCAAACACAGAACAATGTCTAGCCTATGATGCATCATTGCAGTCTATGGTGCCAGTGAACTTGAATTAAAAGTGATTTGTGTTATTGGTAACAGTAGAATATTTTTGTTAGTAGGTAGTTTCGTAATAAAAAAAAAAAAGGTGTTCATATGATGCGGGCTATAAATTGAAAGTAATAGCATACACAGAAGGACATGGAAACAGAGCAGCTGAGTGGCATTTTGATGCTCCACCAATAATGTTATTCATGTTCAGTGGGCTAGTAAAGAAGAACTTAAGAAAATGAGGAACACTAAGTATGCAAAAGGAGGACTGAATGCAAAATGGCCAAAACTAGAAGATGATCTATTGAAATGGATTCAAGGACACTGTCAAAATGACATTTGAATTAATACAAAAATGTTTGAAACACATGCTCTTAAGCTGCTACTACAGTGGAACTTAAAAGACTTTAAGGGTTGTGTTGGTTGGTGCTACAGGTTTAGGAAGCATCATGGAATTAGCATGCAGGCCAAAACCAAAATATCTCAGAAATTTCCACAAGAGTATGAAGAGAAAGTATTGTTGTTTCTCCACCACGTTATTATGCAATATTGAAAGCAAACTGATGTGGAACTAAGCGAAATCTGATGGTACTAAACTTAATCCAATGATCATTTTCAAGTGCAAAACAATGCCAAAACCTTCAGAAATACCACCAGGTGTTAATGTACATGACAAGGGTTGGATGGGCAAGGCTGGTCTGAAATTATGGATTAACAGAGTGTGGGAGGGAAGGGTAGGGCTTTATTCAAGAAGAGTTCTCTTCTTATGCTAGATCAGTTTAGTAGTCATTTGAAAGTGGTATTGAGACAGGGAAATACAGAGCTTGCTGTTATTCTGGGATGACTTACTTTGCAATTGCAAACTCTTAATGTCTTGGTAAATGAACCATGTAAAGTGTATATGAGAGAGGAATGGAACAAATGGATGATGGATGAAATCCAACATGAATTCATGGCAAAAGAAGCTTTAAAATGACCTGCAATCAAATATGTGTGTCATTATATAAAACAGTCATGGTCTAGAGTGAAAGAAGACGTTACTATTAAATCTTTCTCTTGATGGCAGTTACTGTTAAATATTTCTCTTGATGGCAGTGAAGACCATCTTATGTATGAAGAGAACAACAATGAAGAAGAAGAAGAATGAGAAAGCTCAGATGATGGTATTCAGGGATTTTTAAAGGTTAGTTCAATTTCATAAACTAAGATTTTTTTACCCCAATTTTGTAATCTAATAATAAAAATTGTAAAAATATTTTTCAATGGAGAAGTAACACAGTCAACCAGTTGCAAGTAATTGTTTAATACATTTACCTAGGTTTTAACACTTCCAAGGGTGTCTTTATTAGAATGAAAATTTAAAAACCCTATAACATAGTACATTGAAAAATAAGTTTGACGGAAACCAAAATGAAGAATGTCATAACATAGAGATGTTACTTAGGTAAAGTTACTTTGCAAGAAGGCAATAGTCAAAGTTTAGAGCAGATGTACTCAAGTCAAAAATTAAAAACTTCCAGCCTTCAGTACATGTACCTGCAAGGAACATCAGACTGAATGGCCCTGTAGCTTACATTGCTGCTATGAAAACAAGACACAAGTTGCGCCACCTATCAGGCACAGACAGTGATATATGTCTATTTGAGACATTATAACCGAAATAATAGCATTAACCAACAGTTAATTATAATAAAAACCAGAATTAACTGTTGTTTTATTTGATTATTTTTGTTATAATGTCTCAAATTGGCATATATAACTATGATTGACTTCATCCATTCCTGCTTGACAATAGCAGCCCAGGTGGAAATTCCACAGTTTCACCTATTAGGCTCCTGCTTTCTTATTTAGCATCACTTCACATGGTTGGAATCCTGTTGCCTTGTTTTTAATGCTATTCATCACATCCTTGAATGAGGCAACGTGTTCAGCCCATCATGTATGATTTTGATAGCAATATGTTTGGCATAATCTTTTGAGCTTGTGCGTATAGTATTCAGCTGGGTTATTTTCCTGGTTGTAAACTTACTTTATGCCTGCTTGCTGCATAATCCTTCCACCGCATGGAAATAAATTGTGAACTGTTATCTGAAAACAGTGCCGTCCAGCTTCCTGAGTTTCTTGAAATAATCCATCTCCAATTACGATACCAAAGTTTTACTAGTAGCTCTTTTAATTCTGTACAGTTCTTCATAGGGTCTCCTGGCCAATGATGCCATATGCTCATTTCGATTTTTTCCCACACCCTGAGGTTGAATGATTTGTGTCTCCCCTTGACCGGTAATTGTATTGTGCTTAACTCATTGGCACCTGTCACATGCACCCAGCTGTTTCCTAACTCTACAATCCATATTATTGAATGAGACATAGTCTTGTAACACCCCCAAGCATTTATGTGTGCCATGGTGATCATGGCCCAAATGTATGTAATTCATGATGGACTGCACATTTTCCTCAGTCCAACACAGTCACCACTCCTCTTTGTCTATGTTTTTTCTGTGAAATAGTACCCCCTTGCAAATTTTCAAAATTTATCAAGTTTCTCTTACTCCTCTGTTGTGAACCTGCTCTTCAGTATGTTTAGATTAGGATCAGTATTCTGTATCTGTCTTATGTCATTGCACATACTTCTAATATTTTTCTCTTCACCTACCTCCTTTGCGTACATCATTATGAATTCAGTATGTTCCTCCTCCTCTTCAGCATTGTCCTCACCCCCACTGGCATATGTGAAAACTTGTCAACGACTACATCATTCGTCTCCTTGTTATGTTCAATCTGTTACTGGAACTGCCAAAAATTCTCTGACATGCCATAGGTGTGTTATGTTTTGACAGGACCCTACTTCCAAAGGATGTACTACAATGTTCTAGTTTTCCATTCACTACCTTTCTTTTTATCTCTTCCTCAACCTTCACCTCACCAGATGCAAGCTTGCCAAAAGACATCATCATTTATTGCACCTTTGAATTTTACTCTATTCATGCCTCCTCCAACACTCAGTTCCAACACATGATCTTTACAGTTAATATGTTCCCCTACAGTTAATATGTGCCCCATTCTCACTCAAAAAATCAATGCCAAGGATCAAATTTTCCACTCATAAGGAATGCATAACTAATCAATTCTCTCCCTATGTCTGTATCTAATACAGTGTCCTTCCTCACTGATTTTCTATTATTCCCAATGGCATTTTTAATTCTCATCCCTCTGACTGGAAATTCAACTGTCTTGTCAGTCCTGAGATGATTATAAAAATGTTCTGCTATTTGACTAATGGAACTGCTAGTGACTACCAGAGCAGTCTCACATACTTTTTCACATACTTTTCCCACTTTATCATCAATTATTGGCTGCACCTTATGAATGTATTCATGCTTTAATTCTCTCTCATCTAGGAGGTCCTCCTCTACTTCATGTAAACAGTCTTTCACCATGGTACACACCTGACCCCCACTATGTGGTTCTATCTCAATCATCCTCTGCAAATATGAACTCAAATGAATTTCAAAATTCTGTATTCCCTAAATTCAACCTCCGTAGCTCCCTGATGAATTTAATTTTTCCTTCTCCCATATTTTTGTATCCATTTTCTGGATATATTTTGCAAAACTGTCCAAATCACTGGCCTCATAGTTGCTTTCATCTTTCTCCATCCACTCTGTATTTTATTCATCCTCACTCACACCCATATACTATTCATCTATATAAATCAAGAAATTCTTGAATTCATCATCTTCATCCCTTTTTCCACTATGTCAATTATAGATTACTGTAGTTTTATTACTCCCCATCCTATCTTTTCTCACCATGAACACATACTCTCCCCTTAATACATCAAATTCTCTATCTCCATCAAATATTTCTGTAAGGCCACATTGTGTGCATTATCCTTCTCACTTCACTTCCATAACTAATTAATGTAATCACATTTGCTAAATGCCCAATCATCTGGTGCCCACTTCCAGATCCGTATGTCCATGTCTACCCAATCAAAATTACGCTCCCTTCTATCCTCCCATGGTTCTAAAAATAAAGGTGGCCACCCAACCTTATTCACACAGATGTCAACAGCGTTTATTTCATGAGGCTCCATTGAATTGGATACAGCTCCTACAACAAAGATATTATTTGCAGCTGCATCCTGCAAATCATAGTCACTTTCCCCATGACCTTTAGAGACAAGTCCCACTGCCTGCTCATTAAAATCATTTGATGGAAGAATCCCTGCCTGCTTATAAATACTCTCATCTATATCACTGGAGTGGGTACTCTTAGGTAAACCTCAATTCACAGAAACACTCTGTGCAGACACTGTGGTCTCTACCATCCCCAAAACCACCACATTCAGGGACTAAGGCCTCAACAGTAACAACAATAGCATCCACTGAAGCTGATTCAACTATACCCAAATCAATATTATTACTGTTGTCATTTAGACACTCACTTGGAACATCACAACACACATTCATCCTCTCAGGTTGTACATCTGATCCTGATTCATTCAATACAGAGGCTAAACCAATACTATTTTCTTCAATACTTACTGCACTACCAGGGCATTGATTCCACAAATTCTTTCTCCTCTTACCTCTTTCTCCTGCTGTGGTTATTATTATTCCTGAAACACTTTCTGGTGTTCTGCCTGTAATTATTATCCCATCTCTTGGTCCAATTTCTTGCATTTTTCTTGTCCCAAAGTGGACTTCATTTGGAACAATTACTAGTTTTCTGAACTCCATCCCTGTTGTTCTCTATTATTCTGCTCTCCTCTCCTTGTTTTACATTGGCCTTGGTTCAATTCTGTTATCATTTTCCCAGGAACCCCTTTGATACCTATTCTCATTGCCATACCTTCCCCTGTTTCATCCCCAACTTTCTTCCATATTCCTCTGTCTATTGTACACTATGTGATCAAAAGTATCTGGACACCCCCCCCCCCCCCCAAAAAAAAACATATGTTTTTCATATTAGGTGCATTGTGCTGCCACCTACTGCCAGGCACTCCATATCAGTGACCTCAGTAGTCATTGGACATCATGAGAGAGCAGAATGAGATGCCCTGCGGAACTCATGGACTTCGAATGTGGTCAGGTGATTGGGTGTCACTTGTGTCATATGTCTGTACATGAGATTTCCACTCTCCTAAACATCCCTAGGTCCACAGTTCTGATGTGATGGTGAAGTGGAAATGTGAAGGGACACCTACAGCACAAAAGCATACAGGCCGACCTCATCTGTTGACTGACAAGAGACAGCCGACATTTGAAGAGGGTCATAATGTGTAATAGGCAGACATCTATTCAGACCATCACACAGGAGTTCCAAACTGCATCAGGATCCACTGCAAATACTATGACATTTAGGCGGGAGGTGAGAAAACTTGGATTCCATGGTCGAGAGGCTGCTCATAAGCCACATATCATGCCGATAAATGCCAAATGACACCTCCCTTGGTGTAAGGAGCATAAACATTGTACAATAGAACAGTGGGAAAATGTTGTGTGGAATGATGAATCATGGTACAAAATGTGGTGATCTGATTTCAGGGTGTGGGTATGGCAAATGCCTGATGAATGTCATCTGCCAGCGTGTGTAGTGCCAACAGTAAAATTCGGGGGTGGAGGTGTTACGGTGTGGTTGTGTTTTTCATGGAGGGAGCTTGCATCTCTTGTTGTTTTGCATGGCACTATCACAGCACAGACCTACAATGATGTTGTAAGCACCTTCGTGCTTCCAGCTGTTGAAGAGCAATTTGGGGATAGCGATTGCATCTTTCAACATGATCGAGCACCTGTTCATAATTCACAGCCTGTATCATAGTTGTTACATGACAATAACTTCCCTGTAATGGACCGGTATTGCACAGAGTCCTGAGCTGAATCCTATAGAACACCTTTGGTATGTTTTTTAACGCTGATTTCTTGCCAGGCCTCTCTGACTAACATCAATACCTCTCCCCAGTGCAACACTCCGTGAAGAATCGGCTGCCATTCCCCAAGAAAACTTCCAACACCTGACTGAAAATGTGCCTGTGAGAGTGGCAGCTGTCATCAAGGCTAAGGGTGGGCCAACACCATATTGAATTGTAGCATTACTGATGAAGGGCACCATGAACTTGTAAGTCATTTTCAGCCAGGTGTCCAGATACTTTTGATCACAAAGTGTAATTCTGCTGGCTATTTCTCCAGTTCTTGTTACTCCTATTATCATACTGTTCCCTCTTACTGCTTACATGATCATTTTCTTGTAAATTGGTTTGCGGGACAGTGCCTGATTCATCCTTCCAATAAAACCTAGAAAATTTTCAATAGAATGGGTTGGACAATGTATCAACCCACTGAAAAGTTTCTGGCAATCTCCTCCTAAAAGTATAAATCTTAGTGGGTAGACACAATGGTCTGTCTAAATGTGCCAACTTTCTTAACTCTTCCTGGAAAAATTATTTCATGGTATATCCCCCCCCACCTCACCACCCAGTATATTGGACCATTCAGAAAATCATTTTGCAACCTACTTTGCTTTGCTTGCCTCCAATGTGTATTCAAAAACAATTTTTCAAATGCTTCAACTGAAACAAACTGATCAGCCCTTTGATTTGCCCATGTTTGAGCAGATACTTTTAACAACCTCCTCACAAATTTAACCATACATTGGTCAGACATACCAGGCATAAAACAATCTTCGCAAGCTGCAACAGAATCTACAGCATGGTATTTACTCTCACCTGAAAAAAGTCTTATCACTGGGTATATGCATACAGGCCACCACCTCTATGCAATTCTATGTTAGTTAAAGTGTTGTTTACTTTGTTAATTTCAATATAGTTCTCAGCAGCCATCTGTTCCATATCTTTCTCAAATTGCCTGCTGTGCTTTCCAGTGTTCTGCCTCTTTCCCAAATGCCTGCTGTGTTTTCCAGTTTACCTATCAGCATCATCTTGGTCTCATCACAGCTGGCCACAATCTTCTTATCCACATTAACTAGAGCCTGTCTTCATTCCTAGCAGCACACACCTGTCTCACTGAGTCACTCCCACGCTTCAACTCAACCTCAACAGTGCCAATTCTGGTTAGCAGGTGCTGTTTCACTGCCCCAAATTTTCCCATTACATCCTAAAAGTTTTTGTCTCAATCAGCCATTATTTCATTTTTAATCCACTCATTCAATTTTCTAAACTTCCAATTTTTTATTGACTGAAAGTTTTAGACTTACAGTTTTGCTGTCTGAATTCCCCCTAGAGCTTTCTAGACCAGCTTAATTTTGGTTTTTAAGCTCTCCACCTGAATCAACAAAATATTAAGCATTTCTTCCTTGGTGATTTCCAGTAATTCTTGTTTTTGTGGACTCTGAGGCTCATTCCCACTCCCATTAAATCACAATTACTGGGTGACTGCTTTATCTTGTGCTCCAAGAGCAAGAGAGCTGAAATTAAAAGCAACAATTAATGTGTCTGCTGTGAAACTTAACTTTCTTGCTAGCTGTGCCTCTGCTGACACTGGTGACAGCTGCTGCTGCAGTGAGGTGTATGTAGAACTGCTGTAGACTGCTTCCCACCAAGTGCTAGCTGAGCTGCTAAGTCACATGATGGGGTGCAGTGGTATGCTGACTCTTGGTTATTGAAGCTGTAATCCCCAGTGGAGTGACAGGTGTAGCTCATACTCAGGCTGCTGTTGCTGCTGCTGCGGTGTTCCCCATAGATCATAGTACTGTTTTCACTAGCAACCCTACTCTGCTTTCTGGATCCCAGCATGAACAGTCCCAGATGAGCCCCCATATGCGATTGTAATGCACTGTCCACTAATTCCTATATGCACTAGCTAACTTGAAAATGTAAATGTAAAATTGAAATACTTACCTCAACAAATGTTACTTGAAATTCAATGTCCAATGGATCATTGAAACACCTCTGAGGCCCTAGCACTACTATGCAAATTATCTATTTATTAAAGTTTTAGTTATTAGCACACATTAATGGGTCACAGTGAAAGGATGGATTTTTCTAAAGTCTGCCTGCATTAACTTCTAGGGACCAACCATTCACTCATTGCATTTGCCCAAATTATTAAATGGAAAATTACAATTACCAGTCAGAAATGCAGGAAGGGATTTGTGTAATGAAGTTTAAAACTCACAGGGGTCTGAGTTGCATGAATTTGTTAGAATTATTTTCCTTATGATCTGCAGCAACAAGTTTAATCAACTTCCAAGGGTGAATGTTTATCCTATGTGAGAATGTAAATAACTAGGCAGTATCTCAACTTGGTCCTCACTCACTCCAAATCCTCAAAAAATTTTAAGTCCAGCATGCTTCAGATTAAAGTTAAAGACTTCAGATACTAACTAGCAAAAACCACAAGTCCAAATATATACTCTAGATCAGTAGTAAAATTTCAGAGTTCAGAATTGTCCCTGATGAAAAATACTCTTAAGTCCACAGCTTGAAAATGTTACTAAATGTTCACTGGTGACATGCATGAAAGTTATGTAAGTCCATTATGAAACAATATTTCACGGTGACACACTCAAAAATTTTCTAAGTGCCCAGTGTGAAAATATTCCTACATGTTCACTGGCAACAAGTGCAGAAGATTCCCAACGTGGCACTTAGAAAAATCGCAGTACTTTCACAAAGTGACTGACTCACCACCCATCCAACTCACACAGAGACATACATACATACATTAGTCCATGTTCCATAGATCATGAATACTACTTCATATCTAAGACAGCTTACAAATACTGCCCAAACTTGCCAGGCTGAGCCAGGGTGGCAGCTGGGTATTTATATTCTAGAAAATGAGTCGAATTAAGTATTTTTGTTTGCTGATCATGTCAAAATATAAATTTATTGTTATATACAAGTATTATTTATGAACTCACTTCCAAATTTTAACAGCTTTTCAGTGCTGAAGTTAGATTTTTAGTACATAAACTGGTTTTTCACATAAATAACACTTTCAACATGAAAAACATTTGTTTTAGTGATATTATTGTTAATAAATATAAACAATTAATTGTGAATCTATCTCTAATTTCCTAACTATAGTTATTCTTGAACGCTGCTGCTACTTTTATGATATAAATTAATCTTATGGCTAAATTTGCCAACTTTTTAGATGGAACATACATTCAAGCCTATAGCTGAAAATTATTAATGTTTATCACAATTTTGGTTTAATTCTCTGATAGATCTCCATGGGCTCTACCCATTGACACTCTGTTTATGAAATTTGGTGTAGTTGTCACTGAGTTACAATTTTTTAAAATTCTTACAGTTTACAAGTTGTTTAACATAGAATAGATTAAAACTATTCATTGCACTGAGGGGACACTTATATCCTTCTGCTTGCTATGATTTTCCCTTTATTTTTGTTGTAGTGGCTTTCCAGTATCTTACTGGGTCCACATTTTATTAGAACATATCTGATTATCAGTCTTTAACAAGTTCTTTCAGTCTGTCCTGGCATGCATCAGTGCAAGAGGACATGCTACTGCATATTAAAGGTATTGGTGTGTATAGCAATCAGGACCACCACCTCTGAAGGTCTTGCTGTATGATGGTACAACATGCAATGTGTGGTTTTCATGAGCAATAAAAAGGGGCAGAAAAGATGTTTGTGTTGATCTCTATTCCAGTTTTCTGTGCAGGCTCCGGAACTTGCAGAACCAAGGTGACGAAAAACTTTTTTGATGTGTGCATTACTACATAATATTTTACTATAAAGTCAATAATTTCTTACTGACTTACATTACATCCTAGAAAATTTAATACTCTTCTTTATGTGGGTATTATTTTACAATATAAGAACTAATGGTTTATGTCATCTAACAGAATGTAAGAAATTGTGAGACTGTCATAGTTACCTCTTATATGTCATGTTTCAGTGTTGCTATTGATGTTGTTGGTACCATGGGTCTGGATGCTTACTATGGAAAGACTGGTATAAAGCTGAAAACAAATTTGTACTCATCTTCTGCTGTGGAGGGTCAGTTGAAAGTCAGAGGAACTAAATTAGTAAGCCTCTCATTTAGCTTGCCAAAGCAGAAATTTGAAATCATCAAGGCCCAGTAAGTATATTTGTTTGACCCTACCTGTTCTTTGTCCTGTCCTCTCGTATTAAATGTGTGTGTGTGTGTGTGTGTGTGTGTGTGTGTGTGTGTGTGTGTGTGTGTGTGTGTGTGTGTGTAATTTGTACCTATGAATAATTATGTAATTTAATGAGTTCTGTGAGATAACTTAAGATACAATTTCAGTCATCAGTCTTCTGACTGGCTTGATGTGGCCCACCACAGATTCCCTCCTGTCCTAAACTCTTTTATCTCAGAGTGGCATTAGTAGTCCATATCCTCTACTATTTATATATGTTTTCCAGTCTCTGTCTTCCTCTACTCTTTTTACCCTCCGCAGCTCTCTCTTGTACCATGGGAATTATTCCCTGATGTCTTATCACATGTCCTATTATCCTGTCCACTCATTTTGTAAGCATTTTGCATGCATTCCTTTCTTCCCTGATTCTGTGGGTAATGTCCTCACTCCTTACCTTTTCAGTGGGCCTCACTGATGTTAATTAGTGAATGGAAGGTATCACATGTGATACATCTTAGTTGACAATAATGTTTTACTAAAACTACTATGCTTCTTAACTATTTATTTCAAATTATGATTACTAGCCCAAGAAAAAATTAATAGCCTTTTATAATACAGAAACATGATGGCAAATTGATCTGTCTAGTCAGTCACCACAGTTCATGCTTTGAGACACATTTGTTAATTTTTAAATGCTGTGATAGCACATAGAGCAACAAGATAAGTATTTTTGTAGCAACTGATGACATGTATAGTCATGATATAAGTGGTGTACACTATACTGAGGAAGCCTGTATGTTCCTCAGTAAAGTGAAAGATATGGTTATGCACTTTACAATGAAAGTTACTAACAACCATCTTCTCAACATACCTATATCTATAAGTATATTCCACAAGCCATCATATGATATGTGGCAGAGAGTCCTTCTGGTACTACTGTAATTTCCCCATGTTCCTGCTCCATGGTCAGCTAGAAGAATGACAGTTGGGAGCTTGCAGTTACCTAAATTTTATGAGACATATGCTGGAAGAAGAAATATGTTACCTGACTCTTCATGAAATGTGCACTCTTAGAGTTTTAACTGTAAATGTAAAAAGAGGCTGTTATTAATGTCCAGTAGCTCAGACAGAAAGAGGACTGGTTGTGGACATTTGGTATAGAACTGAGTGGAGGGCCTGAATCAGAGACGCAAATGGTTCTCTGACCATGAAGGTGGCAGAATCCTCGATTCGTGCCATAGAGTGATGGGGTTTTGGGTTCCACTTAATAGTTCAGGTGTCCACTATATGTACGAGGTGGCTACATGGCTAGCAGGGACTGTTCGGGATGGCCCAGGTGGCATTTTAGGTCAGAGGGTCTCGGGGAAAGTGCACAAAGGGCTTCAGTTTCAAAGGGTGCAGGAAGAATACAGACAGAGGGTAGACATAGCAACAATCAATATTGTAGTTGCAAACTGTAGTAACAGTGTTGGGAAAGATCCAGAGCTCCGAGTGCTAATAGGGAGCACTGAAGCTCAAATCGTTATAGATACTAAAAGGTGGCCAAAGCTGGAGATAAGTTCAGCCAAAATTTTTACAAAGGACCTAATGGTGTTCAAAAAGGATAGATTAAATACAGTTGTTGTTGGTGTCTTTGTTGCTGTTAGAAGTAATTTACCTTATAGTGAAATGGAAGTAGATATTTCTTGTGAGCTAGTATGGTTAAAGGTTACACGTGACAACTGGAATAAGTTAATAATTGACTCCTTTTATCAACCCCCCCCCCCCTCCCCTCACTCACATGATTCATATATCCAGACTGATGCAAAAAATGAAAATTTGTACCAAGGCCGGAATTCAATACCGTAATTACTCGAATCTAAGCCACACTTGAATCTAAGCCACACCTGAAAAATGAGACTCGAAATCAAGGAAAAAAAATTCCCAAATCTAAGCCGCACCTGAAATTTGAGGCTCAAAATTCAAGGAGAGAGAAAAGTTTTAGACCGCACCTCCAAATCAAAACAAAGTTGGTCCATTGTAATATAAGACACAATTTAGGTCAAATGAATGACAATACAGCTACAGTAGTTTGGTTCGAGTCGTAAGCTTAGCAGTTAAGCTTTACCAGGTAGGCATTTCTATGCATCAGGTGCTCCACCCATATTTATACGGCTACCCTTTCTTTTTCACGTGCTTCGTCTGGTTTGAAGTGATTGCTTATTTTTCTTTGATCTGATAAGTGCCATTCTCTTTGGTATAGGTTTTTACATCACTCTAAGCTGAAAATGCATTATTGTATGGTGTCATGCATTGTTTGCCGCATTCTGATAATGAGTGTTTACGGCCTGTCACCGCTCGCTGCATGACTTGCTTTTGTGCGTGCTACCGCTGCTTACAATTAAAAGAAAAGAGAGGAATCATCTCATTAGCGAAACAATGGCAAGAGACTGCTATTTGTTGTTACTTACATTGCTGCTGTCTTTGATAATGATAAACAAGAACCAAATAATAGACTGCATATTATAGAAGATGTTCTAAACGAGAGTTTATCGAAAATTTTTCTCCATTTGAAAATCTTTGCAGACGCCTCTTTAGTACATTACATTCTGCACAGAAATTAGAGTCATCTTAGATTTGAAAATCTAGTCAGTTGCCGTGCTTCATTTCTGGCTGTATCATTATTCGGCATAAGAATAATATGAATGTAAACATGACATGATATGTATATTCTTCCGTGTTTGCTGTTGTCTCACTCTTAGTTTCGTAGTTTATTAGGCAGACAGAATTTAAATGAGAGAGCAGCAAACACGAAAGAATACATGGCAAAATGTTTACATTTGTATTATTCTTGTGGTGAAGAGAATACTGCATGTGATTCATAATTCATAAAAGTTCCTATTAGCAACCATCTCTTGTCACAGGTACCAAAAAATTCAGAATGTAGAGTTAGCCATATTGACAGACAAACATCCCAAACAGTCTTGCAGTCGGATTTTCATAGTACATTGAAAGGCTGCTACATTTGAAGATGAACAATACAGAATTTGTATTTACTTCATTGGATAATGTATGAAAAGCAGTGGTCAAAACTCGGGGTGGAGAAAAAAGCTCGTCTTCCACATTTTTTAAAATTTATTTACTGACGCAGAGGTTATGGCGCCAGTATTTATCTTTGTGCCTGCAAAGCATGCCTGTGTAGTGCTACATATATTCGATGGCAGATGTTAGTTGTGGTGACACCTACCAACATTTTTAAGAACTTCTGCTTACTTTGCACTTGATTCTAAGCCGCAGGCGGTTTTTTGGATTACAAAAACCGGAAAAAAAGTGCAGCTTAGATTCGAGTAAATACGGTACCCATTCTCCTACTCACTAGACAGATGTGCTAACCACTATGCCACCCTGGCATGATGGCTTTGCACAACTGCATGTACTACCCTAGCATGTTTCCCTCCACAGTCCAAATACCCCTTCACGCCTCAGCCCTCTTGGCATTCTCCCTAAACATGAACAGTGTTGCAGAGGCTTTCCAACTGTATTGGAACAGCAGCTGAGCATCTAATGAAACATCTATGGTGTATACATGCAGATTGAAGTGAAAAATCAAAATTTGTATCAAGGCCATGATTTGAACCTGAGTCTCTTGTTCACAAAGCAGATATGCTAGCCACTATGCCATCCTGGCACAGTGGCTTTGCACAACTGCATAGCCTATCCTAGCATGCCTCAATTCAAGTGAGGTGGGAGAGGAGAAGTGCTAGGGTAATCCATGCAGTTGTATGAAGCCACTGTGCTTTGGTGGCATAGTGGTTAGTGCATCTGCCTATTAAGCAGGAAACCCGGGTTTGAATCTCAGCCTTGGTATAAATTTTCATTTCTCACTTCAGTCTGCATATTTACGTAATATATGTTTGGGGCTTGAAATGGTCTGTGGAACCATGTAGTTTAATTTGATTAAAGCACCTATGCCTGGTTTTTAGGGAGGAACCCCATTTTGTTTGATGCTGTAGTGCTATTCCAATGCAGTTGGAGAGCCCCTGCAATGCTGTTCGAGTTTAAGGGGAACTCCAAGTGGGCAGGGGCATGAATGATAATTTGGGTTGAGGTGGGAGACATGCTAGGGTAGTTCTGCATTCGTGCAAAGACACTGTGCCATGGTGGCATAGTGGTTAGCACATCTGCCTATTGAGCAGGAGACCCAGGTGTGAATCGCAGCCTTGGTACAAATTTTCATTTGTCACTTCAGTCTGCGTATATAAATCATAGATGCTTGAGACTTGAAAGAGTCTCCGGAATCATATAGTTTAATATGATTCAGTTGCTGAACATTTCAAAGAAAACTTGAGTCTCATCACAAACAGGTACCCCACTCCTACAGTCTTCAATCTACTCTCACCGTGTTGGCAAAAATACGTATTCAAAGCCAGTAGTAGGCATAAAACATTGTCAGAAACTGTAAAACTGCACTAAATGCTTTCTACAAAAATTGTTTTGAGCAGTTTTTCAGGAGCCTACTCAAACTGTACTTTGTTGTCAAGACATGTCTGATCTCTTACTAACAAAGAGTCTTGAGCAAATAGGGAGCATCAAGGTGGATACAAGGATTAGTGACCTCAAGGTCATTGTAGTGAGATTGCCTACTGCAACATCCAAACCTATCAAAATTAAATGCAAAATATATCTATTTAAAAAAGCACACAAAAATTTGTTTGGCACCTTCCTAAGAGTCAGCCTCCAATTGTTCCCAACTAACTAAATAAGTGTAGACTAGATTCAGATTAAATTTACTGTAGAAACAGTATCTGAGGCAACCGAGAGATTTATACTGAATAAATTAATAAATGATGGTACTGACCTGACCTACGTACACAAAAGAGATCATAACAGTGTAGCAGAAGCAGTGAAAAAAGCATACCGAGTTTGAAAGAACACAAAATCTCTGAAATTGGCAATGTTTTACTGAAGCTCAATACTCAGTGCAGACTTCAATGTGAGGTGCTTTTAATAGCTTCCACAGTGAAACTCTGCCTTAAAATCTGACAAGAAATCCAAAGAAATTCTGGGCATCCATAAAGTACACCAGTGGCATGACATAATCAGTGTATTCACTGTGTGATAGTGATGGTAGTATTACTGATGATAATGTCACTAAAGCTAACTTAGGTTTATGAAATTCCTTCACCAAAAAATAAATATTGCAGAATTCGAATCAAGAACACCTGCCAGCATGAGTAACTTAGAAGTAGATATCCTCAGTGTAACGAAGCACCTTAAATCACTCAACAAGACAAATCTTTAAGTGCAGATTGCGTACTACTTAGGTCCATTTCAGAGTATGCTGATATAGTAGTCCCATACATAGTAATTATATACAATCACTCGTTCAACACAAGATCCATACCAAAAGTTGCTCAGGTCATACCAATACTATAAAAAAAAGGAAGTAAAAGAAATCTGATGAATTACTGACCTGTATCACTGATGTCAATTTGCAGAATGATTATAGAACGTATACTGTGTATGAACATTATGAGTTACCTTGAAGAAAACTGTCTATTGAAACTTAATCAGAACAGATTCAGAAAATATTGTACTTGTGAAACACAGCTAGCTGTTTATTCACACAAAGCAGTGCGTGCTATCAACAGGAGATCTCCAATTGATTCCATATTTTTAGATTTCCAGAAGGCTTTTGACCCTGTACTTCACAAGAGACTTCTAATCAAACTGCATGCCTATGGAGTGTCACTTCAGTTGTGCGACTGGATTCATGATTACCTGTCAGGAAGGTCAGAGTACGTTATAATGAACAGAAAATCATTGATTAAAGCAGAAGTGATAATCAGCATTCCCCAAGGAAGTGTTATAGGCCCTCTGCTGTTCCCAATACATATAATAGGAGACAATCTGTGTAGCCCTCTTGTTTGCAGATGATACTGTCATTTGCCATGTAAGAAAGTCATTAGAAAGTCAAAACCAATTGCAAAATGACTTAGACATGATATCTGTATGGTGCGAAAAGTTGCAATTGTCTCTCAGTAAGAAAAAATGTGAGGTCATCCATACGAGTACAAAAAGAAATCCATTACATTTCAATTACATGATAAATCACACAATTTAAATGCTGTCAGTTTGACTATATATCCTTGAACCACAGTTATACACAACTTAAATTGCAATGATAACATAGATGATGTTGTGGGGAAGGCAAACCAAAGACTACATTTTATTGGGAGAATGCTTAGAAGGTGCATCAGGTCTACTAAAGAGACAGCCTACACTACACTTGCTCATCCTCTTTGAGAGTATTGCTGTGCTGTATGGGATCCTTATGATATAGATTTGATGAAGGACACTGGAAAAGTTCAAAGGAGGGAGATCATTTTGTACCAGCACAAAATAGGGGAGAGGGTGTAACATATGATAAGCAAGTTGGGTTGGTAATCATTAAAACAAAGGCATTTTTCATTGCAGTGAGATCTTTTCATGAAATTTCACTCACCAACTTTCTCCTCTGAATGTTAAAAATATTCTGTTGTTGCCGACCTACATAGAGAGAAATGATCATCATAATAAAATAAGAGAACTAGGAGATCATACAAAAAGAATTGAGTGTTCATTTTTCCCATGCACTGTTAGAGAGTGGAATGGCAGGGAAGTATTCTGAAGCTGGTCCGGAGAACCCTCTGCCAGACACTTAAGTGTGAATTGCAGAGTAGTTACGTAGATCTAAATGTAGATGAAGAAACAAGACATTTCTTTTATAATGTTACTGGATTAGTTATAAAGTAGTCCTGCTAATAAAAGAAAAAATCTCACCTTATTACAGTAAGATAATCCCAGATAACATTCACAAAACTGCTGATAATATAGCTAAGTAAGAGTACTGTAATCTGTGATCAATGGCTGTCAGTAATGAATGTTTTATAAAGTTTTTACAAAAAATAGAAAAAAAACATATTTTTACTTGTAGGAAGTCTATATTTTAGCATTGGTATATTTGTCCTTATATCTTTACTTCTAGAGATAAAACTCAGACAACTTAAATTTCAAACAGAATAGTGTCAGCCTTTTGTTGATGTCAGATCATGCATAACACAACTATATGTTTTTGTTTGTACTGTTACATGGAACTTTAAGGCAAATTCAGTTTGTGTTAGTATTATTTATTATCCCTAAATGTTCTTGTGAAACAAATATACAGAACAGTACAATCCTGTCCCATAATTTTATGCTGAGTTATGTTTCATTTGTTGGCTCCTTGTAAGTGGTGCATAATACCATAACAAGGGCATTTTTCGTATATGATATTTATCTATCCATCAAAAATATTTTTTCTTTGACTTTGATTTGAACCACCAATATTATATTTATCAAATAACTGTGCATCCATGTTTGACAATAACTCACAAAAATTCAGTGCCATTAAAATCCAAGATTCATTCATTTAGTGATTTTGTCTGCATGTAGATCTGAATTGCTGGTGATGAAACATGGTGCAGAGGAGCAGCAGGGTGGAATTGAGGAAGACAGAATACAAGAAAAAGTCTGCACTTGGCCTTCTGTAGATGAGACACTAGGTCTAATGGTTTGTGCTGATTATCAGTTTCCCAATACAAGCTTCAGAACTGATGTAGCTGCATTTATCTTGAACGGCCCAACAAAGTTTCAAATTTTTCTGAAAAAAGCAGATCCAACTGCAAAGAAATATCTAATGGAGTATAAATGGGATTCTAGTGAAGTAAGTGCCTTTCTATATTTTTTATATTAACAGGGTGTGCTGAAAAGTAATGCCTGTGGATTTTATGTGAAAACTCTTAAGGATTTTTAAATAAAACGCATGTTATTAACATTCTGCATCTCTATTATTCATGTCTACATATTTATTTCTGAACATAATTACACTGGTGGCAAAGATATTTCTCCCAGTGGGAGACCATCATGTTGATACCATCACTGTAGGATGTTCGACTTCATTGACAGAGCCACAATGTTACCTCTGCTTGCATCGCTTCATCATTATCAAAGTGAAGTCCTCAAAGCAGTTGTTTCAGTTTTGAAAACAAATGGAAATCAGATTTGGCCAAGTTGGAATTGTGTGGAGTATAATCGAGACAGTGATCACAAAGCATCAGATTGTTACAGATGTTGCAGCATTCATGTGTTGTCTGGTACTGTCATACTGAAGGAGAGGGTGCTCCATGTGTGGATGAACTCCTCAAATTCAAAACTCAATTGCAGCATGTTGGTTGTCACACAGTGACAGAGTTAGATTCCACACTGACGTGTTACACACTAAAATTTGGAGCTCTCTAGCAGTTGAGGGATGCAAATATGTAGAAATGAAGAATAAAGATGTAGACTGTTAAGAACATTAGTATCATTTCAAAAGCCTTAAGAGTTTTCACATTAGAAATTCAGGAGCATTACTTTTCATCACACCCACATACTTTTAACTCAGGATTTACAATTTTTCTTTAATGTCAAAATACTACTCTGATATACAGAGCAAGACATGGAAACAAATCAATGCACCAGTCTAATATTTATTTTCAAAAATAATTAAGAATGATGTATATAGGTCTGAGTTGTTGAACAAGAAAGTTAATTACAATTAGACTCTATGACTGTGCAATACACACATTTTTCATCATGATAATTTACACACTGACACAGAAAAATGGGAAACAGAAATGAGAAGGCAGCAGGTCATGCAGACTGCATCAATATAACTTGTGCTAATAACAAGTACTGGAGTCTCTGAATAGCAGTTAAAGGAGGGTGATAGAAGACTAACAATCTTTTCCTCACCATGAAAATAAGAGCTGTGCACATACACCCACTGTCTCCAGAAGTGACCTGCATGGCTTCCTATTGTTTCTACAACAAGGCTGATGCTGTGTGACAAGTATGACCAATAGTGTTACAAGAAGCACATCGGTGGTGCCACTGTACTGCTTCATACTACTTGAACCATTTGGAGTATGATGGGAAATCGTGGAAATGCTGGGATGTCAAATCTGGACATTGTGATTGTCCCCATTGATAGACAGATGATATGATTGTATCCCATGATTTGATATTTGTAGGAGCATACATCATTTCTACTGATACAACAATTTTGAGAATGTCTCTAAGTGATGAAATGTCTAGATTGAGGGCTTGAGCAAGTAACGTCACTTGTGCCACACCAAGCTGCAGCACATAAAATGTTAACATTGACTTAAACCTTGACCCTGGTGGTCAGTTGTACATAAGTCTGACATTATTGTCCCTTATTGTAAAGAATGAAAAACAATTGGACATCCTTCTGTCAAAATACTGTGGTGACATCTTCACAATTTCCTTTCCTTATGGCGGAATGACAAAGACTCCCATCAAAAAAAAAACCCTCTAGCTGTAGTCAGGAGAATTCCAGCCCCAGTGGACCAGGAAATAACCATGAAAACCACTCCTCAGTGACACTGTCAAATGCCAAGAATGGAACAAGGGTTCAAGGTGTTAGTGATGGAAATATAGTCAACAGTGCATTTTATTATAGAAGTATTTGGACAAGGGGTAGCTGCCACTGAATTTATTGAAGATATTGCATCTATTATGGCAGAAGTAGTGGTGGTGGTGAAAATGATGATGATGAAAAGTCTTTGTGGTTGTACAACAGTAAGGTCTTAGGACTGGCACAAAAATGCAATGAGACACTGCAGAGGTAGATAGCAAAATTAATAAAATGAGAACTGAAAATAAAAATTTAATGGAAGTCCTGAAAACTTGTACACATGCTCTCACACACAAAAACAACAAAACTCACATTTTCTGATCTAACACACAGTAAAAAGGGAAAAAAATTGTGGAAATGAAAGAAGCCATAAAAAAGGAATAAGAAAGAATAAAAAATGATGAGCCAGCCACTCTGCAGCACACTAAAATCTCCAGCCTAAACGCTTAGGTCAGAGTCCAAACACACCACCAAATTTTAAAAGTTTGACCACACCTGTCTCATTGCCAGATAAACTAGAGGGTTGATCCCTCTTAAATTCTGCCTGCTCTTCACAAATTAAAATGCACTGAGTTAAAGTGTGGCATACACTGACATGCACACAACAGGTATCAAAAAGTTGGGGGTCTTCTTGCTGGAGCAAAAGTCCATGTGTTAGAGGACAGTGCCCATTTTGAAGGCAGGTCAGGGCTACCTCATCTCACTATGAGAATCGCCACACCTGAACAGCTGACTCCACCAACTATGGCTTATTGTCCATCACTGCCAGCCACTCTTGCTCCTGCAATGTATGGTATGTGACCAACCAGTGAAATGACTGCCTTTAGGGGACCCATCCATTCTAAAATGTTACGTTCCCTGCAATCCACCTTGGCAGCATTGTCAGCCTGTTCATTCCCCAAAATTCCAACATGTCATTGTACCCAGCAGAATGATACATTCTTCCCCCATTACTGTAGGAAACACAGTTGACCATTTATAATGTGGACTGTTTTTTCTGCTTGGTACCTATGCTGCCAGGGCTGTAGAACACTAAGGGAGTCAGAGCAGATGAGAAATTGTTTGCCCTGAAGATGCCTCATCAACTCCATTGCCACAAAGAGTGCATGGAGCACTGCTGAAAAGATAGTGTAGGAATGGGGAAAGCAAATCCTGAAGAGATGGTTGGGGAATATGACTGAACATTGAAGGGAGCCATCTGTGTCCACAACTGTAAAACTGTGATGTCTATTTAAAATGTTAGAAATTAGAAACTGAAATGTAGAATTGACAGGACAGTCATTCTTAAAATTCATCAAGTCTAAGATAATTCTGGGCTTCTGTAGGAGCCAAGGGGGAAATCTTCTCCAGCTTTGGTGTAAAATGTTAAGACCAGCCACACCCATCTCTAAAAGGCAATCCTTCACACAAATCCCAAAGGGCCTAGTTGGTTGGTGTTGATTATGAAAGAAACTTTCCATTGTAGTCAGAGCAACTGAATGATACAAGGTTCTGTATGGTGTGGACAGTGTTTTAGTAGCCTGCATTCCATGAGATGCTGCAGAAGTAGTTGGTGTTGTTGCAGATGCCTTTGCTTTATTGGTTCTGATGCTCTATGACTTTTAGAATGCTTTGTTGCATAATGGAGGGGAATCATTCATATCTTCATTATGAAACAAATAACATTTTTGTGGTGTTCCAAATTCTTCATCACCAATTTCTTTTATTGTCCTAAATCAGAGAAACACAGTTTTGGAATAAGCTACAGTTTTATCCAGTTTAAACTTAAACTGCAAGATAAAAAAGATGTTTCATAGGATGTGATTAACACAATGTAAATATAATTAATACAAGGTGCCCATAAATAATGTTGCACTTTCAAAACAGTGTAGAAAGAGAACCAGTATTCAGAATGATGTCAAATTTGGTCAGCATATTACTGACACAGGGGAAATATCATGGGGGGGGGGGGGGGGGGGGGGAATTAATAATAATAATAATAATAATAATAATTTGACCAATAGATGGCAATGTAAGCACCATAATATGCACACCACCAGACACACAGCACACTGCTGTTCCTCAGTTTCCGTCTCAAATGCCCAAATTATTGTCTCCATGAAGAATTGTGTGCTGCTGGGACAGCTCTTTTATGAGAATGATGGCTGTGCACCAGTAGCCCTGCATAAGTTTCGGGTACTCAACGGTATGGAAAAAGGTGTTGTTCTGATGTCTGCTGAGGGTATGGGGAAATTGATTACAAAATTCAGAAACACAGGTACTTATGAATTGCAGTGTGGCAGAGGGATGAACGTAGTTGATCTGATGTCTGTCAAAGATATGTCCTCAGCATTGCAGGAGGGGTCAAGTGGTGGTGTGCAAACATGCATTGCATGGTGAATTGCCAAATGTTGGCCATGCCCATGAGCACTCTGAATAAAATCCCATGAAACATCCTGCATTGCTGTCTGTACAAAATTACTCATTTGCAGGAGTTGCTTCCTGCTGACATGCTAGCAAGGCAAATGTTTACCAGGTTGGTTGATTTGAGGGAAGGGACCAAACAGCAAGGCCATCAGTCCCAGCAGAATAGGGAAGGATGAGGAAGGAAGTCGGCAATGCCCTTTCAAAGGAACAATCCCAGTGTTAGCCTGAAGCAATTTAGGGAAATCATGGAAAACTTAAATCAGGATGGGATGCACGTTTCAATCATTGTCCCCCTGAATGCGAGTCCAGTTTGCTAACTGCTAGAGTTTCTTGATCACCTGGAAGTGGACACTGAAGAGTCATGGAAGAAGATTCTGTTGACAGATGAAGCCTATTTCCATCTCCAAAGACATGTCAATATACAGAATTGCTGAATGTGGGCAACAGAAAATCTGCAACACATCAACTGATACCATTTCATTCTGCAATGGTGACTGTTTGTGAGGGTTGGTGGCATTTTTTATCATAAGGCCATATTTTTTTGAGTAGATTAGTTCTCCAGGTTCTGTTACCTGTATGGTCACTGGTAAACACTATGAGAGTCTTTTGTGTACCAGTGTCATTCCAACCATTCAACAACACGGATGTGTGGCCGAGATCATTTTTATGCAAGAAAGTGCTTCTCTGCACGTTGCAGAGCCAGTGAAGCAGCTGCTGCAGAGGCATTTCAGAAATGCTAGAATTATCAGCCCTCATTTCCATACAGCCTAGCTGACCAGATTACATGATCTTAATCCATGTAACATCTGGGTGTGGGGTTATCTGACAGATGTGTTCAGTGCTCCAATTACGAACAAGGCTGAACTGAAGGAATTCACTGCACAACACATTCTAAATGTGGCACCTGACACATCCTGATCCTTTGTGGAATATGCTGTTTCTTGATTTCAACTTACGGCTGAAAACAGTGGACAGCATATTGAACCTGTCTTGCACCAATTTCACAACAATTACAGACAAATGTAATTTTGCTCTTTACGTGGTTTTTGGCCCCAAGACAATTAAAAACCAATATCATTTTGCTTTTTATGTTTTTGGTCTTGAGGATGATTAAAAACCAATTTTTCCCATCAAATGTGGTATGACTTTGCCATAGCGGTGGGCTTACCTAACCAACATTGCCACTATTATTGACTGCTGAACTTGTGCAGTCATGCACATTGAACAATATGGATGGCATAATGTACAACTCAAACCATAGGAGTCCTATTGTGATTCATCTGTCATTTGTAGCTGAGCCCCATCTATGTTAAAATGCTTACAGTGCCATCTGCTGGTAATTTTTTCCCTCATGACCTTGTCCCCGGTTTCAATAATATTCTGTTTAATTTTTCATTCTGGGCAGTGGTTCTCTTTCTACAGCATTTTGCAACTGGAATTTTATTTATGAATGTTCTGTACAATAATAGAGAATGATACATTTATTTGATGAGGTTTACACTGAGTGGTTGATTTAAAAGACAAGACCAAAAAATGACAAAGTAAGAGAACTGACACCCCAAGTGTGTGGGACAAACCAGCATGCATAATTGTTGTTGGCTCAGATGGTGAGAGTAGATTGTGCTCGTGAAGTATACTACAAATTATGTTTACATGGATTATGTATTATCTTTCTCCTGTGAGAAAAAGGTTCTTCACTTTGTTTCCTCTTCTACAAAACTTAGACAAATTCATTTCACTGACTATTTTAATTATGTGCATTATTTCATGCAGTTTTATATTTATTGGTTTTAATATACATTACTATTTTTTTATGGTGTAACGTGTCTTCTGTACTTTTTAGTATACAAGATAAAGCATCCAAAATTGTGTAAAAGTTATTTCTGTCCTCTTTGTTAACAGAATTCCACATTTGTGAGCTTCATTTTTGACACACCAGGATCTAAACTGAAGCGTGAACTTAGTTTCAAAATAAATCTAGATAAAAATAGTCAAAATGTCACTTTATTAATACATTCTGGGAACAATACATATGAGGCCTTAGGTGAGTGCTGAAATACTGCCCTTTATCATTTAATTGAAAAGATATTAAATATAATTTGAAAGAAATTAATTTGAGTAGATATATTGTGCTTTGAAATTTAATATAAATAACATGCTAATAGTAGAAGGTGTGCGTAACAGTAGTACTTGCCAATCGTGAGAGAATGGCTGTCCATTGAAATATCATTGAGTATAAATGAGAAAACTTTTTGAGTGCTTGACAATATTTCTAAGATTACATAGAGGGGATAGGCAAAATAATGTGAACAATGGTAGTAATGGGATGGATATGTTTAATGGTCAACAATGCAGGTAAGGCATGTGTCACGCTGGACTGTGCATGTTCAGTATGTACTAGGCATCAGTGCAGGTCATTTACGACTAGTGCACACTCTGTATTTGCATTCAGAGGCTGAGGTTGACCTGCAACGAAAGACCTAACAGAGTTCCAAAAAGGGCAAATTGTTAGGACCTGATTAGCTGGAGCATCAGTAACCAAGACAACCAACCTATTGAATGTTTCAAGAGCAACTGTTTCAACAGTCATGACAGCCTACACAAAACTTGGAAAGACATCATTGTGTAAATGTAATAGTTGGCAGAAATCAAAACTAAATGACAGAGATTATCATACACTGACATGAATTGTGTCAAAACAGTTCAAAACTAGGGGAGCTAAAGTGATTGCAGAGCTCAATAGCCATCTTCGAGATCCTGTATCTATTGACACTGTCCACCGAGAACTCTGTAAAGGAATATTCAAGGGTGGGCTATATACTGAAACCATTACTGACAACAACCAAAGCAAGGAAGCATAAAACATGGTGTCAGGAGCATAAATCCTGGATGAATGATCAATGGAAACATGTCATATGGTCCGACGAGTCGACTTTTCCTTTATTTCCAACATCAGGCCAGGTTTATGTCTGGAGAACACCAAAAGAAGCCTACAATCCTGATTTCTTGTTTCCAGTGGTTAAGCATGGAGGTGGAAGTGTGATGGTCTGGACAGCCATATGATGGTATTCTGCTGGTCCCATCATTACTCTCAAAGGCCATGTTACAGCCAATCATTATGTGAACATTTTAGGTGATCAGGTGCACCCCAGAATTCAAATGTTGTTCCCCAACAGTGATGCCATATTTCAGGACAATAATGCACACATTGACATAGACAGGACAATACAATCATGGTATGAGGAGCATGCAACTGAACTGCAGTGTCTTCCCTGATCAGCACAGTCCCTAGACTTGAACATCATTGAACCTTTGTGGGCGGTATTGGAACACAGTCTCCAGAGCAGATTTCTGCCTCCCTTGTCACTACAGGAGTTAGAACAGGTTCTAATCGGAGAGTAGCATAACATTCCCCTGGAGACTATACAGTCATTCTATGCAAGTATTCTGTGAAGAATCACAGCTGTAGTATGGGAAAATGGGGGTCCAGCCACTTATTAATAAACCATTCCCATGTAAGTACCGGTGTTCGAATTGTTTTGCCTATCCCCTATACATATGTTCATGTAAAAAAAAATGTACTTAACATTTATTTTGTTTGAATGTTTATAAAATTGGAAACTCCTATTTTTATAACACTTAATTATGGGAGTATGCAATATGGTAGTCAGTATTCATGTATTGCAGTGAAATTAAATTAATCTTCACTAAAGTAGGCAATGTCTTCTGTATAAGTGCCTACAGATGGCCCAGTATCGTCAGGGCTGACTTTAATATATATTATTCCTGTTAACATCAATAAAGGGTAAGAGTGAACAAAAATTGGCTCTCCATAATCTGGACTATCAAACATTTATGAGAATGGTAATGTGAGTGTGATCCAAGTGATCTCAGATATAAATCAGAACCTCCACAACAACAGTCTGCGTTGAAGTCAGCTTGCATGTGCAGGTGACACTCTGCTAATGTCTGATACCATTAAAGAATGTGCCAAAGTGACTCAAATGCAGGCAGGGAAAACATGAAGAAATAATGAATGGAAAGGAGTAATTTGGCCCAGGAAGTTCTCTTCACATTGTTTCTGGCTACATGTCTGATTTATGTGCTCACTGTCATTAAATGTGCAGATATCGCTGTGATACTGTAGTTTGCAGGTACACGTATGATGGTGTTGGCAGACGAAAGTGCTGATCTTAATGAATTGTGTTTTTAAATAGACCACATATTGCTAACAGTTACTTCCTATACCTCACTAGAAATCACTGTCTTCTATATAAATTAATTTGTCTTGTTATTTTATGATCTTAACTTTGAATTTAATCAAACTTACAATGTGCAGTAAAGTATGCTGCTGTGGATTAGAACTTTCTTCCACTGAGCCCTTCATATGATGTACCATCATTTCTGTAGTTACTGACAAAGGGAATTATGACCAACGACTGTGCCAGTAATTTAGGAGACTAAATACATCTTGTGTAGACAATGCCCCAGTCTGTGTTTGTAGTTTCATTGAGGTGTTAACATGCCGGTGAATGTTGGCACCTTACCAGTGCTTCCAAATTCCTGTCTTAAATCTTAAACATGTGAAGTCAATTTTAGAGAATAAAATTCATTCTAGTTTATGGACCTCATTCTTGATGGTTGCACAAAGTGCTGAAAGGTATAGCAGTTATCTTGAAATATTGCATGCATTGTATGAATCCATTCCATAATGAATTGCAGCTACATGGCAGGTTAATGATGTACAAATTCCACACAATTAGATTTATTTAGATTCCAGTAATTGTCTAGTGCAATTTTGTGTAGTGATCTAGTGAAGTTACAGATAGCTAGTGGAAAGGGGAATCTGTGGGAACTGTAATTGTGAAAGCATGAGTTAAATGATCACATTTCAAGTTTTCAGTTTATTTTGTATGTTCTAAGCTGTGATATTTTGCTTCTAAGGAATGAAAGTTTAAGCTACACGAATGTTATAATTTTCCAAACAATAAGACAAAAAAGTTGCAAAATGGAAAGCATAAGCATTATAAAAAGAACAAGGGAAATGTTAAACAGTTATTAAACGTAGCAAATGAAATAATGTTTGAGAATCGAAGCAGGTGCAGTCTACTGTCAACAAGTAATAATGAGTGGGAAAGGAATGACAAACTTCAAAAATAAATCAGTCAATTACAGTACAAGAGGGGGGGGGGGGGGGGGGGGCAATTGGATAGGACAAAAAGCGGTTCTGTATAATAGATGATTCAGTGAGTAATTAGAAATTAAAACTTGAGACACTTTTCTTCCTAAGGTTCAAGCACATTATTTACAACTTGTTTTACATTCCAGGGAAGTACAAAAATACACCCAATGACAAATATCTAAATTTTGGCCTTGATGTAAATGGAAGGAAAAACTTTGATGCTGAAATAAGCTTAAAAACAAGACCAGGAAAATATGGAAATACATATGAACCTCGTTTCTTCCTGGCAATCAATGACACGAGAATCGTTGAACTGTCAGGTAACAAAATCTTTAATTACTATACTGATCACATTTCTAAAAATAGTAACAATGAAGTAAATAGGTATTGACGCATTAGTGTTGTTTTCTTTCAAGGTCGTGTACGCTGGGTTGAAAAAAGGAATATTTCACAGTGTGATGTGAGTCTGGAATTCAATACAAGAAAATTTTTCACAAAACTCTTTGGCTATGTAAAGAAGACAGATACAGTTCTTGCTACTAGTTTGAGACTGGATTACAGATTTAAAGATGAAAAACCACAAAGCATCAAAATGGAGGCCAAATTTATTTCAAAAACCATGACCAAGGCACAAGGATCAATACAATTACAATCAACTGCATACCCTCAGTTTGATTTCACTTCCCAACTTATGTTTCTTGTAAGTGTTATCAATTATCTGGTAAAGATTTATTTTACTTTATCTATTTTTGTGTGCTCAATGACTCCATGCAGTGATCAGCTTATGATGGATGTGGAGCATGTCGAGATAATGATTACATGTATATTCAATTACAACTGAATACTCAACAGGTTTACAAACATAAACTACAGTATTATGGATAAATGAATAAATAATTGTCTTCATTCTTCAGTGTCAACATGTTCAGAACAGTTTGAGATGCACAGTTGTTATCATGCTACTGGGCAAACAGTTCAGCAACATGTATGTAATAAAAAACATATTAACACTGTACAGAGACTGAGTTAAAATAATCTGATCTACATAAAACACTTTTATTGACATTAAAGACTTCTCATCCCCAAATTCCTCAGCAGATTAGAACAGGGTATTCAAGAGCAGTTGGCAATGTTTTGTTTTGAAATAAATAAATAAATAAATAAAAAACGTGATACCTGAAGTTTTTAAGCTCAGTGGAGAGAAAGCTGAAAATTTTTCACTGGCCTGCTAAGCATCTTTCTGCATCTAGAACAGATTTTTGATTGGTAGTGTATGTAATTACTATTTATAGTGTCATGCATGTGTCTTTATAATAAAACATGTAAGAACTAGGCTTAAGTATTACCAGCTGGCTAAACAATTTGACAATAGATCCTTGGACTTACTCTACAAATGATTCTAACCACTCTTGTTTGAGCAATGAAGATTTTTTGAGTAAATGAAAGAATTCCCTTAGAAGATTATGCTGTGTGATGTAATGGAGGACACATAGTAAAATAAACTATCTTTGTGCCCATTTAATTTCCAGTATGAGAGAGCACTTGTAATGCAGTGGCATCTGAGTGCAAACTCTCCACAGTTTGAAGTGTGTGATGTTCCCAGTTTAGTTTGGATTCTAAATGAACACCCAGGAAATTCCTACTATCAATTCTCTGTAGCTGCTGGCTGCTGTATGTCACTGTATATTCCTGTGGGTTTTGTGATTTGATTTGAATAAAATTTGTATTCTGTAGGTTGGCAGAATGAGAGTTAAACAATAAGTGTAAAGAATTATAGATGACTGTGGTTGACAGATTTTCTATTACAATGTCAGTGATGCTGCAAATGCAACAAATTTGCACTCATCACCATTCTCAGCTGGAGGCAGGTGTGTATCATAAAACAAAAACAATAAAGGACCCAGGACAAAAATCTGTGGGACTCTGTGATAATTAACAGCCCAGTCTCATGTGACAAGAACTCCTAATTTCTAAGCCATAGCTTAGACCATAAAGATAGAAAAATGATATGGAACCTTTACAAAAATGAGACAGCAGTTATCTGTGGATGGACAAAACAAGAAGAGGTGCAGATACGGAAAGGTGTGCGACAAGGTTGCGCACTATCCCCTGTTATCTTTAACGTATACAAGGAAGAGGTGCTGAAAAAAGTAAGGGAAAATTCACAGACAGGTGTAGTAATTCATGGCCAATGAATAGATATGATAAGATATGCCGATGATATAGCTGTCCTGGCTGAAAGTGAAGAGGATCTTGTAGTCCTACTGAATAGAATGGACAAAGTTATGGGTGAAGAATATAATATGAGAATTAATAAAGCAAAGACAAAAGTAATGGCATGCGACAAAGATGATCAAGTGAAAGTCGAAGTTCATGTAGGCAATGAACTGCTTGAACAAGTTGATAAATTTACTAATCTGGGCATTAATATTACCAGGGATGGAAGGAGCAAGGCAGAAGTGAGAAGTAGAATAGCTCAAGCAAAGGCTGCTTTTAAAAAGAAGAAAAACATATTAACATCTAAGAGCATCAGCCTTGAAATCAGAAAAAGATTTTTGAAATCATATGTGTGGAGCGTGGCATGCTATAGGTGTGAAACATGGACTCTCGGGACAGAGGAAGACCAGAAGCTAAATTCTTTTGAAATGTGGTGCTATATACGCATGCTCAAAATAAAATGTATCGACAAGGTCACAAATGAAGTGTTTCTGGAAAGAGCAGGTGAGAAGAGAAGCTTATGGAGTTTTGTTGTTAAAAGAAGAGCGCAATTTACAGGCCATGTATTAAGACATAAAGGACTCCTGAACACAATCATAGAGAGATATGATGAGGGAAAAAGACCAAGAGGAAGACCACGACTGAGGTACATGGATCAAATCGTGAAAGATGTGGGATGTAACACCTATAAAGAAATGAAGAGAAAAGCTGAAAGACACACAGAATGGAGACAAGCTGCCATTGTAGCTGTTGCAAACCAATCCTTGGATTGACCACTACAGAAGAAGAAGAAGCTCCCAAAATTACTTTCTGCTTCTTCTGATGAGATGCAATTTCAGCAGGTAGCTTAATGGACCTGAATACCATATTGCTGGGCTTTCTCTAATAGTCTTTAGTGAAATCACAGAAGATACCCACTGGTGACTGCTCTTGTTCAAGGACTCTAAGAGTAGCCTACAAATGTGAAGATTGCCTGTTGAATTGATGTATTATTTTGAAAAACAAATTGCCTTTTATTTAAAACCCCATACTGAAGTTTCAAGGAGTTTAAGTATCAAAGATAAAATGGAGTGATATAACTAAAAATATATGATATATGTGCATATATCACACATATCAAATATTTTTAGCAATTGGTATTTAATTGATTCTGTAACAAAAGACACTACTGTTTGATTCATATGTGGACCAATTTCATTTCTGAAGATGACAGTTTAGACTGTCAAACCCAGTAAAGTGACCAAATAAAGTTTTCTTTTGCAGCTGATGACTAACTTTTTATGTGTTGGAATATTCTGCAGCTGTTGAACTACATCTGTGCACAAAATCATGTTTAACAATCATAGCATGCAACAACTTTTCAAAGATTTTTAAAACTGTAAGAAGTGCAATTTATCTCTAACTGTTCACTGTTCACATTTGAGGTAGTGGCATATTTCATCTTCTCTGAGAATGTTACTTGATACCTTGCTGAGTTAAGGACCTGGCTCAGTATTCTACATTCTTGAGCAGCATTTCAATAGCTTACTTGATATATTTTTAAAGCCATATGAATGTTTCTTTTTTAATGAGGCAATGGTGTTTTTGAGCTTTTTTGTGGTTATAGGAGGTTGCTGCTTGAGAATATCTATTGCCTCATGTAGGTCTGATCTACAGCCTTTCTACTCAGATACACTTAGAAAGTGTTCATTGTCAATCTCTTTATTATAATTACTTTATATTGTAATGTGGTAACCACACTCAAGTCCAAAACTGAAAGCAGGGTCATCAGTCGAATAGAGTACTTAACACTTCATATTTATTAGAAACACCAACTTACAGTCAGAACAAAAACTGAACTCCTGGGTGGAGAGTGCAGCTATTTATACTTACATCGAATATTTCAGACTGTATGTATTTATATATGCATTAAATATTCCAGAATATACCAACATTATAAACATAACATAGTTCAAGAATCTTCCAGAAATGATAATACTCAGTAACAAACAATTACTTGCTGTTGGGTTTGAACTGATGACCTGCAAAACACCAGTCAATGATGCTAACCATTACACTATGCTCCATGCACTACAGCTGGCAGTATTGCTCACTCTCCTGGTGAACCAGTGAACCACTAGGCAGAAGTTCTCATTCAAACTGACAGCTGCACCATGGATCTAGATCTTCTCACTGGTCTCCTGTATGGTGGTGCTGGTGCCTCCTTGAAGTCTGGTCAAGTTGATGCATCCTCTTCATTGTAGTGTGCTCTTAAGTTAGCCCATCCCATTGAAGCCTCTGAGTCAGTGAGTTGTCTTCAGTTTCCCTGAAATTTCCATCTTCACCTCTGGGCTGTAGCAGGGCTTCATACAGAAGACATGAACAGTGCCTCTGCACTTTTGTCTTCTTGGTAAAGGGTCACAGTCCTTGACTTCATATGTGACATCCAACAAGAGATGAAGGATACAATGTCGCTGAAAATAATATTTTAGTAACTTTACTAGTCCTACTTTCTGCCCAGGCATAAAACTAAATACCAAGACTCCTGGGCTGTATCTCACTGCCAGTGCTTGGTGTTACAGAAATCTCTGTCTTTCTGTTGGGTATCCAAGTTCTGTATGTAAGCCAGTTGTTTTGCTTGTTTGGTCCTGGTGATGAGGTGTTTCACATAGTCATCCTGAATAATGTCCAGTTGAAATGGGATCAATGTATCCAATGTAATTTCCACCTAGCAACTGTGGAACAGAAAGAATGGTGTGATTCCTGTAGTGTCTTGCTGTGCTGTGTTGTATGTGAACATCATGACATGCTGTATTGTATCCCAGTCTCTCTGTTTGAGATCAGTGTACTCTGAGAAAATATCTGCCAACATCTGTGTTCTATCAGGCAATTAATCAGTGGATCATATGTAGTTGCCCTGCTGTGGGTGACACTGCAATCTGAAGTTACATCTGATACAAGTCTTGACTGGAAAACTTCGTCACAATCACAGATGATCACACAGTGTGCTCAGTGCTTTAAAACAATATCTTCTACAAGGAACTTCACAATTTTCAAAACTTCAGTGGGTGACACAGCTATGGTGATATTATAATGGATTAGGTATTATTCAGTTCTTGTTTGTTGACGTTCAGTTTTTAGAGTGAACTGCGGCATGTGCTTCCAGGGCTGGCATTCCTTACAGTGGCTCACATAGTGTCTAACGGGTTGGTAGAGGCCCAACCAGTGATTTCTACATGAATTTGTGTCTAGAGCCTTCATGAATCCCAGGTGACCACATCTTGGAACATTATGGATGATTTTCCATGACAGTTGGCAACTTTCCAGTAATTTCCTTAATGCATAGCAGACTGAATTGTCAGGTTGCAGTAGGAAAATTGCTTTTATAAGTCATTTTAAAGCTGTCAACTCCAAGCTTGTACTGCAAATGAAGCCTAAGCAGTAGATATGTCTTGACACTTTTCCAAACATGTACTAGTCATAAAATGAGTCTTAAAACATTCTTATTTAGGATTCTCTTATGAGACAGTCTGTGATACCAATTGTTTATATTTACTGTCTTCTTGAACTTGCAGAAAATACATGAAGGCCCAGAATACTTGCTCCTTTCTGTGATCCTGGAGACGTGATGGTTCATACTGGATCAAACCCTGTTGTAGGGGATAATGGTCTTTGCCACCTTCATGGAAATTTATTATATGTAATACTAACAAGTAGACCTCACCTCTTTGAGGGTGTTTGTGTTGAAACTGATCTCAGTGACCATGAGTCATTTGTAGGAGCAATGATTACCAAACTTCAAATGACAACCAAAAGAAGTAGGAAGATTTACAGTGATCCAGATAACACACAATTCTAGCAACAATGTTTACCAAAGTATAAAGGGCAAATAAAACTAGCAGAAAGATCTACATGTTCAGTAACATAAATAAAAAGACAGTAGTGTCATATCTCTATGCGAAACTTAAAACATTTACCTCTGGGCAGGAGCATTTTGAAGAGCTGTGGCTCAATTTTAGATGAATAATTGAGCACTCAATGAATAGATAGTACCTAGCAAAACAGTTAATTTTGAGAGAGCTTGTCTGTGGTATACAATTTCTGTAAATAAATGTCTAAAGAAACAGCAATTACTTTATGATAAATCAAAAACAGAGCACTAGGCTATAGATAGTGAGATGCTAGAGTGAATGTGTTTACCTGTCAGTAGAGTGATGTATGAAGCCTTCAGTGACTGTTATAGTAGTATTTTTTGACAGAACTCTCAAAAAACCGATGAAATTCTGGTTTCGTATAAAGGTTGCCAGTGACACAAAAATTTGTGTACAAACATTCACTGATGACACAGGAACTGAATTGGAGGGCAGGAAAGTAAAAACAGAAATGCTAAACTCTGTTTTCAAGTGTTCCTTTACCAAGGAAAATCCAGGTTCATTGACCCAGTTTAATTCTCACACCATTGGAAAGATGAATGCTATAGATCTTACTGTCAGCAAAATTGAGAAATAATTGATTTCTAAAACTAAACAAAGTTCCAAGTCCTAATGGAATCCTAACAAATTCCAAAAACAACTTGTGCCTGGGCTAGCCTCTCTTTCATCACTGTCGATATCTCAAATAAAATACTTTGCCCATTAATTGGAAGACAGCACAGATCACACCTGTCTACAGGAAGATTCGCAGAAATGATCCACAACAATGCCCTCCAATACCAGTGACAGCCATTTGCAATAGAATCTTAGAAAATAATTTACATAATGAGGAATTATGAAGAGAGTGATCTACACCATGCCAATCAGCATGGATTCAGCAAAGATAAGGCATGCTAAACCCAATTCATGCTGCTTTTCTCAAGACATCCTGAAGGCTATGGATCAAGACAGTTGGGTAGAGGCAGTATTTCATGACTTCCAAGAAGTATTTGACTCGGTACCACAAGCTCTTGATAATGAAAGTACAATTGTATGAGGTATCAAATGAAATTTGGTATTGTATGAGAACCTCTTGGCAGGGAGGACACAGCATAAAATCTTGGATAGAGTGTCATCAACAGATTTAGGAGTAACTTCCAGTATACCACAGACGAACATGTTTGGACCCATGCAGTCCATTTTGTGTAATAATGGCCTGGCTGGTAATATTAATTACAACATCAAACTTTTTGAATAGGATACAGTTACCTATAATGAAGTATTGTCTGAAAAATGCTGTACAAATTTTCAGTCAGAATTTGATTAGTTTTCAAACTGTTGCAAAATCTGATGACTTACTTCAGTTGTTCAAAAATCCAAAGTTATTCATTGTATAAAATGCAGAAACATAGTATCCCATGACTAATTAATTAATAAGTCACAATTGGAATCAATCAAATCCTACAAATACATGGGTACAGCTATCTGTAGGTGCATGAAAATACATAGGCATAGTCATAGGTCAAGCAGATGGTAGACTTCAGTTCATTGGTAGGATATTGGGAAAATGCAATGAGATTACAAAAGAGATTGCTTACTGATGTGACCTATCTCAGAATGATCAAATGTGTTGGTTCATACCATATAGGACTAATGGGATATTGAATGTATACAAAAAAGGACAGCATGAATTGTTACATGGTTGTTTGTCCCATGACAGAATGTCAAGTGAGATGCTGAAGAACCTGACCTATCAGATGCTTCAAGATAGATTCCAACTATGCCCAAAAGCCTACATACAAAATTTCAAGAAACAGTTTTATGTTAGAAATCTAGGAATGTATCACTACACCCTACATATTGATCCCTTAGGGCAGAGGTTCCCAAAGTTCTTTTTCTCATACACCACTTTCAAAGTTCTACTGTTTTCAGTAGACCCCCTGCTGCTGCATTTCTACTATATTCCCAAAACTCCTAAAAAATGTCATGGAGACCCAACCCTAAATTCATAGTGGTAAAAAGAAAATGAAAAATAATACATTTTCAAGTGTTCTATTTATTAAAATAATACTTATGATTATATATTTAATATGATTAAAAATAAATATTGATAACTTACTAATCAACAATTGGCAAAACATCAACAATCAACTTTAAAATGCAAATAAACGGTTTAAAAAAAATAGTCATAATTTCAATGAGTCAGATGTGCTTGATGAATTGACAGCAAATTATCAATATTTGGCTTCAGTTTTGGAAGGGATAACCTCCAATCTCCCTGTTCTGTGATGTTCAATCTGCTGATTTATTTTGTTACTAGGTTGGTAATGACACTAAAACTTTTTTTTGACAAGATATGATGAGGGGAGTGCTATCAAAAAATTTCTTGCAATTTCCTGCAGCCCAGGTTATTGTTTGGGTATTTCTACCTGCAGCTAAAATGTTTGATAGCCTTTTTTAAATTTCACCTTCAGCTCCTCATTGGTGCTAAACTCAAGTAGCTCCTCTTGTAATAGCACATTTGCCAGTTCCATTTCATCAAATGGACATATGATCCATGGTGGTGTTTCCATTGCCAGAATAGCTTCAAATCTATTTTTGAAGTCGTCATGCAGGGTAATTAAATGTCAAGCATATGTTTGAATATCCTCATCAAGACATTCTGCCCGTGACAATTTTGGAAACTGGGAGAATTTGCACTGACTAATATTTTGCTTCATAAATTTCAATTTACCAAGAAAAACCAAAATTAAACCTTTTGTTTTTATTAAATTTAGCCTGTCACCTTGTAACTGCAAGTTAAAGTCATTAAATTTGTTGAAGAAATCTGTCAAGTACACAATGTCTACTTTAAATTTGGTCAGATTTTCTTTTAAATTTGGATCTTTAGTTTCCAGAAATTCTATAACTGTTTCAAAAAGGGAGTAAAATCTTGATAAACATGCACCTTCCGACAACCAGTATGTAAAGCAATTGTTGGAAACCTTCACCACTTTCATTGTGCAATAGTGCAAATAAATGGGTATTAAATGCATTGCTTCTTATTTTGATAACTGTGTTAATCACAAATTGAAGCAATTGGTGCAATGTATCATTCAAATTTTTTGCTACAAGGTGTTGTCTGAGGATGATGCGGTGAATTGTAGTTAGTCATTCTTTTAAGATGACTTATAAACCCACGATATTGCCTGAACATGGCAGGAGCTCCATCTGCTGCCACTGAAATAATGGTTGTAAATGGAATTGATTTTTCCTTAAAAAAATCACTCAGGACATTAAATACTGATTTGCCTTTAGTGTCCATTTTCAGAATGTTCATGAATAGCAGCTCTTCATGGATTTCTTCATCCATAACAAATGGAACATATGCCAATAATAATGCTTCATTATCAGGTAAAGTTGATTCATCCAACTGAATAGAAATATGAGTGGTTTGCAGATAATTACACAAGAAGCTTTCAATATCAGAGCTCATTTCATCAATATGTCTTTGTACAGTGTTATTACTTAAAGGAATTCTTTTGAGTACATCAAATGGAGGTTTCTGCAGAACAATTTTTAAAACCTCTTCAATAGCAGGTAAAATTAACTGTTCTCTGATGGTGTACCGTTTTCCAGACTTCGCTACAAGCAATCAAGTATTGTAATATACTCGCAAGCCATCATCATTACTTTGAGATGTTGAAGCAAACATACTGTCCACAGTGGGTCTCTCTTCATATTTTTCTTTCAATGTTTGAAAGTATTTCAAATCTTTACCTATGTCATCAGAATGACACCTTCCTAAATGATCTTTGAGCTTAGATGGTTTCATAGAGTCATTACTCAAATCTGTGTTGCATAAAAGATTTATAGGCAATCGTTTATCTGCCTTTGATGGAAGAAAACCAAATTTCAAATAAACAGCACTGTATTGTCGACATTTCTTCTTAGATGCAGTGATTTTTTTGTATCAGTTGTAACCAGTAAAGAAAAAAATGTTTGTTTTAGTAATCATGAGACAATTTTAACAGGATATGGCTATTTTAACAGAATAGAATAGAATTAATTATTGCAACAAAGAAACCAAAATGCCAGCAGAAAAACTGTTTCTAATTATTAAAAGCAATAAACTGCTAAGACCCATTGTTTAATTGTTGAAGCTTTAGCAGCCACGAGTTTAAATAGCTGGTTTTTAATTAATGATTAAAGAAAATATATACCTAATTCATGAGACCAATGCCTCATTTCATAAGCATAGATTCTCTTTAATAGTGGACTGTATTATTATTTAGTTGTACTGCACTCAATAAGAGCAGTGCCTTATTGATTAGTACTGATTTTTATTGTTAATATAAACAATAAGACTTGAGAACCTTGAAAAGCTAATTATTATAAATTTAGTATATTGCTAAATTTATAAACAACCCAGTATACAATAACGTGGTATTGTGTAAGGCACAGATATTACTGTCAAAAATGTTGAGCGTTATGTGGCAAGATCGACTATGGTTTGTCAACCTGGTGGGGCATTCATTAACTAGCTTAGTCTTTGCGTCTGCTAATAGTGGAAACATGTGTTATATTGCACTTGTGCTTTAATACCCATATAGAGGTTTTCACAAAAAGGCTGAGCCTATTTTATTATAATATAAAATATTTTTTGATTAATTACGTTTTAATACATTTCCAAATATTTTTTGTCATTTAGCATTAGCAGCTACAAGGACTTTGAAATATGTACAAACATGCAGGTCAGTCATACATCTCTCTTTTAATGAATTGCCACTGTGGCCTAAATAAATATTTCTGTAATAAAAAGTACTAAAAGTTCAATCTTTCTTGGCTATTTTGTTGTTTTATAGAAGTATCGAATAATTGCTCCTCTCAGCATTTAATTTTTGTTATGTAACTACTACATGCAAGTATAACAAATATAATATGATTACAATATAAAATAAAAATATGAGTAACAAATTGGCAAGTACTTTTCTTCACACTGGCAAACACAGACATCGATTCACTCACACTTTAATTCTCAAAATTCTGAAAACAAATGAGTAACATTTTGTCCTTGGCATTCATATTTATATTAGTGAAGCTTGGAAACATAGCACAAGTCATATTTCATCCCTTTGCATGTCTAAACAAGCATTCCGGGCGAGTGGGTGTGCGGGCAGCAGTTTACAAGTCTCTACATGAATTGTACTGAATATCGAAATGCTTGTTTTTGCAAGTGGCAGTCACTGACCTTCTTAAAATACACTAGATACTCAAAAAAATTAAGGTGGTTAGAAATTTTCATGGAACCCCACTTACAACTTGTGAACCCCCAATTTTTTTTCACACCTATGTGGACCTCGGTCTGGTCTCCCTTGGACCTCTGGGGGTCAACCTGGATAACTCTGGGAACCACAGACCTAGGGTCTGTAAAGACATGTTTAGACTAATTGTAGTACCCATAGGCATTCGAGTAATCATGCTTTCATGCACCATATGTGAATGAAATGGGTAGAAACTGAAGTACATGCTACAACTGGAAGTACCATCAACTGTGCATTTCATGCTGGTGTGCAGAGTGCAGCTGCAGAAGATAAAATAACTGCAAGAACAGAACCATCCATTAGACACATATAATACAACTGTGTCATCCATATGCTGGGTGGTGCTGGTTCCATGACACCTTGATCTATTCATTTGTCTAATTCCTGTTTGGCTATTGCTTGTAATGTAAAATAGATAATGTATGCCTGGCAGAACCATGGGATTTTGATGTTTATATTTAATTGTTTGTCCACTGTAACGAGCATAATATAGTTGTAAGTTATGACTGTAAGTCTTCAAGCTTTTAAAATGAGTCTCTGCCAAAACCAACATGGATCTTGTCTGGGATAAATAAAGAAAATAGTGAATGCATCCACTCCAAATATGTTCTCAGCCTCTGGGCTGAATAATGAATAATTCTGTTCATTTATTGGATACTTCTACACTCCTGGAAATTGAAATAAGAACGCCGTGAATTCATTGTCCCAGGAAGGGGAAACTTTATTGACACATTCCTGGGGTCAGATACATCACATGATCACACTGACAGAACCACAGGCACATAGACACAGGCAACAGAGCATGCACAATGTCGGCACTAGTACAGTGTATATCCACCTTTCGCAGCAATGCAGGCTGCTATTCTCCCATGGAGACGATCGTAGAGATGCTGGATGTAGTCCTGTGGAATGGCTTGCCATGCCATTTCCACCTGGCGCCTCAGTTGGACCAGCGTTCGTGCTGGACGTGCAGACCGCGTGAGACGACGCTTCATCCAGTCCCAAACATGCTCAATGGGGGACAGATCTGGAGATCTTGCTGGCCAGGGTAGTTGACTTACACCTTCTAGAGCACGTTGGGTGGCACGGGATACATGCGGACGTGCATTGTCCTGTTGGAACAGCAAGTTCCCTTGCCGGTCTAGGAATGGTAGAACGATGGGTTCGATGACGGTTTGGATGTACCGTGCACTATTCAGTGTCCCCTCGATGATCACCAGTGGTGTACGGCCAGTGTAGGAGATCGCTCCCCACACCATGATGCCGGGTGTTGGCCCTGTGTGCCTCGGTCGTATGCAGTCCTGATTGTGGCGCTCACCTGCACGGCGCCAAACACGCATACGACCATCATTGGCACCAAGGCAGAAGCGACTCTCATCGCTGAAGACGACACGTCTCCATTCGTCCCTCCATTCACGCCTGTCGCGACACCACTGGAGGCGAGCTGCCCGATGTTGGGGCGTGAGCGGAAGATGGCCTAACGGTGTGCGGGACCGTAGCCCAGCTTCATGGAGACGGTTGCGAATGGTCCTCTCCGATACCCCAGGAGCAACTGTGTCCCTAATTTGCTGGGAAGTGGCGGTGCGGTCCCCTACGACACTGCGTAGGATCCTACGGTCTTGGCGTGCATCCGTGCGTCGCTGCGGTCCGGTCCCAGGTCGACGGACACGTGCACCTTCCGCCGACCACTGGCGACAACATCGATGTACTGTGGAGACCTCACGCCCCACGTGTTGAGCAATTCGGCGGTACGTCCACCCGGCCTCCCGCATGCCCACTATACGCCCTCGCTCAAAGTCCGTCAACTGCACATACGGTTCACGTCCACACTGTCGCGGCATGCTACCAGTGTTAAAGACTGCGATGGAGCTCCGTATGCCATGGCAAACTGGCTGACACTGACGGCAGCAGTGCACAAATGCTGCGCAGCTAGCGCCATTCGACGGCCAACACCGCGGTTCCTGGTGTGTCCGCTGTGCCGTACGTGTGATCATTGCTTGTACAGCCCTCTCGCAGTGTCCGGAGCAAGTATGGTGGGTCTGACACACTGGTGTCAATGTGTTCTTTTTTCCATTTCCAGGAGTGTATTTTGAACTTGCCTTTTATGAGAAGTTTTTCAGTGCCATAAGTGACAAGTCAGCAGTGTATAGATCACAGCAATCAGTAACTCATGGGGGTGGTGACATAACAATTGTTAACAAATCGGTATGGACTGTTTGCATTCTTGATTTGGATTTGTAGATGTACACTCTCTACTGAGCCATTGTAAACTAGTGATTTGCATATAGTATGACTATTATTGTGGCTTAAGTTCTTAGTGAAATTTTAGTCTCTTACCTGCAACATAACATAAGAACAATACACTAACAATTCATTTTCATACCTGAAAAAATTATATCAGGGCAAGCCCAAAAAAGAAACAGTGGGTACTGCAGGTTGTTTTTCAGTACCTGGAACACTTTTAAGGTTGTAGTTGATGTAGATATCTGTCCAATCAGCCACAGTTTTATTGAACACTGGGGAGGGTGAAGGCACTCTTGGATTTGCTACCATGCATTGTTCCTGTAACAACTGAAATTGTTGCTGGTGGTGATAAATTTGTACCTAAAGGAATGCTTTTTCCTAAAGGGATGCTATAAACATCACCACAGTCAATTTTCTATCTAAAGTAAACTTTTTTTCTTTTTATGTACAAATAAAAAGTAAACATATATTCATAATACATATTCCCATGTTGTTTATAAATTTGACTCTTTTAAATTAGTGCCACCATTATTAAAATTATTTTAAATTTTTTTTTTATACTGTGGCCAGTATCCAATAGTCCTCTCCTTCACCTTCTTACTTCCCAAGCTTACGCTTGGATGTACTGTTTTACCTTCACCACTTCATCCAATAGTCACTAGAGGAATTCAGTAACATGAACATGTCATATCTGGATACCCAGATTTTCATGCCAGAGTATAGCAGTGTCTCTTTGTGTTTTTTGACATTATAATTTCAATCTTGTGATAACATAGTTCATTTGCAGTATTTTCTTTCTTTATATATATATATAACAAAAAATACTAATCAGTGCTGGTGTGTGTGTGTGTGTGTGTGTGTGTGTCTATATATATATATATATATATATATATATATATATATATATATATATATATATATATATATATATATATATAGACACACACCAGCACTGATTAGTGTTTTTTTGTACTATTAAATGTTGTAATGATACTAATATCTGTGTATATATGAATACTGTATAGTAGATCTGTAGTGTTATTAGGGTGATATTTTCGGGGGCATGCTGAAAAGTAATGTGTCTGATTTTGTATGTATTTTTAAATGAAACAAATGTTATTAACATTCTACATCTTTATTCTTTGTGTCTATATATTTGCAGTCCTCAGTTACTAGAGGTCTCTGAGCTGTAGCATGTAACATGGTAGTGTGTAACTTGACTATGTTGGTATGCTGTAAACAAGTTTCAAATTTGAAGAGTTTGTCCACACACGGAGTACTCTCTCCTTCAGTATGACAATACCAGACCATACATGCATGCTGCAGCATGTGTAGCAATCAGACATGTTCTGTTCACTATCATTGGTCATCTTCCATACAGTCCCAACTTGGCCCCATCCAATTTTCATCTCTTTTCAGAACTTAAAGAACACCTTTGAGGACTCTAGTTTCATAGTAATGAAGTAGTGCAAGCAGAGGTGATGTTGTGGCTCCATTACTCACACCAAACATTCTGCAGTGATGGTATCAACAAACTGGTCTCTCATTAGGAAAAATGTGTTTGTCTCCAGGGTACTTTGTTGAGAAATAAATATGTAGACACAAAGAACGTAAACATAGAATGTTAATAACATTTGTTTTATTAAAAAAGTTTTAGGAGTTTTTACATAAAAATATTCAGATATATTACTTTTCAGCACACTCCCATTTCATAGAAATTATATGAAGTTTAATGTTTACCTAAAAATCTTCAATCTATGACATCATGAAACCAGTTATCTAAATTTCACCAACACACTCAGCAACACACTGCTTTTTAAATAAATTATATGTATCCAACATTTTCTTAGTGCTAAAAAACATCTTAATTTTTAGGTGATATTTCAGCCAACATCAGATTCAAACTTTAAGTTTTTGCTTCTTTTTTAAACCCACATAAGCAGCTGTTTAAAAACATACAGCAACATAAACTGAGAGAAATAATTTAGTTCTAAATTAACAGCTATGATTAGGGTTCTTTATGTTTCCAAATGGCATTCTGTGCATTTCAGATGGAAAGGTAACAATTATTAATTGATAAACTTGACCAGTGCTTTCATTATCTTGTGCTAGTGTGATGATCATTGTGTCTCAAAGAACACAGTGTGCAGTTAGTGTAACAGTAATACCCTGCCTGTGGTATATTTTTAAAGCTTTATTTAGAGCATTTGTGAATTTTAATAATAAAGAAAACTTCCATCAGTATCGTTATTGTAACATATATGCTTCTACTGTCTCAGAGAAATAGTGACCGAATGGATTTTTGGATGGAGATTGTTGTTGGACCACACCAGAAAGATATAAAATCAAAATTTGTTCTAACAACATTGATTCGTTTCCTAAGAGGCCATGACAATGTAAGATTTGATGCATCTGTACATATCAGTAAACCAATCTCATCCATTGACATGAGATTTAGTTTGGGATATCTCAATACAGGACCAGAAACAAGCATACTTGTGACAGTTAGATATGCTCCAGGTGAGATGTTATATGGATAGTATTTGTAAATTTTATTACAGAACTAAGCGTTTTTACAGATATCTTTGACTTGTGTGTACTGCTGTGTAACTGATATGCATTGTCCAATGGAAAAAGTATAACATTCACTACATTCAGCTGAATGTATGTTCCGCACCTGTGCTCAAGTATTCAATAATAACAAGATAATAAAGGACAGAGCAGTATCCAGAGACCTAGGTAATTTCCTCAGGAAACAAGCATCCATATATAATTTTACTTCACAGAGACTGTCGACTAGCAGTGTACACTCTGATACCTTGGCATTTACAGTGCCTGTATCTTAGAATATTGTGCTTGATTCCCCTATCACTGTACTGATAAGGTGCTTGATTTTGTTCTAACTAGGGACACAAGGAAGTACATAGGCTTAAATAACTAAGTTTCATTGGGTCACGGGATGACAACAAGAATATGAGTACACAGAGAGTAAACACACAGCTGGAATACATTTGACAACTGAGAGTTCAGATTCTGAGTATGCACATATAAAGATACAGTTCCTGGTTGGTGGCACTGTTGTTGCACCGCACACACTTATTGAACAAGGTGACTGTTGTCAGTGATTTGTCTGCTCCTGGTGGCTGCCTCAGTACTTGTGCAGCACGTCGATTGAATGCTTACCATGATGGTCTGACTTATGGCTGTGGTAGGTGTAGTATCTGGCAGGTTTCTACAGATTTCATTGTTTCCTCTGTTATGTTAAAACCTTTCCTTGATCACCCATCCAACACCATTAGAAATGCTAAACTAATGTATAATACAGTCTTCAGATTGTGCTGATCTATGAACTGTTTAATAACTTATAAAGTCAGGTTTCATAAGTTATTTTATTATCAAAGAGAATTTCATTTTGTCCATGGGTGAAAAAGATTTATAAGTGGAAAACAAGCACAACTGAGATCCCTGATTAACTTAGCCACATACTGGTCCCACCTAACTTCGTTATATCTGTAAATACTGAATAATTTCAAATGCAGAGTTTCATCTGAGCTGCTTCTGGTTCCTGCAAGTAATTTTTATCTTTCTGTAATTGCACAGTATGAGTTTTTGTAAGATTAACAAGATAAGATTTTTTTTCCGTAGACCAGTTGTATGCCTGTTTCGTTATTATAATGACTGCAACCTACATCAATTTGAATCTGCTTACTGTGTTTGAGTGTTGGTTTATTTCCACAATTTTTGCACCTCCTGCTTGCCACACTTCTCTGTTCCCAAAGATGGAGAGTTTTATAAGAAAATATTGGATTGTCCCTTCACAGGCTATCGGAAATGAGATGGTCTTCGCAAGAGCCATTTTAATAACATAGGCTATTTCCAAAGATATTGGTAGCCTTACAGATTTTCTGCCCTTCTACTGCAGAGCAGTCATTCAGTTTTGCTGCAGACGTTAAGACTAAATCCTTTGAAAGCTACAATCAAGTAAGAGTGGCATGTTGGATTCACTCTGATCACAATAGAGTCAGAGTTAGTCCACTCATTTTATTATACCAGGACTGTAAAAGAGTTCACATCTAAAAAATCTAGGAAGAAAGTTTAATTTGTTTGCACTTCCATGCTACTGTATATTTCAGTCTTACAGGATATACACCTTGACTCATCGACTGACTGCCAATGTACCACAAATGGTAGGCTTTTTAATCAGAATGAGAATTTCAGTGAACTGTTAGGAATAATTCATTCAGTTACATATTTTATATGATCTGTCTCACTCCCAATGTCACCAGGGAGTCATATATTATTTGCTTTAGGAGTTTCTTCATTTTGTGTAATACTAGCATCCAGTGCTTACTCTAAAAGTTCTGGCAACTTAGTCAGATGAATGACTGATTTTAATGTTCACTTGCTACATTGTCACCTAAGGTTTAGTCACACACACACACACACACACACACACACACACACACACACACACACACACACACCTGTCACTGTAAATTGTTCTGCTAACTCCTTTATAATGAATAACTGCAAGGAGTATTGTAACCTGTAGTGAAAATTAATAAAGTCCAAGATACCAGCTGATTTATGTTTGGAAATTAAAAAAAAAAATGTTTATTGTATTGTCAAGTTTGTGAATTAACACAATAACAGACTGAGTCCCTTGCAGTTACAAAAATACTAAGTGCAGTGCAGTATATTACTGTTCAGTAGTAAAGTTCATGTGATTCACTGTTGAAAATGAATTAAAAGTCCAATGAGTCCCAATTTTTTATTTTAATTTATTTTATTTTATTTTATTTTTATTTTATTTTTTATTTTTTTTACACTACACCTGCAGGAAATGTTGAAACGTACAAAACTGTTGCTCAAAAATTTGCTACCTTCTCAGAATTACTTTGCAAAATTTTTTCAAGTTAACACATCTGTCATCTGAAAAATTTTAGTCCCATAAAACTTTGACCTGCTGTTTTCACCTGTCAAAACTACTCAGACTGCTGTTTTTTGCTCTCTCTGAGTTAAGCTCAACCTGTATGAACTCCAATTTTCAGATATCTGTTTAGGCATATGGTTAGGTAGCAGTTTACCATTACTCAGAGGATGTTTAATAACTTCTGATAATATGCTATCTTTGTGGAGGCGTGTGGAACTCATACATTATTAATAATGGCCATGGAATGCATACTTGCATAAAGCTATAAACATCAAATCTGCTCATGTATATCATGCACAAACATACATTTTATTTTTCATTTCAGGTAAAGAAGTGCTTATTCAATTCAAATTAAAAATGCCTCATACATCATTTACATTTTTTGAGGCAATGTTCAACTTGACATTACCAGGTTTCAATCCAATGGTTGTGGAACTAAAGTTACATGAGAAATCTCCAAAAGAATATGATGTAAGCTGCTGTTAAGTTAATAGTAAATATTACCTAATTTTATCGTGTGTGTGTGTGTGTGTGTGTGTGTGTGTGTGTGTGTTTTCTCAAGTAATTCAGTGAAATAGTCTAGAAGTTTTCACCATTGCATTTTGGCAGTTATTCCAACCTTTCTTAGTAAACACTTATAATCCATTTTTCTTTTCTCTTGGCAGATTGAATTCTCTGGATCATGGTTTAGTGGACACTCTATAAGTGGTAAAGGACTGTATCAAGACAAAAGTACTTCAAAAACAATGAACCATCATTTGAAACTTGCTGTCAAGTCTCCAAGTTTTAATGAACTTACGGTGTCATTCCGGTTAATCCAAGATGATACAGAATTCAAAACAAATATTCTGGTAATATATTTCCTCAGTTCATACAATAATGTAGTTTGAAAATTAAATCAGAACAGAAATAAGTTCATCCATCTTTGTCTGTAATATATTATTTTATTGTGGACATTATCTGTTACTGTTTCATTCTGTTGGCGAAATTAGTCATTGGCATGATTATATGTTAGTCAGCATATTTTGGGAACACTGCAGACTTTTTTGCTTTGTAAGAAACACTATTACTGTAAGCTGCTTTTCATATATTTGTTTTTCACAAGGAACTTAATTGCACTATACTCTACATTGTACGTATGAAGAAACTTCTGCTGTATAGTCTTAACAATTTGTTTGCAACACTTTTGCACAGCCATCTCATAATTACTGGCACAGTGCAGACAAATATTTAGCACTACAGGTAACATAAATAAGTAGTTATATTTCTAGCAAATTATGTAGCAATAGCAAAGATGAAAATATTATAACATTTAATCTGAAGCCTTCAGAACTCTGCATTTATTCTACCAAAGTTACAGGTAGACAGATAAAATGGTATGGAGATTAAAGTTAATGATGAGTTTATTAAGGAATCTAATCACAAAAGAAACAATACTTGCTTCAGAACAAAAATCAATTAACATAGTACAAGAGAATAAACAAAATTCTTGGAACATTGTATGGGAAAGAGGTCAGCTGTCATGATCCTCAAAACGAGTAGTGTATGTGTCAAAATATGAAACATAGCAGCAACTTGGGTTTACTTTGGTTTGGATCAGTTCACTCAGTAAGAAAGAAATTGATAGAATTTGAAGTTTTCTGCTCAACAGCTCTTCCTTATGAAGATGTCATCTCCCGTACATTGACTTGTCCAGTGTCTTCTGCATATACTGCTTTTGTAGACAACAGGGCCAATAAAAATGCAATACAATACAGCAGTATTGGGTCAAAAATGAAGGGCTCTCAGGCTCTAATTTTCCAAATTATACTCTTGGTAGTAGATCCAGTGACTCATGTAAAGGGGATGGTGGCTGTCTAATTCTTGTGAATAACAGGATTAATTTCTGTAAATCCAACAAAATGAATCAGCTTTACGTTGAGAAATATTTTGACTACTGTGTACTAAAACATAAACATATAAAATTAATCATTATTTCAAGATGCAGTTTGCATGTGGTATTTGCCACAAGTTTTTAGAAAATCTGGACTGTGTCATGTGAACGTGTAATTCAAAGGGAAACAAAATTATTTTATGTGGGGACATACATTTTATTTTTGCCAGTATTTCACACAATTCCTTTCATATAAGTAATTAAATAGCTGTGTTTAATATGGAAAATATTCTTGGAGCCCCCAAGAGAATAACTTCTATCTGTCTCTGTCAATGCAATTTTGATTGATAATTTCTGCATTATGCTACTGAATGTTCAAAATATATCAGATGTGTTAACAAACCCTGTCAGAATCTCATTAAAACTTAAGTTGCCACACACATATACATCCGAAAATCCAAAAGTTACATACGGGCATCAAATTAAAGTTCCTAGTAATTTAAATAATTTTAGATACACATTAAAATACACTCCTGGAAATTGAAATAAGAACACCATGAATTCATTGTCCCAGGAAGGGGAAACTTTATTGACACATTCCTGGGGTCAGATACATCACATGATCACACTGACAGAACCACAGGCACATAGACACAGGCAACAGAGCATGCACAATGTCGGCACTAGTACAGTGTATATCCACCTTTCGCAGCAATGCAGGCTGCTATTCTCCCATGGAGACGATCGTAGAGATGCTGGATGTAGTCCTCTGGAATGGCTTGCCATGCCATTTCCACCTGGCGCCTCAGTTGGACCAGCTTCCGTGCTGGACGTGCCGACCGCGTGAGACGACGCTTCATCCAGTCCCAAACATGCTCAATGGGGGACAGATCCGGAGATGTTGCTTGCCAGGGTTGTTGACTTACACCTTCTAGAGCACGTTGTGTGGCACGGGATACATGCGGACGTGCATTGTCCTGTTGGAACAGCAAGTTCCCTTGCCGGTCTAGGAATGGTAGAACGATGGGTTCAATGACGGTTTGGATGTACCGTGCACTATTCAGTGTCCCCTCGACGATCACCAGTGGTGTACGGCCAGTGTAGGAGATCGCTCCCCACACCATGATGCCGGGTGTTGGCCCTGTGTGCCTCGGTCGTATGCAGTCCTGATTGTGGCGCTCACCTGCACGGCGCCAAACACGCATATGACCATCATTGGCACCAAGGCAGAAGTGACTCTCATCGCTGAAGACGACACGTCTCCATTCCTCCCTCCATTCACGCCTGTCGCGACACCACTGGAGGCGGGCTGCACGATGTTGGGGCGTGAGCGGAAGACGGCCTAACGCTGTGCGGGACCGTAGCCCAGCTTCATGGAGACGGTTGCGAATGGTCCTCGCCGATACCCCAGGAGCAACAGTGTCCCTAATTTGCTGGGAAGTGGCGGTGCGGTCCCCTACGGCACTGCGTAGGATCCTATGGTCTTGGCGTGCATCCGTGCGTCGCTGCGGTCCGGTCCCGGGTCGACGGGCATGTGCACCTTCCGCCAACCACTGGCGACAACATCGATGTACTGTGGAGACCTCACGCCCCACGTGTTGAGCAATTCGGCGGTACGTCCACCCGGCCTCCCGCATGCCCACTATACGCCCTCGCTCAAAGTCCGTCAACTGCACATACGGTTCACGTCCACGCTGTCGCGGCATGCTACCAGTGTTAAAGACTGCGATGGAGCTCCGTATGCCACGGCAAACTGGCTGACACTGACGGCGGCGGTGCACAAATGCTGCGCAGCTAGCGCCATTCGACGGCCAACACCGCGGTTCCTGGTGTGTCCGCTGTGCCGTGCGTGTGATCATTGCTTGTACAGCCCTCTCGCAGTGTCCGGAGCAAGTATGGTGGGTCTGACACACTGGTGTCAATGTGTTCTTTTTTCCATTTCCAGGAGTGTATGAGTCTTCGGAGGAGGTGTGGAGTGAGGATGATACTCATCAGACAACAAAATTATTTGTTGACACTGTTCACCATTATTTTAATATTGCCTTTCCCCTCAAAAGATCATACATTCGAAATATAAGAAGAAGAGTTTGTAAAAAAATGGATTACGATGGGGATAATCACTTCTTGTGTAATGAAAAGAAAACTCTACATGTAGAAAGAAAAGAAAATGATGATCCCAATTTTCATGTGTATTTAAAAATATACAGAAATATCTAAGGTCTGGCCATGAGCAAGGCAAAATGTCTCTCCCCACAAAGGGTACAGGCACACAGGGGGTGCTAAAACAGACCAGTTTACCTAGGAAAGGCACATGAATTTTCCTGCCTCATGTCTTCCTATCTTCTTTCTGCAAGATGAAGCTTTTTCCTTGCCAAAAGATTAAAAATGCATGCTGTTATCACAGTGTCATTTCATCCAAGTAGCACATAAAGAAATGACTACTATCGACCATGTGTCAGTTGGGTTATGTGTCAGTATTGCACTTGGTTTCTACTGCTCCTGCTTACACAGCTAGCTCTTGTTCAACAATAGAGTTTTTGTTCCTACTTTGGTACAGTATTGTAGGATCTCAAAAGGTTGGCCACTGAGTCTTGAAGCAAATAATTTGCTATTTAACCAAAGGATTCCTATTTTTGCTGATTTCTTCCAACTGAGGATTGGACTGAAACTGTTTAAGTTAGACTGTTCAAAATATGTGATAGAATATTGAGTGAAATGGGAAACAGCTCTCACATATAACATTTAATTTCATGTCACTTTAATTTGCTGTCAGGAAAGCATTAAATGAGAACTCTGTATCTTATTCTGAAAATCACAAGCAGATTTTGGTGACAAATATAATATAAATATTGATGCAGCAGAGCTAGCTAATGAAATAGCTGGTTTCAAAGAAAGATGAAGAGCACAGACACACATTCCCATTGGGACATTTTGACTTTTTTCCCCTCCAGAGTATGGGTTACAAGGTGATTATCTAAACATCAAAATAGTTTTGAGAATATTTATGACAATTAGAATGCAGCTTCAGGAAATTAAGGTGGATTAAAAAACTATTTAATGTTGAGTATAGATGAAGCAGACTATCAAATTCAGCTGTCTTGTCAACAGAATATTTATTTATTTATGTGACACAGCTGCTAAATTTGACTTCAGTGGCATTATCTGTGAGTTTTCTGCAGTCATAACAAGAAAATGGGAAGTAAAATTATAATAAGAACACAATTCTTGAAAAGGAATACACTTAATTATAGCCCTTTCTTCTTTTATTTCCTATTAATGATTCATACACAGTTAATAATTTAATGGAGGCATAGAAAATCTGTTCTTTATTATGAGTCATGATAAAATCTGTGTACAGTAGCTGCCACGAACATTAAGACATACATTTTGTTTCACTTTCAATTATTTAGAAAGTTTGTATAGTTTGTAATTTATTTACTGCAACAGCATATCAAATTTGTTATGTGCATTTTTTTTCTCTCATTTATGTAATATTTTTCAATGAAGGTTAACTTTTATTGAACCCATTTTAAAAATTACAAAATTTCCTACATCAGTGCATGAAAAAATTGCAGAAAGATAGTTTTTCTGTGGGGAAAGGCAGCAGGGTTGCAGTTTTGGTAGTTCTGCCTAGGGTGCAGGATCATCTCGGTATGGGCCTGCTTGGGAAAAGTTGTTTCAGTCTTCCCTTACAAACAAGTAGCAAGTAGTTGAAATTTCTAGTAAAGATGATATTAAAGTTCTGTCCAATGAACCTGTGCTTAAGTAAGGTGTCCCTCAAGGCTGAGTTCTGGGGCCCCTCCTTTTTCTTTTATCTATCAGTGATCTTCCTCTGAATCTACTTAAACCCTTACTTGTACTGTTTGCAGATGACAGAAATTCCCTTTTCCAAAATCCATTGACTCAAATGATGGTGAGTGAATTACCTGACACTACAAACAAACTAGTTACCTGGCTGCATGATAATATACTATTGTGGGTGTTTGTATGTGTATTTTCTCATTTAGGGATACTCAACAGCAAGGTTATCAGCAAATAGACTATTATTAAATAATAGTAAACATAGATATGCTTCAAAATAGCCCTGCCCCCCCCCCCCCCCCCTCACCACCCATCTGGCTTCTGACTGGGTTTGATGCAGCCCACCAAATTCCTCCCCTGAGCCAAACTTTCAATTTCAGAGTAACAATTGTAAGCTACATCCTCAGTTATTTGCTGGATATATTCCTCTACAGCTTTTAACCTCCACAATTCCCTGTAGTACCACAGAAGTTAATCTGTGACATCTTAATGGAAGAGTGTTTCCCACATATTACTTTTCTTGCTGATTCTGGGGAGAACCTCCTGATTCCTCACCTTATGAGTCCACCTGATTTTCAACATTGGTCTACAGTTTAGTACCCCATCTCAGATGCTCTGATTTGCTTATATTCCATTTTTCCCACAGTCAATATCTTACCACCATACAATTCTGTGCTCCAAACGTTCATTCTCAGAAATTTTGTCCTCAAATTAAGGCCTAATTTTGATATTTGTAGACTTCTCTTGCTCAGGAATACTGTTTTTGCCGTGCAAGTCTTTTTTCTATGTCTTCTGTGCTCTGTCCATCATGTTTTGCAGCCGAGGTAGCAGAATTCCTTAACTTCATCTACTTTGTAGTCCCCAGTTCTGATGTCAAGTTTCTGCTTCTTCTCATTACTTTCATCTTTCTTCGATTTACTCTCAATCCATATTCTGTACTTATTAGACTGTTCATTCCATTCAACAATTCCTGTAATCCTTCTTCACTTTCACTGGGGATAGCAATGTATTTAGCAAATCTTATCACTGATATCATTTCATCATGAATTTTATTCCCACTCTTGAACCTCTCTTATTTCTATCACTGCTTCTTTGACATATAGATTGAACAGTAGGGGCCAAAGGCTACATCCCTGTCTTAACCCTTTTTAATCTGAGCACTTCAGACTTATTGTTACCTCCTGGTTCTTGTGCATACTATATATTATCTGCCCTTCCCAGGAGCTTAGCCCTATTTTTCTCAAAATTTCAAACATCTTGCACCATTTTATATTGTCAAATGCTTTTTCAAGGTCAACAAATCCTATGAACATGTCTTGATTTTTCTTCAGTTGTGCTTTTATTATCAATCACGGCATCAGAAATGCCTCTCTGGTGCCTTTATCTTTCCTAAAGCCAAACTGAATGTCATCTAACTGATCCTCTATTTTTTTTCCATTTTTCTGTATATTATTCTTGTCAATAATTTGAATGTGTAAGTGGTTAAGCTAATTGTGTGATAATTCTTGCACTTGTTGGCTAGAATTGTGTCGATGAAGTTTTTCCAAAAGTGTGATGATATATTGCCAGTCTCATAGATTCTACACACCAATGTGAATAGTCATTTTGTTGCCACATCCCACAATAATTATAGAAATTCCAATATAATGTTATCTACCCATTCTGCCTCATTTGATCTTAAGTTACACAAAACTCTTTTAAATTCTGATACTGGATTCCCTATCCCTTCCCTGTTGACTGCTGTTTCTTCTTCCATCACATCACAAGTCCTCCATCCCATAGAGGCCTTCAATGTAATCTTTCAACCTATCCACTCTCTCCTCTGCATTTAACAGTGGAACTCTTATTGTACACTTAATGTTGCTGCCCTTGATTTTAATTTCACCAAGGTCCTTCTGACAATCATTTCTGTTTTTATTTCCCTACGTTTTTCATGTAGCCATTTCATGGTTGCTTCCCTGCACTTCCTATGTATTTCATTCCTAAGGGAATTGTGTTTCTGTTTTCCTGAATTCCAATGAACATTTCTATACCTCCTTGTTTTGTCGATCAACTGAAATATTTCTTCTGTCACTCATAGTTTCTTCACTGTTATTTTCTATGTACTTAAGTTTTTCTTTACAACTTCTGTGCTTGCCCTTTTTAGTGATGTGCATTCCTCTTCAACTGAACTCACTACTGAGTTATTCATTACAGCAGTATCTATAGTGTCAGAGAATTTCTAATGTATTTATTCATTCCTCAATACTTCTGTGTCCAACATCTTTGTGCATTGGCTCTTCTTGACTAGTCTGTTAAAAGTTAGCCAACTCTTCATCACTACTAAATCGTGATCTGAGTCTATATCTGCTCCTGGGTACACCTTACATTTCAATACCTGATTTCAGAATCTCTGCCTGACCATGATGTAATCTAACTGGGATCTTCCCGTATGCACCCCGTGTGTACCGTATACTAATAAGTGATGAAGCAATAGAACAAGCCAGGGAGATAAAACTTCTTTAGTGTGGATAGATAATCACTTACAATGAAATATTCACAGAAAAAAGCTGCTCAAAAGATTGAGCACAATGTGTCAGACATTTTAAACCCTTAGTCAGTCCTGCAATATCAGTCCTGTGATATCACAAAACTAAAGGCAATTTATTTTACATTAGTACATTCAACTATCTCTTCCAGTGGCAAATGCAGAGGAAAAATTTTGAGATACAAAAGAGACTTATAAATACAATGAATAAGATATCTCCTCAAATATCCAATAAACTAATATTCAGATAATTAAAAATATTGCCTGCTCTCTGTATCTGTGTTTTTGAGATTGTGATATTTGTTAATAATAACTTCATTTGTTTGAGGTCAAGAAGTCTCTTCATAATTATAGTACACATTCCAGTACAAACATTCGTTGTGTAGGCCAAAGACTGACCAGGAATCTAGTTGAGGTAACTAATATGGGCAGTGTGCTGTACAATAAATCAAACCTCAAGTCATTAAAACAGTGATAACAATAGATGTAGGATACTACATTTTTGCATTTTGGAAATGCAATACAAGACTGGAATAGGAGGGAGAACCGATAGAGGTACTCAAAGTACCCTCTGCCACACACCGTCAGGTGGCTTGCAGAGTATGGATGTAGATGTAGATGTAGAAATTTAAGAATATTTTACTTAGACATTGAATTTATCCAGAGTTAAAGGTAAATTTGTAGTAACTCTACTTGAATCTTTAGTGCACTTATTGTTAGTGTAATAATTCATATTACTTTGAATGTTACACTGTTATTAAATTGTAGTAAATAAATCTGACACATAAGTTACATACTCTCTGCTGAGATATGCTATATAATTTTATTATTATAGCTTATTGTTCTACCTTACCATATCTCTCAGCCACAGTTTTGTATCATTATGTGCATGACTTGTCCTATATCTTTTGTACACTGTATAACACAAGATTCTTGGAACCAAAATAAATAAATAAATCTCACATATGGTGTTAACGGAATGTATGCTGGTGAACAAAATCTCACCTATGGCATTTTGAAGCAATATAAGTATATGAGTTCCTCTAAACTACTAGTACTGTTACAGTTGTGATGCAGGTGCTCATTAGTATTGCTGAATAAATAGTATCTGATTGCTAACTACAGGGACATAGGCATAAATTTCAAAATAAAGAATGAATTTATATAATTTTGGTGAAAGCTATACTAAATAAACATACTTCCAAAATACCTGATTCTTATTGTGTAAAATACTTTGGAAGTCCTGAAATACATTTAAAGTCCAAAATAAATCCATTCAAATATTTGTGCTGAAGAAGCATGTTTTCATTGATCTTTGTTATTTAACATTAGACAATGCATCACATAATTCTTATTTTTTTTAACAACATTCTTGTTAAAATGAGTAAAAGTCTTAGCAATTATGTTTTTTTTTCTCATGGCTTTAATTGAAAGTATTTTTCTTCACACATTTTAAGAAAATTACTAGTGTATTAAGATAAAACTAACAAAGACAACCTGTACTATATTTTGTATCTTTGCAGGTTACTCACGAAGATGACAAATATTCTGTGTTGGTGAAACAAGTGTCTCCATCTACAGAACACTATGAAATGTATGTTGAAGTGCGTTGGATAGAAAAAGTATATTCACTTGCTCTAGCAGCTGCGTTCGAAGATTACAAAGAAATATCACTAGATTTACATATAGATCAGTAAGTAACACCAGAAATTTAAGTTTCCAAGTAAATAAAGCATTCCTGGATTATATATCATAATTGATAGTACACATTTAAATACCTCTTTTTATTTCTTTGCTGCAATATTCTGTGGGATACTTGTGTGGCACTTTTATCTTCAAATATCTATAAATCAGATACAAAACTGTTACACCATGTACATTAAAATATGTTTTTATTGGATAGTCAAGTCATATTCCTATTTTATTGGCATGTGGTGCATGGCAATAATGTATGCTTAAATGCTTCTGAGGTCACTTCAGTTAGTCTAATCTTGATCCTGTGGTCAGTACAGGAGCAATGCATAGGGGTTTTTAGAATATTGCTAGATTACACAATTAATCCTGTTTCCTGAAAACTTTCACATTTCTCAAGCATCTGCCAGTTCAGGTTTTCACAATCTCACTGGTACTGTGTCAAATAACTTTTATAATCATTTGTACTGAACTCCTTTGTATGCATTTTGTATTCCCTGTTAGTTCTGTTTGGTATAGGTCCCACACAGTTTAGCAATATTCTAGGATGGATTGCTTGAGAGAATTGTAAGCAGTGTTGTTTGTAAACCCATTGCATTGCAGTATCCTACAAATGATCTGATGTCTACCACCAGCTGTACTTACAATAGAGCCTGTGTGAGCATTCCAGTTTGTATCTATACAGATTGTTACACCTGGGTATATGTATGAATTCATTAATTCCAGTTGTGAATCATTAATTCAGTAAGCTTAGGATACTACACTTTTGCATTTTGAAAATGCAAAGTTCCAAATTTATGAGCATTTAAAGATAGTTTCCAGTTTTTCAGCCACATTGAAATCCTACCCAGACCTGACTGAATGTTTGCATAACTTTTTTTGGGCAGTATTTTGTTATAGATAATTGCATCCTCAGCAAAAGGTTGTTAATAATGATGTCTGCCCCTTCATTAACATACAGAATTAACACCAAGAGTCCCAACACATTTTCCCAGGGACATGCCAGAAGTTAATTCTGCATCTGTCAATGACTCCCCATCCAAGGGTAAGGTGTCCTCCCTACCAAGAAATTCTCCTGTAGTAACAAATTTCATTTGATACCCCCATATGATCACACTTTTCAATAACCTGGGTATGATACAGAGTCAAATGCTTTTTGAAAGTCAATAATTACAACATCTACCTGACTGGCTTTTTGATAACTTCACCAGGCATGCAAATGGAAGGTATTGATATAATATCACCTGTGTCTGGTGAGGGTGCCTCAGGCGGGGAAACTGATGATATTTCAGGCTAGCCATGTTAAATATTGCAGCAGATCAATGTAAGACTGCTCAGCAGCTGACCTACCCTCCTTCTGTTTCCCTGTGCTATCTGCTACTATCTGATTCTGTCTCTATGGTGTGAATAACAACTGATGCTCCTGTTTACCTGGACTGGCATGTATCTGGTTAGTGGCTGCCATGCATTCTGATTTACTGAGTTACTGACTAGTGTGATAGGCATGATTACTGCACGATCTGGTATAACATTTCTGTAGACTGACACTACTTCATGAGCAAATGATTTCCACCACTATAAGACTTATTTTAACTTTGCTAAATATTATAATTCCAATATGCATGCCCAACAAAGTAGTTCATCTCATGTATAAAATATATGAGGCAGGTGAAATACCCTAAGACATCTAGAAGAATGTAATAATTCCAATTTGAAAGAAGGCTGTGTGCTAACAGTTATTCACAGGAAAATGGAAACACTGGTAGTAGCCATATTCACTGAAGATCAGTTTGGGTTCTGGATGGAGAAATGTAGGAAGATGCAAGGCCGTACTGACCCTATGACATATCCAAGGGGATAGGTTAAAGAAAGACAGCTCTACTTTTACAGCATTTGTTTACATAAAGCTTTTGACAGTGCTGACTGGAATACGCTCTATGAAATTACAAAGGTATCAGGAATAAAATACAGAGAGTGAAAGGTTATTCACAACTTGAAGGGGAAACAGACTGCTGTTACAAAGAGTAAAAAAAATGAAAAAGAAACAGTAGCTGAGAAGGAAGTGAGACAGAGCTGTAGACTATCCCTGATGTTATTCAATTTTTACATTGAAACCAAGGAAGGTAGTCGAGTGGTTAGCACACTGGCATTGTATTCGGTATGGTGACAGTTAAAATCAGTGTCTGACCATCCACATTTAGATTTTCCATAATTTCCCTAAATCACTCTTCATCCTTGAAACAATCTGAGCTCATGCTCCATCTCTAGCGCCCTCGATGTTGACAGGACATTAAACACTAATCTTCCTTCCTTCCTTTTTAGGAATTAAAGTTCAGGGAGAAGAAAAAATCTTTGAGATATGTTAATGAGATTGTAATTCTGTCAGAGACACTCAAGACTTGGAAGAGCAGCTGAACAGAATGTATAGTGTCTTGAAAAGAAGTTATAAGATGAACATCAACAAAAGAGAAACAAGGGTAATGGAATATGTTGTCGTTGTTGTGGTCTTCAGTCCTGACACTGGTTTGATGCAGCTCTCCATGCTACACTATCGTGTGCAAGCTTCTTCATCTCCCAGTAATTACTGCAACCTACATCCTTCTGAATCTGCTTAGAGTATTCATCTCTTGGTCTCCCTCTACTATTTCTACACTTCACACTGCCCTCTAATGCTAAATTTGTGATCCCCTGATGCCTCAGAACATGCCCTACCAACCGGTCCCTTCTTCTTGTCAAGCTGTGCCACAAATTCCTCTTCTCCCCAATTCTATTCAGTACCTCCTCATTAGTTATGTGATCTACCCATCTAATCTTCAGCATTCTTTTGTAGCACCACATTTCGAAAGCTTCTATTCTCTTCTTCTCCAAACTATTTATCGTCCATGTTTCACTTCCATACATGGCTACACTCTATACAAATACTTTCAGAAACGACTTCCTGGCACTTAAACCTATACTCGATGTTAACAAATGGAATATAGTCAAATTAAATTAGGTGATTCTGAGGAAATTAGATTAGGAAATGTGACAATAAATATAGAAGGCGAGTTCTATTATTTGGGGAACAAAGTAACTGATGATAGCTGAAGAAGAGAGGACATAAAATGCAGACTTGCTATAGCAAGAAAGCATTTCTGAAAAAGAAGAAATTGTTAACATCTGACATAAATTTTAGTGGTACAAACTCTTTCTGTAGGTTTTCGTTTGGAATATAGCCTTTTACAGATGTGAAACATGCACAATAAGCAGTTCATCCAAGAAGAGAATAGAAGATTATGAAATGTGGTGTTACAGAAAAATGCTGAAGATTAGACACATTGATTAAGTAATTACCAAGTATATATTGAATTAAATTGAAGAAAAGTAGTATTTATGGCACAACATCACCGACTAAAGGAATCAGTTGATGGGATACATCCTGAGTCATCAAGGAATTGCTTATTTCATAATGGATTAAAGTGTGGCGGCGCGGGGGGGGGGGGGGGGGGGGTTAAAAATCGCGAATTGAGAGCAAGTGATGTATGCAGTAGCCAGGTTCAAATGGATGTAGGCTGCAGTAGTTATTCAGAGATGAAGAGCCTTACACAGGACAGACTATTTTGTGGTGCTGGAATGGTCAATTGTGGTCAATTGGCTATTTACACTGTGAAATGAAAGGATATCGACTAAGGATAGTGAGCAGTGTAGTGGTTGTGGGGGACCAGTTCCTTAGCACTAGTGGAACCAGAAATGCAGCCAAATCAACATCATATGTTATTTAGCAAGAACTTGTAGAGTAGCCACTGACAGCATTTTGACAGTGGGTATTGACTCCATGTGGCTGAGCCCACCTCAGAGTAACACAAGGGGGCATGTTAGTCATGCACAGACAGGAGCAGGCAGAGTTGCACCATCAGTGGCCTTGTGGTGCATGGCTAAGTCAGGTGTTCCAGTGACAGCCAGGTGCATATGCACTGGATACCAACAGCCAGCAGCAGTGGGTCAGGTGCAAGGCAGGTCTAAGTGTGAACTGCAAATTGAGGACTCCTTGGAGGCACCGAGGAGCTGATTGATGACAGCTTGGAGGAGGCCATACTCGTATGGCGCCCACTCGAACACTGACAACATCATACTTAGGAGTGGGACACAGACTGGCGGCTAGCTGAGGTGACAATGAGTTGTAGACAAGGATGGGTGACCCACGTCAGATGGACAGTTGGTGTGGAGTAGCTCTCAGTGTATGCAGCCATTGAAGACAGACTTAGCTACATCTGGTGTGGTGAGTATTTGTGGCAAATTTTGCCCAGATTGTTATAACCAGGTCACACCTCTATTCACATAGAAGCCAAGGCAGTGCAGCGTTAGTGGATGGTCTGAGATAGCACTGGTCATCACTGCTCAGGGCTGGTGTCTTGCATAGTGCTGCCTCAGCATAATTTTGCCCATGACAGTGGAATTTCACAGGAAATCAACTGGCCTTGGATGGTGATGTTTGCTTTTACAAGTGTTGGCACCACTGTCTTTCCACTAGTCCAGTCCAGCTCACAATGCACAATGACTTATGAACTTATGACTGCATAAACTCAGTGGGTGACCAACTTGGTTGGTATACGGTGAATGGAGACTTTGACAGGATGTGTGGTTCTCTGCCATAGACAGTCAGACACAGGTTGCAGAAGTAAGAAATAGCATAGAGATAATACTTGATGATGAGATCCCTATCACCATGATTTTGTGATGGTATGTACTGTGATCTATGTTGAATATCTTGGAAGATTTCTACTGCACTAAAACACCCCTTCTGTGCCTCTGTAAACTTATCCAAAGAATTGAGTGGGTGGGATTCAAGGTGTTGTATAGGTAGATCAGGTTCTTAGCTGGTAATATTGCTAAAGTTTTATCAGGCAAGTACAGTAGCAGATGGTTCAGAGCTGTAGCCCCTGTTATAAATGCTGGAAGCAGAAAAGATTCCCCCAAAAGTCACACTTTGTACCATTTAGTAGTATTGTTCTGCCCCACAGCTCTGAGTGTTCGGTTCCCATAGATCATCATTGCTCATAGCAATTTGCGATAACTGCTACTGGATCATATACTGAGTATATGCAGTGTAGACTTGCAGTGCAAGGATGTCCCTCCTGTCGCTCCTAGAAACAGCTCCATTTCTTATATTTCTGTGACATGATGCACTCTGGAATGATACATCACATTTTATCTGTGAGTCACATCCTCTGCCATGCCATCTAAATATACAATCTGAAAATACTCATAACTACATGCTGCTTACAGTACATGAAAAATAAACACACATCATTGCCTTCTCTACAACTCATAGGAAATGACAACAAAATCCTAAAGTAGTACAACAAAAATCCACATGGTATACCCCAAAGAACTGTTTACCTGTCACAAGAATAAAATTTACTCACACATTATAACCCCAGAATTACATTGTACCTGTCATCTGCCAACACTTGAATGTCCATCTGCAGCCATATGATCTACATCTGCATCTACATCTACAAGATTACTCTGCAATTCACACTTAAGTGCCTGGCAGAGGGTCCATTGAACCATTTTCATACTACTCTACCATTCCACTCTTGAATGGTGGTTGGGAAAAAGGAACACCTAAATCTTTCCATTTGAGCTCTGATTTCTCTTATTTTATTATGATGATCATTTCTCCCTATGTCAGTGGTTGTCAACAAAGTATTTTCACATTCAGAAGAGAAAGTTGTAGGTTGAAATCTGGTAAATAGATCTCGCCGCAAAGAAAACTGCCTTTGTTTCAGTGACTGCCGCCCCCACTCGGGTATCATATCAGTGACTCTCTTACCCCTATTGCAGGATAACATGAAACGGGCTGCCCTTCTTTGCACTTTTTCGATGTCCTCCATCAATCCCACCTGGTAAGAGTCCCACATCTCACAGAAATATTCCAGCAGAGAATGAACAAGTGTAATGTAGGCTGTCTATTTAGTGGGTTTGTCGCATCTTCTAAGTGTTCTGCTAACAAAGCGCAGTCTTTGTTTCACCTTCCCCACAATATTATCTATGTGGTCTTTCAAATTTAAGTTGCTCATAATTGTAATTCCTAGGTATTTAGCCAGACTGACAGCCCTTAGATTTGTGAGATTTATCGTATACCCAAAATTTATTGGATTTCTTTTAGTACCCATGTGGATGACCTTGCACTTTTCTTTGTTTAGTGCCAATTGCCATGTTTCACACCATACAGAAATTCTCTCCAGATCATTTTGTAATTGGAATTGATCATCTGATGATTTTACTAGACAGTAAATTACAGCATCATCTGGAAACAATCTAAGGGGGCTGCTCAGATTGTCACCTAGATCATTTATGTAAATCAGGAACAGCAGAGGGCCTATGACACTACCTTGTGGAACGCCAGATATCGCTTGTGTTCTACTCGATGATTTACCATCTATCACTATGAACTGTGACCTCTCTGAGAGGAAATCACGAATCCAGTCACACAACTGAGATGATATTCCATATGCACGCAATTTGATTAATAGTCGCTTGTGAGGAAAGGTATCAAAAGTCTTCTGGTACAACTAGTCCGCACTCACAGACTTATATAAACTCATAAGAAAATATATACCTACATATAAATAAAAACAAATCATTCTTCATAATTTGTATTACAACCACTTTGCATACTCTCATTCCCAAGGGACATACAATAAACAAAATAATGCACCTATTGTTGTTGTTGTGGTCTTCAGTCCAGAGACTGGTTTGATGCAGCTCTCCATGCTACTCTATCCTGTGCAAACTTCCTCATCTCCCAGTACCTACTGCAACCTATATCCTTCTGAATCTGCTTATTGTATTCATCTCTTGGTCTCCCTCTACAATTCTTACCCTCCACGCTGCCCTCCAATACTAAACTGATGATCCCTTGATGCCTCAGAACATGTCCTACCAACCGATCCCTTCTTCTACTCAAGTTGTGCCACAAACTTCTCTTCTCCCCAATCCTATTCAATACTTCCTCATTAGTTATGTGATCTACCAATCTAATCTTCAGCATTCTTCTGTAGCACCACATTTTGAAAGCTTCTATTCTCTTCTTGTCCAAACTATTTATCGTCCATGTTTCACTTCCATACATGGCTACACTCCATACAAATTCTTTCAGAAACGACTTCCTGACACTTAAACCTATACTCGATGTTAACAAATTTCTCTTCTTCAGAAATGCTTTCCTTGCCATTGCCAGTCTACATTTTATATCCTCTCTACTTCGACCATCATCAGTTAGTTTGCTTCCCAAATAGTAAAACTCCTTTACTACTTTAAGTGTCTCATTTCCTAATCTAATTCCCTCAGCATCACCCGATTTAATTCAACTACATTCCATTATCCTTGTTTTGCTTTTGTTGATGTTCATCTTATATCCTCCTTTCAAGACACTATCCATTCCGTTCAAATGCTCTTCCAAATGCTTCGCTGTCTCTGACATAATTACAATGTCATCAGCGAACCTCAAAGTTTTTATTTCTTCTCCATGGATTTTAATACCTACACCAAATTTTTCTTTTGTTTCCTTGACTGCTTGCTCAATATAGAGATTGAATAACATCGGGGAGAGGCTACAAACCCTGTCTCACTCCCTTCCCAACCACTGCTTCCCTTTCATGTCCTTTGACTCTTATAACTGCCTTTTGGTTTCTGTACAAATTGTAAACAGCTTTTTGCTCCCTGTATTTTACCCCTGCCACCTTCAGAATTTGAAAGAGAGTATTCCAGTCAACATTGTCAAAAGCTTTCTCTAAGTCTACAAATGCAAGAAATGTAGGTTTGCCTTTCCTTAATCTTTCTTCTAAGATATGTCGTAGGGTCAGTATTGCCTCACGTGTTCCGATATTTCTATGGAATCCAAACTGATCTTCCCCGAGGTCTGCTTCTACTAGCTTTTCCATTTGTCTGTAAAGAATTCGCGTTAGTATTTTGCAGCCATGACTTCTTAAACTGATAGTTCAGTAATTTTCACATCTGTCAACACCTGCTTTCTTTGGGATTGGAATTATTATATTCTTCTTGAAGTCTTAGGGTATTTCGCCTGTCACATACATCTTGCTCACTAGATGGTAGAGTTTTGTAATGGACTGGCTCTCCCAAGGCCGTCAGTAGTTCTAATGGAATGTTGTCTACTCCCAGGGCCTTTTTTCGACTCAGGTCTTTCAGTGCTCTGTCAAACTCTTCACGCAGTATAGTATCTCCCATTTCATCTTCATCTACATCCTCTGCCATTTCCCTAATATTGTCCTCAAGTACATTGCCCTTGTATAGACCCCCTATATACTCCTTCCACCTTTCTGCTTCCCCTTCTTTGCTTAGAACTGGGTTTGCATCTGAGCTCTTGATATTCATACAAGTGGTTCTCTTTTCTCCAAAGGTCTCTTTAATTTTCCTGTAGGCAGTATCTATCTTACCCCTAGTGACATAAGCCTCTACATCCTTACATTTGCCCTCTAGCCATGCCTGCTTAGCCATTTTGCACTTCCTGTCGATCTCATTTTTGAGACGTTTGTATTCCTTTTTGCCTGCTTCATTTACTGCATTTTTATATTTTCTCCTTTCATCAATTAAATTCAATATTTCTACTAGTCCTCGTCTTTTTACCTACTTGATCCTCTGCTGCCTTCACCACTTCATTCCTCAAAGCTACCCATTCTTCTTCTACTGTATTTCTTTCCCTCATTCCTGTCAATTGTTCCCTTATGCTCTCCCTGAAACTCTGTACAACCTCTGGTTTAGTCAGTTTATCCAGGTCCCATCTCCTGAAATTCCCACCTTTTTGCAGTTTCTTCAGTTTTAATCTACAGTTAATAACCAATAGATTGTGGTCAGAGTCCACATCTGCCCCTGGAAATGTCTTACAATTTAAAACCTGGTTCCTAAATCTCTGTCTTACCATTATATAATCTATCTGAAACCTTCAGTATCTCCAGGCTTCTTCCATGTATACAATCCTCTTTTATGATTCTTGAACCAAGTGTTAGCTATGATTAGGTTGTGCTCTGTGCAAAATTCTACCAGACGGCTTCCTCTTTCGTTTCTTCCCCCCAATCCATATTCACCTACTATGTTTCCTTCTCTCTCTTGTCCTACTGGCGAATTCCAGTCACCCATGACTATTAAATTTTCATCTCCCTTCACTATCTGAATAATTTCTTTTATTTGATCATACATTTCTTCAATTTCTTCGTCATCTGCTGAGCTATTAGGCATATAAACTTGTACTACTGTGGTAGCCGTGAGCTTTGTATCTATCTTGGCCACAATAATGCATTCTCTTATGCTGTTTGTAGTAGCTTACCCGCATTCCTATTTTCCTATTCATTATTAAACCTACTCCTGCATTACCCCTATTTGATTTTGTGTTTATAACCCTGTAGTCACCTGACCAGAAGTCTTGTTCCTCCTGCCACCGAACTTCACTAATTCCCACTACATCTAACTTTAACCTATCCATTTCCCTTTTTAAATTTTCTAATCTATCTGCCAGATTAAGTGATCTGACATTCCACGCTCTGACCTGTAGAACGCCACTTTTCTTTCTCCTGATAACGACATCCTCTTGAGTAGTCCCCTCCCGGAGATCCAAATGGGGGACTATTTTACCTCTGGAATGTTTTACCCAAGAGGATGCCATCATCATTTAACCATACAGTAAAACTGCATGCCCTCGGGAAAAATTACGGCCGTAGTTTCCCCTTGCTTTCAGCCGTTCGCAGTACCAGCACAGCAAGGCCATTTTGGTTAGTGTTACAAGGCCAGATTAGTCAATCATCCAGACTGTTGCCCCTGCAACTACTGAAAAGGCTGCTGCCCCTCTTCAGGAACCACATGTTTGTCTGGCCTCTATACAGATACCCCCCCGTTGTGGTTGGACCTACGGTACGGCTATCTGTATCGCTGAGGCACACAAGCCTCCCCACCAATGGCAAGGTCCATGGTTCATGTACCTAATAAACCCTAAAAACCCCAAGAAATTCTAGATACACATCACTTCTATGGCCTTAATGTGTACATCAATGTCCAAGTAGGTAGCATAGCTGTAGCCTATCCTTCCTTCCTCCTATTACCTCCTTCCCACTTTCTCATGACTGATGTTATTAATGGAAGTAATGACAGTAGTGCATGCTGAAAAGAACAAACACATCCAACATGTACTGCCATTGTGTGTATCAGAAGCTGTAGCTTTACATTTCAGTTACTTGATACAGACCCTGATACTGATGGTGTGCGACAGAGTTCTTTGTTGATGGTGTGAGGACAGCAACCAGCCACAAATTTACTTTCAGTTTCTTTACTCAAAGGATACTGTTACCGGTTTTGAATCATTGTGATTCATCCTCAGATGGTTTACATGCTTTCTTTAAGACATGTGGTGTGTTTTTACAGATTAATTGTCATGAAACGTCAGTTTCGAGTGTTTGTTTTCATAACATTCATCCAACAGATGTAATGCATTCACACTGCATCCTCGTTGTTGCACACGTAAATAGTTCTCACTGAACACTTTAGATTTGTCACTGAGATCATTTCTACCACGCACCACATGTATCAAAACATAGCAAGAACAATCATTTATGTATTTCTAAATTATTTATTTTCCATCTCTGACTGAAATAATTACACTCTGTCTCTATTGTCAAGTGTCACATTCCAATCCTGTGAACCTGCTGCCTGACCCTCCTGCATTTCTATCTTGTACATCTTCTGCCTCCCTCTAAGCCATCAGCCACCATTCCCCAACTCCCCATTTTGTTCCTGCCTCTGTTCCCCTCTCAACCACTCCATGCGACGTGACCCCTCACCCAAGTGTACCTGGAGTTCCAGCATTGTGTATTCATCTGGCACAACATTGTGTTACAGGTGTGAGTGTGCATGTGGGGTTGCGAGAGGAAGCATATGTATGTTGACTCTAGAGCAAAAAAGTATTTGTCTAATGTATATATCATTTCATACAATGCATTGTATTCTAAATGTAGAAGGGTTACCTGTAAATTACAGCAAAATAGTTCTTCAAGCAGGAAACCATTAACCATTCTGTTCTTACTTGCCTTGACATATTGAAGGTGTCCATATTTGTGATCTAGTTGTTACATTGTTCTTGTTTACTGCAGAAGTCCAACACATGTATCTTTTTGGTTTTTAACTGGATTCTTATACAAAATTTAGGTTTCTGTCCTTTGGAATAAAAAGCGTCCAATACACATATCCTGTTGATCTTCTTCATTTATTCATGAAACTATGCCAAATTTCTTACATCAACCACTGATCCTAACAAAATAACAATTTCACCTGATTGGTCTAACATTGGCACTTATACAGCATTGTATTTTTGATATTATTACAATCAGTAATTTATGTGATTTACAGTGAATATTAACATTTAAAAATGAAATCACATGTGATGATGGGGTCAACAGGAAACACAGACATATGAATAGTTTCATAATATGCAAAGTTTTTGTATGATAACCCTAGTAAGATGAATATGATGAGCAATTAATATTACCATATGCAAATTTTCAGTAAAAATATATTAATATTTTACTTGCTTATAACAGTGGCAAATCTAATACTAAATCATATACATTTTGTACTGAAAACTCATAAACCAAAAGTTGTTTACTTTATGAACAGCAAGTTCATCAGTAAATAGAATTCCATTTAGTTACTTCCTTTTGTCAACTAATTATCATATCACTATAGAGAGTTATAAGTTGAAAACTTGGGACATCATCCTACATGTATGTTTACATAATGAAATTATTCTATATCCTGATGTGTACTGGCTGTGTGTACTGTATTATTCACTTGTTGAATATTGGCCTATTACATTACACTGTTGACAAATCAATGCCTCATTTATTCAGTGAGTTGTTATCTTTACTCCTGGATTATTTATATTCCATATCATATTCTAAGTTTAACTTTTAACATTTTTTGTGTCCTTTCTCATATGTAGGCTTTATGCTATGTTCTGTATATTTAGATAAATGGTAATTGGTAACTTTGTGCAACTACATAAATGTTAGGAAGCAGTTTTATACATGAACCATGGCATCTTACCCCAGAAGTTTTAACTGAAGGAAATGCTAGCAGTGGAAGCCTACATTGTATGAGCTATTCTAAATTACTTTTGTTATCTCTGACTTGTTGTACATCATATGTGCAAACAATGTGCTAAATCATGGTTTATTGAACAAAATGCAAACAAATAAGTAAATAAATGTGATACAACTGAATGTTATTTCACATTCTACCACTGATTTTTGTTTTGCAGGAGCAGAGATATACACCTGCTGCTAAGAGGTCTCAACAAACCAACAATGAAGGAAGCTGGTGTGGAAATAGAATGGGATGCTAATAGAGACCCATTAAAAAAATTCATTATATTTGCTCGTTATGATAACTCTGCATTCTTAAATTACAGTGCCAAATTTAAACTTTCATATCCTGGTCGCTCAATTAATGCAGGAGCCCTCTTTGCTGCAAAAGGTAACATATTGTGCCTGTAGCAATTTAATAGTTGTTGTGAACAATTTAATATATATATATGGGAGTTTGTAGTGAGTTCACACATTAGTTTAGGATAACTCATCAGGTAGCAAACACAAGAATCTTGTATGTCTAGTTTTATGACACATATAAATGATTTTGAAATACCATTGCAGATCCAGTTTTTGAATCACAGGCTTACTTGGAATGGAGTCCTACAGAAGCAATCAGCGTAAAACTTGGAGCATCGTACAGATATGACACTGTTGTAATGGTGTCTGGAATGTCAGAGTTGTTGACTCCTTTTGAGAACTGGAAGACAACTGCTGCCTCAGGAAGGTAGATAATGATATCAACTCATATTTAATGTTGCGTTCACAGTGTCAGTAAAAACCTGATTTTGGCAGTAACTTATGTAATAAACTCTTTTTACTATCTGTTAATTCCATTTCAGTGCTTTTAATTCAGTACAAATTCTTTTATATTAATAATTCCAGATTGTACTTGGAAGAAAATTTATTTCATGCTAATGGAAGTGTTCACTGGAAAGATGATCAGAATGTTGCTCTGAATCTGTTTGGTGATTATTCTTTGTCTGATGAACTATTTATTTGTGAATTTAACACCTCAGTATGGAGCACAGTTGAACATATACCTTCACTGTCAGGAAGCTTTTTCCACAAGCAAGGCAACAAAAAATATGAAACAAAGATATACTTAAAGGTATGTAAATTTGTTTTGTTATACTTTTCATGAAGTTTTATATATTTTTAGTTCAAATGTATACCAATTGTTAGTCATAGCATATGTTTTTTATTTATTCTATATCTAGTTCATCTATATTCTCCAATACACTTTAAAGTGCATGCCAAAGTATACTTTTTGTAGTACCATGTATTTTAGTTTTGTTCTGAAAACAGGTACAAGGAATTTAGTAAGTAGATCTGCAAAAGCTAATCATTCTTCCAGCACCTGCCAGCTGAGGTATTTCAAAATTTCAGTTAAACCCTCCTGTGAAATAAGTAAGTTTATCAGTATTCATAGTGCCCTTCTTTTTACATGCATGATGTTCTGTTGTGGTTCAAGCTGTTTTGGATCACACACACTAGAAAAGTATTTTAGAAACAAGGCATGAACAGTGTTTCATGAAAAATCTCTTTTGTCAAAAATTTGCAGTTTGCCAGTATCCAACTTATAAATCATAGCTTTACCACGACATAACCTGTTTGATAGTTGCGCCTTATACATCAGCTTGTTGTTCCTTGCTAGTATTGGTATAGAATAACTTTAGTTGCTATTTATTAATTGCATGGTCAGAGGTTATTAGATCTCTGCATTTCACTTTAAATGAACATTTACTTGACAGTTTTTGCACCAGTATAGTATTTTTATAAGATTAGCCCAGATATTACTACCAATGTTAATGGAAAATATTTCCATTTGCTTAGCACATGTAATTAGTTCTGTGTGTATTAAGCAGCATAGCAGATATGTAGTATATAGTTTAGCTGAATGGTCTAGTCTTCATGCATCCATTTTGATATTACCCAGGCATCAACTTCTGAGATCATAACAAGACAAACCTAAAAACCATCTTCACTGTGTAAAAACAAGCTATTATAATAATTACCAATAGTTCTAGCTAACAGCTTCCAAGCCATTATTTCAACAGCTAAATCTTCTACCTTTTCTCTGACTCTATATACAAAAAGTGTAGTTAGTATAAAAAGTTAAATTGACAGTTTCAAAACTTGCTTCAGATCTTCATTGTTAAAAAAAAAAATCTGCAATGGCATTCATTTAAAAAGAATAAACACACTTGAGCACAAAAATGAACAAATATTCAATGTACTAGATTGTACAACAGATTTCCGGCACAGATAAGAGAAATAAAAAAAATTGTCTTCATTTAAGGAAGGAGTATCCAAACTTTTAGTGACTTGCTGCCATTACAGTGTAAATTAATACCAGTAACAAACTTATAACAAATAAGTATATTCATTTACTATCTGTCAAGAAGATTTTTAACCACGTGCTTGTTATGATGTGAATGTATGCTTTGAACATAGGTGTTGCAGCTGAGATTTTGTTTGTATGTAAATGTAAACTATGGATTCCATATGGAATACATTTTTCTTACACATTTTCTAATTAGAATTGTATTTGCAATTTTGAATGTGATGTTGGGTCAGGTACGAAGGTAATCCCAAAAGTAAGATATCCTATTTTTTTATAAGTACATAGACTTGTTTATTTCTACAATGGTTTTCATCAGTTTACAGCTTGAACATTTAACTATTTTTCAACATAATGACCATTTCTGTCGATGCATTTTTGTAGACGCTGTGACAGTTTTTGTATTCGTATGTCATACCAGCTCACCGCCATGCTGTTCAGAAAGTTATGAACCTCTTCTGTCACCTCGTCATTGGAGCTGAGTCGCTGGGACCACAATTAATGCTGACAGGTATTGTGAGACTCTGAAAAATTCAAACGGGCAATTCAGAACTGGAGAAGAGGAATGTTGAGCAAGGGTTTACACATTCTCCATGACAACGCTCACCCACACATCACTCGGTAAACCGCTGCTCTCCTGCAACAGTTTCAGTGGGACATAATCACTCACCCACCCTATACTACTGACTTGGCACACAGTGACTATCACCAGTTCCCTAGGTTAAAAGAACGTTTGGCCGGAAAGTGATTCAGCTCCGACAACGAGATGAAAGAAGAGTTTCATAACTTTCTGAACAGCATGGCAGCGAGCTGGTATGACATGGGCATACAGGCGAGCTGGTATGACATGGGCATACAAAAACTGCCACAGTCACAAAAATGCATTGACCAAAATGGTGATTATTTCAAAAAATAGCTAAATGTTCAAGCTGTAAACTGATGTAAACCATTATAGAAATAAACAGGTCTATGTTCTTATAAAGAAAGTAGGAGACCTTACTTTTGGGATTACCCTCGTACTGTGCACTCTTGTATCATGTAGGGTACTGTACACCCTTGTACCTTTTATTATACATATTTTCTGACAAAATCCATGCAATATGTATTGTCTCTGGGTGAATAAACTATTACTACTACTATTACTACTACTATGCTCTAAATCATTAATGTACAGTGTGTTGCTCCTAAGAGTTGTTTGGTGCATTTTCTCTGGTGTTACAACAGGTATTTGCAGTTTCACTTTTGCAATGTGTAGATGAAGTCACGTCATATAAGTACTGCTCATCACATGTTTTATGCAATGCCCACTGTCTATGAAAAGTGTCTGTTTGTTTCCTGTTACAAACAAAATTATTTTGAAAAGAGAATTTTATGTGACCATTCAATAGTGGGGTCCAAAATTAGTCCAGCCTGATATTCATTTTATGAATATACACTCCTGGAAATTGAAATAAGAACACCGTGAATTCATTGTCCCAGGAAGGGGAAACTTTATTGACACATTCCTGGGGTCAGATACATAACATGATCACACTGACAGAACCACAGGCACCTAGACACAGGCAACAGAGCATGCACAATGTCGGCACTAGTACAGTGTATATCCACCTTTCGCAGCAATGCAGGCTGCTATTCTCCCATGGAGACGATCGTAGAGATGCTGGATGTAGTCCTGTGGAACGGCTTGCCATGCCATTTCCACCTGGCGCCTCAGTTAGACCAGCGTTCGTGCTGGACGTGCAGACCGCGTGAGACGACGCTTCATCCAGTCCCAAACATGCTCAATGGGGGACAGATCAGGAGATCTTGCTGGCCAGGGTAGTTGACTTACACCTTCTAGAGCACGTTGGGTGGCACGGGATACATGCGGACGTGCATTGTCCTGTTGGAACAGCAAGTTCCCGTGCCGGTCTAGGAATGGTAGAACGATGGGTTCGATGACGGTTTGGATGTACCGTGCACTATTCAGTGTCCCCTCGACGATCACCAGTGGTGTACGGCCAGTGTAGGAGATCGCTCCCCACACAATGATGCCGGGTGTTGGCCCTGTGTGCCTCGGTCGTATGCAGTCCTGATTGTGGCACTCACCTGCACGGCGCCAAACACGCATACGACCATCATTGGCACCAAGGCAGAAGCGACTCTCATCGCTGAAGACGACACGTCTCCATTCGTCCCTCCATTCACACCTGTCGCGACACCACTGGAGGCGGGCTGCACGATGTTGGGGCGTGAGCGGAAGACGGCCTAACGGTGTGCGGGACCATAGCCCAGCTTCATGGAGACGGTTGCGAATGGTCGTCGCCGATACCCCAGGAGCAACAGTGTCCCTAATTTGCTGGGAAGTGGCGGTGCGGTCCCCTACGGCACTGCATAGGATCCTACGGACTTGGCGTGCATCTGTGCGTCGCTGCGGTCCGGTCCCAGGTCGACGGCTACGTGCACCTTCCGCCGACCACTGGCGACAACATCGATGTACTGTGGAGACCTCACGCCCCACGTGTTGAGCAATTCGGCGGTACGTCCACCCGGCCTCCCGCATGCCCACTATACGCCCTCGCTCAAAGTCCGTCAACTGCACATACGGTTCACGTCCATGCTGTCGCGGCATGCTACCAGTGTTAAAGACTGCAATGTAGCTCCGTATGCCATGGCAAACTGGCTGACACTGACGGCGGCGGTGCACAAATGCTGCGCAGCTAGCGCCATTCGACGGCCAACACCGCGGTTCCTGGTGTGTCCGCTGTGCCGTGCGTGTGATCATTGCTTGTACAGCCCTCTCGCAGTGTCCGGAGCAAGTATGGTGGGTCTGACACACCGGTGTCAATGTGTTCTTTTTTCCATTTCCAGGAGTGTATATTAAAAGAGACAATAAAACATCAAGAATAACCAGTACTCTAGTAATGACTAAGTAGCAGTGCTGCATGGCAGCAGCAGTCTGGGTGGGCGAAGACAGCCTATGAGTGACTCTTAGGAGAGACACCTGGTATAAAATCAACAGTAATGACCCTATATCTCACTTCTGTGGTACATAACTGATGTTGCTTGTGTATTAGTGTGTGACCCTCCATCGAATATAAGATTCTACATTAGATAATACTTCCTTCTACGCAACTGTGTCACCTGCAAAAAATCTTCTGACATTAAAACTGTATAATTCCCACTAAATCATTAATATAAAACGTGAACAGTTATGATCTGCTCAAACTTCTCTGTGACACACCTGATAATGACTGTGTGACATTATGTGACCTTCCATCTAGTGTAAGAATTTGCATTCTGTCTGTTTCATTATTCTGACAAACATATCTAGGTACTGTCCATCACATAAAAATATTTTCTTCTGAAGGTGTCATTTTGGGTGTTGAATTGAAATCTGTTTGAGAATGTAGAAATACTAAATAATCTGGATATCTTTGTTCACATCTCTTAGGAGATCATGTTTCAAGAATAGGAGGTGCATTTCAAGTGATAGATGCTTTATGAATCAATGTCGGTTCTCATGGATAATGTCATTACATTCCAAGTAAGTTATTCTATTTGAACTGAGGATATACTCTGCAGTTCTATAAAAAAAGGTTTGACACAGCCAGTAGTTCTACTGATAAGTTCTGCGACTTTTTTTGTAGATTTTATCTATTGAAATCATTGAGGATCTGTGGTAAATTATGGAGATAATTAACTTAAAATCATATAGAACTTGACATGGACCTTGTTAAGGATCTGTGGTAAATTATGGAGATAATTAACTTAAAATCATATAGAACTTGACATGGACCTTGTTAGGTCCAGAGCCTTGATGAGTTTTTGTGATTTCAACTTTATTTCAGGCTTATTGGTATTGCAATCTACATGCATGAGCTCCTGTACCAGTATCTCTCAGTCAGCCCTCACCACTGACAGAAATTGCTCAGAGCTCTGTGCAAGATGCAAAAACATCATTTAATGATAGGGATTTAGCTCAGATGACTAGGGAATCCACATGAGCATCGTCATATCCATAGGTGTTTCCTCTGACTGTACTAACACAATTTGGGACTGATGGGGTATTACATTGTCTTGATGAAGGTACAGATCACCTAGCCAGCCGGTGTGTCCGCGCAGTTCCAGGCGCTTCAGTCTGGAACCGCGTGACCGCTACGGTCGCAGGTTTGAATCCCGCCTTGGGCATGGATGTGTGTGATGTCCTTAGGTTAGTTAGGTTTAAGTAGTTCTAAGTTATAGGGGACTGATGACCACAGATGTTAAGTCCCATAGTGCTCAGAGCCATTTGAACCATTTTTTTTTAACAGATCACCTGTTGGGTGCTACATAAATGAACAGATGGACATGATCAGACAGGAAATTTCTGTATCATTTGTCTGTGAAATTCAATGGCAGACACTTGAGGGGCTTTCAAGCAGCCATGTGAGCATCCCTAGATGAGATACACTGACCATCTTTATGAATAGTGCCCTATTAAAAAGTGAGGTGCATAAACTCCTTTGGACTTTGATGCATTCATATCCTCCCATCATCATGCAGAACCATGTAGCATGGTGAACCAGATAAAGTGACATTTTCTGTCCTTTGAACATCCATTGCCAGTGTGTATGTGCCCTTGCTAATCTCTGTGATTGTGACATTTGGTAAGCAGACGCAGATGTGAAGGATTGTGGCTTCTCCACCAGACAGTGAGGATGTGGTTTTGCTTGATACATCTGCTCACTGGATGTTTCATCCAGCATTCAGTTGGTGAGTGAGTTACTGTGCTAAGGCTTTTGAAATCCATCAGTCAACTGTGACTGCCATCATCAACATGTCCTTCACCATAGCAGTTGACTCTGAAACTTACAGGTTTCTGCTAATTGAAGTATTTATGGTACACACTTAACATACTGCTGAGTGAATATGCAGTGCCTGTATGCATTGAACATCCTGTGCTGGACTTCCATGCCTACTGCAAGTGCAAAATCTGACAACAGCCCATTCGTGTGATTTACCATACAGTTCAGTTTGTCATAATGATAGGAGTGCTCTCTATCACTACAACAGCCATCTATAATTCATTTGCTCACTTTTATTACAATGTGTCTATTGAATGATGACAACACCCCCTAGTGAAGGGGGGTAGCAAAACATGGTGTAAATGCTATTATTTTTTTTTTCACACTATTCAAGAGTCCCCTGGGATAAAATTCATCATGAAAAATGTGATTCCATAGAAGGAGTACTTTCTCTGATCCTATTCAGGAAGAAGACATCAGAACAATGTTTAGAAATTGCTTGTGGAAGATGAAATGGAGTAACACTACACAGAATGTCAGTGAATTTTTCTTTGTGATAATGCCAGCAAAGCCAAGAAATACAATACATGTATGTACCTCATCTACCAAAGACTGACATCAAATCAAGACAGTAGGTATTTGGGCAAGATGAAACCAGTACAGATTCTGGCAGAAAAGCAGCCTTCCCGAAAGCTGAATGAATGTAAGCTGAAATTATTCGTCTCAGTCTAAAAATGGAGTCGCAGTGTAAACAAACATATTAATTTTGAGGACCAGTATCGAAAGTAATTTCATCATCAAAGGCATGTATTCAGAGAAGAAAGATGGGAAGAGTAAGTTTTAATGCTCCATCAACAATGAGGTGAAAATGTTCAAAGCCTGCAGTTATTTGGACTGGGTTGTGGGATTAACATCCCAGCTTATTTGAATGGGTTCCATTGATAGTTACAAAAGATAAAGCTTAAAATAAAGACAACAAGTTACTGTTGTAGACTGGAATGTTCACCACAAGAACTGTAAAATATTTCAAAGGCTAGAAATTAAAATCATAGCTTTATTCTTATCAACTTTCACTTTCACACAATTGCATTCATGTAGTTTACTTCACATATTCAAAATGTTGTTTTCTGCGAACTTTATAGATCTAGCAATTGTGTGTAACTTTTATCAAAAACTTTGTGTTGACAAAGATGCACAGCTATCTGATGACTTCATAATGAAAAATTAGACGAGAGACTGTTACAACCCCTCATCTACTGCATAAATATTTGGTACATTGTGTGCTGAGTTATTATTGTCTGATCCAGCAACCTTCACCATGTGCCCTGAGTTACCCAAGAGGTTTGCTTCACCCTGTGCTCAATGTTTCTGGATCCCACTTAGTGATAACCACTATCATACAAATTTTCCCTCTGAAAACTGTACTGTGTATTGTAAAATTATTCAGACTGATGACTAGAGGACTCCTTTCCTGCCATTTAGCATGCATTACTTTACTGTACTACTTCCAGAAAAGCATTAATCCATTAATGGTCTAACAGGTATTTCTGAATCACTCATCACAAATATTGTCTGATCTTAAGGTTTCCTAGTGATACCGCTGTACATATTGCTTTCAGGCATCCAGCTGGGTGCAGTTATTGATGAAATATATTTAAAAATTGCTGTCATCTTCAGATGATCAAGTGGAAGGGAGAAATACTAGTTTTAGTTCGGCTTTGCTGTTGGTTATGGTTATTCTTATGGTATTTACGTGTTTTGCATTCACATTGAATTTCTTGGCATACATTCTATTTCAAATTAATTTTAGATCTACACATTAACAAATTACCTTGGAATTTTTCCTTAAAACAACATTTGGAGGAGGATGCCTCTCAGTAAATAATAAGTAATTCTCAGCATAAGAGGATCTTTCTCTATTAAATGTTACATTTCCTGTTCCACAAGTTACTACAAATTGTCTTCTAATATTGACGCATTTTACCTCATAACTGCTATGTAGAAACAATGACAAATTAAAATGCATAAACCTATGACACAAAAAATTAATTTTCTGGTACCATTTCATGTCTTACACATTGTTCCACTGATCTCAGTAGCGTGTCAGGGCATTCAACTGTGCCATTATTGAAATTTTAACCCACAACAAATTGCAGTTATTCTGGTATTTTGTTACATCTCAAACATTTCTGTGAGTTTTAGGATATTATCATACATGCCTGTGTTGATTGTCTAGCAGACTATAGGGCAATATAAACTGGGTTTCTTCTGGTTTCAGTTTCTCCTATAGTTTTGATATGTGATGCCCATTCATACAAACATTACCACATGTTTAGTCCCATAGTTTTAAAGCCACACAAAGAAGTCTATAGCAACATCTAAATATATACTCTGCAAAACCACTGAGAAGAACAAGGCAAAGGGTATGTCCCATTTTACCTATTATTAAGGTTTCTTCCCATTCCATTCATATATGGACCACAGGAAGAATGTTTGTTTAAATGTTTCTGTGTGTGTTGTAATTAATCTAATCTCATCCTCACAATCCCAACAGGAAGTGATACATAGAGGGTTGTAGTAAATTCCTTGCATCAGCATTCAAAACCAGTAAATCATTCAAAACCAGTTAATCATTCAAAACCAGTTCTTTTAACATTGTAAATAGACATCCCTGGAATACTTTATGTCTGTCATCAAGAGTCTGCTAGTTCAGTTTCTTTAGCATCTCTGTAAGACTCTCCCACAAGTCAAACAAATCTGTTACCATTTGTGCAGTCCTTCTCTCTATTTGTTCAGTATACACTATCAGTTTGGATTCCACACATTTGAGCAATATTCTAGAGTGGGTCACAAAATTGGTTTGTAAGCGATTTCCTTTGCAGTCTGATTGTGTTTCCTTAGTTTTCTACCAATAAGCTGAAGTCTGCCACCTGCTCTACCCATCACTGAGCTTTTGAGACGATTTCATTTCATATCCCTCCAAATCCTTACACCCATGCATTTGCATGAATTAACCAATTCCAACTGTGACTCAGTGTTAGTAAAGTCATAGTAAACTTGCCTTTTTTTTCATTTTGTGAAGTGCACAGTTTTATATTTCTGAACATGTGAATCAAGCTGCCCATCCTTGCTTCACTTTGAAATCATATCAAGGTCTTACTGAATATTTATGCAGCTTGTTTCAGACAGTAGTTCATTATAGATAACTGCATCATCTGCAAAAAGTCTGAAGTTACTATTAACATTGTCCACAAGGTCATTAATATACAACATGAATAGCAAAGGTCCCAACACATTCCCTGGGGCACACCCGAAGATACTTCTACATCTGTCAGTAACCCTCCATCCCAGATAACTTGCTGCATGCTGTATACCAAAAAATCCTCAGTCCAGTCACAAATTTTTCTTGATAAACCATGTGATCATATTTGTGACAGTAAGCATGGATGTGGAACTGAGTCAAATGCTTTTTGTAAATTGAAAAGCACTGCTTCTACCTGAGTACCCTGATCCAAGGCTTTCAGTATGCCATGTGAAATAAGTGTGAGTTGGGTTTCACACAATGTATGCTTTTCGAATCCATGATGGTTGATATCAGATTAGATTAGATTAGATTACTTTTTCATTCCATTGATCCGTGCTGAGGAGATCCTCGTGGATGTGGAACATGTCAATTTATTTATTTTTTTTTTTTTTTACACTGAAATAACAATACTAATAGTATGAATATATACAATACATCATTTGTTTCTATTAAAAAATTCATCAATGGAGTAGAAGGAGTTGGCCACTAGTAAGTCTTTCAGGCTCGTTTTAAACTGATCTTTATTTGTAACTAAATTTTTTATGTTTACTGGCAAATTATTGAAGATGTGTTTTCCTGAGTAGTGGACCCCTTTTTGAACTAAAGTCAGTGCTTTTAAGTCCTTGTGCAGATCATTTTTGTTCCTGGTATTGTATGTATGAACTGAGCTGTTTGTTGGAAAAAGAGATATATTATTTAGGACGAATATCGAGGAGATCAGACACTTCAATATACTTCATTCTGTTTGAGCTCAGAATGTGTTCTAAAATTCTGTAACAAACTGATGTCAGTGATATCAGACAGTAGTTTTAGGGTGTCACTTTTGCTGCTACCCTTCTTGTAGATGGGTGTGGCCTGTTCTTTCTTACAGCTACTGGACATACTCTTCTTGTAGAAGAGTGTGATCTGTGCTTTCTTCCAACTACTGGACATTGCTATTTGTTCAAGTGTCTACAATATAGTAACAGAGGGACTGACTCAGCTGCAAATTCAGTATAGAATCTGCTGGGGATTCCGTTGCACATTTGAGCTTTGTTCAGTTTTTAACAATTTCAGTTTCTTCTCATCACCACTGACACTAATATCCATGTCACTCATATTTTCAGTGGTATGAAAATTAAATTGGGGCAATATGTTTCATTCAGCATCTCTCTATCTGTAGGCCTATGCTTTGTTTTATATGTATTATGCGGTTGTCTTTGTTTCTGTACAAGTTTCTTTACCATGACTGTATACCAAGGAGAGTCTTTCCATTATCTACTATTCTAATAGGTACATATCTATCCAATGCATTTTGGAAATAAAGAAATACTGCATCTACATGACTACCTCGATTCTAAGCTTTCATTATTTCATTTGAGAAAAGTGTTAATTGTGTTCTGCATGTTAGATTTTTTCAGAATCACTGCTGGTTGGCTTATTGGTCATTCTATTCCTATGTCTGAAGTATGTCTGAAATATGTGCCTAGATTCTACAATAAATCAGTGTTACTGGGCAAAAGTTTTGTGGATCACTTCTATTACCCTTCTTGTAAATGGGTGTGACCTGTGCTTTCTTCCAACTACCAGGCTGGATTTTTTACACAAGAGATATATTACAGAATACAGTTAAAAGAGGGTCTAGCTCAGCCATAAATTCAGTACAGAATCGGATAGGGATTCTATTGGGCATTTTCATGATTTCAGTTGTTTCTGCCACATGCTGTTATTGAGTGTGCAAGCCTGTGACAAACTGTTTTTAGTTTGTTTATATCACATCATTGTCTAAGAATTCTGAAAGCATACCACAGACAACCATGCTTGCTTAACATTTTTACCCTGTGGTGGTCCCACGGTATTGAACTGTTGAACCACACTCACAAAAACTTTGTTTCTGTGACTAGTTTAATTTATTTGGCACCAATATATAAGGGTTCCATACAGGCAGGATGGTTTTGGGATTGGTAGAAGAGCATATGAGCTGTCTTGCTTCTGATTAACAGTAATTTATTGGAGTAGAGCAATGAGAGGAGTCTTTCTGTTGTATCATTAATTATGAGCTTCAATTGCAGAGCTCAGTCCAACTGGAAGAGCAAATTTGTGTCATCTGCAAACAACACAAGAGAAGTATTAGATTTAATGGGAGGTCATTGATAAAGAACAGAAAGAGGAGAGGGCCCAGTAGTGAGCCTTCTAGGACTCCACAGTTTACCTGAACTTTCTTCTTTTATTCGTCAAACTTATCATTTTATTTGTCAGCTTCTTCGGTTGTTTTTTAGAGTTTCCCAAACACCCACTTCTTCAGCTGTCATTATTAGTACCTATGTTTTCTAGTTCAGTCTTTTAATTTTCTCTTGATTCATTCTTGAAATTCCTCTTTCTTTTCTTTGAGGTTTTTAAAATTTAAAACTTTTTTCCTTTAATTAATTGCAGTCTTTCATCTTTTGTATTCATTTTAAATCCTGCCCTTATTAATTGATGGTCACTGTTTGTATTGTTCAGCACAGAGACATCTTTAACACTTTGAGGGCTGTTGCTAAAACCAAAGTCCATCTCATTTTTCACTTTAGAGTTAGGATCCATCCAAATCAATTTGCAACTAAGATACTTCTTAGAAAATATATTCATAATAGGTGTTTTCTTGCATTTTGCAAATTGAACCAATCTCACACCTCTGCCATTTCTTTGTGTGTTCCATATTTGCCAATAAGTGAATCACCTTCCTTGCATGTTCCAACTTTGGTACTGATGTCATAAATTATAAATTTATAAAAAGCAGTATCTCCCTTTTTCACAAAAAGGAAAAGATTCTATCTCTTCAACTGATTGACTAGAAGCAGGTGCATATCCTCCATTGTCACACAGAAATATTACCAGCATATTTATTAACTGCCAGAATTAGAATAATTTTTTTTGATTACCAGTTGTGGTTCTTCTGCAAACCATCTTCAGATCAGGTCTTATGATGCCTTGCATTATGACAATAATGGGTCAATTCAACACCAAGTCTTATGGCAAGCTCTGGGTTTGCCATAGCGTGCCATAAGACATTTTCATTGAACAAACCTTCTACTGTCATAGTGCAAAGAATGAGCTTATCTAATTTGGTTAGTACTATGCTCCATTGATCATATTTACTATAAACATTACAATATGGAATGTGTCAATGGGACAAAATATTACATAACCAATTGAATATACAGCTATTTACAGGTTTATGATGAATACTTATTCATGATTAAGACTTCCTCTGTGGTACAGAAAGAGATATTATGGCGAAACAAGTTAAATTTACATTGCAAATACTTCTGCTGTCTGATCAGACATTTTATTTCCATAAAGAAATTGTTAAAGAGTTTTATAGCAGTGTAGTCTACTCCTATCTGTACCAAAGTTAGATTCACCAGGAGGAATTACAAATCATTTTTCCTTCTAGTATTTCATTTATGAACATCTTTATTATTATGAAGCAGCCGTGGATTGCTATAACCAAATTTCACCAGTAAATAAATGTAGTGATATGCTGTGGATATGAGTGAATAGTTTCTTCAACCTACAGCTAGATGTACATCTTATGAACAACTTAAATAATTCTAATAGCTTTCTTTTGTGCAATGAATACATTTTCCTTACATGAGGAGTTACATCCAAATACTTTCCACAAGATATCAATGAGTAAAATATCTGAAATGAGTTGAATTTCTGATTTCTATGTCCTCATAGTTGGCAATTATTCATATGGGAAGAGCAACTGAGCCTACAAATTTTAGCAATTAGAGATGGGACTTTTTGACAGTTCAGATTTGATGAGCTGTTTAAAGCTACCCTATTTGCCTAAAACAATTCAATAATTGTAACAAAAACATCATTTACTATTTTCGCTGTTGACACTTCTTTGCTTGGTTGGACAATAGAGAATTGTCATCTGTAAGAATGACTAGCTCTGCCTTCTGATTTAATTAAAGATGATCTGCTAAAAACTGAAATCCGCAAATCTTCAAAAATGTTTAAGGATTATGATAATAAATAAGTAATGTGTTTGTGGTCACAGGTTCTTGACACTATGACTACTCAATTAGTTTTTTATTTTTATTTTTTATTTATTTATTAATCCATCTGTAGACAATGTAAATTTTGTGGATGATGTCAACACACAAATGCATAAAATACAGACAGAGAGGTACATAAATATACATAATTACACACATAAATAAATGCATACATTACTTGCCTTACTGAGTTACCCATTTATACATTGTATTCCACTGTTCTATACAACATATTGTAAAATGTCTCTTCATTGCAGTTATTAATCATTAACATAATTGTCAACAAAATTTCCACATCATTTTAGGTAATCCCTTATGGTAAAAAATGGCACTTTTCTAACAGATAATTTTTTAGGATATGCCTGAAAGGAATGTGTTTAACTTTTGTCTTTGATCTCTTGTGGTTGTTGTTGTTGTTGTGTTCTTCAGTCCAGAGACTGGTTTGATGCAGCTCTCCATGCTACTCTATTCTGTGCAAGCTTCTTCATCTCCCAGTACCTACTGCAACCTATATCCTTCTGTATGTGTTTAGTGTATTCATCTCTTGGTCTCCCTCTACAATTTTACCCTCTACACTACCCTCCAATGCTAAATTTGTGATCCCTTGATGCTTCGGAACGTGTCCTACCAACCAGTCCCTTCTTCTTGTCAAGTTGTGCCACAAACTCCTCTTCTCCCCAAATCTATTCAATACCTCCCCATTAGTTATGTGATCTACTCACCTGATCTTCAGCATTCTTCTCTAGCACCACATTTCAAAAGCTTCTATTCTCTTCTTGTCTAAACTATTTATCGTCCATGTTTCACTTCCATACATGGCTACACTCCATACAAATTCTTTCAGAAACGACTTCCTGAGACTTAAATCTATACTCAATGTTAACAAATTTCTCTTCTTCAGAAATACTTTCCTTGCCATTGCCAGTCTACATTTTATATCTTCTCTACTTCGACCATTCAACAGTTATTTTGCTCCCCAAATAGCAGAAACCCTTTACTACTTTAAGTGTCTCATTTCCTAATCTAATTCCCTCAGCATCACTCGATTTAATTCAACTACATTCCATTATCCTCGTTTTGCCTTTGTTAATGTTCATCTTATACCCTCCTTTCAAGACACTGTCCATTCCCTTCAACTGCCCTTCCAAGTCCTGTGCTGTCTCTGACAGAATTGCAATGTCATCGGTGAACCTCAAAGTTTTTATTTCTTCTCCACGGATTTTAATACCTACTCCAAATTTTTCTTTTGTTTCCTTTACTGCTTGCTCAATATACAGATTTAATAACATCGGGGAGAGGCTACAACCCTGTATCACTCCCTTCTGAACCACTGCTTCCCTTTCATGCCCCTCAACTCTTATAACTGCCATCTGGTTTCTGTACAAATTGTAAATAGCCTTTCGCTCCCTGTATTTTATCCCTGCCACCTTCAGAATTTGAAAGAGAGTATTCCAGTGAACATTGTCAAAAGCTTTCTCTAAGTCTACAAATGCTAGGAACATAGGTTTGCCTTTCCTTAATCTTTCTTCTAAGATAAGTTGTTAAGGTCAGTATTGCCTCACGTGTCCCAATATTTCTATGGAATCCAAACTGATCTTCCCCAAGGTCGGCCCCCAACCAGTTCTTTCATTTGTCTGTAAAGAATTTGTGTTAGTATTTTGCAGCTGTGACTTATTAAACTGATAGTTCGGTAATTGTCACATCTGTCAACACCTGCTTTCTTTGGGATTGGAATTATTATAATCTTCTTAAAGTCTGAGGGTATTTCACCTGAGTCATATACACTCCTGGAAATGGAAAAAAGAACACATTGACACTGGTGTGTCAGACCCACCATACTTGCTCCAGACACTGCGAGAGGGCTGTACAAGCAATGATCACACGCACGGCACAGCGGACACACCAGGAACCGGTGTTGGCCATCGAATGGCGCTAGCTGCGCAGCATTTGTGCACCACCGCCGTCAGTGTCAGCCAGTTTGCCGTGGCATACGGAGCTCCATCGCAGTCTTTAACACTGGTAGCATGCCGCGACAGCGTGGACGTGAACCGTATGTGCAGTTGACGGACTTTGAGTGAGGGCGTATAGTGGGCATGCGGGAGGCCGGGTGGACGTACCGCCGAATTGCTCACCACGTGGGGCGTGAGGTCTCCACAGTGCATCGATGTTGTCGCCAGTGGTCGGCGGAAGGTGCACGTGCCCGTCGACCTGGGACCGGACCGCAGCGACGCACGGATGCACGCCAAGACCATAGGATCCTACGCAGTGCCGTAGAGGACCGCACCGCCACTTCCCAGCAAATTAGGGACACTGTTGCTCCTGGGGTATCAGCGAGGACCATTCGCAACCGTCTCCATGAAGCTGGGCTACGGTCCTGCACACCGTTAGGCTGTCTTCCGCTCACGCCCAAACATCGTGCAGCCCGCCTCCAGTGGTGTCGTCACAGGCATGAATGGAGGGACGAATGGAGACGTGTCGTCTTCAGCGATGAGAGTCGCTTCTGCCTTGGTGCCAATGATGGTCGTATGCGTGTTTGGCGCCGTGCAGGTGAGCGCCACAGTCAGGACTGCATACGACCGAGGCACACAGGGCCAACACCCGCATCATGGTGTGGGGAGCGATCTCCTACACTGGCCGTACACCACTGGTGATCGTCGAGGGGCACTGAATAGTGCACGGTACATCCAAACCGTCATCAAACCCATCGTTCTACCATTCCTAGACCGGCAAGGGAACTTGCTGTTCCAACAGGACAATGCATGTCCGCATGTATCCCGTGCCACCCAACGTGCTCTAGAAGGTGTAAGTCAACTACCCTGGCCAGCAAGATCTCCTGATCTGTCCCCCATTGAGCATGTTTGGGACTGGATGAAGCGTCGTCTCACGCGGTCTGCACGTCCAGCACGAACGCTGGTCCAACTGAGGTGCCAGGTGGAAATGGCATGGCAAGCCGTTCCACAGGACTACATCCAGCATCTCTACGATCGTCTCCATGGGAGAATAGCAGCCTGCATTGCTGCGAAAGGTGGATATACACTGTACTAGTGCCGACATTGTGCATGCTCTGTTGCCTGTGTCTAGGTGCCTGTGGTTCTGTCAGTGTGATCATGTGATGTATCTGACCCCAGGAATGTGTCAATAAAGTTTCCCCTTCCTGGGACAATGAATTCACGGTGTTCTTATTTCAATTTCCAGGAGTGTATTTTGCTCACCAGATGGTAGAGTGTTGTCAGGCTCTCCCACGGCCATCAGTAGTTCTAATGGAATGTTGTCTACTCCCGGGGCCTTTTTTCGACTCAGGGCTTTCAGTGCTCTGTCAAACTCTTCACGCAGTAGCGTATCTCCCATTTCATCTTCATATATATTCTCTTCCATTTCCATAATATTGTCCTGAAGTACATCGCCCTTGTACATTCCCTCTATATACTCCTTCCACCTTTCTGCTTTCCCTTCTTTGCTTAGAACTGGGTTTCCATCAGAGCTCTTGATATTCATACAAGTGGTTCTCTTCTCAACAAAGGTCTCTTTAATTTTCCTGTAGGCAGTATCTATCTTACCACTAGTGAGATAAGCCTCTACATCCTTACATTTGTCCTCTAGCCATGCCTGCATAGCCATTTTGCACTTCCTGTCGATCCTATGCTGCCTTCACTACTTCATCCCTCAAAGCTACCCATTCTTCTTCTACTGTACTTTTTACTTCTTTCCCCCATTTCTGTCAATTGTTCCCTTATCCTCTCCCTGAAACTCTGTACAACCTCTGGTTTAGTCAGTTTATCCAGGTCCCATCTCCTTAAATTCCCACTTTTTTTGCAGTTTCTTCAGTTTTAATCGACAGTTAATAACCAATAGATTGTGGTCGGAGTCCACATCTGCCCCTAGAAATGTCTTACAATTTAAAACCTGGTCCTAAATCTCTGTCTTACCATTATATAATCTATCTGATACCTTCTAGTATCTCCAGGCTTCTTCCATGTATACAACCTTCTTTATGATTCTTGAACCAAGTGTTAGCTATGATTAAGTTGTGCTCTGTGCAAAATTCCACCAGACAGCTTTCTCTTTCATTTCTTACCCCCAATCCATATTCACATACTATGTTTCCTTCTCTCCCTTTTCCTACTCTCAAATTCCAGTCACCCATGGCTATTAAATTTTTGTCTCTCTTCACTACCTGAATGATTTCTTTTATCTCATCATACATTTCATCAATTTCTTCATCATCTGCAGAGCTAGTTGGCATATAAACTTGCACTACTGTAGTAGGTATGGGATTCGTGTCTATCTTGGCCACAATAATGCATTGACTACACTGTTTGTAGTAGCTTACCCGCACTCCTATTTTTTTATTCATCATTAAACCTACACCTGCATTACCCCTATTTGATTTTGTTTTTTTAACCCTGTATTCACTTGACCAAAAGTCTTGTTCTTCCTGCCACTGAATTTCATTAATTCCCACTGTATCTAACTTTTATTGTATAGTTTAATTCCATTACATAGCACACTATTTTAGGTTTTTGTTGAGTTTTTTCTATTGAGATGTAATTTGTGGGAGGATATGCTTCCATGTGCATGTAGAGTCCTTTTCCTGATAAAAGTCTGTTTTAATGTGGATCACTGTTTGCAATATGTACTCACATGGAACAATCAAAATTCCCATAGATTTAAACAGTGCAGTGCAGTGAGTATTCTTGTTACTTTTTATCATAATATGTATTTCACCATGTTTGATACCCTGGAGAAAATCATTGATATATATCAAGAAGAGTATTGGACCAGACACGCTTCCCTGGGGCTCCAATATTAATGTATTAGGTAAAAAATGTGTTTTATGGTATGACAGCAGTTTGTTTGAGAGATCTCTACACATTGCACTCTGCTTTTTAGGTATGAACAAAACCACTAATTTGCTATTCCTCTTATACCTAGAGCTTCCAGTTTATTTAACAGAACTGCATGGTATACCCTACTGAATGGTTTTCTGAAGTCAAGGAAGATGCCTGTTATATGATCTCCTTTATCTAGTGCTTCCAGAACATCATTTTTAAAATGGGCTATAGCTGATTGTGTGCTTCTACCAGGCCTGAATCTGAACTGTTCTTTACACAGAAGATTTTGCTTTGTAGGTACCACATGAGTCTAATTTTCATTACGGTTTCTGCTACTTTTCAAAATGGCGACAGGAAAGAGCTGGGCCTATAATTTTTTCATATTTTCATGGTCTCCTATCTTACATAGGCACAAGACCTTCGCATGCTTTAGTGCCTCTGGGAAGAAAACTGTGGTGAATGATTCATTTAAGATGTGCACTGTAGGGTCTTTGATACTGTATATATGGTCCTTCAGCAAGCACACAAGCACTTCATCTGTACCTGCTGAGTTTTTATTTTTTACATTCCAAACAAAATTGCTTATTTCTGCTGAAGTGATCGGTTGCAGCATCATTGTGTTTGGAACATAGTTCAGTGTTGGTAATGGTTGTATTTTTTCAGATTTGTGGTGTAACTGGTTTCTATGATGCTGAAATATTGATTTGCATAGTTTGCAATTTTTTTGGGATCATGTACTGTATTACCATTATGCTGTAATTGTATGTTTACCTGCTTTGTATTTTTTCCATTTGTCATCTGTGTGGTGACATTCTAGGCCACTTTTATTTTCTGCCTTTCTGTAATTTTATCATTTTGAGACACTTGTGCTGTTTTTGAACAGTTCTCGGGTATCTGACTGGGTAGCGTCGTAATTTCTCCCAGATATTTCGGCAGACGTACACGCTGCCATCTTCAGGTGGTTCCTGATGAATTCTGTGCTGTTCCCCTCAGTGCCCTATATATACTGGCTGTTACCCCCTCCACTGTTCCTCTCCTGGTGTCTTCGGTGCAGCCGGCGGGACGACTACTGGAGGTGGTGGGGGAAGCAGTGCCTGAGTCTGAACTGGAATCTGCAGTCTCCCTGCTGCCACCGTCAGGGGCAGTCCTCAATCTCTGGGACCTCATCTTTCTCTCCAGGCTGTGTGCAGGGTTCCAAGCCTGACTAAGTTGAAGGCCGCTGTCTTTATTAATTAGATTGTCCTGTAGTCGTGTTTCGATGGCCTCTTTAGTAATGTAGTCCCAGAAGTAGGAGGATTGACAGAGTATTTTTGTTTTTTCAAGGTCCATAGTATGGTCAGTCTTCATACAGTGGTCAGCCATGGCTGATTTAGTGGCCTGGCGTAATTAGGTATGGCACTTGTGTTCGCGGCACCTCTCTTCTACAGTGCAGACTGTCTCCCCAATGCATGAGTTTATGCACTGACAGGGAATTTGATAAATCGCCTGGTTTTTGAAGGCCTAGGTCATTTTTCACTGAATCCAGTAGAGTCAAGGTTTTTGCAGAGGGTCGGAATACACATTTCACATTTTGTTTCCCCAAGATTCTACCGAATTTTCTTGAGGTGTTTCCTACAAATGGAATGCACGCCAATGACTTGTGTTCTTCTGTTTCTTCTTCTTGTTCTCCTGGTGCAGTCTGTCTGAATGCGTGTCTTATTTGCTTCTGGTTGTACCCATTTTTCCGAAATGTTGTCTCAACGTGCTGCAGTTCTGCTGGAAGGCTCTCCTGATCGCAGATCGATCGTGCCCTGTGAATAAGTGTGTGCAAAGCGCCTTCACGCTGGGAGTTGTGGTGGCAACCGGAGGCATTTAGGTACAAATCAGTGTGTGTAGGTTTCCTGTATACACTGTGTCCCAGCTTGCTGTCAGGTTTCCGTTTCACCAGGATGTCAAGAAATGTTAAGGCACCATCCTAGTCCAACTCCATCGTGAACAGTATGTTCGGGTGCAGCGAGTTGAGGTGTTCGAGAAATTCATTTAAGCTGTCCCGTCCATGTGGCCAAACAACAAATGTGTCATCCACGTAGCAGAAGAAACAAGTTGGTTTTTGTTTGGCTTGTCTAGTGTCTTCTCCTCTACATTCTCCATAAAAAGTTTGCTACATCCGGTGAAAGCAGGCATCCCATGTGCAACGCTATCTGTCTGTCCTGTCAAATGGACGGGACAGCTTAAATGAATTTCTCGAACACCTCAACTCGCTGCAACCCAACATACAGTTCATGATGGAGATGGAGCAGGATGGTGCCCTACCCTTTCTTGACGTTCTGGTGAAATGGAAACCTGACCGCAAGCTGGGTCACACCAAATACACCAGGAGAGGAACGGTGGAGGCGGTAATGGCTAACATATATAGGGTGCTGAGAGGAACAGTACAGCATTCGTCAGGAACCACCTGGAGATGTCAGCATGTACGTCTGCCGAAATATTGTGGAGAAATGACGATGCTACACGGTCTGATACCCAACAACTGTTCAAATTTGAAATACACCGGAAAAACTTCAGATCGCATACTTGTGCTGTTATTAAAGCTTTTCTATATATGTTTTTGTATGTTTGGTAGTATTTTTGAAATGGAGGATGATTTTGGTTGTTTTTTTTATGCTGCTGAGGTGTTTGAGGGTTACAGAGGATTTTCGTATTCTGTTGGGTACCCAGTCACTTTTGTTTTGTGTTTTAGTGACTCATAGTACTCACAGAAACAGTTCTTCAAACCTGAATTTAAATTGTGATAGGAACTTTGAAAACTTCCTAGCCAAGCTAGTCTCCATGTACACTTCTTCCAATGTTTCATTGTTCATTTAAATGGTAAATTTAACCCTTTCTTGCTTAGAGAAGGCCATTCTGTGTGTGAGTGTTTTAGTTTTGTTTTCTACAGCAGTGTTTAATTTTAAGAGCTGACTGGAATGATCTGAAAGGCCTAGGTGACCTACAATAACATCACAATGTTCTTTTTCCGGATCAGTTAGTATATGCTCAATGATCGATGCCAAATTCTTAGTTACCCTTGTGGCTGTGTTAATAAATGAGAATTTTACCCTTAGGATTAGTAACCATGTCCAATACTTGGATTAGTTTTGCTATGAATGTATCTATGCCTCCACTGAGAGAACAGTAAATACATAATATAGTTAGTCTTTATAACGTGTGGCTTTCTTATTGCTATAGCTGATATTTCTACATGCTTTTCTCCACTTAATGAAATAAATGTCATTTCTAACTTTATATATAACACCTTCCCTTACATATATACATGATCTACCACCTCTCATGGTGTTTCTACTACAGTGGCGTGTGAGATTATACTAGCTTAGAGCTACAGGTGTAATTTCAGCATCGCTACACCAATGTTCTTTCATGCAAACAAATGAACTATCAGTAGTCTGCAGTTCCACTTCTACCTCTTGCGCATTATTTCTTATGGATTGGGTATTGTGGTGGAGAACTGAGGAACACTGAGCACTTCTTATTTTGAAGACTTCTCATTTTTCTTCTGTCTTTGTCTAAAAAACCATTTGGATGATGAGGAGCTATAGTTTTCTTGTTGTTCCCTTCACTACCCACTGTTTTTTCTGTGACTCCTTGTCTTTTTTGCCTGTTTTGTTGCTGATGATGATGGTTCTTTCATTTTTACATTTCTTTGAGATGTTTTTGTTGTTCCTGTTGGGCCTGATGATGGCATTATGATTGTTGGTTTGGTTTCGAAGTTATTTTGGTGTTATTTTTATTTCCTTGTTTATCAGGTTAACTAGATATTCTTTACCTAAGCCATTCAGATGTAGTCCATGTTGTGTGTGGAATATATATTCTATATTACTCAGATCAATGCATTTCACATTTTTAAAATGTCTGCAGATTTTAGCAAACTGATTATTGGCACATTGTATTGACACATGACTGGTGATATGGAATGTTCACAATTCCAATATTTGTATGTGTGATATTTTTCAGAGACATTTTAAGATCATGTATAGCACTCACTTTTTCACATTTATGTACATCATTAGAACCTCCTAGAAGTATGACAAAGTCTTTTATCCTCTAGATTTTTTACCTCTGTAGATGCAATCGTCTTTTTAATTTCACCAAGTGGGGCTCCCAGTTTCACTCTACCACATGAATATATATTAGTTTTTTCTCTTAGTTTATTTGTAAGACCATGGCCATGGCTGCCTGGAAGCTCAAACAGTTTGCTATTGGAGTTTACAGTCTGGAAGCCATTTTGCATTGTTTCACTTAACAATTCAGCACACCTCTAGGTTGGCAGATTTGCATTGTTCACATTTATGCTTGGTTTCTTATTTGTCAGCATTGATAAATTTTCTTCTGTTGATTTATTCACATTGTCCTTTTCCTCTTCATCTCATTCATGAGAACTACACAGACCTGCATTTCCACCATCATGTGGGAATTTCAGCTTGTGCAGTTCACTTTTTTTGAGCTGTAATTTTTCAATATCAGTTTTTAAAGTACTGATGATAAACTGTAAACTAGTTATTGTTATAACGTCAAGTTGAACACTTATATTTTAAAAGACGACACAATACATGTAAGTCACAGAGCGAGTAGACCACGTAAAGCATGTGTACACGATAACGGTCAAATCTGCACTAAGTCCAAGTCTAGCGGACGCTGGCCGGCTGGCCGCTTAAGTGGTGCAGCTGCTGCAAGGCTGGCAGACAGCACCACATGTAGAGGACGCGCGTAATTGCGCAGCGGCACTTTGAATGATCGGTGCGTCACAACACTTTTCCTCCCCTTTGAAATTTTTGCACTGGTCTTGATGGAGGTGGCCTGTATATGACTAACGTCCATAGGCGTTGTTTGACTGATGAGGTCTTGAGGAGGAGGCTTCCCGTATGGACGGAAGTGTCCCCAATGATAAAGCGTCGAGATGACAGGAGACATAGGGGTCGAATCTGCTGGGGCCCAGTGCACCATCCGGTTCCTGCATGGGCACATACCTGGTGGCGTCCGTTCTTGTGCAGGCACAGAGATGACGGTGAGAGGGCTGCATTGTGGGTAATGAGAGATGCCGAGATCCCAAGCATCAGGTAGAGGTGAAGGTGGTGTAGTGGCATCTGGAACAGGCGTTGCCTGCACCCGGAAGCTGGTCCGAATGATGCACTGCAACACCCGTGTCTGTCTGGATTTCATACAGGCATTGGCCACGGTGTCGTAAGATGTGGACAGGACTCCATTTTGGCCGCCTGCCATATCCCCGTACCCATACAAAATCCGCAAATTTGGAAGAGGCAAATTGCAGACGATTATCAGTAACAAGAGTAGAGGGAAGGCCTTCCAAAGAGAAAATGCAAACTAGAGCATTTGTGGTTGCCGCGGTGGTAGGCGAAGTGTAACTGACAATGAAAGGAAAGTTAGAGTAGGCGTCAATTACGAGTAGCCAATAAGTATCTAAAAAAGGTCCCGCGAAGTCAGCATGAATGCGCTCTCAGGGCAATCTGCCCGTTGCGGCAAGTCCGATTGATATAAAAGGAGATATGGGCAATGTGTCGGCGTCCATAGGAGAAGGAGGCAAGTAGAGTTGCTCCGACAGATGATGTTCATCCAGTTCCTGCATGGGCACGTCTCCTGGTGGCATCCGTTCTTGTGCTGGGACAGAGATGGCAGTGAGAGGGCTGCGTTGTGAGTAATGAGAGATGCCAAGATCCCAAGTGTCAGGAAGAGCCGAAGGTGTTGTAGTGGCATCCGGAACAGGTCTTGCCTGCACCTGAGGCCTAAGCTGGTCCGAATGACGCACTGCAACACCCGTGTCCATCTGGATTTCATACAGGCGAAGGTCACGATGTCGTAAGATGTGGCCAGGACTCCATTTTGGCCGCCTGCCTTATCTCCGTACCCATACAAGGTCGCCGGCAGTGAACCGGCCAAGCGAAGGCACCCACGGGCGTGAGATGGAAGGCCGCAGAAGATGAAATAGAGCGCGGAGCTGTCGGCCATGTAAGAGCTCAGTCGGGCTGAGGTCGCCCAAGGGGGTGAAATGGTAAGAAGCCGGAAATTGGAGAAGCGCATCATCAGCAGCAGAAGAAGTCAGGAGTTTCCTCATCTGAGCCTTAAATGTGCGGACCAGTCATTCAGCCTCACCGTTAGATTGCGGATGGAACGGAGGGGCTGTGACATGCATGACGCCATGACGAGCACAAAAATCCGCAAATTCGGAAGAGGCAATTTGCGGACCATTATCAGTAACAAGAGTAGCGGGAAGGCCTTCCAAAGAGAAAATGCGAACTAGAGCATTTGTGGTTGCCGCGGTGGTAGGCGATGTGCAACCGACAATGAAAGGAAAGTTAGAGTAGGCATCAATTACGAGTGGCCAATAAGTACCTAAAAAAGGTCCTGCGAAGTCAGCATGATTGCGCTCCCAGGGCTTCTCAGGCGAAGGCCACGGTGACAAAGATGACTTCGGTGTGGTAGCCTGTGATGCACAAGGGCCGCAAGCAGCGACCATGCGTGCGATTTCAAAGTTGATGCCAGGCCAGTACACACAACGGCGCGCCAGAGGTTTTGTGCGAGAGACAACCCAGTGCCCTTGGTGAAGGAGGCGCAAGACGGAAGCACGCAAAGATGCAGGTACCACAACACGCGGCGACGCATTGTAGGTGGAAAGGAGGATAACATCATCCCTAGCCATGAGGCGGTAGCGCAAAGCGTAGTAGTTCCGCAATGGATCAGAAGTCTTAGCGGACGGACGATCTGGCCAACCCTTCTGAATACAGCGTAAAACCTGGGAGATGGTAGGGTCAGAACCAGTAGCAGCCGCCAGCCGGTCCCCGGTGATGGGGAATCCATCCACAACCCGCTGCTCGGCAACATCCGGGTGGAAACACAAAAGTTCGTCCCTATCGAATGCCAGATCAGGACCCATGGGAAGGCGAGACAGTGCATCACATTTTGCATGTTGAGCCGTCGGCCGGAAATGAATCTCATAATCGAAACGAGACACGTAAAGAGCCCAACGCTGGAGGCGGTGTGCAGCCTTGTCAGGAAGTGACGTTGATGGATGAAACAAGGAAACAAGTGGTTTGTGGTCTGTAACAAGACGAAATTTGGATCCATAAAGAAAAACACCAAACTTACGAAGAGCGTAAATAATGGCCAAAGCTTCTTTTTCAATTTGAGAATATTTTCATTGGGCATCCGTGAGCATTATGGAGGCATAAGCAATGGGATCTTCAGAACCGTCAGAAAAATGGTGCGCAAGGACTGCACCAACCCCGTATTGAGAGGCGTCCATGGCAAGAACTAGATGTTGCCCAGGTTGATAAGTAACCAGGCACGGGGTCTGTTTCAGCATAATCTTCAATTTCTGGAAAGCCGCATCGCATGATGTGGACCCGTGAAAAGGCACATTTTTATGCAACAGGCGATGCAACCGCTGAGCCACCGAAGCAGCAGATGTTAAAAACCTGTGATAGTATGCTATGTTCCCCAAGAAGGCCTGAATTTCCTTAACAGATGTAGAGTGAGGAAGGGTATCGATCGCGGTGACAGTTTGATGAAGCGGACGAATACCATCCCGAGAGAGTTTGAACCCCCAAGTAAGTGATAGATTCCTGAAAAAATTGTGATTTCTGAAGATTACACTTAAGACCGGCAGTCTGTAAGACAAGGAAGGTGTGCGGAGATTCTGAAGATGTTCCTCAGTGGTGGAGCTAGTGACAACAATGTCGTCCATGTAATTGATACACCCAGGGACAGAGAGCAATAATTGTTCCAAGAATCGCTGAAAGAGAGCAGGGGCACTGGCAACCACGAATGGCAATCATTGGTATTGATAGAGGCTGAAAGGCCTGTTAAGGACCAGAAACTGCCGGGAAGCAGTGTCGAGAGGAAGTTGATGACAAGCTTCTGACAGGTCAATTTTAGAAAAATACTGGCCTCCAGCAGGTTTAGTGAACAGTTCTTGAGGTCGGGGCATAGGGTAAGTGTCGATGAGGCATTGAGCATTTACAGTGGCTTTGAAATTGCGACAGAGACGAATATCACCATTTGGCTTAGCAATGACAACGACAGGAGAGGACCACTCACTTGAAATGACAGGAAGCAAGACCCTGGAAGCAGTGAGATGATCCAGCTCCTGTTTTACCTGATCATGAAGGGCCACAGGAATGGGCGAAGCCTGAAAAAACTTAGGCCGCGCGGTGGGTTTGTGCATGATGTGAGCTTCAAACTCGTTTGCACGGCCTAACCCAGGAGAAAAAAGGGACGAAAATGTTGTCGACAAGGAATCTAATTGAGCATAAGGAATGACATCAGAGACGATATTGACAGAGTCATCTATGGAGAACCCAAAAATGCGAAAGGCTTTGAAACCAAAAAGATTTTACGTGTTACTATGGTCTACCACAAATATGGGAACAGTGCGAACAACAGATTTGTAACATACCTCAGCATCAAATTGTCCCAAGAGAGAAATCTTCTGTTTATTGTACGTCTGTAATTGCCTAGTGAAAGGTGATAGGGTTGGAGAACCCCTACTGAAGATACGTCTGAGACTTGATGATAGTGGCAGCAGAACCAGTATCCTCCTGCATGCGAACATCTCGACCAAGTATTTGGACTGTCAGGAATAACTTCCCTAAAAGGGAAAAAGTACAATTGACGAACAACACAGAATCAGAATCAGCGTCATGTTCATGAACATCATGTATGCGGTCGGATTTGCAAACGAATGACACATGACCCTTCTTTTAGCAACTGTGACACATGGCTCAACATAGGGGATAATCCTACCATGAATGTTTCGTATAACACTGGGCACATGAAGGAAGTTGCTGGGGGTTTCGCTGCAGTTTCTTAGAGGTTTGTTTATGGTTAGGCCGAGGCTGTGCTTCGGAGCATACTGTGGCCACATCGACCGGCGGGGACATGCCACACGCTTCCTCAACAGCGCACAGAGGTTGTATTTCCCCAATGTCACCCCATCCCTCTATTTGCACTCCATCAGTGTGAGAAATTTCAAAAGACTGCGCGATGGAGAGGACTTCATCTAGAGTCGGATTTGCCAACTGAAGGGCATGTTGCCTTAGTTCTATGTCGGGCACCGACTGGATAAAGGCATCCCATACCATGGAATCAGCATAGGATTCTTTGTGAATGTCAGGAACAAATTGACACTTTCTACTGAGGCCATGAAGTTCAGCAGCCCAAGCGTGATAGGATTGATTCGGTTGTTTTTGACAATGAGAAAAGGCAACACAAGAGGCTACCACATGCGTTTGCTTATGAAAATATACAGACATAAGTGAGCACACTTCAGCAAAGGACAAAGACGCAGGATCTTTCAAAGGAGCCAATTGCGACAACAATCGATACAGGTGAAATCCATGAAAGGAACAGAGACTTACATGTTTGTTCATCCTTGACATGGAATGCCAAGAAGTGCTGTCGTAGACGTTTTTCATAATCAGATCAGTCTTCCGCCGTCTCGTCATAAGGAGGAAAAGAAGGTATAGACAACGATGAGAAACGCCCCGCATTGGCTGCCGCGGCGAAATCGCAAATTGCCAATGTGAGAAGCATTTGCTGTTCAATGAGACCTTACAATAGTTGCTCTAAAGTAGCCATGGAAACTTGTGGGTCAATGATGAAAAGGAAAAATCCCATCTTCATTGCCAATTGTTATAACGTCAAGTTGAACACTTATATTTCAAAAGACGACACAACACGTGTCAGTCACAGAGCGAGTAGACCACATAAAGCATGTGTACACGGTAACGGTCAAATCTGCTCTAAGTTCAAGTCTAGCGGATGCTGGCCGGCTGGCCGCTTAGGTGGCGCAGCTGCTGCATGGCTGGCAGACAGTGCCGCAAGTAGGGGAAGCGCGTAATTGCGCGATGGCACTTTGAATGATCGGCGCATCACAACAGTTATGCGTTTATTCCAAGTTCATTCAGTTTGCTAATTTTGTCCATACATTTTTCACATGGTTTCTTTTAACTGAATAATTGACTTTATTTGGAAAGACACATGCTTAACTTTTACCCTTGATGCCATCATAAATTCTTTGCATAATTCACCAATATTTGTCCACTAGATTTCATATTCAATATTCTCTCAAGTGCTCCATGGAAAAGTTCAGCATGAGTAGCCTGCAAGGCTTAAGTTACCCCTACGTATTTTCAGAATCTTTGAATAGAGTGATTTAGTCCATATTTTGCTAGCACTGAACACATTTCCTGAAAGCACTGACCCTCTCTTTGCATATAGAGGTTGGTTCCTCTCATCAGGAGCCTGAGTGACCTCTCTCAATTTTTAAGCCTTGCAAACTTTTTTCTCTCTCTTCCCCTCTCACTTTTATATGCATCTAGTGGCAATACTAAATATTTCACCTCCTGAGGACAAGTGATGGCCAGCAGTGCTCCGTGGTTGCTTCAGCATGTTAATGTGTTATTTGGCACATCCCTGCTGGCTCTCCTACTTGAGGGGGTTTTGTGAGTCTCATCAGTCATGTCTTGCAGCAGTGGCAACAGCAAGCACTAGCATCACCTGATGATGCTGAACAGTTGTTTTGATGAAGTTCTGGCGAAAATGCACAATATTATCTGGCACCAAACCTGAGAAGGCGCCTTTCAAAAATTTCTACTTATTGTGCATGGCCAGCAGGGCAGAGCTCTACTACAGCACTGCCTTTCACTGGAAGTTTGCTCTGAACAGCTGCTGTGCTCACATGCACTGTCTTGTGTACTGCAGTATCAGCAGATGAAGTGTACATTATCTGCACTTGCTGCCTACATCCCTATCCAACTCCTCTCCACAAGGGTATTTGCAACAGATCAACCAAATATAAAGCCTGAAAAGTCACATGCCATAGACAATTTAAGAGACAAATAAAACAGCTAAATCTCATTTTACTGTACTAATGGATCTTTTCACTGAAGTACAAGGATTGTGCAAATCCAGTCATTTTATCTTGTGTACTGTGATTCATAACTTCCACTTATTACTTAATTTTTAAAAGGAACTATTATAAAATATTGCCTAACTGTTCTTCTTTCCTTGCAGTATATGCCAGAGAACATCATTTCAGTAAGGAGTTTATGGGAATTAGAGCAAAGCTCAGAATCAACAAATCTTACTGGAACGGTGTCGCTGATTTCTCCATTTTCATCATATCGGAAAGGAGTATTAATCACTCGTATACATGTAGACTCTGATAATGATGTTACAGGAGTTGCTGAATTAACTATGAACAGGAGAAAATATACAACAACACTGAAAGGTAAGATAAGTCTTGTACAGATAAAAGAAATATGTGAAGATATACTGTAAATGAGAGCTGACAAGAGGTGACAAGTAGTAAAGCTGTATGAATAAAAAGAAAGAAAGTACAATGTAGCTCCACTGAGTTATGTGGAAGCATTTCACCAGGGCAGTACATACAAAGAATTCATTGAATTCTGCTGCATTAATTTTAAATGTTGACAATACAGGGTGTCCCAGAAGGAATAATCAATATTAAGGTATATGACAGGAATGATCATTTCAAGCAAAAAATTTTATATGGCCATATGCCTTATTGAGAATGGTTTTTGAGAGAGAACACATTTAATGTGCATTGTATATTTATATTCTGTATTATTCAGTACATTGTCAGGTTTACACATTTACAAATGTACAACAGTTAATAAACTTTACAAAATGTGTTTCACAAACTGTCAATTGAAAAGTATGTATTTTTTAACACTTTCACCTGTAAGCATTCTTGTACACACAACAGTACAGCTGTTGTACAGTTCACAGTATATCTTCAAATATCCCACCATCAACTTCAATGCATTTGTGCATTCTTGGGAGGACATGTTGTTTTGCTTGTCTGAGTGCATCTTCATGTTCGATAATGAGGGATACATGTCCATGATGTGACAAAGCAGTTCCTCCTGCATATTCAAATTGTGTTTGAACACCTCAGACTTCATCCAGTCCCATAAACAACAACTGAATGGCCCAAGGTCTGGTGATCTTGGTGGCTAGTTAATTTTACTACCATGATCAATCCAGTGAGTTTGTTAAATGCGATTGAGGTGTTTTGTCACATGACAGGTAAAATTTGGAGGGCCTCCATCATGCTTGAAGTACATTGCAATCCATGTTGCCAAAGAAATGTCCTCAAGGTTTTCAACAAACAAATTTTCTAAAAAATCCAAGTAATTCTGCCCCATCATTTGCTCTTCTAAAGACACATATGTGCACACCACTAGCCCAAAAATAGCTGTACATTAAATGTGTTCTACCTCAAATCCATTCAGAGTAGGGCATAAGTCAATATGAAGTTTTTTGCTTCATAAGAGCATTCCTATTGTATCCCTGAACATTGATGATTCCTCCTGGGACTCCTGGTACTTTGAAACAATTTCACATCTTTCTTCAGTACTCTGGATATCATCTTTTTCATGCCACTTAGCAAAGGCTGCATGATATATATTACTGAATAAGTTATTCAGGAATTCTTTGTAGACATTAGCTGATTCCAATGGCATGAAAAAAGTACATAGATGGCTGTTTGACGATTGAGGAAATACAAAATTACATAAAAAACTGTTTTGGGCTGTAACGTGAGGTGGGTGTGAAAATTGTGCATTTGTGACTTTTTTTAGAAATGCATATTTTTTGACCACCTTTTGAGCTGTCATTTGCCTTTTTATCCTGGATTCTTTATTAAAGCAAACATTGTTTTTCACCATATTTTTCTGCCTTCAAATGATGATTGTGGTGAAGCATTCATTTACATCAAAGGGAGTGCATAAGTTTATTTTGACTAAACTCTTTGTGTCCTTGAGCCTCACTGGGGCAGCATCTGAGATGAGAGTCATTGGCTGATACTTTGACTAGGGTGAAATCAGTGTAGCCACATTTAATCACAAGTAATGATGCTGGATATTAATTTTAACCTGCCAAAATTTAACCTATGAAGAATCTGTTGACAGAGTTTCTAATACTGAACCTCCTGCATATGTGTTGGACACATGTGTTGGAGAATCAAAGTTAAAGTATCTCGTTTAATTGTCCTTTTTTTCATTCCATCTAGTGAAATATATAATAAATAGCGTATACCTTCGTTGTTTTAATACAGATCTCAGAAAAACAGCGGAATTTTAAATCAGAAACTTGCTTATATACATTTGTGAATAGGCTTAATTCTTGTAACGTCTTTTTTGATTTTCGGTAATTTAATTGATTTATTCTAGCTAAAGTATTATTTTTGCCATGAGTGAGAAGTGCCTGACTTGCCGTAGAATTGTTAGTTCCGGGGTTTGGTGTGATGGATGCAGTAGTTTATTTCACTGGGGGACTGCAGTGGCGTGGGTGTTGGGAAAGTGGATCAGGCTCATCAGTGGTTATGTAGGATTTGCAGCAGAGATAGGAAGATAGTGGAACAGGAGGGGAAAATTGCTGCCCTTCAGGCTGAGCTAGATCAAGCTAGGGAAGATCTGGACAGGTTAAGGAGGGAAAAGGGCAAAGAGAGGTGGGAAGTGGCAACAGGTAGCAGAAGGAACAGGCCTAGAACTAAGTCTGACAGTTTTGTGGTGAATGTCAAAAATAAGTTTGACCTGTTGCTTCAGTTAGAAACTGATGAGCCTCAAGCAGAGGTAGGTGTAGACAGGACACAACAAACTTTCAATAGGAAATTGAAAAAGAATGTAGGAAAGTCATCGAAAAGGAAGAAAGTTTTGTTGTTAGGCAGTTCTCATGCCAGAGGTGTAGGCCAACTTCTGCAGGAGGAATTAGGACCAGAATACCAGGTCACAAATTTTTTCAAACCAAGTGCTAGTCTGGATCAGGTGACAGAGGATTTAGGTTCACTCTGTAAAGGATTTACAGGGCCAGGGAACAGCATCGACAGAGATCCTGGGTACAGTATAGAGTGTGACCTGGTAAAGATTGCGTCGGCATCGAGACACACCAATGTTGAATTTGTATCTGTCCTGAGACGCCATGACCGGCCTCATTTGAACTCTTCTGTTGGGAGAGTTAATTTGGAGTTGGAACAGCTGCTTGGGTCGGGTGCGGGGGCTCATATTGGTATGGTTCCCGTTGATTATCTCAGTAGGTGGGACTATACCAGGCACGGCCTACATCTCAACAGGAAAGGGAAGGGGAAACTGGCTGGAGTAATAGCAGGAAATTTAAGGGGGGGAGGCACTGCCGTGAATGGTAAAATACCAGTGGTTACAGGTGTTGGAGCAGCACCTTTTTTAGGATAGGTAAGACAGAAAGATGTCACGTTCTACGAGAGGTCAGGATTGAAACAAATCTTCAGTTTAGGAAAGAAATTAAACAGCACAATTCTAGCACATTGGATCACCAATCACAGCTACCAATTATAAATTTTCACCAATCACCAGAAATTTTATCTCCACCAAGTTGTATCTCAGTCCTAGGTAATTGCATTGATGAATTAAAGTCACCCAACCCAGTTGACATAATCTGCCTCTCTGAACACCAAGTGACCACTGGTATAGGAACTAGGCCTAAGCACAATGAGAAACTCAGACAGGAGAGTACTGCATATGTTAGAATAAGGAAAGGTTCTCATAAAAGTATAATTAAAAATAATGTAAGTATATTTCATCAAAATATTGGGAGTTTAAAGAATAAAGTAGATGAGCTTCTGGTTTGTTTAGAAGATTTAGAAGCTGAGAATGAAATAGATATACTATGCCTGTCTGAGCATCACATTGTTACTGATATGGATAAGGTAAATGTAAGTGGTTATAAGCTCTCTGCACATGTAATGAGAGAAAATATGGAGAAAGGAGGAGTTGCCATATATGTCAAAAGTTATCATTGTGCAAAAAGTATAGAAACAAAAAAGTTTTGTGTAGAGAAACATATAAGGTAAATGTAAGTGGTTATAAGCTCTCTGCATATGTAATGAGAGAAAATATGGATAAAGGAGGAGTTGCCATATATGTCAAAAGTTATCATTGTGCAAAAAGTATAGAAACAAAAAAGTTTTGTGTAGAGAAACATATAGAAGCATGTGCCTGTGAGCTTAAATTAAATAAAGGCACATTTATAATTGTAATTGTATATAGGTCTCCATCAGGAAATTATCATCTATTTCTGAAAAATTTGGACTCCTTGTTGTGCTATCTGTCAGACAGGGGGAAGCAAATTATTATTTGTGGGGACTTCAATGTAGATTCTCTGAAAGAGGGTAATAGGAAAAATGACCTTGAAGTATTACTCGGTTCTTTCAATTTGACACCCGTTATTGATTTTCCTACTCGGGTGGTAAAGGATAGCAGCTCACTGATAGATAACTTCTTTATAGACCAAGATAAGTTTAACCAGATAAATGCTCAGCCTGTTGAGAATGGTCTTTCTGATCATGGTGCACAGCTAGTTACAATATATGACATAGCTCCATTCAGCAATACTAAACAGTCCTCCAAAGTAGTACGTTCAGTCAACGATTTAACAATTGCAAATTTCAGGGAAAGCCTACAGCAGTTAGAATGGGATGAGGCGTACCGTGAACCTGATGCCAATTTAAAATATAATTTATTTCATGACATTTTTGTAAATGCATTTGAAAACTGCTTCCCCAAGAAAATAGTTAAATATACTCGTAAGAAACCTTGTAACAAACCATGGCTTACTAAGGGTATAAAAATATCTTGTAACCGGAAAAGGGAAATGTATCTGACAGCAAGAAAGAGTAGTGACCCAGAAACTATCAAAAATTATAAAAACTACTGTGTTATATTAAGAAAAGGTATTGAAAAATCCGGGAGTATGTGTATCATGTCTGAAATCAGCAACTCTGATAATAAAATTAAAACAATTTGGAATATTATTAAAAGGGAAACAGGTCAACCAAGAGCAGAGGAAGACAGTATTACCATCAAATTGAATGAAAGCTTTACGAACAAAAAGTCGGAAGTTGAAAATATTTTTAATAATCATTTTCTAAATGTTGTGGATATAGTAGGATCCAGGTGTTCATTAGAAGATGCTAGGCTGTTAATGGAAGAGGCCATACCAATGCAATTTGATACAATTGAAATCTCACCCACTTCTCCCTCTGAAATTAGGAAAATAATAAACTTGCTTAAAAGCAAAAACTCACATGGAATTGATGGCATTTCCAGCAAAATACTAAAAGCTTGTTCTCAACAGATAAGGAAGATTCTCAGCCACCTGTGTAATAGCTCTCTGGAACAGGGCATTTTCCCTGATAGACTGAAATATGCTATTGTTATACCTTTACATAAAAAGGGGGATAGATCTGATGTCAACAATTACCATCCAATCTCCCTTCTAACAGCTTTATCCAAATTTTTTGAGAAAGTAATGTATTCAAGAGTAGCTTCACATATCTGTAAAAATGAAGTACTAACAAAATGTCAGTTTGGTTTCCAGAAAGGTTTTTCAACAGAAAATGCCATATATGCTTTCACCAGTCAAATTTTGAATGATCTGAATAACCGAACACCACCCATTGGGATTTTTTGTGATCTCTCAAAGGCTTTTGATTGTGTAAATCATGAAATTCTGCTAGACAAGCTCAAGTATTGTGGCATGAGTGGGACAGTGCACAAATGGTTTAATTCATACCTAACTGGAAGAGTGCAGAAAGTTGAAATAAGTAGTTCTCGTAACATGCAAAGATCAGCACATTCCTCAAACTGGGGAACTATCAAGAATGGGGTTCCACAAGGGTCAGTCTTGGGTCCTTTGTTGTTCTTATTATATATTAATGACTTGCCATTCTATATTCATGAAGAGGCAAAGTTAGTTCTCTTTGCTGATGATACAAGTATAGTAATCACACCTGAGAAACAAGAATTAACTGATGAAATTGTCAATACTGTCTTTCAGAAAATTACTAAGTGGTTCCTTGTAAACGGACTCTCACTGAATTTTGATAAGACACAGTACATACAGTTCCGTTCAGTGAATGGTATGACGCCATTAATAAATATAGACCTTAATCAGAAGCATATAGCTAAGGTAGAATATTCCAAATTTTTAGGTATGTCCATTGATGAGAGATTAAATTGGAAGAAACACATTGATGATCTGCTGAAACGTTTGAGTTCAGCTACTTATGCAATAAGGGTCGTTGCAAATTTTGGTGATAAACATCTTAGTAAATTAGCTTACTACGCCTATTTTCACTCATTGCTTTCATATGGCATCATATTTTGGGGTAATTCATCACTGAGGAATAAAGTATTTATTGCACAAAAGCGTGTAATCAGAATAATAGCTGGAGTCCACCCAAGATCATCCTGCAGACATTTATTTAAGGATCTAGGGATATTCACAGTAGCTTCTCAGTATATATACTCTCTTATGAAATTTGTTATTAACAACCAAACCCAATTCAAAAGTAATAGCAGTGTGCATAACTACAATACTAGGAGAAAGGACGATCTTCACTATTCAAGATTAAATCTAACTTTGGCACAGAAAGGGGTGAATTATACTGGCACTAAAGTCTTTGGTCACTTACCAAATAGTATCAAAAGTCTGACAGATAACCAACAAGTATTTAAGAAGAAATTAAAAGAATTTCTGAATGACAACTCCTTCTACTCCATAGAGGAATTTTTAGATATAAATTAAGAAAAAAAGAAAAAAAAAACAAAACAAAAATATTAAAAAAATAAAAAAAATAAAAATAAAAAATAAAGAAAAACAAAAAAACACAAAAAAATAAAGTTGTTATATTAGCTTAAGTATGTTGTTAAATTAACCTAATTATGTCATGTTCCACATCATTACGAAATATTGTATTCATGATCCATGGAACTAGTATTAATCTAATCTAATCTAATGAGGTATTGGGCAACTGTCAATGTCCTTTACATAGTGACTCAAGGTGAAACTTTCTCAGACTTGCAGGCAATTATTATGTTTTTAGGTACAAAATCAACTTATTTTTCAATATTGCAAACTATTACACCAATTATCATTGCAGTTTACATTTTTTTTCTAGTGAGGAGCTCACATCTTCGAAGTCTGATCTCAGAAAGTCAGAAAAATGGGCATCCATGACTATCATAATTTTTTCACTGTAATAAGAACATATACCCACCCCCTTCATTCTGATGGAATCCCCCACCATCCTCCTTCCACAATTTTGCACTCTTCTTATAGAGTTTTTCTATACATTTGGTCCATAAGACATGTATAGTATTTTCAAGTTATTATTTTAGTTTTTTGATGCAGCCAATAAGAAGAACCTCTTTTGCACCCAAGAAAACACTTTCATTACCTTACTTGCAGATAAAATGAACTTCACCCTTTGTGATGCAGATTGCTAGCTTCTATCCTCTGCTTCAGTTGCTGTTTATTTTATTTATTTATTTCACCTTTGTATAAGATGTGGATCTACAGTATGAAATTTGTTCACAGAATCAGTGGGACCTTTTTTGAAGTAGTCAAAACATTGCTAAGAAATATACATGCGACACCCATCTTGCATAAAGCTTTCTCATAGTTAATTCTTCATGTAAAGTGCACCATACTCTTTCATCTGATGTCCCTATGGTGTCAGGTAGTTCATATACTTTTAATTGTTGATAATCGAACACAATAGCAATACACAATTGTGCAGTTTCTTGATATTTCATATCTGAATTGCCAGTATGTGATATCCTTCACACAGATCATCTTCAATAGAAGTATGTGTTTTAATTCAGCCATGCATTTCTCAGCTGTTGAGAATGAAGAAGAAGATTTCTTCTAATCAATCACCAAAGTTTGTATGGATTTCCACTGCTGGTAGACAGCAAAATAACTTTGTGATGGGCATTCAAGTTAACATGATTACTTTAAGAAATAATATAAAGAAATACATATAAATTTACATCTGTACTCTGCAAACCACTTTGAAGTGCACAGCAGAAGGTACATGCCACTGTACCAGTTATTAGGGTGTCCTCCCATTTCATTCACATATGGAGTGCAGGAAGAATGCTTGTTTAATTGCCTCTTGTCCTCATGATCCCTGTGTGGGCAACACATAGGAGATTGTAGTACATTTACTAGAGTCACCAATTAAAGCTGGTTCTTGAAACATTGCAAGTAGGCTTTCATGGGATAATTTGTGTCTATTGTCAAGAGTCTGCCAGTTTAGTTTCTTCAGCATCTCTGTGACACACTTGAGAGGGTCAAACAAAGTTGTGACTATTTGCACTGCCCTTCTCTCTATAATATCCTCTGTCAGTCTTATCTGGTATGGATCCCACATGCTTGAGCAAATTCTAGAATGAGATGCATGAGTGATTTGTAAGCAATCTCCTTTGCAGACTGATTGCGTTTGCACAGTATTATATCAATAGCCCAAAGTCTATCATTGCCTTTATGCATGCTTGAGCCTGTGTGATCATTCCATTTCATATCTCTACAAAGTGTTACATCCAGGTATTTCTATGAGTTGGCTGGTTCCATCTGTGACTTACTGATATTATAGTGATAGGATACTAGGTTTTTTTTTTTTTCATTCTGTGAAGTGCTCAGTTTTACATTTCTGAATGGTTAAAGTAGTTTACCAACCTTTGCACCACTTTGAAATAGAATCAACATCTGACTGAATATTTATGCAGGTACTTTCAGACGGTACTTCACTATAGATAACACCATCATATGCAAAAAGTCTGAGGTTACATGTGCAAGGTTATTAATATACAAAATGAACAGCAAACATTCCATCACACTTACCTGGGACACACCTGAAGTTTCTTCTACATCTGATGATGACTCTCCATCCAAGATAACTTGCTGCATGCTCCCTACCAAAAACTCCTCAGTCCAGTCACAAATTTCTCTTGATACACCATATGATTGTACTTCTGACAATAAGTGTAGATGTGGCACTGAATCAAATGCTTTTGGAAATTAAGAACTACTGTATCTACCTGACAGTGTTCATCAATGTGAGTTTGATTTCACATGTATGATGTTTTTGCATTTCATGGTGGTTGAAATGGAGGAGGTCATGATGTTCAAGATGCCACAGAATGTGTGGGCTCAGAATATGTTCAAAGATTCTACAACAAATCAGTGTCAAGGATACTGGACAATAGTTTTGTGAATCACTTCTATTGCCCTACTTGTAAATGGGTGTCAACTGAGCTTTCTTCCAACTGCTGTGCACAGTTTTTTGTTCAAGGGACCCATGATCAGTTATAGTTATAACAGGGCTCACTCAGCCACAAATGTTGTATAGAACTTGATAGGGATTCCATTGGGTGCTTGAGCTTTGTTCAGTTTTAACAATTTCAGCTACATGGTCATTATAATTAAAGTTAAACTTTCAAACCACTGTAGAAATAACACCACTGGTCAGAAAGACATCAAATTGCAGTGGAATATTATCATAGAGGGGGAAAACATATGGCAGAAGAAAAATAAATAGTTACAAAATGTAGCAATAGATGGTGCTGTAAGCATCATAATTTAATTGTGGTTGACTACAAATGACAAGTGAATCATACAACAATGCCTAGGGTGTACATTTGATATTAAACAAACTGTACTACTCAGTGTGGATGGGTGTACAGGTGTGATACTGTTAGTTATAAAAGCCCATCGATCAAGGCAAGGTCGTATCACATCAGATGGCAAAAATCAGTTTTTAATTGTCCTGAGGCCAAAAACTGCATAAAAAGCATGAATCACATCAGTTTTTAATTGTTCTGAGGCCAATAAACTGCATAAAAAGCATTAATCAAAATCAAATCGGATTAATAATTTCCGTGTGACTGACACAAAACATGTTCAATATGCTGTCCACCATTTCTGCAACAAGTTGAAATTGAGAAACATCATGTTCCACAACAGACTGAAGTGTTTCCATGGTCACTTTCAGGATGTGTTGCACAATGCATGCCTTCAATGCAGCTAAGTTTGCAGTCGGAACACTGAACACATCTTTCAGATAGGCGCACAGCTAGAAGTCACACAGATTAAGATCAGGTGATTGGGATGGCTAGGCTGTAGGGAAATGGCTGCTGATAATTCCAGGGTTTATGAAGTGGCGCTTCAGCAGCTGCTTAACTGGATTTTTAAATGTGCAGAGGTGCGCCATCTTGCATAAAAATGGTCCCATCCATGCTGTTGGAGAGCTGGTATGACGTGATTGCACCCCTCATAGTACTTATCAGTGATGGTACAGATAGCAGGACTGGAAGCACCTGTCTGTTTGAAAAAATATGGCCCTATCATAAATGATGCTGTAAACCCACACCACAAAGCAACCTTTTCAGGATTAAGTGGTACTGGTTGATTTGGGTGTAGATTTTCTGTTACCCATATTCAGCAATTCTGTGTACTGACATATCCTGCCAGATAAAAGTGGGCTTTGTCTCTCCACAAAATCTTCCACAGCCAATCATTGTCCATTTCCATGTGAGCAAGAAATTCTAAAGCAAAGGTCTCTTTTGCTGGCAGGTCAACAGGTAGCAACTCGTGCACATGGGTAATATTGAATGGATAGCAAAGAAGAATGTTTCCTAAGATTTTACGCACTGTGCTCATGGGTACATCCAATGTTCGGGCAGTTCTCCGTGCACTATATGTTTGCACACCACCACGTGTCTCCTTCTGCATTGCTGTTGCCACTGCTTCCACTGATGTCGAATCAATTTGTTTCCTCCCTCTACCATGTTGCACACCAAAAGAACCCATCTCTTAGAATTTCCAAATCATTTTATCCAGACCCACTGCAGTCATCAGACCAATGCCATTTTGCAAACCCTTCACTGTCCGGAATTTCTACAGAGTGTACTGGTTGTTACCTATCTCATTTCTTCACAACTGAGCAATTGTGGAATCTTATGCGGTATATTGTGGTAGGACCACACTCTCATCACGTGTCTTTGAATGAGAATAATACGATTAGTTCCAGCACAATTTCAGCAAGACTTATTTATTAGTAGCTGCTGAAACATTACACACTGCAGATCTCGTTTGTCTAGGGGTTTTCGAAGTTTTTGTCTGCAAAATAATTACTCCAACAAGCATGGCCTGGGTTTTCTTCTTGTTTGAAATAAACACTACCGGATCCGAAATACTTTCAGCTAAAAATTATATTTATTCGTACTTTTTGTTTAGTAACTACAACATTTTCACTATGAACATTGATAATCTAAATGCATTATCCTGTACTGGTCACATAAACACGTCCATCTCCCTCCAAAACTGACAAAGAAGAGGTGGGCAAACCAACATGTGCCCAGAAGTTGCAGACATTCCTGCATTCTAGATTCTTTGGTCTACTGACCTTAATAAAATCCAAAGATACATATAAATAAATACATATAAATATACAGCATTTAACATCTTTAACAAATCCATTATTTAACATAAACAAATATATGCATAGTTAAATTAAACACATTTTCTGGCAACATAATGAAATTACCTCAACTCTTTACTGTGGGCATCGTACTTTTTGCATGAGAAACTTTATCTCCGACAGTTAATTACATTACAAGAGCAACGTATGCACATTCATCATTCTTGTAATGCAGCTTTACAAACAGAGCATGATCCTGCATTGAGACAGTCATGGTGAACATCACAGATGCAAAAGGAGGAAAGATTGTGTACCCAGTGTGTTTATACCAACTTCAATGTGTCATGCACATGACAGAAGTTTTCATTTACGTATTCTAACACATACAGTGCCATTTATTGATCGATTTTCACACAACTTTTTTTCTTCTGCCATACGTTTTCCCCCTTCTCCGATAATATTCCATTGCAATTTGACATCATTCTGACCAGTGGGGTTATTTCTACAGCAGTTTGAAAATTTAACTTTAATTATAGTCACCCTGTATTTCTTAACAGCACTGAGGCTAGCAGTTATTTCACTTATCTTTTCAGTGGTACAAGGATTAAATTTGGGCCATTCTTCTGGGTTTTCCTATGTAAAGGAATATTTGAAAACAGACTTAAGCATTTCTGCATTTGCTTTGCTACCCTCAGTTTCAGTCCCTGTCTCGTTCACAAGTGACTGGACACTAACTTTGACACCACTAACAGCCTTTACTTATGATCAGAATTTCTTTGGGTTTTGTGAAAGATCAATTGGCAGTGTTCTCTATGGTAGACATTGAAGGCTTCATGTGTTGCTCTCTTGACAGACAAATGCATTTCATTCAGCACCTCTCTGACTTTAGTCCTATGATTTGTTTGACATCTATTGTATAGTAGTCTCTTGTTTCTCTAGAAGCATCTTTGCCATTGAGGGTTCTTCCTGTATCACCTGCTCTGATGGTTACCTAACTATCCAGTGCATGGGCATCTCTTCTTTTAAACTTGAGCCGCAGTTCATCTACATGCTTGTGTCCTGTGCTGAAAGTTTCAAGTTCCTCAGTGTGATATGACAATACTGCTTTTTAATCTAGTTTACTGAACATATATGTCTTTCTACATGTTTTATTTAGCCTTTGGACTTTAGTAATGATTGTTGCTATGACGGCATCATGGTAACTGATACCATTTTTGATGTGGACATCCTCAAGGGATCAGGCCAATTTGTTGCCATTAGATCCAATATATTTGCATCATGGGTGGGGTTCTGAACTATCTGTTCTGGGTGGTTTTCAGAGGAGGCACTGATTAATGTTTCACAATATGTCTTGTGATGCCCAACACTAACAAAACTGTAATTTTCCCAATTGATTGTCAGATTATTAAAGTATCCACCAATGATTACAGCATGATTGGGTAACTTATGTACAAATGAACTAAGGTTTCCTCGAAAGTTTTTGGTTACATCATGAGATGAATCTGGTGGGCAATAGAAGGAACCAATTACCATTTGATGCTAATCCTGATACTGAGATTTGTCCAAACAATCTCACATGCTTCAATTTTTATCTCAGAGGATTTTAGTTTCTTGTCTATTGTAGCAATTACACCACCACCATTTTCCATTAGCCTATTCTTTCAATATACACTTATAATTTTCCCAAAAGTGTCACTATTATCCATTTCAGATATCAACCAGCTTTTGATACCCAGTATTATGTGCGCTTCGCTGCTATTTTGGAGTACTTCAGACTGTGCCATTTTGTTGCAAATGCAGTTAAATACTAGGATTATAATACTCTCACCTATGGGGGTCATTCTTTTGGATGTTATACTTTTGGGTTTCCTATAGCTGTCATTATCTGGACTGGATGGAGATTTACCTAAACTAAAATACCTTTGTGTGCACCCCACAAACATTCAGCTACCTGGGTAGCAGCCTCTGATGTATAGCACATGCGTGATCCATTTAGAGGGACCCTATATTTCTCAACCCTATGGTGCAATTCCATGAAGTCACAGCCTGACATGCCACATAACCTTAAAAGTCTCTGGTTCTGTCCTTCCACTCAGCTCAGAACCCTAGAGCCATGATCATATCAGGATACAATGCTGCAAATTGAAAACTTCATTGAAACTCTGTGTGCAAGGTATGCCTTCTTAACCTTCTCTACCAGTTGCTGGAATAACCCAAGTATGATCTTAAGGCCCAAGTGACAGGTATTGTTTGTTCCACTGTTGCCAGTATCTGCACTTGGTTGCTGTCAGAATAGCTTCTTCAACATGTTGAATGAGGCCCCTAGATATACACACTGAGTGCACCTGGTGTTCTTCCCTGTCTCTTGCTGCCAGTTTCTGAAGAGATTCCATTATACTGTATGATAGAATTGTGGATTATTAATAGACCTCCCACTCTTTTGTGTTTGCCTGCTTTCAACACAGGACAAAAGAAGGTTCCCAAAACTGGTGAAGTGAGTTCCACTGTTTCACTGAAAGAAATCACCTTGAACTTGGTTAGGGAGATTGGTATAACACCCTGAGTCCTCCCTGGTCCCCATGTACCCTGTACAGGATGCCTATATGTACCATTGACCTACAACTTGTGATCAAGTGGATAGATAATGACAGATCCTGTACATCCTGCAGAGGAGACTCAATTCACAGGAGAGGATAGTACTGGAGGTACCTGTGGTACCTATACCACAGGTACAATACTCTCAGGAGATCTTCCAACACAATGATACATAGCAGTTGCCAGTCGACTGATTACAAATGCCAACCAACTCATCCTGTGTTTTAGAACAGCATTCACAGTGAGGCTGGTGCAGAGTATTACAGGATAGTGAACAAATAACTTTAAACTAAACCTGATAACTGTCTTTTAACCTGTTGAGCTAAAAAATTACCACTTTCCTATCAGAATTGAAACAAATATACAAAATGGGTTTTCCATTAAGGCAACATAAAAACCTGTGGTAAAAATTAATAGTTTCCTAAAATTTTTTGAGTTTAGTTATAGTCATTAACAAAGTCAAAAACAGAGTCAATTTATGATGAATATAGATAATAAATACTTCTCTTGAAGGGTAACCTAGATGTGATGCAATATGTTAGCTACAATATCTGCTATAGTAACTAAATCACAAATGCTAAGTTACTATGAATTGGGTTATGCATAACACAACAGTAACTTCCAAAAATTCTCGAAAATGTACATTTATTTGCACTGTTATACACTGAAATTCAAGGTGATCTATTCTTTGCAGTGACTGTGAATCAAAATTGCTGATTTCCTATTAAATAAGTTGTCCACAACACTCATACTGGTAACTTATAAAAATTTTCAAAAATATAATTTTGTAAACACCTAACAATTCTCAAAAGTAAACTCTTTCTAATGTATTTATACAAGGATCATAGAGAACAATCTATGTAGGACATTTTACTTGAGGTGTCTCCCTCAAAGTGAACTAGCACAGTGATTAAAGCACTGCCCCTATATATCCACCTAAATTCTGGTTTTCAGCAGTTTCTTTAAATTTATTGTGGCAAATGTCAGGATGATTCCTTTTAAAAGTAAGCGGCTGATGTTCTCAGTCTTTCTCCAGTCCTGTCTTGTCCATCATGTCCAATGCCCTCATCAGAACATTATACCCTCACTGTCCTTCTTTCCTTCTTCCCTTTATTGGTAGTGTTCCAGCATTAGTCTCACTTATCAAAGGCAGTGATAGAAATGTTTTACTATCTGATGGAAACCATTAGTAATTACTGCTGAAAGCATTATTCACAAGCAAGTCTTGTATCAGGTATCAGATAGTCAAGTTGGATCCCAAGAGAAATTGTATAGCCACTGCTAGAAGTAATGCAGTTTACTCTCGTGAGACTACTGCACATAAAAGATGTGAAGTATAGGACAGATAATTTTTTCTGTCAGTTGGAAATTGAAAATTCTTACTTACTGCGTAATAAGTAAACTACAGTGAGAATGCTGAGGATATTAAATACAAGTTTCCTGATCATACATTAATAGTAGGGAGCAATTATATTTTGTTGGCTATTAACAGCAGGAATCATAAACTCTAAGACAAAAAAAAATGATGCACTATTAAGGAATTATCTGAATCATACAGAAATCAGTAGATGTAATGTATGTGTACAGACAAACAAATGATTACAATTTCAAAAAAATAAAAATAAAAAAAGAAAACAAAATGGATGATTTATTCAAGAGAAGGAGCTTCATGAATTGAGCAAGTCAATAATGCATTGGTCCACCTCTGGCCCTCATGCTAGCAGTTATTCACCATGGCATTGATTCATAGAGTTGTTGGATATGCTTTCCAAATTCTGCCCAGTTGGTGTGTTAAATCATCAAAATCCTTAGATGGTTGGAGGTCCCACAGTGACCTTGCTGGCCAAGGTAGGGTTTGGAAAGCACAAAGACGAGCTGTAGAAACTCTCACTGTGTGCGGGAAGGCATTATCTTGCCGAAATGTAAGCCCAAGAAGGCTTTCCTTGAAGGGCAACAAAAAGGGGCCTAGAATATAGTCAGTGCACCACTATACTGTAATGGTGCTAGGGATAACAACCAAAGGCATCCTGCTATGAAAACAAAATGGCACTCATGACCATAACTGCTGGTTGTCAGGCCATGTGGTGGGTGACATTCAGGTTGGTATCCCACCACATCTTTGTCCTAGAATCTTATTGACTTAACTGAGCAACGATGACCAACAAAAACATATCTTGAGATGCCCCAGACAGTGGTGGGATATGACCTCGACTGTCGCCCGCCATACAGCCTGACAACCAGGAGTGATGGTCTGGGGTGCCATTTCTTTTCATAGCATGACCCTGTTGGTTGTCATCCACAGCATTCTTACAGCACAGTGATATGTCAGTGATGTTCTATGCCTTGTTTTGTTGTCCTTCGTGGCAAACCATCCTAGGCTTAGATTTCAGCAAGGTAAAAGTTTCACATGGTAAAAGTTTCTGCTGCTTGTCTTTGTGCTTACCAAACCCTACCTTGGGCAGCAAGATTGCCATATCACACCCCAATTGACAACATTTGAAGCATTAGGGGCCAGGGCCCTCCAACCAGCTTGGGATTTTGATGATCTAATGTGTCAACGGGACAGAATCAGGCACAACTCTATCAATAAATGCCAAGCTGAATAACTGCTTGCCTGAGGGCCAGAGGTGGACCAATGTATTATTGAAGTCCTTAATTTGTGAAGCTATTTCTCTTGAATAAATCATCAAATTTTTCAGAAAGTGCAATCATTTGTTTGTCTGTACACATATACATTACACTATTGATTCCATCCCATTCAGGTGTGTGTGTGTGTGTGTGTGTGTGTGTGTGTGTGTCTATATATATATATATATATATATATATATATATATATATATATATATATATATATATATATATATATATGGTTATAATAGAAGGAAACATTCCACGTAGGAAAAATATATCTAAAAACAAAGATGATGTGACTTACCAAATGAAAGTGCTGGCAGGTCGACAGACACACAAATGAACACAAACATACACACAAAATTGAAGCTTTGGCAACAAACTGTTGCCTCATCAGGAAAGAGGGAAGGAGGGGAAAGACGAAAGGATGTGGGTTTTAAGGGAGAGGGTAAGGAGTCATTCCAATCCCGGGAGTGGAAAGACTTACCTTAGGGGGAAAAAAGGACGGGTATACACTCGCACACACACACATATCCATCCACACATATACAGACACAAGCAGACATATTTAAAGACAAAGAGTTTGGGCAGAGATGTCAGTCGAGGCAGAAGTGCAGAGGCAAAGATGTTGTTGAATGACAGGTGAGGTATGAGTGGCGGCAACTTGAAATTAGCGGAGATTGAGGCCTGGTGGATAACGGGAAGAGAGGATATATTGAAGAGCAAGTTCCCATCTCCGGAGTTCGGATAGGTTGGTGTTAGTGGGAAGCATCCAGATAACCCGGATGGTGTAACACTGCGCCAACATGTGCTGGCTGTGCACTAAGGCATGTTTAGCCACAGCGTGATCCTCATTACCAACAAACACTGTCTGCCTGTGTCCATTCATGCAAATGGACAGTTTGTTGCTGATCATTCCCACATAGAATGCATCACAGTGTAGGCAGGTCAGTTGGTAGATCACGTGGGTGCTTTCACACGTGGCTCTGCCTTTGATCGTGTACACCTTCTGGGTTACAGGACTGGAGTAGGTGGTGGTGGGAGGGTGCACGGGACAGGTTTTACACCGGGGGCAGTTACAAGGGTAGGAGCCAGAGGGTAGGGAAGGTGGTTTGGGGATTTCATAGGGATGAACTACAGGTTACGAAGGTTAGGTGGATGGTGGAAAGACACTCTTGGTGGAGTGGGGAGGATTTCATGAAGGATGGATCTCATTTCAGGGCAGGATTTGAGGAAGTCGTATCCCTGCTGGAGAGCCACATTCAGAATCTGATCCAGTCCCGGAAAGTATCCTGTCATTAGTGGGGCACTTTTGTGGTTTTTCTGTGGGAGGTTCTGGGTATGAGAGGATGAGGAAGTGGCTCTGGTTATTTGCTTCTGTACCAGGTCGGGAGGGTAGCTGCGGGATGCAAAAGCTGTTGTCAGGTTGTTGGTGTAATGCTTCAGGGATTCCGGACTGGAGCAGATTCGTTTGCCACGAAGACCTAGGCTGTAGGGAAGGGACCGCTTGATGTGGAATGGGTGGCAGCTGTCATAATGGAGGTACTGTTGCTAGTTGGTGGGTTTGATGTGGACGGACGTGTGAAGCTGGCCATTGGACAGGTGGAGGTCAACATCAAGGAAAGTGGCATGGGATTTGGAGTAGGACCAGGTGAATCTGATGGAACCAAAGGAGTTGAGGTTGGAGAGGAAATTCTGGAGTTCTTCTTCACTTTCTAAACCAATGATATAAAGTCTTCTGGGATTTGCTTTGCCTGGTTTCAGGTAGGACACTGTAACATGCAATTCATCCAGACAGAAGATTGCTTACAAAACATTCCTTGCAGCCCATTCCAGAATATTGCTCTAGTGTGTGGTACGCATAAAAAATTGGACAAGCAGGGGATAGTGAATGCATGTAAGGGAGGGCAACGTGACTGGTCACTCAGAGTATCATGGAAACACTGAAAAATCAATGTTAACTGAAGTTACTAGGAAAATACTACAATCCCCCTGTTATAACTCCCATAGGGATGACAAAGACAAGGTTAGCCTAATTACAGTTCACACAGACTCATTTTAGCTATCATTCTGCCTACACTCCAGTAGAAAATGGAATGGGTAGAAACCACAATATGTGGTACATAGGAAAGTAACCACAGCATTTAACAGTGATTTGCAGAGCACTGATATGGATGTAAGAAGGTCATGTTGAAAGAATCATTCAAGCATTGACCAGGAGAAGTTTAGAGAAAGAACAAAAGTTTGACATCAGAATGGCTAAATAAGGATTTGATCCCAAATCCTCCCAAGTGCAAATTCCATGACTTAACCACTGTACTACTTAACTTGTTATTGTATGACAGACATTAAAGTAGCAATGATATCCAATCATGTATATTCTTGTGTTATCAAATTTCAGTTAAAATTATTGTGAGACAGTTACATCACATTGATAACAGTAGAAAATTAAATAATTAATCATGTAGTCCGGGCTGTTCTAATGCTTGCCTATGTAGAATGTCAGGAATAAAATATGTAGAGTAATGTTATCTGCAACTTGTACAACTACCTAACAGGCAATGCTGATATTATAGACTACCCATCAGGCAGTCCTATTGCATGCATTCTGTCCATGTGCAATCTACTTGGGCATCCCTACCTGCAGCTACTCAGCTGGAATTTTATGAGTGCACTGACTCCCTGCTTGCCCACATGTCAACTGTTTGTCAACACTTTCCTACCTTTGCCCATGGGTGCTCAATCAAGTGGGAACAGTCTAATGTAGTTGAACCTTCAGGAATGTGAAATAGGTCAACACATACATCAACGAAGAGAAGCAGTAGTTTGGAACATCTTTAATAATTAACTATTACTAAACTTCTGTAAGCAACTCATGCGTATTCAACATTAGTTTAGGAGGGCAGACACTGCTTTGAAAAAGCTGTGGCCTCTTCAGTTATTCTAAGTAACAGCAGTTTACATATTAATTCTTGTTTATTATTTATATGTTTACTATTGAAATACACTCTTTGAAATCTTGAAGTCATCAGGGATAAAATATGGGGAGGAAATGTTATTTGGTACTTGTAAAGGAACCCAACTACAGTTGTATTGCAACTTGGACACCCAACACAACTAAGACTGCTAGTACAACTTTATTAGACTGTGGCATGTACACCAATCACCACAACATATACTGAACACCATAATGTAAGGAAACACTGAGCGAGGTGGCGCAGTGGTTAGCACACTGGACTCGCATTCACGAGGGCGATGGTTCAATCCCACGTCCGGCCATCCTGATTTAGGTTTTCTGTGATTTCCCTAAATCACTCCAGGAAAATGCCGGGATGGTTCCTTTGAAGGGACACGGCCGACTTCCTTCCCTGTCCTTCCCTAATCCTATGAGACTGATGACCTCGCTGTTTGGTCTCTTCCCCCTAACAATCCAATCTAAATAATTTTAGGCAAATGTATGCGAACTGTAATAATATTATGATTAGATTAGATTAGATTAGATTAATACTAGTTCCACGGATCATGAATACGATATTTCGTAATGATGTGGAACGAGTCGAATTTTCTAATACATGACATAATTAGTTTTATTTAACAACATACTTAAGTTAATATAAAAACTTTATTTTTTGTGTTTTTTGTTTTTCTTTATTTTTTATTTTTATTTTTTTTATTTTTTAAATATTTTTTTTCTTTTTTTTCTTAATTTATATCTAAAAATTCCTCTATGGAGTAGAAGGAGTTGTCATTCAGAAATTCTTTTAATTTCTTCTTAAATACTTGTTGGTTATCTGTCAGACTTTTGATACTATTTGGTAAGTGACCAAAGACTTTAGTGCCAGTATAATTCACCCCTTTCTGTGCCAAAGTTAGATTTAATCTTGAATAGTGAAGATCGTCCTTTCTCCTAGTATTGTAGTTATGCACACTGCTATTACTTTTGAATTGGGTTTGGTTGTTAATAACAAATTTCATAAGAGAGTATATATACTGAGAAGCTACTGTGAATATCCCTAGATCCTTAAATAAATGTCTGCAGGATGATCTTGGGTGGACTCCAGCTATTATTCTGATTACACGCTTTTGTGCAATAAATACTTTATTCCTCAGTGATGAATTACCCCAAAATATGATGCCATATGAAAGCAATGAGTGAAAATAGGCGTAGTAAGCTAATTTACTAAGATGTTTATCACCAAAATTTGCAACGACCCTTATTGCATAAGTAGCTGAACTCAAACGTTTCAGCAGATCATCAATGTGTTTCTTCCAATTTAATCTCTCATCAATGGACATACCTAAAAATTTGGAATATTCTACCTTAGCTATATGCTTCTGATTAAGGTCTATATTTATTAATGGCGTCATACCATTCACTGTACGGAACTGTATGTACTGTGTCTTATCAAAATTCAGTGAGAGTCCGTTTACAAGGACCCACTTAGTAATTTTCTGAAAGACAGTATTGACAATTTCATCAGTTAATTCTTGTTTCTCAGGTGTGATTACTATACTTGTATCATCAGCAAAGAGAACTAACTTTGCCTCTTCATGAATATAGAATGGCAAGTCATTAATATATAATAAGAACAACAAAGGACCCAAGACTGACCCTTGTGGAACCCCATTCTTGATAGTTCCCCAGTTTGAGGAATGTGCTGATCTTTGCATGTTACGAGAACTACTTATTTCAACTTTCTGCACTCTTCCAGTTAGGTACGAATTAAACCATTTGTGCACTGTCCCACTCATGCCACAATACTTGAGCTTGTCTAGCAGAATTTCATGATTTACACAATCAAAAGCCTTTGAGAGATCACAAAAAATCCCAATGGGTGGTGTTCGGTTATTCAGATCATTCAAAATTTGACTGGTGAAAGCATATATGGCATTTTCTGTTGAAAAACCTTTCTGGAAACCAAACTGACATTTTGTTAGTACTCCATTTTTACAGATATGTGAAGCTACTCTTGAATACATTACTTTCTCAAAAAATTTGGATAAAGCTGTTAGAAGGGAGATTGGACGGTAATTGTTGACATCAGATCTATCCCCCTTTTTATGTAAAGGTATAACAATAGCATATTTCAGTCTATCAGGGAAAATGCCCTGTTCCAGAGAGCTATTACACAGGTGGCTGAGAATCTTCCTTATCTGTTGAGAACAAGCTTTTAGTATTTTGCTGGAAATGCCATCATTTCCATGTGAGTTTTTGCTTTTAAGCAAGTTTATTATTTTCCTAATTTCAGAGGGAGAAGTGGGTGAGATTTCAATTGTATCAAATTGCTTAGGTATGGCCTCTTCCATTAACAGCCTAGCATCTTCTAATGAACACCTGGATCCTACTATATCCACAACATTTAGAAAATGATTATTAAAAATATTTTCAACTTCTGACTTTTTGTTCGTAAAGTTTTCATTCAATTTGATGGTAATACTGTCTTCCTCTGCTCTTGGTTGACCTGTTTCTCTTTTAATAATATTCCAAATTGTTTTAATTTTATTATCAGAGTTGCTGATTTCAGACATGATACACATACTCCCGGATTTTTCAATACCTTTTCTTAATATAACACAGTAGTTTTTATAATTTTTGATAGTTTCTGGGTCACTACTCTTTCTTGCTGTCAGATACATTTCCCTTTTCCGGTTACAAGATATTTTTATACCCTTAGTAAGCCATGGTTTGTTACAAGGTTTCTTACGAGTATATTTAACTATTTTCTTGGGGAAGCAGTTTTCAAATGCATTTACAAAAATGTCATGAAATAAATTATATTTTAAATTGGCATCAGGTTCACGGTACGCCTCATCCCAGTCTAACTGCTGTAGGCTTTCCCTGAAATTTGCAATTTTTAAATCGTTGACTGAACGTACTACTTTGGAGGACTGTTTAGTATTGCTGAATGGAGCTATGTCATATATTGTAACTAGCTGTGCACCATGATCAGAAAGACCATTCTCAACAGGCTGAGCATTTATCTGGTTAAACTTATCTTGGTCTATAAAGAAGTTATCTATCAGTGAGCTGCTATCCTTTACCACCCGAGTAGGAAAATCAATAATGGGTGTCAAATTGAAAGAACCGAGTAATACTTCAAGGTCATTTTTCCTATTACCCTCTTTCAGAGAATCTACATTGAAGTCCCCACAAATAATAATTTGCTTCCCCCTGTCTGACAGATATCACAACAAGGAGTCCAAATTTTTCAGAAATAGATGATAATTTCCTGATGGGGACCTATATACAGTTACAATTATAAATGTGCCTTTATTTAATTTAAGCTCACAGGCACATGCTTCTATATGTTTCTCTACACAAAACTTTTTTGTTTCTATACTTTTTGCACAATGATAACTTTTGACATATATGGCAACTCCTCCTTTCTCCATATTTTCTCTCATTACATGTGCAGAGAGCTTATATCCACTTACATTTACCTTATCCATATCAGTAACAATGTGATGCTCAGACAGGCATAGTATATCTATTTCATTCTCAGCTTCTAAATCTTCTAAACAAACCAGAAGCTCATCTACTTTATTCTTTAAACTCCCAATATTTTGATGAAATATACTTACATTATTTTTAATTATACTTTTATGAGAACCTTTCCTTATTCTAACATTTGCAGTACTCTCCTGTCTGAGTTTCTCATTGTGCTTAGGCCTAGTTCCTATACCAGTGGTCACATGGTGTTCAGAGAGGCAGATTATGTCAACTGGGTTGGGTGACTTTAATTCATCAATGCAATTACCTAGGACTGAGATACAACTTGGTGGAGATAAAATTTCTGGTGATTGGTGAAAATTTATAATTGATAGCTGTGATTGGTGATCCAATGTGCTAGAATTGTGCTGTTTAATTTCTTTCCTAAACTGAAGATTTGTTTCAATCCTGACCTCTCGTAGAACTTGACATCTTTCTGTCTTACCTATCCTAAAAAAGGTGCTGCTCCAACACCTGTAACCTCTGGTATTTTACTATTCATGGCAGTGCCCCCCCCCCCTCAAATTTCCTGCTATTACCACAGCCAGTTTCCCCTTCCCTTTCCTGTTGAGATGTAGGCCATGCCTGGTATAGTCCCACCTACTGAGATAATCAACAGGAACCGCACCAATATGAGCCCCTGCACCCGACCCAAGCAGCTGTTCCAACTCCAAATTAACTCTCCCAACAGAAGAGTTCAAATGAGGCCGGTCATGGCGTCTCAGGACAGATACAAATTCAACATTGGTGTGTCTCGATGCCGACGCAATCTTTACCAGGTCACACTCTATACTGTACCCAGGATCTCAGTCGATGCTGTTCCCTGGCCCTCCCACAATAACCACGGTGTCTTCCCTGGTAAATCCTTTACAGAGTGAACCTAAATCCTCTGTCACCTGATCCAGACTAGCACTTGGTTTGAAAAAATTTGTGACCTGGTATTCTGGTCCTAATTCCTCCTGCAGAAGTTGGCCTACACCTCTGGCATGAGAACTGCCTAACAACAAAACTTTCTTCCTTTTCGATGACTTTCCTACATTCTTTTTCAATTTCCTATTGAAAGTTTGTTGTGTCCTGTCTACACCTACCTCTGCTTGAGACTCATCAGTTTCTAACTGAAGCAACAGGTCAAACTTATTTTTGACATTCACCACAAAACTGTCAGACTTAGTTCTAGGCCTGTTCCTTCTGCTACCTGTTGCCACTTCTCACCTCTCTTTGCCCTTCTCCCTCCTTAACCTGTCCAGATCTTCCCTAGCCTGATCTAGCTCAGCCTGAAGGGCAGCAATTTTCCCCTCCTGTTCCACTATCTTCCTATCTCTGCTGCAAATCCTACATAACCACTGATGAGCCTGATCCACTTTCCCAACACCCACGCCACTGCAGTCCCCCCAGTGAAAAAAACTACTACATCCATCACACCAAACCCCGGAACTAACAATTCTACGGCAAGTCAGGCACTTCTCACTCATGGCAAAAATAATACTTTAGCTAGAATAAATCAATTAAATTACCGAAAATCAAAAAAGACGTTACAAGAATTAAGCCTATTCACAAATGTATATAAGCAAGTTTCTGATTTAAAATTCCGCTGTTTTTCTGAGATCTGTATTAAAACAATGAGGGTATACGCTATTTATTATATATTTCACTCGATGGAATGAAAAAAAGGACAATTAAACGAGATACTTTAACTTTGAATCTCCAAAAACGTTACGAGAATTAGGCCTATAAACAAATGTATATAGGCAAGTTTCTGATATAAAGTTACGCTGTTTTTCTGAAATCTGTATTAAAACAGTGAAGTTATACGCTATTTACGGTAGTTTACTTATTTTTTACCGAGAAACTAGTTAAATTACCGTGAAACAAGAAACAAACACGTTTACAAAATTTAAGCCTAAACGCGACTTCACGAAGTTACGATCTTTTCGTGTTTTCTGAAAAAATACGCAAAGAAAAGTCAAACCTTTAATGACAAGACTAAACGATACACTAATGCAAGTATTTAATTTGTTGTCGGCGTTAAACTAAATTATATTCCTGTCTAAATCACTTAACTTTCTGGAAATGGTTTCTGGCGTCACTTACTCGGCGGCCATCTTGAGTGTGGATGTAGCGAGACAGGGTTTAAATAGGCACTCACCTGTGGTGAGCTCTGTTGGATGTACACAGCATTGCTCTTTGATGGCGCACTCTCTCGGATGACAACACACTGCCAATGCATGCGGTTTTCAAATGTGTACACATTACTTCAGTCATCTTCCCTAGGAGAACAGCTTGAATTCACGAGATGTCCATGGCATCTTCCTCCACGAGGCTGTGACTGAGATGACGTACTGATACTGGGACATATGGTTGGAAGTACTTGGGGTGCAGGCAGCATCACAGTCCACCTTCTCGTGTCAACCCATACTGTAGGATGGGTCACTTCAGCATGACCTCCATGTCTACATCAGGTCCAGGGCCTGCTGGTGGTAGTGCCCCCACAGTTGGCGGCTGAAATGGAGGAGACAACTCCGGTGTGGATGGCGGGTGCATCAGTACTGGTAGCAGTATTGAAGAAGTTGTGACAGATTCCTCCACCAATGATGGGGGACCCCTCGTACATCATGGCAGAGACCCAGCCACATAAGGTGATTTGTTGAAAGATGCAGACTGGCGTAGCGATGTCAGTGTCCTGTATAGGGCTGTCCGGTGTTCCATACACAAAAGCAACTTATCATAATGATGTGCTCAGAGACCCTCCTCTGTGTGGATGTTGCAGAGACAGCAGCCGTAGCATCAGGAGATGATGGTGGGAATTCGTTCTGGGTGACGACCAAACCCGCATGTCCAGACGGCCAGGGCCAAAATGTGGTGAATCCTGCAAGTGTTGCAGAAAGAAGCAAACTCCAGCAACACAAACTGATGGCTGTTATCAGAGATCAATGTTGTCTGAAGTCTTTCAATAGAAAAAATTTTTTGACGGGACTGCCACGGTGTTAGAGGTCAAAGTTGATGGGCAAAAAACCACATATGGGAACTTAGAGAACTATTATCCAGTATGCATTAAGGAAAGGGCTGGTGGAATCAATGTGGAAATGATCCCAGGCCTGTGAAGGCTGCAACCGTGGAGCAGCTTGCTGCTATGTGCATTGAGAACATGCCGTAACCAAATGAGTGATATCACCATCCAAACCACGCCAAGAAACATGACAGCAGGCTAACACTTGTTGTGTGAGACCCTCCAGTGATCAGAGTGCAGCAATTGCATGATATCTGAATGGAGAGCTGAGGGAACCACTACGTGATGACCTGAATGGTCCATATCAAGGAATAGGATACCATCAATGACAGAGAAATTATGCTGACACACATAGTAGTTACGGAGGGGGTCAGATGCCCACAATGCAGGGGTCTCAAGCCAGCCATGTTGTACGCAATTTATCACAGTCTGTAAAATCAGATCAGTAGTACTAGCCTACACCAACTGATAAACAATGGTGAGGGATTCTTTCTGTCTCTCTGTGAATATCTAGTCTGAGCTGCATTTAGCATCTTCAATGCATATGCAATAGGCTGCTTGGAGCCATCAGAATATTTATGAGCTAACACCACCCACAGCCCCTGCTGGGATGCGTCTGTTGCTAACACTAAATGTTCTTCCGGATGGTAGGTTATGAGACAAGATTCAGATTGTAACATAGATTTCAGTTTGGAAAATGCCATTTCAAATGCATGCAACCAATGGAAACATGTCCCGTTACACAGTAAGTCATGTAATGGATGTGGCAAGAACTGATGATATTAAGCAATCTTACCTAGAAAAACTTAGAGTTCCTTCACTGATGTAGGATGCAGAAGAGACACAATGGCAGAGACATTCTGATGAAGTGGTTTGATACTAGTGCTAGAGACCTTGAACCCAAGAAAACAATAGAAGGCTGCAAGAAGTTGCACTTTTCCAAATTGTGTTTTAACCTGGGTGTCTGTGACACTGAAAAGAGTGTATGCAAGTCGTTGAGATGTTCAGCAGTGGAAGAACTGGACACCACAATATCATCAGGGGTGTTCACACAGCCAGGCACAGACCCTTTGAGGTTTTCAAGAAACCATTGAAAAGTTGCTGGGGTGCTGGCCACACTAAATCGTAGCCACAAGTATGGATACAAGCCAAAAGGTGTGTTAACAACTGAGAGCCATAGAGAGGCAGTATCAATGGGGAAGTTGCAAATATGCATTGTAGAGGTTGATCTTCAAAAAATACTGATCACCTGCTAGCTTAGCAAAAAGTTCATTTGGGCACACCAAGGGATACATGTCAATGATAGACTATGCATTGACAGAAACTTTGAAATTGCTACAAAGGCATAACTATCCTGATGGCTCTTTACAATGACTAATCGGGTAGCCTAATCATTGGACAGAATTTGTTGGATTACCCTTGAGGCCATGAGGTGTTTGAGCTCCATCTTGACTTGGTCATGGAGTACCATTGACACCATACGAGCATGAAAGAAACGGGGTCTGGCCGAAGGTTTCATGGTGATGTGGGCTTTGAAATTATTGGCACAACCCAAGCCTGCAGAAAACAGTGCAGAAAACTCAGAGTATAAAAAGTGAAGTTGCATATAAGGCACTTGATCAGAGATGTGATTAACTTAACTGGAAATGGTAAACCCAAAAAGGTCAGAGTCATCCAAACCAACAAGTTTTTGGTGGGTGCATTGTTCACCCCCAGAAAAGTCAGCTGACAAACAGAGATGTATGTGTGATGGGGGCCAAGAGACTATCTAATATCAGAATGCTTTGTTTATTGTAGGTGACTAATGTACATGACACTGGCACTAAGTGGGGAGAATCCAAGTTCATGTATGTTTGCAAGTTGAGTAATGAAATGGAAACACCAGTGTCGACTTGCATGTGGAAAACCTTCTGATAAACCTTGACATCAATAAAACTATATTGGGTGCAACAGAGATTGCTGGTACCCAATTGACATCCATGTCAGTGTCTGCAATAGGTAGTTAGAATTTGTTGTTGCAAACAGGAGCAGCATGTCCCATTTTGTGGCACTGGTGGCAAATAGCCCAGTGCTTAGGACAATCCAACCTATCGTGGGTGACAAAATGTGGCAGACTAGAGGGAAGCCTGGAGGTCTTGCGTTGTTGTTCCTTACCAGGTTTACTGAACTTCTACTGCAGCCATGGCTGGCACAGTGAGATGGGCTTGCATTTTGCATGATGTTTAGCTTTCACACGGACCACTGCCACCGTATCATTCCCCTGTGAACTGTCGGAAAAATGGCAGTGGGAAGTGGGTTGAACTTCTGCAACCTCACCTCACATCACAATTTCGTTTGAGTACCCAGAGCCCCCAAAACCTCAAATGATATTGCAATAGCCAGAACGTTTGAGAGGGAGGGGTTTTCACATTGAAGGACCCACTCATGAACCTCAAAATTGGGGCCAAGCGAATGATTGCATCACAAACCATTTGGTCGTATGCACATCAGTGACAAAGTGACAATGATGGCCTCAACCATGAAGCTGAACTGCCCAAGTCTTATAGGAATGTTCTGGTTTCATGCAACACCAATAGAAGTCAACTCGAGTGACAATGATGTGCATCCATTTATGGTAGTATTTCAAAGGAAAGGCACACATGTTATCAAAACAGAGTGAAGACAGATCCTACAGGTTGGCCAGTTGGCAAAGGAGTTGATACATGTGAGGCTATAACCAAGACCAAAATAAAGCAGGGCATAAGGTAACATCAGTCAATTCAGATGCATGAAAATGCTGCCACAACCATTTTTTGTAGGCTTCCGATTCTTCAGCAGACTCATTGTAAGCTGGAAATGGTGGTGGGTAAACAACAAAAAATGCAAGAGGTGACATGGTAGGCAATCTAAATTGAAACAGATCCAAATTGGCCAAAACAGAGACAAGTGTTTGCAATACTTGGATTTGAGTGTGTTGAGCTGTGGCAAACACCTCCTGCTGCTGACTGAGATGCTGCAGTGTCACAACAGGAACCCCATGCTGATCAACCAGCTGGTGTAAAAGCTCATCAGTAGCACTGTCAGACATTGTAGACACAATGAAGTACTAACCAGAGGCTTAAACCGTGTGAAGAACAGTCCCACATTCATCATCACTTGTGTTGTAACTTGGACACAGAACACAACTACGAATATTACTACAACTTTATTAGAATGTGGGACGTATGACAAACACCATAACATACACTGAACACAATAAGATAAGGCAAATGAATGTGAAACATAATAACACAAAACTGAGCATGAGCATATCACAGCAAGATTTAAATAGGCACTCACCTGTGGCAGGCTCTATCAGAAGTTCACAGTATTGCTCTTTCATGGCTCATTCTCACAGATGATAACACACCGCTAATGTGTGTGGCTTTGAAGTCTGCACACATTACTTCAAGTTGTAAGAATCAATGGACATGAAAGAGAAGCAGAAGTAAAGATGGGAGTGAAAAAAGTTTGTTGCCTACGATGAATGTTATCTACCCCGCACATAGTACAAGAAATTAAGGAACCAATGAGGGCATTAGGAATATGAATTAAAACTCAAGAAGAGGAAATAATAACTCTAAGGTTTAACAATGACATTGTAACTATGTTAGGGATGATGAAGGACTTGGAAGATCAGTTGAATGAAACTTATAGCAGCCTGAAAGGAGGCTACATTGTGAAAATCAACAAAAATTTAAAAAAGGTAATAGATTGTTGCCCAAGTAAATTAGGCAATGCTGAGAGAATGAGATCCTTCAAGTGGTAATAGATGAGTTTTGCTAGTTGGATAGCAAAATAACTGATAATGACAAAGAGGATCTAAAACACAGACTGGTGATAGGAAGAAAATATTTTGTGAAAAAGAGAAATTTGTTAACATCAAGTATAAATTTGACTCTTTTTTTGAAAGTGTTAGTCAGGAGTGTAGCTTTATATGAATGATAAACAGTACAATCTAGAAGAAAATAGGAACTCTTGAAACGTGGTGCCATATAAGAGTGCTGAAGGCTAGTGGGAGGATAAGGTAACTAATGAAAGGGTACTGAACTGAATTGGGTGGTGAAGAGATTTATGTTGCAGCTAAATTATAAGAAGTGATAGGTTGACAGAACCCATCCTGAACTATCAAGGGACAGTTTATTTAGTAATGGATAGAGTAGTGTGGAAAGCTGCATCAAACGAGTCTGCAGGCCGAAGACTATAACATGCCTACTCTGATATTTATTGAGAATAACAGTTCCGTATATCCTGTAATAACTGAATTCTGGTCCCAGTGAGCACTGTCATACAGCTTACAAAATTGTTTGATCCTGCAGTCTATGTACTTGGATAATTTGTGTAAACTGTTGCTAATAATATGTTTTTAATTTTCACTAAAATGTAGAATGATTGCCAATATACTGCCATACGTATGATGAGAGCTTGTTGAAGATATTAAACCAGAATACTGAACTGTACTCTGAACCCTGGACAAGGAGGCAAAATCTGCATAGAAATTATAATATATATATATATATATATATATATTTTTTTTTTTTTTTTTTTTTTTTTTTTTTATAAATCACATTTCATGAGAAACTAGTTTTTGTTTTTAGCAACAGATACATTTGAGAAGTGAATGTACTGTGAAGTGAATGTATAATTATAAGATCTGAATAGAAGAATCTACAAGATATATTTCCTGTTCACTGTATTTAATATTTTTAAAGTTTTTATTTTTTTTGAATAGATATTTTATTAACATTAACTCCATTGCAGAGTAAAGCAATTCTGATAAATGAAGTCAAAGTATATAATGAGAACATTTAGCATAACTTCCAAACATTTGCCATACTCCAGAATGAGATTTTCACTCTGCAGCGGAGTGTGCGCTGATATGAAACTTCCTGGCAGATTAAAACTGTGTGCCCGACCGAGACTCGAACTCGGGACCTTTGCCTTTCGCGGGCAAGTGCTCTACCATCTGAGCTACCGAAGCACGACTCACGCCCGGTACTCACAGCTTTACTTCTGCCAGTACCTCGTCTCCTACCTTCCAAACTTTACAGAAGCTTCTGTAAAGTTTGGAAGGTAGGAGACGAGGTACTGGCAGAAGTAAAGCTGTGAGTACCGGGCGTGAGTCGTGCTTCGGTAGCTCAGATGGTAGAGCACTTGCCCGCGAAAGGCAAAGGTCCCGAGTTCGAGTCTCGGTCGGGCACACAGTTTTAATCTGCCAGGAAGTTTCATTTGCCATACTTATAACACCTTTGCCTCTTAAACTAATGTATACTAGTATTTAACAGTTCCACTTAACTGAAATACAAATTACCAAAAATGAAGTGCACCAGTAATGCAGATGGAAGGAGGAAATGGTTTGGATAATCTCAAGCTTCCCATCCTTGTTGTGGAGCAAATAGAAAATGTAAGGAAGTGAAATGTGTAAACGCAAGTATCCAGGAATACAGTGATAGAAAAATAGCTACAGCCTTACTGTGGGGAAATTCATACCACCAACCCCCCCCCCCCCCCCCCAAAAAAAAAAAAAAATATTATATGGAGCTAAACACATTGTTGTCTCTCTGTTGTTAAGGCCATGATAACATTATGTCCCTTTTTTATGCTGTACCTGTTTCGTTTTTCACATGAAACATAAAATCAATATGAAAGCAAAGTATAGATATCCAAACAAGAAGCAACAATCTGTTTAAAGTACAGGGTAAATATACGTTCACAGACTCCTCTGATCCAGCTCCTTCAGAGCAACCATTTCTGCATAAACATGCTGCATTTCACTTTATGATATATATATCTGGCATCTGTCCATATATCCACAACGGATGTTCATTAAAAACACTGCATTGCCAAAACAAAAGCTCTAAACAATGGTTGTCAACCCACCCTGTGTACTCCTGCATACTGCAGAAAAAGAAAAGAAAGAAAGCAGGCAAAGGAAATAATAAACCCTGCAGTAGCCTCTCAAATTCCAGTTAAAATTCTGGAGATTTACTGAATAACTCAAACATTAGTGTTGCAGAGCATTGTATCTTTTTCAGCCTGGGAAGCTCTCTGATATGAACCACACAGTAAGTCTCCACACAAACACACTTAATTCACCCATGTCACATGCAATATGCAGTTGAATGGAGAATGGAGACTTCTCCACATAAGGAAAATAAAAATGTCTGTATGCAAGATCAATGTTGACAGTCAGGAATAACAGAATCCAAATCATTGTCCAGGAAATAGCCAAGTATCACAAGGTTGTCAATCAGAGAGCATTTAGTACACATCAGCAAGCTGAGATAAGTGAGACAATGACAATCTGCAGTAGCTCGTAAATCTGCCACTGTTGTTCACCCATGTGACTTGGTACTGGTGGATGTATCAATCCATGCCATGCCAAGTGACCTCATGGTGCATATGCATAATAGTGTCAACTGATCCATCCATATCACAAGTGGGATTACAAGAAACTGCATAATAGTTTAATTAAATCCTGGCTGATCTCTCCTGTATATCCAGCGGGAATACAAAATTCATTTGCCATTGAACCATCCTTGCCAATGTGGGGCAGGATAAGGTGAGTTTAGAACATCCTGCTGCGAAGGCTGGGGTGCAGCTCCTGATGCTGGTGGTGGTAGAGGAGGCACTCTTAAGTCTGACCCCAGAGATGTCAAAGTGGGCAGTGGGTTGGACTTGCAGCTTCCTGCTGGTTCCTGAGTGGACTGTGGGTCTGAAATCAGATCTGGCACATATTGGCCTTCCTCTTATGTATCATCTGGGTCCAGATACATTGGGGTGATGTATGATGGCTGGAAAACTGGGAATGCCAGGCATCCACTGGCATGAGTGTTATCTTACTACTGGATAATAAGATTGCTTTCATCAGTCGTTGGAGTGGATGAGGCAAGCTGCCCTCACTAGTGTGGCATATCCAGAGGTAGAGTTGGCCCAACAAGTGTGAGTCCAGCACTTGCAATGGGTGCTTCTAGGTTTGGCTACCAGGACCAGATGGTGGCCTCGCTGGGTGGAGATGGAGTCACATATCCAGCCAAATATGTGTCTGAACATGTACTTCCAAATGAGGATTCTGACTGTAAAAGTTGCAGCTGCTTCTTCTTCAAACTTGTGCTGATTGGGGCTGAATCAATTCTAGCAATAAGTGATGAGTGCATCCATACAAAAGTTTCACAGGGATTCAATCTTAGAATGGTGTTGCCTGATATGAGGACAAATAGGACATCAGTGCAAGACTAATAGATGTGGGTGTTAAGATTTTTTCAGTCTGCATCTTAAACATTATCACAAACATTATATAATGGCATTAGACACAGGGTGAAATGGTAGTAGTGGTAAAATTGTTAATTCCGTTGTGAGTGCAAAACTGCTGAACATTCAAAAGAGCAAATGGTAGACCATAACCTCAGACAAGAGTTAGTGGGGGTCCTGAGTACAAAATGTAGTTGCAAGATCTTGGCAGTATTTTCCATAATGCTTTGATGCATTTTATTACATATTGGAAATGAGAAGATTGTATATTAGAATCAGCCAAGTGGCCCCATGGAACTTTCATGTAAAATTAGCATGCTCTTGACCTCATGCATGGGTGAGCAGGCATAGGCCATGACTGGAAAGTTTGGGACAGTACTTATTGCTGCTACTGGAATGCCTGACAATTTTGAGCTACTCTCACAATATCTTCATCTACACATGGCCAGAACACATAGCACCAGGCAAGACCCTTCATTCTGGAAATGCCCCAGTGGAACTGATGCATGAACTGCAATATGTGAGAGCACAGAATCTCTGTAATCATTACTTGACACTGGCTGTCTTGCAGCTGCAATAATAGGGCATCTTAGAAAAGATTAAGTGCATGACACCTTTTTCAAAAATGAAGTTATGTGGAGTCTGCATAAGGAAGTACTTGCCGCAATCCAGATTGAATGAATTGCTAGCTTATCACTATGGTGGATCCTTAGGTGTGGCTGCTATGACATCTCTGGAAGAGATGGGAAATTCTAGCAGAAATCACAAGATCCTATAGAATATAAGCAATATAGTGATTTTTATTTGTTATTATGGTGTTCTATCATGAAGCGATAGAATAATCAGTTAACTTAAATTAATATTTAATCTGTAATCCATCAGATATTCTATCAGCAATATTTCATATCATCATATAATTTCTTTGTTGCATAAGCTCTGATGTATTTCAAATTACCACTTATTTTCTTTGTATGTTGTAGATTTTTTTATTTGTAATACACCAGAGCACACAAATAACATCTTTGACACAGTAACACTGGAAATGGGCTACTAGCCTGAAACCTAGGTCTTCTAAAATATAAACCTGTGAAACATATGCAAAACCATGTTTTTTGTGTGATGTAGGGTAATTAAATTAAAAAACTATAGTTAGTCAGAAGGCATCTCGTACTCTTCCTTCCTTTCTGTCTTTCTTTCATTACCGTAGAGATCAAAGTGATGAGATACATAAATACATTCATTTATCACACTGAAAGTTTCAGTAAAAAACAATATCCATGAATATCCTCCACACTGTTTCTTTTACTGTTTTTTCTCCATTGTCTATATTTGTGTACTTATCAATATAGTACTACAATATGTAATATATGAACTTTTCTTTCACACACAGGTCACTTTGAGAAGCTCACAAACAGTTTCCTCTATTTCAATATCACTACTCCAATACCAAATTATAGCACAATAGTTGGTCGTTTTGGGTATTCTGAAGAAGAACGACACTTGGTTGCTCTTGTGAAGAGTCCAGTTGGTGGTTTGGGAGTAGAAGTGCAATTCTATATTCTCAACTCCAAAAATTTTGATATTGTGTTCCAAGTTTTGTCTCCAATGGAATTTCTAAGAGAAGCAGTAATAATGGCAAAATTAAAGCCTAACACGGTAATTTACAAATAATTTGGTGTTCATTATTGAAAATTCATAATAGGGAAATACTTATACTGATGACAATACAATTTTCACTAGATTACTAATGTATGCAAAATGGAATTGTTAATAATGCAAGAGGTGTAAATTAAAATTTTAATTTTTGAATGGTGCAATGATTTAACAGAAACAATGCTTTCAGATGTGTTCTTTGCTTTTCAGGTGCAAATCACTCAGTTTATGGAAATTAAAGGAGTGACTCTGTCATAAATGTATTGTAATAAATGACTTTTTTGCTCATACAAAGAACATGTAAATGGCTTAGATACGTAGAAAGAATTCTCACAATTTATCATCAAAACATTTTGAAACCCCATGAGAGTTTAGACACAAGCTTTCAGGACCAGTGTTGCATAAAATATTAAATTATGTAGTATTTTATTTCCACTTTTATCACTTGTACCTTTGGAAATAAAACTAGACATAACTTTCTTATAAATTCTGCTCTGCTGAAGGGGATCTAATACACCACAATGAACTTGTTATCGTGATAGTGTAACACAGATTTAGAGTGTTTCCCAAGATGCACGTCAGTGAGGCCAATTCACATTTATATTTGCATACATGTTTGTGTGAACAACTATTTCTTTGTCATGAAACTAATAAAAATCCAAGGAGATACCATCTACATTGTCCACTATTGATGAAGATTCTGCACATTCAGCAGCTCAGTGTGTGAAAGCATTTCATTTGACACTTGTCGGTAAAAAGAAATATGGTGCTTCAGAAAACATATAAAATGTATATAGTCTGAAAGGTTCTTGGGCTCAGAATCTAATTGTATTGTCTACACAGCACAATATTTCCACAAGGTTACTGCTCACCTTCGTCAGGTGTGACTGTGGCTAGTTGTTGTGGCTCAGTGATTTGTGCACTTACTTACTTATTGGTAGGTGCTGCAGTCCTTGGAGAACCTTGGCCACCTTTTTCACCTATCTCCATTCATCTCTATCTGTTGCTTTCCTTCTCCAGTTCCTGATTCTCATTGCTTTTAGATCCTCTTCCATTTCTCCAAGCCACCTTTTCCTGAGGTTTCCTCTTCTCCTTTTCCACTTGAGGTTTCTTGTAAAAAATTTCTTAACACTCCACGTTTCTGGCATTCTCTGTACTTGAACAGCCTATTTTATTCTTTCATGCTTGATTTTTACTGCATTTTCTATACTTGACCAGCCCATCTTATTCTTCCATGCTTGATTTTTGTTACAATTTTCATCTGTTCAAGAAGTGTCTATAGTTCTGCATTTGTCCCTATTCTGCAGCTTTCTTCCTCTCTCACTGCCACAAATATATTTTTTGAAACCTTCCTATCAAATCTCAGTATCCAGTCTTCTTCTTTTGTAGTCATCACCCACCCTTCTGATCCATACATTACTGTTGTTGTTGTGTCTTCAGTCCTGAGACTGGTTTGATGCAGCTCTCCATGCTACCCTATCCTGTGCAAGTTTCTTCATCCCCCAGTACCTACTGCAACCTACATCCTTCTGAATCTGCTTAGTGTATTCATCTCTTGGTCTCCCTCTACGATTTTTACCCTCTACACTGCCCTCCAATGCTAAATTTGTGACCCCTTGATGCCTCAGAACATGTCCTACCAACTGGTCCCTTCTTCTCGTCAAGTTGTGCCCCAAACTCCTCTTCTCCCCATTTCTATTCAATACCTCCTCATTAGTTATGTGATCTACCCATCTAATCTTCAGCATTCTTCTGTAGCACCACATTTTGAAAGCTTCTATTCTCTTCCTGTCCAAACTATTTATTGTCCATGTTTCAATTCCATACATGGCTACACTCCATACAAATACTTTCAGAAACGACTTCCTGACACTTAAATCTATACTCGATGTTAACAAATTTCTCTTCTTCAGAAATGCTTTCCTTGCCATTGCCAGTCTACATTTTATATCTTCTCTACTTCGACCATCATCAGTTATTTTGCTCCCCAAATAGCAAAACTCCTTTACTACATTAAGTGTCTCATTTCCTAATCTAATTCCCTCAGCATCACCTGACTTAATTCGACTACATTGCATTATCCTTGTTTTGCGTTTGTTGATGTTCATCTTATATCCTCCTTTAAAGACACTGTCCATTCCATTCAACTGCTCTTCCAAGTCCTTTGCTGTCTCTGACAGAATTACAATGTCATCGGTGAACATCAAAGTTTTTGTTACTAAAGATCTTAAAATAGACAAACATATTTTGATTTTTGTATTCCTACTAACATTTCTAGATTTGAATAGATTCTACAAGGAATTATCCACTTACTGTCCTTTCTTAAATTTCTACTCCTGTCTTATCATCTTTTGTTAGATATTTATACACTTGCACTCTTTCATACTCTTTCCCATTTAATTTTATTGAAGTCTCTTTTATATCCCTACCAGGATCTCCTATCATCATATACTTTGTTTTGCTTGTATTCACATACAGTGTTAACCTCTGCACCACTACTTCTTATGCAGTGTAATTATCCTGCAAAGTTCTGACATTTCTTGCAGTTGATGCTACATCATTTGCATATGCCACCAGCTGGACTTGAGGTTAAATATTGTTACCCCTGGTTTCTTTGGCATTTGATGTATTACCTTTTCTACTCCTAAGTTAAAGAGAAGTGCAGCCCTCTCCCTAAATGGAATCCTTCTGACAACTCTTGCCTGTTCTGACATTGATAACTGTTACTTTCATTGTCATTTTCACCAGGCTCTCAAATTTTAGTGGAATTATAAAATCATTAATAATCAGGGGAATCTTATTCTTCTCTAGACTGTCACACGCTTGTTTAAAACCAATGTACAACATATGAAGTTGCTTTCTTGAGCAGTTGCCCCAGTAAACAATATCTGGTCCATTGTAGATCTATTTCTCCTAAATACAGCCCGATATTTTTTCAGTATCCTTTCCACACAGTATTCTAGTTGAGAGGTTAAAATCTTACTAACGAACTAATACAATATATCCAAGACAATATTCCTGTGGTAACTGCTGCACTCTTGACTTATTGCCTTTCTTAGGTGATTGGCAGATTACTCAAAATCATTGGAAACAAAATTTCCTGACTCTATGCCGTACCTGAAATTTGAGACTCGAAATTCAATAGGAGAGAAAAGTTTTAGACCGCACCTCCAAATCAAAACAAAGTTGGTCAATTGTAACATGAGACACAATTTAGGTCGAATGGATGAAGATACAGCTACAGTAGTTTGGTTTGAGTCATAATCTTAACATTCAAGCTTTACCAAGTAGCCATTGCTATGTTTCAGGCACTCCGTCCATATTTATACGGGTACCCTTCCTTTTTCAGATGCTTCATCTGATTTGAATCGATTGCTTATTTAGCTTTGATCTGATAAGCGCCGTTCTCTTTGTTATAGGTGTTTACATCACTCTTAAGCTGAAAATGCATTATTGTACTGTGACACTGGACTTGCATTCGGAAGGACGACGGTTCAATCCCGCGTCCACCCATCCTGATTTAGGTTTTCCGTGATTTCCCTAAATCCCTCCAGGCAAATGCCTCTGAAAGGGCACGGCCAACTTCCTTCCCCATCCTTCCCTAATCCGATGTGACCGATGACCACGCTGTCTGGTCTCCTTCCCCAAACCAACCAACCAATCAACCATTATTGTACTGTGTCATGCATTGTTTGTCGCATTCTGATAATGGGTGTTTACGACCTGTCGCCGCTCGTGGCATGGCTTGCTTTTGTGCCTGCTACCGCCACTTACAATAAAAAAAGAGAGGAATTGTCTCATAAGTGAAACAGTGGCAAGAGACTTTTATTTGTTGTTACTTACACTGTCCCAGCTTTGACTACCCATCAGTATAATTGCACTGAATTTATTTGTCTGTGACTGATGATTCCTTAGTGCTACCAGTGATAGTTCGCATAATTTTCTGAGTTGAAAAGCTTTGCCTCTGTTAATTAAGTTGTTAGCTGTATGACTTTGATTACTTCTTTAATGATGGAGTCTCAGTTTGTGGAGGGAGATGTCTATCTTCATCATATCTGTATTTAATGCAGTGACACATCTAGCCAATGTGTCACTCTGTTGAAAGCAGATACAATGAACCAGATGAAACATGAGATTAAGTGAGCCAAAAATCTATTGGTGAAAACAATCTTGATACAGGAAACAGCATGAATTATGGAGAGACCAAGATCTTGTTAGCCTCCATATACTTCACTTTTGTCATTAAAGAAGAAGTTGAAATATTTATAGCTACCAACTTAATGACCAGAGACACATATTTTCAGTTCAGAAAAGCATGGGAACCAGTATTGGTGGAACAAAGAAATCATCAGCTGCCGACAAACTAATTCAGCTAAGCCAGCACCAACATCTTTCCCACACCCAGTCACAGGGGTCCAAAATTTGTGCCTGAACTTTGCCATGCCATGCATGCAGCATCTGCCACTAGCCTCCCCCACAGGGGTATTGATGTCAATGTTCCCTGTGACGATGATATGGTCCTCTTGGTACCTATACTTTTCTAGTGAACCAGTGTATATACTGACAAGACACAACAGCTAGCCACAGTCACAGGTAGAGATGACAAGCAGGTGCTTCATGTAAATATTATGCATTTTAGACTCTAGGATCTGACACTGTGCCTGAGAATCTTCAAGCAGTTCTTACATCAAGAAAGTCCCAAACAGCACAATATCTTTATAGTTTGAACTATCTTCATTCAACATATACCATTATATTCACATTTACTTACTAGTAATTCCCTTAATAACCAGTATCAGTACACTCTTTGCTGACTGTGGGAGCTCTGCTTCCCTGTGTCACCCAAGGGCACTGGCCAGCCCAAATATGAGGCCAACCCATCTGGAACAGTCTCCCTTGCAGTAGTGTACTATCCTGCCCATAATTACACATTTAACATCTTTGCTAAGCAGTATGTAGCACTGTGGTTGTCCCTGTACTTGCTAACATTCCTTTTATTATGCTCATTCAGGTGGACTTTCATTGTTCAAGCATTCATCATTTTACCATTACTTTACATGCTTCTATTTATTTTTTATTTATTTTAGTTTTGAAATACAGTGCTACATATTGCTTAAGTAATTTTAAAGAATATTAAGTTTGTCAATACTTCTCATTTATTACAGGCAAATTTCAAAGTGGGCTGGAACAAACTAATCCTAGGATTTTCTGGAATTTGGTATTATATGAATATTACAAATTTTGAGTATTCATATAAAATTTACACACCAGTAGAGAGATTTGAAGAGACTGGCTTTACTGCCAAGATTTTATATGGAAATGGACTTGATTTTGACATGAGCCTCCTACTAGCCGGAAAGAAGGTATGTATAATAATATATAATTTTACAATATAATGAAGTTTTTAATCACTTTGAGAACCAATATAAATACTTTGTTACCTCAGACAACTTGAAACATAGCTATTGCATGTTATAGATTGGAGTGAAAGTGAAAGGACTTAATAAGCCACGTCCACCAGTTGATCTGCAAATAGCAAACAAGAAACTGAATTTTCTGGAAGCAGAAGAGGATGACTATTATGATGATAGTCTATATGAAGAGGCACTTAGCTGGGAAGGTCTTGTTGAACTGGATGCCGTTATCTACCCAACAATTAAAGGATTTTTGGAAATTGATGAGAAAGACACTCTGTATGCAGTGCATGGCTACTTGGTTTTGCCTAATGGAACAGCAGAATTTTATGATGACTTTGACTTCATTGTGAGTATGGAGCAATCACAGAATTGCACTTAAATTTATGTATTTTGTTTTAAAGCTGAATGTAGAAAAATGACTTACCATTGCATATTATCTAGATCATGTACAATAATGTATCAGAACTGCAACTGTAAATTTTAAAATCTGAATTTGTAGAAAAATAGAGCACATATTTACATTTTTAATGAATAGTTAATTAGTTAGGTAGTTTCATGTTCTGCGGATCATTTTATACCATAAATTGTAATGATGTGGAGCAAGTCATGACATTTAAAGGGTCATGTTCACTCCAAGAATTAATGAAAAAATTCTAAATTTAAGATTGTAACATATTGCATTTTATTTTTTAATTGCTCATGTAGATTACATGTTGTACAAGGAGTGTACTACTAATACAGGACAAGCCAAGTAAGATGGTTATGATACTACATGAACAATTTTTTTTCTGCACAAGAATTTTAGATATCATATAGATACTATTTTAGTTATTTTGTAAATACACTGATGTGCGAAAAAGACAAAAGTAACTTGTACACAACGTGTCACTGCCATGCAACATAGCTCATTGAAACTTGGACCATACATAGAAAGAACTACTCGAATTTAGTGCAGAAAGTAACTGAAAGAAACACACAATGAGACAAACAGATGTGACATGTTTATCCAAAGACAATAATAACAGTGAAGTCACTGCAATTTATGATGATCCCCTAGCTTTTTGGAAATGTGGGAGATGGTTCTTAATATGGTGTATGATCACCACAGACTGCAGTGCATGCCCTGCAATGTGCACCCATGGTGTCCACAAGATTGGTATGGAGATCTTGTAGGAGAGCTTTCCATTCTTCCCCCTCCCCCCCCCCCCCCCCCACCCCACACATTGTTGACAACTGTTGGGTGGTCAACTGCTCTGACTCATCAGAGTTTAACATTTGTTGGCCAGGGAGTCTGATTTTTGCAAGTTTTTCTCATAGTTTGTTTTTGTGTGGCATATATTTAGGACATCCTAAAATGATTTGATTAAAATCTGTGTCATCTTCTGGATGTTTTCTACATGTGGAAGAGTCTATCATTCTGTTCCTTTAGAGGCATACAAGAAAACATATGTTTCAACATTATTTGAATAATTGCTATCACATTCTCCTTGGAAGATCCTTCAGGGTGTACTATGCTCTTGTTGGATTAGTGTGCTGTACAGAAACAAATTGAAAATCTCTTTTCCCATGATATTTTCCACTGTTGTTCCCATTGCTGTTATGTCTCATTTCTTGAAACACGAAGAAGGTCTTAATATGGAAGCTGTACAAATAGTGGATTCTCTTCTTTGATGGTGACTTTTGAAAGACCATCTATTACCTCATTATGCTGAACACCTGGGTTCCCCTTTAACCACTTTAGATGAACAACTATATTTTCTTTCCTGAATTTTGTTATTAATTCCACCACATCATAAATACAGGTTTATCATATTTCCACTTCCAATGCTCTAATTGCTCTGAAGAAATTATAGTCAGAATTAATGATTTGCTCCCTTTTTTGGTTCCAAATGTAACTGATTATTTAATTTTTAAAACACCATTTGACTGTGTATTACTATATGTATATCCTGTACTATCTAGATTTCGGCTTTTATGCCATTATCAAGTATCATGGTAAAAGTTTTTAGTCCATTATTGTGTCACATCTATTAAGACAGTCCATAGCAGGCCCTTTGGACTGCCTTAACAGATATAACATAGTAATTGTCTAACAACTTTTAGCATTGTACCTGATAAAGGCATGAACGCTGAAATCTAGATAGTACAGAAGATAAATATATTAATACACTATTAAATAGCAGTTTACTCTTTTAAAAAATGTTGCATGACTATGGCTCAACACCATCAAAAACTTTTTGTAGGCAATAATGTTCACAGTCCCCTTCATTGTATGTTTTGGATTTGTCAAAATAGAAGGTAAACATTAATACAACCGACAAACTGCAGGGATGGATTCCTGACTGGAAATGGTGGAAAAAAGGTCCTACTATGAACATGTGTCCAGAAATGGGCAGTGTGCATGCAGCAACAACAAATCATTCCAGAACATGATACGGAGCTGCATTGCATCCAGGTCACAACGGATGGTCAAAGACATCCTGTCAAGGATAAAGCTCAGTATTCAGCAGAAAGAGGATACCCAGAAGGGAGAATCCATCACCACTGGTAGTGAAAGGCTTGTCTCAAATTGATGTTTTGACACAGGAGAGCGAAGTGTCACCAGTGTTTATAAATATTATAAACAACAGTCTATCAACCTCATATCTTTTACCTACCAATCAGAATGGGTCAACAGTGCAGAGTAAATAATATTGTAATAAATTACTTGTAAGATAACTGGCCACATTTTCTGCATATATACAGGTTGAACATTAATAAAACCGACAAACTCCAGGGATGGATTCCCAGCTGGAAATGGAGGAAAAAAGGTCATATGAACATGTGTCTGGAAATGCATCGCTGCCATGCTAGATGGCACTGATGAATAAATGTGGCTTCCATGGGATGCGATGCACTCATTCATATGTCTCGTCATGGACTGCTGCACTCTTTCACACATTCTGGCTTCTGTCCAAATAGCATCACAAGTGTAGAACCTGTTCCTCCAAATCTGGCATATTCACAGTCTGCCACCTCTTTTGGTCTGTCTGAAAGTATCCATAATCACACCCAGAAAGGGCTTGAAATGGGCGATGTGATTGGTGTGTGTGAGAGTACTTGTTTTGGTATAGCTGTGCTGCCTCTTGACCATTTCCATCTGCTTTGCCATACACAAACACCATCTCGGCTTGTTCCTGACGTGAATACTGAATCATTCTGCTGTTTACTGTACACTGTGTCAGTCATGCAGCCTGCAACACACAGGGAACACACAGCATATGGTCAGATGAACTTTCATTTATCAGCACCATCTACTGTAGCAATGATGCATTTCTGGACATAAATTCATAGGGCCTTTTTTCCTCCTTTTCCGGTCACAAATTTGTCCCTATTAATTTTCACCCTGTGTATAAGCAGAAAATGTGGCTATCTGTCTTAAAAGTAATTTATTATAATATTATTTATGCTACACTGTGAGCTGTTCTGACTCAGAGGTAAAAGACATAGGGTTCACAGACTGTTGTTTATAATCTTGGCCAAACAGTGATGACACTTGGTGCTTCTGTATCAAAGAAAACATCAATCTGAGACAGCAGAAGCCTAACAGAGGTGACAATTTGTTTCCTTCTGCGTATCTTATTTCTGCAAAATACTGATCTTTATCCATGATAGGATGACTAATTGTTATGGATTTTTTAATCAGATTTTTTTAAATACTTCTCTACAGATACCAACAGAAATTTCTTTGGCCACTATTAGAATTTCATTAGTTGGTGACAATATAAATGATTCTAGGAACCATATATGTCCATTTAGTTTTTGTAGTACATTTTGTGAGGCATTTGCAAAAAGAAGACTCCTATAGTCCAGTGTTTCAGTCCATAGAATAAGATATATTGTTCCAGCTTGAATGCCCATTGGCACAAGTGGGCAAATCGCTGATGTATAGGCAGCCAGGCAGCTGCGCCAGATCCAACACAACAGTTCTGAACAGGTCACATGGTTAGTGCACATGCTGAATGCATGTGATTGAGCCACCTGTGGTAGCTTTTATTAGCTTTGCCGGCCTGCAAGGGATCTCAGGGGTATCTGGGAGAGATTGTGTCCTTCAGGGATGGCACTGGAACAGCCTAGTATAATGTGATGAGGATGTCCAGTTGAGTTCCTCGCCACTCATGACTTAACAGCATGTAAGACATTCAGAGCTTTTTCTATTTTTGTAACAATATGATTAATATGCTCTGTCCAGAATAAGTCTCAATGCCTTTTCTGATGTTCTGAGATTCAGTTTGTAAGGTCAAAAGCTTGTCATATTCACAGAATACTTTCACATTTTCATGCAAAGAAAACCATAGAATATTTAGAAGGTGATATATTAAGACCATTCCCAAGGGACCATTAAGATAGATCAGCTGCATTATTCAATCATGATCACCACAGTTTTAAGCTGACAGATGCTGTATATATGCAGACACATTTGTGTATTGTAGTACATGAACAGTGGGACCAAATAGTTTATCCAAATGTACCACTAATGCAGCATTTAAAAGGGGGCATCAAATAGCAAATATTTCTATGATGAAAATAATTTTTCTGAAATAAAGACAAATATGTGGATCATCTAGATCCAATATTTGCAAAAATGAGGCAATGTTGCTAGTATACTGTAAGGTAATGTGCCGTAGTGAAGGTTTTTTTCAGTATCAACCATCAGGATGCTTAAATAGTCAATGATACTTCTCTCTTTCTATCAGCTGTAGTGAAACAGTGAAAAGTTTTATTGTGTTGTAACCACCAATTGATACATAATTTGAGACTGCTTTGATACAATTGTGATAATTTGTGCATTTGGTTCTCAAGAAATTTCACTTTCTGCTCATATTGCATTAAAACTGTGCAGCAGTTCATATCTTTGGTGTATTGAATATTACAGAGAAATTTTTTGATCAATTCTGGGTGTCATGTTAGTACAATATTTAAGAGCCAGGAGAAGGAGGCAGCAGAAATAGGGGATGTGGTAGGGCTGGGGAGTAGCTGGCAACTCGGGATATGGGTGATTGAGGCAATATCTTAAATTCTGTGAACAGTGATACTCTCATGAAAGAGTTAAAATATCATGAATTACCAGTATGTGTCCCATCAAATCTGTAATGTTTTGCTTAATGTCTGCTGCCCTACATTGTTTTGGAAAGACAGCTCTCCTCTTTTGTAGCTATGTATTTATCTACAGTTTTATTTTCTGCAGTTTATTCCCACGTGTGTCAGACATTCTCTCCATTGCCATTCCATTTAAACTGACTTCCATCAGTACTGCCTTGGCCTTGATTATTTTCTTTCCTTTGGAGATTTTATAGATGATCCAAGTATAATTTACTATCTTTTTCATTCACATTAACAAACATTAGTTTATTAATGTTTATGAACCAGTTTTTCTCAGGATTCAATATATGTTGCAATGCAGTGTCTCCAAGTTTCTCTAATTTTTGCCATAAATTGTGAACTAAGTGTAATGCAAATTTAGTTTTACTATACTATTTAAAAAATAATACTGTTGTTTTACTTAGTTGTGTGTTAATCAGGATAGATCAGTCTGAAATAGTACATAATAGTATCTCAAACTTAAATTAAGCTTGTGTTAATATGAACTTTCACAGGACTATTTCACCATCACTAACAAGTTGGTTATAACGTCTCCATTTACGTCTTTTAAAGAGATACAGTCTGATCTGGACTACAAAATAACTGAGACAATTTTTGGTTTGCTATTTGACCTCAAATCCAAAGATACAGATGGAAACTGGGCAGTGGTACGTATGAAATAAATTTCTCTTATGCTTGACTGAGCAAAGTGAAAGTTATTTGATTTCATGACAATACACACTCATTTTTATTAAAATGTATTTGTTAATTACTTATTTGTGTTTATTCACAGTCAGGTATGTTACTGAATTACACAGCTTTGGAAAGCACTATATATAGGCCCGAAACTCATTATATGCACATGAACATTTATACACCATTCAAGAGATTCAAGAATGTAGATGTCAAAGCTGGACTGCAAACAGGAAATGGCTTATATCATACAAATTTTAATTTATCTACTGATTACACTTCAGTTGCTGCCACTGGGAATCTTAAGGTAAGAGCATTGAGTCATTTTTGTGTCTACCTTAAAATTAAAAATGTAAAACTAGTCAACTAGAAATTCAAAAGAAATTTTAGAGATATTCAAAGGTGAACTGAAACATTATGACCTCTGCCCACTGTGAGGCTGAATTCCATCTGGTATCATGGTGGGAATGTGACACAGTAAGGAGAGTATTTAAGCAGAGCAGAGATGCATGAGAAATCATTCTAGTGAGAAATGTGTTGGAGACAGGAAATCAGCCAACATACATGATCTTGGAAAAGGGCAGACTGTCATGAACAAGCATCTGAGATCCAGTGCAGCTAGATGGCTTTTTCATGCTAGAGGCATGAGCATCTGTGGAAAGAGGTTGACGAACAGTGAAATCATGAGTTCACTGAGATCATTGACTTGCCCACTCTGTAAAAAAGATATAGTCAATTATGATCGTGATTGGCATGGGATCATAGAGATCAATCAATGAAATAATAATAATAAAGATTTTATTGTCTTTAGGCCATTACAGCAATTGACAACGTCAAATGAAGTTACAATTTACAATACAGTGTGATAAGGTATTGACTACTGAAATATTTTAGCTTATATTACAATAAATGTACAGTGGGTCATCTGTTGGATTACTGCATTTTACAGTTGAAGAATTCATTGGTATCATAGAACAGGTGGGCAATAAACCATTCATGCAGTCTTTCTTTGAATGTATGTTCAGGAAGATCCTGTATAGCATGTGGCAGCTTATTAAATAGTTTGTGCCCTGTGACTTCATAGCTATTTATTGATTTTGATAGTCTGTGGCAGGGCGTGTATATGTGTTTGATGCTTCTTGTGTTGTAACAATGTACATTTTCTCTACGTTTCACATCTTGTAGGCTCTTCTTTGTAAAGATTAAGACATTGTATATATATATATATATATATATATATATATATATATATATATATATATATATATATATTTTTTTTTTGTTTAGCAAATAAGGGTTTGCAGTGAGCCTTATGTGAAGAATTTGTAATTATCCTAATGGCTTTCTTCTGCAATAATAGGATGTCATGTATATGACTACAGTTACCCCACGAGATAATGCCATAGGATATTATACTTTGGAAAAATGCAAAATAAGATGATCTGATGTATGTTTCAGGTACACAATTTCTGAGTTGTCTTAATAAATAAATTACTCTAGATAGCTTACTACTAATATAGTTTACATGTTGGCTCCAGGATAACTTTTCATCTAAATAAACTCCCAGGAATTTAACAGAACTAGGGTCATCAGATAGTGGCTTGTCTCTTAGAGTGAAGATTATCTGCTGAGTTTTATTTTCATTTAGCAGGAAACCATTTGCTCTGAACCAATATGCTGCACGAGTGAGTGTATTTTCAGCACAAGTTTTAAGATCATTAAGATTGTTACTGCTATGAAGAAAAGTCATATCATCTGCATACAATACAGTGGTGGATCTAATAAACGAGGGGAGGTCATTGATCATTATCAGAAAGAGGAAGGGCCCCAGTACAGATCCCTGAGGCACACCTACTTTAACATTTTCTATGTTTGACATTTCCTTACCAACACAAACTACCTGTTTACGGTTGTTGAGATAAGCTTTTTATAGTCTGAGACTGTTTCCTTTGATGCCGTAGAATTCTAGTTTCTCTAGTAGTGGCGTGTGCTCAACACAGTCGAAGGCCTTGCTTAGGTCACAGAATGAGACCTGAGCAAAGCCTTTGTTCTCAAAAACTTTGAAGATGTAACTGATTACTGTGTTGATGGCATCAATGGTCGACAGATTCTTCCTAAAGCCGTATTGTGTAGCATTAATTATTCCTAGATTCTCAAAGTGAGATGATAATTGTTGGTACATGATGCATTCTATTACCTTGGAGAATGTGGGTACTATTGAAATAGGCCTGTAACTGGATGGAGAGTTTTTATCTCCCTTTTTGTGTACTGGGACAATCCTAGACAGTTTTAACTCATCAGGAAAATATCCCTCAAGTAAGCACTTGTTTATGCAATGGGTTAAAGGGTACAGAATGCAATCACACACTTTTTTTAGCAGGTTTCATGATATGCCATATATATCTAAGCTATCAGATGATTTCAGTTGTTTTATGACCCCTTGTACATATCTAAGCAATACTTCGTAGAAGGTTAGGATGCTTGTATTTAGTGACTGTCTACCCCAATTTTGGGAGAGTAACTCGGATGGACTAATGTCTGGTTTGATAATTGTCTCTCCTATTTCTTTCACTGAATTAATAAAAAACTCATTGAGTGTTTGTGGTGCGATATTAATTTTGTCTTTTTTAGTATCTGTGGCAGCACTGTTAATTACTTTCCAAGTGGTTTTGCATTTATTGGTGGAATTATGTATGCTGTTGGCTTTGTAGGTTTTTTTTGGCTTGCAGGATGGCTTTTTTGTATTCATTCCTGCATTCCACATAGGCTGATTTGCCAGTCAGACTTAATACTATTGTATATGTTGTACAGTAACAAAACTTGTTTCTTTAGATCTGTCAGCTGTTTAGTGTACCATATACACTCCTGGAAATGGAAAAAAGAACACATTGACACCGGTGTGTCAGACCCACCATACTTGCTCCAGACACTGCGAGAGGGCTGTACAAGCAATGATCACACGCACGGCACAGCGGACACACCAGGAACCGCGGTGTTGGCTGTCGAATGGCGCTAGCTGCGCAGCATTTGTGCACCGCCGCCGTCAGTGTCAGCCAGTTTGCCGTGGCATATGGAGCTCCATCGCAGTCTTTAACACTGGTAGCATGCCGCGACAGCGTGGACGTGAACCGTATGTGCAGTTGACGGACTTTGAGTGAGGGCGTATAGTGGGCATGCGGGAGGCCGGGTGGACGTACTGCCGAATTGCTCAACACGTGGGGCGTGAGGTCTCCACAGTACATCGATGTTGTCGCCAGTGGTCGGCGGAAGGTGCACGTGCCCGTCGACCTGGGACCGGACCGCAGTGACGCACGGATGCACGCCAAGACCGTAGGATCCTACGCAGTGCCGTAGGGGACCGCACCGCCACTTCCCAGCAAATTAGGGACACTGTTGCTCCTGGGGTATCGGCGAGGACCATTCGCAACCGTCTCCATGAAGCTGGGCTACGGTCCCGCACACCGTTAGGCCGTCTTCCGCTCACGCCCCAACATCGTGCAGCCCGCCTCCAGTGGTGTCGCGACAGGCGTGAATGGAGGGACGAATGGAGACGTGTCGTCTTCAGCAATGAGAGTCGCTTCTGCCTTGGTGCCAATGATGGTCGTGTTTGGCGCCGTGCAGGTGAGCGCCACAATCAGGACTGCATACGACCGAGGCACACAGGGCCAACACCCGGCATCATTGTGTGGGGAGCGATCTCCTACACTGGCCGTACACCACTGGTGATCGTCGAGGGGACACTGAATAGTGCACGGTACATCCAAACCGTCATCGAACCCATCGTTCTACCATTCCTAGACCGGCAAGGGAACTTGCTGTTCCAACAGGACAATGCACGTCCGCATGTATCGCGTGCCACCCAACGTGCTCTAGAAGGTGTAAGTCAACTACCCTGGCCAGCAAGATCTCCGGATCTGTCCCCCATTGAGCATGTTTGGTACTGGATGAAGCGTCGTCTCACGCGGTCTGCATGTCCAGCACGAACGCTGGTCCAACTGAGGCGCCAGGTGGAAATGGCATGGCAAGCCGTTCCACAGGACTACATCCAGCATCCCTACGATCGTCTCCATGGGAGAATAGCAGCCTGCATTGCTGCGAAAGGTGGATATACACTGTACTAGTGTCGACATTGTGCATGCTCTGTTGCCCTCGTCTATGTGCCTGTGGTTCTGTCAGTGTGATCATGTAATGTATCTGACCCCAGGAATGTGTCAATAAAGTTTCCCCTTCCTGGGACAATGAATTCACGGTGTTCTTATTTCAATTTCCAGGAGTGTATTTTGTCTGTTTTGAGATCTGGATTTGTGGCTGCTGTCCATTATTTTGATTTTCTTTATGGGAATACTATAGTTAAATATGGCCAAGAATGCATTAAAAAATCTATCAAATATTATTTTGGCTGGCAGGTTATTACTTGATGTGTAATGTCCATCGACACTACAATGGCCAAACCAGTCTCTGTCAGCAAGGGAATTACGAAATGTGTTAATTTTATCCTCAGTTACAGGTCTGGTAATCACAACTGTTGGGACAGGTCTGTTTGCATTGCTCCTATTGAGAGGAATTTTACTTGCATAATTTAGAGGTACGGAGTCATGGTCAGAGAATGGGAACACTACAACTTCGCATGTTTTTTCAGTGGTCTTGAAGTTTACAAAGATGTTATCTAAACATGCTCTGTTTCTTGTGGGCCTGTTATTAACATGATGTAAATTGTATTGTCTTTTGTAAGTTTTCCAGATCTGCAACACTACCCTTACATTTAGTAACATCAAAATCAGCATTCAAATCACCTCCTATTGCAATATCATAGTGTAGACATTTAATATTACTTATTTCACTCAATAGCATGTCCATTTTTTCTAATAATATGTTAATGCTTCTCTTTGATGATCTGTACATGGATACTACTCTTAGCTTATGACTATTAATGATTATACCTGTAACTTCAAAGTGCTGTTCATCACACAATGAATTTAGGTCTAGTTTGGTTATTGTTCAACTTAGTGACTGGTTGGAATAAATTGTCACACCACCTCTAATGTGCTCTTTCCTACAATAGCTATTTACTACACTAAAATTGTCAAATTTGGCAACTGCAAGTTCATTCTCATTAGCTCAGCGTTCACTCAGACAAAAAATATCAAACTGGTTATCAAGACCAAACTCATTTATGATAAGTTCTTTATCTTTCAGTCCTTGAACGTTAAGGTAACATATTTTAAGATCCATGCTCTTATTGCTTACACGCTGAACACTATGGTGATTGGTTTTCAAACCTTTTTTAGGGCTTATCTTTTGGATTTCTGCCTCTTGTTGCCTTTTACTAAAAAACTGTTCACTTGGAGTGGTAGCACATCTACTGTTGTATGCCTACTCTTCCCTCCTTGTGATGATATTGTAGATGAGGCTGCTACTACAGGAATTGATGGAACTGCTGTTACGGTGTGTGGAGGCACTGTTGTAGCATCTGGTGACTGAGGAGGTGTCACATCATCAGATGAGTCATGTTTATTGGGTTTTCTTGGGTCCTATGATTGTAATTGAAGTCATAATGACAGCTGTGATGTATGTGAACATTATTACAGACCATCTGCATCCCTTCATGAGTGATGTCATTCCTGATAGTGATGGCATCTTCCAGTATCACAACTGTCCACGTCAGATGGCCAGAATCATGCTACAGTGGTTTGAGGAGCATGATAAGGAGCTGAAATTATTATCTTGGCCAACAAATTCCTTTGCCTGAACCTGGTAGAACATGTCTGGTACATTATCCAGCATCCCCACCATCCACACAAAAAAACTGTGTGACCTGTGTATAGAAGTCAGTGCCGCATACCAAGGACTTGTCGAACCCATATTGTGCAGAATTGCTGCTGTATTGCCTTCTGAAAGTGCACCAATATGCTATTAAGCATGTGCTAATAATGTTTTAGACCATCAGTGTATTTGTGTACCTATACTGCAGTCAGAATTCTGTGAAATTTAGATATTTGAGTAAAGTTGTAGAAAGTATTCACAATCAGCCTAAGATTTTATTCATATAGGTCAATAATTTTATGAGATTCTCTCAGAGCTCTGTATTGTGTACCTTTTTCATGTCTTCAATTTTATTTTTATTTTGGAGCATCTTCCAGTACTAAATTAAATATTTCTCAGATCCTCACAAATTGTATTACATTCTCATAGCATTATGTTTCAAAATATTTATTTGTTCCCACATTGTTCAGAGAGTATCTTTTTCCCTCTCATGCAAGTCACCATAATGGCATCAAATAGAAAGACTTGCACTAGACGGCTGAACTACCCTAGATGGGATGCCATGACCAGTAATGCCATAAGCTCAGTTCATGAATAAGGCTTAGAATCACTTACTATGGTCCAGAAAGGTGTTTATTATTCAGGTTAGTTTTATGTGCCATGGATCATTTGTATGGTTAAACATAGTTATCTAAAATGAGTCATTTTACATTCATATTACACATTCTTATGTACATATTGATGTGTGGTGACCAGTTGCAAGGTTATTGCATTTATTCCAAATATATACGTGATTGGATAATTCCTACCCCCCATCTTTTATATTTCATAAGTAGAATCCTTTCTACAAAATAGGAGGAGTTGCCAAGGAAACTTCTTCAATTTTAACTTTTCTCTCTTTCTGAGGCTTTAATTGGGTAACTGAATAAATGTTTTTGTGGTAGCATTGTGCACCCATTTTTGTGTTAAAGTCAAACTTAACATCTTAGAGTGGTTTAATGAATGTCATTTTTTTTTCAGGTGTTTTAATTATGTACAGCATTGTTCCTTTTAAACTGTAGTGGTTATTTAAAACAAACTTCATGAGGAAGTAAATATACTGTGGAGCAATACCAGTAATCAAAATGTCCAACTCCTTACACATGTCTACAGGATGACTGTGTGAGCACCACTGCGTATTTCTGAGGAATATACATTTTAATATCTTACGAACAGACATAAAATGTTTAGCTACTGCTAATAAAGTTCAGTTCAAAAGAAGCCTACAGGATTAGCTGCTACCTATGCATCTTCTGTGCAGATACGTGATCCATGTGAATAAGTGTTGCAAACTGTTTTTCTGTTCATTGATGCAGCGCACAACAGCCTAAGAATAATGATATGCATCTTAGTGTGTGTCTACATATATAATCTCATTAAAGTGTTCTTCAAAGGCTCTATCTTATTCCATAGAAAAAAGCACACAGTCTATTAACTTAAAAAAAATGTGTTCCTGAAGCTGGACCAGAGTAAGTGATGTTAAATCTTTATATAGGTTATTCTTATTTGTAGTACAGATTCCATGAACTGAGCTATTGGAATGTAGAAGAGATATTTACAACAAATTTCATTGAAGAATAAAAGTATTGGGAAGCATAGTAAATACCCACAGTTTCTTGAACATACCGGGTGATCAAAAAGTCAGTATAAATTTCATAGAAAGGGAAAGAGGGGAAATGAAAGCTTCACACACGAACATAGAAATCAAACTCAACAATGAATCTATATCTAATCCCGAAGTTGTGGTGAACTCCGTCAACAATTTCTTCATGAGCATTGCTGAAAAATTGGTCCAAAATAATCCTAACACAAATTACCAACCAGCAAATCAAAAATATCACACATGTGCAGAGTCAATTTTCATTACCAAAGTCGCTGAAAATGATGCTGCAAAAGCCCTCAGAGAGTTAAAAAATTCATATTCAGCCGGAATTGATGGTATCCCAGCAGCTGTAATCAAAAATTGTGAACACACAATTGCTAAACCATTAACTCACCTCTGTGACTGTTCTTACTAGGCAGGTATCTTCCCTGAAGCTCTGAAACTTTCTAAAGCAATTCCTGTCTTCAAAAAAGGTGATAATAAAGATATGAATAACTACAGGCCTATCTCAATCTCATCCTGCTTTTCTAAAGTTTTTGAAAAAATAATGTACAAAAAATGATGGACTTCATTGAAAAAAAAAATTTCCTAAGTTTAGCTCAACATGGGTTCAAAAGCAACAAATCTAGGTTCAAAAGCAACAAATCTACTGAAACTGCAGTATATGATTGCATAAATACACTGTTAGAACTGTTAGATAGAAAACAATGCATAACTGGCATATTTCTGGATCTGTCAAAGGCTTTGACACTGTTGACCACAAAATATTACTGGAAAAATTAGAACACTATGGTATCAGAGGAATTGCAAACAACTGGATTGCTACATTCCTAACCAATCAGATGCAGAGGGTCAGCATGAAATATACTAATAGACAAAGCAACTCAATAACCGAAATACTATCAAGTAATAAAACTGTAAAGCAAGGTGTTCTACAGGGCTCAGTATTGGGCCCCCTACTTTTCCTCCTGTATATTAATTACTTGAGCATGAATGTTGATGCACACAAAACAATAATATTTGCTGATGACACAACTGTACTCCTCAAAGGGGAGAATACAGAGGCTGTGCAAAAAGCTGTGAACCTGGCCTCTGAACAACTCAGCAACGGCATAAAATCAACAGATTAACTATCAACACCAAAAAGACAGCTTCCATAAACTTTCACACAACACAAAATGCAAATTCCTCTCAGCCATTTGTCACTGTAAATAACCAGTCAATAGATACCGATACTGTTTTCAAATTCCTGGGTCTGTGGGTTCAAGATAACCTGAAATGGAATACACATACAGGAAAAGTAAATGCCAGGATTTGTACTGGCTGTTATGCATTGAGTGTACTGAAAACATGTGCTAGCCTGAAAGCATTAACCAGTGCGTACTACATTTACATACAAGCCCACCTAAAATATAATGTTATATTCTGGGGAAATTCTCCAACTGCTCTGAGCACATTCAGAATCCAGAAGAGAGCAATGAGGATTATTACTGGGAGCAAACCCAGAGACTCCTGCAAACCCATCTTCAGAAAGTTGGAAATCCTTACACTGCCTTGCCTCTACACTCTTGAGACTCTAAAATTTTTCAGAAACCACATAGTGCCAACTGACCCCAGAGTCATAAAAAATAATGAAATACATGAACACAACACCAGGGAAAATGCAAACCTGCATGTTATACGTACAAACACTCAACTGTGTAAAAAGGGAGCTTTCCACATGGGCCTCCAACTGTTCAACAATCTTCCCACTAGTATTAAGTCCATCAAAGACAACATAAAATTTAGCAAAGCCGTGAAGTCATATTTGTTGTGTCATTGTTTTTACTCTGTAAATGAATACCTAGAACAGTAATCTTGCTGTTGGTGTTAAATTGAAAACACTGAGCAATATAATACATTAGGATACTATATGTCTATGTTAATATATGTTAACAATGTTAACTGATATTTTCCGACATCTGCAACACACTGTGTACCATCAGATCACATGGAATAAATAAATAAATAGAACCAAAAAAATACAAAAGTTCAAAAAATGTCTGACAGATGGCACTTCTTCTGATCAGAATAGCAATAATTAGCATAACAAAGTGAGACAAAGCAAAGATGATGTTCTTTACCGGAAATGCTCAGTATGTCCACCAGCATTCCTCAACAATAGCTGTAGTCAAGGAATAATGTTGTGAACAGCACTGTAAAGCATGTTCGGAGTTATTGTGAGGCATTGGTGTCGGATGTTGTCTTTCAGCATCCCTAGAGATGTCGGTCGATCACGATACACTTGCAACTTCAGGTAACCCCAAAGCCAATAATTGAACAGACTGAGGTCTGGGGACCTGGGAGGCCAAGCATAACGAAAGTGGCAGCTGAGCAAATGATCATCACCAAACGATGCGCGCAAGAGACCTTTCATGCATCTAGCAATATGGAGTGGAGCGCCATCCTGCATAAACATCGTACATTGCAGCAGGTGTTTATCAGCCAGGCTGGGGATGATGCGATTCTGTAACATATCGGCGTACCTCTCACCCATCACAGTAGCAGCTACAAAACCAGAATCACGCATTTCCTCGAAGAAAAAAGGCCTGATAATGGTAGGTGTGGTAAATCCAACCCATACCACATCTTTCTTGTCATGCAATGGAGTTTCCACGACAGTCCTAGGATTTTTGGTAGCCCAAATTCTGCAGTTGTGGGCGTTGACAGACCCTCGGAGCGTGAAATGAGCTTCATCGGTCCACAACACATTACTCAACCAATCATTATCTTGCGCCATCTTTTGAAAAACCCACACCGCAAATGCTCTCCGCTTCACTAAATCGCCAGGTAACAGTTCATGATGCTGATGGATTTTGTACGGATAGCATCAGAGGGTACGCCTAAGAGCCAACCAAACAGTAGTGTATGGAATGCCAATGCGACGTGCGACTGCTTGAGCGCTGACTTCCCCATGCATAGAAAAACCCGCTACAGTCTCCATTTCTTCCTGAACTGCCTCAGCAGCATACGCCTTGTGCTCGGTCGGCCACTATAGGGTCTATCATCTAAATAACCCATGGCTTTGAACTTCAAAATCATTCTCGCCACAGCTGCATTTGTCAGCAGACCTTTACCCATTCGAATCCCCTTTCTATGGTGATAGGATCATAACACTGAACTAGCACATTCCCCAATCTGAAAATATAGCTTCACTAAAAGCGCCTTTTCAGGTAATGTCAACATGCTGCAACTGCTGGCGCATCTGATTCTATCTCTCTCTATTGCAGCTCCTTTTATACATGATTGTCATGCGCAGTCACTGTTGTTTTGCTGTCCAGCGCCATCTGTCAGACATTTTGTGAACTTTTTCCCCCCCTAATAAAACCCCATGTCATTCCAAGCATGTGTTTCAATTTTTACTTCTCTATCTACATTATTCCATGGTTTATTAAGTTTTCAAATTTATACTGACTTTTGATCACCCGGTATATCTGCAGGACCTTCTTGAGTTCAGTTGAACTTACTATCAAACTTTGGTACCAAGAACTTCAACTGCGTTGACCTCTTCTATGTTCTTTGTCATCATATCTCATTTACGTACTGGAAGGATAACTCTTGCAAGTTCTGAACTGCTTATAATGTGTCTTTTTGAAGGTTAGTGACAAAGAATTGGCTAGGAACCATTTATTAATGTCCCCAAGAATTTCATTAATTGCTGTTTCTAAAATAATACTTAGACATGTGTGGAACTTGAACCAGTAATAACAAGGTAAACACCACAAACCACTGCCATATCATCAGGAGAAGAGATCCCACAAACATCCACCATACTGTACCAAATGTAAATAAACACATAAATCAAGCCATTGATACATGCTGTAAGGATTTCCAGACGGTCAATATTGCAAGCCGAATTTCATCATCCATCATCCTGACAATATGAAGAGAACATACATTGCTGATCACTGTAAAGATGACATACTGAGCTGCAAACAGGCACAATGAAAAGACAGTGCCACATTTAGGTTTTGGCCAAATCCTTCTTCATAAAAGGAAACACACACAAATTCATTCACATAAGCAAGCACACCTCAAGCCCACATGACTGCCATCTCTGGCAGTTCAGACCGGAATGCCAGAGATGGTGGTCATGTGTGTGTGAGGTTTCCTTGCCTGTGTGAATGAATGTGTGTCTGTTTCCTTTTCTGAAGAAGGTTTTGGCCAAAATCTAAATGCATAACTGTCTCTTTATTGTGCCTGTCTGCAACTCAATGAGTCATCTTTATAGCAACCTGTCTTTTCCTTATATTGCCGATATTCCAACCTAGAGTTTGCATTGTTTGGTTTTTTGCCCACCATGTTGATACCACTTGGATTACCATATGTCCAATGGAACATCTTCCCAAATGAGACAGCATATCTTGTATGATCTGTATATAAGCATATCTCTTACTCTCATTAAAATTACTTTGTGATCGACAGATTGTAGTAAGGGGAGGGGGGAAAGGACAGTGTTGTCAGCATGCATCCATCTATGCTTCACTAGACGCTGCAAATACCTACAGAAAAGGAACACAGAGATCATGGCACTGGAGAAAGAACTACAATTGGATGGTGGCTGGTCCCTACCACCCAACTTGCTGAAAGTAATTTAAATTGATGTACAGGCTCATCAACTAAACAGTGACCAGTGATGCTTCCAGAGTGGATATTTAATTAATAACCAGCATCTAATATTAATATTGGTCTATCCATAGTTTATAAAAAATGCTTCATCTGTGAATAATATACTGCAATCACTGCTGACCATTAATTTTCCAACACCATGAAAGCCTTATACAACACTCAAATTGTCGTGAAGCATACTTCAGACTTGGATACACAAATGATAAACATTTCAGAGCAATGCACATTCCATATGTAAGGAAACACAATGCAGCAGGTTTCTCAATCATAAATTGTATTTGGGTGTTGGTTGTTTGTGAGACTGTCACATGCAGAAAGAGAAACATCTAGCTGCAAATGTTGGAATTTGACAGCAGGATCATGGCATTGTGGATTATTATTACACAATATCACAATATTGCTGCTCATTTCTGGTGCATCCCATGACTGTCATACTTAATGCCAGGCAGTATCTCAACAACCCCACATTATTACCACTCAAGAGCATAGTCACATTGTTCATTCAGATGTGCAGGACCATACAGCTGTGTCCTGTAACATGATTCAGAAAATGTGCTGGCTTGCAGCAAGACAAGTATCAACACAGACAGTGTGACAGTGTCCAGAGCACTATGAACTGTCAGTGTAGAGACCACTGTTGGAGCTTCTATTTAGACTGAATGGGTCAACAGTCATGTGACCAGTGATAGCACTGACACAGCATTCACATGTTGATGTTGCAGAAGAATTCCAGTTCTGTGTACATTACAGAAACATGAGTCCTGGTTCTGCCTACACTATTACATTTGATATATCCAGATGTTGATGCTTCAAAGAGAACAAAAGTTGCCAAATTGCATTTGTTATCATCATACTGGGCCAGCATCTTGTGTGATGGTATGGAGTACCACAAAGTTCATAGCATGATCACTTTTGGTTCACAATTTGACAGAAACTGTTGTATTTCTCATATGTTAAGGCTAAGGCTAAGGCTGATGACTGTGCACCAACTTTGATGTCCCTATGACATTAGCTTTCTGTCTGTTAGACCACATGTTTCTCATCCTCACCTGAACTACCTAAATACAGAGGTTGTTCAACTCCTGCCCATGACTACACATTCTTTGCATGTCTCACCAACTGGAAACATCTGGTCATAGGTTGTTGAAAGACTGGCACTCCACCACTTTTCAACTATGACGTAGAGTTGAAGCATCATGGAATGATTTAACTATATCTGTCAACTGAGCTCATGTGACTCAATACTCGCCTCAGGTAGAGCCATTGGTGCTGCCTTGGATGGCTGCTCTTTGTACTAAATTTCATTTTACACATTTACAGACTGTTTATTTATTTACTTAATTTATAATGTTAACAAGAACAGATTGTAAGGGCTCCTTTAACATTTTGATGAAATTCACCATAAATTCAAACTGTATCCATATTTTTGATTGTTGTATACACTGTAAAATTCTTAATAGTTCACAGGCCAGTTATCTGATAGCTATAATAGCAGAGCACAGACTGATTGGTTCCAAATGCACAGATAAATACATAAATCATACCTGAGTTATGTGTTTTTCTACATGTGGTTCAGTAGGGCAGACACTCTTCAGACCTTTTTTTCCTGACAACAAGACAGTGGTTTGTGGCACTGTTATCATGTTACTGCTTGATCACATTACACACATGTTATGTCATAGAAGTTTGCTTTGAAGGCTCTTTTCGAGGGTCTCTTTGAAGGCCATCTCAAATGTCCCAGAGAAATGTATAGTTCAGCAATAAAACAAACGTGCAGTTAATGCTTAATTAGACAGCTAAAAACACTAAAAATTTCTTGTATACTTCAGGAAATTTGCGTCATTGGTCCCTATAACTTAGTGGGGTCCACACACTGGTATGTTTTCCTGTTCTTTATACATTTGATGTGCCCTGTCTTAGCTGCATCACCATGTATACAGGTAAATATTCACTTACCTATTATAATTGAGCAAAGATATTTGTATGTACAGAGGCTTTTGTATCAGTCAGTACTGTTATGGAGATGTTGTTTGAATTGGATATGTACTGAATCACATGCACCAAACTACTGAAAGTCCAAGAAAACAGAGAAAATGTCCTTTTAGATAACAAGAACATTTTAATGACTACAATTGTAGTGTGCCTATTGTTTATTTTAATAGGGGTTAACTGAAACCCTCATGAATAATGAGGAGTCCCAGATCCACAACTCCTGTGGATATATTTAACTTGTGGTTGTTTGCTGCAGAGTGCTGGTTCTCAGCTTTATCTGAGTGTCTGACGTGATCTTTGAACTTTATAAGTAATAAATGGACACACTGATTAATTTTGGTTTATTACTTTTCTGTTCATAAACAACATCACATCAGTGCACTGAATGATTAGTGAGTCAGTACTGCCACTTTCATCCTAGACAAAAATAGAACATTGCTTCTTGTAAATATACACACATCTGTTAAGGCTCCTATCACAACAACCACTCACCCAAGTGCTGTAGCCAGAAAGATGTCCATTCAGTTGAGGCTGCCACTTTTATGTTGTGGTCTAATGACATAATTCCCATATCATCAGACAAGCCCTACATTTGAATTACAATATGTCTAATGATTCAAATTAAATATTGTGTAAATTTAAACTATGTTGGTGGCTAATCACATTGGGAATCCTTCATAAGTTGCCAGTACGATTGCATGCAGAGTGTGTTTTCAGTGTTTTTATTGAACCAGGGTGAAAGGTTTGGAAAAGGTTAAAAATATACAGAACAAAAATTACCAGAAAAGTCTTAAAATAAAAATATAAAAATGCTATCAAAGTATATCCCAGATTACTCTGTTTGACCAGAGGATTACAAAAACATAATTGGTTTTTATGTAGGCAAAGTATTATGAAAATTATTGATATGTCTTTATTGATGTTTTAATCAATTAATAGTAAAACATTATCTTTTAAGTAAAAGTAGCTGTCACACACGAGGATTGGAATGCATCAGTTGTTATGTCAGTGTGTATAAGAGGGGGTTCTGACTCTCAATACATTGTAGTAAAGTTGGGGATAATTTTTAAAATACAGATCAAATGCAAAAACTTGAAACACGCGAAGAGAGCTGATAAAGTAAATATGGGTAAGAATATTGATATGTAAAGAGTTGGATAATTTCAAGCAATTTTGTGTGTTGGCCATAAGTGTCTGTTATGTTATATCAGAACCAACTTTTGTTACTGGTACATAGAATCTAGGTTATGATGAACAAAGCAGTTTCCCTCTGAAGCAGCACTTTGGAATAGACTGAATGATTACATTCAATCTCAGATCTATAAAGGTGTGGTGAGTTGATTAGAATTATATAACACAGTTAGAACACTCGCCCAAGTAGCTTACATAAACAAGAGTGGGTACAGATTTGAAATATTTGTTCTGATTTAGTGGTTGTTTTCCATTCCAAAGAGACCACTTCATGGATTTATCTGAATAATTACATAAAATTATATTAAAAGTGAAACTTCACTATTTACTGGATTCTATCTCAGTCAACTTGTAACCCCTTGTCACATTTTCCAATTCTCTTATTTCCTCTTTACATATAAGAGAAGAAATTACTGTTTTGAGAGACTCAAATTTAACTAATTTCTAATCAGATTTTGCTGCTTGTAACTTTTTTATTATATTTTTACATTTTTAACATCTGCTCTCTGTGTCTGAAAATAATATTTTATGTGTTCTGATTTTCCTTTTGATTAATTTTCCATGATTTATGGAGCATTAACTTTCAATTTTTTTGTAGCCATCAATTACAAGAAATGCCTCAATGAAAAAGCTTTTCTACCCAAACTGAATTTATGATGCTGATCTGTAGTTATGAACAGTGAGATCTATAGTCAGTGTTCTTCATCTCTTGCTTGTGATATTTGTGTATTTAATCCCATTTGTGTCACAAAATTAAAAGTAAAAGTAAAAGTAATGTGTATAAATGTATTAAGAAGTGTATTCTTTTGCAGAAATTATGTCATTATCACTCAATTAAAGACATTAATATCAATTTTTATGCCTTGATAAAACTTTCTTTGTTTTAGATAAATGGCGAATACACTGAAATCTCTGGTGGTATGAACCTGAATTCCTCAATTTTGAGTATACCTACATTTAATGTTATAATTACAAGAAACTTCAGCAAAGCAGGGAATATGATAGGAATGTCATTATACCGTCTGGGAAAACCACTTCAGACAGTAAGTAAACAACTTTTAATAGGAGAAAATATTATTGACTCTATAACATATAGATGTTGTTCCTTATAGAAGCTATGTTTAGGGTTGGTTGCCAACACAATAATGAAATGAGTTGGCATGGTAGAGGTATGCTGTGTTCTAGAGTCTAACCTTGTATAAGTTCCAGGGAACACATTAAGGCAAGTGGTACTGCTTATCATTCTGTTCTCTAATGAAAGATTTTCTCTTTTTATGATAACAACAGGTGACATGACAGAAGTAGAAATTACATAAACATCAAAAGCTCTATGTACAGTATGCTTTGGCAAGATTCGTAGTTTTGTACTATGTTTGAAGGTGTTTTTATTAATTTTTTGAAAAATATGAGTACCATGTAAAAGTTCAATGCAACTGCATCACAATACTTCCCATGAAAAAAATTATGGACTCTTATAATCTAAAGAGAAACATTGTCAGGGGATAGCAATCGCAAAATGACATGTTCTCTACTCGCATACGTTTGGAAGCCATGGACAGCTAGTGAGCAGCTTGGCTGTGTTTCTCCATTTTGCATACCATTATATGCTGACTGAACCTAATATTGATTTTCTACACTTATTGAGCTAGTGCAGTTTCTAAAAAATTAAACTGAACTCCCGCACACAATGCGTGAAGGCCCAATGGTGCCACCCAGCTGCTGTGTCATCCTCAGCCCACAAACAATACTGGATGCAGATATGGAGGAGCATGTGGTCCACACACCTGTCTCCCAGCCATATGTCAATTTACAAGACCAGAACCACTACTTCTCTATCAAGTAACTCCTCAATTTGCCTCTCAAGGGCTGAGTGCACCTTGCTTGCCAACAGTGCTTGGCAGACAGGATGGTTACCCATCCAAGTGCTAGCCCTGCCCGACCACTCTTAAGTTTGGTTATCTCACGGGAACTGGTGTTACCACTGCGGCAAGGCTACTGGCAAGGGCAGTTTCTGTTATGTGCTAAATAACTATGCTATCACTTCTGTCATTGCTGTAGGGAGAAGTGTTTAAAAAACCTAATATATGTGTTTAATTTACATGTTTCATTCTTGTTGGTATGATGGCAAAAACAAATATTGAAGAGTTATTCAAGCATTTTCATTGACATCTAAATAAAGATGTACACAACTGAAAATTAATTCTGAGTCTCTTCCTACCACAAGTGTACCATTTATCAGTATAAATGTAATTGTGTGTTAATTCCATTTCTGCACGTCCTCTCAGTCACTTAAGTACTGATTATAAACTTTGTGGGAATGTACACAACAGCAAATGAAGTGTCAGTATTCTGCTGTCACGAGAGTATGATATATCAATACTCAGGCACATTAGTGCTGATCAGTTAGGTAGTTGGTTGGTTTGTTTGGGAGAGGGGACCAAACAGCAAGGTCATTGGTCCCTCAGATAGGTGGCAGGCATTTTAATTATGCTTGTTAGATTTTTGGATTTCAGTGCTTGCAGAAGCCATTGAGACCATTGTTACTCTCAGTTTTTTGACAGCATTTCTGTGCTCTGTGCAAAGTGTTTCACAAACAACACACTTGCTACCTTTTGCAGAAAGTAGTTATGCATCACTTTATCTTCAATCCATATGACATTTCCCAATGTGTTATAATATTAAGTGAGAGTTGTTAATATCAAGTGAACTACTGAGAGTGTCTCTGCACAAAACAGTAATTTACAGTTTTAATATATTTAAACCTTAGATGACAAAATTTATTAAAATGTTTCAGACATCAAACAACGGGCTAGAGTCAATTTGTAAAGTAATTCAGCTACTGCTATGACATTACAGTCATAATGAAAACTTGTTAACTTGTTTTCCCAAAGTGTACATTACCAAGTCTTCCTCTGGTGACACTGATGTCCTTGTTTGCTTGTATTCACTCTGAAAATCATAATTGGTCCTCAGCACTTAGGCCATCTAATAGCAAAAGAAATTTATTTTTATTGCTCAGAGAATGTCAGTGGCACCAGTGCATTGTACAAAATACAGTTTTAGTATTATAAGAAGCAAACTGAAAATGATGTTTACTAAAAATATAATTTTCTTTCAGTACAAAACAGAATGTCAGTGGCTTGTTTTAAATGATACAAGTATTAAAGCATCCCTGAAATTGCTTACTCCTATGGAAAAATTACAGTCATTAGAATCACAGTGGCTGGTGGCCTCTAATTTTGATGAAAACTTTTGTAGTCTAAACTTTTTGATCAAACATAATGTGGAAAATGAAATAAAATTTTATGCTATGATGACAGAAGATCACTTGTCAGCAGAACTGAATACACCATCAAAGAATTTAAGGTTTGTGTAGTTACAATAGTATGAATTACTAAATAACCTTATCATTAGTTTAATTCGTTTGTATTATTATTATAAAATGTTGGTACTTGTATTGCAGTGCCATCTGAAATAAGCTGTGAAATTCCTTGCAGTATTATCTGATATAGTGATTCTTATGAGGCATAGTTAACGTTACATCTCTAGTTCTTTATAATTCTCAGGCCAGAAAAATGTATTATACTCGAGGTGACAAGAAATTCATTTCACTGTAGATTTGGCTACATTTTCTCTTCTACATAACATGCAGTTACTGATTAGCTACTTTCTTTTAAGGAACTGGGTAATCTGACATTTCATCTACCCATGATGGCTGTCACTCCTACAGAGAAGTTAATATGTTGAAAAATTGTGTCTATATTTGAATTGTAATTTGTTCCATAAATACATAGGAGATAAAATTGTATATCTTGTAGTTATTATGATTGGCTATGTTAATTTACCTGTAAGCAGTAATGAATTGTGTTAGTTTGACTGCCTCTTATAGTTCAATAGATGTGAAATAAATTATTGCTGCTATTACAGTTAAATGGACAAATGGAGGCTTTGCTACATCTGAAAAAATCATCCCATTGCAATAGTTCGCAGAGTGTAGATGTAGGTTTTAATCACATTTAGTTCCACAGAAACTTTTATCTATATGGCCAATGTGTATTCTAATCACTGAGCAAAGTTAGCTTAGTGATACATTCATTTTGAACTATTAATACTGTAAGTATGATACGAAAATGATCTCTAAATTTTGTCTATGTCATGCTCACATCAACCTCCTGAAACTGAAGGAACATCATTTTTTTCAAATTTAATCTATGCCAGAAAAAGTATATAAACTACAAATGAATGGTGAGCTCACATTCTGCATATGGATTTAAATCTATAGATACACAAATTACAGATTAAGAAAATTTTCAATGTAAGTGTCCGTGAAGTGAAGTATTTTGCCCAATACTGCTTTTAATTTACATCAATTATTTATTGTAACTTTTTATGTAAGGAGAAATTGTTTAGTTTGTTAATGGCAATAAAAATCACTGCTGAATCTGCCATTTTTCATTCAGCCAATACCAAATATTGATATTTTTGAAATTTAATTTCTTTACATCTCTTCCATTAATTTTTAACAGGCTTTATAGTACTATCAGTCCCATGCTTCAACACCTCATTCTCTTTATTAATCTGCTTTTCGGTACAGATTTTATTGTGAATACAAATGAATGCTCATTCAGAAAAATCCTTGCAGTTCCATGCTCATTCAGAAAAATCCTCAAACTACCTGTTTTTTCCCTTCTACAAAGGATATCTTCATCGTCATATCATTCTGAGGAAAAGTGCCTGAATAATTCACCAATTTTGAAAGGTACTTCAGTGATATGGTATATTACCAAAATAAGGCAGTATTAATACATTTACAGTAGGCTGCTATTTAAATTTGCGAAAATTTATACTCTAAGGCTTGTTACATTTCTATGTACAGCCTACACTGTCTTTGATTATGAAGGTCCATGGGCAGAAGTGTAACAGCTAACTGCAGCATTCAACACTATTGGCAATACAAAATATGTGGAGAGTTCCAATTAAGATATTTAAAACAATACAAATAAAACAGTGAAACTGAGTCAGCAAAAATGATTGCTTTTCTACTACTGTGTGGGTAATATTTATTTAGAGAAGGGAGACTACAGAGGGAAGAGAAAGAAAAAGTACTGGCTGAAAAAACCCCACAAAACTTATATGCAGTTGTAGTGTGAGTGAAGAACGATGAACATCTAGAGGAACTGTGGTGCAAGTTCAAATGTGTTGTCTTTCAAGTTCTAGAATGATGTATACCTAACAGAATAATTTAAAATGACAGATATCCCACTTTCTGTTCAAGCAACATCAGGAAATTTTTGACAAATGCCACCTATTGCACAATATGTAAAAGCAAAGCTTAGTTTGTCTACAATACTGATTCCCAACAAAACAGATTCTGTTCGTGGTCCACCAGGAGAGTATCAACTTATGTATTTCGATTTTTCTGCATACTTTTATAGTTCAGTTCACAAATTATTTGTGTGTTTGTGTATTTAAGTGGTGTAGTGTCATGTTTTAGTAACTGTTTAGTGCAGATTTACACTGGTTGTTGTGCAGTTGTCATTTGTTTTGATTAACTAATGATCATTGCAGATAGCTCAGCCAGGCACCAGCCTCCATTCCTGAATCACTAGGAGAGAAGGTTGTTTGTTTGTGTTTTCAAGCATGCAGTGAACTAAGGTCACAGAGAGGCTCAGTGCTTTCAAGTAGCTTGTGTTTCCATTTTCAACAAATTTTATAGTGCAAATTCATGGTGAAGACAACAGCTCTTGGTATTGTGTGTGGTTTATTTTCCCATTAAAATTTCAGTTGTAGAATGTGTAGGGTGTAGGCATGCTGTGTGCAGATGCTGGAGGAGCTGGCCATAGTTTGTGAACAGCTGAAGACACTGCTGTCTGTGGTCAGCTGTTTGCCAGCCTCACATGTCAAAATTTTAGCAGTAAATTGCTGAATCATTTATAAAAAAAAATTCCTGAATTTACTGCCCTTCAGTAAAATTGTTAGGGTGAAATTATACTCACAATAGAGAGCTGGATGGAACCAAAATAGGAAACTTCAGAATATTTAATGTGGCATAGAACATTTATTGGAAAGACAGGTTAGACACCATAGGAGGGGTGTTCATTGCGGTCAACCAAAGTATTGTATTTATCAAGGTCAAAATTGAGTCTGACTACCAAGTTATCTGGAAGCAAGTAACTACCCCAAGTGACCCTAAATTAATCATCAGCTGCTTTATTGTTCATCTGATTCTGGTGTAAAATAATTCAGAGAAAAATCTGTGCTCAGTACTGTGGATGTACCCCAGTCACATTACATTAGTTGAATCTGACTTTAACCTACTGAGTATAGACAAATACATCTATGGATTCAGAAAGACATTTTCACTCTGCAGCAGAGTGTGCACTGATATGAAACTTTCTGGCAGATTAAAACTGTGTGCCAGACCAAGACTCAAACTCGAGACCTTTGCCTTTCGCGGGCAAGTGCTTGCTTGTGAAAGGCAAAGGTCCTGAGTTCGAGTCTCGGTCCAGCACACAGTTTTAATCTGCCAGGAAGTTCATCTATGGATTAATTGCAGGTGGTACAGACAGACAGTTTCCTGGGCACATTTTCCAAAAACTCTCTTGAGCAGCTAGTTCGACAACCCACATGCACTGGAAATATTTTAGACCTTTTAGCTACAAACGTGCTTGACCTTGTTGATGATGTCATTATAGTGACAATTATTACGAAATTTAATAAATCCATCAAGAACGGTAAGGGAGTACTTATACTGGAAAGTGCAGATAAGCAGTTGTCGGCCTCCTACTTTGGGAATGGACACCACCTAGTTACCATACGATGGAGGTAGAGGAACTATGGGCGTAGTTTAAACTGACTGTTAATTGCACTCTTCAGAAGTATGGGCTGATTTAGGATGGAAAAGACCAACAATGGATTAAAACAAAATTCAGAAAATGCTGAGGAAACTGAGATTGTTGCACTGTCAGTGAAAAAAGAAAACAGAAATGTTGACAGACATAGTTTGTGGAAATACTTGCATCTGTAAAACAGATCAATGAGTTAAGCATACAATAACTTCCAACATCATAACGTAGAAAAAGATATTGCTGATAACCCAAGAAAATTCTGGTCTTACATAAAATCAGTGAGCAGGTTGAAACCTTCTGTCCAGTCACTTTTTCACCATTCTGGTGTGACAATAGAAGACAGCAAGATGAAAACTGTAGTTTCAAATTTCATGTTTAAGAAATCATTCATGGAGGAGGATCATTCAGACATACTGTCACTCAGTCCCCTATATGGAGGACATAGTAATACGTATTCTTGGCATAGAGAAGCATCTGAAAGAATGGAAAATAAGTAAGTTGCCAGGCCCAGATGGAATTTCCAATTTAGTTTAACAGTGTATACCCTTTGGCATTGACTCTTTACTTAACTTGCAGTTATTGTGACTCTCTTGCCTAGTGCAAACTCCTAAGTGACTGGAAAAAAGTGCAGGTGACCCTTACAAATCCCTAAATCTAAGCAGGATAAAAGAATAGATCCACAGCCATACACACCAATATTCTTAACATTGATTTGCTGCAGAATTCTTGGACATTGGACATATTCTAAGTTGTAATCTAATAAATTTCCTTGAGATTGAAAAGCTTTTGTCCACAAATCAGCATGGATGTAGAAAGCATTGCTTGTATATAACTTTCATTGCCATTTTCTCACAAGATATCCTGTGAACCATGGATGAATAGGTGATATGTGAGTGGCTCAAAGACTTCGTAAGTAATAGAACCAGTATGTTGCCCTTATTAATAAGTGTACATCAAAGATGAGTGTATTATCAGGAGAGCCCCAGGGAAGTGTGATAGGACAGTTCTTGTTCTCCATAAACATAAATTATCTGATGGATAGATTTACAGGAATGTCGCTGTAACGGTAACTGTTCACTGATGACACTGTAGTATACAGGAAAGTATTGTCATTGAATGACTGTAGGAGGATACAGGGTGACTTAGACAGAGTTTCTATTGGGTATTATAAATGATAGCGTGCATTAAATGTAGAAAAATACTTTTTAATGCAGATGAGTACAAAAAACAATCCTGTAATGTTCAAATACTTTTTTAATGGCGTGCTGCTTGACACAGTCATGTCAATTCAACATCTGGGTGTAACATTGCAAAATGATATGAAATGGAATGAGCACATAAAGTATGTGGTAGTCTAGGTGAATGATCAGGTTCAGTGTCTTAGGAGAATTTAAGGAACATGTGGCTCATCTTTAAAGGAGACCACATATAAAACACTCATGTGACCCATATTGAGTACTGCTCAAGTGTTTGGAGTAACCACCAGGTCAGATTAAAGGAAGACATCAAATACATTCAGTACACACTGGTAGATTTGTTACCAGTATGTTCAATCAATACTTAAGTATTACAAAGTTGCTGTGTCAACTCAAATGGGAATCCCTGGTGGGAAGACAGTGTTCCTTTCATGTAATGTTGTTGAGGAAATTTAGAGGACTGGCATTTGTAAATGACTGTAGAATGTTTCTATTGCCACCAGCATAGATGAGATTAGATTAGATGTAATTTTTGTTCCAATAGATCCATTGTGTGGAGATCCTGCAGGATGCAAAACATGTCACAAAACAAGAATACACAATAAATATTTACAAAGAAAAAAAAAAGTGCTAATTTATCTTCCACAGATCCAAAGTGAAATTGTCATCATGGGTGTAGAATAATGCACATTGTATGTAAGGACCGCGAAGGCAAGATAAGAGCAATTAGGGCTTATATGGAAGGATATAGACAGTCATTTGCCCTTGACCAATTTGAAAGGGGAACAGGAAAGGGAATGCCTAGGATTGGTACGAGGTGCCCTCCATCATACATCTTGTAGTGGGCTTCAGAGTATGTATGTAGATATTGATATAAATGAACTCTAGTGTGACTCTTACTTGAATGCTGCAGAAGTCTACTGGATCCATATGGAATTGGTCTTACATTTTGTGTATATACAATGAAGTGCAGTGAATAGCCACAGCAGAAATCTTAAGTAGCAGACAGTTGTTGAAGGACACAATACATTTCATGAGAACCTACTTAGAAATCCGGAGGAACTGACATTCAGGCCAGAAACTGTGAATACTCTTTATTATCCTACAAATTGATTCCATAGACATAAAAAAGGTAGATGTTAGTCAATAACATCACACACAAAGTATACAGTCATTCTTCCCCCCACCCCATCTATGAATTGAACAGGGAAAAACTTAAATATGGTACAATAAAAATTATTCTATGCCACACAGTTCATACTTATTTGCAAGATACTGATGTGGCTGTAGAAAGCATGAAACTGCAGAGGCCAGATTTGTTTAAGTGTGGCTAGATGTCTACCTGGAAAATGATGTATATCATTTGGGAATGTCCCAAACTACATAAGGAAATATTTTTTTGAGAGACATTCCTGTACACTTACTTGAAACTGATCTTTCAAAAGGGAATACCATCTCCATTATTCCAGCTCAGAATTAAATGTGGAGATTGTAGTTTCAGTGGTTTTATTTTGTGCATGTAGTGTAATGAAAATTTGATTTTTTAATGTTGAGAGAGGTCAGTGTCATGTAGCTGCCCTCTGTATTCAGTTTGTGCACCAATGGTAAACATCTCACTTTTTGCACACACATTAAATTACTTTTATCATGCCAGAACTGAGCAGAGAGATGATGATATGAACACTGACAGACCAGAATACTATATTTGCAATAACTCTCAATGATGTCAAACATGTCAGTATGTTTCAAAATAAGATTCATTTTGGAAAAAAAAAAAAAAACTGTATGATAAACTGGGATGCACACCTTAAAACTTTCCCTTTCCCAATAAGATGTTCTACGGGTTGAGCTGTCCAGACTGTGCAGGCACAACTCACAGTACACCCTTGCAGCTATAATTTGCCTGTACAGAGGTACTAATTTTCTGGAATTAGACATACTTCAGTAGGTAATGGCATTCAGAAAACTTTTAGGAGTATTATATATTTCAGTTAAAAAGTGTGCTGTGGTTGCCAGTTCAAACCTAATCAACAGTAAATATTTGTTATTTAATATTTACCATTACTGAAAGGTTCTTGAAATTTATTTTGTTTATAATGCTTGTATATTCTGGAATGTTCAATGTATGTGAATGCCAGCATTCTGGAATGTTTGATGTTTTCGTAAATAGCTGTTTTCTCTGTCCAGGAATTCAGTTCTGTTCTGTCTGTCTGTTGGTGTTTATAATAAATGTGCTTTCAGTGATAAGTGTTTTATTTCAGTGATGACTGCTTCCAGCTCTGAACTTGACCAATGTTCCAAATAGGAAACATAAAATGTTTGCATTTAAATATAAAGGCAGTTGCCTATACAGACTAGAACTAGAATACGAGCTGTACATCATTCTCGCAGTCCGTATATTCAGGAGCCCAATGGATTGCTAGCCAACAGTAAGTAAGCTGCACATCTTGCTTCCATTGGTGTTGTCCAGAGACACTTCTCAGGATCTGACAAAATGGTAAAAATGATTCAGCTGAGTTACCAAATACAACAGGTGGAATGAAATGACATGTTTGGCAAGTGTGTGTTTTTACTTGGATGGCACAACACAGCATTGGTTCAAGAACAATGAGGAGAAGTCAATAGGTGGGATAAATTCAGGGCAACAAACAGCACCAAGTCTGCTTAGCTGAAGAACAACTGGAGAACAGAGTCCAATATCATGTTGAAACAATAGTTCTGCATAAGGAATGTGTTAGCCCTATGCCAAGTTCTGGATCCACATATGACTGATGCTGACAAAATCTCAGACTTGATCAAAAAAGTTGCAGAAAACATGTATCAAGCCCTTCTAGTAAAGGACGTCGCAACATCTGAGGAAATCATCAAGGGCTGACAGAACATTTAGAAAATGCAACAGAAAAGAATAAGGGAAAAGAAGTAACACTGAATGCCAAATCTGACCCCTGTGGCAGTTATGAAAGGCCATGGTGACCTCATCTCTCACACATGCCAGGTAGTGAGAGAAGAGAAACAGCATTTTATAGGAACCAGTACTGTGGCACCAAGTAAACGAGAGATAGCAGCCATGAATATAGATTCCATACCACAATAGGTAATAGAGACCATAGAAGAAGGTTCTGTTCCAATATCTGCCACTAGTCGAATGAGCCAGGAAGAATGGACTCGGTCTACTCTGACCTATGCTGCTGCAATCAAACAACAAACCAGTGCCTAACCAAAGCAAGTACAACTGACTTCTCTGCTAAGTATAACACCCTACTGAAGAACATATATTTGGAGGACAGAGGACAATATGATGGTGCCCTGGACAAGTTGTACATTACTGCAAAGAAAGAAAGCAAGTTTTTATGACTACTATGCCATCAGATGTCAACCATCACAACTCTTCTAATCACATTAGTCATCTGTAGGTGAATATAATCAAGCTTTTGGACAAAGCTTATTGCTGTACCCTTGTTGAGCTCACTTCACAATACATCATAACCAAAGCCAATTGCTGTATGGAGGTACCAGCAACTGGCCTAGCCACAAAATTCAGAAAAACTAAATGAGCTAAACATAGATACTTCCAGTTACTTTATGGCAGATAAACTATTGAAGTCTGATCCTTGTACTGACAGATATGTATTACCTTTTTGGATTTGAGCAACACCAGAGAGACCATGAAAAGTTATACATACAAATCATAGTAAGAGAAAAGTAAGTCCTTTTAGCAATCCGGGGCACTCTAAGTGATTCTTCTTTTTATGTACCAAACATACCACTGTATCTCCAAAATTGTAAATGATCTTTAAGTAATTATACTGTGGTGTATAGATATATTAATGGCTCTGCTTGGTCGGATCCTTCTTTTATAAAATTATATCCATTTATTTATAACTAAGCCAAGGACTTCAAATTCCCATTTCACCACTTTCTTCATGCTAATGGTAACTGGTAAATTAGTTTTACATGCCATTTTTGTGAGTGTTGTCTATATGTTTTGGATCACACACAAGCCATGGAATCTCAATGTTCTTTCATAGGTATTTATGTTACCAGCATTCAGTAACAGAATTGTGTATCAGATGCTTTTTCCCATCTGTTATATAAATCAAAATTGATTTGATCAATATCCCTCTCAGACCAAAAATAGTTCACAAAACAGAATTACGGTATTAACATTTGTACAACCAGATACACAATTTACTTTCACAAACATGAAACAATTTTTTTTTTGCATATAGTCATCTCTTGAAGTGAATATATTAATGTATTAATAACGACTACTGCTGATTCTGCCTGTCAGATGCTAACATCACATAGCTACACAGTTGTTCCAGAAAGACCACAGATCACTCTGCAATGCCATTATGGCTTGCACAGTTTATATGTCGTCATCTTGTTGCACTACAGTATTCATTATTTGTATAAACTGTAATGCTTTAAGTTTGTTTTAATTGTTCCACATTTGAGCATGCCTAGTACCTTTGTCCCAAAACTGAAACAGTCTGAGAAATGGAGTGACACAAGAAAAGATAGCACTGAGCAACCGAACTGTATGTGCAAGTAGTTGCTTCTTTATACTTATATGCTCCACAGCATGAAACACTTCTTAACATGGAGTTAAATGATACCTCAGTCTAGGAAATTTTCCTTTTCTTAATATGCATATTATGATAGAAGAAACATCTTTTGGCAGCATCTGTGGTCACACAAATATTTTTATAGTTTTAAAAAACCTTGATTTGTTTAAAAAGCTTTTTATTTTTTAGGAAAACTACATCTTCAATCAAAAATTGTTTTATTGGAATGAACCTTTATGATCTATTTGTTTCCTATTTTATTTTTTACAGGCATGCAGTTTTGCAAGCCACCATTTCACAAGTTCAAAAAAATAATAACTTAATTAATGCGAATGTAAATGCTGATGAAACATCATACACATTGATTGGAAGTATAGAGCGTGATACTCAGCATCCAGTAAAGGTAAATGATAAATCTGCATTTACTGTGTGTGTGTGTGTGTGTGTGTGTGTGTGTGTATTATATTGCTTACAAATACATTAATTTAATCATGTGTGATGAATGTTTTATGTTGTGGAAGCAGTAACTGAATGCTTAATATGTTTGTCTTGTTGTGAATTTATTCAATTTAACTTTCATTTTGCTCATAAGGTTTCACTTGGGATCTGATCATGAGCTCTACCATTTTTAGTTCTCACAAAAAGTTACAGAATATTGAAAAGATCACTCCAGTAGATGGCAGAATGTTTGATAGAGGAAATAAATAATGCAAAAATGCTAATGTGTAAACTTGGGAGCTAATTTACTTCTGTACAACGTAAAATAGAAATGATAGAAAGTGTTATGATGATTTGTGGTATTTATTCATAGTAATTAGGTGTGGACAGAATTCAGATTAGTAAATTCAGGATGTGTACGACCTGGGACAACCAGGAGATCCAGGAAAACCCAGGAATTTTTTCATCCAGGAGAAAACCAGGAAAAACCCAGGAATCTTTTAGGATTCCGGGAATTTTTCATTGTTTTCATTTTCAGTTAAATTTTTGTAATTTTGACGTAAGAACCAAGGATATTACTGTATCCTGCTACTGCAGAATAATACTTCAACAATAAAACATAAACAAGAAAAAAAATGAAAATCCACAGTACTGGCTAATTTCAACTGTTCACTGCATTTCAAGTGCACGTTTTCATCTTCTAGCATGTGTGGCATTATGCCATAAGAAAGAACCAAACATGATATATCACAGTACTGGTGCTCCAAGAAAACTTACATCCTGAAAACCACACTGAAGAGCTTAATATCAGGTTGAGGTCTACTTGATTGGGAATCTGGACATATGAATGTGCGTTTTAAGTATGCACTTTAAATGTGCACATTTTAGTTATGGTTCACAAAATTCCGATGCTCTTGGAGGTTTTTTTTTTTTCCACATAATGTATGATCTTTCAATGTTTGCCTATCAGTGCACTCTCTGGAAACTGCTGAAACAAACCTATTTCTAACAGGTTGCTGGAAAATATTGCGAATGGTGGTTTGTCATTATTAAAAATTTTACTGGCACATTTGTGTGCTTTTTAAAGTGTAACACACACAAAAAAGACCAACATTATATGCGAAATCGTAGCTTCTCTTGCAGCTTATTAACCTTAGAGACCAATATTATATGAGAAAGCTTTGCTTTCTTGTAGCAACACTACATAACAGTGATGTTGCTGTTGGCTAACTACATCATCTGTCTATGCTCTCAGTATCTGCTGCCATCGACTGCCGAGATCACATGACATGAGCTATGACTGGCTTACAGAAACACATCGCAATCTCGATTTCAATTATTCGGAAAGTAACATGCGGTGTTTGATGGAATTCCAATGTATACTTTTGTAATATGAAAATACGCAATGTACATGTTGCTGCACATAAAAGATATTTCTAAAATGCGTCTTTTTCTCTGAGTTTCGTTTTCTAAAGTGCCAGGAAATTCTCCACCCGTGTATAAAACCTTAACCATTCAAAGGATTGATAGGGGGAAATGTACTGTCACTTAACATGGAAGAAAGCATGTTTTCACCTGAAGGAAAGTGTATTTTTAACCGGGAAATCTGGGAAAAGTCCGGGAATTTTTGTTCCTTGTCCATGTATACACCCTGTAAATTGTATATATGTACAAAAGAAAACTAGAAATATGCCTACATATCATGTTGCCAGAATGTTCCAAACATTATTCATCCCATAAAATGTCAGGGAGTTTTCTCAAGATGGTTGGCTGGCCAGTAGGAGGGAGAAACCTGTTCTGTTACTGTCATGGAATCATAAGAGCAGTGGTATCAACAACATAATTTATTCAGCAGAATTTATATGGCCACTGTTATTCAGCAGAATTTATACGATCACTGTTGAAGGTGTCATGGTGGTGTCATTGATCCTAGGCAGCAGTGCCCTCCCCTGAAAACATGTGGAAGAATGTGGTGGCAGCAGTAGTTGCTCCACTTTGCAAAGTACAGTAGTGAGGTGTCCTTGGGCTGTAACTATGTCCAAGTTATGCTGAACTGCTGCAACAAGGCTGGCTGTGCACTGGATGCAGCAACTGGCTGCACTGGTGTCGCTGCTCGCAGTGTCACATGGCAGTGTGGGGGTGAGGAGAGTGGTGCCCTGAAACCAGGACCTTGGTGATGAGTAGACCATCATTAGCCCGGCAGTAGGTGAGGTGCAGGAGGCTCCCAGATGCAGACTCCAAATCAAAGACCTTTTGGAGACACGCAGGGGTCAGATGATGACAGCCAGCAGGTGGCCCCAAGCAGATGGCACCAGTTCCGACCCCATGACAATGATTGAAGACACCACCCATAGACCAATGGCTGATGGAGACAGGGTCCAATTGTAGATGGGAAGATGGAACTGGATGCCCCACATAGGATCAATGACTGGTATAGAGGTATTCTCTGAGCAGACGCAGTCAATGATAGATAATGTTAGACTGCAGTAGCTATTATTTAATCTGACTTACCCCAGTCTCACTTTGTGTCATGTAGAGGTGCCCAGGCAGTGCAGCATGAGGTAATACTCCACTCCATTGGGTTGGTGGCAAACATCATGCCCCTCGGCACTTTTCTGTCCCACACATCAGAAATTCACAGGCAGCAGGCTGGTCCATCTGCCCACGGATTGTGAAGTCCACAAGGAAGGTGCTTGCGCACACTTCTCTTTCCTTTAGAATACCTGATCTACCAAATCACAGGTTGCTGCTAAATCTGTTAACGCTGTATCAGGCATTTTACACTTGTCTTTCTGTAGCTATTTACATTTTCCTCTGTGTTTTTCCAATAGTACTGTTGAAATCAAACTTCCCTTTGACTGGTATCCTGGTGACTACTTACACTGTAAGTGTGACCCGCTCAATTGGTATATGGTGGGTGCAGAGTTCAGGAGGGTGGGATAGATAGATATAGAGTGCCCAAACTAGAACCAGATTTAGATTGGTATTTGATGATTCAACATGTATCACTGTGATTTTATGTTGATGTTGACCACAATACTGTTGTATGTGTTAAAACATTTGCTATGCTCAAATATGCCCCTTCTGCACTGCCATAAACTTGACTAGAGAACTGAGTTGTTTGGAATCCAAGGCATTGTTCAGGAAATTCTGGTTCTTGGAGGTTGTGATACCAAAGCTTCATTGGGCAGGTGCAGTAGGGAATAAGTCAGGTTCAAAATTGTAGCTGCTGTTGTAGTAGGAAGTGAGCCAAGAAGTTGGTCCCAAACCATGACACATCATACTGTACATATACTACTACCTTGCAGTTCCAAATGTCCTGCACCTTTAGATCATTGCTCATGGCAATTTGCAATAACTACCACTGGATCATATGCTGAGTACACCCATGTGCTTTTTCCAAATGAGGTTGCAGTGCAAGGATGTCCTGCAGGCACACACCTGCTCTAGTCCCTCCTAATACCAGTTCTATTTTGCTCTTCCCAGCGGCTGTCTGGATTATCCTGTATGAGCATACTGTAACTCGTTCTCATTGTCAACACCACAGTTCATTTTATGATGTTAGTGTGTGGCTTTTCCCTCGTGGCATAATTGTTAGTATTTCATTCGTCCTGACTTGCACAAGCTTCTCCAAGCCACCCAACTCACTGGATATGGGTGAATAGTGTCATACTCATATTGGATGTTGATGCCTGCTACTGGGACGGTAATTAGCACATATAGATGAGTGTGGTCAGTTCTGACCCCACTGACACAAGATGGTAAAACAGCAAGTTTTCTCCTCCATCAGTATAATGCCTGACACAAGCCAACTAGGAATTGACTTGGTGGGAACAGGGTAAAGGTTAACTGGCCATTTTCCAAGTGGTGTATGGATTTCTGTAACTCTGTTGTCTCAATGTGGGCTTCACCTACACTGTTGGCATGCATGGCCCTTGCCACAGCCAGCCAGGCATCCAGTTGGTCTAGCTGGGCCTTTATTATATGTGAATCAAGTTTCATCTTCACATAGCATTCTGGTATTGTTCAACACTCCATGATTCAGACATCTTAGCTGCATAGTGTGCCATTTGGCCAGGGTTCTGGGACTCCAATTGCTATTAAACAGCTGGTTATTTCCATTTTGTACCTTCTTATTATGCCTTCTACTTTGACTATATTCCTGTTCTGCATTTCTAACTTTCCCACATTTCCTACATTGTGGCTGATGACAATCTTGCCATTATGTGGCCCGTACATCGACACAGTAACATTTGACATCAGTAGAAAAAGTTCTTCTCTTATCATGGTCTCAATTTACCACATTTAATTCCTCTTAAGCCATAAGCCATTGCTGTGCCAATGGCTCTAGCTAACCTTTTGGAAATTCTGTGAGTACTTTCCTTGACACATCGGGTGGTAGTCCCCACAAAAATGCATCTAACATGCTCTGCTCTGCTTCTTGCAGAAGGACCTTATTCATATGTATTAACATTGAGTTTTTTTATTCTATTCATGAAAGTTTCAATAGATTTGCTGTGCTTCTGTGACATGCTGTTTAACTGATTGTGATAGGACCTACAACTATTCTGTCTTCTTTGCCACTGTACTAAGCCTTTTTCAGTACTTTAAAAGTTCATGTATTTCTTAGGTCATCATGTTGCATTATATATGTCTTATCATTCCCTGTTAAATATAATTTGGCCATCTGTAACAACTGTTTATCTGTCCAACAACACAGCTTTATAGCTGTGAATAAGTTATCCATAAATGCGACTCCATCCTCTCCTGCCTTGCCTGAAAAAGGATCTACTAGGCTTGCAGTGCCAGCATCTAGGATGAATACCAACAAACTGGATGAGTATTTGCCCTCCTTGAAAGCACCTGCCTATGGAAGTCTATATTATCTACCCTCATTTGAGCCACTTGATCTAAAAAAGTTTGAACCACTTCCTGAGTGGTAAATGCCTGTGTCTTTGATTCATTCACTGTGAAGCCTATACTGAACATGCCAGGACAAAACACAATAGAACAAATGCAAGGAAGATATAATCAATTATATAACACGTTCTACAGTATTTATCCTTGACACCTGAGAGCCAACCAGGAACACTCATGACTTTCCCTGGCTTAATGAATATACCTGCTATACTTAAAACAAACTAGAAGTGACAACTGAGCACAGAGGACACTGTTACCTAATAAATTACATTGCACACACTTGACCAGACTCATACTGGCATATGTCTGTCTCGTATTACCCTCAAACTCACTCAAGTCTACGCTTGCATTGAACTTTAAAAATTTCACTTTAAAACGAGCTGGCCAATCTGGTTATCTCAACATTGCTCAGTACTCGATGGAAATACAGGGAGAAGAAAACAGTTTATTTCATTCAATGTGCTGCACTGATGTCACCAAATGCAGACCAAATACAACAGTTATTATGGAGACAGGATTGTATGAGTATTAATGACACTATAACATCAGGAATTTGTCTCATGATGGTTGGCTGAGCAGCAGGTGTGAAAAACCAGTTCCCCTTTACCAAAGAATCATAAGCGTATTATCATTACCAACATATTTTATTCAGCAGAATTCATAAACCACTGTGGATGGTGTCATGGTGGTGCTGTTGTTCTTAGGCAGCAGTGCCTACCACAGAAAATTGCTGCAGCACATAGTGGCAGCAGTAGTTCCTCCACCCACTAATGCAGAGCAGTGCAGTTGCCTTCTACTGTAACCATTTCCCCATGGTGCTGCATCACATGGGGATGCTGCATGGCCAGCCTCACACTGGATGCACCGTACAGCACTGATAGGTGTTGGCAAGTGTGTCCCAATACACCAGACAGTAGTGTCGGTAGCCTGGCAGTAGTGAGCCCAGCAGCTGCGAGAGGCACCCAGGTGCAGCCTATGGTCAAAAGACCCATTGGAGATACCCAAGGGTTGGTTGATGTCAGGTGGTTCCAGTTCAGAACCCAGTGGCTTTGGATATAGGTGCCATCCACAGACCAGCTGCTAGCAGCAGCAGCAGCAGCCAATTGTAGATGAGTCTGGGTGATGCCCATTGGGTTGACAGTCATCGTGCAGGCAGTCTAAGAGTAGGTAGCATTAGATAACAGATATTGTTAATGCCTGGAGCAGTTTTTATTTATACTGGCTCATCCAAATCAAGGCGCTGCTTTAACTCTCTTAGAGAAGCCAGGCAGTGTGGCATGCGAGCGAACCCAGTGCTCTGTGACAGTGGGCTGGTGGCCCGCATCATGGCCCTCAGCACTTTCCTGGACCACAGAGTGTGAAGTCTGCTAGGAAGGTGTTGGTGTAGTATGTCTAATGACTGATTCCAACATCATGGAAAAACTGAAATACTGCTTATTGCTAAGAAGTTTGAGGTTGAAAGTGCATGAAGAGTAGGAAGATAAATAAATTTGTATGTTGTCATGTGAAACAGATTACATTAACGAACATTCAGAACTTGACCCCACAGCACAATAATGACTGGTATTATCTAGTTAAGTTATTTTTGGTACATAAATTGGGAAGACTTCTGCGTAAGCTTAGGACAATGACCCACTATTAACTGTAGTAACAGCTCAGGAATTCTAATTTTTTAAAGTGTGCTATAAACAGTTTTCCCTTGGATTCCACAATTATTACATACCTAGTACTTTGTAACTATAAGAATAATATCATACTTTTAGTTAGCTTTAATTTCTGATTGTGTTACACATACATTTCTGCATTCTGAGTAGAATGTTTATTACTAACATTGTTGTAAAAGATTTGGCTTCACAAGAAATGTTGTGACCTGTTGAGTCAGTATTCAGCATCTGGATATAAGCTAATGAATTACTACCAGGTATAACAAGGCTAGAACCTACATCCATTCATAGACAGACACTGTATTTTCTTCAAGTAATCAGTCTTACAACTGGTTTGATGCTTAAAACACTATTTCCATAACAATTTTCTAAGCAAAAGTTTTTTCTTGACTTCCGGAAGGCGTTCGATACAGTTCCGCACTGTCGCCTGATAAACAAAGTAAGAGCCTACGGAATATCAGACCAGCTGTGTGGCTGGATTGAAGAGTTTTTAGCAAACAGAACACAGCATGTTGTTATCAATGGAGAGACGTCTATAGACGTTAAAGTAACCTCTGGCGTGCCACAGGGGAGTGTTATGGGACCATTGCTTTTCACAATATATATAAATGACTTAGTAGATAGTGTCGGAAGTTCCATGCGGCTTTTCGCGGATGATGCTGTGGTATACAGAGAAGTTGCTGCATTAGAAAATTGTAGCGAAATACAGGAAGATCTGCAGCGGATAGGCACTTGGTGCAGGGAGTGGCAACTGACCCTTAACATAGACAAATGTAATGTATTGCGAATACATAGAAAGAAGGATCCTTTATTGTATGATTATATGATAGCGGAACAAACACTGGTAGCAGTTACTTCTGTAAAATATCTGGGAGTATGCGTACGGAACGATTTGAAGTGGAATGATCATATAAAATTAATTGTTGGTAAGGCGGGTACCAGGTTGAGATTCATTAGGAGAGTGCTTAGAAAATGTAGTCCATCAACAAAGGAGGTGGCTTACAAAACACTCGTTCGACCTATACTTGAGTATTGCTCATCAGTGTGGGATCCGTACCAGGTCGGGTTGACGGAGGAGATAGAAAAGATCCAAAGAAGAGCGGCGCGTTTCGTCACCGGGTTATTTGGTAACCGTGATAGCGTTACGGAGATGTTTAATAAACTCAAGTGGCAGACTCTGCAAGAGAGGCGCTCTGCATCGCGGTGTAGCTTGCTCGCCAGGTTTCGAGAGGGTGCGTTTCTGGATGAGGTATCGAATATATTGCTTCCCCCTACTTATACCTCCCAAGGAGATCACGAATGTAAAATTAGAGAGATTAGAGCGCGCACGGAGGCTTTCAGACAGTCGTTCTTCCCGCGAACCATACGCGACTGGAACAGGAAAGGGAGGTAATGACAGTGGCACGTAAAGTGCCCTCCGCCACACACCGTTGGGTGGCTTGCGGAGTATCAATGTAGATGTAGATGTAGATGTAGATGTAACCATTTTGTGGCAAGACCAATAAAAGTCATTTACTTTTATCACCCTCTATTATACAAACAAATCATGTAGCTTGCATGGAATGATCTGGATGTTTTTAAGAAACCTAAGCCGTGGTGTCATTCGGAATTATTCACATATTGGAAACTTAGATATTATGTAATTGATATTAATTATGTTTAAGAGTTTTGGGACTGACAAAAATTTATCCTGGGATTCTGACAGCCAGCAAAACATTTCATAATAAATAATTAATACATTGTATCAGTCACCCATTTTAACTTTGCACATTAAATGAAGGTCATGAAATTGAAATGTGCTCTGGCCTATGGGACTTCCATTTTCTGCATTAGTATGAGTTTCAGAGATGCTTGATTTTATGATTAATTGAATTAATAATAATAGTAATAATTTCATGTGGCTTAATTGCCTCATGCAAGTGTTTCATTGGTCATTACTTAGGTGACTTTTGTGTCCCTCAACTACCCCAGTTATCCAAGCAGTAAAAGGGTATTTTTGGTTTAACATGGACTCCAAACCATATGTTGTTTTTGGTGACTCCTCACATCATTGAGAGGTGAAGACTGTGTTAAAACTAAGACTGAAAAATCCATGGTCCAAACAAGATTTGACCTCCACAACCTCTCAGTTTCCAGACATGTGCTTTACCACAAGACCACCAGGCCTGGCATTAATCGAACTGAAAAAAGAAGTGATAAATGAATGAAAGCATGATAAATACACTCCTGGAAATGGAAAAAAGAACACATTGACACCGGTGTGTCAGACCCACCATACTTGCTCCGGACACTGCGAGAGGGCTGTACAAGCAATGATCACACGCACGGCACAGCGGACACACCAGGAACCGCGGTGTTGGCCGTCGAATGGCGCTAGCTGCGCAGCATTTGTGCACCGCCGCCGTCAGTGTCAGCCAGTTTGCATGGCATACGGAGCTCCATCGCAGTCTTTAACACTGGTAGCATGCCGCGACAGCGTGGACGTGAACCGTATGTGCAGTTGACGGACTTTGAGCGAGGGCATATAGTGGGCATGGGGGAGGCCGGGTGGACGTACCGCCGAATTGCTCAACACGTGGGGCGTGAGGTCTCCACAGTACATCGATGTTGTCGCCAGTGGTCGGCGGAAGGTGCACGTGCCCGTCGACCTGGGACCGGACCGCAGCGACGCACGGATGCACGCCAAGACCGTAGGATCCTACGCAGTGCCGTAGGGGACCACACCGCCACTTCCCAGCAAATTAGGGACACTGTTGCTCCTGGGGTATCGGCGAGGACCATTCGCAACCGTCTCCATGAAGCTGGGCTACGGTCCCGCACACCGTTAGGCCGTCTTCCGCTCACGCCCCAACATCGTGCAGCCCGCCTCCAGTGGTGTCGTGACAGGCGTGAATGGGGGGACGAATGGAGACGTGTCGTCTTCAGCGATGAGAGTCGCTTCTGCCTTGGTGCCAATGATGGTCGTATGCGTGTTTGGCGCCGTGCAGGTGAGCGCCACAATCAGGACTGCATACGACCGAGGCACACAGGGCCAACACCCGGCATCATGGTGTGGGGAGCGATCTCCTACACTGGCCGTACACCACTGGTGATCGTCGAGGGGACACTGAATAGTGCACGGTACATCCAAACCGTCATCGAACCCATCGTTCTACCATTCCTAGACCGTCAAGGGAACTTGCTGTTCCAACAGGACAATGCACGTCCGCATGTATCCCGTGCCACCCAACGTGCTCTAGAAGGTGTAAGTCAACTACCCTGGCCAGCAAGATCTCCGGATCTGTCCCCCATTGAGCATGTTTGGGACTGGATGAAGCGTCGTCTCACGCGGTCTGCACGTCCAGCACGAACGCTGGTCCAACTGAGGCGCCAGGTGGAAATGGCATGGCAAGCCGTTCCACAGGACTACATCCAGCATCTCTACGATCGTCTCCATGGGAGAATAGCAGCCTGCATTGCTGCGAAAGGTGGATATACACTGTACTAGTGCCGACATTGTGCATGCTCTGTTGCCTGTGTCTATGTGCCTGTGGTTCTGTCAGTGTGATCATGTGATGTATCTGACCCCAGGAATGTGTCAATAAAGTTTCCCCTTCCTGGGACAATGAATTCACGGTGTTCTTATTTCAATTTCCAGGAGTGTATTAAGAATTAAATTTTTAATTAATCAGTAAAAAGTTAGTGAGGGGATAGAAAGAATTGCAGTGTATGTCAAAAGAGATAGAGACAGAGTGAGAAAACAGCAATGAGTCACCCAGCTTGCAGGTTTATCCAGTGCTTCTCTCACTGAAAACTCTACCTCAACTCTGGTTTTCAGCATGATTTACACATTTGGTTGAGATTATTTATTAACATAGATCTTCAAATAGCTTTAAATATCACTCTAAGGAAGTGGTAGTAATATTCCAATAAGCAGTAAATCTCTGAACTGAAGTGAGAATACTTCTGCACCATGGCAAAATATCAAAGAACAAACGCTTCATACATACTTCATGCCAGTTTTTATTTAAGAAACTAGGAACATATACAGGGCTATTACAAATGATTGAAGCGATTTCATAAATTCACTGTAGCTCCATTCATTGACATATGGTCATGACACACTACAGATACGTAGAAAAACTCATAAAGTTTTATTCGGCTGAAACCGCACTTAAGGTTTCTGCCACCAGAGTGCTCGAGAGCGCAGTGAGACAAAATGGCGACAGGAGCCGAGAAAGCGTATGTCGTGCTTGAAATGCACTCACATCAGTCAGTCATAACAGTGCAACGACACTTCAGGATGAAGTTCAACAAAGATCCACCAACTACTAACTCCATTCGGCGATGGTATGCGCAGTTTAAAGCTTCTGGATGCCTCTGTAAGGGGAAATCAACGGGTCGGCCTGCAGTGAGCGAAGAAACGGTTGAACGCGTGCGGGCAAATTTCACGCATAGCCGCAGAAGTCGACGAATAAAGCAAGCAAGGAGCTAAACGTACCACAGCCGACGATTTGGAAAATCTTACGGAAAAGGCTAAAGCAGAAGCATTTCTTAAACAGGAGTTTGGAAAACTGATGCATCAGTCATGGTGGAGATCATGATCAACAATTCATGTCAGGGCCTCCACGCTCTCCCGACTTAACCCCATGTGATTTCTTTCTGTGGGGTTATGTGAAATATTCAGTGTTTAAACCTCCTCTACCAAGAAACGTGCCAGAACTGCGAGCTCGCATCAACGATGCTTTCGAACTCATTGATGGGGACATGCTGCGCCGAGTGTGGGAGGAACTTGATTATCGGCTTGATGTCTGCCGAATCACTGAAGGGGCACATATCGAACATTTGTGAATACCTAAAAAAACTTTTTGAGTTTTTGTATGTGTGTGCAAAGCATTGTGAAAATATCTCAAATAATAAATTTATTGTAGAGCTGTGAAATCGCTTCAATCATTTGTAATAACCCTGTACTTAAAAAAAGATACCACAGTAGAATCCTAGTAGCAGAAATATAAGTTCATGAGAACAACTGATTCTAATTCCAAGATGGGTAAAATTATTGATTTGTTTATTTTTTTATTGTCCTGTAATCAATACTGTACATTACATGCACATGGTGATGCACAAACATACATTTGATGTTGGATATTATGATAATTTGCTGGCATGAAGTAATATACCGAAAGTTTACACAAACATGAGTTTACATACATATTTTCTGAGAAGTTATGAACACATAAATTTATGAACACACAAGTTACATACTCAGTTACACATTTGTATTTTGGTGCTGTGTTCCTCTCACACATATACACAACATTACCTGGTTCGATATTCTTTCTGCACTTAATTTGCTTAGTAGCAAATGAGATAGATGCAAGATTTTTGCACATAGTTGCATTAATGTTTTACTTTTTACAAAATTCTTTGCTGCAATTTGTTTCATGTTTCTTTCCACCCATGTGGAGCAGAAATTCACTTGCACTGTAGAAACAATGATCAAGAAGAAATGATTTTAATTTTTTATTAAATACAGTTGGGGACTTAGTGTTTTTAAATTTCTGATGGCAGGCTGTTGTATATTATAATGCCTTTGTTGAAGGGAAAGTTTTTAAAGGCAGAGTCTACTATGGAGTCAACTAGAGAAAGAAATTGTTATAAGGTCAAGTTTAACACATATATTTCAGAACGACACAACACATATAAGTCACAGAGTAAGTTGACAAGCAAGACATGTGTACACATTAGCATTCGAATAAGCACTGAGTCCCAGTCTAGCGGCCGCTGCTCGGCTGGCCACTTAGGTGGCGCAGCTGCTGCAAGGCTGGCAGACAGCGCCGCATGTAGAGGACGTGCATGATTGCGCGGCGGCGCTTTGAATGATCGGCGAGTCACAACACTTTTCCCCCCTTTGAAATTGTTGCACTGGTCTTGATGGAGGTGTTCCGGAGATGGCTAACATCCATAGGCATTGTTTGACTCGCCGTAAAGTCTCGAGGAGGAGGCTTCCCGTACGGACGGAAGTGTCCCCATTGATAACGGGTCAAGATGACAGGGGTCGAATCTGCTGGGGCCCCATGCACCAATCTGCCCGTTGCGGCAAGTCCAGTTGATAAGACAGGAGACATGGGCAATGTTTCGGCGTCCGTTGGAGGAGGAGGCGAGTAGATATCCTCTGACAGAGGATGGTCATCCGGTTCCTGCATGGGCACATCTCCTGGTGGCGTCCATTCTTGTGCTGGCATCGCGATGATGGTGAGAGGGCTGTGTTGTAAGTATTGAGAGATGCCAAGATCCCGAGCGTCAGGTAGGGCTGAAGGTGGTGTAGCGGCATTCGGAACAGGAGTTGCCGGCACACGAGGCCAAAGCTGGTCCGAATTACGCACTGCAACACCCGTGCCCATCTGGATTTCATACGGGCATCTGCCACGGTGTCTTAAGATGTGGCCCAGGCTCCATTTTGGGTGCCTGCAATATCCCCGTACCCAGATGAGGTCGTCGGCAGTGAACCAGCCAAGTGAAGGCACCCGCGGCCATGAGGTGGAAGGCCGCAGAAGATGAAGTAGCGTGCGGGGCTGTTGGCCATGTAAGAGCTCAGCCGGGCTGTGGTCACCCATGGGGATGAAACGGTAAGATGCCAGAAACTGGAGAAGCGCATCATCAGCAGCAGAAGAAGTCAGAAGTTTCCGCATCTGAACCTTAAATGTGCGGACCAGGCATTCAGCCTCACTGTTGGATTGTGGATGGAATGGCAGGGCCGTGACATGCATAATGCCGTGTCGAGCACAAAAATCCGCAAATGCGGAAGAGGCAAATTGCGGACCATTATCAGTAGCAAGAGTAGAGGGGAGGCCTTCCAAAGAAAAAATTCGGGCGAGAGCACTGGTGGTTGCCGCAGTGGTAGGCGATGTGCAACAGACAATGAAAGGAAAGTTAAAGTAGGCGTCAATTACGAGGAGCCAATAAGTACCTAAAAAGGGTCCCACAAAGTGAGCATGAATGCGCTCCCTGGGCTTCTCAGGCGAAGGCCACAGTGACAAAGATGACTTCGGGACAGCGGCCTGTGACGCACAAGGGCCGCAGGCAGTGAACATGTGTGCTATTTCAGAGCCGATGCCAGGCCAGTACACATGACGGCGCACCAGAGACTTTGTGCGAGACACACCCCAGTGCCCTTGGTGAAGGAGGCACAAGACCGAAGCACGCAAAGATGCAGGTACCACAACCCGCGGCGAAGCATTGTCAGTGGAAAGGAGGATAACACCATTCCTAGCCGTGAGGCGGTAGCGCAAAGCGTAGTAATTCCGCAACGGATCAGAAGTCTTAGCGGACGGGCGATCTGGCCAACCCTTCTGAATACAGCGTAAAACCCGGGAGAGGGCAGGGTCAGAACCCGTAGCAGCCGCCAGCCTGTCCCCAGTTATGGGGAACCCGTCCACAACCTGCTGCTCGGCAACATCCAGGTGGAAACATAAAAGTTCATCCCTATAGAATGCCTGATCAGGACCCATGGGAAGGAGAGACAGAGCATCAGTATTTGCATGTTGAGCCGTTGACTGGAAATGAATCTCATAATTGAAACGAGACAAGGAAAGAGCCCAACGCTGGAAGCGGTGTGCAGCCTAGTTGGGAAGTGACGTTGATGGATGAAACAAGGAAACAAATGATTTGTGATCTGTAACAAGATGAAATTTGGATCCATAGAGAAAAACACCAAACTTACAAAAAGCATAAATAATGGCCAAAGCTTCTTTTTCAATTTCAATTTAAGAATACTTTTGTTGGGCATCCGTGAGTGTTTTGGAGGCATAAGCAATGGGTTGTTCTGAACTGTCAGGAAAACGGTGCGCAAGGACTGCACCGACCCCGTATTGAGAGGCATCTGTGGCAAGAACAAGATGTTGGCCAGGTCGATAAGTAGCAAGGCATGGGGCCTGTTTCAGCATAGTCTTCAATTTCTGGAAAGCCGCATCGCATGTTGCGGACCAGTGAAAAAGCACATTTTTATGCAACAGGTGATGCGACGGCTGAGCCACCGAAGCCGCAGATGGTAAAAACTTGTGATAGTATGCTATTTTCCCCAAGAAGGCCTGCAGTTCCTTAACAGATGTAGGGCGAGGAAGGGCATCGATTGCAGCGACAGTTTGATGAAGTGGACGAATACCACCCCGAGAGAGTTGAAACCCCAAGTACGTGATAGAGGGCTGAAAAATTTTGATTTTTGAAGATTACACTTAAGATCGGCAGTCTGTAAGACATGAAAAAGTGTGCAGAGATTTTGAAGATGTTCGTCAGTGGTGGAGCCAGTGACAACAAAGTTGTCCATGTAATTGATACACCCAGGGACAGGGAGCAATAATTGTTCCAAGAATCGCTGAAAGAGAGCAGGGGCGCTAGCAACCCTGAATGGCAAGCATTGGTATTGATAGAGGCCTAAAGGCGTGTTAAGGACCAGAAACTGCCGGGAAGCAGCGTCGAGAGGAAGTTGATGATAAGCTTCTGACAGGTCAATTTTAGAAAAATACAGGCTTCCAGCAAGATTAGTGAACATTTCTTCAGGACGGGGCATAGGGTAAGTGTCGATGAGGCATTGAGCATTTACAGTGGCTTTGAAATCGCCACAGAGACGAATATCGCCATTTGGCTTAGCAACGACAACGACAGGAGAGGACCACTCACTGGAAGTGACAGGAAGCAAGACCCCTGAAATAGTGAGACGATCCAACTCCCGTTTTACCTGATCACAAAGGGTAACAGGAATGGGCCGAGCTCAAAAAAACTTAGGCCGAGCAGTGGGTTTGTGCATGATATGAGCTTCAAAGTCGTTTGCATGGCCTAACCCAGGAGAAAAAAGGAACAAAAATGATGTCGACAAGGAATTCCAGTTGAGCATAAGGAATAGCGTCAGAGACAATATTGACAGAGTCATCTATGGAGAACCCAAAAATGCGAAAGGCATCGAAACCAAAAAGATTCTCCGCGTTGCTCTGGTCAACCACTAATATGGGAACAGTGCGAACAATGGATTTGTAAGATACCTCAGCATGAAACTGTCCCAAGAGAGAAATCTTCTGTTTATTGTACGTCCGTAATTGCCGAGTGACAGGTGACAGGAGTGGAGAACCCAACTGAAGATACGTCTGAGAATTAATTATAGTGGCAGCAGAACCGGTATCCACCTGCATGCGAACATCTCGTCCAAGGATTTGGACAGTGAGGAACAACTTCCCTGAAAGGGAAGAAGTACAATTGACAGATAACACAGAATCAGAATCAGCATCATGTTCATGAACATCATGTATGCGGTCGGATTTGCAAACGGAAGACACATGACCTTTCTTTTTGCAATTGTCACACACAGCCCAACGTTGGAGACAATCCTCGCGTGAATGTTTCGTAAAACACCACGGACATGAAGGAAGTTGCCGGCGGTTTTGCTGCAGTTTCTTAACAGGTTGTTTACGGTTAGGCCAAGGCTGTGCGTGGGATTGCACTGCGGCCACGTCGGTCGGCGGGGACGTGCCGCACGCGTCGTCAACAGCGCACAGAGGTTGTATTTGCCCGACATCACCCCATCTATTTGCGCCCCAGTGGCGTGAGAAATTTCAAAAGACTGCGCAATGGAGAGAACTTCATCTAGAGGCAGATTTGCCAACTGAAGGGCACGTTGCTGAACTTCTTTGTCGGGCGCTGACCGGATAATAGCATCCCGTACCATGGAATCGGCATAGGATTCTTTGTGAACGTCAGTAACAAATTGACACTTTCGACTGAGGCCGTGAAGTTCAGCAGCCCAAGCACAATAGGATTGATATCGCTGTTTTTGACAACGATAAAAGGCAACACGAGAGGCTACCACATGCGTTTGCTTTTGAATATAGACAGACAGAAGTGAGCACATTTCAGCAAAGGACAAAGATGCAGGATCCTTCAAAGGAGCCAACTGCAACAACAACCGACATATTTGAGGTGAAATCCTGGAAAGGAACAGAGACTTACATGGTTGTTTGTCTGTGACATGAAATGCCAAGAAGTGCTGTCGAAGACGTTTTTCCATTATCAGACCAGTCTTCCGCCGTCTCGTCGTAAGGAGGAAAAGGAGGTATAGCCAACGACGAGAAATGCCCCACATTTGACGCCGCAACGAAATCGCGAATCGCCGCTGTTAGAATCATTTGCTGTACAAGGAGATTTTGCAATAGTTGCTCGACAGTAGCCATGGAAACCTGAGGGTCAATGGTGAAAAGGAAAAATCCACTACCTCGTTGCCAATTGTTATAATGTCAAGTTGAACACATATATTTCAGAACAATACAACACATTTAAGTCACAGAGTAAGTTGAGAAGCAAGACAAGTGTACACATTAGCATTCGAATAAGCACTGAGTCCCAGTCTAGCGGCCGCTGCTCGGCTGGCTGCTTAGGTGGCGCAGCTGCTGCATGGCTGGCAGACAGCGCCACACGTAGAGGACGCACGTAATTGCGCAGCGGCGCTTTGAATGATCTGCAAGTCACAACAGAAGTAATATTACAGTACCTCTTGTTCATGTTATATGTAGTTGGAGAATTCAGCAGTCGGAGCATATAACAAGTCCAGACAATACCAAGACTGAAAAATAAGTGTATAAATATTTGTGTAGAGAAGTAAAATGGGAAAAGTAATGTGACAATCAAAATGTAGGCAAGAGTATAAATTTAATTCAAAATAAGTTTATGAATGGAAAGTGATCATCACATTTGAGAGAATGTAGCTGGATAATTTTGTTGTTGTTGTTGTTGATGCTGGTGGTGGTGGAGGTGATATGATGCTGCTAGTGATAGGTTCTAAAGCAGTTTCTTCATTCTAGTTACTTCAAATTCTCATGTAATTTCTACACTTGTATTTGTAAGACATTTTATTCATTATTATCACTCTAAATTTCAGATTGTCTCCCGGCTGAGTTCTCCTACCAAAGGGGAAACGGTTTCATTTACAGTGGATGTAGCAAAGAAGTCTTATGGTTATGAGCTGACATCTGTTGTAACAAAAGCAAATGAAAAAGCAGAGTTTCACTGTGACTTAGTTTCAAAACCTGGTTTAGAATATAGTGTGAACTTCAAGGTGAGTAATATATATATAATTTTTTTTAATGTGACTTTTCCCACAACCATCCCATGAATTTATACTGTATTTTATGTGATGTGGAAGGCTCTCAAAAAGAGCAGTAGTACATCACATCAAATAGATTATGTTCTATAACACAAAAATCATGTATTATTAAACAATCTTTGTGTAAGTGCCATCTTCAGTCATAAACTACCTAAGTTCCAGTCTTTCACAATAACACAGTAACATTTCAGTCTAGGAATGTGTGTCTTCCTGTTCTTCCACTAAATAGCATAAACATTTTCACATGATTTCATCTAAGTGATATTTTCAAAATATTGTTATAGGTGTTTTATTTAATATTATTTTGTTAATATTGCTACAAGCTCTGGTGCCATCAGTGTGATGTAGTGGTTAGTATCACTTCCTGATGTGATGTGTCACCATTTTGAACCTGACCACCAGCTATTTCATATTTATCATTTCTGGAAGGTGCTCTACATATTTTATGTGTGTAATGTTTGTATATCTGCAATATTTGATGCTTGTATAAGTACTAGGTTTCTGGGACATTCTGTGTTCGTACAAATACCTGTTTTCTTCACCCAGGAGATTGTGTCTGTTTTCGTGGTATGTTGGTGTTCTAAATAGCATGCTTTCAGTGCTAAGTGTTGTATTTAACTGATGACCCAGCTTTTGGATTTTGGATTTGAGTGTGGTTACAACATGACAATATCATCAGTAAATTGGCACACTGGACCAGAAAAGAAGACACTAAAAGAAGGTTGACAGAATTCTCAGTGTCATACTGATGGCAGTCATGGAAGACCATCATGACATTGCATCACTAATGTGGCAACCAGAGAAGAGATGTGAAGGTTTATGACAGTTATTAATGTTGATCCCAGATAGACAGGAGTAGCAGTGTAGAAGATCTGTCCAGCCAGGAGGAGCTAGTATTATTAATTTAAGAGTAGGTTCATCGATACTTGGCACTAACATTTTCAAGGCAAACCAACCTTGAGAATATAGCTAGAAACTCTTAAGACTTGTGTTACAACTGTCAGACAACATCCAAGGTTCACAACAACAATGTTACAACCAGCTCATCTGCCAATAGGACAGTTTTTTCATTAATATTTGAATAATTAGGAAGTTTTCAAACCAGCAGTGCTATTTTGTGAGGGAGCAGTATTAACAAAAAGGGGATTTCTGAAGCTCGCTAGAAAGATCTTGAGAAAGAGGAACTTTCTGTTTAAATAATTAACGAATTAACTAGTTATTTTGGTTAAAGCAGGCACTTATGGAATCAGGGCAGTGAAACTATGGTTTTGAATTTTGGAGATAATCACTATTTAAGATTGTAACATCCTAGAACATGAAAATTTTGACTATGAATAAGTTCTGAAATGTGAAGTTTTTGAAAAAAAATAAAACATTTGCTGAAAAGAGGAGAATGAGGGACTTCTAATGAACTATAGTAATTTATAAACAAACAGCTATTTGCTAATAGTAAAAATTTCACCTTCACCTGATTTGCATGTATAATTACCTACTAATATTTCTTTAAAGAAAATGTTTCCATAAGAACCAAATTTTGCTATTATCATCAGCATTTGGAAATCTATCCTATCAATAAGGTCATTCCCCAGTGAATTTCAGTCAATACCCAATACTGTATGAAGGTTTCAGCATTTTGCCCAGCCACTGAAATCAGGAAAATCACAAAAAGTGTGACCATATACAGAGGTGAGGCCACAGCAGATGGAAATCTCCCATGGATGACAGTTGACAGGATGTCAGGAAATAATGTCTACATTGTTTCTGATGTATACATCTATATGTATCTACATCTAGATAGATACTCTGCAAACCACCATACAGTGTGTGGCAGAGTGTATCATATACAACTACTCATCATTTGCCCTCCTGTTCTACTTGCAAATAGAGCAAGGAAAAAATTACTGTCTGTATGCCTCCGTATGAGACCTAATTTCTTGTATCTTATCTTTGTTGTCCTTACGCATGATGTATGTTGGCAACAATAGAATCGTTCAGCAGCCAGCTTCAAATCCCAATTCTTTGCATTTTCTCAATAGTGTTTCTGGAAATGAACCCCCCCTACCCAGAACTTCCCATTTGAGTTCCTGAAACATCTTTGTAACATGTATGTGATGTTTGAACCTATTGGTAGCAAATCTACAACCTGCTTCTTAATTGCTTCAGTATCTTCCTTCAATCTCACCTGGTATGGATCACAAACACTCAAGTAGTTCTAAAGAATAGGTTGCTCCAGTGTCCTATATGTGGCCTCCTTTCCAGATGAACCACTCTCCTTAAATTCTCCCAATAAACTGAAGTCAACCATTTGCCTTCCCTACTACAGTTTTCACATGCTCATTCCATCTCGTATAGCTTTGCAATGTTACACCCAGATACTTAAATGACTTAACTGTGTCAACCAGGGCACTAGTAATACTGTATCCAAACATTACACAGGGTGTATACAACCTGGGACAAATGGGAGATCTGGGAAAAACCTGGGAATTTTTTCATCTGGGAGAAAACTGGGAATAACCTGGGAATTTTTTTAGAATTCAGGGAATTTTTCATTGTTTTAGTTTTCACTTAAATTTTTGTAACATTGACTGGTAAGAACCGATACTCTACCAAAGGATATTACTGTATCCCCATACTGCAAAATAATACTTCAACAATAAAACATAAACGAGAAAAAAAATGAAAATAAATTGCAAAGGAAATGTGCCATATACAATGACAGACAGTGCTGATGCAAGCATCTGCCAACAGCAAAATGTATCAAAGGTTTTAGGAAGCCTACCCAATGCTTTATAACAACAAATTGCCTCCAGTGAGCATGAAGTCACAACTGTTTACATTAGATTTGTTTTAGCAGTTACGAGTGGGCTCATGTGCATGCGCAGTTGGGTCACATTTGAGTAGTAGATTTTCTCACTTCTGGCTACAGGAATGTGGCTGGTGGCTGTTGGCTGTGCAAGCAGTCGCAGCAAGCAGCTAGATGCTACTGGGAAAAGGGGGTGCCACATTCATATTCTTGTGGGAAAAAATCCTGTTCCACAAAGTGCCTACCATCCAGCGCACATTGGTCTATCAATTAATCATATGATTTTGAAATGCATCCCTGTAGGTTTTTGAACATTTTTAACACATTTTAAGTTGATTTCTGAATGATTCATAAGTTGATTTTTGAATTCGTGCACAGTGTACATGATGTTCCTGCAGGAGAATCCTCGTTGCATCTAGAAATAAACTTTCTGCAGACAAAAGGGGATGGGGCTATACGAGCTGAGCGGAGTAAAGCCGAATGGATGAATGCCAATCGCTGTCTGATGATGTGGTTGATTGGGTTTGCAAATGTTCAGCATTGTTATAATTACTAGCAAAATCCATAGATTCAGACTACCAGAGTAGAAATAAATGACTAACAGGTGAAGATTATGTATTATCTTCTCGGTGTATCCAAGAAAATGAAATTTTGACAGAAAATTTTTGACCAGATTGCTACACTGATAAGGACCAGTTGTACAGTCCCCGGCTAGCAGCCGCTTAAGTTCTATTCTGGAAGTAACGTGGAAAACATGTTGTACGAATATGTAACAATGCCTAACCGGAGAATAATCGTGGGATAACTAACTAAACCTGTGATTCTGGCAGGGTTTGTAAAGTTAATTGGAGAACAAATTTTGACAATGGCAGGAATAGCTACAGAATTCTTGATGACAAGAGTGATTGTTAGAATGAGGCAGGAGAAGAAACAGGGACATCACACAAATTATGAAAGAATAAGACGATTCCAAATCTATAAAAAATTTCGTGATACTACTTTTCGATCTCGTGCTTGAGAAACTGGTGCGTATGAATGAAATGTGAAACTATTTCCTAACATAAAGCTGTTAGCTTGTAGTAGGCCTTATAGGCATTTGATATTGGTACTTCATGAATTATATTCTGTCTTGTTATAAAAATGACTATTTGTGCCAAAATAGTCTCATTTATTTTGTGTGTGCTACAAAATTGCTGCAGTATTAGAAAGGCCTATTTTGTTTTATCTAGCAGACAGTGATAAAATAGACGTAATCAGATCGAGAAACCACACCAGTCTTGGATATTATTTGTATTAACAGCTTTTTCAGTATTAGATAACGACATTTCAATTTTTCGTGTAGCAAAATGTTTGACGAACTTTGATGAGGTAATAGATTCTTTTGCAGGAAGGAAAGCATGCCGTGTAAAGCTATAGCAAGATTAGAGAGAAAAAAATGCTAGGAACTAAGGATTGAAGAAATGTGTACTTTCTTGCTTGTCTCTTGTCTTTATTGGTTTTATGTATCCTATATTTAATTATATGTCACACAAAACAGCAAGTTATTAGCTAATAGGCAATAAAAAGTGCAGATTTTCTGAAGAGTTCTTGTTCTCCCAATTACAAATAATCCCATCTGCTATTAATTGCGAGATGTTTTTTAAGAGGGGCAGGCTGTGAAATGGGCCAACTGGAAGCAGGAGAGGCACCACAGGACACTTCAGTTTCCACTGTCCTGCGTAGGTTTGATGAAATCCATTACTAAATATACACATTTCAATTTCACAGATTGAAATACAGTGATGAGTTATAGAAGAATGCTGTATGAAGAGGTGTGGCACTGCACTTTGGCACACTTAAGACCAAATAACATGTCTTACATTTCCTCGAACACACATTTTATGTTTCAGACTTTTCAGAAAGATGTGCGCTACAAGATGAACATATTTTTGAAAATTTGATTATTTTAGTATTGATCCAGTTAGCAAATATCATAGATCTGGGGCTGATGCACAGAGCAGTCTGAGTTATAGTGGGTAGTCTCCACATGACCTGTGTTTACATTTAGTGATTTCGCTGTTTCCTCTTCGTTTACTCTGTGGTCGGGAGCTATCAAGTCAATTAAAATACATTCACATAATTATGGAAGGCTAAAATATGTTATTAGTTTCGGATTTTATTTTATTTCCACCTTTCTGACAGTCAAGCATTAATTGCCTTGCAGAACAGGAAGTTATTTTTGTCTGTTTGCTAAAGATATTTGACTTTTATTAATCTTTCCTGCAGAGGAAGTCAATGTGTTTGAAACGAAATGTTTAATTCCACAGTACTGGCTAGTTTCAACTGTTTGCTGCATTTATGGCATTATGCCACAATAAAGAACCAAACATGATATAATACAGTATTGGTGCTCCAAGAAAATTTACATCCCGTAAACCACACTGAAAAGCTTAATATCAGCTCGAGGTCTACTTGATTGGGAATCTGGACATATGAATGTGCACTTTAAGTATGCACTTTAAATTTGCACATTTTAGTATGGTTCACAAAATTCCGTGGCTCTTGCAGTATCCTCTGATGTTTTGTTTCTTTTATGACATAATGTATGATCTTTCAATGTTTTACACGTACGTACATACAGGCTTCCTACAGCATGGTAGCTGCACAAGCATGGTGTCGCATGTTACCTGGTGCTCTCTGGCAACTGGTGAAATTAACCTATTTCTAACAGGTCACGGGAAAATATTGTGAATGATGGTTTGAAAAGCATTACTTTCAAAGTAAATATACTTATATGTAAGTTGAACTGTGTGTGAGAATGTACCAAGAATTTCTTAAATCAAACATCGTTTGACCCTCATTTAAAAATCAACTCTTTGATGATGAGCCATCTAGAAGTATTTCAAACCCTGAAGATCAGACATTTATGTCATCATTAAAAATTTTACTGCCACATTTGTGTGATATATCTTAAAGTGTATTATGCAGAAAAAAAGATCAACATTATGTGCAACAGCTTAGCTTCTCTTGCAGCTTATTAACCTTGGGGACCAATTTTATATGTGAAAGCTTTGCTTTTCTTGTAACAACACTATGTACATTAATTTAATTTCCCTGTTTGTGTGTTTGTGTTGCTTAACAGTGATGGTGCTGTTAGCTGACTACATCACGTGCTCTATGCTCTGAATATCCGCTGTCATCAGCTCTCGAGATCATGTAACATGAGCTATGACTGGCTTACAAAAGTGCATCACAGTCTCGATTTCAATGATTCAGAAAGTAACATACAGTGTTTGGTGGAATTCCAATGTATACTTTTGTAATATGAAAATACGCAACGTACATGTTGCTGCACATCATAGATATTTCCAAAACGGTTCTTTTTCCCTAAGTTTCATTTTCTAAAGTGCCGGGAAATTCTACCCCCGTGTATGAAACCATAACCATTCAAAGGAATGATAAGTTTTGCGGTTCCCATGGAAATATACTGTCACTTAACACGGAAGATGTGTGTTTTCACCCGGGAGAATGTTTATTTTTAACTGGGAAATCCGGGAAACTTGCAGGAATTTTTTTTCTCTGTCCGCATATACACCCTGTTACAGGTTTATTGTTCCTAATCATCTGCATTAACTTACATTTTACCACATTTAGTGCTAGCTGCCATTCATCACACCAACTGGAAATTTTATCTGTCATCTTGTATCTTCCTACAGTCACTCAACTTTGGTAGCTTACCGTACACCATGGCATCATCAGCAAGCAACCACAGATTGCTGCCCACCTTGTCCGCCAAATCATTTGTGTATATAAAGAACAACAGCTGTCCTATCACACTCCCCTGGGGTACTCCTGACGATAACCTTGTCTCTGATGAACACTTGCTGTTGAGGACAAGATGCTGCGTTCCATTATTTAAGAAGTCTTCTAGCCACTCACCTATCTGTGAACTAATTCCACATGCTCATTCCTTCATTAACAGCATGAAATGAGGCATCGTGTTGAATGCTTTCCAGAAACCTAGGTATATGGACTCTGCCTGTTGCCCTTTATCCGTGGTTCTCAGTATATCATGTGAGAAAAGGGTAAGCTGAGTTTCACACAAATGATGCTTTCTATAACCATGCTGATTCATGAACATAAGTTTCTCAGTCTCAAGAAAGTTTATTGTATTCTAACTGAGAATATGTTCAAAGATTCTGCAGCAAACAGAAGTTACGGATATTGGTATGTAATTTTGTGGGTTTGTTCTTTTTCCTTTCTTATATATTGGAGTCTCCTGCTCTTTTTTCAAGTGACTTGAGACCTTGTGCTGGGTGAGAGACTCATGGTAAATACGAGCTAGGTAAGAGGCCAATGCCGTAGAGTAGTCCATGTAAAATCAAACTGTGATTCCATCTAGACTTTGTGATTTATTTGTTTTCAAATCTTTCAGTTCTTTCTCTATGCCAGGTATGCCTATTTCTATGTTATCCATACAGGAGTGTTTTCAATGGTCAAATGATGGTATGTTTGTACCATTTTCCTGTGTGAATGATTTCTTGAATATGAAATTTAAAACTTTGCCTTTCATGTTGCTATCTCCCACACTACACTGCTCAACAAGGGACTTAGATCTGCTTAGCGATTTTACGTACAACCAGTTTGCTAAGGTGTGATGGTGGTGGTTGTTGTATGCATCATGCATACATCTTTTCACAGACACACGAGTCTCTGCTAACCTTTGCTTGTCATCATTTGTGCATCCCCTTTTGACTCTAGAGTGCAACAGCCTCTGCTTCCTCAGCATCCGCAGAATTTCGTTATTAAACAATGGTGGGCGTTTTCCACCCTTTATCCACTACTAGGCATGTAACTCTTGACACCACCATTTACAATCTGCTTGAACTTTGCCCATAATTCCTCTACACCCATCATACTGGAACTAATTGATGCCAATCCACTGTCTAAATGAGTTGTTAATAACTGCTTATCTACTCTGTCTAGCAGAAACACTCTCTTAGACTTCTTGACTGATTCATTAACTTTCATAATCATAGTTTCTATAATGACATCATGATGTCTAATCCCTGTTTCTATACTGACATTGCCAATACGTTCCAGCCTATTTGTAGCTATGAGGTCTGAGGTATTTCCATTGTGTGGACTGCCGAGCTAGCTGCTGAAGACAATTTTCAGAAAACGTGTTCAAAAGTATTTCGCAAGAGTGTCTGTCTGCAACCCCCAAAATGAATTCATAGACATTCCAGTCTATACTCAGTAGGTTACAGTCGCCTCCAACTAGTACTGCATGATCTGAAAATTATGCACTATTGACCGTAGACTCTCGTTGAATGACTCTAGAACTGTCACAGTGAAATTGGGTGGCTGGTAAAAACATCCAACAATTAACTTAGTTTCATCTACACCTGTTATACGTGAACACATGACTTCACTATCACACTCAACTTCAACCTCAATAGAGACTATATTTTTGTCAACTGCAATGAATGCTCCCCGTCCTATGGCCTCTTATCTGTCTTTCTAATATACGTTCTACAACTTGCTGAATATCTCAGAGCTTTCAATCTCAGTTTCCAACCAGCTCTCAGTCCCAAGAATAATCTGAGTGCAAGAACTTTCCTGAAGGGCAGTAAATTTGGAACTTTATCATGAATACTTTGACAGTTTACTGATAAAATTGTGACAGTCAAAGTGTCTTTATTCTGAATGGCATTTGACTTTCCTTGCTGAGAACTGACTGGTGAGAGTTCATTAGAGCACCTCAAACTACTGTCTTTGGTTGATACTGTCCACTCAGCTCCATACCAGAGGACCATGATCAGCTCTGGGAATGATGCTGGAAATTGCAAGCTCTGCTTGCACCTCGTGTGCAAGGCCAGCAGTCTTCACCATCTCTGCCAGCCACCAGTAGGAACTGAAGATGGCCTGCGAATCCATGCGATAGGCATCATTGGTGCTGATGTGAGCCACAACTTGCAGATGACTGCACACTACATGCTTGATAGCCACAGGGAAGGCTGCCTCCACATCTCAGATGAGGCCCTGTGGCAGATGTACAGAGTGCACACTGGCTTTCTTTCCAGCCCTGAATGCTGTCTGCCAAAGGGGCTCCATATTGCACCTAAAATTGGTGCTCCCAATAACCAGTAAACCTAAATCTCCCCCGTATACCTGCTTGGACCCTGCTGAAGGAGCAGCCACCTGACCATTCACAGGGTGAACGGGTGAGGCCAGGTGGCCAGTCTCCGCATTGGCCTTCCACCTCGAGTGATGCGTCCAATCTATAATTACCGTTGTTAATTGTGGGGCATATCTTTCTGTGATATCAGTTACTTATTGTAAAGCTAAAGAGAATTTATGTCCTGACATCCAGATTCCATTGTGCTGAAAGCTGCCAGTGGAAAATAAATACCACTGCCAAAAACCACTCAACATTCAGGAGGGAACTCAAGACTTACATATTAGGGACAGTATAGCCACCATTGTTGTGCCCCTCTCATCTCTTTCTTTCTCCTCTCCATCATAGCATCGAATTTTACCATTCTATTTCTCTTCCTCTAACCTATCTACCTCTTCTATATCTCTTTCACCCCATTCTATCGTCTTATGTCTCTGCTTGATGAGAATAACTCACAAGCTGCAAGAATATAACGAGAAAATTCCCAACTAGCAATAGGACTGACATTCATAAAAGAAAAATATGTTTACTTTCATATACATAGTCATTACTATTATTATTATTCTTGATTGTTATAATTATTTTTTGATTTTTATAGTTATCATTGTACTACTTTTAAAATCTCCATTTTTTTTTCTTTAACATTAATACTGTATAACATGTTATATGTCCTTAATGTTCTGTAGAAACTGAAATTTGTTGAATCTGAGTATGCCTGGTTAGGTGTAAGAGAGGGCCTGAAGGCCCTAATCTTGCCAGGTAAAATAAATGCATAAATAAATAAAATAAATAAATAAAAACTTTTGCTGTGGGAATAACGATCAATGACATAACACAACCCTTTGTGTTTGACTTTTACTGAAATACAGCCATAATGTCATCCTCAGATGGGACTCTTTGCAGGTATCACAAACAGCCACAGTCTGTGGAAGAATGTAATTTCAGAACAATGAAGCTGTTTGTGTAATCTGTTATAAGAAGCACTTACTCATCAGCACTAAGCAGGAATGTATGCTGCTCAAAGTGGCGGGCTACACTAAACTTCTTGGGTAAAGGGAGAAAAATTTGACAGCTGAGAAAAGCTGGAAATGAATTGATTGTTGTGGGCTCTTGTCCACAATTGAAAACACACTTATCCCACAATCATCAATAAGATGAATTCAAGTCTACAGTCTGGATGCTCAATTAAATAGATGCTCTAATCAAGTACAACAGAATACTCAACCTCCCAAAAGAAATATATATGCCACCAACAATATTAATGATGACTACTGGATAAGGGGATTCTTGGTCAGAGTCACCCATGAACAGCTCATTTCTAAGAGACAGCGGATAGGGGCAGCAAAACTAGTCTAGTAGTGCCTGCCATCAATGGAGAATCATGGTAATTACTTTTTTCAAATACTCACTGGAGGAACCTCTTGTTCAGCTACCAGTAGGTTCTATTGTTACTGATTAACAATGTTACTGAGTGTTGGCTATTATGTATCAACTTTTGGTTGTATTCAACTCTGAATTGGAAACAAGGCAGACAAAATGACCCAATACATAACACCATATCAACACTGTGGATCGTCTCTTCATTAGACACTGTTCAGCTAAGGTATCTCCAGTTCAGCAATGGATAATTCAGATGAAACTGGAGGATAAGCTGTGAGATTATATTTCTTAACCAATAGAAGGACCATGGTCTTTCATTGTGCCCTGGTGAAGAAGAAAGATGGCATAAGCTGTGTCTGCACCTATTACTAGTGGATGAACAAAATAACCATAAAGAAGGTTCATTCATTGCCAGAAATTGATGACACCTTGAACAATCTGAAGACAGCAAAGTAGTTCAACATTATGGATGTACACACAGGTAACTCACAAATCAATGCTGATGTGGCTGACCATAAAAATATTGTTTTCAGAACATGTGACACCCTGTATGAGGTCAAAATTATACCATTTTGCTTTGAAGTTCTCCTGCCACCTTTGGAAACTTCAGCATCTTAAATGGTTAAATGGACAATGTTTCTGTTGTGCCTGGATGACACTAAAGTTTTCTCCAGAGCATTTGAAGAGCATCTAAGCTGTGTGACTACTGTACTAAATGTTTCACATGATGCAGGTCTTTGTCTCAATCAGAGAAAGTGGCTCTTCATCACCCAAGAAATAAAAATCTTTGGGATTTTAGTTAATGGAAATATAGGCTGTCCTGATCCACAGAAAGTAAGAGCCATAACAGATATTCTAACTCCTCAGCACATTCATGATGTGAGAGATTTTCTGCTGCCACTAAAGTTGCTTCATAAAAAAATTTAAGTTCCCAATCACAACTACAGCAAGGATTGTCATAGAGAAACACCAAATATCCTTGCAGTGAGGAATGAGGATGATTTTTCTGTATGCATATGGCGATGCTGAACTCTTTCTCAGCTCTGGCACATTTTGATGATGATGCCAAGATGGAACTGCACAGTCATACTAGTGGTTATAGGGTAGGTGCAGTTGTAGTGTAAATCCAGGAAGGCACTGAAAGAGTGATTGTGTATGCTTCCAGAGTACTCTCTGATTAGAAGAATTATTATGTGATAGAGAAAGAATGCATTGCAATTGTTTGGGCAATCAGTAAGTTTGATCCTGTTTACATGGTAGACACTTCAGTGACCAATCCCCAATCTTTCACTTGGTGACAAACATGAAGAATCCTTCAGGATGATTGGCAAGATGTGCATTTAAGCTTCAGGAATACATTGCAGTAATACACTTAAAACTGACGCAAACACAAGGGTGCTAATTTCCTTTTGAGACTTTTACTGGAGAAACTTCAAAGTGTTGGTAATATCCCAGTCATCACTGCAGTACCAAGCAGTGCAAATGAACAAAGAGAAGAACCTGAGTTACTGAAGATTATAAAGATCTGAAGGATCCCTCACACACTCAATACCTATTGCACAACAATGAGTCTGTGCAATAATATTGACCATATGAATTGGAATTGATGGTTTTCACAATATGCTTAGGAAGACTGCAAAGTTTTAAAAATATTGACACTTGCTCAGTGAATTGTGCAGCATATTATACCATGTAAGGGTGGTATTTCATAATATGCCTTAGTTGCTGCTGAAACCAAGGAATTCAATACAGTTTAATATTATCCATTTTAAGCATGTGAGGCAATGGTTGTTATATATCAACAGTAGTAATTATGTGAGGTAGTAGTTGCTGTATATTAACAGTAATAATTGGCAGCAGTCTACCATTTTCTGTATTACACATACTCAACAATGCATTTCTAGAGACAATGCTTTCAGCATCAGAATGTCAAAACTTAGCTCAAGATGTAAAAAGACCAAAATGTCTTCTGACACATTTGTGGCAATCAAACAATAAAACAGAATAAAAACACATTGGACTATGGGTCCTAATCTTACATTAACGTTGATGAGTCATCCCATCTCACACAGCATATCGTACCAGGTCATATTCTCCAGATCTGTTATGGGCTTGAAGAGTGTCAAGTTGACACTTCTCCAAATTTCCAAGGGCTTTCGTGAACTGACATGCCCATGATATTATTGTGTAAGTACAGCAACTGGCTTAATCATAATGTTATTCTATTGGTCTCCTACTTTCCATCATTTTCAAAAATGACTTTTGTATGTTGTCTACAATCGTCAGTCTCTTCCTCAGGGGCAGCCCAGAATTTGGCACACAAGCTATGCCCTAGCTCACGTGCCATAGTTCTGTACTTGGCTGCACACTTCCTCCCCCAACACATTACACTGTGTGAGCAGGAATGGAGGGAAGAGGGAGGAAATTGTGAGAGTGTCATATTTAGTTGGCAGTGCAGGTGCACTGCAAATGACTTTGTTTCATATTTCATATTTTTCAGAAACATAGATCACAAATGAAACAAATTGTCAGTATTATTTAATTATCCTTGTTGTGATGAAGTCACACTATAATTTTTATCTGGTTCAGATTGTTGGCATACAGGCAGACACAGATAATTTGAATGATTTTCCAACTCAGGTTGCCACATAATCATGACTTCTTTAGCTTCATAATCAAAAAAAGGTCTTTCACATGCATATATCCATTGCAATATTGTATCACTTTTGCAACCTCATTATGGAGACATGGAAACTTTACCTGTGGAAAACAATGTATGTATCTTGTACGACTTTAAACTATCTTTAAAATGGAAATTACATAGTATATCATCACTTACCTATTCACTTAGACAGGGGCACTTTCAACTAAAATGCCTATCAGTCTCAGAAACAGCTCTAAGATTGGCAGTATCTGCAAAACATTTAGAAAAAGTGTGTATCTGCAAAACATTTAGAAAACTGTCCTTGTGATTCTTTCAAAGCCCCAATGGATTCTCTGTATCTGGTGTTTTCTTTAATGTCAGTGAGCATAGGAAAGTGGACTGAATTGGTCAGAATTTATTCCTTCCACAATACAATTTTCTTTTGAAATGTATCCCATCAAATCAGAAATAAGTTGATTCTCACCTTGCAGTGTCTTACAGTGGGCATTTCCAGCTTGCAGTATCTTACTGTGGGCAGTGTGCGGTCAAGTCCAATTAAAAAATGAGGATTTGCAATCAATTCCAGATGTTCTAATTATTATTCCTGATTTCATTTTTCCTACCTAAATTAAACAATAGTGGGTTTTAAATCAAAAAAATCATTCCAGGCATGCCGCTTGACTTAACCAACATACTCTGCATTAATATACAAAATTTCCATACTTGTTGCTCAGTTCTATCAAAAATGGTTGCAACTGACAGTGGAATAATCCTAGCATCTTCAGAAAGTTTACTACTCATACCACCAGTTTCTACATGTGCTCTGTGATCACAAATTTTGTGCAAAGTGCTTCATAATGAACAGAAAACAGAATCCTATCTGTTGTTCAATGTAATATTTTGCTCTTTGATTGTCAGCTAAATCCTTAAATTCTTTCTGCATGGTACTGTAATGTTGTTTCATAGCAAATTTGCAGTAACCATTGATTATGTGACTGCATAACAGATGTGGAAAATTCTCATCCCTGTCTTCTGTCACTCCCATTCATTTTTAAAGGCTTATGATGATAGTTTGCTACGCTTCTTCTTTTTGTGCAAACAGCCAATGGATCTGTGAATATCCTTCATACAGTGAACAAATAGCAGAGGGTAAATGGCACTGAAATCACAATTCTGCTTAAATGAAGAGAGTTGTACTGATTGAAAAATGCCACACTGCAGTACTAAATCAAATGTTGCACTGTACAGGTTACTTCCAAGACTCACTGAGCAAAGCTGAAGCAAGTGGGTCTCAGCACACAGATGGACCACAAATCCTACTTGGGTGCAGTTTTGCATTCTGTGGCTGGCCCTGCTGAATCTATTTTGTCAAAGAAGTAATGCACATTTATTATTATGCATCTGCTTCAAAATATTTCTAAAGAGCCATTAATATACTTTGTTCTGTTGTCTATTGCTTACATACTAAGAATATTAATATGTTTCTTTTCTTGAATGGCAATCAACATTCCTTCCATCAAGTTGGTTTTTCATCCTCACTTGTCTATGTGCAGGAGTTCTAAGTCATTTTCCACATCCTTAAGGGGATGATCTGCTTCTACCTCAAATCAAAAATGTTCTTCCCATCTGTCCAGTGTACTTTGCATCATAGGATGTGCAGCGTATTTTATAACCTTATTGTCTTTCAAACTTGTTTCTCTTTCTATGACATCATGCTTTGGGCTGTAGTTAGCTAGATTATTTGTCTGGAAACCAATTTTGACACCATGAGGTTTAAAAATATTTACAATCTTTTGCAAGACTGTTCCATAGTATTGTATAGTGATCACTTTCATGTGTTCTTTTTTAAGTTTATTCTTTCTGTTATTTCACTCTTGTTCAGAAAAAAAGCAGAATTCCCTGAACAACTAGTGATAGGATGTTCATATTCACAGGACTTGTACATTGGTATGCTTTGCAGAAATGACTAGCATTGTGTGACTTGAGCAGACGTGCAGGATGCCTCAAAGATGTATGAGTGAACTGTACTGTCAGATCAGTGAGTCTGAAAGAGAGCGCATTATTGGCATGAGATAACATGATGCATCCACTTAGGAAATTGCTGTTCATGTGAGATGAAGTGTTCTGGCAGTGTGATGGGTGTGTGCAGAATACTGTAGAACATGATGAGATCGGTCAAGATGCACCACCCAGACCACCCGCTGAGAAGATTGGTATCTCTTCCAAATGTAATTGCAGGACAGGTTTACGTCCCCAGCTCTGGGACAACAGTGGAACAGTGGAACACATTGTGCACTACGAGGGGTGAAAGTCCATTGCCATTTGCTAAGGCATGGGTTAAATGCACATTGTCCACTTCTAGAACTTCCTTTGACGAATGTGCAAATACTTGCTAGATGGCAATGATGTGTTGAATCATTATGAATTACAGCATCAGTTGTCATTTCTTTATTGTAGACAGTAAATGTGTGCTTATTGCCCTGTCTTTTAATGTTCAAATCAAGTAATTGTCATGCTCCATCAAAAACTCAATTTATCTGTGAGAATCATTATTTTTTTCTCTATATCTTTCTCAGAACCATCAACAAGTGACAATGTGTATCTACATAATGTTATAAGAATCATTTTACCTGTAATGGCTTCGTCAAATTTGAATGTTTATTGGAAAATAGCAGGGCAGTAAGTAAGCATTCATTGTCCACAGGAAACCAGTAATGACTGATGCTATAATTCCCATTGACTCATACCATTCACAAGCTTATAAAGAGTCTGCTTTTCATACCTTAGTACTCATGGTAATTCGTGTGCCAATGAGAAGGAAGTATAAAGAGACAGAACTAAACATGATTAATAAGATAGCAGTTTATAATGTATACCAAATAGATGTTCTTGAAGAAAGATCAGTGTGAGAGTAACAAGAATAGAAATAATAAACTTAACAAAGAAGGAATTAATGTAGTCACTATGCCATACTATAGAACAGTCTTGTAAAAGATTGTGAATATTTTTAACCAGCATGGTATCAAAATTGTGTACCAGACAAACAATGTGGCTAGATATAGCCTGTAGCATGATGTTTGTATGAAGGGAAACAAATTTGAGAGATCAGGTGTTTATAAAATATGTTGCACATCCAGTGATTCAAAGTATACTGGACAGATGGGAAGAATGTTTCCTATCATGTACAAGGAACTTAAACATACATTCAGACTAAATAACTACAACAAATCAGTGGTTGCAAACAATGCATATGAAGCAGGCAATCCTCTTAAGGGAATTGGAGAGGGCTTAGAAATCCTGTACATAAGAAAAGAAAGGATGAAAGCTTGACATGCTGGAAGGATTGTAGATTGCAATTCATGAAAAAAGAAATAACAATATTCTTAATGTAAAAGTGAAAGTCAACAGAATGAGATTTCTTAACAGATTTTTATAATTATTTTAAAGCAGGTGCATAGTTATAAATTTGCAGTATTTCTTAGATGAAATAGCTACAGGCTGACGATCACAGACGCCATGCAAGTAGCATTTTTGGAACTGGGGAAAAGTGGGAGACCAATAGAATAGCATTATGGATGAGAAAATAGCTAACTTACACGTTAATTCTGTGGGTGTATCAGTTCAAAACAATCCCCCAATCATCTGGTGAAGTGTCAACTTGACTGTCTTGCAGCGCATACCAGATCGGGACAAGACCAGGTGTGGTATGTGGTTTGAGACAGGATGACTACCAACAGATGTTAATGATTTTAATGTAAGATGAGGACACTCAGTCTAATGTGTTTTTGTACTATTTTATTGTCTAAATGCCACAAATGTCTTGGTAGGCTTTTTACTATTTTAACCTCTTGAGCTAAGTTTGACAACCTGATGATGACAGCAGTGTCCCTAGAAACCCATTGTTGAGCCATGTGTAGAAGAGAAAATGGTTGAATGCTACCAATTATTACTGTTAAAATTCGTTTTCCTTTGAACAAATTTCTGCAAAGAACTGAAAAAAGTAAATGACAAGATTTGGGAAGTGGACTGGAAGATGCATATGTAAGTACCATGTAGTCCTTTGAAAAAAATGAAGTTCCTGACTGATCACATATTGCCTGGTATCTAGTTGTCCACAATATCAGGAGAAATTGTAGCTATTGGGGTCATGAAAATAAACAGAAATGTTTATTTTAGTTGTAGCAGTTAACAGAATTGACAAATATTATCAAGTTGGCTGCCCAGTGAGCACAGATATTTAATTTTCTTGCTACAGTTGTCACTGTATACACATCAGATCATATAATGAAATAATAAGCAACCAGTGGCATGAAAGAAATTTAATTTCTTTGCCAGTTTTGGGCACTTAGTGGCCTTCTTCAGAAGGTTATGCCTATTGCATTATTTGCAGGTGTCAGTAATACAGACACTTGCAAATAATGCAATAGGCATAACCTTATGAAGAAGGGCACTAAGTGCCAAAAACCAGTAAAGAAATTAAATTTCTTTTATGCAACTGGTTACTTATTATTTCATTACATATGACTACTGTTGCTGTAGATGGATAAAATACTAAACATAAGGTTGTATAAGCTTTAAATCAATATAATTGTTTTATTTTTGTTTGCAGCAGTAATTACATTATAAAAATACATAAAAAAAGCAAGTGTACATAATAAATTATAAAGTTCACTTGTTTCATTTATAATAAGTTGTTGTTGTAGATTATGAATCTATGCTGCCCTGAAAGAGCCCTCAGCCCACTGAAATAGACACATAAGCCTTCTGGGACTTTTTGTACCCATTCTGCATTATTTCTGCTTGTGTTTTCCAAGGAAAAGGTGGAAGAAAATATGAGAGGGTTTATGAATCAATGATACGACAAAAGGTTGCTTGCGTTTTAGCTTGTTTATGGCCGGACTTTCTGAAATATTTTCACAACATTCTGACATCAGGTCATCTGGAATTTGTGAAGACACTTAATAAAACATAAAACAGGTATCATTGGCCAAGTCTCTACTGATCTATCAGATATTACGTGAGCCACCATATGGAATTCTAAAAATGTGTGCATGTACCTCAGTTATCACAAGCCATCTGATACTAATTCCTCCTCTGGTTTCTTCATTTCACTGGATGTAAACTGACCTTTTGGCGAGGTTTCATAAGTCAACAAATGGAATAAAAAGGATAAAAAAAATGTACTGACTATCACATCAACTATTTCTGTTCTATGCCGTGTGCCTTTCAGGTGTGGTTAGTTTCCCGACAGATTTAAATATGGAGAAAGAGATAATTACGTCTGAGTTTTCCAAAGTTTTCAAGAAATCTGTAAATAAGAGTGCAGTGACACTCCTCAGTACATAAATTGTTGTTAGACTCACAGTATGGCATCAGTAAAATGCATATTCTTTTGTGCCTTAGGTAGCAGGGCTAAATAATAGGTTGAGGGCAGTAGGTATTTATTTGCTTTAATGGTAGCACTTAATTGGAATATGCTTCCGTAAGTTGTTACTTTACACGATTAGGGAAAATGCTTAACAATGTTTCGCTTCATATACAGAAAAGAGGAAGCAAAAGGTTGTTGTACTGTCTCAACAAACATGGAAGATAACTGAATCTGACTGGGGTCATGCCACAGAATTCTGCTCTGAATCTCTTACTTTTCTTCATATATATCAATGATCTGCCATTAAACGTGGCAGATGATTCAAAAAATTTCTTTTTTGCATGTAATGCTTTTTTACCCAAGACACTGCAGTTATAGTCAGTGACTGGTAAGAAAGGGGTCATACTAGAACATTCTATATGTGTTTACATAAGAGCATTCCACACTGAGGCAGGTCATTTAAACTCTGTGTGTACTTCCATTTACGATTTATAAAGTTACTTTCAGTGTGAAGTGTTTGTTCTTGTTGATGGTCCTGCTCTTGTAACTGGTATTTCATTTTGGATTCTGTGTGATAATATGACATAAATAGAATCATGCGAGAAAATTTCTAGACATGATGTAGAAATCAACATACCTTACTTTGGTCTCAAAAAACCAGAAATGATGTTTTATAAGAGTGAAAATAAAATTATTTCTGACTAAAGACGTTATTTGAATCACTATTGTTTATAGAAGTTCTGAATAAACTTCATGTATTGATATCAGTAACTGTCGGCTGTACAGTTTCAGTAACACCTACAAGTATATTTTCACATAGTAAAAATGTTTTCTGGAATGTTTCATTGGATGGTATTGTGGAAACTACATAGTATTTCAATGAGACACCTATGTGTCACCTTCGGGTTTAGCTGTTGGGAGGCTGTAGTGGTCTCTCGGTTCATATTTTGGTTGGCTACAGAAGCCCAAGCCCTAGGATGTGGGGCTATAACATTATCCTGTGAGACTTGATATCCAGAGCCCTTTGTTGGAGAAATGAGCCATGGACCCTACGTACATTGTGCAGAAAAGCCTGGTCACATTCCACGGGCCTGAGATTATGTGTATGGAGAAGGTAGCAGACTCCCTGTGTCAATTAATTACAAGCTCAAGCCCTCATCTCGTGACAACTGGAAGGTGGACCGTGGCTAATGGACCCCATAGCACTGACATATTGTAGTAGGGTACAAGCCACTGCTATGCTCAGCATATTTTGCATGGTTGGACCTTGCATTGCAAACACTTTCACCCAGCATATGTGCTGCATTAAGGCTGATGCAGCAGGCTGTGACTGCTCAGTGAGTGAAGGATGCCGAGTCCTACATGGCCATGACCAGTAATGGGCAGATTTATTCAGGGAGTGAAAGTTGGACTGAAGGCTGGCTGAAAACAGCTGGCACTGGTGAGCACTCCAGTAGCCCAGTTACTGGAAGAGCCACAGTTCAACACTTGGCTGGCCTCCTTTGGCAGGTGGTTCAGTCAGTATTATGACAAGCAATGGTGACTTCACGGTGGACACACCCCATATGATGTTCGATGACTCGATGACTGGCTACTTCAGCGCATGCCAAAATGTGCAAGACATTTGCCTTGGCTTGTGTTGCTTTACTCTTCCCCTCTTTGAAGAATTTGACCCACCAAATTCTCTCTGTTAATGCACCTGGAACTAGCTAATTCCATACAGTTTATTGCTGACACCTATAAGAATCCATCTGTGATACTTCAGTAGCTAAGATGGGTACTGAGACATATTTGAAATTTCTCCACAGTTTTTATGGTTGCAGCCCTTGAAAACTGATCCTAGTCCTGAGAAAACATAGCAAAGATATGTTATCACACTTACACTACTGACAATTAAGTTCTGTGTCATGGTTCCCTCACTGCTTCCTGTGGCACCCTCCAAGGTGTCTCACTGAGGAGTCAATAACTTTCTCTCAGTCTGTGATGGCTGCGTCAAACCATCTCATGGGAATAGGTCAGTGGGAGTCTGGGAAGCATTCTACAAAAGTTAACCTTACAGACTTCCACTCCCACCATTTCCCATGCATTACCTCCTTGACTTTGTGCTTAACCTTAACAGTGTACCACACATATTCCTCAACCTAATTATCCCATTCTTCGCATGACACACTATCCAGTGGCCTGTTGCACCTTATCACTACATTATATTAAATAAGTTGTCAAGTTTGGAAGGAAGAGCTTAGAGTGATCTATTTACAAAAAGTAATCTGTGATAAAATCATACAGTCACAGTGCAGATCATAATAATGAGAGAACTTTTGCCTGAACTCTAAACTTCACCTCTCATCCCTTAGGGAACCATCCAATGTAGCATGCTTCATGAGCTCTGTAATACCACTGATGTATTGACTCAACCAAAAGTGTTTTACTAGCTGCAGTCTGTGCCCCTTGATACAACTTTATAATACTCCATAATTCTCTTTTCGTCATAATTCCCTGATACCTGATACAATGACTCATTATATCGTAGAGTGGTTTAGACAATATTATAAGAAGGAAAGTTGCTATTCACCAAACAACGGAGATGCTGAGTCACAGATAAGCATAACAGAAACACTTTCACAATTAAAACTTTCAGCCATAAGCCTTCATTGACAATAGACACACATATGCACGCACACATTCTCACACAAATGCAACTCACATACATGACTGCAGTCTCAGGCAATTGGAACCACTCTGCGAGCAGCAGCACCAGCACGTGATGGGAGTAGTGACTGGGTGGTGGTAAGGAGGAGGCTGGGAGGTGGATCGGGGGGGGGGGGGGGGGGGGGGGGAGGGATAATATGGTGTGGTGGACAGTGAAGTGCTGCAGGTTAGATGGAAGGCAGGGCTGAGGTGGGGAAGGGGGGGGGGGGGAGGGAGGATAGGAAAAGGAGAGAAATAAAAAAACTGGGTGTGGTGGTGGAATGTAACATCTAAAAGCTCAGAATCCTAAACCTCTCATCTGGTTCAGCTGCAACCACTATCTGTATCGAAGATGAGGACACCCTATCCACATTCCTCCAGAACCTCAACAACTTCTCTGCCCATTTACTTCACCTGGTCCTACTCAACCCAACAACCCGCCTTCCTAGATATTGACCTCTACCTCAAAGAAGGCTACATCAGTACCTCAGTCCACATCAGACCTACTAACCACCAGCAATACCTCCACTTCGGCAACTGCCACCCATTCCATACCACCAAGATCTCCCTTCTGTACAGCCTAGCCACCCATGGTTTCAGGATCTGCAGTGACGAGCAGTCGCTCTCACTGAAGCCTTCACTAACTGTAATGATCCTCCCAACCTGTACAAAAACAAATCCCCCATGCCTTATCTTTCCAGTCTCCCTCCACCTCCCAAAGTACCACCATCCAGCCACAGAGGAGCATTCCCCTTGTCACTCAGTAACACCCAGGACTGGAGCAACTGAATTACATTTTCCACCAGGGTTTTGATTACCTCTTGTCATGCCCTGAAATGAGTAATGTCCTGCCCACTATCCTTCACCCCCCCCCCCCCTACCCCCCACAGTGGTTTTCCACCATACACCATACCTACGCAATATACTAGTCCATCCTTACACAACCCTTGCTCCCGATCCCTTGCCTTATGACTCATACCCCTGTAACAGACCTAGATGCAAGACCTGTCCCATACATCCTCCCACCACCACCTACTCCATTCTGGTCACTAACATCACTTATCCTATCAAAGGCAGAGCTACCTGTGAAACCAGTCATGTGGTCTACAAGCTACTAAGCTGCAACCACTGTGCTGCATTTTATATAGGTATGACAACCAACAAATTGTCTGTCTGCATGAATGGCCACCCAAAAACTGTGGCCAAGAAACAAGTTGACCGCCCTGTTGCTGAACACACTGCCAAACATGATATCATTCATTTCAATGACTGCTTCACTGCCTGTGCCACATGGATCCTTCCCACCAACACCAGATTTTCTGAACTGCACAGGAGGGAACTTTCCCTGCAACACATTCTACGTTCCCTTAACCCTCCTGGCCTCAACCTTCGTTAGTCACTGTCCTCACCCATCCAGCCTCTTCCCTGTTCCCATTCCGGCACTACACAACTGCATTCCACCACCACACCCAGCCTTTCTTTTTTCTCTCTCCTTTTCCGCTACTTTCCTCCTCCCCCCCCCCCCCTCCCCCTCCGTCATCACCACTTCTCACCAGCCCAGCCCTCCGTCTAACCTGCAGCACCCACCGTACTATCCTACATGATGTAAAGGCAAGAAACTCAAACTATAAGATATTGCTGTGATATTGTGTCAGCACTGTACTATGCTCTGCAGTTACTTCACAAGGAAATAATATAAACAGAAAGAGTGCTGCACAGAAATGCAAATGACTCTGGCATTCTGTGGACGTCAAACCACATATCTACTAGTGTAGACCCTTGGAGAACTGGTGAATTCCTAATTCACATAAAAACACTATTTAAACAAACTAGGCATACAATTAGCCACTGTCTGCATTGGCCTGACCTGACCTGGTACTCACAAACTTCCTTGTCTCAACCAAGTGCTATCCATAATTGCCTAGTGTAATACCCTTTTTGCCAGCATACTCAGCATACTACATTGTGTGATTCAATATATGGGGCCACCTGACCTGGTAAGTTGTGATGTGTATAAACAGCTGGTACCATTGGCATTGTAAAAACCTACCCTCCGTGGTTATTGTGACTGTTTTAAGAATTGTGGTGACTATGACAGAATGTCGAGCAGAGTTTGCATGTACATTCTGGGCTCTGTCTGTAATGAACACATGCCACTCAATCGAACTTTAGAGGCTGTGGTTGCTTGTGTGAGGATGTGTCTGGATTTTACCATCTTTAATATGAATCTCCAACATGATGGTGATGTGTCTCAGAAAGCATTTTCTGCACTGTTTGCCTCATTGTGGGTAACTTCAATGCCCACAACCCTTTGTGGGGTGGAACTATGACCACAGGCCACAGTAAAGCTATTGAAACTTGATCTGTAGAACTCGATCTTTGTCTCTTGATACCGGTGCCCCCACAAACTTCACTGTGGCATATGGATTTTATTCAGCCATTGATCTTTCTTTTTGCAGCCCAGGTCTTCTCATCTCCATCTATGAAGAGTCAGTGATGACCTGTGTGACAGTGATCATTTTCTTATCATCCAGTCCCTTCCTCAGTATCACACACCTGGGCCCAGATGGGCTCTCAACGATGTTGACTGGAATGCCTGTGCCTCTGCAGTCAACCTTATCACCATGGCACATGGAGGTATCTATGCAGCTGTCCAGAACACAACCACAATCATTCTATTGGCAGCAGGCTTAGCTATCCCCTGTTTCTCTGGATTGCCCATTGGAAAACAGTACTTTGGTGGACTTCAGAAATGACCATGACCATTAGAGATTGCAGACAGGCTCTCCAATACCATAAGCACCATCCATTAATGAAGCACGTCACTGCTTTTAAATGCCTCCATGCCCAGTTTTGCTGTCCAATAAAATGACGGAAACAAGAAAGCTGTGCAATATGTGTCACTACCAATGGATTGTGTACCCCTGCTGTGGAGGTTTAGGCAAAGATTGGATGCCCCTATGGGCACCAATCCCCCACAGGTGTACTAGTGTGTCCCTGAATGGTGTTGTCTGCACTGACACACATGCTGTCACTGAAAATTTTTCTCTGAATTACGTTCAAGCCTCTGCATTTCGTGCCCTCACAAAGCAGGTGGAGTAAATTCACTTACCTTTCACTGCACTTCACCTAGAGACATATAATGGCGCATTCAGTGAGTGAGAATTCCTCAATGTCCTAGCCCCTTGCCCTGACATGCCTACAGAGGCAGACAATATCCACAACCAAATGCCCAAACACCTATTGGTGGATTGAATGCATCACATCCTTGTCATTTTTAACTGTATCTGCAGTGAGGGTTGAGGTCCCATCTTATTGGTGAGAAAGCATGATGTTTCCAGTACTGAAACCAGGTAAACAACCCCTTGAGGTGGACAGCTATCAGCCATTAATGTTCTCTGCAAGTTGCTCTAATGTATGGTGAGCCTGCAGCCTTGATGATGCTTTGAGCCTCAGGGTCTTTTGGCTCCATCCCAGGGCAATTTTCTCCAAGGCTGTTCTACTGCTGACAATTTAGTCTGCCTGGAGTCTGCTATTCAGCCAGCTTTTTCCTCATGTCAACACCTTATTCCTCTCTTCTTTGACTTGCAAAAGACTTAAGACATCACATGGCATCATCACATCCTTGTTACCCTACATGAAAGGGGGGTCTCTGGGGCCCACTCCCAATTTGTGTCTGGAACTTCTTGTCACACCATTCTTTCTGCATTCAAACTGCTGCTTCTCACAGTAATGCCACATACAAGTGAATTGCATCTCACAGTGCTCTGTATATAGTGTGCTAACTTTTATAGTGTCTATTAGTGGTCTACATTCAGCTGTGTGTTCTAGTGTGTCACCCTTCCTGTATGCTGATGATTTCTGCATTTACAATTGCTCCTCCACTGTGGGTGTCGATGAATGCTGACTGCAGGGTGCCATAGTAAAGGTGCAGTCCTTGGCTCTCATCCATGACTTCCAGTTTTCAACTACCATGACATATGTCATACATTTCTGTTGTGTCATACTGTTCATCCACAATCAGAACTCTACCTCGATGACAAATTACTCTGAGTGGTGGAGTCTTATCACTTTCTGGGACCCATCTTCAATGCCCAGTTGATGTGGCTTCCCCATCTTTGCCAATGTATGTGAACTTGCTGATCAAACCTTAATATTCTTTGCTGCCTCAGTAACACCAGCTGGGTTGTAGACACCACTACACTTTTGTGGCTTTACAAAGCTTTGATCTTGTCTTGTCTTCATTATGAGGGTCTGGCATATGGGTCAGCATGACCTTCAGAATTGCAGATGCTGGACCCAAAGCAACATTGAGAGGTCTGACTTGTGACAGGAACATTTTGGACCAGCCCTGTGAACAGCATACTTGTGGAGGCTGGAGCCACTCCAGTACAGATCAGGAGCCAACAACTGCTGTAACTATCCAATACACATTTGCTGCTCCTCTGAGCATTCAAACTACCATGTACTTGTTCCTTGTAGGGGGATCCACCTTCCACAACAATTGCCCAGGACTGGAGTCACAATTGCAGTTCACATTCAGTGTCTCTTCCCTGAATTTCAAAGTTCCCAACTGTCGCCTCTAGTCAGGAAGTAGTCACATCAGCCCCCATTGTGTGTATCCCATACTTGAATCCATCTCAATCTATCCTTTAGATCATCACAAGAGTCTGTTGACCCAGTGGTTTTACACCATCTGTTCCTGGCCATCCTTGCATAGCCGGCTTTGGATGTGGTATACACTGATGGCTCTACAGTCGATGGGTGAACCAGTTTTGCCTACACACATGCAAGGTGCAGTGAGCTACACTCCATGCTGAACAGACACAGTGTATTTACTGCAGAATTGGTGGCCACTGCACGGATCCTCAGTCACATTCGCTCTTCTGCACCAATGAGACATCCTGAATTGATAGTGTCTCCTTGAGTAATCTTCGGGCTATTGACCAGTGCTATTCTCAACAACTTTTGGTCATGTCTATCCAGGATCACCTTTCTGACCTCCATCAAGTTTGATGGTTGGCCGTCTTTGTCTGGACTCCAGGTCACATTGGCATCTCAGGGAATGAACATGTTAAACAGTACCCAGTTGGCCAAGTTGTCTAACAGGATGCCAACTTTGGAGATGGGGCTACAGGAACCAGACCTTCACTCAACTCTGTACTGTCAGTTGTTGGATACTTGGAATATGGATTGGTGTACCCTAGTTTTTGTGAGCAAACTGTGAGCAACAAAGGGGCATGACTATGTGGCAGTTGTCCCTTTGTGGTTCTTACAAGGAATGTACCATTATCTGTCAGTATCACATGGGCCACACTTCACTGACCAGTGGCCACATCCTATGATATGAGGATCCATATCACTGTCAGTGTGGTGCCCACCTGATGATTGCCCACATCCTACTGGACTGCCACCTTATGGCAAAACCTTAAACTCGCTGAAACTTTGTCTCTAGTGCTAGTAGATGATGCCAACATGGATGGTTTCTGTTCTCCTCTGTGAGATAGGGCACATTCTCCTCATCAGCTGCATCTGGGATTGTAGGGCTACCTTGTCACCTGCAGGGCCCATGGCTGCCGTTGCTCAGTGGTATGGCCTGGCACCTGCCCTCTCCGTCTTTTTAATTCTTCTTATGCTTTTACATCTGCCATCAGTTTACAGTCTCACCACTGTTGTTCTCTTACTTGAGATTTTATGAATGTGCCAATGTCACTAGTTTTCTTGTGGTAATGGAGGTAAGGAAACACTGTTCAGATACAGGGATCAGGTCTCCCATTATACAATTCTCCCTGGAGGCCTCCAGCTGCTTTATCACCCAACTTCACCCACTTATCTCCGTCTCACTTCAACTTGCTTATATCTCTCAGTTTTACTGATTCTCGATTACAATAAGGTTCATCAGAATTTATCATCTGTGCTCTTTTTCTCTGAGGACTCAACTCGCCTTGATATATACAGGATGAAGAGACTGGTGACCTCATAGTTTGGCCCCTTTTATCCCATCACTCCAATGTAATCTTACCATTATACTCCTAAAGACACAGGACTTCAGTGTCACAAAGTTTGGGAGTCAGCAGTGCCACCACTAAGGAATCATCAGCAACAGAGAACTGTATTCAGGGAGATCACACTGGTGGGAGCTCAAAGCTAGGACAACTAAGCTACAGACAACCTTGTGGTCCACTTAAGCAGGAATGACTGCTTGTAGCTGGTCTTTCCTATACTGGATCAGTGGTTTATTTTTATTGCAGGGGCTCTGGATGTCAAGGTCCTAAGCTATGACTGAGCCCCACCTTCTGGCACCTGTACTTATATAGTAAACCAGAATATAATCAATACCTCTACAGCTGCTCACAGCTGCACTTGATGGTGTCTCATTGAAATAGTGTGTAGCTTCCGCAGCACTAACTAATGCAGTGCCTTAGAAGCTTTCAAGCAGTTCTTATGTTGAGAAAGCTTCAAACAGCACACTATCAATGCTACACAGCTTTTACTACATTCACTGCATATACTCTGTTCTTATAAATATTGTTCTTCTTTTTGTATCCATATGTCAGAAATTTTATTGTGAGGTAAAAGCTACATGTTTTGTTCTTATCCTGTGTAATGTGTATTTCCATCAATTTTTTCCGCAGGCAAGTAGTACACATAAATTTTACAAACGTGGTGCCCTGACTGGAAAAATATTAATATATGATAACATGAATTACACAGTTGAAGTTACAGGAGAAACTCCATTCAAGGATTTTGAAAAAATTGAAGCCATAGGGCATTATTAGTGAGTACAAGCAACTTCAGTCAATTCATTGTTATCTTTGATTAGATGTTAAGAACCTTCATTCCTATCACTGTATATCTTACTTAAATTTAATGTGTTTTATATTAATCCTGGTGAATTCAGTATTCACTAAAGAAATTCTGATTCATTCTTTTAACAATACTTTTAGTTTTCAGAAAAGTTCTGGGGCTTTGAAAGCAGCTCTTAACCTACCAGTTGTTAAAGGACATGTTCTAGGAGAATGGAAGTGGATATTGAAGGAAGATATGAAAGTTTTGGTTGAAGGTTCTGTGGAAAGCAAATCTTTTACAAAACATGGAACTGTGGAGATGTTCTACCAGAATATACCTAGCAGAACTCGATATGTTGCTATTGGAGTGGATGTTAATCTCAACAAAGGCATTTGGCAGTAAGTTTCATGGTTAAGGAAAGTTGTTCTCAACAAACTAAAGAACAAATGTGTACAAAAAAATTATCCAAGTAACTGTTTGAAAAACTGTGGTAATGAAAGAGCTTACAGACCATGTGTAAGAATTACAAAAAACTTCTTAGTACTTTAATGACCTCCTTTGTTATGCACAATTGGAAGACCGTTAATTGTAATAAATGTTCATGGAGTTAAAATATTATTCGCCAGGTCTAGTGGTAGTTTTAAAGAAAAAATATTCATCTTATTTTTTAAGGATCTCTTTCAATCCATTGCTTGAAGTTCTTCTGTCTGGAAGCCAGGATCTCTTGTAGACCTGGAAACCGTATAGGTTGATGTGTTTCTTGAAATAACATAGACGACAAACTGATTTGTACATAATTATCATTTTTAATATTGCTAGATGCCTTTCTGCCATCAATTACAATGTCCACTCAGTGAAATACATTACATTCAGTAGCACAATAGAAGAATTATGGTAACATATATTCACATAAACAAAAATATATGTTTTTGTAGTACAGTAGTTTTATGAAATTTGTTTTTAATCACAGGGGTTAATTGTGTTAGCACGTCATATACTATTTTACAGTTGGAGTTTAAAGCATTTCAGATAAGATTGAAGAAATTATAAGATCATAAATTTGAAAATATACATGGTCCAAATGGCTTATTGCTTGTTACATACCGACTGAGAGTTTTGCTTGCATTCCACTGCGAATGAAAGTCTTGCAGGAATGCACAATGTTTACAAATTTGAAAAGTCGAACATGCAGTAAAACAAGTTTTTTCGAAATAGCATCATAGGTTTCTGTTGTCTGAATAGTTGAAGATGAGTATAAAGTGGCAGCTGTTGTGTGCTGAATTGGAGGGTGGTGCCCGACGGTTCTTCATTCTGCTGATGGTCTTGATGATTTTTTTTTTTTTTTAGGATTGGACACAACTCCCAGGGTATTTCCTACAACATTTCACAGTGTATCAGCTTCAGAATCCAATGTTCCCTAATCACATATATGAAATATTTCATAAGAAAATTGCAAGGTAATCAAGGCTCTCAGAATCTGAAGAAAAAAAAAAAAAAAGAAAAAAAAAAGAAACAGAGAAATGTCAAAATGACTTCTTAACTGATTTGAAGTTATGTGAAAAGCAAATGCTAACTCATCTTTTTTTTAAATAAAGTAAAATAAAAAAAGTTTGCTTTTCACAAAAATAATTTTACATTTTGCTAGATGTAATTATGTTGTTGAAGTTTGTACTAATACTAAATAGCAATATTAAGAAAACGCTTCTACTAAGACAAAATTGTAAAGCAAATATTAATGTATTAAGAGTATCAAGACTAAAACTAACACTCAACAATCAGTACATTTTAACTTGGATGCAGAAAATACACTCCTGGAAATTGAAATAAGAACACCGTGAATTCATTGTCCCAGGAAGGGGGAACTTTATTGACACATTCCTGGGGTCAGATACATCACATGATCACACTAACAGAACCACAGGCACATAGACACAGGCAACAGAGCATGCACAATGTCGGCACTAGTACAGTGTATATCCACCTTTCGCAGCAATGCAGGCTGCTATTCTCCCATGGAGACGATCGTAGAGATGCTGGATGTAGTCCTGTGGAACGGCTTGCCATGCCATTTCCACCTGGCGCCTCAGTTGGACCAGCGTTCGTGCTGGACGTGCAGACCGCGTGAGACGACGCTTCATCCAGTCCCAAACATGCTCAATGGGGGACAGATCCGGAGATCTTGCTGGCCAGGGTAGTTGACTTACACCTTCTAGAGCACGTTGGGTGGCACGGGATACATGCGGACGTGCATTGTCCTGTTGGAACAGCAAGTTCCCTTGCCGGTCTAGGAATGGTAGAACGATGGGTTCGATGACGGTTTGGATGTACCGTGCACTATTCAGTGTCCCGTCGACGATCACCAGTGGTGTACGACCAGTGTAGGAGATCGCTCCCCACACCATGATGCCGGGTGTTGGCCCTGTGTGCCTCGGTCGTATGCAGTCCTGATAGTGGCGCTCACCTGCACGGCGCCAAACACGCATACGACCATCATTGGCACCAAGGCAGAAGCGACTCTCATCGCTGAAGACGACACGTCTCCATTCGTCCCTCCATTCACGCCTGTCGCGACACCACTGGAGGCGGGCTGCACGATGTTGGGGCGTGAGCGGAAGACGGCCTAACGGTGTGCGGGACCGTAGCCCAGCTTCATGGAGACGGTTGCGAATGGTCCTCGCCGATACCCCAGGAGCAACAGTGTCCCTAATTTGCTGGGAAGTGGCGGTGCGGTCCCCTACGGCACTGCGTAGGATCCTACGGTCTTGGCGTGCATCCGTGCGTCGCTGCGGTCCGGTCCCAGGTCGACGGGCACGTGCACCTTCCGCCGACCACTGGCGACAACATCGATGTACTGTGGAGACCTCACGCCCCACGTGTTGACCAATTCGGCGGTACGTCCACCCGGCCTCCCGCATGCCCACTATACGCCCTCGCTCAAAGTCCGTCAACTGCACATACGGTTCACGTCCACGCTGTCGCGGCATGCTACCAGTGTTAAAGACTGCGATGGAGCTCCGTATGCCACGGCAAACTGGCTGACACTGACGGCGGCGGTGCACAAATGCTGCGCAGCTAGCTCCATTCGACGGTCAACACCGCGGTTCCTGGTGTGTCCGCTGTGCCGTGCGTGTGATCATTGCTTGTACAGCCCTCTCGCAGTGTCCGGAGCAAGTATGGTGGGTCTGACACACCGGTGTCAATGTGTTCTTTTTTCCATTTCCAGGAGTGTAATAAGATAAATGGTTTGTTCTCTTATACACTGGACATTCCAAAGTAATTTTTTGAAAAGTTAATACTGTTTTGAAAACAGTGTTTTCTGTTAGTTTCGTCATAACTGTAAAATACAATACCACTTGCAAAATTGCAGATTATGATACCAAATTCACAACCAAAAAATGTGATACCATATCTCAGAAGCAAGTCCTCTGTGCCTTTTTGGCACTACCATGGCTTACAATACCATTTTATATTGTCAGTCGTTCATGAAATACTGTGTGCTGCATTGAAACCACTAAAATGTCAAAGCATTTGGTAAAGTTCTGTGTTCTACATACCAGATTATGTGTATAGTAGTTGAAATATAAGTCTGGTGTGCTAACATGGCACAACTTCAATTGAGGATACCATACTGTAAAATCTATCACAAAACTAAAAGTCCTTTCTGACAATTTAAGTTCAAGTCTAGTTGAGCATACCATGTAGTGTGTTTAGACACAAAGCCAAGTTCACTATCAATTTCGTTCAACTCATGGTTGAGGATACTATACATCATCAATGAAATAACATATTTATAAGCCCCTATGGTGAGTGTCCATAGAAACATGTCATGTAACCAACACTTAAAGCACAAAAATGAAAATGTTCTCCTCCAGATCATGGGGTTGTCTGAAATTTACATACCATTTCTGGTTGAAAATTCACTTAAAGTTACATAGAACTGAAAAATGTCCACTTAGGTAATACACAAAATTATATACTGTACACATATCATATTATGTATCAAAGTTTATGAACAAGTACCCACAGGTGTCAATAACTCTTCTAATACCTTTTACGCACTTTGGTGAAGATAGGGTTTGTTTGTTTCAGAGTTTCGTGTCATAGACATCTGTGTAAAATTGCATGATGCCTTCCACACTGTTTACAAGTAGTTCATAGTATACGTATATTACTAGTTACCAGACAGTATCTTCAAAGTATTTACAAAGATGATGAAAAGTTATGCACTATTTATGGGGTATAGGTATAGTATTCAATGGCAAAGTAGCTTTGTATGTGTTAGTATCATTCAAGAACCATCCCCATACTCATAGTTAGTTACATAAATAACAAAACATCAAAGAAAAAATGCAGTAGCATGAAGATATTTACAAGTCATTGTCTGGGATATGGTCATGTTGAAACACTTTAAAACTAGAATTTCTGTACAGATAAATGTTGATCATTACATGTTTCAATAAGTCACTATATAGTTGTAACACTTGGTGCACACCAAGCACAAGACAAATTCAGCATAAAGTCTCCCATCCAGGGTAAAATGTTTCAAAAACCTAGTATAAACCTCATCATGTTTTCGGAAAAGTAACAATATAACTTCCACCTCTCAACAGATTTTCAGAAACAGTAATGAAACAATTATATGTTTCAAGTATATAGTCTGATACAATAAATAGTTCAGTTTATAGAGCCTTTTGAGTACTGAATACATGAACCATCAAGTGTTCAGATGTGTCATCCTGACTTACCTCATATGATTTAGTGTAAGTATAAAAAATTTCATGAGTTCAGAAATAAACAGTTTTCGCTTCTCATTATCTTTGAACAGTGTACAAGTATGTAGTGTCTATAGGTGTAGTTGTTAATTCACGAAAAACATTCTCCAGTTTACTTCCTATTTCCAAGTGCCATGTTCTTCACATTAATTAACAACAAGATGCTTAATCATCTTTCAGTGTACAGATTTCTGACATATTGCCAAATTACAAAAGATGTCACACTGCACATAGACTCAATCTTTCTGCATAAATATTATTGAGTATTTACTTGCATCTGTTCCAAAAACAACTTGCATTACAAACTTTGCTTGTGTGTTTTTCCTAAATTTTTCCACAGTAAGAAGAGACAGGCTCCCTAACCAGTCCTTAGCAAATATCATTCTCCTTGTGAATTTTAAAATTTTCCCGGCTCACCTGAAGATGACTGGCAGGTGCCCAGTTGAAATATCATGCAAAGTATTGAACGACGACCGGTTGCAAGCCTGAAATTTGTTTGATCATTCTCCTTATTACATCACTAGTAGATCAGTAGTTCATTAAATACATCAAATATCTCCTCATTGCATCAACATAATAACTTCACCTCATATCCTCATAATATCACCTCATTACTCCACTAAGTAGTCCATAATAATAATCACCTAAGAAAAATCACCTGCTTCATATTACACAATAGATCAACCACACAAAACGCCACATAGCAGCAGACCTCACAACTGGTATAGCTTTTCCTCTAACAATAGAAACTGACATTACACTATTTACATGTTTTATTATTTTGCTGTATGTAATCATTACATCAAAATTTACCAAGAATTGTGTATAATACACTGTGTACTAATCTCATTACTCCTGCAATTATACAACCTTTTACACTTACTTGTTTACTGGGTACTCAGGGTGTGCAACATAGTTTGATATACTTGTACATTTTGTAAAATTCCATTACCTTACCTTTTTGGTATAATCGAACAAGTTTTTTTACTACAAACAGAAAAACATCCTCCTACATTACTTTTGTACTCGGAAAATCATCAAATAGATGTTAACTCTGTGAATTTTACATAATCAGTGTAGTATAGGTTTTATGTTTCTGTTTACTGTCAAAAGTGGCTTTTCACCAGTATTTCTGTCAACCAAGAGGGTTTCAGTTTAACCTATCACCTCTACTGTCATTATCTCTCACATGTGGGGGGAGGGGGGGGGGCTGGTTATTATTTGTCCACTGTCCACATCTATTTTCAAAATTCCTACCACCATTTCTGTTCCCAGGATTTCTATTCTCATAAAACTGTTAATCGTCATGGTTTGGTTCTACTTCCTGATAATTTCTAAAATTATTTGGATTCCCGTCATTCCTCCCCGGAGTGTTGTTGTTATGTCCTTGGTTAAAATTGTCATTATTATTAGCATTTCTATTATGATTGTGGTTACTCCAGTTTGGCCTCCTGAAATCAGTACTATGCTTGCCAAACCAGTTATACGCCCTGTCCAACTTCTTTACATATTTTAGGAACTAGTCTACTGAATCATCTGGCTCATAAACTAACCCCATTTGAATTCTTTCTGGTAGCCTTCTCTTAAGTGTATCTATGTGAGTTAATTCATCACATGTTCAGTGAATATTTCTCTACAAAGTTATAATGCCATGTTAAGAAATATTTATTGATTTCTGTTTTACAATTTTTTTAAACAGATGCTTATTTTTTTCTCTAAAATTTTGCACTTTTTCTTCTGTAACTCTTGAATTATACAATTTTGTTTTACAATTTGTTATAAAAATGAAGGAAAAGAAGTAAACAATATTGTGTATAAATTTCATTGATGTCGGGTTAGCAGTTTTTGAGAAAATGTTCCTCAAAAATGAAAATTTTGAAGTTTCATGATCTGGTCTTTGCAAAACTCTTTCATACCCCCTCTCTGCTCCCTGTACATCAAACCATTTAAAAACTCACTCTTTATCCTTGCCTGTTCAGTGTCAGACCAAAACTTTTTCAATAAACACTTTTCAAATTCATCTATGGTTAAATTGCTACAGTCAAGTTGGTGGCACATGACAAGGCTTCCCCTTCTAATGATCTTTTAATAAATTTAATTTTTAATTCACACTCATATTAGGGAGAAAACTATCATGGCAATGTTGTATAAAACCATCTGGTTGAAAATGTTTGTCAGCAGTGAAACTCTTTAGTAGGTAGTAGGATAGCTTGGGTGTCCTACATTGCAGAATGTTTTTAGATAAGCCTCATCTTTTAACAGTTTTACTTGTTTTTTTGATAATAGTGACATCACTGTGTAAGTCTGACATATTTGAGTCTGTTCGCTTGTCTATCTTCTGAACATTTTCATCTGCATCTGAGGCATTACTGTATTTTTTTTTTCATTTAGCTTATTTATAAAGTTTACAGCTTGTTTACTAGTGTCTCCAAGAGCATCTTTACAACCAACTTCAACAGCACCTATCTCAGATCTGAGATACTTGTCAACTTCTCCATAGAAATTTGTGCATTAAGCTGTGCTCTAACAACATTACATTCTAAGACTATTGACTTTCCAAGTTTTTCACAATTTTTTCCATTGATGACAGTTTTTTTCAAGTTTTTCACTATTTTTTTTCGTTTTTCACTTCTTTTTCCATTGATGACATTAATGCAGTAAACATGTCTTCAAAATTTAACCGTTTGGGTTTTTCACTCAGCATGATTTTGCGTATGTGTGACTGTACTTGTTTCCCACAGTCTCAACTCGAATCTAACACACTACTGTCTAAAAATCCTGAGTCTGCACTGATTTCATTTAAGGGGAGCCGGCACAATTGATCTCCTCCATGTTAAATTTAGCAAATAGAAGGAACATTTTTTCTAAAACCGTTAAATATATTGCTCTGAAATTTGGACTACATGTTCAGTGAATATTTCTCTACAAAGTTATAATGCCATGTTGAGAAATATTTATTGGTTTTTGTTTTACAATTTTTTTTAAACAGATACTAATTTTTCTCTCTAAAATTTTAGACTTTTTCTTCTATAACACTAGAATTATAATTTTTTTTACTATTTGTTGTAAGAATGAAGGAAAAGAAGTAAACAATATTGTGTATAAATTTCATTGATGTACTGTTAGCAGTTTTTGAGAAAATGTTCCTCAAAAATGAAAATTTTAAAGTTACGGGACATAGCTTCCAAAGTTTTTTAATAAATTCCTGCCCCATGTGATAGATTATCAGCATCCTCTTCTTTTTCCAATGTTAGTTTCCTTTTCACTGGTCTTTTGTGCCATTTTGCTGCATGTTGTAGGCTTTTGTCTCGTTTTGCTGCACCTCTTAGTCTTTCTTCACCAATTAGGTGCGTTGTGGAAATGGTGTTGGGTCCTGGTTGGAAACCTTAACGTTTCAGCACATCACATTTGATAATGTTTCCTTCATTGTATGTTCCCACTTTATCATACACTCCAAAATGCAATGTTTTTATCTGTACAAACACTCTTTTGGGAATCCTAATCAAAATTCAGTTATTTACACTTTCATTTGGATTTTGTGTTTTCCCATGTAAACACTTTTACAATAAACTTGACTGTGATAAATCTCTGAATATGGGCTTAATTACATCAATTACAGCATTCGGCAAACTGTTTTTAAGGGGCATATTTCTTTCCTGATTGGTACTTACACCATGAGTCATCACCTGTGGGGTACAGTGCATGTTGTGGGTGCTCATTTGTCGATGCAGTATGAAAAAATAATGCCCATACTGCTCTCCTCATATGCTCAATGCTTCTTGTATTTTGCCTAATTGCACACCCATGATACCTCTGCAATCTATCAATTGCTTCATCTGTCAATCTTCCTCTTCCTCCAAGGGTCTTACCACCACTAAGCTTGTGGAATCCCAATGTCTGCTTTAGCTTGCGCAGGCGAGCCCCCATGCGCTTCTGCACATGCCTAATGCACTCCTGTTTTTTAATGTGAATTTCATTGCCACAAGGTTTGATTTCCTCTACAGCTTTATACCCCTCCACTCATGCCGTGAAAATTTGCTTCACAACCTTCACTATGTTCATCCTTGGTATTGCCCTTACATCTACAATGTTCTGAGAGAATAGCAACATCAATTACTTTGCTACTGTCTTCACTGGTAGCTGTCACAACTCCATTTAGAGATTTATGACTTCTACATTGCCATGATCCATCTAAAGCAACAGTTAAATCTCTACAATTCCCATTATCTGTCATAGCTTCTTCAACTGCTTTCTTCATTGTTGCTTGAGCAATATCTTCAGCAGAAGAGCCCACCAATTCATTATAAAATCCAAACTTGGTTGGTGGTTTTGGCAAATTCATAATTCCACATAACATTGTCCTTGCAGCACTGCCCTTGCCAATGCAATGCAAGCCAAACAATAGCCTATCATTTATATCATACACCTTCTTTGCACTATTACCACTATGAGGAATACTGTTAGAATTAGAAAACAAAATCTCTGCAGCACATTTGTTACACTTCAATAACATTTTATATGCCGAACCAATGTTTGAAGTTATTTTCAATTCCAGTCCTCTTTCTTGGCAAACTTGGTATAATATGTTATGTTTCAAAATATTAGAGAGCAAGGAAATGTTCATTATTTCATTCACATCATTACTGTCACTTTCATAGTTTTCAAATTTTTCTTTGCTGTCACAAAGTTTCTTACTGGAGGAAGTTCTATCACATTCATTTCGAGTAGTCAGTGAAGCAGTCTGAGCAGCATGTCCCTCCAAAACAACAAAAGATTTCTTCTTCCACTCATTTTGCCTTTTCTTAAGCACTCGATTACTGAAATGGAGCATATTGATATCCACAAACCAAATACGTAAAACAGGTACGAGCAAAATTTATCAAATATCCAAAACTAAACAGCTAAACAACACAAAGCAAACTCCAGAAGTCAACACACGTGGTATAGCATTTATGTTTACTGATATGAACAGTCACTTGTCACAGAGATAAAACCTTACAACGTTGGAAAACAAAACACTGTCTAATTCCGCAGAGATACCCTGCTTGCAGTCAGCGAGCAGTGCCATCAGAGGTGACACACCAAGTCACTACAACCGTTTACACAGTGCGTCAACTTTACAACAATAAAAAACACACTTAGAATTCACTTAGAAGGGTGAAACTTGATTTGTTTTATTCAGAAAACTCCAAATAATTTTATAATGAAAAAACCAAAAAACATTAATTTTGTCATTTTCATCATTCCAGCTCTCCCCTTAACTGTTTAGGTTGACTATTGTCTAATACATCCTGAAACATGTCTTATTGGCTATGTCCTGTTTAAAGTCACAAGTTGAAGCTGGCAGGTCCGGAATATTTATTTCATTGTTCTGATCCTGATCCATTTTTTCTTAACATTGTTCATAAATTTTCAATGCAAGAAAGAACCAGTTAAAATTTTCACACAACACTGGACTGAGAAAATACAAGAATAAATGTTTTAATTGGTACTTAGCTTATTATTGTCCTGTATTGGGTAGGTGGCATCAGCTTGACTAATAATGCTTCAACCTTTTACAACCATGTATGTCCAAAGTGTTGCATCATTCCAAAACTTCTTCACATCTACTATGTCAAACTGTATTTAGTTTAAAATCATTCCACTTTGCAACACAATTATATCCTTTTTGGTCACCTGAAACATAAACACAGTCAAAAATCCAAATGTAAAAGTATCATGGTCACAATGCCACCACTTTAACAACCTCATTTGTTATTCACAATTGGAATCTCTTTAATTGTAATACATGTTCATTGAGTTAAAATATTGTTGACCAGGTCTAGTGGTAGTTTTAAAGAAAAAATACTCATCTTGTTTTTTAAGGATCTCCTTCAATCTGTTGCTTGAATTTCTTGTGTGTGGAAGCCAGGTTGTCTTGTAGGTCTAGAAACCCTATAGGTTGATGTGTTTCTTGAAATAACGTAAATTACAAACTGATTTGTATCTAATTTTCATTTTTAATAGTCCTAGATGCCTTGCTGCCATCAATTACAATGTTCACTCAGTGAAATACATTCCATTTATATGCAAATCCAGAAAAACTTTACATTTCTCCATCCTTCCTTCCTGCCAGACAACATACAACCAACTCACATCCAGTTAACATCATTCCAAAGTACATCAGTAAAGATAAAGTCATACTAAGAATGAAACATAGAACAGTAAATCATAAATAATTTACAGAAAATTAAATTTACTCAATAGCACAACAGAACAACTATGGTAACATATATTCACATAAACAAAAATATATCTTTTGGTAGTACAGTAATTCTATGAAATTTGTTTTTTAATCACAGGGATTAATTGTGTTAGGATGTCATACACTATTTTACAGTTGGAGTTTAAAACATTTCAGATAAGATTGAAGAAAGGATAAGATCATAAATTTGAGAACATACATGGTCCAAATGACTTATTGCTCATTACAGTACTCATTCTTAATAAATATTGAAATGTATAGTGATGAAAGTGCAACAAACTTGGACACAACATGTTGAAGATTCATAATCATGTGTCAATTTTATATGACCAGTGAGACAAGAAGGAGCTGTCATGATGGATGACAGAAGCAGCTTTAGCTCAGTCCATTAGCACAGTTCAGTTATTTTTTAAACGTAGCTCATTATGTTCTGAATAGAATTTTACCATTTTTAAGTTGTTTTGCAGTGATAATTAGTAACATTTTGAAATAATTACTAATTGAAAGATACATATAGAAAAATATTAGTGTGTTTCATAAGTTATCCATAGAAATAAACTTCATGCTCATAATAGAAAAATCTAGCTACTACTGACTGTAATGCTGCCATTAAGAAATTGCATAATATACAAAAGACTTAATCAGCCCCAGGAGACATATACTGAGATGACAAAAGTCTTGGGACATTAGTGTGCACATATACATATGATATAAGTATCATTTACACAAAGTATAAAAATGCAGTGCATTGGGAGAGCACTGAGATGATTCATGTGGGAAGGTATCTGATATGATTATGGCCATGCAGTGGGAATTAACAGACTTTGAATACAGCATGGTAGTTGGATCTAGATGCATGCAACATTTCATTTTGGAAATTGTTAGGGAATTTGTCCTAGATAACTGGAAAATTGTGCTCAGGGCAGATGAGTCATGACTTCAGTTGGTAAGAGCTGATCATGATGTTCAAGTGTGGTGCAGATCCCACGAATCCATGGAAACAAGTTGTCAACAAGGCACTGTGCAAGTTGGTGGTGGCTCCATAAAGGTGTGGGCTCTGTTTACGTGGAATAGACTGGATAATCAGGTCCAGCTAAACTGATTATTGAGTGGAAATGGTAATGTTTGGCTATTTGGAGACCATTTGCAGCCATTCGTGGACTTCATGTCTCCAAACAATGATGTGCTGTGTCATTGGGCCACAATTGTTCATGATTGATTTGAAGAACATTGTTGACAATTCCAGCAAATGATTCGGCCACCCAGATCCCATGAATCCCATTGAAGATTTATGGGACATAATTGAGAGGCCAGTTCCTGCACAAAATCCTGTGTTGGCAACTCTTTTGCAATTATGGGTGGCTATAGAGTGAGAATTGGCCCAATATTTCTGCAGGGGACTTAACAATGACTTACTGAGTCCATGCCACATCGAGTTGCTGCACTCCAATGGGAAAAGGTGGTCTGACTTGATATTAGGGGTATTCCACGGTTTTTGTCACCTCATTGTAACGCTAATGCCATTAACACCATCTATAGCCATGATAATGGTCTCAGTTTGGTTAGGGAGAAAGTCCACATGTTCTTTCACATACTCCGTAATGAGCTAATTCCATTCATTGGTGATTAGATCCTGTAGAGCTACCAAATTGTTGGGATGTTGGCTGCTATATTTGACCTGCTATCCAAACGGTTTCAGATAATGCTATGTGATCAAGATAGGGTGATTTAGCAGGACTATTGATGCCTAAGTGTTCACCAAACTAGGAAAATATCCTTGCAACCCTGTTGTCATCTTGCAGGACAGGGCTGTCCACAGTGCATTCATCATAAAGCTCTAGAAGAAAGGGCAACACAAGTTTGCCAAACATGTTGAAGTAAACATACTGGCTCATGTTCATAGTAACCTGAATGAGTGAGCCCAAATCATGACACAAAAAAACATCCCCAAAAACTATCAAAACCCCCTCAGCCTGAACTAAACTCTTAACACACAGCAAATTATATGTCTCATTGGTCTGTTGGTGCACTTAATACCTCACCATAGTTTCAAAAGAAGCAAAAATGTTACTTTTTGGACAACACATGCCTGTAATCATCCACTGTAGTGAAACTTCCTGGCAGATTAAAACTGTGCGCCAGACCGAGACTCGAACTTGGGACCTTTGCCTTTCGTGGACAAGTGCTTTCAGGAGTGCTAGTTCTGCAAGGTTCGCAGGAGAGCTCCTGTAAAGTTTGGGAGGCAGGAGATGAGGTACTGGCAGAAGTAAATCTGTGAGGACAGGGCATTAGTCGTGCTTGGGTAGCTCAGTTGGTAGAGCACTTGGCCGTGAAAGGCAAAGGTCCCGAGTTTGAGTTTCGGTCCGGCACACAGTTTTAATCTGCCAGGAAGTTTCATATCAGTGCACACTCCACTGCAGAGTGAAATCTCATTCTGGATCCACTGTAGTGTTTCTGTGTTGTTCGGCCCATTGAAGTGTGCCGCTGTGAAAAATGTCAATTAGCAAGGTACCGAACTCCAAATGTCTGTTGCATGCAGTTCCCTCTACAGTGTTTGGTTAGGCAACTGGTTTAATGGATCTGCATTCATTTATAGCAGTAATTCCTGTCAGATTTGAAACCACTGTTCTTATGCTGTGTTATGTGTCTGCAAGTGGTGCACCATTCCTTGTAGAGGCATGGGACAGCCATGTTGATACACCAGCAAATTGAGCAACTTCCTTGCCACAGCATAATGCTCTGATTACATACAACCAAATGAAAAATACACACCACTTCACTGATTTGACTTCAAACTTTGATTATAACACCTATAGTGCCCCTTGAACCACATTTTAAGCACTACCTCCCTCAAACTAGTCACCTCCACTGGTAACATACCACTCACAACATTTTTTCTATTTTTAGAAAGTCTCCTGGAATGGACATTCTTGAAAGGCATGCAGGTTTGGGTTTTGATCTGAGAAGAAAAAATAAAATTTTCTTTGTTTCTTCTGTTGTAGACAGCTTGAAATCATTTCCTCCAAATAGTTATGTATTGTCATATTCAGAGATGCAGAATTGATAAATAATACAGGCTGAGGACAGTTAAAATATTTAGATAATTAAATACCCTGATTTTCCTGCAAAAAAAACAATTCATATGTGTTTAGTCATGATGTAGTTAAAATACTTAATAGTATAGTTTCTGTATAGTGGCTGACAGAAATACCTATTGTAGTCTTCTATTTGAAGACTGGTTTAAGGCAGCTCTCTTTGCTAGTATATGCTGTGCATGTCTCTTCAGCTATGCATAACTACTGCAACCTACATCCATTTGAACCTGATTTCTGTATTCAATCCCACTACTATCTTCTCATCACCTCCCCCCACCAACTTCACTTCATTACCACATTGACAATTCTCTGGTTCCTCAGGATGTGTACTGTCAACAGGTCCCTTCTTTTAGTCATTCTGTGCCATAAATTTCAATTCTCCCCAATTTAGTTCAGCACATTCTCATTAATTACACTGTGCATCATGATTTTTTATATTGTGTAATTTTCAGTTCCAGAGGTACTTTTTTGCACTGATTTCAGATCTGTTATTAGTTTTTTTCCTATCAGTATCAAGTAAATTCATTTTTCATTTAAACTTAAGTTCCATGCAGAGAAATTTTAGTACAAGTAAGGGAAATTGTAGGTTACTAAGATAAAGTAGTCGACCGTGTTTGTCACACCCATCTGGCTGGTAGGTGAGAAACTTTACCCTATTGTTTACATGTTACCAATTTGTGATGTTGTATTTATGATGTTGAATGTAATCTTGCAGGTTCTTATATTCTCATAAGTGTTTGAATAGCACAAATACGCAAAGACAGGGACTTTAATAGTCTCATGACAAAGTCTACTATGCATACTTTTGTGTAAGGCTTAGTGATCAAGAAAAAAGCTGGATACCACACAAGTTATGCCATACAAGTGTTGAGGGTCTGAGACTGTAAGAAAATGGGAAGAGGAAATCAGTGCCTTTTGGAATTCCAGTGGTTTGGAGGGAGTCACAAAATCATGTGTAGAATTATTATTTTTGTGCGGTTAATGGTGAAGGTCATAATGCAAAAGTAAGATGGATATAAAACATGCTAATGTTTCTGTGGCATAATGACCAATTAAGCATAGTAAATCTCTCCCTATTTCCAGTTCCACCTGAAGATTTGCAACAAGAGAGCAGCTCAGAAAATGAATGCAATGATGATCGTAATTACAAACCAGAAGAAGATTCTGCATCTGAATTATGTTGTCAAAACAAAGTAAATGATTTAACTCGTGACTTGAATCTGACAAAAGATGCTGCTGAATTATGTGGGCCAAGACTGAAAGCAAAAGAGAAAAGGAATTAATAAAATTCTTTAAAGACGAAGACCATATAATTTTTGTTTGTGATATTGAAGGTTTTTTGAACTTATGAAATGTCATCTATGATCCATGTCAGTGGGAGTTATTTATAGACTTGTTAGAACATAGCCTGAAAGATGTACTTTCAGTAAATGAAAATTTTTTTGGGTCAGTACCTGTTGCCTGTTCAGTACCCACAAGGAGATGTATGAAAACCTCTCAAATCAGCGGTTAAATGTGTGAAATATGAAAACCATTCATGGTCAATATTCAGGATTTGAATGTAGATTGTACGCTACTTGATCAACAATCCAACTACACAAAAAATCTATGCTTTATTTGTGAATAGAACAGCCAAACCAAAGACAAGTTTTGGAAGGTAACTAACTGGTTCAATATAAAACCCCTCAAGAACAGTTCAGAGAATGTATTGTATTTTATGCACAATAAGTTGCACTTTTTTCTTTGAAAAATTGCCTCCAAAATTCAGGCACATCTTATACTCGAAATTAATATAAAAATGTCCAGCCTTAAAAATGGCCATATATTCAATGCTGCAGGAAACCTATCTCAGTATACCAACACTGGAAACAGCTAGCAACAGTAGTGCACCAATGCGACGAACATAAGTAGCAGGGATTCACAAGCTTGCTAACACTGTCTCCCTCCCACCCCACCATCACAAACCCAGAACAGTACCTACCCTATGCTGCATCACTGCAGTCTGCCGTGCCAGTGTACTTGAATTCAAAGTGATTTGTGTCATCGGTAACACTACAATATTTTTGTTAGTAGCTATTTTTGTAATGGAAAAAAATAAAAGGTATTCATATGATGGAGGCTATAAATGAAAGTAATAGCATATGCAGAAGAATATGGAGACAGACCAGCTGAGCAGCATTTCAGCCCTCCACCAACAGAAAGAAGCAATTCATGACTGGCATGCCAGGAAAAAAGAACTGAAAAAAAATGAGGAAGACTAAATCTGAAAATAGAGGACTGAATGTAAAATGGCCAAAATTAGAAGATAACAACTGAAATGAACTCAAGGACACCTTCAAAATGGTATTGGAATTAATACAAAAATGATTCAAATGCATGCGCGTAAACTGGTGCTACAGTGGAACTTAAAAGTCTTTAAGGGTGGAGTTGGTTGGTGCAACAGTTTTATAAAGTGCCATGAACTCAGCATGCAAACCAAAGCCAAAATAACTCAGAAAATGTCACAAAGGTATGAAGAGAAGATTATATCTTTTCATTGCTTTATTATTCAATATTGAAAGAAAACCAGTGTTGAACTAAGCCAAATAGTTAATATGGATGGAAATTCTCTGACATTTGATGTGCTGAGCAATAGAACTGTTGCCATGAAAGGTACTAAAACTGTAACTATAAAAACAAGTGGACATGAAGAAATGCACTACCCTGTTGTCGTTTCATGTTGTGCTGGTGGTACTAAACTTTGTCCAATGATAATTTTCAAGCACAAAACAATGCCAAAACCTTCTGAAATACTGCCAGGTGGTGTTGTTCATGTATATGACAAGGATCGGATGGATGAGGCTTGTATGCTGTTGTGGATCAACAGAGAGTGGGAGAGAAGGAAATGTGCTTTATTGAAGAAGATTTCTCTTCTTGTGCTGGATTTCTATAATGGCCAGTTTATATATGGGTAGTTTAGTAGTCATTTGAAAAATTCTGTGAAAGAGAAATTGAGACAGGGAAATACAGAGCTTATTATTATTCCGGGAGGACTTACTACACAATTGCAACCTCTTGATGTCTCTATAAATAAAACATTTCAAGTGTATTTGAGAGAGGAATGGAACAAATGTATGATGGATGAAACCCAACATGAATTCACACTGAAGGGAGCTTTAAAACAATTTACTATCAAACAAGTTTGTCTGTCGATAAAACAGTCACGGCCAGGGTGAGAGAAGACATAAGTGTCAAACCTTTCAAGAAGTGTGGCAGATGTAACACTCTCGATGGCAGTGAGGACCATCTTATGTATGAAGAGGACAATGGTGATGACAAAGAGGAAGAAGAAGAAGAAAGTTCAGATTATAATTTTCAAGGATTTTAGAGGTCACCTTTGCTTTAAAAACTAAGATTTTTTTCATGTGGCTTTGCAGTCTAGTAATAAAAATGGTAAAAATGTTATTTAAAGAAAACTGCATAAAAGTTAAGGTGCTTCTTATAGTTCATAGCATCTTATAGTCCATAAAACATGGTAACAACAGAACAAGTTGTTCAACTGAGTAAGATACTATTACCTCCTCTTCACATCAAGCTTTGGTTAGTGAAACGATTCACTGCAGCACTTCCTAAAGATGGTGACTGGTTCCTGTGCTTGATAACAAAATCTCTGAAAGTATGTTATAGGAAACTTAAAGAAGAGATTTTTGTGGGGCCACAGATCAGAAATTTAATGACAGATAATTTGTTTAATAGTACCAAGAATCCAGTGAAACAAAGGGCTTGGGTCTCATTTAAAGAACTTTCTGAGCAACCGAAAACATTCAAATTATAAAACCAAGGTTAAAACAATGTCGCAGAGTTTCATGAAATTAGGGTGTAACATGAGTGTCAGGCTTCATTTCCTACATCAGAAATTGATTTTCTTCCATTCAAACCTTTTTGATATCAGTGAAAAATGCTTGTGACAGGACATGAAGGTGATGGAAAGAGATACCAGGAAGGTAGATTGCAAACATTATGGATGACTACTCTTTTATGATAAATAGAGGTGACGCTGGTGAAGGGAGACAATGAAGGAAGAGAAGTTGTGCCCCGTATCAGAAAGCATGTGATGCAGTGAAATCAGTGAAGGAAAATTAAATTGTCATAAACGTGTGGGTTTTTTGTAATAATTATTGGCAGTTTTAAGGAATTTATACCATTATTTACTCAAATGCAGTGTGTAATGATTCTATACATGGTTACAAAAAATATTTTTAATGCAATTAAAAACATTCCCCATGAGAAAAAGTGTGATTTAATCTAAAATTTCAGATATGATTTGCAGGAAGAAATCACCATTGCATGCATTTGATTTCACTTGAAATTAAAAATTTGTAACTTTGTTGTTATTCAGATTTGGCACAAATGCTTCAATGAAGGCAAGTTCTGAGAAAGATGTTGAAATGGAATGCAACCTAAAACTGCCTCCACCATACTTTGAAGTTTACACTGTGTTTACAAAACTGAACTCTACTGAAACATATTCATATGTTGATAGCACTGCAAGATATTCTACTTACAAGAAAAGATCATTGTATGGATATTCTGTATTGGTAAGAATATATTAATCACTATATTTGCAATAAAAAAATTAAAAAAAACATTTATAGTGTTACTGCTACAGAATTTACCACAGAGAGATGGTTTACAAAATAGGTGTTTTCTTTTACTTTAACAGCTTGACTCACAGGAAGGAGGGACAAATGGTCGTTTGCAGATACAGTGGGGAAATGGACAGATATCAGAAATTCTGAATATATTGCAGCTGAAATACATCAATGACCTAACAGACTTGTTTTATTCACTGAAAACACCTATGTATACAGAAAAGACATTCATTGCTACAGCTCTTTTCAAACCACTGGGAAAACAGCAGAATATGAAGTATGTAAATTAGATTCAAATTAAGAGATAATTTTCTGTGATCCTGTTAAGTAGGTGTAGAAATAATGGATTTACGTGACATTATTTGTTTGATAACATTGATGAAGGTATTAATTTTTCTACAGGGCAAATGTGTATTGGCCTGAAAGTAATAGAGTAGCTACTGCTGATATTGATTATGTAACAGCTTCAGATATGAAAGGAACTGTAAATTCTACTACACCATTCAAAATGCTTCCCTGGGCAGCCCTCAACTTTTTGATCAAGAATGAAAGGTAAGACATGGTGATAATAACTAAGTTTCACAGGACATTGTCTTCCCTTATACAAGGGTACTAATAAAGTTTTAGCTATCACTGCAAAAAATAAAGGTTTGTTATTAATTTTTTGTTTGTTTGCAGGTAAATTTCAGCAGTCCTAGCCGACATTGAAATCCTCACATCACAGTACTGTATCACACTACTAGAGGGGCCAAAATCAAATGGCACAGCTTATTGATAAAATGTGGTATCATGAGGCAATTAATTTTTTGCAGCATTGGCAGTATTTCAGCTGCATCAGGAAAATCTGGGTGGCTAAAGAAATCATCTGGGTTATGTTGACACTGGGTTATGTTGACACAGATGCAACATTTCTACTGCTGCTTGATACCGAACTTTACCAACAGAGTATGCCATTTTGTTTTGGTTCCTCTAGAGGTGTGCTGTGATCCTGTGGAATTGGGATTTCAATGTGTACCAGGAATGAAGACAGGGATCTGCATCAAATAAAAAATTAATCTCATAAACATAATTTTTGGAAGTGATTATTAAAACTTTATGAATACTCTTCATAAGATGCATCAATACATAATCACTTTTGCACTTGAAAACAAATTTTGTGTCACCAAACAAGTTTGTAGATCTTCTGTAGTCGCTAACTTTACCAATACTATTAAATGATGCTCAAATATTCACATTTTTGCTGGTTATGCAAAGAACACAGCAAGTTATAGTGTAACTGGCAAACATTACTGAATTTCCAAGGAGCAAATTGAATTCATTGTGCTGGCACCTATTTCTGCTTTCTTCAGTGAGTAGCTAAACATATGGTATTGTGTTTTGGATATATTTGAAACTGGACCAAAGTTATTTGTATTTATGTACTATGTAGCATTTAAGCATCCAGTAAAAATGAACATCATCTCTTTTAGCTTAATTATAGTTTTGTTATTCCATCTGTACGTCTTCTCTGAACTTAAGTCATATATCTGTATAGTAAGTTCATTATTCTCTAGTAACTGTATTGTTACAAGAGAGTTTCTCTTGGGATATGTTTGAGCACTTGTTAGAAATAAATAAGTGATGTGTATTTCTTGCATTCTGCTCCTGATCTAAATGTTTGCCGCATCTTCATCTATATCTATATCCACACTCTGCAAACCACTGTCAGATGTATAGCAGAGGGTGTGTCCCCCTGCATCAGTTATTAGGGATTTTCTCCATTCCATTCACATATGAGAAGAATGAATGTTTAAATTCCTCTGTGTGTGTGTGTGTGCTGTAATTAATTTAATCTTGTCCTCACAATCCCTGTGGGAGTAATACATAGGGGGCTGTAGTATAATCCTTGAATCATCATTTAAAGTTGGTTCTTAAGACTTTGTTAGTAGACTTTCTCAGGATAGTTTATATCTGTCTTCAAGAGTCTGCCATTCAGTTCTTTCAACATATATGTGACACTCTCCCATGGATCAAACAATCTGTGACCATTCATTCCGCTGTGCTCTGTTGGCATTCAATATCTCCTGCTACTCCTATTTGGTATGGGTCCACACACTTCAGCAATATTCTAGGATGGGTCACATGAGTGATTTGTAAGCAATTGCTTTTGTAAACTGATTGTATTTCCCTAAATTTCTACCAATAAACTGAAGTCTGCTATGTGCTTTACCCACGACTGAGCCAATGTGATAATTCCTTTTCATGTCCCTGCTGAGCATTAAACCAATATTACATTCATATGATACTATGCTTTTTTTGTTTTTGTTTTGAGAAGTGTATAATTTTACATTTTTTAACATATAAACCAAGCTGCCAATCATTGCGCCACATTGAAATCTTATCAAAGCCTGACTGAATATTTGTACAGTTTTGTTCAGTCTGTACTTCAATGCAGATAACTGCATCATCTGCAAAAATCTGTGGTTACTATCAATATTGTATGCAAGATTGTTAATATACAACATGAACAGCAATGCACCCAACACACTTCCTGGGCTACACCCTAAGTTTCTTCTGTATCTGTCAATGACTCTCTATCAAAGATAATATGCTGCATCCTCCCTACCAAGAAATTATCAGTTCAGTCACAAATTTGACCTGATGCCCCATATGGTTGTATGTAGGATAATAAGCATTTGTGTGGTGCTGAGTCAGGTGCTTTTTGGAAATCAAGAAATACTGCATCTACCTGACTGCCTTGATCCATGGCTTTCAGGATGTGATGTGAAAAAAGTGTGAGTTGGGTTTCTCATTATCTGTGTTTTCGAAATACATGCTGGATGACATGGGGGAGGTCATTGTGTTTGAGATACCTCACTATGTTTGTGCTCAGAATCTGTTCTAAAATTCTACAACAAATGGATGTCAAGGGTATTGGGCAGTAGTTTTGTGGATCACTTCTGCCCTAGTTTTAGACAAAAGTGACTTTTGCTTTCTTCCAGCTACTGGACATAACAACTCTATTAACACTAGTTTCTGTTTCACTCATTTGCTCAGTGGTAAGAGAATTAAACATTTGAAAACAAAGTTAAGCATTTCTGCTTTTGCTTTGCTAGTCTCAATTTTATTTTATGTCTTGTCCATTAATGTGTACTAACTTTTTTACCACTAACAGCCTTTACATACAGTCGCAATTTCTTATGATTGGGGGTATTCTGCTATGGGAGTCATTGAAGACTTCATGCATTGCTTTCTATCAATAGGCCTATGCCTTGTTTTATACCTGTTATACAGTAGTCTCTGTTTCTGTAGAAGCTCCTTTATGGTGACTGTATACCATGCATGAACCATAAGAGCTTTTAAGCATAGGTGGAAATCATTAAATGTGGCTGCAAAAGCATAACTAAGAAACATTCCTCTGGGCATCCAGTAGCAGCATCATGCTTCATGTTGCAAGCTTGTATTGAGTCATTTATCTGAGAAGACCAGCAACTTACAGTTGAACGAACTGCAAGTATCACCACTCTAAACAAATGGAACTATCATGAGACTTGTACAATGTGGGTTCCTAGAGAGCTTATTGTCACCAATCTCAAAAATCTATTCAGTAATAAAGGTGCTTTTTGGACAGGGTTTAAATCTGTGATGAAAATTGATTACATCATTATGAGCTAGAGTACAAGCATCAGAGTCTGTAGGAGAAACACGTAGAATTGCCTGTCCATAAGAAATTGAGAATGCAACCATCAACTGGTGGGATCATGTTAATCACCTTTTCACGTTTTGGAGTTCTGATGGTATGATTTTCTGTAATTTTTTGGAGGCACAACACATTATCACCACACTTCACTACCCAGGCATGATTTAGAACAAAGTCAAGCACCAACCCTGATTTACTCTGTTGTTCATACACATTTCTTTATTCCAATATGGTACATTCTATGGGAACAAAAGGCGCTACCTCCAAATAATAGATACTCCGTCTCTAATAGAAAATTCAAGCTCCTGATTATCCATTGACACTATCTCCTGCAGGGAATGGATAAGAATATTTAAACACCACAAACACAACACATTACCATGCCTAACACACTGTAGGAAAACCATTGGCACTCAAAATGGCTTCTAGTTGCCTTGGGATGGATATATACATATCCTGTATGATTTTTAAGGGAAATTTGTACCATTATTCCTGCGTAATAGTGTCTATTTAAGATATTGATGATGGAGGTAGATAGCAATCTCACAGCCTTCTCTCCAAAGTAGACTACAAATTACCAATAATATTGAGATCTGGTGATTGTAGTGGCTTGGTTAGATGCAACAGTTCATCATAGTCCTCAGATAATCAGTCCTGGACAATGTGAGATGTGTGAACAGGAGCCCTGTCATCTTACAATACAGCATCACCTTCACATAATCCTTGGCATTTCTGTGACCTTTTGTAGCACCCATGGGGTCCTCAGAATACCATGGTATAGCTGCCCAAATCATCACAGAAAGTGCCACATGCATGCTTTTGTGATGCAAACTTGCCCAGAAGGTGGAAACAGTGAAACAAGGAAATGTAGGCTGCTTCAGAAAATTTCAATTATGAAGTTTTATCAGATTATCAATTTTCCTACTCATCATCTTCAGGCTGACAATGAAAAGTAGGAAACTCGTCAAAATACTGCCACAGAACAATGCCTTGACTGAGCTGATAACTTGAGAAAACTTCATCAGTGTGAAACAAGACTCATTTGACCAAATTACAGGCTTCCATTGCTTCTTAGTCCAGGTTTTATGGCCTCAACACCACATTTTTGTGTTACCAGCATTTGTGTCACTAATTAGTAGTTTTGAATTTCCAGCTCACCCTGCAGTTCTCAACTTATGTAGCTTTCTTCATGTTGTTTTGTTGATGACAATGTTCAGAAGTGGAACACTCAATTCTTCAGTGACTCTTGCGGCATCCTCTTATTATTCATCACAAAACTTTTCAATGACTGTTTGTCATGATCACACAACACACACTTTTGTCCTTGTTGTCACTTGGTGGATGATTTTTTTTTTTTTTTTTTTTTTTTTTTTCTGATTTCCCTGTATCTGGCTAGCATCTGCGTTTATGTTCAAGCATTGATTTTTCATGGTGTTTCTATATTTGTCCAACCCCTGAACGTATGCTTGTAAGAATACTCACTCACCTATAGATTAATCAAACAGATTTATTTTTCAGATTGAGTAAGGTTACAGTGCTGTTTTCATTTTAGTGGAGATGTAGAGGTATTTCAGTTGCAAAACTTCACGTGAATTGAGGAACGCAATATTGGCCTGCACAGTATTTCTTTGTTGTCATAATACACATATTTGGGTATGTGTTTGTCTACTTTTAGACCAAAGGTGCAGAACTCTAATCCCAAAACAATTTAAAAGCTAATAAGTATGCTATTTTTAGTGTCTTAAATATTATGTTTGCATGCTTCTGAATGAAAAATAAAAAAAATAGTTGAAGAAACTAACCTAGTTATTTACTATGAATTCCCTCAGATTTAATGCTGAACTAAACAGCAGTTGTGGTTCCATTGTCACAACTGATAGCAGCATAGAAGTAACATCTTTCATATGTTTGTTTACATTCTTATTTTTTATTTTATTTTATGTTTTTTGCTACAAATCTGCTAGGATTTACATGTGTTTTACAGTGTTAATAACATCTACAACTTTGAATTCATTTGGCCAAACAATACAGCATTGTTTAATTCAATCAACAAATGGGAAGTTAAAAATCATGCAACATTTGTAGAGGGCACAATCAATCTTGAGATTCCTTTAGCAACAAGACACATTGGCTTGGTTGAATACAACTACCAGGTACATTGGAATCATCCTAATTCTCCTAACATATTTTCCAATAAAGTATAAATAACTTAATTTTATGTTCTTTTTTTTTCATTTAAGGAAACACCATTGCATCAAAATGGAGTAGCTGCAGTGAAGTACAATGGTGAAAAAGAAATTGATGGAAAGTATAATTGTGTATCAGAATCATCTGCTGGGTTTGAGAAGGACATAATAGACATTGAATTACAAAACAAATACTTTCCTCTAGGCACACACTATGTGCATTCCTTTGAATACAGTAATGGTGTGGATGGCTTAAATTTACCAACTGTTGTAAGTAATCCAGATTTTCTGAGTATGATTTCTGGTTTGATATCTGATTCAAAAAGATCATTGACTTTATTGTGACCAATGGAATATGTGCAAACCCTGCCCCCCTCTCTGCTCCTGTTTCTGACCATCTCATTTACGTTGGAAAACATGGCATATTCCAGGAATATAAAAGGATAACCTATCTTGTCTCAGCGACAACTTGTATTGTGTTTTTTTTTTATTCAGTTCGTGACTGTATAATAATAATAATTACATGTGGGTCAATGGTCTTTACACCACTTCATGACTTGCATGTCCCTAACCTAACCTAGGTATTCTGCTGACTATTTGGGTCCTACAGTTTAATGTGGAATCTGAAACACATGTCACTCCTGGTGAAGCTTCACATCACTCAGAGGTAAAGCCTAGGTTTAAGGGCCAACTCAAATATTCTGTGGTGCGACTGAGATTTGATCCCATGATGTATGAGATTCCACTGATATTCAGCAACCCTTCAAAGAAGTATTTGACTATTTCTTTGAAAATGTTAGCTACATGAAATTCGCAATAGAAGCTTTCCTGCAGAGCTGAAGCAGGCTGTCATCTGTGTAACTTACCTTGTGTGAGATGAAAGCTGGATAATGTCAATATATATTACCTTGTGTGAGATGAAAGCTGGATAATGTCAATATATACCATTAAAAGGAAAGACTGATAAATGAATAATGAGGAACCTCCTGTATAAAGAGTTCATGTGTGGATTGGAAATTTATGCTCTTGTAAACTTTACAGAACTGTTTGTAAATAATTGAAAATGCTGTTAGAAGCTGAATAAACATATTTTTAATTTTATATGCTCTTATTTAGTTATGGTCAACAGACAGTAATAATTTTGTGAGATACAAGTGCTGTCTTCTCTCTACTTAAATAAATGCAAGAAGCCCTATGTATGATATGTATCTGTTATAGCATTGTGGAATGATTAGGGGGCTGCTATGGTGTAGAGGTGGTAGAGTGGTGGGTTGTGTATGTGGTGGTGCTTGCAACAGGTGGCTAGGAATACTCCACTGCAAGATACAACATTTTTTTATTTCACCTTGTGTTACAACACTGGAGTACTGTGATGCCCCTGAGTATTCTGTCTGCAGGTGCATGGTCCACTGATGGTGCTGATGAAGTCAGAAGGCCATATGTTGTCCCATCTGGCTCTGCTTTTACTGTTTACTCCACTCGACAGCATATGCCTGAGTTAGCATCATGTGGTCCTGAGAGATAAGTGCCACCAATGCATACATCATATGTGTCCACTACTACTGGGTTAGAAGCTCACTCTGGTGTGGAAGGATGGCAGAAGCGGTGCCCCAGCTGTGAACCACTGCATTCCAAGACAAAGATTTGGTGCCACTGTATAGTATGAGAGATGGCTCATCCAGGGCATTGTTCTAAGTCCATGGGCATGGACGTAGACTGATCTGGTGGAGCTGGCTGTCCAGACCAGTGTTGCATGCTGACTGGCCCATAGAGTGATGGAGACTTGTGGGGACCCAATGTCATGGAGGGTGCTGACAAACAGTGCATAACTGTGCTACAATCAGAGGGTATTTCTTGTGATTAATAGCACACTTGTGCTCATAAGTTGTACCCAGACATGTTCAAATTAACACCCCTGTTTGTCTATGGAGTGGAAATTCCCTACAGGCTGAACTGCAGTTGTGCATCCTTTCTGCAATGTCACCATGATTGTGCAACTTGGCCTGGCCACACTTCAGTGTACAAACAGGCTCACTAGTGAAATGTCAGCACCTCTGTGCCTGCCTGCTTGCTCAACAGACACTTGCAATGGCACTGCTTTTAATTCAGTAATGCAGGAAATTTAGCAATGGCATTATATCCCTACCCTCTATGGGAAGTCCTGCATCTTGGGTCCAAACTCATGACCAGTCTGTAAAAGGAGACTTCACATACAAAATTACAACATAGACTATTTACATTTTTTGCCTTACATTAAGCAACAAAGCTCAGAAAGTGGGGCACATTCTATGTCGTTATGTGACTACACAACACCTCCAATCTCCTTTGACCTACCTCTTAAACATCAACCCCTCCAAAATATTAAACAACTATATACATGAATATCACCTCATTGTAGCCTTATGGCATCTCATGCTGTAAGCAACAATGCTCGTTTCAACACCACTCAAGTTCCCTTCTCTTCTGAGTCACAGTTAATAATATACTACAATACAACTCCCTTATTACTATATCTAGCTTCTTTCACCCTTTGTACCTTCTCATGTATGAGCAGTTAACCAGTCCAACCAAATCCGTTGTACTGGAGGATCACAGATAGAAAAATCAGACCACATGAAAAGTAAAGACCCTTTGAATGTGAAAATTGTATCAGTACATTGTCAAAGTATGTGTAACAAAGTTCTGGAATGTACTTCCCTCCAGGAAATTTCTTGGGTCCAAGAGCTGCCTGAAACCAAAACTAAAAAGTTCTGAAATATTGAGCAATTCATGGAAAGTATATTTAAAAGACAGATTAGATGCCATAGGATTGGAATGTTCATCCCAGTTGTGCCACAGGATGGGAATGTTCATTGTAGTTGACAAAAATGTTGCCTCCATAGAGGTCAAATTTGAATGTGAGAGTGAATTTATCTGGTCACATGTATCAGGTCTAGATGAAATCAAATTATTGTTGGATGTTTTTAGCAACCACCTGACTCCACTGTGACAGTTTTAGAGTCTTTCAAAGAATGTCTACATCAGTAGCATAGAAATACCAAGATCATGCAGTATTAATTGGAAGTGACCTGTACCTGCTGAGTATAGATTGGGATGTCTATGAATTTATTGTGGGAAAGGGGGGGGGGGGGGGGGTGTACAGAAAGACAGTCTTGCCAAATACCACCGGCCAAATTTTCTGAAAACTGTCTTGAGCAACTAGTTTAGCAGACCAGAAGCAGTGGAAATATTTTAGTCCTTGTAGCTACAAACAAGCCTGACTTTATTGATGGTGTCAGTATAGAGAGAGTGATTAGTGACCATGATGTCATCATAGTGAATAAGTTCACTGAAGTTAATAAATCAATCAAGAAGGCTAGGAGATTATTTCTGCTAGAAAGAGCAGATAAGCATTTGTCAGCATCCCACTTAAGACAATGAATTGATTTCATTTAGTTCCAGTATGATGGATAGAGAAGGAGCTATTGGCAAAGTTTGAACAGATTGTAAATCTTACTCTGGAGAAGTATGTGCCAAGTAAGTGGATTAAGGATGGAAAAGACCCACCATGATTCAACAACAAATTTTAGGAAATGCTGAGGAAGCAGAGGCTGTTGCACTCTCAATTCAAAGAGAAAGTGCAAATGACAGAAGTCAAAAGTTAATAGAAATTCACACATCTGTAAAAAGATCAATGCATGAAATATACAACTACCAAAGCCATAGCTTAGCAAAATATCTTGGTGAGAACACAAGAAAATTATGGTCCTATGTAAAATCACTTATCAGGGCAAAGGCTTCTATCCAGTCACTCATTGACCAGTTTGGTGTGCCAGCAGAAGACAGCAAAATGAAAACTGAAGTTTTAAATTTTGGATTCAAGAATTGATTGACACAGGAGAATCATACAAGATCACAAAGGATAATCATACAAACATACCATTGTTTGACTATCAAACTGACTCCCATATGAATGGCACAGTAATAAGCATACCTGGTGTAGAGATGCAAATGAAAGAGTTGAAGGCAAATAAATCTCCATATCCTGACAGAATTCCAATTCAGTTTCACAAAGAGTACTCTATGGCAGTGACCTCTTACTTAGCTTGTATTTATCACAAATCTCTCACCCAGTACAAAGTCCAAAGTAATGGAAAAAAGTGCAGGTGACTCCTGTATATAAGAAGAGTAAACTCAGAATGGGATTTTCACTCTGCAGCAGAGTGTGTGCTGATATGAAACTACCTGGCAGATTAAAACAGTTTTAATCTGCCAGGAAGTTTCATATCAGCGTTCACTCCACTGCAGAGTGAAAATCTCATTCTGGAAACATCCCCCAGGCTGTGGCTAAGCCATGTCTCCGCAATATCCTTTCTTTCAGGAGTGCTAGTTCTGCAAGGTTCACAGGAGAGCTTCTGTTAAGTTTTGAAAGTAGGAGACGAGGTACTGGCAGAAGTAAAGCTGTGAGGACGGGGCATGAGTTGTGCTTGGGTAGCTCAGTTGGTAGAGCACTTGTCTGCGAAAGGCAAAGGTCCCGAGTTCGAGTCTTGGTTTGGCACACAGTTTTAATCTGCCAGGAAGTTTCAGAAAAGTGAACCAATGGACCTGCAAAATTAGGTAGATATCTTTAACATCAGTTTGCTACAGAATTCTTGAACATATTCTCAGTTCAAGTATAATAAATTTCCTTGAGAGAGAAAACATTCTGTCCACAAATCAGATGGTTTAAGAAATGATTGCTTGAGTGGAATTCAGCTTGCACTTTTCTCACATGATACCCTGTGAACTGTGGATGAGGGGCTACAGGTAGATTCCATATTCCCAGATTTCCATAAAGTGTTGGGGACTGTGCTCTACTGCAGACTATTAATGAAGGTATGAACATGCATAATACGTTCCCAGATATGTGATTGGCTTGAATACTTCTTAAATAACAGAATCCCATACCTTTTCCTTGACTTTGAATGTTCATCAGAGAGAAGGGCATCGTCATGGGTTCCTGAGGGAAGTGTTATAGCACACTTGTTATTTACCATACAGAGGAATGATCTGGCAGACAGGATGAGCAGCAATCTGTAGCTGTTTGCTGATGATGTGGTGTATGGGAAGTTGTTGTCATTGAGAGACTGCAAAATGGTTCAAGATGAGTTAAACAAAGTTTCTAGTTGGTTTGATGAATGGCAGCTAGCTCTAAATGTAGAAAAATGTAATTTAATGCATATGAGTAGCAAAAACAAACCCATAATTTTTGAATACACATTAGTAGTGTGCAGTTTGACAAAGTCCCAGTAACTAAATAACTAGGAGTAAAGTTGCATAGCACTATGAACTGGAACAAAATTATAAGGATTGTAGTAGGGAAGGTAAGTGGTTGATTTCAGTTTATTGGGAGAATTTTAGGAAAGAGTGGTTCATCCCTAAAGGAGACCACATGTAGGACACTAGTGTGACCCATTCTTGAGTACTACTTGTGTGTTTCGGATCCGCACCAAGTCAGGTTAAAGAGAGACATCAAAGCAGTTCAGAGGTGGGCTGCTAGATGTATTACTAGTGGGTTCAAATGATCGGCAAATATCACAAAGGTGCTTTGGAAACTCAGCTGGGAATCCCTGGAGGGAAGGTGATGTTCTTTTCAGGGAACATTGTTGAGAGAATTTGAAGAACCAGCATTTGAAGTTGACTGCAAAATGATTCTACTGCTGTCATTGTACATTTCACATAAGGGCAACAAGATAAGAAATAAGTAATTAAGGCTTGTACAGAGGCATACAGACAATTGTTTTTCCCTCACTCTATTTGTGAGTGGAACAGGAAAGGAAATTACTAGTAGCTGTGTACAGTGGCTTGTGGTGTATGTATATAGATACAGATGTAGATGTAGGCTGCATTGATGAGTTGCCCTCCACTTAAGGTAGATGAAGGTTGCACAAAACAGAGTCAAAACTGGCATGATGCCTGGGGTTGTGGCACTTATAGTCTTGATAATGAGCTGCTGCTCCTCATAGTATTACTGTACATGTGAGAGCATTTTCTCTATTGAAACATGTCTTTCTTGTTTATCTGTTAGCCAGTTTAAAACTAGGATTAGATTGGGGTTGATGTTTCATTCGGGTAGGTCTGATTTATCACTGGAAGAATCGCTAGTGTCTTCTCTCACCAGTACAACTACAGCTGTGTAATGTTCAACTTGTTTTCATCTGTAACAGAGGCTAAGTGGTGAAAGGTCTGCCCAGTTATGTCAAAATCTATCAGTAGCATACCCACAAGCTATCACCCATAGATTGCAACAATCTTGCTACTGCCATTCTACCATTCAACGTATGCACCTGTGTGTCTATGACTTCCAGGTCCTGGTTCACGGTCTTTACTGTCATTTTTACCAGATGCATTACCTCCATTGCTACCCTCCGTAATACCCATGTGTTGTTCAATACTCCTTATTTCAAACTGGTTAACTGTGTAGTGTGCCATTCCATGGTGGCCTTATACATCCTTGCTTCATGACTCACTCTTTCTGTCATGCCATTCAGTTCCCAGATGTTATTGACATCCACAGTCCCAAAAACCATTTTCAGTAGACTGCCCTCTACATCTAATGAATCTCACTTACATCATTGTAACATGTATAGCACTACTTCCACTATGTGCAGCATTTGTTATCCCAGTTGCTCATATGACTGGTGCAACTTGACATATTCACTTCTCATCTCCCTCAGTACCCCTTTTCCTTCCATTTCCATCTGTAATTCCATAAACACATCATCCAAATGTCTCATCTCATTATCGATTTCACAAGTGTATGGCATCAGCATCAGTGTCCAATGACAGCTTGTAAATACTACATCCTGTTACCTCATGAAAAATACTCTAGTTTCCAATGGTAGTACTCAAAACAATCCCCCCTCTACTCCTGGTAAAGAGGTGCAACAGTGCCAAGATAAGAATTCCCCTTATCTTTTCTTTGAATTTTAGCAACCTGGGAACAAGGTACTGCCACCTCTGTAATACATGCACTGTGCTCTTCCCAAAACATCATGCTTTGTTTGCGTTATTACCAGTTAGTTAAGTGAAGAAAGCATAGAGTTATGAAAAGCTGTTTCAAAAACCATACAAAATGCGATTATTAATTATATTGTTCAGTAATGTTTTCACAGACAGAACATAGCAAGTTACCCTAGATGCAAGAATATAGCAAGTTACCCTAGATGCAGAATTTATCACATGTGTAGTGGTTTCCATAAATGGAGGATAAACTCTAAAAAATTACAGTGAATCTCAGAAAAATGTGAAATTAAACTAAAGAGCAGTATACAAGGCATGACACAAATAAATGATAATAAACAGCCTCCTGTAAAAATTTTGATTGGAACTTAGAGGAAGGTTATTCATTCAAAATGGATTTGTCAGTTTGGTATTCCACACTTGGAGGTCAGTATGATGTGTGATTAGATCGATGAAGTGTGATTAGATCAAACAGTATTACAGGCATGTGGTGGTGTGTGATGAATGTGCCATTAGGAAGAAAAGGAAGATGATGATGAAGAAAAAGAAGAAAAAGGGGGAGAGACAGAAAGAGAGAGAGAGAGAAAGGAAAATAGTAAAAGGGTAATCAACCATTAGCTTAGTTTGAAGACTACAGTCCTCTCCTGGACATTTCATAGCAAAACGTTATCTACAACTTGTACAACTTTCACTCGACTGTGGATGAAAGAGCCTAAGGGCAATAAAACAGAGGGAGGCATTGATTGAGAAGGAAGAGGGATGGCCTTCTAGCATATCCTGTATGTCACTCAATCAGCACTTTGAGGAAGTAGTACAGAAAACCAATAAGAAATTTCAAAAGAGAATTAAAGTTCAGGACGGAGTGATAAAATCTTTATGTTTTACTAATGATGTCAGAAATGGCAAAGAATTTGGAAGAAAAAATGAATGAAATGTGTTAATGTTTTAGAAACCTGCTACATCATGAACATCAACAAAAGTTAAATGAGAGTAATGAAAATTGGTCAAACTGCATCAAGTGATGCTGAGGGAATTAGATTAGGCAATGTGACACTGGAAGTAGTAGATAAGTTTCACTATTTGGGAAGCAGAATAAATGATAATGACTGAAGTAATGCAGATTTGCCACAGCAAAAAAGTATTATCTGAAAAGAGAAATTTACCAATGTTAAATATAAATTAAAATTTTTGAGAACTTTCCGAAATATATTTGTTGGGGGTGCAGTCTTATACAGAAGTGTAATGTGGATGCTAAATAGTACAGATAATGAGAGACTTTGGCATTGCAGAAGCACAGTGAAGATTAGAGTGCTCAGTCCGATAACTAATGAAGACATTATTAACTTATTAATAAAAGTTCAATTATATGGTATGTAAAACAAAATTTGTGACTAGATTGAGTATTTCATGTAAGGGGGATGCAGCATGTTATCATGAATGAAGAGTAATTACCAGAAGCAGAAGTAACTTCAGGCATGCCCAGGGAAGTGTGCTGAGACACCTATTGTTCAAGTGTATAATTAATGACTTGCCATGCAATGTTAATAGTTAACCTCAGACTTTTTGCAGATGATGCAGTTATCTATAATATCTGAAAAAGCTGCACAGATATATCAATAAGATATGAAAGTGGTACAAAGATTGGCAACTTGTTTTAAATGTTCAGATATGTAAAACGGTGCACTTCACAAAATGTAGGAAAGTAGATGGCTACGACATTGGTGAATTAAAATTGGAATAAGTCAACACATACAAATACATGGGTGTGACAATTTGTAGGGGTATGAAGTGGAATGATCACATAGGCTCAGTTGTATGCAAGGCAACTGGTAGACTTTAATTCATTGGCAGGATACTGGAGAAATGCAGTCGCTCTGCAGAGGACACTGCTTACAGTCACTTTTGTGTGCCATCTTTGAATGTTGTTGAAGTGTGTGGAACAACTACCAAATAGGTGTAACAAGGGATATGGAGTGTATACAAAGAAGGGTGACACAAATGATCACAGGTTCATTTTATGGGAGAGTTTTGTGGAAATTCTGGAAAATCTGAATTGGCAGATGCTGGAAGACAGATGCTGATTAGACCATAAAATTCAATTACTAATACAAGTGAAGAATATAGACAAACTCTTCATTCTCCTATATATACCTTCTGTATGAAACATGATGACAATATTAGACCAATTATAGCATAGATAGCAGCATTTGAGCCACCATTCTTCTCATACTCCATTCATGATTCTAGTGGGAAGAAACCTAAACATGTGGTACCATGCTGACCATCCTTGGCTGTGCACTTCACAGGAGTTGTCAGAATGTATATGTAGGTGTGTATATAGCGTATTTCATCAGGAGAAAAGAAATTTATGGCACAACTTGACTAAAAGGATGAATCAGCTGACAGGACACATCCTGAAGCACTAAGGAATAGTCAGTTGGGTAATGGAGGGAAGTGTTGTAGGGCAAAAATTTAGAGAGTACTACAGTAAGCAGGTTCAAATAGAGATTGATTTTACTAGTTATGCAGAGATGAAGAGCTTTGAGAAAAGCGTGGCTTAGAAATAAGTAACCTAATAACCTATCTTTGGATCTCACTTTTAAATGATAATAGCAATCCATATTTCAACTACAGGAAAATGCATATTTCTGTCAGAAAACATATTTTGTTTTACTGAAATAAAACATCATTAGTGGTCTGTAATGGAAGATATTTACAATTTGTATTGTTTCTATGTCAAAAACGGTATATTATGAAAAATGTTGATTTTTACTTATGGTATTTTATGTGTGATTTTTGTTCACATCAGGAAGCACTGTCTACTTGCACTTCTTTGAGGTTTACCTTCATTTTTATTCTGGCCTATTCTCACATTAATTTGTAGAACTATGTATTTTTAATGAAAAACACAACGCAATGTAGCTACTGTTAGTTTGCATCCTTTTGGCTGAACATGTCTCGTGTGTTTTGTGTAATTTAATCAACTTAACTGCTAGTTATTCTTTTGTTCTCCCTCTTCAGTTCATCATGTTGTGTGTTATGTCATTTCATTGTGTTACTGTGAATTTGTTTAATGGATAAGAGAAACTGAAGTAAAATGGTGGAGTTAAAGATTTAAACTGTGAGTAGTGTGGTGTTGTGGGGGTGTGGGGGAATGGAAAGATGGAACACTAAATGCAAAGTAGTGGATGGAGAGTGAGTTGGTAATGAGATGGAGGAAAAGGATAAGGAACAAGTGGTGAAATGGTGAAATGAAAAGGGGGGGGGGGGAGGGGTCCATCTCCTCTCCCCCCTCTACCCCTTTAAATATCAATCTGGTTGGGTGAGTACAGCTTGGTGTTGGAAGAGAACTAGCGTGATCTTAACAGTTAAACTGCAGTCACAGGAGTTACTCTGTCCTCTGCAGCAAAGGACACTGACTGCAGGTATAATTTTAAGCCTGACAAAAGAATTCAACTCAGTAAAGTGTGAGTTACTTCCATTAAAGCTGAAGTCATATAGCAGGAATTTATCTAAGCATTTTCTATTCACATATCCATTGTACAAAACTGATATATAAAATGGATAATAAATTAAATTTTCATTCCACCAGTGACATAGTAATGCAGGAGCACCAATGGTCTCCATTCAAGGTTTACCTCTGTTCTCCATTCTTGGTTTAGCTTAGTTTAGTTTTGGTCCTTTTCTCTTTCCCAAATGTACTAATGACATGACACAAGCACTTACCTCCCATTTAATAATACATACATATGCAGATTGTTTTGTGGTGAAATGAACAATTTCTGTTTTTGTAAAATTTAATGTCAAGTTATTGTTTTTGACCCATGCCTCCAAACTTCCCCAAGTGTTTGGTCATTATGACGAATTAGGTCTACCTCATTTTTACAACAGACTACAGCTATTGAGTCATCTCCATAGAAGATAGTATCAGACTGAACCTGGCATGGCATATCATTAATATAATACAGAAAAAGTAGTGGCCCTAATATTGAACCTTGTGGAACACCTAGTTGAGTGTGTTTCCAGCCAGAGAGAAATTTCTTCCATTGATGTTAATAAGTACTCTTTGTTTTCTGTTTGTCAAGCATGATGGCATCCAGCTAAGAGATTTGCCTTGAAAACCATAGCGTGCCAATTTTTGGAGAAGCAGGTCATGATTTACTGTGTCGAAGGCTTTGCACAGGTCACAAAAGATGCCTGACACACAAATTCTATGATCAAGACATCTGCTGACTTTTGTGACTAATTCATTTATTGCATGGCTTGTGCTGTGGCCTTTTCTGAAACCATATTGATTGTATAAGATAATGCTGTAAGATGATTTGTGATTTTCGATCTGATCACATGCAGCTCTTTCAAATATTTTCGAGAAAAATTGGTAACAGTGAGATTGGCCTATAGTTGCCAAATTCATCTTGTTGGCCTCTTTTATGTACTGGCCGAACTTCTGCATATTTTAATGGATCTGGGAAACATCCCTCATCAAAAGATTAGTTGATTATGAAAAAAGAGTGGATAAGCTGTGATGGACTATTTTTATTATTTCAGTGGGGACCTCATCCCACCCCACAGATTTGGAATTTTTTAGGGACATTATGATTTTGATGACATCTGAGATGGAAACATGAGAAAACTTAAAACTTGGGCAATTACTGTCTCTCATATTGGGCTTTGTTTTTGGTGATGAACAGTCACCAAATTTGTTACAGTTTATGAAAATGTCATTGAATGATTCACAAATGGCACTGGTTCCTGTAACAGCTCTACCATTTATCACTATTTTAGAGGGGCATTTTCTCTCTGCCTCACTGCCAACTTCGCTTCTTATAACAGACCAAACAGCTTTTTATTTGTTTTTCGCATTTGAAATGAAGTTATTAGTCGCAGTACATTTTGCTAGTTTAACTAGTTTGTTGAATGTTTTTTTGTATGTGCTTACATACTTAAGAAATTCAGGGCTGCGACTTACTTTTGCCTCGATATGCAGTTTCCTCTTAGGAGCACTAGACATGCTAATTCCTTTTGTTACCCAGGATCTACTTTTATGGGACCTGGTCCTCACTGTTACAAAAGGGAAGCATTCATTGAATATACCCAAGAATGTGGAATTGTGTTTGCTGACTGTCCAGTTGGTTTGGCTTAGTTTTTTACAAAATACGTCCACATTTTCTTGACTGAAATTCCTACATCTTTTTGTTGTGCAGCCTGAATTTTGCTTTGGTAGTGATACAAATAGCGCTTTATGGTCTGATACTCCTAAATGAAGAAGAAACTTCTCTTTTACATAATAATTATAACTACTTACAATATTGTCAATGCATGTTGCAGAGGTTGCTGTAATTCTTGTATACTGATTAAAATTGAGATTTAGCCCATTTGTGGCTACCAGGTTCTTTAAATGTGAAGAAAATTTGTCATCAGTCCTTACATCTATGTTGAAGTCAGCACATATAACCACTTTCTTGTACAGTTTCTCACTTTTTAATTTATGTAGCAATGTATCAAACTTATCTAAAAATACAGAGCTTATATGGTACCCAGGAGTGCAATATATGCTGATAATTAATATGTTATACTCTTTTTAAGTTCTATACAACAACTTTCAAATGTACCTTCTTCATTCAGATGGCTAAAATTCTGTCTGATATCATAGTCTACCGAGGAATGAACTAGTATGCAAGAGCCTCCATATGCATTGGTCCTGCAAATGCTGGTAGCCAGTTTATAGTCTGTAAATTCATTCAGGAGACTGATATTTTCAGATGTTAGCCAATGTTCATTAAAACATATTACTTTCACAGATTGTTTCACACTTTCTAGCAAAATTTCTATATCATAAAGCTTCCTGATCATTCCTTCAGACAGACCTATGATGTTTAAGTGCATAATGAAATTACTACTGCATATATTATTAGGTAGAAGGCCTTCAAAACTAATTTGACTATTAAGTAATGGAGCGTCCACCTGAGTGTTGACTGCTTGTCATGGATTTGTTGTATTGGGCCAAATTCAGAAAGAATTGGCCCCTTTCATCAGTTTTCCTGTGTGTGAGTGTCTGGATAATGAGTAGGTACAGTTTTATTGACAATAATTTCAATCTCTGCTGCATCTCCTGAGGCTGGTACTGGCACCATCACATCTTCTGGACTTGATCCTGTTTGAGCTGGTGCTGTGGCTGTGACTATGTATGTGATTTTGAAATTGTTTTCCCATTTTTCCATTTCCTTGGTCAAAACTGGTTGCATGGCAATTGGTTTTCTTGCAACATCATCATATTTTTGCATTAATTTCACTAGCATTTTGCCAACATATGACTCGCCAGCATTTTTATAATGTAGTCCATGTTTTGTAAACAAATCTCTTGCATCAGGAAGATAAAAAAATGTTACATTTTGATGGGACTTGCATATTTTGTAGAACTGTCTGTTTATTTTTGCAAGCTCCAGACTTATGATGGAATTGTCTTGCAGGTTGTATCTGTGAGGCAAGCTAGTAACTATGATGTTCGGAACTTTCAGATCAAGTAATGTAGTTTTTAGACACTGGGTCATATGTTTACCCTCATTTCTGTATACATTATTCCTTCCACCCATGATTATGATGGCATAATTGTGAGATAGCTCATTAAGTGAGTTGCTATTCTTCATTATCTCAGTCAAAGGTGCATCATACCTGTTGCCGTGAATAACATACTGTATTCACTTATTTTGTCAGTAATTTTCTTGGCGTGGCTATCACCATGTACAACAACTCGTCGTTTGATGTTCACTGGTTTATTTTTCATATTAGACATTTCCTTGGCTGTGCACACTATTTGAAATTTTGTCACTGATTTTAGTTCATCATTTTTTATTGTCTTATCATAATCTTTGTCCAGTGCTGTGAATTTATTTGATAGTGGAATCACAGGAACTGTAGTCACTGTTTGTTTATTTGGCATGCACCATGTTTTTTGTACAGAACGACAGTTAACAACACTGTTGTGCGCTAGACGATGATCTCACTCTATCTCTTTCTATTTCATTTCCTGTTCTTGATATTTCTCCCGAAGTTCTTCATATTTTGCATTTATAGCCATTAAATCATCTGTAAGCACATAATCCTGTGCAAGTCTCTTCATCCCAGAATAACTACTGCAACCTACATCCTTCTGAATCTGCTTATTGTATTCATCTCTTGGACTCCCACTATGATTTTTACCCTCCACGATGCCCTCCAATACTAAATTGGTGATCCTTAGCTGCATCAGAGCATGTGCTACCAACTGATCCCATCTTCTAGTCAAGTTGTGCTACAAATTCCTCTTCTCCTCAATTCTATTCAGTACCACCTCATTAGTTATGTGATCTACAAGTCTAATCTTCAGCATTCTTCTGTAGCACCACATTTCAAAAGCTTCTATTCTCTTCTTGTCTACACTGTTTATAATCCATGTTTCACTTCCATACATGGCAACAATCCATACAAATACTTTCAGAAAAGAATTCCTAACATTTAAATCTATACTTGATGTTAACAAATTTCTCTTCTTCAGTAATGCTTTCCTTGCCACAGCCAGTCTACATTTCAATACAGTTCCCCACAGTCATTTAATGAACAAAGTAAGAGCATATGGACTATCAGACCAATTGTGTGATTGGATTGAAGAGTTCCTAGATATCAGAATGCAACATGTCATTCTCAATGGAGAGAAGTCTTCCGAAGTAAGAGTGATTTCAGGTGTGCCGCAGGGGAGTGTCGTAGGACCATTGCTATTCACAATATACATAAATGACCTTGTGAATGACATCAGAAGTTCACTGAGGCTTTTTGCAGATGATGCTGTGGTATATCGAGAGGTTGTAACAATGGAAAATTGTACTGAAATGCAGGAGGATCTGCAGCGAATTGACGCATGGTGCAGGGAATGGCAATTGAATCTCAATATAGACAAGTGTAATGTGCTGCAAATACACAGAAAGAAAGATCCCTTATCATTTAGCTACAATATAGCAGGTCAGCAACTGGAAGCAGTTAATTCCATAAATTATCTGGGAGTACGCATTGGGAGTGATTTAAAATGGAATGATCATATAAAGTTGACCGTTGGTAAAGCAGATGCCAGACTGAGATTCACTGGAAGAATTTTATAAAGTTCATCATATATCCTCCTTTCAAGACACTGCCCATTCCATACAGCTGCTCTTCCAGGTCCCTTGCTGTCTCTGACAGAATTGCAATGTCATCGGCAAACCTCAAAGTTTTTGTTTCTTCTCCATGGATTCTAATTCCTATTCCAAATTTTTCTGTTGTTTTGTTTGCTGCTTGCTGAATATGCAGATTGAATAACAATCCTGTCTCACTCCCTTCTCAATCAATGCTCTCTGGTGATACAAATTGCCTGATAAAAAGATGAAGTACTCTAAAGATTTTGCTGGATGTCAGTCTAACTTGGCACATGTTCCCACCATAGGTGGGTATATAGATGATAGTTGCAATTCTCTGTGATGTGTAGAACACCTACCGGAGTGGAATAGTTTTGTTTGTGTTTAGTGTTGTTGCCAGGCTGTTTGGGTTATATAAGGGATCTGAACAGTGGCAGATATTGAATGGTTACTGTGAAGGACGTGAACTTAGAACGTACTTGTTATACAACATTATCAGCACCTTACTGTTTGAAAGGTATCTTGTTGTGGGTCTCTGTTTGGCTAGCTGGTCGAATTGTGCAATATCCAGTTTCTGCGGTATTTGGATATCACAGTGGCCTGATTGTGGGTTGTATGTGAACATGAATGAAGCCATACTTGTCATCAAGGTTCCAGTTTAGCACACCTGACCACCACAAGGGAGAATTACTGTACTGTTGGCCAAGCACCTCATAACACCTTCACATCTACACCTTTCACTCTAGAATGAGTAATGGACTCTTGCAACACTCTGTGTCATCCCATACCATTGGTTGAAGACCAGCAGCAGCAGGACTAGGAATTACTCTCCCATGCATAGACTGCTGTTAACATGACAACACAAATGACAACGCAAATGGCTGTGTCTGGAATGGTGTTGTGACCAGGAAGCATGGACTGCTGATGAATAGCATTACATTGTCTCCCATTTTGAATCACGGATGGCCATCATTGACAAGAATGGCGGCAACCTGGCGACAGGTCTCATTCTTCTGGTGCTTTGGAGAGGCACAGAAGTGTTACTCCTGGAAACATAGTGAGGGTAACTATTCGATATGACTTCATTTCATGTCTGGTAATAATCAATGGATCTCAGGTGGCAGAACAGTACATCATGGATGTCCTGCATATTCATGTATTAATTCTCATGTGAAAGTATCATGATGTTGTTATTCAACAGGACAATGCTGTTCGTGCATGGCATGTGCCTTTATGAACTGTGTGATGTGAGATACTCCAGTAGCCAGCAAGATCCACAGATCTGTGCATGCTGATAATGTGTGGAACCAGCTTGGTCATCAACTCTGTCCCAGTGCCGGTATTGAGAATATCAAGGATTTGTTGCAACATTTGCTGGCCAGCTTGCCTTAGGGGAGGATACAATAGCTTGAAGACATCTTCCCCAATGAAATCTGTGCATGCATCCATGCTGGAGCAGATGCAATGTCTTACGAATAAGTTTTCCCATACTGCCAAGTTCTTTGTCAAATTTGACTCAATTTTATAATCGTGGAAATAACATCACACACCCTCTCAACTGTGAGGTTTCATTTCCTCTATCCCATCTGATACCTTCACTTTCTTTGACAGTCATTGTATCATATGAAGTACAGTGTAATACACAAGTAAAATTCACATAAATTGCATTATTTGTTTTAGGGAAAATATATTTTTAAGTTTCCAAAAGCCATCACTTTAATGGGTCTGATGAAAAAGAAAGTAAATGAATAAAAATAACTGAATTACCAAAATTAGAAAAATTATAGCCATTGAAATGAGAAAATAACGAAATTAAGATGTGGAATTGGAAACCTTCATAGACAAAAGTCAATACTTTTTCAGTTAAACTGTTAGATGAAACTTGAATTTATAGTTACGAATTCAAAAGACTATATTACTTAAACAGTTCTCTTTTTGTGTATATATATGAAGTTCTTGAATTTTCCTAACATGGATGAAACAAACCATTACATGTTACATAATTTGAGAGATCATATGTGTTGCTCCATTCTGTTCATTAATCATTTCTGTTCCAGGATTTCAAGCAGATTGATTTATTTAGGCTAGACAATCGCTCAGCATTTAGCCTCAGTGGAGATCTTAATATCCGGACAACACAAACTGGACAAGAAATAAAATTAACAGGTAGTAATATATCTCTTATTTCTATATTTGTAATGTTAGAAGTTTATCAAGTTTTATTTCTTTCTTTTAAAAATGAGGAACCTCTCATTCCATGATCATAAAATGATGGTCCAATACACTGCCACTTGAGGTATTATTGTATCTCTAGTACATAGTGCTAGGGCACTGTCAATTTGGTTGTGAGCATTGTCCATTCTCCATTTTATGTAAATAGAAATGTTACATACAGTTTTTTTTGCAAATGAGAAATTAACTTATATTATATTAATCCACTGCATTCTTGCACTATCAATAACATACCACAGAATTTGTAGTCTTTTTTGTAAAAGGTGAGTTACACTTGTGTCAGCAGGACTTGACCAGTTTATTTACAAGTGCTGCTGTGTAGTGGTGCCATGCTGGTTGACAGTAATGTTGTGCCAGCTATTCAGTTTCCATAATAACATGGAGTGTTATCACCACAATCTTCCAACAATTATTGTTTTTACTGTGTTACATTATTGTCGCAGTAGAAGTTCAGGAGCACCATGGCGTAGTGGTTATGATACTAAACTGTTGCATGGTGGGTTGTGAGTTCCATACTCACCTGGACTGTACAATTTTAATTTCTATATTCAGTTCAAGTACATTCTGGAAGTATCCGCAAATGTAAAGAATCATTGTACTGGAATGTTCTGTAGCTGTATATATACTGTATGTGTTCTGGACAGACACAGTTTGCTCCATGCTCTTGTATGTGCAAGTGCTGAATAAACCTTCATTAAGTGAAGTTACTGTTCATCATTCCTCTAATTACAACTTCTTCTATGTGACATCATTCTGGTGGAGACGCTGGGTACTGGAACTTGTGATAGCGCATGACAGAGCTGCCATTTACATGGCGAGAAACCCGAGTTCGAGCCATATTCAACAGATCAGAAGAGGTAGAAGAAGAATAGGATGTTATGATAACAGTAACTGTGTGCCACCACATGAGACATCTTTCCGGGTTCTCTGGTAACGATGGCCAAGATCCAAACAAGTGGCTGTGTATAGCCAAATTTAACAAATGGGACGACACCGTGTGTTTGGCCTTGTATTTTTCTACTTGGAGGGCACTGCCAAGCAATGGTATGAGAACAACAAGGAAAAGTTCACAAGCTGGGAAGTATTCCAGGCAGAACTGCGCAAGTATTTCGGTGGCACACAATGACAGAAGGGCAAGGCTGAAGATAAATTAAAGTGCAGGGCACAGTGTCCAGGAGAAACTACAGCATCCTACATTAAAGATGACTTGGAGCTGTGTAAAATAGTGGATCCTAGAATGAAGGAGAAAGATAAGGTTGCACATCTCATGAAGGGTGTTGCTGAGGACATGTATCAAGCCCTACTCCTGAAGGAGGTTTTGACAGCAGTTGACTTCATAAAATGGTGCTGGTATATCAAGTTAATGCATCAAAAAAGAATTACACGCAAGAAGTTTGAATGGCTTCCAATGGCTCTCCCACCATTGTCAATTTTCATGAACTAGAGCTGCTACTAGAATAAAGTAACTCCTCAATTAGCTTCACAAGGCTCAGTGCATCCCAATAGGTCAACAGTGGATGGCAGCCCAGATGGTCACCCATCCATGTGCTAACCATGTCCAATGGTGCTTAACACTGGTGATCTGATGGGAACCAGTGTATCCACCACATCACAGCTGTTGACCTTGTAAGATAAGCCACCTTTTAAAGAGACACAAAACCAAATTGATCTTAGGGCCTCCATCAACAATCCTCCAATTACTAAGACCAGTAAAAGATGCAGCAGGTCTCAAAACAACTCAAATTGATAAATACCCTGTGAGTGCAGGAAATCCTTACATTACCCAAATAGTGCACACTGCATAGGGATGCAAAAAAAAGAGTGTGAGGTGTTATCACCTAGCGTACTTAAAAAAATCTGCTACAGCTGAGCATGCTCTGTAAAATGGTCACCAAATGACCATTGCTGACATGTCTATCATAGCTCAAACTAACATAGCTCAAACTAATGGCTTTAAGGACAGTTTAATTAGCAACAATACCATTAATAGAGGCAATGGAAAATTTGGAATGGAATAATGATAATATTATGAAAAGGAGTGACACACTTTCAGAGACATTACTGGTCTCATTCAGCTATGATTTTATGTATATAGACTGAAGTGGAGAGAGAAAATTTGTACCAAGGCCAGGAATTGAACCTGGTCTGCTGCTTGCTCTAGGCAGGTGTGCTAACCCCTAAGGCACCTTGTCACAGTGGTTTGCACAAGAGCATGGATTACCCTGGCATGGCTTCCCCCTCAGTCCAAATTCTCACTGCCACCTCAGGCTACTTTAAGTTCCCCCTTGCACACAAACAGAATTGCCAAGGCTCTCCAGGTTCTGGAAAAAGCACCTCAACATCAAAAGAAAGTGGGGATCCAGTGTGAAATTCAGCTGCAGGTACTTATGCAAATGAAATGACACAATTTAAGAGACTTTACTTGTTTCTGTTCATGGGGAATTTAAAGTAGACTGGGGTGGCAGTGAGAATTTGGATTGAGGAGGAAGATATGCCAGGGTAATCCGTGCAGTTGTGTGAACCACAGTGCCCAGGTGGCTTAGTCGCTAGCACACCTGCTTAGTGGGCAGGAGACCTGGATTCAATTCCCAGCCTTGGTACAAATTTTCACATGCCACTTCAGCCAATATACATAAAATAATATCTGTATGAGACCAGTAAAGTCTCTGAAATTGTGTCATTTCGTTTGTATAAGTACCTGCACCTGGGTTTCAGGCTGAATCTGCAGTTACATTTTATGCTGAAATGCTATTCCAGATCATGGAGAGCCTCGGCAATACTCTTCGTGTGTAAGGGGGAATTTAAAGTAGACTGGTGCAGGAGTGAGGAAGGTGTGTCAGGGTAACTCATGGAGTTGTGTGAAATGCTGTGCCAATGTGGTTTAGTGGCTAGCACACATGCCTAGTAAGCAAGAGACCCATGTTTGATTCTCAGTCTTGGTACAAATTTTCACTCACCACTTCAGTCTATATACATAAAATATTATGGGAAGGATAGTTTGCTACTAATCATATAGCGGAGATGCTGAGTCACAGATGTGCACAACAAAAAGACTGTCAGACCAATGAATTTCCAGCCAAAAAGGCCTTCATTGGACTTAGACAAAATACACGCATACACACACTCACACAAATGTAGCTCACATACACACACACACATGACCACAGTCTCTGGCTGGCTTTGGTAGCCAGAAACTGTAGTCATGCTTGTACGAGTTGCATTTGCATGTGTGTGTGTGTGTGTGTGTGTGTGTGTGTGTGTGTGTGTGTATCTTATTTAATTCTGACAAAGGCATTTTCAGCCAAAAGCTTACATGTCTGACAGTCATTTTGTTCTGCCTACCTATGACTAAACATCTCCACTATATAGTGAGTAGCAAACTAACTGTTGATAGAGACAGCAGTCTGTAGCTTTGTGTGGTGTGCAATCCACTGATCATGTGATTCAATGGGCTGCATTTAATGCTAAGGTAATGTATGTCCATATATATGGAGACACCATGAGCATCAATAACATCACAACATGGGTGTATAAGTATATACCAACAGCCCATCAGCAGCATGGCCAAGGAGTAGTTGGCTGAAAGCTTGTGCCATTTTAACCACTTTATGTAGCTGGAAGCATGAAAATATTTTAGTAAATGTTACCACCTAAAAATTATGCATTCTTACATTATGAAATTCTTACATTGTGAAAAGCAAAGTTCCAAATAGGGCACCAGACACTTTTCACCCATATGGAAGTTTCATTGCAGCACATACTTTATTGCAAAGTGGAAATTAATTTCTATTAATGACAAGTGGGCAGTATGAAAGCAAGAGTTCAATTTTTTTTCCTTATTAAATGAAATATTAACAGCAGTGATTAATAAAGAACATCTACTTTGTGTATTTGTTGACTTTGTAAAGCCTTTAATGTTGTTGATTGTCACATCATACTTCAGTGATCATCAACAGACTACAGAAATGAAGTATAAAGACAGAGTAAAACAAAGATTACCATTATCAACTAGTCGTTGAAGTAATGTGGAATAATCATGTATGGAGTCCCTCAAATATTATTTTGGGAACATTTCCTATTTCTGCTCTATGTAAATGATTTTGTAGAAAAGTAAAAACTGATGGAAACACAATACTCTTTGTGGGTGACAAAGATATTTTAGTTATAACACACAGTGAGGAAAATCAATAGGAAACTGGGCCATTAGTATTACAAAGGTAATTGCAATGGTTCAGAACTAACTGTCTCATCACAAATTCTGGTGGGAAAACTCTGCTGCTGAACTACCACACCACACAATATTTCTGCTCTGCAAAGTCTGTCTTTTTCTTAATGAGCAAGTCTAGCTCAAATGTGATTGATACAAAATTTTTAGGCATATATATTTAGGAGTACTTGAAATGGGAGATGCAACTCTGAAGTCTACATAAAAAAACTGAATACACTTAGAAATGTTGTAAGGACCCTCACTCAAAATACAAGGAGACATTCAGTATGACACTGTACCATGTATATAACTGTTTTTAAGGGGAACCCTATCATGTGCAAAAAACTTTTAGAATATACAAAAAGATTTTCATAGTGATAAAGTAAGAAGTTCAAGGAGTCCTTAAGATTGTTATTTGAAATCTGAAAATATTGCATCTACCTTGTTTTATAATCAAACAAACTTGAACGTAAGATTATAAAATGGGAAGAGGAAGTAAATTAAAATTAAGTGAGATATGATACTGTGAGAAATATTTAACAGAACACTGAAAGAAAAAAGTCAAAGCAAGGCATCTGGAGTAGCCATTAACTCAGTTTTACTGAGCTCCATAGGAGAACATGTAATGGCAAAACTATTTCACTTTGTACGCATTTTATATGAGACATGCAAAATACCTTCTGAATTCAAGAAGAATGTAATAATTCCAACTCCAAAGAGGGCAGCTACTGACAGGTGTGAATACTAATAAGTCATTGCAGTTTTGACACAAATTATATACAGCAGACTGGAAAGACGGCAGGATCCAACCTGGGAGAAGATAGATTTGAGATCCAGATAAATGTAGGCTCATGTGATGCAATACTGACTATCACATAGCCTAGAAGGTAGGTTGAAGAAAGGCAAACTTACATTTATAGCATTTTCAAAATTAGAGAGCTTTTAACAGTGTTGACTGAAAGACACACTTTAAAATTCTGAAGGTAACAGTGATAAAACACATGTATAAAACATTGTCTAAAACTCATACATGAACCAGACTGCAGTTATAAGAGTTGAAGGACACGAAAAGGACACAGAAGTTGAAAAGGGAATGGGACAGGGCTGTAGCTTATCCCTGATATTACTAAGTCTTTACATTGATCAAGTGGTAAAGGAAACCAAGGAGAAGTTCATATGATGGAAGCAACAAAAGTAAATTACACTAAATCAAGGAATCCTGAGGTAATTAGACTAGGAAATGAGACAGTAAAAGTAATTAATGAATTTCGTTATTTGTGCAGCAAAATCACTGATGGTGGAAGAATCACAGAAAATGTAAAAGGCTGACTAGTAATATCAAGAAAATAGTTTCTGAAAAAGAGAAATTTGTTAAAATCAGATATAAAGTTAAGTATTAGGAAGTATTTTCTGATGGTGTTTGACTGAATAGTAGCCTCTTACAGAAGCAGCACATGGATGCTACACAGTTCAGACAAGAAGAGAATAGAAAATTGAGAAATGTGGTGAAGATTAGATGGTAAAATCAGATACCTGATGAGGAGGTATTGAACTGGATTGAGGAAAAAAGAAAAGAAAGAAAAAGAAGGGATCAGTTCATATGACACATCCATTGAAAGTTGATAATAGAGTGAAGATCAAAGGAAAAAGAGAGTTATAGAGACTACAGTAAGCTTTTTCAAATGATTTATAGGTTGTAGCAGTTATGTGGGGATTAAGAGGCATGCACAGTATTGATTAGCATGAAACCAGTCTTCAGACTGAAGACCACAGAACAACATCACGAAAAACTAGACTTCACAAAAAGGATCATCTTGAAAGAAGAAAAATCTTCAAAGATAGCTATGATTTTCAGTCATAAGGAATTAGGTAGATATTTAACCAGCAGCAAAGTGTAATAAGTACTAAAAAATGTACAAGATGGTATATAATATTGCATTTGTTATACTGCCACATGCTTTCTTATCTAAAATAAATGTCAATGTTAAACACATTTTAAGTAAAGTTGAAACTGTTCTTTTTTTATCACTGTTTCTCTCCTACCACTTAATTTTTATACCATTGTACTAAGTAAACCTGATTTAACAAATATTATAATTGTTATTGTCACCTTATATTATGTTTATATTATTATTTACACTGCTGTTGTTGAACTTGTAATCTGGTATTAATTACTATAAATATAAAATAACTGTATTACTTTTTACTTTTTCTTGAATCATATGTACAAATAGTGCACTAAAATTATTTATTGAACAAAAGATAAATGCAAGGTCAGGAAAACGACACAAAAAAATTCAGCAGGAGTATACTGGGGAAAGCAGTACAAAAAAGTTCAATAGGAGGGCACTGAAAGATTTCATAGACAGTATATTGTCTCTTAAGTAACACGATGAATGAATTTTCAAGCTCTGATAGCATCCAATGGTATTTAAAATGCTCAAGAGGCAGATCACTATCAAGTCTCTCTGAAAAATTAATAATAATAATAACAGAACCATGGACCTTGCTGTTGGTGGGGAGGCTTGCGTGCCTCAGCGATACAGATGGCCATACCGTAGTTGCAACCACATCGGAGGGGTATCTGTTGAGAGGCCAGACAAACATGTGGTTCCTGAAGAGGGGCAACAGCCTTTTCAGTAGTTGCAGGGGCAACAGTCTGGATGATTGACTGATCTGGCCTTGTAACACTAACCAAAACGGCCTTGCTGTGGTGGTACTGCGAACGGCTGAAAGCAAGGGGAAACTACAGCCGTAATTTTTCCCGAGGGCATGCAGCTTTACTGTATGGTTAAATGATGATGGCGTCCTCTTGGGTAAAATATTCCGGAGGTAAAATAGTCCCCCATTTGGATCTCCGGGCGGGGACTACTCAGGAGGACGTCGTTATCAGGAGAAAGATAACTGGCATTCTACGGATCGGAGCGTGGAATGTCAGATCCATTAATCAGGCAGGTAGGTTAGAAAATTTTAAAGGTGAAATGTATAGGTTAAAGTTAGATATAGTGGGAACTAGTGAAGTTTGGTGCCAGGAGGAACAAGACTTTTGGTCAGGCGAATACAGGGTTATAAATACAAAATCAAATAGAGGTAATGCAGGAGTAGGTCAAACAATGAATAAAAAAATAGGAATGCGGGTAAGCTACTACAAACAGCATAGTGAACGCATTATTGTGGTTAAGATAGACACAAAGCCAATGCCTACTACAGTAGTACAAGTTTATATGCCAACTAGCTCTGCAGAGGACGAAGAAATTTATGAAATGTATGATGAGATGAAAGAAATTATTCAGGTAGTGAAGGGAGATGAAAATTTAATATTCATGGGTGACTGGAATTCGAGAGTAGGAAAAGGGAGAGAAGGAAACATAGTAGGTGAATATGGATTGGGAGTAAGAAGTGAAAGAGGAAGCCGTCTGGTAGAATTTTGCACAGAGCATAACTTAGCCATAGCTAACACTTTGTTCAAGAATCATAAAAGAAGTTTGTATACATGGAAGAATCCTGGAGATACTAGTAAGTATCAGATAGATTATATAATGGTAAGAGAGAGATTTAGGAACCAGGTTTTAAATTGTAAGACATTTTCAGGGGCAGATGTGAACTCGGACCACAATCTATTGGTTATGAACTGTAGATTGAAACTGAAGAAACTGTAAAAAGGCGGGAATTTAGGGAGATGAGACCTGGATAAACTGACTAAACCGGAGGTTGTACAGAGTTTCAGGGAGAGCATAGGGGAACAATTGACAGGAATGGGGGAAAGAAATACAGTAGAAGAAGAATGGATAGCTCTAAGGGATGAAGTAGTGAAGGCAGCAGAGGATCAAGTAGGTAAAAAGACAAGGGTTAGTAGAAATCCTTGGGGAACAGAAGAAATATTGAATTTAATTGATGAAAGGAGAAAATATAAAAATGCAGTAAATGAAGCAGGCAAAAATGAATACAAACGTCTCAAAAATGAGATCAACAAGAAGTGCAAAATGGCTAAGCAGGGATGGCTAGAGGTCAAATGTAAGGAGAGGCTTATCTCACTAGGGGCAAGATAGATACCGCCTACAGGAAAATTAAAGAGACCTTTGGAGAAAAGAGAGCCACTTGTATGAATATCAAGAACTCAGATGGAAACCCAGTTTTAGCGCAAAGAAAGGAAAGCAGAAAGTTGGAAGGAGTATATAGAGGGTCTATACAGGGGTGATGTACTTGAGGACAATACTATGGAAATGGAAGAGGATGTAGATGAAGATGAAATGGGAGATATGATACTGCATGAAGAGTGAAGGTGGCAGGGGTAAAATACAGGGAGCGAAAGGCTATTTACAATTTGTACAGAAACCAGATGGCAGTTATAAGAGTCGAGGGGCAGGAAAGGGAAGCAGTGGTTGGGAAGAGAGTGAGATGGGGTTGTAGCCTCTCCCCGATGTTATTCAATCTGTATATTGAGCAAGCAGTAAAGGAAACAAAAGAAAAGTTCGGAGTCAGCATTAAAATCAATGGAGAAGAAATAAAAACTTTGAGGTTCGCCGATGACATTGTAATTCTGTCATAGACAGCAAAGGACTTGGAAGAGCAGTTGAACAGAATGGACAGCACCTTGAAAGGAGGATATAAGATGAACATCAACAAAAGCAAAACGAGGATAATGGAATGTAGTCGAATTAAGTCTGGTGATGCTGAGGGAATTAGATTAGGAAATGAGACAGTTAAAGTAGTAAAGGAGTTTTGCTATTTGGGGAGGAAAATACCTGATGATGGTTGAAGTAGAGAGGATATAAAATGTACACTGGCAATGGCAAGGAAAGCGTTTCTGAAGAAAGGAATATGTTAACATCGAGTATAGATTTAAGTGTCAGGAAGTCGTTTCTGAAAGTATTTGTATGGAGTGTAGCCATGTATGGAAGTGAAACATGGATGATAAATAGTTTGGACAAGAAGAGAATAGAAGCTTTTTAAATGTGGTGCTACAGAAAAATGCTGAAGATTAGATGGGTAGATCACATAACTAATGAGGAGGTATTGAATAGAATTGGGGAGAAGAGGAATTTGTGGCACAACTTGACTAGAAGAAGGGATCGGCTGGTAGGACATGTTCTGAGGCATCAAGGGATCACCAATTTAGTACTGGAGGGCAGCGTGGAGGGTAAAAATCGTAGAAGGAGACCAAGAGATGAATACAATAAGCAGATTCAGAAGGATGTAGGCTGCAGTAGGTACTGGGAGATGAAGAAGCTTGCACAGGATAGAGTATCATGGAGAGCTACATCAAACCAGCCTCAGGACTGAAGACCACAACAACAACAACAACAACAGAATCATTTACAAAAAACAGCCTAGATATTTAATTGATGTGACAATTTGAAGAACCAAAATGCTAATGCAGTATTTGAACATAGTGGGATTGTTTTTCATACTCTATGAGTGAAAGATACACAACACCGGTGTAATATTCTACAGTACTTATTATTTGTTACACAAACCAGTTTTTGGCTGCTATGTCATCATCAGGTACAAAGATCAGTATGTGGAGCAGTGAAATTATATTGGATCAAAGATTTTAAACTAGTGCATGTACAGAGTATCACCATTTAAAGAGATGAAGATGATAATTTTAGTATAGGAATAAAACAAGCAAGGATATTTCAGTGTAAACTTGATGTAAGATTATTTAATAAAGATAAAATATGTGACACATTAACGAATGTACTGTAGACAAATTACAACAGTTTTACACAGAAGAACATAATTGAGCAATAAGCTTTGCTGAAGCACTCCAAAGATGTGGCCGAACAAAATAACCTTGTCTTTAATAGATCCTAAATTACAAACAGGTAAGACATACACTGAAGCACCAAAGAAACTAGTATATGCATGAGTATTCAAATGCAGAGATATGTAAACAGGTAGAATATGGCACTGTTGCTAACAGTGCCTATACAGGGTGAGTCACCTAACATTACCACTGGATGTATTTCGTAAACCACATCAAATACTGACAAATCAATTCCACAGACCGAATGTGAGGAGAGGGGCTAGTGTATTGGTTAATACAAACCATAAAAAAATGCACGGAAGTATGATTTTTAACACAAACCTACATTTTTTTAAATGGAACCACATTAGTTTTGTTAGCACATCTGAACATATAAACAAATACTAAACAGTGCCATTTGTTGCATTGTAAAATGTTAATTACATCCAGAGATATTGTAACCTAAAGTTGACGCTTGAATACCACTCCTCCGCTGTTCGATCATGTGTATCGGAGAGCACCGAATTATGTTGGGATCCAAAGGGAACGATGATGGACCTTAGGTACAGAAGAGACTGGACCAGCACATTACGCCCACATGCAAACACCTTTTTATCGGTCTTTTTCACTGACGCACATGTACATTACCATGAGGGGTGAGGTACACGTACACACGTGGTTTCCGTTTTCAATTACGGAGTGGAATAGTGTGTGTCCCGACATGTCAGGCCAATAGATGTTCAATGTGGTGGCCATCATTTGCTGCACACAATTGCAATCTTTGGCATAATGAATGTCGTACACGCCGCAGTACATCTGGTGTAATGTCACCGCAGGCTGCCACAATACGTTGTTTCATATCCTCTGGAGTTGTAGGCACATCACAGTACACATTCTCCTTTAACGTACCCCACAGAAAGAAGTCCAGAGGTGTAAGATCAGGAGAACAGGCTGGCCAATTTATGCGTACTCCACATCCTATGAAACGCCCGTCGAACATCCTGTCAAGGGTCAGCCTAGTGTTAATTGCGGAATGTGCAGGTGCACCATCATGCTGATACCACATACGTCGACGCGTTTCGAGTGGGACATTTTCGAGCAACGTTGGCAGATCATTCTGTAGAAACACGATGTATGTTGCAGCTGTTTGGGCCCCTGCAATGAAGTGAGGACCAATGAGGTGGTCGCCAATGATTCCGCGCAATACATTTACAGTCCACGGTCGCTCTCGCTCTACCTGTCTGAGTCAGCGAGGATTGTCCATGGACCAGTAATGCATGTTCTGTAGATGCACTGCCCAGTGGTTTGTGAAACCCACTTCATCGGTAGACAGGTAGATCTGCAACGCATTCTCTGTTAATGCCCATTGACAGAATTGCACTCAATGATTAAAGTCATCACCATGTAATTGCTGACGTAGCGACACATGAAACGGCTGAAAGCATTGATAATGCAGTATGCGCATGACACTACTTTGACTCAGTCCACCAGCTCTCATAATGTCCCGTGTACTCATGTGTGGGTTCATGGCAACAGCAGCTAACACACCAACTGCACCCACTTCTCCTGTGACAGGCCTGTTACGGACCCGTTTGCGTGCTACGACCATACCTGTTGCATACAGTTGGCGGTAGATGTTTTGCAATGTGCGGCACATTGGATGCTCTCTGTCCGGGTACAGTTCTGCATACACCCTGCAGGCTTCAGCTGCATTTCGTCAACACTCGCCATAGATGAGTATCATCTCTGCCTTTTCAGATTTCGAATACACCATGGTCACAGTTCCTACAACACTACACTATCACAGACATCTGGTAACACGGTGTACTACAGTTGGTATGTGTGTGAAGACGAATGCAGAATAACAATAGCAGCAAGCGCTACATGCGGTAACTGCGACAGCTAGACCAAACCACAACAGTGCACTACAGCCACACTCGTAAACACGGTCGTCATCATAAACATGTCCCTGCAGATGCTGCTCGCCAATCGTGGCCCGTGTTTGTTACAACACGCAACTGAACGTTGGAGGTTTCAAGTGTCAACTTTAGGTTACAATATCTCCGGATGTAATTAACATTTTACAATGCAACAAACGGCACTGATTACGTATTTGTTTATATGTTCAGATGTGCTAACAAAACTAACGTGGTTCCATTTAAAAAAACGTAGGTTTGTGTTAAAAAACGTACTTCCGTGCATTTTTGTATGGTTTGTATTAAACAAGTGCACTAGCCCCTCTCCTCACGCTTGGTCTGTGGAATCGGTTCGTCAGTATTTGATGTGGTTTATGAAATATATCCAGCGGTAACGATAGGTGACTCACCCTGTATAAGACAACTAGTGTCTGACACAGGTTATAGAATGGTTATGTCTGCTACAATGACAGGTTATCAAGATTTAAGTGACTTTGAATATGGTGTTATAGTCGATGCACGAGCATCTCCAAGGTAATGATGAAATGGGGATTTTCCCACATGACCATTTCACAAGTGTACCGTGAATATCAGGAATCTGGCAAAACATAAAGTCTCCAATGTCACTGCAGCTTCAAAAAGATCCTGCAAGAATGGGACCAATGATGACTGAAGAGAATCATTCAATGTGACAGAAGTGCAACCCTTTCACAAATTGCTGTAGATTTCAATGCTGGGTCATCAACAAGTTTCAGCATGTGATCTATTCAATGAAACATTATCAGTATGGGCTTTCAGAGCTGAAGGTCCACTCATGTACCCTTGATGACTGCACTACACAAAGCTTTACGCTTCACCGGCCTGTTGACAGTGACATTCGACTGTTGATGACTGGAAACATGTTTCCTGATCAGATGAGTCTCATTTAAAATTGTATTGAGTGGATGGACGCATATGGGCATAGAGACAACCTCATGGATCCATGGACCCTGTATGTCAGCAGGGTGGGGGCTCTGTAATGGTGTATGGTGTGTGCAGTTGGAGTGATATGGGGCCCCTTAAACATTTAGATATTACTCTGACAGGTGATTCATACATAAGCGTCCTGTCTGATCATCTGCATCCATTCATGTCCATTGTGCATTCTGATGGATATGGACAATTCCAGCAGGACAATGCAACACCCCATACATTCTAAATTGCTACAGAGTGGCTCCAGGAACACTATTCTCAGTTTAAACACTTATGCTGGCAACCAAGGTTCCTGGCCATGAACATTATTGAGCATATCTGAGATGCCTTGCGACATGCTGTTCAGAAGAGATCTCTGCCCCCTCATACTCTTACAGATTTATGGACAGCCCTGCAGGATTCATGGTGTCATTTCCATCCAGCACTACTTCATATATTAGTAAAGCCCATGCCATGTCATGTTGTGACCCTTCTGCATGCTTGCAGGAGCCCTACACAATATTAGGCAGGTGTACCAGTTTCTGTGGCTCTTCAGTGTAACAGTGATATTAAGCAGTGAGTGATGCAGCTGTAATTATACAAATCAAAAAATTTTTTTAACATAACAATAGAAATTATAGTAACTGAAATAAAGGAAATCGAGCATATGAGTATGAGGAGTAAGAGGAGTAATTTACAACATGGCCTGGATGGAATGATAAGTAGTTTTTGCAGTTAGAAGTGGTGAATAAAGGAACTGTATCTGGTCATTCAGTACTAGTCTGAGGTTGATGGGTATATGTTTATTAATTTCCATTGTTTCAAGACAGTTCATCTTCCTTCCTTTGTGGAGGTGATATAATACTTCATGTTTCACTTTGTAAGCATGGCCTTCATCAAGCAGGTAGTCTGAAAAAGTAGAGTCTCCTTTTCTAAGTTCCAACTTCTGTGGTGTTGCTTCAAGTGGGTATATATGCCCTGGCAGACTGACCTATATAGAATTTGCCACAGTTACAATTAGTTTTATGTATTACACTCCTATCCAAAGCTGGAGTACTGTCTTTCCCATTGGGCAAAAAGTGTCCAACTGTGTTGAGCATATAAAATGTTTTTACATTCCTGCATATATGCTTTCTGGCTACATGCAATGAGACTTTTTGTAAGTATGGAATTGTGCCCCATTTATTGCATTCTTGAATTGGTGGGCTAAGAGCAAAGTACAGATGAGAGTATACCTGTTGTTTCTGCTTTTTGTGTATTATGGAGTCCACTAAGGTAGGAGGATAGCCATTATTTGATACTATTTGTTTGATTGCATTTAATTCCATTTGGAAGTTAGCTTCTTTCATGAGGATGGATATTAGGCAATGTATCATGGATTGAAAGGCAGCATATTTATGGGTCACTGGGTGTTGGGGATTGCTATCTGCATTTTGATTGGTGAGCATTCATCAGACAATCCCTCTTGAGCAATGCAAACATGTCACAACCTACCACTCACTGTGAGGTGAAGGCAGATCCACCATCTTGGTTACACTGCAAGGTGCCTCAGCAGCAGGTCCCGTGGGCAAAATAAGTGGCACCCGAGTTGTACCATGTGATGTACCAGATTCTGTTTACTTTACACTCTCAGACAGCAGCTTGAAGATGACTGACCATGGCCAAATGCATCTTCAGCTGTTCATGAACTGTGGCCGGCTCCTCCTGCACCCTCACACAACATGGAGATATCCTGTCCATCCTAGTACTACTAACTTAAGAATTAACTGTAAAAGCACACAGAGAAAGCTATAGATGTAACTTGCTACTCTCCTGGTGTGTCACCAATGGAGACTGGCACCTAGCTGAGCTGTAAAGCTGGCCATTCAAAAGAAATGCACAAATCTACACTTTAGAGCTGCTAAAATTCAAGGCAAAACCCCTCAAATACAAAATTTTGCAAGGAAAAAACATCAAATTATGGAAGCTCACAGAAAAAGCTAAACATGTAACTTGCTACACTTTTGGTGTGTCAGCAACAGGGGCTGGAGCCTGACTGAGTTGTGACCAATGGCCGCTGGCCATTTGAAACAAACAAGTGACAACTGTACCACAGAATGCACAGATCTACACTTTACAGTTACTAATATGGGAGTCCACACTTCTTAAATACAAAAACACACAAGGAATTCAAGAATTAAACTATGGAAACACACAATAAAGGTAAAGAAGTAACTTGCTACTCTCCTGATGTTTCACCAATGGAGATTGGATCATGATTCACTAATTAATGCAAGCTACTGTTATGCCTAGAATCTGTGATGGATCATGCTAACTACATTTTGCCTTCCTGTGCTCAGAATGGAGTAGTGGAAATTCAGATTTTTCAGACAGACAAATAAGAAAACAGGGAAAATCTGGTGGAAGGCAGGGGTATCAACTTGTCTCTAATGGGTAACTGAAAGAGTTTGGACCAAAATGCAGTGATGTGCAGTATGTGATGAAATGTGAATGAATAGTGAGGTATTCGTTTTGAAATTATCAGCTACATTTTTTCATATTCTTATCCAGAAAAATTCATATTATACAGTTTATAAACACTAGTGTCACTAGATATGTAATAAATTGTGTATCTTCATTTATGTTTTTTTAAATATTTATGTTTTATTCTTAAATTTTATTGGTGTTTAATTGTTGTGTTGATATGGCATGTGCAATATCATTGTAAAATTGTGGGACAAACTAATGAACCATTAACTTATTTACTTAATATTGTTGTTCATTTCAGTGACCTTATAAACTCATACTTGTGTTGATTCATACAAGTTTTACCTAGGTTTGATTATACACTATTTTTGCCACAGTCAAGGAGTTATATTATGTTTCAGCGATACATACAAACAGGACAGTGGAACTTAAAACAGACTATCAATATCTTGACTCTAAATTCTGGCAGAAAACCACTTTGCACCTGACACCAGATGCATGGATCACTTGTGATACTACATTCACCAACAAAACATCTGTAAGTATTGAGTATATTTCATCTTTTCTCAATTTCCTGTTGTATGTTACCAGATTAAAATCTGTTTTAACTGTGTTTTAGCTCAACAAGGAAGAAGAACACTTTGAAATTAATTTTGCTTATCCTCGAAGAAATTACACAGTCACTGGGCACTATGGTTCAGATAACAATTCCTTGTCCTCGGAGGTAACACTAATGTGGGACAAACAGGCAGATGTGAAAACTGTGACTGGTATTATCGACTGGAAAAGAATAAGTGAAATTCCAAATGCTCAACATGCCCTTATTGTCATCAAACATCCTTCATTTGAAAAGGTAAGGATAAGTTGATTTTTGAAGCAAAAGTAATAATTTGAAAACAAATCCAAAAACTTTCCGCCTCTTAAAAATATCCTTATGTAAAATATAATTAATATATTATTGACAGTGAGTAATTGTATCAAAGCTATAAACTGATGTTTCTCTTGACTTTAATTGAAATTTAGCTGCAGTCATTAATATTGTTCAGAGCAATACACCAGCTAATTTTTTTGGTAATTCATGTGTGAAGGGAACAGTAAATGGAGAAAACTTGGATGATGAAGTATGAAGTGTTTCTGAGTACTAATCAGTTAAGTGTTTCTGAGTAATAATCAGTTAAATAGCAGCTTTTTTCATGCTGTTACAAATTCTGGAGGATTTCTGAAGCTACTTGTGCCATTACAGCATTGCAAGCATAATGCTGAGATCCTGCTTAAAACAGAGCAGGCCGAATAAACCTGCAGGGACAGACAACAATTTGAAAAAGGGGTAGATATTAACTTAAAAATCAAAAAGAATTCTTGTCAAAAGTACTTGAATAATGCATATGCTCACCTATTTGTTAAAAAAAAATAAAATTTTATTAGGAAATATAGAAAATTAATCTAACTAAATGGAAATGGTACAAGCTACATTAAGTTATGAGTACACATGCTCACACACAAAAATCACCACAGATGTCCACAATGTTCTCTTCAATTATTGCATAAAATTACACTAAAAATACATATACATATAAACTGCTTAATTTGGTCTGAAAATAGCTGTAATATCTGCACGATTCAGTAAGTTCACAAGCCTTGATGGTGGACCAGCCAAGTTTCCATGCCTTCTACATCAAAGGAACTAATTATACTGCTCTTTCTCTGGAATAGCCTTATAAGGTGGAATCCAAAATTTTCGGTACTGGTGCTGCCATCTGGAAAGTAGGAGTAGTAGATCTTTGCACCGCTAGGTGGCGAGAGCTGCATATCTGATGAGACAGTGTGCAGAGTGGCATTCAGCTGGGAGGAAGTGTTGCGTGTCCACAGTGATTTCTGTAATACTCTGTGTTTGCTGTGTAGCAATTTTATGATGGATCTGCGAACAGAAACAGACCTTTGTCAGACCGCATCTGATGGTCCAACCTTCTTGTCACATGTTGTCACCAGCGACGAGAGCTGGATTTACGGGTATGACCCAGAGACAAAGCGACAATTGTCCCAGTGGAAGAGCCCGTACTCTCCAAGACCCAAAAATACGAGGCAGGTAAAGAGCAAAGTGAAGAGCATGATCATCTTTTTCTTTGATACCAAGGGAATTGTGCACAAAGAATTCATCCCACCCAACCAAACAGTGAATTCCACATTCTACTGTGATGTTTTGTGACAGCTCTGTGAAAATGTGTGGTGATGACAGCCTGAACTTTGGTGCCAAGGAAACTGGCTGCTACATCACGACAACGTGCCCTGTCACACTTCCTTCCTCATCAGGACCTTTTTGGCAAAAAACAACATGGCGGTTTACCCCACCCACCATACTCACCAGATTTGGCACCTTGCAAATTTGCACTACTCCCAAAACTGAAACTCAAGTTGAAAGGCCAACAGTTTGACACTCTAGAGAGGATTCAAGAAGCATTGCTTGCGGTGATAAGCCCCCTCAAAGAACAGGACTTCCAGAAAACATTTGACCTGTGGCAGAAGTGCTGGGACCAGTGTATATGTGTGGATGGGAACTTCTTCGAAGGTGATAGTGACCATTAGTCCAAAGGTAAGGGTTTCAACAGATGGCAGCACCAGTCCCAAAAATTTTGAATAGCACCTCATATACTGTAAGTACCACTACAACTTTATTATAGGGTTCAAGCAACTCTCAAGCATTTATGAATACATTGGATCTGACCAATTATTTTTCAAGATGAATCATTCTTTGCTTCCCTACACAAAGCCAGTATGTTTATAGCGTGCTTGCACCAAAGATCACATATGCAATTCCATGGGCTAGACATGTCAGTCGTACACCCTCAGATCTCTTGACTATTGTTATTACAGTTTATAAAATCTTCCTTTCTCATTATTAATTAGTCCATTTCACATCAAAGTTTTCAAGAACAGAATTTCAGGACATTGTCAAATGAAATAGTCCCAGTTAATATCTATCAGGATACCTAAATTTCCGTTGTGACACATTTGATTTAGTCATGTACCCTACACAAATACACTATTTATCCCCACAATTATTCTCATTTCCTGTTGCTTCTTAACACATTGGAGCCGACGGGCATAATAGATATTTTCACTATGTTTTAACCATAAAATCTGATGGATGTATGTCATATGTTCTTCACTTCTGACTTATTTGTTAGTGATTTAAATATGTGATTTACATTTGTAAATGGCGAGACTAATTGTTTGGCTTGTCATAAGTGCATTGTTGATGGCTAGCAGGCGCCAGTCTCTCATGAATGGTACCAGTGTTATGTGAACTGCGCGCACGCTCGGAATATTGTTGAAGGTTGTTTTGTTCTATGTCTTCTGCGGTGTTGTGGTATTGTATGCATCCTTCCCATGTGTAACAACATATAAATAGTGAATATAGAAAACAAACATCACTTGTCAAACTTAGAGATTGAAGAACTCTTGAACAATGGCTCAGAACTTGACAATCTTTTGGGCAACATGGGCGATTTTTCAGAAGACAACGATGACCCATGTGAGCTGGAGAGTGAAATCTGTGCTGCTGATAGAAACGATGGTAGTGAGTATGAAGAAGCTAATGCACAAGTTTCTGTTAGTCAGGTTTGCCATTCATTTCAATAGCCCGTCCTTCATAATGAATGGTGTCATTTTGATGGACTCCCTGAATTACCTCTGTTTGAAGAAACGAGTGGTATTCAGGTTCCTGTTCATACATTATCAACAGAACTAGACTGTTTGTTACAATCTTTTGATCACAGCATGTTTCTAAATGTAAAGTCAGAGACAAATACATATGCTACTGATAATATTTCTGAACTTCACCATCAGAACAGAATCAAACCAAAATCTTTATAGTAGAAGTGGAGAGCAGTAAGGATTCATGAAGTGGAGAGCAGTGAGGATACATGAAGTATATCAATTTTTTGCAATTGTCTTGCATATGTGTATTGTAAAGAAACCTAAACATATGGGTTATTGCTCTGAAGACCCTGTGCTTGGTTCATAATTTGATTCTCAGCTAATGTTATCCAAGAGATTTTTTGCCATATTAAGGATACTGCATGTTAACAATAATGCGCTATGAATACCTTAACAACAACCAGGCCATGATCATCTGCATAAAATAAGACCTGTTAGGGACCTTTTCACAGAAAGATGCAGAAAAGTCTTTTATCCATGTTGACAATTCTGTTAAATCCCTGCTCCCGAGGCTATGTTCCTCTTACTTGGGAAAATGACATGTGGTATAAATGACCAGGTTTTATACAAGTCCTGCAGTCCTTGAAGAGCGATGGGAAATAAATGCATTGGAAGTTGGAACTGTGATGAAGGACAGGATAGGTTTGCTTAGAAACCTAATAAATCAAAAACTAAAGAAAGGAGAAAGGATGTTTTGTCACAAAGGACACCTTTTCTGCGTGAAATAGAAAGACAAACATGATGTACACATGTTGTCAACACAGCATAAGATGACTGCTTCACATATCAGTGTAAAAACCAGGAGTGGATATGTTGAGGTAGTAAAGCCAGACATTATACTAGACTACAACTTGTCTAAAACAGGTGTCGACAGAGGAGACCAGCTGATGAGTGAGAGACTGTAAAATGGGGGAAAAAGATTTTCTTCCATAGTTTTATGATGGCAGTTGTAAGTGTCACCATTATTCACAATATCAAAATGTCAAAAAAGTGTGCATTATCAGATTTTATCTGTAAATCAGCAAAGCAATTGGTTCAATAAGGACGAGCAGAACTAAATAATGACTCACACTCAGCATCTGGAACTGCAAGTGCAAACAGACTCACAGTATGTCATTTTCCTGAGAAACTGCCACCAACAGAAAAGGAAACAAACCCCTCGATGATGCAAGGCCTGTTGGGAACAAGGGAAAGCTGCAGGAAAGGTAGTGAGGAAAGAGACCAAATACTTCTGTAGGCCATATGACACAGGCCTTTGTGTTCCTGAGTGTTTTGAAAGATTCATTCTCTAATTTGTAAACATGTGAAATAAACATTTCACAATAAAACACTGTATCTATAAATGAAGCATTTAGTATTTCCTGCTGACAAGTGATGTTAAATCAATAGCCTACCATTCCCTATGACTTATGAAAATTTTTTCCACTTTGGGGAAAAATTAAAATGCTGAAAAACAGTATCTTTAGAGTAATACCTACAAATCCCTGTATAATTTATTTGTGCTAAAAGTATACATATTCATAAAGAGGAAGTATGGAAGGTTAAGCTAATATACTGCCTAAAGAGGATAAGTGGATTAGTAAATTTATTAAAAAATTGTAAATTGTATCAGATTTCCTCAAGATCTGAGTATTAACTGGAATGCCAACCCGTTAGGCTCCAATGTGGTAACATGGAACACCTTCTTAAGATTGCCATATAATGAAGCTGCACTTAACATAGACTATCTATGATGCAGCCTAGTGGCCATTATTATCAAAATTTAACATAAAAATTTCTTTGTTTTAATACTGTGGAACAGGCCCTCTTGTAAGCGTAAAATACATAGACATAATCATGTCATATGAGCTGACTGTTTCATTGGACAGCTGATATGAATTAAGTCAAGATTCACCTCTCAAACCCAATGCTTCCTCATGACAAATTCCCAGTGGCACCCACTCAAACATGTGGCACTTCAGTTGACAAAATCATTAAGAATTAAGAATGGCTGACAGAATGTTGACAGTTTGAAGCGAGTTTAGTTTTGGAGTGAGCCGATTTCTTCCGTATTTCATTTACTCCAAACTGGGACACATAAACATTTATGCTACTTGTCACTACCTGAGAATTCTTGAAATACTGAAGCAGGAGAAAGCCATGTACAGATATCTTTACTTGTTAAGATACTGTTGTGATGTAAAAGATGTTTTACAATCCACAGCATCTGAGAGATAGTTACTGATTCATGATTTCATAACAAGGCCATGCAATTACCATGAGAATTTTAACAGGAAATTCTGACCTCACCTGCTACTGAAAGTGATGTTTTAATATAAATAAGCTGTGAGGACAGCAGATACGCTAGACTTTGCAGCAGGTCTTGATTTTATGAACTTTCACTATGCTGTATGTAGGTTGTGTCTAGCATAGAATCAATGTTTTTAACCTCAAGAACACTGTGCTAACTTTGGGGGCCATGAAAAAATGGTCAAATTATGCAGCTTTTTTCTCCATAATTTTTTTCCTGTGCCTCCTGTGGCAAGAAGCCTTCAGCCCTTTGTTATAGAGCATGGATACTGCATAAATACCAAGATACAAAGCTTCAAAGGAATGACAAAATTCTTAAAAAAGTGTTTGTGTGTGTGTGTGTTTGTGTGTGTGTGTGAGTGTGTGTGAGAGAGAGAGAGAGAGAGAGACAGAGAGAGCCTTGTAATTTGGATTGTACATTTTTTAAAGTATAATGACACGATGGCAGGTGCCCCTAATGATCAATACCAACCATACTTACCACTGAGAACCTACATCCCCTTCCCTCTCTCTAACCCTGTTCTCAATAGGATGTTCATTTTGCTAAGGCTGTATAAAAATGGCAAGAAACTCATGTTTCTCATGGTAGGTGCTTCTAAATGTCAAAATTTAGTAACCCCGAAAGCACCCCTCTGCCTCTCCTTATGTAATGTCATTTCTTACCAGCTAAATGTACTATATATAAAAAATGAAGGCTAGTGTTAATGGAAAAAATAACATATAACACAATACAGATTCACACAAAGAAGTTAATGCCATGAGCCCTATGTGGATAATCAAATTGAGCCATATAGTATCACAAGAAACCTTTCCCTTGCTTCAGAAATTTGATGTGCCGTTACATCCAGCTGCTTGAAAATGCAGATGGAGTAAAAGTCAGACAGGGAAGTGTTTTTCATGTAAAGGGTGCTAACATTCTTCTTCTGTTTCCCAAAGGGGACTGAGGTAGTGCCACATTTGCTTGCTGTGTGAAATGAAAGAACAACCAGAGGATTAAATTTTTATGATGTAGATGCATACAGAATACTGACAGAATTATCCCACCCACTCTTCAGGAAACAGATGTTATTTTGAGAAGAGGTCAGTGCTGTCAGCAATATAAGGATACCAATGCCATCTTATGGATCATCTATTGTCTGCTTAACCACAATGCTCTTTGCAGCCATTTCAGCCATCAAAATTTAAATGAGTTTGCTTTTGGTAGTTTCATCTGATACATATAATTCTTGTGACACTGTAATGGATGAATGAAGTAAAGCACACTACTTTGGTTCTTTGGTAACAGATGTCACTAGGATATCCATCAGAAACTACTTTGATATTGCATCCACAGTGTTTTTGCAAATAATCTACATAGGTTTTGCACACTGATCTGAACATAGCTGTTGAGTCACATACAACAGTATGCAGAAGGTATCCACCATCAATTATGGCACATTTTGTCCTTGGGCATACTGTTCTCAGTCAACAGATACATTGGAGTAGGTGCTGTTTCAAATATCAACAATTCTCTCAGGTTGTCTCATACTGATTGGCAATGCAGACTCATTGGAAGAGAGTAAGGGGAAGGACTTCTTTATCTGGGATTTTTAGACACATGAAACTGAAGTTAGAGCAGGGCCAGTTTAAGAAAATTTTTCCACACTCTTGGTAAAACCTTTAAAAATAAATTTCACAGACCTAGTACCTCCAGCTGATATTGTTAAGTTGGTTTAGATATGGTTCCCACTTCTCTTTTGCAAGCAACCCCTTTCATATTATACTCACTCATAATATCACTTTACAGTGATACTCATAGGGTCTTGCTCCTCCTCCTCATGTCGTGTATCCCTTTCAATACAAATGATTATGAGATGGTAATAATTTCTGTCAGAGTGCAGGCAATATATGTTTATTAACTTTGAACCTGGCTGACTATCATCAATAGGAGGTGACTGTACACCATTGCTCTATAGCCCAACAACTCAACATAATGATGACTTTTATCTAAACATTATACTAGCAGTCATATACATCAGTGAATAAATTAATAAAAAATGAACTGAGGTTGAATTTGTTAGTTGAAATCCTGAAGAAGAAGAAGAATATTGCTCAAAACAGATTCACTTTTGTCATTGACATAAATCATTTTTATTTTTCAGAAATGCACAATGTATGTGAATGGTTGGCACATACAAATAACTCACTGAATAACTGGTCAGTATCTATCAGCAGTGCAAAATTTGTAATTATTTTGTGCAGACACAGCATTTACACCCAACAACATGTGCTAAATAGTGCACAGTAGTGCAATAAACTCTTGAATACCTAGCTATCTTTGAATTTTCATTAGCATGAGTTATTCTCAACAGCTCTAGATTTCAGTCAACAATGCTATTCCAACGAAATCAGTTCAAGTTCATCACAATACAAATCTATTATAACCAAAAGTCTTTACAACTGCAATGACATACAATTAGAAACTAAAGTCACTCATACGAGATCTCATGGAACAAAACTGCCTTTAAAGACTGAAATCAGAGTCCTCAGATTTACAGTTTATCACACATACCCAAGATAGGAAAGCATTGCTACAAAAAAGTAGCATTTGTGGCATACACACTTCCTGTAACCTTACCACCAACCACCTGGGTTGACCACCTCCAGATAAAACCAAGATAAAAATAACTCATCAAGACTCCTGGCACAACATGACAGACAAAAGGTCATGATGTCAGCCCTGCACACTTATTGAAAGATATGGTCTTTCAGTGCAGATACTTTCATCTTGACCACCATTCATAATGTTCACAATAATTTCATATAACTATTGATGTTAAAACATATAGAAAAACTTTACAGTCAGTGGGGTGTTCTCTTAATAAAATCGTTGCTGCATTATTTCAACAATTTTGAAAAAATCTAAAAGTATAAATCACTAAATCTAGCTCTCGAGTTGAAACAGTAACTTGACCTATTACATGATTTACAACTATAATTAAATATACATTGAAAGTTATTAGATGTATTTGGTTTTGGTTTTTGTCTAATTAGGAGTTTTTTTATTAAATTCAGTGCTATTTTTCCAAATGCAGTGATATTTCTTAGCCAAATACCTTTTTTTTTAATTTTATTGTTAGTTTTTGCAAAATTTGTTGTTTTTTGCCATTTGCAATGTTGTCATTTGCCATATTTGGTGCTCTTGTTTGCCAAATTTCATATTTTTTTTCTTCAAAATTTGGTGTTTGCTTTCTTAAAATTCCATATTTGCTGCCAAATTCAGATTTTTTTTTAAAAATTTGATGGTTTTTTTGCCAAATTCAGTGTTATTTTTTAAAACATTCTGTGCTTTTTCCAGATTCAGTGTTTTATCAAAATTCATTGTTGTTCACTAAGTTCAGCTTTTTTTCCAAATTCCATGTTGTTTTCATGCCAAATTTGGTGTCTTTTCAAAATCAGTGTTTTTTTTCCTTTACAAACTTTTTTTTTTTTCAAATTCTGTTTCTGTTATTACATTTGAGGATGTTTCTGCCAAATTTGGTGCTGTTTTTTTGAAAACTTACACATGACATGAATTAGGTGAACTATCATTTCAAGATTGCATGCTAACCTCAGCCTTGAGAAGATAAGAAGTCAAAAAGCAATACTAACATTCAGTAACTGACAGTTATAAATATTACAAAACTGCCATCCTCAGATTCATAATGTGTTTATTGGTAAAATTACAAATTTCAAAATATCTTGTAAAAATTGGTGATTTCACATTATTTCACTAAAAAAATTGTTTTTGCATTTTTTTCATGTTCTAATTTTTGCGAAATTTTCTTGTCCCTAGTAATGAACCCCACATCATCAGCCAAACCAGAAATCACCTCCATACCCCATACTGTATCCTCAAGGAATTTCTCAATAGCCTGATTATCTGTACAACCTAAACTACATACTTTACTTTGCATTTTCTGCAACTCATTTCATTCCTTGTGCAATTTATTTCACTATTTATCCATTCATTAGAATTCAGCATTTATTTATTGTCCTTTTCCACCACTGCAATTCTCTCATTATTCTCATCTAGTCTTACCAGCACATCTTATCACTTTCTTTCAAATGCCTGGCTATCTTCTATCACCTTCCACACCAGTCCTGCTATCTGCTTCCCCAAAAATGATTTATTTGAGGTAATCTTTGTGTCCTCCACTTCTCACATAGGCATTTTCCTATTTTACAAGCTTCAATGTCCACGCAAGATTTAATGTAGTCTACTCTACAATTGACATAACTTTTTAAGGTCTATTTTAGCTCACATGCTCTTCTAACCCTTATAACACTCACCTTCAAGTTTCCTCAACTTATTAACTATTCTGTAACACTTTTTAATGCTATCCTTACACTTCCTGATTTTGGTACCCAAGTTCCTCCTGTAACTACCATACATAATCAGTTAAAGCTTTTATGTATCAATTAGGAACTTGTTGAGCACATTGCTTCTCATCCATAAATTGTCTCCACTTTCCTACACGTTTTCTTGTGTCTCCTACTTACTTCCACAAGGCACTCTATGCAGCTCTGATAAAATGTCTGTGTGCCCTATGTGAGGATTTACTCATTACTAGCAATTTCTTCCAAATTATGCAAACAAAGGACTGCACCCAAAAGTTCAAGAACAAATCACAATGACAAAGCATGTACCCGACTAACCGATAGTATGGTATGGATAAAAGTTCACAGATGCCACAACCAAAAGATAAATAATGTTTTTTTATCCTTAGCTGATTTTGTTCTGCATAAATCATGTGCTCATGGATCATATATGTGATCTGGTTATAGCCTCTACTGTGTCTTACATCACTCCCGCTAATTTCCAACATAAGAAAAATAATGTCACACTGCCAAATAAATGTAATCACAGTAAAGACAATAATAACCATAAAAGACACATGCTGGTGTGATAAATTTAATGCTCAAACAGGCATACCGTTTTTCATAAAACTGGTGGGCACGTGGTGCACTTTGTACACATGTGAACAATAGCGGACTTAATGTTACCAAGGTAAACATGTCTAAGCATAATCAATGTTTAATCTTAGTTCCATTGAACAATGATCAAAAAAACTTATATAATATGACCTAAAGCCCTATTTAATTAAATAATAATGAAACAAACTTTCAATATATCACTCTAATGCCATGGACAGGTGTTACTTCACAGTAATGAACCACTCGAAACATTAAGCAATGCAGCTGCATCAGATTCCAGTCAGCCGCTTACTGTATTACTAATTATCTTGTAGACTACTGCCTTGTTGTGGAAATGTGCTGCTAGCTCATAATCTGCATCATTTCATTCCACAGAACTTAAATTTTTTTCTCACCTGGTTCATCGTTTATTTTATATTACTGTTTCCTTAGTTGGACATATTGTCACATAAGAAGCCAAGCAGCGCAGTTGCCGTAGTCTAGTGCATGGCTGGCCTGAGTAATAAAAAAAAATGAGTGTAAAGATCAACAACGAACTTCAACAGATATCATGTGAAGTCTGCTATGACAAAATACAATGAACCATAATGGACAAAATGAAAAAAAAGTGTTTATGACACTAAATTGTTGCTTCAAGGTTTAAGAGTTCAAAACTCACCTCAATTGAAAAATTTTAATTTCTATATTCGGTTCGAGTACATTCTAGAAGTATCCACAAATGGCAAGAAGCATTGTACTTGAATGTTCTGTAGCTGTATATATACCATATGTGTTCTTGCTGGAGGCAGTTCAGTACATGCTCTTGTATGTGCAAGTGCTTAATAAACCTCCGTTAAGTGAAGTTAGTGTTCATCATTCATCTACTTACGCCTTCCTCTACATGACATTATTCTGGTGGAGGTGCTGGGTATTGGAACTTGTGATACCGCACATTATAGATGACACAGTGGCTTCCATCAGCCCATGACATTTATGTGGTGAGTTCAAGGCATATTCCACAGATCACAGTCTATCAGAGACAGGAGAAGAAGAGGACATCACAATGACAGCAACTGTGTGCCACCACATGAGACATCCTTCCGGGTTCTCTGGTGACAATGGTCAATATCCAAACAAGTGGCTGAAGTTATATGAGCGTATAGTGAAATTTAACAAATGGGATGACACTGTGTGTTTGGCTAATGTATTTTTCTGCTTGGAAGGCACTGCCAAGCAATGGTATGAGAACAACAAGGAGAAGTTCACAAGCTGGGAAGTTTTCCAGGCAAAACTGCATAAGTATTTCGGTGACATACATTGAGAGACTGATGATTAATTAAAGTGCAGGGCACAGCTTCCAGGAGAAAAGATAGCATCCTAAATTCAAGATGTCTTGGAGCTGTGTAAAAGAGTGGATCCTCGAATGAAGGAGGAAGATAAAGTTGCACATCTCACGAAAGGTGTTGCTGAGGACATGTATCAAGCCCTACTCCTGAAGAAGGTTTCGACAGCAGACAAGTTCATAAAATGCTGCTAGTATATTGACACAATGCATCAAAACAGAATTACACACAAGAAGTTTAGACGGCTTCCAAACATCGTATTGATGTCTGTGATGGTGGAAGAAACTGATTTTACAAGTGTTCTTCATTAGAGAGTCAGAGAGGAAGTTCAGAAGGCACCTGGATTGCGTGGTGAGCTGAGAACCAAGATGCTTCAAGAGGTCATAAGGGAGAAAGTGGAACAGACAGTGAACCCAGTCTCTCGCCATTCATTTCCCTTTAAAACAGTAAAAAAAGTTGAGACCCAGGCGAAGTTATGTTCCTGCAATGTTGCATGAGGAACCTGTTTGGGCACCAAGGAAGACTGATGTCTGGAGGACCCAAGATAACTAACCAATTTGTCTCCACTGCAGATGACCGGGAAATGTGGTGTGCTATTGTTGAGAAATGCAGAGGGTATTTGATGATGCCCACGCCAGAAGATAGCAGCCCGATCTTAGATGACGCCAACTCCAAGATGATGAAGATGAACAAGAAGATGTGGCTGCAGGACGACATAGGTCACCATTGCCACAAGCTAGCCGCTGGAGAGGATGCTCCCCAACATGTCAATCAAGGTCTCCATCACCGTTTAGAAGCTCCAGCCAATCACCTAGCTGCCACAACCTAGAGGTGACGCCACCAAAGAGAAAATCCTCCACCATTGACATTACGTCAGGGATGGCTGACCACCCCAAACTCTTGTGGACTCTGGAGCATCATATTCAGTCATTTTGGAGAAGTACCTTCACCAGTTGCAGAAAACCGCATTCATCAACAACAAAACATCTCTGCTGAAGGTGGCTAATGGGAAATATGCAAACCCTACAGGAAGATGTACCATTGATGTGGGTATAAGTGGCCATACACAGCCCTTAGAAATCACTGTCTTACAAGAGTTTAGTCATGACGTCATTCTCGGATGGGACTTTTTGAAAGCTTCTCAGGTAATAATATATTGTGGTCACTCAAAGATTATGCTAGACAAGATGAGATACTGTTAACAGGAAGATGAACATCTGAGTGTGTGGAGACTATGTGTGCTGGATGAAGTGATCATTCCTGCAGTCAGTGTTCGAAAGGTAACTGTCATGTGTCATGCCATGCATCAACCCATGGATCTTGTAGTGGAATGTAAGAGAAGCATACCACTGAAGAATAACTTGGTCATCCCAGCCTGTGTCGTCTCGTTTAAGAACAGATTCGGTGAATAGTGGATAGTTAACTGTCACAGAGAACCACAGATCCTTCCAAGACGCACATGCATAGCATGTGCTGAGCCATTAATTGCAGAACAGCTGAGTGTCATAGAAACCACCTATGAAGAGTCTGTGGGCTAAACTACCACTACCACTACGAGACAAGATCTAGCTTGACCATCACCAGATCTCACTAACGAACAACAGAAGAAACTAGATGCCATTTCTCAAGGGTTCTCTGAATGCTTCAATCTACAGGTGAAGAGCAAATTAGACAAATTGGTGGTGAAGCACCGGATTAGCACTGCAGACCATCAGCCAATAAGCCAGAAAACATAACGTGTGTCAGCAACAGAATGTGGAATAATTCGCGGTGAGGTAGAGAAAATGATGAAGAATGACATCATTCAGCCTTTGCAGAGCCCATGATCGTCACCAGTGGTTCTTGTCAGGGAGAAGGATGGTAGTTGGCGTTTTTGTGTTGATTACAGGAAGCTTAGTAAGATAACTAAAAAGGATGTTTACCCCCTTCCACGAATTGATGATACACTAGATTGTCTGAAGGGGGCTAAGTTTTTCTCAACTGTGGGCATGTACTCTGGATACTGGCAAATCGAAGTAGATGAGGCTGATCGTGAGAAAACTACATTTCTCTCACCTGAGGGCTTGTATGAGTGTAAGGTAATGCTGTTTGGTTTGTGTAATGCGCCACCAACTTTTGAACAAATGATGGATAATCTTCCAAGGCACCTAAAGTGGACAATGTGTCTTTGTTATTTAGCTGACATAATAGTGTTCTCAGAGACATTGATGAACACATAGAAAGACTGAGGGCCATTCTTAAGTGTATCCAACAAGGCGGACTGAAAGTTAATCTGAGAATGCATCTCTTTGAAGCAAAAGAAATCAAAATACTTGGGCACCTTGTGTCAAACGAAGGTGTGCAGACAGACCCAGAAAACGTGAGAGCTATAACTGGATTTCCTATTCCTAAAAGTATTAGAGATGTGAGAAGCTTCCTTGGGTTGTGTTCTTATTGCCGTTGTTTTATCAAAGACTTTTCTAACAAAGCCAGGCCACTCCAAAAGTTGTTAAAAGCTGATGCTAAATTTATCTGTGGTGGTGCTCAACAAGATTCTTTTGATGTGCTGCAAAAAGCTCTGATGACTGACCCTGTACTTGGTCTGTATGATGAGAGAGCACCTACAGAACTACACACATATGCCAGTGGGTATGAGGTCAGTACTGTTCTGGTGCAGATTTCGGATGGAAAAGAGAAGGTTATAGCCTATGCTTCTAGGACACTTACAAAAACCAAAAGAAACTACTCAACTACAGAAAGAGAACGTCTTGCTGTGATCTGGGCCATGTGCAAATGTTGACAGTATCTCTATGGTAGGCCATTCACAGTTGTTACAGACCATCATTCACTTTGTTGGTTGATAGGTCTTAAGGTTCCAACAGGACGACTCACCAGGTGGGCACTAAGTTTTCAAGAGTATGACATTACCATAGTGTACAAAAGTGGAGAAAAACACCAAGATGCCGACTGTCTCTCAAGAAACCCTGTGCAAGACCATCAAGACTTTGACAAAGGTAGTGACTGTCTCACTGCACTCCAGGATCTCTCTGCTGAGCAGAAAATGGCCACCAAGATATCTCAAATTATGCTTGCCTTAAATCGGTCAGAGACTGTGAAAGGACAATTTAAGGTAGTTAATGGATTACTTTGCAAGAAAAACTTTGATCCATTTGCAAAGAGGTGGCTACCAATGATTCCTAAACACATGCGCTTAGATGTTCCACAGAAATTCCATGACACACTGGAGGCCAGACATTTAGGATTTATTAAGACATGTAATAGAATCCACAAGAGATTTTTCTGGCCATGTTTATTTAGGAGTGACCGTCACTATGTGTCGCACTGTGGAGAGTGCCAGAGGAGAAGGGCAGTTCCTCAGAGACCACCTGGCTGACTCATACCAATTCTACAAGCCAAAATTCATTTCCAGTGTGTTGGGATTGACCTCCTCAGATGATTTCCAATGTGTGCTAGTGGCAATAGAGGGATTATTGTTTGCACTTATTATCTGACACTCTATGCCATTAGAAAAGCCGTGAAAATAGCCAAAGCATTTGAGGTAGCCAAATTCATTGTAGAAGACATTGTATTAAAACATGGTGCCCCAAGGTCTTTAATTACGGATCAGGGGAAAGCTTTTCAGTCAAACCTTGTAACAGAGATAAACTGTCAGCGCAACATTACACATCACATGACGACTACCTATCATCCACAAACCAATGGGCTTACTGAATGCCTTAATAAGACCTTGGCCGATATGCTATCAATGTTCATCAATGTTGAGCAGAGAAACTGGGATGAGATGCTACCTCTTGTGATGTTTGCCTACAACACCGCGAAACAAGACACCACAGGATTAAGCCATTTTTCCTGGTGCATGGGCATGAGGCAACTACTACGATGGACACTGTGCTTCTGTTACATCCTGATAACGTGGACAATGACAGCATTGACCAGGTGTTAACCAGACCTGAGGAAGCTCAACAGTTACCATGACTTCCCACACTACAGGCTCAAGAAAACGATCACCGTAGGTATGACGCAAGCCACTGCCCTGTTTTCTACCAGCCTTGTGACCTCATCTGGATCTTCACTCCTTTTCAGAAGCTTGGTCTCTCTGAGAAGCTCCTCACATGCTGCTTTGGACCTTATAAAGTTGTAAGACAGTTGTCTGATGTTACTTATGAATTTGAAGATTTTGACCCTGACACAAGATGACGAAAGATCAGAGATACGGTCCACATCCTTCGAATGAAGCTCTATAAGGGTCCTGCAACCCAGGGTACAATCAAAGCTCCAGCAACAGGCAACAAGCAGAAAGGCAATGAAGAATGTAGTGGCAATGGATTTTCTAAGATCACCGCCAGTCATCGGGAGTTGGAGTATGCAGGATCGGTGACTTGTTCCCGGATTAGGAGGGCATAACATCGAGACACTGTTCTCTTAATGAGGGAGCAATGTTGCAGAAGAAGCCAAGTAAAGCAGTCGCCGTAGTCTACTGGAGCCGGCATGGTTGCTCAGCGTGTTTGGTCAGAGGGTTATCTGCCCTCTGTAATAAAAAAAACTGAGTTAAAAAAAAAAGTGGTTATGACACTAGAATGTTGCATCGAGGATTGTGAGTTCAAACTCACCTGAACTGAAAAATTTCAATTTTTATATTTAATTCAAGTACATTCTAGAAGTATCCACAAATGGCAAAATCATTGTAGTGGAATGTTCTGTAACTTTATATATACCATATGTGTTCTAGCCAGAGGCAGTTCGTTCCGTGCTCTTGTATGTGCAAGTGCTGAATGAACCTTTGTTATTCATCTTCTTACACCTTCCTCTATGTGACAATACTGCAACACAGTTTATGACTGTGTTAGCTGAAGCAGTAATGAAGGAATATTTACGGGATCAGAACTGTGTAACAACTATGGAACAGCTCAAAATAATTTTATTTATGGTTAGCACACTGTGCACATAGGCACACGCACTTGAGGGTTAACTAAAAATCCTCATCATTCAGCCATCTTATGGACTTTTTTGCATCATAAGCTGATTAATATTCATGCTTCTGGGGTATGATGTTTAGCATCCCATAAAAACTTTCCTTACATTGTGCTTTCTTTACCCTCTTTGTCTCTTTTTGAGTGGCTATAACACCAGGGACAAAGTCTTTATCTTAAGGTAACATGACACTGTACCATACATCATTGCTGATTCAGCAATGGAGACAAAAATTTGCAGTTACAGGTATTAAGGTCAGGTTATGCATTATTAGGAATTATTAATTAATACAAGAAAAATTAGTTTCCTCATGTGTATTGCCCATAACATATACAGCGTGACAGTTACTGAACTATATGAAAGAAACTTAAATTAGTTACAAACTACAGTGTGCACACAGTTTATTCAACATGTAAACATCACTACAGACATTCAGATTTAGGGTATGACACGTTCAATATGCCTGCCATCATTGGCGATGATGTGGTGCAAACAAATAGTGAAATTCTGCCTGACCCACTGAAGTGTCGGAACATCGATGCTGACGATTACCTCCTGAATGGCTGTTTTCAGCTCAGCAATGGTTTTGGGGTTATTGCTGTACATCTCGTGTTTAAAATAACGCCATGAAAAAGAGTTGCAAGTGTTCAGATCTGGAGAATATGGTGGCCAATGGATGCCCATGCCAGTGGCCTCTGGGTATCCTAGAGCCAGAATGCGGTCCCCAAAGTGCTCCTCCAGGACATCAAACACTATGCTGTTTTGATGGGGTTGAGCTCCATCTTGCAAGAACCACATCTTGTAGAAAACAGGGACGCTTTTGATAATGAGGATGAAATCATCTTCCAAAACATTCACATAAAATTTGGTAGTCCCTGTGCCATTCAGGAACACGTCACTGGTTATTCCATGACTGGACGTTGCACACGACACAGTCACCTGTTGAGGGTGAAAAGACGTCTCGATCATGAAATACAGATTCTCAGTCCACTAAATATGCAAATTTTGCGTATTGATGAAACCAGCCAAATGAAGGTGGGCTTTGTTGCTAGAGCATGGTATGCATGTGCATACTAATTCCCATCATGCCCCACGGTGAACCATGCTGTTTGAACATCCTAACACAAACTGTTCAGAAGCTATGATGATTTTATTTAATAAAGTTCAATAATTGCCACTCTGTACATTAACACCCATTCTAGAACAGAAGTACATTGCAGATGAGATAGCAGTAACAGAGTAGTAGTAGAAGTAGTAGTAGTAGTAGTAGTTTTATTCTTCCTTAGACCACTTTTCCAAGGATATTGGACATGTTTTGATATTAAAATTTAAGAATAATAAAATTGAAGTAATTCTCATAGGCATTTACATACGTACAGATGTAGTATGACAAAGATGGGTAGTCAGTTAGGGAAGTCATGGAAATCATAAATCAGGATGGGTGGATGAAGACTGGAGCCTTCATCCTCCTAAATACATGGCCACTCTATTTGAAGCTGTGATACCTCATTTGGTTTATCCATAGTGTACTATGCTATTTTACAAATAAGTTATTTAATAATGTAAAAGTCTAATAATCCATTATCCATTCATTTCTCACTCCTTGTCGCTTCATGCTCTACACGTACCATACACACATTGTTTCATAACCCTACACATACCATCAGCTGATGCCAGCACCTTTTTGTGGACTGCAACTTATCATTTGTTAGCTTGATGAACTGAGTCAGCATCCCTATGTAATGAGTAGATTAGATTAGATTAATACTAGTTCCATGGATCATGAATACGATATTTCGTAATGATGTGGATCGAGTGAAATTTTCCAATACATGACATAATTAAGTTAATTTAACAACATACTTAAGTTAATATAACAACTTTTTATTTTTTTATAATTTTTTTGTTTGTTTCTTTTTCTTTTTTTCTGAATTTATATCTAAAAATTCCTCTATGGAGTAGAAGGAGCTGTCATTCAGAAATTCTTTTAATTTCTTCTTAAATACTTGTTGGTTATCTGTCAGACTTTTGATACTATTTGGTAAGTGACCAAAGACTTAAGTGAGATGTTGAGCTCAGAAGGAGAGTTAGATGTTAGTATTATACATAGCTATGGTAGTAAATTTTTCCAGAAAAGAAAAAAAGGAGGGAAAAATAGTGAGAAAGTGTTATGAGGAATGTTGGATATTATTATTAATATCTGTTACACTTTTTTATGAAACTACTATACTGTGTTATCTATGTAATCCTTCAATGTATGGCATGTATTGCTTAACAGGTACTTTTTAATTGCCTTTTTAAATACCTTTGTTTTAGCAATTTCTTTTATCTTCTTTGTCAGTTTAATGTACAGTTTCACTCCTTAGTAGAAAATATTGTTTTGAGTTTTATGTTTACTCTTTCTTGTTGAATGTAAGTTCAGTCTATCTCTTGTTCCATGGTCATTAATAGAACTGTTTTAGCAGTAATTATCAGTGTTATTTTTGATGTGCTTTTTTACAATAAGCTCAGCCACTATTTTTGGTTATTATTCTTATAGCTCTTTTCTGCCATTTGAAAATTGTGTTCAGTTTTGTGTAGTTGTTCCCCAGAAAAGAATGCCATAGCTAAGAATTGAGTGCACATATAAATAGTGTGTAACTAAATGGCACTGGCTATTAAACACTGATGATAGGAGTCTAAGGGAATAACATTCTGTTTGCAAGTATATTTGTGTGTTCACACTATTTCAACTGAAGGTCAATATTCATTGCTACAAATTTAGCATTTGTTTATGTACAGGCACCATCTATGTTTAATTTAACAGTGTCATTATTTCTCCTCAGACTGAAATTCCTGGTATTAGCTTCGTTTATGTTCAATGTCTCCTTATTGGTTATTGACCAACTGTAAACTTCATTGTGAGTTTCATTTGCTTACTCTGCAAGAAGTTCTCTTGTTTTCTCAGTGACTGTAATATTGCTGTTGTCAGACTTTTTCCCCATGACTAATAGTACTGGTACTGAGAAAGTCATTGATGTATATCAAGAACAGCATTAGTCCTTACATGCTACCATGAGGAACTCCCATATTAATTTATTTTGGTTCTGATAAATGTTTTGCTAAAATTGTACTTATCTGAGGTATGTCTTCTCTACTCTTTGTACCATATCTGCAAAATATGATCAGAACCACTCATAAGCTACCCTCATATTCCTAATGCCTCTAACTTATTTAGTAGAATGTTATGGTCAACAGTATCCAAAGCCTTAGTGAGATCTAAACATATACCTGTGACACATTCATTTGTGTCAAGATTGTCAAGTATCACTTTTGTGAATTCTGCTATGGCTTATTTTGTAATTGTACTGCAGTGGAAACGGATCTGTGATTCACTTAAAAGTCTTATTTACTCAAGTAAATCATTACTCTCTCTTTCATAATTAATTATTTTTAAGAATGGTGCATCCCAAACTCTTTAAAATGAAAGTTCAAGCAGGAACTTCTTCCTTTCAGAGTTCAGAAAGATCACAGCTGTTGCCATCATTGACTACAGCATACTATCACAGATATTTTCACTCAAATGAGTCAATAAAATTACACTCAAGTAAATTCTACACTTGGAACACAATGCTATTGGAGCTGTGAAAAGTAAATGTATTATTATGATCTACCTGAACAAAAATTTTAGATATTAATTACTATCACTAATTGATAATGAATTCAGTGACTGTTAGTCAGATGGGTCTTGGGCAATTCCACTGCCACTGAGGTACATCTACTGCTTCTCCAAATACTTATTGTAGCATATTTCACCTTATTATTCATTTATTTATTTTCAAATGAACTTCTTGTAAACAGTGAATATCCCATTAAACTTACTTTTTCTGCTTAATATTCTGTAAAACATATCTGTAATGTGATCCGTGTTCCAGATAGTCTGATTGCAGTATTATGTCAGAAAATTATGTTATAAAATTGATATACTATTTTGTAGTCAATAATTTAGGTCAGATAAGTTGTTTATTAATACTATGTAAATCACATTGAAATACAACACAAATGACACAAAGTTTGTAATAGTCACTAATCTTGTGAATTTCCCAGGGCTACACCCAAAAACAATTAGTAGTAGCATAACATAAATTATGGTGATGAAAACCACTCATAGGCAAGGCTGAAATTAGTCACTCAGCTGAAACATCTCACAGTTTGCTGGAGTAGAAATTAATAGCCATAGGTAGACAGCAGTATATTCTGATCCCAAGCAGCCCCAGTCATAAGACAGTTAAGTTCAAAGAATAACTGGTGATCCACAGAGTTGTTATTAATACATTAATCACTAACAAAACAGAAGTGAGCTGGGCCTGCTACCATTTGGTCTTAAATTGGTTGTTGATGGGCCCATTTGACCTTCTGGCCAGAGGTGCTGTGTTGTTCACCACTTGTAATTACCACTCCAGACATAGGTGTAGTGAGGTATTCCATTCTGTGGCATCATTCATTGATAAATCCACTGGAGTTATAAGATACTTTCTATTAGAACTGTTGATATTTTTCAAAGAGTTGGGTATCTAGTATATCGATATTTAAAAAAAATATCATTGTCACTCGTGATATATCAAAATAAACTATCAATATATCAACTGAAAAAATATCAATGTTCCAGCTTATAAAAATGTTGATTGCACATTAAAAACTTACTGCCACTTTCAGAGCTGTACATTTAGGTATTGGTTTATTATTAGATATTCTGTAAATCGTCATGCTAGCAGCCTTCTTGTCCCCCCTCAGAGCAAGAATTGAAAGAAACACAAAACACATTCACACCTGGCAAGACCCACTTTGCTAGCAATGGTAACTGCATGTAATTGGCACAATAAAAGGTGTCCAATGGCTCTGTCATTCACTTTTGTCACTTATCTGATTTGTTCAGAACACTTCATGTTGTCTTCTCTGTTTTTTACTTCTGCAAATGCCAGTGAACTAGCAGTTATACCGTCAAAATTGCATGGTAAAGTTAAATGTTGCAGTTTGTGTTGGTAGCGCTGAGCGCCAATTATGTCAGCATTTCCACTGACACATCTCCATCCACAGCAAAGACCAATCTTGTCTTTCAGATTTGTGTTCACCATTTTCAGCAACTGTTTTTGAAGGATGCTGATGTAAAGAATAGCACACTAATTGCATTAAAAATAGTTTTTTTTTTATGCAAATGGTGTTCTATTTCTTCACATATTTTTTCTGGAAAAAATATCAATATATCGATATTTTATCAGCAGCTCTACTTTCTATGTGACTGTATCCCAGTTTTCAACACATGAAAATTTCCTGAAGTTTTGTTGGGGACTAAATTAACACCAATACTGTATCATAATTAATGATATTTATCTCCTACAATTTTCATGTGGCTAGAAATATTTACTATGCATGTTATTTGTACTAATCTTTAAAATAAAAGCATTCATAATTTTAAACTTCAACTGTCTGATAATTTGTGTGACACTATATAATCAATTTTTGTTTCTTTTTGTAGGATGTTACTCTGAATGGTCACTACCTGAGTAATGAAATAGACATTATGAATGTTAACATGGACCTTGAATATTCTACAGATCCAGAGAAAAAGTTTTCATTATCTGGCAGGTTATTAAATAACTCAGACAAGAAAAGAAGGAATTATGGGTTTGAGCTGATGACTAGCCACCCTGATACAAGGTATCCCTGTATTTTGTTTGTCTTCTAGATGAAAGTAAACATAGTGGTGATTTGTAGTTTATATATGTTTAATGAAAGCTTTCTTTACATTAGTGCATTTGCATTGAGATATTTTCTGTAAACTAGCTGTAATACTTGCCTTTAATAGGTAGAGTATAACTTCTCCATCTAATATTACTAAATTGGTTGTAACTGGCTTATCCCTTGTAGCGCATTAAGTAACTCTTAGTCTCTTGCTAAAAATTAATTTGGCTTTTAACTAAGTTAATCAATAACAAACAAAACAAAATTGATTTAAAGTTGACTTATTGGCACATTTATTTTGATTAAATCACATGTGGGTAGTGACCAGTTTGCTTTAAACTTCTTTCTATATTTCACAAATACCAGGCCAGCTTATACAATTTGTGAAATTTATTAGTGACAAGATATGCTGTATGAGACATTCTTGCTTCTTACTCATTAATCTTCAATACATCACAGTTTGTAAGACAATTCATATAGAGAGTCAGAAACACATGTAGCATAGGACTGACTTTTGCACTCACTTTGGGAAAGAGATATTAACCAAGTGAATTCTTACTGTGAACGTTGTACACAAACATGTTATAGTGATGATTGCCAACCACAAACCTTCAGACACATTATTACATGATGTAATTGTATTGAATGCTTCTACTGAGTGAGGTGATACAGTGGTTAGCTCATTAGACTCACATTTTGGAGGATAAAAGTTAAAATCCCCACCCAGATGTGTAGATTGAAGTTTTCTGTCACCCCCTTAGTTGCTCTAGACAAATGCTAGGATGGTTAAATTGAAAAAAGTGAGGCCAATTTGCTTCTCAATCTTTCCATAATCTGAGCCTGTGCAACATCTCTAATGACCACAATGATGACAGGACATTAAATAATACTTTCCCTCCATGAACACTTCAACATTGGGATGTTAATTGACTGGTGGCTAGGTGCAGACATTTTACACATAATAGCAGGTACTGACAGAGATACAGTTGCTTGTTGAAAATTAGGATTTGACTGCTTGTGTCAAACCTCTAGGCCATCAAAATCTGTCCTCAGTCAAACACAGATGGATTGTGTGCATTCCTCATTCTACAGACAGACAGCATACTCACTGTTACTAGATGCACCGTGTCTATGTCCGAGTAGCAGTCATTCCTCACCAGGTGCCACTGCTATTGCCTAGATGAGTTTATACCGATAGTAGGTTGGTGGTCATAGTATTCTGGCTGATCAGTGTAGATAGTAGTGTGATAAATGGAATACTTTTTACTGTAGAGGAAATGCTGAGTGGATGAAATACAGCAGAGTGAATGTACTCCATTCTTCAGCATTACTTTCATATAAGAGGTCCTTGACAGCATCCTAGCAGTCTGTGTGGTCATGAAGGCAGTGACCTACTACCACAGCATAACTACCCTGTGTGCTAGGCTGTGGGTTTCCACTGCAGCAGAATAACAGCAGCTTGTGGGTGGCCTTACTGATGCAAGGATGGCATCAGCCTATCTGTTGGTATGCATATGCTGGGTTTCTGGCAGCCTCCAACTGTTGGTTAGGAGCACATTCACTTGTTCTAAATCCAGGACCATCAGGGTCAATCTGAGTGTCAGATGATAGGACCGTGGAGGTGACTAACACTTGATGGTACCAGCTCAAGACACGGGACCATCATATGTAACTGGCAACTCATAGTTAGCAGCTAGCTGATGGTACTGTTAGGCAAATGTGAAGCTGCTCAGCCTCAAATTGCACCATCAGCTGGCGTGGAGACTGTCAAAGTGTCAGCTAAGACAGAAGCCCAGGAACCACATCAAGTACAGGTGCTGGTAATCACTGAGCAGTGAGCATTTATAGTTGCTCCAGACAAGTATTTCATTACATGAGACCCCCACCTGTCTCATAGTTGGCTACAGATGTGCAATATTGTGCCATGGCAGTTGTGTACCAGACCACTGCTGTGGCAGGCTGCTCTATTGCAGTGTACTACACCAGTAATATTTTAGCAGTATTATTTCTCAATTGGCCCATCAGCATGCCCTACATGAGAAGTCTGGTCTGTGGTTGATGCCACAATGCTTCCTTCCCCTGTAGAAGAATTCAGTGCACTGACTTTCAGACTGCTGCTGTGTCTACATTTTCCCCTTGCTACTATGTTGATTCTTCTCTAGTATCCTTATTTACACTTTCTACATTGACTGTTCTTCTTCGCTGTACACTCTGTTACACAACATATGACAACTGGCACATCCACATTTATTCAAAACTTAAGAATGACCAACTGGGTTAGTATGTAATTGACTGATGGACATAGGTTGTACAAGCAAGGACAAGGATCAAAATGGTTCCTGAGGATAAAATTCCTGTTACCATGACCCATTGCTGGTACCTACTCCATTTTTATCTAAAATGGTGGAACATCTTTCCTGCACTTGTTTTTTCCATTCTGTGCTGCTATAAGCTCATTGAGAGAACTTGGTGTGGTGTTATCTAGGTTATTATTCACTTATGTTAGTTGTCTTCGGGCATTATGAGGTATTATTGGGTAAATAAAGAAGATGATATGTTAGGTTCAGAGCTTTAGACCCTACATTGTTCCTGGAAGCCCAAAAACCAGTTCTGTCACAATGAGTTCCATTCCATAGTATCCTGTTGTCCTGTAGTTCCAAGTGATCTGTTCCCCTTGAGTATCCTGTCTTACAGGAGGACAGGGTCATCACTGAGTATACCCTGTAAGGTCCTACCTTTTCATAATGTAGATGTGTTGTTAGCCATACCCTCACATCTGTCACTCAAAGAAATGTCCTCATGACATTTTCTACTATCATAAATAGTTCCTGGTGGCATTGGTGAAGTTCTTCCACTGTCATCAGTGCATGGTTCTTCCTATCAGCTGCAACCAGCAGAATCTGCTTTGCTCTAATATGTACAAATTTCCCTAAAGTCCCCCATTTTATAGGATATGGATGAAATGCATTGTACTTGTATTTGGCATTAGTACCCACTGCTGGTAAGCATATTACCACATGGAGGTGGGCACAGTCAACGTTGACAGGCATGGACAGCGTCAATCTCCACTGCTGTGAGATGGCAGTCCATGCAAGGTATTTTCCTGTGGGAACATAATAAATTCTAGCATGACTGATATCTCAGCCCAGGTCTATCATAGACCTGACAGAAATTAGTCTTCATCACATAAAAACACTTTCATTCAGAAGGGGTGACCACTTTTGACTTTATATGGATAATCTTCAGACTATACTCTGTAATTTAGAGTGTAACAGAATAGAGGGAAACATATAATGTAATGAATATTAAGTTAAACATAAGTTACATGATGATATACCCAGTGATGATGTGCGGTGACAATGGCATGGCGCACAAACTGTAGATACCACACACTGTTGTCGACTGCTGACTATGTGATTGTGATTGTGTCATGGAGTTAAATAGCAGATAACCTGCCCCCTGTCATCCTAAGTCATCTTCAGTCAATAGGATACAACATATGCAATGCATATACTATGGCGAGTATTATTGTAAGTTGTATATGATACAACATATACAATGTATATACTACGGTGAGTATTATTGTAAGTTATATGTAAGTAACAATTCATATGCATACAGTTAAAATTTTATGTAATATAATGTTAAAAAGTATAGCTGACCAGCCAATGGTGTCTGTTTGCATTGGTCACAAGTCATCCTTTAGTGCCAACTGCCAATATTGTGTGCAGTATCTTCCACTGTATAAAACCCATTTGATCTTTTTCCAGCCTCACCAATGATTAAGCCACATTGTCTGATGTATTGTCTGTCACACATATCACATATTAATATTTTGAATGTGGTTGGTCTTCAGCAGTGATTAGAAATGAATCCAAAACAGCCAACCAGTTGCAACAAATCCCAGTTTCATTCAACCCTTGACCACTGTATCAACAGATGTAAAATGTCTTCTTCAGAAATACATCTAACTAAAATTTCACATTGGAGAAACATCAAATAATGAAGGGATCTGGTATTTGTCCGATGAAAACATATTGTCTGTGGACATCACTGCATACATTATTAAGTATGCTGGCTCCTGTGATCAGGACTTGTCAAGTAAGAATAGTTAAAATCTAGAAATAAAACCAAACACATAAAATGACTGGTCATAACATGACCTGACATTTTATTTGATTATTTGTTTGGTTTTACATCTGGATTTAAACATTCTTACTTGATAATCCCTGATTATAGGGGCCAACAAATTTAATAATCTATACAATGGTATGTGCTGACAGTATATTTTTATTGGACAAATGTCAGTTGCTTTATTATTTGGTGTTTTTCCTGTGTGATATTTTAGATACATGTATTTGTGAAGGAGGTTGAAATAAAGGTCAAGGTTCACTAAAACCGCCTTTGGTTGCAACTGGTTGGTTGCTTTGGATTCTTACTTATTGTGCATTACTTTATACTTGTTGGAGAAACAAAAAGTAATGGGCAAATAGGACATTACTTCCACATCAGATTTTGTGAAGACACAGTAAGTACAGCTAGCAGAAAATCACTATTTGGACTGCAAGTAATACAGAATAAACATTCTTCCAGATCTACTGAAATAACTTGAAAATTTTATGCAGTGCCACAAAGTATCTACTGGTAAATAAATTGGAAGAAATTGAAATTTTCTTACAGCACAATAAAGATCAGTCATTATTACCCATTGAGCATACAGATTTCAAAGAAAGATATTTTTTGATCTGTTTGATGACTGGCTACAAAAAAATTGCTTGCTTCTCTTAAATTTAACTACATATTGACAATCATGTATTTCATGACTTGTATATTAAGCTACTTCCTATATGTCTTAGCACCACTGCAAAAATAAATTTTAACAGTTATTTGTACCTAAATTCAAAATGAGTTTTCTGCAGTGCATGGCACTGCATTAAAACTGGCAGATGGCACTGAAAGACTTCCAGCAACCAATGCAGTTATAAAGATGATACACAGTTAAAGCGAATGGCATAGGGCAGCTGCATGACATTTTTGATTGCTGTCAATAAGACGTCACAGTTGCTAGGCAACCTGTAGCAGCCTACAGCCCATCATTGTTGTCCACAACATCCTGCAGAATGCAATCCACTGATGTGTTAATGAAGGCTGTTGTCTGGTTAATTACATTTTTTCATGTTATATTATGCAAACTCTTAACTGCATAACATGTAAATTTTTATGATATATTAAGCTACTTCCTATACATTTTAGCTCCAATTCAGAAAACTTTTGCAAACAAGTATTCATAATAAAATTCAGGACAATGATTACAAAGCATTCTGTATGTATTATTAGGGCGACTGTGTTACAGGCATAGCTGGACAAGGGTTACAAGGATTTTCTGAAGTACATGGCACTACATAAAATGTTGGCAGTCACCGTTAAAGGACAACTTACAACCAGTGCCAATGTGAAGATAGTAAATGGCCAAATTGAATGCAGTATGGTAGCAGTGTAGCATTTTTGATAGATATCAATATGGCTTCCATGACATTAGGTAACCAGCAGCGTCCTACAGCCCACCTTTGGTGTACTCAAAGACCCCAGAAAGCAGTCTAGTAATTTGTTAATTGACACCATTGGCTGGTCAGTTATAGTTTTTGACATTAATGTACATAAAATTTTAGCTGTATGACATATAAAGTGTTACTTACATATAACTTTCAATAATATCCGCCATAGTATTAAGGTATACCATAAAACACACATCATGTATGTTGTATCCTATTGACAAAAATGACTTAGAATGATGGGCAAGGGGCAGGTCTTCTGTTATTTAACCCCATGACATTGCCACAGCAGTTGACATCAGTGGGTGGTATTGACAGCTCCTGCTCAATTCCATCACCTCCACACATCATTACTGGGTTGTTGTTGTTGTGGTCTTCAGTCCTGAGACTGGTTTAATGCAGCTCTCCATGCTACTCTATCCTGTGCAAGCTTCTTCATCTCCCAGTACCTACTGCAGCCTACATCCTTCTGAATCTGCTTATTGTATTCATCTCTTGGTCTCCTTCTACGATTTTTACCCTCCACACTGCCCTCCAGTACTAAATTGGTGATCCCTTGATGCCTCTGAACATGTCCTACCAACCAATCCCTTCTTCTACCCAAGTTGTGCCACAAACTCCTCTTCTCCCCAATTCTATTCAATACCTCCTCATTAGTTATGTGATCTACCCATCTAATCTTCAGCATTCTTCTGTAGCACCACATTTCGAAAGCTTCTATTCTCTTCTTGTCTAAACTATTTATCGTCCATGTTTCACTTCCATACACGGCTACACTCCATACAAATACTTTCAGAAACAACTTCCTGACACTTAAATCAACACTCGATGTTAACAAATTTCTCTTCTTCAGAAACACTTTCCTTGCCATTGCCAGTCTACATTTAATATCCTCTATACTTCGACCATCATCAGTTATTTTGCTCCCCAAACAGCGAAACTCCTTTACTACTTTAAGTGTGTCATTTCCTAATCTAATTCCCTCAGCATCACCCGACTTAATTTGACTACATTCCATTATCCTCGTTTTGCTTTTGTTGATGTTCATCTTATATCCTCCTTTCAAGACACTGTCCATTCTGTTCAACTGCTCTTCCAAGTCCTTTGCTGTCTCTGACAGAATTACAGTGTCATCGGTGAACCTCAAAGTTTTTATTTCTTCTCCATGGATTTTAATACCTACTCCGAATTTTCCTTTTGTTCCCTTTACTGCTTGCTCAATATACAGATTGAATAGCATTGGGGAGAGGCTGCAACCCTGTTTCACTCCCTTTCCAACCACTGCTACCCTTTCATGTTCGTCGACTCTTATAACTGCCATCTGGTTTCTGTAGAAATTGTAAATAGCCTTCTGCTCCCTGTATTTTAACCCTGCCACCTTCAGAATTTGAAAGAGAGTATTCCAGTCAACATTGTCAAAAACTTTCTCTAAGTCTACAAATGCTAAAAATGTAGGTTTCCCTTTCCTTAATCTTTCTTCTAAGATAAGTCATAAGGTCAGTATTGCCTCACGTGTTCGAACATTTCTATGGAATCCAAACTGATCTTCCCTGAGTTTGGCTTCTACCAGTTTTTCCATTCATCTGTAAAGAATTCACATTAGTATTTTGCAGCTGTGACTTATTAAACTAATAGTTCAGTAATTTTCACATCTGTCAACACCTGCTTTCTTTGGGATTGAAATTATTATATTCTTCTTGAAGTCTGAGGGAATTTCACCTGTTTCATACATCTTGCTCACCAGATGGTAGAGTTTTGTCAGGACTGGCTCTCCCAAGGCTATCAGTAGTTCTAATGGAATGTTGTCTACTCCAGGGGCCTTGTTTCGACTCAGGTCTTTCAGTGCTCTGTCGAACTCTTCACGCAGTATCGTATCTTTTTGATCTACATCCTCTTCCATTTCCATAATATTGTCCTCAAGAACATCACCCCTGTATAGACCCTCTATATACTCCTTCCACCTTTCTGCTTTCCCTTCTTTGCTTAGAACTGGTTTTCCATCTGAGCTCTTGATATTCATACAAGTGGTTATCTTTTCTCCAAAGTTCTCTTTAATTTTCCTGTAGGCAGTATCTATCTTTTGCATTACTGGGTGTAACGTCATATAATTTATGTTTCACTTAATGTTAATAATAGTAAGTGTCTCCCGCTATTCTGTTGAATTCTAATTTACAGAGTAACATCTGAAGGTCATCCACAGTGGTTCAAAACTGGTCATCATTAAGTGAATAAAAGTGCTTTTATATGATAAAGACTATTCCATATAATATTTTATTGCTAGATTATTGCCACTGCTGCTGTCCTAATATGTTTACAAAGACTGCCAGAAATTTTCCTGGTGGTAGTTGGGCAGGAGTTAGCTGTCCTTGTACCCCATGGTGAATAGCTTCCTGTAATTTTGCCAGTTCTACATGAGCATCTCTCATACTATTGGCAAGAGCCTCGCCAAGGCTAACTATGTATGTAGGAGGTCTAGTTGAGCTGTCACTATACCCAAATCTCAATTGACCGTGTTGGCCACAGTCTTTATGTAGCTAATCATCTCCACCATCAGCCCCAAAAAAGCCCATTGTTATTCGGTATCCTGTGTTCCAGGTTTGCCAGTGTGGTAGGATGCCATTGCACCAGAATTCTGTTGCCCTTTGTTTCTACTTGCATGTGAATCAATGTGTCATTCATCTTCCCTATATCTTCAGCATCAGCTGTTCCAAAAACAGCCTTTAACAATCTTCCTCCTCCATCTATCCATCCCTGATGATGCCTTTTCAGAGTGCACAACTAAATTTATGTCCTGCTGTGATGGTGGGAGTCCAAAAGCACCTCATATTTCCCATGAACTCTGTTCAGCACTCCTTTCTCTATAGCTTTCTCATGAATCCCCATGAATGCTTCACGAAAATGCCAAACTTCATTCCTCAGGAGTGGTTTGCTCAACTTGCAGTGTCATCTTCCATTTCTTAACCCCTCCCCCCTTTTTTGGGAATGACGCTCATAAAGGTGGTGGAGAAGCCACCATGCCAGAAAGGGTTGAATATTCCTAATGTGGTTTACTGTTGTTGAAATAGGAACCTGCAGTTTCATGTTTACCAGTGGCATCATCTTGACTACTTGGTATGGACCTTGATAATAAGTATTATTATTATTATTATTTCTTTCTTGTCTCAGACATTATGTCTGGTTAAAAATGGAAGGTGACGCGGACCTTGATCAAGCGTGACTTCCTTTTAACTGTATGGTATATGTTACATTGCATTTAGGAACTTTCGGGTAATTGAACAAGTGTCAATAATTACAGATTTTTGTAGTTGTATATATAAGTTTGGATGTAGCTGTATTGCATTGATGTACTGGTGGATATTGTGTGGTATGACTCCTGTAGTTGATAGTATAATTGGTATGATGTCAACTTTATCCTGATGCCACATGTCTTTGACTTCCTCAGCCAGTTGGATGTATTTTTCAATTTTTTCTCCTGTTTTCTTTTGTATATTTGTTGTATTGGGTATGGATATTTCGATTAGTTGTGTTAATTTCTTCTTTTTATTGGTGATTATGATGTCAGGTTTGTTATGTGGTGTTGTTTTATCTGTTATAATGGTTCTGTTCCAGTATAATTTGTATTCATCGTTCTCTAGTACATTTTGTGGTGCATACTTGTATGTGGGAACATGTTGTTTTATAAGTTTATGTTGTAAGGCAAGCTGTTGATGTATTATTTTTGCTACATTGTCATGTCTTCTGGGGTATTCTGTATTTGGTAGTATTGTACATCCACTTGTGATGTGATCTACTGTTTCTATTTGTTGTTTGCAAAGTCTGCATTTATCTGTTGTGGTATTGGGATCTTTAATAATATGCTTGCTGTAATATCTGGTGTTTATTGTTTGATCCTGTATTGCAATCATGAATCCTTCTGTCTCATTGTATATATTGCCTTTTCTATTTTCACTTTTTTTGTATCTTCTAAGTCATTTGGCCAATGCTTGTAATTTCTGTTTCTTTTCATCTAGTTGCTCTATCACTTCTTGTTGTGAGATTTTACCTAACCTTTTTCCGTTTTTTTACTCTTATTATTATTATTATTATATTATTATTATTATTATTATTATTATTATTATTATTATTATTACTTTCCCTATGGGGTGAAAGGGCTAGTTAATGTCACCCACTGCCTTACACATTACTTAAGTAACTTAGCATTCCATTGCCCCATTCGCTCTCATCATTTCAAGGCCTCCAGATACACTTTTTGCACTTGACCCCATACCCTTCATGAAGTTGTCATGGAATTCCATACAAATTCCCCATTTTCCCTGCACTCTGATTCATTACTTCAGATTATGATGGCATTTTCTGGTCACACAACCTCATACAGTGATAGACCCATACTCTTATGAACCTTAGAATTATATGATGCCACAACTTAATGTAACAGTGTACTCAATCAGTGTGGTGACTGTTGATATAATGACATAATGTATTCCCTATTACCTGGTTAACTTGTTCCACTTGCCCATTTGATCATGGGTGTTACACACTTGTTCTTAATTTTTGATTTGGTAATAAATTACAAAACTGCTTCATTAACTCCAACATGAGGTTAGTGCCTTCATCTTTATTCAATGTCTATTGACTACTGAACTTCAATAACCAATTATTTTTCATGGCCTAAGCCACTATGATGGTTTGGTGCTATGGAATATCCACCATTTCTTGGTAGTGCAAAAAGTGATGAATTACTGTTAATACATAACAATTCCCTGATGGTGTTTGTTAAAAAGGCCATGGGATGTTCAATTCAATCATTTGAAATGGTTTACTGGTTTCTGATGATCTCCCCAGTGAAATATGCTGATGACTCAATTTAGCTTATTGTGTGCATGTTACACAGCTCTTGACATACTGTTCTACATCTGCTGGTTTGTTTCTACCAAGATTATTTGGCTGTACATCATTCCATGGTTTTTCAAACCCATTAGTGTGCCAACACATGATCATGTGCGTGTTTCAATACTACATCCTTCAGCATAGCTAGTACCACAACACTCTGATTGAAAATAACTGGAAGAAAAGAATGTGCTGACATATATTAATTATTGACACGTAGAAAACATATAATAATTGCATCTGATGACTGATGTAGTACTTTCTCATACCATACCTGTGAATGTTCTCCTTGTTATTGGGATTTAGTAATATGGTGTGCAAGTGAATGATATATTTACAATCACGTCCAATGAAATAAATATGAGACTTCTCAGAAGATGACAAGATACACATTACTGCTTAGGAATGGAGACATAGAAATGAGATCTGAATGGGGTGAAAATATAATGTAGGAACAAATGAAAGGAATGTGCGGCATGACTAGATAGAGCCACAACATTAAATATACTACTGTAAAACAACCAAAGCTCTCAAATAGGAATCCTGGACAGCTGAGGAAACAATTGTTTGCAAAAGATTTTTGAGAATTGAACAAACCAGAAACTGTTTAAACCCTGGTCCCACTGAAGATGATTACCTTTTCAGAAGTATGATATCAATACTAATAATAATAATAATAATAATAATAATAATAATAATAATAAATCCCGTGGAGGCCCGGGAAAAGAATAGGCCTCCAGTATGTTCTGCCAGTCGTAAATGGCGACGAAAAGAACAAACCACTAATAGGGCTAACCCCCCTTTTAGTGTGATTAGTTGGTTCAGGACAGAACTAATGAAGCCTCGGACAAGCGCCGTCATGGTCGGGGACGACGCTTGAACCCTATGCCCGCCCACAATGGTAACGACACTGCTAGCCAACTGGAAAATGATTTAAATCCAAATAGAGGTGTTTTGCAGGATATGCCTCCTGCAACCACCCTAGAAGGAAAACAAAGACAGAGGATGAGATGGTCAGATGAAGTTAATCGACACCTCATGTTCTGTTATTACCAAGTAACAAACCTAGGAACCAACACAACTGGATACAGATCACAAGTATACACAACATTTATTACCAGATACCCAGAATTAAAATTTTTAACAGAACAACGACTAGCTGATCAGATCCGTGTAATAATAAAAAATAACAGGATACCACAGTCAGAATTAGATAACATCAAACAACAAGTACAACAAATACTGGAACAAAATAATGTGCAATCAGAAGAAGAAGAAAATACAGTAATGGACTCAAACATCCCAGAGCAAACAAACAAAGAACAACACGCACCAATTAAACAATCAGAGGAAAACGAAATCTTAAGGCAGCCACCAGAACAAGCACAAATAGAACACAAAGTGACACAGATATTAGATATAGAAGAAAAATTTCAGCTAACATATATAGAATACAAAGACACAAATACAGACATTAGACCATTCTTGCATAGACCACCAAATAACCCACAAGTCGAAACAACAATAAAAACTATCAACACAATCATACACAACAAAATAACTGAAAACACAACTATGGAAGAGTTACAACTACTGGTATATATAGGAGCACTCACTACACTAAATATACACACTAGGCAGAGATCAGAACCAACCAACACACAGAAGAAATCCACAAAACCAGCATGGCAACACAGGCTACAGATCAAACTAGAAAAACTGAGAAAAGACATCGAACAGCTAACACAATTTATAAGAAATGAAATCTCGGAAAGAAAACGAAAAAGGTTAGGTAAAATCTCACAACAAGAAGCGACAGAGCAATTAGATGAAAAGAAGCAGAAATTACAAGCATTCGCCAAACGACTCAGAAGATACAAAAAAAGTGAAAATAGAAGGAAACAAAACCAAACATTCAACACAAACCAAAAGAAATTTTACCAGACAATAGATAACACACACATTGAAATAAACAATCCACCAAACATAACAGACATGGAACACTTCTGGAGCAACATATGGTCAAACCCGGTACAACATAACAGGCATGCACGGTGGATACAAGCATAAACAGACACATACAAGATGATACCACAAATGCCTGAAGTGACAATTTTGCAACATGAAGTCACCCAAGCAATTAATTCTACTCACAACTGGAAAGCCACTGGAAATGATAAAATAGCAAATTTCTGGTTAAAGAAGTTCACCTCAACACATTCACATCTAACTAAATTATTTAACAGTTACATTGCAGACCCATACACATTCCATGATACACTTACACATGGAATAACTTATCTGAAACCTAAAGATCAAGCAGACACAGCAAACCCAGCTAAATATCGCCCCATAACATGCCTACCAACAATATACAAAATATTAACTTCAGTCATTAAACAGAAACTAGTGACACATACAACACAGAACAAAATTATAAATGAAGAACAAAAAGGCTGTTGCAAAGGAGCACGAGGATGTAAAGAGCAACTGATAATAGATGCAGAGGTGACATATCAAGCTAAAACTAAACAAAGGTCTCTACACTATGCATACATTGATTACCAAAAAGCTTTTGATAGTGTACCCCACTCATAGTTACTACAAATATTGGAAATATACAAAGAAGATCCTAAACTGATACAGTTCCTAAACATAGTAATGAAAAACGGGAAAACTACACTTATTATCCAAACAAATTCAAATATCACATCACAGCCAATACAGATTAAGCGTGGAATATACCAAGGAGATTCATTAAGTCCTTTCTGGTTCTGCCTTGCTCTGAACCCACTATCCAACATGCTAAATAATACAAATTATGGTTACAATATTACTGGAACATACCCACGCAAAATCACACATTTGCTATACATGGATGATCTAAAACTACTGGCAGCAACAAATCAACAACTCAACCAATTACTAAAGATAACAGAAGTATTTAGCAATGATATAAATATGGCTTTTGGAACAGACAAATGTAAGAAAAATAGCATAGTCAAGAGAAAACACACTAAACAAGAAGATTACATATTGGATAACCACAGCGACTGCATAGAAGCGATGGAAAAAACAGATGCCTATAAATATCTAGGATACAGACAAAAAATAGGAATAGATGATAGAAATATTAAGGAAGAGCTAAAAGAAAAATATAGACAAAGACTAACAAAAATACTGAAAACAGAATTGACAGCAAGAAACAAGACGAAAGCTATAAATACCTATGCTATACCAATATTGACCTACTCATTTGGAGTAGTGAAATGGAGTAACACAGACCTAGAAGCACTCAATACACTTACACGATTACAATGCCACAAATATAGAATACATCACATACATTCAGCAACTGAAAGATTCACATTAAGCAGAAAGGAAGGAGGAAGGGGATTTATCGACATCAAAAACCTACATTATGGACAGGTAGACAATTTAAGAAAATTCTTTCTAGAACGAGCAGAAACTAGCAAAATATACAAGGCAATCACCCACATAAATACATCGGCTACACCACTACAATTTCATAACCACCTCTACAACCCTTTAGATCACATAACATCAACAGATACAAAGAAAGTAAATTGGAAAAAGAAAACACTACATGGCAAGCACCCGTATCATCTAACACAGCCACACATCGATCAAGACGCATCCAACACATGGCTAAGAAGAGGCAATATATACAGTGAGACAGAAGGATTCATGATTGCAATACAGGATCAAACAATAAACACCAGATATTACAGCAAGCATATTATTAAAGATCCCAATACCACAACAGATAAATGCAGACTTTGCAAACAACAAATAGAAACAGTAGATCACATCACAAGCGGATGTACAGTATTAGCAAATGCAGAATACCCCAGAAGACATGACAACGTTGCAAAAATAATACATCAACAGCTTGCCTTACAACATAAACTTTTAAAACAACACGTTCCTACATACAAGTATACACCACAAAATGTACTGGAGAATGATGAATACAAATTATACTGGAACAGAACCATTATAACAGATAAAACAACGCCACATAACAAACCTGACATCATACTCACCAATAAAAAGAAGAAATTAACACAACTAATTGAAATATCCATACCCAATACAGCAAATATACAGAAGAAAGCAGGAGAAAAAATTGAAAAATACATCCAACTGGCTGAGGAAGTCAAGGACATGTGGCATCAGGATAAAGTTGACATTATACCAATTATACTTTCAACTACAGGAGTCATACCACGCAATATCCACCAGTACATCAATGCAATACAGCTTCATCCAAACATATATATACAACTTCAGAAATCCGTAATTATTGATACATGTTCAATTACCCGAAAGTTCCTAAACGCAATGTAGCATATACCATACAGTTAAAAGGAAGTGACGCTTGATCAAGGTCCGCGTCACTTTCATTCCGAACCAGACCTAAGGTCTGAGAAAGGAAAGATGATAATAATAATAATAGTAATAAATACCCCAGTCAGAATTAGAAAACATCAACACAACAAGCACAACAAATACTGGAACAAAATAATGTGCAATCAGAAGAAGAAAATACAGTAATGGACTCAAACATCCCAGAGCAAACAAACAAAGAACAACACGCACTAATTAAACAATCAGAGGAAAACGAAATCTTAAGACAGCCACCAGAACAAGCACAAATAGAACACGAAGTGACACAGATGTTAGATATAGAAGAAAAATTTCAGCTAACATATATAGAATACAAAGACACAAATACAGACATTAGACCATTCTTGCGTAGACCACCAAATAACCTACAAGTCGAAACAACAATAAAAACTATCAACACAATCATACACAACAAAATAAATGAAAACACAACTATGGAAGAGTTACAACTACTGGTATATATAGGAGCACTCACTACACTAAATATACACACTAGGCAGAGATCAGAACCAACCAACACACAGAAGAAACCCACAAAACCAGCATGGCAACACAGGCTACAGATCAAAATAGAAAAACTGAGAAAAGACATCGGACAGCTAACACAATTTATAAGAAATGAAATCTCGGAAAAAAAACGAAAAAAGTTAGGTAAAATCTCACAACAAGAAGCGACAGAGCAATTAGACGAAAAGAAGCAGAAATTACAAGCATTAGCCAAACGACTCAGAAGATACAAAAAAAGTGAAAATAGAAGGAAACAAAACCAAACATTCAACACAAACCAAAAGAAATTTTACCAGACAATAGATAACACACACATTAAAATAGACAATCCACCAAACATAACAGACATGGAACACTTCTGGAGCAACATATGGTCAAACCCGGTACAACATAACAGGCATGCACGGTGGATACAAGCAGAAACAGATACGTACAAGATGATACCACAAATGCCTGAAGTGATAATTTTGCAACATGAAGTCACCCAAGCAATTAATTCTACTCACAACTGGAAAGCCCCTGGAAAAGATAAAATAGCAAATTTCTGGCTAAAGAAATTCACCTCAACACATTCACATCTAACTAAATTATTTAACAGTTACATTGCAGACCCATACACATTCCCTGATACACTTACACATGGAATAACTTATCTGAAACCTAAAGATCAAGCAGACACAGCAAACCCAGCTAAATATCGCCCCATAATATGCCTACCAACAATATACAAAATATTAACTTCAGTCATTACACAGAAATTAATGACACATTCAACACAGAACAAAATTATAAATGAAGAACAAAAAGGCTGTTGCAAAGGAGCACGAGGATGTAAAGAGCAACTGATAATAGATGCAGAGGTGACATATCAAGCTAAAACTAAACAAAGGTCTCTACACTATGCATACATTGATTACCAAAAAGCTTTTGATAGTGTACCCCACTCATGGTTACTACAAATATTGGAAATATACAAAGAAGATCCTAAACTGATACAGTTCCTAAACATAGCAATGAAAAATTGGAAAACCACACTTAATATCCAAACAAATTCAAATAATATCACATCACAGCCAATACAGATTAAGCGTGGAATATATCAAGGAGACTCATTAAGTCCTTTCTGGTTCTGCCTTGCTCTGAACCCATTATCCAACATGCTAAATAATACAAATTATGGATACAATATTACTGGAACATACCCACACAAAAACACACATCTGCTATACATGGATGATCTAAAACTACTGGCAGCAACAAATCAACAACTCAACCAATTACTAAAGATAACAGAAGTATTTAGCAATGATATAAATATGGCTTTTGGAACAGACAAATGTAAGAAAAATAGCATAGTAAAGGGAAAACACACTAAACAAGAAGATTACATATTGGATAACCACAGCGACTGCATAGAAGCGATGGAAAAAACAGATGCCTATAAATATCCAGGATACAGACAAAAAATAGGAATAGATAATACAAATATTAAAGAAGACCTAAAAGAAAAATATAGACAAAGACTAACAAAAATACTGAAAACAGAATTGACAGAAAGAAACAAGACAAAAGCTATAAAGACTTATGCTATACCAATATTGACCTACTCATTTGGAGTAGTGAAATGGAGTAACACAGACCTAGAAGCACTCAATACACTTACACGATCACAATGCCACAAATACAGAATACATCACATACATTCAGCAACTGAAAGATTCACATTAAGCAGAAAGGAAGGAGGAAGGGGATTTATTGACATCAAAAACCTACATTATGGACAGGTAGACAATTTAAGAAAATTCTTTCTAGAACGAGCAGAAACTAGCAAAATACACAAAGCAATCACTCATATAAATACATCGGCTACACCACTGCAATTTCATAACCACTTCTACAACCCTTTAGATCACATAACATCAACAGATACGAAGAAAGTAAATTGGAAAAAGAAAACACTACATGGCAAGCACCCGTATCATCTAACACAGCCACACATCGATCAAGACGCATCCAACACATGGCTAAGAAAAGGCAATATATACAATGAGACAGAAGGATTCATGATTGCAATACAGGATCAAACAATAAACACCAGATATTACAGCAAGCATATTATTAAAGATCCCAATACCACAACAGATAAATGCAGACTTTGCAAACAACAAATAGAAACAGTAGATCACATCACAAGTGGATGTACAATACTACCAAATACAGAATACCCCAGAAGACATGACAATGTAGCAAAAATAATACATCAACAGCTTGCCTTACAACATAAACTTATAACACAACATGTTCCCACATACAAGTATGCACCACAAAATGTACTAGAGAACGATGAATACAAATTATACTGGAACAGAACCATTATAACAGATAAAACAACACCACATAACAAACCTGACATCATAATCACCAATAAAAAGAAGAAATTAACACAACTAATTGAAATATCCATACCCAATACAACAAATATACAAAAGAAAACAGGAGAAAAAATTGAAAAATACATCCAACTGGCTGAGGAAGTCAAAGACATGTGGCATCAGGATAAAGTTGACATCATACCAATTATACTATCAACTACAGGAGTCATACCACACAATATCCACCAGTACATCAATGCAATACAGCTACATCCAAACATATATGTACAGCTACAGAAATCCGTAATTATTGATACATGTTCAATTACCCGAAAGTTCCTAAATGCAATATAACACATACCGTACAGTTAAAAGGAAGTGACGCTTGATCAAGGTCCGCGTCACTCCATTCTTAACCGGACTTAACGTCTGAGAAAGGGAAGGTAATAATAATTGATACATCATGAGAAAAAGGTTTTCTTATATTTTCTTTGGCACTGTGCAAATAATTTGAATGTGCATCATTTGTCACAAATTACATCTGCATGATTGTTTAGTTTGAATTGTTCATCTTTGTAGTATTACCCTATAATGATTATCACAATAGCAGCAATGCATATCCTGAATTCTGCTAGAATTCTTCACAGTGTTGATACAGTTAACTTAGGAAAAGTCTGCTTTATTTAGTACATCACGGTATTACCTGGAATATGAGTTAATTAATGATATATAGCATAAAACATTTTGGATACTTATATTCTCCCCCTGTGGTCTTCCACTGTCATTTTGACCCTGACTGGGAATCTTCTTCCTAGAGTTACTTAGCTGTACGCTGACAAGGTAGGACTCACAAATTGGCTGGGAAGACATATTTTCTTTCAAAATTCATTTCATTAGAAACTTGACAACTACTTAGGTAATTTAATGCAAATGTATGTGTGATTAACAGCTGACAGGAAGTGCCATTTCTGATGGAAAAGGACACATAAAAAACTTTATTTTGTTAGTTCTCACATTTATACACTGAAGTGCCAAAGAAACAGGTATAGGCATGGATATCATGTCCATTATAATTATCCGGGCTGTTATGCCGTGCTCCGTTGATGAATTCTGTATCAATTCCCAATGTTTCGTCTCCGACTATGGGAGACATCTTCAAGGTGGTCCGTAGCTTGATGGAAGGTCCAACACACCCACTGGCTCGCTACTGACTGCTGCTAAATTCCGTGTCCGCGCGCTCCCACGCTGCGGTGTGACGTCACGTGTTTTGAAAACGTCAGTGCAATTGGCCACTGTCCGTCGCCGTCGATCGCTGTTGCTATCACCCAGTAGTGGACGGTACACATCTACTTTAATACCGGCATCCATATACTGTTTAATTTCACGCCCTCCTCCTTTCGATTGAAGTTATTAGGGTGTTTAGCGATTTCGATTTCTTCCCTGTACAGCCTTTCGTAATATCTGCTTGTGGCTGCTAGTACTTGCGTCTCTTCCAAACGAATATTGTCGTTCCCTGTCTGGAAAGCATGCTCCACAACAGCTCATTGTTCCGTTTCTCCTCTTCTACAATTGCCCTTGTGCTCTTCCAAACGTTTAGAAACAGTTAGTTCATTTAGTGGTACCCACATAAACATCTCCACAGCTGCATGGGATCCTATACACTCCAGCTTTTTCCAACAGTTTGTGATCGTCCTTGGCAGACTTAAGGTATTCCTGTATCTTCCTGGTGGGCTTGTAAATTACGGTAATATTCCGCTTTGTCAAGATCCTCCCTATTCTTTCCGTTACATTTTTAACAAATGGCAGGAAAACCTTAGATTTTGCAGTAGCCTGTACGTCACTATGATTTCTGCGTGGCTGCCTCAACGCACGTTTTATTTTGGCGGATGAATATCTATTCTTCATTAGTGCATTGTGGAGCTGTTCCAGCTCAGCGTCGAGAAACTCAGATTCACAAATATTTCTAGCTCTGTCCACTAACGTCTTGATAACACCCCACTTGTGTTGTGGGTGTTGGCTTGAATCCTGGTGCAAATAATGGTCCGTATGCGTGGGTTTGCGGTATACTGAGTGGCCCAAACTACCATTTTCGTTTCTAAAAACAAGCACATTGAGAAAATGTAATTTTCTGTCTACCTCCTCCTCCATTGTAAACTGAATTCTCGAGTTTATACTATTCAGATATTCGTGGAACTGGCTTAGTTCCTCCCTGCCATGTCCCCACAGCACAAATGTGTCATACATGTATCAGAACCATACATTTGTTTTTTTGCTGGCAGCACCTAAGGCCTGTTCTTCGAATTTCTCCATAAAGAAGTTTGCAATTACGGGACTTTGCGGGGCTTCCCATAGCCACGCCATCCGTTTGCTCATAAAACTGTTCATTTCATTTGAAATATGTGGTCATCAAACAACACTTAAACAGTTCTGAAATATCAACAGGAAAAATTTGATCCAGCTGTTCCAATACATCATTAAGTGGAACCATGGTAAACAGCGATACCACATCGAAGCTGACCAATATGTTCTCCGGCTGGACCACTATGCCATTCAATCTGCTGATGAAATGTGTCGAATTCTTTATATAAGAACCCAAACGGACCACATGTGGTTTTAACAGCATAGTCAAAAACTTGGCTAACGAGTAGGTGGGCAAACCAATGGCAATTAGTATCGGTCTTAATAGCACATTTTCTTTATGAATTTTGGGCAAAGACTTGGTGATGAAACGTTGGGAATTGACACAGAATTCATCAACTGACCATGGCATAACAGCACGGATAATTATAATGGACATGATATTTCTGGCCGTAAAAGTCTACATTTTAATATAGGCATGGATAATCAAATACAGAGATATATAAATAGGTAGAATACGGCACTGTGGTCAGCAACGCTTGCACTGTGGTCAGCAACATTTATATGAGACAGCAAGTGTCTGGTACAGTTGTTAGCTTGGTTACTGCTGCTACAATAGCAGGTTATCAAGATTTAAGTGAGTTTGAACATGGAGTTATTGGCAGTGCATGAGCAATGGGACACAGCATCACTGAGGTAACAATGACATGGGGATTTTCCCATATGACAATTTCACAAGTCTACTGTGAATATCATGAATCTGGTAAAACATCAAATCTTCAAAATTGCTGTGGTCAGAAAAAGATCCTGCAAGAATGGGACCAATAACAACCAAAGAGAATCATTCAATGTGGCAGAAGTGCATTCTTTCTGCAAATTGCTGCGGATTTCAATGCTGGGCCATAAGCAAGTGTCAGCATGTGAACCATTCAATGAAATGGTGTGGGGTGTGTGCAGCTGAGGTGATATGGGACCCTTGATACATCTAGATGTGACTCTGACAGGTGACATCTTCGTAAGCATCCTGTCTGATCACTTGCATCCATTCATGCCCATTGTGCATTCCAACGGACTTGAGCAATTCCAGCAGGACAGTGCGAGACCCCACACATCCCCACTCTTCTCGGTTTAAACACTTTCACTGGCCCCCAGACTTCCCAGACATGAAAATTATTGAGCATATCTAGGATGCCTTGCAACATGCTGTCCAGAAGAGATCCTTACCCGCCCGTACTCTTACAAATTTATGGATCCCTGCAGGATTCCTGGTGTCATTTCCCTCCAGCACTACATCAGACATTAGTTGAATCCATGCCATGTCATGTTGCAGCACTTCTGCATGCTTGTTGGGCCCTACATGATATTAGGCAGGTGTACCAGTTTCTTTGGTTCTTCAGTGAAATTCTTAAGCTACCACTGGCAGTACACATTAACAGGCATCATAATTCTTTGTGGGTTGTAATAACATTGCTTACAAATTGTAGCATCACCTCAGTTAAAATTGCTGATGTTAAAATATTGGAAGAAGACCACATATGAAATAAAAGATATTGTATCACTATTTAAAAAGTTTTATGGAAAACTTAGAATGTCCTCATAAACCTTCAAATTTATAAAATAAATAGTGGATCAGTTTTATAATTATGGTACTCCTGTATATAAATTAGCAGGCTGTAGTTATTATTTTGTTTAATGTATGAATTATTTTTCTGTAAATTTATTTCACCTATTCAAAAAAAAAAAAAAAAGTATATTACATGGTAAACCATGACAATTACTTGACTATTTTAAGTCAATTAACTGCCATTCCCACTTCAAAAGGATGTTGTTTTATATTTTTCAAATTTTGCACAGCCTTTGTCAGTTCTAATTCATGAAATAACACCATTCATGGTAAAAATTTCTGTTTAATGTGGATTATTTTTACCTACAAATTGTGTTCATTATATTCTCAGTGCCATATTTTTATCACTATTGTAATTGAGTATTTAGTATCCAACATTGATTTGGATGCCTCTGCAAGAAGAATTGTAGGAAAAATTGGCTGTGGCCTTTATTTTTTAAAGATGCCTACTTTGAATTGCCAGTAGGTGATAAGACAAACTATTTTTTGTGACCAATATGCCATTTGTCATGTACTTTAGTAACAGTCTCCCATTTGGAGTCACCAGTGCTCCTGTGTGATTTTAAAGATAAGTGAGCAACTCATGCAAGGTGTTCTCAACTGTTTTAATCATTTAGATGGCTTGCTTATTACCAGGGTCAAGCACGGGCAACACCTGCACAATCTGCAGATGTTGTTTAAGTAGCTCCAAACCCATGGTCTGCAATGTCATCTAGACTAATGTACTGTAGTTTATATGTACCAAGTGTAAAGTACCTAGGACATACATTAAGTAAAGAAGGACTCGTGTTCACACACGGTCATGTGGACAGTCACTAACTTATCAGCTCCTAAAAACATCAAAGGACTACAGTCATCCCTGAGCAAAATCAATTATTAGGTGAAACAGAACCCAGATTTCCCATCTGCTTAATCAGGTGCAGAAAAAAGTGCTAAATTTGTGTGGTCAGAACCATGCCAGAAAGCGTTCTTGCAACTTAAAAAGTGTCTTAGAGCAGCCCCTTGGTTAGCAATGTTCCATCAGGCAACACTTAACGCTTGCCACTGATATGTCAGATTGTGGGTTTGGTGAAGTGCTGCACCACAAATATGTTGATGCCACATAATACCCCTCTACATTTGCATCTACAACATTAAATGCAGCACAGAGAAGTATTTGCAAACTAACAAAGAGGCATTGAGAAGTTTCATGTATGTCTTTATGGTACTAATTTTCACCAGATCACCACTCACAAGCCCCATATTTTGCTATCCTTTCCCCGTTCAATACTTCCCAATAAGATGATGTAGTGGCTGCAGTAGTATACCTATGAGATCCATTACTGGCCCACCACGTGGGACTCAAATGTAGTTGCACTTTCCCACTGGTGCTGTGGCGCAGATGCAGAATTTGACAGGCACACAGCACTATGTTCTGTCTTGGACACAAATTAGTGACACGCCCCCAATGAATTACTGATTACAGCACACAAAGTAGAAAGAGAAACAGGACCTGATTGACTTATCTAAAGGGCATTGACTACAGTATGGCTGGGATGGCTGGAGCACCAGCCTGGCTTGGCACACATATTTTTCATTATGGCACCAGCTTAACGTCACTCATGGTGATCATATTGTTAGCCACAGATGATTTTGTATGGTGGATGGTACGTCCTCCCACACTCCACCCCCACATACTGAAGCTTCACCAGACTGCACTTTTGGGAATGCGCAGAATGGAGACAATAGCCTTGAGTTGACATTGCATAAAACATACCACCTGGAACTGCCTGGCTTTCGTCAAAAATCAATCTGCCCCAGTAGTGTGTTTCAACACTTGGCCACTCACTGACCACTTGTGGCAAAGAGTGCATGTTGATTTCACAAGACCAGTTTTGGGAGCAATGTGGTAGCTAGATGTACATGCTCTCTCTAATGTTCCATGTGTGTTTCAGAAGGGTACCACCACAGCAGCCACTGTCGGTGCCCTGTCCATCATACTTGCTATTAGGGGGTTCCTTCCACCCTGGTTTCTGGCAATGGCACTCAATTTAGGCATCTTCATTTTGGGAGGTTTTTAAATGCAACAACACTGATCACCTAGCCATCAGCTCTTTCCTTCCTGCATCCCTTTCACAAGCCAAATGAATGGTCATTATATTTAAAATGCAGATGCTCAACACAATGATGATATCCAACTCTGGGAAAGCACTTACCAGCTCCTTGCCACCTACCAGTCCACCCCTGTAAATGGATGTAGTCCAGCCAAACTTATACATGGGAACAGACCCTGCACCCTCATCAACCTACTGTGCACAACTCAGCGGGTCCACATCCCACGTCGACGGTTACCACATGGGTTCCCAAGTCTGGGCTTGTACATTTGGCTGGCACTCCACTTGGACATAAGGCATCAGAATTAGCAATAGGAGGTGGTAAATGTTTGAGGTTTCAGTCAGCCAGGAGCATCTGGTCAGATTTTGCAATCAGCTCTAAATGCAACGACCCATAATGCCCCCCCCCCAACCCACCCCCCATCACCCTTTTCCATCAGCCACCGACTGAGCATGACCTACCATAACAAAGACAAATCGCCTTCTAGAACTTTGACCCTCATGTTAGGCATTGACTGGGCGTTGACAATGGTCAGTTATGGGAGCCTGTCATGGCAGATCTGCTTCCACCCTCTGGACCACTTCTGGCTCCCACCAACATTGGGAAACACCTAACGACACAATTGATAGAAGATGTTGGTTTTCAGACTATGGTGCCCATAGAGGCCAAACCATTGTCCCAATCTCTGCCACAGGAGCACTCTGTCTCCTGCAGACAGGACCAAACTGTGCCCTAGAACCCATTGATTGGCTGTGACTGCTACAGAGAAGTCCAGCGCCCACTCCAGCTCATCATTTGGGGTAATTACCACAAAAGCCTTCGGTGTGGTTTCCAATACCTCTCCCACCATTCCTTGATGAAGTATGGCACAGGTGAAGCAATTTTCTGCCCAATGTGCCAGTGGAAGTGGAGAGGGATTTAGTATCCAACTATGATATGCATTCACCGCCCAGCCTCGGTATTGACATGGAAGACAGCTCAGATATACTCAGGCTCCATAATCTGGTAATAGCTTGTTCCTGCATGGTGTACCAATGCAGGTGCAACATACTGCATCCACTGACATGAGTGTGGAGTAAATATCACATGGCTGCAGCTTGCTCCTGCATGGGATGCCACCATAGCCACATCAATACCATGGTTTAACACTTGCCAGTTAGCCTTAGAAGTTCTGTGATTTATGCCATTGATTAGATGAGTGATTGACATTATTATGTTTTGATCTGGATTGCTCCCTGGGCTGTTTGTGCACACTTACAATGACTTCACTAAACTATGGACTTTGTTTTTGGATAACTGTTCACTTCATAAACCGTGCTGTCATTGACCTCAGGAACCCCCTGTTTGTTCCACTGGTCTCTGAGTTGCCACCAGCATGAGTGATCATAAATTTTGTTCTATTTATGCAGAATAGGATAGAAAGAGAACGCATCTGAATTAGACTTTGTAATGAAACCAGAATTTTAACCAATATTTCTTCAATTTTTAAATATTTATTATTGAAAACATCCAGATAAACTGACCTCATCATCATACATGTTGTGATTACACTACAAAGAAATCCAATTGCTGGTATTTATTGTCCTATAAATTGGAAAATAACTGCCTAAACAAGGCTTCCAAGAGACAGGGTATAAAAGGTATGACATTTAGTGTATTATTAATTTTATATTTATTACTATCATAAATACTAGTGCTGTGACCACAGAGTATTTCATGATGGCATGCCTGACTCATATGTTCTCAGTTTATGAGTCATGTTTCTTCAAATTGATGAAGTGGTGTGGCTTGAAAACTGAGGATATTTTATTGAACTATTACTACGTATTTTCTATTATTTTCACTGTATATTGTTTCATGATTTATGTGTGATGCAGCCTTGATCTGAAGATGAAAGGTGGGATGTGGACTGGTGACTCCATATACAGCACTAATAATATTGTAAGTTATAGAAGATCTTACCTCCCGCTCCAGACTGGAGAACTGAAGGCGATGTACAACTCAGCCAAGAAAGAAATTCACTTAGAGGTAATTTAATACATCTTTTATTGCAAATTGAGTTCTTATTGACACTGGTTGCACTAATTTAAAGCTCAGAAGTTGTCATATGTCAAATGTAACCTACCACATTATTAGATATTACATAACTTGCTTACAGTAAATGATGGGACTCCCAAAATTTGTGCTATACTTGGCAGTTTATTTAACCAATTACCTCAGAAATTTGCTTGATTAATAATTTTTTTTTCTGAGACATTTGGTTGTTTGATTACAAGTAACCTACATTTTCCGAAACACAAACAATATCAAAAGTAAGAGGACAATCAAATACAGTAATTTTATAGCAGTCAGTGGCAAATGACTTGTCAGTGAGGAAAGTGATGAGTGTAGCCTATTATATTAAGCGAGGAAACAAACTTTTTGCTTAAATTGTGTTAATATAATAGATAATTTTAAAATTAAAAAAATTGAAGTAATTAATGTTGAAGGAACATATGGTTGATGCTATATGGCAAGTAAAATAAAATAAGACACATATATGGAAACATATGTTACAGCAGGGAGCATGTCTATGCCGTGTAATGAAGATTCTAATGCAAGTAGATTGTGAAACATCACAGGTGTATGTTGATATTTTTATCAGTCATTTAGAATACTTTGCATGCACCAGACCAGGATATCACACAATCTAGTGTACAAAAAGCTTTATATGGATTATATTCGTTTGCTGCTTCAGGGCTTCCACAAAGATATTAAGCATTCTGTGCAGAGATTCAATAAACACACATTGCCCATTCACGTTAATGGGACCATCACCTATGTTCGACATCTAAATGCAGTACCCACTCATAGACAGCAGGTGGCAGCACTCCCAGCAGAGGGTACATAATGCATCTTGAAGGACACTGAAAACAGTGCAGTTGTCATTATAATGTGGAATCAGAAGGATTTATCTGACATCCAAAAGTGCATGATTATTGGCTTTCAGGTCAAGTGTGGAAGCATTTCTGAAACACATAAATTTGTTAACTGTTTGCATGCCACTGTATTTAAAAATACTGTACATGGCAAAATGGTGCTATCCAAAACTGGTGCCAAGGAAACTGTGTTGCACCGTATGCCGTAGATGACCAGTGAATGATAGCTGGAGATGTGCATAGATGAACAGATGTGCAGCTGTTGAGTAATTGACTATCCAAATGAACCAAGGGGCTGCCAACAGCATCTCCTCAATGACCATTCAATGAATCATGCTCGGTGTGGATGTCTGCAGCAGGTGCCTGGTTCAAGCACCCATGCTGACTGCTGTTCAGTGGCAATGAATGCTGACTTTTGCTTGCCAATACCACAACTGCACGTCCTTTGAGTTGTAACAGGTGGCCTTTTCATATTAATCATGTTTCATGCTCCATCGGACAGATGACCATTAGCAGGTATGGCCCTGCAACAATCGTTGGAAGTGGCCAGGCCAGAGAATGGATTGTTATTATCTAGGTGATGTTTTATGTTGCATTCCCTGGGTCATCTATCATTCTGGATAGCACAGTAGATCAAAATAAGTATGCATCCACCCTTGGAGACCAAGTCCTCTACTACACGCATCTGTTTTTTTCTTGTCACAATGGCATCTACCAGCAGGATAATGCAACATTCACACAGCTATCAGTGTACTTGTGTGGTTGCAAGAGCACCAGAAAGAGTTTACCATACTGCATGGCCTCCAAACTCCCCAAATTTAAACCCAGTCGAAAATCTCTTGAACCACTTTGATCAGACAGTTCATGCTGTGGATCCTCAACCAACAATAATCCTAACACAGCTGGCCTTGGCACTGGAGTGACATGACTCCACATCCCTGTCAGTACCTTCCAGAACCTGACTGACACTCGTCTTTCACGTCTGCGCTGCAAAAGTTGGTTATTTAAGCTTTTGACAGGTGTAACTGGATTATGTACTAACACTTTTAGTCCCAAGCCAGAGTGCTGTGAGCATCCCATACCCGAGCTCCGCTCGTCTTCCTCTGTTCGCTTTGTTTTCGTTGCGCTCACATCTAATATTCAGGCTTGGCATGCTGTGATCTGCTCACTGTATGGTGTTGCCATCAAGTGAATATTTCTGAAACTATTTCGGCATTGTCAAGAACAATCCTCAGTTGTTCAAAACAACTGTACTGACACGTGGTGCCATAGTTTACATGTATTTCTTGTTGCACTTGCAGTGCATTTTGAAATAAATATGTCAAAGTGTTTGACTAATACTGAGATTGAGAAGCTTTTGAATGAGGCATTGAAGATTCTGGTTCTGAAGGGGACGTTTCTAAAAGTGAATACAGTGATTTAGCTTCTGAAGCAGACTCAGGTACAAAAGCAACATTATTTTTACTTTCCATCATTATACATTGTTTTGTATAATAAGTCTGCTATTTAGGTTACATGTCCATTGTGTTTTCAGACAAAATTTCACCTCCGTCAGTATATAATGTACTGCCTAATACTGAAGGCAGTACTTCAAATGTAGTGCCATCTATAGAGTCACCACGCAAGAGAAGGCGTTCTAGTGTTCCAAAATCTTCAGATGCAGAATTAGGGTGGACTATATTGGACATGCAACCTTCATTGCCTGAATTCAAAGAGGAAAGTGGATGTGTGGCAGAAGTGGATGACAGCAGCAGTCCTTTTGATATTTTTTTCAATTTTTATCTCTAAATCAATGGTAAAACACATCAAGGCAGAAAAAAACAGGTATGCAAAATCTACTGCAGATAAAATGAAAAGATCAGGCAAAATGAAACCCAGTAGCATGTGGAGCTCATGGACTGGGTTACAGCTTCATGAAATGTATTTGTTCTTTATGTCACAATCCACATGTGCCAGGTGAAGGAAAATAGGTTTCGTGATTACTGGTCTACAAACAGCTTTGTTTCCATGCTTTTCCAGGTTCAGTTCTAGCTATAAATAGATTTTTTGCTATTCTTTCTTGCCTACATGTAAACAACAATGCCTCATGCATTCGAAGAAATGAAACTGTGCATGATCCCATGCACAAAATCAGACCATTCCTGAATCATTTACTCACACAGTTTCCAGCATCATTTTCACCTGAGGAAAACCTCACTATAGATGAAGGTGTCTGTGGATTCAGGGGAAGAGTTATTTTTCATGTCTATATAAAAAACAAACCTGACATTGATGGTATCAAACTGTTTACCTTGTGTGATGCAAAGACAGGATATGTTTTACGCACTGAAGTTTACACAGGTAAAGGGCAGGAAGACAATTCAGTCACTGCCCTTTTTCAGAGACTTCTGTCTGGCTACCTCATAAAGGGACATACTGTTTATATGGACAGATATTACACTTCACCTGCTGTTTTTGATTTCCTGTGGGAGAATAAGATGAAAGCAGTGGGGATGTGCATGCCTAATCATAGAGGACTGCCTCAGCAAGGTGTAGTCAGCAAAAAACTGAAAAATGGTGACTATATATTTATGAGGGAGGAACATTTGTTGTCCCTGCAGTGGAGGGACCCAAGAGATGTTCTCTGTTTGTCAAGTCTTCACAAGATGACCAAAACAGAAGTAGAAGTACATAGCAAAATAGGACTGACAAAGAAAATGAAACCTGATGCCATTCTATACTACAACCTCAACAAGACAGGTGTAGACAGAAATGACCAACTTATATCTTACTACCGTTTCAATAGAAGGCAAATGAAATGGTGGAAGAAACTGTTTTTCCATCTTTTTATAATGGCAGCAGTGAATGCTTTCATCTTGTACTGTAAAACAAGAAACAATTACAACAATGGCTGCCATTTGGCAAATTTTCTTCTGCACTAAGTAAAGAATTTTCAAAGAAAGGTGCTGTACATCAACATACTGCTACTCCCCAAAATGTCTGTAGCAGCAGACTTCTAGGAAGGCATTTTGCAGACAGGTTTCCTTCCACTGAAAAGAAGGTGCATCCCACAAGAGTGTGCAAAGTTTGTGCAGAAAAAACAAAACTGTCCAATGGAAAGTTTTCAAGAAAAGAAACAGTATGGTGGTGTCCTGACTGTAAAATTCCACTGTGCATGCCAGAGTGTTTCAAATTGTACCATACAAGGGCAAATTATTGTTAAATGTACAGATAAGAATCTGCACAGAATTTTTTTCACTCAATATGTACTGCAATGTAAATAAAATTTGTGTCCTAAATTTGTATTTAAATGTGCTTTATTTTACAAATTGATCAAATAGGAACCTTTCCCTCTAAAAAATGTTTGCATATCTTTACATAAGGTTATAAGAATGAAATGGTAGTTAATTAAAGAGATGCCAAAAATGCCCCTGATTCTGTTACATGCATGCTCCAAAGGGTTCGGAACTCAAAGTGTTAAATTTTAGTAGAGGGTCAGAATAACAATAGTACTATTTGTTTGGTTTGTTACTAACCAATATGCAGCAAAAGAAAGTGTTGGGCATTTTTCATTAGCCAACAACAACAGATGCTGTTATACTAGGAAGCCACAAAAACAGTTTTTATTTTATAAGCAGGCTACTTAAATGGACAGAGAATTGTTCTGGTTGTATAGTATTGTAATAAATAATGGATGTCATGGATCAGTAGTTGGCAAGGTTTTCAAAGCCTTAAAATCTGCAACTAAGCTATTCAAATCACTGTCAAATGCATGACAGAGAGTATTTCCCATTGAACCACTTATTATGATTTCTTCTCAGTCCATTTTCATCTGAAGCATGGGAAAAATGATTGCTTAAACATCTCTTTGCGTACCATAATTATCTCAATCCTGTCTTCAAAATCCCTTTGAGTGTGATACATAAAGTGTTGTAGAATATTCCTAGAATTTGCACTATTCCTTGAAACATGGTTAACAGACTCTCATGGGTGAATTGGAGTCTATCTTCAAGCATCTGCCAATTCAGATACATGATGGAAACATCCTCTAGGCTGTAGCTAAGCCATGTCTCCACTATATCCTTTCTTTCAGGAGTGCTAGTTCTGCTTGGTTCGCAGGAGAGCTTCTGTAAAGATCGGAAGGTAGGAGACAAGATACTGGCAGAAGTAAAGCTGTGAGGACGGGGCGTGAGTCGTGCTTGGGTAGCTCAGATGGTAGAGCACTTGCCCGAAAAAGGCAAAGGTCCCGAGTTTGAGTCTCGGTCCAGCACACAGTTTTAATCTGCCAGGAAGTTGCAGATTTAGTAGATTTCATACCCTGTACAGTATTAACATTTAACAAAAGTGACTGCATGTAATGCTCTGAGAGGCCATCTCAACATCTTTGCCTCTGCACTTCCGCCTCGACTGACATCTCTGCCCAAACTCTTTGTCTTTAAATATGTCTGCTTGTGTCTGTATATGTGTGGATGGATATGTGTGTGTGTGTGAGTGTATACCCGTCCTTTTTTCCCCCTAAGGTAAGTCTTTCCGCTCCCAGGATTGGAATGACTCCTTACCCTCTCCCTTAAAACCCATATCCTTTCGTCTTTCCCTCTCCTTCCCTCTTTCCTGACGAGGCAACAGTTTGTTGCGAAAGCGCTTTCGTTTGGTAAGTCACATCATCTTTATATATATATATATATATATATATATATATATATATATATATATATATATATATATATATATATATATATAGAACAAAGATGATGTGACTTACCAAACGAAAGTGCTGGCAGGTCGACAGACACACAAACAAACACAAACATACACACAAATATTATATATATATATATATATATATATATATATATATATATATATATATATATATATATATATATATATATATATATATATATTTCCTACGTGGAATGTTTCCCTCTATTATAACTCTATATATATAAAGTACTGCACCATTTCAGTGCAGTAATGTGTCCATTGTAAATAAGTATTGTAGTAGTTCTATTCTATATCTATTACCCTATAAATAAAAAAACATTTTTTTTCAATTTTAAATTCATTGCATTAATGCAATCTTAGTAAATGAGTGTTGTAAAATGATCCTTTCATATAGTGATATAGTATGCTTTTTTCTAAAAAAAAAAAAAAAAAAAAAAACACCACAATCATTCAGAAAGTACATTAGCTTATTTGTTATTTGTTTTAGTTGTAAATATTTGTCACGTATTATTGTTTTTTTCTAACATGTTATACATCCTGGAGTACCTCCTCACTATGGATCAAATGGAATGAAAGTAAATCTAATCTAACATAAAGAATTATTCTATGTGACCATTAATTCAGAAATCTGTCTCCATAAAATACTGGTGGTTTAGCAACAGTCCTGGATAGACATGCCCAAATGCTTTCTACCTGTGTGAATAGCACAAGTTCCTTTTTTTTATATCTGTGGAGAGTAAGTTTAATATATATGTGAAGGGTTAATGCTTTTAAGGAAATTAATCCTATTGTAAAAACTGCTATGAATTTCATTTTGGGTGTAAGGTTGATGACCAGTATAAGAAAGTTTCCAGATGTATACTTTTTTACATATATCACTACTGACAGTCTGGGTGACAGGATCACACCTCTTGTTCTTTTCTGTTTCCGTGATTTTGAGAGAACAAAATGATCACACAGCAGGTCACTATTTTTGTCTCACAAAAAATTGTAGGAATCACCTCAAAATCAAAATAAGAATTGTGAAATATATTAATTCTCCATCCATTATATCGCCTATTCCTAATTGAAAAGTTGTTTGTACAATAGCGGTGACTCTTAAGAATGTGTTTAATGAAGATGCATACAGAAAGGAACACAGAAGAGAGAAAAGGATATCTACTTGCTGGCCCAGTATTTCAAAACTATAGCTTTCTGCAGAAACAGGCATGATTGTAGGGGAAAATGGCTTATTGGAAATGAGCTACTGCCTGTATGTGAAAAATTAATATTGTTAACTATGCTAGAAAATGAAGAAAACAAGGAGGGCTGACTCATATGTACATGAGATGTTCAGCCTCATATCAGAAACTATAATGGACAAATTAAAAGGTTTTTCAGTTAAACCCAAAGACATTATAAAAATACATGTTAGTGGGATAAAAAAAACATGATAGCTGCTGTGTGAAATAAATTTAGAAAGATACCAATACTGCCACAGGTTTATCAAGATAATAAATGGTTTTATACTTATGTCAAAATAACTTGCATTTATTTTACATCAACTTAGAATCTCATTCTAAACTGGATACGAATAATTGTGAATCAGTAGCCTCCAAAAAAACCAATGGCCATTTCAATTACCTTAAATTCTTTTTCATCACTTAGTTGAAAGCTGATATGATCCTTTGTAAATTGCATTAGTAAAAGACACAAACAGTCCTACATGATTCTATCTTTTTACTGTCCCTTTCAGATTAGAAAGTGTATGTACTGAACATAAAATCATCTAGATTTACTCAATTTTTTTAAACTGCTGTTGATACTATGCTAGCAATAATTGTAACTGGATGGTGTTTTGTGAATAAGGCTTTCACACTGCAGATAACAAGGTGGAATATCTATTGTATGAAATTGATAGTCTTTTTCCACTGTTTTGAGGGCAATGTGACATGACATACCTTCACTATTTAAAATCTATTTATGATAAGCTGAACATAGATATAACTATGCTTTCAGCTTAAATAGTGACTTCAGTGTGTTAGCTACATTTCTTGTTCTGTAATATATTGCCTAAAGTGAACCAGATGGAAAGTGGCCAGTGACTGCATTTTTCAATGCAATTTCAATGAATGATTTAGTTACATCAAAGCATAAGATCTATGACCAATAATAAAACAGTTGCTAGTCAGTTGTAAAGTGGAGATGTCAGTATAGGACATGAAATTATCAATTTTCTTTAGCCATACACTTTCTTGAAAATAGTTTGAGAACAGTTTAATTCTCGTGTGCATTTCAAGTAATCACGCAGAGTGCAGCAACATGGATGTGAGGCAGTGCAACAGAAAACATGGTCTGTTGAAACTGGGTAGCAGTGCAAGAAGAAATACTGCATAGCTCCAAATCTGCTGCAACACCACCTGGGAGGCAAATATGTCAGTATGGGCAGCTCCTTCACACACCACATGTCACAAAATTCAGAAATGCTGCAGCAGTTGCAGTGTGCTTTGTACCATGTCAGTGTGAGGAATACCTTAATTGGGTCCTCACCATCTTATGTGAAAGTTAGGCATTCCCAGTAATGTATTTGCAGATTCTCAACAAGATCCACTTTCCCCAGAGAACCTACTTTTCTTTATGGATAATTTTTTGCTGGTTGTTTTCCTCATGTATGCCTGATTACAATTGTACCTTATACCAACGATTTTGATAATTTTTGTATTCATTTTGCTCTGATCAACTGTGAGCTTATTGTGTTATTTATTACATGTTCTTAAATGTATGTTGGCTCAGACTTCTGGAGTATGCTACTTCCATCATCTTGAGCATTCAGTTAATGTATCATAAATGCTTATTCCATCTCCTGAACTGATGTGGCATAAGCTGTGTTGACTACTAATACCAGTTTCTGAAAAGTGATGCATGCAATTTACACACATGTGTGGAAAAGTCACCTGTGTCCAAACAACAATGCCACAAATTACCAACACCTACTCCTGATCCACATGAGTTCCAAAAGAAATCCGTTGGAATTCAATTACTCGATAAATAGTACAATTCCCAAGGCTGTCAATTCAACTAAGTACCTGGGTGTTAAAATTATGAACAACTTCAGTTGGAAAGACCACATGGATAATATTGTGGGGAAGGCAAGCCAAAGGTTGCGTTTCATTGGCAGGACACTTAGAAGATGCAACAAGTCCACTAAAGAGACAGCTTACACTACACTCATTCGTCCTCTGTTAGAATATTGCTGTGCGGTGTGGGATCTTTACCAGGTGGGATTGACAGAGGACATCGAAAGGGTGCAAAAAAGGGCAGCTCGTTCTTTATTATCATGTAATAGGGGAGAGAGTGTGGCAGATATGATACGCGAGTTGGGATGGAAGTCATTAAAGCAAAGACGTTTTTCGTCACGGCGAGATCTATTTACGAAATTTCAGTCACCAACTTTCTCTTCCGAATGCGAAAATATTTTGTTGAGCCCAACCTACATAGGTAGGAATGATCATTAAAATAAAACAAGAGAAATCAGAGCTCGAACAGAAAGGTTTAGGTGTTTGTTTGTCCTGTGCACTGTTCGGGAGTTGAATGGTAGAGAGATAGTATGATTGTGGTTTGATGAACCCTTTGCCAAGCACTTAAATGTGAATTGCAGAGTAGTCATGTAGATGTAGATGTAAATGTATACTCATACACTGAATCTTCCTGGTGGCAGAATCATTTCACTCCAAAACATAATGCCAATAAATAGTGATCTTTTCTTTATTTCTTTCACTTGAGTACCTTATGTATAACATGTCGTACAGAACATATCATGGGACTTTTATCCTGTTTTACAAAGGTTATTTGTTCAGTGTGGTGACTTTATTATCACAACCCAATTTTGTCACAGTTGTGTTGTATTGACCATGACAGAAACAGTAGTAGTAGTAGAAGTAGTAGTAGCAGCAGCAGTAGGATAGTAGTAATAGCAATAGTAATATTAAAAATTATAACAAAACCTACTCGTGACAACACCAGGAGGAAACATCTCAGGGCACAGAAAGTTAAGACTGAACAACCAAATGTTAACCAGAAAACAGTAAATAAATAAAGCTATGCCAGGATGTTTACAAGTCCAAATTCTTATTTATTGTGAGTTCTTATCTTGTAGTACTAAATTAAGACACTGGATTCAGGATGATAGCAGTTCAAATCCCCATCCAGCCACCCACATTTACATTTTCCTCATAATCCTTCCGTATTCTGAGCATTAGAGGTATTAGAGATAAAGTTAGTGAACTGCTTATAGATGTTGAGTCTGAAATTATTGGTATATCTGAACACTTCTTAAATAAGGAGATAATTCAGAGGCTTCCTTTACCAGGATACAGGTTGGCTGGCAGGTATGTGAAAAACGGCATCCCATTTGAGTCAATTGATGTTTCAAAGTACTGCACTGAAAAGGTGTTTGAATGTTGTGCAGGTGTGGTTAAATTTAACGGAGCTAAACTTCTAACTGTTGTTATTTATAGATCCCCAGACTCCGATTTCACAACATTTTTGCTAAAGCTAGAGGAGGTTCTGGGTTCACTTTATAGGAAATACAAAAAGTTAGTTATATGTAGTGACTTCAATATTAATTGTATAAGTGATTGTGCAAGGAAGAGGATGCTGGTAGACCTCTTTAATTCATATAATCTTATGCAAACCATATTCTTTCCAACGAGAGTGCAAGGGAACAGTAGAACAACCATAGACAACATTTTTGTTCATTCATCATTACTAGAAGGGCATTCTGTTAGCAAAAAGGTGAATGGCCTTTCAGATCATGATGCACAAATTTTAACTTTAAAAGATTTTTGTGCTGCAACACGTGTTAAATATAGTCATCAGCTGTTCAGGAAAGCTGATCCAGTTGCTGTAGAGACCTTTGTAAACCTTATAAAGGAACAAGAGTGGCAAGATGTTTATAGCGCTGATACAGTAGACAATAAATATAATGCTTTTCTCAAGACTTTTCTCATGCTCTTTGAAAGTTGCTTTCCATTAGAACGTTTAAAACAGGGAACTAGCACAAACAGGCAGCCTGGGTGGCTGACTAGAGGGATAAGAATGTCTTGTAGAACAAAGCGGCAATTATATCAAAACATTAGAAACAGTCAAAATCTAAATGCAGCAGCCCATTACAAACAGTATTGTAAGGTGCTTAAAAATGTTATTAGGAAGGCAAGAAGTATGTGGTATGCAGATAGAATAGCTAAGTCTCAGGATAAAATTAAAACCATATGGTCAGTCGTAAAGGAAGTTGCTGGTCTGCAGAGACAGGCCGAGGATATACAATCAGTGCGTAGTGGAAATGTCCGTGTTACTGATAAGTCGCATATATGTACAGTATTTAATAATCACTTTCTGAATATAGCAGGTGAACTAAATATAAACCTAGTCCCAACAGGGAATTATATAGCGCTCTTAGAAATAAGTGTTCTGAGACTGTTACCTGAAATGCTCCTCCATGATACTGACAAGAGGGAGATTGAGTTAATAATTAAATCACTAAAGACCAAGAACTCTCATGGATATGATGGGGTATCTAGCAGAATACTGAAGTATTGTTCTATGTATGTTAGCCCAGTTCTCAGCCATATCTGTAACTTTTCCTTTAGGAGTGGTCGGTTTCCTGACCGATTAAAGAACTCGATAGTGAAGCCACTTTATAAAAAGGGAGACATTGATAAAGTTGACAATTTTAGACCTATTTCTATGCCATCGGTGTTTGCTAAAGTTATCGAGAAGGTTGTATATACAAGGTTACTGGAGCATTTAAATTCACATAATTTGCTGTCAAATGTTCAGTTTGGTTTTAGAAATGGCTTAACAACTGAAAATGCTATATTCTCTTTTCTCTGTGAGGTTTTGGACGGATTAAATAAAAGGTTGCGAACGCTAGGTGTTTTCTTCGATTTAATGAAGGCTTTTGACTGTGTTGATCACAAAATATTACTGCAGAAGTTGGACCATTATGGAGTAAGGGGAGTAGCTTACAATTGGTTCGCCTCTTACTTTAAGAACAGAAAGCAGAGGGTAATTCTCCACAATATTGAGAGTGGTAGTGATGTTCAGTCCCAATGGGGCACTGTTAAGTGGGGCGTTCCCCAAGGGTCGGTGCTGGGGCCACTGCTGTTTCTTATTTATATAAATGATATGCCTTCTAGTATTACAGGTGATTCAAAAATATTTCTGTTTGCTTATGACACCAGCTTGATAGTGAAGGATCTTATGTGTAATATTGAAACAGTAACAAATAATGTAGTTCATGAAATAAGTTCGTGGCTTGTGGAAAATAATTTCATGCTAAATCACAGTAAGACTCAGTTTTTACAATTTATAACTCACAATTCAACAAGACCCGATATTTTGATCAGACAGAATAGGCATATTATAAGCGAGATGGAACAGTTCAAGTTCCTAGGCATTCGGATAGATGGTAAGCTGTTGTGGAAAGCCCATGTCCAGGATCTTGTTCAGAAGCTAAATGCTGCTTTATTTACCATTAGAACAGTATCTGAAATAAGTGACACTTCAACACGAAAAGTAGTCTACTTCGCATATTTTCATACACTTATGTCGTATGGTATTATTTTTTGGGGTAATTCTTCTGATTCAAAGAGGGTATTTTTGGCTCAAAAACGGGCTGTTCGAGCTATGTGTGGTGTAAGTTCGAGAACCTCTTGTCGACCCCTATTCAAAAATCTGGGAATTCTGACATTGCCCTCACAGTATATATTTTCTTTAATGTCGTTTGTTGTTAGCAATATTAGCCTATTCCCAAGAGTTAGCAGCTTTCACTCAGTTAATACTAGGCAGAAATCAAATCTGCATGTAGAATGCACTTCCTTGACTCTTGTGCAGAAAGGAGTGCAGTATTGTGCTGCATCCATTTTCAATAAGCTACCACAAGAACTCAAAAATCTTAGCAGTAGCCCAAACTCTTTTAAGTCTAAACTGAAGAGTTTCCTCATGGCTCACTCCTTCTATTCTGTCGAGGAGCTCCTGGAAGAGCTAAAAAATTAAGCAAATTCCAGTGTTACATTGTTGATTTTCTTCATTTAAACTTACGACTTGTCACCTGAATATGTTTTTTTATATTTCATTTTATCTGTTTCTAATATCATGTTATAATTTCATGTATTGACTCGTTCCATGACCATGGAGACTTCTCCTTAATTTGGTCCCACGGAACAATAAATAAATAAATAAATACATCTACATCCACATGTGCTCTTTCTCTAATGAGCTTGTTGTCCATGGAACATTACACATAGATATTCCTTCCACCCTTTAGACACTGCAATACCATAGTCATACCTGGATATTTAAAAGTATCAGAGAGAAATAACAGAAAAGGAACTTTCAGAAATACTGTAGAGAAAAAAATGTAGGAAGTATCTAATGAAAATGAAAAAAAGTAACAGCATATGATTTTACTTATTGCTTGAGGTTCAGTAAGGAACTGTATGTAAAGAAAAAAGCTAACTTTCCGTGGGCACAAAACAAATGAAGCCTAAATGGGTTACAAGTCAGATACTGGCTTACCAATAGAAAAGAAAGATGTGAATTGTTCAGAGTACTGAAAAAATATTTTGACAAGTGACAGCTGTCTGAGGAGTACATAATTTTGTTGTATTATACACATATCAAAAAAAGTTTTGCATCACCTCAGTTCCGAGAGCTCCGGAACCTGTACAGAAAGTTGGAATAGAGATCAACACAAACATCATTTCTGCCCTTTTTATTGCTCATGAAAATCACACTTTGCATGTTGTACCACCATACAGCGAGACCTTCAGAGCTGGTGGACCAGTTTGCTGTACACACCGGTACCTCTAATACCCAATAGCACCACCTCTTGCATTGATGCATGCCTGTATTTGTTGTGGCATACTATCTACAAATTCATCAACGCACTTTTGGTCCAGATTGTCCCACTCCTCAACAACGATTTGGTGTAGATACCTCTGAGTGGATGGTGGGTGACGTTGTCCATAAACAGCCCTTTTCAATCTAACCCAGGCATGTTTGATAGGGGTCGTGTCTGGAGAACATGCTTGCCCCTATAGTCGAGCAATGTCGTTGTCCTGAAGGAAGTCATTCACAAGATGTGAATGATGGGGGCACAAATTGTCATTCATGAAGATGAATACCGTGCCAATATGCTGCTGATATGGTTGCACTATCAGTTAGAGGATGGTATCCACATATCGTACAGCCCTTATGGTGCCGTCAGTGACCACCAGTGCTGTACGTCGGCCCGACATCATGCCATCCAAAACAGCAGGGAACCTCTACCTTGCTGCACTCACTGGAAAATGTGTCTTAGGCATTCAGCCTGACTGGGTTGCCTCCAACCACATCTCTGACGATTGTCTGGTTGAAGGCATAGTCTATACTCATCGGTGAAGAAAACATGGTGCCAGTCCCGAGCAGTCCATTTGGTGTGTTGTTGGGTCCATCTGTACCACACTGCATGGTGTTGTGGTTGCAAAGATGGACCTCGCCATGAACGTCAGGAGTGAAGATGAGCATCGTGCAGCCTATTGCGCACAATTTGAGTCATAACATGACATCGTGTGGCTGCACGACAAGCATTATTCATCATGGTGTTGTTGCTGTCAGGGTTCCTCTGAGCCATAATCTGTAGGCAACGGTCATCCAGTGCAGCAGTAGCCCTTGGGTGCCCTAAGCAAGGCATGTCATTGACAGTTCCTGTCTCTCTGTATCTCCTCCATGTCCGAACAACATCGCTTTGGTTCACTCGGAGACACCTGGACACTTCCCCTGTTGAGAGCCCTTCCTGGCACAAAGTAACAATGCAGACATGATCAAACCATGGTACTGACTGTCTAGGCATGGTTGGACTACAGACAATATGAGCTGCATACCTTCTTCCTGGTGGAATGACTGGAACTGATCGGCTATTGGATCCTCTCCACCTAATAGGTGCTGCTCATGTGCAATTTCTTACATCTTTGGTCAGGTTTAGTGACATCTCTGAACAGTCAAAGGGACTGTGTCTGTGATACAATATCCACAGTAAACGTCTATCTTCAGGAGTTCTGTGATCCGGGATCATGCAAAATTTTTTTGATGCGTGTACGCTCTCCTTTGTATCTGTAAGTCTCATAAGATTTATGTGCTTCATTCATTATATGAGAATTTTGATAAAGAGCAATTTACACAACCCTGTTTATACTTTCTGTTTTTGTTTACATACTCCTTACAATAAACTTTAACATAGGTGTAACTAAAAGTTAAGTGACTAGCAAAGAAACAGAAAATATGATTATTTGCAGTGCTTAGCTGGTTTCCATTTGCTGTTTAGCATATACAGATCCTCCTTGTGTCAGTACATAAAGATTCTCATATGTTCATGTTTCCTTTTTATGACAGGGAAATGAAATGGTTCATAAAATAAGCAGCCCTACTTCTTGTAATTTTTGCAATGTCAAAGGGTTTAATGTAAATGTAATTCACCCTCAATTGTGTGATGTTTCTGAGGTGTGAGAAATAAGTGAAGGGAAAGAAATTCAATGGTTTTCTTAATTTGTGGACTTTGTTTGATTTCATGGGCTGGAAACATCAATAACACACTTGCACTCTCAAAACTGAGGCATGCTCTTTTTCTCAAAGTCTTTTGCTGACAGCTGGGTAATATTTGTCTTGTGTTTTGCAAATTAAATAAACCTGTAAATAGTAGTCTTGCTTAGATAGCTCAATTTAGAATAATATTAATAAAAAATTGTGAATTGAATTGGATTGTAAAGACTCATAAATCTTTCACTTCTGGTTCAAATTTTATTTTCCTGTGAATTTTCTATTTTTCACTATAAATTTAACTAGTGAATCTAATTGTTGTTCTCACCTTATTTCAGAAAAGAGCACAGGATGAGCTGTCTTACCTGAAGGGTAAATATTTTGGGAAATATCCAGAGTACAAAGTAAATGGGTCAGTATTAAAAGATAAAGAAATGAATGCTACTGGACACTTCTACCTGAACTTCGATGAGAAACTTGTGGCTGTTACTGTTCTAAACCAGAGGCCAGGTAAGGAGAAATATTCATCATATTGATTATGACAACTTGCACCTTGATATTATTTAATACATTATTTACAGTATTCATTATGTTGTCCAACGGAGTTTGTTGTTCAACCACTACTGGATTTCTAGTGAACATACTGAAACTATTTTCTTCACAATAAATTATGCAGTTTTTAAAAGCATAAGAGGTTGTGTTTATAATGGCAATTACAATAATTCAGTCATATTTGAAAACACTTATAAAAAACAGAGATATAAGAGGAATTCAGAAGTCCAATCTTCAGGGTTTTGTGAGTCAGTGCACTACTGTGGATTTAATGAATTTAATAAGTATACTAAATATGTCTGAGAGCTCCCAAATACACTGCCTGACAAAAAAATAGTGAAGCACCCAAAAGACCTTGTTGGATGTTGATGTAACTTTGTATGAGAGTAATCCCAAAATTAAGGTCTTCTATTTTTTTTTTTTTTGTAAGTGCATAGAGCTGTTTATTTCTGCAATGGTTTACATCAGTTTACAGCTTGAACATTTACCTATTTTTCGACATATTCACCATTTCTGTCGATGCATTTTTGTAGACACTGTGGCAGTTTTCGTATGCCTGTGTCAAACCAGCTCTCCACCATGCTGTTCAGAAAGTTATGAACCTCTTCTTTCATCTTGTCATCTGAGCTGAGTCACTGGGACCATAATTAACACTGACAGGTACTGTGAGACTTTGAAAAAGCTCAAACAGGAAATTCGGAACTGGAGAAGAAAAATGTTGAGCAAGGGCATACACATTCTCCATGACAATGATTGCCCACACATTGCTCAGTAAACCATTGCTCTCCTGCAACAGTTTCAGTGGAACTTAATCACCCACCCACCCTATAGTCCTAATTTGGTGCCCAATGACTATCATCTGTTCCTTAGGTTAAAAGAACATTTGGCCAGAAAGCGAGTCAGATCCAGTGATGAGGAGAAAGAAGAGGTTCATAATTTTCTGAACATCATGGCAGTGAGCTAGTATGACATGGGCAAACAAAAACTGCTACATTGTCTACAAAAATGCATCAATAGAAATGGTGATTATGTTGAAAAATAGATAAATGTTTAAGCTGTAAACTGATGCAAACCATTGTAGAAATAAACAGGTCAATGTACTTATAAAAAAAAAAAATAGGAGACCTTATGTTTGGGATTACCCTCATACAACTACACAACATTGGCAGGTATGTAAATGATTAGTTGTTCACATCTGTCCCAGATAGAACATGTGTGGGACCAGCTTTAATGTCAACACTGTACCAGAGCCAGTATCAAGGATATCAAGGACCAGTTACAATAGCTATGGGCCAGCTTGCCTCAGGAGAGGCATCAGTGCTTGCATCCATGCCAAGGGGATGTATACTGATAAGTGGGCTCATACTGCCAAGTCCTTCATAAATTTGGCCTGACTTTGCAATCAGGAAAATAACATCACATACACTCTCAGCCCATGAAGTTACATTTTATTTCCTCCTCCCCTTCTAGATGTTCAATATTTTTGTTAGACACTGTATATTGTAGGAGATATTTTCCATGTTGTCGCCTTTTTTGCCTCGAGAATCTATAAAAATACACTTTACAGTGTGGTTCCTAGTTAGAAATGATTCTTTTGGCCAAAAATAAAAGACATGTAGTTTTCCTGTATCCTGTTTCTTAAACAGAGCTGTGGTTAATGTACTTTTGAAGTACTGTCTGCCAGGTCATGGTACGTTTTGCACATTCACCAGATATTTCTTAGTTGTTGATCTGTTCCACATGCTGCCTTAGAAACTGGTGAGATAAATTACTGTGAAGAAGGGGACAGTGCATATAGTAGCATCTTTGTCCAAAAACAAGCATTTCTTGTCTGACTGCCCAGCTGCTGAACACTGGTCATGCCAAGAATAGGTGGGATTCATGATACTTATGTATACTGCACTGTTGAGAATCAGTTGGACAAACTTTGTCATTGTAGATTGTAACTACCCACACCATGATGAATGGAATCAGTCCAGTATGACACTGCCTGATACACTCCACTCCTGCAAGGTTCCAGGAGAACTTCCGTGAAGTTTGGAAGGGAGGAGGTAAGGTACTGGTGAAGGAAAGCTGTGAGGGCAGGTTGAGAGTCATGTGAGGATAGCTCAGTTGGTAGAGTAGTTCCCCATTAAAGGCAAAGGTCCAAGGTTCAAGTACTGGTCTGAAACACAGTTTTAAACTTCCAGGAAGTTTCAAATCATCATTCACTCCACTGCAGACTGAAAATTCAATGTGGAAACAATCCTTCTGTCTGTAGCTATGAAACTGTCTCTGAAGTGTCCTTTCTTCCAAGAACGCAAGTCCCACAATGTTGTAGGTGAATTTCTGTGAAGATTGGAAGGTGGGAAATGAGATACTGATGGAAATAAAGCTGTGGTTGTGGAATGTGGCTCATGTTTGGCAGCCCCAGATCTACTATATTTCCAAACCAGGGCAAAAACTTTATAGTGCCCCCCCCCCCCCATTTTTTTTGAGTGTTTTAGATAGGATGTCAAAAAATTTTCAAAAAATATGTTTATTTTGTGGTGCACATATATGTTCAAGGAAATATAAGACATGTTGTTTGGTCTTAAGTGTGCCAAAGTGCAAAGCCATGCCTCTTCACACAGCATTTTTGCATCGAATGTCACTGTATTTTGCTCTGTGGAATTCAAACATGTAAATTTTGTAATGGAAGCCATCAAATCTATATGCAGGACAGTGGAAATGAAAGTGTCCCATGGTGCCTCTCCTGCTCCCAGTCAGCTGGTTTAACATCCTACCCCCTTAAAAAAACTCACAATTAATATGGGGTGGGATGATTTGTAACTGGGAGAATAAGAACTCTTCAGAAAATTTGTACTCTTTATTGCCTATTAGCTAATAACTTTCTCTTATGTGTGACACAAAATTAAATACAGAAATCATAAAACCAGAAAAGGCAAGAGACAAGCAAGACTTTACACATTTCTTCAATCCTTAGGTTGCAGCGTAGCTTTACACAAGTGTGCTTTCCTTTCTGTGAAAGTATCTATTACCTCAACGAAGTTCGCCAGAAGATTTGCTACATGAAAAACCAAAATGTTGTCATCTAATACTGAAAAAGCTGTTAATATGAATAGTACCCAAATCTGGTGTTGTTTCTTGATTTGATTACATCTACTTCATCACTGTTTGCTTGATAAAATGAAATAAGCCTTTCTAATATTGCAGCAATTGTTATAGATGTAAAATAAATGAGACTGTTTTGCCACAAATGATCATTTTTATCTACTTCATGTACATAAATAACACGATAGAACATAATTCACGAAGTACCAAAGTATATTAGGCCTACTACAGGCAACAAGTTTTATGTTGGGATATAGTTTCACATTTCATTCATACACTCCAGTTTCCCAAGTTTGAGATCAAAAAGTAATAGTATGAAATTTTTATATAAATTTAGAATCATCATAATTTTCTACATAATTTGTGTAATGTCTAGATTTTTTCTCAACAAACAATCTTGTCAACACTAATTCTGTAACAATTCCTGCCATTCTCAAAACTTATTCTCTGGCTAACTTCACTAACCCTGCCTGAAATACCAGTTTAGTTACCCTGCATTTATTTTCCGGTTCGGTGTTGTTATGCGTTCATAAAACACATTTGCCATGCTATTCCAAAATTAGGACTGTAGATGTGGCCCTTAGTAGTGTAGCAATCTGGCAAAAAATTTCTGTCAAAATACTTGGAATTTCATTTTCTTGGATACACCAAGAAGACTAATATGTACCTGTTATACCGGTTAGTCATTTGCTTCCATTCTATTAGTCTGAATCTATGGATTTTACTAATAATTATAACAAAATTTATCATTTGCACACTCAATCAACCACATAAACAAACAGTGATTGGCATTCACTCATTCAGGTTTATTTGTCTCAGCTCATATGACCTGTCGCCTTGTGTGTGGGAAAGTTTTTTATTTCTAGATGCAAGAGGGATTCCCCTAGCAGAGACATTACACACACTATGCACTCATTCAAAAATGAGCTTGTGATTCATTCCGAAATCAACTTAGAATGTGTTCAAAGATTTCAAAAACTAATTGGGATGTGTTTCAAAATTGTGTGAATAATCGATAGACCAACAATGCTCTAGATACAAGGCATTTTGTAAAACAAAGTTTTTTTCTTCATGAATATGAATTTGGCATCCCCTGAAATTGGTGCTCAGGGCAGATACCCTCCATTGTGTCACATGTGTCATGTTAGTGACATGCTGTGTTCTTTGCTGTTTCCATTGTATGGAGAGAACCAGTGGATGCACAACAGTTTCCTATTTCTGTCACACCAAAAATAGCTGGAATCACAAAAAAAGTGCAATATACTAGTTCCCCATACTCTTTAAGGCACATTCATGACAGTGCATAATTACCTGTATCAGTATCTCCTGAGAATGTGACAGTGAATGATGATGAGTACAGTGATGAACATACAACAGACAGTAGGATGTATCTTGCTGACCCAACATTTCAAAGCCCCAAAACTGTGACTGTAGGTAAGAAATGGCCTGCTGGCAATGAACTGATGCCTATACAGAAGAATTAGCATTAACTCTGGCAGAAAATGAAGAAATGAAGTTGGATGGACACATTTCTGTCTGTGATGATTCAGCTTGGCATGGCACACCTCCACTTTTTAAAATCTAGTTAGTCATGACTGGAAATAAATATGACATTGCTTTCAGCTATAAAAGTAATTTTGATATGCTAGTGACATTTCTTAAGCAGTGGTGTATTAAATAAAGCACACTAGATGTAAAGTAGCCAGTGATTACATTTTTCCATGCAAACTCAGTGAATGAGTTATATAATTCAAATTATAATAAATATAACCAATAATAAAAAGATTACTAGTTAGTTGTCAGGTAGTGATATGAGTGTAAAAGACATGAAACTATCAAAGTATTTAACCAAACAGTCTTCTCGTGTGTGCATCAAAGACACATGCACAGTGCAGTAGCATAGTTCTACAGCACCACAGCAGAAAACATGGTCTGCAGCAGTCAGGAGACAGTATGCAGAAAAAGATGCTCAATGGAAAAGCTGTCACAGCACTATCTGGCAGAGAAATGTGTAGGTGTGTGCAGCTCCATTACATGCATGTGTTACAAGAATCAGATGTGCCATGGCAGTTGCAGCTCAATTTCTGCCTTGTCAGTGTGGGGAATGCCTTATACTATAGAATAAAAATCAGAATGCTGACTCAGTCTCTTCATATGTGCAGACTGGAGGCTAGAGGCCACAGTACTGCTACAGTGAATGATATGTGTCAGTGTGACATCTGTGTAGTGTCTTTGTTAGGTTTCTGAGCAGAGACTTGGTCCATAAGCTTAGCTGGTTGACGTTCTTTTCTCTCTCTGCTGCTCAACATCACGTCTATTCATTGAATAGCAACTCATCTCCATATTGCTGCTTACAAAAAATCATAGTTCTGATGGAAGATAAGTAATCAATGTTAGAAAGTACTCAGAAGGAAGTTGGATGCATAAATATGAAGACCATAATATATGAAGAACTCTAGAATGGACGTTTACAGTACACTGGATGGAAAAGGTTTCACAGTTGTGGCTCTGAAATAATACCTTCTGCCATATTGGATGGGTCTTTACACCATATTCCTCAGACCTTGTAAACTGTTCCTTCCCATGCATCATCTTGGACCTTCTGTAGCATCTGTAGTCACAACCATGGCCAGAGTCCACAAATTCTTCATACCATGCTGTGTAGAAGACAAATCACATGATGTACTGGTTTGTAGATTTCCTTCAAAATATTTGTTGAAGGACCAGGATAATGTGGAGACCTGGATAGTGCCTATACACTTCTACACATATGCTACCAAGTTAAATAAGGGTAATCAATTATCACATTGTCGCCAACTACTTTCTATTGTTTCCTTTACAAATAACAGAAGACCACAGTCTAAACTCACAAAAGGAAGGGCATACACAAGAGCTCCACACTTCCAATTTCCACTGGAGCAAAAGCACAATTATCATCTTCCAATAACCCTCATTATTCATTAGACAACAGCTTCAGCTAGCTTGTTGCTCCACATTCCAATAGGTGGCCTCTTCCTAAACAGTCAGTGTACACGTGGTAAATGGCAATGTCCCTTAGAAAGCAGGCAATTGACTAAGATGGTTCCCATGCAAACACAAAGGAGTGCACTTCCAAAAATTTTCAAACTTTTCTCTAGAATAACTTTACCAACACCTGAATACAGGCTTCCAAATTACACCTCCACACCACCTCCACCACAGAGGGCTCCAAACTTGCCCCTGCATTGCACAAGGGCCACTGCCTGACTTCTGAATTTCTCAAGCTGCCAACAGCTCCACTAAATTATTTTAATCTGCAGACATGTCAGTCAGTTAGCCACCAGAACAGAAAGTATGCTCCTCGACTGCCCATTTGCTGTTAATGCTCATAGTACAGATGTAAGATGCCACTGTTTGCCAACACTGTCAGTAGTTTGTTCCCAAAGGTTAATAGGAAACATGAGCCACTAAGTGGGTCCACTATTCTTTAAAAACAGCTGAGCCTTATAACACCACTTTGCTTCAGTAAGATTAGGGGAACCCCACTCTTTATGTCCAGGCTGGAGAATAGCCACAGTCCCACAGGCACCAAAAGCTGATGAGGCCATTCACAAGAGCACTCAGCACTAGCTGACAGGCACACCCTAGAAATGCTATGTTAAGCCTCTCACTCCTATAAAAATATTTATATAAAACTTTTTTCTTAGTTTTAATTATATTTTGAATCTTTTTTTATGCAAAGTTGGTATCTCTGATTTGCCATTTGACCACGGGATTGAAAGTTCTGGGCCTTTGATTGTAGTGTCCGTCCGAAGATTCCCGGCATGTCCCCAATGGTACCAGCAGCGACAGCAATTGTAGCCGTGAGGTCTTCTATTTCCACAAGGTTTCATACACCAACTGTCACAAGAGAAAGAAATCCAAACATGTGAGGTCAGGGGACACGGGTGGCAAGGCCACAGGGCAACCCGTCCACCTTGCTGTAGTGGTAACATTGGTTCCCATAAGATCACTGAAGGTGATATGGGCTTCCAGTCTGCAGAGTGCTGTTGGCAAGAGGGGTGCACTCAGACCTTGTGAGGCAAAACTGAGGAACTACTTGATTGAGAAGTAGTGGCTCCAGTCCCGTAAACTGACTTATGGCCAGGAGAGTGGTGTGCTGAGCACATGCCCCTCCATATCTGCATCCAGTGACGCCTGTGGGCTGAGGATGACATGCAGGTCAGTCAATAGTGTTGGGCCTTCATGGCCTGTTCGGGGGGCCTTTAGTTTTACTTTAGAATGGTGCGCGCATGCACACACACACACACACACACACACACACACACACACACACACACACAGACTTGTGCAGCAGCTGCATTGTGAAAGCTGAATGCACAATGTTGGAACTACAGCAAGTATTCAACCCGCTGAACTGCAGTCCCTTCATTGTGTTGTCAACTGCCAGAATGGAGCTGTACTGGTGCATATGTGTGTGTGTGTGTGTGTGTGTGTGTGTGTGTGTGTGTGTGTGTGTGTCATTTATGTGCCTGTTGATGACTCAACACATTTACTATTTGTTTAATTGTCATTTAACCAGTTATTTTTACTTTTTATTGATCTTCTTGGGTTCCACTGAACCATCTTACCCAAACCTACTGTGCCATAATATGAAAACTTTCGGGCATAGTTAATGAGTTAGTTTATTTCACATTCCATGGATAATTTTGCACAGTAAATAGTAATGATGTGAAACAAGTTATTTTGTATTCACGTCCCAGATTAATTTTTAAATATGGCTACAAGCTGCCACTTATAATTTTTTAAAACATACAAATCTTAGTTAGTTATTTCTACCCATCACATTTTACACACAAAAAGCAAAAAGGGAGAGAGTGAGTGAGTGAGAGAGAGAGAGAGAGAGAGAGAGAGAGAGAGAGAGAGAGAGGAAAAAGAGGAAAAAAAAAAGAAAAAGAAAAAACAGAAATCCTTCTATACAACAGAAGGAGGTGTCAAGGAAATACTTTTTCAGTTTGTTGTCTGTCAGACAGTTTAAATCACAGGATAAGTTATCAAAACTTTTAGTTGCAGCATTGTGCATCCCTTTTCATGCTAAAGAAAAGATTAATGTGAAGTAATAACTGTCATTTTCCTTCTGGTATTGTAATTACATACATCATTGTTCCTTTTGAACTGTAGTTGAATATTTACAACAAACTTCATATGGGAATAAATACAGGCCTACTGTGAAGCAATAGGCAGAATGGGCAGTTCCTTAAACAGATGTGTACAAGCACAGTTTTGAGCAACGAAGACTTCCTTTCTTAATGAAGAGTTACCCCAGAAAGTTATTCCATATCACATTATTGATTGAAAATATCCAAAATAGTCAAGCTACTGATTTGTCCCTTCCAAGATTTTTGATGATTCTAAGTGCAAATGTGGCTGAACTAAGTTGTTTTAGGAATTCAAAATTGTGATTTTTCCAGTTTAAATTCTCTTCAATATGACAACTAAGAATTTTGAAGTTTCCACCCTATTTATTATTTCCTCGCCTTGTATTACCCTTATCATTGGTATTGGTATCTCTATATCTAAACAACTGGATATATGATGTCTTTTTAAAATTGAGGGTGAGACCATTTGTGAAAAACCAGTCAGTGATACTATTAAGAACATTGTCTACCATTTCTTCTTTTTCTGTATGTGTGCTTGGATTGATTACAATACTAACTGCAAAAAGTATTAATTCTGCTTGTTGTGTATTAGATGAAAGATCATTTACATATGTGAAGAACAGTAGTGGACCTAAGAGTTAGCTTTGGGGATCCCCACATGCGACTTCTCCCCAGTCATAATTACATCCCCAGACTATATTGATTGAACTACTAAGTACAACTTTCTGCATTCTTTTGGTTAGATATAATGTTATCCATTTGTTGGTTTTACCATCAATCCCATAAAACTTCAGTTTATCTAGAAGAATATTGTGATTCACACTGTCAAAGACCTTGGATTGGTCACAGAAAATACCAGCTGGAGCTATTTTGTTATTTAATGCTTGCAAAATTTGGTGAGTTACTATTTAAATGGCATTTTCAGTAGAGCAACTCTTCTAAAATGAAAACTGTGATTAGCTGAGGTGAGATACTAGGATGCTATACCAGTACATCACCTGTCAAAAATTTTGGAATGTGATTTCAACAGTGAAACATGTCAGTAGTTACTGACATCTCTCCTATTACCTTTCTCAAGTTGGTGTTTGACAATAGCATATTTCAGTCTCTTTGGAAAAATAGCTTAAATTAATAAGGCATTATGTACTTCATATAAGACTGGGTTTATTATGTGGGAAAAAAATCTTTAGTACTCTATTGGAAACCTCATCAAAAGAGCTTCTGTTTATGAGTGTGACATAGTGCTGTGGTTTCTCTTTTTTTTTTTTTTTTTTTTTTGCCCCTATACTTTCTACAACATTTAAGAAATTATTATTACATATATTTGCTACGTGTGACTCATCATTTATAGCCTTTCCATTCAGTTCAACAGTGAAGTTATTCTATTCTGTGGCCATTTGTCCTGTTTCCCATTTAACTAAATTCCATAGAGCCTCAAATCTGTTGTCAGGATTATTGATTTCTGACTTTATGTGCATGACGATGATGATTATGATGATGATGATGATAGTAATTATAATTATAGAAAGTAAGATATTTGTGAAATTATGTATACATGTGTGTATTATCATAGATGAGAATGTTTTGAACTGCTCTAGGGAATTTCTGCACAATCGAGAGCTCACTAATGAAAGGATTAGTTTAATTTCAGACAATAATTTTGTCACTAATCCTTTTGATGTTCCATAACTTTAGAACTGGTTGCCTCCAATGCCTTTTGCAGCATAAACTGTTTGGATTTCACCTATTAATATTTTTGTGTTTTAAAACAGTATTGATAAAACATATATTGTCTTTATAGTACTTCTTCTATCATAAATCATACACTGCATAATTGAGAATAATTAAATATTTATTTCTCTATTTTACATTAGAGTAGGAATTTATAACAGTACTCTATTGAAATATTTTTCATAAATAATTATTTCAGATGTCTTAGAAAGTTTTTATGTGGATGGAAAGATACCAGATTCTCGCAACACACTTCTAAATGTATGGAGAGAGTATGATGATGTCCATGTGTCCGACATATCATTCTATCTCCGATTAAACCACTCGAGATTAATTACATCGAAACTGCTTTGGAGACCTGATCTTCAAACTGATGTTCAGGTAAGTGAACATCTGTTATAAAGTTTTCTTTTGCTGAATGCTCTAATGATCAAGAGGACCAGATTTTCCAAATCATGATCATAGCACAACTGATGCAAATGACTGTAGCCCTGTTGTTGAAAGTCCATCATATGGTGTCGCCAATTCAACTCTAAACTGGGTTCCATGTAAATCTGAACTGTCTAGAGAACTAACAAGGGAAAATCACACAATGTAAAACACAGGTGCAGTATTATGTGTGTATAGCACTCGTGAGAGATTTTGGATCAAGGCAGAGAGTTTATTGTATTGTTCATAAACATATTGCATTAAAAGCATAAATCACAGTGGTATACTTCACAAATGGGTTATAATCATCTTGGAGGAAGTCTGAAAAGCAGATTTTTTGAGAAAAATCTACAGTACTCTTATTTACTACTTTAAAGCAGCAGCATTGTCTGAGAGGCAAGTCTGTGCATGTAAGAATACTGAAAACTTCAGAAGTTTCTTTCATGACTACACAACTGAATGAATAGTAGAGTGCTTAAGACACTGTAGTTAAATCCAGGAGGATTGGAATTTGAATCCTTGTCCAGCTATTCAGATTTATATTTTCCTTTTTTTCTTACTATTAATTAAAATGAATGCTATGATGATTACTTTGGGAAGAACACAGCAAATTTCCTTCCCCAACTATGTCTTATATGTGCTTGTACAGTGTTTCTTGCAGTCTAATTGTTGATACAATATTAAAACATAAAAACACAATGTGTGTGTGTGTGTGTGTGTGTGTGTGTGTGTGTGTTAGCTCTGAAGAAAAACTTTGTTCAATAGATTAGCAAGCTATTATCTTTTTCTGTAAGCTTGCATTCAGCTTAGAGCTTAAATTTGTGTATTGGCAACATGTTGCCATATCAGTATATACACAGTTACAAGATGTTCCCTGCCCCACCATCACAATTTACATAACATTGTCATTTCACTACTACATTACTGGACACATGGGCATGTGGACATAAGGACATGGAATACACACCATTTTTAACAACTGGATATTCCTTGAAAAGACCCTTGCAACCAATCACTGTGTTGCTAATATGATGTGCTGCTGAGCTTTGTAGAAATGAGATGTCTTTAGGTACCATGCCATTTGTAAGTGAAATAAAATATTAATTGTGGAGAAGAACAATAGGAAAAAAAGGCAACAGCAGAACTTAATGTTGGTTAACACCTTCCTTATGCTATCAACATTGTTCAGTGTAAACGTTTTTAAACCTTAATTATGGGTACAAAACAAATTCAGAAGGAGGTGCTACGAGATCTAGTGGGAAAAGCATAAGGAATTACTATACCAGAGTATGATACTGTGTGATTGAGATGCTCACTAACACAGAGTCCTGACAATTGTAATCACATAATAACACAAAAATTTTGAATGAGACAAGGTTTAGTTAGGTTTTTCTGTTTGTTTATCTTCTGAGAGATCAAAAATTTGTTCCCATACCAACTAAGAAAATGAGGTGGTATCTGATATTAATTAAGGAAAAATAATGTTTGATTATAAAATTATAAATGTATTCATTACAAATGAAAAGTTTAGGTGTGGAAGACTTTTGAGTACTTGAAAAATGTTGGACAGCCTATTCTGCAGGCAAGAATAGATGGAGAGTTCTGATGCAGACTGTCTCATTTTAACCATTTGACCATTTTGTTAGGCTCTGTTAGAGCAACAGGCTGGGGCAGCACAGTGTTCCTCTGACAATGACAGAGTCTATTGAAATTAACTATCACAGGACAATCTGGCAATTATATTTATGCATTGACAGAGGAAGTGAAATGTATGATTTGATAAGGATCTCCAAAAAGTGGAGTGGACTTCTTAGTTTTGCCTTTCTTAACTGCAGGGCTGTGTAACCTTACCCAATCACATGGCTGATAGGGTGTGGTACTGCTCTTTTACTTTTTCTCCTTGATCAGTTAAAATTGTGTCAGTGCTGCCAAATGGAGTGCCAGGTGATTTACAAATGCACTAGCCACAGTCTCAGTCCCCTGACTGGTAACTGTTAGGTGCTGTCTTTGTATTATTGTGTTGGACTAGATTTGAGATTGATGTAAGTCTGTGTGCTAAACTTCATACTCTTTTCAAACCCACTCCTGGCAGTAGCTTATCTGTACCAAAGGGTAAACTCATGGGGTGGCCATAGACTACCTCAAAGGAGGTATGTCCTGTGGATTTGTGCACTCAGCTGTTGTATGCAAAAAATGAACATAGTGACCCTATTCTGCGTGTGCCCTGTTTACATATTAGGATAGCATCCATTTAATCATCTTATGAGCTCATTCAACATGGCCATTCACTTTAGGATGAGAAAGTGTGATTGGCCATTTTTTATTCTGAGTAGTTTAGACACTTGTGCAAATAATGAGGACATAAAGTTGTGCCTTGATCAGTTAAGATAGTGTCAGCACTGCCAAATGGAGTGCCAGGTGATTTACAGATGCTCTAGCCACAGTCTCAGTCCCCTGACTGGTAACTGGTTCTGATATTTGGTATCTGGAGAATGATAAATTATTGGCAGTATGTACATGTTTCCTTGCTGGATTTGATAGAAAGGTTCCATTACATCAAGAGTCATAGTTTTGAATGCTTCAGAAGCTTCTGTTAAGGTTTGCAAAGGAATTTATGACCAATTCAGCTGTGATTTCTCACTTCTTGGTGAACGTTTGGATATACTTACAATGTCATGGAACTGACCAAGCCACCAATATCATGTAGCAATAATAGTGTTTTTAGCCTGTCTACCACCATGACAGGCTTGTATGCTATCATGGCATTGAGAAATAGTTCGGGATTGGATTGACTATCACCAACTAATTTTCAACAACTGGAATCCTTTCCATGGGGATCTCTTAATTCTGATATTAATACCTCATAAGCTTGTACTTCTCAGACTTTTCTACCAAGGCTATAAGAATTTTGTTGCAGCCCTCCAGGCTTGTGGCATACCTCATAGTCAAATTTGACTAGTTTTAAAGCCCAATGTGTCAGGTGGCTATAGGGGTCTTTTAAATTTGTCATCCATAACAAAGCAGCATGGTCAGTTACTGTAGTAAATTTTTTGCCATACAGGTTGCATTTAAAGTAGTTCATGCAAAACATCAATTCACTATCATCCTCTTGACGTAAAACATCACCAGCAACACGCTTCAAGGCATTGTATGACGGTATAAATGGTTTTCTGAAGTCAGGATATATCAATAGAGCTGAACTCATCAGAACTCCTTTAACAATTTGCATGGTGGTTTCATAGTCTATGGTCCACTCAAAGGTTACTCTTTTCTTTAATTCTTGGTTAAGGGTTTAATCACAGACCTCCTAACAATAACTCAGCTAATCTCTAAAATGTTTTGAGTGTGTTCCTTTGCCAAAATGCATTTGTAAAAACTCACATAACCCAGAGGGTACAACAGAAGCTGTTTTAGGTTGGTCCTGAGGAGCTGTCAAAATCTGATGATAAAGTAGTAAAAAACTTGCAGTTTCCTAATCTATCCAATGAGCGCATGTCCATGCACAAACTGTAGGATTTCTCTCCATTAATAGACATCTTTGGGACAATGACAATCATACTCATCCGAGGGCTATCAGATGGGTGAATAATTCTGAGACCAAGTTGTTGTTGGAGTGTTTCTTTCACAATGGACTGTAATTGATACAGAATTCTATATGGTCTCTGGGCAGATGGCCTTGCATCTCCTGTGGGAATCTCATGATATACTAGATCAGCAGATGTAAAGTATTGTCTGTCTTTGAATAGCCACAAAAATTCCTGCAAAACTGGGTATAAAAATGCCTCCTCAGAGTCTTATTCTGCAGTTGTTGCGACAAAAGTGGTATGATTGCTTACACTTCTTTGGCTGCTAACGGTTCTCTTCACTTTCTTTTCAGGAACAGATTTTTCACTCTTGGCTACCTCTTGCACACTTGCCAATATGGTTCCTCTGGGTAGTTCTACATCTCAGATTCCAAAATTATCCACACACACAGGAATACAGACTTTACTTTCCTATGGATTCTACTCAGCATAGGCTTCATTCAATATGCACTTGCAGTTTGTTTATGGTGTCATTTCAAGTTAGCAGGTCAATCAAAAGGAAGTTCCCCATAGGATTCAGCATTAGAAGCCTTCCAGTACCACCATCTACTTTTACAGGGGTGGTTGCTTTCAACACCAGGCTACCAGTGTGTTGGAATTTCAGGGAATGAGCCCCTTCCCCAGATTTCCTTTCATCTTTATGGTGCTGCCACTGCCAAATTGGTGAATTGCTTCATTGAATTTGACAGTATGTGACTATAAAGCAGTCATGCCCTTGTATTGGTATAATAAATAATTTCCCAGTTGTTGTTGTTGTTGTTGTGGTCTTCAGTCGTGAGACTGGTTTGATGCAGCTCTCCATGCTACTCTATCCTGTGCAAGCTTTTTCATCTCCCAGTACCTACTGCAACCTACATCCTTCTGAATCTGCTTAGTGTATTCATCTCGTGGTCTCCCTCTACGATTTTTACCCTCCACGCTGCCCTCCAATACTAAATTGGTGATCCCTTGATGCCTCAGAACATGCCCTACCAACCGATCCCTTCTTCTGGTCAAGTTGTGCCACAAACTTCTCTTCTCCCCAATCCTATTCAATACTTCCTCATTAGTTACATGATCTACCCATCTAATCTTCAGCATTCTTCTGTAGCACCACATTTCGAAAGCTTCTATTCTCTTCTTGTCTAAACTATTTATCGTCCATGTTTCACTTCCATACATGGCTACACTCCATACGAATACTTTCAGAAATGACTTCCTGACACTTAAATCAATACTGGATGTTAACAAATTTCTCTTCTTCAGAAACGCTTTCCTTGCCATTGCCAGTCTACATTTTATATCCTCTCTACTTCGACCATCATCAGTTATTTTGCTCCCCAAATAGCAAAACTCCTTTACTACTTTAAGTGCCTCATTTCCTAATCTAATTCCCTCAGCATCACCCGACTTAATTAGACTACATTCCATTATCCTTGTTTTGCTTTTGTTGATGTTCATCTTATATCCTCCTTTCAAGACACTGTCCATTCCATTCAACTGCTCTTCCAAGTCCTTTGCTGTCTCTGACAGAATTACAATGTCATCGGCGAACCTCAAAGTTTTTATTTCTTCTCCATGAATTTTAATACCTACTCCGAATTTTTCTTTTGTTTCCTTTACTGCTTGCTCAATATACAGATTGAACAACATCGGGGAGAGGCTACAACCCTGTCTTACTCCCTTCCCAACCACTGCTTCCCTTTCATGTCCCTCCACTCTTATAACTGCCATCTGGTTTCTGTACAAATTGTAAATAGCCTTTCGCTCCCTGTTTTTTACCCCTGCCACCTTTAGAATTTGAAAGAGAGTATTCCAGTCAACATTGTCAAAAGCTTTCTCTAAGTCTACAAATGCTAGAAACGTAGGTTTGCCTTTCCTTAATCTTTCTTCTAAGATAAGTCGTAAGGTCAGTATTGCCTCACGTGTTCCAGTGTTTCTACGGAATCCAAACTGATCTTCCCCGAGGTTGGCTTCTACTAGTTTTTCCATTCGTCTGTAAAGAATTCGTGTTAGTATTTTGCAGCTGTGACTTATTAAGCTGATAGTTCGGTAATTTTCACATCTGTCAACACCTGCTTTCTTTGGGATTGGAATTATTATATTCTTCTTGAAGTCTGAGGGTATTTCGCCTGTTTCATACATCTTGCTCACCAGATGGTAGAGTTTTGTCAGGACTGGCTCTCCCACGGCCGTCAGTAGTTCCAATGGAATATTGTCTACTCCGGGGGCCTTGTTTCGACTCAGGTCTTTCAGTGCTCTGTCAAACTCTTCACGCAGTATCGTATCTCCCATTTCATCTTCATCTACATCCTCTTCCATTTCCATAATATTGTCCTCAAGTACATCGCCCTTGTATAGACCCTCTATATACTCCTTCCACCTTTCTGCTTTCCCTTCTTTGCTTAGCACTGGGTTTCCATCTGAGCTCTTGATATTCATACAAGTCGTTCTCTTATCTCCGAAGGTCTCTTTAATTTTCCTGTAGGCGGTATCTATCTTACCCCTAATGAGATAGGCCTCTACATCCTTACATTTGTCCTCTAGCCATCCCTGCTTAGCCATTTTGCACTTCCTGTCGATCTCATTTTTGAGACGTTTGTATTCCTTTTTGCCTGTTTCACTTACTGCATTTTTATATTTTCTCCTTTCATCAATTAAATTCAATATTTCTTCTGTTACCCAAGGATTTCTACTAGCCCTCGTCTTTTTACCTACTTGATCCTCTGCTGCCTTCACTACTTCATCCCTCAAAGCTACCCATTCTTCTTCTACTGTATTTATTTCCCCCATTCCTGTCAATTGCTCCCTTATGCTCTCCCTGAATCTCTGTACAACCTCTGGTTCTTTTAGTTTATCCAGGTCCCATCTCCTTAAATTCCCACCTTTTTGCAGTTTCTTCAGTTTTAATCTACAGGTCATAACCAATAGATTGTGGTCAGAGTCCACATCTGCCCCTGGAAATGTCTTACAATTTAAAACCTGGTTCCTAAATCTCTGTCTTACCATTATATAATCTATCTGATACCTTTTAGTATCTCCAGGGTTCTTCCATGTATACAACCTTCTTTCATGATTCTTAAACCAAGTGTTAGTTATGATTATGTTGTGCTCTGTGCAAAATTCTACCAGGCGGCTTCCTCTTTCATTTCTGTCCCCCAATCCATATTCACCTACTATGTTTCCTTCTCTCCCTTTTCCTACACTCGAATTCCAGTCACCCATGACTATTAAATTTTCATCTCCCTTCACAATCTGAATAATTTCTTTTATTTCATCATACATTTCTTCAATTTCTTCGTCATCTGCAGAGCTAGTTGGCATATAAACTTGTACTACTGTAGTAGGTGTGGGCTTCGTATCTATCTTGGCCACAATAATGCGTTCACTATGCTGTTTGTAGTAGCTTACCCGCATTCCTATTTTCCTATTCATTATTAAACCTACTCCTGCATTCCCCCTATTTGATTTTGTGTTTATAACCCTGTAGTCACCTGACCAGAAGTCTTGTTCCTCCTGCCACCGAACTTCACTAATTCCCACTATATCTAACTTCAACCTATCCATTTCCCTTTTTAAATTTTCTAACCTACCTGCCCGATTAAGGGATCTGACATTCCACGCTCCGATCCGTAGAACACCAGTTTTCTTTCTCCTGATAACGACATCCTCTTGAGTAGTCCCCGCCCGGAGATCCGAATGGGGGACTATTTTACCTCCGGAATATTTTACCCAAGAGGACGCCATCATCATGTAATCATACAGTAAAGCTGCATGCCCTCGGGAAAAATTTCCCAGTATGACATGAAAATCAGACCTTCTCTACCTTATCATCTCCATCTCAAATTGATAGATAGTGTCATCAATATTCAGCTTAAGTAAATGTGCACCTGCAGGGTTTACTACTTCACTACACAAACCACTGATACAACATCAGGATGGTTTCAAGGGCAATTTGTCACTAGGAGAAAGAAACAATTGTGCCCTTATCCTCTAGAACTCGGGCTGGCTTTCCTGGTATCTCTCCTCTAATAGTTGTACTCATCACCTTTAAACCTCCATAATTCATTTGATTTACTACCTATACCAGGGGTTGGGTTGGATGGCTCTGCCACCCCTCTGCAGTTTCCTGGATTAGAATAAACATTTCCCCTGCTATTGGGTCAGTAACCACAGCCCCAGAATGATCAATTTTGGTTAGGTGGACTGTGCGTTCCTAAATATCCAAACTCTTGGCAATGAGAGCAGTATGGTGCATTTACATCAGCCACATTCTGTTTTAGTAGCAAAACTATGGTGCTGCTTGCTGTTCTGCACTTGAGCAGAAAGAAAGTGGCTGGCATCCTCATGAAGCAATGCCACATGAATTACTTCATGTCATGATATGAAGGAAAATACTTCACCCTTTTCACCTGTTTGTGGATTATTACCACAGATAAATTATGCATGTGCTTCAGTTTCTTCTAGGAGAACATCATTGTAGGTTGTACCCTGGCCTAATCTATAGGTTTTACATGAAATGGTTTGGATATGATCAGCAGGTTGTTTGAAATCTTCCCCATAGTAGGGTAGGCAGTTTGTCATGGTAGTAACTAATGCCATGCTTCTTGGAATACCATTATGTCAATTCTTTGGCAAGCGTTTCAAATCTGGAAGCATATTTTAAAGTGTCTACCAAGTCTACATTGACAGATGTGTCCCCAGCTAACTTAAGTCATGACACATTCAACAAGAAAGTAACTGTCAAGGCACAAATGCAATATACATCATGGACATTCACAAAAAGGTTTCTGCATTTCCTGTGGTCTTTCCTGAGAAGGATGGAATGAGATTGGCTGTGGAAAAATACTTACAATAGTAGATAGGGCAGATGAGGTTGTTGCAGATCTACTTTCAATCCTCTGGCTTCACCAAGAGTAGTTTGCCCCTTGAAATCTACCTTTGATGGGACCAGCCTACTTGTTTGGGATGTTTGGTTATACAATCTATATTTTTGACCATCACATCATTAAACTTTTGCTGTAAGTCCTCTGAATAATCTTCTTCTTCATTCTCTGAATCATTTTCATCTCGAGGTCGAGTTTTTGGAGTCATGGTACAACAAATGGAGTCTACTGTGAGCACAATGAATTACATAATACTGACTTCACAGCAGACTCTGTAGACTAAAATTCTGATCTCTCCAGGCTGCTAAATGGTATACACATTTGCTGGCAGATCAGTCATGGGATACAAAAGCAGAGGCTAATGAAATTCAAATTAATGACATCACAGGAAGACTGTGGCAGTGGAAGCAAGTCACAATGGCTTGGAGACAACAACAGTGAGGCAAGGACACTGTGAGTGTCAAATCCATGAACATCCCAGTAATGGCAAGAAAAGGCAACAGTCATAGCTTGACATCAGATAGACAGCAACTGGCAGTGAGCTGCGAAGGGTCTGGGTGGTGATGGTGTGACGGCTGGCCAGGATTCAACATGGCAAAAGGGAGTGGCAGAAACAGCACCTGCAGAATGGCCTACACACAGCAAGATAGTGCCCCCATGCTCATGTGTGCACCAGGCATTCCATGGTGGAGGAGATCTGCAGCATAGTGGTGACAAAGTCCATCTGCTCTGCTGCACTGTCTAAACTGTGCCTCCTACTCATTCATTGTTAACACACAAAGTTAACAGCAGCAACCCACAGCAAAACCACTGCAAAAGGACCATTACTCTGGATCAGATGGTGGGAATTATGTTATGGCACTGAGTAAGTGTAGACCAGATATGGCTCAAATTCAAAGACACAGTATCAACAGCAATATAGATTCATACCACATAAGTTAATAAAAGACGGGACTGATCCATCATGGTACACAAAACACGTCAGAACACAGTTGCACAAGCAATGAAAAAAGTATGCCAAATTCAGAAGAATGCAAAATCCCCAAGACTGGATAAGTGTCATGGAAGCTCAAAATTTAGTGTGGACATCAATGCGAGATGCTTTTAATAGTTCCCACAATGAAACATTGTCTCAAAATATGGTAGAAAACACAAAGAGATTCTGGTCAAATGAAAAGTACACCAGTGGCAAAAAACAGTCAATACCATCACTGCACAATAGTGATGGAAATGTTACCAATGATGGTGCCACTAAAGTGGAGTTACTAAATACTGGTTTCCATAATTCCTTCATGAAAGAAGAAGAAGTAAATATTCCTGAATTTGAAACCAGAACAGCTGTTAGCATGAGTTACATAAAAGTAGATATCTTAGGTGTTGGGAAACAACTCAAATCACTTAAGAAAGGCAAGTCTTCTGGTCCAGATGGTATACCAATCGGGTTCCTTTCAGAGTATACAGACACAATAGCTCCTTTCTTAGCAATCATATACAACCGCTCACTTGACGAAATGTCTCTTCCTAAAGAATGGAAAGTAGCACAGGTCACAACAATATTCAAGAAAGGAAATAAGAGTAACCCATTGAATTACAGACCCATATCACTGACCTCAATTTGCAGTAGGATTTTGGAGCATATACTGTACTCGAACATTATGAATCACCTTGAAGAAAATGACTTATTGATACATAACCAACACAGATTCAGAAAATATCGTTCTTGTGCAATGCAGCTAGCTCTTTATTCCCATGAAGTAATGAGTGCTGTCGACAAGGGATCTCAGATCGATTCCATATTCCTAGATTTCCAGAAGGCTTTTGATACCATTCCTCACAAGAGACTATTAAGCAAATTGCATGCATATGGAGTATCTTCTCAGTTGTGTGACTGGAGTCTTGATTTCCTCTCAGAGAGGTCACAGTTCATAGTGACAGACAGTAAATCATTGAGTAGAACAGAAGTGATGTCTGGTGTTCTGCAAGGTAGTGTAATAGGCCCTCTGCTGTTCCTGATTTACATAAATGATCTAGCTGATAATCGGAGCAGCCCCCTTAGATTGTTTGCAGATGACGCTGTTATTTACCGTCTAGTAAAATCATCAGATGATTAATTCCAATTACAAAATGATCTAGAGAGAATTTCTGTATGGTGCGAAAAGTGGCAATTGGCACTAAACAAAGAAAACTGAGGTCACCCTCATGGGTTCTAAAAGAAATCTGATAAATTTTGGGTATACGATAAATTGCACAAATCTAAGGGCTGTCAATTTGACTAAATACCTAGGAATTACAATTACAAGCAACATAAATTGGAAAGACCACATAGATAATATTGTGGGGAAGGTGAAACAAAGACTGCGCTTTGTTGGCAGAACACTTAGAAGATGGAACAAACCCACTAAAGAGACAGCCTACATTACACTTGCCCATCCTCTGCTGGAATATTGATGTGTGGTGTCAGATCCTTACCTGGTAGGATTGACGGAGGACATCAAAAAAGTGCAAAGAAGGGCAGCTCGTTTCGTGTTATCACGCAATAGGGGTGAGAGTGCCACTGATATGATACATGAGTGAGGGTGGTAGTCACTGAAACAAAGGCAGTTTTCTTTGTGGCGAGATCTATTTACCAAATTTCAGTCACCAACTTTCTCTCCCGAATGTGAAAATATTTTGTTGACACCCACCTACTTAGGGACAAATGATAATCATAATAAAATAAGAGAAATCAGAGCTCAAATGGAAATATTTCGGTGTTTCTTTTTCCCATGCGCCATTTGAGAGTGGAATGATAGAGAAGGAGTATGAAAATGGTTCAACGAGCCCTTTGCCAGGCACTTAAGTGTGAATTGCAGGGTAACGATGTAGTTGTAGATGAGCAGTAGAGAGAGAGAGAGAGAGAGAGAGAGAGAGAGAGAGAGGAGGGGGGTGGAGAAAAGGGTGGAGGGAGGGAGAGAGGGAAGATAAATAATACAATTTTATGATAGGAGAGGACAGGGTAGAAAATGTGAGAACAAAGGAGAGGGAAGGGGTCATCAAGGATGTGGAGTGGTTGTGAGTTAGGAGAGAAACAGTATGGAAATTGAGAATATTTTGAAGAAATGGTTGTCTCATGCATAGTTCAAAAGGGCTGGTGTGGGAAGAGGAAGGATCCCAATACCATTGGCATAGAAACAATTGTTGAAGTAATCAGCATTGTGATGTGGTGCATTATTAATAACCTAATTAGTAAACGATTGTCTCCATACACTTATGCAAGTAAAAGTGGTAGTCAGTATAAGAATGGGAACAGTACTTAATTTCTAAAATTTTAGGAGCAGGACGTAGCAGGGAAAGACAGAAGGATCTTGAGTGTCACAGGCAAATTGACATGAGGGGAAGGATGTTTATATACCAGCCCAAAAGTATGCCAACTTTTAACTATACATGCACTGTGCACACAGTTGATCAATAACTATGCTAAAAATTATGACATAAATGAAACAAGATTTCATGAAAGCACAATATAAAGATACTCATATTCAAACACCCATTACATTATTTATTTCTCATTGACACACATAATAATGAGATGTCATCATGCTATTAGACTGCTGAGGTTGCTGGCAGTCATAAACAAAAGGTGACTTGTTCTGATCACAACTTCAGAATGAAGTTCAACTTACCTTGATTATTTTGTAGATCTCTGAGATTGCTGGAAGTTGCAAACAGGAGTCAACATAAAGGTTACACACACACACACACACACACACACACACACACACACACACACACACACTTGTATAACTGTTTAATACACTTGTACCATCTTAAGTCCTGCATTGTACAATCTTAAGGCCTGCATAGGAGCAAGTTCTGTTAGTGGTACAGTGTACCCTCTGCCATGCACTGTACAGCAGCTTGTGGCGTGTATATATATAGATGTAGATGTGGAACATTGTAGAAACATATCAGTTGGATGGTGACATGAAGAGAGAGCATTACACACAGTTGTTTAGCACATACACTACTTAGAGTAACAGAGACCTTCATTAATTGAACAAATGTTCAAGTTATATTACGTTTTTGTTTCAAATATGCGTCTGCAGCTTCAAAATTCTTACGATTATGTATTTTGGCCAAGATGTGTACCAAAAATCTAAAGATTAAACTTACTGTTGTTCTATAACACTTGCAACATATATGTTCTGAAAATATGCTATCATTAATATAACTTATTGTCACTAGAGTAAATTTGTTTACATACGATTGAGACTAGACCTAATCTTTTGTAAACATGTTTTCTTGTTTTTCAGTCATTTAATTTGACTTATTCTCACTAAAGTAAGATTTTTACCATGAGTGAAAAGTGCCTGATGTGCCATAGAATTTTTAGCTCCGGGGTTTGGTGTGATGGCTGCAGTAGGTTTTTCCATTGGGGTGACTGTAGCGGTGTGGGAAATGGGGAAGTGGATCAGACTCATCAATGGTTCTGTAGGATATGCAGTAGGAATAGGAAAATAGTGGAACAGGAGGGGAAAATTGCTGCTCTTCAGGCACAGTTAGAGCAGGCTAGGGAAGATCTGAACAGGTTGAGGAGGGAGAAGGGTAAAGAGAGGTTGGAAGTTGCAACAGTTAGAACAGACCTAGAACTTTGTCAGACAGCTTTGTGGTGAATGTGAAGAATAAGTTTGACCTGTTGCTTCAGCTAGAAACTGATGAGCCTCAGGCAGAGTTGGTGTAGAGAAGGCACAACAAACTTTCAGTAGAAAATTGAATAAGAATATAGGGAAGTCAGCAAAGAGAAAGAAAGTTTTGTTGTTATGTAGTTCACATGCCAGGGGTGTAGGCCAACTTTTGCAGGACCAGGACCAGTTAGGATCAGAATACCAGGTCACAATTTTTTTTAAACCTAGTGCTGGTCTGGGCCAGGTGACAGAGGATTTAAGTTCACTCTGTAAGGATTTTACCAAGGAAGACACCATGGTTATTGTGGGTGGGCCGGGTAATAGTATTGACAGAGATCCTGAGCATGATATAGAGTGTGACCTGGCAAAGATTGGATCAGCAACGAGAAATACCAGTGTTGAGTTTGTGTCTGTTCTGAGATGCCATGACTGACATTATTTAAACCCTTCTGTCGGGAGAGTTAATTTGGAGTTGGAATGGCTACCTGGGTCGGGTACGGGGTCACATTTTGGTTTGGTTCCTGTTGATTCACTCAGTAGATGGGATTATACTAGGCATGGCCTACACCTCAACAGGAAAGGGAAAGGTAAACTGGCTGGGCTAATAGCAGGAAATGTAAGGGGGGAGGCACTGCCATGAGTGGTAATATACCAGTGGTCATAGGTGTTGGAGCAGCACCTTTCTTAGGATAGGTAGGACAGATTGAAGTCAAGTTCTGATAGAAGTAAAGACTGAAACAAACCTACAGTTTGAGAAAGAAATCAAACAGCATAATCCTGGCCAATTGCTTCAGCGAACACAGCTGTTGTGAATAAATTTACAGCAATCAGCAGAAATTTTATTTCCGCACAATTTCATCTTGGTAAATGTGAAATTCCAACTATCTTTGGTGCATCAAAATATTTGAGGGCTTATAAGTAAAATTAATGAACTACTTATGTGCATTGATGAATTAGTCATCAAACCCATTTGATATAATCTGCCTCTCTGAACATCATGTGACCACTGGTATAGATATGTTAAACTGCACAGAATTTAAGCTAGCCTCTTACTTCTGTAGACAAAATAATGAGAAAGGAGGAGTTACCACATTTGTTAAAAACAGTTTTAAATTTAAGAATACTGACATTAATAAATTTTGCTTAGAGCAGCACTTAGAAGCATGTGCAACAGAGATAGAATTTCATAATAGGTCCTTTATAATAGAAGCCATATACAGAGCAGCACGAGGCAATTTCAACCTGTTTAGAAATGGTCTTGAAGCTTTATTATATCATCTAAAATTTAAAAAAAAGAACTAGTGGTTGCTGGTGATTTTAATATAAATGTCCTGAAAAACACTGTCAGTGAAAAGTTATTGAAATCAGTTACATTGTCATTCAATTTAATTTCTACTGTAAATTTCCCATCTAGGGTATACAAATGTTCTAAGACTGCCATTGATAATATCTTTATAGACAATTCTAGGCAGCTAAGCCACATTACAAAACCAGTAGTAAATTGGCTCTATGACCATGACATGCTACACCTAACATTAAATTTTGAAAATTGTCAGGGTAAAATTTCTATCAGAAGTGAGTCAAAAATTGAGAAATTTAGGAGATTGCTCAAAGAAATTAATTGGATGGATGTTTACAGCATCCAAGACACAAATGGAAAATATAAAACATTTATTAATAAAGTTATCACCTTATTTGAAAATTTTTTTCCCCTGAAGGTAACTCAAACTAAGCAGAAGTCTAATAAGAAACCATGGATCAAACAAGGGATGAAGATATCATGTAAGACAAAAGGAAAACTCTATCTGATATGTAGTGACACCTTTGATATTAGCATTATAGCTCATTACAAAAATTACTGCAAAATATTGAAGTAGGTTATCCAGAAATCAAAACACCTGCTTTATGAGAAGGAGATAAATACAACTGGCAATAAAATAAAAACAATATGGGAGACAGGTAGGACCAGAAATGAGGAGAAACTAATAGCTCTAAAGATAAATGAAACCTTGGTAACACATGCATGTTGTGTTGCAAACCATTTAAACAAATATTTTGCCTCTTACTGATAGCATGGGGTCGTCAGGTTCAGTAAATAATGCAGGGGTCATCAGGTTCAAAAAATAATGCAATGGAATATCTGAGGCCAATGCACACAAGCAATCTCAGTAAAATGGAACTGACACTTACTTCACCCAAGGAAATAGAATCCATGGTAAAGTCCTTGAAATAAAAGCATTCTAGTGGTTATGATAACATAGCACCAAAGTTAAGAAAAGAGTGTTCATCTGAGAGTAGTCATATCTTAAGTTATTTGTGTAATCAATCACTTATCACAGGAACATTCCGAGACTGGCTTAAATATGCTGAAGTTATACCTCTGCATAAGAAAGGGGACAAGAAATGCTGCCAAATTACAGACCGATCTCACTTTTGGCATCTTTTTCAAAAATCTTTGAAAAGGTTATGTTCAAGCATCTACTTAAGCAACTTAGTGAAAATAACATACTGTCAAAGTCATATTTTGGGTTTCTTAAGAGTTCTGATATTGAGAAGGCCATTTACACTTACAGTGAAAATGTCCTTAATTTATTAGACAACAAATTAGAGGCAACTGGCATATTCTGTGACCTGTCAAAGGGTTTTGACTGTGTGAATCACAGCATTATTTTAAGAAAATTAAAATATTATGGCAATCACTGGTAGTGCTGCAGAGTGGTTTCAGTCCTATCTTACTAATAGAAAACAAAGGGTGTCATTACATAACACTTCAGCAGTAGGCAATCAGATATCATCTGACTGGGAAGAAATTACATGTGGTGTTCCCGAAGGTTCCATACCAGGTCCACTACTTTTTCTTGTGTATATTAATGACCTGTCATCTGTTACATTACCAGATGCCAAGTTTGTCTTATTTGCAGTTGATACAAACATTGCAATAAATAATATATCAAATATAAATTTAGAAAGAGCAGCTAATCAAATTTTTACTGACATTAATAAGTGGTTCATAGCCAATTCACTGTCACTAAATTTTGAAAAGACCCACTATATGCAGTTCAGAACTTCCAAGGGATTTCATTCTAGTGTGTGTATAAAATATGATTACATGGAAATAGGAGAAGCTGAGAGCGTAAAATTTTTGGGATTACAACTTGATAATAAATTCAGTTGGGAGCAACATACTAACGAACTACTAAAGCACCTAAACAAGTCTGTGTTTGCAATGCGAATGATGTCAGACATAGGAGAAATAAATATAAAAAAACTGGCATATTTGCTTATTTTCACTCCATTATGCCATATGGTATCATATTTTGGGGTAACTCCACAAACAGAGAAAAAATTTTTAGAGTACAGAAGCATATAATTAGAGTAATGTGTCATGTAAATCCAAGAACATCATGTCTAAACCTATTCAAAGAATTGGGCATACTGATCACAGCTTCTCAGTATATTTATTACTTAATGAAGTTTGTTGTAAATAATACATCTCATTTTCCAACTAACTGCTTAGTATACATTATCAATGCTAGGAATAAGAACAATATACATAAAGATTTAAAATCACTTAGGAGTCCAGTATTCAGCAACACATATTTTCAATAAGTTAGCAGCAACCATTAAGAGTTTAGTTTCTGACAAGGCACAATTTAAACATAATTTCTCAACAAGTGCAGTAGACCATTTTAATGAAAATTTATTATACTTTAATTTTTGTTGTAACAGCCAAGTAACTACCTACTGTGTGAATGATGGATGTATGGAAAGCAGATGTAATTCTTAAGTCTGTAAATAGTGGAAGTTTAATTTTAAATCTTGTACATAATTTGACTGTTCATAACTGAGAATCTTTGAAATGAATAATTTACTTTAATTTTTGACTATAGTTGGTTGTAATAGCCAAGTAACTAGCTACTGTGTGAATGATGGATTTAATGAAAGCAGATGTAAGTATTAAACCTGTAAATATTAGAATTTTAATTTTAATTCATTTACATAATTTTACTGTTTATTGACTGAGGATCATTAAAATTAATGAAACTCAAGGTTTTTTTTTACTTTCATTTTTGTAATGTATTTATCTGACATGTTCCACACCCAGGAGGATTCCCTCTTTTGTGGGTCTATGGAATGAATAATTAATCTAATCTAATCTAATCTAATCTAATCATTTTTATATTTATGCCTAGATTTTGGAAACCAATGAATGACTGCTAATGAAACAGTTTGACAATGAGAGTTATGGTATTTTAATTTAAATCACAATGAAAAATTTAATTTAACTATTTATTTGTGGCACTGAAATAAAAATGTGCACTTCCATCATTCAGCTATGTTAAGCATTCCTTTGAACTTTTACCAGTAAAATGCAGGTTGTAATATTGTCTGCTATCAATCAGCCATAGAAAATAAGTATTTATATGATATATAAAATGCTCACATAATTTTGTATCATTTTATTGACTTGTCCTGTACTACTAGTTCACAGTTTGTACTATATGTAATCAACAGGACCAAACAAAAAAACAAATCCAATAAATCTGAGACAAACAGTTAAGCATAACTTATGCAGAAAACCTATTGAACAAGAAACAAAACTAAAAGGAAGAAACCATCTTCAAATTATTTAATATACTTCTACTACCAATATATAGACAAAATTGAATAGTATGTTCAGAATTCTTATCAAGCATATGTTTTGTTCCCCTAACAAAAACATTTGAGTCAAACAATAATTGCTAACTTTCCTTGAAAGTCTTGTATGGCACACATCAAACATTGGCCAGACATACATATTGTGTAGCAGTGGTGATAAAAAACTATAGTATCTCACTTTGTTCCTACAATATGGCAAGTCTTCACTTCCAATGTATTGCTTGTAATAAATTTTGTTGCCTGTAGAACTGTGGTAAACAAAGAGGATTATAAATTAGGAGCCCACTTCTGGTGGAAAAAGCAGGACAAACGAGACATTGTTATGTATGCAAAAAAATCAAGTTAAGACCTATTGAAACAAGTTGTTTCTGCTTAGATCAATAGCTGGAAGCCTCTCCTTGTTAACTGCTGCTACTAGAAAAGACATTTATAGTTTTTACAGTGTATACATCCCCATTGGGAACATCCAAATATTTGTGAAAAATTTGAGTCATTATTATCTCACCAACGGACAAAAGAAAGGAAATGATAATCTGTGAAGATCTTAATATTAATTTTATGAAAAATTGAAATGATGGAAACTATTTGGAAATTTTATGTAACACTTATAATATGAGGCCTGTTGTTAATTTTCCACCAGTATTTCGCAGAAAAGCAGCACATTAGTAGTCAACATTTTTGTAGATGAACACTTAATCAATGATATAAACATGTTCCCATTAGTAAATGGCCTCTCTGTCCACAATGCACTTGTATCCATACTAAATAACTTACCTAATTGTGATGAAGTGGTATATTTAGAAACAGAGTAGTTAATGAAGAGGCAATAGAAAGTTTCAGGGCAGTCCTACAGGAAGCTGACTGGAGACCAGTGTATAATGACACAGATATCAATTACGAATTTAAATTTTTTGTTAGACGAGTTTCTTTCAATCTTTAAATACTACTTTCCCAAGAAAACAATAAAGTATGTCACTCAGGTGACACGAAGAAAGTGTTGGTTACAGAAGGTATCAAAATATCAAGTACAAGGAAAAGGAAACTGTACAAAATTGTTAGTGCAAACACAGAAATAGAACCAATTTAATATTAAAATACATATCGTGCTGTCATAAGGAATAGTAACTGAAAAATCAAAAAACCTCTGTATAATGTCATAAACCAGATAATAATGTTAAAGCTACAGGGCTGTAATTAAGAGAAATGGGAAAACCAGTTGAGGAATGTGGAAGAAAACAACTATGTAAGTAATGATAGCTGTCAGTTAGTCAACATATTTAATAGCAACTTCCTGTAAGTAACTCCAACAATTAGCAACGACAGCTGAAGGGATGAAGTAACATGATACATGCAAGAAGAAATGCAACAATTACGCCATGCTCTGCCAAAGAATTTAAAGATGTAACTAACTCCATGAATACCAAAAACTCTCACAAAGTGATATACTTCTATATGCTACTGTCAGACCCTTTTACAGGGAATGTGGTAAGAGAGATATTAATAATTATTGATCAGTCTTACTACTTACCTTCTGCTCAAAGTTATGGGAAAAGGTTATGGGTGCAAAAACTATAACACACCTCTCTCCAAATAAGATAATTGGTTAATCTCAATTTGCATTTAAGAATGGACTCTCCACAGAACATGCTCTCTCTCATTTCAATAATCAGATTGTACAAAATTTAAACATGTTAAATGATAAAATATTGCCAAGTGGTATTTACTGTGATTTGTCAAAAACATGTAGCTACCCTATTCACAGCTTTCTTGGGAAACTAATCAGTGAGGCAAAAGATTTTGTTGTAGAGAGGCTTTTCATAAGGATAATATACAGTGCCTCCTCTGTAGTCTCTTGTAGACAGGTCTTTAAACAGACTCCCAGTATATTTATTCCCTCATGAAGTGTGTCGTCAACAGTCAGTCACAGTTCTGAAACAATAATAACATTGATAAATATAAGTCTGGAAGGGGAAATGACTTACACCATCTATAATTTATCCTCTGGATGGCACAGAAAGGAATGAAGCCTTGTGCTATAAAAACCTTTGAGATCTATCCAGGTATATAAAGAATTTGTTAGATAATATTAACTTCAAACAAAAACTGAAAACATATTTGTTTGAAAACTCCTTCTATTTTGTAGAATTAGTATTAAGAATAAAAGGTAGATTAAGACAATCATCTGAAGAATCAGGAGATAGTGTCTTTTTTTCTCTGAGAAAGTGTATTGTAATTGTAAAGCTGATTCACTTTATATCACAGGGAGAGGTTGTAATCATGATCTGTGGATCTCGTAAATAACTGAATTAAATTATTTATGTTTTTTTTTTAAATATTATACTGCATGGAAATTCACATAGAACAAAGTGTAACAATTCAGGTGAGCAGAATAAAATTTGTGCAAATGTGGAATTATGTCTCAGTGTTTTTCTCTGAGAAAGTGTATTGTAATTGTAAATCTGACTCACTTCATGTCATAGGGAGAGGTTGTAATCATGATCTGTGGATCTGGTAAATAACTGAATTAAACTACAGGGTTATTACAAATGATTGAAGCGATTTCACAGCTCTACAATAACTTTATTATTTGAGATATTTTCACAATGCTTTGCACACACATACAAAAACTCAAAAAGTTTTTTTAGGCATTCACAAATGTTCGATACATGCCCCTTTAGTGATTCAGCAGACATAAAGCTGATAATCAAGTTCCTCCCACACTCGGTGCAGCATGTCCCCATCAATGAGTTCGAAAGCATCGTTGATTCGAGCTCGCAGTTCTGGCACGTTTCTTGGTAGAGGTGGTTTAACCACTGAATCTTTCATATAACCGCACAGAAAGAAATTGCATGGGGTTAAGTCAGGAGAGCGTGGAGGCCATGACATGAACTGCTGATCATGATCTCCACAATGACCTATCCATCAGTTTTCCAATCTCCTGTTGAAGAAATGCCGAACATCATGATGGAAGTGCGGTGGAGCACCATCCTGTTGAAAGGGGCCGTAAACTTTAAACTGTGAGATTGCACAAAACTTTTTAACTTTTGGTGAATTGCGAATTTGCTGCACGAATGTGTGAGGATTCTCTACCGCCCAGATTCGCACATTGTGTCTGTTCACTTCACCATTAAGAAAAAATGTTGCTTCATCACTGAAAACAAGTTTCGCACTGAACGCATCCTCTTCCATGAGCTGTTGCAACTGCGCCAAAAATTCAAAGTGTTTGACTTTGTCATCGGGTGTCAGGGCTTGTAGCATTTGTAAACGGTAAGGCTTCTGCTTTAGCCTTTTCCGTAAGATTTTCCAAACCATCGGCTGTGGTACGTTTAGCTCCCTGCTTGCTTTATTCGTCAACTTCCACGGGCCATGCGTGAAACTAGCCCGCACATGTTCAACCGTTTCTTTGCTCACTGCAGGCCAACCCATTGATTTCCCCTTACAGAGGCATCCAGAAGCTTTAAACTGCACATACCATCGCCGAATGGAGTTAGCAGTTGGTGGATCTTTGTTGAACTTCGTCCTGAAGTGTCGTTGAACTGTTATGACTGACTGATGTGAGTGCATTTCAAGCACGACATACGCTTTCTCGGCTCCTGTCGCCATTTTGTCTCACTGCGCTCTCGAGCAATCTGGCGGCAGAAACTTGAAGTGCAGCTTCAGCCGAACAAAACTTTATGAGTTTTTCTACGTATCTGTAGTGTGTCGTGACCATATGTCAATGAATGGAGCTACAGTGAATTTATGAAATCACTTCAATCATTTGTAATAGCCCTGTATTTAGGTTTTTTTATAACATACTGCATGGAAATTCACATAGAATAAAGTATAACAATTCAGGTGAACAGAATACAAATTGTGCAAATGTGGAATTATGTCTCAGTGTTACTTAAGGCCTGACATCAACAAAGATAGTACCCACCAGGGAGCAATGAACTGGCAGTGCCAGCAACTAATGCTATGACCAAACTTGGATACCTGTATATGGCAGTGAGGTGATTGTCTTTGGTATCATTTTAATTGACTGCTTTATAGTGAAACACAAGCACATAAGCACATTTAATTCTTCACTTAAGTGACAACAGACTTAGTAACATCAGCAACTGAATGCATTTCCAAAATATTTTACATGTCCTGCTGTATGCAACCTCATCAGTAGGAGTTTTTGTCAGCATTGTTTAAGTATGTTTACTGCAACCAAATAAAATTGGATCAAATTGCTTTACTTGCTTGTTTGGTTTGCAGATGTATAGCATACAGCAACACTGGAATGTATAACAAACATATTGTTATATAATCATAAACTCATACACACTACAGTTACCAACTATTTTTCCATTTCAGAAAGGTGTTGAGTACTGCTTCCGAACCTTTCATGAAGGTATAAATGAAACAATTGATTACTGGAGAAAATATATAAGATCTGAGACTCATGAAGCACTAAAAGGTGTTTGGGATAGTGCCGAACCATATTTAGAAAACTTCATATATGATTTAAGGTATGTATTCAACACATTTTCATTTATACTTTGAATTCACATAGCTGATTGTGTTTATTGGGAACATTATTTTCTTGTAATTTATAGGAAAGAATATCAGAATTGCACAATAATTACTTTTGTGCCTTCATTCACTTTTTCTATAGAAAAATGAATAACTAAGATTTCTTATAACAAATAGGTAGTAATTTAGTTAGTGCCTTAAAATGCCTTCATAATCTTTTCTCACTTCTCCAGTAAACTTCTGTACAAAAGTAAATACAAATTACTGTACACTCACACTAACAACCAGTTGAATTTGGGGTAGATGCTGCATTGTAGTGAGAGTGTTTCTATCATAATGACAAAAGGAATATTTCAGCACATCACATAGGAACACTCCATTCCCTTGCAGACACTGGCCTTTCAATGTGATGTTATATCAAAGGTGTGGCACAAGTATTTCAACTCTGGGAAAACCACTTCCACCAGTGTCAACAAAAAAGTGTTGATGACAAATCATCTATTATGTTTCCTGACAGGTAATACATGAACCATAGTGCTTATCATTACTCACCATTTTGATTCCAGATAACTACAATCAGTGAACTGCCATGGCATCCAGAATCACCTACTTGCTGTTGGATACAGAAGCCACCACCCCCCCCCCCCCTCCCTCCCCCTCCTCACTTGTACCGCTGCTCACTGAGCATCCCATGTAAACTAAGGTCACACAGGCATACAGGAAAAATACTACTGGGTGCTCAAAGTAGGGAAAAGGTTATCTCAAGGATAAGTTACAATGATGAGGTACAGGTATAGTAAAAACTGTATTGGGCAGTGCATACTGCTTATCAACAGGACACTGTTTGTGGAGTTGGTAGAAGTATTTTAATGTTTAAGGACGTTTGTAGGGTTGTAATGTGGTCTTTGATATATCTGCCACAATATTTCACCAGTGAACAGTGGAGGGACCTACTGATCGGTACAGTCATGTGCAGTCATTTAACTATAGTATCCCACACCTACAACTTGAGCAAGATATTGCAACAGTCCATCACCCTCATAATCTGTCAAAATTATTTGAGAAATATTTACAGATATGAGGATGCTGTATGTCATTCACAACAATTTTACCCATTATATGTGAGACTCCATCAAGTGAGGTGTGTGGGACTTGTGACCATCTCCAACCAATGCCCATACACTGTGGAGGCTGTTGAGCAGTCATGGACCAGGTGGACCAGGATCACTTTCTAATGCTGTTGCTGTTTTGTGCAGTCTATGCAGTGACATATCATTGTCATCATTAGTGTAAACAGGGATGCTATATGCAATTAGAACTGTGTCTCAAATTCCGTTGCCTATGCATATACAGGATGTATAAAAATTAACAGCAAAATATGACATGGATGTAAGTATGTGATAATAAAAGCAAAAAATTTCAGTTAAGCAAAAAATGTCAGTAAAGATAGGTCCACAAATGAGGCATTTGCATGATAATTTCATATGTGTGGTTATGATGCACCACTGAATCAGTACAAAATATTGCCCATGTTAGTAGAAATGTATATAATTGGAATAAAATTTCATCCATGGCACATGATTGGAGAATGTGGGTCATGTGTGATTGGGCACTGCCACATTTTGCTACTGATGTAAGAAGATATCTTATGCCCCAGTGTGATCCAAGATGGACAGTTCAAGCAGGAACTTTACCCTGACTTCTAAGATCACATGACCTCAATCATCTGGATTTGTTTTCTGGGCCCATCTCATAAAGTGAAGTGTGCAGCACTCTTTTGATATAGTTGGAGAACCAGGGCAGTTAGCTGTACAATCATGTCAGGATTTATAAGAAGATCTGGGGGAGTTCTGAAAAAAAAATTGTATTAAATTTCTTGTTAATATAGATTATGGTTGATATCTGAGCCAAGTTAGATGGGGACATGGGCAGAAACTTTAAATTTCAAATGCATTTGTATTAAACATGGCAATACTTCATACTGAAGTCAATGGTGGCTCATAGCCACACGTACACAATTATCACACACATGGCTTGTTTGTGGACCCATATTTACTGGAACTTTTGGGGTTCTGTTATCATATAATTTCATGTGTGTCACTTTACACTATTAGCTGAGTTTGATGGGGTTAAAGGTACTTCTCTCACACACTCTAACAAAAATACTTCTGTAATAATGCACCAGGTAACGACCTTGTTGATTCACGATCAGTAAAGATGTCCTATGTTTTTGAGTGGTTGCTGGTGGAGACATTTGTAACATGCTTTATTCAATCCCTTTGATGTGTAAGAATGATGACCTGCATGTTTGTATCAGCATCGGAGACGGAGATAAACAGTTATTTATTCATAGAAAATGAAAAGTCAGATTTTGGAACAAGGCTAAGAATAAAACTCAAATTATTTAACTGATTTCTTTATTTCAGAGTAATCAGCCTGTGGTTGATAGCAATTAAAAACAAAGTTCATTAAAGTCATTCACTCTCAGTTGTTTTGTGGGGTGACATATATGTGAAGTGTCCATGGTGATGAGTATAAGAGGTTGTGAATTGTTGACAGAAAGTGATATGGTCAATATGTTATCACCAAAGTTGACTCATGACTGTTGATGAATGGCTACAGACAAAAGCAATAAAGAATGTATTCGAAACTGTAGCTACAAACAATTTCAATCACTGAAATTCTCAAAACAATTATATCGGGTGGCAGGATTTTAATTTCCACTTATGATGCTGAAAGAAATAAACAAACGATCTGAGCATATGTACACACTCTTTGTATACCATAATAATTCCCACTATGGCCATGTAGGTGCACAGTAATTCAAAGACAGTAATGATAATAAAATAAATAAAATGTATTTAGATTTTAATGGAAATGGCATTGCACAAATATAAAGTTCCTTCAAAGTGAGTGAAGAGTCAGCGATGATTTTCTAAATCATCTGTGGGAAAATATTAAGAAACAGAGACCAGAAAAATGGAAAAATAAGACGTCTGTTTTATCTCGACAATACCCCAATCTATGCTTTCAACAAATTTATGGTTTTTTATTGTGCTGTTCTAGTTGTTAAAGTATGCTCTCTTAATTTGTCCATTGTGATCAGTTTTTCTTGTTGAAAACAGAAGCTAATGTTTGACTAAGGTCAGTTATAAATATTACTGTAACAGTTTTGTGTTTTACTACTTCATTTCTGAAGAGTAAAATCTCTTAATCTGTTGACCACTCAGAAATGTTTTTTCTTTGTCTTTTCCTGCTCCTTTGTAACAGCTGCATTAAAGTCACATCTCTAGACTAAACTGCATACCTCTTCATTGAACTCCCTTTCAGGAGCAGTGGTCATAGTAATAGTACTATTGGTAGTAGTAGCTGTTGTTGCTGTGGTGTTCAGTCTGTAGACTGGTTTGATGCAGCTCTTCATGCTAGTCTATCCTGCACAAGCCTCTTCATCTCTTAAATAACTGCTGAAAGTGACACCCATTTGGACTTGCCTGCTCTATTCATGCCTATGTCCCATTCTAGAATTTTTACATCCCACACATCCATTAATTACCAATTTGACTATTACTTGATGCCTAACGATGTGTCCTATCAACTGCTTCTTTCTTTCAGTCAAAATGTGACACGAATGTCTTTCCTCTTTAGTTTCATTCAGTACTTCCTCATTAGTTATTTGACTTACCCATCTAATTTTCAACATTCTTCTATGGCACTACATTTCAAAAGCTCCTATTCTCTTCTTGTCTGAAATGCTTGACATCTACCTTTCATTTCCGTTCAAAGCTACACTCCAGACAAATACCTTCAGAAAAAAGGCCCAACATTTAAATTTATATTAGATGCTATAAAATTCCTCTTTTACGTAAATGACATTCTTGCTATTCCCTGTCTGCATTTTATATTCTGTCTTCTTCAGCCATCAGTTATTTTACTGCCCAAATATCTAACAATTTACTCTTTTCAGTTTCTCACTTCCTAATCTATTTACCTTGTCATCAGCTGATATAATGTGATTACACTTCATCTTATAATCTCTCTTCAAGACATTATCCATTCTGTTCAACTGTTTTTCCAAAGTATTTGCTGGCTCTTACAGAATTGCAATGTTGTCAGCAACACTACTAATCCTTCTCTTTCTACTTATTTTATCCCCTGCTCCCTCCAGATTAGATTCAAATGTCAATAAATAGTATATGTTCCAATAAGATACTGTAATACTGTAGATTATATTGTAGGTAAATTGAATTTGATAGGCTCTGTTGCAGCATGCACTCATTGAGGACACACCACACTGATTTTATTTGCACTTATTCATTACATTATTATAGGACACATAAAGGGTGCAAAGTAATCCTCTATTTTCACACACAAATTGACAGGAATAAACAGTGATGCTAAATATTTTTCAATAAGGTTATCTGTTTCAGGTCACTGAGAGCTGTAAATGACGATTTTGAAGAGTTTAAAGTGTTCCTTAACAACTCCTACAATGCAAATGAATTCTACATTAAAGATATTTTCAATTATTTTCAGTACATAATTGATAAATTATCCATTAGGTAAGTTCTTACAAATCTCACAATAGAATACGAAAATGCATGTAACTGCTATAAGTTGAATTTGAAACGTAAACAACTCAATTATTTGCAGCTGTTGAATAATCACACTCATTTTGATTATTTTTTTTTCCAAATGAGGCTTCTCAATAATTAGAAAAAAGTTTTATGATTATGATTTTGAGAAAGTAATTCTGGAAAGTTTAATAGGTTCCCTTGATTTCAGTGTGTATAAACATTAAAATGGAATAGATATTTCATTTGGCAAATCCTCTGCTATTTGAAAGTCATGAACTGCATTGGATACAGTTGGTGTTTCATGAATTTAATCAAAGGTGAGAAGGGCCACACTAGTGCAGACTATCAAAGAGAATGTAAAATACCTGTAATTAGAATAAATGACAGTTGCCAACAACTAAAACCAGACATAACTATAGGCAAAGACATTTTTATGGCATCACTGCGGGCCCACTTAATCCCCATGGTGTTTCCTCAAAGAGCCAGCTTACACACACATCTAGCTAACACCCATTCTTTCCTCTTTCTGATGTTATTCTCCAATTTAATCCAAACTGATTCCCTCAAGACGTTGTCTGAGTAACAAGAGAACAAGGAATGAGGCAGTGATCTGCTATTACAAACCTGCTTGGCTGTTGTAAACAAGGGCATAATTTATGTTCACTAGAGTCATCTTTTGCAGTCTTGGTGGTCAAAACTATATATTACAAGCAAAAGTTTCATGGAACACAGTAAACATAGTCTTGTGGAGACCTCTGTCGTCAATAATAAAACTGAGTATGGAACTGTTCTTAAAGAAAAACACCTTTTTAATAGTATTTTCATTAAACAGAACCAATTTCAACTGAACAGTTCCCTTTATAGGCCAAAAAGGTTATCTTATAGGGAGCATCTCAGCTTGTCCTTTCAGTTTCTGGAATTTTTATGTATTCACACCACAGAGGGCATCTAATCTTCTGCTGATTCTAAACATTCTGGTGAAAGACGTTCTTTAGATAGTGCACTTCAAACGAGAAGCTACAGGTATATGTCCCATAAAACAAAATGTGGAACACCCTCTATGATTGTGTTGAACTGGCAGTTGCTGATATGATGATGTAAATGTGTGTGGTTCCTATAAAGACCATGACCCAACTTATCAGCAGCATTTCTCCTCAACAGCATGTGAAAGAGGGGAAGTAACCATCCTTTTGGATCTCCATAGCAAATGCAATATTGGGGCAGAGAGTTTAGGTGGAGCAAAATGTACACAAAGTCTCTCTACATCTCAGTATTGTGCGATCATATGGCAAAGATGTTTTCACAGGTATGACTCAGTTCCACAGACCCCAGGTCTCCTCCCTCCAAATCTTCTATAACAATGTTGGTGACAAAAGGGGGGACAATAGACTGTCCATAGCTACACCATAAGTCTGTTTAAATACCTGATCATTGAATAATAATTATGTGGAGGTTGATAAATGACAGTTGTTTATAAAAAACGAGATTGAAAAATTAAAAAGAGAAGCTGCATATAAAGTTAATAAAATACTGGTGTTACCAGAACAGAGCTCTTGTAAGTTTCATAAGATACCTGTTTAACTTTAAGTATAGCTACTTCCTTAGCCCCCTAAACCAGAGTGCTCAACGTTGTTGTGAGTTGCTGAGATATGTGACATATTGTAGTCCATAATAGGCCAATTTATGAATTTTTGATAGACTAAATCTTGTTGGGAAATGGAGGATGGGCAGACTTTATAACAAAAATGAAATGTTTTTTGTATGATTTCCCGTGTAAATGAGCTGCTGTTGAGTACAGTAGTGATTTTCATTTTCATTGTCTTCTTTGGATAAGCAGTGGATCTTTTGTAACATCTTACTAATGAAGTCCTGTAGATCTAGCAAGGCCACAGCACAGCCTTCGTCCTGGGCATCAACAAATTCAGTTGTTTCTCTTCGAATAAAGTGCCTTAGTTAACAACTGCTGTGGTTTGCTTCTGACCTTAGAATTACCCAAACAACATTATTTTATCCATGTTGGATATTGTGAAGTCCACACCTGTTAAAATGCTAGTTGGTGAATGACACAGCAAGCCACAAATACTTTTAAATGTTGTATTTTAGTGATACAACCAGTTTCAGGCTACCATTCACATCTTCTGATGGCTAATAATTTTCATTACACAGATGTTTTGATCAACAGCATGTCATCTGCTCCACACTGCACAAGAATATTTGAGTACTAAGTGCTACTTTATCAATTGTTTCATTAATAAAAATATGCTGAAGTGCTTGCATTTTTTTATATACATGCAGCAAAATAGTTGTTTTCACTTACATACATTCCAGTAGATGACAAAACAAATCGCCATCTACTGGAACATATACTTGTGCACATATTCTTGTGCAGTGTGAAGCAGATGACTGCTGTTGATCAAAACATCTGTGTAGTGAAAATGATTAGCCATCTGAAGATGGGAATGGTGGTCCGAAACTGGTTATGACACTAAAAGAAAACTTTCCAAAATTTTTGTGGCTTGTTGCGTCATTCAGCAACCAACACCCAAATAACATTTAAAGAGTTACTTGCTCAACTTTGCTGATGAAGTGACTGACAGAAACATGCTTGGTAATGAGGAAAGAATCCAGACACTTTTTCCTGATGTAGTTAATCCTCAAACATTGAGGAATGCTTCTTAGTGTATCATACCAAGGAACTAGTCAAAAGACATAGTTGTGGAAGACACATTTTCTGTATATCAGGATATAATACAATTTTAGTTGATACAATCATCAATCTAAAGGATTTTCTTTCATCCATTCATTCTGATCACAGGTATTTGTAGTGACTCATAAAACCAAATGTAACATAGAACATCTATTTCTTGGTACAAATTTTATCCTTTCTACATTTCTTTGCAATTAAAAGCTAAGTTAGTAGAAATATGTATTTTCTTAATTTTATTTTTCAGTGTCACTATGTAATTAAGGCTTCTTGATTGATAATTACATGTATAAGCAGAATATATATGGCAGTAATTAATTAGCAGTCCATTTATTAAAAGATAATTTTCGTTGTTAAAGTAAAATTAGACTGATTCAACATCAATCATGATGGAATCAACAGAATGCAATGAATGAGTGAATGTGTCAGAGATAATATCATACCACTCATGACAAAATAAATGTCATTAATGAAAGAGATAAGGAACCAATATGATGTTTGTTGTCTTGTGCCAGTGATACTGAAATGAGTTTGGAAACATAAAAATTAAACTGTATTAGAGCGAAGAATTTGCGCTGAGGGAGATGACGTTCCTCTTTTATCATATATGTATTTCTCATTTGACACCCTATTCAAATGTATGCTTTGGAAGAGGATTTTCATTCATATTATTAGGTAATTACTCATCTAATTAGTTATTTACATGTTACAGGGATCATAATTTGTGACTGCAGTTAACTTTATTATCCATTTCATTCTTTATATCAGTGAGTTGGTGGTGAAATGTTTTGATGGCTGGATCCCTCACTCCTTCCTGTGCCACACTAAGGCTGAGTGGTGGATAGTATTAATTATTTATCCTCCTAGTGTTATATTTGCGAATGTTACTGATGATTTCAAACTGTGATTGAGTGTTGGAAACCAACTTCATGAGTGAGTAAATGTACTTTGTGGCTGTTGTCAGTACGTTGAACTCTTCAGAGAGCTGGTTATAAGAGGTTTTATAGTAGACACCACACATTATCCTTATTAAAAGCTCTGTGCAAGAAACACTTCTTTCTTCAGTGGTGAGTTGGAAAATAGAAAAGAAAGTAAAGTTTTTTTCTCATTTTCATCTCCAAATTGTGGTGTTGCACGTCATCCAAAAGTTACAGAACTAAGATGTTTAAAAATATCTGTAACATGTCACTTCTAGTTCAGGTTCTTATCAATATAAACACCTATCAAGTGAGGTGGCACAGTTGTTAGCACACTAGACTCGCATTGAGGAGGATGATGGTTCAAACCTGCATCCGGGCATCCTGATTTAGGTTTTCCGTGATATAGCTAAATCACTTCAGGTAAATGGTGGGATGGTTCTTTTGAAAGGGCATGGCTAGCTTCCTTCCCCATCCTTCCCTAATCTGATGGGACTGATGACCTCGCTGTTTTGTCCCCTTCTCCTAGATCAATGAACCCACCAATATAAACACCTGAGAATTTAGAATATTGTATTTCATTTATTAATCTACACTTGTGCATTATTGCTAATGGCGTGGTAAGGCATTGTTCATTACTGGGTTGCATGTATTGTGTTTTATCTTTATTGTTTCCCATCAGTAATTTGAGTGTACAGGCTCAAACTCTGAAGACTACATGACAAATGCAAGTTTCTGAAGTCAACCTCTGTAATCTGTCTACTTAAAAGTGTTTAAAACACATAATTATGACCCAATATGAAACCAGTACAATAATGACTGAGAAGATGATCAACTGCAAGTATTATACTGAGCAGGAGAAAATATTCAAATACATTTTGGTGTTGCCCTAAAGTGAAATAGCTATTTTCTGTCTACATCATTTTTAATGTCTCTTCAAATGCTGTAGTTTTGATCTTCAGTCCAAAGCCTGGTTTGTTACAGCTATCTAAGCTAGTCTGTCCTTCACAAGCCATTTCATTTTTGTATAACAACAATCAGTCTACATCCCTGGTTACTATAGTCAAACACTGGCATCCCTCTCCCTACACAATTCCTTCAGTTGCCAAATTGATGATTGCTTTATACCGTAAGATGTATTCTATTAACTAACCCCATCTTTTAGTCAAATTGTGACATAAATTCCCTTTTTTACCCAGTTTGATTCTGTGGCTGCTTATTAGTTAGCCAGTCTACCCATCTAACCCTCAGCATTCCCCTATAGCATGGCACTTCAAACACATTTATTCTTTTCTTGCATGAACTGTTTAACACCCACTTTCCATTTCCAAACATTGCTACATTCCAGAAAAATACCTTTGGAAAAGACTTGCAAACATTCAAATTTATATTAACATATATAACTTTAGATTATTATAATAGTATGTGTGTTTTTCTTTTCAAATGTTGGCTTGGTAACAGATAGGCATGTCATGCTTGCAAGCTCTTGTGCCTCAGTTTAATTCTCTTATGTAGCAATATATTCAGTGAAATTAAGATTTTTTGACACTTTTCTTTATATGGCTCTCACTTTTACAGTGTCATTCATATTTAGTCAGCATACTTGTATGTTATCAGGACAATCACATGTATACTAGTCTTGGTTGTGCCATTACTCAGTTTCTTTAGTATGTCTTGGAGATGAAGTTATATTTTATTAATAGTACATGTTAATAATGGACTTGTATTGTGCCCTACATGATTGGGTTGGTGAGCAGGGGGGGGGGGGGGGGGGAGGGGGGGGAAGATTGTCTAGAAGCAAGCATTTGCTAATTTCTTGTAAGATCATCCATCAGGCTCAAGGTTCAAAGCAGAATCATGTAATATTACAAAAAAGATTTTCAGTTTCATGTTGTTAAAGATGTATCTTTTTTTTTAAACAATATAGTTGGAAGCTGGAACTCATTCAAATATTAACTGAATATTGACATTGCTGAAGGACTAAGCAGAGTCCCGCAATTTCATTTCATTTATTATCATCCTTTTCATCATTTACATGATATAGGAATTGTCACAATACTGTCCAGAATATGCACAGCAGAATATTACAAATTTCTATCAAACATTTTATAACTGAGGTATAGGTCAATTCATGCTGCAGTTCAGTGTAGATGCAGAGTGCATCTGCTCAAGATAGTCAATGTGTGGCGGTCTTTAGAGGATGTTAAACATAAGACATAGATTTCATGAATAAAAAGTAAGTTTATTCTATATACAGAGTACAATTGTTTGTACCTGGGTTGGTTTGCAAGTTCCCAGCTACTCATGGTAGGGCAGAGAGATGTTGCCTTAAAAATGTAAGTTAGTCATTATGGAATTAGAGTCCAGAAAGAAATTAGGAGGGAAACATGTCCTAGCTAGCTTTGAGCCAGTGCAAAGAGAGCTCGTGGCTTTGAGCTAATGCTTTTGGGCAATGGCCAAAAGTCAATACGAACCCTATTGTCAGCATAAAGGGAGTGCATTGTGGGCAGATTTTTCAACATTTATGTTCCATGGGAACAAGCAATCTTTGCTGAAGCAACAGATTTACTTGGCACATAGACCACAATGGATTATACTTGAACATTACAAGAAAATATTTGAATGAAAAATTTGAAATAAATATTGGACTGGTTGGGCAATATGTAAACTCAATATGAGGTGGAGATTAACTCAGGAAGCACCTTGAGCTACACACTGTTTACTGCTTCTACAGTAGAGACCACTGACAGGGTATTTATTTAAATTTTGAATCATATCTTTTCAGTAATATAAAAGCCTAAAACATGAAGTAGTTTCTGTCAACACTATGACTGCAATTACTAATAAATTATACAATAAATGAAGTGATTTATCAGTGGCATTGCCTTTATGATTTTGAGAAAGTTTTTTCCATTGTCTTTTGTTTATAACTTAGTGTTTCATTTTTAATTTGAAGGTGATTCCCCCACCCCACTCCCTCTCCACCAACACACCCTAACGCTAGATATATCTTACTTAACTAGTGCACCACACATTTTTACATTTAATAAGAAGTATTATCCCACTTTTATTACAGTTATGAAATTTTTAGTTAGTTTTATCAAATGTTTAGCTATTATAAGGAGTGATGTCCACTCCAGTTTATAAAATGAAATATGGATGTGGTACACATGCCATAAAGTGAATATAAGTTGAAATCATATTTAATTATCGGTGGAAAAGAACCTCTATTCTTTTTTCCATTTCTTTTCACAGGGAACATATTGAATCACTTCCAAAAATTGTAAATGAAATATGGGAAATGATGGGTGAATCAGGAGAAGCTGTTAGGGAATCAATTTTGTGGATAGTTGATACTGTAAGTATATACTCTAAACTGAAGACATTTAGAAATATCTACTAGTTATGCCATACATATCTGCCAACAAGCAACAAGAATACATGAAAAATTTCACTGCATTTTCCATAGAAAGCACCAAACATTTGTGAATATAGAACGTTTGGTGAAGAAGATTCTGTACTTGACTTATTAACTTATGTGAAGCTACTGTGCTTGTTACTACCCTATGTTGTCTGGCTGATAGTCCCAATGATAAATATGACAGAAATTACTGAAACAAAATTTTGTTAGATGTGATAAATGTGAAATGCTGTGAATATTGAATGAATCTGCTGCAGTTACATTTACATTTTACATTTACATTAGCTGTAGTCCACTGATCTCATATATAGGGGCATGTGGGATGTGGAAAGAAATTAAAAAAAAAAAAAACATATATTTAATTTAAATGCAATTCTAAAAGAAATCTAAAAGACTACTCTATTAATGTCCTAACTCGAAGTAGCCTAAAATTTTAAATTCCTTAGTTCCTGTAAAGATACTCTTCAATGGAGTAGGAGGAATCATCCAACAGAAAGGTCTTTAATTTCATCTTTAACTTCACCACATTCTCTATGTGACATTTAATGTGTTCTGACAAGCTGTTGATTACATGTGTACTCTTGTATCTGAGTCTGTACTCGTATTCATGCTTTTCACTATTTTTTGAGAAAAAATAAATAATTGTATTGACAGGGGATGTCAACAAATAATGCAAACTGTTTGTCAAAATATGATCCTTTTTAATAGGGCTTTGCAGGCTGTTTTAGTATTAACACCAGATATACTTACTATAACAGACTTCCTTATAAAGAAGATACTGTCACTATAAGTTGAGTGTCTCCAAAAAAGATTTCTTAACTCATTAATGATGGAAATACACAGAATAAACTAATTTCATCATTTTTAAATAACATACAACAGTCACTATACACACAGCAAACTTAACTGTTCAAAGATGCTTGATAAATTGTATGCAGTGGGTTTTCCAATTAAAACTGTGAACTTTCTGTAGTCCCAAAAACTTAGCACTTTCTAATTCTTGTAACCCATTATTAGAGAAACAAGTACTGAGAGTGGTACTATGTTCTATTCCTATGCTTGTAGCACCTTTGGAAAGGGCAAAATTTGCGCCTTCTGAAATGGCAAGTGGAAGATCATTTATGTATATCAGAAATAATAGAGGCCACAAGACAGAACCTTGTGCAGCACCATGTATAATTGCTTTAAATTCTGATTGCCTACTGTTATGAGAATGTATGAAACTGACACACTTCAAATTCAATAAGAATCGAAAGACAGAACTGAGGCAGACTTCTCTGGTACAGAGAAATCACAAGCACATGCAGTGAAGCTGATAAACTTAACTGCAGAAACTTGTGAAGTTACAAAACCCAGGTTTCAGGTTTCAACAAACATGTATGTAGCAGATGCATATGTAAAATTAACTGTAAAAGCTAAATCAGGAAACAATATAAAAGATAAGTGTCATGTGCAACAGAAACAGAAATAGGTGAAACAGTAGTGAAACTTGAATCTCCCATTATAGGCATCTCCTTACTAAAAAATATTGATGTGTCTGACTAAAATACTGATGACCGTTCAGAAAATGGATTTCATGAATTTAGTAAGCATTTAAACATATTAACTTCAAATAAGGATCTTCAGATGAATCTTGCAGGAAATGTACAGGTGTTTCCATACATGTGGAGGCCAATTATTTGAGGAAGATATGGTCAGTAAAACAATGAACATATTTCAAATGGTCTGCAACTTTTACATGACTGTTAGAGCTTTAATTAGTGACATAATATACTGTAGATGAGGAACTATGGCTTGGTGGTGGCTCAATAGGTGAAGTGCCCGCCTGTGGATCAAAAGTTCTTTGGTTCAATCCTAGGTCGTCTTAGGATTTTTGTCTGTCACTTACCATTTCTTTCACCTCTGGCAATGTCGTTGATGTGAAAAATGCTATCTTGCATCATGGTCCAGACTCTGGTGTAAACTGCAGGTCCTCCAATAACTAACTGGGAAAGTCTGTTTGATGGTTGGAGAAAGACAACAGCATACCATCTACAACAGAACCATTCCTAGTAAAGCACTGTGGTGCACAAACCAGTCTCTGGATGGATGACAGCTTCAGTTTAGGCAAAAAATATAGAGCAATAATAAATTGTAATATTAGATAGCAATATGACTAACTAGGAACTGTATTCAAGAGATCCTAAGAAGTTTTTTGGTGGCAAATGTTCATGGAAAAATGGTTTCCACGTGAATAGATTAGGTTGCAAGATGTTAAGCAAAATGTTAATTGTGACTAGTTACAGTCACTGCCTTTGCTTTTAAAATTTAGAGTTATTTTATTTTAATGTCATTTTCATTGCCGATCATATTTAGTGAATAATTGTACAGGAAATCTTCTACAGCATTTTCTGCCAACTTAACTGTGAGACAAACTATAGCATGGCATCCTCTGGTAGCAACTGGAATGGGTCTGATAATTCTGAGGTGACCCAGCTAGCTGAGGGTGAGGCTGAGTGGTGGGCCGGTGTGTCCAGTCATATATTGATGGTCAAGAAAAACACTTTATTACTTTTCAGTTACACATTCCTCCAACATCAGTCTGAGGCAGACATACTCCACTCTGGCATGGCAAGCCAGCGATGGTCAATGGGTGGCTGGCTCCCTTGACTGTGACTGCCTGATGGTTCAGCATTGGCACCATTATGATATAATGAGAGAAATGGTCTGTAATGGTGAACACAAAATGATTCCTTGCTGGTGTTCAGTTAAATGGTCCTAACACATCCACCCCAATAAACCTAAATGGTTTCATTACTTGCAGCAATCTCTGCCACGGTACTCATTTTCCATTCATATCTGCATGTTGAGCTCAATTCACACTATGCTCGATATACTGATTCACATCACCTTTTCTTCTTTCCCACCAGAACTTCTCTGTTACCAGCCAATTTGTTGCTCTGCATCCTCCATGGTCAAACAAAATGTGATCATTCATTTCTCTTAGCACATTATCCCTCAGCTTCACTGATGCTGCCACTGGGGGTCCCAGTGTTGTCTCCTTACATAGCAACCCATCACACATGCTGAAATGCTGCTGCTTACTGAACTGCTTACATTCTCTTTCAGCACTCTGCACTGCTTGCCACTCAGCGAGGTCTCATCCTAGTGCTGGTGCACCCTACCTTCCTTCATAGCGTGTCCACATTCCAGTGTTTCTTCCCCAGTTTGTGGATTTATTCATATCCAAATTCACTGAGTTTTAGTGCTCATCTCACCAGTCTACTGGAAGCATCCTTCAAACTAAGTAACCACTTCAAAGCAGCATGATCCATCACTTTTTTACAACTTTCTCATGTAAAGATAAAACTGGAAGTACAGCTAAGCATCTCTTTCCATGAAGTAGAATAATTTCTTTCTGGTCTATTCAGTCATCTCAATGCAAAAGCAATAGAATGTTCTTCTCCATTGAACTCCTGACTCAAAATTTGCCCAAGAACATGGGTCAACCTATCGCGGAATAATATAAATTTCTTCTCAAAATTCAGGAATGCCAACATTGGACTCATGCTTTCTGATACTCTTCAGACCACAGAATTCTGATACCCTTTCTTAACTGTTGCATAAGCAGTCACACTATACCTGTAGACCCTCTCACAAATTTCTTATAATAATTTGTGACACCCAGAATAGACCCTGGTACTGGAAAATCTTGTACTACCTGTATCAATCTTGGATCAGTACTCACACCACCTGTACTAATTACATATCCAAATTAAATGTACAGACTGTAACCTCCTGTTTTTCTCTCAGTCACTGCCTATGTTCTTGCAGCTCTCTGAGAAATAAGTTATCGAAATTCACTAAACATTGACAAGGATTTAACCCCTTCAACACACCATCTAACCAATGCTGATGAATTTTCAAACCAAACAGCATTCTTCTATACTGATAATTTCCCCAAGGTAATGAAAATGCAGTCTTTGGTCTGTCTTCTGGAATCACCTCCAACTGATGGTACCCTCTCCGCAAATCCATCATCAAGAAATACCGACACTGTCCAAGTTTATCAATTGTTTCCATGATGTTTGCAAATGGGTCAGCATCTGCAGTCATCTTATAGTTCAAATAATAATAATAATAATAATAATAATAATAATAATTTTATTGTCGTTCAGCTGATTACAGCAATAGACAAAGTCAAGAGCATATATTTCTACATAAACTACTATATGGAAGTGAATTGGTTTACGTAAAATAGGTACACATTAGAATACAGTATTTTCATCTTCAAAGAATTCATCGATGGAGTAAAACGGATTGTTCACAGTAGCTTGTATAATTTAGCTTTAAAGATATTTACAGGCAGTTCTTTAAAGTCAGCACTTAGTCTATTAAACATCCTTAGTCCAAGAACTAGGTAAGAGTTATGCGATTTTGATAATCTATGATATGGTACGTCTACATATGTTCTGTTTCTAGTATTATGGCTATGAATATCACTTCTCAACACAAAATTAGACACATTGTTTCTAATGTACATTAAAACATTGTTGATGAATATGTTTACTACTGTAAGACACTGCAATTTAATAAACAGAGGTTTACAATGTTCTGTTTTATCAGAATCCGTTATTATTCTTATTACTTTCTTCTGTAAAAGTAAAATGTCATTTACATGACAGCTACTACCCCACAGTAAAATTCCATAAGAGATTATGCTTTGGAAGAAGGCAAAATATGCTGATCTCACATAGTCATTGGGAACATGTCTTTTTAAATTTCTAATTAGATAAATCACTCTTGAAAGCTTAGACAATATATTTTTAATGTGTGGTTCCCACGTCAATTTATTGTCAGTAGTAACACCTAAAAATTTAACAGTTTCTAATTCCTGGTAGTTAGGAATCTCTCTGAGGCTAAAGTAAAGTATCTGGGTTTTGTTTTCATTTAGCAAGAAGCCATTAGCTTTGAACCATAATGAGGACTGAGCAAGGGTATTTTCGGTCAGTTTTTTCAGTGTACCTAGATCAGAGCTTTTATGTAGAAAAGTTGTGTCATAAGCATACAATATTGTATGAGATTTTATGAATAAGGGCAGGTCATTAATCATTAGTATAAACAGTAAAGGTCCAAGCACCAACCCTTGAGGCACTCCGTACCTAACATTAACCAAATTTGATTTCTCCCTACTAATGCACACAACTTGTTGACAGTTCTCTAGAAAAGACCTGAACATATTTATACTGTTGTCATCAAAACCATAGTAAACTAGCTTATTCAGCACAGTGTCATGCTCTACACAGTCAAAGGCTCTGCTCAGGTCACAAAATGCAGCCTGGGCATAGTCCCTAGCCTCGAACACAGCTAGGACTAATTTTACGAGGGAGTCCATTGCATCTGTTGTCGATTTACCTTTCCTAAATCCAAACTGTTTATCACTAATTATATTTAGTTTACCCAAGTAGGCACTAACTTGCTCATACATAATCGTTTCTAAAATTTTCGAAAAAACTGGGGTCATGGATATAGGTCTGTAACTAGCGGGACAGTTCTTTTCCCCTTTTTTGTATATGGGCACAACTCTAGAAATTTTTAGTATGTCGGGGAACTTACTTTCAACTAGGCATTTGTTAACACAAAAGGTTAAAGGATAAATCCCACAATCAATAACATCTTTCAACAAATTACATGACTTATCATAGTAATCAACACTAACTGATGGTTTGAAATTTTTCACTATTTTTAGGATATTATTTGGGCTTACTTCTGTGAAAGTGAAGGTGCTTGGGGGAAGCTTTTCAAAGCAGCTGTCCATAATACTAAGTGCATTTTCAGGTGGTTTGATTATTGAACTACTAATTTCTTCAATGGACTGAATGGAATATTTATTAAATTCTTCTGGGCTAATGGCAATTTCCTCTTTGTGTTTAGTGTGTGCAATGGAGTTTATTACACTCCAGGCCTTCTTGCATTTATTGTTAGGTTTTTCAATGTTTACTATCTTATGCAGTTTCTTTGCTTCATTTATTGCCTTCCTGTACTTGCATTTAGCTTTAGCATACAGGTCTTTATACAGTTCTGATTTACTGGTTTTGGACAGATTAGAATACAGCATAACAGTATTTTTCAGTTGCCCTAACTGTGGAGTATACCATTCCTTCGTTTTCCTTTTCTTGTAATTACTACTAATATTCACTGTACATTTTTTCAGAGGGATGCTATTTTCAAATACATTTAAAAAGATGGAGAAAAACTTTGTGAATACAATATCAGCTGAACAGTGTTGAAGTCTAATAAAACATATGTCCCAACTGAAATAAGTGAGGGCATGTCTAAACCTATCCATCCTCTCTCTGCTCACTGGTCTAGTAATCACAGTTTTAGATTCTGGTTTGGTGCAGTTTGAAGTTACATTATTAAGACTAAGATATACTGCATCATGGTCTGAGAAAGGGAAACTAATTACATCAGTGGACATACAAGTTCTCTTAATATTTGTAAATATATGCATTTCATCACAAAGGGTATTGAGATCTATCCCGCCACAGTTTGGTGCAAGAGGTGTTTTTGCATATATTGCTACCCCACCACGTAAGTACTGTTTTCTGCAATAGCAACTAAGTAGTATGCAATCATCCAATACTTTGTACCCAAGCTCATCCTCTTTACACCAATGTTCACTTAAACATAGAATATCTATCACGTTTTCATTTGAAAATTCGTTGACAATTAAGTTTTTATCTGCCATGCCCTGAATATTGAGGTAGCCTATTTTAAACTCTACTTTAGGCATTTCTTTTTTTGCGTATTCTCTTAGTTGACATGACCTACTGTTACTGCATGAAAGTTGACCAGGTTGTGTCCTTATGTTACTAGAACACCCAACCTGGTCTATGCATACAAGTTTTTTGTCATCTCAGTTGAAACATAATCCAAACACATTACTGGTCTTTTTTCCTTCTCTAGCTTAACCAATACTATTCCGATAATTGTATCACTTAAAACACGTTTACCTAGATAACTGAAATACTTGGTATGCCATTCTCTGCTACAACTACTGGTGTTAATTAGTGAAACATTCTTAAAGTGCTTACAGATAGCTTTGTACTCCTTGTTTGTCTGCTCCACTTCCTTATTCACACGTGACCACTGGGGCAAATCATGTCGATGTGGCACATTAACAACAATCATGTTGGTGTGGGTTAACATTCCGACAGTCTTGTTCAGTGTCGAAGTAGCAATCTTCCTTTCGTTTCTGCTGACGTCGTTTGCTCCGGCCATTACCACTACAAAGTCTCTGTCCGCGAGGACTGTGCTTTCTTTCTTGATTGATGTTGAAACATCTCGTAAACCAGCTCCTGATTTAACAGTACCTTCTATTTCAAACTCGTTAATCACACAAAGTCCGCCTTCCGTTAACATAGCTGCTAATCCTCTAGCGTAACTGTCTGAATAAATCTTGATTTTACGTTTTTTCTTATACCTTCCTTGGCTGTGGTAATCATAGCAGAATCAATAATTCCTTGAACCATCCATACACTTTTCAGGTACAATTATAATTCCTGCCCTCACTGGGCTACTACTACAGTCAGCTAACTGCTGAGTGATAAATTCTCCTAAAATTGACTGCAGGGATCATGCTATTCTGTACATCTTCCAGTACACCAGCACTTCATTCCCCTAGGAATCCTGTGTTGCATCACATGTTGCAGGCGCCTTCATGGAAAGAACAAATCTTGGAACTCTAACAACAGTTCTTCATTTGTGATCTCTTTGTTCCCCTCAAATCCTTAACCTTCCATGCAGTGTGTTCTTAGTGACACCCCGTCCTTGTTTATACTGTACACCTTTTGTACAGCAATCTTCCTCTTCCAGAATTTCTAACATTGCCACTAATGTTCCTTTCAACAACTTAACCTCCTCATTGCCAAAATTATCCAGATTGATGTGTACTACCTTGCCTTTGTCATTCTCCCATGAGTGTACACTACTTTGCCTTGGTGTATCCAATAAGTCACTATCCACCAGAAGTTCCACTATACATAAAGTACCAACTGTAAGTCAGGCTCTGTATCCATTTACAGTGACTTCCTAGTGTCACTTAACTTACAGTCATGCAAATTAAGCACTAATGGCAATAACCATGGTTAACAGGATTATCTACTACAACCGACACTCCTCATTATTGATCAACGTTGACAACAGCTTCCTCTACTGAGAATGTTTTCCCAGTAAGTTACATCACATGGTGTTGAAGGCCAGTTATGGCATGATGCTGATGGACAAAGTCTAGCCTTTGGACCAAGCTGTAGCCCTCGCTTACACAAGACACTACTTCAACACACGGCCTAAATCTGGTTGCCTCTAATCCAAAACTCACCATTACTGACCCCAGTGACTATATATTACTGTCCCCACCCCATACATGGGCCACAGTAAGTGTCCCATTGTCTCCCGCCTACTAAATCTCTCAAGGCCACTGACGTATGCACCCCTGTGTCTAATGGAACCTTATACCTTTGTACACCAAGTATGTATGGTGCATTCTACCTCAGCATTCGTATTTCCTGCATTCATTTTTACTGGGAACACATTTTGGTGATTCTGAGGTTGCCTTTTGAGTTTAATATATGGTTAGTACCAACCAGATCATGCCTATTGTTATTCCCATAATACTCTACACACAACACCTTGGTTGCCTCATCATGCTGCCATAATTCTTACATCTTAATCCCCTCTGAAAAATCCCCTATGCCTTCTTTAGATGTCTTAGCATTTGCTTGTCGGAAAACCTTGCACTAATCTGCTTCTTATATCTTGGCAACAATTCTTGTTTTAGCTGCCAGAATTCTCTGCCTTTTTTAGTGACCCCATGCATCATACAAAGGGCTACACTTGTCCTCAAAGGGGCACTCTTGCTATTTACAACAACTGTGTGTTCAAACAACCCTCTATTTCAGCAAATGACAAGAGATCCTCCACAAATGATAATACAACCTCAGATGATCTACCAGAAAAATGAGTAACAAGCTTTGCAACAACTATATCTATTCTTAGACTCTATGATTTTAATAATTCCAATGCCTCCTTCCTTACTGTTAACTCATTATTTGCAAATGTGTTTTCTGCTCTTAATCACCCCTCTTCATTATCTAATGATTGTACTGCTTTTCGGGCCAGTGACATCTTGTGTCTTTGATTCTGCAACTGCACTACTCTTACTCATATTTTACAAAACCCAACAGTAGCAACAACAGAACAATCCTTAGTCAACAATACTATCATACTTGTTCCATAAACCTAATTGTGAGCCACCTGGGCTTCCTCCATTATCTCAGGTTCCACCATTATTTGACTATACAACAAGACACGCAAATCAGACAACTGCCACAGATTCAGCTTGAGGATTAGAATGCCCTAGTGAATTACACTGTGCATATCGTGTGGGTTCCAACCAATGATTCTTACATTTACCCCTAAATTTGGAGACCCCCATCAGTACTTTTGGTCTCATAAAAGTAACTTTGCAGTTATGATGAACTTTAATTTGTGACCCCACATCTACTACAAACTAAGAGCAACTGTTTCATTCACGCCACACTGAGGGCTGCAGCTCAAATGTCACACTGTGTGGGATGGCACACCCTCCACTGTCAACAGGTGGCATCACCAGCACTTCTGACACATAGTGTAGCAGCCTCTGGTACCACCCATAAGGTGTTGGATCACTCTTGAGGTGGCCTGGCTGGCCAAGGGTGGGACTGAGAGGCAGGCTAGTGGGGCCCAGTGATAGACTGGTGGTCAAGGAAAACACTTTATTACTTTTCAGTTGCACATTTCTCCATCATCAGTATGAGGCAGACATATGCCATTCCAGTCCAGCAAGCTTGCAATATTCAGCAGACAACTTTCCCCATTGGGATGGTACTTGCTTCTTCATCCTATGATGCTGATGTCAAGCCCAAAAGCAAGCTGGAGGTCCATCAGTGGGCAAAGGCCCTAACATCAATGGTGTACTTCTTCTTCTTGCAGTGTATGTCTTCTGTTGTTGAATGCCCAGGCCCAGGAGACCCAGGCACAGCTTGCGTTTTCTATGGTGACAAGGGAAGACTGCCATTCACAAGACACAATGCGCTGCTTCCAGGCAAGAGTGTGACAGTGGCAGGCACAGAGGGCAGGTCTGTTGCACTGATGCACCAAGTCTTACAGGGTGAACTTAATGCAAGAGCTGGCTTCTCCACCACTTATTCCTTCTTGAAAATCTGTCAGCAACTGGTAGCACCCAGTCGTCACATCATCTAGCATTGCCCTGGTGTCATGGTAGTACTACTGATTCCAAATGAATCTGTCTCAAAATTTACAGTTATTTATAATGCTATGGGGTGCGTTTGTTGCACTAATGCCAAGCTCTTGGTCACATAGCTCATAACATGGTCCTTGTCCTGATGTGATGACAACATTCTGCCCACTCTGGCTATTCTTACTGTATGGTGCAGGTTTTACAGAGCATGGCTAGTTCATCTTGCATTCCTTTTGTACACATCTTGGTATAACCTACATGCTGCTGCACTGTGCTTACTTGCCAGTGATAGTTAACCCAATGCTCCACAGCAGTTTCTTACAAATTTTTATAAGTTTTGCCCAATACTAGGTAGTGATGCTACAAAACTTACAAGTTCATTGTGCATTTAAACCAGTTTCTCATCCATTGTCTCCTTGCAAAGGCTAATACCATTAATAAATAAAGACTAGCTTAAATCAGAACTAGCTGAATTACATTAATGAGGATTATTGAACACATGAAGTGATGTTACTGAGCAACAGCTATGGTTTTACCACCTCATGGACTGCAGGTTACAGACCCATCACTAACCATGGAGTGATTTGGAAAATGTGGCAGCCACCATCCGAATACACAAGTCCAATCCAGTCCATGCAAATGGCAGCAGTGGTAGTAATTCACTTTGTAGAGGCAGAGTTGGATTATAGCAGCCATCAATGGAAAAACTGAGGGCAAGCCAGCTGTCAGGTCACCTTGTATTGGTTGATATCACTGATATTGCAGGCTTTTTGCAGAAATTGACCTCACAGATGTGTACCTGCAACTTTTACTTTGCAAGTACTCACAGGAGATTACAGTCATCTGTAATCTCTTTGGAATGCATAAATGCAAATGTTTCCATGTGGCATTTATAGCATATGTGTATATTTAAACATTTCTGAAAACAGTAAACCCTGCATATGCTTAAATGTACCAATTATTTGGATGATATTGTCATCTGTGACACAGACCAGCACATAAAGAACTTGTGCATGGTTTTTGCAAAGCTACAGAATACTGGTTTGAAAGGCAGATCCAACAGATAAAAATGTTTCAAAAGAACAGATAGACTATGTGGGCCATATCCTAAGCACTGGTAGAATGTCACCTTTAATGCAACACTGATATGTTATGAAGTCCTACCTATTCCTAAAAAAAGTTACTGAGCAGCAGACTTTCTTAGGAAAGACTATTAAGATGCTAAGTTTATAACAAATGCCATTCAAATTGTGTTTTGATCAAAGTGTCTCCAATCATAAGGCATTCTCTTTTGATGGTCATCTGTTTTTGATACTGCATACAGATTCTAAACTGAGAAACTTGCCTCATGACTTGTATCCTTGCCAAACAGTTGTAAGTCACTGCAGACACTCAATCAGAACTATGATTTTCAATGAAGATGTCAGTAGAAAACGCTAAACCATGCCCAACACATGACTGAAGCTCCTGTGACAGTGTGTTGTACGAAGAACTTCAGTATATACTTATACTGGGGAAGATTTTATAATATGACCAAACACAAATCAGTGCTTGTCATATTTGAGACTTATGACAAAATCTCTCAGAGAAAAGTACAAATGTTACCATCCTGGTGATAAATACTCTGAAGAGCTTTACCATTATCAGATTCATTATAAACCAGTAGACAAATATATGACTGTAGATGCCCTAACTAGGCTCCCAGTGTAACCCAATAACATCTTGGATTGCCAATAAATTGTTTGATCTCAAATGCTTACTGATTTGAGTATTCGTGGCCACTGCTCTAGCACAAGCTATTGTTAGTGGCCCAGTGGTAGACAATGTTTAGCATGGCCTACTAAGATTTTGCACTTCTCTATTCTTTGTGTATTTTATGAGTAATTACATGTTTTATAAATATGTCTGGCTGACATTGTATGGCTTATTTGTGAGTGTACACTGTGTGTTAAAAATTAAATTGTATCATGCAGAATTTTGAAGATGTGGCCTACACACTCACCTATGTAAGATTGGCACATGGGCTATGAGGACACTTTGTTCAACAAAATTTCTCTCATCATGATTAACATTCTATAAAAATTCTGTACTTAGTCACTATGAATAGCATCACCACAGCCGAGATTGCAGTCACAGTTCTGTCCTGAATCTTTGCCATAAAATAACTTTCTTGTATAGTGATTACTAGAAATGGTCCTCAATTTGAACCAAACAAAATTTAATCTTTATATTAATAAGATGGCACTGAGTGTCAGCAGTCACCTCCATTTCACACACCAAATAACAGCAACATATAACAACCTCTTCATGCATTGACACAAGAAATTACTATTCAGAAACCAGATCAGCAGATGTTGGTGTTACACTCATTTTCAACCCTTGCCATGCTGCCTCAAATCTGTATGGTGTTAACCTGGCACAGGCTCTTTGTGGTTGACAACCTATGAACTCATTGTCACTGCTCTTTCCTGAGGCTTCACTCTGCCAGTGGAGTAAATAATGTTAGCCCTTTCTATTTTTTAATGAATGTGAATTTTGATTTCATGCCTATGTCTGTTGGCAACCTATTAAAAACTTTTGTATCAGAGTATCCTCCCCCATGAACCATGGCCCTTGTTGTTGGTGGGGAGGCTTGCATGCCTCAGCAATACAGATGGCCGTACCGTAGGTGCAACCACAATGGAGGGGTATCTGTTGAGAGGCCAGACAAACGTGTGGTTCATGAAGAGGAGCAGCAGCATTTTCAGTAGTTGCAGGGGCAACAGTCTGGATGATTGACTGATCTGGCCTTGTAACACTAACCCAAACAGCCTCGCTGTGCAGGTACTGCGAACAGCTGAAAGCAAGGGGAAATTACAGCTGTAATTTTTCCCGAGGCCATGCAGCTTTACTGTATTGTTAATGATGATGGAGTCCTCTTGGGTGAAATATTCTGGAGTTAAGATAGTCCCCCATTCGGATCTCCGGGCAGGGACTACGCAAGAGGACGTTGTTATCAGGAGAAAGAAAACAGGTGTTCTACAGATCGGAGCATGGAATGTCAGATACCTTATTGGGACAGGTACGTTAGAAAATTTAAAAAGGGAAATGGAAAGGTTAAAAATAGATATGGTGGGAATTAGTGAAGTTAGGTGGCAAGAGGAACAAGACTTTTGGTCAGGTGAATACAGGGTTATAAATAGAAAATCAAATAGGGGTACTGCAGGAGTAGGTTTAATAATGAAGAAAAAAATAGCAGTGTGGGTAAGCTACTACAAACAGCATAGTGATCGCATTATTGTGGCCAAGATAGACACGAAGCCCACGCCTACTACAGTAGTACAAGTTTATGCTGAGATAAAAGAAATTATTCAGATAGTGAAGGGAGACAAAAATTTAACAGTCATGGGTGACTGGAATTTGATATTAGGAAAAGGGAGAGAAGGAAACATAGTAGGTGAATATGGATTGGGGGTAAGAAATGAAAGAAGAAGCCGCCTGGTAGAATTTTGCACAGAGCACAACTTAATCATAGCAAACACTTGGTTCAAGAATCATAAAAGAAGGTTGTATACATGGAAGAACCCTGGAGATACTAGAAGGTTTCAGATAGATTATATAATGGTAAGACAGAGATTTAGGAACCAGGTTTTAAATTGTAAGACATTTCCAGGGGCAGATGTGGACTTTGACCACAATCTATTGGTTATGAACTGTAGATTAAAACTGAAGAAACTGCAAAAAGGTGGGAATTTAAGGAGATGGGACCTGGATAAACTGACAAAACCAGAGGTTGTACAGAGTTTCAGGGAGAGTATAAGGGAAAAATTGACAGGAATGGGGGAAAGAAATACAGTAGAAGAAGAATGGGTAGCTCTGAGGGATGAAGTAGTGAAGGCAGCAGAGGATCAAGTAGGTAAAAAGACAAGGTATAGTAGAAATCCTTGGGTAACAGAAGAAATTTTGAATTTAATTGATGAAAGGAGAAAATATAAAAATGCAATAAATGAAGCAGCCAAAAATGAATACAAACGTCTCAAAAATGAGATCGACAGGAAGTGCAAAATGGCTAAGCTGGGATGGCTAGAGGACAAATGTAAGGATGTAGAGGCTTATCTCACTAGGGGTTAGATAGATACTGCCTACAGGAAAATTAAAGAGACCTTTGGAGAAAAGAGAACCACTTGTGTGAATATCAAGAGCTCAGATGGAAACCCAATTCTTAGCAAAGAAAGGAAAGCAGAAAGTTGGAAGGAGTATATAGAGGGTCTATACAAGGCAGATGTACTTGAGGACAATATTATGGAAATGGAAGAGGATGTAGATGAAGACGAAATGGGAGATACGATACTGCTTGAAGAGAATGACAGAGCACTGAAACACCTGAGTCGAAACAAGGCCCTGGGAGTAGACAACATTCTATTAGAACTATTGACAGCATTGGGAGAGCCAGTCCTGACAAAACTCTACCATCTGGTGAGCAAGATGTATGAGACAGGCGAAATACTGTGAGACTTCAAGAAGAATATAATAATTCCAATCCCAAAGAAAGCAGGTGTTGACAGATGTGAAAATTACCAAACTATCAGTTTAATAGGTGACAGCTGCAAAATACTAACGAAAATTCTTTACAGACAAATGGAAAAACTGGTAGAAGCAGACCTTGGGGAAGATCAGTTTGGATTCCATAGAAATATTGGAACCCATGAGGCAGTACTGACCTTACGACTCACCTTAGAAGAAAGATTAAGGAAAGGCAAACCTACATTCCTAGCATTTGTAGACTTAGAGAAAGCTTTTAACAATGTTGACTGGAATACTCTCTTTCAAATTCTGAAGGTAGCAGGGGTCAAATATAGGGAGCGAAATGCTATTTACAATTTGTAAGGAAACCAGACGCCAGTTATAAGAGTCGAGGGACATGAAAGGGAAGCAGTGGTTGGGAAGGGAGTGAGACAGGGTTTGTAGCCTCTCCCCAATGTTAATCTATCTCTATATTGAGCAAGCAGTGAAGGAAACAAAAGAAAAATTTGGAGTAGGTATTAAAATCCATGGAGAAGAAATAAAAACTTTGAGGTTCGCCGATGACATTGTAATTCTGTCAGAGACAGCAAAGGACTTGGAAGAGCAGTTGAATGGAATGGATAGTGTCTTGATAGGAGGGTATAAGATGAACATCAACAAAAGCAAAACAAGTATAATGGAATGTAGTCATATTAAGTCGGGTGATGCTGAGGGAATTAGATTAGGAAATGAGCCACATAAAGTATTAAGGAATTTTGCTATTTGGGGAGCAAAATAACTGATGATGGTCGAAGTAGAGAGGATATAAAATGTAGACTGCCAATGGCAAGGAAAGCATTTCTGAAGAAGAGAAATTTGTTAACATCGAGTATTGATTTAAGTGTCAGGAAGTCATTTCCGAAAGTATTTGTATGGAGTGTAGCCATGTACGGAAGTGAAACATGGACAATAAATAGTTTGGACAAGAAGAGAATAGAAGCTTATGAAATGTGGTGCTACAGAAGAATGCTGAAGATTAGATGGGTAGATCACATAACTAGTGAGGAGATATAGAATAGGACTGGGGAGAAGAGAAGTTTGTGGCACAACTTGACTAGAAGAAGGGATTGGTTGGTAGGGCATGTTCTGAGGCATCAAGGGATTACCAATTTAGCATTGGAGGGCAGCGTGGAGGGTAAAAATCATAGAGGGAGACCAAGAGATGAATACACTAGGCAGATTCAGAAGGATGTCGGTTGCAGTAGGTACTGGGAGATGAAGAGGCTTGCACAGGATAGAGTAGCATGGAGAGCTGCATCAAACGAATCTCAGGACTGAAGACCACCACAACAACAATCAGAGTCTTCTGTCTTCTGTCTGAATCCTAGCCAGGAACACATAGTCTGCATGGAAAATGCTTTACTCTCAGTAGTATGGTTCTAAAATTTGCAGTTCATGCTAAATGCACTGTTATTAATAACCCAAATTCACAGTCTATTATTCTATAACAGTCCTGAGTGAAAATATGCAAACAACACTATGTATACCATCTGCAAATCATCATAGCAAGAGACAAATGAATTTGTTGTTATCCGAGTACTGGTGCTACTCAGTTTGTTATTTACATAGATGTTAAAATGAGAGTCCACAGAAATTTGTCCAAGAGGGGGCAAGACTTCAGAAGTGGCATTTTTTAAAAATAATTGATTAGTTGAGTCAGCCTAGGACTGGACCAAAATGGGCCTTGTTTCCCCCTGTTTTGCATATAGGTGTGTAGTCATTATAACTAGAATCCAGAACTCATAAATCTGTAGCTGTATGTCGCACTGGGTTGCATCCTATATAATTTAAGAAGAGCCAAACATCTTTTTAACCATGATATTTCACCATTTTTCCTCCCTTCCAGTGCACAAATTGATATTTCTTCTGCATTTTGGTCCATATGTGAAGTATAGCAGAATACACCTACAGCGTGGCATGCTTGTTTTCTTCATAGTCTGCTACAATCACTCTACCATGTGACATGGAATGAAGTCTCGCAAGCCCTGATGGATCAAGTGTAATTCGATTGTTGAAATTAAGATGTGCAACAAGCAGGACTCATCATCTGGTAACTGGGGACAGGTGTCAGGCAGGCACACTGCAGTCATATTTCTGCTGAACTAGACGTTGAGATGGGTCGATTTGCGGAACAAGACCGAACAGCGAGGTCATCAGTCTCATAGGATTAGGGAAGGATGGGGAAGGAATCTGGCTGTGCTCCTTCAAAGGAGTCATCCTGGCATTTGCCTGAAGTGATTTAAGGAAATCACAGAAAACCTAAATCATGATTGCTGGCCACGGGATTGAATCGTCGTCCTTCCGAATGCGATTCCAGTGTGCTCTAGATGTTGAACTGTTCCTTTCTGTTGCTTGTGAAGTGCTATACACAGAGGTGAGACACAGAAGATTGGCTACTCTATTCCAGTAATGTCGTGTGAGGATTCACACCCCTAAGATTGCAAAACAATGGGTAAACTATGACAATGACAAGAAAGTGTTGTAGTTTTCCTATGAACAACCTGATAACCTAGCAATGTAGTGTTTACTTGAGATACAACATCCCTCCTTGCAGTTGGCAATGCTTAACCTGCAGCTGAGTAGAATCAGAGATAATCATTTCTAGAAATAGGTGAAATTCTGAAATTAATAAAAAATGTAGCCACCACCCTCCAGCCCTCGCATTCACCTATGCCCAACAAGGAATGTAGCATGTGGTGTTACATTTAGTGTTTATCCAATGGCGCTTCTGGCATGTAAAAGTAATTATTATTTGTTGTGATGGACTGTGACTCAAACCAGAATCTTACCTTTTGTGAGCAATGCTCTTTCCTACTGAGCTATCTATGCATAACTCATAATCTGTTCTCACAGCTTCAATTCTGCCAGTACCTCATCCATACTTTCCAAACTGCACAGAAGCTATCCTGCATATTTTGCAGGAATAGCTCTCCTCGAAGGACTATTACAGAGAAATGACCTAGACATGGCTAAGAGACTGGTTCTGTTATATATATTTCTGTTTGCAGTGGAGTGTGTTTTGTATTAAAACTTTCTGACAGATTAAAACTGTATGATGGACTGAGAGACAAATGTGAAACCTTCTCCTCACTGAGAATGCTACTACTGAATGAACTATCCAGGCACAACTCATTACCAATCCTCACAGATTCAGTTCTGTCAGTACCACACTCCTGTTTTTCAAAATACACAGAAGCTTTCCAGCATACCTTGTGACTACGATTTTTGAAGGAAAGGATCTTGTGAAGAAATTGTTTAGCCACAGCTTATGGGGCTTTATCCAGAATAAACCTCTACTCTACAGCAAGGGTACACTGTTTTGAAACTTCTTTACAGTCTATAACTCCGTGTCAGAGCAAAATTCAACCCTGAACCTTGTCTTTCATGGACAATGCTCTCAACAACTGAACTATGCAGGGACAGCTAACAACCTATACTAACAGCCTGAGTTCTGCTGATCATTAAGAAGCTGTTGTCAGAAAGGTGGTTCAATATTCTGTTATAAGCTACGTTTAAAAAAGTTTGAAAATGTCAAAAAGAGGGAGATGGTCCATAATTAGAGATCACCTTTATGCACTTTGTCATTGACAGCCCTATCGTAGGATCTATACATGAAAGAGATCAGTAAGTTAGAAGAAGAAAGTAACTGTCAGAAAAAAGCTTCTGTTGGCTATACTAACAAATAACTATAATAAATTTGTTTTGCTAGGAAGGCTATATGTGAACATACTATAAGTATCAGAACAGGTAGTGCTTTAAAAACTGATACACTTTTCCAGTTATTCATGGTAGTTGCTGTTAATCCATTACTGCTGACTTCATATTTTCTTGAAAAAACAGACACTTTTTAAAGCTTTATGAATGGAAAATACCATCTGGATCATTATTTTATCATTACTGATGATCATTTTTAATCTGACTGACAGATAACCTTCAGACCTAAGTTGGTAAAGAAAGAATGAGGTGTAATTATATAAAAATTACATGAGTGTAACACTATAAAAAATACCAACAATGGTACTCCAGATAACATAAGAGCACCATGAAGTTATTCATATCTAGTGCAGCAATGTGCAGTTTGTGAGTTGTAGTAAGAATGTAACATAAAACTACATAAAAAAAGTACAGATAGTGAAATAGGGAAGACATGTATTCAGTCATATGACAAGTGCGCAAGTCATCCATACATCAGTAAGCAGTTCCTTGAATAGTGTAAATGAGATTCCTCCATCAGAAAATAAAGAGAATAATTAGAATAAAAAGTATGTTAACTTAGTACATTTAATTTTATACAAGGTGTACAACTTTGTTTCCACTGTTTGCTGATAGGTGGTGACAACGGTAAGTAGCAGTTGAAAGAAACAGATTGTAGACATCAGGCAGTTAGCTTGGACCTTGGCCAACCTAACCTCATTCAGACATTAGTCGGTTTGTGTCTGCACCATAAAGTTGTACTTGATTGAAAATGTCAGTTTATGAGCCTAATTCTCGTCTTCTGCAGGAGGTGTTACTGTTTTATCTCAATATGAAGAAAACAGTGGTTGAGTCTCATTGAATGCTCTCAAGTACATATGGTAAGGACGCTAGTAGTGAAAGAACATGTCATGAGTGGTTTCAATGCTTCAAGAACGGTGATTTTAACATCATAGACCACCATAGTGGTGGGAGAGAGAATGTTTTCAAAAATGCTGAATTGGAGACATTGTTGAGTGAAGACTCATGCCAAACTCCAGAAGAATTGGCATGGTTAGTGGGAGTGACACAGCAAGCTATTTCATAATGTCTCAAGGCTATGGGCATGATTCAGAAAGAAGGAACTTGTGTCCTGTGTGAGCTGAAACCAAGAGACGTTGAATGGTGTTTGTGTGTTTGTGAACAGTTGATTCAGAGGGAAAAATGGAAGGGATTTCTGCATTGCATTGTGACTGGGGATGAAAAATGGGTTCATTATGATAACCTTAAATGCAAAAAAGAAATCAAGATATCCCGGCCATGCTTCCACATCAACGGCAAAACTGAATATTCACGGCTCCAAGATCATGCTTTGCATTTGGTGGGACCAGCTCAGCGTCATGTACTATGAGGTGTTAAAACCAAGTGAAACAAACACAGGTGCTTGTTATCGAATGCAATTAATGCATTTGAGCAGAGAATAATTAAAAGACAAACGGCCACAATACAGTGAAGGGCACAATAAAATGTTTTTGCAGCACGACAACACTCGACTCCACATTACAAAAGAGGTCAAAACGTACTTGGAAATGTTAAAATGGGATCTCTTGGATTGATTTTTGGATCAGTTCAAAAGATGAACAATTTTTCTGACGCAGGATTTATACACTGCCCGAAAGATGAGAGAAAGTAGTGGCCAGCGATGGAAAATACTTTGAATGATACATGTGTAACCAATTTGTTTCATTAAAGCCTCAAATGTTGGTGAAAAAATGGTGGAAGCAAAGTTGTACATCTTGTATGTTGTATTACAAGATAAAAGTAAAAAATACAACCACAGGAAAAAAAAGTCACAGTAAATTGTACAGTGTACATTTTTGTGTGTGTTTATGCATCAGTTAGCACAAGGTTCGATGTGGGTTTTAATCTTGCTTGAAGCCTACATAAATGGCCCTTTCATTGTCATTAACGGATTGTTCAGAATTTATAATGCTTGTGATGAAAGTGTAAGGGATCTTAATTAAACATTAATGATAACTCAAAATACAATAAACAATTTAAATATTTATTTCACAAGAAGTCGTCTAATGCCTGTGTGAAAAACACACATTGATGGTCTTACATTAAATGAAAGATTATATCAGAAGGTCATTGATGTTCAACTGAATAATGAGCTATAATAATGGCAACGTGTGAATAACATAACATACATGCTCATTCTAGCATGTTTCATTCTTAGTAGTAGTTCATATTCTGCTCGTGATAGACAATAGTGCTGGCTTTTTAACATACTTTTATTCCCTGTTGCATTATGGAATTTTCTTCTGAGGCATTCTTGCCAAACCAAATGAGGTATTTATTCAGCAAAAGTGAGCAGTACAAAAACTTTGTAAGGTAGATAACTGCAAATCTTCCAAGACTCCTTTAAAAATTTTCCCATTGCATCTCCGTAATGACTCTTCTTGCTGATAATTAAAAAAAAAATTGAATTCCCTACAAATTCTGACTTAAATTAAAGTCATAACATATTAGCTACCATTTCTACAAATTATATAATTACATAGATTCAGTGAATGTAAATTGTTTTTAGCTTCATGACAAGCAGCAATGTTCATTGTAAGTGGGCCTCTGAATTTCATATTCTGTGAGAAATATTCATGTGGTCATTATTCATTTGGTAATTATATGATTACATTGCCTCAGTGATTTTAAATTGCTCTTAGCTTCATGACAAGCAGCAATTTTCATTGTAAATAGGCCTCTAAAATTCTTATTCTGTGCTAAATATTTTTGTGGTCATGTTAATGTATGCATTAACTATTTTCACATCCCTGAATGTTCTCCTTCATGATAGGATCTATGGAACACAATGAGTGAATGAAAGGATTTGAGGGTGATAAGAGGGGAGGGGGGTGAAGTAGCTTATTTAAAAACTTTCATAGTACAGTGTATAATGCACAATTACTTTTCCTCTTAATATGGTTTGCAAAGTTCATTACAGTTAACTTCAAAGATGTGGGATGAGGCATTTGAGAATCATGTTACATTTTTATAAAGATGCACATGTGAATTACTAATTTCTGCCCACCATCTTTTATATATTGTATAAATAGAAATTCAGCATAAACTTTTTTGCTTCATTTGCGAATTTAACTGCTTTGTTGGTCAAAATTTTCATATTGTTGGGTCAGTGATCAAAAAATTTTGTGGCAGCAATCTTCACACTTTCTTGCACTAAAGACAACCTTAATGTGGAATAATGATGTCCTTTTTCTTTTAGTATTCTCATTTCATAATTCTCTAGCTGACAGAGACTGGTTTGGCCATTGTAGTGTCAATGGACATTACACAAGTAATGACCTGCCAGCCAAAATAATATTTGATAGATTTTTTAATGCATTCTTGACCCTATTTACCATAGTATTCCCATAAAGAAAATCAGAATAATGGACAGCGCCCTCAAATTCAGATCTCAAAACAGACAAAATATATGGTACACTAAACAGCTGACAGATCTAAAGAAACAAGTTTTGTTGCTGTACAACATATACAATAGTATGAAGCCTGACTATGCCAAATCAGCCTATGTGGAATGCAGGAATGAATACAAAAAAGCCATCCTGCAAGCCAAAAAAACCTACAATGCCAACAGCATACATAATTCCACCAATAAATGCAAAACCGCTTGGAAAGTAATTAACAGTGCTACCACAGATACTAAAAAAGACAAAATTAATATCCCACCTCAACACTCAATGAGTTTTTTATTAATTCAGTGAAAGAAATAGGAGAGACAATTATCAAACCAGACTTTAGTCCATCAGAGTTACTCTCCCAAAATTGGGGTAGACAGTCACTAAATACAAGCATGCTAACCTTCTCCGAAGTATCACCTATATTTGTACAAGGGCTCATAAAACAACTGAAATCATCTGATAGCTTAGATATATATGTCATATCATGCAACCTGCTAAAAAAGTGTGTGATGGCATTCTGTACCCTTTAACCCATTGCATAAACAAGTGCTTACTTGAGGGATATTTTCCTGATGAGTTAAAACTGTCTAGGATCGTCCCAGTATACAAAAAGGGAGATAAAGACTCTCCATCTAGTTACAGGCCTATTTCAATAATACCCTCATTTTCCAAGGTAATAGAATGCATCATGTACCAACAATTATCATCTCACTTTGAGAATCTAGGAATAATTAATGCTACACAATACGGGTTTAGGAAGAATCTGTCGACCATTGATGCAATCAACACAATAATCAGTTACATCCTCCAAGTTTTTGAGAACAAAGGCTTTGCTCAGGTCTCATTCTGTGACCTAAGCAAGGCCTTCGACTCTTTTGAGCACACGCCACTACTAGAGAAACTAGAATTCTACGGTATCAAAGTCTACGGTATTAAAAGCTTATCTCAACAACCGTAAACAGGTAGTTTGTGTTTGTAAGGAAAAGTCAAATATAGAAAATTTTAAAGTAGGTGTGCCTCAGGGATTTGTATTGGGCCCCTTCCTGTTTCTGTTAATGATCAATGACCTCCCCTTGTTTATTAGATCCACCACTGTATTGTATGCAGATGATACAACTTTTCTTCATAGCAGTAACAATCTTAATGATCTTAAAACCTGTGCTGAAAATACACTCACTCACTCACGCAACCTATTGGTTCAGAGCAAATGGTTTCCTGCTAAATGAAAATAAAACTCAGCAGATAATCTTCACTCTAAGAGACAAGCCACTATCTGATGACCCTAGTTCTGGTAAATTGCTAGGAGTTTATTTAGACGAAAAGTTATCCTGGCGCCAACATGCAAACTATATTAGTAGTAAGCTATCTAGGGTAATTTATTTATTAAGACAACTCAGAAATTGTGTACCAGAAACATACATCAGATCATCTTATTTTGCATTTTTCCAAAGTATAATATCCTATGGCATTTTCTTGTGTGGTAACTGTAGTCATATAAATGACATCCTATTATTGCAGAAGAAAGCCATTAGGATAATTAAAAATTCTTCACATAAGGCTCACTGCAAATCCTTATTTACTAAACAAAAAATTATGACAGTAATAAACCTCTATATATACAATGTCTTAATCTTTACGAAGAAGAACCTACAAGATGTCAAACATAGAGAAAATATACATTGTTACAACACAAGAAGCATCAAACACATATACACGCCTTACCACAGATTATCAAAATCAATAAATAGCTATGAAGTCGCAGGGCACAAACTATTTAATAAGCTGCCACATGCTATACAGGATCATCCTGAACATACATTCAAAGAAAGACTGCATGAATGGTTTATTGCCCACCTGTTCTATGATATCAATGAAATCTTCAACTGTAAAATGCAGTAATCCAACAGATGACCCACTGTACATTTATTGTAATATAAGCTAAAATATTTCAGTAGTCAATACCTTACCACACTGTATTACAAATTGTATCTTCATTTGACATTGTCAGTTGCTGTAATGGCCTAAAGACAATAAAATCTTCATTATTACTATTATTATTATTGTTGTTGTTGTTCCTTTTGATCTGTACTGTGTTATTTACAACAAACTGTCTGTCTGCTTAGCTGGGTGGTAAAGTACTCGCGTCTCATGCAAGCCGGCCTGGGTTTGATTTCCGGCTGGGTTGGAGATTTTCTCCGCATGGTGCCTGGGTGTTCTCATCATCATTTCATCCTCATCACTGGCACGTGGTGTCAAATGAAATAAGACTTGCACTTGGCAGCCGAACTTCCCCAAATAGGGTCCTCCTGGCCAACAGTGCCATACAAATTTCATGAGGGAACACACATACTGTGAAGCAGTAGTCAAAACACATAACCCCTTAAACTGATCTCTATAAGGTGATAGTGTGTGAGTGCCATTCATTTTACCTACAGCATTGAAAGCTTCCTTTCTTAAAGATGAATTATCCCAGAGTATTATTGCATATGACATTATTGAATGAAAATACACAAAATATGTTAACATGGTTACTCATCTCTCCCCAACATTTATAGTGATTCTAAGTGAAAACGTGGGTAAAACGAGTTGTTGTAGAAATTAAAAATGTGTTTTTTCTAGTTTAAAACTTTGAAACTTCCAACCTAGTTATTATTTCCTCACTGTGTGTTGCATTTATCATTGGTTAAGTACAGAGAGAAGTGCAGAAGTGAATATGTTATGAATTTTTAAAACTGAGAGTGAGACTATTGTCAGAAAACTACTCAATAATACTTTCATGAATATTGTTTACCACTTCTTCTTTTGTTGTATGTGTTTTTGTATTGATTAAAATACTAGTGTATCTACAAAAAGAACTTATTCTGTTTGTTTTATATTAGACATATGGTCATTAACATATATAAGAAACAATACTAGATGTTGCTGTTGTGTATATGCTATTGTTCTATAACTTGGCATATCATTAAAATACAAAAGAAATTAATATGATATGAGCCTTGAGAATGGTTGGAATTCTCTCAGGTCTGGTCTGTGAATTTGTATAATGGCCACATTCATAGCTGTAACTATTTTGAAATCAATATAAGTTCTAAAACTAAAACATTGCTGTGGAATCTGTGAACAGTGCAGTGTTTTATTTTGCAGATTAAAAATTCATATATGAAGATAATGGATTTTATAAACTCTTTCCTGAAAGGAGAATCAACAGCCCAAATTGCAGAAATGCTTGAAAACTTTGCTGAGAAATATGACAAGGTAATCAATATTTTATTAATATGTAAGACAGTTTATTCCTGGTGTGCAATGGAAATATTGTGGAATTATTAAAACATTAATAATTTTCTTTCTTTGCAGTTTATGAAAGATTTAAATGTGGCAATCAGGAAGCATATTGTAGACTTGTGGGATAAGACAACTGTATTTCTTTTTGAATGTTGGAATAAGTTCCTCCGAACATTTGAGCCTAGTTTCGTAACATTTGCTCATTATGTGGAGACAGCTGCGTTGGAAGTAAGCAATGAAATTTTAGGTAATGTTGATTATCCCTATGTTATAATTTTTCTATAACAACCTACTTTCTTTAATTGGTAAATGTTACTGCATTTAATTTTTAGTGCGTACTTTACCTACAACTGATGTGTAAATGTGGTGCATGACACACAAATCTTAAATTTCATTCAGATAATGATTTTTCACTTGCAAGCAGAAAACAGTAATGAATGGTGTGTCGTATGGCTCCAAATTATTGCACTCTTTTCAGTAATGTCTAGTGAATTTATGGTGGCTTGTGTGTGTGTGTGTGTGTGTGTGTCTGTGTGTGTGTGTGTGTGTGTGTGTGTGTGTGTGTGTCTAATGGAGCTAAAAAAAGGGCAAAATGTTTGCACTGATTTTCCCAAAAGCTTCACACAAAATTAATTAGTGTATTCTGACTTCTTTTTTTAAATTGTGGGCTGTTCCTGCTGGTACACATCATGCTACAAATTTCATTTCAGTAGATGTCTTTCATAATGTTTTGTACATATGTGTGTTAGTGTCTATAGTCAAGTAATTTGCAGTTTCATTGCTGAAACACTCTCTGTGTAAAGAAAATTTGTTACTGTGCAGTAATTTATTTCTTAGAGGCTGGTGATGTGTCAGAAGCCAACCCCTGTTGACACTTTCATAATGATAATAACTACACCTACATATATATACTCTGCATGCCACTGTAGAATGCAGGGCAGATGATAGACCGTCCCCCCAAACCTGACAGTTTATTCATGAAACAAGGAAGACTGTATGTACTAGAGTCCTACAAAGGATTTTTTCCTTGGAAGTTTTTATACAGTTCCATACTGTCATCCAGCAAACAAACTCTATGTCTACCAAATAATGGGATAAATCTAGAAATGTACTGAAGTCTTCCAGTCAAACAGATATCAGTAGGCAAGTTTTACTGTGAAAACATCAGAAGTGAAAATAAAATAGGGCACAGATCAGGGAAGTGTGATGGGACTATCATTTTTCTTTATTAATGAGTTGGCAGATATTTGCAGCTATCTGAGACTATTCACAAATGGCACAGTTTTGCATGGTAAGGTAACACCATTTCCAGTTTGTTACTGTATGTAGGAAGAGCATTTATTTCTTCTTAATAGATGAAGAGAACTGGTATCATTGGATTAAACATTTGAAATCACTCACAGGACTTAGCCACAACCATATAATGTCTAGGGATAACTGACCAGAATGAATCAAAACGAAATTAATGCACAAATATAGCTGTAGGAATGGCAAATTCCCTTCTGAGATTAATAGAAAGTATCCAAACAAAGTGTAATTCACACTCAAAGGACGGCACTGACAAAACTTTTCTTAAACCAGTTGTTGAACACTTTTTTGCCGTCTGGGGCATTTACCAAGTTGAACAAAAAACCTTATAGAAAAACTCAGTCCACTTGTCAGTAATGAATGTCAAATCAAACACCTTGAAGCCCTCTAATTTCCAAACTGTTATTTTATTGGGCTACCAGTTTCAGTAATATATTACGCCATCTTCAGGTCCTCTGACCGATGTGTAGAAAGATTCCAACCTTGGTTTCAGCCAAAGTAGGGGCCAACATTCAAAGATTGGTATCTGTAGATTTCTGATTGATACAGCAATCACTTCAAACATCATCTGCTGACTGTTAAACTGTTAGTTGGTTGCATAAGCTTTAAATGTAAGTCAGTCATAGAATCCATACCACTTGTTTATGAACATATTCCCATCTGGACTACTCATGTCAGAGGCTGAGTTTCCACTGAGTCCACTGTTTACAGCTACAACACAGCTGACTTCAGTGTACATCATACCAATCTACAGCACCCTCCTTACATCTATGATGGATTGACAAAATGCATTAACATTATATTACAGTTCATATGTTTTATCATTTTGTTTGTTATTTTATACCTTCTAAAATCTTATGAACATAAAACCAAAATACTTATGCTCATAAAGCAAATAAGGTGGTTGTAATTAAAACCAGTGACTAATGTTTTACCATTATACATAGTGGTTATTGAAAATAGTTTAAAAAATACAAAACATGATGTTCAAATACCCCAGTTAATAACATTTTTATTAAAACCATGCTAAATATTAAGTACAGTTACCGTATTTACTCGAATCTAAGCCGCACTTTTTTAATGGTTTTTGTAATCCTAAAAATCGCCTGCGGCTTAGAATCGAGTGCAAAGTCAGCGGAAGTTCTGAAATATGTTGGTAGGTGCCGCCACAACTAACTTCTACCGTCGAATATATGTAGTGCTACACAGGCATGCTTTGCAAGCACAAAGATAAATACTGGCGCCAAAACCTCTGCGTCAGTAAATAAATTTAAAAAAGTTGGAAGACGAGCTTTTTTTCTCCGCCCCAAATTTCGATCACTTTATTTTCATACATTATCCAATGAAATAAATACAAATTCCGTATTGTAGCAGCATTTCAATGTACTACAAAAATCCGACTGGCAAGAGTGTCTGCGATGTTTGTCAGTACGGCCAATTCTACGTTCTGAATTTTTTCCTGCCTGTGAGAAGAGATGGTTGGTAACGGGAACTTTTATGAATTGTGAATCACATGCAGTATTCTCTTCACCATAAGAATAATACGAATATAAACATTTTGCAATGTATTCTTTAGTGTTTGCTGCTACATCATTTAAATCCTGCCTGCCTAATAAACTACGAAACTAGAGTGAGAACAGCAAACGTGGGAGTATACACATATCATGTCATGTTTATATTCGTATTATTCTTATGCCTAATAGAGATACAGTCAGAAATGAAGCACGGAAATTGACTAGATTTTTAAATCTAAGATGACTCTAATTTCTGTGCAGAAAGTAATGAACTAAAGAGGCTTCTGCAAAGATTTTCAAACGGAGAAAAATTTTCGCGAAACTCTCGTTCAGAACATCTTCTATCATATGCAGTTTATTATTTGGTTCTTGCTGATCATTATCAAACCAAGCAGCAGAGTAAATAACAACAAATAGCAGTCTCTTGCCATTGTTTCACAAAAGCAAACCATGCCGCGAGCGGCGACAGGTCGTAAACACTCATTATCAGAATGCGACAAACAATGCATGACACAGTACAGTAATGCATTTTCAGCTTAGAGTGACGTAAACACCTATAATAAAGAGAACGGCACTTATCAGATCAAAGAAAAATAAGGAATCAATTCAAACCAGACGAAGCATGTGAAAAACGAAGGGTACCCGTATAAATACGGACGGAGCGCCTGACGCATAGCAATGGCTACCTGGTAAAGCTTAACTGCTAAGCTTACGGCTCGAACCAAACTACTGTAGCTGTATCGTCATTCATTCGACCTAAATTGTGTCTCATATTACTATGGACCAACTTTGTTTCGATTTGGAGGTGCGGCCTAAAACTTTTCTCTCCCCTTGAATTTCGAGTCTCAAATTTCAGGTGCGGCTTAGATTTGGGAAATTTTTTTTTCCTTTATTTCGAGTCTCATTTTTCAGGTGTGGCTTAGATTTGAGTGCGGCTTAGATTCGAGTAAATACGGTAAAGGAAAAGGAGCAGACAAGAATGGTGCTACAAGTTATTGTTCCAGCAGTAGTATGTAGAAAGGCCAGGAATGTTGCTGCTTCTAAATGTCGTCTCTTACGAGTTTCAGTAACAAATCCATTATAATGTATACAGTTTCATGTTAAAACTAATAGACTGTCAACTAAATCATGTATTAATGTGGAAAATACATTACATTTGTCTCCAGAAACTTTGTACTCATATGTGATCTAGGAGGAGTGTAATAATATTTAGGTCATTATTGTCAGCTCAATGTAGCTGTTGGAATTGATGCTTAGTAGCCAAATCCCATATTATTACATGACAGAGATGACAGTTTATTTGTTGTAATGCCAAACTGTGTAAAATCTAATGGATTTATGTATGAAACTCATAGAAGAGGGTATTTTAAACCAGAAAAATTCCTGCCCTTTTGACATACAGCTGATGGTATGATGACTTATAACACCATTTTATCTGTTCAAATTCCTTTAACTGCACTTACTATGTAACACAGTTTCAATAAAATATTTATTACAGTATGTATTTGAGCAAGATGTTTGTATTTTTAAAATTATGTTTAGTTGTAAAATGTGCAGGAGTAACTGACACCATTGGCTAGTTCACTAAGTTACCACCACTGATAACTACAAAACGTTAGTCACTGGTTTTAGTTATAGATATCTTATTTGATTTATGTACATTTATTTATTCCATGTGATCTGATGGTACACAGTATGTTACAGATGTCCTGATATATTATATTGCAAAGATTGGTTAAGTTTACTTCACTCCATTGCTCAATGTTTTCAGTTTAACATAAATAGCAAGATTACTGTTCCAGGTATTCATTTATAGAGTAAAAACAATGACACAACAAATATGACTTCGCAGCTCTGCTAAATTTTATGTTGCCTTCGCTAGACTTTATACTTGTGGGAAGAGTGTTGAACAGTTGTTGGCCCATGTTGAAACCACAATTTTTACACAGTTAAGTGTTTGTACATAAAACATGCAGATTTGAGTTTTTCCTGGTGTTGTGTTTATGTATTTCATTATTTTTTATGCCTCTGGAGTCAGTTTGCACTATGTGGTTTCCAAAAAATTTTTAAATCTCGAGAATATATAGGCAAGGCAGTATAAGGATTTTCACCTTTCTGAAGGTGGGTTTGGAGGAGTCCCTGGGTTTGCTCCCAGTAATGATCCTCATTGCTCTCTTCTGGATTTTGAATGTGCTCAGGGCAGTTGGAGAATTTCCCCAGAATATTTTAGGTGGGCTTGTATGTAAGCATAGTATGAGCTTGTTAAAGTTTTCAGGCTAGCACATCATTTCAGTACACTCAATGCATAAGAGCCATTAATAATTTCGGCATTTACCTTTCCTGTATGTGTATTACATTTCAGGTTATCTTGAACCCACAGACCCAGGAATTCGAAAATGGTTTCAGTATCTATTGGCTGGTTATTTACAGTGACAAGTGGCTGAGAGGAATTTTCATTTTGTGTTGTGTGAAAGTTCATGGAAGCTGTCTGTTTGGTGTTGATAGTTAATACGTTGATTTTAGCCCAGTTGCTGAGTTGTTCAGTGGCCACATTCACTGCATTTTGCACAGCCTCTGTATTCTCCCCTGTGAGGATTACAGTTGTGTCATCAGCAAATATTATTGTTTTGTGTGCATCTACATTCAGGCTCAGGTCATTAAAATACAGGAGGAAAAGTAGAGGTCCCAATACTGAGCCCTGTGCTACACCTTGCTTTAGTTACATAAGTTTTTATGAAGTGTAAAATAATAAATCAAAAGATAAAACATACATATTGTGATATACATATTGTCAAGCCATCATTCATGTAAGGAGGGTGCTGTAGATTGCTGTAATGAACACTGAAGCCAGTTGTGTTACAATTGTAAACAGCAGACTCATTGTGAACTTAAACTCTCACATGAATAGCCCAGTTGGGACTAGGTGTATGTGCATGTGGTTTTAATGGTTTAACTTACATTTATTGGTATGTATTTTATGACTGGCTTACACTTAAAGCTTATCCAACTGTATCTTAATAAGGCATGCATGTTACCTTATTGTAACTGGTTTTTTACATTTATTTAGCACTGAAGATGGCTACACAGTGACCAAAATCTAGATATGCAATGAACATCATTTGTGACTAAATGCTGTGGCCGTTACTACTTGTTTGCATAACTGCTAAATGATGTGTATAAAACCATGAAAGAATACTCTGCTAACCCCCTTACAGTGTGTGGCAGGCAGTATTACGTTTGTCAACAAGGCTTCATTTGCATTAAAATATTTGATGAAGATATCTGTGCCTTTGAAGCATCTTTCTAATATGTCTGTTGATTCACAGCAGTTCTTTCCCACTCTTCAAAGAAATGCTCAGCATATCCCACAGTCTGGAAAGATTTATAGGTTAATCAACAAAACAAAACTATATTTCTAAAGCATACTAAATATTATTGTATAAGTGGATTAGCTGGCTCATGGATTAAATCCTACCAAACTAGGACAAAGTAGAAGGTCATATTGAATGACTCTGAGGGACACACTGTGTCATATAGCTGGGGATCTATTGGCTGTGGTGTTCCTCAGGACTCTGTATTTGGCCCAATTCTCTTCCTCATCTTTATCAATGATCTTTTGTTGTGTACTAGCTTTAAAACCCATTTTATTCTCTTTGCTGATGACACCTCCATCCTCATCAACAAACCCCGCAAAAATAATCTTGAGGATTCCACCAGTATTGTCTTTAATTAAGTACTAAATTGGTTAGAAAATAATGGGTTATCACTAAATGTTAACTAGACCCAGGTTTTTCATTTCTAAGTAAGTAAGAAAGTGGAGTATCAGTTAAGTATTAAATGTAATGGTAGGGAGTTTACTACAAGTTGAGTAATCCAAGTCCATAGGTGTACACATTGACAGCAATCTAAAATGATGTGAACATATTTTATAACTTCTCAAAAAACTCAGCTCAGCAACATTTGCAATTCACTGTCTGTGACTCAGACACCACAAAAACTGCTTATTTCCATGCACTGTTGTTGTATGGCATAGTTTTCTGGGATAATTGGCCACTTTCCAAAAAAGTATTCATTTCCCAAAAAAGAGTTATTTGGATAATGAGCAGAGTCTGACTAGACATTCTTGTAGAAACCTTTTTAGAAAATTAGGGATACTGACAACTTCATTTTAATATATCTACTCCCTGTTATGTTTCATTGGTAAAAATGAGCAACTATACAAAACCAATGATTCATACCATACCCACAATACCAGGACGAAGATGGACCTCCATTATGAATTTAAAAACCTTAGTATTGTGTAAAAAGGAGTCCATTACATGAGCTGCAACGTGTTCAATGCTCTCTTGCCATCACTTAAATCACTTGTCCATGATCTTCCCAAATTTAAGCAACAGCTCAAATGATATCTAATAGATAATTCCTTTTATTCAATTGAAGAACATTTTGATTGTGTTAACACTAATCAATTTTTTCTTTTAAATAAATCTGATGTGCATTATGATAGTTCGAATCATTGTTAACATTACTATGTCTTTTATGTAGCTATTAAGATCTACCTATATTTTAACTTTTTTAAATGTAATTTTGTCTATACCAATTAATGTGTGTATTTTGTCTTATACTTATCTCTCTTCTTGCTAGAGAGTTTTTTATGTGTTCCTTTTGTATAGTTTGTAATAATCTGACATATTCTTCATCCATGTGAATGTATTAGATTTATGGAATCTAAATAAATAAATAAAACAATACTCTCGAATTTTATCCACAGGTACTCCATATCTTCCTACTCAGATAAGATAATTTGATGGTGATTACTCATGTAATCTGCAGTCTGTTTCCTGTCACAATTCTAAGCAGAAATATTATTCTAAATATATTAACATTCCTTTTAACACCTATTATCATTGATGCTACATTAGTAACAAACCTTCAAAACAAATTGTTTAAATAATTAGGTCTGAGACTGTGAATGAGCACATGAAACCTCTAGTAGGAGATGTGAATAGAAAGCTTGGATTTGTCATAGGTAATCAGGAAAAGTGCCATGTATGTGTTAAGCAACCCATGTAAAAGACTAATATGGATTCCTTCTACTGATACTTCAGTGTCCAACCTCATTATAAAGTAAATCCTATGGAAGACATTGCAGGAACTCAGTGATGACTGGTGTGAGGAACTCAGTGATGCATTGCTTTGATTGTAACGTGTTGCAAATCTCAGATTTCATTTTAATAGGAAATTAAGTGAGAATTGTTGGAAGAAAGAAAACCTTGTTCTTGAGTAACCCTGTTCGCTAAATGTCAAGAACTCTTATTTGATGTAGACTGTGCAACAGATCTCCTGCCTCCCTTTTACATCTTCTGTAGAGACAATGATGAAAAAAGAGAGTAAGGCACATGTGGAGGCATATGAGGTCCGTTTCCTGTCACTATATTCACAAAATTAACAGCACCAAGCATATCTAATATTGGTATGAAGTACTGTCTCACCTGCACTGTATTTTCTCATGAGCAGTACATTTGTAAATGTTGATAAAAAAATCATACTGTACAACAGTGTAGACAAAAAAGTATTTTAGATAAAACTGTAAACAGTATTGAAAATTCATGATATTGTTTCATAATATGACACTGCCGTTCTTTTATCCCGGTTATTGTTATTGTCTTCAGCCGAGCAACTGGCCTGATGCAGCTCTCCCTCTTACTCTATCCTGTGCAAGCCTCTTCATCTCCAAATAACTGCTGAGACCTACATTCTTCTGAACCTGCTTGCTTCATTTGTCTCTTGGTGTTCCTTTACAATTTTCATGCCGCCCCCCCCCCCCCTCCCCCCTCCCCCACCCCCACAGCCAAGCTCCTGCCACACACACATACACACACACTGCTCTCCACTACTAAACTGGTGATCCCTTAATGTCTCAGAATGTGTTCTATCAACCAATCCCTTTTTACAGTCAAGCTGTGCCATACATTTCTTTTCTCCTCATTTCCATTCATTACCTCCTCATTAGTTACAAGATCTGCCCATCTAATCTTTAATGTTCTTCTGCAGCAACACATTTCAAAAGATTCTATTCTCTTCTAGTCTGAACTGTTTAGCTTCCACATTTCACTTCCATACAGGGCTACACTCCAGACAATACCTTCAGGAAAGGCTTCCTAACACTTAAATCTATATTTGGCGACAACAAATTTCTCTTCTTCAGAAACACTTTCACCATTGCTAACATACAGTTTGTAGCCTCCCCATTTTAGCCATCATCAGTTGTTTTACAGCCCAAATAGCAAAATTGAATGTATATTGTTTCCTAATCTAATCCCCCAAGCAGCACCTGATTTAATTCAACTACATGCCATTACTCTTGTTTTGCTTTTGTTAGTGTTCATCTTATACCCCCTTTCCAAGACATTGTCCATTTCATTCAACTGCTCTTCCAAGTCCTTTACTGTCTCTGACAATATTACAATCTCAACATCTACATTTACCTACCTACATACATACACTATTGGCCATTAAAATTGCTACACAATGAAGATGACGTGCTACAGACGTGAAATGTAACCAACAGGAAGAAGATGCTGCGATATGCAAATGATTAGCTTTTCAGAGCATTCACACAAGGTTGGTGCCAATGGCAACACCTACAACATGCTGACATGAGGAAACTTTCCAACCGATTTCTTGTTCACAAACAGCAGTTGATTGGCGTTTCCTGGTGAAATGGTGTTGTGATGCCTCGTGTAAGGAGGAGAAATGCGTACCATCACATTTCCGACTTTGATAAAGGTCGGATTGTAGCATATAGCGATTGCAGTTTATCGTATCGCAACAATGCTGCTCGCTTTGGTGTGATCCAATGACTGTTTGCAGAATATGGAATCGGTGGGTTCAGGAGGGTAATACGGAACGTCGTGCTGGATCCCAACGGCCTCATATCACTAGCAGTTGAGATGATAGGCATTTTATCCGCATGGCTGTAACAGATTGTGAAGCCACGTCTTGATCCCTGAGTCATTTGCAAGACAACAACCATCTGCCCAAACAGTTCGAAAGCGTTTGCAGCAGCATGGACTATCAGCTCGGAGACCATGGCTGTGGTTACCCTTGACGCTGCATCACAGACAGGAGTGCCTGCAATGGTGTACTCAACGATGAACATGGCTGCATGAAAGGCAAAACGTCATTTTTTTTGGATGAATCCAGGTTCTGTTTACAGCATCATGGTGGTCGCATCCGTGTTTGGCGACATCATGGTGAACGCACATTGGAAGCGTGTACTCGTCATCACCATAGTAGCGTATCACCCAGTGTGATGGTATGGGGAGCCATTGGTTACATGGCTGAGTCACCTCTTGTTCGCATTGATGGCACTTTGAACAGTGGACATTACATTGTAGATGTGTTACGACCCGTGGCTCTACCCTTCACTCGATCCCTATGAAACCCTACATTTCAGCAGGATAATGCATGACCGCATGTTGCTGGTCCTGCACCGACCTTTCTGGATACAGAAAATGTTCGACTGCTGCCCTGGCCAGCACATTCTCCAGATCTCTCACCAATTGAAAACGTCTGGTCAATGGTGGCCGAGCAACTGGCTCGTCGCAATACGCCAGTCATTACTGCTGATGAACTGTAGTATCGTGTTGAAGCTGCATGGGCAGCTGTACCTGTACACACCATCCAAGCTCTGTGTGACTCAATGCCCTGGCGTATCGAGGCCGTTATTACGGCTAGAGGTGGTTGTTCTGGGTACTGATCTCTCAGGATTTATGCACCTAAATTGCGTGAAAATGTAATCACATGTCAGTTCTAGTATAATATATTTGTCCAATGAATACCCGTTTACCATCTGCATTTCTTCTTGGTGTAGCAGTTTTAATGGCCAGTAGTGTACGTACATGCATACATACATAAATTGCAAACCATCATACAGAGTGTAGTCTAGGGTGCCCTGTACCACTGCTAGTCATTGCCTTTGCTGTTCCATTCACAAACAAAGTGAGAAAAAAATGGACTACACTCTAGAGGAATACCTTCAGAACATATTTTTCATTACTAGATGGGCATTCTGTTAGTAAAAGGGTGACTGGCCTTTGAGACCATGATGCACAAATTTTAACACTTAATGGCTTTTGTACTCAAACAGATGTCACATATAATTATAAACTATGTAGGAAAGTTAGTCCTATGGCAATAGAGCGTTTTTTAAACCTCATCAATGAACAAGTGTGTCAGGATATTTATAGTGCTGATAATACAGATGACAAATACAGTGCTATCCTTAACACATTTCTCATGCTCTTTGAGAGCTGCTTTCCATTATAACATTCTAAAGTGGGTACTAGCAGTAAAAGGCAGCCTGGTGGTTGACTACTGGGATAAGGATATCGTGTGGAACAAAGACAATGTTAGAAGTAGTGACTATCAAGCTACATTTGTCCATTACAAACACTATTGTAAGGTGCTTAAAAATTTTAGTAAGAAGGCAAGTGGTGTGCAAATAGAATAGCTAATTCACAGGATAAAATTAAAACCATAAGGTCAGTTGTGAAGGAAGTGTCTGGTCAGCAGCACAAGGTCGATGATATAAAGTCAGTTTGTAGTACACTCCGCTGCAGAGTGAAAATCTCATTCTGGAAAAATATTTCTGTTACTGATAAATCAGATACATGTACAGTCGTTAGCAATCATTTTCTGAGCATTGCTTGTGAATTAATTAAAAATTTAGTTTCTATAGGGAATCAAATAACTTTCTTGCAAAATGCCTTTCCGAGACTGATGTCTGAAATACTCTTCTGTGGTATTGACAAGGGGGAGATTGAGTCAATAATTAAATCGCTGAAGACTAAGGACTCTCATGGCTGTGATGGAGTGCCTAGCAGAATATTAAAGTACTGTGCTGCACATGTTAGCCCTGTACTTAGCCATATTTGTACTTATTCCTTTAGTAATGGCCAGTTTCCTGAACGATTAAAGTACTTAGTAGTAAAGCTGCTTTATAAAGAGGGAGAAAGGGATAATGTAGACAATTTTAGACATATTTCTATGCTATCGGTGTTTGCAAAAGTTGTTAAAAAGGCTGTGTATGTAAGGATAATTGGTCATTTTATATCACCATAATTTGCTATCAAATGTACAATTCAGCTTTAGAAACCGCTGAAGAACTGAAAATGCTATATTCTCTTTTCTCTGTAAGGTACTGGATGGGTTAAAAAAAAAAAGGTTTCAAACACTAGGCATATTTTTCGATTTAACTAAAGTGTTTGGTTGTGTTCATCAAAAAATATTGCTCCAGAAGTTGGACCATTATCGAATACAGGGAGTAGCTCACAATTGGTTTACTTTTTACTTTAATAGCAGACAGCAAAAGATCATTATTCACAGTGTTGAGGATGGCTGTGATGTAGGGTCTGAGTGGGGTACAGTCCAGTGGGGGTTGCCCCAGGGGTCAGTGTTGGGACCATTCCCATTCCTTATTTATGTAAATGGTATGCCCTCTAGTACTACGAGTAACTAAAATATTTCTGTTTGTGGTAGTAAATGATGTTGTGTGCAACACTGGCTCAGTTTCAAACAGTGCAGTTCATGACATAAGTTCATGGATTGTAGAAAGTAAACTAACACTAAATCACTGTGAGGCCCAGTTTTTACATTTTCTCACACATAATTAAACAAAACCCAATATTTTAATTTTACAGTATGGGCATATGATTAGTGAAACTGAACAGTTCAAATTCGTAGGTGTTCACATAGACAGTAAACTGTTCAGGATCTTGTTCAAAGATTTAATGCTGCTATTGTTACAATTTGAACAGTATCTGTAGTAAGTGATTGTTTGACATGAAAATTAGTCTGATTTGCTTATTTTCATTTGTTTATGTCATATGGTATTATATTTTGGGGTAACTCTTCCTATTCTAAAAGGGTATTTTTGGCTCAGAAATGGGCAGTTTGGTTAATAAGTGGTGTAGGTTCACAAACCTCTTGTGGCCCCTATTCACTTGTCTCAATGTACATATTCTTTACTGTCGTTTCTTGTTAACAATATCAGCTTATTCCCAAGAATAAGCTTTCACTCAGTTAATACTTGGCAGAAATCGAACCTGCATTTATATCAGACTTCCTTAACTCTTGTGCAGAAAGGTGTGTGGTATACTGCTGCATTCATTTTCAATAAGCTACCACAAGAATTAAAAAATCTTAGCAGTAATCCACCTGCTTTCAAATCAAAACTGAAGAGTTTCCTCATGGGTCACTCCTTCTATTCTGTTGAGGCGGTCCTTAAAAAAATAAGCTAATTCTTATGTTATAGTGTTGACTGCATTTACTGAAACTTACAGCTTGACTTTCTTTGGGTTCACAAACATTTCATATTTATTTGTTATTACTTTTATATTGTAATTTCATATAATGACACATTCCATGACCTTTGAGATTTGCTCCTCAATTTGGTCCTGTGGAACTTGATGAGTAAATAAATAAATAACTTAAATCTATGTTTGATGATAACAAATTTCTCTTCTTCAGAAAGTCTTTTTTCCATTGCCAACCTACATTTTATAGCCTCTCTATTTTGGCCATCATCAGTTATTTTACTTCCCACATGGGAAAACTCATGTACTGCATTTTGTTATTGCTTCCTAATCTACTCATAATCCTCTCAGCATAGCATGATTTAATTCAACTACATGCCCTTACCCTTGTTTGGCTTTTGTTGGCATTCATTCTCATATCTTCTTTTCAAGACATTGTCCATTCTATTCAGCTGCTATTCCTAGTCCTTTGCTGTCTCTTACAGAATTACAGTGCCTACATCTACACCTATATCTATATATGTACATCACAAGATACCATACAGTGCATGGTGGAGGGTACCTGCACCTTTACCAGTCATTTTCTTTCCTGTTACAGTAAATAGTGCCATGGAAAAATGGCTATTTGTCTGCCTCTGTACAATCCCTAATTGCTCTTATGTTACCTTCATGGTGCTTACAAAAAATATATGTTGGCAGCAGCAGAATCATTCATCAGTCAGCATAAAATGCGTTCTCTAAATTTTCTCAATAAAGTTCCTCCAAAAGAAACTCGCATTCCCTGCAAGGATTCCCATTTGAATTCCCAAAGTATCTCTGTAATACTTGTGTGTTGTTTGTACCTGCTGGAAACAAATCTAGCAGCCCACCTCTGAATTGCTTTGACATCTTCCTTTAATCTGACCTGGTGGGGCTCCCAAACAGTTGATAATGGGTCACACTAGTGTCCCATATGTGGTCTCGTTTATGGATGAGCCACACTTTTCCAAAATTCTTCCAATAAACTGAAACTGACCTTTCACCTTTCCTACTACAATCCTTACATACTCATTCCATTTCCTATCGCTTTGCAGTGTTATGTGTAGATATTTCATTGATATGGCTGTGTCAACCAGCACACTACTAATGCTGTATCTACTCATTATAGGTTGGTTTTTCCTATTTATTTGCATCAACTTACATTTTTCTACATTTAGAGCTAGTTGCCATTCAATACACCAATTAGAAATTTTGTTTAAGTCATGTTGTATACTCCTACAGCCACTCAACAACAATACCTTCCTGTACACCACTGCATCATCAGCAAACAGCTGCAAACTGCTGCTCACACCATCTGCCTGATCATTCTTTTACATGTAAAATAATAGCAGTCCTATCACACTTCCCTGCGGCACTCCAGACAATACCCTTGTATCTGATGAACACTCACTATTGAGTACAACATAATGGGTTCTTTGAGTCACTCCCATATCTAGAAACCCTTTCAATGTATTCATACCTTTGTTAACAATCTACTTTGGAACACTGTATCAAATGCTTTTTGGAAATCTAGGAATATGGAGTCCGACTGTTGTCCTTCATCAATAGTTCACAGGCTATCATGTGAGAAAACTGCAAGCAAAGTTTTACTTTACTGATGATTTCTGAAACCCTGCTGATTTGTGGATAAAAGCCTTTCTGTCCCAAGGAAATTTATTATACTTGTATTCAGAATGTTTTCAGAATTCTACACCAAACCAATGTTAAGGATATTGGACTGTAAGGTACATTCTTTGCCCTTCTTATATAAAGGAGTCACCTGTGCTTTTGTCCTGTTGTTTGGGACCTGGCACTGGGTGAGAGATTTCTGATAAATGCAAGTTACTTAAGTGACCAATGCCATAGTGTATTCTTTGTAAAATCAAACAGTGATTCTGTCTGAACCTGGTGACTTATTTGCATTCAACTCTTTCTGTTGTTTTTCTACACAAGGGATGCTTATTTCTATCCCCTGTGTATGGTAATCAGTGCAATTCTCAAACAATAATATATCATCAGCAGACTTCAAAGTTGTATTTCTCCTCCCTGAGCTTTAATTTCTTCACCAAATTTGTCTTTAGTTTCATTTATTGCTTGCTCAGTTTACAGATTGAATATCATCAAGGGTAGGCTACAACCTTGTCTCAGTTGCTTCTCAACCATTGCTTCCTTTTCATGCCCTTTATTTCCTATAACTGCCATCTGGTTTCTGTACAAGTTGTAAATAGCCTTTAGTTCCCTTTATTTTACCCCTGCTACCTTCAGAATTTCAAAGAGTGTATTCCAGTCAACATCACTAAAAATTTTCTATAAGTCTTTGCTGTAAATGTACACTGAAGCACCAAATAAACTGGTAAAGGAATGCTTATTCAAATACAGAGATATGTAAACAGGCAGAATATGGGGTTGCAGTCAGCAACACCTATATAAGACAACAAGTGTCTGGTGCAGTTGTTAGGATGATTGCTGCTGCTACAATGGCAAGTTGTTAAGGTTTAAGAGAGTTTGAGCATGGTGTTATAGCCAGTGCATGCGTGATGGGACACAGCATCTCCAGGGTAGTAATGAAGTGGAGATTTTCCCATATGACCATTTCACAAGTGTACCGAGAATATAGGGAATCCAGTAAAACATAAAATTTCTGATATCGCTGCAGCTGGAAAAAAGACCCTGCAAGAACAGGACCAACAAAGACTGAAGAGAATCGTTCAGTGTGACGGAAGTGCAACCCTTTTGCAAATTGCTGCAGATTTCAACGCTGGACCATCAACAAGTGACAGTGTGTGAACCATTCAACAAAACATCATCGATATAAGCTTTTGGAACCAAAGGGCCACTGATGTACCCTTGATGACTGCATGACACAAAGCTTTATGCCTTACCTGGGCCCATCAACACTGACATTGAGCAGTTGATGACTGGAAACATGTTGCCTGGTCAGACAAGTCTCATTTCAAATTGTATCGAGCAGATGGATGTGTACCGGTATGGAGACAACCTCATGAATCCATGGACCGTGCATATCAGCAGGGGACTGTTCAAACTGGTGGAGGCCCTGTAGTGGCGTGGGGCGTGTGCTGTTGGAGTGATATGGGACTCCTAATATGTCTAGACAGGAGGCAGCTCCTTGTCAGGTGCTGAAGGCCCAAGAGCTGTCTTCCAGCTGCTGTGTCATACTCTGCCTTGCGGCATCATGCAGATGTGATATGGAGGGGCATTTGGCCAGCACACCACTCTCCCAGCTATTTTACAGCTTTTCCAGCCTGTAGAGCCAATACTACTCAGTTGAGTAGATCATCAATTGGCGTGAGGAGGATGAGGGTACCCCGAACCAGTCCTCCCACCAAGGAAAAATCCTTGGCAGTACCAGGAATCGAGCCCATGCCCTCTGCACATCAGTCATTACTATGACCACTCAGCTACGTGGGTGGGTGGAAACAGCACAGTAGATTAACATAAACTGATGTGCTTGAACTGGTGAGACTTAGCTGTGGCCTGGAGAGGAAGATCATGAATGCACTCAATGTCTAAAAATTCACAATATGAATTTCTTTTAGTTTTACCACTTGCCTAATCCTTTCTCAGCATCTTGCTCACTTCATGCATGTTCTGATACTTTTAGTAGGAATTCAAATTTTTGTTACCACCCTGTGTTTTCATTTTGCTTTTCTTCTACTCACTCACAACTTCTTGCATTTTATCTTTCTTTCTGTTCTAGGTTTTACTTTCCGTTCATTCAAGTTTCTATCACTCTGAAATACCACTGCTTTATTGTCTCTGGTGTTCAACCTCATTTTCTGCTTTTTCTCTCTTTTACTCCTATATCACCTGTCTCTCTGGATACAAAAACAATGTAGCTTTGATCACGTAATGTTTTACGACTTACTTTCTGCCCATCTGCTTTGCTCTCATATCCAATTTCAAGTCAATATAATTATAATAACCCATCTACTGTTTGATATATGCTTAGTCTGTTGAGCCATTATAGAGAGTTTATTCATTTACATATTTGTGTGTGTGTGTGTGTGTGTGTGTGTGTGTGAGAGAGAGAGAGAGAGAGAGAGAGAGAGAGAGAGAGAGAGAGAGAGAGGCCGTGGGGTGGTGGGGAGGGGGGGGAGTGGGAGTGGGTATGGGAGTGGTGGGAGTGGGAGTAGGAATGGGAATACGGCTGCAAATGCACTTGCATATAATTTGTCTTGGTATAACATCTTACCTCTTGATTATGTTTTCTTTCACTTTTAGATTTCTTGTATCAGAGACGAAGTGAGATTGTAGAATCTCCCTATTTCTCCAAATTTGCCAACTTCACACAAGATCTGGACAAAATTTATAAAGACTTGCTGAAAAATGATGCACTTACAAACATAAAAAAGTATTCTTACATAATTTATCAATTCCTGGAAGATAAATATTTTGCTCTGGTTCCATTTGGTAAGTTATTACCAGATTTTCTAAATTGTTCCAAGAAATTTGATATGTGCTGTGTCTTTCATATTTCTTAATTTTTATTTATTATTGTTTGGTGGCAATGACTTTTCAGTGAGGGCTTAATGAAAGTTCCTGGCAGATTAATGCTGTATGCCAGAGCACGACTCTAACCTGAGACCTTTGCCTTTTGTGAATGACTGTAGGCAAGTGAAATATAATTTATTTTTAATGAAAATTTTGATATTGTTATGTTAACTGTTAAAAATTTTCATCATATAAAATTCAGAGAGACTGGTCTTTCCAAAAATATGTATGTTCAATATGTCTATGTTTTCGGCTGAATATACTGCGACACATAACTAACTTTGTGCAAGTTTTTCATCATTGTAAATGACATAAAATATAATTATAATAATACTGCAAATACCACAAATTACTTCTTTACCAGGTTATTGTTAATGTAAGTTGGTAAGCAGGTAGTTCAGGCTGTAATACAGTTGCAGCCAGTTGTCAGGATTGAATAAATGAAGAAAATAATAGGAATATCAGTGTTGGAGTGTAGTAAAAATAGGAGAATTGCTAAAAAATGCACCATAATCCAAAACTACAATGGACCTATGTCCCCTGTAGTGAATAAGCATGAACAGTAATGAGCATCACCTACAAAATGTTCAAGTTAAGTATTCATTATGAAAGTACAATTTCCTGCTCTAAGACTTTTCTGATTTGCAAAACTCCTCATTTTGTTGTTGAGGAAAATGCAATGTAAAATTAAATCCTTGAACTAATTTACTTCGTAACAGAGAGCAAGAATCTTACAACATCCTGAACTCATTCATTATTCTGAGAGAATCGCTTGCAAATTGTGTCAATCTGTGTCATTCCCCATAGATCTAATCTAAAACTTTCCTTACTTCAAGGAGTTATTATACGTGTATTGTGACAGCTGTGTGAAAGGAGAAAAGTACTTCAGCATCAAGTGCTTCAATTTGAAGGCATTACATATAGAAAATTAAATTATATGGCATTGGAGCTTGCCATATACTGCTGGCCATCAACACAAGTTGTGAAATTATGTTTATGTGTTTGTTGATTGCTGACAATATAATGCTACTATGATTTTAGTATTTTTCTAGAAGTAGGTATGGGAGGAAAACTGATTTTACTCCTTTAAAATGTAACTGCATTAATCCTGAATATTGCTATTTTTCTGATCGTAGACTGCATTTTTTTTCCTCAGTACAATAACAATGCAAATGATAAGACTTCATTCAGAGGTTAATATGTCTCTAGTCCTTAACTGTTCAATATATTCGAAGATATTTATTTTGAAAACATATGATAATCATGGATTACCATAGCTTGATTACTTGGTATGTACTTACAGATGGAAAGTTGTGCCTTCTTTTCAGGTAAAGAACTTAAACAAGTATTCACTGAAATTATAAATGAATTCAAGGAACTAAGGAAGCTTCAGTCCGTTAACTTTGTGATAGAGAAGACAAATGAACTAACTGAAAAGGTAAGTACATCTGCATAAACTTTATGCACTGTTTGTGGTGCACAGTTTACTATCATATATTATCACAAGATTTATTTTTTAGTATCAGTCTAATTTACAAGTTTATTCTAGTTTTATACATGCAGTTGCTAATTACTCCATAACCATCAGTTCATTCTCTTGTACTGTCATGTTTTGGGAGGACAGACTGTTTCTGATTTAAAATAAAAGTATTTGGAGTGTCCTCTCAAATTCTTTTACTCTTTTATGATAAAGCTGCAGTAGAAATTCGTCAGGCTACTGATAGGTTATTACTGATTTCACTACGCTGCAGTTGGCTAATAACCTCCTTGGAACCAATACCTAACTGAAAGCGACAATGTGAGATCTCCAAGTTCTAAATTTTAGTGATAAATTTGGTACCCATTGAGGAATAAATTCTGTTTTTGTGCTTTTGTTGTAGTAATTGTATTACTCATCATAGCAGCCACACTGTTTTCTGGAATATACAGAAATTTGGTTGCACTGGTATCTCTGTGAATCAATCTGTGCAAACATTTCCTTTGTTGAAACATGTATATTGAATAATATAGGCCCTCTGCTGTTCCTGATCCACATAAATGGTATATGAGATGATATGAACAGCCCTCTCTAATTTTTTTCAGACAATGCTGTCATTTACCACCTTGTAAAGTCATCCAATGATCAAAACCAATTGCAAAACGATTTAGACAAAATATCTTTATGGTGGAAAAAGTGACAATTTATTCTAAATAATGAAAAGGGTGAAGTCATTGACATGAGTGCTAAAAGAAATCTGCTAAATTTCAGTTACACCTCAGATCACACAAGTCTAAAGGCTGTATGTAAATTCAACTAAATACTTAGGGATTACAGTTACAAATAACTTAAACTGGAATTACCATTTAGATAATATTGTAGAGAAGCAAATAAAAGACTACAGTTTATTGGCAGAACTCTTTGAATGTGGAACAGGTATACTAAAGAGACTGCTTACACCATGCTTGTCTGCCATCTTCTAGAGTGTTGCTGTGCAGTGTGGGATCTGCTTCAGATGGAACTGATGGGGGACACTGAAAAAGTACAACGAAGAGCACCTCATTTTGTGTTATTTCAAAATAAGGGAGACAATGCTATGGACATAATATGGGAATTGGGGTGGTAGTCATTAAGACAAACGCATTTTTCAATTAGCAGGATCTTCTTGTGAAATTTCAATCACCAGCTCTCTTCTCTGATTGCAAAACTATTCTGCTGGTGCCCACCTACACAGGGGGACATAATCATCATGTTAAAATAAGAGAATTTAGAGCTCAGACAGAAAAATTAAAATGCTTATTTTTCTTGTGAGCTATCTGAGAGTAGAATGGTATAGAAATATCTTAAAGGTGTTTCGATGAAGCCTTTGCCAGACACTTAAATGTGAGTTGCAGAGTAACAGCATATGTAGAAGTGTGAACAGTCATAGCAATAAGCATTTGATCCTGTCATCCAATCAACACTCTGTATGCCAGGATGACTAATTATTTTTATAAAATGCATAAAACATTTCTTTTTAGGTAACTGAAATTATAGTTTACAATGATTTGTGTATCAAAACAAATAATTTAAAAATGTGTCTTATTTGCAATGTGCTCAAGAATATGTCCTCAGAATGAAATAAAGTTATTGGAGTCTGTACATGAAATACTAATTTATGTAATGGCTACAGGCTGGGAGACTCTTGCAATTAGGGTAGGTTGTGTTGACAGAGAATCATGTGAAATTGTTCTAAGTGTGTTATCCAAAAAGTACCTTGACCAGTTAATCCAAAAACAAACTCATTAAAATAACATATTAGACCTGATGGTGACAAATAGACCCAAACATTTGAACTCATTTAGCATAGAACAGGGAATAAGTCCATGAGTCAGTTAAAGTCCATATAGTAGTGTAGTAGCAGAGGCTGCATGTTGAGGCACTAGGATCACTGGATACTGCTTAAATAGGATTACAAAGGCAGGAAGATCTTTATGTTTAGCAAGAGCAACAAGAGACAGATATCAGACTACCTGACAAATCATCATGAAAATTTCATCTCCAGCACTGACAGTGTTGAGCATCAATGGACAAAGTTCAAGACCATTGTACAACAGGCTTTAGATAAGTATGTGCTGAGCAGAATCGTGAAGGATGGAAAACAATTAGTCATCCCATGATAGATGATAAGGAGTCATAGGATACTATGACACAGAGCACAAGTATTGTTTAATCCTCTAACTGCTGTGGACAAGTTAACTTGTCTCATCATGCTCTTCTGTTCCTCAGGTGCTAAGTACATGTTTAAATGTGGCCTCTGGGTTTTTCTGAACCATTATCGGCTTGTTTACAAGTCCCATTCCACTAACCTCTCGCTGTTTGGATGACTTATTGCCATATCTCACCAAATGAAAGAGTTTCAAGTATTTATCATACTACATATATGCCTCTTTGCATGCTGTCATTTGTGAAAAATCTTGTTTTGATGTCTTGAACCATTTATGAAATAGGATTGTGATGACCACATAATTCAAAATGTGCAAGGATGAGAACTGGTGTGCCATGAGGTACTGTCAATCGGGCACAAAAATCAATAATTCAAGAACAAAGTGAGATATCATTCTGAGTTCAATTTTAAATAAAATTTTGATATCTTATCTGCATTTCACACACTGCAATGAATGAGCTAAAATCAACCATCCTCAATGTTTATGCAATACATTTTATCTCTGCAAACTGTTAAATATGGCATACAGTGTTTTATTTAATTTGATGCAGAAAAGTAACTATGATGAATAACAAAAAGGAATTCAATCCTTTATCAAGTGAAGACATCAGATAGTAAGATGTTCAAAAATCCCATTTTTTAAAGGAGTAGTTCTGTTAAAATCAGATGATAAGTATTTCATTGTGGCCAGAACACCATCTTTCAGCACAGGCAGCAACATTCAGCAAACAGATGCAACAAAGCTGTGCTTGGCACAGAATGCAGATAGCATGTCTGTAGCAGGAAAAGGGTTAAAAACATTTTTTACGTAAAGTGGTTTCCAGTGATAAGTCCAAATTACTAACCTGTACAAGTCCATGAGTCAATTAAAGTCTGCATATACAAGTTAGTAGCAAAGCTGTATGTCAAGGCTCCATGATCAGACCTCAAGCTAGAACAGGGAGATGTGATGTGCAGCATACTTAATTTGGTTCCGGAAGTGGCATGGTCCTGGCTGTATGGGCTGATGAGGACACATCTCAGACTTGGCCACAGACTGGCAGTGCAATCACTTGGTTTCTGGTGACTTCAGATTGTGGACTGATTTGGCATTGGATTGGTGGTGAATGACACCACATTACTCCCTCCCAAACCTGCTTGCCGTAGATGTGTACTTGTTCTTCCAGAAAGGAAAGGGGGGGTGGGGGAGTTATGGGCACAGGTGTCACTGAGGAGACAGGAGCTGGAACTTCAACATATGATTAGTTCCTGCCGGCACCCTAACATTCATCTTGCAAATGGCTGAGAACACCAGCTAAAAAACCAGCCATAGGGTGTCCACCCATGCCCAGGAACAGGCATCTTGTACTATTGATGGAAGCACAATGGTGACAAAAGGGTCCACAGTAGTCCACCAGAAGGTGGCAATGTGCAGTAGGCCAACCTTCTGCAGCTGGGACTGCAGTGAAGGTTATGGCACTGTGTCGACATCCATGACCTCCATGTCCGGTGCTGGCAGTGCAGAATCCAATGGAGGTAAAGGCAGTGTGATCCTCATGGCACTGTGGTCCTCATGGGTAATGTCTGTGCAAATGAAAAACCTGTGGCAGAATCTGCAGCCAAGAAAACAAAGTTGGCTGTGATGGCATGTTTCCAGCCTAGTGGTGCCCTGTACAACAAATATTGAGCAGCCTAATACTGTGGTGATAACACTCTATTCCTTGCATCTGTGTCTGCTCAAATCTCTGAGAAAGAGCAGATCATGCATTGGGTGAATGATTTTTTAAATGTGAAATTTATGAGTTCAGATCTCCTTTTACTGTTTTCTATTGCCACACCAGATTGATCAAAAAGTGACTGGATAGAAGCAATCAATCTGCTCAGTGATTTTACGTAGGACTAGAATTTTCTTTGGTTCTTTGCAAGATCTTTTGCAAAGGTGTGATGGTGAAAGTTGTCATATGATTCATGCAATAATCATTTATAGATGCACAAATTTGTATTAATTTTTGCCTGTTGATATTTCTACACTCTTTTTTGAACCAAGAATGCAACAGTCTCTACTTCTTCAGCGTTTTTCAAATTGTATTATTAAATCACAGTGGATCTTTTCCCTCCTTCATCCACATACTTGACACTTATTTCTTATTTATTTATTTTATTTGTCCACGAAATCATGTTCATGACATGGGATACAAGTTACAGCAATGAATCGTTGAAGCATAATAATTTTTCTTACATTGACTATATGACAGAGTACATAAAATACATATCTACATTGCAGTCATTCAAGATTGACATATTAGACTAAATTAAAGCTACACATGACATAAACTGGTCTCCATAAATTCAGCAACAGAGTAAAAACAATGCTGGAGCAATATACTGTTAACTTTCTTCCTGAAAGAGTTTTTATTATTCTTGACTGAGCAAGGTAATTTATTATAAAGTATGCTGCCTATGTGCCTCACACCATCATGGCATTTACTCTGTCTCTGATTATCTAGATGAATGTTGCTTACACCACAGGTGTCATGATCATGAATGTCATTATTTGTTTCGAAGAGATGAAGATTCTTACTGACAAATCAAACAGTCTCTAGGATGTATATACATGGTACAGGTAATATTCCGAGTTCTTTAAAGTTTGGTTTGGTAGGAGTGTGCAGTGGCAGTCTTAACATGACCTTGACAATTCGCTTTTGCATAATGAATATTTTCGTATTTATTGCCCACCAGAATGGAATGCCATATGAGAGGACTGAGTTCACTAGTGCAAAGTATAAAGTTTTAATGGTGGTCACATCACAGCTTTGGCTAAGAATTCTGAAGGCATAGCACAGGCTACTCAATTTACACAGTAGTTTCTCTCTGTGGTTATTCCACTGCAGTGTGTTATCTATCCGGAGACCTAAGAATTTAGTCTTACTGACTTGTTCAATAACTTTCTTGTCCATAATTAGTGGTTCCATATGTGTTGTTTGCTTGTTTGATGGTCAGAAGACCACATGAGTCGTTATTTTTTTTTTTCAATATTAAGTAGGAGTTTGTTCTCATAGAGCCAGTATAGGAGCCTTTCACTGCTGTCAACTAGGTCAGCTCTCACCTGGTGTGGAGAAATGTTGCAAGAGAGGAGGTTTGTATCATCAGCGAATAACACAGGTATTGTTGAGGGTAGGTCATTAATGAAGATAAGGAAGAGGAGGGGACCTAAGGTTGAATCTTGTGGGACTCCTGATGTGACTGGTATTATATCTGAATGGGTTATTCTTCCGTCATTTGTTGCTATTTCTACCAGCTGCCCTCTGTTTGATAGATATGACTGGAACCAGTCATTACAGCCTCCTCTTATACCATATGCATCCAGTTTTGCAGAGTAGAAGTGTGTGGTTGGCTAGATCAAATGCTTTTGTCAGATCAATAAAAAGTCCAGAAGCATAATGTTTTTCATTAAATGCTTCTATTATATCACCAGTAAAGAAAAAGAGAGCCTCATTGACTGATTTATTTTTACGAAAACCAAACTGCTGTGCTGTTAGTAGGGAGTTGTTTACAAGAAAGGACATTATACGGGTATATACAACTTTTTCAATTATTTTGGACACAGTTGGGAGAAGGGATATGGGTCAGTAGTTGTTGACATTATGTTTATCCCCTTTCTTGTGTAACAGAACTATCTTGGAGGTTTTGAGAGTTTGAGGGAAACTGCCAGTATACATTGAGCAGTTGATTAGGTTGCAGAGTGGTTCTATTACTTCATTGGCAACCTGTTTTATTACATAGGCAGGTAGACCATCAAGGCCAGATGAGAGGGAACTTTTCATATTCCTAATAGTTAGCAGAACCTCTTTCAAAGTTGCAGCTATTACAAAAATTGATTTGTCAGATCTTATACATTTTGGAGGATAGGATTTTGTTGGTGAAGAGCGACCAAATGATAGGCTGTTAGCTATTCCTGAAAAGTGTTTGTTAAATGTATCACAGATATGTTTGATGTCCGTTATTTGTTGGCCATTGTGCTGAAGATATTCCGGTGTTTTTTGTTTGATGTCAGTTCGTAAAGTTTTTCTGACAATATCCCACATTGCTTTACATTTGTTATTAGACTCATTTATGTATACTTTATTTGCTAGTCAATTTGCTTCAGATATTACTTAAGAAAATATCTTCTTGTAATATTTGAAATAATTGTGGAAATTTGTATCATCTGTTTTAATGCTCTGCTCATAGATTGATCTCTTAGTCTTACATGATATTCTTATACCCTTCGTGATCCACCTGTTATCAGTTTTTCTGGTGGAATGTTGTACTTTGATTTGTTTTAATGGAAAGGCCATATTCAAATGATGACCCAGTATGTCAAGGAATACTGAAGTTTTCTTATGTACATTATCTTCCTTGTAATCAATGTCCCATGACTGAGACTGAAGTAGATAATTAAACATTCTAATATTGCTAGGGACCTTGATGTACCTTATTAAGATGAAAGTAGATGATGAATTGTCTTTAGTTTGCACTAAATTAAGCCATAACAAGATTCCCTGACAGTCAGAGAGTCCATTGGCCCAATTCAAGACATTAGTAAATGGAAGAGATTCACAGTCCAGGAATATTGCATCTATACGGCTGCTTGAATTACGTGTTATTCTGGTTGGATCATTTACAATGTTTTGGACACTGAAAGTTGCTAAGAGGTTTATGACATCACTCACTGCACACGAAATGTTAGCGAAATTTATGTTAAAAACACCACACAATATAATTTCCTTACCTTTGGATTTGTAACAGTACATGATACTTTCAAGTCAGTTCAGAAACTGGCTTATGTTGCCATCAGGAGAATGGTAAATACAGATTATTATTACATTAGGCTGCTTAATTTCTATTGCACAGTGTTCAAAATGTATTTCAATATTTAAGTGATTAGTATTGTTGCACATCGAGAATACTGTACCCTTCCTGACAGGTATTACACAGCCCCCCTGCTGTTTGAACTGCAGAAACTCAACTGTATAATTTGGAAAGTAAAAAAATTCTAAATTTCATTTTTCAGCCAGTGCTCTGTAAAACAGATAATGTCAAATTTTATATTGCAATCTGAAAGGCAGACTTCAACTTCTAACTGTTTGTGATTTATTGACTGTATATTTTGATAATATATAACGAAAGCTGACTCTTGAGTTTTGGGGAGACTATGTTCCTACGTTGCATTTTGGTGATATTTTGTTATTTTTGAACCAAATTCCATGGGAATTAATCCACTCTATTAGTTTCTCTAAGGAGGAGCGCCTAGGACAATGACAGATTTATTTTTCCTTTCATTAACGATAGCTATCTCGTTGAGGCCCCTACTTATAACAGATGCAAGCACCCTTTTGCCACATTTGTTAAGATGCATACCGTGCCATGTAAAACAGTTTCTTTCATAATTGCTAACCTCTAACAACTTAGCATTTGCAAATTTTGAACATAGGCTTTTTAGTTTCAAATTAGTATGTCTAATTTCGTTGTTTACGCATGACCAGTCTGGTCAGTCATGTCGTAGTGGCAGCATCATTACAATTACATTGGTGAAACGCAGGATCCGCAGTACTGTGATCAATTTTTTAATGAAAGCACTAGCTTTGTTTCTGTAGACGTTATTAGCACCTCCTATAAGAACAACACAATCATGTGTTGTGAGATCAGAACATTCTTCATTAACACTTGCAGTTACATAGTCAAAATCTGCTCCACGTTTTACAATACTAGAAACACGCACACTATCATTTACATTGTTTATCAATAATTCTACCTATATGCTCTGCAAACCACTGTGAAGTGCATGGCAGAGGGAACCTATTGTATGACATGTTATGGCTTCTCACCATTCCCATCACATTCAATGTGTGGGAGAATTTCTGCATAAATGCTTCTGTGCATGCTGTAATTACTCTGATTTTGTTTTCATGATTTCTACAAGAATGATATGTAGAGGACTGAAGAATGTGTATCATTTCTTCACTTAATACAAGGTCTTGTAACTTTCTAAGTAGTCTTTCTTTGGATAATTGGCATCTATTTTCGGGGGTCTGCCAACTGAAGGCTTTCAATCTTTCTATGACACTTTTGTGTAAGTCCAACAAACCTGTGACCAGTCGCAATGCACTTCATTGTACTGGGTTGATAAAATAAAAATGACCCAAATAATATCTACAATAAGACTGTTAGTTTCATTTGGTACATGTTCAACATGCTTGAGCAATATTCTAAGATGAGATGCACAAGGGATTTGTAAACAACCTTGTTTATACACAAGTTACATTTTCCCAGTATCCTGCTACTGAACTAATTTTTGCCACTTGGTTACCTACAATTTTACATTCTTGAACATTTAAAGCAGTTTTCCAATCCTTGCGTCACTTTGAAATTTTATCCATATTTAAATGGGAATTTATGCAGCTTTTTCCAGATGGAGCTCCATTATAGATAGCTACATCCTCTGCACTAAGTCTGAGATGAAAACCCATTGTCATAAAATCATAATAATTTGTGCATAGACATTTATGTAATCTTTTGTATAAAGTTCAGTTCAGTCAAATGTCTTTTTTTATAATATCCACAAACATTAGTTTATACATTTTTATGGAGTTGAGTGATTGACAAATGTAATGCAGAAGGCTGCATTAGAGTGATACTTTAGAAACAGACACTACTGGTGAGCAAAATTTTTTGTCTTGCACTTTTAAATGTTATGTACTGTGCAGAGTTGTCCATGTGCTTATAAAAATTCAGTTTGCTTTTGTATATGCTTTTTTAAAACTTACTTTTTATGTTGATAGTATCTCTCTGGTGACAACATTCTGTTACCTTATTCACTTTGTAGCTTTCTTGATTCCTCTTTGTATCTTTATGCCACAAATAAAATGCTTCTCATTATGTGCTTGTTTTTTAAACATTCTTTGATAAGTTAGTACCTGCACATGCCATTTCAAATGTTAATTTATATGTTTCCTTAGAGACATGAGAAAAGTAACTCAATCATAGGGAAGACCCACTTAATCTGATATACTCACAATTTTTCCAGGTTATTTGGTTTTACAATTATTTTGATTTAGGCACAAAAATACAGAAGACTGTGATTTTGATACATTCAAAACTTACTGACATGACACAAACAGCACTACAGGCAGAAAATCGGTAAGTTTATTTCCTTCAATTATACCAGCATAATGAAATGAACCTTTCATAGCAAGAAAATAGTTCAGATGTTTTTGTGAGATTTTATATTTAAGATGGAACAGAAGGTAGCATAGTTATGATTCTGCCACTTTACATACTCACCCGAATATCAATGTTATTAGCATTAAACTGTAAGTTAGAAAATATGGAGTATTTAAATTAGACACTGTTGTGGCCAAAAAATGGTAGTTTTTTCTTGGAATATTGCTGAACATTTACAAGATTCATGATGATAATACGGTGCTGTAATTCCATATGTGCTTATAGTTGTTAGCATAAGGCACAACGTTTTCACCCCACAGTGCTATAGTATGCAAAGCTTTAAAGTTGGAAGTTTTCCTTTGGGATTCTGTGGTCACTAGTTGGAAGTCTCTTGGGCATGCAGCTGAATTGATTGGTCAGTGTAGAATGAATTCATCATCATCGGGTTAATCGGATTACTTCAGCTGACTGACATCCTGGACCAATGGGTGTGATATATGCAGGTCGACAGACACACAAACAAACACAAACACACACACAAAATTCAAGCTTTCGCAACAAACTGTTGCCTCATCAGGAAAGAGGGAAGGAGAGGGAAAGACGAAAGGATGTGGGTTTTAAGGGAGAGGGTAAGGGGTTATTCCAATCCCGGGAGCGGAAAGACTTACCTTAGGGGGGAAAAAGGACGGGTATACACTCGCACACACACACATATCCATCCACACATATACAGACACAAGCAGACATCTCACAAGCAGCTTGTGTTTGTGTGTCTATCGACGTGCCTGCGCTTTCGTTTGGTAAGTCACATCATCTTTGTTTTTTTTTTATATATATATATATATATATATATATATATATATATATATATATATATATATATATATATATATAGAGGGAAACATTCCACATGGGAAACATTCCACGTGTGAAGCTGGCCATTGGACAGGTGGAGGTCAACATCAAGGAAAGTGGCATGGGATTTGGAGTAGGACCAGGTGAATCTGATGGAACCAAAGGAGTTGAGGTTGGAGAGGAAAATAGGTTGGCGTACGAGGGGGCCATCCTGATACCCATGGCTGTTCCCTTGAATTGTTGGTATGTCTGGCCTTCAAAAGTGAAGAAGTAGTGGGTCAGGATGAAGCTGGCTAAGGTAATGAGGAAAGAGGTTTTAGGTAGGGTGGCAGGTGATCGGCATGAAAGGAAGTGCTCCATCGCAGCGAGGCCCCAGGACATGCGGGATATTTGTGTATAAGGAAGTGGCATCAATGGTTACAAGGTTGGTTTCCGGGGGTAACGGATTGGGTAAGGATTCCAGGCGTTCGAGAAAGTGGTTGGTGTCTTTGATGAAGGATGGGAGACTGCATGTAATGGGTTGAAGGTGTTGATCTACGTATGCAGAGATACGTTCTGTGGGGGCTTGGTAACCATCTACAATGGGGCGGCCGGGATGATTGGGTTTGTGAATTTTAGGAAGAAGGTAGAAGGTAGGGGTGCGGGGTGTCGGTGGGGTCAGGAGGTTGATGGAGTCAGGTGAAAGGTTTTGTAGAGGTGCCTAAGGTTCTGAGGATTCCTTGAAGCTCCGCCTGGACATCAGGAATGGGATTACCTTGGCAAACTTTGTATGTGGTGTTGTCTGAAAGCTGGCGCAGTCCCTCAGCCACATACTCCCGACAATCAAGTACCACGATCATGGAACCCTTGTCCGCTGGAAGGATGACGATGGACCGGTCAGCCTTCAGATCACGGATAGCCTGGGCTTCAACAGTGGTGATGTTGGGAGTAGGATTAAGGTTTCTTAAGAAGGATTGAGAGGCAAGGCTGGAAGTCAGAAATTCCTGGAAGGTTTGGAGAGGGTGATTTTGAGGAGGAGGAGGTGGGTCCCGCTGTGACGGAGGATGGAACTGTTCCAGGCAGGGTTCAATTTGGATAGTGTCTTGGGGAGTTGGATCATTAGGAGTAGGATTAGGATCATTTTTCTTCATGGCAAAGTGATACTTCCAGCAGAGAGTATGAGTGTAGGACAGTAAATCTTTGACGAGGGCTGTTTGGTTGAATCTGGGAGTGGGGCTGAAGGTGAGGCCTTTGGATAGGACAGAGGTTTCGGATTGGGAGAGAGGTTTGGAGGAAAGGTTCACTACTGAATTAGGGTGTTGTGGTTCCGGATTGCGTTGATTGAAATTTTGAGGTTTTGGAGGGAGTGGAGCTGGAAATGGGAGGTTGAGTAGATGGGAGAGACTGGGTTTTTGTGTGCAATGAGAGGAGGTTGAGGTTTGCTGGAAAGGTTGTGAAGGGTGAGTGAGTTGCCTTTCCAGAGGTGGGAAACCAGGAGATTGGATAGTTTTTTGAGGTGAAGGGTGGCATGCTGTTCTAGTTTGCGGTTGGCCTGTAGGAGGATGCTCTGAACAGCCGGTGTGGATGTGGGAGAGGAAAGATTGAGGACTTTTATTAAGGATAGGAGTAGACGGGTGTGTTCATTGGCTGAGTTGGTGTGTAGGTGAAGGATTAGGTGGGTGAGGGCAATGGATTGTTAAGTTTGGAACTGGTATAGGGACTGATGGAAAGAAGGGTTGCAGCCAGAGATGGGAACTTTAAGTGTGAGGCCTTTGGGGGTAATGTCAAATGTCAGACAAGCCTGAGAAAATAAAATATGCGAGCGTAATCTGGCTAGGGTGAAGGCATGTTTGCGGAGGGAATGTAAATAAAACTTAATGGGGTCATTGTGGGGGTGTTGTGAGGGTGACATGGTATTAGAAGGTGGAAAGTGTAACATGAGGTTGAAATGAAAATGAAAATAACTGGAGAAAGTAACTGGAGATCTGTTGTGAAAAAAGGCGAAAAAGTGTTGGATAAAGCTGGGCTATGTTGATCCTGTGGTGAACTTGGTTTGGTAGACAACCATGTGCATAAAGATTACGTGGTTGTGTTGCCGCCAAAACACGTTAAAGGATGGAGAGATTCAGGAAAATTTCGAAAAAACGGCGTGTAAATGTATTAAAAAGAGTGGTTTTGTGGTGGCAGATTATGAAAATGAGGCTAACAATTGTCTGGCGAAGAAATAATGACGTTAAAACCTATGGGAAGCGGCTAAAAATTATCAGTGATGTGGGAAAAACGGAAATGGAAATAAAGCGAAAGTTATCAGAACTTGACGAAATGGTTGTTTAATAGGTGAAAGGAACTGTTTGTGGACTAGAAACGGTGGATTTTATAGTAGTGGTAGTGTTGAAAGCGGAATTTTTTTTTTTTGTTATGGTTATGAAGTGGGTGACGTATTATTGAGTATATATAGGCGGGATAAAATTGTATAGTAGATTATGGTAAAAAGGAGAAGGTGAATACAAAGTGAAACTACTGGCAAAAACAAAAAGAGAAAATAAGACGACAGAAAAGGTTTCGAAATGCAACAGTGACAATAACAAACGTAATTGTTGGGTTCAAATTAATGATATGAATTAATAGAGGGAAACATTCCACAAAGGAAAAAACCCACCAACAAGCAACAGTACCTCCATTATGACAGCTGCCACCCATTCCACATCAAACGCTCCCTTCCCTACAGCCTAGGTCTTCGTGGCAAACGAATCTTCTCCAGTCCGGAATCCCTGAACCATTGCACCAACAACCTGACAACAGCTTTTGCATCCCTAAACTACCCTCCCGACCTGGTACAGAAGAAAATAACCAGAGCCACTTCCTCATCCTCTCAAACCCAGAACCTCCCACAGAAGAAACACGAAAGTGCCCCACTTGTGACAGGATACTTTCCGGATCAGACTCTGAATGTGGCTCTCCAGCAGGGATACGACTTCCTCAAATCCTGCCCTGAAATGAGATCCATCCCTCATGAAATCCTCCCCACTCCACCAAGAGTGTCTTTCCGCCATCCACCTAACCTTCGTAACCTGTTAGTTCATCCCTATGAAATCCCCAAACCACCTTCCCTACCCTCTGGCTCCTACCCTTGTAACCGCCCCTGGTGTAAAACCTGTCCCATGCACTCTCTCACCACCACCTACTCCAGTCCTGTAACCCGGAAGGTGTGCACGATCAAAGGCACCCACATGATTTACCAACTGACCTGCCTACACTGTGACGCATTCTATGTGGGAATGACCAGCAACAAACTGTCCATTCACATGAATGGACACAAGCAGACAGTGTTTGTTGGTAATGAGGATCACCCTGTGGCTAAACATGCCTTGGTGCACGGCCAGCACATCTTGGCACAGTGTTACACCGTCCGGGTTATCTGGATACTTCCCACTAACACCAACCTATCTGAACTCCGGAGATGGGAACTTGCTCTTCAATATATCCTCTCTTCCCGTTATCCACCAGGCCTCAATCTCCGCTAATTTCAAGTTGCCGCCACTCATACCTCACCTGTCATTCAACAACATCTTTGCCTCTACACTTCCGCCTCGACTGACATCTCTGCCCAAACTCTTTGTCTTTAAATATGTCTGCTTGTGTCTGTATATGTGTGGATGGATATGTGTGTGTGTGTGTGCGAGTGTATACCCGTCCTTTTTTCCCCCTAAGGTAAGTCTTTCCGCTCCCGGGATTGGAATGACTCCTTACCCTCTCCCTTAAAACCCACATCCTTTCGTCTTTCCCTCTCCTTCCCTCTTTCCTGATGAGGCAACAGTTTGTTGTGAAAGCTTGAATTTTGTATGTATGTTTGTGTTTGTTTGTGTGTTTATCGACGTGCCAGCACTTTCTTTTGGTAAGTCACATCATCTTCGTTTTTGTGCTGGCCATGGTGGTGGTGGTAGCTTGCACTTGGTTGGGACTTGTTTGGTGGGGTCTTCAGTCAGCACTCCACCTTCACCATTCTTTGTATTCCATTTCCAATGTGGAGAATTTTCAGCACTGGAGTCCATTGTGCAGAATTTTTATCCTCATATATCATTTTGTTGTTGGTTTCAAGGCAATGTTCAGGAATGGCTGTCAGAGGTAGTTGTGCCATTAGTGTTCCATGTACCTTTCTCTAACTCTGTGAATGGTTTGTGTGGCATATGCATTCCCACACTCGCACAGTATATCATACACTCCAGATTTCCAGAGTACCAGGTCATCCCTTACTGCCCCTGAAAGGGATATGGCCTTTGCCAATGGGTAGTTTGGTATACACATTTGATACTTTGTCATCGTAAAATTCTACCAATTTTTCCAGATAATGATTCCTGCATATGGAATGTAGGTTATCTTTTTTTGGGTGTTCTTCATTCGGTGTTGGGTGTGATGTGGTCTTTTGCTTGAAGGTGTGATTGAACTTGGTGGAAAAAGCCATGTGCATTCTCTAAGTGATGATTCTGACATTGTCTTCCTCCCACTGGATTAGGGGAACATAACTGTCTTACTAGGTGCAGAATACAAAGAGTAAATGTACAAATTCCTACAAGATGATGATGATGACAGATCCAATTAGCCAGCTGCAGTACAGACACCTGAATTTCTCTTCCTTTATAGAAGAGACAGCAAAGAAACTTCAGCCATGTGTTTTTCTTGAACAGATCTCTGAGATGGTTCAGTTCCAGTTTCAGGCTTTCTTCATCAGAGTCCACTCAAACTCTGTGGACAAGGATGTTAACACTCCTTTCATTTATGATGGGTGAAGACAGCTGCATGTGTTAAGTTACTGGTCTGTGTGTGTTCTCTTCTGGTAGATGATGTGTCCCAGTGTTCCATCTGATTTTCTTCATACCAAAATATCCAAGAATGGCAGCTGATCATGGGGAATTAAATTTGGTTGTGGACAGCATTCAGGTGTTGCAAGCCTATGAGGCCAAAAGATGAATGTATCATCAATATATCTGTGAAAGAATGTTGGTTTTAGTGGTGCTGACGCTAGTGCCTTGTCTTCAAAGTCTTCTACACACATATTGGCCACTACAGGTGACAGAGGGCTACCCACAGGCACACCCTCAGTCTGTTCATAGCAATGTCTGTCAAAAAGAAAATATGTGAATGTGAGCACAAAATTGAAAAGGTTGATGAATGAGGGCTCAAATTTCTTTTCAATAAGTTCCAGCAGCTCATTGAGTGAAACTCTGGTGAAAAGTGAATCAATATCAAAACTGACCATGAGATCTGAACTGGCCAATCTGGGTTTTTGTAGGTTTTCCATGAACATGCTGAGTTCTTGATGTAGTGTTCACATTTGCCAACCAACTGTCTCAAACTAACATAAAGAGTTTCACTAGTTTTTACATTGGCACTCCCATTGTACTCATTATTGGTCTCAGAGGTGTGCCCTCTTTTTGTACCTTTGGAAGCCCATAGAAGCTAGATGGTGCAGCAGCACATGGCTGAAATTTCTTTGCTGTCTCTTCTATAAAGGAAGAGAGGTTCAGGTGTCTGTACTACAGCTGGCTAGTTGGATCTGTCATCATCACCATCTTGTAGGAATTTGTACATTTACTCTTTGTATTCTGCACCTAGCAAGATGGTTATGTTCCCCTTATCCACTGGGAGGAATACAATATCAGGATCATCACTTAGAGAATGCACATGCCTTTTTCCCATCTGGAGATGTTATGCACTGCTGGTGAGAGCATGGCACATTTCCCACTGTATCTCCCACCATATCATGTGGTGGAGTGAGGCAACTTGTTTCATTCTGCTGGTGATTTCTGCAACAGGTAGTGCTGCTGTTGTTGGGGAAAAGTTTAAGCCTTTCTGAAGGATAGACAAAGCTCTGCCTTTGATGGTTTTCACTGTAGAATTCATGATGGTTTGTCTAGTCTTTCATCTGGCTCTTTTGATGTTTTTTGATTGAATTTTCAAGACTGTTTCATAGATGCAGTTCTTTGTACCTGCTCTGCTTGCACCCAGGACGAACAGCCCACACACTCCTAGGTAATGGGGGAGAGCAAAGACTCAAATTCTGGATGTAGGGCAAAGAGTTTGCATCCTATAGAGTCAAGTTGATGGCATGTGTCTCTGATCTGTTTGCACACTGGAGTCAGGTTGGTTCTTCTGGTAATTTGGTTTGCTGCTGTCTTAATATAATGTATGATCTTGACAAAGGTTTGCACAATGCAGATGTCACAAAGTGCATTCAGCAGACATTGTTTCTTATTTCAGAGCTTATCAAGCTTCTTGACTTGCTGTAGTGGTCTCTCCCTTGAGCAGAAACTAATCTGTGTTTGTAGGGTTTTCCCAGCAACTATGCTGCTTGAAAGGATCAAATACACATGATACCAGGATGCAAGCTCTTTGCCCTACATCTAAAATTGGCATCTTCTCTGCAGATAAGGGGAACATAACCATCTTACCAACACAAAGAGAAAATATACAAACTCCTAGACAACAAGGCTTACAAGATGATGACAACAGATCAAACCAAACTGATGCAGTGCAAGGCAATTGAACTTCTCTGAAGTACCTTTATAGAAGAGACAGTGAAGAAACTTCAGCCAGGTACTGCACCACCACCTAGTTTCTATGGGCTTCCAAAGGTACACAAAGTGAGCACACCTCTGAGACCAATGGTAAGTACAACAGGAGTGCCAATGTACCAGCTTGAGCCCATTGGCTGGTGAATGTGATCACCACATCAAAAACTCAGCTCAATTCATGGAACATCTATAGAAATTCAAACTGCCCAACTCAGGATATCATGATCAGTTACGATGTTGTCATTTTTCACCAGACTTTCACTCAGTGAGTCGCAGGAACTTACTTAAAATAAGCTCATGTCCACATATTTTCTTTTTGATGGACATTACAATGAACAGACTGATGGCATGCCTATTGGTAGTCCTCTTTCACCTGTGGTGGCCAATTTCTCCATTGAAGACTTTGAGGACAAGGCACTAGACTCAGCACCACTAAAACCAATAGTCTTGTACAGATATGTTGATGATACATTCATCATCTGGCCTCAGGAGCTAGATGAGCTTCATGTTTTCTTGCAACACCTGAATTCTATCCACAACCAAATGTAATTCCCCCTGGAGGGGGAGTAAAATGGTGAGCTGCCATTCTTGGATGTTCTTGTATGGAGAAACCAGACAGAGCACAGGAATATAGCATCTGTGAGAACACCACACAGACCAGTACCTTCACACCTCTAGCTGTCATCACCAATCACAAAGGGAAGAATTGCTAAATATGCTGGCCCTCAGAGCTCATGTCATCTCGGATGGAGAAAGCCTAGAACTGGAACTGGACTACTTCAAGAACACATTTCAAAAAAACAGCTATAGCAATGACAAAATTTGACATGTCTTCAAACAAAAGACCATACCACAGTCAACACCAACTGAAAACGATAGCATACATTCCATATGCAGGCAATGCATTGGGAAAAATCAGTAGAGTTTTATGACAACAAAATATCAAATGTGTATACTGCCCACTGGCAAAGACCAAATTCCTTTCAGGGACAGTAAAAAATGACCTGGTACTCTGCAAATCTGGAGTGTGTTACATACCATCCCACTGCAAGAGTGAGTATGTTGGACAAATCACACATGCAATTGGAGAAATGTGCATGGAACACAAATGACACACCAGACTTCGGCAGCCCACAAAATCAGAAATTGCTGAACATTGCATGAAACCAACCACGAAATGAAATATGAAGATACAAATATCCTGCACAACACATCCCACTATTTGGACTGGTTTTCGTCTTAGTCAGGCATGGGCTCCAGCACTGAAAATTCTCCATACACAGCAGAAATGGAACACTGAGCATGGTGAAGGCAGATTGCAAACTGAGAACTGCCACTCGGCTCCCGATTGTGAGCTACCACCACTACCATGCCCAGCACATCATGTGGGCCATACATGGAGTCAGAGCAGGGGAGAGACTACTGGTATGGTCCAGGATATCAGTTAGCAAGTGTAAATGGATGATGATGGCATGTTAAACCGTCAAAATTAAGTTCTACAATGATCTATCATTCTGGCTGCATGCCGAAGAGACTTTCAAGCAGCATATATGCCAGGAAAACTTATGAAAACATCCTGTGACCACTTACATTATTTTCACAATTGGAATGAAATGCAGAATCATGTCTTTGAAAATGTAAATGTTCTACAGGGACCCAAATAATTTACCGTCTTTGAGGATGTTTTTGTATGCAGAGAGGTAGATTTTACGGTATAAAGGAGTGTGACTATATCTACAAAGATAAAGGTAGAATAAATTAAGACTATGTTTCTGGGAAACTGAGTAGTGGCAAGCATGGCAATTCAGTTGTCAATAAGGAAGAAGGTAATGTAGTGTAGATAACATTAGAAGAAACAGAGATGAGTAATGGTGATGATAGAATTGTAGGTCTCTATTCACTTGTACCAGTTTATATTAATAAAATACAAAAATGTCTCCTTCATGTTGTGTGTGTGTGTGGGGGGGCACATGGTCACCCAAGCAAGCTCACTGTGGTTATTGGTATCAAAGCAGTACCTCTTTTAGGTACCATGTTTTGAAAGAAGTCAAAATAATAGAAGAGCTCCAAAAATGCATAAGAATGCACAGTAAAGTAAGGTTAGTTTATTTCATCAAAATGTTTGAGGATTGAGCAATATGGTAGAAGAGCTTCTGGTCTGTTTGGAAAATTTAGAGTGCTCTGAAAAGATAGACATCCTGTGCCTATCTGAGCACAACATATCCACAACTTTAGAGGAGTTACATATAAAAGATTACACTCTGGTAAAGTCCAAAAACATTGTGACAAACAGATTTTGTAGTGATCAGCACATAGAAGTGTGTGCTTGTGAATTAATACTAAAAATAGTTCACTTTTAACTGTAACTGTATATACATCTCCATTGCATAATTATAAACTGTTTGTTAGGAATTTGTATCTCTTACTAAGCTATCTGTCAGAAGGCAACAAGCAGTCTATTGTCTGTGGTGACTTAAGTGTAGATTTTCTAAAGGATTCTGATAGGAAAAATCTTCTGAAAACCTTATATGGATCCTACAATTTCATTTCAGTTATTAACTTCCCAACACTGTAGGACCAAGTTGATAATGTTTTCTAAGGTGAAGCTCAAACCAATGAAACAACTGTTTACCCAGTAACAAATACTCTCTCTGATCATGATGCACAGTTAGTTAGGATAAATAAGATAGTGCCTTAAAGTATTGACTCTCCTACATGGAAATCAGTTAGAATAATTAATTACTCATAAACAAATGTTTTTAAGACTAGTTTACAAAAAATCATCTGGGATAAAATTTATAAGGGCTGTTGTAAATTATGAATCACAGGTAGCAAATATACGAGGGTTATTCCAAAAGTAAGGTCCGGTTATAAAAAAGAAATCAAAACTAAAATGTTTTTTCAAAACAATTGTTTTATTTACATTCCTTACACCTTTATCTATTTTTCTACATAACTTCCATACTTATTTAAACATTTGTCACATCGTTCAACAAGCTTTTGAATGCCCATGTTATAGAAATCGGCCGCCTGTGACGATAACCAGTCCTTAACTGCTTCTTTCACTTCATCATCTGTGTCGAAGCGCTTGCCGCCGAGAAACTCCTTTAAGTAACGGAACAGGTGGAAATCACTTGGCGCCAGGTCCGGACTGGAAGGAGGATGGTCCATCTGTTCCCATCCAAATTTCTTGATCAGAGCTTGCGTTTCATTTGCAGTGTGGGGACTGGCATTGTCATGCAACAACAAGATTCCAGACGACAAAAGACCACGTCGCTTATTCTGGATTGCACGTCGAAGTTTAGTCAGGGTAGCGCAGTAGGCGGCTTTATTAATCGTTGTTCCTCTCTCCATAAAGTCGACTAACAATACTCCACGTCTATCCTAGAACACAGTCGCCATAACCTTACGTGTTGAGATTGTCTGCTTTGCCTTGACCTTGACTGGCGATGACGTGTGACGCCATTGCATTGACTGACGTTTAGACTCTGGAGTGATGTGAGAAACCCATGTCTCATCCCCTGTGACAACATTGTCTAAAAGACTGTCACCTTCCTTATGATATCGCTCCAAAAAATCAAGAGCAAAAGCCATTCTTTTCATTCGTTGGGGCTCAGTAAGCAGCCTGGGAACCCAACGGGCACACAATTTGTGAAACTTCAAATGTTCAGACACAATTCTGTACAAAGTTGTTCTACTCACATTCGGAAAATGCATGTCTACGTCTGTAATAGTGAATCGGCGATCTTCACGAATTTTTTTGTCAACCGCATTGACCAAATCGTCTGAAATCAATGATGGTCGGCCACACCGTGGTTCATCGTGCACATTATCCCGTCCTTCATTAAAAGCTCGCACCCACTTGCGCACTTTACTGTCGCTCATTATGTTAGGACCGTACACTTCAGTAATCTGCCGATGGATTTCCGCCGCTGAATTGTTTCTTGCAGACAAAAACCGTATCACTGCCCTTACTTCACAATCGGCGGGCTGATCAATTGTCTTAAACATTGTAAAGTGACACTGTGAACTACACTCAGCAACAGTAACAAAGCGAATGGCGGCGTTTGACGCGCAAGGCTTGCCGGGAGTCGGCGCGCATGCGTGTTTTGTCATTGGCGCCAAATTTCAATAGTTACGGCGAATCGGACCTTACTTTTGGAATAACCCTCGTATTTAATAATCATTTCTTTAATATAGTAGAAAACAGGGACAAACAGTTCAAGAGAAAAATCACAGAAATATGCTGAAATAGCAACTCTCATAAAATGCAATCATATGAATATGTGACCAACTTCTCATTCTGAAATTAAGAAAATACTCATTCTCTAACAAATACTCATCTGCTTTTGATACTGTTTCCAGTAGAGTACTAAAGATTTGTTCCCATACAATAAGCCCTGTCTTATCTGAAATATGTGATACATCACTAACTTGAGGCATTTTTCCAGAAAAACTGAAATATGCCATTGTTGAACTTCTCTTTAAGAAAAGTAATAGGATAGATATCAATGACTACTAACCTGTTTCACTGCTGACATTGTTTTCCAAAAATTTTGAGAAGGTACTGTATCCTAAAACAGTATCTCACCTGAGCAACAGTAATATCCTCAGCAAATCACAGTTTGAATTTCAGAAGAGTTCCTCTACTGAGAATGATATTTAGTTATTCACTCACCAGATTTTACAAGCATTAAATAACAAACTACCACTGGTACTTATAAATAGTATTGGTACAAATGAAAGTATTCTATAACTTTGAAAGGGATTCTTAACTATATAAAAATAATTATTGGCAAAAAACTCCATCAAGGCTTGTTTCAAAGGAATTTCCATTAAAGGACTTTAAATTCTTTGGAAGTTACATTTAAAATTTTATCTTATTGTAAGAGGGGATGCTGTCTGTACCTTTTATGTTACCCTCGCTGCATAATCAGAGTAATGTTGTAAATATATACAGCTCTATTTAGACTGTTCTACTTTTTTGTATTTTGAGAATTGTTAAAAAGCTTATGTATGAGTGCTCTTTGTACATGTGTGGCAGCAGCCCACCCACATACTTCAGTTCCATATGTGAGGTATGCGTACAGTGGAACATACTAGATCATAGTCATGTGCTCATAATTGAGAACTTGTTACATTGTTCTTATTGCAGAAATTGATTATCTTAATTTGTGACAAGGAAGATCAATGTTTTGTTCCCAAGAGAGGTAGCTGTCTAACATTACACCAAGGAAGGCAGTTGTATCATCCAGTTTTATTTCCATACCATCATGAGAGTCAACATTCTACTGCAATCCATCTGGTTGGTGGTTTCATTGAAATTTAAACTTGTGCAGTTATTTTGGAAGTAACATTTCAAGCCAAGTAAGACACCAGAACAATTAAAGGTCAGATAATTATTGTTGGGTTTGTCATTATAATTCAGTATATTGCTATTGTGCACTGTGTGTGCCATATCAACAATAGGATGAACAATAAAGAATGCAAAATTGACCCTTGGGGCACACCACACTTTATTCTAGTTGGACTGGTGCTGTACTTTGTAATAATATTACTGATTCTGTGTGTGACAGCTTACAACCCTACATCTGTCTTGCAAGTACTATTAAAGAGACTTAATTGCTATTCGTCAGACACCATATGTTTCCAGTTTATCAACTAACACCTCATGAGATACTGAGTCAAATGCATGTGATACATCTAGTAAGAACCATGTCACCCTTTCTTTCTCATCTATTTTCATTGATAGTGTTTGCACCAGATTGGCTAAGCAAGATGACACTGGGTTGCCTTCCTTAATACATCTTTCATTAAACATTCATTGAATCAGTGAACCAGAACAGTACCGAGTGAGCATTCACATCTTTTAGAGATTAATGCAAAAATTTCATTGTGTCCAATAGAGACTTCATTCTCAGTATCAATTGTATGTGTTTCATAAATATACACAGTTTTTTTTACATTAATAGGAGCTCTATAATTACCTTAACCAGCATTCTCACTTAAGTTACCTGCATTAATAAAACAGGGAATTAAAAGCATTATTGAACATGCAAAGTTCTAAAATGTTTACACTGTCACTCCTTACTTGGATACTGCTGATGCTACACTTTGGTTTTCTGTTAAGTCTCTCATTTACAGAGTTGCATACTGATTTGCTAATGTTACTTGAGTTAGTAACTTTTTGGTTTAAAATTTTCTTATGTGTATATTCAAGGCTTGTTTATAGACTTTCTGAGAAGGTTGGCAGTTATCTCTTCCAGATGTCCATGGGAACACTGTAGGTTTTTTTATAATGATAAACATTTTCTCCTTCACTATTTCTGCACAATGTACAATATCCCATGTCAAAGACTGAAATAAGGCCTTTAAGTTCTCTAAAGATTTTTAATTTGCATGTCTGTTTTTCCTTTTCTCATGCATACTTCATTAATTGTGTTTATTCAGTATTTCAGTGGTCTGCTGAAGGTGATTAGAGAGGTGGAGGTTTATTATATCAACTCTACAGTCAATTAAATTGGTGTAAACATGATTTTTCATAAGTGTCTTTAGGCCCATCAATTCTGTTTGCCAAATTATAACTAAATAGAATATCATTTTACTTGCCATGATGTCTAGTGTACTTTAACAAATCTACACTTACAGGGAAAAAATTTCAACATCGGGAAGCAGTTGTGTCACATAATTAAAAGTTGGTAGGTATGTTTCTACATCTGAAAAATGATGTCTACTTAAGTTTCTCATCATTCGCATAAGAGTGGGACTAGCAGCACCACTACAAGAATGCAAATCAGGTTGGCTTTAAATACATGCTGTACCAACTGTGAGCATTAGTTACCTTTGAGATTGGACATGGTGGGTTGGTGTTAGTCAAGAATGCCTGTAAGTCAACAAAGACACTCACTGGGTTTCAATGAGGTTGTGCAATATACTGGATGCTTCTTCTGCAATATTGGAGAAAGGCTTGGCAGGGATGTAGCCACTCTACATGATTGCTGGCAGTGGTGGTCACGAGAATGTACAGTCACAAGAAGGCCGGGCTCCAGATGGCCCCATGGCACTATTGAGAGGGAAGGCCATCATGTTCAGTGTTTGGCTCTGACACATTGTATTGCATCTGCAGCAGCAATTTGAGCAGCATCTGGCACCACAATGACACAACAAACTGTTACAAATTGGTTTCTTCAAGGACAGCTCCAAGCCAGATGGCCTGCAGTGTGCATTCCACTGACCGCGAACCACTGCCATTTTTGACTTCAGTGGTGTCAGGTGAGAGCTCATTGCAGGACAGGATGGAGGTCTATTATGTTTTCTGATGAAAGGTGGTTCTGCCTCAGTGTCAGTGATGGCTGTGTGTTGGTTAGAAGAAGGCCAGCTGAGGGCTTGCAACCATCCTGTCTGCATGCTACACTCACTGGACCTACACCTGGAGTTGTGGTCATTGGCACAATTTCGTATGATAGCAGAAACACTCTGGTGGTTATCCCATGCATGCTGGCTTCAAATTTGTTTGTTAGTCTGGTGATCCAACCTGTTGTGCTGTCATTCATGAACAGGTGGTGCTTTCCAACAAAATAATGCTCACCCACATACCGATTTTGTAACCCAACATGCTATACAGAGTGTCGACGTATTGCCTTGGACTGCTCGATCACCAGATGTGTCTCCAATCAAACACATACAGGACATCATTGGACAACAACTCCAGCATCATCCATAAACAGCATTAACCATCCCTGTATTGACCAACCAAGTGCAACAGGCCCATCCCATCCCACAAACTGACATCTGACACCTGTAAAACACAATGCATGCACCAGAATGAGGTTTTCACTCTGCAGCGAAGTGTGTGCTGATATGAAACTCCCTGGCAGATTAAAACTGTGTGCCGGATGGAGACTCAAACTCAGGAACTTTGCAAAGGTCCCGAGTTTGAGTCTCGGTCTGGCACACAGTTTTAATCCGCCAGGAAGTTTTACAATGCATGCACGTTTGCATGCTTGCATTCAACATTCTGATGAATACACCAGTTACTAATATACCAACATTTCACATTTGCAATTGTGTATCTCATGCTTACAGTAACCTGTGATCTTGCAGTGTCAATCACATAAATATGTTACCTAGACAAATGTATTCCCAAAATTTCATTACTCTATATTAATTATTTTTGGTGTTGCTTTTTTTCCATCAGTGTATCCCTAGTTAGTGTTCTTATATTTGCCACATATAATGTTAATTTTTTTAAATTTTTTGCTATGCTTTTAGGAGGATTATACAGCCCTATAACAATTAGGTGCATTTTCTGTACCACTAGCTTTATTGATGGAATTTCAGATGTCATTTCGACACTTCATTTGCTGATGGAATCCAGTTTTGGGAACAGTATATGGCATGCCCTGACTTTTGTGCTCTGATTGACTGAAATTACTTGACAGAGTGACAGTTGTAATAAAAAAATTGTTTGACAAACAAATGTTCTGCAAGAAGGATCTGACCTGGTTTTCCTCAATCAGTGTTTGCTATAATTGTATGCACTTTTTGCTTAGATACTGAATATTTTGATGTAGCACTTTGAAACCTGTTTTGGTTTATTGTTTCTTCAGACATTCCCCCCATCACAATTTTATTGTGATGTGTAAGTCTCAGATGCTGTGGAATTGTGGACTTCCTCATATATAGTCTTTCAGATATCCATATATATTTTACTTAAAAGCTGCAAATACCATACTGAAAGTTGCACAAAAAACATGACCCCCAACAAGCACATTAATCACAGAAATTAGAAAATGCATATATTTGTGAACCTCACAAAAAGGAAAAAAAGGGTAGATGCATTTTTCCATTAGTTCTGTAAGATAAAGTGTAATCGTGTCTGTGGCACGTGGAGGATCAGCTAAATATCGTGTTCCAGTCAACCTACTGACCTTCCCGAGACTATTGTGCACATAGTGTCTAGTTTAGTAATTTCTATTTTCCTATGTAGTCACTGCTACAGTCCCATTAGTGGGTGATGGGTAGTAGAAATATGAGATAGTTCCATTTGGAGAACTTAATCTTTCTGTGGTGGCCATTAAGTAGAACTGTAAGTTCTTTCATTGGAGAATTGCATTAGTGTTTCAAGCACCAGACTATTCTACTAGACAGTTGTCCACTGTCAATGCCATGAAGTGTAAAGGGACTTTTGAGTGTTTTCATTTTGTAAAATGGTTTCCACTATTGTTTACCTGTTCTGAAAGACACCTTATGCATGTATATTTCAGTAATGATGCATCAGTTCATAAATTAATGTCTGAACTCCTTCTGAACTTATCTGTTATAATATCTGGTTACTTTTCAACTTGAAAAACTGTGGGTCAGTGGTACAGTGCTAGTCTATAGATAGAAATGTCTCAGGCTATATCAGTCCAAGAATTTTTATCTACCACTTTTCAGTTTTTTCACCTCTGGCAAGGTTTGTTAATGTGAAAAATTCTGAGTTACACTGTGGTTTGGAATCCATGTTAAACTGTAGGCCCCCTTATAATTGGCTGTGTAAATCAATTCAGAGGTTGGCGAAAGGCACTAGTATACCAACTCTAACAGCACCATGCCTGGTTAAGCATTGTGGTTTTTAACAAGTCTTCAGGATATTTACTTGGAGGAAAGTTTTAAAAATGTAATTAAATGCATCACAATTTACAAATGCAGTTTTGCAATGATATTAACTAATCTTTTATAATCTGCTCCTACAGATATCGAGAGGCAAAAACAAAATTTATCTTTGAGCCTGAAAATGGTGACGTGGAATTAGAACAAAAGCTTCCAATGTCTTGGCATGCCTTTAATGAAACCCCAAGGTTTGAGGTAAGTATAGGTTTACACATTCTAGGGCTTTTTACAAGCCATTATTCACACTAATTTTTACTTGGATTTTGTGTATACTAGTATCACTAATAAGACTGTATTTCACCAGGAATTTCATTAACATGAAATACTTTCTTTGGTTTCAAAAGGATATTATTACTATTAAAAACTGTTATTACAAATATGTATAACATTAGACGTTGGGATTCATCACTATTTAGGTATCTAAATATTTTAACTATTCCCTGTATAAATATTGTAAGGAAAGTTCTGGTAGAACTTAAATAATTTAGTGATAAAGGAAACAACTTACTAAATAGTGGTAATGTTGAGTTGTGTACAGGCATACATAAAAGAATGAATCTTCACCAGCCATCGGATGAATAATTTTTTGAGCTAGGACACACACACACACACACACACACACACACAAAAACAGAGGTATGTAAATGTGTACAGCTACTTTATGTCAGGTGAATACACTACCTCAAAAAGATTAATGCAAAAACTGTTGAAGTTTTATTCTGTCACGTGTGCCTATCGAAGACTCAACTATTCCATGTACTTGTATTTATGAACTGTTTATCTTCATACAGAACAATCCAGAATTATTTGTAGGAAACTATTTTCACAACACATATGATAGAAACAAAGTTAATTTAATGTTACCATATTATAGATTAAAACTGTACTCTTAGACTCTACAGTAAATGGCTACGAAAGTTTATAATAAATTAAAATTAAAAGACTTTCACAATTAGGTTTGCTGAAAGGAAAATTAGATGCTATCCTTGTGCAAAGTATCATTATTAAAACACAGAACTTTTAAATAATAATAATAAACCTTTACTTGTAGAGTAAAGTGATAAACATATTTGATTATCTTCTGGGAAAAAAAATTAGATGGCATCCTTGTACAAAAATGTTAAGCGTTAAAACACGCGATTTTTAAATGGCAGTAAAACTTTCTTTTGAGAATAGTGTAATATACTTGTACTGATTGTTGCAAATTAATTTATGGTTTTGTGATGCTTTCTTTGTATCTCATTTACATTATTTATAAATAAAGGAGACTACTCACTGAATATTAGAAGTGCTGAGTCAGTGACAGGCACACACGATAGAGAAAGATTGCTTTCGTTTGTGTAAGGTGTCTGTTCTTTTGGACATGTCCAAAAGAACGGACTCGACACAAATATAAATATAAGCACCTTGATGACAATCAATAATCATTCACCATTCACTGCAGATTTACTCTTCACCTGAACTCCTGCAGGAGTCAGAGTGAGGCTGTGAAGAATGCGGGTAATGGACAGGGGACACTATGCCTGTAATTTGTGAAACGCTGGGAATATCGGTTGGACAGAAAGTGTGCTTTAGTAGCCAAAGTTGTTAAGGTGACCGCTTGCATACAGTGGGAAATCCGGATTTTAGTCCTGGTGCACCACAAATTTTCACCGGTGACCATTGAATTTTTTTCAATGCCTGATTACATCTAAGATCGGAATTTCAATTTTGTCAGAAAGAAAACTTGCTAGCTTTCAGGATAAATCCTTTCTGTAGCTAGAGTACACACACACACACACACACACACACACACACACACACACACACACACACACACACACGCACGCACACAGAGCTGTTCCTCTACATAGTGCCGGCTGGACACACAGTGTCATGTGTGTTTGTGTATGTACTCTAGCTCTGGACAAGATTTTTCTGAAAGCTAGCAAATTTTGTTTCTCTTTTGTGTGTACCTGTATATGATTGTAATGCTTTGACTATTCAGTGTGTGGTCTCCTTTCTCCTCGATACGAACAGGCCTTGGGAGGCCCAATGGTACCAACCATCCACCGTATCATCCTCAGCTGATAGGCATCATTGGATGCAAATCTGGAAGGGCATGTTGTCAGCACACTGTTGTCCCAGCCATTGTCACTTTTTACAGCCAGAGCTGCTACTTCTCAATCAAGTAACTCATCAGTTGGCCCATCAGGGTTGAGTACATCCTGCTTTCCAACAGAGCTTGGCAGACCCGAATGGACACCCATTCTAGTGTAAGCCAAAGCCTGACAGTGATCTGACAGGAGCTGGTGTTAGCACTGCAGCAAGGCCACTGGTGGTCTCCTTTACTCATAAACAATTTACATTCTTTCAGAACTTTGCCACTAAATTTACCTTATTTATATTACATACATTGACTAGTCTCCTGTACATTAAATCTGGGTCTTATATATTTATGTAATGAAAGAATAAAGTTCTGATTTTGATATTGTGTTTCTGTATTAGTTTATGATGCATCCTTTGTTGAGAATAATTGATTTATAACAATATGTCTGCATTTAAGATTTTAATGCCTGTGCTGAAGTTATATTTACTACAATTAACAGTAGTGTTTGTTAGTAGAATATCACATTATTTAATGATAGCTCTCTCTGGTAACAAAAATTTGATTTGTATGGCTAGTGAAATTTTCCTCTGTGACATCGGATACAAAAACATTGCTCATAAAGCAGTTTATCTACATCCAGAATTCAAAGTGAAATTCTATGTTCTGACAACAAAATCTTTTTTATGTTCTCTCAGTGGATATAGGCATTGAAACTGGAAGCTATACACACTGAGTAACCACTAATACTACCTTCTATCAAGTTACTGGAATCATATTATCTGTTACTGTACCTTTCTTAAGTGCAAACATTCATTTATCCTGATACAAACTGTCATGCCATTATTCATAAGCTGCATTGATGCAACCAAGAAGCGTAAATATGTACCTCTGTGAGAAAAGTTTCTGTCACCATTAATGCATAGAAGAGTAAACTACTACCATAATGAATACTATCTAATATAGAAATATGGCAAAACTTATTTGAAATCTTGGTATTACTGAGCAGTAACCCAGTTTTGTTAACAACTTTATGACACTTCTCATATTTTTAAGGCCTTCATCCATACTTGTCACTGCATATTTCCCAAAGTATGTACATTCATAAATTGGTCTTATTTCTTATTTTTTTATTTTCTGAATTTATGAGTAGCAAAAGATTAAAATTGTGAATATACAGTTTATTCATGAAAAGGCTCTTACTGATTCTGTAGTCACATATTATGAAATTCTTTCAGATCCATCACAAGTAATCTTCATTCTTGATCTATTGGTTTAGTACACAGACAAACCTAGGAGTGTAATTTAGACAGACCCCTACAGGCATGTAAGTGAATGTCAACTGATTTCCAATCTATACCGTGCAAACACAACACACAAACAGTTAAAACATGCAAAAACACACAACAAGGTTAACGTAATTCATAGTTGAATGGCCTGCATGATTTCTGCAGATATCTTATGATAATGCATGTCATGGTGACAGTTAAGGTATTGCACCACAGAAATAAAGTAACTGGAAAATCAAGGATGGTGATTACAGTAAAATTAAAACAACAGAACGTCTAAAATGGTACTTAAAATATTATATTTTAAGAGAGATTTACCTATATTACTAAGTGGCTATCCTAGAACCTGGAACTTGGTACCAGTTGCAGGTTTCCAGGGCCAAAAAATTTGATTTTGAATATTTTTTATAATTATTGACCAAATTTAAAAATTTAAAATGCTATCATAATCTACTCATTAAGAGGTATAATCTTATGTTAAACATTTTACACACACACATGTTTTACAAGAGAAGTATCAAAGTTAGAAACTGTGTGTTTGTCTCAAAGCAACATAATTGAAAGCACACAAATATCTGGACTTTATTCATCTGGTATTTGAGAACTGGAGCACTTGGTGACATCCAAAAATCGTTACACATTATTTCAAACCTTACCAAATCTCTTTCTCACAGGTGAAAGGAAAAAAGTTTTACACTTTAATACATTTTCTCTTTTCATACAGTAAAGTGGTCACATTAGGCATGACATTTTAATTTATTACTTCTTTACCAATGACTCTACTTGCAACACAATTTGCAGGCAGTAACCATATATACCAGTAAATGTACTTACAAAAATATAACAGATGTATGACAAACAGTTCAGGAGAAATGGTGTCATAAATACTTAGATGTGTGAAAACTACAATTTGCTTAAAATGGTGTTCAGTAATACTTCAGCATCAAACATAATGTTTTAATTTATTATATCTTCACTACTAATTATATTTGCAACACTCTTTGCACACATAATCTACATGTGTTACTGAACACACATGTAAAATTACATCATTGTATGACACATAGTTCAGGAGATATGACACCATAAATATTAAGGTGCTTGAAAAACTAGCTTCTGCTTAAAATGAAGTAAAAGTTCCTTGACTGCATTCATCCAGTGTTTCATAATAAGAGCACTTAGTGACTTACAATGAGCTTTAAGCATAATTTCAAACATTTCCTAAACTTCTTCTCACTTACATGCTTAAAGTCAAATATTTAACACATCAACTCATTTAGAAAGTAGTCAGTTTTTTAAAGCTGTTTTATACATGGGAGTTTGATTCTGTAAACAATTGGGGTTTTACTCATTTCTTGCTGGGAAGAGTTTACTGATAAAGAAAAAAATCGGTTTGGGATTTATTCAGATAGTAATATAACTGTGGTATGTAAAACTATTCCATTGGATTGGTAGTAACAGATTGTTATCTCATTTTGGAATTTTCATTTTATTTGTGTGAGTATCATATCGATAAATTAATGTCAATAAGATTATACTTTAAATGTCTCTATAATAAACTGCTGTAACATCTTTCATTTATCAACTCTATGTTTCAGGAGATTCCAGAGTATAAGAAGTTAAGCGATATGCAAAACTATTTCTCAACATCAAACACGACATTCTGGTCACTCTATTATGAATACAAGTCACTTATTGACCCATCAAACTGGCTGCCTCCATTCAAAGGTAGGTGCTAAAATGTAATAAATTTTCCATCAGGTTTGAAAAATAATGAGTACACAAAGAAGATTGTTTGACACATGAAAAAGAGCCAAATTTCCATAATTTAAAATTAATTAGTTTTCAAGAGTATTAGAAATGAGAGGTAAACCTAATATCTTTCAAATACTACCAATAAACAGTACTCAATGGGAATTCCACTAATATTCTTAAAGTGTCCTTCACATCGTGTCCTTAAAATCTGGTGGGGGAGGGTTGGGGGATTAACAAATAACAGCTTATGCAGAGGCATATGAGCAATCATTCTCCTTACATGTCATCAATGAGTAAACTGGGAATACGTTTTGAATATGGTGTAAAAAAAAGTATCATCTGGCATGTATATTATAGTGTTTAGGTGTAGCTGTACCAATCAAAGCTAAGTGTTTCTCAAGACAATTCTTTACAGTTTATAAGGAAGTTGCCAGTTATGCAGTGGGTGATTAGGTCTGTAAGTACTTGGAGGTTTCCAATTACTATTGCAGTCAGTTGGCTCAAGAGAGGTAAGGACATAAGTTAGTGGCATGATAATTTAAGAGATTTAGTTTTTTATGTAAATTGATTATAGTGTAATCAAAACAATGGTAGCCCATTCAGTACAATGTATATAACATGTAACTTTATTGGTAAACAGCTATGAACAAGACTGTTAACCATCAGCAGTAGCATTATTTTACATCGCACGGTTCTTATTCAAGCAATATTGATTCTTGTCTCTGTAACATTATGTCCCACAGAAGTACATAAAGACTCACACTATATAACTGGCAACCATGATGCCTTCATTAAGGCCTTGGGGGGGGGGGGGGGGGGGCAGGAGAAAAAAAAAAAAAAAGAGGAAAAAAAAATACCTCCTCCCAAACTGGCAATGGAGGCCCAACAGTATTGACTATTGACCGGCTGCTATGTCATCCTCAGCCCATAGGCATCATTGGATGCAGATATGGAGGGGCATGTGGTCAGCACACCACTCTCCCAGCCATATGTCTGTTTTTGACCCTGGAGATGCTGCTTCTCAATCAAGTAGTTCCTCAGTTTTGCCTCACAAGGGCGGAGGGTACCCCGCTTGACAGTGCTTAACTTCAGTGATCTGATGGGAATCGTTGTTACCACTACGGCAAGGCCATTGGCAAGGTCTTGACAACTTCCTTTTAACAAGTGCAATGTGCCTACAAGCAAATTTATACACAATGCTTTTATTTAGAAGCTTGATGTCTCAACACCATGGTAAACACAAAAACTATGTGAATGTGTGCAGTCCACCCATAGTCAATGCATGATCTATAAAATATTTACTTCATTGTATATATTTACTACATTGTATATACAATTTGTTTTATAACTCTCAGTAAGTATGCTGATTCTATAAATTGAAATTCTCTAGTTGTCCTAATCACAATACAGGATCAGCCAGGAGGAAAGGTACATGTCTTGAGGGGTGATAGTATTGGCAGTTCTGAAAAAAAAACTTCATATAGACATATGGTCTATTTCGAATGGTTTCTGTGATAGAGCACATTTAATATAACATTGCTAAGTTTTTCTTGAATAACTTTTTGGATGTTTTTCTTGGATAGCTTGAAAACGTTCCCTCCAGTGAAAGTTGTTGCAGTGCAAAATTAAACTACATTACATTTCATACAAAAAGGTCTTATTCATTTCTTCTCTATGACTAATAGTTTCTGTGAAGACAGCATGAGAATATTGAAAATCTTCAGTGACACCCCATACACTACTGTGGTACATTGTAAAAAATGACAATATTTGAATAATACATAAATAAATAACAATGAACATGAAATGTGTTGTCTCAGAAACCATTTGGAATTGTGCATTTGCCTGTCTGAAGTTTTTTGTTCAGAATCACAAATACAATCACCCGTCAAAGCATGTGCCTTTACCCCTTATAAAATTATGTCTTTATAGTGTCTAATTTCAAATACAAGGCTGAACTAGACAAGGTATACTATATTTAGGGACTGTAGGACATATTTTTGGTAAAATTCACGTCTATGTTTTGCAAAATCCGTGTCTATTTTTGTCCAAATTTTCATCTATACTGAATAAAAAATAAATGATTGCTTAGGTGCACAAATTTAAAAAGATTGTCATGCTAAGTAGATGAAAGCAAGTGAAGATTTAGTTATTTGAAATTTACTGTTAAAAAAGTGCTGATTGTGAACTTTATGACTGGAAAGATTGCTTTTTCAAAAAGTTCAACGGCTTTTTTTCCACTGTGGCCTCTGTTTTCTTCCTTTGGCTTATTTAAGCTTTCAAAACATTATTGTTTAGTTCGAAAACAGCATCATATTACCATCAGTGAAGTGAATTTGTCTCTGATTTAACGTGTTTCTGGACATTATTTGCCTTTTCCCACCCAATTCGATGATTGCAGAATCTGCAGAATAGTAATTTTGACCTTTCATGGGCATCCACAGCCATGTGGCCCATGCTTGACAACACTAAAGATAGAACTACCAATTCACTTAGTGTAGAACTAGGACGAAAAGTAACTATTTTAACACTGGGAAAAGAATTTCAGCACAGAGTGTGAGCACGATATAGTGGCAGATTGCCATGAGCATACACAAACTAGAATTTGGCTACCAGATGGCTAGGAACTGTGCAGTGAAACATGCCCCAGCTCCCCCTCACAGGGTAGCAGCCTACAGTTGCATTTCTGTGGACAGTTCAATGCAGCTGCAACAATTTAGCATCATTTGGCTTGAGAACAGTTTGAATTAGCTCCCTTATCACACAACAATGATAAGTGTGACTGGAATGCAATGTTGCCAGTGCTGCTACTAATCCTGGCAGGCCAGCCATGCTCAATGGCAATGGTTTTCCAGTAGGGTGTAGACGTGAATGATGTCCTCAGTAAGTACTTATGGTGGCGTTATGTGGGTGATTGATTTACCATCTATTCCGCTGCCATAGCTGAGTGGTCAGCATGACGGAATGCCATGCAAAGGGGTTTAGGGTTTGATTCCCACCTGGGTCAGAGTTTCTCTCGGCTCAGGGACTGGGTGTTGTGTTGCCTTCATCATCATCTCATCACCATCGACATGCAAGTTGCTGATGTGGTGTCAACTAAAAAGATTTGCACCATGCAACTGTTCTACCTAATGGGAGGCCCTAGCCACATGACACTTCATTTACCTTCTCCATCTTTGGAAATGAGCAACAGTCACCCAAAGAGGAGGTGATGTTGGTGGTGGTAGTGCTTCTCTTGGTGTGAGAGTACACTCAATGTGCTCCCTGACTGCCAATGTTGTAATGGTCTGGCCCTTGCCATTATGGATGGCCCATCAGAGAGGAAGCAACATCTTGATGACGTGGCACTGTAGTATCCCAAGTGATATCTGCATCATCACCATCAGTGTACCTTCATCTGGATTAATGGCAGTATCTGCATATGAGCACACACTGGATATTTCTGATCCTCTGAAAAGAGAAGGCAGAATTCCATCCTTGTTTGGTTTCTGTGTAGAATCTCAGCCAGACTCTTCTCAGTGATAATGGTCATGTGTAACCTTAAGATTTGCATGAGTTGCTCACCTGTTTCTTTTGATGATGGATCTTATGGAGATGATAGAATATGGTGAATGTCATCCAATCTGCAAAAGAAGGGAGACATGTCAGCCTCAGATTGTAAACTATCACTTAAAATTTTTTGTCGATGTAGTCCCAGAAACCATGTGTAGGGGCTAAGATTTGTTGCACTAGTGGCTGTTACAGTGCTGGCTGATGTCAGACTCACATCCAGAGCTGGCTGAATATTTTGTTGATGTCTCTATTCATTACCAGGTAGAAGAAATTGTCTGGCCCATTGCATTCTTCAGTGTGCTTCCTACAGGAGAGCTAAACCTGGAGTTGCAGCAATCAGGGCTAACAAACTAGTCTCATTTTTTGGAGAAACTGTGGGGACCATCATGTTATACTTTTTTTAATAATGGGAGGAGGAAATAATTTTGTAGGTTTGCTTGATATGATTAGAAACTATGGAGTCATCCATCTCATGTAAAGATGTAAATTCACTATGGGACCTACTGTGCTGTAGCATGTACATTGGGTTGAGAATTTAGTGGCAGGTTTGCGACACATGTTGGAAGCTGATCTTGTTGCAGGCAATATATGTCTGCTGAGGTATCAAAATTCTCGTCTCATGCCACGGGAAGATGAGATAAAGTCAGAGCATTAGAATGTCATTTGAAGGCTTAAAATTTAATTCTATAGCTGTAGTTAATAGCATCCCTCAATGCTGTAATTGTGCCATTGCCTTGGAAATATGGTGGTGAAGCCTAAGTGTGTGTGCGTGTGTGTGTGTGTGTGTGTGTGTGTGTGTGTGTGTGTGTGCATATTTGGTGTTGTATTTGACACATCATCTATTATGCATAACAGTTCAAAGAAAAATAAATAAGTAAATAAATAAATAAAATATGGATACCAGATGTGAAGGTGAATGCTTTTTTTCTCTGTTTGTGGAAAGTTCTTGGACTAGCTCTTCTTAGCTTAAAACTGTTTTTTATAAGCACTCACAAAAGAATGTTTTTATCTCTTCAGGACACACTCTGATGACAGTGTTTCAAGTCCATGATCATCATTATCACCAGGCATTTGACTTCCACTGTTGTATAAAGTCATACAAGGTTTTCCATACATTGCATCTTTCAGCAATAGATGCTACAAATCCTCCTAAATGTTTTCAAATGTCATACACCAATGTTCCCATGAGTCATCGTATTAATCTTCCCTTATCTCTAGGAACCCAGCAAAAAAAATTTTGTGGTCTACCTTACATTTACTTTCTGGGCCACATCTCTCCCTCAACTCCATTCTGTTTTCATTATCATTATAACTACACCTTTCACTCCAGTTTGTTCTGTGATAATTTTCTTTATTTTGCTGTCTTTCCAAGTTGTTATTAATATACATCCCTCATCCCCATTGCTCTCTGAGGAAACCACAGTTTTTGAATTGTTTTTGCAATGAAAGTCTTTGTTTTACTGGCATAATTCAAAATTGATAGTACATACTTATTGTAAACTATCCATCACAGACATAATGACAGTTTAGTTTTGACAGCACTATTCAGTACAAGAAGTCATCACAGACCATTTTACTCTTCTGTTAATTTATTTATTTTCCCATCAATTCATTCTGTTCAACTATCTGCATACAATAGCTCATCATCTGGTTCTATATGACTTCATTGTTAATTTATAATATTTTGTTGCTGACATGTTGATTATAGATTATTTTAGTTTTATTATAATTAACTGTTAGGTCACCAGTGTCAGAGGTTTTAGGATTAATTTCTAAAGATTTCAGTGAAGAAGTCACCATGGTTATAGTGGGTGGGATAGGCAGTAGTACGAACAGTACAAAATAGAGTGTGACCTGGTAAAGATAATATTAAAATAAAGACATTCTAGTGTTAAATTTGTACATTTTCTCATTCATCATGGTCAGTCTCATATGGTGAGGAAGTCACTGTCATGAGATATAAAATACCATTGGTTACAGTTGTCAGCTTTCCAGCTTTTTGAGAAGAGATGAAAGAAAGGTACCAAGTTTCAACAGAGGTTGTTATTGAAACTAATTTTCATTTTGAAAAATAAACTAAACAACACAGTTTTATCATACTTGTCAAACTATATCTGTAAACATGTAAATCCATGTAGATACGACATTTTTTTTCTTTCTTATTTGAACTGTAACACCATGGCATACTGTATCCAATATCCTTGCAAAAGTGATCCATGGATAAATAAAACACTCCTATTACTGCTAGCACAACTACAAACAGCTGTGAATGGAAAACTTTTGACAATCACTAGACATTTTATTTCCACCTAATTATATCCCAGTCAGTATGAACTGCAAAGCTTCCCTCATTGCATCAGGATTTTCAGGGACTGGGGAGTAAAATTAATGGCTTGCTTATTTGTATTGATGAATTAAAACCATCAAATCTAGCTGACATTTTCCACCCCTCTGAACATTGTGTGATCATTGGTGTAGATGTGTAAAGTGTCACAGGGTTTAGGTTAGCACCTCACTTTCATAGAGGAGGAAAGTAGAGTTGCCACATTCATCAGGAATTCATCAGAAAGCTAGATAGTTTTTACTCTCTTTTATGTATCTGTTGGCAACTACATACCCTTACTATTGAGTGAGTTATTACTTGTTATTTATATTACAAAAACAATTGACAGAGGCCTTTCAGGCCATGACAAACCGCTGAGTGAGATCACAGGTATTTTCTTCGTCCACTTATTTAATAGTGTCAAATTTTAATTTTCTTTGTTTTGTACACTTGCTGTAGGGTCCGTTCTTGTCACACAACTGAATATTAGCATCACAGCAGAGTTTTTTCTTGAAAAAACTTGTTCTTTATGCAAAGTCCCGAGAATCACTACATAACCCGAAATTTTGAGTGACATAAACACAAAAAATTCCATTCAAGTTTTCTTGATAGTGCAAAATTAATTTAACAAAGACAGCTACTAGTTTATTAGTGTCTATTGATGCAATGAAAGTGTAATTAAACATTGCTAAATCATATTTAACTAACACATTTCATATTGTTTACTAGATAGACACTATCTAGTCCTAAATTTTCTGAGTTATAAATGTTTAAAAACCTGACCAAACATGCCTGATGACATAGATTCTCTAAAAGCAAAGTAATTACAAATTCATTCTTCTGTCATTGTATCTGTAAATCAGTACAAAAACAACAACCACTGCACATAAGACCTTTGTGTTGTTTCTTGTTTACACACTGCCAATCTCACATCCTTGACAAATTTAAAACATTCTTTAAACTTAATTATTCTTTCAAAACTGACCATGAGTGAGAAATATGGGAGCTGTTATAGGGTAGTGAGTAGAGGGATTTGTTGCCAATGTTGTAGGAAATATTTTCACTACGGGGGATGCAGTGGGGAGAATGTTGGGAGAACAGAAGAGGCTTTCTCCTGGAACTGCAGAGTATGAAGTAGGAACATTTTGATAGGGGAACAGGAAAGGAAAATCTGCACCCTTCAGGCACAGTTGGAGAAAGCAAGGAAGGAACTCATAAGGATCAAGGGAGAGAGGGGGGAAAAGCGTGATTGGGAACTGGCAGCTGGTAGGAGGGTAGAAAGAAAGAGAGTGTGATCAGACAGTTTTGTCATCAACATCAGAAACAGGTATCTACCATTGCCAGAGTTAAATGGAGAAGAGCCTCAGGTAGAATGAGGAGCAAATGTGTAGCACACTTCAACCGAGGCCAAGAAGCCTAGGAATGTACAAAGTGCTAGGAACAAGAAAGTGCTGCTGCCACGTAGTAGCCATGAGCGAGGTGTAGGCCCTCAGTTACAGGAAAGGTTAGGGACAGTGTACTAGGCCACCAGTATCTCCAAGCCAAATGCAGGGCTAAGTCATGTGATAGAGGTCCTAGGGTCTTTATGTAAGGACTTTACAAAAGAGGACCATGTAGTGGTAGTGGGTGGTCAGGGCTAAGTCATGTGATAGAGGCGCTAGGGTCTTTATGTAAGGACTTTACAAAAGAGGACAATGTAGTGGTAGTGGCTGGTCAGGGCTAAGTCATGTGATAGAGGACCTAGGGTCTTTACGTAAGGACTTTACAAAAGAGGACCATGTAGTTATAGTGGGTGGGGCGGGAAACAGTTTGGACAGGGATCGGGCATGTGACATAGGTGGTGACCTGTACAAGATAGCTTCCCTCACTCTTGGCACCAACATACACTTTGTCGAGCTGTTCTGGCATCATGATCGACCACACCTTGATGGAGCTGTGAGGCGAATCAGTGTGGGGTTAGGGATGGCTCTGAACAGCCAACTTGCTTATGTTTCTCTGGTGCTTGTCGGGACTATCAACAGATGGGGTTTCACTAGCCATGGCCTACACCTAAACAGGACTGGGAAGGGAAGATTGGTACATCTGATACATGAAAGTATAGGGGGTGGATCTCGGGCCACATGTAGTCAAATACCTGTTGTCATAAGTAGGAGAAGTAGGTCTTTTTTCGGATAAATCCAGACAACAGGTATCCACTGCCTAAAGAGTATCTCCAGCAGTTTAAAAAATACTGAAAAAACACTTACAAAATAGATTTTTTAACACTTCAAGTATCACATAAACCAGATATCACAAAGAAAAACAAACCATTGGAATGAGTAACGGGGGGCATTTCACAGACTTAACAATCCTCCATCAAAACATGCAATCAATAAAAAATGAAATACAACTGTTAGAAGTTGAGCTCAAATCTTTGAACTGCACAGTAGTTTGTATTACTGAGCACTAGTGTAGAGACACAGAAATCCAACATGTAGTATTATAATTGTATGAAAAAGCAAACTCTTACTGCAGAACTACTTCAAGGGGTGCAGGATCATGCATTTATATCAGAAAAGGAACACAGTTCAAATCAAGACATGACCTCAGCACCATAGGTGAAGACAAACACTTTGAAATATCAGCTATTGAATTAACAGGGCTTTATATCACCAAGAAATTAATCATTTTGTGCATGTATAGATCTCCCAGTGGTAGTGTGGATACGTTTTTTGATAAATTAACAGAAGTTGCAGATAAAGTCTCAAGTATAAAGGTCAACATAATTCTGTGTGGGGACATTAACATCAACACTGATATCATAAATGAATCCAACAACACCTTCATAAACATCCTTCAAAGTTTTGGCATGTCTTTATCGGTCAATAGTTACTAAAGTGACTGCATCAGTAATTGACCATGCGGCCACAAATATCGACAGGGAAAAATGTGATGTAGCTGTAAAAGATCTCAGACTATCAGACCATCTCTGTCAAATAACAACAGTAAAATCAGGCATCGAATCATTCCCTCAACTACAAACCTATAAACAACATCGATCAGAAATCAAAATAAAAGATTTTTCAAAAGTGCTAGAGAAACAAAGTTGGGATGAAGTGTATAAGGAAACCAATGTGATAATGAAATTCTCTAAATTTTCCTCATTATTTAAACTGAACTTTGAAAAGGCATTTCCAAAGGTATGCATGTCTGTATCAACATCTCACAAAAACAGATGGATAACAGTAGGTATTAAGAAGTCCTCCTAAACACTTAAACACCTCAGTTTCATGAAAAAGATTCACAATGATCCAGAATTCTTAAATTTCTATCACAGGTACAAAAAGATTTGTAGGAAGGTGCTGATTGCTGCAAAAAGTCATTTAATGACAAAATAATATATAATGCAGAGAATAAAAGCAAATCAGTCTGGGAGGTTATAAAAAAGGAAACGGGAGAGGCAAACAATCGCAGAATAACATACTGCTAAGGGAGGGGGATAAGGTAATAAATGATCCACAACATTTAACAAACTATGCAAACGAGCATTTTTCAAGTATTGCAGAGAAGTTACAGCAAAAATTCCCCAAAACAAATATAACACCTGTAAATAATATTGCACTAAATTCAATGATGTTACTTACAACCACAGAGAATGGAGTCAATAAAACTGTTCAAAAACTAAAAAATAAAAAGTCTGTAGGCTTAGAAGAAGTACCAATGTTTGTACTGAAATGATGCATAGGGATTATACAAGACCCCTTAACAAATATAATAAATGGATCCTTCACATCGGGGACATTTCCAGAGCAGTTAAAACAGGCAAGAGTTGTACCTTTGCTTACAAAAGGTAATGCAGAAGACATAGAAAATTACTGTCCCATTTCCCTGCTGTCAGCATTCTCAAAAATAATAGAAGCAAGTATGAAAGACAGATTAGTAAATTACCTGAATAAATACAATCTTTTAAGTGAATCACAGTTTGGTTTCCAAAGTGGCAAAAATACAGAGTCAGCCATAGTAGAATTCACAAAAGTTGTACTTGATGCTCTTGATAAAGATGAGTGTGTGGATCTTTCTAAGTGTTTTATACAGTTGACCACAAGATTCTATTAAATAAAGTAGAAGCATTAGGAATAAGAGGGGTAGCTAATGACTGGTTTCGAGCATACCTAACAGATAGGGTACAAAGAGTAGAGATAACATATACTTCAAATATATCTAAACATTTAGTGAAACACTTATCAGAATCAAAATACATTATTATAGGGGTTCCACAAGGTAGCATATTCGGACCAATACTGTTCATGATATACATCAATGACTTTCCCAGTAGTGTTACTCATAGTGAAAAAATTCTCTTCGCTGATGACAGGAATATTATAGTCACTGAGAAAACCAGAGAACTCCTTGCTGAGAAAGCGAATGAAACTCTCAAGGAGGTTTATGATTAGTCAATAAGCAATAAAGTGAAACTGAACATAAAGAAAACTAATGACATGAATTTCAGTTTGAAGAGGAAAAATGGCAATGTTTAATTAAATGTAGATGGCACCTCTATAGACTGTGCAACAAATGCAAAATTTCTATTTACCAGTCAGTTGTACACATCAAAAATAACATTGGTAATTACTGCACAAACAGCTCTGTACATGACCATGCAACAAGAGACTCAACTTACATTTACCAAGAAAAAATAAACATAAACTCAAAACAGCATTTTCTACCAAGGAATAAAACTATACAATAAATTACCAAAAGAGATTAAAGAAATTGCAAAAATGCACTTATTTGAAAAGGCAGCTAAAAAGTACCTGTTATGCAATGCATTTTATACATTGAAGGATTTCTTAGATAAAACAGAGCAGGGGTTTGATAAAAAAATGTTATATAAATAAATAACAATAATAATGATTATGAAACATCCAGCATTCCATATAACACCTTCACTTTATGTTTTCTTTCCTTCTTCTTTCCTTTCTATAAATACTTACCCCCAAGCTATGCACAGCACAATACTAACACCTCTTCCCCTTTCTGAGGTCAACATCTATCTCATTATGGAGGGATGCTGACTTAGTTTTTCAGAGTAGCAAATGGGAAGTTGCGGTACAGAAAATGGTCCAGAGACCACCAATGTGTGTGTGTATGTGTGTGTGTGTGTGTGATTGTGTGTGTGTTTTAGTGTGTGTAGTGAGTGATGTATTATGAAACAATGTGTGTATAGTGTGTGCAGTGGCTGATAGTGAGATATGAGTGAGCGGTGTGGCATTACATTATTTAATAAGTTATTTGTACAAAAAGAAATTGTATACCATGAGTAAATCTAATGATTGTAAATAATTACTATTAAAAACAGTCTTGATCACGATTTATTTTATAAGGTGACCGGTTTCGACCACTACTGTGGTTATCTTCAGACCATTGAGTGGGAACCCCTTTCTGTTGGAGAATCACAGTTGTGACCGGTTTCGACCACTACTGTGGTCATCTTCAGACCATTGAGTGGAGAATTCACAGTTGTGATTCTCCAACAGAAAGGGGTTCCCACTCAATGGTCTGAAGATGACCACAGTAGTGGTCGAAACCGGTCACCTTATTATAAGGTGACCGGACTGTTTTTAATAGTAATTATTTACAAGACATTGATCACTGCTGTTCCCATAATGCATTCAAAAGTAATCTAATGATTGTCTCTAACTATATGTCTGTAAATATATGTGTATACAAATTAGCTTATTTTAAATTGATCTAAATTTGTAAATACTTTGACATGTCCTATATCCTTGTAAAAAGAGATCAACAGATGAATAAACCTACTATTACTACTACTACTCACAAAGAACTGTGCTTAATTGGGGAGTGTGATTTTGCTGAATAATGCAAAATTTGCTCCTGTGAACGTATACGCGTTATGCAGGTCTTGGAGTCACTCACGTCCATCTAGAAAGTATTTACTGTGGTTAACAAAGGTGATGTTGGCCTGATGTACTCAACAATGCCCTTCAGCTACACTGTCTAAAGGATTGTCCTAAGAAATATCAAATTAAGATCAGCCTGAAGATGCCTAAATAATGTGAAACATGTAGTTGATAAATAAAAAAACTAAAATTACAACCAAGACAGTTTTCAATTAATACAAGTTGCCAGTCTTTGCCCCACTTTGAAATCTTATGAAGAGCTCACTGAATATTTATGCAGCTTCTTTCAGACAGTACTTCATTATTGATAATTGCATCATCTGCAAAATTCTGAGGTCACACCCTTGCTGAGTGATGAAGAAATAAAGAAAGTACTACTGATTAGGGACATCCCTGAGATTAAAGCTACTGCTATGAAACAATCTGGGTCATTCAGATAGATTAGGGAAATGTCAACAGTATTTTCCAAGTATACATCCATTCCTCAAAACACTTTTGTGCTGTATTGTATTGTATTTTTATTGTTTCTTGTCAGAGTGGGTGATGTGATGGTAGATAATGGGGAGTGCTGTGAAAGTCACATTTTAATAGGTACTGTAGATGATGGGGAGTGCTGTGAAAGTTTCATTTAATAGGTGTTGTACACTGGTCATAAAATGGGTGTTAATATGGAAGAGAATATATACTAAATCTCTCAGAAAATTCATGACTAACGTATTTTAAAAAAATATGTTTAAACATTGCTTTACAAAATGGCTAATAATACGAGAGGAAAAGGATACTAAATAATTAAGAAAACAAACAACTAATAGACATTTACAAAAGAATATCCACATACAAATAACAAGGTGTATTTGAACTCTACAGGCAGAGTCATTACCACATTATATGAGTAAATTGCAGGCTTTTAGATCTGCAACAATAAAATTTATACTCATTTGTCCATTTACATGCACTCATATGGCCGGCCGGTGTGGCCGTGCGGTTAAAGGCGCTTCAGTCTGGAACCGCGTGACCGCTACGGTCGCAGGTTCGAATCCTGCCTCGGGCATGGATGTGTGTGATGTCCTTAGGTTAGTTACGTTTAAGTAGTTCTAAGTTCTAGGGGACTGATGACCACAGCAGTTAAGTCCCATAGTGCTCAGAGCCATTTGAACCATTTGCACTCATATGTAAACACAGGTGGATAAAATTACTTAAACACTTCCCTCATGTTTCCAGACATGCTGCTGGTTATTGCAGCAGATCAGATTGTAAGAATTCCTGTGTGCTGTAAAAGCAGTGCTTTATTATTAGTAACCTTAGATTTAGATTAAAAACCTTTCTGTTGCATATTGCAACAAGTCTAGTTCAGGAGGAGGTCGAGCAGATACTACACACACATATTATTAGTAATTTTCACAATCTGAACATGAAAAATACTTAACTTTGGAAAGAAGTAGTATCCACACAGATGACATGAAACTAATGCTGTCACTGATGCTTATAACATTTATCATTTCATTACAGACTAATGGATTCTCATCAGAGTCCAATTACCTTTCACATGACACAAATTTCTGTATAACTATCGTAGACACACACAGCCAGATCTGTATTGTGATAATACTATTGTCATAAGTGAGGATTACAGCTGGTCACTAGTTACATAGCGAATGGGCTAAATGACACTTTATTCAGACATAAATAACTTTATGGCTGTGACGGCATAAGGAAACATTTGGCGGCATGTCTATCCTGATGTGTGTGATTTGTTACTGCGTATTTCAGTGACTCTTTGCTTGTGGTGCCATCTTGACATACCAACTTTGGCATGACACTTCCTTCTGTGGCCAACACCGTATTCCTCTCCCCAAAATGTCTACACCATTGTTGTGTAGTGCTGTGTCAGATGATGATGGTGAGGGGAGGTTGGAGGCCTGAATGTAAATGTAGATCAGGAGACAGGAAGTGTAAAGATGGCCAGTGGCAGCTCCCTGTCCACACATGAGTATAAATTGTGCAAGTAACTGGGAACATCAGCCAAATAACTGGTGACAGTGACATAGACATCCATTGGAACCAGTTCTGGCAGCTGGACTGGTGGTGCAATCTCGAACTCCATTGGCACTATACTGGATGGTGCCATCCAGGACTGGCAGAGATAAGGAGATGATTGCAGTTGCAGGTCCCAGTGGTGTGCTGGATCTGTGGACAAAAATTCTGTGACACAATCACTGACATAAAAGTGCCATAACTTGTTTGGGTGATGCCAGTGCAGCCCAAAAATAAACTTTAATGATGTAAGGAGAACAACCTAACACTCATGTGGTGACAGTAGGCTCCCAGTGCTGTTTCTTCCTGAAAACTTCAAAGAAAACTTCATTCTGTGGCTGGCTCAGTGGAACAAATAGATCCTGTGGTGGCCACAGAAGATGCAACAGGGTACAGTGATGACAGCAGTGTAGTAATTCTGCCGGTGACTTCCTATCAGATGGCAAGGAGCAGCTAGAGTAAAGGAAAATCATTAAGGCCTGCTCCCATGTGTAGGAGAAATGGAGTTTCTCCATGTGGCACCTGAATATTTAAACAAACCATTTAACTTCACCATCAGACAGAGGGTGAAAAGTTGCAGTACTGACATGGTGTATACCATTGATGGCACAAAACTGTTGAAAACTGGTTGACATAAATTGCTGTCCATTGTCCAAGACAAGGGCCTCAGGAAGACATCTGAGACAAAAAAATACAAGACAAAGCCAATACCACACTAGCAGTTGTGGTGGATGTCACAGGGACTACAAAGGAAAATTTTCTGTATGCATCTACCATTAAGAGCCAGTGCATGTTCCAGAATGGACCTGTGAAATCAATAAGGATGTATTTCAATGCTCTAGATGGACATGGCCGTTCAGTAAAGCATTGTGACTGAATGGATTTGTGCTCTGTACACACATTGCAGTGAGAGGTCATTTTCTGAATCAGGATGTCCATGCCCTGGCAAGTAAAATGATGGCAGGTGTGTTGCTTTGTGCAGAGTACACCCCAATGACCTCGGTGCAATAAGAAAAAACCTCCCACTGGAGGCTCATATGTCGTCAATCTCTATATGCAACAGAAGAACGCCAGACCACGAAGATAGCGCATGATGATGCGAAAAGTACTGATGCATCACTTGGTGGGGAATTTCTCTCAAACTGCACAGCTATCCATGGCAGACAAATTGCAAAACAACCTGAAGAACTGGTCAGAAGTAGTTGCTGCAGCAATATGGTGAGAGTCAAGAACAAATTTTTGAAGAAGTTCAAAATCTTGAATGCCAATTTGATAACATAATTCCTCATATGAATCATATGCTGTGTCTGGTAACCAAGACATTAAGTCAGTGTTTGCATGTTGTGCTTTTCAACAATTTGTATTGATAAGTAGACAATAACAGAGCCCAACTTTGCTATTTTTGCACTGTCTATGGAAGGACAGTCTAGAAAGGATTGAACAATACTATTAAAGACTGTTGATCCCTAATCAAATAGAAGTTCCAACCATACAAATATTGGTGGAACTTTTTCAAGTTGACTGTAATTGCACTTCACTTTGTTGAGAGTCTTTGAGGCAGTAGCAATGGGCTGATTTGATGAACCAGTTCCATGGGAGAGCACAGCTCCAATCCCATAAGAAGATGCATCCACAGCTAACACAACAGGCTTAACTGGAGCAAAATGAATCAGATAATGACTACTTAACAATGCATCCTGTAATTACTGAAATGCATCCTGATTCTTTGAACCACAGAACAATTGAAAGGTGTGAGAAATGAACTGGGGCCCATTATGAGAAACTAAGGTACAAGACAACACCTCAATAAAAAAAAAAAATCCTCAAAAGTGTACAAATTGTGACCACAACCAATATCAACACACACCAAAGAATCTAAAGAAACCAGGAAAATGCATCCACAACTAATAGCCAATAGGAATTCAAAAAGGGACCCCCAAAGTCTAAATGAATGCATTCCAGTGGCTAGCAGGGAGTGGGCCAGGGGGAGAGATATGCCCTGTGAGCTGCCTATTGTTGGGCGCACTGCTCACTAGTTGCAGCAGAATGGATTCTTTTGCCATCAATACCTGGCCAAAAGACATGTCTCTTACCTAACAGTTTGGTGTTAGAATCTTTCCAATGGCCCTGGTGGAGAAGGCGTAGAACCTCATGTTGTAACATTGTAGGAATGACTATGCTGAGAGGTCTTCTGTGGACATTATCAAAACATGATCAAAAACAGAGAGATGGAACCATAAGCAAAATAGTTGCACAGGCTAGTTTATCTGGCCAGCCCTGTTGAACAAACTGAACCACCCGGTGAAGGACTGGGTCGGTGGCAATTGCAAGAGCTTGTAATTGTTAAACCCTCGACTGCAGCCTGTGTTTCAGTATCGTGATGGAATCAAAGTGATTCCTTATGCTCAAATTCAGAATCAGGACCCACAGGATGATGAGAAAGGCATCCTCATTGGCATATTTAGCATAGTTCAAAAATGGATTTCATAATGAAGTGAGATGAAAACAGCACCCAGCATTGTAGGCAGCAAGCTGCATTGTCAAGCAAGGCAGTGTAAGGGTTAAACAAGGAAACCAAGGGTTTATATTTAGTAATAAGGTGAAACTCGGAACAATAAAAAAGTTTTCGTAGAACATTTACATCTACATCTACATCTACATTTATACTCCGCAAGCCACCCAACGGTGTGTGGTGGAGGGCACTTTACGTGCAACTGTCATTACCTCCCTTTTATGTTCCAGTCGCGTATGGTTCGTGGGAAGAACGACTGTCAGAAAGCCTCTGTGCATGCTCAAATCTCTCTAATTTTACATTCGTGATCTCCTCGGGAGATATAAGTAGAAATGCACCCTCTGAAAACCTGGCGAGCAAGCTACACCGCGATGCAGAGCGCCTCTCTTTCAGAGTCTGCCACTTGAGTTTGCTAAACTTCTCCATAAGGCTATCACGGTTACCAAATAACCCTGTGACGAAACGCGCCGCTCTTCTTTGGATCTTCTCTATCTCCTCCGTCAACCCTATCTGGTACGGATCCCACACTGATGAGCAATACTCAAGTATAGGTAAAACGAGTGTTTTGTAAGCCACCTCCTTTGTTGGTGGACTACATTTTCTAAGGACTCTCCCAATGAATCTCAACCTGGTACCCGCCTTACCAACAATTAATTTTATATGATCATTCCACTTCAAATCATTCCATACACATACTCCCAGATATTTTACAGAAGTAACTGCCACCAGTGTTTGTTCCGCTGTCATATAATCATACAATAAAGGATCCTTCTTTCTATGTATTCGCAATACATTACATTTGTCTATGTTAAGGGTCAGTTGCTACTCCCTGCACCAAGTGCCTATCTGCTGCAGATCTTCCAGCATTTCGCTACAATTTTCTAATGCTGCAACTTCTCTGTATACTACAGCACCATCCCCGAAAAGCCGCATGGAACTTCTGACACTATCTACTAGGTCATTTATATGTATTGTGAAAAGCAATGGTCCCATAACACTCCCCTGTGGCACGTCAGAGGTTACTTTAACGTCTGTAGACATCTATCCACTGATAACAACATGCTGTGTTCTGTTTGATAAAAACTCTTCAATCCAGCCACACAGCTGGTCTGATATTCCGTAGGTTCTTACTTTGTTTATCAGGCGACAGTGCGGAACTGTATCAAACCCCTTCCGGATGTCAAGGAAAATAACATCTACCTGGGAGCCTGTATCTAATATTTTCTGGGTCTCATGAACAAATAAAGCGAGTTGGGTCTCACACGATCGCTGTTTCCAAAATCCATGTTGACTCCTACAGAGTAGATTTCTGGGTTTCCAAAAACGACATGATATGCGAGCAAAAAACATGTTCTAAAATTCTACAACAGATCGACATCAGAGATATAGGTCTATAGTTTTGTGCATCTGCTCAACGACCCTTCTTGAAGACTGGAACTACCTGTGCTCTTTACCAATCATTTGAAACCTTCCGTTCCTCTAGAGACTTGCGGTACACGGCTGTTAGAAGGGGGGCAAGTTCTTTCGCGTACTCTGTGTAGAATTGAATTGGTATCTCGTCAGGTCCAGTGTACTTTCCTCTGTTGAGTGATTCCAGTTGCTTTTCTATTCCTTGGACACTTATTTCGATGTCAGCCATTTTTTCGTTTGTGCGAGGATTTAGAGAAGGAACTGCAGTGCGGTCTTCCTCTGTGAAACAGCTTTGGAAAAAGGTGTTAAGTATTTCAGCTTTACGCGTGTCATCCTCTGTTTCAATGCCATTATCATCCCAGGGTGTCTGGGTATGCTTTTTCGATCCACTTACTGATTTAACGTAAGACCAGAATTTCCTAGGATTTTCTGTCAAGTCGGTACATAGAATTTTACTTTCGAATTCACTGAAAGCTTCACATATAGCCTTCCTTACGCTAACTTTGACATCGTTTAGCTTCTGTTTGTCTGAGAGGTTTTGGCTGTGTTTAAACTTGGAGTGAAGCTCTCTTTGCTTTCGCAGTAGTTTCCTAACTTTGTTGTTGAACCACGGTGAGTTTTTCTCATCCCTCACAGTTTTACTCGGCACGTACATGTCTAAAACGCATTTTACTATGGCGAGGATTTACTATGGCAAAAGCCTCTTTTTACATCTCAAAGTAACACTGCTGGGCTGGTGTGAGAGATTTAGAGTTGAAAGCAAGAGGTCATTCAGAGCCATCAGTATATCAGTGCATTAGGTCTGCACTGACCCCATACTTTGAGGTGTCAGCCATTAAAAGTAAGTGCTGTACAAGAGAGAACATAGTTAAACACTTGCCAAGAGTAGTTCAGATTTCAACAACTGAGAAGCATGTTCACAATCTAGATTCCAGTAAAAAGGTACATTCTTGCATAACAAGGCATGCAATGGTAAGCCAATGTGACTGCCCCAAGCAAGAATGATAGTAGTCTATCTTCCCTAGGAAGGACTGAAGCTCCTTCGACGAGGGGCGAGGCATACTCGTAACAGTGAGGATGTGATCTTTCAGAGGGTGAACCCCATTCCACAAGACCTCAAACACCAAACAAACAACAGAAAGTTGACAAAATTGCAGAGGTAGCACCATAAGAGTGCAGACTGTGAGACAGAAAATAAAGTGCACAAATTTTTCAACAATATCATCCAGATAATTAATGCTACCCAGGACAGGCATAGTCAATTCCTTTTAAAGTCATTGGAAAATAGCAGGGGCACTAGTCACACTAAAAGGAAGGTGAAAATATTGATAGAGACCAAAAGGATTATTCAAAACCAAAACTCATCGATACTTTTCATCCATGGGATCTGCAGATACACTTCAGACAAATCGGTTGAGAAAAATATATTTAACACCTTTTATGCACAGTTCTGTCAAGGGGGAACTGTCGAGAGGAACAGATATTCTATGGTGCTTGCTGACTATCATATTGACATGTTAGGGACCTCTCTCCTTTGGAGAGAGTGGGTAAATGCAAAACTGTCATGTATCTTGCTGCTCTGGAGGAAAGTTGTCATGTTGCATCTTTACAGATTTGCATTTTGCATATGTATCACTATCGTTCTCTGGTATACTGCTGGGTGCAGAGGCTTCAGACTTGAATTGTAAAACTGAGGTGTTCATTTTGCATTTTCTTTGCCACATCCTTTTCTTTCCTTGCCACCACAAGTAGTGTGGGTATGTCAAATACTTTAATGGAATTCTCATCATCATGTCTGTCATGGTACTAGCGTGAGTACGTGAAACCAAAGTAGGGCTGCGCAAACAACATCTGTACTCAAAGACAGGGCTAGGATTGTGTCAGTATGAGAGGACAGCATTTCAGGCACCAAGTCTGATGATGACAAGTTGCACATAGACAAAACTGGAAAGGAATTCCGAGGATAGGCAGAGACAGAAGAGCAACAGATGATAGCTAATGTGTCAATTGCAAATGCTTTTTCTGCCTGGGAGATGCAGATGCGGAAGGCAAAAATCAAGTGCAGACTGTCAGATGAAAAAGAAGTGTGTTCCACCTATCATAGCTTATATTGTGCAAAGCATTTCAGCCCTGTTGAAGGAACTGCACAGAGGGATAAAGGGAAAATTGATGTTGTTCTATTGTGCAAGAACAACAAAAATATAGGTAGAATCTGTTGATGATTATATGTTCATAAAAGATTAACTGAAAAGAAGGAAACATAGTTTCATACATACTCAATACAACTGAAACAGGCCTTGAGGCTGGTTTTAAAACATCTACTAAGTGACATGCAACCAGAAGATGTCAAGCTGGAACTGATATATGAAGGCTTCATGATGTCAGCAGTGCACCAGTTCTCGAAGCCAGGGGAAGGGACAGGCTGCTGCAAGAAGGATACAAAACCAGAGGCAGCAGAAACAGCTAACACTGCCCCTGAAAACCAAGCTCGGAAACAGGAAAAGTTTAATATGTAGCCATTTAAGTTGCAGCCATGGGAATTTCCAGCAAAATGTCCGGGACAGTCTGTATGGCCTACCCCCTCTATTTCCACTGTGGAGGTACCCCCTCCAGTGGTCCCAGAGGTGAATGCACAACCACCACCAGATTCCCCAGCAGCTCACTCAACTGCTGTTGGAGATGAAGCTGCACCCCTTCCGTTGGATCCTACAGTAACTCAGTCAACTGCTACTACAGATGAAGCTATTAGAACAGCTCCAGAACCCCCACCAGAGTCACCTCAGGTGGCACCAAGTACTAGTGGTGATCTCATCAGCTTACTGAAGGAATTCAGACACTGTTTGTGGGGCTAAACCTGAGTACCCTGGTGCAAAAAGCTGCAGAGACACTGACAAAAGTTCATGCAGAGACCGATAGATTTTCAAAGATCATGGTAACAGTAGAAGCCGTGATGTTCCTATTCGACAATGGACCTTAATAGAAAATGATTTTTCTTAATCTTAAATTGGAATGCTTATGGCATCACTGACAAAACCTTTCAGCTACAGTCCTTTCTTGACTGGCACACCATAGATGTTACCTGCATCATGGAGATGCATCTATTGCTGACTGATTGATTTAAGGTGCACAGTTACTTGGTCCACAGGGTCAATTGACAAGACCGCCCAGGGGGAGGAGTTTCGGTAATTGTGAGGTGGACGATTTGCCACTGAGCAATTGACATACCAAATTTGGTCATGATTGAGGTGGCCAAGATAGAACTAAAAATAGGTAACCAGATGATAAAGATAATTTCGATCTACAAACCTCTGTGACCAAATGTCAACACTAGGGACCATTTGGAAAACTGATCAGGTTGTAACCTTACCCAAACCCAATAAAAATGTCATCCTCCCTGAGAGCTATAGATCCATCTCACTCCTGCACTTTCTAGGGAATGTACTGGACTGCCTTATTCACAGAGACCTTATCCAGTTCCTGCAATACAACAATGTAAGCACCCCTGAGCAGTCTGGCTTCTATACCAAACACATATGCAAGGTGAGAGATTTAATACACAGTACAGGAGTGGTATTTATCGACATTGAGAAAGTGTTCAACAATGTCTGACATGATGGCTTAATATACAAATTACTCTAGTTATACATTCCAGGACACATAATACACATGATTGACTCATTCTTGATGGGGAGGCAATACTCTGTTAGGTGTGGTAAACATGTTAGTACTATCAGGGATGCTGTAGCTGAGGTCCAGCAGGGGTCAGTTTTGAGAGCTGTACTAAAACTGTTAGGCAATGAACCGGTGCTATACGCTGATGACATAGTGGTGAACAAAAGTAATAGCAACCTCAACTTCATCATCAGGAAGCTACGAGAACACCTGGATGAAATAGTCAACTGGTGCAAAATATGGAAAATTAAAATAAATCTAGGCAAAATGGTGCAATCATGTTTGCCAGAAAACTAACTCCCCCAAACAGACAGATTTCGGTAGCAGGCAGAAATATCGAGTCAAGCAAATCAGCAATCTACCTAGGTCTACAATTAGAGAAAAACCAACAGTCACCAAACAGGTAAAAAGGCACATAAGAGAGGCTGTGCTGTATTTAATCAACTATATCCACTCCTCAAGGGTGTGGGGCTGACAATAGAAACAAAGTTATGACTGTACAGAGCTATCATCCTCCCTAATGTACTTTATGGATCTGAAGTTTGGTCAAGGGCAGCAGACATCCATTTGCACAAACTTCAAACACTACGTAATAGAATCCTCCATACCATAGCAAATCAAGATAGATGTATGCCCAATGCACACATCAAAAAACTGTTAGGTGAACTGTCTGTCCTTACATACATAACAAGAAAGTCAGTAACTATACATGAGAAGACTTAAACGTTGCCCCACCAACTAATCCACCAGCTAGACACACAATACCCTGTTGCTCCACATAATAGACCAATAGCCACAATTACCAGACAATTTAGGGACTAACAGATAGAGACATACAGTTATGCATGGAAACAGTCACTTACATGAATAAACAAAAGCTATCTTCAGACATTATATATTCATGCTAGAAGTCAGATGGGTGAAGCCCTGTTGTATTTCAATGGAACAAACATATAGATGAAGCAGCAGCAGGAACCAATTTTGTGTCATAATAGGAACATAAATAGTTCCTGTCCAGTTTACTGACATTTTTCTTTGTAAAATATAGTTTATCTAGTATTAATTGGCATGGGCAGCATAATATATTCAGTTCCTTAAACAATGGTTTCCACACACACACACACACACACACACACACACACACACACTGTTTGGCGAGTATTGTTCTGACTGCTTTCTTTTGTAATTCCATAAATGAGTACTTAATGAATGAGAGCATAGTAAAATAATTTCAAGGTACAAATATTTACCACATTTCTTATTTATCTGACCATAAAACATACTGTACTCAGTTTGGTACTGGTTATGTCAGTGCGGCATTTCCACATGAGTTTGTCAGTGATAGATATCATAGGAAATTGGTTTCATTGACAAATTCAAAATGGATATCATTTAGTGATACAGTGGGGACCAGTAGAGTTTTATTCTGAGGCCAGCTGTTTTATCTGCTTTAAGATGCAGTCAATTTGATTTAAGCCATGAGTTTAGTTAGTATGTGCTATTCATTGCATCAGATATGAGAATTATAGTGTCATCAGTAAATAGAAAGATTTTGTTGGTGGGTAACTTTAAGGGAAGGTCATTTACGTGAAGCAAGAACAATAAGGTGTCTAATACTGATCTTGTGAAACCCCATGTTTTATGAATTGTGTAGATTAAATTGCATTACTGGAAATTCATGAAGGCTTGATCTGATTTATGTGAACATATTGTTCTCAGTCTTTGAGGTAACTTTTAAACTAAGCATGGCCAGTTAATCTTATTCCATAATAACAATTCCTTAGCAGAAAAATATTGTAATTAATTGTGCTAATGGCCTTTGTGCAATAAAGAAGAATACCTATGGCTGGTAGTTTTTTCCCAGCCAGGCATAGGGTAAAATGTGGAAATTCCTGTAGTGCATCAGCTGTTGTTTTCTTTCCCTGGAAACCAAACTGAGCAGGGGATAGAATTTTCCAGTTCCTCAGGAATGTATTTAGTCTGATGTACTCAGATGCACCACTTGAAAAGTGAAGCAACTTGAAGACTTGGTCACATTCAATGTAACTTCTTAAATGTTCATAACATTGGTTGATAACTAAATGATGAGATTCACAATTCTCTGTGACAGGTAGAACAGCCACCAGAGTGCATTAGTACTGTTCATGTTCAGTGCTGTTACCAGCCCAGTTAGGGTATATAAGGTGTGCAAACAGCATCAGATGTTGAGTGATCACTTTGAAGGACACAGAAATGCTGCATACTAACATCAAACAATGGTATCAGTGAACTACAGTGTTTGAAAGGGGCCTTATTGTTGGTCTCCATTTGGCTAGCTGATTGAATCATGCAGTATGCAGATTTGTGGCACATTTGGATGTAACAGTGATAAAACATTGGACTGTGTGGGAACAGTAGGGCAACTTTCATCAAGTTTCTAGTTGATCGTGTCTGACCACCAAAGGGTAGGATTGTCATACTGTGCACCAAGCACACATAACCCTTCACACCTGGGCCTGCCATCCAAGAACAAATAATTGACTCCCAGCAACATTGTGTGTCATCCCACACCTTTGTTTGGAGAATAGTAGCAAATTAATAGGAAATTACCATTCCATATGTAGGCTGCTAATAACACCACAACACAAATGGGTGCATTTGGCAAGGTTCCATGACTGGGAATCATGGACTATGATGAACAACATTGCATTATGTTCAGTGATGAATTGCAGTGCTGCACTATCCTGAATGACCATCATTGGTAAATATGATGGTGACCTGGAGAGAGATCCCATTCTTCTAATGGGAGAAGCACCCAAGCACAGAGGTGATATTACTAGTGTAATGGTGCAGGGAGCCACCAGGTATGACTTCATGTCATGGCTAGTAGTGATTGAGGGAGCTCTCACAGCATCGGGAACATCCTGCATCCTTACATGTTACCTCTGATATGACGATATCGTAGCACCATTTTCTAATGGGACAATGGTTGTCCACATGTGGCATGCTTCTCTATGAACTGTGTGCACTGAGGCTGAGGCTGTCCTGTGGCCAGCTAGAAACCCAGATTTGTACTGATAGAATGTGTGGGATCAGCTCAGATGTCAATTCTGTCCCAGTGCCAATATCCAGTGTATCAAGGACAATTTACAAGAATTGTGGGCCAGTTTGCCTCAGAAGAGGATACAACAGCTTCATGATACCGTTCCCAACCAAATCAGTGCAAGCACCCATGCCAGAGAGGGTGTAACATCATACTGGTACATGGGCTCATACTGCCAAATTCTGAGTACTGCAATTGGCCTTTAGTTGCTAGTATCATCTTTACTTCCTTTTTTGTGTATAGGTATAACTTTTGCAATCTTGTGTTTCATTCAGGAATGGGGAATTTATAATGTGAGGTAATGGTCCATTAATAAGTTTGTGTTTCATTCAGGAATGGGGAATTTATAATGTGAGGTAATGGTTCATTAATAAGTTTGCTGCTTTTGTGGAGAAGGAAGCATAGGATTATATCTGGCCCTGCAAATGACTTTCTCTATTTTGATTTTTCCTTGAGAAATTATGTGATAAGGCAGCTTTTTGGCACCCTTTCCTCTTTATCTGTACATATCTTGATATTAACTGATCAACTGTGATGCAAAGATGAGTTCTATCTCTTGGTTGAAATGCTTGTGTAGAAGGTTTTAAACATGCAGAGAGGCATGTTGTGGCTTATTAACATCAAGCTTTTACCTGAAACTTTTTCTGGTCTGATATTATTTATATAAATGGCTTTTCATTTTTCCTGTTTTGTGTTAGCAAACAGTTATTAATTCAAACCAAACTTACTTGTTCTATAGTAACTGTTCTGTTGAGACCAACAATCACATTACCACATAATATTGTAGCTTATGGACTTTTGTATTACTCTGGAATCTATTGTAGTTAATATAAGTAAATATCTAATAAGAACAAGATGTGAGCAAATTGCACTATTAATTGTTTATATACTATTTTTCACAGGTCATGCATTGATAGTTGCACCACAACACTTCATGACATTTGATCAGAAATTTTTTGAATTCCGGGGAGCTTGCTCCTACCTTCTGTCAACAGATTTTTCTGATAGGAACTTTTCAATACTGCTGGTCAGTGATCCAGTGATGGAAGGACATTTGTATGACATTGTGCTACTAATTGATGAACATGTGGTGCAAGTGGATCTGTTTAATGATGTAAGTGTGTGAGATCATCCATGATATGGTTATTGCAATAATATTTAAAACATAAAGATGGCAAGTTAATATTTCACTATTTTTATACTGTTGTACAAAGCCCAGTGACGTTAATGTGACCACCTGTCAGAAGCCAACATAACCATCTTTTGCAGTGCAGATGTACATGAAGGGAGTCAATGAGGATATGGAAGGTATCAACAGGAATGTGGAGCAATGCCAATTCCAGTGCCATGGCCAGCTGCAATAGGTTTCATGGCTGAGGGTACATGCACATGAACAGCCCAATCGAGGTGGTCCCACTGATTCTTGATTTGGTTTAAATCTGGGAGGAGGGCAGGGGGGTAAGGTGATCAGGGGAGTATGGTAAACTCATCCTATTACTTTTTGAATTGCACACATATACTGCAAGCTGTGTGACACATTTTCCTGCTGTGTGACACATTTTCCTGCTGATAGATGCCATAATACCAAGGAAAAACAAACTGCACGTAAGGGTGGACATGGTTCCCAAGGATAAATGCATTCCTGTCTTGGTCTGTTGTGCCTTCCAGAATGACAATATCACCCAGGAAATGCCACAAAAACAATACCCAGACCTGCTCCTCTGCCTCCTCTGACCTGGACCCTTTGAACAATAGTTGCAGGGCTGTACACACTAAAGGGCATCTGTCCGATGCAGCAAAAAATATGATTCATCTGAAAAGTAAACCTGTCGCCACTCAGTGGATGTCCAGTTGTTTTGGCGTGCAAGTTCCACACCTTCACCACCGATGAACAGCAGTCAGCATGGGTGCATGAACCAGGCACCTGCTGCAGAGTCCCATATGCAGCAACATTCACTGAACATCCATTAAGGAGATGCTGCTGATAGCCCCTCAATCCATCTGGGTTGTCAGTTTCTCAACAGTTGCACATCTACTCAACCATACACATCTCTGCAGTCATCGTTCACTCCTGTCACTTCTGGCCCATGATACACCACAGTTACCTTGGCATATTATTATTGTTATTACTATTATTTTATTTTTTTAGCATCATTTTGCCATGCATGGTATACTTTAACACAGTTTATGAACTTAGGTGCATTGGAAATGATTCCACCCTTGGCCCAAAAGCCAATGATCATACACTTTTGGATGTTAGGTAAATTGCTCCCATTTGCACACTATGATAATGTGTTCTGCATCTTCCGTACACAGTTTATATACTCTCCATTTCAAGTGTCGCCAGCTGCCATCCATGTGAGTGGTTATTGCACATTGACATCAAACATAGGTGGTGGTCACATTAATGTGACTGGACAGCATACAAAACACAAGCATAGTGATAAAAGATTAAAATCCAATGAATAAATTATAAAGATTTAAAATTTAAGAATTTTCTGTTTCTAATGGGATTGGACATGCTTTTATTATTTTTTCATTTATTTATCTTCTTCTTGTCCCTTTTCCTTGGTCCATTTCTTTTATGCAGCCAACATTGTTATAAGGATTGGGGCAATGTTAGTGGTAGTTGGAGGCCAGATTCTCTTCCTGAGGCCATCACTATCCCAGTATGGAATCTATGTATGCAATCTGTCTGTGTCTGTGTCTAGAGTAAATGTGTGTTCAAGTGTGGGAAAAGTTTTCTACATGCTAGCTTGTATCCGAGACACAACGTGAGTACCAGGGCAGTATTTACCTGGTTGGATGTCAAAAACCACCTAAAAGCCTCACCCATGCCTCCAGCCCTCATCATTATTCTGTGAGGTGGATATGATCCAGAGCAGACTCACTTCCCCATTTCCCAGAAGCATCATTTTAAAGTGCTCAACTATCCTCACTGGTTATTCTTGTATGTGACATTATTATTATTGTTGTGGTTCTCGTTGTTCTTGTAGTTATTGTAGTGTGCTGGTTCTTCACAATACTCAGTAACCATCAGACACAGTACATACCCTGTCAGATCTCATAACATGATCACATAATGACAACACTAATGCACTCTGTTTGGCGTTATAGATAGTGGCAACTCTTAATGATTTACATACCTGCTGATGGTATATTTGTGTATGTGATTGCATGTATGTCATACCATTCCTCCTAGGTGTTTAACTTTATTTGCTAGTGAGTGTGTTACACAGCTTTGCAACATACATTGGTTATCCAAAACTTTATTACCGCCTTATTAGTAGTGTGTTGGTTGACCTTTGAAATATAATAGTGTATCCAAGACACCAAAGACCTTGCTGTTACATGCCCATAACACATTATCATCATCATCAGTGAAGCAGTGATTGTGGGTGGAATGGATTTGAAAAATTGTTGGCAGATTTCTGGCGGTATGGGGCACCAGATCTCTTAGTATAGCTCATATAATTCTCAGAATTACAAGTTGATGGTATATCAGGCAAATTTGTTGGCCAAGACATCATTCATTATCACACTCCTCAAACAACTGTAGCATGATTATGACCTTGTGACATTGACAGTTATCTTCCTGGAAGATAACATCACTCTCATGGATGTCATCAGGCATGAAGGGATGCAGGTGGCCTTCAGTAATGTTCATGCAGTCCTGAGCTGCCATGGTGCCTTTAATTACTGCTGCAGACCCCATAGAAGTCAAGCTGAATTTCCCCGAAAATAATGTTTATGTAGCCCTCAGCTGCCATGGTGCCTTCAATTACTACTGCAGCTTACATAGAAGCCCAGGTGAATTTCCCCTACGGCATAATAATGCCCTCACCAGCCACCATTTGAGTAGCTGTTCACCTGGATGATATTTTATCTAGGCACAACCATCAACCTGGGCACCAGAATTGTATTCTGTCATCAGAGTTGCTTTACATATCATGCAAGCCTCCAACTTCCACATTCTGTGGTGAAGCATGGACAGTCAATGCCTTGTCATCTAATCATGGTTTTATCATCCTTCAGTGACTTTCTGTGGATGACTATGACTGTAGAAAATGCACAGTCAGTGAGCTTCTCAGTTTCCAAGATGGACTTTCCCAGGCACCAGGCCATAACAATCTGCCCTTTGACAGAGTCACCTATGTCAGTGATTTCCATATCTGCTGCCAATATTATCACTGGTATGATAACGCAATTTGTCTCTTCTCTAGTTATAGACTTTCCTTGCTGTATTATGCACCCACAACATCACCAGGTGGCATTCAATCCCATGGTGGGCAGTGGTAATATCATTTTGGTAATATACTGTACTCTAACAGTTATAATTTTACTGTACTAATCTCTATTGTGCCTGCTTGAAATGAACATTTGAGATTACTTAACCTTATCTTTTATAAATCACATAGTTCCATGAAAATTATTTGTGACTCTTACATATTAGCTGTATGATTGTGTCATTTGCACAATGCAAATACAGTTTATTTCTGCTTGCCTTTCCTGTTATCAGTTTATTGGACCATTTGCACCCATGTGGTACAGCAGCAATCTCTGTAGCTATCTCACTTGGTGAAAGAAAGTACAGCAATCAGTCACAATTTGTGTTTATTGGAGCAGATCTGGATTTTGGTCACTGAGTGACCATCATAAGTGCTATAGATAATGCACGAACTAATTAGAATACCATCACATACGTGTTAACACCAATGTACAATTGTATAAATTTCACATACAAGTGGATGGAACATACTAGCAGGTAAAGTTAATACATTGCAGCTGTTATTTAGCATAGTCTCTCTTGGACGATACATGCCAAGAGTTCAAATTGCACTGATCAGATATCTCTTAAAAATAGGGAATGTTTATGGTCACCATCACGCTTGCACACGTACATCATTTATTTGTCTTGTGTGGTAGCTATGTACAGATTCATTACGGGTCATGATCAGACTGCTGCTGTTTAGTTCTTCTTTTATAATAATTACATTTCGAAGTATATGAATACATGGAAGTGGTAGTATTTTATTTTTCCTAAATAGTGGCTTGCATGATGATCTTTGATCTAACCCTTCCAGTAATCTAAATGATTTCTGTCCAGCTCCACAATTTCTCCAAAACACTACACCATATTTCAATATCAAGCAGCATCACACTCAATGGTGAAAAATCTTGAAAGCCTCCAAAAAATACGTGGTGCCTACTTATTTACCTGTTTATTTATTGGTCCTGTGAATATAGGACTGTACAGTGTACAAAAGATACTGGACCAATCATTAATTACAATACACATTCATTGACTTTTTTCTTATTTTTCAGACATCATTTTAACGAAAGATAAATTTATACAATATTTATTACTCTAAACATTTTGTAAAAACAGTCTTAATTGGTGAGGCAGATTTGTTTTTCTAGGCATTCTCTTACTGTATACGAGCAGTGCTCAACCAAGTAATCCTTCACAGTTGATTTTAACTTGTTTAAGTCCATTATTATTTTTGTGGATTTGGGTAGTGCATTGTATAATTGGATGCCAGGGTGGAGTATGCCTTTCTGTAATAGTGCTGTGTTTGTCTGTTGCACACGTACATCATTTATTTGTCTTGTGTGGTAGCTATGTACAGATTCATTATGGGTCATGATCAGACTGCTGCTGTTTAGTTCTTCTTTTATAATAATTACATTTCGAAGTATATGAATACATGGAAGTGGTAGTATTTTATTTTTCCTAAATAGTGGCTTGCATGATGATCTTTGATCTAACCCTTCCAGTAATCTAAATGATTTCTGTCCAGCTCCACAATTTCTCCAAAACACTACACCATATTTCAATATTGAATGAACACAAGCAAAATATATGATCCTTAGATTATCATTTGATATACAGCTTCTATTACTCTCATTACGAAACATGTTTTACTCAGTTTTTTGTTCACATAGTCCAAGTGTGTATCCCATTTCATATTTTTTTGGGTCCATATACCAAGAAATTTTGTACTCCCCATTTTTTGTCCACTTATTTCTACAGGAGGATTTGCTGTTGTCCTGTTCTGGGTGGTCCAGTGGAACAGTTTTTTCCAGACTTATAATCAAACTGTTTGCATCAAAGTTCTGTATTATCTTCTCTGTAATGGTCTTAATGTCATTTTCAAAGTTTTCTTTGCTACTTCCTGTAATTAAGATGCTGGTGCCATCTACAAATTGATATAGCTTACTGTTTTCACTGTTTATATGTAAATTGTTTACATATAATAAGAAGAGAATTGGTCCCAATATGGAACCTTGGGGAACTCCATGTCTGACAACTAATAAATTTGACTGATGAGTTTTGAATGTCCCATTTACTTCATATGTTATCTTGATGTGCTGTTTTCTTTCCTGGAGGTATGGCATGGATGAAACACCCTCATGTGTGAGGACATGATGGGCACACCATGGCCACTTGAAACCCAATTGGCAGCAAAATTTGACTTCCTCTAAATAATGGCTGAAATATGTTAACTTTATCTGCTGGTATGTACCATTCATTTAAGAATTGTGATGCGAAAGTAATGGGATTTTTTTAATTTCAGGGCTTGAATCATCCAATTTTTTTACCATGTTTCTGATGTATGTTTTCATTTGCAGCTGTTTTAGTATCTGGTGTTTTGTTGACAGTCAAAAACATTATATGTCTTTTTGAGTGCATGGCATGCAACTTGCTCACCTGTGACTTAAATGTATGCACAAAGCATTCAGCCTCGTCGTTCAACTGGGGGTGGAATGGGGCGGGGGTCAGATGGCGAATGCCATTAGCAACACAGGATGCTTCAAACTCTGAGGAAACGAAGTGGGGACCATTATTGGAGACAATAACTTCAGGAAGGCCCTCAATGCAAAAAATAGATGTCAAAGCCCAAATAGTACTCGCAGATGTAGTAGAAGACATATTTACAACAAAAGGAAAGTTGCTGTATGCATCAATAATGATCAACCAGTGGGTGTCCCAGAAAGGACCAGCAAAATTAATATGAATGTGCTGCCAAGGCGCAGTAGGAGTTGGCTACGCAAAGAAGCACTGGTGGGGAGCAGATTGATGCTCCAAGCAAGATTGACAGTTAGCAAGCAAATTCTCAATTTGTCTATCAATGCCGACCCAAGTGCAGTGACGACACGCTAATTGCTTTGTCCGCACTATACCCCAATGACCAGCATGCAGTAGTCAGAGGATTTCTGACTGCAACGAACAAGGTACAACCACATGAGACTGATCATTGTCAGTTCGTAACAAGATATGTACAGACAAGTTGTGACGTTACGCGAAGTAACGTCAAACAAGTGGATCACGAATTTGCGTAGCAGATGGAGGCCATTGAGTATGAAGATACTGCAAAAGAATCTGCAAAGAAGCATCGGCGGCTGTTGTGGCAGCAATGCGATGAAAATCCACCAGAAAACCATCAGCTAATTCCTTATCTTGCGAATCAATAAACGTGCAGGACAGTTCGGAAGAATCAAACACTTCATCAGGACCGATAGGCAGATGAGACAATGCATCAGCATTGCCATTCTGGGCCGTAGGCCGAAACAAAATTTCGTAATTGTAGTTAAACAAAAACAAAGACCAATGTTGCAACTTTTGTGCAGTACGGGCCGGAACTGGCTTTGATGGATGGAACGACGATGTCAAAGGCTTATGGTTGGTTACCAAATTGAACTTGTGAGCATGCAAAAAATCATGAAACTTAGTTGTGCCATATACAATAGCTAAAGCTTCTTTCTTGATTTGAGAATAGTTTTGCTGGGCAGAACTGAGCAACTTAAACACAAAAGCGATCGACAGAATTAATGCAGGGTGAGAGAACCGCGCCGATGTGTGTGAGAAGATGCATCGACAGCCAAAACAAGTGGTTTGGAGGGATCGATAGGAATCAAACAGCGATCACTCAACAAAGCAGATTTGGGCTTGTGGAAAGCAGTGGCTTATTCCGAAGCCCAAACAAAAGGAACGTTCTTAAGCCAAAGGCGATGCAAAAGCGCCACAATCTGCGCTGCATTTGGTATAAACCGAATATAGTAAGTGATTTTTCCCAACACAGACTGAAGTTCTTTCAAGTTCCTGGGTGCTGGCAAGTCTCTAATTGCACTGAGATGTGGTGTTGAGGGGTGGATACCCTGTCCGTTAATCACATGTCCTAAATACTGAATCTCAGTTTGAAAAATTTTCACTTGTCCCTGTTACACTTTAGTCCTGACTGAAAAAGTGCAGTAAACAAGGCACCCAAATTCTGCAAATGTTCGTCAGGAGTGTGACCTGATACAACTATATCATCCAGATAATTGACACAACCAGGGACAGTGGCACACAACTGTTGCAAATAAGACTGTAAAATAGCTGGAGCCGAAGTACAACCGAGCAGAAGGCGGCGAAACTTGAACAATACAAGGCAGGTGTTGATCACAAAATAGCGCTGTGACTGTTCATCAAGCGGAATCTGGAAGTAGGGGTCCCGCAAGTCAATCGTGGAAAAGAATTTTCCCACACCAAGCTTATCAAAAATATCTTCCGGACATAGTAAGGGAAATGTAGCTACCACTGTCTGGGGATTTACTGTTGACTTAAAGTCAGCACAAATATGGAGACGACCATTTGGTTTCTTCACACACATGATAGGTGAAGCCCATGGCGAAGCAGAAACAGGTTCAATGACACCACTGTCTTGCAAATGCTTAAGTTCAGCAGCTACGGCATCACACAGTGCATGCAGTACTGGGCGTGCGTGCCGGAAAATAGGCATGGCATTGTCTTTAATTACAACATGCACTGCAAAGTCTGTGGCACAACCAAGGCCATCATTAAAGAGTTCAGCAAAATCATCACACAGTGCGGCAACACTGTCGGCATGGTCACTAGCATTGATGCAAAGTACATTGTCCTGAATTGCAAGGCCAAAAAGTTCAAATGCGTGCATGCCAAAAATGTTTGTAGCATCACTAGAGTGGAGCACATGGAAAGAAACTGTACGGGTCGTTGCACCATATGTGGCTTGCAAACTACACACGCTAAACGCTGAGATTTCCTGTCCAGTAAATGCAGTCAGCATGGAATGCGAACGATGAAGTGGGGGCGAACCAAGCAAGTCATATGTAGATTTGTTCAGTGAAGAAACTGACGTACCAGTGTCCAGGTGCAAGCAAAGAGAATGTCCACAAATGTGCAAAGTCACAAAAAGTTTCCTCGAATTACTCTGAATGCGAGAGGAAGTGTCTGGCAAAACTTGATTCACACGCTGAATCATTGTCACAAGTGAAGCAGAAGGCTTTGAATAAATGGCATTAACATCCATCGGCTGATGTGAATCATGATCATGGCAGTTGGCATTGCAGTGACACCCACGCGATTTAAGCAAACAGGAGACAAGTTCAGAATTATTGTTTCTCTTACTGCACACAGCTTGCACATGTCCTTTCTTATTAAAAAAGTAACACTGTTCTTGACGGGATGGGCAACTGTCCTGTGGGTGGGCATGAAAGCAGTTTGGGCATTATTTCAGTTTCTTAGTGGGTGCCTGGTTTGAGACGTGTTTACATGCGTGTGAGCGGTGCGTCGTGGCTGGCTGGGCTGGGACCAGGCGGAAGGGCATGTGTTGTGCCACACTAACAGTACACACACATGAGGTCATGTTGAACATGGAAGTAGCCATGCCTAAAGTATCTTGTCTGTCTAGCAAGTCCACTACTTCCTGCAAAGACAGGTTTTCAAATCTGAGGATTTGTTGCGGATGTGGTGATCCACCACATTCTGTGCAATAGTGTCTCTAATCATTATATCCACATATGAGCGTCCACATGAGCAATTAAAATCACAATCAGAAATTAGTCCCTGAAGGTCCGCTAACCAAGACTTATTTGACTGAGAAGGGCCACGCCAGAGATGAAAGAATTTGTAACATGCAGCTACTATATTTACACTGTCACAGAAGTGGCAGTTCAAAGCATCAATCACTTCGTCGTACGTTTTAATTTCTGGATGGGTGGTGGGAAACAATTTCACAAGCACATGGTACAACACAACACCCACGTTGGCAATGAAAAAAGCAAGCCACTGTGTACTTGGTACATTGTAAGCTGTGAAGTGTGCCTCAAGCTGGGCGATGTATTGTGGTCAGTGTTTAATTTCTGGACTGAAGGCACAAAATGGCGGCGCCGACGGCGACAGCGTCGGTACAGGTGGTGGAGTCAGAGGTGCTGAAGTAGCTGCAGTTTGTAGTGTGACCAGTCCATTTATGGCAGTATGCAGCTGCATCATTGCTGAGCCTGAAAACGTACAAGATCGGACAGCAAAGCCTGTTACTGTGGCGAAGCCATGGTGTACACAAATGAAAGTTATATAGCAACTGGGGGAAACAGTCATACACCCACACATTCACACTTTGAAATCACAAAAAAAAGCTGAAGCAGTACCGAGCAAAAATAGAAAATGATATGAGATGAAATGCGGCATCATCGTCGCCAAAATTTTGTATCCCGGTGGAGGTTCGAGTCCTCCCTCAGGCATGGGTGGTGTGTTTGTCCTTAGGATAATTTAGGTTAAGTAGTGTGTAAGCTTAGGGACTGATGAGATTAGCAGTTAATTCGTGTAAGATTTCACACACATTTGAACATTTTTTGTATCCCACCTGTGAGGCAGTGTGTGGGTAGGAACTGGAAAAGGTAATACAAGTCGGTAGTGCAAGAATGTGGTTTACTGGTGCAAAAACAAGGTGATAACAAGGTGATAAATGATTACATAACTTTGTATGTAGGTACGATGCTTAAGCAAAGTGTCCTGGCTGACTGCACCTGATTAAATGGGCGAATCTGTAGTGGAGCTCATAGAGCTGCACAGCACCAGCTAGAGGGTGCTGTTGTCGGTGTCTCATGGTAGTGCCAACCTATGAAACTATACTGTGGCATCATGACTATTGATACCACAAGATCCAATTCAAAATTCTACATTCTAAAATTCTACTGCTCATGCTGTTTTCAGATAATCTTTCATTGCTTGTGTTAATGCTCATGTATATTGTGATATATTGTGTGTTTTCAAAAATATTTGAATGATGTGAAAAACTTGTTGTATATTATCAATTGTTAACTAATTTGTGCATTTTAGAACCTTTTGGTTACAGTATCCTCATTCAAAACAAGTCTATCAGTTGTTAACTAGAAACTTTTGGCTACAGTCTCCTGATTCAAAACCAGTCATTCCCTGACATCTTTATATACTTATGTGAGAATAATTTATTTTCAGACACTTGGAAATGTACATTTTCGAGAAGTTTCATAATTTATGAGTCTTGTGCGTAAGCTACTACGTAGTGAATCAGCATTTGTGATTTACAGTTACCATAAATAACCACCATTTCATTTAAGATTAATTTTCTGTTTTAACAGAAGTGTGTTATCTGTATTTTTCATATAGTAACACTATTGTCAACTTTGTTAGTGGCCATAAAATGTTTGAGAGTAACAGCAAAATTTTGTACCAAGTTTTTATGTTGTCATAATAGATATCTTATTTGGCTGTTAATTGTTTAAACTCTCAAAGGGTAGTGGTGATACTTGTAGTATACCACACCCATAAATTAAAAGAGGATCAGCAGCTATTTGTTTACTGTTCTGTAAAATATTGCACCAGGGATAATGGAGTCCCACTGTGTATGCTCTTTTTCCTCAGAACAGCTCTTTTCAGGATCAGGTTGAGTTAGTTGCTGTTCATTATCAGCTAGAAACCATCCTGACTACTGTCAAGCAGTATGAAACTACTGTGAATGGTTGTGTTGTGAGAGCTACTGAGAATCATCTACCAGAGGTACCAAATATACCTCACAAACTGTGGGTCCTGCCTCTCCTGCAGGAAATAGATAATCTATCAGTACTTCTCCATTTGACTGTGAGTGACATGTCAGCACCCTGTCTGTGTGCCTGGGGGCCTCATTCAACATGATGAAGAGGCTATTCTAACAATCACTGCAGATTGTGCCATACATTTGGACAAACGATGCCTGATATCTGGGATCTGAGGTCACACCTGGATCATTCCAGTGATTAGCAGGAACAGCTGCTCAAGTTCCAATGAAGCTCACAATTTGCAGTATTTTCCTCAGAACAGATCATGTCCCATTATTTCTGAGTCAAGTGGAGGGCTTGAACCAGAGACTTCAAAGTTTCTGTGACAAGCTAGGCTGTGATTTGCTAGACTTTCACAATATGGGTGAGACTGTAAGTTTCCCATATATGAATCAAGTGAGCACTTCTTATTGGGGGCTGTTTCCTAGTTAGCTGACTGTTCACAGTGTGCACACAAAGGTTTTTTAGGTTAGGTGATTCTACCCAGTCCATATAATGAAATCTGTAGGAGACTGGGAATAATCAGTGCCCCCTGCAGGTGACAGTATTAAAATCAGAGTGGTTAACTGCTGAATCATTCACAACAAAGTGCTAGAATTTGAAGCACTCCTAAAATGCAGCAAGGCTCTTATAATATTAGGTACAGAAAGTTGGTTATAATTAAAACTTGACAGCAGTGAGGTTCTGGGGAAAATTTAAGCATATATCAAAGGATATGCTAATGCTAATGGGAAGTGATGTATTTGTTGCAGTAGACAAGAAACTCAAATCCACTGAGCTGCATATGAAATTGTTTGGGGAAAACTAAGTGTGAGGGATAGTCATAAAACTATAATTGGATCCTTCTGTTGACCATCAGAGTCATCTCCTAATATATCTGAAAACTTAAGAGAAGATCTCAGCTCACAAGTACATAAGTGCCCTAATCATACTGCTATTATAACAGAAGACTAATCATTCAACACTGAATTTAGATAACCACAGTTTTGGTAGTATTAGGCATGAGAAGATATCCTGCAAAATATTATTAAATAATGTCTCTGAAAACTAGCTATCACAGGCAGTATGGAACTGCACTCATGTTGGAAACATATTACATATAATGGAAACAAACAGATCTGACCTTTTTGAGGATGTCCACATCAAAACTTTTATCAGCAAACCTCAAGTCAGACCTAGGAATAGTGACCACTGAAGTGCAAAGGGCAACTAAAAGAAGTAGACAGATTTAGGTAATTGCTAAACCATATAGAGAAGCAGTAGTGTCATATCTCAATGAGGAACTTGAAACTTTTAGCTCAAGACAGGAGCACATTGATGAATTATGGCTCAAGTTTAAAAGAATGGGAGACCATGCTGTGGATGGACAGGCATCTCGTAAGACAGTTCATGATAGTCAGGAACATCTTTGGTATACAGCCATAGTAAAGAAACTTCTAAAGAAATGGAGAATTCTGTGTAATAGGTGTAAAACAAAGCATAAGACTATAGATACAGAGATGCTGAATGAAACATGTTTGGTTATCAAGAAAACAATGCATGAAGCTTTCTGTGATGACTGCAGCTGAATGTTGGTGAAAGATCTTTTACAAAACCTAAACTAAATCTGGTTACATGTCAATATTGTTATTAGCACCAAAGATACTGACCAGTCACTCATGGATGGAACAGGAACTGAAATTGAGCAAAGAAAAAGCAGAAAAGTTTAACTCCATTTTCAAATGTTCATTTTACACAGGAAAATCCAGGAGCATTGCTCCAATTTAATGTTCATACAATTGAAAACATGAATGAAATAGATGTTGATGTCAGAGGCACTTAGAAACAGCTGAAATCATTAAAACTGAACAGAGCTCCAGAGTCTAGTGGAATAACTATCATATTCCATAGTGAATTTTTGGCAGTGTTAGTCCATCTTTTAACTATAATCTACTGTAGATCCCATAAACATATAAGCTGTGCCCTGTAGCTGGAAGAAAGCATAGGTTCCAATTGTCTACAAGAATGCCAACTTGCCTTAAATGTTCAAAAATATAAAATTGTGCACTTTACAAAATGAGAAAATGATGTAGATTATGACTATAATATCAGTGAGTCACAGTTGGAATTGGTCAACTCACACAAATACCTGAGCATAGCAATTTGCAGGGCATGAAGTGAAACAATCCCATAGGCTCAATCATAGTAAAACATGTATTAGACTGCTCATTGGTAGCATACTAGGGAAATACAGTGAGTCTACAAAGGAGATTCCATAAAAATTCTCATGTGACTCAGCCTAGAGTATTGCTCAAATGTGTGGGACACATACCAAATACAACTAAGAGGGCATATTGACTGAATATCAAGAAGGACAGCATGAATGGTCACAGGTTTGCTTCAACCATGTGAGAATGTCCTAAAGATGCTGAAAGAATGAACGTATAGTGTGTAATGGATTGTTAGAGTTCTGGTCAGTGGTATTTGCATCTGATTCTGTCTACACGAATCCCAGGTGGAAATACTTAAGGATAGCTGGGTGTAGAGAATATACTAAGATGAGCAACCATTTCCAACCCATTGGATCATAGTTCCTTTTATACAGTGCTCTGTTTATTAATTGGAATTCTCCTTTAGTCATTTCCTTCTTCCTCAAGACTTCTATGGCTTTTAGCAGTGCTGAATCTTCCCTCTGTTCAGCAACAATGTCATTTAATGTGGTGATAACTGAGATGTTATCCATGGTGCTGGGTTCCAAGAAAGGATTCCTTGAAAGACATCATCAGACTTGTATTTGTGCCCACTTTTGTGTACTGCTGTGACAATATACTCCTAAAGCATCAGTGCCTGCCTTGCCAGCTGAGCCTATAGATGTTCAAGGCTGAACACTCAGCACAGAGAATGGTGTGTCCAGCACATACATTAGCAAATAAATACAACCACAACTTATTGGTGACACAAACCACTGCAGGTCATTCTGTCAGTGTTATAGCTTAATATCTCACACTTGGAGAGAAATCTGGAAGTATAAGATATCACCTTTTCATCACCATCCTGAATTTCCACTATAACTGCGTCTATCTGGTAACCCCTGCATCAGTGTCAAGTTCTGGCTCAGTATTTTAATTATCCATTGCTCAAACTAGAGAAGATGCTAGCACCTTGTTAGATGCCAAAGATGCACTTTCTTGGATTCAGGTGGAAGCCTACAGTCTGAAAACACTTTAACATGGTTGTCAGGCAGTTTAAATTTTCTTCGTACATCTTCAAAAACATCCAGATAGCAAATATGCAGAGTCCATTAAGGTTTTGAAACAGATAATCAGTCATGCATTTGAAGGCGGCTGGAGTGTTACACAATCCAAACAACGTAACTTAAAACTCATAGAAATCTTTCTTCATGATTTTGTTCAGTCATTGATAGTTGGTGTGGAGATTCCATGAGCTGTCTTTATTCTTCCCAAATTATCTGTCATTCAGATGGTGACATTTTATATGAGCACTTTCTAATTTGTGGATGTTCCCCAGATAGCATCTATGGCAGTCTCCCCTCCATAGGTGGTCACCTTGCTTAGTTGTCCTGAAGTTGGTTGGTAGGCAAGCAGCTGGTACCTTGGTATGATAATGGGAAGCAGATATTACATGTTGGGGAGCAATGTCATCCAAGGTATGGCAATAGTCTTCATCCCACAGGTTGTTAAAATCTGCAGTTAACTGGTATGAATATAACTGTTGTGATGTAGACATCTGGTGGCACAGTTGTCATCAAAAACTCACCTTTTGAATAAAAACGCCTTTAGTCACAATTTTTTCTTGTTTTATTTATTAAATTACATGATGCATTTTAGAAGCTGTGGGTCCATCTTCAAGTACAAATCATCTAATACATAATTCACATTTGTTCGTGAGTGAGGTAAAATGTATTTTCCTCTTATGAGAAAGTTAGTTGTAAGTTTTAGTATTTTGTGAATTGAGTGCAGAAATATATGTGAAAAACAGTGAAAAAATGGTGAAAAACATACTGAACAAACAAAGGAAGAACATTTTTAACCTTTTGGGGTCACCATACATTGGTTTATTTATTAGTGACATGGTGTGTGATGAGAGACTGAATAAGTCAATGTTTGCTGACCTCAAAAGGTTAAAAATGTTCTCCCTTCTTTGTTCAATAAGTTTTTCACTATTTTTTCCACTGTTTCTCCCACATTTTCTGCACTTGATTCACAAAATAATAACTTAAAATCTAACTTTTTCAGAACAGAAAAACGCATTTCATCTCACTTAAGAGCAAATGTAAATTATGTATGAGATGATTTGCACCTGAAGATGGATCCACAGAGTCTGAAATGCACCATATAATTTAATAAAACACAAAAAATTTTGACTGAAGGCGTTTTTATTCAACTTCCTGAGTACTGAATACAGTCACATTCACAGCTGCAAAATGTGGATGAAACGTTTAAAAAAACTCACTTTGTTTCTCTGGAGTCGTGTGCAATGTGTACACAATGGAAACATGCTGGCATGTTGTCCTCTGTCTTCCAAATGTCTGTTCTTCTATGGGGCATTATATTTGGAGCAGGAGTTGGTTTGACCTACGTCGGTCGCTGCTGTGTTGTCGTTTAGTGACTGCGGGAGAAGTCCGACTTAGTCTGTTCTCCCTGGTATATTCAAATGATGGCAGAAATTGGTGCTTAAGATCAATACACCTCTTCTTCAATATTTTCTGTTACCTCCTGATTTATAGGGTCAACATTCATTGCCACCATCTCTTTCTTACTTGGTCCAACAGTTATGGTTGCCATAAACAACTGTATTGCTTCTCTCACTACCTGACGTATGAGGGAGGTTAGGTCATGCTAAAAAGAAGAGAGATTAGAGTTTAACATCCTGTCAACAGCAAGGTCTTTAGGGACAGAGCACAAGGTTGATTTAGAAAAGGATTGGGAATGAAATCAGCTGAGGCCTTTACAAAGGAACCATCCCAGCATTTCCCTGTAGTGATTTAGGGAAATCACAGGAAGCGTAAATCTGGATTGACAGGTTGTGATTCAAACTGTTGTTCTCCAGAATGTGAGTCCAGTGTGCTAACCACTGTACTATATCACTTGGTAAAGTTTTGCTAATATCTCATAACTGCAGTACTGACCACGTATGGGAGTCAGCCATACTTTTATCCAGCTCCCTTCTGTTGCATTTTCTTGATGTGCTGGCACCACTCGATGAATTCCTAGGTTGTTATGACATTCTTTACCAAAAGAGCTTGGTACATGTCTTTGCAACTTCTTTCATCAAGTGTGATATTTTGTTAGCTTTTGTCATATTTGGACCCACAGCATGACATAGGCCAAATCAATCTGTACATAGGACTGTGTCATTTTCCCATGATGTTGAACCCTGTTATTCAATTGTTCCTACAGTAAGCGGACTTGCTGCTAATTGTCACCAAACCTCAGCCTGGAACCTATCCCAGCTATTGAGAGCATCTGTTTGTTGCAATCAAACTACTGCTGGCCTGTGTCATCCAAGTAAAACCACACATTTGCCAAACACATCATGTCATTCTACCTTTTGTATTTGATGAATCAGTCAGGATCTTGTAGTCATTTCATCAGGTCCTGACCAAAATTTTCAGAGAACACTGATATGGGTGCTTGATGTGCTGGTGACTTATAGCTAGCTTGGAATCCATTGGTCTCCTGAATCTATGAATCATGGGAATGATGTACTACTTGTATTCTGGTTCCTGTCCATTTAGGAAACAGATTTTTTATTGCCTAATTGGAGCCACACTGATATAGATGTTTTGGTGTACCCAGTGTCTCCACCAAACGATATCATGTTGTAACCACATTAAAGTTCAAATCCAAAAGCTAGGTCATCAGTGAAATACAATACTTAGCACTGAAAGTACATTCATTGGGATCACAAATGTACATCCAGAACAGTACTGATTTGGACAGAGAGTATAGCTATTTATACAGACATTGAATATTATAGAATATTGGTATTTGTACAAATATTGAATACTCCAGAATACACAAACATAAGATGCTTCAAGAAACTTCCAGAAATGATAAATCATAAATATATAATTGCTGGTGCTTGGGTTTGAACTGGCAACCTGCAGCATGCAAGGCAGTGACACTAGCCACTATGCCACACTCCTTGCACCATAATTTGCAGCAGTGTAAAACGAGGAGGTTCAGTATGTCAGTTTATTATTTGGACTACACAGGAAAATCAATATTAAAGTCACCATGAATAATCTGACACCTGTTATTTTTTGATAGCTTGTAAAGGAGACGTTCTAAATTTTGTAACGAAGCATTCATGTCACTATTGATTGTCCTGTACAAACAAATTATGGCCATATTTCCCTGTAGTAGTTCACAACCTAATATTTCCAGACCGCTTTCTCTGGGAATATCTTCTGAGAACTGAAAGGGCACAAATGTGATATGACTTTTAACATGGATACAGCTGCCCCCATAACTTTTTCCTTTCCTGTAGAAGTGACAGCCTAGTGCGAAGTCTGGAAGATATACAAATTTCAGTGTGTCTCCCTGCAGCTAGTCTTCAGTTAGACTCTGGACTGTGACATCTTTAAGTTAAGTTTCTAGCAGTACAGTGTTTGAAATTTATCAGTTTTATTTATTAGTGACTGCACATTTGGTGAAACCTTATAAGATCAGCACTTAGTTCTGAAGTTTCTGGTTTACTTCCATTTGCTGCTCTTCTCTGCTGAGACCTGCTTGGGTATGGTGCTGAGTTGGTTTTCTCCTTCTTCTGGGGTGCAAAAAAGTCTTCACAAGTCTTATATTACTGTCACATGTACTTAGCAAGAAGTTGTTTTCTATTTTTTCTTGACTCATTCCAATGCCCCATAGCTACCTGCCTTCCCGAACTTCACAGACTCTGTAAATTTTGCTGCATTTCAGAACAAAATTATATTATGGTGAAATATTTCCACCTGCCAGAATGGTATGATTTTCTTATATTCAGTAATTGTTCCACACTACATTTGTTAAATAATCTCTTCTTTATTTTTCAGGCAGTAACAGTTGAAAGGGGAGCTATTACACATCTTCCTGCCCAAGTTGGAGATATGTACATTTATCAGGAAACTGAAATTATTACTATAGAGAGTGCTCGTGGCGTTCACATACAGTGTAATCTTAAATTTGATCTTTGCTCTATAACACTTTCAGGTAAATATTCCGATATTTGTATCTAAAACTGATAATAGCTTTTTTTAATATATAGATATATTTCCACACTGCTCTGTGTGTCCTCAGTTAGCTGTAGCTTTTACAACTGACTTTATGATAATACATGCATTTGTGTGTAGCTCCTTCCTTTCTTAATTATTCTGGTACAATAAAAATATTTTGCTATAAAACCATTTGATTCTTTTCCCCCCTTCAGTTTCAAGTATCTGAATTGTGGCTGCTCAGATTTACTTGTTGAGAACATTAAGTTTCAAAAGTTTTCTTGTATTAATGATGAGAGCTGTAGTAGGGCTTTTGCTTATCTTTTAAATAGTTTTCACAGACTCCATTTTTCACTTGTCTGTAATAATTTTTGCTTCTGAAGCCAAGATACAATCAGAACTTATATTGTAAGTTTTTGTCTATTATGTTTTCTAAGCCAATAGTAGAGTGACAGAAATGTGCTTCGCTATTCTACTTTCTTTCCGTAAAATTCTGCTCTAATGTTAAGTATTGTTTTACTTGTTTGTAGTCATGAAACTACATTTAATGTGATAGTTAATTCCCTTCTGCCAGTGCAAGAAAGTCTCATACTTGAGTTATCCATGACCTCAGCTCTTTCACCTCAAAATGTACCAAACAACAAGAAAACATTTGATCAATACAAATATCATTATTGTATATTTTCAGCATCATGTTTCAAATTTACATAAAGAAAGAGAGAGGCTGCTCAGTAGTGTCTCAGGACAAAACAGAATATTTATTCATCTTTAAACATGTTTATATGCAGCTATTGTCATCATATAAAGTTTATGTACAAGAATATGAAAAGATAGACTGCTGCTCTCTGCTTCGTCAGACATAGGCCATGTTCACATATTCACAGAAGGACAGCACACACATGGTCACTGTCTTCTCCAGGTGCTAAGCTGTGATGGCATCTGAGTTGAGCAGTAATCTTTACTGGGTTGGTTAGTGGAGGTACAGAAGAGGCATGGGATTTTAGCAGTAGGGCTAGCAGGATAGGGCAGGGTAGGGGTGGTGAAATATGCTAGTGCTGCCTCCTGTGGAAGCATGCAGGGACAGAATGAGAAAGAACTATGTTGGTACACTGGCAAAATAGAAAGTGTGTGTAGGACTGAATGGGAGCAGAGTAGGGGATACAAGGCAGAAAACAGAGAGAACCAAAGTTTGTGGCTGAGGGGGTTATGAGCACGAAGGATATGTTGCAGGTTCAGAAAAGTTGGTGTGGTGGAAAGAATCCAAATGGCACAGGCTGTGATGCAGTCCTTGAAGTAAGCACACTGTTTTGAATAGCATGCTAGCAAGTGGGTGGTCCAGCTGTCTCTTGGCCTCAGTTTGTCAGTGGCTGTCCATGCTGACAGGCAACTTGTTAGTCATCATGGTCATGTAGAATTCCATGTAGTTACAACTAAGATAGTAGATAACATAGCTGATTTCATAGCTGTCTCTGCCTCTGATGGGATAGGAGCTTCCTTGACAGGGCAGGAGTAGGCAGTGGTGCGAGGATGTATATGACATGTCTTGCATCAAGGTCTATTGCAGGAATATGAGCCATGAGGCAAGGGGTTGGGAGCAGGAGTGGAATAGGGACAGATCAGGATACTGCATGAGGTGAACAGGCAGCAAAATACCACTGTGGGATAGGTGAGGAGGACTGTGGAATAGTGGAAAGGGGGGGAGGGGGATATTTGTCACTTCAGGGTACTGCAAGTGGTAGTCAGAGCTATGACGGAGGATGTGATTCAGTTGCTCCCATCCTAAGTGGTACTGAGTCACAAGAGGGCCACTCATCTGCCGCCATATTGTGGGTATGTGGGGCTGGTAGGTAACTGGGGAGACAAGGTGCATCCATGCTGACATCTGGCTTATCTTCATCATGTTAGTCAGATACTAAGGTGTCAATGATTATACAGAGGTGACATTGCATGGCCAAGAAATTAATTTGTGGTTACATTTTCCAGTCCAAGAAGTGGTTATGCAGTGTAACTGTAAGGCCAAACCTCACACATATGTAAATAGGAAATTTAAGATTAGTATGACAGTGTTACCAAATTAATAAATTGATACACAATGAAGATAAAGGAATAATTGAGGAATGATTGGGTTGAATCCCAAAGGACATAAACATCTGCAATTACAGAAATACCTTTAAATATAATATATTTTTGTCTAACGTACTATAGTGACAATGATGGTGTACAAAAACTTTACAGAACAGAACAATAATTGCATTGTACATGCAGGGTGTCAGCAGAGGTTAGCACATAATTTTCACCAGTGCAGCCAGTGTGTATTCAGTAACTGTTTGCAAAGTACGTTAAAGTTTCCCACAGAATTTCTAAGAGTCAGATTCCAAGCCTCAGCTTCATCAGTGTCAACCTACATAAAGCAAAATAAAATAAATTCTGAAACAGATTTAACCAAAACAGAGATGCAGCATAATAACACAGTTCACTGTTGCACAAACTGCTTTGAAAGTAATAAAGTTCATGTAATCACAAATGAATATAAGCACTGAACAGTACTCAGAAATAACAAATCCCATCACTTTTTAGAATCGCAGAGATCTAAAGGTTGTGAAGTCAACTAAATACCTTGGGCTTACAATTTTGAATAACTTAAATTTTGAATGATCACATAGATAATGTAGTGCAGAAAGCTAATCAAAGACTGTAATTTATTGGCAGAACACTTAGAAGATGCTACAGATCTACTAAAGAGACTGCCTACATGATGTTTGTCCATCCTCTTCTGGAGTATTGCTGCATGGTATGGGGTTTACATCAGATGGCATTAGAAGGGGAGAGAGTGTCATGGATATGACACATGAGTTGGGATGACAGTCATTTAAGCAAAGGCATTTTTCATTGCGATAGTATCTTGAATTTTTTCAATCGCCAACTTTTTACTTGGAATTTGAAAATAGTTTGTTGGCACCCACCTACATAGGGAGAAATGGTCATTGTAATAAAATAAGGGAAAGCAGAGCTCACACAGAAAGATTTAAGTGTTCATTGTTCGGGTACACTGTTTGAGAATGGAACAGTAGAGAAATAACTTTAAGGTGGTTTGATGAACCCTCTGCCAGGCAACTAATTTTGAATTGTAGAGTAGTCATTTTGATGTAAAATCTACATTCACTGTTATGAAAATCCACCAGTATCGTAAAAGTTAAAGTCTCAAACATGCCACCAATGAAAATATTTCAAAGTTCTTCAAACATGACTCTTAGGCCCTACAATGTTGCTCACAAATCTTACTAACTCTGCAACAGCGTGACTGCCAACAGCCAGCCTTGCTCAAATGGCTGAGTGACCAAACAGCCCTGCTTCCTTCTGAACTCACCCTTGTACAGAATCAGTCATGTGACAACTACTCTACCCAGTACAAACATTTAAAGAAAGAACACTGTCTTGATTAATGATAATAATTCACCATATAAATGCAAAACAACATATAAACAAATATTCTTGGTCATTTTTTGATCTGTTACTGGGGATGATTCAGCTCATTTCATGTACATATTACAGTTTAACAGCAATTTGTCACAATTATCATTACTACACAAACTATACACTATCCAGAAAATTTATATGTACAATTCAAGCAATAGGTTGGGTAACACATTAGGATATTTGCTTGTTTTGTATGGTTTATTTCTGTGGAGGTCTTTACTAATGGCATGTTTATTGCAAAAAATATGAACAACCACATATTGGAACTTCCTGGCAGATTAAATCATGGAACCACATATTTGTTGAGTTGTGCTTATCTTGTATCTGGTGTAGTAAGCTTTTATTAAAGCTATCATAAGCATTTTTTCTGAACTCTCTGTACACATTATGAGTTTTATAAACATTAAAGTAATCATTGCTAATTACTTTTAAGCCAGACATCCCATTATCCTGACTTGTCCTACATTTTTTGTGCAAAATATGTACCTATACATGATTTACAGGACCAATAAAGAAATACAAATACAAATAAACATGTCATCTCATTGCTGTGCTTAATTAGGTATGTTAATTTTTGTGCCAGCATATCTGGACGCTATATTCCTAATTTCCTGTCAATTTAAGCATTTTGTCATACACATGTAGCCATTTTCTTCTATCACGGTACATTTCCAGTAGGTGAGCATTAGTTACAGAACATACACCCCTCTCATGTGGATTTTTCCAGCTACTGACACATCCTTACCTGCTGCTTGCATAGCCCAAGTGCTAGCTGTCTCACTGCCTCACCCCTGCTCTCACATGTTTCATCCTTTAAAGCTCATAACAGATGACACAGCATCCAAACTGTCGAAACATGTGACACTTTTGCCAATTATTTTGCAAAGACATAGGACATTTCTCTTTGTATAAGGTTGGGGAGGTAATTTCATTCTGTGAAGGCTTGAGTCAGATGCTTGACATATTTTAAGATGACACCCACATGGCACCATCCTATGTTAACTCATTCATGGACCATCTAGAGGAATCCTTACTACCCTCACAGAATCCCAAAACCCTAGTCTGTGGGTGGGTATACCCTGTCCACATTCTTCCAGAACCTCAACACAATTGTTTCACCTGCCTTCCTTGGCCCAGCAAGCCACCTTCCTCAACGTTGACCTCCATCTCAAAGATGGTTAAATCATTACCTCCATCCACATCAAACCTATGAGCCACCAACAATACCTCCACTTTGACAGCAGCCACCTATTCCCCACCAACAGGTCCCTTCGATACAGCCTAGCCGCTCATGGTCGTCACTCAAATAGTGATGAACCGTCCATCTGCAAATATGCCAAGGGCCTCACTGAGACCTTCACAGACAGAAATTACCCTCCCATATTACCCAGAAAGACATCCCCCATGTCTTGTCCCACCAGTCATCTACAGTCCCCCACATACCCACTGCCCAACCAAATAGGAGTGGCCCTCCCATGTGTCAGTACTGCCCACAACAGGAGCAACTGAATCACACTCTCCACCAAGGTTTTGATTACCTCTTGTCACACCCTGAAATGATAAACATCCTCCCATCTAACCCAGTATCCTCCCCATCCCTCCCACAGTGATATTTCATTGCCCACCAAACCTATACATCTTTGTGCGTCCCTATTATACCTCTGCTCCCAACCTCTTGCACCATGGCTCATATTCCTGCAATAGACCTAGATGCAAGACCTGTCCCATACAGCCTCCCACTACCACCTTCTCCTGTCCTGTCATGACATCTTCTACCACTTCAGAGGCAGGGCCATCTGTGAAAACAGCCATGTGATCTACCAACTTAGTTGTAACTACATGGGCAGTCTACAATGGCGTGATGATTAACAGGCTGCCTATGTGCATGGATGGACACTGACAAACAAAGGCCAAGAGACAGCTGGACCACTCGGTTGCTAGCATCCTACCTAATATGATGTGCTTTACTTCAGTGACTGCTTCACAGAGTGGGCCTATGTATTCTTCCCATCAACACCAGATTTTCTGAACTTGTAGTATATCCTTCATTCTCATAACTCCATAGGCCTCAACCTTTGGTTTTCTCTGTCATTCACCTGTCTACCCCTTCCTTGCTCACAATCAGTCCTACACACACCTCCTATCCTGTCAGGGCACCTACATAGTCCTTTCCCTTTCTCTGCTTCTCTGCTATTGGACTGTCCCCTCCTCCCCCCAATCCCTCTCCCCACACTCCTCCACCAATATAGTCTCCTGGTGCTGCACCTTGTAGTCCACAATTCTGTCCCCACATGCTCCCACAAGGGGCAGCACTAGCACATCCCCCCCACATCTGACCTGTTATCCAACCTACCCCTCACACCACACCTCTTCTGTACCACCGGTACCCCACACAACAAAAATTGGTGGTCACCTCAGACACAGTTACAGTCAGGTTTTGTCTACTTACAATCAAATGGTTCAAATGGCTCTGAGCACTATGGGACTTAACTTCTGAGGTCATCAGTTCCCTAGAACTTAGAACTACTTAAACCTAACTAACCTAGGGATATCACACACATCCATGCCCGAGGCAGGATTCGAACCTGTGACTGCAGCGTGTCTACCTACGATGAAGGACTTAGTCCAACATGTGGATAATATCTAGTGGTCATTTTCACTGTGTCTGCCACTCAGTGTCTCCTCTGTATGGTGAATGGCAAACTATACTTTTCATATTTTTGTTATTCCATCCTGGATTTTCTGAATTTTATATACATCTATAGATGCAACATTACAATACTCTTACATTTCCCCTTGCCTAATTAGGCAATAAGTATGTTATCAGAAAGCATTCACCTAAGTTACTACTTACTTAAAATTGTGAAGGTACATTAAAGGAATCATTCCTTCAAAAAAAAATTATTATAAAGGAATAAAAGACAAAAATTTTGTATCTTTATATTTGAAATTTGTTGCTTTCAGTGGTATTAACTTAAAACTTTGTGTTAATTATAAAGAAACATGAACACTTTACTATAAAATGTCCAGGAGAAATCAAAGTTGCTTTTGCCACATCATGTTTAACTATACAATTTTTGTTCTCAGGATGGCATTATGGCAAGACATTTGGATTGCTGGGAACAATGGATAATGAGCCAATAAATGATTTCTTAACTTCATATGGAAAGGTGGAAACTGATGTAGAAAGGTTTACCCAAAGTTGGATTCTAGAACCTCACAAATGCAGTTCAGATAAGAACTTTGCAATAGATATAGCACAGCCAAATGAAAAATTAAGAAACTTGTGCCAGGCATTTTTTAAAAGTAAATCTTCTCAGTTCAGCACTTGTTTCACCATGGTAAGAGGAAAATTGTAGTTTATTGATATATGCATACATGTTTTAAGTTTTCAAGGAATATTGAGTCCTAGATGGTAGATACAACATATTACATAGTAGTGGGCTACTTACTAGGAAAAAAATAAGTCTATTTAGAAGAAGTAAAAGAACAGTTGCTGATTATGTTAGGTACAAAGTGATAACTTGGTTGAGTTTTAGATATGTTTTTAGCTTCATAGTTGATGTGCCATTCAAATAACAAATATTTCCAGGTGTATTAGAAAAATGCATGAATTTCTAACCCAAAATTTCCAGGCATATTAAAACTGTGTTCTGACCTGGACTATAACCTAGGACATTTGATTTTTGTGAGCCAGTGCCCTACCAACTGAACTTTCCAAGCACCACTCACTACCTACACTATACTTCTGCCAGTACCTCTTCTTATACTGCCTAAACTTCACAGAAGTTCTTCTGCATTCCTTGCAGAACTAGCACTTCCGGAAGAAAGGATATTGTGAAGATATGTCTTAGTCACAACCTAGGGAATTGTTTCCATTATGAATGTTCACTTTGCATTGGTGTGTTTCCTACAAGGGGCATTCAAAAAGAAATGGGCCAGAGATATAATTACAGAGACCAGTATCTGTGTGTTAGAAGTATTGACCCTGGCTGTTGAGAGGCTTGTCCCACTGTGATACAAGGTGGTGAATGACTGCGATGTTAACTAGCTCTGCACGTACAGCTGGATGTCATCATCCAAGGTGAATCAAAAGGTTATGCTGACATTCTTCTTTGACCAAGATGGCTCCCTTCTGATTCACTTCCTGCAGCACCGGACAACAGTGAATGCCCAGCGTTACTCACAAACCTTGACCACCTTTCACCAAGCGATCAAATCAAAACATCCAGGCAATCTCACCCATGGGGTCATTCTGCTCCATGATAATGCAGAGCCTCTTACAGCCAACACAATCGCAGCACTCCCGCAGAAATTCAAATAGGAGGTTCTCAGCCACCCTCCATACAGTCTGGACCTCTCTCCCTGTGATTATACCATTTTTGGTCCCCTTTAAAAGGCAGCGGCAAATGATTCACCTTGGATGATGACATCCAGCGGTATGTACGGAACTGGTTAACATCGCAGCCCCGGGAATTTTATGAGACAGCCATTCACCGCCATGTGTCACAGTGGGACAAATTTCTCAACAGCCAGGGTCAGTACTTCTAACATACTGCAACTGGTTTATGTAATTATGCTTGTGGCTCATTTCTTTTTGAGTGCCCCATATAATTTAAAATGAGCTGGCTTATTAAAACTCTGTGTTGGACCTGGACTCATACCTGGAGCCTTTACCTTTTGCAGGCAAGTACTGTACCAAATGACCTATGCAGTGAACATATGTTCTTCCATGAGTGCTAGGCCCATGATGTATGAGGAGAATTTTTATGAATTTTTGGGATGTAGCAGAGAGATATTGGCAGAAATGAAGCTGTGAGTGTGGGTCATGTGTCATGGTGGGATAGCTCAGTTGGCAGAGCACTTGCCCACAAAAGGCAAAGATCACAGTTTCAATTCCTGGTTGAGCAGACAGTTTTAATCTAACAGAAAATTAAAATCAGCACACAGTCTGCTGCAGAGTTAAAATTCATTCTGCAATATCTAATCTGTCTTTCATACGTTAAAGGTAACAGGTTCTGTGAATCAGAGCAATGACACGGGGCTGCTAGGACTCAAGAAACTGATATCCACTAGTTACCACTTGTGAAGCCTCAGGATTTTGCTGGCTTAGTGTTAGCGACAGAGTGTATGCTAAGCATCTGACATCCACAGGTTGACATTGGTAACTCCTATATTCTTAATGTTATCAAAGCCATTTTAGAGTCAGTGAATTGCAGTTGTTTTCAAGGCTGATAAAGGTGTTACATGTTGTAAGAATGACAGCAACTGTTTGTCCACGTGTCCTAGCATTTAAAACAATGGGAAAGACACTAGGAGTCAAAAGGAAAGAGAAATGTGAAGAAAATGAAAAGAAACTGGAAAGTGTTTTCCTACCAACTCTTATAGTCAGCATATAACTGGAGAAAGTTGCTGCTCACAGCTTCATTCCTTTCATTATGTACATGAATAATCAGGGAAATAAAAACCTATTCCATGTGTGATATGATGCTGTTATACTAGGTCAAATGGTTTCCATAATATCTTGTCAGTGTCATCTGAGATCCACCCAAAACAAGTTATTATTATGAATACTGTGACTGTTTGTCATCTCTATGATAAAAATATGGCTGACTATGAAGTCATGTTATTCAGTTTTTGTACTCTCAGAAGTTTAAACCTGCAGAAATTTACTGTCAAGTAAGGATGTCATATGGTATACAGTACTGAATGAAGAGAAATAGAGGAAGCCGTATGAAATTTTCAACAATGGACAGACAAATGCACACAGTGGAATTCAGTCCAGATCTCTGCCACTCATCTCCAATGACTGGAAGAATAAATTGAATACAGGAATTGTGGAAGACAGATATGTAACTCTAGATGGATCACACATTTCTTTCTCAAATATATTTTGTTCTTTGCTTGTTTAAATTGGGGCCATTCGTCTCAGGTACAGTAAAATTTATGAACGGTGGGTTCCCTGCAGCTGAGTGACAAACACAAGAGACACTGAAAGCTGCATCACTGACATTTTTGACATGGTATAATGTAGATGGAAATGCCTTTCTTGATAAAATTTTTGCTGGTGATGAAATACTGTATGAGCATCTCACTTCACACCAAAGACCAAGTATCAGTCACTCAAATGGCATCAACTCTCATTACCTAAGAAATAAACTGCTCTGAAAACAAAAACAGAAGGAAACTTTTTTTTTCCAGATCGTAAGGGTGCTCCCTTGGTGGATTTCATGCAAAAAGCACTATAACCATTGGAGGTCACATTTTGATATACTAAGGCAACTACAATGAAGATTCCAAAATTGTAGACATAGTATGCTTTCTACAGTGTTGTGCTTCTCCACATCGATGCCTTGCTTCATCATGCTGCTGCAACCATACACTTGTTGAATCAATCTGTGTGGAAAATTTTGATCCTGGTGTTGGTTCTAGTGATTTTTGTCTTTCACAAAACTCAAGGGCAAGAAACTTATTGAAACTGATGACAAAAATGCACTGAACAACTGATATAAAGGACTTGTGGCAACTGACTATGACAAAAAATGATAAAACTAATAGACAGATATGAAAAATCATTAAATAACAGAGGTGATTAAGAAAGGAACTAAAGAAAGTTCCAATTTTGCTAGTGATACATCTTTTGTTAGTAAAAAATGTGAATATTTGTTGAATGTATTAAAGCCAAATTGTTGTTATCCTCATATAGGAACAAAACCTACTTTAAGTACAGTTTACTAGATTATTTACAATTCTTCTGTCATGAGACACCCAAGCAACTTGTTATCCCTGACAAATATTGAGCACACACAGACATTTAAGCAGTCATTAGTCCCAGTCTCCACACATGAATGGAATGGAAAGAAACTGTAATGACAGATACAGTGGGTAGTGCTCTCTGCCATGCACTCCACAGTGGTTTCCTGAGTGCAGATGTAAATGTAGAAACTTCCAACTCATTTTCAGTGACACATGTCTTAAATTGCAATTTAATCCACAATCATTGCCAAAAAGTGCATTATAAGGAGTGTTTAAAAGTACCCAAAGATAATGTGTTGCATCCAGGTGGTTTTCTATTTTAATAAAAAAATTCAGAATGTGACCAATGATGACATGGAGGTGTGCAAGTTCTTTATGGTACCTTGCAGTGTGTGGATGTGTGTGTTTGTGTTGTCTACTATTGTAGCTATACACCTTCAATGCCAACAGATTTTGGTAACTGTATGCCAGATCTTCTGATTTATGCTGTACTGACAAGCCATTAGGCAGTATAATAGGATATAGAAGTGTTATAGACGTGTGGAGACAGTCCTGTAAGCCATAAAGGCAAAACAGCATATACAGTACAACATGATGCTGATCATGTCAATGTATGGAATTATCCGAAGAATTTATAAGCATACTAGAAATTTACAAATGCAGCTACACCACAATAGCATTACACAATTAATATCACAGCACTCATCAGACATATATATGCATTTGTACTCACCAACCCACTCATCTCGTATCTTTACTTTTCTTTTGCGTGGCTTCATTATGCAGTGTACTTGAAGGTTGATTTTTTTATTTACACCACTTCCACCAGTTCCTGCTTTTCAAGCTGCATTTGAGCAGATTTTTGTGTTCTTGTATGTGCCAATATAAACAGACAGAAGCATTCTAAATATAACTCAATATAAAAGGTCTAGTGGCAGTGTGTATAATTGGTGTGACCACAAGATGATTTGCACATTGTTTGTACTACTGCTATTCTTCATGTCACTACTAGAGATTACTGAAAATCGTACAAAGTAGGGGTACATAACAGGAAACCAATAGTGAGACATGTTGTAAGGGCTCTTCTCACACGGGTGATATAAAACTTACTGGAGGCAAGTTATTTTCTGCAAGACATTCATATTCAGTTTTGACATTAATAAGATATAGAGGAACTGTATTTATCCACATTATGCATTTATTGTAGAGGTTGCTAAATGAAGTACTAGAGCCTCATTTCACTTGTACAAATTTTCCTTTTTAAATAATTTGTTTTCCTTGGTCAGAGTACTATGCCCTGTACAAAGTTCCCAGTTCGTCAGATCGCCCTGCATGTGATCTCTTTTATGGAATACATGTATATGCTTCAAGAAGCTTATATTATCATTTTAGCGTGGAAATATTTTTTATACATTTTAGAGGTGCTCATTTTGACTAATATCTGAATAAAATTACAGGTTGATCCAACACCATTCTGGAATATGTGCACAAACAGTGACCCAGTGAATGAAAATGAGGCCTGTGCAACTGCAATTGCATATATGCAGGCTTGTCTGCTGGAACACACCCCATTAAGAATTCCAGATACATGTGTAAAGTGAGTTATTGTCATTAAGGATTCAATACTATCTCAGAGCTATGTTACAGTATAGTTACATTCCCACTGTTCAAAAGTTTTTGAATTTTACTTTTGTCTTTCATGCATAAATGCTCCTCTTGAGACTTCATGTCATGTTCTAGTTTAAAAGGAACTGTTTTTAATTAATATACACAATATAGGAAACCATTCTGTACATGGGCTCCAGTTCTGTAGTTTAAGGGCGGAAAGGTGTCAAAATTGTGCATTGTTATTTTCAACAGTCCATCAACAACAGTAATTTCAAATTTTTATACTGAAACTAGGAACATTCTGTATGCTACACTTCTGTTGTTTTAAGAAGGTTCTTGCAATAACTGAGTTAGTGTGATTGTAATCATACAAATCATGCAAATGATGCAAACTCCTGAGCAGTGTCATAGAACTACCGTTCAATATCAGTGTAACTCTTGAACAGAGTGACCCATTTAGTACATAATAATAACTAGCACATATTCTACAAACATTAATCACACAAAACACAATTCATGCTTGTAACGTGATGTTCTAAAGGCACAGACAAAGAGAAAGTTTCTTCGTTTGCCAAAATCCTGTAACTCATGACCAATTAAATATCTATTAAAGAGAATATATCGATATCTCAGTTCTTCATTGCCAATGTGTCCCATATTATCTTTGACGGACAGCAAACAGTAGACACAGAAATAACTTTCAGTATGAATATCTGGCAGATTAACACTGTGTGCTAGACCAACATTCAGACCGAGAAGCTTGCATTTCACAAGAAATGCTCTTTCTGTCTGGGTTATCACAATCTGCCCTCACAGCTTTACATCTGCCAGTACCTCACTCCTACCTTCCACAGAAGCTCTTCTGCTTTCAAAACTTTACAAAAGCTCTCCTATATGTCTAGTGAGACTAAGGCTACATTTATGCTCCAACTTCACTGCCAGCATGTCACTGTTTGGTGCAAGCACATTGCAATTCGCCAGGAGTATTAACCTAGCAACTGTTCACATTGAGCTACTTGCAGTGATGTGAAGCACAAACAATATTCTCTGCACCATCTGATGATGGAAATGGTGATTTTGTCACAACAAAAATGTGGTTGTTGGCAAGGAGAAAGGAGATATGGGCTGAATCCTTTGCATGCAGAACATCCACAATGTATATACTCTTGCCTGTTCTAAATGTAGCTAAAAAATTAGCCACAGCACTTTCTCAGACAGTTAAAATTGTTAAAACAAATTCTTGTTTATTTTAAATAATATTGTAACAGAAATAGCTAAATATATGAATGTTCTGCCCAAAGTATTATTAACGCAACTTCTATGGAAGACTGTTTGGTAAGTCTATTCACTCTGAGGCAGTATTTCCTTTTTTATACACATTTACTTTACATACTACTTCACCTCATGTAGATTTTTGATCCAAAATTTTTCCAAATAATAACAATAACCTAAGTGAAATGGAGGAGGTAATTTTGAAATATTCTTAAGCCTAATATTATCCAGTAAAAAGCATTTGTGATGATCTGTATGCGATGATCTGTATGCCTCTGATACTAGGTAACTGTATGTTCAAAAATGATTAAAATGAGTGCCTGTTTAAAAACGTTACTTGTAGCTCTCATTCATGAAATTATCTCATAGGCTCACAATGAACAGTACTGTCTGCATACAGTGGACTCATCAGTATGACACTGCAGAAGTGCAATCAGTATACAAAGGAGATTGCTTACTAAACACATGTGTGTCCCATTTTAGAATATTGCTCAAGTGTGTAGAGTCAGCACCTCCTATAGAAAGACAACCTGTGTGCCCATCTGTGATGTCACATACATGGTGTCCCAAATTATATAATTTGGGACCATCTTTCTCAGTAACTATTCTTATGACCTTTGTTACCATTCCAATGCCTAGCATGCCAATACTAATCTACTTTCACAGTTACTGGGAGTGCCTGATCTGGGGTTTGATCAGCTGGAGACTCTCATCTTCACATTGGATGATTAATTGTAGCAAATCCTGTCAGATTTTCAGTTGACAGCACAAGAGGTCATGATCACCATGGCTGCTGACCTGCTTTTCCAGAAAATCATTTCAGTGGTCCAGATGAGTCCCCAGAGTGTGTCTCTTCAGATGCCAATCCAGTGTGGCATGCGTATTTTCTCCTATGTGTTCAACTCAACATTTTCCAGGGAATCCTCATGCTTGCCACAGAAGAGCAATGCTGTTGAGTGGCTGCCACCAGGTGTTGTGTCCTCACATTCTCCAGTTGCTGTATGCTTTCCCCTGGGATATGACTAAATGAAGGCATTGGTGTGATGTCATGTCTACTGAGTGACTGATCATTACATTGAACACTTGATGCAGGCTTGTTGAACCAGGCTGCACTACTGTGCCAGTTCCTTCCTTAGTCAGACCCAGAGCATCCTTGGGACAGCGTGCATGATGATTTTGTGGGTCCATTTTTGAGCAGCATGTGGTTGTTGGTGGTCAGTGTGCTGGCAAAATTCACATACCACTTGGCTAAGCTCTCGTCCACATTATCAACAGCCACTATTTGCCTGTTGTCAGTTACTTTTTTCCATTGAGGAATCCCTAGGACCCTCACGACCAATACTAGTAGGCTATTTTTATCACTGGAGTCTTGAAGACTTTAGCATCCTCGGTGGTATTCAAACAGTGACTACCATCCCATTTCACCCAACTTCTAACTCAGAGATGGTGTGCTTCGTGCGTACATTCGAGACTCATGTGAAGAAGTCTGTTCATGCCTCTTCCCACATTGATGTATTGTTGAGTTGTCTGTCTATGTACTGGACAATGCCAGTCAGTGGGTGCAGTCCAGTCTGACAGAACGTTTACATGGGCACCAGTCCCAGGTCCACCTGGATTTGTTGCACCCTGAGTCACATGCCACTGACCACCATGGCTCGCTGCATTTTCCTCCTGGGCTGCCATGTGGGCCTGGACCTATGGCAGTGACTGGGGTGGCTGCTAAGGGTTGTGGTGGGCCACAAAATGTCAGCAGTTTTTTTATGGTTAATGTTGGTGGAGAGCAGCTAACACATGATGCCAATTAGTTGCCAATCAGCTGAGTTTCAGGGACAATCACCATGTTGTTCTTTGAGCAGGACCACACTTGCAGCAGTGTACCTCATCTTTGTCACCCCCTCCATGCCCTCCACCATCCTCCCTTTGCCTGCAGTCTCGAGTCCAAGCACAGCTCATGCCTTCACCTGCCATGATGGAGCCCATGGATTTTGACCCCTCCCCCTGCTCCTTCCCTTCTGCTTCCTCACCCCTTTCATTGATAGAGGTGGTATTGTCCCTACTGCCACCCTCTGCCTCCATGTTCTTTCACCCCTCCAGTGGAGCCAGCAGCATTGGTGTTGCTTCCTTTAGTGGTCAGCCCATTGCCAGATTCTCCAGCTTTACATCAGAGTTTGTGGCCCAGGCCTAGCAATTTTCATCCTTTCATTGCCTTCTCTGGGGGAGAGTTTTAGTATCCCTGCCATTGGATGTTGCAGATGAAGGCAGATGAGCTGGCATTTGTAGAACAGCGGAGTAGTTCAAAAATCTAACATGGAGGGCACACACTTTGTGTCAATAGGTAGACCTGTTTACTTGGAATCAGCGGTAACCAGAGCACACCAGTGCTCCTGCAGAGTTAAACTGCCATGACTTAGCCTTGTGATTCATACCTAAAGTTCTCAGGTGTTCAGTCATTAGCCACCTGTGCCAGCAACATGCCGAGTATATCGTTGTGCATGTATCTAAAAGTGTCCAGGTTCTTCATGTCCCATGGTTCAGTTCACATGGAAAGTTCATTCCACGACAGGGTTCTGTTCCCCGTTTGCTACCAAATCACCATCAGCCTGTGTAGTATCCATGGTAACCATGTTGAGTAGCAACAGTGTCACACCTTCTGCAGATTCTAAAGAGTCATTACTGCCTTCAGCAGTACATTGGCCATCTTTAGACTCTATATGTCTTAGATGGTATTTAGTAAACTAAGTGCTGTCATACTAAAGCTAAGAAAAGTATTGTTCATAGATTTAGTATCTTAATGCCTGTAGATTATTGTGCAGAGGACACAATTAATTGTCTTGATGAACGCTATACATTGATTTCACTACAGTACATAGACTCATTCTGGTTACTTGGTCACTTAGGTGTACACTATCCTTTTTGAGCATTGTTCATCATTCTTGAAACTACATTTCACTCCTTATATAAACTACAGCTTGTAAATACTGAGAATGATCTACCAATCCTTCTCTATTTAGTCATATCCTACTGCTGGCTACTCTAATAAACAAAGCAGTATCTGTTTAAATATAACTTTCGAAGCTGATAACTGGTTTCTGCATTATGTCTCATGATGTGTTATTGAAGCTTGTTAAGCAGCTTCCAGGTCTTAAATTGAGTGATACTGTATTTTTATTGTGTTTTTATATTCATTGCAAATATCAAATATTGCAAAGCACCTGTAGCTCGTGTATAACTAATTTCATTATAGCCATTGTTTTTCTTGTCTGACATTATATTTTTCAGCTTACTTATTGTATGGTACCTTTCAGCTGAATTCTGTTATGAAGCTGTGAATGTGAAATGACAAACAAAGCATTCAGAGTTACTAAATGTCCGAATGGTTTCTCTCATATTTCAACACATTCCACCAGATAAACAACTAACTCAGTTACATCTATCATAGTCTTTGTTCTTGTCGAAATGAAACAATACCCTTACTTGCATCTAAGTCTTTCAGTACTCTGGAACTGTGCTACTGTTATTTGAAGAAAACACAATTCTCTTTCTGCGTCCCTTGATGATATGTCATGTTCATTTCTAAATAAACTGAAGTATGCAGTTAAAATGACAAGAATATGAAAAGTAGGCAATATGATAATTCACTTGACACCAATGCCAGAAGGTCAACATTCAGTGTGAGATTTTTATGGCAAAGTTTCCTTACTTAGAAGCCAAATGTAAAATGAAAGAAGTCTCAAGGCCCAAAGGTGGTCAAGGCTATTGAAGGAGGGGCAAGCCTGTCAGATTAGGAATCAACATAGAGATACATTAGAAGAGACACTGCATGCAAGCACTGGAATTCATGGAATAGGGGGCAACATCCAGACATTTATAATCCTAACATGAAATGAGAGTTTTGACAAGACAAGAAACTGAACAGGTTAGCAAATGAATATGAAGTTGGTTATCTGTTGAATTTCTCCTTGTTTCCTTCTTCTTTCTCTTTTCTGTTGCAACAGCTTGTCTTTGCTTACAATGATTCCTCATTCTCAAACCTAATTAAGGCTTCAGCACACATTCCCAGTTTTGGTATGAATGTCTGTTTTCAGCCTTATATTATGAACTTTGTCCATTCCATTCTGTCCTTTGTGTTATCTTCCTGCATTACTTTTCTTTCTTATTCTGTTGCTCTTTTTGATAATTTTTCTATTTTTTGACAGCTTTCCATCTTGTCTGTTTCATTTCTCAATACTGAATATGGGGTCCCAGAAGTTTATGATTATGTGTCATATTTTGGGAAAACTTTGCTTCATACCAATGCAGTTCCTCTAGATTAGATTTAGTGCAGCATGAAAAATTGAATACGCTTTTCATGCCGCATTCTCATTTGTAATAAATGAGAATGTCAATAACAGACAACCATGCCTTTGTAACTGGCAGTCAGCTTCACTGAACTTTAGAAATCCCTCAAGACTTGTGGATGATTTTCAAGTTGTATTTGGCAATGACACTGTAATTATTATCTCACTGTTTTAAATTAAATATATAACTGTATTACACATGTAATTAATATATTTATTTTTCAAATGTGTGTGCATTCATTAAATATCAAAAACAACTACATTATGTTCCTGTTGAACATGTAAAGCAAGCTGTATGGAATCATGTGCGAAAATTTTAAATTATTTTTTTCCAATTTTTGTAAAACTTACTGATCTCATGACAGTATTTATTGTCTCAGTTTCAACATTTAATACATTTTGGAACTTATTTCCATTCACGTACCTCAGATTTAAAATCTACTCTTATGAAACTTTCAGAAAGTGTTCTTGGTACTCTTATTTTACATCCAAGCTTCTGAAGATGTCAGAAATTTTTGAAATCTTTGGAGACTATTATTATTAATGAATTAATTGAATCATTCTTTGTCCAGGTGTGTCTTACCAAATGGGACAAATCTTGTGGAAGGAGATTTTCTACAGCTGAATGGAACCTCTATTCCCCATTCCACAGATATAGTCTTTATTGTTGAAGCTTCGGAGTGTAATAAAAATATCAGGGAAAATCGAAATATAGATTTGTTGATATCTGCATTGTCAAAAGAATTAACTGATAATGGATTTGTATCAAACAGGTAAAAAGAAGTAAATAGTCTCTATTTTAACACTGCAGCCACATATTTATTTTTAAAGTTGTGTTTATTGATTCTTGTTATCAGTCATGTAAATTAACATATACTTACCTGTATAGTATGTTTCTTTGTTATTGAGAAAAAATTGTTAAATTGAAAGCCAAAGAAAATGTGGAGACATTGGTCCTCAGTAGAATATATGCATATAATGATGCTAATGAATGAGCTAGATTTGACAAACATAAGTTACAAACTCAAAGATATTTATGGTCTGTCAGAGGCTACATTTTACAATCAATATAATCTTGCTGCCACAAAAATGTATCAATGTTACACAAGCTTCACCCAGTACTTATTATTACTTCAGTTGTAATTGTAATTTTATTTATCCTGTTGATCATACGTTGTGTGCAGAGAATCACGTGATGATATAGGACAAGTTAAAAATGGAGATGAGATAATACATGGGTAAAATGATTATGACAGTGATCTTATGATGAGACAAATGTTCACATAATACATGTGTAATCCCAAGGACAGAAAAGTGTATAGGTGGATATCTTGTGAAAAATTCAGAATTGCACACTATTTCTAAATAAGTTCACATTATTAAGGGAAAGAAACTATAAGCAAGTAACATGGAAATAAAAATCCATTACTACAGTAAAACAGTAAAGATGACACACTTCCGCATTAAGGTGTTTGGGTTTACATACAAAGTACAGAACATGGACAAAACAAATTTTTATGTTTCAAAATATTCATCCATACTATAACAATACTTTGCAATAAATATTTATGGACAGCAGTTTTAAATTTTGAGGTGTCTTTTTATTTTTGTAATGTTATAAGGTAGCTTATGGTAGAGTCTGCTCCCTGTTTGCAGTAGTCCATTCTGTTTTAGTGTTGTGTATTCATGTTGAACATACCGCTTTCTCCATGTGTTGCACAGATGGATACTCCGGTTAGTCAATAAAAGACTGTTGCTATTTCCTAAACAATATTATTATTGTAAGATATTTAGACATGGTTGTGGAAGAATGTGAAGTTCCTTAAATAAGGTCTCATGTGAGCTTCTTGTGGTAGCATTTTCTATTGCTCTTAAAATTCTCTTTTGGCATATAAAACAACTTTTGCTGGCAGATGCATTTCCCCAAAAGATTATTTCACATTACAGTAGAGATTCTACCTGGGCAAGGTATACATTTTTTAGTGTTTCTTTCAAGGTACAACCAGAAAGAATTTTGACAGTATAACACATGGTATTCAATTTATTTGTGCATTTTGCATGTTGGATCCATCTTAGATCTTTTTGGATTCATATGCCAAGAAATTTTGTAGAGCTTACATTTTCAAGGGTTCTGGTAAACATCTCTATATCTGATGTTAGTGGACAATTATTTTGCACAGTGTGTAAGTGTATTGTAACTGTTTTTTCTATGTTTATTACTAAATTGTTAAAATATGGGTGGCACACTTTTTAATCTCGTGCATTCTGGCCCTTCCTTTTATTATCACATTTGTGTCATCTGCAAATTTTATGTAATTATGGTGTGAATTGGTCAGTTCCAAGTCATTTGCAAAGAGTAGAAACAGAATTGGTGCTAGAATGGAGCCTTGTGGTACACTGTACTTAATGTTCTGCTTTTTTGAGCAGTAGGACTTTATCTTGTTCCCTTCTTGGATAGCAAACTCAACTACTTGCTCTCTATTTTGAAGATAAAATTTGATCCATTCATAGGCTGGGCCCCTAACAACTTCAGCTTCAAGTTTCTTAAGCAAGATGTTGTGATTGATGACAATGAATGATCAGTGTCTGGAACTTCTGAAGAGTGACATGCGCACAGTCATCTTTCTTGTAATACAGCTTTACAAGCAGAGCACCATCCTGCATTGAGACAGTCATGGTGAATGTCATAGATGCGAAAGGACGAAAAGCCATGAACCCAGCATCTTTATACCAACTTCAATGGGTCGTGCACATGACAGGTGTTTTCATTTACGTATTCTGACACATACGGCTCTATCTATTGATCAATTTTCACACTATTTTTTTTCTTCTGCGATACGTTTTCTCCCTTATCCGATAATATTTCTTTGCAATTTGACAACATTCTGACCCATGGTCTTATTTCTACAGCATTTTGAAAGTTTAACTCTAATTATAATTGCCCTGTATATTGTCATCACCATATACTGTGGACTCCATGCATATAATTTCAACAGTTGTGTGAGTAGTTTAAAATTATTTTTATTTCTTGTGTTCTATGTGTGGTTGAAATGATTCTCCTCAAATAATATTTGACTGCTGTGTAAGAAGATTATATTTTCATAAATGTATATGGAGGGAACAGTTAGGATTTGTAATGTCCAAACTAATGGGCAACAAGACCCTGTTTGCTGTGCAGTACAGATACGAGCGTCACTCCAAAAGAAATGCACACTATTTTTGTAAAAATACAGTTTTCATTCTGCATGTGTGAAAGTTTTACAGTGTGTAGATACATCCTTCACGCTTGTTTTCAAACTAAGTTCAAACTGTTCCCGTGAGTGGCACCGTCACAGCATGTCTTCAAGATTGTAGCAGCCATCTTGACGTTCGTCAGAAGCAACATGCTGTCATAGAATTCCTGTGCTGTGAAAACAAGACAGTGGGAAACATCCACAAGAGGTTGAAAAAGGTGTATGGAGATGCTTCTGTCAACCGCAGTACAGTTAGTTGGTGGGCAAGCAGGTTACATGGTGAAAGCGGGTATGGCAATATTGAGGATTCTCCTCGAAGTGGCAGGCCTCGTACTGCACACACTCCACACAATGTGCAGAGTGTTATCGAATTGGTGACTGCTGACAGACGCATCACGGTGAACGAATTGTCACACTACATTAGGATAGGGGACGGAAGTGTTTGCAGAATACTGAAAGTGTTGGCTCCCTTGTGTTCACTGCCAAACAGTGGCTCCAACAGGTTGGTCCAGAATTTAACTGTGTGGGTATACAGGTGCTGGTTGCAAGATGGCATAAGGCAGTTGAGAGGGATGGAAATTATGTGGAGAAATGAAAGTATTGTTCCTAAAGGATGTATTTACACACTGCAAAACTTTCAAACATGTAGAATAAAAGATGTATTTAATAAAAAATAGTTTGCATTTCTTTTGGAGTGACCCTCATATATCGAAAAATTTTCTTTTGCGGTTCCAGTATTCAAGATCACTGTTTCAATTTCCCCAGAAAATTATCCCATATCTAATGACAGATTCAAAATTTTGCATGTACTCTAGTCAGTGGAATTTGTTAGTATTTGCATTCCAAATGTGAAACTTGTTACTTTATTTGATAGGAAGTCAATATGTGTATTCCAGCTTAAGTTCTTGTCCACATTTAGTCCCAGGAATTTAACCATATCAACTTCTTTCATAAGTTGATTGTTATATTGTATTTTGAGTTCCACGAATTTTGAATGTTTGGTTTTGAAATGGACCAAGTTTCAACCCATTTAACTAGAACCAGTGTGATTACAATGGAGCTCGTAATTTTTTGTGCATTGTCATCTTCAATAATCTGGAAACAGAACTGAAGAGGAATTTTTATTTATGGGTAAGTCATTTACGTAGAATAGGAACAGGATTGGCCCCAAAATGGAGCTTTAAGGCACACCTTGTGATACTGTACTCCATTGAGAATAATAATTCACTGCATCTGAGATGATAGTTATCCTTTGTTTTTTGTTGTGTAAGTATGATGTTAGCCAGTTTAGAGCATTGTTCTTAATCCTGTATATGTTTAATTTGTAGATAAGCAAGTCATGGTTGATGGAATCAACTGCTTTTGTCAGATCACAGAAGATACCTGCAACTTACTCCTCTGACCCAGTGATTTACATATCTTTTCAATAAAATTATTCACTGTATCCAGAGTGTTTTTTCCTGGTTTAAATCCAGGCTGGTTACTTATAATAATATCTTTCTTACAAGAAAATTTTTCATCTGATTTGCAGCTACTTTCTCTAACACTTTGGTCAGGACTGGAAGAATAGAAATGGGGTGATAGTTTCCCATGTCTTCCCTCAACACTTTCTTGAACAGAGGTCTAACTTTAGCATACTTCAAAACATTGGGAAAGCATCCCTGTTCAAAAGACTGGTTGAATATTTTAGTTTCGAGAGGTGCTATTATGCTACGCACTGTTTTAATCACTTTAGTGGTATCCCATCCCACCCAGCAGAGTTTTAATTTTGTAATGGTACTATAACATTTTCCACATGCTTTATTGTGACTTTTTTAAAAGCTGTAAGATACTCAGCTTCTTGGTGGAGTCCAAAGGGATTTTCTTTAATCTGCACCAACATCTGACTTTGCCACATTTATGAAGAATTCATTTAAACACTCAGATATTTGAGCCAGGTTTACAATATAGCTATCATCTACTTTAATCCTAGATAGTTCATTATTACTAACTCTAACACCTACCTATGATTTGACAACAGACCATACTGCTTTTGTTGTACTTTTATTTTGTACAATGAACTCCTTGTTCGCCATTTGTTTGGCTGCCTTCACAACTTTTTTTTTAAATATGGCTTTACAATGACAAACGTACTCAGTAAAACGTCTGTTTTTATTATATTTCAGTTAATTGTGGAGTTTCCTCTTCCTAGCACTAGAAATTTTTGTACCCTGAGTTCTCCATTTAAGTTTATTAGTCGTTTTGTTGCTTGTGGTTCTAAGTTGAAAAGTTTTTTTAAATATTTCAAGAAAGCAACTTTAAAAATTGTCAGACATTACTATTACTTGAAATACAGCTGTTGTAAGGCCATTCAACCTTTCTTAACTTATTTCTAAATACAACTGATATACATTTTTTTTTCATTGAAGTTTCTTCTCATATCCCTTTTGTTATATGAAATTTCTTTCCTAATTTTTGGTAGTTCAATGAATAATGCAGAGTGGTCAGTGATTCCTAAATCTATGTAAAATTTATAAACATCTTCAAACACATAATTTGTTAGAATATTATCAATATAGGTAGTTGACTGTGCATTTACTCTAATGGGTTGCATGAATTTTATTTTGAAGCCAAAGATTTTTATTAAGTCAGTGAGTCAGTGAATTTGGACACATCATTGCTTTCAACAATGATATTAATGTTTAAATCAGCAGTTATTACTATGTATTTCCTTTTTTCTTTACTGAGTTCTTCAAGCAGGCAATGAAATTTCACGAGAAAAGCTTTAACTGTAGCTTCCCCTGGTACTCTATAATTGGAAACTACTATGACATTTAGGTCCCTCAACTCAGTTCAGCAGCTTTCAAATACACACTCTTCAACCAGATGATTAAATCATTTATTATTTCATATTTTATATCAGAATGAGTATGTATACAAGAGTTTCCATGTGATTTCTCTCATCTACAAAAGCTGTTAGCTAATTCAAAATTTTCAATTTTATTAAGAAGTTTAATATTTTCAGATGTAATCCAATGTTCATTGAGGCAAATAACTTTGATATTTCAACATTCAGATGGAATAATTTGTAATTCATCCACTTTATGACTTTGGTTGAAAAGTCAGCATTTACATGTTAGTCCATTTATAGTGCATTATGTAGGGACATTCTTTTCTAGTTATGGTCTCAAGCATACTCTTTCTTTGGGACTGTTTCAGTCCTGCCATTTTCATTGCCAAACACTGTTTCTCATCCCCATCAGTTCTTTTAAGTTTCCTGTATGTTGCAGAATTTTACATGTATCAGCGAACATTTTACTAAAAATTTTGGATTCTAACCTATTTAAATGAAGACTGTCTTTACCCAAACATTTATTGCTTAAGAATTTATTGGGATTTATGAACATAGCTCCTATATTGTTACAGTTTTCATTTAAATCAAGGTTTATTCTCCAAAATATTGATGACCGATTGATCTTCTGTAGATAATACCACTCACCAAGATTCTAGACATTCTGTAGAGGTCACAGTCAGATCGAATTAAATTTCTTGTTTCACTTACAGTTTACTCTTCAGTGCTGCTTCTAAGAAAATTTGTTACATACATGGATGAAGACACCTTTGTAATTCTTCCAAGATGCCTCTGCTAAACCATCCTGTGAGCTTTATATGTTGCTAAAGTGTTTCTTCAAAGGGTGGGTCCTGATACCTGGATGGACGTCTATTGTGGAATTCAGCACTACCACGTTTTTCAGCAGAGAATCACCTATAACAAGGAATTCATTTTTTTCCTTCTGTTTTTCATTATTGAGACATTTTGAATTCTTTTTACTGTAAGTTACACTTGTCCACTTGTATTTATTTTCGGTTCTTGAGACTCCCATATGAGTTTCTTCCCTATGGGCAGCAGCCTCATTGTTTGAGCTAACTGTATAAGTCCACCCATTTTTATGCTATTTTTGTCTATTGACTGAGCTGTTTTGCAAAAACATTTTTTCCCACACTTCAGGTCAAAATTTTCTTTCTTCTGCACTGATAATTCTGTGTTAAAAGCATCAGTGCCTCTGCAAAGCACTTTAATAATTTCTTCCTGCAAACTCACTGTGGAAGCTAGTTTTGTGTTTCCATCCTGCAAACAGTCAAGGCATGGCCAGCGAATATCTTCACAAATAAATTTTAGGCATATTTTCGCATATCTTTCATGCAGCCACATGTTGCTCTTCACACATAGAACTCCTCATACAACCCATTTCTGACACTTTTTACATGATGCACCATTTAGCTTTCACCTATTTATGAGCATTTTGTCACTGCACTTTTCAGTGCGCACCATCTTGACTATGTCTAGTGATGTGCTATTACCTATAAGTGATAGTCAATTTCTTTTGCAATAATGAAAATTCCTTGGTGGAGTAAAAAAATTTATATGATGAACATTCAGTACATGCTGCACGCATTGAGTAGTGTAGGGACACACAAAGAGCATTTGGAACACAGTTTGCTATGATTTCTGTAAATATATGTGGGTGATGGTCGAGAGAGAGAGAGAGAGAGAGAGAGAGAGAGAGAGAGAATTATGGCAGCTACTTCTAACCCTCATTCAACCAAAATAACCTTGATGTGGCTAGCAAAATAGCGGTAACTGATGGGTAAATGGAGGAATCTTTATTTTCAGAATTTTATCCCCTTTGTATATACATATATAACCATTTTCAGCTGAAAGTAAACAGATGATCTCTACTTTCCTGCTATCCCAAGCATGTTGAGTATGGTTGGAAGTAATTTCAACATCCTCATAATCTGGGGTGCCACAACCTCTGGTGAAAACAACTGAGCTTCAAAAGGTGACAGTTGATATTTATCAAATGATTGTGGAAATAACCTAAGAAAATAGTGTTATGGACTTCTGATGGAAGGCCATCTACTGCAAGATGACAAAATAATTCCTGCGTTGACTTTTTTGCTATGGTTTGCTGTGCTGTTGTCCTCAGGATCTTCCTGGACTGGAGGTAGCTTGTACTGTTTGTTGTCTGAGAAAAAATGTAAACTAAGGCAACATGTAAGATGAACTGGCACTACGAGGCAAACTGGACATATTTATAGTTGTTTTAGGGGCTCTTAGGTTGTAGAAAAGTTTACTCAGTTTCTGAGTCTCATCAGTTGACCCTGTCCTGTAGTTATCAGAGCCAGTGCCTACACAGGTGGCAGAAATTATTTTTGAGACAGGAGTTTCTAGGGTAGGTGACGGTCTTGAGACAAGAAGTTATAATGATTGAGACACTACAAGCAAATGTGCCACTGTCTGCCAATAATCATTGTGGCTATATACAGGTAGTATGGCATGATGCAATCCCTGATGGCATGTACGAAACCACTGCGGTATTCTCTGGAGCAAAATTATTTTGCTGGATACACCTCAGGACTGACAAACAAAATCCTAAAAAAACACTGTATATTATTATTTATTAGGGTCAGAGGCAAACACAATACATGGTAATTGCCACTACAAGCCAATAAAAGAAAGAAGTATCAAGCTACACTACTGCTGACCTCAGAGTTGCAAGCAGGAGATCTTCTTCTGTGCAAGATGCAGAGCACAGTAGACACTCCAGTAGGTGTTACATGGTCTGTGCTTACCTGCAGTCACAGTTGGTGGTATACAGTAAATTTGGGTGAATTGGGATGGAAAATGAAAGTTTTACTGAAAATTAATATCTAAATATTGTACTATAATTTTGAAATTTTAAATACAGCATCTCTAATCCTTCCTACAGCAATGTGTTAAAAGAATGAAAATGCTCTACCATAACCCTTCTTCAAATATTAATCTGAATAGTGTTTCAAATCTCCCCAGGACTTTTACTAAGAAAAATGCATTTATACTACCTCAACTTTATATTAATTAATGCCAATTAATATTTTTAATATTACCATCCAGCTTTATTAACCATTAAATCTCTGAGTTTACAAATGCTTTTATAAGACTGATGTTACAAAAAACAAACAATACCATTCATTACTTAATACAACAGTTTACATTACATGATGGCAATGCCTTCTAGAGTTTTAAATATCATTCTTCCTCATTGGAAATCAGTTCCTGTCACCTTCATCACAACTTGTGCTTTTGACACCACACACATGTCTACAATGTCAGGAAAAAAGAAGTATTCTTGTTTCTCACTGATTTTCTTCCTCGTGAAATTAACTTAAAAGTCATCATGCAGCTCCATAGCCTCAATCCTTCCTACATATAATTTTGAATGGGTAGTCTTTGTAACAGGAAGATTAACAGAGACAAAATCTTTTCTGTCCATTATCATTGGAGGTGTCTCATAAGGTCCAGGTCCATATTCCTCTTCAGTTGTTGTCTCAGATATTACAGTTTCTTGCTCCAAAACTTTGGGATCATCGGCTTCCTTTTCCTTGCTGTCCACTCTAATATCGTCTGAAATTTCTGTCTCTGACATGACACCTTTCCCAGGGAGAACTTCCAGTTTGCAATCATGGGCTTTTTTTGAGTTGGGCATTAATAGACCCATAACGAACATCTCTCAGGTGTTCCACAAAGGTGTCAGACCATACCTGCGTTGGGTCGCCTGTTTCATTTTCCAAACTACTGACAGGTAAGAGGGATAAAACTTTTTCTGGATTGAAAGGTACAATACCAAAAGCACAAAATCCTGCAATAGCATTGTCTTCAGTTTTCTCACCCTTGTAGTGAAATGTGACATTCAATGTCCTAGGGAAGTCACTTTTAGGAAGAACACCCCTATTGCCTTTCTTCCAATCAGTCAAAGCATTTCGCCAAGCCATATTCATTACGCGAAAGAATGCCATGTCTCAAGGCTGGCAGATGTGTGTTGCATTTGCGGGAGCAACAAAAATGTAATATTGTTTTCCTCGCATTGGGAGATTACAAACAAGGAAATGTGGCTTGAGAGATTCTCTCTTATCAGAACTTTGACCCCCTCAAGCCATCTTAAGAGACAGCAAAGCTAGTGTCTGAAACCAATCTTCAAATGTACTGAGGTCTATCCATCCACTCTGGTTTCTGTTGTATGCTGTACAATTCATTCCACCTTCCATCCCGGCTGGATACAGATGAGTGGCCTTATAAACTACATAACGTGGCAGAAGATCTGCAGAAACCATCATTACAGATGTACTTGTTTTGGATGAGTCTATGATTCTATGAGGAAGTTTACATCCCCTCTTGACTAACACACTGACAGCACCAGGATCATCAGAGAAACTGGTCCCATCATAGTTGACTATGTGGCTAGGCAGAACCCCTCTCACGGTCTCCTCCAAATTCTTGAAATAGCTTGCTATGACATCTCTGTTCACTTTAACTCCAGCTCTCTTTACATTTTCACTCAAATGTACACTCAAATTATTGTGATGAAAGCAGATTTTTCACCTACTCATATCCAGGCCTCTTGTCTTCTAACCTCTTTTCCACTCTTCCCCTTTGGTCCAAATAGCTCTTTACAATATTCCTCATCTAACTTGTCATTAATGGTTGGCCCCATTCTGCGCATTTAAATAATCCACTGATTAATGTCTTCTCTTCTTCTAAGCTAAAAACAGTTTGTCCACCTATTTTCAAAGGATTTTTGTTATTTAATTTCTTTGAAAGTGTAGGTGGTATTCCATATTTTTTGGACGCATTCCTGAGTGATAATTTATGTGCCTTGACATCACTGACAGCTTTCTGCAGGCTTGTCTTGCAGTATTTTTTACAGCCAGCTGGCCCAATCTTATTTTTGTATATCCATGGCATGTCCAAATTCACTCTGGAAAAATATGATTTTCTACATTTATGCCTGCAACTAATGAATAACATAATCAAATTAACCTAACTTTTCATACATCATCACTCATAGTTGTCCTCCACATTCCATTATCAGAGAACTGTATTACAATTACCAGAGTAGTTGTGCAACAGTTTGTTTCCAGATTTTTATAAAAAAGGTAAAGTTTACACTTAAATACTTTTTTTTTAAAAATCACATAACTCTTGGACACACATGCTGCAGCCAGGCAACTAGCACGAGTTTGGGGGTTCTCGTAAAGATAAGTCATTCTTAGATTATAAAAATATATAGTTTAGTATTGATTACATGGAAAGTAGGTGTATTAATGTGCCTTTTAAGCATACCATTAATGGTTTCATTTTTCTTTATGTAATATAGCAGAAAATGCAAAAAGATCGTACATTCGTATTTTCTGTTTACGTTTTGCCGTAGCAAATCTATATAATTTTGTTTAGTTGATCTTTGTTCTCGCCAGAAATTTAACTGTAGCATACCTCTACATTATTTAACTCACATTTCCAGAAAGTAGCGTAAATTTTAAGTTGTTGTTTCAGAAACTTTCCACTGTTGTTTTTGTTTACACACAGTTGCATGTAGGCCAAATTTGTGGAACCATATTTTCGTGTTTATCTGTAATTTAACTGACTTATTCTTAATAAACAATTATGTTTATCATGAGTGAAAAGTGCTTGACTTGCCATAGAATTGTTAGGTCAGGGCTTTTGGTGTGGCGGGTGCTGTAGTTTTTTCCATGTGGGTGACTGTAGTGGCGTGGGAATAGGGGAAGTAAATGAGACTCATCAGTGGTTTTGTAGGATATGTAGTAGAGATAGGAAGATACTCGAACAAGAGGGGAAAATTTCCACCCTTCAGGCTGAGTTAGACAAGGCCAGGGGAAATCTTGACAGGTTAAGGAGGGAGAAGGGTAAAGAGAGGTGGGAAGTGGCAACAGGCAACAGGAGGAACAGGCCTAGAACTTTGTCTTACAGCTTCATGGTGAATGTGGAAATAGATTTGACCTGTTGCTTCAGTTAGAAGCTGATGAACCTCAAACAGTTGCAGGTGTAGACAGGGCACAACAAACTTTCAACAGCAAATTGAAAAGTAAGAATGTTGGGAAATCAGTAAAGAGAAAGAAAGTGTTGTTGTTAGGTGGTTCCCATGGGAGAGGTGTTGGCCAACTTTTGCAGGATGAACTCGAATCAGAATACCATGTCACCAATTTTTTTAAACCTAGTGCTGGTCTCTAGCAAGTGACAGAGGATTTAGGATCACTTTGCAATGATTTCACTAAGGAAGACACCATGGTTATAGTGGGTTGGGCAGGTAATAGTATTGACAGAGATCCTGGGTACAGTATAGAGTGTGGCCTGGTAAAGATTGCATCAGCATCGAAGCATACTAGTGTTGAAGTTGTATCTGTTCTTGGGCACCATCACCAACCTCATTTGAACTCTTACGTCAAGAGAGTTAATTTGGATTTGGAACGGCTGCTTATGTTAGGTGCAGGGTCACACACTGGTGTGGTTCCTGTTGATATACCCACTCTGACAGTCACACAGTACAAATGTCTTTATTCCAAATCTACTTCGCTTAGTGGGAATAAATTCCTTAAAAGATAATCGTCCTTTGAACAGCAAGAGACTTTCATCTATACAAAACTTGTGATGTGGGTGATATGAGTTACGAAACGTCTTACAAACTTTGTCAACAATCATCCTAATTTTAAATAGACTGTTGCCTCCAGTAATTTCAGAGTTATCACTGAAGTGTGACATTCTCAGAAGTAGACAAAAATGGTCTCGGGACATAATTTTGCTGAAAACTGGTGTGTTCAAAAGTGTATCTGTGGACCAATAATCACTAAATTTTAACATCTTAACTTGTTCCATTAGAAGGAAAACAGTATAAAAACAATAAATTTCCACAAATCCAGTGTCTTTCCACTTTTACGGTCAAGAATTCACAGATTCTGTAGTATTTTCTTTTGTGTAAACGTAAAAACGATTTGTTTCATCTGCAATAAATTGCAACAGTTCTTGAAACAGAAATATCACAAAAAATGAAAGAATGCTTGGGTCAGTATCTAATTGACATTTTTGTCCTGCACTCGAGTCATGGAAGTAATCGTTTAATGGATGGAAATCAGTTTCTTTCCAGTAAAATGTATCACTTAAGTGCACTCTTTTCTGAACCATTTCACGGCCACTTTCTGATTCCTCAGATTCAGAGGAACTGCTGACTGTATTTCTTGCTCTCCCCTCTGATGTAAAAGGCTGAGGACTACAACTCCAAGATTCTGTTGAAGACTCATCACTGTTAGCAACTTCAGATAATTCAGACTCACTGTCACTCTTAGTGAGCATATCCAGGATTTCTTTATCTGTGCAACCATGGAGGTATGACATTTCTCACGTAGAAAACAAGAAAGCTGACAAAATTACAGGAATCTAAGTCAAATTCTGCAAAGAGCGAGTACAGCAACAAAGGTATATGCACTCTTGAACTACACAGTCAGACCACTGAACAGCTACTAGAAGAGCAGGGTGGAAAGACAGCTCTGCATGTATACACGTCCATAGTGCTCAGGAAGCACTGTCTCATTGTGCCTAAACTCGTCCCTAGTGGTGGGAAGGCCGGTGGCATGGGATGCTTGAACATGTCCTCAGCGCTGTAGGGCAAACCCAAGGTGATGTGTATACATGTCAGGCGAGCCAGGGGAACAGCGAGGCATGACGAGTTAACATATCAGCATCAGTCAAAGGGTTAACTTAAAATGGGCGTCTTATTATTTATTAATATACATTGGATGTATATTAATGTATGAGTGCCACTTAATAATAATCAAGAAAGCTAAATATGCCAGGTATGCCTACCAACACTTAAATTGCTGATCCCAGACAAAAACTTTGAGATCGCTGAACATCTGGGTCAAATCGTATTATTTTCCTGGGCACACACATTCTGTGGACATGTTTTTACTCTGAACTCCAAAACAGTTATCAAAAACTGCTTTAAGCAACACCAAATTTTACCAGTTTGTCAGTGGAGGCCCCCAACTCTCCTTTTGTTAGACAATATTCCACCCCCCCACCATTAGCCACCCCCCGTACCAACTTCTAGAATTGCCCCTGGCTGAAAGTGTAATAACATGTGCCATTTACTGTGTTTAGTGGAAATGTGGATCTGAAATTGTCAGCCATAGCCTGAAGTGACTACATTGATGTATTAAAAAGTGTCAATTTAACAGTGTAAAAAACCCAAGAAAGGGTTCATGGATTCAATATCAAATGCAGTAAAAAGATGGGCAAAGTTCCAACACCTTCCTGGGACTGGCCAACTATTACCATAATTTTATGGTTGACTGATAGCCATTTTGCAGCCTCTTTCACCTGGGACTTGCCTCAGTGAGCTTTATATACAAAGGAAAATAACTATAGTTGGAATGTGTTTTATTGTCCAATTTCCATATGCAGATGATAGATTCACAAGAGATGTTAGAGGGAAATACTCATGTAAGTAGTGGGTTCATTGGTCAAAGGCCTTCCTGAATGTGGCTTCAGATGCACAGCAGAACATGGTCCATTGCCGCAACATTTGTGATGTGTAATGCAATGAACAGAAAGTCGTTTCAGGAGTGTGGCAGAAGGCTCTTCTGCATAGCACCAAACATCAGCAAAGGCATAAAAATTGTTGGACTTCACTAGAAAATGCCACCAAAATATGGCTAAAAAATGATACTGAACTTGTACTTGCTTTAAAAATATGACCAGCAGTACACTCATTGTGCCATTCACTCTATTTTCATTCAGGCTCAACAGTGACATAGAGCCATTGGTGATCCATGATCCATTCAGATTGGACACTGAAGAATCATGAAACTTGTGGTTCCCACATTGATGGCTAAGATTTTTTTCCCCCTTCTCAGCCGAAGATGTGACATTTGAAATTTAGGTTATATGTTGTTTGGAGCTGTCCACCACATAGTGTGAAATGACTTTACTGAGTACACCTGTGGAGGCACCTGTCTTGAAAATGATTGGATTGTGATGAAGGCATGAGCAGGCAGGGCCTCAGACGAATGTAACCTCCTCACTCTTTGCTGTTGATACAAAAAGAGTTTGCTTTTCTTGAGTCACTTAAAAGATACCATGATCCAGTCCCCAAAATATTTACAAGGTGGCTCAAGTCAGTAAGTCATTTATCAGTTTCGTGCAGTGTTTGCTAGATACACTTCTCGACAGTCACGTCATAAGCATTCTGTCACATCTTCCCAAACAGTACCAGTGTGACCACCACAAAAATGAGACACTCCTTTTCATATCCAGGTGCTGCAATTGCTGTCATTATGTAACTTAAGATATTGCCATTGCTCACCTACATGGTTGCGACATGTACATATAGCCACCTCACTGTAATGTCAGAAAACAAACAGCTGTCACTAGTTGGAGCTATACGATGTCTGAATACCAAAGGGACCTGGCTTGTGGAAGACTGACTGTTTCCAGAAATCAAGAAATCAGTGCCCCTATTATGAGAGAGAGAGAGCAACAAGTGTGTGTGTGTGTGTGTGTGTGTGTGTGTGTGTGTGTGTGAGTGTGTGTGTGTGTCCACAATGTATCTCTCCCCTTCTCAGTCCTTTCTACACATCATGGTATGTGGTTGTCTTTTTCTGTCTGGTGAGAAAACCTGACAGCACTACACCAAGTCACAGATGAACTCTAAATGGCTCATAAAATACTTACATTCTGCTGATATGTTGTGGAGATACATCAGATATGCTGTTTAAAGAGTGTGTTGTTATTTAAATGGACATGACTTCCAAGTTGTTCTTCACAATGGCTGTTACACTAGTTGCTTGATGAGTTCTTGTGTTGTTTATGTCCCAATGGCTATTAAAAATGTTAATTTTTTAATACTAGCTAGATTTTCTTATTATGATGTTCAGTTGTCAGTTAAGAGCTAGTAACATGTGTTAATGTACTGAATTATACACCAAGTGTACTGCTATAATCTTGCTTTGCAGATTTTCTCTTATTGTATTTGGAGGAGATGGTGTCTATGATGCACCACGCAGCATTGTCATGAACAACAAGATCTTCACATCATCAGAGCACATAGCTGACTACTTTAACAATGTTGTTACAGGTAAGAAGGCACTGGAAAACGGCCAAATAGATAGAATGATAAAATTATTTCAGATAAGGAGTTAGCATTAGTTCTAAATTATAACATTTTCTTTTGTCACGAGATTTCACAATGTCATACTGTACCAATGACTGTAATATCTTCTATACAGTATGTTCTATACAGTGGTCATTTTAGAATGTACCACTAAAACTATGCTGAGAACTAAACATCATCTAAAATGTTTAAGAAATTCAGGCAATGAAATATTCAAAGTTTTCTGAGTAAAATAAGTGAAAAGAACATATGCACCAATAATATTACATATGTACCAGTAATTTTTAGTATTTTAATCAGACTATGTGTAAAGGTCTCAGTGAAATTAACCTGACTCTCAATATTGCAAGAACTTTCCAAGTGTTCTTGTTCTGAGCATTTTTTCTAATACTGTACATGTGTACTTGGAATTTTTTAAAGTTAGAAACAGTAAACAGGCATTTTCAGAGCGAGTAGACTAGCTGATATGAAAATTTTGTAGTATTGTGATTATGGTCTGTTAAAAGTTATAACTTTCTGTTAAATTTTCATGATATCTTGAACAGTATTTTGTCAGTGCACACTCTCATGCATAGTGAATTATTCATTCTAGTATTTGTCTTATGTATCTGAATTGATACCTTCAATTGAAATTTTGTATTTTTTCCCCTAGGACATGGCAACAGAGATATTTTTGGTGCAATTAATTATGCTACTAAACTTATATACAGACCTGGAATTTCAAAAACGTTTATCCTTCTGCCCTGCAGTGAATGTGCACCTGAAAATATGACGGTATTGTATCAAGTTTACAAAGAATATTGCTAACCAATTCCTTCCAATTTACAACATAATAGCAGTTGAAATTACTCAGAAATGTATTTTCATTATTAAATCATCAAATAATGAATAACTGTGCTCTGAATTTATGTTAAGGTATATAACATGAGAAAGTAACACTTATAGCTAACTTCTTATAGTATCAGTTATTGATATTATAATGTAAATGGACAGATAAGAAATCTACTCAACAAGTGAGAGTAGGGGACCACACATACACAAGAATTTAACTTTCACAAGCTTTCAGAGCCAGTGGCTTCTTCTTCTGGCTCTGAAAGCTTGTGCAAGCTAAATCATTTTGTATGCGTGTTCCCCTACAGCTGCTTGGTGAGTAGATTTCTTATCTATCTATTTACATTATTTTTCATTTTAGAAATTTCCTTGAAAAAAGTTTCATTTTTGCAGCCACTTTTTATATTTTGTTATTTAATTATGGTTATTATGTTAATGGAGATGAGTTAATGCCTCTTCACAATGTTTTTATGAATGTTCATCAACAGCCATGTAACTTAAGATACGTTATTCTAAAGGCTAACAGTTTTGGCATTTCATTATACCACCTCAAGCCTGGAGATAGCATAATGAAATGCTGAAACTGGTAGCCTTCAAAATAAAATAACATCTTAAGCTACACAGCTGTTGGTGAATTTCATTGACACTGACAATTACTTAACCAGCCAATGTCCCATGTCCATAATGGACCAACAGAGATTTGTCATAGGATGTTGCTACCTTTGTTATCAACCATGTGGTAAGATGTTCTTTGAGCTCATCATCTTTGAGCTCATCATCAATTTTTGACCAATAAGTAACATTTTTTGGTGCAAAAAGAGATGGAAGTCTCTAGGGCCGATGGGAGAGCTGTATGGAGTGTGGTCTAACCAGTTACAGTTGAAGTCCTGTAAGAGTTGTCATGTCTTGTTCAAAGTGTGAGGTCTGGCATTGTCATCAATCAAAACAACACTGTTTGTGAGCTATGTGAAGCACTTATTCTGTATTGCTCAGTGCAGTTTCACAAGCATTTTCCAGTAAACATTTGCATTGATTGTTTCACCATGTGGTATAAAATGTGCAGGTAGAACACAGTGTCTATCCTAAGTGACTGTGCTCATGACTTTTCAAGGTGTCAAGATTTGCTTGGCTTTAGTCTTTTCTGATGACACAGTGTGCTTATATTCTGCTGATTGTTGTTTTGATTGAGCTGTTTCATAAATGTAACAGAGAAACTACTACAACAGACCTGCAATAGAAAACAACATATAGACACAGGCAAAAAAAATCTCAAGCAAATCAATGTTTCTGTACCCAACAAATGTAGAAGAACTACAGGTTACAATAAAAATTCTCAAAATGAAACACTCTGCAGGATTAAATGATATACCTGATTTCATTATAAAGAAATGTGGGGACTTGATCACTGAGCCATTAACTGACCTATGTAACCTATCTTTTGCTACAGGGACTTTTCCTTCATGTTTGAAGATAGCAAAAGTAAAGTTATTATACAAGAAAGGAAACAAAGATGAAATTTCCAACTACAGATCATTGGCACTTCTGTCTGTTTTCTCAAAAATATTGGAAAGGCTCTTCAATAAGAGACTAACAGACTTCTTAGAGGATAATGGCATTCTGTCAGAATCTCAACATGGATTTAGAGCAAACTGTTCAACTGAATCAGCAGTTCACTCTTTTGTATTAGAGGCACTGATAGCATTAGACAACAAAAAACTTACCATGGGCATATTTTTAGATTTGTCAAAGGCATTAGACACCATAAATCATGACAAATTGCTACACAAGCCAGAAAATCTTGGCAGTAGGGGAACAGCTAACAACTGGCTCAGCTCTTATCTTAAGAACAGGGAACAATATGTGGAAATAGATCAGGAAAGGGATAATGTCATTAGGAAATATAATTCCAAGCTACTGACTGCTGACTGTTAAATATGGAGTGCCACAAGGATCAATAATGGGTCCTGTTCTGTCCTCACTCTATGTAAATGACCTAAACATAAGCAATGACAGCAGTAAAGTATTTCAATTTGCTTATGAGACAAGTGTTCTAGTTACAGGAAACTCAGAAGAAACTCTTGTAAAAACATGAGAGAAACCACTGACAGGCTAACATGTTACTTTGATAACAATGAGTTAATAATAAACACTGGAAATCTGTAGCTATGGAGCCAGCCAGGATGGCCGAGCGGTTCTAGGTGCTACACCTTGGAAATGCACGACCACTATGGTCGCAGGTTCGAATCCTGCCTCAGGCATGGATGTGTGTTATGTCCTTAGGTTAGTTAGGTTTAAGTAGTTCTAAGTTCTAGGTGACTGATGACCTCAGAAGTTAAGTCCCGTAGTGCTCACAGCCATTTGAGCCATTTGTAGCTATGGATATACACACAGCACAAAAAAAATCTAATATCACCCAAATGGACAGACAATTACCAAAACATCCTGTACCAAATTTCTTGGACTTTATCTACAAGACAACTTGAAATGGAAAGCACATATTGAGGAAATGAACAAAAAATTAAGTACTTCTCGTTTTGTGTTACACACACTAAAAAATTGTATCAGCTACAACACTGTTCAATGTGTATATTATGAAGTTGTCACTCTAACCTCCGGTATGGGATGTCATCAAAACATACAAAATTTTAAAAACGTATATAAGAATAATGGAAGGGGTAGATAATCGCAAATCATGTAGACCATTGTTAAAAAAAAAAGGATGATCCTGCCACTTCCTTGCACCTTGCATATATATACTTGAAAATATACTGTATTTACTCGAATCTAAGCCGCACTTTTTTTCCGGTTTTTGTAATCCAAAAAACCGCCTGCAGCTTAGAATCGAGTGCAAAGCGGAAGTTCTGAAAAACGTTGGTAGGTGCTGCCACAACTAACTTCTGTCATCAAATATATGTAGCGCTTCGCAGGCACAAAGATAAATACTGGCACCAAAACCTCTGCGTCAGTAAATAAATTTAAAAAAAGGTGGAAGACGAGCTTTTTTTCTCCGCCCTGAGTTTCGACCACTGCATTTTCATACATTATCCAATGAAGTAAATACAAATTCCGTTTTGTTCATCTTCGAATGTAGCAGCATTTCAATGTACTACAAAAATCCGACTGGCAAGACTGTTTGGGATGTTTGTCAATATGGCCAACTCTGCGTTCTGAATTTTTTCCTACCTGTGAGAAGAAATGGTTGCTAATAGGAACTTTTATGAATTGTGAATTACATGCAGTATTCTCTTCACCATAATAATAATATGAATATAAACATTTTGCCATGTATTCTTTCGTGTTTGCTGCTATCTCATTTAAATCCTGTCTGCCTAATAAACTACGAAACTAGAGTGAGACAACAGCAAACGGGGAGAATATAGATATCATATCATGTTTATATTCGTATTATTCTGATGCTGAATAGTGATACAGTCAGAAATGAAGCACGGCAATTGATTAGATTTTTAAATCTAAGATGACTCTAATTTCTGTTCAGAATGTAATGTACTAAAGAGGTGTCTGCAAAGATTTTCAAATGGAGAAAATTTTTCGCTAAACTCTCATTCAAAACATCTTCTATCATACGCAGTCTATTATTTGGTTCTTGTTGATCATTATCAAAGAAAGCAACAGTGAAAGTAACAACAAATAGCAGTCACTTGCCATTGTTTCGCTAATGAGACAATTCCTCTCTTTTTTCTTTTTTAAAAATTGTACGCGGCGGTAGCGCGCACAAAAGCAAGCCATACCGCGAGCGGCGAGAGGTCGTAAACACTCATTATCAGAATACGACAAACAATGCATGACACAGGACAGTAATGCATTTTCAGCTTAGAGTGTAAACACCTATAACAAAGAGAATGGCACTTATCAGATCAAAGAAAAATAAGCAATCAATTCAAACCAGACGAAGCACGTGAAAAAGGAAGGGTACCCGTATAAATATGGACGGAGCGCCTGACGCATAGCAACGGCTACCTGGTAAGGCTTAACTGCTAAGCTTACAACTCGAACCAAACTACTATAGCTGTATCGTCATTCATTTGACCTAAATTGTGTCTCATATTACAATGGACCAACTTTGTTTCGATTTGGAGGTGCGGCCTAAAACTTTTCTCTCCCCTTGAATTTTGAGTCTCACATTTCAGGTGCGGCTTAGATTCGGGAAGATTTTTTTTCCTTGATTTCGAGTCTCATTTTTCAGGTGTGGCTTAGATTCGAGTTCGGCTTAAATTCGTGTAAATACGGTAATGTATTTAAAGCAAAACTTACACACAAAATGACCACTAATCACTCAAAATCACACTATACACAGCTATGATACAAGACAAAAATTGGATGTACATGTTCAAAGCGCCAACACAAAGTTATTTCAAAACTGTCGTTTCCATCCTAGTATCAAACTATACAATGCCTTACCAGGTATCATTAAACACATACAAAACATTGTTCACTTCAAATCTAAATTGAAGTCGTACTTGGTTGATCAATGCTTTTACACAGTAAATGAATACCTACAAAAGCAAATTTTTCTATGTTCACCCAATGTAGGTTTGTACAGAAGAACATTTGTATATTATCTCTCTGTATATAGTGATACAACATTTATTTTAGTATTCATCATTAATTGGTATGTTAATGTGTGTTATTACGTACAAAGGTATATTATATGTAAAACTGCTAATATTAACATAAAAATCCAAATATCTCTTGCACATTGTGCAGCTTTAGATGAAAATGGATCAATAAATCAAATGTCTCACCACCATCCACTAGAAAATCACCATCCTCTTTGTTGTAACATGTCAGAAAGTCAAGTGCACCAACCAGTCATTATTCTGTGTGTTGCTCTGTAAGAGTTTTTGGCACACAGTGAAAACACAGTTTTCAAAAATTCACTTTTTATTAACAATTTCATGAAGAAATGATCTCGAAATTTTTCAGAGAGTTCTTAGAAAGATAAGATATTGTAAAATTGCAGCAGTTTTCCTTTGTGAGTTCTTCAACTTCATGAACCAGTTCTTTGTTGACCAAACCTGGACACCCACGTTGTTTGTCTTCATACATTTGATGGCATTCTTCATTGACCTATCTGAACTATCTTACCATTGAATCACTCATCACATTTTCTCCATAACCCTCACAAATCTGTTGATGAATGTCAAATGTCATTTATTGTTTCTTGCATTCTGAAAACAAGTTACTGATCCAACATCAATCAACTTTGTCATTCCAAACAAGCGCTATCAGCATAAACAATCCACAAAGAAATCAAATTGGTGTCATCTACTTCATCTTGACTCAAAGCAACTAACACATATGTTCCAAACTGACTGTAATGCTGTTGTGGAACAAAATACAAATGGAACTTACTTTCTGTACAGGCCTCATAATAAATTATACTCTAAAATTAGCTAGAGAAAAGCATTGTATCAAACTAGTTCTACATGTACTAACAAGGAGGGCATGTGATTCTTGAAAATGCACCACATGTAATTTGTAGAAGGAGTATTAGAGTTGAATAACCGATCAAAAATGAGATCGTTAGAGATGATGTAGTTTGAGGTGGTATAAAGGGTGTCCCAGGAGGAATGGTCTGTATTTAGGCATATGGCATGTTGATGCAAAAAAGTCTCAAAAACATGTGCTCTAAAATGTATTCCTTAAGGACTATGAGCCTTCCTTAATGTTTAAAATTTGTTGTAAGTTTCTATGGGACCTGCTGAGGTCATCGGTCCCTAGGCTTACACACTACTTAATCTAACTTAAACTACCTTATGCTAAGGACAACACACATACCCATGCCTGAGGGAGGATTTGAACCTCCAATGGAGGCAGCCGCACAAACCGTGGCAAGACACCCTAGACCACACAGCTACCCCGCACAGCCTTCATCTTTGATACTGTGAAACACATCTCTTCTACTGTAAGTTCCTTGCTTTCTGTATTTTGGGAGGACCTAGTATGAAACAAAACAAGAAAATATGGTCTAGGATCTAAAATTCTTACCTGAAGAGCTATGTGCAGCTGTTCTGCAGAAGAGACATTTTGCACACCAGCAAAGATTAACAAATGCTCATGCTCTTAAGTTATGCACTTCAGAGGCCATATTTACTGGACCTTTTTCTTGTTTCTGGTTGACACTATCACCTCTTAAAAATATGGAAATTACAGAGCTCACAGTAAAAGAGATTTGTTTCACACTATCGAAGAGGAAGTAATCACAGCTCTTAAGGTATCCATTTTAGAGTCTATGTTTACTAGAATTTTTTGCTTTGAATGATCATTCCTGTCATATCCCTGAATATTGTCCAATCCTCCTTGGACACCCTGTGTATTTAAGAGGAAAACACTAATAGTGTTAAGTCCAACATTTCAACACAAAATTGTGTCAAGCTATTATTGAATCTGAATAACAATAATTCCATTATGGAAACAAAATTTTTATGCAATTACATTAATATTTTTCAGTTCATAAAATATTGTATTTTACTAAAAGCAAATGGAAAGTACTACATATTTCATGGTTGTTTTCAGCTGGATTATTCTGCACTCCACCAGGGCCTTCTAGACCATGGTATTACTCTCCACATTCTCATGAATGAGGAATTTAGATTTGAAAAACCACGCCTGCAAAAAATATTGTATGGTAAGCGAGCAACTTCTAATACCCCAAATGTGCTTTTTATTTCTGACACTGTATTAAAACATAGACATACAGATACCATTCATGCATTCATTTTCTCTTCATACATCATGTTCTACAGATCCCATCATGAAGGACAGACTTCACGAATGTGGAAGGAGTTAAGTTAAACATTAATAGGCAGAACCAATCACTGCTTATGTGAAGCATACTAATAACAAATTATCAGTAGCGTGAATCTACTCATATTAATAACAACAGATATTATGAAATTACTTCAAAATTACTTTATACACTAGAGAGCCAAAGAAACTGGTACACCTGTCTGATATCATGTAGGGCTGTCCATAAATCCATAAGAGTATGAGGAGGTGGAGATCCCTTCTGAACAGCACATTGCAAGGCATCCGAGATATGCTCAATAATGTTGATGTCCGGGAAGTTTGGTGACCAGCGGAAGTGTTTAAACTCAGAAGCGTGTTACTGGAGCCACTCTGTAGCAATTCTGGATATGTGGGTTGTTGAATTGTCCAAATCTGCTGGAATGCACAATCCACATGAATAGATACAAGTGATCAGACAGGATGCTTGCATACCTATCACCTGTCAGAGTCACACCTAGATGTATCAGGGGTCCCATATCACTCCAACTGCACATGCCCCACACCATTACAGTTCCTCCACCAGCTTGAACAGTCCACTGCTGACATGCAGGGTCCATGGAGTCACGAGGCTGTCTCTATACTCGTACACATCCATCTGCTTGATACAATTTTTAATGAGACTCATCTGACCAGGCAACATGTTTCCAGTCATCAACAGTGCAATGTCAGTGTTGACGGGCCCAGTTGAGACATAAAGCTTTGTGCTGTGCAGACATCAAGTGCACACGAGTGGGCCTTCGGCTCCAAAAGCTCATACTGATGATGTTTAATTGAATGGTTCATGGACTGACAGTTGTTGATGGCTCAGCATTGAAATCTGCAGCAATTTTCCAATGGATTGCACATCTATCATGTTGAACAATTCTCTTCAGTTGTCATTGGTGCCATTCTTACAGGAACTTTTTCCGGCCACAGTGATGTCGGAGATTTGATGCTTTACTGGATTCCTGATATACATGGTACATTCATGAAATGGTCGTACGGGAAATTCCCTACTTCATTGCTACCTTGGAGATGCTTTGTCCCATTGCTCACGTGCCAACTATAACACTATGCTCAAACTCACTTGAATCTTGATAAACTGTAATTGTAGCAGCAGTAATTGATCTAACAACTGCACCAGACACATGTTGTCTTATATAGGTGTTGCCAACTGTAACGTTGTATTCTGCGTATTTACATATCTCTGTATTTGAATATACATGCCTATACCAGTTTCTTTGGTACTTCAGTGTATATGTTTATATACTTTAGCAGAGAAACAGCTTCTTTGAAAAAAATCCATTGCACCTCCTCTTATACTACTCATGTGCTTCTTTTACTATACTTCAAACAAATCATCTATGTACCTTTCCATATATCTTTTATCAGCTGTCTATAGACTGATAAAGTCAAGATCTGCCAACATAAATGTTATAATTATGTGGAAATTGCATCCCTGAGGAGTCCAAATAGTGTGATGAGGTATTCTTTTAATCTGTTTTTGACTATCTGAAGATTTTGAATTTATTGCCTGATGTGTGTTATTAGCCTATCATAGACTATATGGAAATTCTTCTTAAGAGTATATAGCATAGCTTGTATAAAATACACAATAATTGCAACAAGCTGTTCACAGTTTTTTTTTTATAATTTTGCAACTAATTTCAACCTAATGGTCACTATTCTGTAGAACTTTTATTTTTTCTGATGAATACAACATGACTATAATTTTAAAATGTAAACCATGATTACTTACCACAATGGGAATCTGTGGCCTTGGCTTATAGCATGGCATTGTCAGGTTTGGAGTTCCAGAGTAATAAAACAAAACTTTTAACAACTTGGCATGATTATTTTAGAAAAGGTTGTCTTATATGGAAATTATTTTTACTTATGGTATTCTCACTGTGAATTGCTCAGGTCACTCTCAACTCACTCTTCTAATTAACTACAGATGCCATTACCTGTAGGAATTATATGTGTTGGATGTTCAATGTCAATGTCCCTTGGTCCATGCAGAGGCTTCTGCAAGATGTTTGGTTATCAGATTTACACATTATTCTTATTGCATCCTTTTGTAGAACAAATACTTGGCTTAGTTTCATTGGCCCAAAAGATTATGCAATACCACAATATTGAATGAAAGTGTCCACCCTGATACCTGAATGGTCAGCGTGACGGACTGCCGTCCCAAGGGGCCTGGGTTCGATTCCTGGGTGGGTCAGGAATTTTCTCTGCTCAGGGACTGGGTCTTGTGTTGTCTTTATCATCTCAGCCAGTGATGCCAAAGGCTCATTTTCATTTCCAATGAAAGTGTGCTAACAATCCCATATGTAAGTAAACACAATTAGAGACATTTCTGAGTGCAAACCAAGCAGACCTGGGCTTTTTGGTAAACTTATACATGCACTGGTGCCTCATCTGGTGTATGGCCATTAATCTCTACTTCTGAGACTTGTAAGTCATTGTGATATATGGCAATGCATAATACAAGTCTCTGCAAGATTAAGTATTTGCTATTAACTAGTTGTAAGCCTCTTTCATTGCTCTGCTGTCTGTTTCTGTTATGGGTGCGTTTACACTCTTTATCAGTATACTAGTCTCTCTGGAGAGACTGCATGACTGCATTCAGATTGTGTGATCTTCAAGAGGTTACTCTCCCATTTTAGATGCTGTTGTTAAGATGCTTTCATGCAGTAGTATCTAATGGTAACAACAAATGTAGGATAAAAAAGTTTCTTGAACTAACATGCTTTATTATTTGTTCGAACAGATAAGTAGTATGAATTCTTTAAGCTTGTATAATGATTAACATCTCCTGAAACCACTTGGAGAACAATTAGGAGCTGCCTGCTCTCAGACATCCAGACCAGATGATGATTAATCATTTGCTCCAAGTTCTTTCCTCAGTCATGCTGTGGTAACTATTGGGACATGTTCAGTCCTTTCCTGGTTTGAGGAGAGGTATCAAAATTGCCTCTGTCCAGGAGTTGAGAAAGTGACCTGTCTGCCTTATTGAATTAAAACATTGTAAGGTGACTTCCTTTGATGCTGTTTTCAAGTTCTGCAATGTGCTGCATTAGAGTTTGTCATGACCAGATGCAGCTTCACGAGCCACAGTGAGTGCCAAATCCAGGTCCCACATGGAGAGTTTGCAGTTGTAGGACTCCAAACTCTGTGAGTAATGACAGCACACTAGATCCTAGCTGGCAGTGGCAGTTATAGTAGTCATTACGAAATGCTCTGCCATTGTCTGCACAATGTCTCCAGGTGGTGTTTGGAGGCACCCCTGTCTCAACGTTGCTGTAGGTGACCAACCGTACTTACCAGAAGTCCTCCTGATGGGTTCCCATACTCTAGTTAAACAAGTGTAATGGTTGATGGAGACCAGGAATGCTTGCTATGTCCTTTCCTTGCTCCCCTTGATAATGCATCAATCCTTGGCCCTTGCCACTCAAAAACCTGTGAGGTTTTCCACTGTTGAGTGGCACTTAAACCATCGTAGAGCCGTATTTCTTACCTGGCTTACTGAATGGCACTCATCAGTCCACCAAGGGACAGGTTGCCTCCATAAATGACCTGAGGACTTTGAGGCAAAGACATCATTGGCTTTGTGGAACACTTGTGTGATGTGGTCAAGCACAGCCAGCTGCCTAAAAATTGCCCAGGCGGCTCTGCCAATCATCTGTCTTGGCTGAATCCTTTCAGGGAAAGCTCCATCCAGAGATCAATCCAGAGAGGGAAGTGGTCACTGGAATGAAGGTCATCAGTAACTTCCCACTGAACAGAGTCCATGAGGACTGGAGAGCAGAAAGAGAGCTTTATGGCTGAGGATGACACAGTAGCAGCACAGAAATGAGTGGGAGTGCTAGAGTTGAGGATGCACAGCTGATGAGATGTCATGATGCTCTCTAAATCCCAACCTCAATGGAAAGTAGAGATTGAGCCCCACAATACATGATAGTCATTGAAGTCCCCCAGTGGAAGAAATGGTCAGGGTAGTTGTTATGTAAGATCTGTTATGGCCTCAGGGTCTGTCTCATTTTGTGGAAGTAAATACAGTGAACAGTGATCCTCAGACACACATGAATTTCAGCTGCAGTTGCTTACACATCAGTAGCAACAAGGAGAACAAAGGAGTGGTTTGCATTACTGACAAGCACAACAACCCCTCCATTGGCCCTTTCACCAGTCAGGTCATCTTTGTGATGAAGGGTATAGCCCTGTAGTACACGGGCATCAGTCATTTTAAAATGCACTCTACCTGTAAACACAAGCACAGGGGTCATTCCTGTGCTAGGAGTATCAGTTCCTCCACATTTGTCCTGAAACTATTAATGTTCCAGTGTAGTGTGGGAGCCATTTATCTTGGGGATAGTGCTTTCACTCTGTCTTTCTGCTGGAGAGGGGAACCTTTAGTGGGTGGACGCTCAGTTTTTGGGTGAGATGAGTACCCCAGGCCAACAAAAATGGCTCTGAGCACTATGGGACTTAACATCTATGGTCACCAGTCCCCTAGAACTGAGAACTACTTAAACCTAACTAACCTAAGGACATCACACAACACCCAGTCATCACGAGGCAGAGAAAATCCCTGACCCCGCCGGGAATCGAACCCGGGAATGGGAAGCGAGAACACTACCGCACGACCACGAGCTGCGGACCCAGGCCAACATCAAAGTCCATTGGTGCTGAAGATGAATCATGAGAGATGTCAAAGAGAGTGACATTAACATCCACAGGCTGCTTACTTCCTGTCTTAATTAGAGGTTTATGCTCTGCCTTTGGCTTTTTTGCCTGGGGATGCTCCAGAGTCAAAACCATAGAAGTGGTAGTGGCAGCACTGGATGGTGGACCAGACTGAACCTTTAGACGGGCAACATAGCCTTTTCCGATGTTCTGGGAAGAGGTATGGCCTTCAAAAGCACTGCAGTAGTTCTAGTAAATTGATAAATGCAGGTACTAGTGCTGACACTAACAACCTCCATTTGTGTAGCCACACCTATCTTCTGAACTGGCTGTTTAAGAACAGAAGCAAAGGAGGTAGTGAAGGCAGAGGACAACATAGCTTTTTACAGCTATTTTGCCTCATCATATGGGATTCACTTCATAGTTTTAAGCTCTTGTATCTTCCATGCTTCAAGATATACACTGCAATCCCTGCTCGAGACAGGGTGATTCCCAGGGTCAGCAGCTTTACCAAATTTCTGACAAGTGGCTTCTCCCTTACTCCAAGGAGTAGTATGTCCAAAGTGTAGGTATACAGTTAAAAGTAAATGTGAATGAGTCTGACTTAACCAGATTGCAATCCACCATTTTAATTGTATTTTGGATGTCAACTGTGCCTTCTTGGGCTCATTAAGCTTTAAGTTAATCTTTGAACATTTCCACCAAATGCCTGCATGTCACAAAGCCTTTGCTGTACTTCAAGGAGTTGTGGACCTTACTTTCAATGGCATAGTCCCCAAGGCTTTTCACTTTCTGCAAATTTGTTACCTGTTGGGGACTAGAGGTTACAACCAACAGTGCCCCATTATGTAACTGCTTGACAGATTTTGAGGTGACAACAGTGCCCTCTTAACCTTTTTGGATGTAGAAAGATGAAACTTTGTGAAAGTTGCCTTATTTTCTATTAAAAACACATTTCAACTAGCAGCATGCATTCTGTTATTAGAAACAATAGTCTTTGAATTAGTCCCTGAGTCAGGAGGACTAGCTGCACGAGCTCTCTTGTTAGACTAGGTGGTGGTACCTACCAGCAGCCCACCCATTCCAGAATCAGGAGAAAATTTCAAGGATTCCCTCTCTGCCCCCAAGCAGCTAGGGAAATAAAGGTCCACCTATACAGAGCCCCACATACCTAGGTAAGCCTTATACAACTGAGTTGCAGCAGTTTTCCCAGAGGTTGCCAGCTACTGACTGTTCCACCTCAACAGCTATGCTTCTCATCAGCACACATAGCACACAGCACCTTAAGAATGAGAACTTTTTGTAGACTTTTTACTATCCTTGCAATCCAGGCAGTCAAGCCAAGATCCCTGTTCCATGTGGCACACAATGTTCCACCACTGCATTGTATAATGATTGCTGAAGCATTCTCAGAGCTTACGGAGACAAAGAACTGCTGGCACTTATCATTCCCCATCTTAGGAAGCCTGGTGTCGCCATACCCTTACCCAGTAAACTAATGTTGATCCCCTGAGGGCTCCTGAGAGCAGCAAAGCTCAATCAGAATGTATATATATTTTGTCTTGTACATTTGGTGCTTTTTAGCTTAATATATAATAAAAAATAATCTTTGCAGGTACCGCTATTGCCAATGACAACTGCATGTATTTTCATAAAAACATAAAAAATATCTAATGCTGACTGCATTTATGTACATATAAAACATTTAATTCTATTATTACAAGATATTTATCAAATATCATCACTGACATATGCTAGAAAGCTTTACATATAAGGCAAGTAACTTTATAAGGATATGAAAAATCACATGTGCATAAAACATTGCTATATATACTCCTAAGTAACTTATTGAAAGAACTGTGACTTTTTTGTAATCCAGGTATCACTGATGATAGGCAGTGCCCAAAACTAGTCTTGTAAAATAAACAATGATCAACAAGCAACTTATGTCAAATGCATATTTCTGTCTGTATGTGAAGGGAGGACAGTATGTGTGTTTACTTTGTGCAAACTGACTAACTCTGATATTATTTGTTGAATAACTCATGCCTTCTGAGAACTGACATGGCATGAGCTGCTCAAATTGTTTCAGTTATATTTAAGTGATTAGAAGTTGGAGTTGATATTCAGTTACCTAATTTTAATCATAACTCTAGACAGTGGCCTGTAAAAAAAATTACCACTACAGAGAACAAGTCATCTGGCTGTGGGTGTTTAGTATTACATGTGTGAAGTCAGGATGGGACACTAGCTAGATCTAATTATCCTTCTATCAGGAGTGGGCCACTGAACTATTTGTTATATGTAGATTTCAGAGAAAACATTTAGCATAGCATCAAACTGGGACATTCCTGATGAAAGTGAGGCCCCTGGACTCTTAATCATGTTGCTAACAATGGGTTTCTCTCTGTTACTATTTCCACAGTAATAAAAGATTTTTAGTAAATATAAAAATAACAGGTTCAATAACTGATTTTCAAGCAATATCACCAAAAAATGCTGCTCTAACTTTTAAAACAATGAATACAACTTACATAATAATAACTCCTCATGCTTCTAAAAATGAAAAAAAAATCTAACAAAAACAAGGGAAGAGATAAGTAAGTTTTGGAAACTTTTCAAACAAACTGTGAACAGAATAGATAAAAGCTCTTACTGGGAGATTTAAATCTCCTGTTTGATAAAGGAAGGAATTATAATTGATGAATGGGGTCAACGTAACTTTACAAATGAGAATAGACAAAGACTTGTAGAATGCTGCAGAGACTTGTACATTGCTACAGAGGTCGCAACTTTGTAACTAAAGCAACATAATTCAGGAGGAAATCAAACAAGTGTCAAACAGTGAAACATGCACATTGGAGAAAGGGGATGGCAACTATACCATGTCTGTATGGATAAAAGTAATGAAATTTACAAAGTTAAAGTACCACTACTCAGTTAAAATTAAAATCAAATTCATTCTGTTAATGAAAAAATGAAAGAACAATAAAATAAACAGGCACTACAACCCACATCAACTAATTAAAATGACATATATCAACAAATAACACAGATCATTAAATTAACAAAGAATCTAGAAGAACTGGTACCAAGCTCTAGAACACATGAATAAAATGTGAATGTTGGACACCAGAATGTGACAAATTCCAAGCATGGTTAAAATTTCGAATGCACAAAACAGAAGAAAATGCCATCAACCTCATAAATGAAAGGAAAACATTCACACACACATTGGGAGAATCAAGAGCAGATTTCATAAAGAATAATAAACTCATTACCACAAAACCAAATCCAGGATCTACTACAAAAATCTTAGGGAAAGAACTACAACAATATGATCCCTGTATGGTAATACTGAAGATGGAAGAATGACACACAGTAGCAAAGAAAATGCTGAAAACATGGAAAAACATTTAATAAACTTTTGAACTGTGAAGAACTCAAATAACTCTTACAAATCAATGTAAATACACCAATAAAACAAAACCCCCACAAGTTAGACTTCCCCATCTCACCAAGAAGGAGCATTCTGCTGACAAAATAAATACATATATGATGTGTAGAGACGATCAGGATCTTTTTGAAATGTGGAAATATTCAAGTGATGCAGTCAAAATCTCCTTACACAAGGCTATAACAAAAATTTGGATAACTGAACAATTCCCCAAACATTGGGACATTTCCATCGCCAACCTTCTACACAAGAAGGGTGGTAAGAGCAATTCGCATAACTACGGAGGAACCTCTCCTAGACTGCACATACAATATGTTATCCAAGATGCTATGTGGAAAAATGAAGAAACAACTAGAAAAGTAGGTAGGAAACACCATATAGGTTTCAGACCATGGGAAAACTGTGCAGAGCAGATCATTAGTTTAAAGTTAAAAATGGCATATTACAGGACACAGAAAAAATCTCTTGCAATAACAGTTCTAGACTGTAAGGAAGCATATGATTCTCTCCATAGACATTCAGTATTAAAACTTATTGGGCATCATCTAACACTGAATAAATTAGTAGAACTTATCCAGACCAACACCAAACCAAAAGTCAAGTTTAGAGGAGACATTTCTGAACAATTCCCCATAGAAACAGACCTTAGGCTGGGTTACTGTGTAATATCATTACTATTCAACTGTGCACTGGGATAATAAGAGACTGGTACACGGAAAACCCATGGAACATAAGAATTAGAAGCTCCAAAAGTGTCTGGGTTTCGCTGGTGATTTTGCTCTCCCAGCTGCCAACGTTCAAGAAACCAGACAACAGGTTAAACTGCTAAAAGAAATTTCACAGAAAATTACTGTTTGGACAGGAGGGTGATGCTAACTCAACCACCAATTGCAAACAAAATTATGATAGAAAAACAGTAAATCAAAGTTTTTGATAAATTTAGATATTTATGTAAAACCATAACTTACAACCTAAATGAGAAACTAACATAGAAAAATAGATTAATAGAAAGTAAACAGAGCAAATTACATCACCAAAAACACATACAACAATAAATCCTGTTAACAACTGCAAAATTAAAACATTATAAAACAGCTACATACACAGAAATGACATATGCAGCTGAAGCCATCTTCAAAACAATTAATACATCAGAAACTGGCAGAATACGTAAAGACAGAAAGAAGAATAATTAGGACATTTGTAAAAAAAATAAAAAACAATATCAAGTGAATGGAGATTGGAGAATAGCTTCAAATGAAACAGTATACAGGGAAGCGGAAACAGGAAGAAACACATCTCATTCTTAAACTTCTGATCAGAATAGCAGAAAACAAAATGAGTAAGAGAATAAAAGGAAAATTGTGAAATAGTGAGAGCAACATTGAATGGATTACAGAAATTAAGAAAAATATAAGTTAATTACAAATTACAACAGATGACCTAAAAAACAAAATATACAAAACAAAATATTGCTAGACACACATCTGTGTGTGTGTGTGTGTGTGTGTGTGTGTGTGTGTGTGTGTGTGAGAGAGAGAGAGAGAGAGAGAGAGAGAGAGAGAGAGAGAGAGAGAGAGAGAGAGAGTTGTGTGTGTGTGTGTGTGTGTGTGTGTGTGTGTGTAAGAATAAAGAAATATGGGCACATAAAAGAACAAAAAACACTTTGTTTAATCATAAATTATAGCAATACTTTACACTGAAGTCATGAGGTAACGATATGCACATATATTGGATGGCGGTACTATCACATACACAAGATATAAAAGGGCAGTGCATTGGTAAAGCAATCACCTGTACTCAGGTGAGTCATGTGAAAAGGTTTTTTGATGTGATTATGGCCACATGACAGGAATTAACAGACTCTGAATGCAGAATCGTAGTTGGAGCTAGACACAGGGAATGTTCCAATGTGGAAATCATGAGGAAATTCAGTATTCTTAGATCCACAGTGTCAGGAGTGCACTGAGGCTACCAAATCTCAGGCATTACCTCTCACCACAGACAGTGCAGTGGCCAACGGCCTTCTGTTAATGACCAAGAGCAGTGACATTTGTGTAGAGTTGCCAGTGCTAACAGATGAGAGAGACTGCATGAAATAACCACGGAAGTCAATGTGGGACATAAAATGCATGTATCTGTTAGGACAGTGGGGTGAAATTTGGCATTAATGGGCTATGACAGCTGATGACCAACACAAGTGCCTTTGGTAACAGCACGACATCGCATGTGCGCCTATCCGGGGCTTGTGACCATATCAATTGTACCCTAGATGACTGGAAAACTGTGGCCTGGCCAAATAAGTCCCAATTTCAGTTGGTAAGAGCTTATGGTAGGGTTTGAATATGGTGAAGATTCCATGAAACCATGGCCCAAGTTGTCAACAAGGCACTGTGCAAGCTTGTGGTGGCTCCATAATGGTGTGGGCTGTGTTTATGTGGCATGGACTGGACACTGTGGTCCAACTCAATCAATCATTGACTACAAATGGTTATGTTCAACTACTTGGAGACCATTTTCATCCATTCAGGGACTTCACATTCCTAAACAACAATGGAGTTTTTATGGATTAAAATGCACTGTGTGATGAGGCAACAGTTTTTTGTGATTGGTTTGAAGAATATTCTAAACAATTCAAGTGAATGATATGGTCACCCAGATAGTCCAACATGAATCCAAATGAATCCCATCCAACATGGAAGGGACATAATCAAGAGGTCAGTTCATGCATAAACTTCTGTGCTGGCAACACATCTGCAATTATGGATTGCTATCGAGACAGCATGGTTCAGTATTTATGCAGGTGATTTCCAATGACTTGTAGAGTCTATGCCACATTAAGTTACGCCTTGCAAAAGTATGTCTGACACAATATTATAAGGTATCCCATGACATTTGTCACATCAGTGTGCAGAACCATTGCGTAATATTATTGAATTTTTATTGAATTGAACTATATTATTGAATAATACCTCATAATATAAACTTTTTTATAATTGCATAGTGGTCCAGTGAAGGCCATAAAATAAATTTACTTTTCTTAGAATGAAATACTGTTTCACCATTGGGCTGTCATTTCTTAACCACAGTGCACATCCTGTGAAATGGGTATTTTGTTGTTAAACAAGCAGTAGAAATCAGAATGTGCGAGAACAGTTTCAACTAGGACAGCAGCTATAATCTTAGTGGTATGTGGAAGCAGGCTCTTGATGCCAAGAAGACACAGAGAAATGTGCCGGACTGTTTACTTTCCTATGAGAGAGTGGTGGTGCTACTGCTATGGACATGGATACAATCTCTGCCAGAATGACATAATGGCGTTACACATAGATTAATTGCAAGCCATCAAAGGGCTTTGAATTATAAATGATCACCATAATAGCAGTCATATTAGTCAGTTGTTTCTGAAAAAGTGAATGTAATATTGTGTTAAAAGCTCAATATTTTACTCAGATTCACCTGACAAGAAAGCTGAAAATGTATTGTACAACAAATTTCATTATTAGTAAGTGCACTAGAAACATACTTTTGATGGGATTATGATGTCTTCAGTTGATCTAATACTGATTCTTCAGTGTGGTAACTTATCACTGATTTGTTTTGCCATCATGTGCCCCAGGAATTACTGGAATTACTTCTGTAATAATAACAATTAATTAGTGTGTGACTCTTTCATTTACTGCATCAACCGAAGTAAAACCATACAAAAATGATCTGATTCTCCCTCATTATTTTGTCTCATATACACATTATTGTTTGTAAAAAAGATCTTACAAGTTACTTTTACACTTTGAATCACAGGAATTGATGGAAAAACTGCATTTACCAAGAATGATGTGAAAAATCTGAAGGGAGACAAAGGTCTGAGACGGCAAGTGAAACTACCAAAGACTCTGCTTGGAGTATGTACTGCACTGGCTCTTGAAACAAATGGTAGGTAACACATTTATTTCAGCTTTTTTTAAGAATTTCATATTTACCAATGAAATGAGGAAGTTCCCTACTTTGCGTTTTCATGTGCAAATTAAAGTTTGCCTCTGCTTGTAATCCTGTGGAGCATTTTATATTATGTGGTGCTACTTCTTCAGTTAACAGATCACAGGATTAAAGAAACTAAATTTTATCTTTACCTTTCTTTGTCTTACATTCCAGCATTTCCACTTCAGAGTTAATCAACATTGTATGTTAACCATTTCAGTAGTTTTTACATTCACACTTACTTACTTTCTGAAAAAATGTGATTGCATTAACATGTGCTGTGTGGCAGCATTCTCACAACAACTACACTATAGACCTCCAGAATACAATTTTTATTCATTTCTTTATGTAAATATCTACACCTCACTTTTTTCCTAATTTTTCAGTGCCGTAAAGCTTTTCATATCATGTTTTTCAGTGTTTAACGTTCAATGAACTATTATTTATCAAAGAAAAAATAATTTCTGAACAATCAGGCATTTTCATAATACCCTTCCGCCAGTTCACCTCCACCCCCACCACATACCACTAAAACAAGTAATACAGTAACATTACCAAAAACATTATTTTTGTAACTACACTCATGCTCATAAATTAGGGATAATGCTGATACTTGGTAAAACAACACTCTGGTGGGCAGTTTGTGGGTTTAAATCACCTTGGGGGTATGACCGTGCAGTGCATTTGACCTGCGGTCGTCGCACAGTGGCGCTGGCAGCAGTCCACGTACGCAGAGGTGTGTTGGTGCATGTCAGAGTATGATGCAGCGAGTAAGTGTGCAGCCATTTTCAGATGTGCTAATGTTGACTCTGTGTTGAAAATGACTCAAAGAATCTAGGTTAAGGACAAACACAGCAGCAATGAGCAGTAGAGCAAAGGAGATTGGGACTTATACCTTATCGTTACTAGCTTCTGAACACTATGATTGTTTGAATAGTGGGTGTGCTGGAAAGAAACTCTAAATCATATTATTAACATGTGGAAACATTTATTTTCCTATTATCCACATTTAAAACTACCACAGACTCATCATCAGAACTTTAATTTGTAGATTACATGAAGCTAGGTGTTGAAGTTACAGTGCTTATGAAAGTTGTTTTCACTTGTAATCTACAAAATATTTGCAAAATATATGCAAAAATATATATTTGGACCTATCTGCTATCAGATCCAGGATGTTGTAAAAGCCCATCTTGAGAGCATCTATCTTCACTGGTGTAAAGTCTCAGTTTTTATATATACATGCGTCACTGTGTACAAGCATCCAGCTTAAGTGATCAAAAAGACTGTGATGTGAGAGAAAGCACTATACCATACTGGAATCTTTGACATGTCAATTTTCATTTGCAAAAAGGTAGTACACAAATCTTGTGCAACAAAGTTAAGTAATTTTAGGCCTCTCTCTCATTTTAAGCAAAGGATGGACACAGTTGCTCATTTACAAAATCACATCAACACAGGATAAATGGTCACACACAAAGTATTCATCCATTTGAAGGCTACCTCACAAAAAGAGCATTTCAAACTTCACAACATGTGTCACTAGTGTAAAATATGTATATGTGGCATATGACTATATCTATTGAATTCTAAACTTAAGCTTTATGTTAAAACCTTTATGAGAGGAGTGACCATTTTAATTTGTGAAGCATTCAGCAACTAAGCAATTCATAACAGCATGTTCATAGATATGGATATTATAACTGCATTAAGTAAACTGAAAATATATGCCTTCAGAGTAAGGACTGAGGTCAGACATCGAACTTAGTTAGAATGAACAGGTACAAGAGTAACCATACCTCAAACTCTTCTCACATTCACAGCATTTGTGGGCAAAACAATTGTTTAGAAACTTCCTTAAAACTGTGTATCTCTCATGGACTCTCCCTCCAACCCCCCCTCCCCCACCCCACCTTACTATTTGGTTAACGTGATGATATTACCTTGATTGCGTATGTCTAATGAATTTTATCTTCGACAACACTACAGTCTCCAAAGAAAATATGACTGGTTGGTGGAAAGAAGTCTACAACAAATTGTTCTAATGAGCAATTGATTCTACTGCTGCACTTCCTACTTATTTGGATTTGGATTAATACATAAACAGTGGCATCACTCATGAAACTAAAAGGAGTAATATGTGACTTACAGTGTTCACAAGAAATCTAATTGAAATAACAGAGAAATTAATTAGTATGATTATCAGCCCAATTGGGCACTGTCTGTCCAATATCTGGTCCATAATGTGGACAGTATTGAATATGTAATCATTTGGCTGAACATGTGGCAACAGAAAGTTGACGCACATTTCTGAAAACACAATAAATTATGAAATAATAATGAACAAAGAAAGCAATCATCTTATATCATTAATATTCAACTATTTTAATTTAAATAATAAACTCATTGCGGAAAAGTAAATGATTAACTGGAGATAGCACTTTTGTTACGGCAATAATCTACATTACCTAAGATTAATGTTTGCTTATATTCACTGTTTTCCTCGATATGGCAAGCTATTAACTTTCAGTAGAATATAATTTCTATGAACATATACTGGATCAAATAAGCAACTGTTGGCTTTCAGCAAAATACGAACTATGGCAGTACATAATAGCATTATTACAATAGACACAGATATGAAACATATAAATTTAATTTATTCTTTTCTTTAATTTGAGATTGCCAGAGTTACTTTAACTTTAGTTACTTTACTTTACTTTGTTGCACTCAATTAGCAAGAATATATGCTAGAATAACATTAGATATAATCGCTTTCACTGTCAATGACCTCCTAAGTACAGCCACACATAGCACAATCTCTGTGCCAACTTGTTTTGAACACTATATGTGACTGCAACAATGCACTACATTTGTAGCCCCTCAGTATACCATAAGATGTCTCTGTCTTGCAACAGGATTGATAGTTTCATGCTAAGTGCACTGGTACTTTAAAATAAAAGTAAATAAATGGGGTTTCAGACAGAAAACACTGGTATTCAAAGGGTTAAATGTAATTGCAAGGCACATTGAAGCTGTGTGATTTTCGATCTTGTATGTAATTTTTGTCCTTGTCACTGTCCTCTACAGATTAATCATCTGAATCCTCACAGTGGGGGCAGTTGTAATACATGTCAGTATTTCCACCAGTGCATGGGCTACAGATCCATCTACAACATTTCACACAATCAATCCAATTAGATTGGCCTCTATAACCTTCCCAGTTTATGTGGCAAATACTAAACATAAATGTGTCTACAGTTGTTCTGCACCTAACACAAACTGGTCTGTTTTTGCAAAGATTTTGGATACTTGAGGATGAAAGTCCTTTTTGGCAGGATTATGTCAATGCTGAGACACAAAAACTCACAGGAGGTTCTATTTCAATCTCCTGCACACATGCAGCATATGCATGTACCAAACTCCTGCCTAAATTTCTGTCTGTTTCCTCACCATCTAATCCATCAGGAATTCTTTTCAACATCTCAGTAGGGTTTGGTGGATGTAGGCCAGTATCAATAAATGCTGATACTAAAATTTTGCTCATGGTTTCACTAATTCCAATCTATAGTCTGTTTAAGGAGATAGGAAACTGTTCTTTTGGAATACAACCATGATACTAACTCTCCTTTCTCCATTGGTCCAAAATTCCTCTCCATTTTCTTTTCCATGGGCAAATACTGCAACATCAAGGATTTGCGTGAGGTGTTGCATATGGTGGGAATAGAGTGATTTAAATTTTACTATGTCTGCATATCTCAATCTCTTTAGTACAAAAGTAACTAGCAAGATTGTCTCCTAATAACATCACTGAGTCTTCAGGATCATGAGTAGCTACAAATGTATCAATAAAATTTTAAAGAACCATGCTTTGAGAGGTTCCTGTCAAACCAACCACTTGGATTGCTGGCATATTTTGTACCAGCTGGTCCACCTTCTACATCTACATTTACATCTACATAGATACTCCACAAGCCAGTATGCGGTGTGTGGTGGAAGATACCCTCTACCACAACTAGTCATGTCCTTTCCTGTTCCACTTACAGATAGAGTGAAGGAAATATGACTGTCTATATGCCTCTGCATCAGCTCTAATTTCTTGCATCTTAACTTTGTGGTCCCTACATGAAATGTATGTTGGCAGCAGTAGGTTCAATCTGCTTCAAATGCCAGTTCTCTAAGCTTTCTCAATAGTGTTCTTCAAAATGAATGAATTCTTCCTTCCAGCGACTCCCACTTGCACGCTGATCAAATCTACTGGTAGCAAATCTAGCAGCTCACCTATGAATTGCTTTGATGTATTGCATGAATGCTTTGTTAAATGTGGAATTTAAAACTTTCTTTTGCTGTCTGCTACTGCCAAGCCAGACTGGTCGATGAGTGATTGAATGGAAGCCTTAGACCTGCAGTCCAGTTGTTGTACAGATTCTGTGCCTTGTGCACAACCATAGGAGGAAGCAGATCTGCATACTATCTGGCTAATTGAAGCACAGCTGTGCTCTTTTACCCTTTCTATCCTTTTTGTTTTTCTGGATCCTGGTTGTTTGTATGTTGGTCTCATCATAATTGTAGATAGTTGTGCCTTTCACTTTCTGGAGAGCAAGTTCAGCATTACTGAAGAAGTTCAAAATGCCCTTACAATTGACTGATGATTTAGGCTGCTTTGTATTTGAAGCAATTCTAATGGGCAGGTTGTTTCCAACTCAGTCATAGGATTTTTATCTATCACTCATCATTTCTTTCACCTCTAGCAATTATTATTGATGTGAAAAATTCTGAGTTGCATAGTGCTTCAGAATCCATATAAAACTGTAGGTCCTCCTATAACTGGCTGGGTAGCTCAGTTCAAAGGTCAGAGAAAGGCAACAGCATACCACATCCAACATGAAAACGTCTAAGAAAGTACTGTGGTATTCAAAACAGTCTTCGAATTGATAACTGCTTTACTTATCTACATTTGTAGCCTATGAGCCACATTATGGTGTGTGACAGGAGTTACCTCTGGTATCAATATCGTTTCCGTTCCTTTCCAGTTCCATACACATACAGCCCGTAAGAGAAACAATTGTTGTTAAAAGTGTGTATTACATCTAATTTCTCTTATTTTTCTTCCATGATCATTTCGTGAACTGTATTTGTGAGAAAGTAGTTTGCCAAGTTGCGTGGTTTCCACTGAAACTGACTCAAGCTAAAATCTTTTTATGTTAAGCACTCATAACTCACAGCTTTCTGTAGTCTTATATGAATGTAAAGGCCATTACATATGTTATAACCTAATTAAAATCTAGGGATATCTGCATCAAATTTCCTCTTTTTCTTTTTAACTTTATTTATTGATTTACCTACATTATAATTGAATTCTTCAATCTTTGTATGTCAATAGTTGCACATTGTCACTTACGGTGATTATAGACATTTTCAGTTTCAAACTCCTGCTATTCTCTCATTGATCCTTTTTTTGTCAGCCATTATTGTTAGTGTTAAGTATATTATGTGCAGCCCAAATATACTTGTCTTTTTCCAATGTGGCCCAGGTAAGCAGAAAGGTTGGACATCCCAGCATTAAACAGTATATTGTTAGTCAGTATTTACTGAAATTATTAGTGTTACAGGATAACTGAAGTGAGTATATTTAAGTGTTAAAATATTGTTTCAAAACCATGTTTGTAACTATACACATTCCTTTTTAATTCATGTTGGCACTGAAACATTGACCCTGAGACCACATCCTCTTATCTTATATTTGCCTTTAATGCCAGGAGATAAAACTGTCAGTGGGTTTTTGTCAGTAATTTATGGCTTACAGCAACATAAAAATAACAAATATTTGTAGTTTTGAAAGGTTCATACATCACACTTTACTCCCATGTGACTTTTGCAGGATCAGTTTTTATGGCTAAGAAACTTGAAATGGAGAAGAAGAGCTTTGTTAAAAAATATCTTAATGTCTTCTCTAAGAGAGTTGTCAACAGTGCTGCCCCTTTCACCTGTCAAGCTTGTGAATGCACTGCACACAATAATGGTGTAAGCTACACAGAATGTTTTCCATGTGAATATCCAGTACCATCACACATAGATCCAGTAAGTATGTTCATACCATTTAGATATCTTTTAATACATTATTATTAATGTCTAACTTACATCCTGAGTTGTAGTTCTTCCTTAAATTAATGTAAGCTAGTTTTCATATAAAAGTGAAAATAAGAACTGTATCTGCTCTGAATTGTGCTATAAAGTGATTAATGTCTCTTTACTTTGCAGGAGTTTACAAGAGACATGGATATTCCAATAGAATATCAGTCAAGTATTGACTACACAGATGATGATGATTATTATTGAAAATTATACTATTTATAAATGAGGTCTTATTTATATGTAAAAAGTTGATAGATATTTTCACTGTAAATACATCATTTTGAATCACAATTGTTGAAAAGATATGACAGATTCTCTCTCTCTCTCTCTCTCTCTCTCTCTCTCTCTCTCTCTCTCTCTCTCTCTCTGTGTGTGTGTGTGTGTGTGTGTGTGTGTGTGTGTGTGTGTGTGTGTGTGTGTGATATGTAAATATTATGTAAATTCTGCATGTTATGAAAGCATCCGAATTGTAATTTATGTGACAGCTTGTAATTAAAGAACTTTTGTCATAGCACACCATTGTGTATTTCAGTATATATTGATGAAAAATCTTACATAAGTGTATATAACTACTCACTAAATAGAAGAGTCCTTTGCAGCGGCATCTACAGCACAGAAAAAGGATGATGAACTGTGTGAAAGCTGAACATTTTATCATTTCTGTGTTCTTGTTTTGTCCATTCCCTGGTGCCTTACCCTTTCAGTGAGTAGTTACCTATTCTCTTTCATACCAGTTTTATAGCATCATTATTGCACTATAGGCTACATTCTGCCCCATCAGTTTTACATTAAATTATCGAGAACCAGAAATGACTTTCATCTTGTAAATATCTTTTTCAGGAAACATTAAGAGCAGACAGTAATTTGTATGTGAGTTATGGTGTTAGACATCCATCTCCAAGATACTATCCTTAAGTATTTATTTGGAAAATGATCTAACAATTGACATCAGAATCCGATAACCAGATACAGATAGAAAAGTTTTTGATGTATTAGATGGTGATTTTTTTTTCCAGCCGGATGGAGTGGGGAGGAGGGGGAGGGGTAGGGGGGTAGAGAGAGAGAGAGAGAAGAGGTGGTTGCCATCATCATGGTGGGGGTTATGGCTTCAGTGTCATACATAGCAAAAAGAGAGAGAAGATGGTGGTGATAAGTTAATTACTATTACTAAAACACCATTTAAAAATTAGGGGTGTTGGCATCACAAAAGACATCAGACTTTTCCCATGATTAGCATACTATAAAACTGTGAGTGTGCTGTTAAATCAAAATTCGCTATCCAGTTTTAAGAATACATTAAAACATAGGTAACAAGAATATGAAAATAAACACAGGGCCATTTGATATTTGTACATTAATATATAGGGAAATATATTAGTAAGAATGATTATGGCGATGTGGGTAACAGTTCACACTTTAAACTCAACTTCTGTATAATTCAGGATGACATTACGAACATTAATTTGAATGAGTTAGCAGTGTTTCCATATGTTAGGTCTCGTTTTAGAAAATTTAGTAAGCTCTCAATCATGTGTGATGTGGGTGCTCCTACAGAGCTTGGAGAGTCAACAACGATATTTTTCCCCCCACTTCCTCAAAACAGATGGTCCCACTAATTCTGTGATCTGAGTAACTTGCCACTGAATGTTCAAAATTCTTAGGTGTGCATATTGATAAGAATTTGAATTGGAGGTCACATACTTTTCACACAGTTTTCCAAAACTCATTGAATGTAGTCCATTCGCTGTGCAAGTAACTGATAATTTTGTTGAAAAAAAGAACCTGAAAGTTGGCTTACTTTGTGTACTTCCATTTATTAATATAGAAAAACTTTCTGGGGAAAATCCACAATTAGAAACAAAGTATTAGTTGTACATCTACATGACTACTCTGCAATTCACAATTAACTCTAGCAATACCAAGACATGAAAGCATGAAAATATCTTTTGGCACACTTGTACCAATGTATGTTATGGGGGATGAGTGGTGGGTGGAGTGGGGGGGGGGGGGGGGGAGGCACTTAATGATCACCCTAAAAAATAATTTTTAAAAATGCAGATTTTGTTATTTGTTGCTGATTTTTGCTCACAATATACATTTTAGAGAGATTCTGATGTGTAAGTAAGGTCCTGAACCTGAAAATATTGATAATGACACTCACTGGGGAAAGTGACATCTACTAACACATAAATTTTTGGATCAAGTTTAACTGAAAAGTTTAAAACATCAGATAGAAGAATTCATTTTAAAAAATTACTATTTCTTCAGAATTTTAAAATACAGAGTGGGGCAAATAAAAGTGGCCCAGACAAGTGTACACTATGTGATCAAAAGTATCTGGACACCCCCAAAAACCTATGTTTTTCATATTAAGTGCATTGTGCTGCCACCTACTGGGAGGTACTCCATATCAGCGACCTTATTAGTCATTAGACATCATGAGAGAGCAGAATGGGTTGCTCTGCGGTTCTCACAAACTTCAAAAATTGTCAGGTGATTGGTTGTCACTTGTGTCATACGTCAGTACGCGAGATTTCCACACTCCTAAGCATCCCTAGGTCCATTGTTTCGGATGCGATAGTGAAGTGGAAACATGAAGGGGCACATACAGCACAAGGCCAACCTTGTCTGTTGACTGACAGAGACCACCAACAGTTAAAGAGGGTCGTAATGTGTAATAGGCAGACATCTATCTAGACCATCACACAGGAATTCCAAACTGCATCCGGATCCACTACAAGTACTATGAGAGTTAAGCGAGAGGTGAGAGAACTTGTATTTCATGATCAAGCAGCTGCTCATAAGCCACACATCAAGCCAGTAAATGCCAAATGACACCTCGCTTGGTGTAAGGAGCATAAACATTGGACAACGTAACAGTGGAAAAACGTTGCATGGAATGATGAATCATGGTACACAATGTGGTGATCTGCTGCCAGGGTGTAGGTATGGCAAATGCCCAGTGAAAGTCATCTGCCAGTGTGTGTAGTGCCAACAGTAAAATTCTGAGGCGGTGGTGTTATGGTGTGGTCAGGTTTTTCATGGAGGGGGCTTGCACCCCTTGTTGTTTTACATGGCACTATCACAGCGCAGGCCTACAGTGATGTTTTAAGCACCTTCTTGTTACCCACTGTTGAAGAGCAATTCAGGGATGGTGATTGCATCTTCCAACATGATCGAGCACCTGTTCATGATGCATGGCCTGTGGCGGAGTGCTTACATGACAATAGCATCCCTGTAATGGACTGGCCTGCATAGCATTCTGACCTGTATCCTACACAACACCTTTGGGATGTTTAGGAACACTGACTTCGTGCCAGGCTTCACAGACTGACATCGATACCTCTCCTCAGTGTAGCACCCCGTGAAGAATGGGCTGTCATTCCCCAAGAAATCTTCCAGCACCTGACTGAACATATGCCTGCGAGAGTGGAAGCTGTCATCAAGGCTAAGGGTCAGCCAACACCATATTGAATTCCAGCATTACTGATGTAGGGTGCCACGAACTTGTAAGTCACTTTCAGCCAGGTGTCCAGATACTTTTGATCACATAGTGCATAAAAGTGGACGTAAATGTATGCATATAACCACACCCCAAGATGTGCACAGCACGTCTGCACCCACCATGTGATCCACACCATTTCAGAGCATAGTGTGGGCAGTGTCAGTGTGAGTGGAGAAAAGGGGATGGTACTCACAGTGGACCAGCAGGTGTACGTTATGAAATGTTATGTGACAATAAAGTCATGGAAATAGTGTGGTCTGTTGTTTGCTGAGAAGTTTAATGGTGTCAAGGTGCCAGCAAAGGGTGCCAGGCAATGGTTAGTCCAAAAATGGCGACAGACAGGATCTGTTTCAAACAAGTCAAATAACATTCCAAAAAGTGCCCACGCAGCAGGAAATGTGGCTTCAGTTCACCAGAAAATGCTTCAGAGACCTACCAATCAACCCGATGCCTGGTGCAAGACGCCAGCATATCACATCAATCATGCGGATGAATTCTCCACCTGGACATGCACATACATCCCTACAGAGTCTGTTGTTCATGCATTAAAGCCAGCGGATGCTTCTCAGTGCCTCCAGTTTTGTGAGTGGCTGTTTACTGAGATAACAATGAATGGCTTAGACATGTGTCTATTCCTCATATCTGATGAAGTCTGGTTTCATGTGATTATGTCAACTCACAGAATCAATGTTCTGGGCAGCAGAGAATCTGCATAACTTCCACGAAACACTACTGCATGATCAGAAGGTTGGCACTTGGTATGCAATGTCTGCATGCCGCATTATTGTTCCCATCTTCTTTCATCAGAGGTTGACTTGGGTGCTTTACATTGCCAATATTTTGAAACCATTTATGGCAGCATTAATGGAGGAGGGAAAGACCTAAAGTCACATCCAACAGGCTGGAGCAATTGCCAATACAGCTGGCTGAACCTTGTACCACATTTATACATTCTTCACACATGATAGAGTTGTTAACAAAGATCAGTTTGGTTGCAGTCCTAGCTGGCCACCCTGGTCACCTGACCTGTCAGTGTGCTATTACTTTGTGTGGGGATCCCACAAGTCAAAGTTGTATCACAACAATCCTTACAGTCTTCATGAACTGCAGCAGAAAATTTTTGATGAGACTGTAGAAATTCCAGCACTCCAGCTTCTATCAGCCCTCAGCAACTTGCTGATCAGGGCCCAGAAGTGCCAAGAGCTGAATGGTGGTCACTTTCAACATCTGCTATAGTCAGGTTCATAATGTATTTCCTTTCCTCTGCTGTGTTTGTTTGTACCCTGGAACCCTGTTCTCCAGGCCAATTTTATTTGCCCCACCCTGTGTGAAGTAACTGACTAGATTCCAATATTTTCAAATGGTGGGCATAAAGTACCCCCTCCCCCAAATTCTGCCACACCCACCATTTGGTATTGCAAAGGTTAAGTGCTTTCCACAGGCTTCATCGAACCATCTTCAGACTATTTCTATAAAAGTCCAATTTCAAAAAAGATCAGCATCTAGTCATACTTTCACTGAGAAAATGTGTTGTTGTTGTTGTGGTCTTCAGTCCTGAGACTGGTTTGATGCAGCTCTCCATGCTACTCTATGAAAAATGAACACTTAAATCTTTCCAGGTGAGCCGTGATTACTCTTATTTTATTATTATGATCATTTCTCCCAGTGTAGAAGGGTGCCAACAAGATACACTGACGGAAAAAAAAATTGCAACACCAGGAAGGAGTTGTGCGACATAAAAGAAAGTCAGTAGGCATGTTTCTACATACGAAAGATGGCATCTTTTTTAATTTCGCTCAAGTCCTGTAAGAGTGGCGCTAGCAGTACCACTATAAGGGTGCAATTCAGGTTTGCTTTAAATACATCCTGTAATGATCATCAGTATTAGTTACCTTTGAGATGGGATGTGGTGAGCTGATGTTAGTCAAGAATGCCTTTAAGGCAACGAAGCTGCCATTATCAACACCTCACTGAGTTTGAACAAGGTCATGTAATAGGTCTACAAGAAGCTGGATGTTCCTTCTGTAATATCGCAGAAAGACTTGACAGGAATTTACTCATTGTACATGGCTGTTGGCAGTGGTGATCACAAGAATGTATGGTCACAAGAAGTTTGGGCTCTGGATGGCAACATGGCAGTACCAAGTAGAAAACACTGTTGTGTTCAGAATACGACTCTGTCACATTGTACTGCCCCTGCAACAGCAATCTGAGCAGCAGTTGGCACCACTGTAACAACATGAATTATTAAAAATAGGTTACTTCAAGGACATCTCCAAACCAGACACTGTAGCATGCATTCCACTGACCTCAAACCACCACCATTTGCAACTTCAGTGGTGTCAAGTGAGAGCTCATTGGAGAGTGGGATGGAGATCTTATCTGTTTTCTGATGGCTCTGCCTCGATGCCTGTGATGGTTGTGTGTTGACTAGGAGGAGGACGATTCATCTTTAGACTGTTTCTTTACTTATCCACTCTCAAACTTGTCTGCTTGCTGGATACACAGGACCTACACCTGGAGTTGTGGTCTGGGGTGTGACAGCAAGACCATTCTTATCATTATCCCATGCAATGCACCCTGACTGCAAATTTGTACAGTAGCCTGGTGATTCAACCTGAGCAGCATTGCTGGGGCACTTGTCACATACCGCTGTAGTAACCCAACATGCTCTACAGACTGTCAACGTATTGTTTTGGCCTGCTCAATCATCAGATCTGTCTCCAATTGAGCACATATAGAACATCATTGAATGCTATCTACAGCATCCTCCACAAACAGCATTAACTGCCCCAGTATTGACCAACCAAGCACAACAAGCATGGAACTCCATCCCACCAACTGACATCCAACACCTGTACAACACAATGCATGAACATTTATTCTTGTATTCAACATTATGGCTGTTATACTGGTTATTAAAGTACCAGCATTTCATTTTTGCAAAGGCTTATCCCACACAATGTTAATCACTTAAATATGATACCTGCACAAATATATTCCTGAAATTACATTACTCTCCATTAATTATTTTTTAGTGTTGTGTTTTTCTTTACATCAATGTATTTTCACACTCAGAGGAGAATGTTGTTGATATTGTCTAAACAAAAACATGCTGCCTCTGTTTGAACTTTTTTGATGTCCTCCATCAATTTTACCTGATATGGATCTCATACTGCACAGCAATACTCCAGAAAAGGATGGACAAGTGTAGTGTAGGATGTCTGTTTAGTAGACCTGTTGCATCTTCTAAGTGTTCTGCCAATAAAACATGGTCTTCGGTTTGCTTTCTCCACAACATTACCAATGTGATTGTTCCAATTTAAGGTATTTATAACTATAATACCTATGTATTTTGTTGAATTTTCACAGAAATGTGTTGCAAATATAGTACATGGTGTCCAAATTTGAACTTCATGTAAGTAAATATTTAACAAACAAAGCAAACTAACAACAGTTCTACAATGCATATACACTTAGGAATGAGTTTTTCACTCTGAAGCGGAGTGTGCGCTGATATGAAACTTCCTGGCAGATTAAAACTGTGTGCCCGACCGAGACTCAAACTCGGGACCTTTGCCTTTTGCGGGCAAGTGCTCTACCAACTGAGCTACCGAAGCACGACAAACACCCGGTACTCACAGCTTTACTTCTGCCAGTACCTCGTCTCCTACCTTCCAAACTTTACAGAAGCTCTCCTGCGAACCTTGCAGAACTAGCACTCCTGAAAGAAAGGATATTGCGGAGATATGGCTTAGCCACAGCCTGGGGGATGTTTCCAGAATGAGATTGGTAGAGATCTTGCCCGCGAAAGGCAAAGGTCCCGAGTTCGGGTCTCGGCCGGGCACACAGTTTTAATCTGCCAGGAAGTTTCATATCAGCGCACACTCCGCTGCAGAGTGAAAATCTCATTCTGGAAACATCCCCCAGGCTGTGGCTAAGCCATGTCTCCGCAATATCCTTTCTTTCAGGAGTGCTAGTTCTGCAAGGTTCGCAGGAGAGCTTCTGTAAAGTTTGGAAGGTACGAGACGAGGTACTGGCAGAAGTAAAGCTGTGAGTACCGGGCGTGTGTCGTGCTTCGGTAGCTCAGATGGTAGAGCAGTTGCCCACAAAAGGCAAAGGTCCCGAGTTCGAGTCTCGGTCGGGCACACAGTTTTAATCTGCCAGGAAGTTTCATACACTTAGGAAGTTTATTGTGAAGAAATACTCAAAATTTGAAAAATAACACTAGCATTTAAATAGCATCTACTGTCAACTATGCAGCCTTATGTTCGTGCAGAAAGGAGCAAAGTATGCAGCCACTACTTATTTCTACTTATAATTCTTCCTAGTCCATACATGAATCTCTGAACAGGTAAGATCTGTGTATGTTTGACTCATATTTATCAAATCTTATGATATGTTAAGATTAACATAAAAGTCCAATTTCAAAAAAGATCAGCATCTAGTCATACTTTCACTGAGAAAATGTGTTGTTGTTGTGGTCTTCAGTCCTGAGACTGGTGTGATGCAGCTCTCCATGCTACTCTATCCTGTGCAAGCTTCTTCATCTCCCATTACCTACTGCAACCTACACCCTTCTGAATCTGCTTAGTGTATTCATCTCTTGGTCTCCCTCTACGATTTTTACCCTCCACACTGCCCTCCAATACTAAATTGGTGATCCCTTGATGCCTCAGAACATGTCCTACCAACCAATCCCTTCTTCTAGTCAAGTTGTGCCATAAATTTCTCTTCTTCCCAATCCTATTCAATACCTCCTCATTAGTCATGTGTTCTACCCATAAAATCTTCAGCATTCTTCTGTAGCACCACATTTCGAAAACTTCTATTCTCTTCTTGTCCAAACTATTTATCATCCATGTTTCACTTCCATACATGGCTACACTCCCATTGCCAGTCTACATTTTATATCCTCTCTACTTCGACCATCATCACTTATTTTGCTCCCCAAATAGCAAAATTCATTTACTACTTTAAGTGGCTCATTTCCGAATCTAATTCCTGCAGCATCACCCGATTTAATTCGACTACATTCATTATCCTCGTTTTGCTTTTGTTGATGGTCATCTTATATACTCCTTTCAAGACACTATCCATTCCGTTCAACTGCTCTTCCAAGTCCTTTGCTGTCTCTGACAGAATTACAATGTCATCGGCAAACCTCAAAGTATTTATTTCTTCTCCATGGATTTTAATACCTACTCCTAATTTTTCTTTTGTTTCCTTCACTCCTTGCTCAATATACAGACTGAATAATATCGAGGAAAGGCTACAACCCTGTCTCACTCCCTTCCCAACCACAGCTTCCCTTTCATTTCCCTCAACTCTTATACCTGCCATCTGGTTTCTGTACATATTGTAAATAGCCTTTTGCTCCCTGTATTTTACCCCTGCCACCTTCAGAATTTGAAAGAGAGTATTCCAGTCAACATTGTCAAAAGCTTTCTCTAAATCTACAAATGCTAGAAACGTAGGTTTGCATTTCCTTAATCTAGCTCCTAAGATAAGTCGTAGGGTCAGTATTGCCTCATGCATTCCAATATTTCTATGTAATCCAAACTGATCTTCCCCGAGGTCGGGTTCTACTAGTTTTTCCATTCATCTGTAAAGAATTCGCATTAGTTTTTTGCAGCTGTGGCTTATTAAACTGATTGTTCAGTAATTTTCACATCTGTCAACACCTGCTTCCTTTGGGATTGAAATTATTATATTCTTCTTGAAGTCTGAGGGTATTTCGCCTGTCTCATACATCTTGCTCACCAGATGGTAGAGTTTTGTCAGGACTGGCTCTCCCAAGGCTATCAGTAGTTCTAATGGAATGTTGTCTACACCCGAGGCCTTGTTTCGACTCAGGTCTTTCAGTACGCTGTCAAACTCTTCGCGCAGTATCATATCTCCCATTTCATGTTTATATACAAAGTCTTCTATTTCCATAATATTGTTCTCAAGTACATCGCCCTTGTATAGACCCTCTATATACTCCTTCCACGTTTCTGCTTTCCATTCTTTGCTTAGAACTGGGTTTCCATCTGAGCTCTTGATATTCATACAAGTGGTTCTCTTTTCTCCAAAGGTCTCTTTAATTTTCCTGTAGGCAGTATCTATCTTACCCCTAGTGAGATAAGCCTCTACGTCCTTACATTTGTCCTCTAGCCATCCCTGCTTAGCCATTTTGCACTTCCTGTCGATCTCATTTTTGAGACGTTTGAATTCCTTTTTGCCTGCTTCATTTACTGCATTTTCATATTTTCTCCTTTCATCAATTAAATTCAGTATTTCTTCTGTTACCCAAGGAGTTCTACTAGCCCTTGTCTTTTTACCTACTTGACTCTCTGCTGCCTTCACTACTTCATCTCTCAAAGCTATCCATTCTTCTTCTGCTGTATTACTTTCCCCCATTCCTGTCGATTGCTCCCTCATGCTCTCCCTGAAACTCTGTACAACCTCTGGTTTAGTCACTTTATCCAGGTCCCATCTCCTTAAATTCCCACCTTTTTGCAGTTTCTTCAGTTTTAGTCTACAGTTCATAACCAATAGATTGTGGTCAGAGTCCACATCTGCCCCTGGAAAAGTCTTACAATTTAAAACCTGGTTCCTAAATCTCTGTCTTACCATTCTATAATCTATCTGAAACCTGTCAGTATCTCCAGGCTTCTTTCATGTATACAGCCTTCTTTTATGATTCTTGAACCAAGTGTTAGCTGTGATTAAGTTGTGCTCTGTGCAAAATTCTACCAGGTGGCTTCCTCTTTCATTTCTTAGCCCCAATCCATATTCCTTCTCCCCTTTTTCCTACTACCTAATTCCAGTCACCCATGACTATTAAATTTTCGTCTCCCTTCACTATCTGAATAATTTCTTTGATTTCATCATACATTTCTTCGATTTTTTCGTCATCTGCAGAGCTAGTTGGCATATAAACTTGTACTACTGTAGTAGATGTGGGCTTTGTGTCTATCTTGGCCACAATAATGCATTCTCTATGCTGTTTGTAGTAGCTTACCCACACTCCTATTTTTTTATTCATTATTAAACCTACTCCTGCATTACCCCTATTTGATTTTGTATTTATAATCCTGTATTCGCCTAACCAAAAGTCTTGTTGCTCCTGCCACCGAGCTTCACTAATTCCCACTATATCTAACTTTAACCTATCCATTTCCCTTTTTAAATTTTCTAACCTACCTGCCCAATTAAGGGATCTGACATTCCACGCTCTGATCCGTAGAACGCCAGTTTTCTTTCTCCTGATAACGACGTCCTCTTGAGTAGTCCCCACCTGGAGGTCCGAATGGGGGACTGTTTTACAGTAAAGCTGCAGGCCCTCGGGAAAAATTACGGCCGTAGTTTCCCCTTGCTTTAAGCCGTTCGCAGTATCAGCACAGCAGGGCCGTTTTTGTTAGTGTTACAAGCCCAGATCAGTCAAACATCCAGACTGTTGCCTCTGCAACTACTGAAAAGGCTGCTGCCCCTCTTCAGGAACCACATGTTTGTCTGGCCTCTCAACAGATACCCCTCCGTTGTGGTTGCACCTACGGTATGGCTATATGGCTATCTGTATTGCTGAGGCATGCAAGCCTCCCCACCAATGGCAAGGTCCATGGTTCACGGGAGGGGAGGGGGGGGGGGGAGGGGGATTGGGTGGAGAGAAAGAAATGTATGATTTTGTAAATGTAATGATACATTCCACATCCTAGTGAGGCCACAGAATGTGCAAATAACTAAAATAAATTAAGCATAACACATCTCCTGATACTCCATTTGCACTTTTATGTTCCTGTATTTATATTAAATGTTAATCTATCATATATTTATGGGAGTTCTTATATCTTGGTGGAAGATAACAAATGCATGTTCTTTCAGCTCCACATGTTCACTGCTTAGACGATGTTTAACTGGATAGTACCTTTTCCAATTGTGGTTACATTTACCCAACTGCAGTTGAAATTACTGTTTTAGCACTGATATTAATTTGGTCAGATATAATGTCTCTGGTAATCATTTGTACAAGCAGTCTCTTAGTAGAAGTGTTCAGATGCATCTGTCTGCAGCTCGTAGTCTAGTGGCTAGTGTTGCTGCCTCTGAATCACGGGGTCCCAGATTCGATTCCCGACCAAGTTGGGGATTTTCTCTGCCCAGGGACTGGGTGTTTGTGTTGTCCTCATCATTTCATCATCATCATCATTTGTGATAATGGCTCAATTGGATTGTGTAGAACATTAGAGTGTGAAAAAATTTGGACTTTGTACCGGCACTGATGACCGCGCAGTTGAACACCTCACAAACCAATCATCATCATCATCGTCATCAGATGCATACAATAGCTTGTATGATTAACAACAGCTCTTATGACAATGCATCAGTCACAACTGTGTGTGAATCCTCCTCCCCTCTGAGTGAAACATCAAGCTCTGCATTTATCCACAGTGATGTGAAGAGACCAAGGCTCACATATGGTAAACAGTTGCAAGCAATTGTCGGTTGGCGTAGTTACACAGAAATGAAGAGACTTCCACAGGATAGACTAGTGTGGGACCTGCATTTAACCAGTCTACAGACTGAAGACTCCAATGCAACACCACAAATAATAAACATTGAAAATCCTGTAACTATGAACTTTCACATATCCTACAAAAAGCATCAAAGTGACCACTCCTTAAAAATAAACAACAGAACTATAGCACCGATTGACAATGTGAACTTGGCGGAACAAGGAAAAAATTTAAGCATTTCCTGGTAATATAGAGAAGTTCCAAGTGGTCATAGAGGACTCTGTTGAAGATATTAGAAACTTTGATGTTTGTCCATAGTAATTTTATAGAAGCAAAATACAATCTTTCTGAAAAGTAATTCTGTATGTTTATGAAGGAATGTTAAGTCGCATTTTAAATAAATCAGTAAGTACACTCTTCCCATTCACTGAAGAAAGCATACAACATTAAACAAACAGTTTTAAATGCATTAGATTTACTAAAGTGTTAATGATATTTTCCCTGTAACTACCATTCTTTAAAATGTTGGTTACAAGAAAATAGGATTACATAGTTACAAGAAAATAAGACAAAGTAGACCACTAAAATTCATTGCAACATTGAAAAGCAGCACCCTTTCTTCACACAGCAGTACATTGATGGATAAAAAAATTTGCAGTACCAAGAATGAGTTGTGCGACATAAATGATGGTTGTTAGGCACGTTTCTACAACTAGAAGATAATGTCTGTTCAAATTTTCTAGTAGCACAACTATGAGTATCCAAATCAGCTTTGATTTGAATACATGCAGTAATGATTGTGAGCATTTGTTACCTTTGAGATTGGACGTGGTGAGTTGGATGTTAGTCAAGAATGCCTTTAACCCTTAACTACTATCGACCGTCTCTCAGACCGCTAGAAATTTTTGTGTCGAGATATTTCTGACACCCCTGCAAAGACAAATGTACTCATCCGCGTACCTTCCTACTGGCTGTCAAGCTACACGTGCCAGCATTCTTGCATTGTTGCTGCTCTCTGTTTCGTAATTATTAGCTTTGAGAGGTCTCACAGATGTACCATAGTGTTTGAATGCCGCATTTTTGTTGCATGCTACTGTTTCTTCATGGCGGGGAAAGCTAGGCCTTCTATGTGATGTGTGTTATATGAGACACATGTAGATGTTCAAGATCACCCCATTGAATCTTCGGATGAAGACTTTGATTACAGCGATAATGACCCTGATTTTCAGATATTTAGTGATCATGACACTAATTCAGAGCAGGAAACTGAAACTGATGAAGGTGTGACAGCTGATGATGATGGAGCTTACATTTTCGGTAAGAACAGATGTTTTCGTTGGAGGAAAAAGCAGCCACCAGCTAACATAAGAACAAGGCAACACAACACTGTCTTGCAGCTTCCTGAACTGCGATAGATGGCAAAACGTCTTGAAGAAATCCCTGCTGTTTTGGAGGTATGGAAACTGTTCTTTACACCAGACATTCGAGACGAAAACATTCGATGGACAAATCTGAAAACAACTAAGCTTAGAGCACAGTATGCTAATGATCGCTTATCCTGTCTACAAGATGTTGATGTCATTGAACTGAAGGCTCTAATTCATCTGTTAGTGTATTCAGCCATTTTCAAGTCAGGGAACGAGTCTGTTTACAGCTTGTTTGCAAATGATGGAACAGGCAGAGATGCTTTCAGATGCACTGGTAGAAAAGAAAGATTTCTGTTTTTATTGTCTGCATTACTATTTGACAATCCAGATGATTGGGTGGAAAGAAAGAAAATAGACAAATCAGCAGCAATTACACAAATCTTTTTGCGTTTCATTGAAAACAGTCAACTTTGCTACTCTGTAGGTGCAACAGTGTATGTAGATGAAATGCTTGTTCCTTTTTGTGGAAGGTGTGGGTTTAGAATGTACATGACAAACAAACCGGCAAAGTATGGCTTGAAAGTTCAGTGTTTGACTGATGCTCGTACAAATTACTTGTACAATGCATACATTTATTCTGGAAAAGGCAGCAATGGTCACACCCTTCCCAGCCATGAGAAAGGTCACAGTTTTCCCACACAGTCTGTTCTTTGATTGGTAAAACCCATTGAAAACACAAGGAGAAATGTTACAGGTGACAACTGGTACTCATCGGTAGAACTAGTCAATGAACTTTCAAAGAAAAAAAAGTTCTCACATACATTGGTACGCTGAAAAAGAACAAAAAGGAGATCTCAAAGAACTTCTTACCTAATAAGAAATGCGGTGTGGAGACATCTGTTTACGGTTTTACAGAAGAGATGACTCTGGTTTCCTTCGTGCCCAAGAAGTACAAAGCTGCAATACTGATATCTTCTATGCACCATTCAGTAAACAATGATCCTGAATCAGAAAAACCTGAGATCATCCTGTTTTATAACACAACAAAAGGTGGTGTGGACTGTCTTGACCAAAATTTGCAGCTTATTCGTCAAGTTGCCGGACAAGAAGATGGCTTTTGGCCATTTCCTTCAAGTTAGTGGATGTTGCTTGCAGTGTAAATTGTTGTGTGGTACATCAATCTTATCCAAAGGCAGAGGTAATGACGAGATTGGGCTTCATGAAGACTCTAGCAATAGACCTAGTTGAACCTCATAATTATGAAGCGCAGAATTTCTATTGGAAACTTGCCACGATAGCTGAGTAACACTATCAGAAGAATACTTCACTTACTAGATGAGCCTCAGACACCGAAAGAAGAATTCGGAGATCGAAAAATGTGTGCCTTTTGCCCTTCTCGTCTGAAGAGGAAAACAAGGTATCCATGTCAACAGTGTGGTGTTCCGATTTGTTTGGAATGTTCCAGGAAGGTCTGTGTGAAGTGTTTGCAGGTGGAAATTGACTAAAGTATGATTCAGTGGCACATGAGTAAAGTATTTAGTTTTTACTTGTAATTTTAAAAGTAAAATGTGACAAAGTTTCTGCATTCATAGACTTTTGGACTGAAATATTCACTCTACATTGCAAAGATGAGTCATAAACTGAAAGCTGACTTCGCACACAATTTATCGTATGTCAAGTTGGATTTTTCCACCTAGTTATATTATCAATTTGTAATATAATCCCTCTGATGAAAATCTGTGTGTGAGTAGAGAGCTAACTATTTGCTGTTATTTTAGTAACTCATAAAATAAAAATATATTCCAGATTTCGCTTTCTTTTAATTGTCAAAGTGTTTAAAATACCGCATTGTTTAAAAAAAAATCAAATTTCTACAAAGGCCACCTCTAAGAAGTGTAATGAATGACAGGAAGTCAAGAAACTATATATATTCTGCAAAATTCTGGTTTGATATATAAAATATAAAAATGCGGCCGTGAGACCCCTCCTTAGTAATTGTGTTCCTGTGAATGACCATAGCAGTTAAGGGTTAAGGCAACAAAAAAGCCATTATCAACATCTCACTGAGTTTGAACAAGGTCATGTGATACAGCTACAAGAAGCTGGATGTTCTTTCTTCAATACTGTAGAAAGACTTGGCAGGAATGTAGCCACTGCACATAACTGCTGGCAATGGTGGTCACAAGAATATATGGTCACAAGAAGACTGGGCTCTGGATGGCCACATGGCACTACTGAGTGAAAAGACCGTGATGTTTGAAGTATGACTCTGTTGCAACATACTGCATCTGCAGCAGCAATTTGAGCATCAGTAGGCAACACAGTGACACAACAAACTGTTATAAATTGGTTACTTCAAGGACAGCTCTACGTCAGATGCCCTGTAGTGTTCTTTCTGCTGACTCCAAACCACCATTTGGGGCTTCAGTGGTGTCAAGCAACAGCTCATTTGAGGGCCAGATGGAGGTCTGTTGTGTTTTCTGAAGAAAACTGGTTCTGCCTTGGTGCCAGTGATGGATGTGTGTTGGTTAGGAAGAGGACAGTTGAGAACCTGCACCCAACCTGTCTGCATGCTGGAGACACTGGACCTACACCTGGAATTATGGTACGGGATGCGATTTCATATGACAGCAAGAGCTCACTTGTGGTTATCCCACAAACCCTGAGTGCAAAATTGTACATCAGTCTGGTGATTCAACCTGTTATGCTGCCATACATGAACAGTATTCCAAGGAGTGTTTTCCAAAAGGATAATGCTTTCCCACATACTGCTGTTGTAACACAGCATGCTTTACAGAGTGTCGACATGTTGCCTTGGCCTGTTCAATCACCAGATCTGTCTCCAAATGAGCACATATGGGACAACATCGAACAACGACTCCAGCATCATCCACAAACAGCATTAACTAGCACTGTATTGATTGACCAGGTGCAACAGACGTGGAACTCCAATGCACAAACTGACATCTGGCAATTGTATAACGCAATGCATGCACATTTGTATGCTCAAATTCAACATTCTGGCAGTTAAATCAATTGAACCAGCATTACAAATTTGCTGTGGCTTATATCGCACTTTCATTAATGTGTGATCTTGCAATTTTAATCACTTAAATATGTTACCTAGATGTACGTATTCCTCAAATTTCACCACTCTACATTAATTTTTTGTGATTTTTTTCTGTCAGTGTGTATTTAACAAAACACTGAAGTTAAACCATAGTGTTATGGAAAGGAAAGATTGCTATTCACCATACAGAGAAGATGTTAATTTGTAGACAGGCACAACGTCACAGACATCATGACCGTGACTCAGTGTCTCCTCTGTATGGTGAGTCACAATCTGTCCTTTACAAAATACTGAAATTGTGTGCTGGTTTCATAGAGGCCCTTTCATCAGCCCCCTTTATCAACTGTATACGATATAATCTTATTTGCAGGAAGATTGGTATATACAAAAGTACTGTCCATTTATAAGAATATTGATGAAAAAGGATCTCTAATTGTACAGCCATCTCATCCTTACAAATACACTGATGAACCAAAACATTATAACAGCCATCTTAATAGTGTGTTGGTGCACCTTTCGAAAGCAATACAGCAGTGATTCATTGTGACTTGGATCTGTCAACTTCTGGGTAGGTTTACAGAGCTGTGTGCCACCCTATATCTATCTACAGAGCACACAATTCCTGTAAATCGCAGGCCAATCATTTGTGGACCCAGAGCTGCTGTCCAATAGTAGACTAGATGTTTTCCACTGGTTTTAAATCAAATGAATCTGGTGGCCAACACATCAACATGAACCTACTGTCATGTCCTTCAAATCACTGTAACATGTGATATGAATAGTTATCGTGTTGGGTACTGTTATCACCATCAGGAAAACATTGACCATGAAGGGGAGAAGGTGTTTCACAATAATGTTCACATAGTCTGCAGTTTTCATGGTGTCCAGGATTTCTACCACAGCTCCCATGGAAATCCAGCTGAATGCCCCTATAGCATAATACTTCTCCCACCGGCATGTGTCCATGGCACAGTGCACATTTTGAATAGCCATTCGTTCACAGACAGTGTACTAACACACAACCCTGCATAATGAGTAATGTGATTCATCCAATCAGGCTACACAATTCCACTGATTAACAGTACAATCTCGATAAATCATAATTATTGATGTCATTGGTTTGACACAGGATCACACAGGGATCTTCTGCAGCAGAGTCCCATGTTCGACAGTGTGGGCTCAATGGTGTGTTCTGAAACTCGTACCTATACCAGTATTGCAATCTGTCATCAGATCTGTTACAGGTCATCAAAACCTATCCTGCTTTACAGAGAAGGCAAGCCTCTGATCTCCACATTCATTGCAAGGCACAGACGGCCAACACTTTGTCATTTACACAGTCCTTTGTGGACATTTGACTGATGCTCAAAGCAGTAGTATGCAAACAGCTGACCAGCGTTGCTGCTTTAAGGATACTCATTCCCAGTTGCCTGGACATAACAATCTGCCCTTTGTCAGGCCATCATTACTACAATGAGCTGCCATTCATCTCTGCTCTGCTTATCTATTTTCCTTTCCACATCACATGCCTGCAATCCCAATAGGTGACATTCAGTCCCGTGGTGGGGCAATGGTCATAATGTTTTAGGAAATCAGAGTATGTGCCACTGTAATAAGTCATACAGTAGAGTCACAGATCTACTGTACTGCAGTAAAATTTCTACCTATGTCCTTACGAGAGATGTGTCTCTCTTATCCTGGGTTCTGAGTGACCTGTCCCTCCTGTTTAACCTTCCTTGCCCTATCCCTCTCTCATCCCTAAGGTAGGAATTATTAGATCCAAAAGCTAGAATAGTGTGCCACTAACTTGTATATGTGCTTACTGGCAATACTACGCATTTCACATCTTGATGGTAAGTAGCAAACAGCAATTGTGCTTCATGATTTGTTATTTTTCTCAATTTGTTTGTTTGTTTGCTACAATAGAACTACTACTATGGCATTTCAGTCTTTGATCGTTCCCCCCCTCCCCCCCCCCCCCCCCTGCCCCCGCCCAGTGACTGGTCTCAGGCTAGCTGCCCATCTTCAGATAATGTATTGCAGTACCAGAGTAACCTGTCAGTACAGAACTATTGGTTCTGTCATAACTGAGTTATGACAGCGAACCAATAGTTCTGTACTGATAGGTTACTCTGTAACTGCAATAAATGATCTGAAGATGGGCAGCTAGCCTGAAACCGGTCATTGAAAATAAAAAATAGTGATCAAAGACTGAAATGCCATATATTTATTTAAAGGACAATCATGGCAATCCCAATAAGACAATCATGTCTAGCTTTGAAGGACTAATACTGCCCATGTTTTATACAAATCCCTTGATTGATAATATAGGTGTAATTTCAGACATTCTGAAGATTTTGTTATCCATTACAAAGTGTTATCAAAAAAGGAAGCATTATATCCAGCAACTATTAAGAAGTTTAAAATTGGTTCACAAGTTGGCAAGTGGCCATGAACGTACAATAATATAAAGGTACATTTTGACAAAACATAGAAATCATGAAAACTCCTAAAACTGTAAATCACAGAAAATACATAGATGATACAGTACTGCCTATTAAAGAAGGTACTAGAGATATAATGCTTCAGAAGTTTACTCAGTAAAATAATATTCATAATGAAGCATGAGCACTGCAAAACCATTATCTCGACTTGCAGGAATATAAACAATGAATGAATCTTTCTTCAAAGCTATTGAGTACATGTACACCTGTACAGCTATGTCATCCTGGCTGACTACATTAGGCTCATCAGTCAAGTTGTAGTGCTGACACAATGAAGTCAGCAAGGGCACTGTAACTATGCAAGCGGAAGTTTGTGCATGTTTACTCTACAGTTTTGGTGGAGGATTTGTCCATAAGTTAGTAACATTCTCTGTCTTGTTCATTTGCCCATCAATAACACAATTGCTCAACCATTTGGTGGTTTGTTATCTTTACTTCTTAAATTATTTGTATTACAGCAAGTCAGGGTATTATTTTTGTTTTGATCATGCCCCACTGTGTAAACTTTTGAAGCCTTATACCTTTCTTCATCTTCCTTAATTAGCAGAAATGTATCATCTATATATCTTCTGTAATATACAGTTTTGTTCAGCTACCTCTACATAGCTGAATAATTTCAGTTCTATTTGATAAATGTAGATAGCAGCTGTAGTATCAAATATGCAGGATTCCATCGTTAGGTCATTAAATTATTATAAGTGTTAAAAATAAAAGTGAAGCAGTTATTATTTACGATAAGGTAGACAAATTCAGTAAATCTGGCAATCAGAATATGGGGGTCTATGGTACTTTTTCCAATAAACTATTGAGGATTACTGCTATGGGTTCTTGTATGGATATGGCTTCAAATAAAGTACACAAAATGCACACTTTTAAAAGTTTATAACATTATCATTTTAATTGATAAACTGAAATGAGTTTCAGATTTTTTTATTTGTTCCACTTCCTTGAGGACCACTTGACTTAGGATCTGTCAAATCGATGCAATAATAAGCACAGTAAACAAAATATAAAATATGTATTCTTTATTTTGTTGCTCATCAAGTACAAGATACAAGAGGAGCTGAATCAGGCAAACCAGAATATAGATATGGCATGCACTCTCTCTCTCTCTCTCTCTCTCTCTCTCTCTCTCTCTCTCTCTCTCTCTCTCTCCCCCCCCCCCCCCTCTCTCTCTCTCTCTCTGTGTGTGTGTGTGTGTGTGTCTGAGCTGTGTTCACACTAAAAGTATCTTTGTGCTTGTAGACGAACACCTAACTTGCAGCCTACCCTCCTTGATCAAAGGCACAAACCATTTCCTGCACCAGCTACCAACAGTCTGTTTGTTTATCACAGGTGTACCACTTGCTGAAGTCAGTGGCACCCTCATGTTTGCTACCTCTGATTCAGTTGGAGTTCCGCATAAGTCATTGACTGGGACTGAAACTGCTTAATGTCCAATTATGTAGCCAAAGCCCATCAGTTAATAAAAAAGTTGATTAAATGGCATGAAAGAATGAACTAATCTGTAACATGAGCTTCATCTTGGCAATACTAATGATTGCTGAAGTCAGGACATAGTAAAATTTTGTACAAGGATAGGCATTATGCAAAGCACTTGGGAAAACTAACAATCAGAAGGAATATTAGCAGCTGTCTTATGGATGAATAGGTAATGATGAGCAAACAAGTGACACTGATGTAATGCCAAACTTTTGGTGTTCAATAAGACAGCATGCATGTTTTCCATTTTTGAGTGTGGAAATATTTGTGTTATCCACACACGTTTTGTGCAACTATTTTCTACTGTTGAAACTCCTGGTTGGAATATCAACAATATTAGGAAAAGGATAGACTGTTATTCACCACAAAGATGATCTGCTGAGACGCAGAGAGGCACAATTGAAAGACTGTTACACATTATAGTTTTTGGCCAAAGCCTTCTTCAACAAAAGAAACACACATATTCACACAAGCAAGCACATCTCATGCACACATGAGTGCTATCATTGGCAGTGTTGACACAAACCATTTCCCACTCCAGCTATCCACAGTTTCCATCTATTTATCACATGGTGTACCACTTGCCAACATCAGTGGCACCTTGATATTAGCTACCTCTAATTCAGTTGCTGTTCAGCATAGGTCATTTCCTTTGAAGACTATGGCTGAAACTGCTTAACCCTCAACTATCTTGTACTTTTTCATTATTTACGCAGTTTCAATGGACCTTCTCACCAGTTTGATTGCAACCATCCCAAGCCCCATCAACCTTCCTAAAATATTTTATCTGTTCCTATGACTACATACTGAGTTGTTATTTCTCTCCATCCATTTTTTCTTTTTCTTTCCAACACTTTTCCATTACTCCATTGCTCTTCTCTGCCATTTCTCTCACTTACTAAACATTATCTGCTAAATTTCATTTTTGTAAGTGAAAAACTCATAAGGACACAACAAGCACTTGTAAATTAAAATGGTCATTCAACAGTTATCAATACAGCAACTTATAAATGTTATGTATGTAAATTGGGTACATCTCACTGAGAACCACAGAAAAAATGATTTTTGAATCTTGCACAATGATTTTAGCAGACACTGTCATTATTGTTCACAGAACCTGTCTAATTTGGAAGGTACTCTTTAAAGAAAGGAATGTTTGATTCAGATATTAAATACATGTATTTCATTATGAAAATCCTTTAATACATCATTATACAACATCCAAAATTTATAAACATTTACATACAAAATTAATGACACAAATAACACATGCAATATTCATGCAATTCTTGATTTCCATAATTTCATAATTTATAAGTGAAAAATACAGTCTTCTTTTGATACTTCCCAGACCTGAATAAATTTCTGTATGAAATGAATTCTAGGTCTACTAAAACATACATAAAATAAACTTAAGAATATACTACATGAGATAATGAACATATTTCATACATTTTGATACTGCAGGTGACACAGAACATCAATCACATTTAAATATGAGCACATTATTTTGATACTACAGGTCACACAAAACATCAATCTCATTTAAATATGAGCACATTTTTGGCATCTCCTGAGTACTTAGAAATTAAAATCAGCTATTATTCTCACAGTCAATAAAACATGAACATATGTCATGTTCCACAAGACATGGAGAGAGGCTTGAAGTAAATACTACATGGAGTCTTTGGCACAACAGCGAAGGTACTGTGGGAACAGTTACATCTCAGCTAAAGATGTTAATTTTGTGACACTTATTTGTACATTAGAAATGTTTGACATAAGAACTGTTACTGTGAATTGTGATTTGAAATAATATCAATTCCAGTTGTGAATTAACCTATAACTTCCCCAGCCATACAATTATTAGTTCTGAATAAATGAGTGAATGATAATGTAACAAAATCAAAACTTCATCTTCATTTTACTGGAATTTAGACACAGAAATTTGTATCTCACATAACATCATTTTCTAATGAATTATTATGCGCAGACTGCTGATCAACATTAACAGCTATGTGACAAACGTATCTACAGCTCAACAGAATGCAATTTGATGTCAAGCTTGCAAGACTAAAAACTTGTTCGGGTTTCACTCAGTTTAGACATACTATGCACTAAGATAATTTGAAGTGGAGGTTTTGAAATGGATTGAAGAACCAATAAACCCACAAATGCTGTACACAAGGACACAATATGTTTCAACTTTGAGCCTGTTGAAAGTGTTATCACATCACCATTACAGTGTCATACAATCACTTAACCCAATCTGTGTTACCCACTCTCTCCAGACATAGATCAACAGTAATAACTATCTATACACTAGAAATTTTTTTTTCCTATCACCACAAAATTAAATTAGATGCTCATCCAAACTTCCTGTACTGAATAAAAATAAATTCTTTTAATGTACTGGAGACAGAGTGTAATTACTCCCTCACTACCAGAGCAGATCTCCACCTAATTTCTGAACAGAATACAGCTGGAAAGTATAGAAAATTTCTGAAGAAACTTAGACTTTACCTGATTTTGGCTTGGAACATATGTTCATGTGTGATCAGTCTCATGACAAATACAAATATGAGGGGGAAAAAAAAAAAAAAAACAAGACAATGATGTGAGACAGATATGATATGGAATCGTACACTGTACACATTATTGTGATTATAATGGCACATGTCTGTAATAACAAGAATAGTTGCTCATGTCTGCAACAAAGCAACCAGTGCACAGGGAGCAAGTGAACCTCAAAAACTATGTGTCAAGTGTTGTAGGGAGTCTGACATTACAAAATTCTATTGGGCAAAGCACACTGTGTACACATGCAGCTGCTTCCAGTTTTAATGAGTCTTAAGTTTTTAAATTAAACTTTCAAAGTCTTTGAGAACTAGTCTCTTAGAAAATTAATTGAAATAAATCTCTTGTAGGGTACAAGCCAATTTTCAACTACAAGTATAAAAATGAATGGTCACAATGAAAGCAAACATTCAGCTGTCACCCTCTTTCACCGTTTTCTTCAAATCCCCACCTACCCATATCCTGCTATTTACATAATTCATAGGACACTTGCATGAAAGTGAGCACTGCAGAAGTCAATGGAAGTTGCAGTCCATAAATTTTGTATTATGGCATTAGATATACTGTATCACAGAGATTTAGTGCAATACAATCCCTATGAAATTATCTGAGCTTGATATTTGGAAAAGCAAATTACAATTTAAGTTTTCTGACAGGTGTGAAAATTATTACAGTACTTGTTTTTGTGTACCAATGGTAAATGCGCAAACAAGGAAGCAAAAGAGCAACAACACCAAATGTTTGTGATAGCAATGAAATTAAATATTTGTGAGAGTAACAGTACCAAATATTCCCAATGAAACAAGTGCAACATTTTCAATGTTGTCATTACAAATAGTAACTAAATACACTGAGGCAGTTATGTTACTTTGATGTTAGTCACGATAAAGTAGTATTGGAATTTACAATCTGTTCAATATCAAAATGTATTTCAAAGTAAATGACAGGAAAAGAACACTTTGTTTTAGGTACATATCAAAGATGAAGTATTTAATCCATCAGCAAAGCCACTGCTTCAGTTGCAAATCTTCAGTTTTCCTTTTAAGTGAGCCACATAAGTTGTAACAGACTACTATCTCCCTTCTTTCCATAAGTACCACAATTATATATAAAATGCCAACTTATGGATATCGAACACACTTGTCTTGCCTAACACTCTTGTCTTGTCTCGCACCACTATAAAATCTTGAGGATAAAATAGCTCTAACTCAAAGTATTACAATCAAATTGTCCTTACCTCTTCCACATGGTAATATCTGCTCAAGATGACCACATCATTTATTAACCAGAAATTGGTATCATTGACTTAACACCCATTACACTTGTTACTAAAGTTTTCGGGCAATGAGCCAACAGCAGATCACAATGTACCACTTCATAGATATCTAACACTTCTTGATACTACTAACATTGTGGACAATACATTAAACATGAATGTGTCAGCACCCTCCATTCACCAACAATGCATTTTCACTTGTAGAACAGCCAGTCAACACATATAACACTCATTTTACACATGTAGCACCCAATACATCAAGTAATATCAACTATATTTATGGTACACAGTGGCTGCAAACTAATATGGAATGTTGTATAATGGCTAAGCAGGTTTTCTAACAATTGACAGTTTCTCTCAGACTCAACAAAATTTCAGTAATCTTCAAATTTAGATTAAAGAAAAGCACATTGACACAACATTTAGAATTTTAAAAAACACAATAAGATATTCATAGACACTATGACTTAATCAGTGGCTTTCTTTTTGTGGCGACCTTCATCGCTCATATGTTTTCCTTCTGCTGTTTTACTTGGGGAATCTTCTGCCAGTTGGTCACACTGGGGATAAAAAACTGCAATTAATGTAGAAGACACAAAAAATATTTCTGCTACTTAAAAGAGAACATACTGACATACAACAGTCAACTGGTAAAAATAACATCAGGAAATGGCATTAAATAAAGAAACTTAGCTCCAAATTTGCATCTTATGCAGGCACATGTTAAAGATTATACATAAACTTGAAAATGACTAGTACAAGTTTTGTTCTAAAGTTAATCACAGCAAAATGAAGTTATTTGTGTATTGAACTGCAGGATTACAGAATATTTCTATGGGTAAAATATTAGGCATGCACAGATAGTAAGTAAAAATTGGAGCTCACATATTTTGATTCCACGATACAAATAACAACATTGCAGAGAACACTATACATGTTCCAACACAAAAGAAAGTGTAGCTGCTACCAGCTTCAATGAAAGCCACCATACAGTTACACAGTGTTACACTAAAATTAGTGTTACAAATATATGCTTGAATCTGCAAAAACAGTAAAAAAATCATTACATACATACATAGTTTTGAAATAACTGTCATGCTCTTCATATGCTACATATGGTTTATTCACTGACATCTTTCAAATGCAGAATGTTGAACTTAGCAGATCCCGGACATACTTCGAAGCTCTTAACAACCTAGTACAATACAGTTTACTTATTAATTAGAAGAAGAAAAATGCAGAAGTTGGCGTGACTATACTTATGAGGGGCAGTCAAATGAAAATGAGGCAGCTGGAAAAAGGCAAGTAAACTGTTTATTATTTGAAAAGTAATCACCATAACTGTTAATGCATTTATCCCATAGTGAGGCAAGATGGTCAATGCCTTCATGTAAAAATGTTTGCAATTGCCTACAGAACCATGAGCATGTCTAGGTGGGCAACACTTCATCTGAAGTAAAGCGATGGCCATAAAAGCCTATTTTTAGGGCTCCAAAAATATGGAAATTTCATGACGAGAGATCACAGCTGTATGGAGGATGTGTAAGAGCTTCCCAGATAAACTTCTGCAGCATAACTGAAAGAAACTTCACAACATGTGGGTAGCCCTTAAGCTGCCAAAGTTGTTTTGATTACACTGCAGAAGTTTCATTGGGGAGCCCTTACATAGCTTCCATACAGATGCAATACCTCACCATGCAACTTCCATATTTTTGGAGCCCTGAAGATGGACATTCATGGCTGTCAACTTCAGACGAAGCGGTCCACACCTGGGTACAATCATGGTTTCGTAGGCAACTGCAAACATTTTTCCATGAAGGCATTGACCATCTTACCTCACAATAGGATAAAAGCATTAATAGTTATTGTGATTACTTTTGAAGTAATAAACGTGTTACTTACTTTTTTGTTTTCATTCGACTTCCACTTATACAGAAGGAGAAAACCATGACACACTGGATAGTCCAGTGGTGTGTCTCCGAACTGATACCTAAATCTAACAGGCTGCTGAGGTGTTTTCTCAGTAGTATTAAAGAAATATTAGTGGTAACAAGAATGAGCCAAATAGACTTATGGCTAGTCTTCGGTGATGACGTCCTTGGCTTCAATGTTTTTTACTTCTTCTCACGTAGAACTGTGTAAAAAAAAAGTCTTGCTTTCAAGTCTGCATGTACCACTTTTATCATGAGCAAGTGACTGAGAGCCAGTAATTCCCTGGGATTTTCCTTTCATAGGGGTCAACCAACAATTGGCAAGCATATGGTATAATGCAGTCACAGGCAGAGAAATCACAGATGCATATATTTGATGGTTTATGTTCTGATGTGATGGCGTTGAGCTTCAAGTAACCATATACTTGTGGCACTGACCTTATCTCTGGCCTTTTTGGCATGTTCACACAGCATTCCTCACCATATAATATTTAAATTACCACAATACATGAAAGGCAATTCAGGACAATACTGAAAGCTTGAGGTATAATGCAAATTGGCCGGTGCAAGAGATAAATATGTTTTATTCAATGATGAAATCTAAACATTTTGTTTAATGAATATTGCGGAAATGTATACTCTTACAAATCTATTTTGATTCACAGATTATTAATGAATGAAGGAGACAACTCACTGAAAGGTAGAAGTACTGCGTCATTGATAAGTATGCAAACAAACGTACAGAGCTTTGCTAGATTTTGGAATGAACTGCCTTTTTTGAGCTTGAAGGAAAAACATGCAGTCAAACACATACACACACTCACTCTCATGCACATGCCTGTCTCCCTATATTTTGCTCAGTCGACTGCTAGCTCTTGCCTGGCCCATGGTGAGTGTACTCTGGTGAGGTGGGGGTGCAGGGTGGGGTTAGGTGGGGGTGCAGTGTGGGGTGGGGTAAGGGATGGATAGAAGTAGGTGGCAGGGAAGAGGTTGGGGGAAGTGTCTAACGGTTTGTAGGAGGGTGGGAATCCATCTGTGGGCTAGCTGGGAGTGCAGGTAGAGGGGGCATGTGGCTGATGGCTGGGCACGTGATTTCACAGACTAGGGCATGAGATAGAAGCACTCATTCTGAAAGCTAGCAAAGCTCTATAGCTTTTGTTTGTGTACCTATAGATGAAGCAGCACTTCTGCCCTTCAGTGAGTCATCTCCTTTATTCCTAAGTAGCTCGTAATTCTCAACCAGAACTTTCCATACATTATTATACTGCCTTGTGGATCTCCTCAATCCAAACCTCATGTTGTCCATCCTTTGTTACTGTCTCCTTTATCTAGCTCCCACTCTACTGTCTGTCCCTTTCTTTCTCTTATGTTTCTGCCCTCTCACCTTTAAGACACACTCCATAATGGCCACGACACGTGTGGTCACACGCGACTTTTGTTACACCCTGTTTTTACGGCCGCATCTGTTATGACAGCCATGCATGCAACTCCATGTGCCATGTGACTCCCAATAACAGCATAACACACTTCTAGCAACACAAAATTGTTCCCTCCTTCATATATTGCTCCCAATTTGCCTGTCCTTGTTTCCTTTTTATCTCTTATGTGTGATGATAAATCACAGGCAATCAAATTTACTATGTGTGCATGACGATATATCAAGCACAATAAGATATACTTCAATCACAATACTACCCTCTGCCCCCATCACAATTCCATTCACTCCTTACACCCATCAACGTGATTCAACTCCCCCTGCAATCACCTGACACCTTTATTAGCCATTTCCAATGCCAACTTCTTTCCCCAGTTAACCCCCCCCTCCCCCCCTCCTCCGCAATGGGAACCTGCTCTATTTATCTGCATCAGTTTGAAAAATTTCTCTTTCTGTAGCCAAAACCCTGTCCCACATCCTGTTCCTTAAATGCTGCCTAAGCCATGGAATCTCCCCACCCCCCACCCCAATGGCCTAACCATAAAAACCTCTATTTCTGGATCCCACCCCTCCTTCCACAATAACCTTCACCTTTTCAGATTCCGCCAGCCCCTTTCCCTCACAAATGTGGTTCTACAAAAACATGTCTCTGTGGCACAGGCATAACTGAGCCACCTCTATTTCCTCAGCAAAATACTGGTACTATGCAATCCCAACTATATACACCTCATCAGACAAATTGAGATCCTTACACTTTAACACCTAGAAGAACATTCCAAACACCCCTCCACAAGTTATCCATCCTGCTGACATCCTACTCCCACCTTGGGGCACCACTATTCAACCCCAAACCTGCCAACAGTATTCCTCCTCATCAACCCCTCATAGCACCTAGACCCTGCCCGGCTGACCTTTTCAACCTCCCACATCCTCCAAAACTCCTACTAACACTCCACAAAATTCAGAGCCAAAACAATCTGAGAACACTGTTGTTAACCTCTCCACCAAAATCCTCACTTCACAGAAGTTTCAATCCTATCCAAAGGCTTCACGGTCAGCCTTACTCCCAGTTTTAACCATGTTGAACTTGTGAAAGACCTACTCTCCTTCTCCCGCTCCCTACAGTGGAAACACTTCTTTTCCACAAACCAACCCAGTGAAAGCCAATTCAATCTCAACATTGAACCCTGACTGCCCCACTTCATAACACATCCAAATGTGACCCTCCTATATGCCTAACTAACAATCCCCTAGTCACCTTCCAGGAATTCGTAACTTACAACTTGACCTCACCATCCTTGCCCAGGTTCTTCCCTAGGAACAGCAACCTTTCAGCAGAAGAAAGGACTGCCCTACACAACTTATAAATGGATCCTGACCTGATTATCCTCTCAGCAGACAAAGATTTCACCACTGTTGTCATGAACCAGAGTAACTACCTGGCAGAGGGCCTCTGCCAGTTGTCGGACACATCCACCTACAAACTCTGCCAGAGTGACCCCATCTCAGAAGTCCAATATAACCTCCAATCAGTTCTGAAATCCTTAGGCCTTTCCCACTACCTCTCCTCAGAAACCATCTCCCTACTCACCTCAATAACAGACCACACACCCACCCACACGCTCCCCAAAATTCACAAATCTAACAATCCTGGGTGCCCCCACTGAAAGAATCTCACCCCTTGTTGACCAACATCTGCAACTGATTGTCCACACCCTAGCCTCCCACATGGAAGATACCAGCACTGGCTGTCCACCATCCCCACACTCTTACCTCCCAGGTCCCTACTCATCACTGTTGATGCGACCTCCTTATATACCAAATCCTTCATGCCCATGGCCTTGCAGTGATTAAACACTCTCTCTCCCAATGCCCTGCAGATTCCAAACCCACCACTTCATTCCTAGTACACTTGAACAACTAAATCCTAATCCATAACTATTTTCCCTTGAAGGGAATGCATACAAGCAAATTTGTGGCACAGCCATGGGCACCCACATGGCACCCCATGTGCCAACCTCTTCATGGGCCACCTAGAGGAAACATTCCTAACTTCCCCAAACCCCTGGTATGGTTCAGGTTTATTGATGGCATCTTTATAATCTGGACCCAGGGCAAGGACACCTTATACTCATTCCTCCACAATCTCAATACCTTCTCTCCCATCCACTTCACCTGGTCCTCCACCACCCATCATGCCACCTTCCTAGATGTCAATCTCCTCCTCTCAGAAGGCTCCATCCACAACTCGGTCCACATCAAACCCATCAATCACCAACAGTACCTGCAACTTGACAGCTGCCACCCCTTCCACACCCAAAAAATCCCTCAGATATAGCCTGGCCACCCATGGCAGATGAATCTGCAGTGATGATAGCTCCCTCACCCAGTATGCTGAAAGCCTCGCAAAGGCCTTTGCAGATAGGCAATATCCTCAAGACCTAATTCATAAACAGTTCTCCCACACCATATCCCTCCCACACACCTGATTCTCATATCCATCTGAAGAACCAACCACAAAGAAGCACCCTTCTTGTTACCCAATACGAACTGGGACTGGAACAACTGAACCATCTCCTGGTCAGGCCTTTGATTATCTATCATCATGCCTGAAACTACCAAGAAACTTCCATCCCCTCCCAAAATGGAGTTCCGCCACCCATCCAACTTCCACAACATCCTGGACCATCCCTACGCCACTTCCACCCCCAGTCCCCTGCCACAGGGATCCTACCCTTGTGTAACACACAGATGCAGGACCTGCCCAAACCACCCACTCAGACCACCTACTCCAGTTCTGTCACAGGCTTATCCTAACCCTGTCAGAGGCCAGGCCACCTGTGAAAGCAGCCATGTTATATAACAGCTCTGCTGCAACCACTGTACAGTGTTCTACATTGGTATGACAACCAATCATCTGTCAACTAGAATGAATGCCTACTGCCAAATTGTCACAATAAGCAAGGTGGACCCAGTGGCACAACATGCAGCAGAGCACAAAATGTGAGATCTCAATGGCTTCTTCACAACCTCTGCCATCTGGATGTCCCCCACTACCACCAGCTTTTTTTATCTATGAGTGTGTGTGTGTGTGTGTGTGTGTGTGTGTGTGTGTGTGTGTGTGTGTGTGTATGTACACCATCCCCTGCACCAGCAAACCCACCCAATTCGTGTCAGGTAGTTGCGTGCTGCTATCTCATGCTCTGGACTGTAACCGTGTCCCTATCTGTCAGCCACCTGCCCCCTCTATCTGCACCCCAGCTGTGCCACAGATGGCTCCCCACTCTCACACCAGCTTCCCCCCAAACCCTTCTCTGCCTCCCACCTCTCTCCATCTCTCACCTCACTCTACCCCACACCCCGAGCTTATCCCTGTACACTCACTGTGAGCCAGGCAAGAGCTGGGAGTCAACTGAGCACAATTTATGGAGACAGGCATGTGCATGTGAGTGAGTGTGTGTGTTCATGTGCATGTTTTTCCTTGAAGCTTGAAAAAGGTAGTTCATTTTAAAAGCTAGCAAAGCTCTGTACCTTTTGTTTGTGTACCTTTTGATGATGCAGTGCTTCTGGCTTCGGTGAGCTGTCTCCTTCATTCTTAAATAATTCATAATTCTCAACCAGAACTTTCCATGTGTTATCATTTCAATTCACAGATAATCAAAATTTTTTAAAACATTCTAAATGGTATAGTGCATACTTAAAATCTAAATAACTATTTCCAAATTTCAGTAAATATTCACACAGAGGTACACAATATTTTAAAGTGCCACTAAATCTGCTGTTATATATACTGCTAAGATATCAGTAATATAAAAAATACACTGATAGGTCAGTTAAACAGGAAATTATGCATAGTTGGCAAGATGTATGAGACAGGCAAAATACCCTCACACTTCAAGAAGAATATAATAATTCCAATCTCAAAGAAAGCAGGTGTGAAAAATACTGAGCTATCAGTTTAGTAAGTCATGTCTGCAAAACACTAACAAGAATTCTTTACAGATTAATGGAAAAACTGGTAGAAGCTGACCTTCGGGAAGATCAGATTGGATTCCGTAGAAATGTTGAAACACATGAGGCAATACTGACACTATGAGTTATCTTAGAAGGTAGATTACGGAAAGGCAAACCTAGATTTCTTGCATTTGTAGACTTGGAGAAAGCTCTTGATAGTGTTGACTGGAATACTCTCTTCGAAGTTCTGAAGGTGGCAGGCCAAAGACAGGGAGCGAAAGGCTATTTACAATTTGTACAGAAACCAGATGGCAGTTATAAGAGTCAAGGGGCATGAAAGGGAAGCAGTGGTTGGGAAGGTAGTGAGACAGGGTTGTAGCCAATCTCCGATGTTATTCAATCTACATAGTGAGCAAGCAGTAAAGGAAACAAAAGAAAAATTTGGAGAACAAATTAAAATCCATGGAGAAGAAATAAAAACTTTGAGGTTTGCTGTAATTCTGTCAGAGACAGCAAAGGACCTGGAAGAGCGGTTGAACAGAATTGACAGTGTCTAGATAGAAGAATATAAGATAAACATCAACAGAAGCAAAATGAGGATAATGGAATGTAATGAAACTAAATCAGGTTATGCTGAGGGAATTATATTAGGAAATGAGACACTTAAAGTAGTAGATGAGTTTTGCTATTTGGGGAGCAAAATAACTGATGATGGTCGAAGTAGAGAGGATATAAAATGTAGACTGGCAATGGCAAGGAAAGCGTTTCTGAAGAAGAGAAATTTGTTAACATTGACTATAGATTTAAGTGTCAGGAAGTCTTTTCTGAAAGTATGTGTATGGAGTGTAGTCATTTATGGAATTGAAACGTGGACGATAAATAGTTTAGACAAGAAGAGAATAGAAGCTTTTAAAATGTGGTACTACAGAAGAATGCTGAAGATTAAATGGGTAGATCACATAACTAATAAGGAGGTACTGCATAGAATTGGGGAGAAGAGGAATTTATGGCACAAATTGATTATAAGATGGGATCGGTTGGTAGGACATGTTCTGAGGCATCAAGAGATCATCAATTTAGTATTGGAGGGAAGCATGAAGGGTAAAAATCATAGAGGGTGATCAAGAGATGAATACACTAAACAGATTCAGAAGGATGTAGGTTGCAGAAGTTACTCAGAGATGCAGAAGCTTGCACAGTATAGAGTAGCTTGGAGAGCTGCATCAAACCAGTCCCTGGACTGAAGACCACAACAACAACAACAATTAATAATTTCATGTAGTTCATTCTAATTTTCATTATGGCTCTCATTCATATAAACAGAGGGATTCACACTGTGTGACCGTATATGTTTCTAAATTTTTGACCAACAACATTTTCTATAAATTAAAATCACATTACTTCTTGTAGTTCATCAAAAACAGTAAAATCCAATATTGGCAAATTTTAAAGCATAATGCAGTTTTCAAAATAAGTTTGTTCTTACACCTGTCTATAGGTAGTCAGATGTCAACCAAAACTGCCAGTCCATGGTTTGGAAGTACACGAGTAATGTCTATGATCATGTGTGCTTTCAGTGTTGGCTCATGCCACATACATGTCCATTCTGTACATGAAGATTTAATAATTTCATTGAAATGTGTTGAATCAACAAGTACTGTGTAATGTAATTGTCATCAGGTTGTGTGACCATTGAGAATGGTGAATCTCATTAGTGACTGACGTAATTGATCTTCTTCTATAAACCCATGCAAGATAGTGTTAATTGTGACCTTTGATGGTTTTGCATAAATGCGAACTGTTTATTTTGTACCACAATAGAACAACTAACTTCACCATTGTAATTGTGGGCCCTGTTTTTGGATAGTTGTGTGAATATTTTTTTGTAATATAAAACAGATCACCAAAATTAATGACTAAACTTTGAAAAGCATAAAATGTGTGTGGTGAGGTTATCTAAAATATGGTGTTGTGTACATTGTTATGCAAACATTATCTGACACTCATTTAAACTTTCAGCTTTGAGGTGATCAAGATTGGTGCTACTTCATGTGACTATGAAATGCAAGTCAGTACTGCCACAAAGTGTACTGGGATTTGTATCTTCTGAACATACTAGCAAATTAGTTATTTAACAAATTTTAGAATGAGTTTTTTTTTTAATATGTATGACACATTTAAACTAATGTTGAATATTGTTATTTTCCTGAGATTGCCTGTTTTGTCATAAAGTGTGATTACACGTACTGAATTAAGTAGTTGATCTTGAATGTCAGAAGACTGGTCACCAAAAGCTTTCATTGAACTTGAGTTTAATTGTGCATTCCCACAGGTATTTATTTATTTATTTATTTATTCCATGTGATCTGATGGTACACAGTGTGTTGCAAATGTCAGAAAATATCAGTTAACATTGTTAACATATATTAACATAGGCCTATAGTATCCAAATGTATTATATTGCTCAATGTTTTCAATTTAACACAAATAGCAAGATTACTGTTCTAAGTATTCATTTACAGAGTAAAAACAGTGACACAAGAAATATGACTTCACAGCTTTGCTAAATTTTATGTTGTCTTCGATGGACTCAATACTAGTGGGAAGATTGTTGAACAGTTGGAGGTCCATGTGGAAAGCCCCCTTTTTACACAGTTGAGTGTTTGTACGTATATCATGCAGATTTGTGTTTTCCTGGTGTTGTGTTCATGTATTTCATTATTTTTTACGACTCTGGTGTCAGTTGGCACTATGTGGTTTCTGAAAAATTTTTGAGTCTCAAGAATGTAGAGGCAAGGCAGTGTAAAGATTTCCAACTTTCTGAAGATGGGTTTGCAGGAGTCTCTGGGTTTGCTCCCAGTAATAATCCTCATTGCTCTCTTCTGGATTCTGAATGTGCTCAGAGCAGTTGGAGAATTTCCCCATAATATTACACCACGTTTTAGGTGGGCTTGTATGTAAGCGTAGTACGTGCTGGTTAATGTTTTCAGGCTAGCACATGATTTCAGTACACTCAATGCATAACAGCCAATACAAATCCTGGCACTTACCTTTCCTGTATGTGTATTCCATTTCAGGTTATCTTGAACCCACAGACCCAGGAATTTGCAAACAGTATCAGCATCTATTGACTGGTTATTTACAGTGACAAATGGCTGAGAGGAATTTGCATTTTGTGTTGTGTGAAAGTTCATGGAAGCTGTCTTTTTGGTGTTGATAGTTAATCTGTTGATTTTAGCCCAGTTGCTGAGTTGTTTAGTGGCCAAGTTCACAGCTTTTTGCACAGCCTCTGTATTCTCCCCTTTGAGGAGTACAGTTGTGTCATCAGCAAATATTATTATTTTGTGTGCATCAACAGTCAGGCTCAAGTCATTAATATACAGGAAGAAAAGTAGGGGTCCCAATACTGAGCCCTGTGGAACACCTTGTTTTACAGTTTTATTACTTGATAGTATTTCGGTTATTGAGTTGCTTTGTCTATTAGTGTATTTCATGCTGACTCTCTGCATCTCATTGGTTAGGAATGTAGCAATCCAATTGTTTGCAATTCCTCTGATACCATATGAACAACAGCTTTGTTAATAGTCCAATTGTGGTGAAGCACAAAACATGAGACATAGGTCAGCTTTCCTTGGAGCCGGGTGTGGGTTTGGCGAACCTTGGGGACCCGAGATTGGAGGTGGTGAGTGCTGCCAGTCTTCAGCAACTTATAAGCTGTAGGTATGGTTCAGGAATCTTTACATTATGGAACATTGCATTTCACAGGGAATGGCCAGACAATTAGGAGTGTTAAAACTGCTATTTAGAAAAATATTAATTTTGAGAGAGGGTTGTTTAGGTTTGAGTTATTACAGAGTAACTTTGGATCACCTGCTCCATCTCAGTTGCATTGGCGATGTGCAGCTGATGCAGATCCCTGGCCTTTCCTCACATGATATGCTGCAACTCATTAATGAAGAGCAACAGGTGGACTCTACATTGATCAGCCAGTACATTATGACCCCTGCCCACTGCAACATTGGATGCCACCTGGTGATGTTGTGGACACAACATGGTAACAAAGGTATGTAAGCAGAGCAGACATGGATGGGGGATCACACTAGTGAAGATATGGCCTGAAAAAGGAGAAATCCATTGACATAAGCAACTTTGACAAAGGGCAGATTATTATTATGCAGAGTCTGTGAACGATTATCTGAAAAATGGCAAAAGTTGGTCAACTGTTCACATGCTACTGTCGTGAGCATCTACGGAAAGAGGTAGAAGGACAGCAAAACTATCACTAGGCTCTAAATCGTTGAGTGTCCACGACTCCTTACAGAACATGGGGTTCAGAGGCTTGTCTGCTCTGTAAAGTAGTACAGATGGTGATCTGTGGCATCTCTGCTGAAAGAGCACACTGCTGGTGCATGCACAAGTGTTTCGAAGCACACCATTCATCGTACATTGTTGAACGTGGAGCTCCGCAGCAGACCATCCCCATGTGTTCACATGTTGATCCAAAGCCATCACCAATTAAGACTGCAATGGGCATAGGACCATTGGGATTTGTCCGTAGCTCGATGGAGATGTGTCGGCTCTATGGGTGAATACCTTTTTTGGTACACTACGTTGATGGTCATTTGCAAAAAAGCCGTCACTGAGGTGAATGGTGGCTTAAAATGTGCCGTATGCCATGAGTGAAAGCTGATGGGAGCAGTATTACGCTATGGGAGACATTCTCCTGCACTTCCATGGGACCTGTGGTAGTAATTGAAGACATGCTGATAGCTGCGGGCCACTTGCATCCCTTCATGCTTGACGTCTTCCCCGACAGTGATGTCATATTTCAGCGATCTAATTGTCCATGTCTCAGAGTGAGAACCATGCTACAGTGGTTTGAGGAGAATTATACTGAACTCAAGATGATGTCCCGGTGACCAAATCTGCTTGATGTAAATCCTATGGAACCCATCTGTGACACTATCTGGCACCTTTGCAGTACACCCAAATCAGCAGTCCATTATTGACCTGTACATAGACACCTAATGATACATACCTCCACAAACCTACCAACAAACTGTTTGATTGCTGATACACAGAATCAGTGTTGTATTTCATCCCAAAGATGGACAAACAAACTATTAAGCAGGTGGTCATGATGCTTTGCTCATCAATGTATGCTCATGCTCATGCTCATGATTTCCAGAAGGCATTTGACATGGTGCCCCACTGCAGATGGATAATGAAGGTTCAAGCATACACATGGGGTTCCCAAACATGAGAATAGCTTCTTAAGTAACAGAACCCAGTACACTGTCCTTTATGGTCAGTGTTCATCATTGAAAAGTATATTGTCAGGAGTAACCAGGGAAGTGTGATAGAGCCACTCTTATCCTCCACATACTTAAATGATCTGGTGGACAGTGTCAGCATCAATCTGAGGCTGTTTGCTGATGACACCACACTGTTTGCTGATGACACTGTGGTGTACAGGATGGTGTTGTCATTGAGTGACTGCAGGAGGATACGAGGTGACCTGGACAAAATTGCTAGTTGGCAGGAAATGGAAACTTGCTCTAAATCTAGATAAGTTTAAGTTAACACAGATGAGTAGGAAAAAGAATCTGATGATGTTTGAATGCAGCATTGGTAGTGTGCTGCTTGATAAATTCACATTTACTAAATATCAATATGTAACATTGCAAAGTGACATGAAATGGAACGAGCACTTGAGGGTGGTAGTAGGGAAGTGAATGGTTCACTTTGGTTCATTTGTAGAAGTTTAGGGAAGTGTGGCTCATCTTTAAAGGAGACTGCATATAGAACACTCATGTGACCCATACTTGAATACTGGTTGAGTGATTGGGATTTCCAGCAGGTCAGATTAAAGGCAGACATTGAAGTAACTCAGGGGAAGCCCGCCAGACTTGTTACTGGTAGATTAAATCTACACACAAATATTACATAGATGCTTTGTGAACTGAAATGGGAATGCATAGAATGAAGACAATGTTCTTTTTGTAGAACACTATTGAGAAATATGAAATACAGAAGTAAAAACTCCAACACTCCGATCAATAATTGTAATTTTATTTTTAAAAATATTAATAAAATTATAATTAGCAATCTTTGCTGTTGAAGTTGGTACTTGTGTATTTCATATTACTTTAGATCACCCACAAACTCACACAATGTTGACTGTATATGAACCACTTACTGCAGAAAGGCAACATGTACACATTTCTTACTTTTACAGTACGGACAAAAAACTGAATAAAACCTGTTTGATTCAGTTTGTCTCCTGGCATGTATTTATTGTTTCTTGATGGAGATATACTTTCTTATTATATATGTGTAACAGTCAAGTATGACATAAGTCAAAAGAAGGGGATGGCTTTGTTGTTGTTGGGCAAATTCCCTTTCTGCAGTACATTGGATTTTCAAATTAATTTTAGGATTCAGTTACTTGTTTTAAAATAGAATTGTACATAGCCAGACACATGTTATTGTGCAAATAGATTTCCTTTTTGTGGTAAACAATGCATTGAATTGCTCAGAACCAAAATCAAGAAAAAAAAGAAATTTATAAATTTTGGACTAGTTATCTTTCTGCAGTAAGGATTCATGTACTATTGAAAAAGATGAGAGAACTTGCATTTGAAGCTGACTGCAGAACAATTCTAGTGCTCCCAATGTATGTTCTGTCTAAGGGCCATGAAGATAACATAAGATAAATTAGGACTTGTATGGAGGCATACAAACATTCATTTTTCCCTCACACTGTTTACAAGTGGAACAGGAAAGGAAACGACTAGCAGTGGTACAAAGTACACTCCACCATGCACCATATGGTGACTTATGTACTATTTATGTAGGTGCAGACAGATTCTTATTTCCCTCATTAGGAACTAACTCCACGAAGTAATGAAAGTGCCTCAATTTCAGACATATGTCTGTGTAGGTCAGGCAGCTTGCAGGAAGTTGAATGGTTACTGTTTTCACAGCTCATCTGAGTATCAAAATGAGCAAAGCAAGCAATAGCAGTGTTGAGTATTGAGACTAAGTAACACTGTAAATCTCACCACAACAATGGGAGAATTTCCCCCTGTGTTTAGCACCACGGGCAGTAGAAGATCATTGGCAGGGTCATTGGAAAGTGGTGATAGTGAATGACTGTATGGCTTGATCATGACAAGTGCTCTACCATCTGAGCTACCGAAGCACGACTCACGCCCGGTCCTCACAGCTTTACTTCTGCCAGTATCTCATCTCCTACCTTCCAAACTTTACAGAAGCTCTCCTGCGAACCTTGCAGAACTAGCACTCCTGAAAGAAAGGATACTGCGGAGACATGGCTTAGCCACAGCCTGGGGGATGTTTCCAGAATGAGATTTTCACTCTGCAGCGGAGTGTGCGCTGATATGAAGTAAAGCTGTGAGGACCGGGCGTGAGTCATGCTTCGGTAGCTCAGATGGTAGAGCACTTGCCCGCGAAAGGCAAAGGTCCTGAGTTCAAGTCTCGGTCGGGCACGCAGTTTTAATCTGCCAGGAAGTTTCAGATCAGCGCACACTCTGCTGCAGAGTGAAAATCTCATTCTGGAAATATGTTGATTCTGTTAGCTCTGAAGGAGGATCTGTCTGAAAGCTCAACAAAGTTTTTGGTCTATGTGGCAATTATGCACACAACTCCTCATGTGTACAGTGAGTTGTTATCTTTGCTATTTCTGTTAAAGACTATTCCTTGCCATAATGAAAATTAATATAAAGCAATCAGTGTTCATATCAGAATTGCACAAAGTTAAAAATGGTAGAAACATTTTGTGTGACACTTGGTACAGGAAACCACAACTGGTAAAATCTGAAGTTCAGAGTAGAATATAGGTTATATACAAATGGTGGTGGCATATTTAATACCTTTAAGAACTCAGTAATATCTTGTGAGATAAATACAGCATCAGAAAGTGGGATAGTCAGGATCAAGATCAAATGTTGAAGTTAGGTTGAAAACAGAAATCACATTTCTGTCATCTGCCTAGCATAAGTGTTATAGTGGTAAAATGCTTCACAGAAAATCTGAGAAACATTGCATATAAATTGACTGATCATGCCATAGTGATAAACAGAGATTTCAATCTCTCATCTATAGACTAGAAAATACTTGCACATAGTACCAGTTGTCAGGATAAAAATTCTTGTAATATTGTACTAAACATATATCCTTTAAATTACATTGAGCAATTGCTTATACAACTCATAAGGAAGGGCAACTGCTATAGCTAGACTATTAGATTCTGTGACTTTAAATACAGCAGTCAGTGACTATAATGATATTATGGCAGTACACATCTCTTGTGCAGAATAAAAAGTTAAGAAATCAAAGAAGATACCTCTACTTAAAACAGATGGCAAAAATGATTAGAAACTATCTCAACAGGCAATGGCAAATATTCAGATCTGAAAAGAAGAATTTGGATATGAAACAGAGAGCTACATGGCATACTCAGATTAGATTACTTGTTTCATAAGAGAGGTCCTCACGAATATAGATGATATCAGAAAGAATACTACTTAAAATAACCTTAACTACTGTAGCCAAACAATACCAAACTGGGGGAAAGGTGGGCGATATGTTTGCCTTATTACTGTCCTGAAGTTGTGCAGAAGTCTTATAGTACAAAGCAGTAATGTTATGTGATATTATTAGAGAGCTCATCAGTAGAGTAGGAGAATTTGGCCACCAATAAATCTTACAGACTCTTCTTAATCTGTTTTATGGAGAATTGAAGTTTTTATGGTTGTTGGGAAGTTATTGAAAATGCATGTTTCTGGATAATGGATACATTTTTGAACCAAAGTAAGTGCCTTTGAGCCAGTTGAAAAATTAGACATTTAAACCAAATGCCATACATATACAGAGAAGCAGTAGTTATTATATCCAGTTCTTTGAACAGTTTTTTGCAATATGTACTTCAAATGACCCCTGTTACAGTTACACAATTACTGCTGTGTTGTTTCTCGCATTTCTAATGTGACATAAGTTTTAAAAGAAGAAATTTAAGATGTATACAACTAGTTTGAGGAGCATTATATATGTGGATCAAGTTGGGAAGGTAGAGATTTAAGAACTACAAAAATATGGAAAGGATCAATTGGTATTCACCGTGTAGAGGAGGTTGTTGAATGGCAGACACATTTAAAAAGACTCCTAGATACTATTCAGCTATTGGACTTAGTCAATCAGATGTAGACAAAACAAAAAACATGCAGTTCATACAAGTACAACTCACAGACACAAGTCTACTAAGAACTGGTGATGAATCTTGGTATCTGTGGCATCAGCTTATGACACATCATTCACTTCAACAGTGGACAGTTGTGGACACTTACTAACAAGGAGAGATCCCCAGTAGTGGGATCAACTTTTTTAAACTGTCTGTACAGTCATGTAGATTAAGATCCCAGGTATCACACACCCCAGCTGTACACCCTGATGGGCCCTTATTTGTGAGTAATTGACAAAAAAAATCAGAATTTTGTCTAACACTCAATAGCATTGAAGAGATAAATTGTGTAGTGTGGTTGCATGGTGAATGGTAAGAATAGTAGCTTCACATGAGTCTTTTGATTTGAATCTCACTACATACAGTAATATTTTTTATTTTTAAATCTTTATCAAATGCCTTTGATCATCACTTGTATTCACTTAACAGATTTAAATGTAATTTTTTTATTTCTATTCCTTTATCACATCATTTGACTCATAATATAACTTCTTTGTTTGCTCTAATTTTTCTTCTTATCATTCTTTTTCTGCTTGAAATATTTCTTCATTTGTTTTTAATTAATTTTGTGTATTCATTTTTGTTTTATCATCCTGCTTTTTTCCATTCATTATATCTATTACTCATTTTGTTTGAATTTCGTTACTTACAAATCATTCTTTTATTTAAATCTTCATCTGTGTTACTTTGTCCACAGTGCAATAGCTATTTATGTTATGTTTTGAATGTTTGTATGATGATAACAATGCATAAAAATGGTACATCTGGTAATGAAAAATACATTTTTCTCACCACTGCACAGCCAACATAAATAGAGTATTTGGATTTTTTTTTTAACTGATGGATCAGAATTTTCAAATAATTGAATATTCTAACAGATAATTATAATTAAATACATATTCACAAAAATTCCTGTTAGAGAAAGAATGATATAAAGAAAACACTTAAAACATTAAGAAAAGTTCATATGGTGTTTAAAACAACGTGCAAAGGAATAGAAATAAAAAATTACATTTTACTAATGAACTGTACAAAAATAATGATCAGAGTCATTTTGATAAAGATTTAAAAATAAAAAAATTATTGCATCTATTGAGATTTGAACACTCACAACTTCTTGCATGAAACTGTTATCGTACCCATTACACCACCCAACCATACAATGTAATTTGACATTTTTAATGTTACTGAGCATCACACACAGTTCACTAAACAACAGAACCAGAAGCTCTCTTCCCCCCCCCCCTCGGCGCCACACCCACACAAATCTGCAGTCTTTACAATGAGGTGACAAAAATCTGGGATAGCAATATGCACATATATAGGTCGCAGTAGTATCACATACACAAGGTACAAAAGGGCAAGACATTGTCAGAGCTGTACTTGTACTCAACCGATTCTTGTGAAAATGTTTCTAATGTGATCATGGCCACATGACAGGAATTAACGGACTTTGAAAACAGAATGGAAATTCGAGCTACATGTATGGGACATTCCATTTTAGAAATCATTAGAGAATTCTGTGCTGGTGTAAGCTGTCACCTACACACCACTTGGCAAAGATGTAGCATGAAGTAGGCGCTTGATCAATCATGCCTTTCACAAGAGAGGCCAGAGACAGACTCGCAAGCAACATGCCGCCAACGCCCTCCGAACACCACAAGTATTTAGGCTGCTGCCACTGACCAGAGGGCGTCATTCAGTAACTAGTGCAGTCACTAGCTCAGTCAATCCAGTCTCTGATGGACTAACTCACTGTCACTCACATTCAAGTTTGTAGAGTGGGCTTAAGCTATGACAGTACATAGTGGGACCAAATTAGTTGTAGCCATGGACTCAAGTTGTCAACAAGGCACTACACAAGTTGGTAGTGGTTCCATAATGGTATGGGCTCTGTTTCCATTGAATGGACTGGGTCCTCTGGTCCAATTGAACCAATGATTGACTCGAAATGGCTATGTCAGGATAACTGGAGACCCTTTGCAGCCATTCACGTACTTCATGTTCCCAGACAATGATGCATCACATCAACAGGACACAATTTTTCATGATTGGTTTGAAGAACATTCCAGACAATTCAAGCGACTGATTTGGCCACACAGATCATCCATCATAAATCGCATCAAACATTTATGGGACATAATTGAAGGGTCGGTTCACACACATAATACTGCACTGGCATCACTTTTGCAATTGAGGCACTGAAATAAAAAATGGGACTTGTCACCATTTTTGGGGTGTATGATTTATTACTGCAGTTGTTATTTTACACAATTCTGCATTTTTTGGTTCTAAACCAGTGTTGAAATTTTGTTTCATGCAGAAAGAGGACTTGCCACAGAGACAAGTCCCTATATTGGATGAAAGAACTTGAGACATAATGGCAGCACTATCGTGTGATGCAGTAAACAGCTCTGAGTTTTCAAAATGACTTCAGCGATGGAAGCATTAGTTGAGTCCAGAGATGATTTACATGAATTTAGAAGGAAGACACACATAGCAGGAACTGATGTGTTTTATTTGTGGCAGTCATTGTTATTTATATGTGGAATTCATAGATTTTCTGATAACATAGTTTTCATCTATACATACAATGAAGTAACTGCAAAGAAGGATCCTAATACAGTTGTTTCTCTCTTTATGGATTTCATAACGAAAGATTTGGCCACTAGTGGGAAAACCCTGCATGCATTTTCAGATGCCTGTACAGGAAAGAACAGGAGTTGCACAATGGTTCAATTTTGGTACACTTTAGTTCATAGTGGTAGATTTTCAAGTGTTTTCCACATGTTCTCAACCCAGGGACATTCATACTATTGCTTGTGACAGGAATTACTAAAAAGGAAACAGGACATAGTGTATATTCCCCACCATTGATTCATAGTACTACAGAAAGAAAGGAAACATATGCATGTTGAACTGTGCACACAAGTTGCATTTCTTGAATATCAGAAATGTATAGATTCATTTTTTAAGAAGTCTGTAACTGTGAAAGGAGAAAAATGGACTGTTACACAATACAAAACATTTGAGTACACCGTTCAGTCAAAACGCATCTCTCTTTCACTCAGTAGCGGTGGAATAGTGAAGTATTCTGGTTAAGACTGGGATAGTCCCTCATTTTCATAATGTGCTGAAAGTATATATGGACATCACTCCTCCGAAACCTGAGAAACTACAAGATGTTTCATGCGTGATTGATATTATCCCTTTGCAGTTTTGAGAGTATTTTGATATTTTAAAGAAATGTGTCATCAATAAGGTGACTGTTGGAGAGGAAGACAATGAATCTGGAAGTGACATTTGGTATAATGATAAAGAGTGACAAGTTTATTAACATATGTGTGTGTCAAAATAAACAGGATTGTTTAATAAGTAAGAACTGTGGAATTAACTCTTCTGTATTACAAGCAAGGGTGGTAACAAGGATGCTAACATCCATTATATTGTCTATTTCGAGATGAATTGTTCAATTATGAATGTTTATACAAATATAAGAGTGTGTATGAACATGTTCAGATGATAAAAAAATATTTTGCTTAAAAAGATGCCTTTACACAGTATTTACAACAAAACAATCTTTTTTATATCAAAAAGGGGGTAAGTCAGTCATTTATATTGATTTTTTCTATTATTTGCCTTTATTCTGTGATTACAGGTTTTCGTATAAGATTGTATTCTCCCTGAGGAGCATGTGGGAATAACTATAACACTAGGGAATAATACTATTCAAGATTATACAGTTTTTTCAACATATTTCAAAACTATTGTTGAGTGACATGTCCCCCTTTTGAACTCAACACCTCAATTACCCTATAAAGGCAGCATGGCTCAGTATTTCTGCAGGGGACTTCAACAAATAGTTGAGTCCATGCCATGTAGAGTTGCTGCACTATTCTGGATAAAAAGAGGTCCAATATGATAGTAGGAGGTATCCCACGACTTTTGTCACCTCAGTATATATCAGAATACATATCGAAGATACACAGAAGAGTCAAGTCATGACAATGGTTTTATCTACTGATGGCCTATTATGTGAGACACTACTTGTCAGTTATGAAAAGATAAAGTACACTACACAAAAGTCTTACATGCTCAACATGACAACATACTCACCAAATACTTATGTCTGTTGTGGGTTCTCATACTAGGATAATATTCTGGTAGAGGTGCTCCATCATAATAGCGTGGATACTGAGGCTCCACAGAATCATCAACCTATGGTAAAAGATGATGCATATGAACTGCCATTTCAGCAACAAGTTGTTCAACATCCTGCTTCACATAAGATGATACAGTTACAGAGGTGACATTATCTACAACTTGAGTGACACAACTTAGTTAATCCTTGATCAGATTATTCATATTTAATATTCACTAAAAGGAAAAATTTAAAATACAGAAAAAAATCATTGAAGTTCATAATGCTAAAGTGAAAAAATCATTGAAACTCAATGTCTGAGACTTCTAAAGGGAACTTTTTTAAAGAAAACACAAAAAATGTGATAGCAGTCAATCAAGCTTTTATCTACATCTGAAAAATCAACACAACAAAGTACAGCACATCAAAAATGCATTACAAGCTCTACACAAAGTACCAAAAGGACATGCTATGAACATTCTGGAAGAATTAGAGGTATATACTACGGATGTTTGGAAATTCTGCGCAAAAATAAAAACTACTTACGTGTTTGGGGTAAACCTTTTATTATTTTTCAACACAGTCTCATTCTAAACTTATACATTTCATTCAATGCTGTTCTAATTTGTTGATCCCTTCTGAATAATAGGAATTGTCCAAGTCTGCAAAACAGCTATTAGTTGCTGCAATCATCAGACATTTCTTCAAATTGGGGAACAAACAGTAGTCGAAGGGAGCCAAGTCTGGAGAATAGTGGGGATGAGAAATGAGTTGGAATGCTATTTCCATTAATTTTGTGACCACAACTGCTGAGGTGTGTTCTGGTTCATTGGTGTGATGGAAAAGGATTTTTTTGTGGTCCAATCGCCAGTGTTTTTCTTGAAGCTCGGTTGTCAAACGGTCCAATAATGATGAATAATATTCACCTGTAATAGTTTTACCCTTTTCCAGGTAGTCGATGAGGATTACCCCTTGCAAATCCCAAAAGACAGTTGCCATAACCTTTCCAGCTGAAGGAATGTTTTCGCCTTTTTTTGTTGCAGATTCTCCCTTGGTAAACCATTGTTTAGATTGTTGTTTGGTCTCAGGAGTATAGTAATGTATCCATGTTTCATCCACAGTGACAAAACAATGCTTAAAATCCTGTGGACTTCTCCTGAACAGCTGCAACGTCACACGATTCCATTTTTGGTCAAGCGACAGCAATCATGGAACCCATCTTGTGGATAGCTTTCTCATGTCCAAATGTTTATACAAAATATTATGTAACCATTCATTTGAGATGCTCACAGCAGTAGCAATCTCATGCACCTTAACTCTTCTGTCATCCAGCACCATATCATGGATTTTATCAATGATTTCTGGAGTCGTAACCTCCACAGGGCGTCCAGAACATTCAGCATCACTTGTGCCCATATGGGCACTCCAAATATGTTGAAACCACTTATAAACTGTTCTAATCAAAAGTGCAGAGTCACTGTAATGTTTATCAAGCATCTCTTAAGTCTCCTAAGGCATTTTGCCTTTCATAAAGTAATGTTTAATCACCACATGAAATTCTTTTTGGACAATCATTTGACTTCCTTGATTCACACAAATGCCAAACACAAAGAAATAGACCATTACAGCTGATACTTGGTGTGTGTTCTTTCCAAAGATGCTACTAACTAGGCATGACCTCGATACACACCAGTGGTGCCATCTCTTGGACTTTGCATGGACTTTTCAAACACCCCTCGAATACTCACGTGAAAAATCATCCAAATGACATTCTCAATGAACAAACTGATCTTAAACACAAAAATTATTTACAAAATTTTATTGATATTTTGGAAAATGAGACCAGTTATAAACACACAGTAAACAAAAATGAAAGATAGCCATAGATACAAATCATAACAAAATTATAATACCAATGAAATACAACCATCATCACTGACTGGCAAAAATTATACTGTAAACATAAAGCATCAATGGGAACAAATTGTCAATCTAGCTGTCTAAAAACTTCTATGCAAACAGAAATTACAAGACTTATAACAGTCTAGCAACAAACAGACAGTCAACAGTTTACTCACTGATGCAACATGGGCATCTATTCTGATATCTGTAAGTATATACATAAGCTGAGCCTTATGTACAACTTTTATAAACATAAGTTGACCCACCAACTGTAACATCTATGGGCTTACTTGAGAATGGCACTATAGCTGAAACAAGTTTGTAGTATGGAAGAAGCACTACTAATTAAACTATATGCAGCTTGCCTGGAAAAATTCATTATGAAATGTCACATTATGATGTATACTATGGGCCCAACCAAACAGAAAATAATTTGAATAGGATGGTGAGGTCCGTATCTGCAACACTAAAAGAAATATGACATTTATTATTCATGATTAAAACTGTCAGTGACTCAGCAAGGTGTTCAGTATGCATTTACAAAAATTTTTGATCATTTTTCCAATAACATAAAATGTCTTAACAGGCAGAAGAGCAAGTTTTAAACCTAGCTTAAAACCATTTCTTGTTGACAACTCATTCTATTCCACAGGTGAATTTTTATCTAAAACTGACAGCCTGTACAAAAATTAACTAAAAAAAATAATTTTAAGTGTATTTGCATGAGTAGGGCTGAAAATAATATCTTCATTAATGCTGACACTTATCATGTATATATATACTGTAAATTGACTCATACCACAAAATTTTGATTAAAATAATTGTTCAAACGAGCTATGGAACATGTAACTCACTGACTAACTTACTAACATGTAAATAGGAAACACAGACAAGCTGTTATAAACAGCACAGCAAACTCATTATCATAAGGAAGACAGTACAGGTATGCATGGTGAGGCAGCTGAGAGCATCCACTGTAAATGTATTCATAATGAGTAAATATATTGAGGTACAGTTCCACTTAGTTGTAGTGAGCAATGTTAGGAATTCCCTGACATATACAAGTAATTTTTAACATTTATAACTGTGAAATTATGACAAAAACTTCCTTTATTTTTTAAAGAAACTATATACTTTTTTCTGTTGTATTAAAACATTCAGAGAGGGTTTCAATGACATGGCACATGTAGAACCTGTTATTCTTTGTCAATACAGGTACTGTTTTTTTGGAAACTTCACTTCTTTTATTTTTATCATATTTAATTGCTTCTTCTTTTTCTTCTGCCTTTGTCCCACATTGGCGCAGGGTCAGCATTGTTATATATGGATGTGGTGTGGTTAATTCTGCCAGTACCTCGTCTCCTACCTTCCACACTTGCTGTGAGGATGGGTGGTGAGTTGTGCTTGGGTAGTTCAGTTGGTAGAGCACTTGCCCACGAAAGGCAAAGGTGCCGAGTTCGAGTCTTGGTCCGGCACACAGTTTTAATCTGCCAGACAGTTTCATATCAGCACACACTCCACTGCAGAGTGAAAATCTCATTGTGGAAACAAACCCCAGGCTGTGGCTAAGCCACGTCTCTGCAATATCCTTTCTTCCAGGAGTACTAGTTCTGCATGGTTCGCAGAAGAGCTTCTGTGAAATTTGGAAGGTAGGAGACGAGGTACTGGTGGAATTAAAACTGTGAGGATGGGTCGTGAGTCGTGCTTGGATAGTCTAGTTGGTGGAGCACTTGCTCTCCCGAGTTCCGAGTCTCGATCCAGCATGCAGTTTTAATCTGCCAGGAAGTTTTGTTTTCATCTTGTGCATTGGTTTTATTTTTATTTATTTATTTATTTATTTTTGGCAGAGGCTATTAGAGCAGTGCCTGCTGTTGAAAAGAAAGTATGACCTACACGTCAGGTAGTGTAAGCCTTGACAGAAGAAATGATGTTAATCATGTCACTACTGTTCAATTTGAGAAGAACACCTGGCTCTTACTGAAGAGGTGGCAAACCTATAATTAATAAAAATAACTTTTTACAGGCATTTTTGATACAGTGCATTCATTTTATGGCTAGATGAATATCAGAGCTGGCAGCCAGACCTAGATAGGATAGATAGATAAAGATCTCCTGGCTTAATCATAAATGCACAACTACATCATGATTGTTATTCCCAGGACCAATCAATCAGACAGTTGGGTCATAACATTCAAATTTTAGAGTTTATGCTAAAGGACATAGCCGTTCCAAATCCCAACACCTCTCTAGTACACTGCTTGAAAACAATGTGGATGTGGCGGTGATTCGAGAGACACACATAGGTGCTGAGGATAGCCTATAATTGAGAGGACATATAGCTAGTTACAAAGTCCTGGGAGCTATGTATCATCAGATCTATGGCTGTGCTACTTATTTATGCACCAATATTGAAAATATGCACCTGATATCTGTGAACTGTGTGCAAAATATTGAGACTATCTCAGTTGAAGTTGAAGGTGACGGTATAACAAATGTCTATAAGCCTCCAGCAGATAACTGGACAGCTCAGGTTCTTCCCCTTTTCCTGGCATCCAAAAATACACACTGAAGAGCCAAAGAAACTGGTACACCTGGCTAATATTGTCTAGGGCCCTCACAAGCATGCAGAAGTGCCACATCACAGTGTGGCATGGACTTGACTAATGTCTGAAGTAGTGCTGGAGGGAACTGACACCAAGAATTCTGCACCACTGTCCATAAACCTGTGAAGAGTACAAGGGAGTATAGATCTCTTCTGAACAGCACGTTGCAATGCACTCCACATATGCTTGATAATGTTAATGTCTGGGAAGTTTGGTGGTCATGGAAGTGTTTAAAATCAGAAGAGTGTTCCTGCAGCCACTCTGTAGCAAATCTGTATGTGTGGGGTGTCCCTTTGTCCTGCTAGAATAGCCCAAGTGCTTTGGAATGTACAATGGACATAAATGGATACACATAATCAGACAGGATGCTTATGTATGTGCCAACTGTCAGAGTCATATCTAGATATATCAGGAGTCACATATCACTCCAACTGCACACCCCCTACGCCATTACAGAGCCTCCACCAGCTTGAACAATCCCCTGCTGACATGCAGGGTCCATGGATTCATGAGGCTGTCTCTATACCCATACACATACATTCGCTTGATATAATTTGAAAGTAGACTTGTCCAACCGGGCAACATGTTTCCAGTCGTCAACATTCCAATGTCAGTGTTGACGGGCCCAGGCAAGGAAAGTTGTAAAGCTTAATGTCGTGCAGTCATCGGGAATACACGAATGGGCCTTCAGCTCCAAAAGCCCATGTCATTGATATTTCATTGAATGGTTCACAAATTGACACTTGTTGATAGATCAGCATTGAAATCTGCAGCAATTTGCTGAAGGGTTGCAATCCTGTCACATTAAACATTTCTCTTCAGTCAACATTGGTCCCATTCTTGCAGGATCTTTTTCCAGCCACAGCGATGTCAGAGACCTGATGTTTTACCTGGTTCCTGATATTCATGGTAGACTTGTGAAATGGTCATATGGGAAAATCTCCAGTTTATTGCTACCTCAGAGATGCTGTGCTGTGTCCCATCACTCGTGCACCAACTATAACACCACGTTCAAACTCACTTAAATCTTGATAACCTGCCATTAGAGCACAGTAACCAATCTAACAACTAAATCAGACACTTGTTGTCTTGTACAGGTGTTGCCGACCACAGTACCATATTCTGAAAGTTTACATATCTCTGTATTTGAGTTTCCATGCCTATACCAGTTTCTTTTGTGCTTCAGGGTATTTTGGTAATTTCAATACTCATCAGAGTGATTGGAACTACAATGATAAAGATGAAAATGGTAAGGACCTTATAAACTGAGCTAAACATAACAACCTTAACCTAGTTTTTTACTCAAAGGACAAGGGGACATTTAAATCTGCAGCTTCGAAGAAGGATTCCAAACCTGATGTATGTTTTGTAAGTCATAATTCCCAGCGACAACCTCTCAATACATTAAGGATGGTCCTTGGAGGCATCCCAAATAGCCAACACTGTTCTGCAATTCTTGCTGTAGGAGTTCAAATACCTGTAATTAGATCAAACCCTACACCAAGGTGGAACTGCATAAAAGCTATCTGGGCTAAATTCTTCAAAGAACTTGATAAAATGATCAGATGGAGTGTCCCATTAAGCAAAAAATATGAGATTTGATGAAGTAGTTTCAGCAACAGCAAAAAGTGCATGCCTAAGTGATTCCAGAAAGAATATATTTCAGACTGGAGTAACAAAGACCTATGTCGGCCCTATTTAATGATCAATGATTGTGACACTGTTAAGGAATTGTTAAAACATCTTGGTGGAGCTCATAAAAATAGTGGGGAAAAGAAACAGAGAATATGGATTTTCAAAGGTCAAGCAGAGAGGCATGAGTACCTGAAGAAAACTAGTAGAAAGTTGATAGCCTACCTGCGAAGTTTCTGAAGCAACACCAGACCAGATTTCACAGCACCCTAATATAAGACACATACATGAATTTTTATGAAAGAGCTTATCAATCTGAAGCAATATGGCACACAATAAATCAGAATAACCCAGAAACTTCCCCTTATAAGAGGTCAAATCAGCACACACAGAAATGAGAAAAGGGAAAGCTCCAGGATTGGATGGGATACATCCAGATTAGGTCATCAGTTGTGGAAACAAGACACATAAAAGACGTATGGGCTTCTTCACCAATACTATGCTATTGGGTACAATACCAAGAGTCTTCAAAAGAACAAAATCCATAGCTATACTGAAGGCTGATAAACCAGCAAATAAATGTTTTGATGTTATTGTGAGGCCTCTTTTGTTGTTTGTAATTTTGGCTACATCTATTTGTTTATTCTTGAATGGCACACAGCATGTTTGTTGGTGCTATATGTCATGATTTCTCCTAAATATATACTTTCCATATGATTTTGATTTCTTGTGTCCTTTTTTGTGATGGATGACTCGGTTAAAAAAATGACAGTTTTTTCAAAGAATATACTGAACCTCATTTTCTTCACTATTTCCTGTGGTGATTTAACTTTTTGCTATGATTCATAAGTGTTGTTGGACATCTGTATAGTCAGGCAGTTAAATTTAATCTTATCTTTAGACATTCCAGCTTTTATGTTCTTCTGGTTAACCTTGTACCATTCTCCCATCATGTATCACAATATACAGTTAAACAGAAATGGTGAAAAGCAGCCTCCCTGTCTTACAACTGCCTTTATGGAGTGTAGCTCCAAAAATTCTTCTCTTAACTTGGCTTTCAATTTTGTCTTGTTTAAAATAAGTTTTATTAATTTGATTAATTTAAGGTGAAGTCAAAAATTTCTTAAGATTTTCATGGACACAGTCATGCCATGTTAAAAGTTACAATAGTTATTGCGAAAGGCTTGTTTTGTTTCTTGTGATATGCTGTCATTAATTTTAAGGTGGTAATCTTTTCTGCTCAGCTTCTCAATAGTCTGAAGTCCCCCCATCCCTCTCCCCTGGCAGGCACCTACTTCCGGCTGTAACAGCTGTTTTACTCTGTAATATCAAACTCATAACAAATTTTGCATGTAAGGGAGTTATACCTTAGTAATTACTTATATTTCTCTTCATCTCCTTTTTTTGTGGAGTGGGGTGGATTACAGCCATGATGCAATATATATGGACTGTTTCTGTTACAATATTATGAAAAGGATAGTTATTCAATTTTTTTGTACAGCCATGTCTAGGGGTGTCCAAACTGTAGCACTGGCATATTTCCATGTTTCTATGAAAACTTGTTGGTCTTTCCCACATACTTTATAAGTTTTCAGCTCCTTAACTGCTGCTTCCACTCCTTGGGATTTCTTTCTTTCTCTTTTTTTTTTTTTGGGGGGGGGGGAATGGAGGGGGAGGGAGTTTATGTTTTCATGGTTGGCCTTTATTAGCATGTTAATGTTAATACACAAATTTTAAAAAAATTCCCGGTGTTCTTTGCAGTTCAAAAGTTTATCGAATGCTTTTGTCATTATTGCAGCATTTTTCTTAATACTGTATGCCATTTTTTTGTCCTCACTTTGTAGCATTGATGCAGGGACTTTATTTTTGTATTTATCTTTCAAAGGGTTTGTATTAGTTTCCACTATTAACTTGATCACCTATTTTTTATATTCTCTCTTGATTCACCTAATAATTTGGGTGAAATTTTTCAGGCAGTTTTGAGGTTGCCACTCCTGGTAACTTTCGTCGTGAATTTTGTCTCTTTCTGAGGTCTATCAGGCAAGTACTTAACATGAGTCTACGGAGATTAAATTTTCAACTTGTTTCATAATTGGTAAAGTTCTTTTAAACTGTCCATTAATTTTATGGTTTGTGTAATTTCTCAACAACTATTATTTCTGATTAATTGGTGTGATCATAATTCCTCTCATCATCTTTGGTTTTCAGTTTTTCCTTCTTTATAGGTGGGAAACTAATTTTGATCTTGACATTATAGATTTTTCTGTGAAAGAATGTGTCCATCTATATTTGCTCCACTTGTCATCTTCCTTTTATCTGGTCAGGGCGTTTCAAAGTTTTAAGTTTGTTTGGTCTCCTTTGAATTATTTGGGTTTGGAGATGAGATATTGCTGTCTACAGAGTTCAACAAGTCTCTGGGCATTCCTGCTGGTGTATTTCTGAGGAGCGTATTTCCAGATTATATCTCAATGTCTTGTGTTTTCTTTCTGGAGTTGCATACTGAAATCCTCTAATAGTAACTTAACCATGTTTTATTTAAAGAGACATTGTGTACTTCAGTACCTTTCACAACTTTTCTACTTCTTTCATGGTTTTTGTTAGAAAATTTCTCTCTTTACCTCAGGTATGGGCATTTATGATGTTACAAATTTTGTTTACTCACCAAGTGGTGGCAGAACACACAAATAAAAGACTGTTGTAATTGCCAAGTTTTTGGAGCCAGTCACTGCTTCTTCAGGCAGAAGGGTTGAAGGGGAAGCAAGAGGGGTGAACGAAAAGGACTGGAGAGGTCTAGCAAAAGTGGCAGATTTTGGGAAAGTCTCCCAGAACTGCCGGCGAGGGGAGACTTACTGTATGGGATGAGAAGAAAAAACTGACTGTCGGGGACTGCATTGGATGAGATTTGAAAACCTGAGAGCTTAAAGGTAGAAGACAGGGTAATATGCAGACAGAGTTTACTGCTTAAACATCATGCACAAGTTAATAAGAGTGAAAAGCTAAGTGCATTGTACATAAAAGAGGTGGGAGGGGGGCAGTGAAAATAGACGGAAAAGACAATGAAAAATGTAGAAAACTAAAATGGAGAGAAGCAAAGGGTAGTTACAGTGAAGAAATGCTGATACAGAAGAAGTAATGTAAATTAAGGCCAGGTGGGTGGCTAAAACCAAGGACATGCTGTAGTGCTAGTTCCCACCTGCGGAGTTCTGAGAAACAGAAGTCCAAGGGAAGAATCCAGATGGTGCATGTGGTGAAACAGGTGCCGAGGTCACAAATGTCATGCTGTAGAGCATGCTTTACAATAGTATATTGTGAGTTGCCAGTATACACCCTCTGCCTATGCCCATTGATGCTAATTGATAATTTGATGGTAGTCATTCCAATGTAGCATGCTGTACAGTGTTTACATAACAGCTGGTACATGAGATGTGTCGTTTTGCCAGTGGCTCTCCCTTTGATAGTATATGTTTTGCCATTTACAGGGCTATTATAGGCAGTGGTAGAAGAGTGCACATGGCAAGTCTTGCAGCAGGGACCATCACAGGGGTAGGAGCCATAGGGTAGGGAGTTGGGTGCAGAAGGAGCATAGAGCCTGACAAGAATATTGCGGAGATTGGGAAGGTGACGGAAAGCTATTCTAGGTGTGGTGGGCAAAAGTTCCAACAGAATGGATTTAATTTCAGGGCATGATTTTAGGAAGTCATGGCCCTGTCAAAGTAGGTGATTAACACATTCCAGACCAGGATAATACTGAGTCACCAATGGCATCCTCTGAAGCTGTTTTGTGGTGGGATCAGTATTGGATGTGATGGCCCGGGAAATGTGCTTTTTAAGTAGGTTTGTGGGGTCACAATGTGCAGTGAAGGCTGAGGTGAGAATGGTGGTATATTGCTGTAAAGGGTCTGCATCCGAACAAATATGTTTGTCTCAGATGCCCAGACTGTATGGGAGGGAACGTCTGACACGGAAAGAATGGCAAGTGTCAAAATGTAAGTACTGTTGTTTGTTAGTAGGTTTAATGTGGATGGAATCATGTAGATGGCCTTTGGCAAGGACAATATAACATCAAGGAAAGTGGCACGAGATTCAGAATAGGACCATGTGAAATTTAATTGGGAGAAGGTATTCAGAGATTCCAGGAATTTTAACAGGTCAGCCTCACCATGAGTCCATATGGTAAAGATGTCATCAATGTGTCTAAACCAAACTAAGGGCTGAAGACTTATGGATCCCAGGAAAGCCCCCTCCAAGTGACCCATGAAAAGGTTGGCATAGAAAGGAGCCATCCTGTCCCCATGACCGTACACATGATCTGTTTGTATGTCTGCCACTCAAAGGTGAAGTAGTTGTTGGTAAGTGCAAAGTTGATTAAGGTCAGTAGGAAGGATATCATAGGTTTGGAATCAGGTGGCACTTACCGAGGAAATGTTCAGCAGCAGACAGACCACGTACGTGGGAGATATTGGTTTAGAGGGAGTTGGCATCAATGGTGACATGCAAGGGGTGTGGTGGGAGTGAGACAGGCACAGATTTCAGATGATCTAGGAAATGGTTGGTATCTTTGATATAGGAGAGGAGTGTTTGTACTACTACCAACAAACAACATTACTTACATTTTGACAGTTGCCATCCTTTCATGTTCCCTCCAATACAATCTTGGCATCTGAGGCAAATCTTATTTGCTCGGATGCAGACTCCTTACAGCGATACACCACCATTCTCACCTCAGCCTTCACAGCATGTCATGACCCCACCAAACTAGTTATAAGGCAGATTTTTCGGGCCATCATATCCAATCCTGGTAGTGCTGATCCCAGCACAAAACAGCTTCGGAGCATGCCATTGGTGACTCAGTATTATCCTGGTCTGGACTGTGTTAATTACCTACATCGACAGAGCCATGACTTAATAAAATCATGCTCTGAAATGAGATCCATTCTGTTGGAAATTTTGCCCACCACACCTAGAATAGCTTTCCATCACCCTCCCAATCTCTGCAATATTCTTGTCAGGCCCTATGCTCCTTCTGCACCCATCTCCCTACCCTATGGCCCCTATCCCTGTGACCATCCCCACTGCAAGAATTGCCCTATGCACCCTCCTACAACCACCTATAATAGCCCTAGAACTGGCAAAACATGTACTACCAAAGGCAGAGCCACCTGCGATACGACACGTAATATGCCGTCTATTATGTAAACATTGTACAGCCTGCTACATTGGAATGACTACCACCAAATTATCAATTAGGAACAATGGGCATAGGCAGAGGGTGTATACTAACAACACACAATACCGTGTTGCAAAGCATGCTCTACAGCATGACATCTGTGACCTCAACACCTGTTTCACCATATGCACCATCTGGATTCTTCCCCCAGACATCAGTTTTTCAGAACTCCACAGGTGGGAACTAGCACTACAACATGTCCTTGGTTTTAGCCACCCACCTGGCCTTAATTTACATTAATTTCTTCTGTATCAGCATTTCTTTAGTGTAACTACTCTTTGCTTCACTCTGTGTTAGTTTTCTGCATCTTTCATTGTCTTTCACATCTATTTTACACTCCCCCCCCCCCCCCCCCTCCCACCTCTTTTATGTACAATGCACTTAGCTTTTCACTATTATTGACTCATGCATGATGTTTAAGCAGTAACCTCCATATGAATATTACCCTGTCTTCTACCTTTAAGCTCTCAGGTTTCAAATCTTGCCCAGTGCAGTCCCCAACAGTCAGTCTTTCCTTCTCATCCCATATGGTAAGTCTCCCCTGACCTGCGGTTCCTAGACCTCTCTAGCCCTTTTGCTTCACCCTTCTTCCTTCCCCTTCAACCCTTCTGCCTGAAGAAGGAGCGACTGACTCCAAAAGCTTGCCAATTACAACAGTCTTTCATGCATGTGTTCTGCCGCAACTTGGTGAGTAGATTTTTATCCATCCAATTAAATAATTTTGTCAATAATTGATTGTTTTCATTGTTACAAATTTTGTTTGTAGTTTTCAAGGTTAAGGGTGAAATTCCTGATGGAATGGCTTGGCTTGGAAGTCGATTATAGAATGTATTATTTTTACATTCATAGTAAACTCCATTTGAAACTGGGTGTTTTGCATCACAACCATTTGTCTAGGTTCCCTGTGAAACACTGTATCCTCAAAATTTGAATGGCTCCTCTGTGATAATTCTCATCTTCTGAAGCCCCGCTATAAAAAATATTTTGGTTCATCAAATTCAGTGGTACAGTTCTTGAGATTTCCAGTTCTTAGCAGAGAATTAATATTGTGTGTGGCTGGTTAATGATGGGCGACTGTAAATGCTCTGATTCATTGCTGCCTTCTAGGCATATACAAAAGGGTCAGTTACTTAAAAAGATAGACAGGTAAACAGCAAAATATGCCCAAGTTTTAGAGAAGTCAAAAGAAAATGTACTTTCAAATGGAACAAAACAACAGTTAAGGAGAAACTGAGCATTCCAAGCAAATGATAATAGGCCATGTTAGAGTTCGCTGAAATAAGCAAAACAATTTGAAAAAAAATCTTTGACAGGAAGTAAGAAGGTACAACAAAAATTAGTTGAGAGAAAAAATGCAAACAATACTGGTCAATCACACGATTATCTTGCATATACATCTCATTTTAACAATTAACATTGCAGATTACACAGTAACTAATATCAGGAATAAAAATTCTACAAACATTCAAAGATTTCTATAGACACTGGATTAGTTCAAGAGATAGATTTAAAAAAGATAGTAATGACGAAAATAATGACATACAAGAAGCTATGCCAGATGTAGCATGCAATATATTCTATGTACAAAGGAAGGAAAAATGCCAACAGAAAATGATATTTCAATAGAAATAATTAAACTCACAAGAAAAAACAATACAAAAGGAACCTGAAAAATAACTTTACACTATGCCTGCAGAGGAAGTTATTTCCCCAAAATTTTAACAACGCTCTAACTGAAATGTCCTGGCAGATTAAAACTGTGTGTCGAACTGAGACAAGAAATTTGGACCTTTCTTTGTTGTGGACAAGTGCTCTAACAACTGAGCTACCCAAGCACAACTCACAACCAACTCTCAGAGCTTGACGTCTGCCAGTATCTCATCTGCTACCAATGTTTTAATTGTTCTACTTCACATGAAATAAGATAAACACCAAACCTGAAAAACAATAGGCCTGTCATTCTCCCCTTCATAGCATATGAGACATTCTCTAGACTTAAAACTACCACACAGAAAAAACAATTGAATTATAATAAAGCAAGAGAACAAATTGTGTTTAGAAGTAGTTATAGCATAAGGGCTTGCTCAAGATATGAACAAAATTATAGAACAGAGCAATGAGTGTGAATTCCCATTCTGCATGGGATGCATAGATTATGAGAATGCTTTTGGCTCAGTTTCAACAAAATCTGTACTATCAGCATTTGAGAACTAAGGCATCAATTCAATTACTATTACTTGACAAAAAGAGTCATAGTCCTAGGCATAGTGGGAAATGACTCGATCACTTGCCTAAGTACAGCCACATCCCAGTTCAAAGTAGTGTGTGTCTTTACCTCACAGTGGAGCACAGAAAGTGACTGCAGGGGTATGCCTCTGTGGACAGTCGTGGGGTCTCACTGTTACAGCCATTACATTTATTAATGGTGAGAAGGACGAAAAAAGTGAATAACATGTAATACAGGGAAAATGTTATAGTGGTGTAAGCTGATTAATGCAAATTGCTATTGGAAGGGTAATACGCTGAGCAGAGTGGTAAGTATCAACCCTAAAGAAGAAGCAAACTGCACAAAATAAATATCTCATTGATATAGTTAAATCTGTAATTAGGCAGCAATTTCAGCTATGTTATGAATATTACATGGAAATACCAACTCTGTGAAAACCTCACAGCATTTGTCACACAGAAGTGGACTTTGAGTTGCAAAGGATCTCTGAGAAAAATTGCTGTCTATGAGATCTTGTTTCAAAAAGTGCCAGAATAAACAAACTGTGGAAACAAGCTGAAACAGTTTCAAAAAAGGCATTCTACATTAGATTTTTATGAAAACATTTAAATTAAAGCATCCAGTGGTTTATTTAGACAAAATGTGTATTTTTATGTATTACACTGAATGAGTAATGGGAAGGTGATAGTGTCTGAGGAGTAATTATTGTGCTAAGAAGGAAATTGGCATACAGACTTGATGTGCATGACAGCATTCCACTGGTAAGAATACTGGAGTGTACTCTATTAATACCACCCTCATCTGTTTCTCGAGCATAAATATAACTGTGCTGTTGCCATGCCCAGGCACTTCAGTTTAGTTTTCTTGGTAGCTATTAGTGGAAATAAATTTCAAAAATGAATGGACAAATTAAACAGAGCAAGTTCTGAAGTAGGCCTGCAAAGCAATATAGAACAAAACACAGGCAATGACTTCTTGTGTCTAGAGCAGCTTAACACAGCGATTACATGGATGAAAATTTTCAATTAGTGTGAATTCCCAGTTTTAACTAATGGCAGTCAGACCTAGACTTTCAGTGTGAGAACAGTTCAAAAACTGAACACAGCTCAGTGATCCATGATGGAATTAATTGTATCAAAAGGACATAATATCACTTGAAAACACCACTCAACTGGAAGGTAATAACACAAAGTGTGGTAAAGACAACCTACAATCTTACCAGAACCATAATAAACAAAAATCACATGGAGGTAGAGATGTGGGAACAGATTACCAAAAAACACATGCACACCAGAAAATCAAGGGGGAAACCTACAAGCTGCCAGCAGAATGCCCCCTCCAATGTCAAAAGTAAGAGGAGGGTAAAGACCAGCAAGGTGAAATCTGCAACAAAACTGTATTGGCTATTTTCAGGCTGTCCAGATGAACAGGCATCATGAAGCAGCAAAAGAAGAGAGGCATCAAAGATACACAAGAATGCCTAGAATTAAGCACCAGAGGAAGAAACAAATGTTCGAAACTGGAAGTCAGTGAAGACACTCAAAACAAAACTGAGAGACAGAAATTATGGCCAGAAGGAGTAATCTTCTGTCCCTTCCTGTTTTGCAACTGACTGTTAAACAGATAATGATGTTGAAACTGCTATGGAATGTAAAAGGCTGAAAATCCATACTCAGTATTTTACCAGACAAAATGATGTTGAGCAGTGATATTCCTATTTTTGCAAAACCTTTCTCCAAGAAACATGGAATGCAAACAGTTTCTATATCACAAATGCACTGGCTAAAGCTGAGATGGAAGGGAACCCATCAGTAGGAGTGACTAAAACCCAGCCTTAGGTCAAGCAAAGCATGCAGAGATAAAAGACTATCATAATACTGTTGAACAACCCAAAATCATAGGAATCTATATAAGACCAAGTGGTAGAAATCATTAGACCAGAATGGTTCAAGAGACCCCAACCTACTGGCAAGAGAACCAAACTGCTGAATAGACAGGTCGAATAACAAAACAAAGGTCCTTATGGAGCTCACAGAAGAGGAAGGCTTTACCCACATCAAACGGAGCACAGAATAAAACCTACACCTCACAAAATGCTTCCAGTGCCATGAATCTTATATTTTACTGAGGAAATGAGATAATGCTCCAAAGCTTAACAACCACCACAGATTCTCCAAGCATGCATATAAGGAAACACCTCCTAGTAAGGACATAATTTCAGATCATGACAACAAAGAGAGAGAGACAAAATGAAAAGCAGTGGGCTCCAAGAAAAATCACCCCCAGCCTACCAGCATAGAACATAAGTGACGGAAAAATAGTAACCACAATAGAAAGATGCAACACTAATGATGCACTGCAGAGATCAACTGAATCCCTGATGCAGTCTTGGAAAAACTGAATAAGCTGAGAAAGAAAAACATGAGCAACAAAAATCTGTGATGAAGCTATATACTTACAAGAACAAGATATAGCTCACTGCTGAAAGAAAAGAAACAACAATATACCCTGATGAAAGAAGAATTACTACAGGAAGCAGAAGCAAAGCCCTGGAACCAGGGAAGCCAAAGATGACTCCAAGCATCTTCATGACAACACTTCATAAACCTACTCCAGAAGCAGAGCTCGCATTATCAGCTTGAGGGAAACAGTCTTTACCTGAAAACAAAATAACAACAGAAGCTGAAGTCTGATGAGTAACTGAAAGAAGCAAACCAAAAATGTAGTCAGTTCAAACAATAACATGTATGAGCTAATGAAAGGAACAATGCTATATGCTGTGAAACTCTGGACAGCACTATTCAACAAGTGCCTAGAAATCGTGGACATCCCTAAAACATGGAGAGAATTAACAGTTAAAGTTATGTACAAAGGAAAAGGATAACAGAACTCACCAGATTCATGTAGACCAGGGATCCCCAAACTATTTTGGACAAGTGACCCCTTTTCCAAAATGAACTGTTACCTCAGACCCCCATGGCCAAATTACCTACTTTTAAGATCAACCCCCTTATTCATAATGGTCCGCTAACTTAAAACAGCTGCTACAGAGTGTTATTTTTCATTCTGACTTAGGTCAATGGAGGAAGACAGAGTGAGAATTAGCAATGCTTTAAGTTAGCAGACTATTATGAATAAGGGGGCCTATCTTTAGTTTTTTCCTATTGATACAATATACCTAGGTACTATAAGACCAAGTGGAAAACTTTGCACTTGGTTAAGTGAGTAAAGTGGACTTCATTTTCTCATCAAAATTTAACAAAATAAAAAGACATACAATTCAGTAAATATCAAGTTTAATTTATAATGATTATTACAAATTAAGTACTTAAAGAATCTTAAGTAGGTAGGAAATTATATTTAAAAAAGTATTAATTCTCAAAGAGAAAATAAAACATTCAGTGTGATGGATGAAACTGGTGACTATCTACCAATCTAGCTACATCCGGTTCAATATTGGTGAGTTGCAGCCTTAAATCTCCATGTTCGTTGATTTTCAAACAGTCTCTTTGTTTCGTCAAAATGTTTGTTACCACACTGAAGCTTTTTTCAAGTAGGTATGAGGATGGAAAAGCGATAAGGTATTTTTCAGCAATGTTACACAATGTAGGATACTGTGTTTCAATGTTGTGTTGCAACCAGAACTTCTGATAGCCTTGGTTGAACTTCTGCTTAAGTTCTTCATCTGTGCTGATGGTAATCAACTCTTGTGTTAATTTAATAGGGGTCGATTTTTAGACCTCGCCGACCCCCAAAATCAGTTTTCGTTTATGTCGACCCCTAGGAAACCGATATCGACCCCAAGGGGTCGATATTGACCACTTTGGGAATCCCTGATGTAGACAGATTGCCTCTGAATATGCATCACTCAAGATATGGACAGCAAACATGAAAAGATCCATGGCAACACAATGACTGCAACACCCTGGGAACAGCACAGCTTCATTCCTGGAAGGTCAACCACCCAAGCAGTGGACATGTTCTCCAGTTCATAGTCGAAGCCCTGTCTGAACCTAAAGGATGTGTAGATGCAGTCTTTGTCGAGTGTAAACAAGCTTTTTATGGGATAAACAGAAGTAGAGTATTGAAAAAATTAGAAACAATACTAGGTGCAGAAAGTCAGATCCTCGAGTTCATAGCACGCCTCCCCCAAAAAAACAGAGTCACAATTCAGATGGATTAATTCAGGCCCAAGGAATCCAGTGAACAAATGTAGTACTGCAGGGAGACCCTATCAGTCCTACTGTATTCAATATAATTACCCATGAAGTGATCTCAAGGATACAGTCAGAAGAACTGAGAAGGTGGCTGTATGCTGTTGATATGGTTCTGTCCTCAGAAAGAAGAGAGTCCCTGCAAGAAGACACTAACAATCTGGAAAAATTGTCCCAAGAGAATGACCTGGTTATAAATAAATATAAGATAAAACGAATGAAATTCAGGAAAGGTGGAGGCCTGGCAAACAAAGGCAAATTCACATGTTGGGAACAAGATCTGGAAATAGACAAAAGCTAGGAATTACACTGTGGATGACAGATCATACATTTTCCAAGTACACTGAAGCAGAGTAGTAAGAGCAACAAAGGCAACTATTGAGTCCACTACCTGTAAGAACAGCAGTGAGATTATTCAACAGAAAGGTTGTGCTGAATGCATCATATGGCATGCAGCTTATACAAAGACACCTCATGTAACGAAATATTGAACGGCTATAAAGAAACTCAAGTCAGCATACCTGAAAAGAATACTATGTGTCTCAAAATGCACTCAGAACAGAGTAACCTACATCTTGGCAGACACAGCCTACTTCGCTGAAGACCTGATGGTGGCTCATAACCAGATATCAACCTCAGGAAGCACCAGACGACTGGAAGACATGAGGCAAAAAAAAAAACAAGAGATACACATCATGGACTCCTCAACTCCCCAGCAATGATAAACTGTGAATGGAAGGAAGTCACCTTCCAGCTGTACCACCTGTACATGAGGGTGGCAGTCCAAATATGCTCATCCAAAGCATATCATAACCCCACTGATAGTTGACAGTGCACCACACACAGAAGATATTGCAATACATATCACACCATTGAGAGTAAACAAAGAACTTTGTCACCATTTCACTATGCAAATGTTGATAATTTTAGTTAACTAATAAATCGTTGTACACATTTTATTAAATAAAATATTAATTTTAAAAGGGTGTTCATGAAAATTTGCAACATTTAAAAAACTGTCTAACTAAAATTCAGTCAATATCAAAGGCAGGTAAAACCATTGCTGAAGCAACAAGAATTTTAAAACACCTGAATGATGATAATTTCAAGATATGGTTAGGGCATATTCCTCAGATTATATCTCATACTGAAATAATTTACAACCAAATGCAATCTTGAGAAATTACTGCATTTAAATCTGAGTCATCTAGCATCAAAACTGGCCAGGACATTGTATGCATATTTCTCATGAAAATCCTCCAGATTTTTTGAAATCTGCTTCATAAGTAACCCATTTTTTGGTCAACTTAAAAGTTTTGACTTGGCCATATTTGTTGCAATTTTACATAATCCCTGTCTTTTTTATAATTATGTATTCTTTTTATATCCCAAAATCTTGTGAAAAAGCAGTTAAATGAAAATAAAGTGACATTGTAACTACTCTTGTTTATAGCAATAAAAAAAAGTTTTTAAATTGGATAATAATATATCGGGGAGATTATCAGAAAACTGAGGGGAATATGAAACAGGATTTCTCTCACTAAAAGTTTGTAGTTCACTTAGATCTTGAATACAATAAAAAGAAAATGGTCTGCACATAACCAAGTATGTTAATAGAATGATTATTATGACAGACCTCTTAACACTTACTGAGTTATATTGTTGTCCTCAGTTTGCTCTCATTTAGATTACAATACAAGGAATTTCACATGAATCACTAATCCAAATTTCAGAGAGTTTTCTGAAACTCTCATAACTAGTGCAAGCTATTCCACTTGCTGATGATTTTTTATAAAACTGCAATGACTGAAGATCTTCCCAGATTGGACCAAAACATTTCTTGCAGGAGATTTTTTACATCTTTTGTTTTAGAGACAGAATGAGTAATGTCTTTGATCACCATGTGAGGTGCCATTTGAGTCAGCGGTTTTCATTTTTTACACAGACTTTGGTACTTCCCAATATCATTACTGTAAAATATCTCACATTTTACATGGACAGAATTTTGTGCCTTCTCACAGCTAATGGAAAATGCCATTGAGAAGGAGGCTTCAATATATCAGCAGCCTGTGATTTCCAATCATTCAACTCACAAGCCACACCCAGATGAAAAGCAGATAATATCTGCTCATATTCATCACAGTAAGAAGACCGTGAACACAGTAATTAGTGCAAAAGATTGGTGTTACTCAACAAACAAATGAAATATTATGACTTCAAAGAATATAGAAAAGAAAGATTTGTTTTGCCTACTGAAATGGTCACATTGTTGCATAATATAACAACACAAAATTACAGGCAAAAATCCTATGACACGAAGCTCGTTGCTTGTTCCTCGACTGACGGGTTATGAATTCACTGCCTGTAAGACTTGGCCCATTCTGTTGCACAACCAGGAATTCAGCACTCTGTAATATGAAGACATGGCCGATTTTTAAGCATATTCTTTTTTCATTTGACAGTGAGACACTTCTGCATTAAACTGATAACTTTAGCTCATTTTCAAAATTTTGTGACTTGGCCGGTTTGTTAATAGGTGCCTCAGTTACTGAATATATAACAAATTTCAAAACAGCTATTTCTGAATTACAAAATTCAAGGTACTTTGAGAATCCTTCAAAGCCATGGATGGCAGTAGCTAAAGAACACTGTGACTGTTCAGAGGTTGGACAAAAATATGGGAACACTATGAGAATTGCATGCTTGAACATAAATGATGATGTTAGCCAAGCCTGCAGGCTGCACTGTTGTATTTGACCATGAATGGCACCTGCACAAAGTCCTTAACATGTTGAAAGTGTCAGTTGTGGTCAAAACACTGTTCTGTGTAATTTTGAGTGCATTATGTTAGAGCTAAGTGTTTGAATGTGGGAAAATTGTTGTTACTTGTATGGCAGGTGCTTACATAACCAAGGTAGCAAAAATTTTTTGTGTTTCAAGAGGCATTGTGCCAGAATATCTATACCACATAGTGAAAATTAAACTCTGCCCAAACAGGCCATGAAGGTCCAATGGTACCGACCGGCCACCATTTCATCCCTAGCCCACAGGTATCACTGGACGCAGGTATGGAGAGGGGCATTGTGGGAAACTGGAAGAACATCAGCTGCTAAGTCACAACATGAATGAAAGTGTGTGTTGGTTGGTCATGATGGGCAGTCATTGAAGATGGTTCTGACAAAAAATAAGATGATGACAGCTGCAAAATTCACTGCAGAACTGAATGTCACACTTGTGAACCCTGTTAGCATTAAAAAAACATGAAGGGAGCTCCACAAGCTGGGACTTGTACGGCAAGTTGGAATTTCAAAATCAGTGATGAAAATGCTGTAATAGTAAAATATGATGGCAAAGCCGTAAAACCTGGACTATTAAGCAGTGGAAGAATGTCATTTGGTTGGATGAGTCTTGTTACACTGTAATGTCCAACCAAGTTTATGTCCCAAGAGTGAAACATGGCGTCGGCTCTGTGATGATTCGGACAGCCATATCATGATATTCAATGGGCTCCATGGAAATTCTGCAAGGTCACATTACTGTCAAGGATTATGTAACCATTTTGAGTGATCAGACCCAAGTTTGGTCCCCAGTGGTGATACTGTGTTTCAAAATGACAGGGTTCCCATCCACACAGCTTGTATCATCCAGGACTGATTTTGAGAGTATGAGTATAAATTGTCACATCTCCCCTGGCCACTACAGTTGCCAGATCTCAATATTATTGAGCCTTCATTATCTACTTTGGTGAGAAGGGTGTGTGATGAGTATCTGCCTTGAGAACAGTTACACAAACTTGTCACTAAAAACCATACAGGACCTGTATTTACACATTCTGAGGTGACTGGAAGATGTTTTGAATGCCAACAAGTTTCCTACACTGTATGAGGCATGGTAATGTGTTGCGTTTGTGGTGTTCCCATCTTTTTCACAAACCCTATGTTGATGTAATGGGCAGATATTATTTCGCTAAACACTTAGTACCGGCTAAAATGTTCTACAATAAATGCTTCATTAGTTTTAAGAATTAACATAATACAAAAGAGAGTGTACTGGCCACTGAAGTGCAGCCCATGATTGACACTGAAAAGCTTGAAACTGAACTAAAAGTATTCTAGTGTGTGGTTAATATTCATGAATATTGCAAATTTATTGAGCTGCTGAAATTTATCTTCAAAACTAATCTAAATGATGTTCTGTGTGAGGTTATGAAACTGATAAAAATCCTCTTGACAGTTAACATGACTAGATCTGATGCAGAATGCTGCTTCTCAATTGTTATGCCAACATCTTCCTAGTGACCTCTCAGTCTGTGGGTAGACTGGATAGCTTGCTGCCTATTCAGTTCTGATGTGAGGAGCACAAAAACACTGGCACTATGGTGAGTGTGTTTACCACATACCAGGCCTTTGCTGCCTGATCTCCATATGTGAAAAGAAGTGGCGCTTTTTCATAACAACACCAGGGCATACCTGTATAAATAATGGTCACTCCACCCATGCAGTATCTATTGTCTATTGCTACTTACACCAGGAATGTCACCATGTCAGCAGTAGACACAATGTGGGTCATCCAGTCTCACCTAAAACTAGCTGCCACTAGTTTTATGGGCCACACCTAGAAATAATGTCACTGGGGTCTGAACTTTTACCTTCCAGCTTGGACCTGGTACAGGTGGGCATCAACTGACTTCTCGGCTCTTACAAGGCATCTTTGGTTCACTACCCATGCTGTGATGCCTCCTGCACCCAACAAACTGAGAGCTTCTAGCTGGGTGCTGCATTCATGCCTAACAGTGTGGCTGGTCTGCTTATGAGAGTGCTGCTGCTCTGCACCTGATGTCTGCAGGTCTGACGCATCCATATGCCCACTGAGGCACTCGCACTGCTCCTTCACTGGTGACCATCTCCTGCTGCTGTGCATTAAGCTGGACAAGCACCACTGCCTGGGGTCATTGCATACCACTGGGAAATTATCTGCTTCAACTGTATGAATTCTGCTGAATAAATATGCTGCTGTTACCACTGCACTTATGATTCCACAATGGCCAAGGAACTGGTTCTTTGTATTTGCCACACACTCAACCTTCGTGACCAATAATATACCACTGAGAAGCCCAGTGGATTCTGAAAGACTAAATACACTTTCAATGGGCACTGTCATCCAAAGGTCAAGGGGAAAAATACTGATCTTGTCATGTAAATTAAAAGAAGAAGAATGGATTTCATTTTGAAATGAATAGATCAAGCTTTGACTACAACAATTTAGGTTAATGTTATTTTCTTTTTGTTCTTCTAGGATTTTATCAAGTTTCTGAGTAAATTTAGTTTTTATACATGTTTCTTTTCACACAATTATAAACCAAAAGGGTAAAAATAATTTTCTGGAGAAACACCCCCATTTATTTTAGCTATGAGCCACCACTGAATAGGAATATAGTATTAGTAGCCAAAGTATTAGTACTAGTAGTGGTGGTGGTGGTGGTGGTGGAGATATTCATTAATCAAGTGATAGAACAAACAACAGAAGGGTGACAAAACTAAATGTAAAACACATACAACCTACGAAAATCTACTGCTGTTTTTCTCAAAAATGACACCTGACTGTGGATCGGAAAATTAGTCATAGAAAACAGCACATCAATTAGCATGAAGGTAATAAATAAAATGTTAGCTATGTAATTGCACAAGTAAAAAATTACAATACATTTAATATGAAAAATACAGTAAATTTATGTTAAAATTCAGCATGTAACAAACCCATTACTGTAAATGTAATAATGTCATTATATAATTCAAAACTGGAACCATCATAGTCTACCACCATTTTCCACAAACTAGACTGTAATACAGCAATGAAAGAAAGAATAAATGAATGAGGGAACTAACACAGATAAGGGCATCTTCCTACATATGAAAACCACTGGCAAAATTACAACTGTCTGACTTCAGTAATAGTTATTCTGTTCCGCATCCACAGAAGTAAGCTTCAGTGAATTAACACAATGATATCATCAGATACAAATTGGGGCAAGTCTAGAATGAACAGATAAATTGTTGTAACCTGACTGTAATGGGGCTGAAAAAGAATGTAAATGACACCAGTATGAAATAACTTGTGACATCAAGTACTCGTGAAAATGGAATGGCTGCCCACAGCTTACCATCAGAAGGGAAAATTCATTATTGCTAACATACACATTTAGAAGAACAGAAAACTATTCACAGCTTTTAGAACTGTTTGTTCCTTCCTTAGGGAGACAAGATAAGGAAATATAAAAACAAAGCAGCCATGTACATACAGCTACATGAACTATAAACAAACCACTTATATCAAAACAACTTATAAAGCAATTGAAAGAATACACTGAAGAGGATGTAAAAGAGTTTATGTACAAATTAAGCATGGCTGTACATATCATACTATTAATCACAGCCTGCTTTGGTTTTATATTACATGTTATTGTATTATAAGTCTAGCTTACTTCTTCATTTTCCTGTTGGTAATGCTGTGGATGCCGATCATGTCTCTCTTTCTTCTTGGAGCTGCCAGGAGATAACCCTACAAAAAATAGCATTTCCCACTTTTTATTGAATCCATCAGCAACAGGCACAATCAATACCTATTACATACTAAATTCAAAATGTATTTATGAAAATCAATGTAGTCACTAATAAGGCAAAACATAGAAATTCAAACTCATATGGAGGCTTACCGATATTTGTTCTTCTGATATTATTTGTAACTGGAACAAGAAAAGAGCTAAAAATCAGAATGGTACCACAATTACCCTCCCCAACACATCAAATGTTGGCATGTGAAGTACAGATGCACAAGTAATACTGGGAGTAAACAAATAAAAATATGCCAGACAGCAAAATGTGTTGCTGAAAGTTTAAAGCTTAAAAGTAGCATCTTTATGTGTTGCAACATGTACAAACCTAAAATACAAGACTTTCTTTCCCCTTTGCACAGAAGGCTCTAGAATTCTAACAAAAATGAAATCACACACTTGTCTCTTCCTCATTCTTTACAAAATAATAACCAAGAATATTTTTCCTAGGAACATGAAACACACTAAACTCATACAGTGATACAAGTCCAAATCAATGTGTATTATAATGTTGTTGTACGGTATTATCTTTACTCGTAGTTAGATCTCCCTACACATTCTAAAACTAATGAAATGTGGGTTGCAATCAAAGGTTGTGGCTGAGGAATGCTTCACCATGTAACAGCCACGTTTCTGAAAATGTGAAGTAAGGGATTCACTAATGTGAGGCATACCACTCTAAAAGTTGAGTTATTTTAGCAAACCAGAAACTTGAAAAAATGTCTCACAACTTATGAAAAATTATTATTTCAAAAATAATCTTCAACAACACTTCATTCCACTGACCCATTTCAACTGATTGTCTGTAGCAGCTATAATCAGATGTACAGAAGGAAATACGAAAGTAATTAAGTAAGTAAGTACGTAAATAAATAAATAATTTGTACTACCACATCAATTTTCCGACAGATAATTCTCAATGATGTGTAACAGTAGAAAGAGATTCTTATGAAATCTTTTGGAACAACTGCTTATTAACTTAACTTGAAATCACCATCATGTACACGAGTAATAACATACCTCTTGCTTTCTTGGCATGCTTCCTGGAATCTGGTTCGTCATGTCCCCATGTTCCCCTGGTGACAACAAATATTAATTAATATCTTTGAATTATGCTTTAGCATTTAAATCACAAAAAGGCATACAACAATGACATACTTATGAAGATGAAATATGAAATGGAATCACGATAATTAATCCTTAGTAGATAAAAATGTGGAGAATGAAGGACAGAGTCATTTAACACTGCCCTTTAGCCAGAATACAAAACACACATGACATAAAACTGAAATAGACACATTAGAGGCAACATAAAAAGGTGCGTCCTCTCAAAAGATTAGAAAACCATGGGTCCAAGGGCAATGTCCTGAAGGAAGATTGATCAGTCACATTTTGTCCCATCTCTGTGAATGGAAAGAGGTGCACCGCGATTGCACAGTTGGTTTCAATGACTGCAGTTTGTTGTGCATCACTTTAGGTCACTTTCTTTCTATCAGAAGATTACCTACTCGTTAAACAATGAGTCAGCAGCTTGTGGACAGACATTTTCATGCACTGTATTCCTGACAAGTTTCTTTGGCAATTAATATACATTGGATGTCATGCTCTTGACGATCAAGCAAAAAAAAAGTCTTTGAAATGTGTCACAGGTAGTCATGCACACCAAGTCATCTTAACTTGTGTACATCAATGATATAATAATATAATAATTCCACAAAATTCAAACCTAAATTGGTTCAAATGGCTCTGAGCACTATGGGACTTAACTGCGGAGGAAATTACCTAGTACATTATGCTGACGATATCTCTTTCATGACCTGTGGATTTACAAAACACTTGGCAGTGCAAAATAATACAAAGAACATTAGCCTCATCACAGAATATCTCACAAAAAAAAAAAAAAAAAAAAAAAAAAAAAAAAAAAAAAAAAAAATTACTAAATAACGGCAAGAAAATTCTGATGGAGTTTCTGCTAAATAATAAATCAAGACAAGTGGATGCTGAGCCAGGGCTATCAGTTGAAACAATTGATAAACATAAATTACTGAGTGTTACAGTAGATGAACATCTTACATGGAAGGAGCACATCAGTTATATATGTACAAAAATCTCCTGTAAAACCTACCTGCTAAAATGCCTTTCTATTATAACAGCACCATCTGCCTTAAGACATCTCTAGTTTCAGGACTGTACTACAGTTCAATTCTTTTATCTTGGCGGCTCGCGCACGCCCACCCAGACGCGAGAGACTGCTGCGTTGCCAGTTGCAAATGACACATGCGCCAAGAGAAGCAGCGCCATCCGACTGCTTTGACACACTTATCATTCGATTTCCCAAAAACTATTTGGCCCAAAAATTTGATTTTTACACATCTTCATGACTGATACCTGTTGTTGTTGTTGTGGTCTTCAGTCCTGAGACTGGTTTGATGCAGCTTCTCCATGCTACTCTATCCTGCGCAAGCTTCTTCATCTCCCAGTACCTACTGCAGTATACATCCTTCTGAATCTGCTTAGTGTATTCATCTCTTGGTCTTCCTCTACGATTTTTACTCTCCACTCTGCCCTCCAGTATTAATTGGTGATCCCTTGATGCCTCAGAACATGTCCTACCAACCGATCACTTCTTCTAGTCAAGTTGTGTCACCAACTCCTCTTCTCCCCAATTCTATTCAATACCTCATCATTAGTTATGTGATATACCCATCTATTGCTTGCTCAATATACAGATTGAATAGCGTCAGGGAGAGGCTACAACCCTGTCTCACTCCCTTCCCAACCACTGCTTCCCTTTCATGTCCCTCGACTCTTATAACTGCCATCTGATTTCTGTACAAATTGTAAATAGCTATTCGCTCCCTGTATTTTACCCCTGCCACCTTTAGAATTTGAAAGAGAGTATTCCAGTCAACATTGTCAAAAGCTTTCTCTAAGTCTACAAATGCTACAAACATAGGTTTGCCTTTCCTTAATCTTTCTTCTAAGATAAGTCGTAGGGTCAGTATTGCCTCACATGTTCCAACATTTCTACGGAATCCTAACTAATCTTCCCTGAGGTCGGCTTCTACCAGTTTTTCCATTCGTTTGCAAAGAATTCACATTAGTATTTTGCAGCTGTGACTTATTAAACTGATAGTTCGGTAATTTTCACATCTGTCAACATCTGCTTTCTTTGGGATTGGAATTATTATAGTCTTCTTGAAGTCTGAGGGAATTTCGCCTGTCTCATACATCTTGCTCACCACATGGTAGTTTTTTGTCAGGACTGGCTCTCCCAAGGCTGTCAGTAGTTCTAATGGAATGTTGTCTACTCCAGGGGCCTTGTTTTGACTCAGGTCTTTCAGTGCTCTGTCAAACTCTTCACGCAGTATCATATCTCCCATTTCATCTTCATCTACCTCCTCTTCCATTTCCATAATATTGTCCTCAAGAACATCGCCCCTGTATACACCCTCTATATCCTCCTTCCACCTTTCTGCTTTCCCTTCTTTGCTTGGAACTGGGTTTCCATCTGAGCTCTTGATATTCATGCAAGTGGCTCTCTTTTCTCCAATGATCTCTTTAATTTTCCTGTAGGCAGTATCTATCTTACCCCTCATGAGATAAGCCTCTACATCCTTACTCTTGTCCTCTAGCCATCCCTGCTTAGCCATTTTACACTTCCTGTTGATCTCATTTTTGAGACGTTTGTATTCCTTTTTGCCTGCTTCACTTACCGCATTGTCGTATTTTCTCCTTTCATCAATTACATTCAATATTTCTTCTGTTACCCAAGGATTTCTATTAGCCCTCGTCTTTTTACCTACTTGATCCTCTGCTGCCTTCACTATTCCATTCCTAAAAGCTACCCATTCTTCTTCTACTGTATTTCTTTCCCCCATTCCTGTCAATTGTTCCCTTTTGCTCTCCCTGAAACTCTGTACAACCTCTGGTTCTTTCAGTCTATCCAGGTCCAATCTCCTTAAATTCCCACCTTTTTGCAGTTTCTTCAGTTTTAATATACCGTTCATAACCAATAGATTGTGGTCAGAGTCCACATCTGCCCCTGGAAATGTCTTACAATTTAAAATCTGGTTCCTAAATCTCTGTCTAACCATTATATAATCCATCTGAAACCTTTTAGTATCTCCAGGGTTCTTCGATGTATACAACCTTCTTTCATGATTCTTGAACCAAGTGTTAGCTATGATTAAGTTATGCTCTGTGCAAAATTCTACCAGGTGGCTTCCTCTTTCATTTCTTAGCCCCAATCCATATTCACCTACTAACCCGTGGTCTAGCGGTAGCATCTTTGATTCATAATCAAAACGTATTAGGTCCCAGGTTCGATCCCCGCCACTGCCTAAATTTTGATAAATAATCAGCATTGGCGGCCGAAGACTTCCAGCATAAGAAGTCAGCCTCATTCTGCCAACGGCCTTGTCAAAGAGGGCGGAGGAGTGGATAGAGGTTCAGGGCACTCTCTTGTCCTAGGGGTGGGAAATTGCCCCTAAAGGCGGAAGAATCAGCAATGACCAACAACATGAGGATGCAGAAGGCAATGGAAACCACTGCATTAAAGACACGTAATGTGTATCCACAGGACATGTGGCCTATAATTGAAGAAGTGTCATGATGATCTATCCATTGGCAAAAGATTCCGGAATAGTCCCCCATTCGGATCTCCGGGAGGGGACTGCCAAGGGGGAGGTTACCATGAGAAAAAGATTGAATAATCAATGAAATAGATTGTGGTCAGAGTCCACATCTGCCCCTGGAAATGTCTTACAATTTAAAACCTGGTTCCTAAATCGCTGTCTTACCATTATATAATCTATCTGATACCTTTTAGTATCTCCAGGGTTCCTCCATGTATACAACCTTCTTTCATGATTCTTAAACCAAGTGTTAGTTATGATTATGTTGTGCTCTGTGCAAAATTCGACCAGGCGGCTTCCTCTTTCATTTCTGTCCCCCAATCCATATTCACCTACTATGTTTCCTTCTCTCCCTTTTCCTACACTCGAATTCCAGTCACCCATGACTATTAAATTTTCGTCTCCCTTCACAATCTGAATAATTTCTTTTATTTCATCATACATTTCTTCAATTTCTTCGTCATCTGCAGAGCTAGTTGGCATATAAACTTGTACTACTGTAGTAGGCGTGGGCTTCGTATCTATCTTGGCCACAATAATGCGTTCACTATGCTGTTTGTAGTAGCTTACCCGCATTCCTATTTTCCTATTCATTATTAAACCTACTCCTGCATTACCCCTATTTGATTTTGTGTTTATAACCCTGTATTCACCTGACCAGAAGTCTTGTTCCTCCTGCCACCGAACTTCACTAATTCCCACTATATCTAACTTCAACCTATCCATTTCCCTTTTTAAATTTTCTAACCTACCTGCCCGATTAAGGGATCTGACATTCCACGCTCCGATCCGTAGAACGCCAGTTTTCTTTCTCCTGATAATGACATCCTCTTGAGTAGTCCCCGCCCGGAGATCCGAATGGGGGACTATTTTACCTCCGGAATATTTTACCCAAGAGGACGCCATCATCATGTAATCATACAGTAAAGCTGCATGCCCTCGGGAAAAATTACGGCTGTAGTTTCCCCTTGCTTTCAGCCGTTCGCAGTACCAGCACAGCAAGGCCGTTTTGGTTATTGTTAGAAGGCCAGATCAGTCAATCATCCAGACTGTTGCCCTTGCAACTACTGAAAAGGCTGCTGCCCCTCTTCAGGAACCACACGTTTGTCTGGCCTCTCAACAGATACCCCTCCGTTGTGGTTGCACCTACGGTACGGCTATCTGTATCGCTGAGGCACGCAAGCCTCCCCACCAACGGCAAGGTCCATGGAAACTGCAAAAAGGTGGGAATTTAAGGAGATGGGACCTGGATAAACTAAAAGAACCAGAGGTTGTACAGAGATTCAGGGAGAGCATAAGGGAGCAATTGACAGGAATGGGGAAAATAAATACAGTAGAAGAAGAATGGGTAGCTTTGAGGGATGAAGTAGTGAAGGCAGCAGAGGATCAAGTAGGTAAAAAGACGAGGGCTAGTAGAAATCCTTGGGTAACAGAAGAAATATTGAATTTAATTGATGAAAGGAGAAAATATAAAAATGCAGTAAGTGAAACAGGCAAAAAGGAATACAAACGTCTCAAAAATGAGATCGACAGGAACTGCAAAATGGCTAAGCAGGGATGGCTAGAGGACAAATGTAAGGATGTAGAGGCCTATCTCACTAGGGGTAAGATAGATACCGCCTACAGGAAAATTAAAGAGACCTTTGGAGATAAGAGAACGACTTGTATGAATATCAAGAGCTCAGATGGAAACCCAGTTCTAAGCAAAGAAGGGAAAGCAGAAAGGTGGAAGGAGTATATAGAGGGTCTATACAAGGGCGATGTACTTGAGGACAATATTATGGAAAGGGAAGAGGATGTAGATGAAGATGAAATGGGAGATATGATACTGCGTGAAGAGTTTGACAGAGCACTGAAAGACCTGAGTCGAAACAAGGCCCCCGGAGTAGACAATATTCCATTGGAACTACTGACGGCCGTGGGAGAGCCAGTCCTGACAAAACTCTACCATCTGGTGAGCAAGATGTATGAAACAGGCGAAATACCCTCAGACTTCAAGAAGAATATAATAATTCCAATCCCAAAGAAAGCAGGTGTTGACAGATGTGAAAATTACCGAACTATCAGCTTAATAAGTCACAGCTGCAAAATACTAACACGAATTCTTTACAGACGAATGGAAAAACTAGTAGAAGCCAACCTCGGGGAAGATCAGTTTGGATTCCGTAGAAACACTGGAACACGTGAGGCAATACTGACCTTACGACTTATCTTAGAAGAAAGATTAAGGAAAGGCAAACCTACGTTTCTAGCATTTGTAGACTTAGAGAAAGCTTTTGACAATGTTGACTGGAATACTCTCTTTCAAATTCTAAAGGTGGCAGGGGTAAAATACAGGGAGCGAATAGCTATTTACAATTTGTACAGAAACCAGATGGCAGTTATAAGAGTCGAGGGACATGAAAGGGAAGCAGTGGTTGGGAAGGGAGTAAGACAGGGTTGTAGCCTCTCCCCGATGTTGTTCAATCTGTATATTGAGCAAGCAGTAAAGGAAACAAAAGAAAAATTCGGAGTAGGTATTGAAATTCATGGAGAAGAAATAAAAACTTTGAGGTTCGCCGATGACATTGTAATTCTGTCAGAGGCAGCAAAGGACTTGGAAGAGCAGTTGAATGGAATGGACAGTGTCTTGAAAGGAGGATATAAGATGAACATCAACAAAAGCAAAACAAGGATAATGGAATGTAGTCTAATTAAGTCGGGTGATGCTGAGGGAATTAGATTAGGAAATGAGGCACTTACAGTAGTAAAGGAGTTTTGCTATTTGGGGAGCAAAATAACTGATGATGGTCGAAGTAGAGAGGATATAAAATGTAGGCTGGCAATGGCAAGGAAAGCGTTTCTGAAGAAGAGAAATTTGTTAACATCCAGTATAGATTTAAGTGTCAGGAAGTCATTTCTGAAAGTATTCGTATGGAGTGTAGCCATGTATGGAAGTGAAACATGGACGATAAATAGTTTGGACAAGAAGAGAATAGAAGCTTTCGAAATGTGGTGCTACAGAAGAATGCTGAAGATTAGATGGGTAGATCACATAACTAATGAGGAAGTATTGAATAGGATTGAGGAGAAGAGAAGTTTGTGGCACAACTTGACCAGAAGAAGGGATCGGTTGGTAGGACATGTTCTGAGGCATCAAGGGATCACCAATTTAGTATTGGAGGGCAGCGTGGAGGGTAAAAATCGTAGAGGGAGACCAAGAGATGAATACACTAAGCAGATTCAGAAGGATGTAGGTTGCAGTAGGTACTGGGAGATGAAGAAGCTTGCACAGGATAGAGTAGCATGGAGAGCTGCATCAAACCAGTCTCAGGACTGAAGACCACAACAACAACAACAAGAATCAATGAAAGGGTAGCGTTCTACGAGTTGGAGCATGGAATGTCAGATGCTTGAACATGGTAGGGAAACTAGAAAAGGGAAATGCAAAGGCTCAATCTAAATATAGTAGGGGTCAGTGAAGTGAAGTGGAAGGAAGACGAGGATTTCTGGTCAGATGAGTATCGGGTAATATCAACAGCAGCAGAAAATGGTATAACAGGTGTAGGATTCATTATGAATAGGAAGGTAGGGCAGAGGGTGTGTTACTGTGAACAGTTCAGTGACAGGGTTGTTCTAATCAGAATCGACAGCAGACCAACACCGACAATGATAGTTCAGGTATACATGCCGACGTCGCAAGCTGAAGATGAACAGATAGAGAAAGTGTATGAGGATATTGAAAGGGTAATGCAGTATGTAAAGGGGGACGAAAATCTAATAGTCATGGGCGACTGGAATGCAGTTGTAGGGGAAGGAGTAGAAGAAAAGGTTGCAGGAGAATATGGGCTTGGGACAAGGAATGAAAGAGGAGAAAGACTAATTGAGTTCTGTAACAAGTTTCAGCTAGTAATAGTGAATACCTGTTCAAGAATCACAAGAGGAGGAGGTATACTTGGAAAAAGGCGGGAGATATGGGAAGATTTCAATTAGATTACATCATGGTCAGACAGAGATTCTGAAATCAGATACTGGATTGTAAGGCGTACCCAGGAGCAGATATAGACTCAGATCACAATATAGTAGTGATGAAGAGTAGGCTAAAGTTCAAGAAGAATCAATACGCAAAGAAGTGGGATACGGAAGTACTAAGAAATGACGAGATAGGTTTGAAGTTCTCTAACGCTATAGATACAGCAATAAGGAATAGTGCAGTAGGCAGTACAGTTGAAGAGGAATGGACATCTCTAAAAAGGGCCATCACAGAAGTTGGGAAGGAAAACATAAGTACAAAGAAGGTAGCTGCAAAGAAACCATGGGTAACAGAAGAAATACCTCAGTTGATTGATGAAAGGAGGAAGTACAAACATGTTCCGGGAAAATCAGGAATACAGAAATACAAGTCACTGAGGAATGAAATAAATAGGAAGCGCAGGGAAGCTAAGATGAAATGGCTGCAGGAAAAATGTGAAGACATCGAAAAAGATATGATTGTCGGAAGGACAGACTCAGCATACAGGAAAGTCAAAACAACCTTTGGTGACATTAAAAGCAACGGTGGTATCATTAAGAGTGCAACGGGAATTCCACTGTTAAATGCAGAGGAGAGAGCAGATAGGTGGAAAGAATACATTGAAAGCCTCTATGAGGGTGAAGATTTGTCTGATGTGATAGAAGAAGAAACAGGAGTCGATTTAGAAGAGATAGGGGATCCCATTTTAGAATCGGAATTTAAAAGAGCTTTGGAGGACTTATGGTCAAATAAGGCAGAAGGGATAGATAACATTCCATCAGAATTTCTAAAATCATTGGGGGAAGTGGCAACAAAACGACTACTCACGTTGGTGTGTAGAATATATGACTCTGGCGACATACCATCTGACTTTCGGAAAAGCATCATCCACACAATTCCGAAGACGGCAAGAGCTGACAAGTGCAAGAATTATCGCACAATCAGCTTAACAGCTCATCCATCGAAGCTGCTTACAAGAATAATATACAGAAGAATGGAAAAGAAAATTGAGAATGCGCTAGGTGACGATCAGTTTGGCTTTAGGAAAAGTAAAGGGACGAGAGAGGCAATTCTGACGTTACAGCTAATAATGGAAGCAAGGCTAAAGAAAAATCAAGACACTTTCATAGGATTTGTCGACCTGGAAAAAGCGTTCGACAATATAAAATGGTGCAAGCTGTTCGAGATTCTGAAAAAAGTAGGGGTAAGCTATAGGGAGAGACGGGTCATGTACAATAGTACAACAGCCAAGAGGGAATAATAAGAGTGGATGGTCACGAACGAAGTGCTTGTATTAAGAAGGGTGTAAGACAAGGCTGTAGCCTTTCGCCCCTATTCTTCAATCTGTACATCGAGGAAGCGATGATGGAAATAAAAGAAAGGTTCAGGAGTGGAATTAAAATACAAGGTGAAAGGATATCAATGATACGATTCGCTGATGACATTGCTATCCTGAGTGAAAGTGAAGAAGAATTAAATGATCTGCTGAACGGAATGAACAGTCTAATGAGTACACAGTATGGTTTGAGAGTAAATCGGAGAAAGATGAAGGTAATGAGAAGTAGTAGAAACGAGAACAGCGAGAAACTTAACATCAGGATTGATGGTCACGAAGTCAATGAAGTTAAGGAATTCTGCTACCTAGGCAGTAAAATAACCAATGATGGACGGAGCAAGGAGGGCATCAAAAGCAGACTCGCTATGACAAAAAAGGCATTTCTGGCCAAGAGAAGTCTACTAATATCAAATACCAGCCTTAATTTGAGGAAGAAATTTCTGAGGATGTACCTCTGGAGGAGGCAATACTGACCTTACGACTTATCTTAGAAGAAAGATTAAGGAAAGGCAAACCTAAGTTTATATCATTTGTAAACCTAGAGAAACCTTTTGACAATGTTGACTGGAATACTCTCTTTCAAATTCTAAAGGTGGCAGGGGTAAAATAAAGGGAGTGAAAGGCTATTTACAATTTGTACAGAAACCAGATGGCACTTATAAGAGTCGAGGGGCACAAAAGGGAAGCAGTGGTTTGGAAGGGGGTGAGACAGGGTTGTAGCCTCTCCCCGATGTTATTCAATCTGTATATTCAGCAAGCAGTAAAGGAAACAAAAGAAAAATTGAGAGTAGGTATTAAAATCAATGGAGAAGAAATAAAAACTTTGAGGTTCGCCGATGATATTGCAATTCTGTCAGAGACAGCACAGGACTTGGAAGAGCAGTTGAAGGGAATGGACAGTGTCTTGAAAGGAGGGTATAATATGAACATTAACAAAGGAAAAACGAGGATAATGGAATGTAGTCGAATTAAATCGAGTGATGCTGAGGGAATTAGATTAGGAAATGAGACACTTAAAGTAGTAAATGAGTTTTGCTATTTGGGGACCAAAATAACATGATGGTCGAAGTAGAGAGGATATAAAATGTATACTGGCAATGGCAAGGAAAGTGTTTCTGAAAAAGAGAAATTTGTTAACATGGAGTATAGATTTAAGTGTCAGGAAATCGTTTCTGAAAGTGTTTGTATGGAGAGTAGCCATGCATGGAACTGAAACATGGACGATAAATAGTTTGGACAAGAAGAGAATTGAAGCTTTTGAAATGTGATGCAACAGAAGAATGCTGAAGATTAGATGGGTAGATCACATAACTAATGAGGAGGTATTGAATAGAATTGGGGAGAAGAGGAGTCTGTGGCACAACTTGATGGAGCGGTGGGTAGGACATGTTCTGAGACATCAGGCGATCACAAATTTAGCATTGGAGGGCAGCAAGGAGGGTAAAAATCATAGAGGGAGACCAAGAGATGAATACACTAAGCCGATTCAGAAGGATGTAGGTCGCAGTAAGTACTGGGAGATGAAGAAGCTTGCACAGGATAGAGTAGCATGGAGAGCTGCATCAAACCAGTCTCAGGGCTGAAGACCACAACAACAACAACAATGCTTTTAAAGATCTGATGATGGCAGCTTAGATTTGCTGAAACCAGCCATCAGAAATACAGTTATTATTATCAATCTTGCCTTTTGAGTATTTTTACTTCCATATTTCACATTACTGTAGATCTCACCCACACTTGAACATTGTCAAGTGTATTTAAAGTTTTTATTTGTCAACCTGTAACTGAAACAGGGAAAGGTATATACTCCAATAAAACTTTTGTGTTTTTAATAAGATGTGCTACATAGTAGTTTATAGCATGTGTTTTATGATACAATTCCTGTTATTTCATTGTGTTTGAAGCTGTTGTGAAATCTAATCATGACCAAGAAGTGTATTAATTGTGGTAAGCTAATTGTTGGTTGCATTGTGAAGACACTAGTGAGAAACTGAGCAAAGTGCTCTCCTCTACCTACAGGATATATAGCAGGAATAAACTTGTAGTGGAGCAGTAAATGACAACATGTGCCCTACAGTCACAGCTAGAGAATGCTAGACAAGAGATGGAGAGTTAATAGAGAAATAGGGTGGAGAAGTGAGAGGCAGAAGTTGGCAATAAGGCAATTAAGAAAAGAACATGCTCTGATAGTTTCATTTCAAATAATTCTACAATTTCATTTCCATTTATTAACCTGGTAGTAAATGTTAGGTTGCCATCATGGCAAGAGGTTTGGCCAGCCCAATAGCACTGTTAGTAGGGAATGGCAGGTGAATCTTTTTTCACGACCGAGAGTTGCTAATACATCTTCAGAAAAGAGGTACTGATTGGCTGCTCCAAATGTTTAACAACTGCATGCAAATGTTCAACATTCTGAATCCCCAGAGACAAGCTCATTTTATTGCTCTGATTGAGCCTGGAAAATTACCAGACCCAAAAAGTTGTCTACCACTCATTCAAGCTATTTTAAAGAATTCTTTTGGCCCACCTCACTCCACTTATCGAATGTAAGTTCATTAGAGGACAAGGCAGCTTCTGACATGGACAGTCTTGCACAGTGCAGGTTTTGTATCTTATCCAGCAGATGAAGGGTGGCTCCAAAACAGGCCTCTTAACTGGTGTTGCCTTTGTTGAGCTGAGTGTGGCCTACAGCACAGTAAACATCAGAAGACCTCTCCCAAAGGTGTACAGAGCTACAAAAGATTACAGCTTTATGAATATCATTCCAGAGCTAGTCAGCAACAGAAATTGTATGTTAGCTTTCATAAGACGAAAAGTTAGTGTCAGCAAACAAAAACAGTGGTCTTCCCAAGGAAGCTTCCTCACCCCCATACTATTTAACTTTTACACAAATCGCCAACTATGTAACAAGGCTTGCACCACATTTATTTATGTCAATGACCTGGCCCTCTTGACCCAATACAAGGCATTTGAAGGCATCAAAAGACAACTTTCCTCTGCTCTTGACAACCTGGGAGAGTATTACGAAGCCCACAGCCTGAAGCCAAATCTTGGCAAAACCGCAGTCATTGCTTTCCCCCTCCACAACAAATGTGCCAATTAAAATTTGAAGTCTTATGGCTGGGAAGTTCTAACTCTACCACTAAATACCTCAGGGTTATTCTCGATAGGGGTCTGAAATTCACGGTGCAATGTGGCAGTGTCAAAATGAAGATCACAGCGAGAAACTATATCGTAGGAAAATGCAAAAGGCACAAGTTGAGGAGCAAGCTCACATACGCTTCAGCCTGTGAGGTATGAATCTTCCAGTGCTAGACAGCTCGATATTGCTCTTCATCAAACTTGCCGCCAGGTGACAAGATGCTCAACACCAATTTCAATCGAGAAGATCCAAATTCTGACCGCTATAGCACCATCTGACATCAGACACACAGTAACAGCCAAATCCGAGAGGAGCAAAGTCGATACCGATGACAGATACTCTCTTCACAGCCACTCACCTGTTGCTCACAGCAGGTATCGGAAGTACTGTCCCTTAGTGAAGGTAATGACAGAAGAGATATTTCCATGCTGGCAGGACAGAGCTTAACATGGTTGGATACCGCCAAAAGAGGAGCCACCTCCAGGAGACAATGTACTGTGGCCATCATGGAGATCATTTAATCGTCTTCATGTTGGAATTGGCTGAACTGAAACCACCGTGTTAAAATGGGGACTCTGCAATAACAGAGATGTGTCCTGTGCATATGGTGCTACACAGACAATGAGCCATTCCCTTCACTTCGTGGAAAATAAGTACCTCCAGCCATGTTTGTAGCAAGGTGCACTGTCAAGGGTTGGTATAACTTGTATAACTTTCTGAAACACACTGTAGTTGTTTCTTGTGGTGTGAAGGGGTAGATAAGAGTGGGGACTCATCTACTCACTCTTCAGTCTGCAGACCTATGAAGGAGGACAGTGCCTGATGACAATCTGGTGACTCACTTCCCCTCATGTCTACAGCTCTACTGCACATAGATGTGGTGCAAACATTTAATATTCATTCTTAATCCACTTCATTTCACAGTAAAGATTAATTTTATACCATTAAAATACTATTTAGTTATGCCTGTACAACAGCCACAAGTCACAATCAATCTTTTAGTGCTAGAGAAAAATATGAATAGGACATTTTTTGTAGAAAATTTAATGTAATGTAGTTTAATTGTCTTGTTTGCAATATTCGTGTTATTCAAGAAAAACATTACAAAGTTACCTTTAAATGCCCCCCTCCAACCCACACCCACCAAAAATTTCTTTTATCTGGTAATGTAAGCTTTACACCAAACTCCCCTAGTAGTAACACATTAATGGTAGAATGGGGGTGATGAAAATATCTGATAAAACAATTTTATGTAATGCTCTACAAATATACTGTTAGTTAATTTAGACAGTATGTCATAGATCAACTCTGTACATCAAGTCAGTATTTTATTTATTTGAAGAAAAGGGAGAAATATTTGACTTTAACATCCCATTGATGACAAGATGATTACAGATGAGGTACAAGCTTGGATAAGACAAGGATGGGGAGGAAGTAGGCTGTACTCTTTCTGACAGAATCATCTCACTCACCTTAATCAATTCATGGAAACTTAAATATGGCTAATCAGACAGGAATTTGAGCCCCACTCCTACTGAACATGAGTCTAGTGTGCTAACTACTGCATCATCTTGATTGACAATATGTACTAGAGCTAGCACAGCATGGACAATCTTAAATGCCTATGTTCAATGTTTTTATACTTTCTGGTTATTATTGCTACTAAATGGCAGGAAAGTCACAATTTCAGTAGCTTCTTTGTACATTCTCGCTCATTATTGCCCCACAGACTGATGCTTTTCAACAATCTACACTTACATGCATGAAACAGAAATATGAGATAAATGTACACAGTGCCCACTGCAATATGTCTTGTAGAAAACCGTTTAAGCAGCCAGACAGAGAGAGACAAAGTGTCATAGTATAGTCTTGTTCCCTTTAAGATGTTTATGACAAATGACTAACCACAAGCTATAAATAACTGTTATGATACATTGAACAAAATCTTCTCCACTTTCATTAATTGGCGTTATTTTGGTAAAGATAATGCTGACAAAACCTACATACTGCAACTGATACCGAGGTTAGGGTTTTTCACAAAAATAATAATATCTACAGTAGATGAGTATAGTTACATAGTGCAGCACCCACAGCAAACTTGTTTTTACATCCAACTGTTTTAAGCACATTAGAATATGCAATAAACTGTTTGTCTGATTGTGATGATCAAATGACAACAACAAAACATACCAGCTGAGTTTAGCTATTGAAAGATAGGTTCTGGAGGAAACAATTATACATAGTAGTTCAGTCACAATATTTGCAAGAATTTGCATGATATACACTCAGGCAGTGGCGAAAACATAAGGGGGCATGGGTGGGGGTGGGGGGGGGGGGGGGGGGGCAGGGCACGCGGAATGTATGGCCGCCCCCCTTGTGGGGCCACCCGCATTGCCACCCGCACCAGCCCACATACTATTCATTCATTTCTTTCATCAGCTGACTCAACTGAATTGAGTTATCGAGTAGTTGTACTTTCCTATGCAGCATGCACATCCACGTCATTCTATTTTATACGTTTCTGTCAGGCACATAGTTAGCTAACACATACCTACGAGAAAACTCATGGCCATTCTTGTGATCTTAATACATTATTCTGTCTGGAATTTGTTCAAGAAAAGTTGTGAATATTCTACCGTTTTCTTGTACAGAGAACCTTCGATACGTAGCGTTATAAATACGGACTATTCGCCGAATAGGAAGCTAGTTTACATTCAGAAGCAGAAATATGGAGACTGAAGGGCGCATAGAACTCATCATAAGAGAACCACAATTGTAACTTTTTTATAGTGTAAGATGGCATTGTCTTGTATATGTGTATATCAGTTCAAATAAAACTTTCTTAAACTTTGTATGTGACTTGATTATTTTTTATTATCGTAAAAGTAAAGGTAGCTGAAGATATCTTTAGCTACCCCTTCTTGAGGTTTCTCTGTATCCAACACTGCACTCAGGGGAGGAGAACCACAAAGAACACATTGTAGATGAGATATGTGGTACCTTCTTAAATATGTTCATACTCTAAATATAGTTTCTCCAAGAACAGAGGAGTATAAATGCCAACAGAAAATGGGGGAGAATAACAAGTGTTTGCTCACATCTTAGCTCTAAGTATCATGTATCAAGATAAAGAAGTTTCAGCCAATTCAGAAAATTGTCTGTAACCAGAAACTACATTAAAAGCAGTACTGCCACATCTTCCATTCCGCCAAGTGTGAAAAAAATCTCACATCATGAATAAAACAATGTAAAGCACCCACAATGAACCAAAAACACATGCAAATGACTAAACAGTAAATAGCAAGCAGACACATTATGATAAACCACATGCACTGGTCACTACATTTTATGACTTATTCCTTCAGAAAGTGTAAGGGACTATAAAGAAACAAATGCACATGAATTAAATTTACTAAAGTGAACACTATATGTAACACTAATACCCAGTGGTTTCAGTGACAGGACCACTGAAGATGATATCAAAATCATTAAATCATTAAAAGAAAGTATTTCTTATGGCTACAAAGTTGCACACAAAACAGTGCATAACTCCTGTGCTGACTTGATACTATTAAAATTATAGAGTTATAACATAAACACAATAAATCAAACACAGGCATACAACATCAAAATATAGACATCACACATAGAACGCATTTACACAGTGGATGAAAGAATGTCCTGTGAGAACACATTCCTTTTTAGTGAAAAATAACTGGATGCCACAATTTTGGGGGGTTATACTAACAGTGACTCCATTTCCTTTTGCCTCATTTTCTCTTGAATGAATACTTGTATGTTTGACAACTGAAGGTGAATCTTTGGTTGTGACTGTAAAACTAGGAAAAATGTTGTCATGACTGTTTTTGATAATGTCCTAAAAAGTTATGGATTTATGGTGCTCTTGTTTACCATTAACACTCTGCTTGTTGTAGGCTTGCTTTGTACCTGTTCTGAACATCTAGCATTTGAGCTGCTAACTGAATGGCATATTGCAGCCTGATTTGCCCTATGCTCATATTTTTGTGACACTGAACACACTACCAGTTGCTCTAGATTTTGGCACTGTCAAGAATCAATAAATACAGTAGGTCTAAAAATTATTTAGAAATATAGCATGTTAACACCCTCCCTTATAATGACACTATTTCCATGTTGGGTGAGCCTCTGTGTGCATGTTTTCAGGAATTGGGAGAAAAAAAGTGAAAATTAGAATTAGTGTTGAATGTACGTTTAGCTAGACTAACACTAAATGCAATTGCTCTTGAAAAACAAGAAACCTGTATTAGAGTAATGACCCCAGTACAAATTTTCATAGGGTTACTATTCTAACATCCTGTCCTAACAGTGAGTTCAACAACCTGCTGGAAAGCATGGAGTTGAGAATTCTACAGATGGTGTGTGATGTGGAGATGAGCCCATGGTTCCGTTAAGGTTGGTCAACTTTGTGGTCAGCACTGTAGCTCACAGTCACTGACACAGCCAAAAGCCAACACTTCATCTGTACCTCAGTGACCTCACAGTTGCCTAAGAATTGCCTCACTATCTGAAACCAAACAACTGTGCTTATTTATTCCCTGAATTTGTGTGATTCACTTTCTTGGACAGATTTGGTTTTCTTTTATGACTACCATGTGCTGTGTCACTGGACACACAAGTGTCAATACAATTTTAGGCTCAATTATTCTCTGCCAACAATTACAATTTGTAATTGTCAGTATATTTGACTTTTGTGGCTGTAATATGTGTGTGTATAAACTGGGATTTAACATCTCCCTCTTAGAAATAGACACACAAGGCAACAAGAAAACATTCTACAAAACTTGTGTACCTTTGATGCTGACCTGCTTAAATTCCACCGGCAACACGAAAACTGTGCAACAAGGAGCAGACAGCTTTGATAGAGAAAAACTGGAGTGCCGCAAAAATGAGTACCACCAATAATTCCAGTCAGTGTAAAGGCTGTACAAAACAGCAAGTCCAGCACTGCTGCCTGCATTTCCGCCTTGCTCTGACTCATAGGAAGGATGGGAATTGTAGCTGCATGTGCTGCAATGACTGTTCACAGCATTTCAAGTACTGGACAACAACAACGTTCTTCCATTTTCTGATGGGCTGCACATGAAATTTTTTACAGATCGATTAGGACTGACATTAAGATAATGTGTGAAAAGTTATTGTCATGATATTATCCTCAGCATCATGAATCTACATAAAGCGAATTTTCTGTAAGTTTAAGCTCACTACACCAAGATGTAATTTATAATGAAGCAGGAAGTTACATTCCAAGTTGATTCTGGAGAACTGGAAAATCCATCACTCTTACAAATTTGGTTACTTTTTTAAAAATTAAGTTCACTACCACAGTAACCAATTCACCGACAATTAGCCACATATTTTATACTGACAAGAAGAATTTCACACACAAATATCTTTTTTTTTTTTTTTTTTTTTTTTTTTTTTTGTCATCAATCTCCTGACTGGGTTGATGCGGCCTGCTACGAATTCCTCTTCTGTGCTAACCTCTTTACCTCAGAGTAGCACTTGCAGCCTACGTCCTCAATTATTTGCTGGATGTATTACAATCTCTGTCTTCCTCTACAGTTTTTGCCCTCTACAGCTCCCTCTAGTACAATGAAAGTCATTCCCTCATGTCGTAACAGATGTCCTATCATTCCTGACCCTTCTCCTTACCAGTATTTTCCACACATTCCTTTCCTCTCTGATTCTGCGCAGAACCTCCTCATTCCTTACCTTATCTGTCCACCTAATTTTGAACATTTGTCTGTAGCACCACATCTCAAATGCTTCTATTCTCGTCTGTTCCGGTTTTCCCACAGTCCATTTTTCACCAAAATACAACACTGTACTTCGCACGTACATTCTCAGAAATTTCTTCCTCAAATTAAGGCTGATTTTTACTGTCATTCTAACCATAAAGGTGGAGGAGTGGCTATCTACCTGAGAACAAATAACTTAGTAGAATCTTATGAAAATATCACTTGGGTAAAAGAGTATTCCACTGATTTGCACTGTGAAATTGTAGCAATTAAGTTAAAATTCTTGTCTGTTGTATACTTTATCTTAGCATTGCATAGATCACCAAATGGAAATTTTGAATTATTTCTTAATCCCCTTGATACAGTATATGTAAATTAATGTCCAAGCAAGAACATATAAATGTTGTATTATTAGGGGATATAAATGTCAACATGTTACAAGATTCCCAAGAAAGTAAATGCTTCAAAGACTGCATCTATTCTTATGGCACAAAAGATCTGTTGGGAGACATACCCACTAGAATCACTCCAGCTAGTATAAGCTCTATAGACCATGTTACTACTAATTGTGAAAATATTTCCACAGCTGCTGTTGTAAATGGTCACATCTCTGACCATCTAGGCCAACTATTAGTGCTAAAGGGAGATCCTTGTATAAAACCAAAGAAAATTTATGAATACAGAAGCAATCTCTCTGTTATCAACATTGTCAAACTGAGAGAGTGCCTTGGTCATGAATCTTGGCATCTAGTATTTCAAGCCGAAGGAGTGAATAATAAATGGGATGCCTTTATAGATACATTATTTTATCATCTAAATAATACTGTTCCCATCTGAAAGATAAATATTAATAAGAATAAGGCAAGACCGTCAAGACCCATTGAATTTGATAATTCTACCAAAGAACAGAAAGAAAACATGGAAGAAATGTATATTATACAAAGGGAGACCAAAAACAATGAGCACAGGGACAAATACAAACAATACAAGTACCAGTTTTGCAAGCAAGTCAAAAGATTGAAGGCTGAACAGATTAACTTGAAAATACAAAATTCAGATTGTATCTCCAAGACCTGCTGGTCAATAGTAAATGAAATAAGAGGCAATAAAACAAAACTAAATGGTAATATCAACATACAGATATCTAATAACAATATTGATGTCACCAATCCTCAAGAGATCAGTAACATTTTTAATGACGATTTCATAGATATCATAGAATCTGACTTTTGTACCACAGACAAAGTACCTGCTGGAAGTCTTGCTGAGGGCAATTCTGAAGCTAATCAACTTCATGAACTTGTAATCAAGGATATTTTGCAGCTCATCAGAGAATGTAAAAACAAAAAATCGACTGGCTGGGATGAAATTTCTCCATTTTTACTTAAACAGTGCAAAAACAATCTTGCATATCCTTTGGTGCATCTAATAAATAATGTCTTAAAAGAATGAGTGTTTGCTGACATACTAAAACTAGCCATTGTTAAACCTTTCTACAAAAAAGGTGATAAACAACTAGTAGAAAATTACAGACCACTCGCTTTAACTTCCGTTTTTAGCAAGTTAATTGAAAAAATAATTCTGAAATATATGTTAGAGCATTATAATAAGCACAACATCCTGGGAGATTTTCAGCATGGTTTCAGAAGTGGTCATAACACCACGACTGCAACACTTCAATTTACGCTGAAAGCTCTTGACAAAATTGATGAAGACATGCAAATAGCTGAAGTTTTCCTAGATCTATAAAAGGCTTTTGATAGGGTTGATCATAAGGTACTTCTGACAAAACTGACCAGAGGTGGCATAAGTGGAAAACTCCTCATCACATCATATTTAAAAAAACAGAAGACAGTGTACCTGAATCTCACACAATAATGGAGAAACATTAAAAAGTTATACATCAAGGGTCAGGAATATTAACTATGGTGTGCCTCATGGATCGATAATTGGTCCCTTCCTTTTTATATGTTACGTTAATGATATCCCAAAGATGGTAAAAAATGATACCTTCATTACAATGTATGCAGATGACACTTCAGGCCGTTGTTGGGGAAATGATATTCTTAATCTTGGCATAGAGGTAAAAAAAAATTATAGATATTCCAAAGGAAAAGTTTGAAAATCACAATCTAAAAGTCAACTTACAAAAAACAGTTATAATCCCCTTCAATGTTGGTGATTTTCAAACTTGTATTGATTCTCAAGATAGTAATATTTTAGGGAAAATCTGCAGTGAGTGTAAATTCCTAGGTATATGCATAGATAGCAAACTACTATGGACACAAGAAATTGACAATGTATGTGCAAGGCTATCATCTAGCCTATATGTTTTAAGAAGAATAGCTCCATATGTCAATACCCAAACAATGAGGATACCATATTTTGGTTTAATACATCCATTTCTAGCATATGGTCTTGCGTTGTGGAGTGGGGCTTCCAAAACTCACGTAGACCGAGTATTTAAACTCCAGAAAAGAGCCTTGAGAATAGTAAGCAAAAAAGATGCTAGAACATCATGTAAGGGTTTGTTTATAGAATTTAAAATTCTATCTATTCTATGTATATGTTTGAAACAACAGTATTAACTGTAGAAGATAAGAAATATACATATCGTAATGCAGAAATTCATGATCACAACACCAGATAAGTACAATATTACCATGTAATACACACAAGAAAAAACTGCAAAGAGTCCATATATTAATGGAGCAAAATACTTCAATGCACTGCCAAATGAACTGAAGGTAATAACTGGAGAGACATTCAAAAAACATCTAAAATTGTGACTCATTGAGCACTGCTTCTATAGCCTACTGTAGAAACTAAAATCTAAAGTACTATTATGTCAAAAATTTGGACTACATTCTTAAGTTCCTATTATGAAGTAAAATTAGATTGTATACTGTTGTATTGTACTACCAATTGCTAGGCATGTAATTACATGTTTCACGCAAATAAATTACAAATTACAAATTGCAAATGATATCTGATATTAGTAGACTTCCCTTGGCCAGGAAATCCCTTTTTGCCATTGCTAGTCTGCTTTTGATGTCCTCCTTGCTCTGTTCACCATTGGTTATTTTACTGCCTAGGTAGCAGAATTCCTTAACTTCATCTACTTCGTGACCATCAGTCCTGATGTTAAGCTTCTCGCTGTTCCCTTTCCTGCTACTTCTCATTACCTTCATCTTTCTTCCATACTTTCTTAATTGGAACAGCGAAAATAAGAGGGGGGGGGTCTGTCGTAAGTCAGACATGGCACTAGTTTCACAAGCTGTGACATTGTCGCAAAAAAACACAGTGACCTGTATATGTAATAAGTTTCCTTTAATTTATGTCTATGGTCACAATCTTTTCTGTTTAACAGATTAGCGGTTTTGGTCTTTTATGACCATCATCAGATCTGCAGCAAAAATTTTCGCTGTTTCAATTAATTATTGAAAACTAGTGTCTGCCAACATTAGCGACATCTGGTCAACTTACTACACAAACATCTTGTGGCTACTGTACGGCAGCTTGTTTTAAACAGTAGTTTTACTGACAAAATGACTCGTGCATTTGATGTGATTTATATGTATTTGACGATGCTGGTGCTGATTCCTCATTTAACATTTAATGATGCCACTATGGCTGCAGTACATTAGGACTTTGTTTTTATGAGACAGGTATACCTCTTCATATTTAAAGTGCACAAATGTAAGTTTTGTCAGTACTGCTTTTCAATATGCTCTATGTATTGTTCTTAAGCTGTATAGAGTTTGCAAGTGTATTTATATTTTTTCCAATTTTTGCTGCAGATCTGATGATGGTCATTAAAGACTGAAACCAGTAATCTATTAAACAGAAAAGATTGTGACCATAGACGTAAATTAAAGGAAACTTATAAAATTTTGTTATTTGCTGTATTTCCTGGTGCTGCAATTTTAATGGCCAGCAGTGTAGATGATTTGTGCAACAGCACATATGAATGTACACTCCTGGAAATGGAAAAAAGAACACATTGACACCGGTGTGTCAGACCCACCATACTTGCTCCGGACACTGCAAGAGGGCTGTACAAGCGATGATCACACGCACGGCACAGCGGACACACCAGGAACCGCGGTGTTGGCCGTCGAATGGCTCTAGCTGCGCAGCATTTGTGCACCGCCGCCGTCAGTGTCAGCTAGTTTGCCGTGACATACGGAGCTCCATCGCAGTCTTTAACACTGGTAGCATGCCGCGACAGCGTGGACGTGAACCGTATGTGCAGTTGACGGACTTTGAGCGAGGGCGTATAGTGGGCATGCGGGAGGCCGGGTGGACGTACCGCCGAATTGCTCAACACGTGGGGCATGAGGTCTCCACAGTACATCGATGTTGTCGCCAGTGGTCGGTGGAAGGTGCACGTGCCTGTCGACCTGGGACTGGACCGCAGCGACGCACGGATGCACGCCAAGACCGTAGGATCCTACGCAGTGCCATAGGGGACCGCACCGCCACTTCCCAGCAAATTAGGCACACTGTTGCTCCTGGGGTATCGGCGAGGACCATTCGCAACCGTCTCTTTGAAGCTGGGCTACGGTCCTGCACACCGTTAGGCCGTCTTCCGCTCACGCCCCAACATCGTGCAGCCCGCCTCCAGTGGTGTCGCGACAGGCGTGAATGGAGGGACGAATGGAGACGTGTCGTCTTCAGCGATGAGAGTCGCTTCTGCCTTGGTGCCAATGATGGTCGTATGCGTGTTTGGCGCCGTGCAGGTGAGCACCACAATCAGGACTGCATACGACCGAGGCACACAGGGCCAACACCCGGCATCATGGTGTGGGGAGCGATCTCCTACACTGGCCGTACACCACTGGTGATCGTCGAGGGGACACTGAATAGTGCACGGTACATCCAAACCGTCATCGAACCCATCGTTCTACCATTCCTAGGCCGGCAAGGGAACTTGCTGTTCCAACAGGACAATGCACGTCCGCATGTATCCCGTGCCACCCAACGTGCTCTAGAAGGTGTACGTCAACTACCCTGGCCAGCAAGATCTCCGGATCTGTCCCCCATTGAGCATGTTTGGGACTGGATGAAGCGTCGTCTCACGTGGTCTGCACGTCCAGCACGAACGCTGGTCCAACTGAGGCACCAGGTTGAATTGGCATGGCAAGCCGTTCCACAGGACTACATCCAGCATCTCTACGATCGTCTCCATGGGAGAATAGCAGCCTGCATTGCTGCGAAAGGTGGATATACACTGTACTAGTGCCGACATTGTGCATGCTCTGTTGCCTGTGTCTATGTGCCTGTGGTTCTGTCAGTGTGATCATGTGATGTATCTGACCCCAAGAATGTGTCAATAAAGTTTCCCCTTCCTGGGACGATGAATTCACGGTGTTCTTATTTCAATTTCCAGGAGTGTAGTTGGGGCTAGACACGTGGGACATTCCACTTTGGAAATCATTAGGGAATTCAATATTCTGAGGTCCACTGAAGTGAAGTACTCAACATTAAGCACTTCTAAGAGTCATCACCACAGACAATAGATCACAATTCAGATTTAGTAATTTCACAGAATCCAGGAGAAATAACGGTACCCGGCACTTCTTTAGCCTGTTGATCCACTTACAGTTAAGTGTAGATGCTGAGGAAATGCTCACAATTTCAACATTCATATGAACGCCATGTGTGAGGAGTCATCTGGCAGAACTGACACTGTTTCTTAACACTGTTGGGCAGTGCCAGTCAATGGGGGCAGTCCGTATGAAAGCTCCCTGTCTAGTACCATGGGGTGCTTCTGCACATCCTGCATCTACAGCTGCAGACAGTCACTACTTGACATCTTGGTTTCTACCATTTAAGCACTCATGTCTTGATGTGCACAATCTGGTGTCAACCAGGTTAGACCTGTTGCAGTTGGAACAGGGTGGAGGTCAAAACAACAGGTGGTTGGGTCACTCACCATTGTAACCAACTGCCTATGCAGTTGACAGTTTACCCTTAGTACCTTCTACCACATGAAGCTCTCCACTGCACACACATGCTGCACCAAGAAGATCCAAGCACTCAATGCCCTAGTAGAAAACTATACAACCCATAGCCACAAGTGGCTACCCTGAACAATTGCAAGCACAGTGCTCCCTACTTATATCGGACCATGAGGACCAACCGATTCAGTCCTCTTTAGTTTTTGGGTCTCAAAAGGTTTCCACTGTCTACCAGTAGAGCCCAACCAGAGCAGCCCCATGAAACACTATTCTTAACCATTAGAACCCAGTACATTTTGCTTCTTGGCAACTGTTCATCAGAGATGAGGATATCGTCAGAAGTGTGACAGAGACGTGATAGGACTGCTCTTGTTCTCTCAGTTCATAAATGACCTGGCCGATAGGATGAGCAGTAATTTGCAGCTGTTTTCTGATGATGCAGTAATGAATAGAAAAGTTTTGTTAAGTGATTGTAGGAGGATACAGGGTGACTTAGGCAGAATTTCTGCTTTGTTAGATGATTGGTAGCTTGCTCTAAATGTAGAAAAATGTAACTTAATGCAGATGCGTAGAAAAAACAATCCTGTAATGATGAAATACAGCATTGGTGGTGTGCTGCTTGACACAGTAGGAAATTCATAAGCAGGTAAGGTCGCTAGTGGGGAAGGTCAATGGCTGATTTTAGTTTATTGGGAGAATGCTAGGAAAGTGGGTTCAGTCTTGAAACTGCTTGAGTGTGTGTGATCCCCACCAGGTTAGATTAAAGGAAGTGGTTCAGAGCTGTGGGACTAGATTTGTTACTGATAGGCTCAATCGACATGCAAGTATTATGGTTTGCGAACTAAGATGGGAATTCCTAGAGGGAAAGAGATGGTTCTTTTTGAGAAACGCTGTAGAGAAAATTTAAAGAACTGGAATTTGTGGCTGACTGCAGAACAGTTCTGCTGCTGCCAGTGTACATTTCCCGTAAGGACAGTTAGACAATAGTAGTAGCAGTATAAGGTACCATCCACAATGTGCCATATGGTGGCTTGTGGAGTATGTATGTAGATGTAGCTGTAGACTTGATGGCTTATCTCAAAGTGAACTCTGTGAACTGCCGGTGTCCGAGGTGATGGAAACTACCCCAGATGTCGAGATGGTAGCCTTGTCACCACCTTATGCAGAATTTCAGAAATTGAAATGCATAGCTCAAGAACATGAAAACTGAGCTTCCTGTGGCATTTCACAGTTGTTTGAGCAGACACAGCAAAATCCAGTAGCATCTCTGATAGGTCAACTGCTCCCACACATTACAATTTATTGAGGTATTCAATGGCCTAACATCAGTCTTTCTGGCAGCATTTCTCTAGTGTTAATGGGGATCAATGTCCACACTTCTCTCATCACACAATCTGTTGACATAAACTGAATCCCACCTCCCTTCAGCTTCTCCTGCAATTTTGGCATGATCCTACAAATTTCAGTGTATGTGAAGTTAAAGAAATAATTCAGCACTTCAATATCAGTTGTCAACACAAAACAGTAGTACATCATTATTGATGCATGACCACTTTTCCCAGTATTACTGAACCAGATTTCTGCTTTTGTTCCTGTATATAGAATAAAATACAAAGTATAACTAGTCCACTGTTGCAGAGTACAATTTTTTTAAAAACTTACAAATAAACTTTGTTTATGTGGAATAAACTGCTTTAAAGATAATCATCCTTGCAACAGGATCCTTTCCTCAACTAAGAACTCTATTCACATGACTTAGCCCTTTCATGTTGACAAGCCATACTGGCACTTGCCTTCTTGTTTACTCTTCAGTTGGTGGCTCTGTACATAATAAGTTTGGTGTAACACAGGCGATGTTCTGTCACAAAAGGAAAAGCAATGCTGGCACACTCTTCTATAACCAGTTTTAATATGAACTGGGCCATTCTTAGTTTATGCTGAAACTTTCACAAATGTTAGTGAACTACCTACAATAGGCAAGAATCTTTCTACACAAAATATTAAGAAACTTGTTCATCACAGCTGAACTGATTTAGATGTTTGGCCAGATCATGTGTCACATTATCTGAGCTGTAGTGTTTGCTGTAATAATTGGTCTGTCACCCTCTGGAAAAACCCTTAAAATATGCCTAGTATTTACATACCAAATTTTATCTTCCGCCCCTAGACATTCACCTATTACAGTAGTAATATTAGAACACTAAGCATGCCCAAGATTCACACTTCGACAACTAAGAATCTAATACACTAGTTACTTCATAAAATAAATCATGTATGTAAATACTAGGCATATTTTAGGAGTTTTCCCAGAGGGCGACACACCAATTATTACAACAAACACTACAGCTCAGATAATGTGACACATGATCTGGCCAAATATCCATTCAGTTGTGATGGTAGTAGGAAGTACATATGCAGTGTGAAGCAACTTGCATCACTGATGGACAATATGTTGTAAAATTTTTAAAGCATAAGATTTGATGACGAGAGCATAGCTCTGTCAAAGTGAAATGTTTTTTTAGTAATCCTGGCTTGTGAAGTTTCCTTCGGTTATGAGACAGTACTAGACTGAATCATAGAGGCTTGGCCCATGTGACATGCTGTGCATGCCCCTGGCAGTGATCATCAATGCTATGTCTAGTGCCTCTGAGTTGTGACTGTTGTTGGTCCGCATGTGTGTGTGTGTGTGTGTGTGTGTGTGTGAGAGAGAGAGAGAGAGAGAGAGAGAGAGAGAGAGAGAGAGAGAGAGAGAGAGATATGGGCTGGGATGTCGCGAGTGTCAGAAACAAGAAACGTCAAAAGTCTACAGCGCCCCCTTTATAGTAACATGCTTGCCCCACCCCCTCCCCCAGTCAATACTATTTAACATGAAGTAATATAATTAGGTTATCAGTAGATAGTTTTCTACTCGTATATTCTGATCAGTTTCAAAATTTTCATTTCACATGTGGTCTATAGGCATAGTTATTTGCATTATATCTGCGCCTAATGCAAATTACACAAGCAAGGTATAATAAATAGAAAAAAATGTCAAACTCTATTACACAAAGATGTCAGCTAATTTCTGTCTCAGAATTCAGTACTGAAATGCAAAGTTTAGTGTGGTTGAATACAGGTCATTCCCATCACTATTTAACCTTCCAACGAATGACCAACAACAATCACAGCTCAGAGGCACTAGACATAGCATTGATGATTTTCTACACACAGTCAGGTGGCTTGCAGAGTATGGATGTAGATGTAGATGTAGAAGATGGCTACCAGGGGCATGCACAACATGCCACATAGGCCAAACGACTATGATTCAGTCTCATAACTGAAGAAAACTTCACAAGCCAAGATTGCTAAAAAGAGCAGTTATCTTCCACAGAGCTATGCTGTCATCATCAAATATTATGCTTTAACATTTTTACAACATACTGTCTATCAGTTTTGCAAGGCACTTCACACTGCATAAGTACTTCCCACTACCATGAAGATCACTACAAACTGGCATCTCAACTTGCAATACTGATGGACAATATGTTGTAAAAAAATTTAAAGCATAAGATACAACAATGTCAGCATAGATCTATTGAAAGTGGGCATCCAATGAAATGCTTTTTTTTAGTGATCTTGGTTTGTGAAGTTTTTTTCAGTTACCATACATTGCAGATCACCCCCAAACTGACAATGTCAGGAATATGTAACTTGTACAGTCTGTTGCATGAGCTACTATCAATCACACCATTCTGCTTATTTGATTTCAGTCCCGCATTGTGCCTCAACTTTCTTGTTCTTGTTATTGGCTTTTATTCAGTCTTCTGCTCTTGATAAATATGGCTTGTTCATGGATTATCCTTTCACACAGGCAGCAGACAGAAAAGTGGTGATAGATCTTACTTTATTGTGCTTTTGGTAACATGTTCACACCTGGTGCCAATATTATTGATCCCAAGTTTCTGGAACTTGGGCAGCAACAGCTCTAACAACAACAGCAACAATCTGCAGCTCATGAGGAATGGTACCAGCAACAGCTGTCACTGTAACATCATCAGTACCCAGAACAATGGCAGGAACATCAAGAAGAGCATGTTGTTCTCATGCAGCTCCTGTCTCAGCTGCCTTTTCAACACATATTCAGAGAACTGGGAAGCTTAATTCTGTCATTTTGAACCATACTGTTTTGCCAACAGAATTTCTTGAAGAATCAAAGTACTGTGGTCTCTGCTTCTAATAGTTGTTTATATCAAGAGGTGCAGAAATTGCAAGCACCCTTGGACCCAAGTGCTTTGTCTTTCACTGATTTCTGCACTGTGTTAACTGAATACTATAGTTATCAGACACCCCTTGTTGTCAATTGTAATGTAATTAACTGTTGGAGATAAAGTTTATCACATGTGAAAAGTACGATGCCCACAGTAAAGAGTTATGGTAATTTCATTATGTTGCCAGAAAATGTGTTTAATTTATTTAATTATGAATATTGTCTTTCATGATAAATAATGGATTCGTTTGAGATGATAAATGCTGTATATTTATATGTATTTATTTATATGTATCTTTGGAGTTTATTAAGGTCAGTAAACCAAAGAATCTAGAATGCAGGAATGTCTGCAACTTCCGGGCACATGTTGGCATGCCCGCCAGTTCTTTGTTGGTATTGGAGGGAGATGGACATGTTTATGTGACAAGTGCAGTATAATGCATTTAGAGTATCAATGTTCATAGTGAAAATGGTGTAGTTACTAACAAAAAGTACGAATAAATATAATTCTTAGCAGAAATTATTTCAGATCCGGTAGTGTTTATTTCAAACAGGAAGAAAACCCAGGCCATGCTTGTTGGAATGATTATATTGCAGACAAAACTTCAAGAACCCCTAGACAAACGAGATCTGCAGTGTGTAATCTTTCAGCAGCTTCTTATAAATAAGTCTTGCTGAAATTGTGCTGGAACTACTTGTATTACTCTCATTCAAAAACACGTGGTGAGAGTGTGGTCCTACCACAATATACCGCATAAGATTCCACAATTTTTCAGTTATCTAAGAAACGAGATAGGTAACAACCAGTACAGGCTAGGCTAAAGTTTAGTCAGTGTCATAAACAATATGGATAGTCTTATACTGCATGGGCTGCTGACTTGCAAGGCCTTGCTCTCAGGCGTATTTCACATGTCAGAAGTGTAAGGTTTAGTATGTGGAATCACTGATTCTGAATGGGATTGTGCACTTTGCCTCCAGGGAGATCACAGCAAAAGCTTTTGTCACATTTGACCAGAGTCTTTGTGAAGTGCATGACATTGTTAAATCTTTAGAGGTGCAGAAACTGCAGATTTCACAAATGAAATTCATGTTTCAAAAGTAGTTAGTTGTCATTGCAAACAAAGGCTAGCTGATGATTCTAATTCATCATCATCTAATTACCTCATTTTGCATCTAAGTCCATAGTCATCTGGGTTGCTAGTGTCTTGTGAGAAACTTAAATAAATTGATCATTCTGCTCCCTCTCTCAGTGTCAAGTGACTCTTTTTTTTAATGTTAACTGGGTAGGTCAGAAACACCCTTCTTCCTTTGCCAGTTTTAGCTTCAAAGTAGTAGACCAAGTCAATTTAGTGTCTGAAATGGTGCTTTATTCTGACCTTGACACTCCCTGTGATTCATATAAAGAGACTTTTGAACCAACACTCAGGTGAGGATCTAATTTTACTGCTCACGTCTCTATGAAGTCTTTAACTGAGATAAAATTTTGTAGAACTCACATGGTACTGTTTTTGGTTAAAGAGGCTGTTCAAGCAGAACTTGCATGGCTTCTGGACCAAGGTATCATATATCCAGTTTCAACCAGCCAATGGGTGGTGCCTAGGGTTGCCTTAAGAACCTAATAGGCCTTTGTGCATTTGTGACAATTTTAAGTCCACCATAAATGCCTAGTCTAACAATGATCTCTATTCTGTTCCTCGTCTGGAAGATGTGTTAATTAAACTGGCCAAAAAACACAACTTTTCAAAGACAGATCTAAAGGAAGTGTATCAACAGTTACTGCTGATGATGCATCAAGTCAGCTGTTAGTCTTAAATGTACAATTAGGTACCACCACTTACTGTTTGTAGTTACTAGTGCGCCCACTCTTTTCCAAAAACATATAGAATGAGTGATTCAAGGTAATCCAAGCTGTGTTAATTATTTTGATGACATCCTTTTTATGGTGTCAGGACACGTGGAATGCAGCAGAAACCTCAGATTGCTTTTCAAATGGCTCCAGGAACAGGGCTTAAGTTTTCAGCTGGAAAAGTGCAGTTTCTTTGCTGCCAGCATCAATTAGCTGAGGCACATTTTAAGCCACAAGGGTATCACACCCATGTGTGACCATTCCAACATAACAACTAATATGCCAACCCCTACTAACCTTAAAAGGTTGCAATTGTTCCTGGATAAAATCACATACTATGCCAAGTGTATTCCTGAAGCAGTGCAAATCACAGCCCCCCTAAATCAGCTACGTAGGAAGGACATCAAATCTGTGTGGTCACCTACCTCTCAACAGGCTTTTCAGCACCTTAGGATGGTCTCAACGCAGGGCAATGTCTGATGCCATACACACCAGGACTGCCGTTGACGCTCACAACAGGCATGTACCAGTACAGAATTTTGGTACACTGATGTGCCAAAGAAACTGGTACACCTGCCTATATTGTGTAGGGCCCCTGCAAGTACACTGAAGTGCCACAATGCAATGTGGCATGGACTCAACTAATGTCTGAAGTAGTGCTGGAGGGAACTGACACCATGAATCCTGCAGGGCTGTCCATAAATCCATAAGAGTACTAGGGGGTGGAGATCTCTTCTGAACAGCAAATTCCAAGGCATCCCATACATGCTCAATAATGTTCATGTCTGTGGAGTTTGATGGCCAGCAGAAGCGTTTAAACTCAGAAGGGTGTTCCTGTAGCCACTCTGTAGCAGTTCTGGATGTGTGGGGTGTCGCATTGTCCTGTTGGAATTGCCCAAGTCCATCAGAACACACAATGGACATCAATAAATGCAGGTGAACAGACAGGATGCTTATGTATGTATCACCTGTCAGAGTCATATTTGCAGGTGATCAGACAGGATGCTTAATTATGTATCACCTATCAGAGTAATATCTAGGCATATCAGCTGCCCCATTTCACTCCAATCGCACATGCCCCACATCACTACAGAGCCTCCGCCAACTTGAGCAGTCCCCTGCTGACATGCAGGATCCACAAATTCATGAGGTTGTCTCCATGCCCGTACATGTCCATCTGCTCGATACAATTTGAAATGAGACTAGTCCGACCAGCGAACATGTTTCCAGTCATCAACAGTCCAATGTCGGTGTTGACAGGCCCATTCTTGCAGGATCTTTTTCCAGCCACAGTGAAGTTGGAGATTTGATGTTTTACCAGATTCCCAGTATTCACGGTACATACGTGAAATGGTCATATGGGTGAATCCCCACTTCATCGCTACCTCGGAGATGCTCATGCACTGACTATAACACCACATACAAACTCACTAAAATCTTGATAATCTGTCATTGTAGTGGCAGTAATTGATCTAACCACTGTGCCAAACAATTGTTGTCTTATGTAGGCACTGCCAATTGCAGTGCCGTATGCTGCCTGCTTACATATCTCTGTATTTGAATACACATGCCTATACCAGTTCCACTTCAGTGTACTTTTTTGTACCAAGCTGTAAGACGGTTCTGAATGGCCAATTGTCTTCACTTCCAAAACATTGTGATGCAGCTTAACTAATGACAAATTGAGGAGGCAGCTTTAGTGATAATATGCATGAGCAAATAATTTCATGTGTATTTGTATGGCAGTAAACTCCACCTGTTGAAAGGCCAGAGCCCTTTATTTTGTTGTTCAGGCATCATTCTGTGCTCCCTGACAAGCCAGCACAGTGTATGCAGCACTAGGTGCTGTTTTAAGCAGGAACCAGTATGAAAAACACTTTGTCCCTCTTCCTAACACACTGACACAGACTTCTTGGCCCCAATGAGGAATTCTGTTACAAGGAAACTGTTTGTTTTGTGTTGGACCAACACTTAAAAAAGTCCTTAATAAATTCCCACTTTTTAATTCCATAATACAAGACCATGGAAAGTTTTGTCTGCAGCACAGAAGGGACAGCCAGAGTATGTTCGCAGCTAGGCCAAAACAGTCTTTCACAATTATTTCATATTGCACTAATGGCTCACCAGAATGAAGGGCACCCTTACACTGGCCACAGAGTGCCCTCCAGCATCCTCTATCTTCACACTGGGAGATGGCGCACATGAAGGTGTGGCCTAGCTGTATGCCCACTAGCCCGATGTTGATACCAACATTGAATGCATGTGCTGTTCCTGTCGTGCCTGCTATCTCAATCAGGCAGCCCCCACACAATGTTTCTCACCATGGTCCTGCCCTTATCATCCTTGGGAGAGGGTCCATATTGATTTTGCCAAGCCATTTCTGGGTGCTATGTGGCTGATGACAGTAGGCACCCTCTCGAACTTCTGTTGTGTAGCACAGATGCCATCCACTACCAGCCCTGCAACCATCCATGCTCTCTCAATGATGAAGGAGTGACATGCACCCTTCTGTTGGATAATGGGCCCAAATTTACATCACTGCAGTTCCAGTCCTTCTGTAACCATAACAACAACAAACACCTGACCACTAACCCCTTTAATCCTGCCTCCAACACAGAGCCGGAGCATGTGATATGTAGGTTCAAAACATAGATGTGGTAGGCCTTAGAGATGTTGTCCACTGAGAAAGCTCAGCACACCTTTCTCTGTACATATTGATCCACCTCCGTTAGTAGGGTCAGTCCAGCCAAAATACTGCACGAGCTCTGGCATCACACCCTGTTAGAACTCCTGCACTCCATGCAATGTGCCCAACTTGAGTACAGGTTTGCACAGGGGGTGACAGTTGTCTGACATCATGGCCAGGCACACCTGTCTGACCCGCCACTGTCATCAACTTCGGCCATGACCACAGTAGTCGCAATTGTTGCCCCTGTCCCATGTGTTGCCACCGAAGCCCAGGTTGAACACTAGAGTTGCCCCCAGCTGTGCTTCTCATCCTCACCCAGCACCCCAATATGACCTCTGCCCCTGCACTACCACTGGTCAGTATGTCGGTGAGCAGTCATGGTGTGGGTGCTTAGAGTGGTGGAACTGCTCCCTCCACCTGTCCTGACCTTTTCTCATCCTTGTTAAGCCTACAAAGTCTGCTGCCCAAGGCATACTGCAGCCTCTGCAGTTCTCATCACTCAGGCGGCATGGGGTGACTGGCCCCCAATCCATGGTTCTGGATCCATTGGCTGGGTGTTCTGCCACTCCCCCCTCCCCATCACCTCTTTCTGCCAGAATTAGTATCAGCCCAGAGAGCCTACTTCAAGAGAGAAGGATTTAATATTCCCTCCGACAGCCGATAACGGTCGCAGCTCAGAAGCACTGCAAATTGCAACTGATGATCACCACCAGAGTTGTGCGAAGTATGGCACATGGATGAAGACGCTCTCAGTAACAGGGCTAATCAGGGAGCAATAACTAAGTCTAGTACAGTCAGGCGCATGAGGTGCTATCAATTACATGATTCTGTTTATTGGATTTTGATCCTGTACTGTGCCTGGACTTTCTTGTTCTTGTTATTTGCTTTCATTCAGTATTATGCTCTCAAATTTGGCTTTCTTTATGGATTATGCATTTTTATGGGGTGGAAACAAAACTTAACTGTGTTCCAAAACTACTGTCTCTGTAAAAATACATTCAATAAGCATACAATTGTCATCATCATTCATCCATATCAGCATTCTTGGCTTTTTTAAATGAGTATGCTGTCACAAACTAGAAAATACATACCTCCAGACAGACATCCCTAATTTAAGTAAGAAGTAGTTGAGTGTCAACAACAGAAACAGTAACACATGAGATCCACACATCAGTGAAGATGTTTGAAGGTAATAGTTAACATCTAGTTAGTACCACAACAACGAACTTGGATATCAAAAGGACCCAAAATATAAAAATATGAATAAAATTTAGCAAGTGTCCAGTTAGTAGATATTAAAAAATATCCATTATCCGATATCCAGAATGCTAAGAAGGAAAGCAATGAAGCAGGCTGAAAATACAGAAAACCACTGACTTTGAGGAGGGACAGACTGGTACAGCCCAGAACCAGGGACTGAGAATCTCAGAAATGGAGAAGCTGGTTGGCTGTTCACATGTTGCTATAGTGAGCACCTGTGGACAGTGGTTGTAGGACACTGGAATCGCAAGTAGGCAACAGGGTGGACAGTGGTTGTAGGACACTGGAATCATAAGTAGGCAACAAGAGTACAAATGCTGCAGAGCACACCGTTCAGTGCACACTGTTGAAAGTGGGGCTCTGCAGCCCCTATGTGTTCCCATGTTGATCCGACAACATTATCAATTACAATTTCAGTAGGCATGGGATCATTGACACTGGACTATGGATAAATTGAAACAAGTCATCTAGTCAGATGAATCACATTTGTTGTTACAACATGTCAATGATCTGTCCAGATATACTGTCTTCCGGACAAACAGCTGCCCAAAATATGAATCAGGCCACAGCAGGTAAATGTCATCATTGCAAGGCCAAAATCATGTTACATTGAATTGATGTGCATGATAGTGAACTTGCACTAATGTCTTGGTCACCAAATTCACCTCATCTGAACCTGATGGAACACATCTGGTGCACTACAGCATACCATGTCAGCACCCCCTAACAAACAGCCCATAGATTATGGGAACTGCATGACCTGTGCATAGACATCTGACACCACATGCCTCTGGCAACCTATAAAGGAGTTGTCAAATCCACACGATGTAGAGTCACTGCTGTGTTATGATGCAAAGATGGATCAACACTCTATTAAGTAGGTGGCCACAATATTTAGGTTCATCAGAACATATACTCAATCAGTGAGTGTGCAGTGCATTGTACACAATATTTCATGCCAGTCTTATTAATTTTCTGTGCCATTACACTTACAGAGGGATGGAAGAATGACTCATCCTGATACAATTTATTTTTCACTTGCGCTCTCCCTATGGGATATGCAGTGGATGCAGCAGAATTGTTGCAGTCTTTCATGAACACATTTTGTAAATGGTTTTGGAAAAATAACATTGCCCTTCTTCTATAGCTACCTGAGTATTTCTGTTACACCTTTGTATGAGCTAACCTGAGCTGTCACAGCCCTGGTAGTGCATCTTTGAATTCATTTGATTTCTATCATGCCTAAATGACGACAATCCTAAATCTTGGAGATGTACACTAGAATAGGTCACACCAGAATCCCATATGGAACTTCTTTTACACATGAACCTCACTTTCACAGAATCTTCCCAATAAATCAGAGTCTTTGATTCACTATCCTAATATCAGTTTCACATGTTCATCCCAGTCCATCTCTCTTGTCTTGTACATGAAGAATATTAGGCTTTAACATTCCACTGACAACAACATTATTACAGATGCACCTCAAGCTTTGGAAGCATGTGGCTAGGGAAGAAACCAACCTACATTCTTTCAAAGGAACCATCCTGGCATTTCCCTTAAGTGGTTCTGTTAAACTACAGAACACTTAAAATGGGATGAACCAAAGTTCTCCTGAATGTGAGACTGCTGTTTTAATCACTGAGCCCCTGGCTCAGTTTATTTTGTAATTGAGTAACACTGGGGTCTTTCACATTATCATGAGAATCATCTTGTATTTCCCCAAATTTAAAGAGGCATGCCATTCACCAAATTTGAATTCTGACTAACTCATTCAGCACGTCCTTACTGTTATCCAGTGACGATATTCTCCTGTAAACAACAGTATCATCGGAGAAAGTTATGAGTAGCTGATGACCCTATACAATGAACCAATGTTAACATCAATGGTCTTATTATGCTTGCCTTGCACACATCTAATGCTATTATCACTTCTATGACACATTCACAATCTGATATATGTACTGGGAAATGTCACTTGATATTTCTCTGGAAAAATCCAACATCCGTGAAGATCATAATAGCTCTGACAGTACTTGACAACAAGATGCAGTATCAAATTTTTTCAGAAGTACATGAGTACAAACTACCCATTCACCTTCATTCTACTATGTTTTTCCAGGAATGATCTGATACTATGACAAAGCATTTCTAAGAGAAACATTGTAGGGGTCATTAGCTTGGCAGCAGAGCCAGAAAGCAGAACTTTCCACCACAATGTGTGCTGCTGTCTGTAAGGCTCCATGTCCACAACATGGTGAAACATTTCTTTTTATGAGTAAATAAATTTAAGCCCCAAAAAAGTAATTTATGTAAAACAATGTAAGAAACCATGTATTTTTGTATTAATTCCATGTATTGTCTTTAAATTGTCTTATAATGTAAAATGATAATTACTTCTTAAATGTGAGAGAGCATACAGATGTTAAAATTAATGAAAGAGAGCAACTGTATTTTTTAATCAGCAAATAATGCATCAGACGCAGTGCAAGCGGCAACAACAATCAAGTTTTACGCAATCGGCCACACTGGAAAGGTGCGCAGTGAAGTCACTGAAACATTGTCCCACACAAGAGGCTTCCAGAACTGGAAGAGATTGAGGAAAAATGACAGTAAAGTTGACTTCAGTTTTCTACTCGTATATAACCACAAGCAGCATCTGGCTTGCTCTCTCTCGATATATCTCTCTCTCTCCTGAGGCACGCTCTCTATTGGTGTCTTCACTCTTGTTGATCGCTTTCTCTTATTGATTGCTCTCTCAAATGATTTTGTAACAGGCAGTTGTACTCGAAAGATATTTTCAAGGGGTGTAAAGTATTTATCTATGTAAAAGTATTGCCAATATATGAATAACTGGTACTGTGTACCAATGTTTTATGTCAACAATATTAACCTCGCCTGCCAACTTTTCTACATTTCAGCTACGAGAACTGCAAAAGTGCCAACTTACCATTTGCTGGCCGATGCTGAACATCAATGACGTTTCTGGGCAGCACTTCTGTGCATAACGCATAATATTAACAATCAGCATACGGGCAACAAATGATGTGCATGGTCAGTCCACTCCACAGTATCAAAGCAGGTTAGACAAAAGCTTGAATTATTAACTTTCTCTCTCTTAGTGGTAAATTTATCTGTGCCATGTGATAATTAAAACTTGGCTGCTTCTGTTAATTAATGGCACTCCAGTTAATTTCCTCCCATCAAAATTTATTTTTCAGTTACCACTAAGGTGTGCCACACAAAATAGAGAAAAATTTCTTTTTTCATGAATCAACTGCACCAGTGGAAATAGACTTTGAAGCGGAAAATAGATTCCTATAGTAGATGATGTGTTTCACCTCCACTCCATGCTGCGGTTGTGCATAAAAGGTACGGTCGCCTGCATGTTGCCATCACAGTATATTGCAATAGTTTTGCCGTGCACAGTCACATCATTCTGTGGTCAGTAGAATCATTTTATTGTACTTTCAGCATAGAATAGTGTAGCTATTGTTGCACTCTGCCATAGAATTAGAGCTATCGCTAGCTAAGCTGGGTGCCAGCTGCAAGCAAATTTTCATGTGTTATGTTAAAGTTATCTTGTTATTCTGCCAGTTAGGTAATTTCATTGTTGTGTCTATACAGTTTTGTTTTGTTATTCAGGTTAGATAAAAGGAGGGTTCCATTTCTAGCCACAGTTGTTTGTGAAATGACCAAAATTGGTAAATTCGCAAACATGGACCCTGTACAAGAAACTACTAATGAAAATGTTGCTGATGTTAGCAATGTTGCATCTGACACAGTAGTAATTGAAACTGAGCCAGATAATACAGCAGTTGGTATGACTGAGCAGTCTCAATCTGCAGGGGGTGCCAAACGAAGCCCTGCACCCACTGTAGACCCTATTGCAGCTTTATTACACAGAATCAGGCACTTGATGAACAAACATGATGAAGTGCAAGCTGCAAAAGAAAGAGAATGTGAGAAAGCACAAGCTGCTAGGGAAAGAGAACACGATAAAGCACTCATTAAGCAAACCACAGAACAAAACAGGGAATGTGATTAAATGCGAGTGGCAAAAGAAAGAGAACACAATGAAATGGAAGCTGCAAGAGAAAGAATGCCATGAAGCACTAGCAGTGAAATTGAATGCTGGTTTCAAAAGTATTATGAAAGAAGTCTCAGCAATGCAAAATGTTACTGAAGACCCTATGGCTTATCTTAGAAGATAGACTAAGGAAAGGCAAACCTATGTTTCTATCATTTGTAGACTTGGAGAAAGCTTTTGACAATGTTGACTGGAATACTCTGTTTCAAATTCTGAAGGTGGAAGGGGTCAAATACAGGGAGCGAAAGGCTATTTACAATTTGTACAGAAAACAGATGGCAGTTATAAGAGCCGAGGGGCATCAAGGGAAAGCAGTGGTTGGGAAGGGAGTGAGACAGGGTTGTAGCCTATCTTCAATGTTATTTGAGATTTGCCAATGACATTGTAATTCTGTCAGAGACATCAAAGGACCTGGAAGAGCAGTTGAATGGAATGGATAGTGTCTTGAAAGGATGATATAAGATGAACGTCAACAAAAGCAAAATGAGGATATGCAATGTAGTCTAATTAAATCAGGTTATGCTGAGGGAATTAGATCAGGAAATGAGACACTTAAAGTTGTAGATGGGTTTTGCTATTTGGGGAGCAAAATAACTGATGATGGTCAAAGTAGAGAGGATATAAAATTTCCACTGGCAACGGCAAGGAAAGCTTTTCCAAAGAAGAGAAGTTTCTTAACATTGAGTATAGATTTAAGTGTCAGGAAGTCTTTTCTGAAAGTATGTGTATGGAGTGTAGCCATGTATGGAAGTGAAACATGGACAATAAATAGTTTAGAGAAGAAGAGAATAGAAGCTTTTGAAATGTGGTACTACAGAAGAATGCTGAAGATTAAATGGGCAGATCACGTAACTAATGGGGAGGTACTGAATAGGATTGGGGAGAAGAGGAATTTGTGTCACAAATGGACTATAAGTAGGGATCAGTTGGTAGCACATGTTCTGAGGCATCAGACGATCATGAATTTGGTATTGGAAGGCAGTGTGGAGGGTAAAAATCATGTAGGGAGACAAAGAGATGAATACTCTAGTCAGATTCAGAAGTATGTAAGTTGCAATAGTTACTTGGAGATGAATAAGCTTGCACAGGACAGAGTAGCATGGATAGCTGCATCAAACCAGTCTCTAGACTGAAGACCACAACAACAACAACAACAAATAAAGAATTCCATGACTGGTTGAGAAAAAAAGGCAAAATGATAGGTGATCTGATTAAATCCAATGTAAAGAGCATGATAGCCAGTGCTAGCAGTGAAGAAGTTGCAGAATTAAATAAAACTAAGAAAATAATAGCTACCAGGATAGAGCAGCTTAAGCAGGTTCGACTGACAAAATACCAAAGTGGCACGAAGAAACTGCGACACAAATGCAGAAAGTTCATCATGTTGGGGAAAAATTACCGCAACAATCACATAGTGTACCACAGCCTGATGTACACATGTGTGAAGGGTATGAATCTGATCCGGAAAGTGCAGGATCAGTTTATGAAGAGTATCAGAGAGAGCACCCCCACATACAACACTCACCTAGGGTGATTGGGGCAACAATGATTTGATGGGTATTTTACTGAATGGGAGTCTATTAAAATACCAGCAGTTTCAAATATTCATACCAGATAAGAATCCAGTGCACCCGGTTGTATTTACCCAGTCATTTAGGAACATGATTCCCCTTGTGGGCAGCAGGAGATGTGCTCCAGCTGTTAAAGGCAAAGTTACAATAATTAATTACTGTTCCAGACCAGGACTGAGAACATTTCCTTTTGGTCTTGGACAATATTGATTTGATACAAGAGGATGCAAGAAGTAGCAACCAGCACCAAGAAACACAGAATGACAGGCATAATGGACATGGCAAAAATCGCCATAACACCAGTGGTTCACACCATAATGGTTGTGCATCGCATTGCGGCACAAAAACAATTGTACGTGCAAAGATCATGCAAGAATAACAACAGACACCACCCTGAGTACAATAACGGGAATAAGGGAAATGGTTATAGAAACAATAACAACAACCGGAACCATAATTATAAGGGCAATGTACCACATCGAACATGCATGCCCAGAATCAAAATGATGACCAAGCTGACAGGCAAGAAGTGTGCATAGTTGAGGTGGCAGAGGTGCCAACCTCAACTACGACGCCATCGACAAACTAAGTGCGGCTGAGCTGTGCTCCCTGATGGATGGCAGCGGCGGGACAGACTGGGGACAGAAATGTTCTAGAGTATGTGCGTATGCTCCAGTACAATGATGACCAGGTCATGAGGCAGGAGTTGTTTACAGACAATGGAATGACTTCTGAACAGAATTGTGAATTTGTACAGGCTGCTGTGCAAGCCGTAGCAGAAAGTAGTAGTAGTAGTAGTAGTAGTAGTAGTAGCAGCTTTATTCATCCATAGATCTCTTTTTATAAGGATATAGGGCATGTCAAAGTATTTAAAAGTTTAGAACAATTTAAAATATGCTAATCACTCATATCTCACTATCAGTCATTGCACAACCAGGCACTTAGTTTTCTCTGAACGTGCAAATTGTTGTATCAGTGATCAGCACAGTGGTGGCTGCTACTCCAAGAATATGACTATGAGATTGTGCATATAAGTGGTGGAGAGAACATTGTAGCAGAGGTGCTCTCTTGTTTACCACAAGGTTTACCTGAGTATTCAGACTTAGTGGAACAAATGTCCAATTTCAAAATTATGTTGATGGAAGAACCTTTACACCACCAGTACTATTTAGAAATGTGTAGGAACATGGCTAATTTACAGGATACAGATGACAGGTAGGTCCAAGTGAAGCGTACGCTTGCCGAGCAGCCGCACCACAAATTGTCACAATACTTTACGGTCCATAATAATGTGCTTTTCCGCCATCAACACAAGCAGCCAGAGTCATGGTGTGTGTGCATACCGGACAGGTATAAGGAACATGTGATATGGTAGACCCATATCACATGGCGGTACTTTGGGGTGAAGAAGTGTAAGAGAAAAATTCAGCAGTACTGTTACATATCAAACCTGCCCTGGTGTGTGCATAAATTACATCACACCTGTAGAGGTTGTCAGAAAAGTAAGCCTTCTAATCTTTCCAATAAAATAGCAATGCATCCAATTATCACTAATAAACCAGGAGAGGTGGTGGCCATTGTTATCTCCGGTCCCAACCCCCAGGTGAGGGGAGGTGTCAAATACATTGTCGCCTTGTATGACCTCTTCTCAAAATATATATGTTTGTATGCCACTAAGTCAGCAACAGCAGTGCCCATCATTAAACAAATCCGGGAAGATTTCTTTCCCAGCTTCGGGAAGCCAGATGCTATTCTATCCAATAATGCACCAGATTTCAATGGCAAGAGATGGAGAAACTTCTTAAAGTAAAATGGTCTCTGCCAGATATTAATAATCAATTTCCATTCAGAATTAAATCCCATGAAAGGATTTTCCAGGAATTCAATAGGTTCATTCGAACATACAGACCGAATGAATAAACCAAATGGGTGGGATTTGTTTCACCATTCGAGCAGGTGGTAAACAGTCTTCCCCACATGATGACACAACTTACACCAGCATGTATTATATTAAATACTAAAAAGAGGAATGAATGGGTCAATCCTCTGCCAAAATTTTCTGATGCTGAATTATCCAGATGGGAATGAATCAGTCGAGCACATTGCTATTAATGCTGCGGCACAGACTAGGAAGCGTACTTATGACAGGAAGCTTGGCAAAGTGCAAGAGTATAAAGTCAGAGATCATATCCTCCTGAGATCACATCCAAAATCTTCTTTACATCTACTGCAGAAGTATGCATTCCTCATGAAGGCAGTTATTTGCTTGCCTACCTAGAATTTAGGAAAATCAAGAGCTTATATCATCAAAATGATCTCAAGAAATATGTACAATGATGAACAGAATTCATATTTATCTATGTAAACAAGGGCATGCAGCATTTTGTATTATTTTCCTTATTATTATTATTATTATTATTATTATTATTATTATCTATGCTATCTTATGGATTTTGTATTAATATCTTTATTAAGATAGACAGAATATGGACTATAAAAGGAACAAACAGAGACTATAAAGTTGTACATAAGCAAAAGAACCAGATTTGACTAATTAATGAGAAAGCACAGTAGTGCATACAATGTACACATTAGTCTAATGCAGATACGTATTTCTATGTTTTCTCTTTGTTTGTATATTTTATACTTATTCCTGCATTAATAATTGTCATTCAGACACTGTCACTAATGAACTGAACAAAGACAGCATCTTCAGCGCTTACAGAAAATAAATGTGAACTGAAATGAACTGAGAAATGTTGCCAGGAAAGTAAACTGTCAAAACAGCTCTACGACTATACAGTCGTGTTACTGACTCCTATTAATGTTTCATTTTACTAGGATTAAAGAACCTTTGCTGAGTTATTTAACGAATGTTTTATTAGAAGGTTTCTTATTGATATATTTGCTTCACGAATAGAATATTCTCATATTTGCCACCAGAAATGTGCAACAGAAATAATAAAATGCACAGATCTATGTAAATATTAGCTCTAAGTTTTTGAACTCATAGTTAGTAAACATTTAGTTAATTTTGGCTCATTTTTCTTTTTACTGATGTTTGTTTATTACATATATCTAAATTTATTTTTCTGTGAATACAATTCATGACACAGATAACACTGTAGTAAAGGAGTATTAACAGCCATTTATGTGCCTTGCTGTAAGCATAATTTTGTCAGACCACGAGATGAACCATTTATGCTAGATGAAACACAGGCTTGACATATGTGGTTTTGAGAATGTTTAATTTTGCAAACATGAACTTCAGGTTTAGCTTACCTTTTTTTGGGAATCTCTCATGTTTTGATCTCTGCAGTCATTTTTCCTTTGCCGTGAATAGGAATTTCACCTGTACTAGGCAACATGGAATAGTCATGGCCTCACATATGTGTTGACAATGATCTTGCACTTATGAGCCACTCAGTAGCAATGTTAAAACAGACCACTGGAGTAAATTCTATAGCAACACATTTCTATGCAGACATGGTTTCAATGTAAACAAGTTTAATATGCATATATTTTGTAAATAGTTAGATATTCAGTACATGAATAATTGTTATTGTTTACCAATGTTTCATTTCAACAACATTAACTTTGTCTGCCAACTTTTCTATGTTTCAGTTAGGTGAACTGCAAGATTGCCGACATATGATTTGCTTGCTGCTGCAGAACATCACTGATGTTCGAATTTGTAGTGGCCACTTGGACATACCTGAGATCTGTTGAGCCAGTCTGTAAATGCAGTTTAGAGGCAGCACTTCTGTGCTTAACACATAATATTAATGATCAGCATATGGCCAACAAATGATGTGCATGGTCAGTCCACTCCATGATATCAAAGCAGGTTAGATAAAATCTTGAGTTATTAATTTTCTCTCTATTAGTGGTAAATTTATCTGTGCTGTGTGATAATATAAACTTGGCTGCTTCTTTTAATTAATGACACTCCAGTTAATTAGCTCTTATCAAAATGTATTTTTCATTTATCACTAAAGAGCGACACACAAAAGAGAAAACTTTCTTTTTTAAAATAATATTTCAATGGAAGTGGCCCATTAAATAAGATGAAACTATGGGGTAATCTGGTATGAAAATTGTGGAGTTGAGATAGGCCAGTGAATTTCTCCTTGGAAGAAGGAAGGAAGAATGTGCTGGAGCCAATCTCCTTGACAGTGCAGAGTTTATTAGAGGGCACCGTAGCTTGCCAGATGTTGTTCCATCTCTGAGTTAGTAGAGATTTTATCTGCGCCTGCAAATCTGTGGCTGAGGTCATCACAGTGAATGCTGGGTGAGTAATTTCTTCTCTAGCCAATGGTCAGCCAATGCATTACCCAGGATATGCACATGACTTGAGATACAGAGAGAGACAACTGGTCAGGTGGTATGACTAAGGTCAGGGAGAAGACTGAGAACAGCAGATCACAAGGTGAGAAGAGTAACATCGAACAACTGCCAGCACACTACTCATTGTGTCAATACAAATTAAAATGCAGTTGAGGGAGATCTGTTTAATAAAACATCACACTATATTAACAGCTATCAGCTCAGCTCCACCATAAAAACACCACATGTCCCCAGCAAAGAATGTTGTTCCTGAGCAGCATGAGAAGTAAAAGCATCCTTTTCATGATTTTAGGGTAGTCAGTGTAAATGACGGTAGCACTCTGATACTCCAGAAGAACTGAGAAGAACATATCGTGGTGGTAACTTAAACTTTAGCTCCTTGAAATAGATCGGTCCTAAGTCATGGCCTGGGTACCAACTAAAGAGGAGTGCACAAGAATATTCTCCAAGAGAGGTGGCGGAGAGGTTGGTAGGCAGATGTCGCCACAAGGGGTTGTCACCCACTGTATGAAAATGAAATCAATAAGTTGGTAATCAAGAAATTATTGTGTGGTAATAGCATAAGAAAGCAAGGGTTGGTATGGTAAGTTCCTCACTTTGGCAAGGAGATAATAATGATGATCAATAATTTCAAGGCTGAAGCTGCCACACAGAAGTAGACCTGGCAACCACAGTTCAGTTGTGATGGGACTAGGGCCTGGTAAATATGGAATAGAGTAGCATGAACCACACTCCAAGAAGTATGAGTGAGGGAGCAGAGAACATTCAACTGTCATATACACCTAGTCTTTAAGTTTATAAATATGAAGCAGTCATGTCAGCTTTTATCAAAGAAGAGCCGCAAAAATCAGAACTGCACAATATCTTAGTGCTAGGTACCCAGGTAGAGGCTGGGTTATGAAACCATGGTAAAGAGCAGGAGTAGAGGCCCTTTGAACATGCCATTCAGCCAAAGCTACAGTCTGGGAGTTAAATCAAATACAAAAGACATCAACTTACAGTACAGGGTAATCACTGGACCAAAAGAGGTCACTAGCACATCAGTCGTCAAAAGCGAGGATGTAACACTCATCATGGAGCCCTGACAGATGTCTTTCTCTTGTAGCCGTGGGGATAAGAGGAATATATCAAATTCATCAACTCTAACTCAGAATTATTAGAGGGATAAAAGCCAACAAATAAAAACTGAAAGGGAACCACAAAAGCCCCAGTCATGGTATGTAAGGAATGTAATGGTGCCAAGTGGTGTTGTATTTCTAATGTAGGTCAAGAAAGACTCCAATGACATGTTGGTGTTTGCAAAAAACCTGTCAAATTGCTGTTCCCAACATAACTAGATGATCAGTTATGTATCATGTCTCCCAGAAAGCACACTGATAGGGGGGAAAAAGACCCTGTGATTCACATTCAGATGTTGAAACATCTGATTATGAATCGAATCAGGGATTGTGGTTTTATCATGAAATGAGTCAGTGAAACATTCATTATATAATTCAGAGTTATGGAGGGTACAGGGCAGACAGCGTAGTCAGTTTGTCTTTTATATGTTTGAAAGGGTACGAAAAGGGCACCAACTTTATAGCAATGTGTATCATGAGGTGTTCAGCAAAAACCGAGACATTGGTAGAACCACCATGATGAAGCAAACCTGAAAATTTTGTTGCCCTGTTGTGGCCCAATAGACCATGCAGTTTAGCCCACATCTGAGATGAAGAGGCATACATTCTGAAAGAGGAGACATAGTGTTCTAGAATTCCTTCTTACTGTGTTTAATCAGTTAGCAAGCCATTACAAGGAGCCTCTTAACACAGATGAGAGTGGTCTGTGAGAAATGTTATTTGAGACTGAGTAGTTGTTGGCAGATTGGGGGAGGGCTCCAGAAAGGATGATGGCAGTTCCAATGGAGCAGGTGATTGCAGTGGAGATGTCCCGAACAATTTCATTTACACAAGTGACACAAAGGTGACAGCAGAGGTATAACACAGCCAGTTGGCTATCAGAGATCCACCAACATGACAATTGGTCCATTAGATGGTAACAAGAAAGTGACAGAATGAGGGGAAAGTGATTGCTGTCACAAAGATCATGGTATAGCAACCACTGTTGCAAAGTCACAAGCCTGGGGGAAGATATCATAAAATTAATAGCTGCAAAAGGTTTGTGAACAGCACTTAAGTGGGTAATGGTACCATCATTGAGACATGTATCACGGAACAGGACATTAGATACTGCATTTACAGTAGGTAACATATCCCTTGCCGTTTCACTGAATTACCATGTTAAGGTCATCCTGGTGGTCATCCTGGTTAACCAAGAAGGGCCAAAAGGACTGGTCACACTCCAGGATGACCATCTGTCACCTTTGGGGTTCATGGAACCACTTTCAGCCTATTTATCAACTATTCCACAGTCTAGTAGCACATGGGAAAAATAAAAATCTTACTGTGCAAACTCTGCTTTCTCTTATTTTATTATGATGATCATTCCTCCCTGTGCAGGTGGGAGTCAACAAAATATTTTCTATATTTGGAGGTCAAAGTTTGTGACTGGAATTACGTGAAAAGATCTCACCACAACAAAAAAGCCATTGTTCAGAAGAGTAATGGGGAATCCACAGTCTCCACAAATTTGATTGTTCACATGATGGGTGGATGTACACCTGAAGTGCTGGCATTTAAAGCAATATGTCGCAGAGGAGAAATACAGTACCACATCACAATGGTAGGTCATGATTAAACAGAGATCAAACCCAGATGTGGGGGCCAAATATGAGCTAACATAAATGTGTGTTTCAAAATAAACAGTAATCCACGTACTATATACAAGTTAGGTTGTCACCAAGGAATCTGTGCTATAGACCAAGCCTGAGAAAAGATATAGTCAGAAAGTAACATAGTAGCACAGGAAAGAAAGAAGTGCTGCAATAGCTCAGGACCCCATGTTCAACATGCATATACTTACAAATGAGTTGTGAGTAACCTGAGGCAGAACCTGTTTTGGTAGAATATTTCAACAAAAATGCTGCTCATAGTCTCCCTCTCACAGTCATACATAATAATATAGAGTAAATAATGATAAAACTCGAGGTGGTGGGGCATATTCATGTAGGATATAGTCATCACTCTTGTGCAGCATCCGTGGATGGTATGAAAAGAGGCAGAGGGTGCAGTAAAAACTAGTACGTGATTCCATCAGTCATTTACCATGCATTTAATACTGAGTATGTACATGTAATGTACATATGTGGAAACACTGATAGCACTGATGGACAAAACCATCACCTACCTGAAGAAAGCATGCTGGTATTCACTTAAATTCCAAACATCATTTTTTGAGATGTTTATCTATGAGGGATTGCTGGAAAGTAGTGCCTAGGAATTTTTTATGTGAAAATTCTTAAGACTTTTTTAATAAAACAAATGTTATTAACATTCTACATCTTTATTCTTCACGCCTACATATTTATTTCTCAACACAGTCACCCTAACAATGAACAGAGTTCTCTCGACAAGAGACCAGTTTGTTGATATCGTCACAGTAGAATATTTGAGTGTGACTTTGTTGACAGAGCCAAAACCTCACCTCTGTTTGCACCGCTTCACAACTATCAAAGTGAAGTTCTCAAAGGTGTTCTTTAAGTTTTGGAAACATATGAAAATTGTATGGGGCCAAGTCATGATGGGTGGAGGATGAGGGATGTCAGTGAACCTATGGTGTCTGATTGTTGCAGATGTTGCAGTGCTCATGTGTGGTCTGGCATTGTCATGCTGAAGAAGATGGTGCTTGAGGTGTGGACAAACTCTTCAAATTCAAAACTTGATTGTAGCACACTGTTTCTCAGGCAATAATGTAGTGAAGTTACAGAACACCATTTTACATGCTAAAACTCAGGGCCCTCTAGTGGCAGAGGTCTGCAAATATGTAGACACGAGGAATAAAGGGGTAGAAGGTTTATAACATTCATTTTACTTAAAAAGCTTAAAGAGTTTTTACATAAAAAATTCAGAGGCATTAACCCTCATGTTGAGGAGCTTACATGACTCCAGGAATATATCTACAAAAAGGCTGCTAAAACTAATTGCTACTTGGATGCCGTTTCACACCAGTCACTGAACTAAGAATCATGCAGTGCTCAATTCTTATCTTCTAGAGGATTGTTCACATTAGTGTTTCAGTGAACAGATAAAGTTTGTTCTTGCTCCAGGAACTTAGTGTGAAAACATTTACTGCAAGCATATGTGCTCTGCCATTTGGCAATATACATCTGTCTGATAAACTGCAAGGAAAATCCCAACAGTGGAACTAAACATCGAGCTCATGATGGAGAAGAAGAAAATAATGTGTCCTAACAACATCAGAGATTTTACTCATATTGATAATGACCATGAAGACTGGTAGACTTCTATGAACAACCTTCATGCTCATACAAGTATTTTAGTTGTTACAGTAGGTGGTGATTTCACAAAATAAGATGATATTTTTCCATTACAATGGACTTGTCCTGTGCACAGATATCTCTAACAGCAATCAATTCAGCAAATGAAGTGGCCAACTCAACCTCTTGACCTCAGTCACATAGGGCATTTCTAGAACTGTTTACCCCCCCCCCCCCCCCCCCCAACACCTCATTTTTATTTGATTGAAAGTTGCTACAGATCTCTCCTTTGCTTTTGTTTCTTAATATATTCTGATTCAAATCTTTATGAACTTAATATGTTTGCAAGTGTGGGTATGTGGCTCACAGTTTTGAATCAGTATTCACTCTACAGTCTACAGCATGCTATCTGACAGACATGCAAATAGCATTTCAGTTTAAATTGATGACAGTGCAATATTATATTTCTGTGTGGCACACATGCAGGGGAATGGCTCCAAAATTGTAGCCAAACTCTTCATATTTCCTTTCCAATTTTACTCATAATTGGAATAAAAGTGTTCTCAGAATTGGAGATAATGGATTTACTGGTATTTCAAAATAAAAGCTTTTTCATTGGAATTTTTAAAACTTTGTTTTTAGATATTTGCCATACATTTTGCACTATTCCATGAAACTGGAATTGTGTACCAACAGTTTTACGGTTAAGAGAAAAAAATAAAAACAATATTACAAGTGTTCTATTCCGAATTCCATTCTTATAGCAAGATAAAACAATGCAGAACCATTTTAAATACAATTATTTTATTACAAAAATATTCAAACTTAACAAAATAGAAACATCAGTTTCTCAGAACAGAGTTTGTCAAAACGTGGTGGGCCACACAAAAGATTGCTCTTAGTTCATACGAAAAGTTTAATCATGAGAAAATTTTGGTTTAATTGCAACCAGTGTAGATAATGCTGTCTTGAACAAGTACATTGTAGCATTTGCAACATTATTTGTTACAGTAGCTGCAGCCTGTGATGGTGCTGCATGTTAATGGTAGTGTTTCCTTGTGGCTAGTTGATATGTCGGTGAAGAGGTACTGAGAACATGAGAGGATATGGCACATATTTGTCTCACCAGACACTAAATCAGTGATTAGTGTGTCATAGATGATCACAATCTCATGAAAAAACAAGATATTCACTTTTGCAACTATAACTGAAGCACTCAAAAGGGAGGATGAATTACACAACATTTTACCCTCAAAATTCTGTATAGAAACTCAGTTTCTATTTCAGCATGACTAAGTGTCCCTTGCACAATGACAAACACATCAACTCAGTTTTCAGCTATTTCAGTTACATTGTGCTTTTCCCCCAAAATACTTACAATTTACGTAATCTTTGACAAATAACATCTGACTATAAAAATACTGATGCTCAAATCTACCAGGGAAATTTTTTAAGAATTGGACAGATTTTTCACATGTCATTTACTTCAAATTGTTTGTAGTAAGTCCCACCCAGAAAGTACCTTGCATACGCACTCATTTACATCTTATGTGAGAACCATGCCATCCCATCACCCACCATTCCAGAGAGGCATACTACGTGCACATGCCTGCACACCCACAAACCCACCCATGCCCATGCCCCCACCCACGCCCACAGACATACGTGTTTGCATGCATACTCAGCCCACATGCAATCTTGATAGACATTTCACCTATCTATCATACAGCACATGAAATGCTAATCCCTATCTAGTTTTTCACTGAATCAGTCTTATGTGATAAAAACTTTGGTAAGAATTTTGTACTCTGTTGAATATTTCAGCACTGTTGGTTAATCTGGGGACATTGTCAAACATTGTAGGCAAGAATGATTTTCTCCACTTCCTACACCAGAAATCAGAAATACCAAATTCAAAACCTGAAGTTTAGTGAATGGCACAATTGATCTCAATGTGACCCTAAGACTTTTGAAGTCCGACTACTCAACAGTTTTATCAACATGTTGAGTGTTTTCTGAGCTTGAAGTATAATTGCGAACTGTTACTTCGCCATCTCATGTAATACCTTTTTGAAGCTTAACTAATCATCACAAACTTGGATCACAATTAAACTTGAATATAACCCCTGTTCACTCTCGTCAGAAATTAGTTGGTGCCCATGTAAGCTAAACTGTCTTTGGGTTAAGTCTGATGAACATTACACACTGGTTATCAGGACAAATAGATATCATTTTGTGCACTGTACTGACATCATCAAGTACAGAACATGACTAGTTTTGGCAAAGATGGAAAAATAACAACACACAGTAATCATGGACTGACTGAAAGCCAGATTTTGTCAATCATGGTTACACTGCTCTGTATGATACCTAGCCTCTATTCAACACTGATGCATTCTGCCTGTACTAGTCCCCCCACAAACAGAAGCACTTCACACACACACACACACACACACACACACACACACACACACACACACACTGATCTGGCCTTGTAACATTAGCCAAAATTACCTTGCTGTGCTGGTGCTGCAAATGGCTGAAAGCACGGAGAAACTACAGTCATAATTTTTCCCGAGCCCGTGCAGCTCTACTGTATGGTTAAATAATGATGGGTTGCTCTTGGGTAAAATATTTTGCAGGTAGAATAGTCCTCCATTCAGATCTCCAGGAGGGGACTACTGAGAAGGATGTTGTCATCAGGAGAAACAAAACTGGCACTCTACGGATCAAAACGTGGAGTATTATGTCCCTTAATCATGCAAGTAAGTTAGAAAATTTAAAAAGGGAAAAGGATAGGTTGAAGTTAGATATAGTGGGAATTAGTGAAGTTTGGTGGCAAGAGGAACAGGACTACTGGTCAGGTGAATACAGGGTTATAAATACAAAATCAATTACGTGTAATGCAGGAGTAGGTTTAATAATGAATAACAAAATAGGAATGGTGGTAAGCTACTACGAACAGCACAGTGGATGGCATAATTGGTCTCAATGTGACTCTAAGACTGTCACCTGTTGAATTTTGATCCTTCAATGGTTTTATCAACATGTTGAGTGCTTTCAGGGATTGAAGAATTATTGCAAGTGAAGACAGACACAAAACCAACACCAATGACAGTAATACAAGTTTATATGCCAACTACCTTTGCAGATGATGAAGAGACTGAAGAAATGTATCACGAAATAAAAGGAATTTTTCAGATAGTTAAGGAGACAAAAATTTAATTGTAATTGGGGGGGGGGGGGGCTGTAATTCAATAGTAGGAAAAGAAAGAGAACCAAAAATAGTAGGTGAATATGAAAGATGGACTGGGGGAAAGGAATGAAAGAGGAAGCCACCTGATAGAATTTTACACAGAACATAATTTAATCATCACAAACACTTGTTTCAGACTGATTACATAATGGTAAGACGAGAGATTTCAGAAACAGATTTTAAATTGTGAGACATTTCCAGGGGCACATGTGGACTATGACCACACTTTATTGGTTATGAACTATAGATTATAGGTGAAAAAAATGAAAAAGGTAGGAAATTAAGAAGATGGGACCTACATAAATTGACAGAACTACAGTTGTTGAAAGTTTCAGAGGGAGTACTGGGCAACGGATGACTGGAACAGGGGAAAGGAAAACTAGAAGATGAATGGGTAGCTTTAAGAGATGAAATAGTAAAGGCAGCAGAGGATCAAATAGGTAAAAAGACCAGGTCAAGTAGAAATCCTTGGATAACACAGGAGATATTGAATTTTTATTGATGAAAGGAGAAAATTTAAGAATGCAGCAAATTAAGTAGGTGAAAGGGAATACAAATGTCTAAAAAATGAGGTTAACAGGAAGTGTTAAATGGATATGCAGGAATGACTAGGGGACTAATATAAGGACTTAGAAGAATATTTCACTAGAGGAAAGTTAGATACTGCCTACAGGGAAATTAAAGAGGCCTTTGGAGATATAAAGGGAAGAGCGAGGAGAATTTGACAGACCACTGAAAGACCTAAGTTCAGCCATGTATGAGACAGGTGAAATACCATGAGATTTCTAGAAGAATGTAATAATTGCAAATTCAAAGACAACAGGTTCTAACAAGTGTGAAAATTACTGAACTATCAGTTTAATAACTCATGACTGCAAAATACCAACACAAACTCATTACAGAAGAATGAAAAAACTGATAGAAGCCCACCTTGGGGAAGATCAGTTGGATTTTGGAGAAAAGATTAGTTGGATTTTGGAGAAATGTAGCAACACACAAAGTGATACTGACTCCACAACTTATTTAGAGGATAGATTAATGGAAGGCAAACATATGTTTATAGTACCTTTAACATCGCAGCACATCATCAATAGTTGGTTAATATATTAAAAAACTAAAAACCCGCCTCGATTGCGAAAAAAGCGCCTAGTGTTAAGTGTTGACCCAGGTTTCGGTGTAGATAACTACACCTTCTTCAGTACAACAATAAAACCAACAAGTGCCTCAGAAGACCTTTGTCAATGATTAAAAGAACACCATAGCTATACATTTATAAACAAAAAAGAAAAGGAAAACACAAACAGTACATATGTACAAAGTCAAAACCACTACTTAACTTAATGGTGTATGCTCCACCTCACACCAGCCTATGTTCGATGGGCCATGACTCGCCATAAACTGCAGCTACAAATGGTCGCTTGCTTACAAGCCTGATCCGCTATCTATGCACATTCGCAAGACAAGGGAAGTTACTTGAATGCGCATGTGCATACGAATACGAGAAAGTTTGTATATGGGTCGGGGCTAAATAACCCACGTATTCCCAAGCGTGGATCAACGTATATCAAAAAATGAAATGGATAGAACAAGAGACGAGCTACATAGGAGATGAAACCTAAAAATAACCGCACACAGTTGCTTATGCTAGTAAAGAAACTTATATATGAAGCTACCTATGACAACAGGAGGAACTCTTAAAAACTATACCTAAAGCCAGTACTTAGCCTGGGGAGGGAGGGGGGGGGGGGGGGGGGTCTGAGGGGACACAATCTAAAGACGTCGTGGTAATAAAGATATGGGGATAAAACGTGAGGTGTTCAACGGGTTAAAATCACCTTCATTGTAAAAGGAAAATGAGGATAAAAAGAAAGAAGATGAACAGCTTGACCAACCGCACTCGCCAATCAGTGTGCGCATGTGATAATCACCAGATCATCAGATTTGCAAGTATGAAGAACAAAGTATAGGTGCAAAACCTTCAAAAAAATTTTTATTTCTTAGTAGTAGTTGGTCATTGAGGATATTGTCTTTAACATGTTGCAGATGCTTAAAGATCCGCATTTCTTCCAAAACATCCAGTTTTAAGCACTTAACCTCGGCATGAAGTAACTTGATATTAACTGGAGGGCTCGGCGCATGAGCCGTTTGCACAAGGTGTTCCACATAAGTAGAGCCCTTAGTACCGTCACCGCTTCTAGTAGGAATATGCTCTTTATACCTGAGACCCAGAGCTCGCCCCGTTTGTACGATGTAAAATTTTGGACAATCCCCGCATGTAATTTTATATACTCTTGATTGGGAAAGTTTATCGCTCTTAATCTGCAAGGAGTGAATTAAATTCCTATGTAAACTATTATTAGTAGAATATGTGACTCTGAAATCATGGGCTCTGAGTAAACGCCCCAATTTGTAACTTATATTGCCTATGTAAGGGATAGATATCACTGCCACCTGTTTGTCATCTAACGCATCCCCTAGGGTGGAAGACATAATATTATTTTTATTTATTTTCTTGTTATACATCTGTCTTACCAACTGAGGCCTATAGCCATTATTTATAGCAATATTCTCAAGTGTGACCAGTTCAGTTTCTACTGCATCTGGTGCAAGAGGGATAGCTGTAACTCGATGAATATTAGAATGAAAAAAGGGCATCTTATGGGCGTACGGATGGGCTGAGTCTGCAGGTATAATATTGTTGGAAAATGTGTTTTTCCAAAAAATATTAAATTCAATGTGGTTGTCAACCACATTTAAAGTGTGGTCCAAAAAATTTAAGGACAGATCAGAAGTGCAGATTAGGGTACAATGGGGAAGGAAATCAGCTGTGCCCTTTCAAAGGAACCATCCTGGCAGTTTCCTAAAGTGATCTAGGGAAATCATAGAAATCATGGAAAACAAACCAGGATTGCCGGATATAGGTTTGAACTGTGATCCTCCTGAATGCAGGTCCAGTGTGCTAACCACTGTGCCACCTCACTCGGTTGCTCCTACATTCTGCTTTTATTCCCTCAATGGGATGGCACCATATTGCTCTCTCATGTAAGGCAAACTTTAGCTCTGCAGTCTCATTATTCCAGATTAGAAGCTACAGACAGTTTACCTAAGCAGGCTTATTTCAGATTTTACTCACGGACACTCACTCAGGGCTTATGGCACCAGTGTTGCTGTGCACACTCATCTAGCACCCCTGCACCTCATTTCTACATCTAGAGTACCCTTCTGCTGAATAAAATTAGTAAACAAACTGGATCTTTCCTGCTTCAAACAAGTAATATGACTGATACACGATGTAGTCATCTTCTTACTTCTGTGTGGCCACAGTATATGCAGAGAGGGAGAAATAATAATATGTCACATTTCATCTGGATCACAATTAAATCAAGTTGTGAGAAGGGACTAAGCAGACCACTGAATGTGGAATCTCAAATGCTAAATTTGTACTACATCAAGTTGTGAGAAGCGACTAAGCAGACCTTTGAATGTGGAATCTCACACACTAAATTTAGACTAAAGAAATTTTCGATTCACTTATTAACTGTCCAAGAGGAAATAGAGCCCAGTTTGATTCAGACCCATACAACTACAGAGTACTTCATACCTCCCAAAAGAGTGGCTGTGCCCATAGGTATCGAATTCTCTTTCTTCTTGTTCTATATACCGGTGCCTGGAATGGCTACTTCTGTGCCTTCTTCTTGGAATCTTTGACTTACGTAGGATTGCTGTTAAGTCAATTCCTTCATCTATGGGAAATAATCTGCACAGCTTCTTCCCAACATGGGGTTCAATTTCCTGAAACAAACAGAAATCTTAAGAAGGTTGAAATGCAACATGTTAACACAAAAAATTTGAAAATAGTTTACAAACCTGCCCATCTCTGCTTATTCTAACAGGTTTATCATCATTCCATGGGTTGCACAAATGGTTTGTTTCTACGAACAGAAGGCTTTTCCTACAAAAAAGAGAAGAAACATATAAACAGGGTTATAGGATTTACATCAACCATAAAATTTTATTTTCCTGCAAGCTGTATACTATTAAACATCTACATTGTTTCAGAAAGTGCCCGTCTCTTCAGCTTCTGTTCTCACAGGAAACTGCAATTAGGACCAATGAAGATGGCTAGTGAAATTATGTCACATGAAGATCAAAAACGTTTCAGTTGACAAAGTAGAGGGCAAAGCCCATTCTATAAGTCATTTACTGCATTATTTACATTTGGCAATGATTTGTACCTGTGAAAATACCAAGTTGTATTGTTGTTCAGGAACCGTATTTAACTGTAGGTTCAGATAACTGGGTATGTTGATTACCTAGTACAGCATTGCAGGTTACAGATAGCTTCACTTTTAAATATTCACATAAATACACTATTTGTGTCTCAGTTGTATATAGGAAAGAGTTATTGTCATGAAACAGTTGCTACAAATAAACTATGTATGCGAAATAGCTGTCTCTCATCACTACTGTGTGACTGGACTTCCCTGATAAATTTTAAACACCTTTTCTATGCACATCAGTATAACCCTCAGCAAGAATGATACAACAATATTAAATATTTTACTAACATAGTAATAACTGTAGCATTGTCACCAACTGTAATATACAGTTAAGCCAATAAACTTAATACCTGGAAGTAATCACTCTGATTACATATAATAACTTTTCAAAAATGTGAGTGTCATACTACACATATCAATGCATATAAGGCAAAGTAGTGTAAGCACCATTATCCCAACTTTAGAGGAGACAATAAAAACTGAATATGTCTCCAGGTCAACAAATAATTACTGATGCTCTTTTCTAATATCCACAATGACATATTTGAAGTAACTGAACAAATCATTTGATGTAAAAGATTAAATGCACTAAAACTGCTGAAATAAATGGTGCTTACAATTTTATTAGATAACACTGGAATCAATAGCCAATGATGCTTAAGGTATGCTTTACTGGAGCCTAATTACATAGTTAGTTTCATGTTCCATGGATGATTTGCATGATAAATCGTAATGATGTGGAATGAGTCATTTTATGTTCACATCAGAACTTAATTTATAAATATGGCTACATGCTGATCATTAATATGAGTTTTTTTTAATATTAATTACATTAATAATATAATTATATTATTAATATTATTATTATTATTAAAAATGCATATGTGAGTTAGTAGTTCCTACTAACCACCTTCTACACATTACACCAATGGAGATTCTTCTGCAGAATAAAAGGAGTAGTCAAGGAGAAACTTATTCAGTTTGTTTTCAAATTATACTTTGGTGTCTGTCAGACATTTTATATCACTGGGTAAGTGATCCAAAATTTTTGTTGCAGCACTGTACATGCCTTTCAGTGCTAAAGACAAGCTTAATGTGGAGTAATGAATGTAATTTTTCCTTCTGGTATTGTAATTACGCACATCATTGTTCCTCCTGAACTGCACTGGATTATTTAGTACAAACTTCATGAGGGAATACGTCTACTGTGAAGCAGTACTCATTATGCCCCAATTACTAGATCTGTGTCAGTTACCTGCCATGACTGGACACACTGCATCAAGATCAATTACATATATGCATTTAAAAAACTATTCACAAAATTAAGACATTTATACTTAATAGAAACAATATTTGTTTATCCATTCACTTTGGTCACTATTAAAAGAATTCACCAATGGAGTACAATGGATGTTCTTTCAGTCCTGTGCTACACTCCTTCTGAATGTTCCTAGTGGCAGGGAATCCTTAAACAGACATGTACAAGATTAATGTGGGAGAGCACCACATAAATTTCAAATGACATTACTGAAAGAAAATTATGCAAAAGATATCAACTTACAGATTTGTGTCTCCCAAGATTTTAAATGATTCTAAGTGCAGATGTGGCTAAACTAAGTTTTTTAGAAGTTCCAAAATGTGTTTTTTCCAATTTAAATTCTCATTAGTATGGACACCTAAGAATTTTGAAGTTTCAACCCCATTTATTATTTCTTACTGTGTGTTACACTTATAATTGCTGTAGTACCCCTAGATGCGCAGAACTGAATATGTTCTCTCTTTTAAAAATTGAGGGTGAGTCCATTTGCAGAAAACCAGTCAATGACACTTTTAAGAGCCTTGTTTGCCATTTCTTCTGTTACTGTGTGTAGTCTTAGATTGATTACAATTCTAGTGTCACCTGAAAAAAGAATTAAATCAGCTTCTTGTATGTTAGACAGAAGATCATTTGCATATATGAAAAACAATGGTGGATCTACGATTGAGCCTTGGGGAATCTCATATGTGATTTCTCCCCAGTCAGAATAATGTCCTCAGACTACATTGGTTTCTGCAGTCTTTTGGTTAGATATGTCATTATTCACTGGTTGACTATACCATCACTCTCATAAAATGTCAGTTTATCTAGCAGAATGTTGTAATTTAAACATTCAAATGCCTCAGATAGGTCACAGAAAGTACCAACTGACACTATTTCATTATTTAAGGCTTGTAAAATTTGATGAGTGAACATGTAAATGGCCTCAGAAACCAAAATTGTCATTTGCTGACGATGTTACTGTTGCTAAGGTGAGATACTATTCTACAATACATCACCTTCTCAGATATTTCAGAAAATGAAGTCAGTAGTGAAACATGTCAGTAGTTATTTACATCTCTCGTATCACCTTTCCTAAAGAAAGGTCTGACAGTGGTGTATTTCACTCTCCCTCGAAAAAATGGCTTAAGTTGGAGATGCAGTACATATTTCAGACAAGGCGGGTCTTACTATGTGGGAACAAATCTTTATTACTATATTGGAAACACCATCAAATCCAGATGAGCTTTTATTCTTGAGAGAATATATAATTTTCTTAATTTCAGAAGGAGAAGCTGGTGATACATTCATATGACTGAATTTTATAAGAGTTGCTGTTTCAACACACTCCTGCCATTTTTGTCTTGAACTGTTTTTCCTTATACTTTCCACCATATTTACGAAATGTTTATCAAATATATTTGCTACCTGTGACTCATCATTATAGCCCTTCTGTTTGTTATCCTGTTCTGTGGCTATCCTGTTCTGTGGCTGCTTATCCTGTCTTTCATTTCACTACATTAAGCGTATTGTCAGAATTTCTCAATTATGTGCATGTTTCTTGATTTTTAATACCTTTTCTTAGTAATTTTGAGTAATTTTTATAGTGTGCAACTACTGCAGAATCTCTACTTGTTCTTGCCAACTGATATATTTTCATTTCATTTCACAAGATACTTTCATCCTTCTAGTGAACCTTATTTTTTTTAAAACATGGTTGTTTAATGTCCTTTCCGATTACCTTACGCTGAAAGCTATTTTCATATAATGATCTGAATTTATCATATAACAGATCAAATTTTAAGTTAGCATTTGTTTAATTACAAATTTCATCCTGGGTCATCTCTTGTAAACTACTCTTAAAAATATTTGTCATGGAGTCATTACTTATTCTAACTGATTTCTAATGAGGAGTATGAATACCATAAGGGACTATGTTATTTTTCCTAAGTGACCATTCATCAAGATCAGAGGGAGCATTGTAAATGTAAATGTCGTGGGACTAGGGGAAATTGGAATTCTTGAAGAGTAACTTTTCTTCACTCTTAATACTTTTACACCATCCAAAAATACATTCCACTGACCATTTACGTAACTGTTTTTCATAAACACTGATTTACCGTTTTTGCTAACTGAGGTCGAATTAATGGTTAAAATATGCAATGGTGTCCCAGTACATTTAAATTTCATTTAGGCAATGACTTTTCCTTTCGTGGTTTGGATTACAGTTGTTTGTTCAGAAACAGACATATCTTCTTCTATAGGCAGAGGTACTGAGGAGTTTGATACACATTTAGATTCTGTTTCAGATGAGGCCCAGTCATCAAAATAAGTAAGACAAAGGGGACCTTGTATGGTTCAGGTTCATACCTTGCCAGGAAGAAATCCACTAGCCATTGAGATGGTGCTTAAATTATCTTCTTAGAGATAAATGAATCAACTGAAGAGTGAATGGAATCTGTAGTCATGTATGTATGACCAACAATGAGATACTTTAGGTCAATTTGTTTTATATATTTAGATGTTTTCAGAAATACTTGTAACATGACAAGGAACTGCTTGATTTAGTTCTGAACAGTGCAGTTGTCACAATAAAGATAAATAGTTTCAATTTGTGCCATATCTTGTGGGATCTTATTTTTACATGTATGCCAACCCCAAATTTTTGGTTTTACGTTGTGAGTACTCACAGCATTTTTAAAAGTATGCCTTAAAGTAATCTGGTTAATGTTTTAAAAAAACGGCTCTGAGCACTATGCGACTTAACTTCTGAGGTCACCAGTTGCCTAGAACTTAGAACTAATTAAACCTAACTAACCTAAGGACATCACACACATCCATGCCCGAGGCAGGATTCGAACCTGCGACCGTAGCGGTCGCCCGGTTCCAGACTGTAGCGCCTAGAACCGCACGACCACTCCGGCCGGTGGTTAATGTTTAAAGTTTTCAACAAAAACTCCTGACACACCCTTTCTTCTGTCCCATGCACTATTAACTTCATATCCTGTTGTATTACTTCTTCAAGGCACTGCAGTTTTTGTTCTCTTTCTTCTAATTTTTCTGTATGTCATGCAATTTAACAGCCAATTTTTCTTTAATTTATAAGATTTAAATTTATAGTACTCACTAAACAACAATAATCGCTCATCATTACTAACTGATAAGCAATCATTTTGACATGTTTTTCCATAGCAAGGATCTGGTTTCATCGGTTTTCCTTTCCCCATTGTACGTTTCTTTTTTTACCTGTCCTTTGTTTAGATTCTTTTTTTTTTTTTTTATTTGAACTTACCCATATTATTAACAATGTCTTGCTTACCTCTACCTTCTGCTTCTTCACATTCTCACAAATTTGTTGCTGGAGAGACTATATGATATGTTGATCCTCAAGTAAACTTTATAAACAACAATCCGGAAGTTGAAAACATTTTGAATAATCATTTTTTAAATGTTGTAGAGAAAATAGGATCTAAATGTTCATTAGAAGAAGCAAGGCATTTAATGGAAGAGGCCTTACCCACACCATTTGATACAACTGAAATTCCACCCATCTCTCCTTTTAAAATTAGGAAGATAATAAACTCTCTCAAGAATAAAAGCTCACATGGAATTGATGGCATTTCCAGCAGGATAATAAAAGCTTGTTCCCAAGAAATAAGTGGGATTCTTAGCCACATATGTAATAGCTGTCTGAAGCAGGGTATTTTCCCAGATAGACTGAAGTATGCTATTGTTAAACCACTGCATAAAAAAGGGGATATGTCTGATGTCAACAACTACTGCCCAATCTCTCTTCTGACTGCCTTATCCAAAATTCTTGAAAAAGTAATGTATTGTAGAGTAGCTTCACATCTTTGTAAAAATAAAGTTTTAACAAAATGTCAGTTTGGTTTCCAGAAGGGTTTTTCAATGGAAAATGCTATATATACTTTCACTAATGAAATATTAAATGCTCTGAGTAACTGGAAGTCACCCGTTGGGATTTTTTGTGATCTATCAAAGGCTTTGGATTGTGTAAATCTTTGAATACTTCTAGATAAGCTCAAGTACTGTGGTATGAATGGGACAGTGCTCAAATGGTTTAAATCATACCTAACTGGAAGAGTGCAGAAAGTTGAAATAAGCAGTTCACATAATATGCAAAAAACTGGTGATTTCTCAAACTGGGGAACAATCAAGAATGGGGTGCCACAAGGTTCGGTCTTGGGTCCACTGCTCTTCTTAATATATATTAATGACTTGCCATTCTATATTCACGAAGATGCAAAGCTGGTACTTTTTGCCTGTTATACAAGTATAGCTATCACTTACCTAATAGCATCAAAAGTCTGACAGATAGCCATATAGCATTTAAAAGGAAATTAAAAGAATTTCTTAATGGCAACTCCTTCTACTCATTACATGAATTTTTGGATATAGTAAGTGGGTAATTTCCCCAACCCCCAACCCAAAAAAAAATTAAAAATATTAAGTGTCATGTAATATTTTGTGTAATGTAATATCTTGTATAGAAACCTTTTATCAACCTGACACGTTCCACATCATTACGAAGTGTTGTATTCATGATCTATGGAACAAGTACTAATCTAATCTAATCTCTAATCTAATCTAATCTGTATTTCTTTATAGCTGGGTTGTAATACTGTTTGTATGCCACAGTTTTCTTCTCCATCATCACTCAATGGTTTCCAGGTAGGATCATCAATACCATACTCTGAAGCACTTTTATCTTCTTCTCTATTGCCCAAAATTACTGATGCAACAACTGGAATGTGTTGATTGCCTTGTACTTTTTACAGGAAGGCTCAAGTGTTGCAATTTGAGTACCACCATTGTTTTCTTTTTTTCCCTCACTACTAGACAGCTTCAGTGTTCGACTACCAACTGTTTCTGGTTTCCCATTGACAACCATGGTACTTAATATAATATTCAGCAATTCATTATCTGGCATCAAAATGAAAGATACATTCTGTTCTAAATTTTTATCATTACAGCTGTTTCCACTTGCACTAATACTTTCATTACGTGCATTCTTATTCTCTGAACACGGTTTACTTTCAGAATGTGGTATCATTAGTTCTGATGCCACAGCGTAGGTTGTCACTAAGAGTGCGGAAGATCTTCGCCAACCACAGCGCCCTCTAACCAACACTGTGGAGCTCTACAAGCTCCGCCTGACTTTCGACAGTTCTTCATGAGCAGACAGCCTGGACACTTCACTTCAGCTTCGCTTGGAATAGAGACTTTGCACTACTTACGACATGTCTAAGGCTTCACACCTACACATGCTCATCTGTACAAAGTTGTGTGTGTGTGTGTGTGTGTGTGTGTGTGTGTGTGTGTGTGTGTGTGTGTGTGTGTGTCTCTCTCTCTCTCTCTCTCTCTCTCTCTCTACTACTTTACTTGCAGTACCGACGTGTTTTACCTCACCTGCTCCTACTCGCTCTTTCATTCGGCCAACCTTTAAGATTTCAGACCCACGTGCCCCCTTCCAGGTGTGATACAAAAATATTGGTGATGAGTATTGCTGACGAGGATTCAAAAAATGTTTTTTTTCTCTCGTCTTATCTGTCCCCCCCCCCCCCCCCTTTCAGTACTGCTTTAGCTTTGTCCATTTCCCAGTGTGACTGCGTGTATGTGTGTTTCCACCTTTCACTGTAAGACTTTTAGTTGTATCAATGATGGCTTCACCATAGGAACAGGCTTCGCTGTCTGATCTTGCATGGTTTCAGGCTCAGCAAATGATGCAGCTGCTTGCTGCTGTAAATGGATTGGTCACACTACAAACTGCAGTTACTATGGCACCTCCGACGCCACTGCCTCTATCGCCGATGACGCCTCCAATGCCGCCATTTCGTGCCTTCAATCCTGACGTAGAGCGCCGGCCAGAATACGTCGCCCAGCTCAAGGCACACTTCGCAGCATACAACATACCAGGTACAGAGCAGCTTGCCTTTTTCATTGCCAACGCAGGTGTTGTGTTATACCGTGTGCTCATAAAATTGTTTCCCACCACCCGCCCAGAGACTAAAACTTACGCAGAAGTGATTGATACTTTGAACTCCCACTTCCATGACAGTGTAAATGTGGTAGCTGCATGCTACAAATTCTTTCATCTCTGGCGTGGTCCTACTCAGTCAAATAAATCATGGTTAGGTGACCTTCAGGGACTAACACCTAACTGCGACTTTAATTGCTCCTGTGGTGCTCATATGCGGATATCATTATTAGAGACACTATTGCACAGAATGTGGCAGACCACCGCATCCGCAAGCAAATCTTATGGTTTAAAAATCCATCTTTGCAGGAAATAGTGGACTTGCTAGACAGACAAGATACATTAGACATGGCTAGCTCTGTGTTCAACGTGACCCCGGGAGTGCGTACTGTTAGTGAGGTGCAACATGTGCCCTCCCGCCCTGGCCCGGCACAGCGGGCCACACCACGCTGCTCACATGCAAGTAAACAAGTTTCAAGCCTGGCACCCACTAAGAAACTGAAATCATGTCCGAACTGTTTTTGTGCCCACCCACAGGGCAGTTGCCCATCCCATCAAGCGCAGTGTTATTTTTGTAATAAGAAACGACATGTGCAAGCTGTGTGTAGCAAGAGAAACTCTCCTTCCCAGCCTGTCTCCCATTCGTGTGACTCGTGTGGGTGTCACCACAAAGGGGAACCACTGTGATCATGATTCACATCAGCCTATGTGCGTTGATGGCATTTATACTAAGCCTTCAGCTTCATGTGCTTCTAAAGCTCGTCGTGTGAATAAAAAAGCTTTGCCAGACACTTCCTCTCGCATTCAGCGCAATGTGAGGAAACTTTCTGTGACTTTGAACATTTGTGGACGTTCTGTTTGCATGCAGCTGGACACTGGTGTGTCTGTTTCTTTACTGAACAGATCAACATATGACTTGCTTGGTTTGCTCCTGCTTTGTCGTTCACATTCCACATTAACTGCATTTACTAGACAGGAAATCTCTGTGCTCAGCGTGTGTAGTTTGCAAGCTATGTATGATGCAATGACATGTACAGTGTCTTTCCATGTGCTCCACTCTAGTGATGCTATGAACATTTTTGGCATGGACACATTTGAACTTTTTGGCCTCGCAATTAAGGACAATATACTGTGCATCAACGCTAGTGACCATGCTGACAGTGTTGCCCCACTAGGCGACGATTTTTCAAAACCCTTTTCTGATGGTCTGGGTTATGCCACAGACTTTGCAGCACATGTTGTAGTTAAAGACAATGCCACGCCTATTTTCCGGAGCGCACGCCCGGTACCGCACACACTGCGCGACACCATAGCAACTGAACTTAAGCATTTGCAAGACAGTGGTGTCATTGAACCAGTTTCTGCTTCACAATGGGCTTCGCCTATAGTGTGTGTGAAAAAACCAAATGGTCGTCTCCGTATTTGTGCTGAGCTTAAGTCTACAGTAAATCCCCAGACAGTGGTCGCTATGTTTCCCTTACCATGTACTGAAGACATTTTTGATAAGCTTGGTGTGGGAAAATTCTTTTCCATGACTGACTTGCAGGATGCATACTTTCAAATTCCACTCGACGAACAGTTGCAGCACTATTTTGTGATCAACACTCAACTTGGATTGTTCAAGTTTTGCCACCTTCCGTTTGGCTATACTTCAGCTCCTGCTATTTTTCAGTCTTACTTGCAGCAATTGTGTGTGCCACTGTCCCTGGTTGTTCCAATCATCTGGACAATATAGTTGTATCATGTCACACCCCTGACAAACATTTGCAGAATTTGTGTGCCTTATTTATTGTACTTTTGCAGGCAGGACTCAAGTGTAACAGAGACAAGTGCAGATTTTTTCAAACTGAGATTCAGTATTTAGGACATATGATTAACAGACAGGGTATCCACCCCTCACTGTCACAGCTCAGTGCGATTAGAGACTTGCCAGCACCCAGGAACTTGAAAGAACTACAGTCTGTGTAGGGCAAAATTACATATTATATTCAGTTTATACCAAATGCAGCACACCTTGCAGCACCTTTGCATCACCTTAGGCATAAGAACGTTCCTTTTGTTTGGTCTTCAGAATGTGTTGCTGCTTTTCACAAGCTCAAATCTGCTTTGTTGAGTGATCGTTGTTTGATTCCTTTCGATCCCTCCAAACCAGTTGTTTTGGCTGTCAATGCATCTTCTCACGACATCGGGGCGGTTCTCATGCACCGCATTAATTCTATCAATTGCCCGATTGCTTTTGCATCTAAGTTGCTCAGTTCTACCCTGCAAAACTATTCTCAAATTGAGAAAGAAGCTTTAGCTATTGTCTATGGAGTGGCCAAGTTTCATGATTTTTTGTACAGTCACAAGTTCTATTTGGTCACCGACCATAAGCCTTTGATGTCGTTGTTTCACCCACCAAAGCCAGTTCCAGCCCGTATTGCACAAAAGTTGAAAAGTTGCAATGTCTGTCTTTGTTTTTGTCTAACTACAACTATGAAGTTTTGTTTTGGCCTACAGCCCAGCATGGTAATGCCGATGCTTTGCCTCGTCTACCTATCGGTCCTGACAAAGTGTTTGATTCTTCCGAATTTTCATGCATTTTTATTGATTCACAAGATAAGGAATTAGCTGATGGTTTTCCAGTGGATTTTCATCGCATTGCTTCTGCGACAGCTGCTGACGCTTCTTTGCAGATTATTTTGCAGTATATTCGTACTTAGTTGCCTCCATCTGCAATGCAGATTAGGGTTCCCATTGTTCAACGTTACTTTGCGCAACGTCACAACTTGTCTGTACACCATGGTGTTATTTTTTTATGAACTGACAATGATCAATATCGTGTGGTTGTACCTCATTCGTTGCAGTCAGAAACAGTCTGATTACTGCACACTGGTCATTGGGGTATAGTGCGGATGAAGCAATTAGTGTGTCGTCACTGCACTTGGGTTGACATTGATAAACAAATTGAGAATTTGCTTGCTAATTGTTGCTCTTGTATGGAGCATGAATCTGCTCCCCGCCAGTGCTTCTTTGTGCGTCCGACTCCTACTGCACCTTGACAGCACTTTCATATTGATTTTGAGGGTCCTGTCTGGGACATCCGCTGGTTCATAGTTATTGATGCATACAGCAACTTACCTTTTGTTGTGCCTATGTCTTCTACTACATCTGCCCATACTATTCAGGCTTAGATGTCTATTTTTTTGCATTGAGGGCCTTCCTGAAGTTATTGTCTCCAACAATGGCCCCCAATTTGTGTCCTCCAAGTTTGAAGCATTCTGTGCTGGTAATGGCATTCGTTATCTGACCTCAGCCCCCTTCCGCCCCCAGTTGAACGGTGAGGCTGAACGCTTTGTGCGTACGCTTACATTGCAGATGAGCAAGTTGAACCCCATGCACTCTCGCTAGCACATGCTATGGACTTTCCTTGCTTCCTATCATTCCCAGCCATGCAGCACTCTTTCCCTAGCAGAATTGGTACATGGCCATGCCCATCGGTCACTCCTGCAGCTATTTCACCCGCCGCTGCACACTCTCACTGCTTTGCCTCGTTCTGGCTTGGCGCCGCAAAATTTTGTGTTCTATCGCATTTTCTCTGCCAAGCAGCACTGGGAGCAGGGGTACATTTTTCGCCAGCTTGGCCGCACCTTGTTTTTAATTTCTGGTCCCTCCAGCACTGTCAAGTGACAGTGGAACCAGATCCGTTTGTGCCGCCCTCATTTTCTGCCACTGGTTCCTTTTCCGGCAGAATTGGAGGCTTTGCAGCTTCCACTGCCTCAGCCCACAGCTCCACTGATGGTGCCTCCGTCGCTCGCGCCTCCGCCGCGGGCGCTCTTGCTGCCGCTGCGAGCACTCATGCCTCTGTCAGTCCAGTCTCCTGCACTGGGCGAGTGCCTCTCACTACCATCATGGCCCCACACCCAGCCACCGCCGTTGCCGTGTTCCTTCGTGATACCAGTACTGATGGACACTGAGGCTGTAGTCATGCCACTGCCGCCGCCGCCCATGGAGGTTGTTGCTCCGCATCCTCATTCGACCATACCCAGTGGCGGTGCGCATCCCTGGGAGGTTTTCAATGGGGCGTTTTCCTTGCCCCCTCGCAAGCAATTCGAGGATACGGGTGGGCAGCATGCCCCGGCAGATCTGCTGTCCGGCCCCTCAGTTGTGCTGCCCCTGGGTCGCTCCACCCGCCATCGGAAGCCCTATTCCACGGCGGTGTGCTGTTTCAGGGGTGGAGGGATGTGGTATCGATAGTTCTGATGCCACAGCATAGGTTGGCACTACGAGAGCGGAAGATCTTCACTGACCACAGCGCCCTCTGGCCGATGCTGTGGAGCTCTACGAGCTCTACGAGCACCTATCGACTTTCGGCAGTTCTTGAAGAGCAGACGGCCAGCACACTTTGCTTCGGCTTCACTTGGAATACAGACTTTGCACTACTTACGATAGGTCTACTTGACTTTCACACCACCCCTTTTTAACATCTCTAATGCTCTAGACATGTTGACTGACTGACTATTACACAATCCCAACAACTTACAAATTTAGATTTGGCAAAAATGAGTACCAAGAGTGCCACCTCAATTCAGACTGTCAATGTACCAATATTTCTGGCACATTTGTGGTGGTTATGATATAGTAGTTCAGTTAGTTATGATATTCCACGTTACTGTCAAGGCACATATGACATTTTTACTGGGTGTTTACAGTTCTTATCTAACATGATGGTGGAGATGACAGTTCAAGTTCAAACCAGTAGTAGTAGGAAAATCAAGATCTACGCTGTTGAAACTTTTAACAATCAATGCTCAATATCCAGCGATTCATTGTATATGCCATAACTGATTTTCACAAAAAATGTCACTTATAGTACTTTGACTTGCAGGAGACAACATTCAAAGGTGTTACAATTGGCCGAGTACGTCAGTTCAAGCAAAGAAAGGGTATATTATGTGCAACAGGCCCATGCCTAATAAAGCAGAGTGTTGTTCAAACCAGCATTAAGGTTGAGGGAAGCTTTACTTTTAATCTTTGATATTTCAAGATCAATATCCTTGCCTCTTACATAATTTGATACCACAGTTTTAATTAGCAAATGTAAATGGGAACATTCTTGTTTCACTAGTTAAGAAGGGCATAACTGGCAGTAAAATAACAATTTTAAAATAATAAGTGATTTAACGGCAATTAACTCCAAAAGCCAATTTCTCAAAAAGAATTTTTCAGTTTTTTTGTAGGTTGCTTCATTAAGCTGTCCAAAACAAGTGAACAGTAACAGTACTATAGAACTAATTTTAGACACCTTACAGTAACAATTTCATTCTGAATATGACTTCATTCAGAGTAAGGACTGAGTGGAAAGACTACCATGCACCCTTTGGGTTAGATGTCTAGTGGAAGATTAATGCTGAACTTTCAGACATCCATTCTTCTTTAGAACACAAGCAGTATAACAGATGTGACCAATGATCTAGACTGAGCAGGGAAAGATAACAAGCAGAAAGAGGGGAGGGGGATGATGATGATGATGATAGAGGAAGATGCAGAACGAAAAGTGTGGTTATAAAAGAAGAAACCAGCTAAATGTACTAGCAAAATGGGACCAAGGCTAATAAAGAAATAACTCTTAAAAAAGGAATACAGAAAATGTAAAACAGGCTATGTACACACTACGACTAAATAAGTTATTTTACACTCATTGACAGTTTGGCAGTAGTTATTTGTGTCAGATGAAAACTAGTTGGTTGTCATTTCTGTATAGAACGATTTCAGGAACTAATAGAGAATTCACTTCTTTTGCATGTTAACAGTTTTCTGATGATTTAGCTGTTAACACACATCTTTCTTCCAGCATACAGGGTGGTCTATTGATAGTGACCCGGCCAAATATCTCACGAAAGAAGCATCAAATGAAAAAACTTCAAAGAACGAAACTCGTCTAGCTTGAAGGGGGAAACCAGATGGCGCTATGGTTGGCCCACTAGATGGTGCTGCCATAGGTCAAACGGATATCAACTGCGTTTTTTAAATAGGAAACCCCATTTTTTACTACATATTTGTGTAGTATGTAAAGAAATATGAATGTTTTAGTTGGACCACTTTTTTCGCTTTGTGATAAATGGTGCTGTAATAGTCACAAACATATAAATATGTGGTATCACGTAACATTCCGCCAGTGCAGACGGTATTTGCTTCATGATACATTACCCGTGTTAAAATGGACCATTTACCAATTGCGGAAAAGGCCGATAATGTGTTGATGTATGGCTATTGTGATCAAAATGCCCAATGGGCATGTGCTATGTATGCTGCTCAGTATACTGGACGACATCATCCAAGTGTCTGGACAGTTCGCCGGATAGTTATGTTATTTAAGGAAACAGGAAGCGTTTAGCCACATGTGAAATGTCAATCACAACCTGCAACAAATGATGATGCCCAAGTAGGTGTTTTAGCTGCTGTCATGGCTAATCCGCATATCAGTAGCAGACAAAATTCCGTGAAAATCGGGAATCTCAAAAACGTCGGTGTTGAGAATGCTACATCAACATCAATTGCAACCGTACCATATTTCTATGCAGCAGGAATTGCATGGAGACGACTTTGAACGTTGTGTACAGTTCTGCCACTGGGCACAAGGGAAATTACGGGACAGCTACATCTACATCTACATTTATACTCCACAAGACACCCAACAGTGTGTGGCGGAGAGCACTTTACGTGCCACTGTCATTACCTCCCTTTCCCGTTCCAGTCGCGTATGGTTCGCGGGAAGAACGACTGTCTGAAAGCCTCCGTGCTCGCTCTAATCTCTCTAATTTTACATTTGTGATCTCCTCGGCAGGTATAAGTAGGGGGAAGCAATATATTCGATACCTCATCCAGAAACGCACCCTCTCGAAACCTGGCGAGCAAGCTACACTGCTATGCAGAACGCCTCTCTTGCAGAGTCTGCCACTTGACTTTGTTAAACATCTCCGTAACGCTATCACGGTTACCAAATAACCGTGTGATAAAATGCGCCGCTCTTCTTTGGATCTTCTCTATCTCCTCCATCAACCCGATCTGGTACAGATCCCACACTGATGAGCAATACTCAATTATAGGTCGAACGAGTGTTTTGTAAGCCACCTCCTTTGTTGATGGACTACATTTTCTAAGGACTCTCCCAATGAATCTCAACCTGGTACCCACCTTACCAGCAATTAATTTTATATGATCATTCCACTTCAAATCGTTCTGCACACATACTCCCAGATATTTTACAGAAGTAACTGCTACCAGTGTTTGTTCCACTATCATATAATCATACAATAAAGGATCCTTCTTTCTATGTATTCACAATACATTACATTTGTCTATGTTAAGGGTCAGTTGCCACTCCCTGCACCAAGTGCCTATCCGCTGCAGATCTTCCTGCATTTCGCTACAATTTTCTAATGCTGCAACTTCTCTGTATACTACAGCATCATCCACGAAAAGCCGCATACACAGCTGGTCTGATATTCCGTAGGCTCTTACTTTGTTTATCAGGCGACAGTGCGGAACTGTATCGAACGCCTTCCAGAAGTCAAGAAAAATAGCAAATATCTGGGAGCCTGTATCTAATATTTTCTGGGTCTCATGAACAAATAAAGCGAGTTTGGTGTCTCACACGATCGCTGTTTCCGGAATCCATGTTGATTCCTACATAGTAGATTCTGGGTTTCCAAAAACGACATGATACTCGAGCAAAAAACATGTTCTAAAATTCTACAACAGATCGACGTCAGAGATATAAGTCTATAGTTTTGCACATCTGCTCAACGACCCTTCTTGAAGACTGGGACTACCTGTGCTCTTTTCCAATCATTTGGAACCTTCCGTTCCTCTAGAGACTTGCGGTACACGGCTGTTAGAAGGGGGGCAAGTTCTTTCGCGTACTCTGTGTAGAATCGAATTGGTATCCTGTCAGGTCCAGTGGACTTTCCTCTGTTGAGTGATTCCATTTGCTTTTCTATTCCTTGGACACTTATTTCGATGTCAGCCATTTTTTTGTTTGTGCGAGGATTTAGAGAAGGAACTGCAGTGTGGACCTCCTCTGTGAAACAGCTTTGGAAAAAGGTGTTTAGTATTTCAGCTTTACGCGTATCATTCTCTGTTTCAATGCCATCATCATCCCGGAGTGTCTGGATATGCTGTTTCGAGCCACTTACTGATTTAACGTAAGACCAGAACTTCCTAGGGTTTTCTGTCAAGTCGGTACATAGAATTTTACTTCCAAATTCACTGAACGCTTCACGCATAGCCCTCCTTACGCTAACTTTGACATCGTTTAGCTTCTGTTTGTCTGAGAGGTTTTGGCTGCGTTTAAACTTAGAGTGAAGCTCTCTTTGCTTTCACAGTAGTTTCCTAACTTTTTTGTTGTATCACGGTGGGTTTTTCCCGTCCCTCACAGTTTTACTCGGCACGTACCTGTCTAAAATGCATTTTATGATTGCCTTGAACTTTTTCCATAAACACTCAACATTGTCAGTGTCGGAACAGAAATTTTCGTTTTGATCTGTTAGGTAGTCTGAAATCTGCCTACTATTACTCTTGCTAAACAGATAAACCTTCCTCCCTTTTTTTATATTCCTACTAACTTCCATATTCAGGGATGCTGCAATGGCCTTATGATCACTGATTCCCTGTTCTGTATATACAGAGTCGAAAAGTTCACGTCTGTTTGTTATCAGTAGGTCCAAGATGTTATCTTCACAAGTCGGTTCTCTGTTTAATTGCTCGAGGTAATTTTCGGATAGTGCACTCAGTATAATGTCACTCGATGCTCTGTCCCTACCACCCGTCCTAAACATCTGAGTGTACCAGTCTATATCTGGTAAATTGAAATCTCCACCTAAGACTATAACATGCTGAGGAAATTTATGTGAAATGTATTCCAAATTTTCTCTCAGTTGTTCTGCCACTAATGCTGCTGAGTCGGGAGGTCGGTAAAAGGAGCCAATTATTAACCTAGTTCGGTTGTTGAGTGTAACCTCCACCCATAATAATTCACAGGAACTATCCACTTCTATTTCACTACAGGATAAACTACTACTAACAGCGACGAACACTCCACCACCGGTTGCATGCAATCTATCCTTTCTAAACACCGTCTGTACCTTTGTAAAAATTTCTGCAGAAATTATCTCTTGCTTCAACCAGCTTTCTGTACCTATAACAATTTCGGCTTCGGTGCTTTCTATCAGCGCTTGAAGTTCCGGTACTTTACCAACACAGCTTCGACAGTTTACAATTACAATACCGATTGCTGCTTGGTCCCAGCATGTCCTGACTTTGCCCTGCACCCGTTGAGGCTGTTGCCCTTTCTGTACTTGCCCAAGGCCATCTAACCTAAAAAACCACCCAGCCCATGCCACACAACCCCTGCTACCCGTGTAGCCGCTTGTTGCGTGTAGTGGACTCCTGACCTATCCAGCGGAACCCGAAACCCCACCACCCTATGGCGCAAGTCGAGGAATCTGCAGCCCACACGGTCGCAGAACCGTCTCAGACTCTGATTCAGACCCTCCACTCGGCTCTGTACCACAGGTCCGCAGTCAGTTCTGTCGACGATGCTGCAGATGGTGAGCTCTGCTTTCATCCTGCTAGCGAGACTGGCAGTCTTCACCAAATCAGATAGCCGCTGGAAGCCAGAGAGGATTTCCTCGGATCCATAGCGACACACATCATTGGTGCCGACATGAGTGACCATCTGCAGCTGGGTGCACCCTGTACCCTTCATGGAATCCGGAAGGACACAGCACACGGAGTGCACATTGGTTTTCTTCCCCTCTCTTGCTGCCATATCCCTAAAGGGCCCCATTACGCGCCTGACGTTGGAGCTCCCAACTACCAGTAAGCCCACCCTCTGCGACCGCTCAGATCTTGCAGACTGAGGGGCAACCTTTGGAACAGGACAAGCAGCCATGTCAGGCCGAAGATCAGTATCAGCCTGAGACAGAGCCTGAAACCGGTTCGTCAGACAAACTGGAGAGGCCTTCCGTTCAGCCCTCTGGAATGTCTTTCACCCCCTGCCACACCTTGAGACGACCTCCCACTCTACCACAGGTGAGGGATCAGCCTCAATGCGGGAAGTATCCCGGGCAACCACAGTCGTAGTCCAATCGGGGGATGCGTGGGACGAGCTGGCCGTCCCCGACAAACCCCCATCCGGAACCCCACAGTGATGCCCACTGGCAACAGCCTCAAGCTGTGTGACCGAAGCCAACACCGCCTGAAGCTGGGAGTGAAGGGATGCCAACTCAGCCTGCATCCGAACACAGCAGTTGCAGTCCCTATCCATGCTAAAAACTGTTGTGCAAAGAACGTCTGAACTAGTCTAGAGAGAGCGCAAACAAATCGACACAAAATTTAAACGGTTATTAAAATACAAGATTGCCTAGTAAATGCAGTAATGCTGCTACTTGCGCACTGCTGACACACTGCTCGGTGGCAGAAGGAGACTACACGAATTTACACTATTCAGGTACTAAAACGCGATGCTACAACTCTCAAATACTATAATACGTCAGAAATTTATGAATTAAACAATGCAAGTACCAGTGAAAGACATTCCAAACAGAGATCATGTGAAACTCAGCTCGCCCTATTTGCCCAAGAAATTCACAGTGCCGTAGACACTGGCGAGCAGATTGATGCCGTATTCCTGGACTTCAGGAAGGCATTTGATACGGTTCCGCACTTACGTTTAGTGAAAAAAATACGAGCTTACGGAATATCGGACCAGGTTTGTGATTGGATTCAGGATTTCCTAGAAGAAAGAACACAACATGTCATTCTTAACGGTTCAAAATCTGCAGATGTAGAGGTAATTTCGGGAGTACCGCAGGGAAGCGTGATAGGACCTTTATTGTTTACAATATACATAAATGACTTAGTTGACAACATCGGTAGCTCCGTGAGGCTATTTGCAGATGACACGGTTGTCTACAAGAAAGTAGCAACATCAGAAGACTCGTACGTACTCCAGGAGGACCTGCAGAGGATTAATGCATGGTGCGACAGCTGGCAGCTTTCCCTAAACGTAGATAAATGTAATATAATGCGCATACATAGGGGCAGAAATCCATTCCAGTACGATTATGCCATAGGTGGTAAATCATTGGAAGCGGTAACGACCGTAAAATACTTAGGAGTTACTATCCGGAGCGATCTGAAGTGGAATGATCACATAAAACAAATAGTGGGAAAAGCAGGCGCCAGGTTGAGATTCATAGGAAGAATTCTAAGAAAATGTGACTCATCGACGAAAGAAGTAGCTTACAAAACGCTTGTTCGTCCGATTCTTGAGTATTGCTCATCAGTATGGGACCCTTACCAGGTTGGATTAATAAAAGATATAGACATGATCCAGCGAAAAGCAGCGCGATTCGTCATGGGGACATTTAGTCAGCGCGAGAGCGTTACGGAGATGCTGAACAAGCTCCAGTGGCGGACACTTCAAGAAAGGCGTTACGCAATACGGAGAGGTTTATTATCGAAATTACGAGAGAGCACATTCCGGGAAGAGATGGGCAACATATTACTACCGCCCACATATATCTCGCGTAATGATCACAACGAAAAGATCCGAGAAATTAGAGCAAATACGGAGACTTACAAGCAGTCGTTCTTTCCACGCACAATTCGTGAATGGAACAGGGAAGGGGGGATCAGATAGTGGTACAATAAGTACCCTCCGCCACACACCGTAAGGTGGCTCGCGGAGTATAGATGTAGATGTAGATGAAGTACCAAAAACACGCAAAGAAATTAAGAATTAAACTATGTAACAAATGAGTGAGCTAGGAGTATACGACTTGCTGCTGCAGCTGCTTATCCAACGATGGCAGGGAGCACACTGACTGTGACCAACTGACACTGGCCGTTCAAAACAAAAACAGAAGACAAACGACTACGCGAATTTACACTAATCAGGTACTAAAACGCAATGCTACAACTCTCAAATACTATAATACGCCAGAAATTTATGAATTAGACAATGCAAGTACCAAAAACACGCAAAGAAATTAAGAATTAAACTATGTAGCAAATGAGTGAGCTAGGAGTATACGACTTGCTGCTGCAGCTGCTTATCCAACGATGGCAGGGAACAGATTTTTTGCACACGTTCTATTTAGCAATGAAGCATCATTCACCAACAGTGGTAATGTAAACCAGCATAATATGTACTATTGGGCAATAGAAAATCCACGATGGCTGCGACAAGTGGAAGATCAGCGACCTTGGCAGGTTAATGTATGGTGCGGCATTATGGGAGGAAGGATAATTGGCCCCCTTTTTATCGATGTCAATCTAAATGGTGCAATGTATGCTGATTTCATATGTAATGTTCTACCAATGTTACTACAAGATGTTTCACCGCATGACAGAATGGCAATGTACTTCCAACATGATGGATGTCCGGCACATAGCTCGCATGAGGTTGAAGCGGTATTGAATAGCATATTTCATGACAGGTGGATTAGTCGTCAAAGCACCATACCATTGCCCGCACGTTCACCGGATCTTGACGTCCCCGGATTTTTTTCTGCGGGGAAAGTTGAAGGATATTTGCTATCGTGATCCACCGACAACACCGGACAACATGTGTCAGCGCATTGTCAATGCATGTGCGAACATTACGGAAGGTGAACTACTCGCTGTTGAGAGGAATGTCATTATACGTATTGCCAAATGCATTGAGGTTGCCGGACATCATTTTGAGCATTTATTGCATTAACGTGGTATTTACAGTTAATCACGCTGTAACAGCATGTGTTCTCAGAGATGATAAGTTCCAAAAGATACATGTATCACATTGGAACAACAGAAATAAAATGTTCAAATGTACCTATGTTCTGTATTTTAATTTAAAAAAACCTACCTGTTACCAACTGTTTGTCTAAAATTGTGAGCCATATGTTTGTGACTATTATAGCACCACCTATCACAAAGCAAAAAAAGTGGTCCAACTAAAACATTCATATTTCTTTACATACTACGCAAATATGTAATAAAAAATGGGGGTTCCTATTTTAAAAAATGCAGTTAATATGCATTTGACCTATGGCAGCTCCATCTAGCGGGCCAACCATAGCTCCATCTGGTTTCCCCCTTCAAGCTAGACAAGTTTCGTTCTTTGTAGTTTTTTCGTTTGACGCTTATTTCGTGAGATATTTGGCCCAGTAATGATCAATGGACCACCCTGTATATATGATATATCATACTAAAAAATCATTGAGGACATCACAGACAGACTTCTGCACATATAATAATGAAGTGAAGAGGGAAGTGGTGTATATTGGTCACACCTGCTCTGAAAGATCACTTTTCAGATACACGCAGGTACATAGTTAGATGGGTAAAATACACTCCTTTCTAATGCACACCATTTTAATCTAACTCCAACATGGAAGTTTTGGATCTCATTAAGAAAGAACCTGCTTTCCATGATATGGATTGTACACCAAACATTTATCTTCCTTTCTTCTAGTCACCACTTTTGCCCCAGTTGGTGTTGTTTAACCAGGTAACGTTCTTCGTTTTAAAATACTTATTTAGTTTGTTGGAACTCATGATATCTACCTGCCAAATTACCATATGTTTTAGAAGGTTTAATATTTACAACACCATCAACAGTCTAGTCACTTAGAGGTTGATGCAGTTCATTGAGTTAGGCAATACCACTGAAAAACGAAAAATAAATAAATGTGAGGAGGGGGGGTGGGGGGACACTGCAGCAAATAATGACAAAGGCAGCATATTTGTGTATGTGGCATTTTGTCTGCCAATGGCCTTGCTGAATTGGAAACACTGGTTTTCACCCAATCACCTAATGTAAGCAACATTGTGCCTTATTCGTACTTGGATGGCAGGGCATGCCAGATGTCATTGGCTCATGAACAAACAAATTACCAAATTGGCATCTCACTAAAAAACTTGCACCAGACTGTTGGCATCCTCTCTCTCTCTCTCTCTCTCTCACACACACACACACACACACACACACACACACACACACACACACACAAACACATATGCACACAGACAAATGCATATATAAATTTAGGAGTAGTGTATATCACTCACCTGCACAGCCAGTCGATTTTGAACACACCTCCAAGTGATTCTGCTGGTATTTGTGGAGGTAGCATCCAGGATACAGGCAGAATATCCCACTGGGATTCACATTTGAGTCTTGCAAATCCTGAATCAAAACAGATGAAACAAACATACAGAATATTTTCTTTTTGTACCTCTACTAAGGAGATCAAACAGTTAAATGCTATGATGGTGTACACTGTTTAAAGCAGCTTTAACATAGTTCATACTTTTATTTTGGTATTGATTTCCTGGACTTCTCATGACTAAATAAATAAATAAATAAACTTTCCCTAACCTTCAACTCTCAATACACACATTTTCAGTCACTTTCTAAGGACTTTTTTTTAAACTTTTATTTATCAGCCTCCACAATCCCCACAGCCGTCTGACACCCTCCTTTCTATAATTTCTTGGGGAGTTACATTTTTCATATAGTTTATTTGAAACTGTAGCCTACAGAACTCAAACACAGAACTAACAGTAAGAAGTACATCAGTTTTATATTACATATATAGTACTAAATTACTAACAGTAATAACACAAATTTCAGCATCTGTAACAACAAACAAGACTGAAACATGCAAACATTACTGCACCCACAAAAATTCATTATTGTTGTTTTTTCTCCTCCAGAATTTTAATTTTTGATTTTATGTTTTCTTCTTTTATTAAATCTTTAAGATTGTTCACTTTCCTCATCTTCTGAAGTTTCGGTACTTCCAATGATAACTTTTTCTTTTCCTCTTCTTTTTCAGATTTTATTGATTCTTGGAGGTTTTCCTCATATCTTCTGTGGGCAGCTCTAAACTTTGTCAACAATGCTTGGGTAATGTATATTGTGAATGCTCTGATGGAATCTTATTACATTTCCTACTGTCCTATGGATAACTAAATGTTGTTCACATTAGTTTTCAACACTACATTTCTATTTATAGAAAAAAACAACTCCCAACTCTTGCATTCCCATGTGAAAAGACTAAACTCAGTTTCATAGCTTGCCAAAGATCCTGGTATTTTTAGCACATTAAACATGAATAAAAGTCATCTAGTCTTGAAGACAAATTTGCATTTTCCCAAATAAGTTTTCAAATTTAATTCAGTATAGGCTTCACTGTAATTCTACTACTATTCTGGATTTTGGATTTTTCAACAATGCTGTCACAGATTCTATTAGCAGCGTAAAATCATTCTAGTACAATGTTAACCCTTAATTATCCTTGGTCTGTTCATTTAAAAATTCTATTAGGCTCTAATAATCTTAAACACTGTGCAGCTCTGTAATTGATTGAGTATTTTTCTAATAACTTTTCAGTATGCTTTGACACTCCAGTCATTTGAATATGAGAATAATTTCCTTTTACTTCTTCAAGAAACCTTTTCATTTGAAAATCAATATCTATATATTTTACATCATGTAAGTTTGTCTTTTGATTTATTTTTAAGAAGAATTTGTAAATCTGAAAATAAATAGGGAACACATGGGTCAGAAGTTTGAAACTATCTTAAAACTGATTCATGTTCTTAAGGAATAGTATTGGAAGATTATGGTTTACATTTAATCTAAATTTCTTATGTTTGTGGTGAAATATTTCTTAATGGTTTGGTAACTAAGACTTTTTCTTGAATCAATCAATGACATAACATCATTCACAATTGGCAAAACTATCAACAAATGACAAATTTCCAACAATCAAGTAGTACAGTGTTTTAAAAGAAACCTTTTTTCCATTTAATTATGTTTCATGTGGCAGGTAGGAAAGTCGCTGATAATACAATACACATTTTGGAAAAAAATCATCCCCATTCCACTCTGCAGTTTGCAGAGCAGAATTTCTCGCTTCATTCACAATATGTAGCCCACAAACTCCAATGTTAATGAGCTTTTTTCCATCAGTATTCTCTTCCACCATGGTCTCCTCTAACCTACTCAAAAGACTTAAGATTCACATTAGGTCAGTCCAAAAAAAGCAGAAGAATTATTTTTTTTTTCCTTATCTAATGGTCAGATTCATACAATATAACTTCAATGTAAATCTTGTGCAGTAGCTCCACCTAAAACCACACTGTTAAACTACTATTTAAGAACTCTGCTTCTACTAACATCAAGAAACTTCGTGACTCTTCAAAACATAAGACAATCACAATGACACAGCTTATTTTTAAGATCATCAGGGAAATTGAAAGTGTGACAATAGTTTACAATATATTTGCACTTTGTTGCACCCACTGTGAATTCAATAGCAACTACACTGTTTGGAAACATCAGTTTGGATGCCTTGCCAACATCTGAACACGAATTTCATGAAAATTTCAAAGTCCATATTGCTTCAGTTTTCGTAACATCACCCCTCATAAAACATGATTCAACTGACTGCTGGGCAGGTTTTTGTCATTAACACACTGACTATCTAAAGTTTGTTTGAAACATCAGTACTTGCTTGTAATTGACTGTGTGGGTGGATTTCTAGTTTGCTGTTACTAGTAACATTTCCTCTTTCTCTTGGGAAATTTGTAGATTTACAGAAAAAAGTTTTTAACAGAAGGTTGATCCTCTGTTAAGGAAAATCATATGAGCTACTCCTTTAGTATGATATATTACAAGTCACATTCCATGTTGGATAAATCAAAAGATATTTTCCTTTTGTCACAGTAACCTTGTATATTGGTTGGTCCTTTCCTTAACTAATAAATTAAGAGTTTGTTTCAGAATCTAATTACTCTTCATTGAAAATGGTTTCCTTTGTTGACATTTTGATAACACACCCAAAGGAAAAAATGATTAAAATTTAATATTTACAAGTTTAGAAAAGTATGCCAGACTGGGGCTTAATATGATATTTGTAGAGGGCTTAATACGATATTCATAGATCTATTAACATTTCATACCATACCTCAATTTCATGCATGCAAACAATCAAATTTAAAACATTCCTGGACTTTTATGAAAAACTAGCTGTTTCCATTATGATCGTAAGTTGTGTTCCAAAAACGAGCAGCATAGAGACAGAAGTGATGACACTTTCTGCAGGACCTGACCATCCTTTTGCAGGATAATGCTCAAGCATGTACAGTGCAAGATGTTACTGATTTGTTTGACTGATGGGGCTGCTAAGTGCTATACCACCTATTGCACTCCCCTGACTTAAGCCCTCATGAGTTCAACTTGATTTCTAAACTGAAGGAAACACTTCAAGGCATTCACTTCAGAACTGCTGCAAATTTGTCAGGCAATAGACTGCACTGCTCCAACTGTCAACACAACTGGCACTGCTAAGAGTATCCTATGACTTCCACATCACTGGCAACAGGTTATACACAATGCTGGTGACTACTCTGAAGGTCAGTAAAACTTTGAAACATGTATCTAATTTGTATGAGCTGTTAATAAACAGTTGCCACTATTAAAGTTCCAACCCTGGTACAGGGATTGCATGCAGAAGCAGCACCTTAAAAGCTACCCATGGCAGATATCTGTGGCAGGAAATACACCATCTGTATCCATCCCATTCTGACATTGCTAAAGTGTACATCAAGATGGACCATCAGATTCACTGTGACTAAAATGGAGCAAGAAAATGAAGACTTGTATGCACTACAGATCTTATTGGGTGACACTGGTGATAAATACAATATCGATATAAATATTTAATGGTGCATGTCAAAGCAGGAGAAGATAGCAGCTGGAGGCCTCTCAGGGTACACATCACAGTGACAGGCACTCCCTCCACATCTGCCCAAGATGTCAAACATTGAAGTGCATTAAATTTTCCTATGATACCTGCTTTTTCTGGAAATGTATGACTTTCTAAGCTCCCTTCCCATCTTCCACAAGTATCTGGGGTAGGGAGGTAGACAGGTTCATTAGTCATCTCAGAATAGGCAGCAGAGTACACATTGTGAGAATATAGACTACTGTTAAAGGATACCACAGCTGCACTGGGGCGAGTCCTCTCAATGAACTAGGAACTCGTGGGTAGGTCTTGTGTGGCTGATACATGGTTGGCACAGCAAAAATCCATCTTCCTGGGAGGCTCAGAGAGAAGTATGCCATGCCTTGGTGCTATCTTTAACCACGCCAGCTTGTTTGCAGATGTGGTAGCCTGGTATTCCATATCCAAGGTTTTCAAAATTTGGTGTCTCAGTTGCAATCGTAGGTCTGTGACTGGTATTCCAAGTTCAGCTTTTTCTCCTGTGGTTACTTATATAGCTCTTTTGCCAGCGAGTTCATTTCCAGGTATGCCCACATGGCTAGGGTTCCACATGAATGTCAGGGTGACTCTTAAGCTGTGGAGATTAATTAATATGTCTCAGATGTTAGTGACCAAAACATCTGTGTGGTAACACAGGCTGCTAAGTGCTATACCACCTATTGCACTCCCCTGACTTAAGATATATTCCTTGTAAGCAGCTGATGAATTTGCTATGAGTGAGGTGGTCCTTTGTAGAGAGAGTTTTAATGTATTGGAAAGTGCAAGATTTAGCTATCAACTCTGCAGTGAATATACTGAAGGCACTCAGCAGAGAATGCTTTTCGTGCCACCCTGTGTATGCACAGACCTAACCAACTGTCACTGACTTTTGATTCACCTATGTAGACGCATCTTGAATTTGGGTAGTGATGGAGAACTGAACAGTGTAAGTATACAAGAATGGCTGAGTCTTCATTTTCATCAGGGGTCTCAGAAGAGGTGCATCCCAATCACAGGACTGGGCATACCCCACGGAGAGTGCCACGAGCAACCTCCTTGTACACAGACAGGAGGGGAAAATTGAACATCCTTGCACAGAGCTTCCAAAGGTACCCCATTTAGCTACCAATTTTTGGGTGATTTGTGAGCAATATGAACTGCTGGTTGTGAAACAGGCTGAAGTAACATGGCTGGGTGGGCATCTGATGAATTGTGACAATAAAGGACACCAAGAGTTTCTGGTGTCTTTCACTCGTTTTGAAATACCAGCTTCCATGAGGAAACTGTCTATGACACTTGTATGACAGGCTCCAATTTCCAAACATACAACACTGTGGTGGGCAAAATCTAACAAATTCAGTACTGACTGTGCTACCAGTCTGTCAGCAACACATCCATAGTCCATGGCACACAGGGGGAGAGGGGGAGGGGGGGGGGATAAGATCAAAGCTTTGTAGAAGTGCAGAAGAACTGTATGGTCTGCTCTCCAGGAGGCATTGCTCATATATCTTTGGGTACTAAGTTTCCTCATGTAATTTGCCTTTAGCTACTATAACTGTGGTAACGATTTAAAAAAAACATACTGTTGAATAAAAGGACCAAAAATTTGAAATTTTCATCAACTTTAAGCTAGTTACCTAGGTTATGTTCTGTATGAGTATACACAGTCCTGAGTCAACAAAACTATATGACATGAGTTTTTGGGGGAGAAAACTGATGCCCATGCTTCAGGACCCAGGCTGCCTGAAGTTGGCACTATGATGTGAACCATCTTCTCTCCCTCACTCCTTTTCAAGTTTTGTTCCAAAACCAAAACTACACCTCTTCATTACCACCTTGACTGGTTAATGGCCTAATACACTGACTCAGACACATACCAAATGTATTCCATATCAGAGAAAATATTAATCTGGTTTCACATTAACTCTGTTGTTTAAAAGGAGTGACTTCAGGAGTCCACATCCTGCCAGAGATCCAACAGCTGTTGAAGAGAAAACAACGATTGTATGTTGATGCATTTTCAGGTGATGAGCGCAAGGAAGAACTCCTAACATATTTGCACATTTGTGTTTAAATATTTACTGTATATTTTTTGTTAGTAACTTTAGTGAGCAAAATGTCTATTACCCACTTGCAGATTGAAGGTACAATATGGGCGGACTGTAGTAGTTTTTTTAAAGTGTTGCAAGATCAGATATCATTTCTTGCTTTTCTTGGTATTGTGGTCTTCCATCTGAAGATATGTTTGATGTAGCACTGCAAGCTGCTCTATCATGTGCAATCCTCTTCATCTCCGAACAACTGTTGCAACCGACATCAATTTTAACCTACTTACTGTACTCGCCTCTTGCGTCCCACTACAAGTTCCGCCCCCCCCCCCCCCTCCACCCTCTCCATCCAGTACTAAACTGATTTTTACATCTACATCTACATGGATACTCTGCAAATCACATTTAAGTGCCTGGCAGAGGGTTCATTGAACCACCTTCACAATTCTCTATTATTCCAATCTTGTATAGCATGTGGAAGGAATGAACAACTATATATTTCCGTACAAGCTCTGATTTCCCTTGTTTTATCATGGTCATCATGGTGTCAACAAAATATTTTGACATTGGGAGGAGAAAGTTGGTGATGGGAGTTTTGTGAGAATATTCCGCCCCAATGAAAAACTCCTTTGTTTTAATGATGTTCAACACAATTCCTGTATCATTTCAGTGACACTTTCTCCCCTATTTCGCGATAATACAAAATGTGCTGCCCTTCTTTGAAATTCTTAAATGTACTCCATCAATCCTATATGGTATGGATCCTACACCATGCAGCAGTATTCTAAAAGAGGACAGACGAGCATGTGTAGGTAATGTTCTTAGTAGATCTGTTACATTTTCTATGTGTCCTGCCAATAAAACGCAGTCTTTGTTTAGCCTTCCCCACAACATATTCTGTGTGTTCCTTCCAATTTAAATTGTTCATAATTGTAATTCCTAGGTATTTAGTTGATTTATGGCCTTTAGATTTGACCGATTTATCGTCTAACTGAAATTTAATGGATTCCTTTTAGCACTCATGTGGATGACCTCACACTTATTGTTATTTAGAGTCAACTGCCAATTTTTTTGGCATACAGATATCTTTTCTAAATTGTTTTGCAATTTATCAGTCGATAAATGACAGCGTCATCTGCAAACAACCTAAGAGGGCTGCTCAGATTGTTTCCCAAATTCTTCATACAGATAAGGAATAGGAAAGGGCCTATAATACTACATTGGGGAACACCAGAAGTCACTTCTGTTTTACTTGATGACTTTCTATCAGTTACTATGAAATGTGACCTCTCTGACAGTGTAACAACAACTACTGAAAATATAATAAATTTTTTCTTTGGAATTTAGATGAATTAATGTATGTAATGTTTTAATTTCATTTCTTTTTCTTTTGGTGTAATTATGTTAAAGAAAATGTAAGCAACTTTAGATGTGAATATTAATATTTATGTCAGATTTCAAGCAATGCTATAACAAAATTGAGGAGTAATCCCTGTTGAATCTATCGTAACATGTCTGAAATTGTAATTGTGCGCCTGGTCCATGCGTAGGCAATGTATTAAGATATGTGGAATGTAAAACCTTTGGTGAATACCCTATCTGTAGGGGAGCGGAAAGTGTGCTGTGCGTCTCGCCATCTCACCGCCCGCCGCATCGACTTGCACAGGTTGAATCTTTAGAATTGTATTCGTGTGGACCAGTGTTAATTTTGTTCCTGACTGTTCAATACTAACTTAACTTTTACCAGATTTGTTCTATCAATGAATTATCCTAATCACTAACCTAGACAGGGTCCTTTCCACATGTTGTGCAATCCGAGTGTCCCGAAATGAAGATTTAAAGTTTATGTTAATAAGAATTAACTGCAGACCTATTTATGCTAGAATGAATCTTAATGAGCTTTATTGTTAATGAAAATATGAGTAAAGAGCAAAGGTCTGACAGAGTACTAAGATAAATTTGGAATTGACTTAGTAAGGAAGTTTAATTAATTTGAGACAAAAATAATGGTAGTTAAATGAGGAAGTAATTGGACAATAAGAGTAATAATTCATAATTTTTTAAATCTTGAGTAACTAATGTTTCCAATAGTTAATGGTTTCAACATTGTGATCATAACAGTTTCAGGGTCCCCCCCCCCCCCCCCCCTTTCACTCTTTTCTTTTCTATTCATTTAAATTCTGAAGTGATTGCAAAGTTAAAGTCAAGATAAAACCTAAATTTATCAGTGTTTTACCATTATTAAAATTGACATTGTATGTGTGTGTGTCAAAAGTGCTATTTCTAGGGTGACCTATGTCCGATTTCAGTCGGATCAATAGACAAAACGCAGTTCATAGTAATCATTGTAGTGTAATGTTGTGTATTTATAGCTTGTTCAAACTAGTACAAAAAGGGAAAATCTTAATTCAGTAGATTTTTCTGGCACTAAAATCCACCATATAATACAGTATTACTACGTGTGGTTATGCTTGTACGTACATCTACTTGTACAAGGGAAAAACTCACTCAGTGCCTAATTAGGCTGGCGACCATATTATTAACCATTAGTAGCATCTGCAGTGTACGTTTCTTACCTGTCCTAATGTGTAATTGCACTTATACTTGCTTGACGTATCATTGTTGTTACTGACTGGGTATAAGTCCGGTTTTGCTTCCATTTAGGTACACGCGGTCAACATATGTACTAAAATCCTTTCCTATAAGGTGAAGCCTGTCAACTTATCATAGTACAGGCTTTAAAGAGTTAACGTACGCCCGAGGGTGGACGTTACAAGTGGCTTCCCGGTGACAGGACATCCAGTTGTTGTCGGTCACAAATTAATGTGAATACCAAGCAGTGGATGTTCAGTGGCACGTATTGCAATAGTATTCAGTAAAACAAATAGCAGTGAACGTCAAGTACGGTAGTGTGGTGTAGCGTACATTCAGTATGGACAGGAAAGTAGACGGAGTGGATGTGCCGAGCATAACGGAAGAGGCGCATGGCAGTAGCAGGAGTTTACGCAGCCAGATAACAGATGGCGTTAGCGAAAGACAATTGGCGTACATACAATACCATGAACATGTTAATGAACAGATTGAAAGGTTGAGATCGCCTCGAACACAGCAAGGGACAAAACAGGAATCAGAGGGTGACTTTGTAGATGATAGTGGGTATGTGAATGAATCCACTGACATGTTTGATTCTCCACAGATAAAGAAAGAACCGAAAGAAACTTTTGAAGTAGGATCGGAATACACCGATTCCGTAGAACAAAACAGTGTGAAAATTTTAAGCATAAACGATTTATTTGAACAATTAACCAAACAAATTTCAGGACAGAGTGAGCAGATCAAAACACAGAATGATCAGCTTCAAACACAAGTCAGTAATCAGGTTAATCAGCTTAAAACACATGTCGATCAGCAGCTCAAAACTCAGAATGATCAGCTTAAAACACACGTTGACAAGCAATTTAAAAAACAAGTTGGTCAGCTTAAAGCACAGGTTGAAGAACAAGGAATTAAAATTAGTAAACAAATAGAACAGGTAGAACAAAAAGTGGGTAGTTTAAGTTCTGTGGTAAATACTATGAAGTTAGAAATTGACACAATTAATAAGAATATGGATACTATGCAGGGGGAAATTGACAACATTAATAGTAGATTTGATGTTGAAATTCTCAACATCCAAGAGAAAGTAGAGCCTCTGGTCGAAACAAAAGTAGACGAAAAAGTTTTCGGTCTCAAAACTGAGATCGTAAACGAATGTCAACACGGAATCTCGCAATTGAAAAAGGCAGTTTCAGACACTGAAAGAGATTTAGGTGAGAAAGTTATCGGATGTGTACAAAAATGCGAACAAAATACTTCGAAAATTCAAGGCAAAATTTTCGATCTAGAGAGTAAAATTAAAGATAGACCTGGTGTTGTTTGTAATGGCACACCAATTACAAAGCTGTTAGAAGGTGAGGAACGCTTTGATCCCGCCAAGAAACATAACGGATGGCATCCGTTAGATTTCATCAAAAATTGCGAGAGAATATTTCCTGAACACTTATCTGATCAGGAAAAGATAAACGTAGTAATTAGCGCCTTAGCAGGTGACGCTAAGCGCTGGGGAATTAATTTGAATACCAAACGAATGACGTTCGAAGAGTTTAAACTAAAGTTTACAGAAGAATATTGGTCCGAACAAAAACAGGATCATTTATGGAGCGAGTTTATCATGGCCAAGCTTCATGATAACAGGGGCAGGAATTCTCTGAGAGATTTCTGCGAATATTGGTAACGGAAATTGACGCATTTAAGAGGTCGAAGATCAGATTCAGAAATCATCTGGGAACTATATAAAAAGCTTCCAGAAGATTCAAATAGATACGTGGGAAGCAATCATCGCAGCTTCCAAGCGTTTCTCGAAAGGGTCGAAGACGAAGACCACTGGCGCGAAAGTCGTGCCAATTATCTAAATTTTGGTAACCGAAATAACCGTAATAATGACGAGAGAAATGACAGCGAAGGGTTTCGCGTCAATATGATACAGAGAGGTAGAGGCAGAGGCAGAGGCCGAGGAAGTTATCTAGGTCGCGGTAGAGGATACACCGCGCAAAATAATAACGACGCGGAAAACTGATTTCCGCGAACGTTGCGGGCCAAACGGAAGCGGACAATATATACCGGCCCCGATTTAAGAAAGGTTACCGAATTGACAGTAAAGTTATGAGACAGGTTAGAGACAGGCGTGGAACGACGCAACGTATTGTTGCGAAACAAGCGTCAGGTGCGAGCCAGAATGAGTCATCTCTGCCGCACAGAGCGCTACATGTCAGGCGAGTGGAGCATCAGAGGGCAACGACCCAGCCTAGCAGAACAGCTGTTCGGAGAGAAGCCACTAGCAATACGGCAGCATTAGGTATGAACATAGCCGTAAGAGCTGGTGAATATATTACGAGTGATAATCCCGTGGAGAAGGAAATAATAGATGAAACTGTGAATACACAGAGAGGTGCGGTTAGCAGTGTTTACAATGAAGTAAAAGGCGAGAATGATCTAGCAGAAGTAACTGATTGGTGTGTGCAGATCGACGATCTGTACAAGGGCCTAAAGCAATGTGAGTGGGAGGATTTTAAGAAGGAGTATGAGGCAAGGAAGTTGATTAGTGAAAAAGGAGGTAGTAGGGATGTCGATAAGGTGACGTGGCCAGAGTTTGAAGAAGAGACAGTAAATAGCGCCGCGCAAAGTACGCGTGCTGCCGATAGGACAAAGGTGAAAAATAGGGAGGAATTGGAGGACGAAATCCTTAGCATTGACGAGGGAGTAACTTCTGTTAATGATCCGCCAACAGTAAAAGCTGCTACCGAAAGGCACCGTGAGGAAGAGGCAGGTGATTACCTAAAAGTAATTGAAGTCCACGAGGATTACACGAAATATGAATTAACAGTAGATGTGAGTAAAGCTGATGATGATGCCGTTTTGCCGAAAGAGGATATTGAATGAAAATTAAAGCCTGACCAAAATGCAGAGGGAGAACTTAGTGCCTGTCTCAGAAAAGCGTTTATGTTAGAACCTGAAAGCGATCCAGAATGGTCAGATTCTGACGATAGTTCAGATGATGAATATTTCGGTAATAGCGAAAATAAGGGGGATACAGCTAATTGTGATATTGTAACTAATGATGACGAAGTTTCAAAACAAAACCCAGATGTTGGGACTGAACAAAGAAAGAAAGAGCCACCGGTCGACTCTGTGTTCATTTTGCAACCAGTTCAAGTAAGCAAAGACTTTGAACTCCAGAAACCGAAAAAGCCGCCAGATATAAATGGTTCACAGGTCAGGAACGTATCTTGGGACGATGTCACAGTCGACCAAGGTGCGTTGCGGAAAAAGACAGGAAGGGGCATGATTTAGAGCCTGGGGCAGATTTATATCGGATTTTGAGAATGTCATGAACACCTTACATCATGAATCTACTGGGTTCCCACCGGAAGAAATTTTGTTAGGCAGCAGAAGTAAAAGTTTAATTGAGGAAAAACTAGAGTTTCCACCTTGTACAAGTTTGGGGTTAAGTCAAAAGAAAGAATTAGTCAGAAAAAGGGCAAAGCAAAAAGCTGAATCTAGATCAAAAAGACACGATAAAAATCTGAAAGTTTCAAAATTTAAAATTGGGGATTATGTTCTTTTAAAAACCCACGAAAAGTCTAGTGAACTGAACCATGAAATTTCCAAATTTAAATATATTTATAATGGACCATATATAATACAGAACATTCCACACGACAATGCTTACTACCTGACCTACCCAAAATCCAAAAGACCTTTAGGTGTAAGAAATGTTGTGAACCTGAAACTGTATGTTCATAGAAATGAGTGACATAAGGATACTCAGAAAGCAATTTGCAGTAAATGTGCTGTACCATATGCTGAAACTATTTTATTCAAAATGTAACTAATCTCTGTAAATATATGTATACAAATATCAGTATGCTAATGTAGTTATGTGAGTTTCAGATTACCAAATGCACTATAAATGTAAGAATGTATGGAGAAAAGGACTGAAAAGGAAAGGGTAAATGCCGAAAAAATGAAAATGGGCAGTGTATGAGTCATAATATAAAGGACTGCCAAACACCAAAGTGGGCAGATAAATAGTCAGAGGAGAATTGTAAGTGTGATACAAGTGATGTGGTAAAATGAGGTGAAAAGGACTGCCCAAATCTGAATAATAGGCAGCAAATATGTGTAGTAAATTTTCTGAATATTATTATTTTTTTTTTTTTTTTTTTTTTTTTTTTTTTTTTTTTTTTTTTTTTTTTTTTTTTTTGGTAAGTAAGGAAATGGACTGCCATTCAATGCAAGCAGCAATAAATTGTCTTATAGGATATACAGATATTTGCTTTTGTAGTTAAATGTTTAGTAAATGACAAGTAAATGTTCTTGATATGTTAAAAAATATAGACCTATATAATGTGAGTGAAAGGGAGTATGTGTTATAAATTTTTTTGGACATTCACTTAAAGATTCAGAACAACTGTATAAATGTAAAATTTAATGTTCCCATAAAATTTATACTTCGTAAAATTTTCTGGAAACAGGGGCATGTGTAACAACAACTACTGAACATATAATAAATTTTTTCTTTGGAATTTCGATGAATTAATGTACGTAATGTTTTAATTTCATTTCTTTTTCTTTTTGTGTAATTATGTTAAAGAAAATGTAAGCAACTTTAGATGTGAATATTAATATTTATGTCAGATTTCAAGCAATGCTATAACAAAATTGAGGTGTAATCCCTGTTGAATCTATTGTAACATGTCTGAAATTGTAATTGTGCGCCTGGTCCATGCGTAGGCCATGTATTAAGATATGTGGAATGTAAAACCTTTGGTGAATACCCTATCTGTAGGGGAGCGGAAAAAGGTGGATGGCAGGCGAGCGCGGGAAAATGCACACGGGCGCGGCACGGCATAACGGGCTCAGCAGCGGTACCAGTCGGAGTTGGGCATCGGTCTGAGGAACACGTACCGGATTGAGGAGGCTATCCTGGAAAAAGTGGTTCCATTGAGCCTCGGATGTGCCGTGTCCGACGACTATACAGCGTGGCTATATTCTAATGGCACTGGATTAAAAAGGATTACGACGCCAAGAAGAAGCAAAGTGCCGCTACAGCAAAAGCCATAGCTGTGATTGTATGTGTGCTGTGCGTCTCGCCATCTCGCCGCCCGCCAACCGCCGCATCGACTCGCACAGGTTGAATCTCTAGAATTGTATTCGTGTGGACCAGTGTTAATTTTGGTCCTGACTGTTCAATACTAACTTAACTTTTACCAGATTTGTTCTATCAATGAATTATCCTAATCACTAACCTAGACAGGGTCCTTTCCACATGTTGTGCAATCCGAGTGTCCCGAAATGAAGATTTAAAGTTTATGTTAATAAGAATTAACTGCAGACCTATTTATGCTAGAATGAATCTTAATGAGCTTTATTGTTAATGAAAATATGAGTAAAGAGCAAAGGTCTGACAGAGTACTAAGATAAATTTGGAATTGACTTAGTAAGGAAGTTTAATTAATTTGAGACAAAAATAATGGTAGTTAAATGAGGAAGTAATTGGACAATAAGAGTAATAATTCATAATTTTTTAAATCTTGAGTAACTAATGTTTCCAATAGTTAATGGTTTCAACATTGTGATCATAACAGTTTCAGGGTCCCCCCCCCCCCCCTTTCACTCTTTTCTTTTCTATTCATTTAAATTCTGAAGTGATTGCAAAGTTAAAGTCAAGATAAAACCTAAATTTATCAGTGTTTTACCATTATTAAAATTGACATTGTATGTGTGTGTGTCAAAAGTGCTATTTCTAGGGTGACCTATGTCCGATTTCAGTCGGATCAATAGACAAAACGCAGTTCATAGTAATCATTGTAGTGTAATGTTGTGTATTTATAGCTTGTTCAAACTAGTACAAAAAGGGAAAATCTTAATTCAGTAGATTTTTCTGGCACTAAAATCCACCATATAATACAGTATTACTACGTGTGGTTATGCTTGTACGTACATCTACTTGTACAAGGGAAAAACTCACTCAGTGCCTAATTAGGCTGGCGACCATATTATTAACCATTAGTAGCATCTGCAGTGTACGTTTCTTACCTGTCCTAATGTGTAATTGCACTTATACTTGCTTGACGTATCATTGTTGTTACTGACTGGGTATAAGTCCGGTTTTGCTTCCATTTAGGTACACGCGGTCAACATATGTACTAAAATCCTTTCCTATAAGGTGAAGCCCGTCAACTTATCATAGTACAGGCTTTAAAGAGTTAACGTACGCCCGAGGGTGGACGTTACAACATGAAATCATGAATCCAGTCACATAATTGAGATGATATTCCATACGCAATTTCAGTACAAGCCACTTGTGTGGTACAGTGTCAAAAGCCTTCAGAAATCCATAAATATGGAAACAATCTGTAATCCCTTGTCAATATCACTCAACACTTCATGTGAGTAAAGAGCTAGTTGTGTTTCACAAGAACAATGTTTTCTAAATCCATGTTGACAGTGTGTCAATAGACCATTTTGTTCGAGGTAATTCATAATATTTGAACACAATATATGTTCCAAAACCCTGCTGCAGACTGACATTAATGATATGGTCCTGTAATTTACTGGATTTAACCTACTACCTTTCTGGAATATTGGTGTGAACTGTGCAACTTTCCAGTCTTTTTGTATGAATCTTTCGTCAAGCAAACAGTTGTATATGATTGTTAAGTATGGAGCTATTGCATCAGCATACTCTGAAAGGAACCTAATTGGTATACCATCTGAACCACAAGACTTGCTTTTATCTACATCTGCATCTACATGGTCACTCTGCAATTCACACCTAAGTGCCTGGCAGAGGGTTCTTCGAACCATTTTCACATACTTCTCTACCACTCCACTCTCGAATGGCATGTGGGGAAAAAGGAACACCTAAATCTTTCCATTTGAGCTCTGCTTTCTCTTATTTTATTGATGATGTCCCATACACCGAGAAGCATTGTGGACGATGCGGAAGACCTGCAGCGCCGTACTAGGCAAGGTCCTAGTGGAGGTGGTTTGCCATTGCCTTCCTCCGACCATAATGGGGATGAATGATGATGATGATGATGATGATGATGATGAAGACAACACGACAACACCCAGTCGTCTCGAGGCAGGAAATATCCCTGACCCCGCAAGGAATCAAACCTGGGACCCCGTGCGCAGGAAGCGAAAACGCTACTGCAAGACCACGAGCTCCAGACCTTATTTCATTATGATGATAATTTCTCCACACATAGCTGGGTGTCAACAAAATATTTTCACATTCGGAAGAGAAAGTTGGTGATTGAAATTTCATAGATAGACCTCGCCACAAAGAAAACCGCCTTTGTTTCAGTGACTGCCACCCCAACTTGCATGTCATATCAGTGACACTCTCACCCCTATTGTGCGATAACACGAGATGAGCTGCCCTCCTTTGCACTTTTTTGATGTCCTCCGTCAATCCTACCTGGCAAGCATCCCACAACATGCAACAATATTCCAGCAGAGGATGGACAAGTGTAATGTAGGCTATCTCTTTACTGGGTTTGTTGCATCTTCTAAGTGTTCTGCCAACAAAGCGCAGCCTGTGTTTTGCCTTCCCCACAATATTATCTATGTGGTCTTTCCAATTTAAGTTGCTCGTAATCATAATTCCTAGGTATTTAGTCAAATTGACAGCCATTAGATTTGTGCAATTTATCATATACCCAAAATTTATCAGATTTCTTTTAGTAGCTATGTGGATGACATCACACTTTTCTTTGTTTAGTGGCAATTACCACTTTTCGCACCATACAGAAATTTTCTCTAGATCATTTTGTAATTGGAATTGATCATCTGATGATTTTACTAGTTGGTAAATTACAGCATCATCTGCAAACAATCTAATGAGGCTGCTCAGATTATCACCTAGATCATTTATGTAAATCAGGAACAGCAGAGGGCCTATGACACTACCTTGTGGAACACCAGAAATCACTTCTGTTCTACTCGATGATTTACCGTCCATCACTATGAACTGTGACCTCTCTGAGAGAAAATCATGAATCCAGTCACACAACTGAGATGATACTCCATATGCACACAATTTGATTAATAGTTGCTTGTGAGAAATGGTATCAAAAGCCTTCTGGAAATCTAGGAATATGGAATCGATCTGAGATCCCTTGTCAACAACACTCATTACTTCATGGGAATAAAGAGCTAGCTGTGTTGCACAAGAATGATATTTTCTGAATCCGTGTTGATTAAGTATCAATAAGTCATTTTCTTCAAGGTGATTCATAATGTTCGAGTACAGAATATGCTCCAAAATCCTACTACTGCAAATTGAAGTCAGTGATATGGGTCTGTAATTCAATGGCTTACTCCTATTTCCTTTCTTGAATATTGGTGTGACCTGTGCTACTTTTCAGTCTTTAGGAACAGACCCTTCATCAAGTGAGCAGTTGTATATGATTACTAAGAAAGGCACTATTGTGTCTGCGTACTCTGAAAGGAACCTGATTGGTATACCATCTGGGCCGGAAGACTTGCCTTTCTTAAGTGATTTGAGTAGTTTCGCAACACCTAAGATATCTAATTTTATGTCACTCTTGCTAACAGTTGTTCTGGTTTCAAATTCTGGAATATTTACTTTGTCTTCTTTTGTGAAAGAATTACAGAAAACTATATTTAGTAACTCTGCTTTAGTGGCACCATCATCGGTAACATTTCCATCGCTATCACGCAGTGAGAGTATTGATTGTTTTTTGCCACTGGTGTACTTTACATACGACCAGAATCTCTTTGGATTTTCTACCATATTTTGAGATAATTTTTCATTGTGGAAACTATTAAAAGCATTTTGCATTGACGTCTGCACTAAATTTTGAGGTTCCATGAAATTTAGCCACTCTTGGGGAATTTGCGTTCTTTTGAATTTGGCATGCTTTTTTCGTTGCTTCTGCATCAGTGTTCCGACGTGTTTGTGTACCATGGTGGATCAGTCCTGTTTCTTATTAACTTATTTAAATTGCTTCACTACTCTGAGGATATTTACTTCAACGTTACTCATGTTGGCAGCTGTTATTGATTTGAATTCTGGAATATTTTCTTCATCGTCTTTTGTGAAGGTGGTTTGGAAGGCTATGTTTAGCAACTCTGCTTTGGCAGCACTATCTTTGATAGTATCTCTACTGCTATCATGCAGAGAAGGCATTCATTGTGTCTTGCCGCTAGCATACTTTACATACGTCCAGAATATCTTTGGATTTTCTGCCTGGTTTTGAGATAAAGTTTCGTTGTGGAAACTATTGTAAGCATCTCACAATGAAGTCCACGATAAATTTCGAGCTTCTGTAAAAGGTCGACAATCTTGGGGATTTTGAGTCTGTTTAAATTAGGCATGTTTGTTTCGTTATTTCTGCAACAGTATTCTGAACCATTTTGTGTGCCAAGGAGGATCAGCTCCATCGTTTGTTAGTTTATTTGGTATAAATATCTTAATTGCTGCTGATACTATCACTTTGAATTCAAGCCACATCTGGTCTACACTTATATTGTTAATTTGGAAGGAGTTAAGATTGTCTCTAAGGAAGACATCAAGTGCATATTTAACTGCTTTTTTGAATAGGTATATTTTTCATTTATTTTTGGAGGATTTGGGAGTTACAATATTCAGTCCCACTAAACAACCCTGTGTTCACTAATCCCTGTATCCGTTTTGATGTCTCAGAATGTGCCTTATCAACTGATCCCTTCTTTTAATCAAGTTATGCAACAAATTTCTTTTCTCCTATATTCTGTTTAGTAGTTCCTGATTAGTCACATGATCTGCACATTTAATCTTCGGCCTACTTCTACAGAGCCACACTCAAGGCTTCTGTTCTCTTTTTGTCTGAACTGCTTATCATCCATGTTTCATTTCGATAAAAGGTTATACTCCAGAAAAATACCTTCAGAAAAGACTTCCTAACACTTAAATCTATATTTGATGTTGACAAATTTCTCATCAGAAATTCTTTCCTTGCCATTCCCAGTCTACATTTTATATCCTCTCTACTTTGGAAATCACCACTATTTTACTGCATAAATAGCAAAATTCATCTATTACTCTTAAGGTCTCATTTCCTAATCTAATTCCCTCAGAATACTCCGATTTAGTTCACGTACTTCTCATTACCCTTCTTTCGCTTTTATTGATGTTCATCTTACATCCTCCTTTCAAAACACCATCCATTCCACTCAAGTGCTCTTCCAAATCCTTTTATGCCTCTGCCAAAATTAAAATGTCATCAGTAAACATACAAGTTTTTATTTCTTCTCCTTGTAATTCTTTTTCCAAAGTTTTTTCTGGTTTCCTTTCCTCTTCATCTGGGATAGACTACAACCCTGGCTCACTCCCTTCTCAATCTCTACTTCCCTTTCATGCCCCTCAGCTCACATAACTGGCATCTGGTTTCTATACAATTTATATACACCAAGGTGGCAAAAGTCATGGCATACCCTTAATATTGTGTTGGACCTCCTTTTGCCTGGCATAGTGCAGAAACTCAATGTGGTATTAACTCAACAAGTCACTGGAAGTCCACTGCAGAAATATTGAGCCGTGCTACCTCTACAGGTTACAGGTGCAGAATTTTGTGCATGAACTACCTCTTGATTATGTCCCATAAGTGTTCAATGGGATTCATGTTGGATGATCACATTGGCCAAATCATTCACTCAAATTGTCAAGAATGTTTTTCAAACCAATCACAAACAATTGTGGACCAGTGACATGGTGCACTGTCATCCATAAAAATTCCATCATTGTTTGGGAACCCAGAATTGCTACAAACAGTCTCCAAGTAACAGAATATGATCACTTCCAGTCAATGATCAGTGCAGTTGGACCAGAGGACCCTGTCCATTTCATGTAAATGGAGCCCACACCATTATGTAGCCACCATCAACTTGCACAGTGCCTTGATAGCTAGTGTCCATAATTTCATGGGATCTGCCCCACACTCAAACCCTACCATCACTCTTACCAACTGAAATTGGGACTCACCTGACCAAGCCATTGTTTTCCAGTCATCTAGGGTCCAACTAATATGGACACAAGCCCACGAGAGGTGCTGCAGGCAATATCATGCTGTTAGCAAAGGCATTCACATCAGCTGTTCACTGACATAGACCACTAATGCTAAATTTCGCAGCATTATCCTACCATACATGTTTGCTGTAGATTCCACATTAATTTCTGTGGTTATTTCATGCAGTTTTGCTTATCTGTCAGCACTGATAACTCTATGCAGATGACACTGCTCTCAGTCATGAAGTGAAGGCTGTTGGCCATTGTATTGCCCATGGTGAGAGGTAACACCCAAAATTTGGTATTCTCAGCACACTCTTGACACAGTGGACCTCAGAATATTGAATTCCCTAATGATTTCCAAAGTGGAATCTCCCACATGTCTAGCTCCAACTATTATTCTGCATTCAAAGTCTGTTAATTCCCATTGTGTAGCCATAATCACATCGGAAATCTTTTCATATGAATCACTTGAGTAGACATGACAACTCTGCCAATACACAGCGCCTTTATACCTAGTGTATGTGATATTACCATCATCAGTATACATCAGTGTATGTGCATATTGCCATCCCATGATGTTCGTCACCTCAGTGCATAACCTTTTGCTCTTTGTGTTTTACTCCTGCTACCTCCACAATTCCAAAGAGTGTATTCCAATCAACATTGTAAAAATGTTTTAAGTCTACAAATGCTATAAACATAGGTTTGCCTTTCTTTAACCTATGACTAAAGTAAGTTGAACTATCAGTGCTGTTGTCTTGTATGTTCCCACATTTCTCCAGAATCCAAACTGATCTTTCCCAAGGTCAGCTTCTGCCCATTTTTCCATTCTTCTGTAAAAATTACATGTCAATATTTTGAATCGCATCTTATTAAAGTGACAGTTCAGTAATATAATCACAACTGTCAGCACCTGCTTTCTCTGGAACCAGAATTATTATGTTTATCTTGAATTTTGAGGGTATGTCCCCTTCCTCATATATATTTCATACCAGGATGAATAGTTTTGCAAGGCTGACTCTCCCAAGGATATGAGTATTTCTATGGTGATGATGTCTGCTGCTGCTGCTGCTGCTGCTGTTGTTGTCCTCAGTGTGACAACTGGTTTGATGCAGTTCTCCACACTACTCTATCCTGTGCAAGCCTCTTCATCTCCAAATAACTATTGCAACCTACATTCTTCTGAATCCACTTACTGTATTCATCTCTTGGTCTCCGTCTACAACTTTGACCCACCACACTTCCCTCCAATGCTAATCTGGTGATCCCTTGATGCCTCAGAATGTGACCTAGCAACTGATCCCTTCTTTTGGTCAAGTTGTGCAACAAATTTCTTGTTTCCCCAATTCCGTTCAGTACCTCCTCATTAGTTACATGATCTGCCAATCAAATCTTCAACATTCTTCTGTAGTACCACATTTCAAAAGCATCTATTCTCATCTTGTCTAAACTGTTTATCACCCATCTTTCACTTCCACACATAGCTACACTTCACACAAATACTTTCAGGAAAGACTTCACTAATATTTAAATCTATATTCGATGTTAAATTTCTCTTCTTCAGAAATGTTTTCCTTACCATCACCAGTCTACATTTTATATCCTCTCTATTTCAGCCATCACCATTTTTGCTGCTCAAATAGCTACTACTACTTTAAGTGTCTCGTTTCATAATCTAATTGCCTCAGTATCACCTGATTTAATTTGATTACATTCCATTATCCTTGTTTTGCTTTTGTTGATGTTCAAGTCAAATCATCCTTTCAAGACAATAACCATTCTCTTCAACTACTCTTCCAAGTCCTTTGCTGTATCCGACAGAATTACATCATCATTGGCAAACTTTAAAGTTTTGATTTCTTTTCCCTGAACTTTAATGCCTACTCGTAATTTTTCTTTGGTTTTATTTACTGCTTGTTCAATGTACAGAGTGAATAACAGCAGGCACAGGCTACAGCCTTGTCTCACTCCCAACTACTGCTTCCCTTTCATGCCCCTCGACTCTTATAACTAATGTCTGGTTTCTGTGCATGTTCTAAATGGCCTTTTTACCCCTGCTACTTCAGAATTTTGAAGACAGTATTCCAGTCAACATTTTCAAAAGCTTTCTCTAAATCTACAAATGCATAAATGTGGGATTGTCTTTCTTTAAAAAAGCTTCTAAGATAAGTTGTAGGGTCAGTATTGCCTTGCATGTTCCTACATTTCTCCAGAATCAAAACTGATCTTCCCCGAGGTAGCTTCTACCAGTTTTTGCATTCTTCTGTGAAGAATTTATGTTAATATTTTGCAACCATGACTTATTAACTTTCACACTTGTCAGCAACAGCTTTCTTTGGAATTGGAATTATTACATTCTTGTTGAAGTCTGACAGTATTCACCTGTCTCATACATCTCACACACCAGATGGAAGAGTTTTATCATGGCTGGCTCTCCCAAGGCTATCAGTAATTCTGATGGAATATCATCTACTCCTGGGTCCTTGTTTTGACTTAGATCTTTCAAAGGTCTGTCAAATTTCTCCCGCAGTATCATATCTCCCATCTCATCTTCATCTATGCCCATTTCTTCCCCTTCTGCTCTTAAGTTCATGGAACTGTGGGATCAGCTGCAAGCAAAACAACCACCAACATCTGATAAAAAGTACACTTAAGCCTTCAGGCAACTCTAGGTGTGTCCATTACCCATGATGAAACTCATTCACTTGTATCACAACCTGATGCAATAAATAGTTTTCTCACTGTTAATTTCATACTTCCATTCTTGAGGAAGACATCTACAAATATCATCACATTTTTGGAAAATGTGTGTGATGTTGGCCACTTGTGTTCTTGTCCTGATAAGTTTCAGCTGAATATTGCATGTCTAAAGTTGGCTGGAGATGCAATATCCTATGTGGAATCAGTAGAATCACTATGGAACTCCAGTAGCTTAGATGCATTGACCAAGAGGTTTTCTGACAATTTTGTCAATAAAAAGGGTATGAGATTTTGCCATGACAAATTGCCCACTGTTTGTCAGTGGCCCACAGAAGGTTTTGAGCCAAACACATCCAGTCATACTTACATCCTGGAATTGGACAAAAGGAGTAATAATGTGCTCATTGAAGGAGCAGATATGAGAGCTGTGGACATGTTCATTTACGAGATAAATTCACAAATTGGCAGAGAAATAAAGTATTGTCACTTTTGTCTTTACAAAATGCTGTGCACTACGCACTACTCTCACAATAATGATTCCCATTGTGTACTGAAAGCAGAGACCAGTTTTAGGCATTGTAATCATTGCAGGCACACAGTCAATAGTTGGTGTACACCTTGCTGTTCTCACTATAGAGAGACTGACCACATAAGTGCCAATTCCAACCACTCACAGAATAGGGGAAACAGAGGCCACAGAGGATTTTGATTGGATCAAGATATGGGAAGGGAGTTAGCACAGCTACCTCTCCAAGCTGTCATTAAAATTTGTTAATCCCATCTGATTTGATTTAATTATGGAGACAATACAGTAACGACCTTAGCCTCCTGTTGCCCACACCAAACTAAGTTTATTGTGCAGTTTCTCTCCATATCATTCTAGTGAAGTCAGACAGTACCCTTGAAGAGAAGTATGAGACCCTTTACTAGGTCTTTGTTAGACACAGTCTCTTGAGGAATTAGTGACCCAAATATTGTGTGTCATGTGGCCTTCAGTTCATCACATTACAATGTTAAATGTGGTGTGGTTTCATTCCCCACAACACACTGTGTGCAGGTGTTTCTGAAATACCTATGGCCAGTCATCAGACCTACAATGAGTTTAATTTGCTTTTTGTTCCAGCCCAAGATTGCAGAACTTGTTTAAAACATGGTTTCAACACCATCAGCTTGCCATATTTTTGTTTCTGGATTTTAGTCTGATATTATATGTGCTTCCTCCTGATCAGCTATGTTGTTGACATTTTACCATCACCCTAGTGATGGTTAAGACAGGTTCCAGCCCCAGCCAGCCTATCTCCTTGTTCACTCCCGCCAGTTCCTGAGAGACTTTGACAGTTGATCTTGTAGCTAGGTCTGATAAAGATTTCAGAGCTACCTGGCTGTCTCAATGAATGCAGATTCTATTATCCTAATAGCACTGCTATAGATTCTCCTCTGCACGCACTCTGACATTAGATATCTCCTCCTGGAATATGGCAACCAGCTTCCCTACACATACTGCACTCTCTAGTCTGTGCTGTTTGCAGTATACCCCAGCCTGAGCATCTTTGTCTATTCTTTACCCATCAGTAAACAAGGTCCTCATGAAGGGTATTGTGGTTCAGTCTTCTACTGTTCCCTACTTTCAACAGTTACTTTGAAAGGTTTGTTGAAGCAGCTGGAAGATTTTGTATAGTTAGCCAGTATTACTCCAACCATTCCTACATTGATCACATTTATTATATTAGTGTGGGAGTCTGGAGTGCTAAAGTTTTCCAGTTTTTTTACCATGTTTAACCAGTATGACACTGCCACAGCCTCCATTGTAATCCAACAGTGTACTGGAGACATGTCCACCATGGTCTCCAGACCAGCATTGTGTGTGTCAGGCTAATCTCTGCACTTTTCTTAGCAGCCACCTTTTGTTCTACTTTATTCCACCATAGTGTAACTGCACAAATTATCATAGGTCTTATTACAGGGTTCTACATACAGTATAGCTCCTGCAGCTTGGATCCCAGTTTTTGCTATAGGCCCTTCTAGTGCCCATGAGAACACATTTCCTTGAAACGTCTTTTTTATGTGAGGGATCCATGTTAGTTTCACATCCAGGGTTACTCCTAGTTACTTCATTATCATCTCTACTGGTAGAATTTCAATGTTCATAGCACATTGTGCTATTGTCTAGCAGAACTTGCAAATTTTCTAAGTATTACCATGACATTTGTGTACCCTTGGATATAGTAATCTCTAGCATTTAACTCCTTAATGAGCTCATAACCGGTAGGTTACACAGTAGTGGAAATAAAACCGCTCCTTTCGAACACCCTCTGGTACTGTTGATCACAGTTTACATATCCATCATCGTGGCTTCTACCTTTTGTCTGCTCAGAATAGTTTTAAATCACCTGCATACAGTTGTCTTAAATCATGCAGAGGAACCTCAGTTAGCCTCCTTTCACTAACATGCACATTAACCAGTTTTTCTAAGATCTTTAAAAGAAAGAAGAACAGACAAACTGCTCTAATATCCTTAGCATCGATATGATCAGTTCTTCATGGTTTCAGAATGAGAACAATCTTTGCTAACCTCTATGCGTTAGGAATGACTCCTGTTGCTAGACTAACTCCAAACCGACCGCGCAGGAGTCTGATTAATCTCTATCCTTCTTGATGCAATTCAGCCAGGAATTTAATCTCTATCCTTCTTGATGCAATTCAGCCACAAAAATTCCTTCTAGGTCTGGTTGCTTGAACAGTTAAAGCATTCCCACTGCCCAATGTATTTTCTTTGAGTCAAGATCTGGCAGATTCACAGTTCTTCCATTGGTTACCTGTAAACCAATACCTCACAGGGACTGAATCTTGGTCTCTACCATCTGCCAGAGTGCACTGAGGGAAGTCAGACTTGAGGAGCAGGGCCACCGTCTCTTGCGCTGTCCTTGTGTATCCACCTTCTTCCTTCCTTTGCATACTTCCTGGATTTGATGGTATTCTTGGGAGGATTTTGTGAAGTCTTGCCCTGACAGCTGTACAATTCACTCCTCATAGAATACCTACCACGATGCTTGTTTCACTCACTCAACGTGTTCTGATCAGTGCCCTTTCACTTACTTAATACATTCTGATCAGTGCCCATAAAAATTATGGGCACATTGTGATTGCCTTAAATGTCAGTGTTTGAAGTATCTCTGAGTGTGGCTTTCTGGATTGTAACCTCACGATGCATTATTTCTGAACAGTGATAGCTTGAAGTCAGTTGTTTGCTCTTTTAGAACTTTGGAGAGCTGCTAGATGAATTTTTCTGCTTTAACATGTGCTACAGGATTTGATAAACATATTACAGGTGTGACCGGTTCCCGCACAATCATTGTCGCAGTGTTCTTCCATAGGTGTTTTGATCGCAAAAATTTGTCATAAAATGGGGAACAGTTTTACTGACGAAGCTGCTTGAAGAATCTGGTTCTGAAATTGACAATGATGGTTTTGAAATTGATGTCAGTTTTTCTGAAACAGATGGTACTCTCCTTTGCTCCTTCATCTTAAAAGCAGGAGCCAAACGAAAAAGCTGAAAAAGTTTACAACTGCTGGGGGACTACAGCAGTCACTGTGGCCTGACGAATGTGTTAACAGCAAAATTGTATTTGGCAAGGGCCTCCTAATATTTTTACCCATTGTTCTTTCTGAGTTGAACAGTCTTCTTGATTACTTCTTTTGCAACTCAAAAATTATTGTTACAACGAGGTATATTCCTGTTTGTGCATTTCTTGGTGACTGGATGATTTTCTAAGCATGAGGCCCATATGGCAGAAGCCACTTCATCTGCCATTTCCTCTAAATCTGCTAGATTTCTTATCAGTGTTTCAATTTCTTATAAGTGTGAGTTTAGGTCTTTCCTGTATGAGTCCCAGTCTGTTTGTCAAGGATTCCTGCAGACCATGGTCTGTTTAGCACCCATTTGAACCCCAATTTAATATATATGTGGTCGGATAAGGGTGACTCCATTGCCACATGCTATTGTTGGCATTACTGCCCATTAAGATGGACCCAAAAGTTTTGTAAACTACTTCTTCCCTTCTTATATTCCTGAAGGTAGGTTCCTTATCCCTATACAGTATCTCTATATTGCTCTCCAATAAGTATTCAAGTAGGTACTCACCTATGATGTTGGTGTCGCTGCTTCCCCACACCAGGTTGTGGGCACTGGCATCACAGCCAAACAGGGCTGTTCATTTAGCTGCAAGCAGTTGTTTATCAGTCTCCTAACTTCCTGGGAAGGAGGAGCACTGTCTGTTAATCCTGTTAGTCTCCAGAGTTAACTGAGGTGGCAAATGTGATTGTCAAAGACAACATAGAATGAAAACCAGTAAACATTTTAATAGTAGCCTTTGGCAATAAGGAGGTATTACAGCTGTCTTCCTGTCGTATCAGTTGACTGGTTACAGAAACTATATTAGTCCACTGGGGTCATGCCATGTCAAAATGGTGATCAGTGAAAGGAAGCATAAATTTGATATAGAAGTACTTTAAAGAAGAGAACAGGATTTCATTTCCTGCACCATTTTATGGTAATTGTATACTTTCAGTCGCAAGCTTTCTAACACAGTAATTAGTGTACTGATTTGGTAGTGATGACACAGTAAAAGCACGAGTAGTCCTCAGAAAAAGACCTATTCCTGAATTTTATGCCAAACTGCATACCTTAGTGTAGGAAGTATACACTCCTGAAATTACCCTTGGTGCAACCGGGAGAGGTCTCTGGATGACAACTGATCTCCCTGTTCAATCAGCTCACTGCTAGATCACCTTCAGGTACATGGCAAGAGAGAGAGAGAGAGAGAGAGAGAGAGAGAGAGAGAGAGAGAGAGAGAGAGCGAGAGAGAGAGAGAATTTGCTGAGCCAAAAGTATTAGCCCTCCAGCAATGGGTGATGCACATGTGTGCATTCAGCTATTTCCATACAATTTCACATAGCACACTGTAATGATGTCGGACATAATTTCTGGGCTATTTGGGCATCAGAGTTCATTATTTTCCCATTGAATCTTAATACAATTCTTATAACTATTCTAATTATTGAATATACCTGGCCCCAACAGTAACTAATGAACAGTATCAAATGGAAGAAATAGTATCCAGGAAATTTCAACGACTCACAATTGTGTTAGAAGACACAGAGAGCAGTCTGAAGAATCAGAAAAGGCTGCTGAACAGAAGATGTATACAACATTCCAACTATTAAAAGAAAAAAAAAAAGACACTGAGAGCGAAGTTAATGCATTTGCCAGAGATGGACAGGAACTTGTCATATCTGGTGTTGTAAGAATTTGCATGGCTGTTTGAGGGAAGACAGTATTTACTGGCCACAGATATAACACAGCATGAAATTCCACCTGGGGATGTGTATCAACTGATAGCTCATAAACCTTGCCATATTCCCTATCATTTACAGTCAAGTCATAAAAGAAAGTATTCAACAGAAGTCAGACTGGGAATTATTCAACATTCTTTTAGCCCATGGGCACTGCCCATTGTCACAGTAACCACGAAAAATATCACAGGAGAAAAATACTTACATTAACGCAGCCAGGTGACATCATTGATAATCACCGATATTTTGACAGCCATTTTCAAGGCAAAACTGCAGTGAGAAAGTGCTGTGGACAGAATTTAAAAACTCTCTCTCTCTCTCTCTCTCTCTCTCTCTCTCTCTCTCTCTCTCTCTCTCTTTCCCCTCCCTCCCCCTCCCCCTCTCTCTCTTTCTTTCTCGCCCTCTCTCTGTAAACACTTGTATCATCACAAAATAAAGATGACCAATGTCAGGAGTTATTGATAGTGAAATAGCAGGAATCCTGTGTGTTATCTTTCTGGAGATTCTCTGCAAACTGAGGTTTTAAATTACTTTGCACAGTGTTTTCTTGCTGCAGTTTTGTCTTTAAAATGGCAGGGTGTGCTCCTGCTGAAATATCAGGGGTGGATGTTGACAACATCCCTTACCTGCAACTCTGCAAGTTACCGGAGCATTGCATATGCTGCAAGAAACTGATGTCTCACATTACCAACTCTGTACTGAGACATGAGCAGTAAAATGCACATGATACTGGACATGTGCCCACTACCCCATGTCAATGAAACACTAACACTTGGGAAATTGCAAGCATTATACCACACAAGATACATGGTCAGGTTACCATCAAGTACCCACCGCTCCTCAGAAGAGACCCAAGAAGATATTTGTTCTGCCTTCTGGGCTATACGAATCCCTCAGAATGCCTTCCAGACTAAGAAATGCACCTGATACTTTCCAGCAATTCATCTTCTCTTGATCAATTAAGGAATGTGTAAAATAGTTACGAAGCATTCTGTTGTATTTACAAATACCTAACCTGAACCTAAAATTAAAGACAATATCATAATGCACTGCCTGTGTTGTTCAGAAGTACGACGCAATATTCCTTTGGAGATGCATGCACATCCAAAGGATTGGTTGGTTGGTTTGGGGGAGGGAACCAAACAGCAAGGTCATCAGTCCCATCAGATTACCAAAGGATGGGGAAGGAAGTTGGCCGTGCCCTTTCAAAGGAACCATCTCAGCATTTGTCTGAAGCAATTTTGAGAAATCAAGGAAAACCTAAATCAGGATGGCCAGACATGGGTTTGAACCATCGTCCTCATGAATCAAAGTCAACTACGCTAACTTCTACATGTCTGAAGGAACAGGCACTGTGGTGACTACAGCCACTATGAAATACATAAAATGTGTCTGCAGTTGCAAATATGGACAACCATCTACTGTGCAATGGAATGATGACAATGAAAATTTGTACTGGACTGGGACTCGAACTCGAATTTCCTGCTTATCGCTAGTAGACACCTTACCATTAGGTTATCCGAGTATGACTCACATCCAAACCCAAACTCCCATATGTCATCAACCATGTGTCTATGACCTGCAACCATACACTCATTGTGTTTATTCTGGTACAGGGAAGACATTTTAAAAGAAAATCATGCAAGCATGCATGTCTGGAGGAACACTTCATTGTACTTCTGAACAACAGAGGCACAGGGTAGGGCAGCTAGGTGCAATCGGGAGGTTAGAAGAAGAGGGAGAGGGGCAGCGAAAAGGAGAGAAGTAAAAGGACTGAGAGTGCGTTGGTGGAATAGAGAGTTGTGTGGTGCTGGAATGGGAACAGGGAAGGACACCTCACTGTGGCCAGTTACTGTGGCCCCACTGTGAGACTCTCTGCTCTCATACACCAACACCTTCAGCCTATTACATGCAACCTACCCTTCTATATAAAAGATACAAATCATTTCCTCCACCAACTCTCCACATTTCCTGTTCCTTTACCACATGGTGCCCTGCTGTCACTTTTGATGCCATCATTAATGCCCATGGCCTTCCCGCTTCTGAACACTACCTTTCCCAACTCCCAACGGAATCCAAACCAACAACCTCCTCCATAGTCACCATGATCAACCATAACCTCATCCACAATTACTTATCCTTTGAAAGGATTACCTGCAAACAAATCCAGGGTACAGCTATGGGCACCCAATCATGCGACCTACAAGCTAAGCTGCAACCACTATGCTGCATTCTATGTGGGCATGACAACCAACAAGCTGAAACTTCCCGAGTTCGAGTCTCGGTCGGGCACACAGTTTTAATCTGCCAGGAAGTTTCATATCAGCGCACACTCCGCTGCAGAGTGAAAATCTCATTCTAACCAACAAGCTGTCTGCCCACATGAATGGCCGCTGACAAACTGTGGCCAAGAAACAGCTGGGCCACCCAATAGCTGAGCACGCTGCCCAACATGACATTCTTCATTTCAATGACTGCTTCACAGACTGTGCTTTCTGGATCCTTCCAGCTTTTCTGAGTTGTGCGGGTGGGAACTCTCCCTGTAATATATCCTACATTCCAGTAATGCTCCAGGCCTCAACCTTCATTACTCATTGTCCTTACCCATCTAGCCCCTTCCCTGTTCCCATTCCAGCACCACACAACTCTCTATTCCACCAACGCACTCTCAGTCCTTTTACTTCTCTCCTTTTCGCTGCCCCTCTCCCTCTTCTTCTAACCTCCCGATTGCACCTAGCTGCCCTACCCTCTCTCCACCTCATAACTGTACGTTACCACAAGCAGTACTTTACTGTCCCCCATCCCTACCCTGCTATCCCTCCCACTCCCTGCCCCAGCATGATCCTTACCCCCACCACACAGCTGCCTCTTCCATCATGCGCTGCTGCACGCATTCTGGCTTCATTTACCAGAGACTGTGGTCATGTGTGTGTGAGTTACATTTTGTGCTGCTGCATGCAGTCTGGCTTCAGTTACCAGAGACTGTGGTCATGTGTGTGTGAGTTGCATTTGTGTGTGTGTGTGTGTGTGTGTGTGTGTGTGTGTGTGTGTGTGTGTGTGTGTGTGTGTGTGTGTGTGATGGATATTTTTGATAAAGGCCTTGTTGGATGAAAGCTCACTATCTGAACCTCAGCACCTCCAGTATATGGTGAGTAGCAACTAACTTTTTCATAATATTGTTACATTTATGTGTAATTTGCACACTCACTCTGAAGCAATTATAATTCCCAACCCCAATTACATTGCATTTTTATGTTTTATGATTATTTTGCCTCAGGGAACTTCAGTTTAGCTTTGTTAAAGTTTAATTTTGGTTGGTTCCCAGCCAAATCTTGTTGCGTATGTTTATTTATACCTAAATTTGTAATTTTAACATGCTATTTTTAAACAATCTTGTTGATTGTCCTTAATACGCATGCCATTTAGACAATTTACACAAGTTCAACAGAGGCCTTAGATCTCACTATGATCACACCTTTTAGTAACTAATGGGATTAATTGACTGTCTTCTGTAACTCAAGCTTTAATAACTTTAAAAAAGGATTTTTCCACCTCAATTAGATCTTTACTTGCAACTTACCAGTTTAATTTCTGCTTACTGTTCCACACTGAATTTTTATATCATAAAATCATTTTCATTAAACTTTTATATAGTAAGTGTGCTCACTTGTGTTGCCCTCATTCTTAGTACTGGATTCAGCTGTAATGAGTTTTTAGGAATTGACCACATTGATCTGAATGCTCCGTTTTATGCTATGGTTATGAGTAAATAGACTGACATTTTCTTTTTTGCATTTTATAGTCATTTAATTGAATGTTTATGTTATGGCAGTTATAATGTTTCATAATACTTATGATATAGGCAATTGATTGGCACTGTTAGTGCAGTTTTATGCTAGTATCTTGACTCTCTTTTGTATGGCCTTAAATGTTTAAATTTATGAGTAAAATTAACTGACAGAATTTAAACAATATATGACTTGTTAAGTTTTGCCTCATTACCCAATGTCCATACTGATTTGTAATGTTTTCCCCAATACTCTCTCTGATGGTAACTACACAATTGTTGCAGGAGACTAACTGTACCTGTTGCACATGTTACTCAACTGCTGCACATGTCTGACACCCATTACTTCATGTGCCCAGCAACCACCAGAGCATCCTCTGGTCATTGTTCAGGTCAGTCAAATAGAAAAACAAATATTGTTGGAAACAATTTTTGTAGCAAACCTAGCTGGCAAATTTACCTAATAAGGCTTGCTACCCCATGCTACAAGCCCCCAAAATGGGTCATCACCTGCAACTACACCTGGACTTACAGAAACACTGGACTCGCATTCGGGAGGACGACGGTTCAATCCCGCGTCTGGCCATCCTGATTTAGGTTTTCCGTGATTTCCCTAAATCGCTCCAGGCAAATGCCGGGATGTTTCCTTTCAAAGGGTACGGCCGGCTTCCTTCCCCGTCCTTCCCTAATCCGATGAGACCGATGACCTCGCTGTCTGGTCTCCTTCCCCGAAACAACCAACCAACCAACTTACAGAAAGGGGAAGGCATGCACAGATCACCTAGCCAGTCTAGGGGGTATTATGAATTTTTATTGTTATTTCAAAATTTTTCTCACTTAAATTTTATTCTGAAACATAAAGTAAATTGAGTAAAATTCACAGTGGCTTACATGCCGGGCAGTATTGCCACTTCAGCAGAGGTTGTTCATTCCTAGAAAACTTGCTGAGCAACAAGCTGCTATGTACCACTTTCAATGGCCACTAGAGAGTGAGGAAGAGAAATTGTGTTGGGTACCTGCCATTGCTAGAACATCGTACTAAGACAGGACGTTCTTTCTTGTTCTCACTTTCAGCTAGCTATGAAGTGAACCATCTCCTCTTTCTCCTTATTTTTCAGACTTTGTTCTGACAGCAAAACTAAGTCTTTTCATGACCACCTTGACTGACTAACAGTCTCACAGACCACATCGAGCATACCCAAATGTATTCTGGATCAAATAAGATATTGATCTGGTTTAAGATTTAATTATTTTATTTATAAGAACTCCCTTCAGATGCCTAAATCTTCTTCTGTCCTGGCCAGGACCCACTCTGATTGGCGCAACAGCATAGATTGCAATGGCAAAGAGGGTAATGCTCAAAACTGATCCCTAAGGGACTCCATTTTCTTGTTATATTGGTTGCTGAGGGCTGAAACTATCTAGGTCCAGAACAGTTGGATCAGTAGGAAATTCTGTACATAAATGGGTAAGCAACTCTAGATACACCACTCGTGCAGTGAATGTGGGCTGTGGTAGGGGCAGGTGATGTTGTACAAACCCCGCAGGTAAAAGAAGGTGGTGATCTAGCTTTGGCAATGTGTGAAAACATTGTGCACTGCAGAGTCCAGATGTACAAAATGGTCTGTAGTAGATCAGAGTGCCAGAATGCCACTTTGAAATTGTGATAAATGTCCTCTGGCCTCCAGGCTACAGACCACTCTCTCAAAAAAGTTACACAATCCATTCAGTAAACAGATTGGTTGTTAATTAATGAAAATTTGTCGGTATTTCCTGGTTTCAGGATATGAATGTTAATACTCATCTGCCATTAGTAAGAAAATACCCATTCTCAGCAAATATGATTAAAGAACCTGAGGATTTGTTTTACACTGTCAGTGCTAAAAGTTTAAGCATTTTTGGTTGTGGCTTTATTGGGTCCATGGGCTGTTTCTCAACACTCTGCTATAGTGCCACACAGACCCCATTCACTAAATGCCACAGTTTATGATTCGAGGCCTGGTATGCGTCTCGGTATGTAGTTTCACTCCATCAAGCATTTATCAGTGAGGAAATTTGGATGGTAGTTACTACATGCATACACTTGGTCAAAGTGTGCTGCAAAACATTCAGTAATGACTGAGGGATCAGTAAAAACTGAAAGAGATGCCATGAACTAGAATACCACAAGTGCATGCCCATGCTGTGAGGAGTTCAATTGGCTGTAGCGTGCAAGAAAGACAGCAAATACATTCTGCACAGCTTGGCAGAAGTTGCTGATGATAATAGACACAACCTGTTCTAATGACATACCCACTCGTGTGGCTTTCATAGCATGTAGATAGCACATGGATGCTAGTAGGCTGCAAAGTTCCAGTCTATGCAGGCTCAGTGCTCTTCTGTGTTGTGATACAGCTAACCACCATGCTTACTTAGCCACATGGAAGGGGCCATATGCCTGTTTGGTCGCACTCAGCAAGTACCTGCTTGCTGAAAGCAAGAGAGGCTGTGCAGCATGAATAGCGAGTGATGGGGAATGACTGCTGCTCACTCATCTTCCCCATGCATATACAGTGTTCTACCAGGAACTATTGTGGACAGTTGGTGGACACAAATGCAGCAGGGTTTAGTCCATACTTGAGACAATCAGGTGTGGACTCTCACAGATGACACATACTGTTCCCAACACTCCTACTTTGTTATCAACACCTATGCCTTAAATCAAAGTCTCTTAAATGCTATTAAATGTTCTGTAGAAGGATGGTTTTTGTGTTTTTTTAAACTGCACTTCTACACTCTCTGATAGCTGCAGCTATTTCTTCTCAGCACCTTGGCACAGTTTCGTGGCAGGAAGGGCCCAAATAATAGGGTACTGTTGCTTCTGCAATGTGTATAGTCATATTAACAATATCTTGTACTACTACTTTGATATTCTTCTCTTGATTGGTTTTAAAAGTTGCTTTGGATGTGACAGCTTGCCAGCTGGCTTTCCAAAGTGACCATTGTGGTTTCTGTTCCACTGGTTGGTGGTTTTAGAAAGAGAAAGTGATAGGAAAGTGGTCACTGTCACAGAGGTCACCACTGACATTCCACTGTATCAAGGGTGAAATGCTCAGGTTGCAGAATGTAATATGGAGAGTACGTTCTCCGGGTCATACTGAAATGTGTTGCAGTTATAGAGCTAAGTAGGCTTACTCTGAGTCCTGAAATTAACTGTTCTGTTACTTCTACCTAGGGATTTTTGCTGTCCCAAAGAGGACCGTGAGCATTAAAACCCTCCTGTAGGCGAGAGGGTGGATGTGGCAGTTTCGCTAGCTCCAGCAGCTCAAGATATGGTGTGTATCTGTCTAGGGTAGACAGATATTACATACTGTTAACCTAATTCATTGTTTGATTGTAAAAAGGTTCCAATACCATAAACATCTTAAAACATTATTTTAATGGTTTTCTGAGTATTTTAAAAGTGTGAATACAATGGTTTTTGCTTCAATCACAGCAAACGTTCTCTTATACCACATCTCAAAATCTGCAATTCTGTTTTTTTTTTTTTCATCGGAGGTACTAGTATGGGGTACTGGTGTATATCTAACCCACAAGTGGAAATGGACTGCCACAGTTTCTACTGCAGTGTCAAGATACATGTGTTCACTGAAACTGTCCACAGATGTGAGCGTGCACACTCCTCTGGATGCCCTCTTAGTAATAATGTGATGTTTTTTAGAGTAGCATTTGTAATTTTAATGTTAGGGAGTTGAGTTTCTGGGAACCATATCTCTGTAACTGCCATGCTAACTGCAGGGTAAGTAGTCAACAGGTGATGGAGTTTGGGCAGGAGTAAAGGCACCTATTACAATTTCATTGAAGGACTGAGCAAAGTGGTGCAGTGGCTAGCACACTAGACTCACATTTGGGAGGGCAATGGTCCAAACCTGCGTCTGACCAACCAGATTTAGGTTTTCCTGTGATTTTCCTGAATCCCTCCAAGCAAATGCTGGGATAGTTCCTTTGAAAGGGCACGGCCAATTTCCTTCCCCATCCTTGACACAACCTGAGCTTGTGCTCCGTCTCTAATGACTTTGATGTCAACAGGACATAAAACCCAATCTTCCTTCCAGTTTCATTGGAGGTACATCAGACTGGGATCTGGAAAGGCAGCAAAGGGGAAATGGGAGTACGGATTACTTTGCTGTTGATTCATGCTCCACCTGAATGTGTGTTTCTACATCTGTATTCATATGCTCGACCTCGAGGGAGGGTGGGTGGGTGGAGAGGGGTGTTAGGAGGGGAGGTGTGCAATGGCACAGAACAGCATAAACTGGTTGCACTTTTGATTTTTCCTTTTTCGGTCTGCGAGGATTTTCCAGTCTTAACATCTGGGATGAAAGTGAGAGCTCTTTTCTATGACCTGCAGCCTACGGCTCTTTCAGTCAGTGGTTGGGGTTGGACTGTTTGTCTATTTTGTTCTGGGAGAGGGCACTTTGGAAGGTGCCTTCTTCCCTGGTGTGCTGGAGGAAAATAAGATGTTGTGGTTACCATCGGTGCTGTGGTTTTTGGGGGCTCTAGGGAGTTGATGTCCTATCCCTCAACTGAAAAAATGGCTTTCTACATGTGTTTAGAACCAGGTACTAGTGTTTGAGACCCATCATCATTGTTCTAGGTGGGGTTTTTGTCACAGTGTTTGTAAAGTTTGACACCATATCGAATGGATGGATTCATTCAAACTTTTTCACAACATCTTGTTATGACAGGCAGTCAGGAGTTTTACACTCATTGATTTCTTCTCCCTCTTAAAAACTGGACATTTTGGTGAATAAAGTTTATGCATGTAGAGGGTTGTTCAGAAAGTCTGCCCTCATGTGTTGTCTTTCCACACATCCCATAGATAGGTTCATTAGTTCAGTGGGAAGATCACACTTGGTCTTCAGGCCATGAGTGGCCTACCGGGACCATCCGACCGCCGTGTCATCCTCGGCGGAGGATGCGAATAGGAGGGGCGTGGGGTCAGCACACCACTCTCCCAGTTGTAAGATAGCATTCTTGACTGAAGCTGCTACTATTTGGTACAGTAGCTTCTCAATTGGCATCACGAGGCTGAGTGCACCCTGAAAAATGGCAACAGCACGTGGCGGCCTGGATGGTGACCCATCCAAGTGCCGGCCACGTCCGACAGCGCTTAACTTTAGCGATCTTATGGGAACCAGTGTATCCACTGCGACAAGGCTGTTGCCTCAGTGGGAAGATACCAATCCAAATCTTAGGCACCTACAAGCATCCCTTAGGTTGAAGAAAATAGCTTTTTAGATCACACCTATAAACCATTACCTTTACTTTCTCAGGCAAACCATTCACATCACTGGCTAGGCTAATAGTTCTAAAGTCCATCCTATCACAAATAGGTCCTCCCCAAGGAACACTGCTTTATAGCACCATGGACCATGCATGCACAGTGGTTTGCATGTTCTTGTTCAACTGAGGGCTATGATGGTGGTAGTGCAGCTACTGGCGGGGTCTCCCAAGCTGGACAGGTCTCACTGGATGAACCTGATGAAGCATGTCCCACACTGCTCCATTGCTTCCTATAGCCCTTTCCCCAAACCAAGGTGTGATGAAATCTGCAATGAGGGATGTGTGACACACAGGAAGATGTGTCATAAGCAGAGCCTAAGGGATACTGGGTGATCTCCCTGAGTAATTAGCCTTAGTGTAGGGCCCTGCTGGTGTTGACCTGATGTATCCACAATTTTAATGAGATCAAAACCGAGAACACAGACACAAATTTTAAAAACTGTGGAACTTGATGATACCTCAAATAGTCAGACATTGGGTGTGGAACTGACTGAAGCTGTTTCTGCAAATGGATCGGGAGACAGGCCAGTCCAAGAGGTGGAAAATGTCACTGACAAGTTGGACAAGATCAAGATCAGACCCTTGTCTCGGGCATGGAGATGAAAACATCTAAGAGAAAGATAAAAGGAAGGGAAAGAATGGCTTCCTAAGGACAAGTTAAGAGAATTAAAAGATATTTAAGACTTCCAAGAAAAGAGTGTCTCAGAGTGAAGGGGCTAAACAGATCTCTCCCATTTCAAGACAGGGAATAAGAGAATGAGGGAGGCGTCTGTTACTCTCTTTTCCATGAATAGCCAGACCCAGAAAAAGTCAAGGCAGGAAACAGAGAAACAAACTCATAGTATTGCTGTCTCAGTTTTTAGGATGGTTGTAATCTAACATGGATATTTGCTTGTTAACATCTCCTTACAGCAGGAGAAGCTAGTTCAAATAGCCCTCTTTGAAAAGATTGGGGAAGATGCGAGCAATTCAAGCCCCAAAATCAAGAGGGTCCACCTGGATAAAGGTGTATAATCCTTGTTTGCGAGGGCATGTCAACAATAGAGTGGCTGAAGGAGATCATGCTCAAGATAACTCCATGGAAGGAGGTGAAGCTGCTGGTCAATACACTAAAGAAACTCTTCAAGACCCTGAAGATATCAATCTGGATACCTAAGCTACTTAAATCTGTTATCCAAGGACCCTGTCTGAGAAAGTATGGATGCAGAAACAGAAAGTCTCAACATGTGATTGGAAGCTAAATAACCAGAAGATTGCATCTAATGGCCAAACCCTTATGGTGGAAATCTATGAAAAATCCCTGAAGGCAATGCAAGGTAGGACATAGAGTAGTATTTAGAGTTGTAGCATCTTACTATCACGGTGATTAAGGATCAGAAGCAACAATAGTGACAAGCTGGTGGATGGAAGGGTTCCAGCTTATCTTGCAAAACATTAAGGGGGCAACTGCCACATCAAGTCACCTTCTGAGAAGATAGGAGGTGGACATGGCCCTAATCCAGGAGCCCTATTTATATTCAATGGGGCCTCGGAGGAACTAGAGATAAACTTATTTACACAACAAATCTAAAAACACTCAGAATGTGAATTTATGTTAAGAATGGTCTATTGACACACAGTCAACGTGGATTTAGAAAAAAAATCGTTCTTGAGGAATACAGCTAGCTCTTTAATCATACTAAGTGCTGAGTACTATTGATAAGGGATTTCAAATTAATTTCATATTTCTAGATTTTCAGAAAGCTTTCTGGTGTTCCACAAGGTAGTGTTATAGGCCCTCTACTGTTCCTTATCTATAACAATGATTTAGGAGACAATCTGAGCAGCCATCTTATTTCTTTGCAGATGATGCTGCCATTTATCATCTAGTAAATTCATCATTAGAAGATCAAAACAAATTGCAAAACAATTTAGAAAAGATATATGTCTGGTGCAAAAATTGACAATTGACCCTAAATAATGAAAAGTGTGATATCAACCACATGAGTGCTAAAAGGAATCCTTTAAACTTGAGTTAAATGATAAATCAGCCAAATCTAAAGGATGCAATTTCAACTAAATACCTGGGAATTACATTTATGAACAACTTAAATTGGAAACTAAGCATATAAAATGTTCTGGGGAACACTGCATTTCATTGGCAGAACACTTAGAAAATGTAACAGATCTACTAAAGAGACTGCCTACACTATGCTTGTCCATCCTCTTTTGGAGTACTGCTGTGTAGTCTGGGATCCTTACCAGATGCAGTTAACAGAGTGCATCGAGACAGTTCAAAGAAGAGCAGCATGAAACTTCCTGGCAGATTAAAACTCTGTGCCGGACCGGGACTCGAACTCAGGACCTTTGCCTTTCACGGGCAAGTGCTCTACCGACTGAGCTACCCAAGCACAACTCACACCCCGTCCTCACAGCTTTAATTCTGCCAGTACCTCGTCTCCTACCTTCCAAAGCTGTGAGGACGGGGCGTGAGTCGTGCTTGGGTAGCTCAGTCAGTAGAGCACTTGCCCACGAAAGGCAAAGGTCCCGAGTTCGAGTCTCGGTCTCGCACACAGTTTTAATCTGCCAGGAAGTTTCATATCAGTGCACACTCCGCTGTAGAGTGAAAATTTCATTCTAAGAGCAGCATGTTTTGAACTATCGGGAAATAGGGGAGAGAGTGTCACTGACATGATACAGGATTTGGGGTGGACATCATTAAAACAAAGGTGTTTTTCATTGTGGTGGAATCTTCTCATGAAATTTCAATCACCAACTTTCTCCTCCGAATGTGAAAATACTTTGTTGACACCAACCTACATGGGGAGAATCAAACATCATAATAAAAAAAAGGGAAACTGGAGCTTGCATGGAAAGACATAGGTGTTTGTTTTTTCTGAGCACTGTTTGAGATTGGAATAACAGAGAATTATTGTGAAGGTGGTGCAATGAAACCTCTGCCAGGCATTTAAGTGTGATTTGCAGAGTATCCATGCAGATGTAGATGTAGATGCTGAACTTCTGTTCCAGGGATTTAATGACAATCAGAATGAAACAGTGTGAGGAAGGAAGCATGGGGTAATTTCTACTGGTCTCAGCTTAACTTCCTTAAGAGGACAGTGCTCCTCCTTCCAAGGAAGTGAAGAAACTGGTAGACAGTTGCTTGCAGTAGAATGAACAACTGCTGATTGGCTGTGATGCCACTGCCACAAACTGATGGGGCAAGCGGCAACACCAGCTTTTAGTGGTACAGCCTGTCAATTCATGGTTAAAGCTGCAGAAGATCATGGTGTAAGGACCACATCTGAACAGACAAAAGGCCACCATGATGGATTTGAAAATGGTGATCAACATCACCAGAGGGTCTCCACAAGATCAGTTTTAGTCCCCACTTCTGTGAAATTTAGTGATGAATGAGCTCATCAAGGAGTTAAATGCTAGAGGTTACCTTTACCAAGGATACAAAGATGACTTAGTCATAGTAACACTTGACAAATTTGCAAGTATCCTTACAATAATGGCGCAATGTGCTCTGAACATTGTGCAAAACTGGGTGCAGGAAAACTGTTGTGGTATTGTTCATGAGAAAGTATATTCAGGCAACAGCACAGGGCGGCCTGGATGGTGACCCATCCAAGTGCCAGCCATGCCCGACAGCTCTTTCACAAAATTCTACCAATAGAGGGAGTAGTGAAAGACCTAGTGGTAACCCTGGATGAAAAACTAACACAGGCCCTTAACATAAAGAATATATGTTAAAAGGCAAAGAGTGCTCTCATGTGCACAATCTCTGTAATAAGACATATGGCAATTTACAGGGCTACACTATAGTACAATAAAGGAAAATACAAGTTGACCGCAGAGAAGCTTCGGAAGGTGCAGAGACTTGTTTGCATAACTATAACAGGCATAATTAGAAGCACATCAACTGCTCAGATGGATACAATGCTGGAGATGCATCCATTATATCTTTCAGTTACAACAGAGGCAGTGGCAGAGGCATGCAGTTTGAAAACTAGAAACCTTTAGGATACCCAGAACCCTACGCTAATATAATGAATACGGTAAATATAGCAATAGTTGTGGAAATGCTGACTGACTATAGAACTACATAGGTCCTACAAGAATTGTAAGATCTTCATTCATTCAGACATCTAAACAGCTATGAAATCCCTGTCAGCTCCTACAAGGAGATCAAAAATTGTTGCAAAATGTCATGAATACATTGTGAGGCTCTGGGAAAGCAACCTCCTGTGGGTCCCTGGTCACTCAGGAATCATTAGCAATGAATAAGCAGATAGGCTGGCTATGGCAGGGGTGGTGACTCAATGTTTTGGATCATAATCTGTCTTAACCATCACTACGGTGATGGTAAAATCTAAACTACATAGCTAGATGAGGAGGCAGCACATTTAATATTGGAATAAAATCCACAAACAAAATCATGGGAACCTAATCATGCTTAAACCACGCTTTAAAAGTAGTTGTGTTATCTTCAATTTGAAGAGAAGGCAGATTATATCAGGGGGGATCAAAAAGTTTCTGGTTGAAGGTCATACAGTCCAGAACCAGCGTGCCAATTAGACAAAACCAGTGTGGGTATTGAGGAAATTATCCCACTGATGCACCAGGTAGAAGATAGCCATTTGGTAAGACACCATGTCCTGTTGTGTGAAAAAGTCTGTAACTGCCCACTGCACATCCTTGTCTGACAGCAATCATTGATCCTTCAAGGTCTTTTCTAAGGGAACGAAGGTGTAATAATCATATGTGGAGAGATCAAGACTACATGGCAGATGCTCGAGTGTCTCCCATTTGAGATGGCATAACTTCTGTATTACGACATTTGTGATATGGGGTGTGTGTTATAATGAAGCAGCTGCACTCCTTGTCATAGTTTTCCCCAATGTTTCATCATAATTGCACACTGTACTTTCTCTAGCATTGTGCAATACCATTCCCCAAAGAGGAGACCTAGGTTCCTTGAAATCAATAATCAATGGACCCTGGTAAACACAGATCATGGTATCACCTACCCAGCAGATGACTACCTCTTAAACTTCTTGGGATGAATAAACAATGGACGATGTCACTGCACTGTCAATGCTTTAAATTCCAATTCCCACTAGTGGCACCAATTTTCTTCACCTGCAACAATGCGCTCAAGGAATGTGTTGCCTTCAACATCAAAATGCATCAGATGCTTCAGGCAAACAGCCATTCACTTTGCTTTTTGTTCATTGTTCAACATGTGGGTATACACTGGCTGCAAATTTACAGCAGCCAAACTCCTGTCAGGTAACGTGTAGCAACTTTCGAAGCTGATGTCAAGATCCATTGCTAGTGCACAAATAGTTATTCACTAGTCTGCCCTTATCGCATCACCAACCACCTGCTTGCTGTCTGTAATGGATGAAACTGGCCTCCCAAATCGACTGGCTTCTTGTGTCAAATTGTGACCAGCACGGAAATCGGTGCACCATTCCACAGCAGTGGTTTTCAATAGACATGCTGCACAATGCACGTTCTTCACTCTCTGATGGATATTTACCAGTGTTTACCCTTCTGTGACCAAGAAAAGAATAACAGCATGTTGGTCCTTTTTGGATGCATTTGATAATAACATCATCATAGTTCCCATTTCCAAATTTTCCACACGCATTTCAGAAAGACGCAAATGCCACACTAATCCCTTGCCTACATGTCGGTGCTTATACACTCACACTGGAGTCCTGCTGGGTTGCATATACATTGCAACAACACCCACAAACGACAAATTTTTGATTGCCTCTTATACTAATGATAGGGCTAATGACTGGAAAGATCTGCACACAGAGAATCTACATAAAGAAGCCCTAAGAGAAAACCATACGGTGTGGGGGGGATGAAACTATATCACATTTAATCTTCCAGTGTGAAGCATTGTAGACCAAAAGAGACAAAATATTTGTGTCTAACAAAGACCTAGCGAATGGTCTCTTACTATTATTCAAGGCTACTAGCTCACTTTACTACAACAGGGAGAGAAACTGTACAATAAGCTTCATTTTGATGTGGTCAACAGGGGGGCTAAAACCACTGTTGTTTTGTCTCTCTGCTTAAATCAAACCAATCTGTAGGTATTTGCTAAATGTGATGATAAAATGTACTTGTGTCACTCTACTTTAGCACACAGTTTTTCGTCTGTTTGTAACATTTGTTTCCAGTAGAAGATGAAACCCAGAGTATTGTTGAGTTTGTTAGGATGTGGGATTGTAACTGGTATATTCCCAAGCATGTCACAAACCTGAAGTGCCTGTGATTGATTAGCATTTGAAGTTTTGATCCACAGAAATCCACTTCTCTTTTTGTTGATAGCAGCTACTACTCCAAACCTATCCTTAACATTTTCAACAACAAAAATGACTCCCATGTTTTCTTGCCTGGTCTCATCCCATGATGTGGCCAAAGATGCAAATGCCTTAGGGTTTTAAGTATCTGCATTGAAATCTTGTTTCCTGTTTGCTGAGATGGCTGTGTTGGCAAAGACCCACGTATGGGTCAATTTCATTGTGGATCTTCTGCGCTAAGGTCAATCACTCAGATTGCTGGACCTTCCCATGGGTGCCACCCCACCACAGAAGAGGTTACCTTGTGTAGTAGCAGTTGTTCGAAGTCCTGGTGCTGCAGACCAGATAGGCACCTACTCTAAGCACATGTGAGAAGTTTTCAACTTGGCCATCAGCAGTGCAATTCCTCTATTGTCAGGGGACTACAACTGCGAGGGTGTTTGAATGTATTGGCTACCACATTACCATGTTGGATTTTGAGTTCAAACATAAATCCAGTTAATAGTAGGCATATGGGATCACAGTGTATGTGGATAGATGATGCACAATATGCCATTCCCCAAATGGCTCACACTTCTCTAAAATTTAGAAAAGTGGACGTCATACCCTGAAAAGGGATCATTATTAATCAGGAAAAGAGGGTTGAGAGAGAGGTTATAATGTAAGCTACTAATGACCATTGTCCTGGTGACAGATGAGCCATCAATGTCAAAGCCTCTTATGACAGACAGAAGTTACTGTGGCTCTACTGTAGCCTCCAACAATGCACGGTGGCTAGGGCAACAAGAAAAAGGGTAACGATCAACACTGGGCCCTGAGTGACACTTATCTTGGACCCGTGAAGATATGAGAGATGTGTGTAAAGCCAGGCAATATCATATGTTTTATGCAAATTAAAAGGAACTGTGATAAGGTGTTGGTGCTTGGTAAGAGGCTGCCAGATTGTGGTTTCCAATCAGACCAGGTGGTGATCAGTGACCATCCCTCTCAGAAGCCACAGTTATACACTACTGGCCATTAAAATGGATACACCATGAAGAAATGCAGATGATAAACAGGTATTCATTGGACAAATATATTATACTAGAACTGACACGTGATTACATTTTCACACAATTTGGGTACATAGATCCTGAGAAATCAGTACCCCAAACAACCACCTCTGGCTGTAACAACGGCCTTGATACGCCTGGGCATTGAGTCAAACAGAGCTTGGATGGCGTGTACAGGCACAGCTCGCTATGCAGCTTCAACTCGATACCACAGTTCATCAAGAGTAGTGCCTGGCGTATTGTGATGAGCCAGTTGCTCGGCCACCATTGACCACATGTTTTCAGTTGGCAAGAGATCTGGAGAATGTGCTGGCCAGGGCAGGAGTCGAACATTTTCTGTATCCAGAAAGGCCTGTACAGGACCTGCAACATGCGGTCATGCATTATCCTGCTGAAATGTAGGGTTTCGCAGGGATCGAATGAAGGGTAGAGCCACGGGTCATAACACATCTGAAAAGTAATGTTCACTGTTCAAAGTGCCGTCAATGTGAACAAGAGGTGGCCGAGACGTGTAACTAATCGCACTGCATACCATCACGCCAGGTGATACGCCAGTATGGCAATGACGAATACATGCTTCCAATGTGTGTTCACCGCGATGTTGCCAAACACGGATACGACCATCACAATGCTGTAAACAGAACCTGGATTCATCCAAAAAAATGATGTTTTGCCATTCGTGCACCCAGGTTCGTCGTTGAGTACACCATCGCAGGCGCTCCTGTCTGTGATGCAGCGTCAAGGGTAACCGCAGCCATGGTCTCAGAGCTGATAGTCCATGCTGCTGCAAATGTCGTCGAACTGTTCGTGTAGATGGTTGTTGTCTTGTGAACGTCCCCATCTGTTGACTCAGGGATTGAGACATGACTGCAGGATACATTACAGCCATGCGGATAAGATGCCTGTCATCTTGACTGCTAGTGATATGAGGCCATTGGGATCCAGCATGGCGTTCCATATTACCCTGAACCCACCGATTCCATATTCTGCTAACAGTCATTGGATCTCGACCAACGCGAGCAGCAATGTCACGATATGATAAACCGCAATCACGATAGGCTACAATCCGACCTTTATCAAAGTCGGAAACGTGACGGTACGCATTTCTCCTCCTTACACGAGGTATCACAACAATGTTTCACCAGGCAATGCTGGTCAACTGCTGTTTGTGTATGAGAGATTGGTTGAAAACTTTCCTCATGTCAGCACGTCGTAGGTGTCGCCACTGGCACCAACCTTGTGTGAATGCTCTGAAAAGCTAATCATTTGCATATCACAGCATCTTCTTCCTGTCGGTTAAATTTCGCTTATGTAGCATGTCATCTTCATGGTGTAGCAATTTTAATGGCCAGTAGTGTAGGTGGACTGAAGGTCTTGTGTTTCAATGGCACAGCACAACTGATGGGCGAACATGCTCTTGAGCAATCTCCATAGTATGTTAGTGCAACTGATTGATCTATAACTGTCAAAGGAAGGTAGTTTCTTGTGTGACTTAGAAATTGTGAAGATGGAACAGTCTTGTCACTTCTTAGGGAAGTCTCCTATGCCAGATACAATTAAAAACTATGGAATATGTAGTGTGTCTGATCAATAGCCATGGGTGTAATCATTTGATTGTGGATTGAATGTGTGAAGATAAAAAGTAGATGTTGACATTGCTGCTCCTTAGTGATGGCATACACACTTTTTCTTAGGGACAAGAGTACGGTAACTGATCAAGAGTCTTATATTCCTGTATTTTCCTCTCCTTTGTATAAATACAGCACATAGGCTAGGAGAAAGGGTATTTAACACAGTTCATAGTATGTTCACATGGTGCTGCATTGTGTAGGAGGCAATCGCACTTGCCACAGGTGGGTCCTCGATTGTATTGAGTCAACATGTGGCCTCAGTGAAAGTACATAAGTCACTGCATAGGTAGTGGTACATAAGGGTTTACATGACAATGATAGACCATAATGTTCACTTTCTCTAGGACTTTGGTTCCTTAAAATTCTATGATGTAAACTCCTGTGTCTGTGTGTCTACTTGGGTGACTTTTGGCCCTTTCTGCATTGGTAGTCAAACAGTGTCATCCTCCCTCCCACTCAAGGTTGGTACATAATTCCTCACCTGATTGCAGGTCAGAATCATGGTGTAAAATAATAACCAGAATCCTGTTAAGACTTTTGTGCGCATGTGTATAAAAAAAAAGGGGGGGGGGGGGTAATAACTGGAATACCACCTTACTACCTAGTGAGGTATAGGGCACTAAGTATGTCACTGAATGGACTCTACTGCATAATTCAGGAGAGAGCCATTTTGCTTCTTTTCCAATGCAGCCATCTCTACAATCCTGTCCCTAATGTGTTCCATGAAGAACTACAGTTTACTTGTGAGGAAGGTATTGCCTTCCATTCTGGAACAAAGTATTGTGAAGACTTCTGCCCTCTATTTCGATGCCAATGTCCCTCCTCTAATGGAAGAATGCCATTGTGTTGCAATGGTCAGTGTCATAATTAACATGCCTATCCAAGGAGACTGTGAGACTTCAGGGCCGCCAGTAGGAAAAGTACATATTCCATGGCTTATGTACAGAGTACTCAACTCAGATGCCACTGGTGCACTCTCTGTGTAATCAGAGGATTACAATTGTGAAAGCACATGGTGACACCTTTCATAACTGACTGGCTACTGGTTTGGGCTCCAGATGTAATGGGTGATTTGTCAAAACCAGTGTGGCTTCCCAGCACTTCAGAAGATTTTGGAGGAAAGTGAAGCTCACACACTGGTGCAGACAAAGGCAAAGAAATATATGAAACTGGGTAAAGAGCAACAAGAAGGGGTATAAGGGGTAACATAACAAAGCCAAAGAAGAACCTGGGTAGAAAGTGTCATTGGTCCATGCACACTTACGCACTTACTCATGGAAAGTCATGAGCCTTCCTAGTGAGGGGGGTTAAAGGAAAGGGGAGAGGGGATAAATAAAAGGGAAAAGGGGGATATACAGCAAAAGAAGGCAGGGGAGAAAGGGAGTGGGAGAGGTAGAGGGAGGAGAAACGAGGGAGAGGGAGATGGAGAAGGAGCGGGAGAGGGACAGGAAGGGGGAGAGGGAGAGGGAAAGGGAGAGGGAGAGGGAGAGGGAGAGGGAGAGGGAGAGGGAGAGGGAGAGGGAGAGGGAGAGGGAGAGAGGGAGAGAGGGAGGAGGGAGAAAGTGAGAGTGAGAAAGAGGGACAGAGAGAGAGAGAGAGAGAGAGAGAGAGAGAGGGAGGAGGAGGCTGGCAAAGCTTATTATAGGTGACAGTGTAGTGGGTGGTGGTGGTGGTGGTGGTAGGATCACTCATGGAAAAATTCCTGTAGTAGTTGGCAAGAAGGAGGAGGTATTCAGACAGTTATACTTTGTGTATATGCAACAGATTTGACCAACTGTCAGAGTTGAATGGAGAGGAGCCTCCTGTAGCTGCAGATATAGGGAACATGCAGCAGTCCTTAGTAGTTAGGAGGCCTAGGTCAGTTGCAAAGTCTAACAGAAAAAAGAAGGTTCTGCTGCTAGGTAGTTCGCGCAGTAGAGGTGTGGGCCAGCAGTTGCAGGAAGTGCTAGTAGAGGTGTGGGCCAGCAGTTGCAGGAAGTGTTGGGGAGTGAGCATCAGGTCACCAGCATTGTGAAGCCTAGTGCAGGGTTGGTTCAAGTGACTGACAGCACAAGTGAGTTATGTAGGAATTTTATGGAGTATCAGGTAGTGACAGTGGGTGAAGCAGGGAACAGTCTTGATAGGGACAGGGAATATGATGTAGGTGGTGACCTGGTAAAGATAGCAACTCAAACTGGCAGCACTAACGTGCATGTCATGCAACTGTTTCAGTGTCATGATCAACCTCATCTTAATATGACTGTTAGGAGCATTAACATGAGGCTGGAGAGAGCACTGATGGCAGAGGGCATGGGTCATGTTTCAGTGGTGCCAGTTGGGTCTATCAGTAGATCGGGTTTCATTAGGTATGGCCTGCACCTCAGTAGGTATGGGAAGGGGAGGCTGGCAAAGCTTATAGATGACAGTGTGGTGGGATCCCTCATGGAAAAATTCCTGTAGTCGTTGGTGTTAGAGTTGCACCTTTTTTAGATTGAAGTCAGATGATACATGTACCTGCTTAAAGGAAGTCCCTCTAACTAAGGGCTCACCTTCAGAGGATGTCACGTTTCCACGCAGACAATGGATTAGCATATTTCATCAAAATATAATAGGTATTAGAGATAAAGTTAGTGAACTGCTCATAGCTGTTGACTCTGAAATTATTCATGTGTTGTAGCACCACTTAAATAATTTGACTATTCAGAGGCTTCCTTTACCAGGATACAGATTGGCTGGATGTTTTTTCAAGGAGTTCCTTGTCGGGTGGGGGAGTGGCCATGTACGTAAAACAGTATTCCATTTGAGTCCATAGATGTATCATGGCACTGCACTGAACAGATATTTGAACGTTGTGCAGGAGCAGTTGAAATTAGTGAAACTAAACTTCTAAATGTTGTTGTTTACAGGTCCCCTAACTCTGACTTCAGAGCATTTCTGCTCAAGCTACAGTGTGTTCTGGATTCACTTTATACGAAGTGCCATAAATTATTTGTATGTGGTGACTTCAATATTGTATATATGGTGCAAGAAAAAGGATGTTGGTAGATCTCCTAAATTCATATGATCTGATGCAGACTTTATTTTTTCCAACTAGGGTGCAGGGGAACAGTAACACAGCCATAGACAATATTTTTATTCGTTCTTCATTACTAGATGGGCATTCTGTTAGTAAATGGGTAAATGGCCTTTCAGACCATGATGCACAAATGTTAACACTAAAAGGCTTTTGTACTCAAACAAATGTCACATACAATTGCAAACTATGTAGGAAAGTTAATCCAATAGCAATAGAGAGTGTTTTACACCTTGTCAAGGAACAAGAGTGGCAGGATGTTTACAGTGCTGATAACAGAGATGATAAATATAATGCTTTCCTTAACACATTTCTTGTGCTCTTTGAGAGTTTATTTCCATCAGAACCTTCTAAACAGGGTACTAGCAGTAATAGGCAGCCTGGTTGGCTGACTAGTGGGATAAGGATATCATGTAGAAGAAAGTGGGAATTACATCATAATGTTAGAAGTAGTCACAACCATGCTACAGTAGCCCATTACAAACAGTACTGTAAGGTGCTTAAAATGTTACTAGGAAGGCAAAGAGTACATGGTATACAAATAGAATAGCTAACCCACAGGATACAATTAAAACCATATGGTCAGTTGTGAAGGAAGTGTCTGGTCAGCAGCACGAGGTCGACGATATAAAGTCAGTTCATAGTAAAAATATTTCTTTTACTGATAAATCAGATATATGTACAGTATTTAACAACCATTTCTGAGCATTGCTGGTGAATTAAATAAAAATTTAGTTTCTGCAGGAAATCATCTAACTTTCCTGGCAAATGCCTTTCTGAGATTGATGTCTGAAATTTGCCTCTGTGATAGAGCCAAGGGGAGATTGAGTCAATAATTAAATCACTGAAGACTAAGGACTCTCATGGTTATGATGGAGTGCCTAGCAGAATATTAAAGTGCTGTGCTGCACATGTTAGCCCTGTGTTTAGCCATAATTGTAATTTTTCCTTTAGGAATGGTCAGTTTCCTGAACGATTAAAGTACTCAACAGTAAAGCTGCTTTATACAAAGGGAGAAAGGAATAATGTACACAATTTTAGACCTATTTCTATGCCATAAGTTTTTGCTAAAGTTATTGAAAAGGCTGTGTCTGTAAGGATAATTGATCATTTTATATCACACGATTTGCTTTCAAATGTACAGTTTGGCTTTAGAAGTCATTCCGCAACTGAAAATGCTATATTCTCTTTTCTCCGTGAGGTACTGGATGGGTTAAACAAAAGGTTTGAACACTAGGCACATTTTTTTATTTAAGTAAGGTGTTTGATTATGTTGATCACAAAATATTGCTCCAGAAGTTGGACCATTATGGAATGCAGGTAGTAGCTCACAATTGGTTCACCTCTTACTTTAGCGACAGACAGCAAAAGGTCGTTATTCAAGATGTTGAGAATAGCTGTGATGTAGGGTCTGAGTGGGGTATGGTCAAGTGGGGGTGCCTCAGGGATCAGTGCTGGGGCCACTCATGTTCCTAATTTATATAAATGACATGCTCTCTAATATTACAGGTAACTGTAAAATATTTCTGTCTGTTGATGACACTAGCTTGGTAGTAAAGAATGTTGTGTGCAACACTGGCTCGGTTTCAAATAGTGCAGTTTATGAACTAAGTTCATGGCTTGTAAAAAATAAACTAACACTAAATCACAGTAAGACTCAGTTTTTACAGTTTCTAACACACAATTCAACAAAACCTGACATTTTAATTTCACATAATGGGCATATGATTAGTAAAACTGAACAGTTCAAATTTCTACGTATTCAGATACATAGTAAACTGTTGTGGAAAGCCCACATTCAGAATCTTGTTCAAAGACATAATGCTGCCATTTTTACTATTCGAACGGTATCTGAAGTTAGTGATCATTTGACACAAAAATTAGTCTACTTTGCATATTTTCATTCACTTATGATGTATGGTAATATATTTTGTAGTAACACTTACCATTCTAAAAGATATTTTTGGCTCAGAAACAGGCGGTTTGGGCAGTAAATGGTGTAAGTTCATGAACCTCTTGTCAACCCCTGTTCACGAGTCTGGGTATTTTGACATTGGCCTCCCAATATATAATATATTCCTTACTGTCATTTCTTGCTAACAATATTAGCTTATTTCCAAGAATAAGCAGCTTTTACTAAGTTAATACTTGGAAAAAATCAAATCTGCATTTGGATCAGACATCCTCAACTCTTGTGGAGAAAGGTGTGCAGTATACTGCTATATCCATTTCCAATAAGCTACCATTCGAATTTAAAAATCTTGGCAGTAATCCACGTGCTTTCAAATCAAAACTGAGGAGTTTCCTCATGGCTCACTCCTTCTATTTTGTTGAGGAGTTCTTTGAAAAATTAAGCTGATTCTTGTTGCATTGTTGATTGCATTTACTTAAACTTATTGATTGACCTTTTTTGGGTTCATAAACATTTTATTTTTATCTGTTATTACTTTTATGTTGTAATTTCATGTACTGACACATTCCATGACCTTGGAGATTTGCTCCTCAATTTGGTCCTATGGAACTTGACATAAATAAATAGAGAGAGAGAGAGAGAGAGAGAGAGAGAGAGAGAGAGAGAGAGAGAGAGAGAGAGAGAGAGTAACCATTAACAAGGAACAAAAGGGGGCAGATCAGGCATTGAGTAAACAACCATGTAACACTAGTGAGCCATGTGAGCATGCCTTATGGCTGGAGACTTTCACATGAACCCATCAGATCACGAAATTCTACTATGAATACCTAACTCATGTTGATAATTTGCAAAAAGATGTTGTTGTTGCCTCAACATAGGAAACTGCACAAGCCTGTCCAGTGTAAACATTACTTCTGTTCTCACACCGTTCTATTCAGTTTTCAGCTGTCCTGTAAAGAGGGAAAGCCCATGGTGGTCAGCCCTCTGCTCGTCTAGTCACCTTTGATCTTCTATGAAGCAGCAAAACCTATCTGGGAGGACTTAGGTGATTTGACCTGCAGCACTGACTACCAAGTCAAGACTGATGGGGAGTTGTTGCCATCACCAGTTGGTAGGTTTCCTGGAGGCATAACTAGTACAGCCTGAGAGCAGTTCATCATCCATCATCGCGAGAGTATTCTGCTGCTGCTGTCCATCTTTGTTCCCGTAGCAGACCTCGATGCTGCTAATCTCACTCTTATTGGAAGGAAACAGCACTTCTCTACACAACTTCATGTATTCCAAGCAGAGCTGTTAAAACTTACTCTGCATGCTGTGTACAACAGGGTAGTGGATGTCATGTCCATCATCTCCTGGAAGCTGTGTGCAGCCTCACTTGGTGTGGGCATGACTTCACACTAAATCAGGTGAGGTCACCGGCTGCAAGATGTTATGATAGTTGAGTCGACATGCCACCCAACTGCAAGCCTTGTGCTGATCAGCATACTGCACAGCAGGACACCTCCACTTGTCCTACCAGCACTGGTGCCTTAATGTTGATATCTCAGTTGTTGCATTTTGTCGATAATAAATGTTTTATGTTGTAATACTCTTAATAATGCCTCCAGGCATCAGAACTGTTGGCATACAATGGCATTAAATGTCAGAGGTGTGTTCAGCTCCAGGATTTCCACTGCAGCATCACCTAGCAGTCCAGTACTACAGTTTGGTGAGTGTGCAGAGAGTGTTTGTGTGTGTGTGGGGGGGGGGGGGGGGGGGACAGAGGGGAGTGGCGGGGGTGCATGCACATGTTTCTCCTTTGACCACAAGGGTAATGATAGGTCAATGGGTTTTTCATAGATGTCTAGTAGCACATGTACACAGAAGACGAAGGACATGGACGCAGATGCTGTTCAAAGATAGTGTGTATCAATCTGTACCATGAGGAACGGGTGAAGCATTTTCATTTGAGCATCGGGCTCATTGTATTGCAGTATGGATTAGTGATGTTCATGAATAGCCATTTGGGCAGAATGTTAGGCTGTAATAAGTTTTTATAACAGAGTATTTAAATGCCTGCAATGTTGGTTTGGTTTTTTCTGTTTTGTTGAGTGACTGTTAGAGTGTCAACTGTATCAGTGTCAATTCCACAGCGGGCTAGCCAAAAGGAAACACTGCAATTTAATCAATTGAAGTACCAAATTTACAGGTGAACAATGCAAATATGTTTAAGCAAGTACAGGCTAAGAATACAGGCGTAGCAGTTTTAGAGTAGAAAAGGAGAGGAAGTGGAGAAGAGATAGGAGGAAAAATCTGAATGCTAGGTTTGAGGAAAATACTGATTATATCTGTTCAGCAGTAAAGAATGCTAGGACTATTAAGAAGCAGGAGGATTATGGCTAAAAGGTGCTTCTGTGGGAGTAGACAGTCCGAACATGTGTCAGGAATCGAAAGTTGTGGAAGTTTCAGTAAGTTTACTTGACACACAGAGTACTGGCATTGTGGAAGTTACAGAAAGTAATGTAAAAGTATCAGTTTCAATATATTGTGCAACTGTAGAGTCTGAAGTGGCTGTACTACCAGATGGAGTGAATGTGTGCTGTAATGAAGTAAATAAGTGTGTGATTAGCACCAAGCATGATAGTGATTTACATGCAGTAGTAGTCTATACACCACTGGGTGATAATTGTTATTGTTTTGAGGTCGTGGAGCCTGGACCAGATGTAGACGGAAGCAAATGTGTCATTGACTTTAGTGTCATGCAGAGGAAAGCTGCAGACAGTGATTTTATTGTAGATACAATGGAGCACGGAATGGACAGTGTCTTGAAAGGAGGATATAAGATGAACACCAACAAAAGCAAAACAAGGATAATGGAATGTAGTCGAATTAAGTCGGGTGATGCTGAGGGCATTAGATTAGGAAATGAGACACTTAAAGTAGTAAAGGAGTTTTGCTATTTGGGGGGCAAAATAACTGATGATGGTCGAAGTAGAGAGGATATAAAATGTAGACTGGCAGTGGCAAGGAAAGTGTTTCTGAAAAAGAGAAATTTGTTAACATCGAGTATTGATTTAAGTGTCAGGAAGTCGTTTCTGAAAGTATTTGTATGGAGTGTAGCCATGTATGGAAGTGAAACATGGACGATAAGTAGTTTGGACAAGAAGAGAATAGAAGCTTTCGAAATGTGGTGGTACAGAAGAATGCTGAAGATTAGATGGGTAGATCACATAACTAATGAGGAGGTATTGAATAGGATTGGGGAGAAGAGGAGTTTGTGGCACAACTTGACTAGAAGAAGGGATCGGTTGGTAGGACATGTTCTGAGACATCAAGGGATCACCAATTTAGTATTGGAGGGCAGCGTGGAGGGTAAAAATCGTAGAGGGAGACCAAGAGATGAATACACTCAGCAGATTCAGAAGGATGTAGGTTGCAGTAGGTACTGGGAGATGAAGAAACTTGCACAGGATAGAGTAGCATGGAAAGCTGCATCAAACCAGTCTCAGGACTGAAGACCACAACAACAACTATGGAGAATGCAATGGAAGCTATTGATGATGTCAGTTCTGTTGCAGATGAGTAAAAAGTACAGACACTTTTATTTCTGTAGGTCACAGATTTGTTGCCACTTCTGGTGGCACTGTCTTCTCCAAATGGGGGAGGGAGGAAGGGGAGGAGAACAATGCTTCTAAGGTAAAAGATCGAGCCCATAAGACTGAATCCTATCATGAATGTTTGCCTGGGGAGCAATGTTATAGGTAATGAGGGTAAGAAGAAACATCACGTGTTCATTCTTAAAAGCACAGTCAAACTCAGAGAGAAATTGTTTTAGCCAAAGGAGACAATCATAAGTTTTACACATTCACAAGAATATACACTCCTGGAAATTGAAATAAGAACACCGTGAATTCATTGTCCCAGGAAGGGGAAACTTTATTGACACATTCCTGGGGTCAGATACATCACATGATCACACTGACAGAACCACAGGCACCTAGACACAGGCAACAGAGCATGCACAATGTCGGCACTAGTACAGTGTATATCCACCTTTCGCAGCAATGCAGGCTGCTATTCTCCCATGGAGACGATCATAGAGATGCTGGATGTAGTCCTGTGGAACGGCTTGCCATGCCATTTCCACCTGGCGCCTCAGTTGGACCAGCGTTCGTGCTGGACGTGCAGACCGCGTGAGACGACGCTTCATCCAGCCCCAAACATGCTCAATGGGGGACAGATCCGGAGATCTTGCTGGCCAGGGTAGTTGACTTACACCTTCTAGAGCACGTTGGGTGGCACGGGATACATGCGGACGTGCATTGTCCTGTTGGAACAGCAAGTTCCCTTGCCGGTCTAGGAATGGTAGAACAATGGGTTCGATGACGGTTTGGATGTACCGTGCACTATTCAGTGTCCCCTCGACGATCACCAGTGGTGTACGGCCAGTGTAGGAGATCGCTCCCCACACCATGATGCCGGGTGTTGGCCCTGTGTGCCTTAGTCGTATGCAGTCCTGATTGTGGCGCTCACCTGCACGGCGCCAAACACGCATACGACCATCATTGGCACCAAGGCAGAAGCGACTCTCATCGCTGAAGACGACACGTCTCCATTCGTCCCTCCATTCACGCCTGTCGTGACACCACTGGAGGCAGGCTGCACGATGTTGGGGCGTGAGTGGAAGACGGCCTAACGGTGTGCGGGACCGTAGCCCAGCTTCATGGAGACGGTTGCGAATGGTCCTCGCCGATACCCCAGGAGCAATAGTGTCCCTAATTTGCTGGAAAGTGGCGGTACGGTCCCCTACGGCACTGCGTAGGATCCTACGGTCTTGGCGTGCATCCGTGCGTCGCTGCGGTCCGGTCCCAGGTCGACGGGCACGTGCACCTTCCGCCGACCACTGGCGACAACATCGATGTACTGTGGAGACCTCACGCCCCACGTGTTGAGCAATTCGGCGGTACGTCCACCCGGCCTCCCGCATGCCCACTATACGCCCTCGCTCAAAGTCCGTCAACTGCACATACGGTTCACGTCCACGCTGTCGCGGCATGCTACCAGTGTTAAAGACTGCGATGGAGCTCCGTATGCCACGGCAAAGTGGCTGACACTGACGGCGGCGGTGCACAAATGCTGCACAGCTAGCGCCATTCGACGGCCAACACCGCGGTTCCTGGTGTGTCCGCTGTGCCGTGCGTGTGATCATTGCTTGTACAGCCCTCTCGTAGTGTCCGGAGCAAGTATGGTGGGTCTGACACACCGGTGTCAATGTGTTCTTTTTTCCATTTCCAGGAGTGTATTATCCCAAAAGCAGAACCATATAAACTGGGTATGGTAACACTAAGATTCAGTGCAGATGGTAAATTGCCGAGAAGCACAAGAAAGTTTACTGTTGAAGGAAATGTACAACAACCTGTAACTAGTTGTAAAGGAAATAGTTGGAACTACTGACCAGCGTATTTTATGTGGTAATACTGTAAGCAGTTTTTGTCTAAACATAGTTTTAAAGATAGTTGTTTTAAGGAAGCAAAGGAAAACTTCTATTTCAAAGACAAAGTTCCAGATGATGTACCAAGATAGTGGTTTAAGCAATCACCTGACAGATGAAGGAAGATGCTGAACATAAGGAAACACTAAAGGAAAAATTTGCTGAGGAGAAAGAGTTTTGTAATTTTATTGTGCTAGTTCTTTACATGATTATTTAATAGAGTAATAAGTATGTGTGGAAACAAGAGAAGTTGACTGATTTACTGAAGTAGTTAACAAATAATTAGAGTCATGAATTACTAGTTAAATGGGGATGAGTGCATGCGTTTGTGAATTGTATGTTTGTGTGTGGTATGTGAAAAATGATTGTATTTGTGTATAAATGGTAATTTTGGATAAAAGTGTTTTCTTAAGAATATGAGTTCCCTGAAGTGAGTTTAAGAAAATAAGGTTTCAGAATTAAGAGCATAACTGAGGAACCATGTGGTTCAAACTAGACAGAATGAGGGAGGAACTAAACCAGTAACATTGTATTAATTGTACTCTGTGCATGTATGTCACGACTGTTTCATAGGCTCCTGAGAGAAATCTGAGGCAGATTTCTTAAAGGCTGGTGGAATGTTCCACAGCAGAATAGTATACTTGGTACATCTAGAAATATTTCAAAGACCTACCTTTGCAACCAAAAAGCAGAGGAAAGTGGATCAATAGCCATGCAGAATTCCAGCAAGAAAGGATTGCCAACAAAGCAGTGAATACAGAAGCTGTTGTGACACCCTGAATGAGCTGGGCACTCAAGCCAGCAACATAGCAAAATGACCTCATAGGGACAGACAGATATTTTCATAATCATGACTGCATAAAGTCTCACAAGAAAACTTAGTCAAATGCAAGAGTAACTATTTAGTATACTGACATTCCAGAGAGAGTGTCTGAAAGGTGAAGTTGTGAAATCGTGAAGCAAAGAAGAGAGCTGAAGAGCTGACCAGATGAGAAAAGTAGGACAAATAATGTCATTGCTACCACACTGTAGCAGAGCACATCAGCCTGTCCTGCATAAATATTACTTCTGTTCTGACAGCTGTGGCTGCCACTATCTGGAAAGCTTCCTGGAGGCCTAACTAACAGGGTATTGGAGCAGATTGTCATCTGTCATCGCATGATTGTGCTGCTGCTACCGCCCGCCTTCATTCCTGTGGCAGACTTTGATACTGCCATTCTTACTTCTATCAGGAGGCAAAAGCACTTCTCTGTGTGACCTCATGTATCCTGAGCAGAGCTGGTACAGACCTAACCTGTGTGCTGTCTATGACAGGGTCATGGGTGCCCTGTCCATCATCTCCTGGAAACTGTGTGCAGCCCCACTTGGTGTAGACAAAGCTGCATTCCAAAGTGAATGAGGTCACCAGCCTTGTGATATCATGGTAGCTGAGACAATGCACCACCCAACTGTGTGCTGAGTGCTCATTGGCATATCCCATGGCGGAATGCTGCTACCGGCCCTCTCCATGCAAGCTGTGTGAAATTTGATATCTCAACTGCTATATTTTGAGTACAATAAATGCTTTAACTTGTTATACTGCTTTAATAATGCCTTTGTGTACCAGACAGGTATCCACCCTCCAAAAATTCACTGTGGTTTATGTACTTGGGTGGTCAACCACCGACCTTCTGACCTTGAGACACCACCCACCATAGTGCCCTAGCCCCAGAACTGAAGGCGACAATAACTCTACAAGCAACCAGTAACTCATATGCATGCCAATATAACTAAAAAACAAGGTGGTGTGTACCACATACATAGTGTTTCTTAGTAGTTTTGTAAATCATTTGAAAAGTGGAATCTTGACTCATCTAACAAGTGACCCATCAAACAGATAAGTTGAGATTCTACAGCAATACTTATATCCCATTCAGCTTTGCATGAATTAAATGTGACACATGGATGTTGTTATGTGACACAAAAAGAACCATTTTTGATCAAACCTTGTACCTTTGAATGAGTACTCTGAAACTTAACTAACAAGCCACCTTGAACAGAATCCAATTGGTACCGAAATTTAGAAATTTTTCCTTTATTATATTGCTCCACTGCAAATCCCTGAATACAGTCTTAATCATACCTTAAGTGTGTATCACAACTCTGTCTCAAATCTTCATGGGCAATTTGTGTAAATTTACATTTGATACATTCCTATGTATACAGGGTGGTCAGAAACAGTTTGAAAACCTTGTAAGGGTGTTGCAAGATAGGTTGTGCTGAGAAATAATCATTAAGAAAAAAATTGATACATTTCACTGTTTCTGAGTTAGCTAGCATTGAATTTAGTCAATCAGGCCATTGTGTGCACAAATTCAAGCGGTCTGCCAGATACATTTAGTGTCAGTTGTTCGTATAGCATAGATGATAGCACAGGAGACTGCTCAGCCTTTAGCTTGGGTTCAGTCCTTACTACCATCCCACGTCCCATTTTTGTATTATGTTCTTGTTTGGTTTTGGGAAACCAAACAAAGAACACATTTGGTGATCTGATAAAAAAAATGTCGTGTGACTAGGGCCTCCTGTTGGGTAGACCGTTCACCGGGTGCAAGTCTTTTGATTTGACACTGTCTCTGATGAGCTCCTTGAATTTACATGTGCTGAATGGCTATCTTCAATGCTAATCAACTCAGAAATGATGCAATGTATCAAATTTTTTCTTAAGAGTTATTTCTCAGAACAACCTATCTTTTAACGCCCTAGCAAGCTTTTCTGACCATTTCCAATCACCCTGTAGAAATCCATACATACCAATACACAAGATTAAGCTGCTAAACAAATAACTCTGATTGCAAATGGTGCCGTATTTCCTTGCAATCAGTTTGCACTAGTTCCAGTCACACTGTCACTTCCTTAGCACTTCAAGTTTCATTTAGTTTGATTTTGCCCAAAGCTATACATGCAAAAAAATGTAATATCTCTCATTTTAAAGTATCCTGGCATCAAATAAAGTCCAACAATCAAAGCTGAATGTACTTGATCATGGGACTTAGAAAGACAAACATCTTCAATGCAGCAAAAATACAAACAAAACTATAGAACTTATTATTACCTGCAAACCTTCCACTCCCCTTAATTGAAAATATAAGAAACACATTAGAATTTTCCTGGAAGGCTTCATTCAATTTGACTTCATTTTGTGGTAAAGTTGACCACACTCCCTTTGCTTTTGATAATGTTATATTTTCAACACAGCTGCTCTTCATAACAAAAAATCTTGCATCATGTAAAAGGTAATTCAGTTTCCTCATGTAGTCATCTAGAACAGAAAAATAACCTAAGGTACTATCTTAATTACAATACAGAGGTAGCAATTACAAAATAAACAAGCTATCCTTCAGTTGTCATTTTAAAATGTGTTACACAGCAGATATTGCATCAAAATTTTCAAGAAAACTACTGTCATCATTAAAAAATCTCAGCTGATGAAAGGAATTCTTTCAACAACTGTTGCACCCACCTACACAGCATGACATGGAAGTGACTAGGCAGAAGGCAATCACAGAAAAAATTAAGAAATTACTGGCAATTGCAGCAGTTTTTTAATTCTATAAATATCTTCCTCAGCTGTGGATATGCACTTGATCAAATATTTTGATTCACAACTGTAGTTTACAAACTAATTAGTTGTTTTTTCAAAATCTGAAAATGAGAATATCAACACAATATAGAGTTCAGAAAATAGCCTTGTGGAATTTCTCTCTCTCTCTCTCTCTCTCTCTCTCTCTCTCTCTATCTGTCTGTTTGGGAAAGACACTCTTTTAATTCACAATTTTAAAAATAAATTTGTGTATGTATGTTTGTGTGGAGAGGGGGGGGAGGTTTCATGTATGTCAAATGAGATTTTTTCTCAGTAAATTTTTCATTGCAATATCATAAATAGTTATCCTCAGACCTTTAAACAAAGTCTATATATTAAATAGTCATGGTAGGTTAAAATGGATAGCAGTTGGGAATCTCCAATCAAGCCATCTGGGAGCAACTCTCTTACTGGCACATTCCTTAACTTGACAGCTGTAGACATTCTGTTGACAAGCCAGCATTTAAAGTACCTCTGAGTGGGAAAATATTGTGAAGAGACTAAATTACACACATTTTTGGGGCTGTTTACAGATTCACGTCTTTTAATTCTGAAAGGCCGCAGTGAAGCTCGGAATGAAAAGAAAAAGATCGTTGCAGGTCAAAGCTGTGAATCTATTCTTCAGTTGTGCCCAAGTGACTTAAATGGAAGAGCACCTCCATGGGAAGCTACTGTTTGGTTCTCAGATCAGAAGGAAGTTTAACAATATCTAACAATTTGCCAGGAGTATAAGATTTTAGTATATTAACAGCCCTGAGGCTTTTGGAGAGTCAGCCTCTTCAAAGTAACCTCTACCCTTACAGATTAAGCAGATGAGTTCGATAAAGATCTCAAGAAGTAGTGATAAGCTGAATCAGTGAATTGGTCAATGAAGAATGGCAGAGGGCTCAAATGGAATTTGAAAGATAGGAGCCCAGATTTGAGTCATAGTCCAGTACACAGTATGCAGCATACACAAGTAGTCAACAGAGTATGAACATCTCCAAAAGTATAAAATTTCAACTAATAGACAACTTATTCAGTGACTTACTAGTTTCATATCTTTCATTTCAAACATTGTAGATGGAATACAGTCAAACACAGTAAGCTGTAGAAATATTGACACAATGTTCACAGTAACTGCATTCTTCAACAAGGTTAAAAGGTTAACAGACTGAGATAGTCATGCATTAAAATTAAAAACTGGTCATGTATTAAGACTGAAAACTGGATGCATACTTACCATAATATTTTGACTTTCTTGATCTCGAAAGCATGAACTGTGGGTCTAAAATCATAAGATAAATCAAATGAATGAGCGAAAAGCCCCAACAATTCTGTAACTATTACACAATATTTGAATATTAAGAGAGAGAGATGCTTATACAGTGTGAACCAGAACTCCATCAAAATAATTTTGGAGGTTGTTCTGGGATAATTTGGTATGAGGAACCTGTGATTTCTGATGGCTCATTAAAGACTAATTGCATTTTGTTTGTTATTCCCATTTAGCTTTCCATCTGTGCTGCATTGAAGACATCCATTCAGCAGTGCAAATGTCAGTGGCACAGAGTGTGTGTCTTGTTTGGACACAAATGTGTTTCAGTCACTCAAAGTACTGTGACAACAATAATACCCAGTTCAGCCTTTTCCCTCAAGCTTCAATTCAGTACTGATCAGTTCTGCCTCAGCTGTGTTTTTCTGCCAGTGTTAGTTGCATATTAATTGTGATACATGGCAGTATGAATAGATCTACTGATAAAGAGTTTGCCAACATGCACCTCGTGTACGGGTTAACTGAATGCAGTGAAAGAGCAGCATGATAATACTATGCTGAGCTCTTCCCTAAGCAACAGCCACTTCTTCACAGTACATTTGTATCTGTCTGAGTGTTGTTGCACTTTACTGCGTTTTTTGTTGTACATTTTGGAAATTGCATATTACAAGCTTTTTCTCTGCTGTCAACAGATTTTCACAGAAAAAAAGGTAATTGGGATAACTAAATGAATAAATCATAAGTATCTTGTATAATAATTTATTACTCTGCAAAGAGCCTTCGAAGCCACCAATCCCTTATAACAAAATACTCAGATAATATCCTTGAACAACTTCAGAAATTTTGTTGGTGGAGTTCAGGTTCAGCTTGCATTCAAGGAAACACAGAATGCAGTCTGAGGTTTCTGTTATGTTAATATTATTCCATAAAAATTTATAAAGGAGATTATACTTGTATCCAGTTGACTGCATATGGCTTCATGGCTGTAATGCCTGAAATAAAAGTAATTCAATAAACTCTCAGATCTCACTTCCACTATGTGCTTTTTTACACACTTTGAAATAAAGACACCAGCTACTCTGAACATGCACTTTCTGTAATAAATGTTTTATTTCCACATGATTCTGGAGAGAAGGAGGGGAGGGGAGGGGAGGGGAGGGGAGAGAGGGGGAGGGAGGGGGGGGGGGAGAGAGAGAGAAAGAGAGAGAGAGAGAAAGAGAGAGAGAGAGAGAGAGAGAGAGAGAGAGAGAGAGAGAGAGAGATGTAATTCTGTGACATAACTGCAGTAACAGAATGCTACTGCAGCTACAAAATAGTTAAAAAATGTAGCAATAGATGGTGCTGTAAGCATTATAATTTAATAGTGGTCAACTACAAATGACAAATGAATCATACAGCAATGGCTAAGGTGTACTTTTCACACTAAACAAACTGTGGTTTTTAATTGTCCTGTGGCTAAAAACTGCATAAAAAGCATCACTAACATCAGTTTTTAACTGTCATGAGGCCAAAAAATGCATATAAAGCATCACTCAGAATCAAATTAGATTACTAATTTCCATGTGACTGGCACAAAACATGTTCAATATGCAGTCCACCATTTTCTGCAACAAGTTGAAATTGAGAAACAGCATGTTCCACAACTGATCAAAGTGTTTAGAGGGTCATGTTCAGAACGTGTTGCGCAGTGGTGCCTTCAATGCAGCTAAGTTTGCAATCGGAACACTGAACACAACATCTTTCAGATAGCCCCACAGCCAGAAGTCACACGAATTAAGATCAGATGATTGGGATGGCCAGGCGGTAGGGAAATGGCGATTGATAATTCTAGCATTTCTGAAATGGTGCCTCAACAACTGCTTAACTGGATTTTCGATGTGTGGAGGAGCGCCATCTTCCATAAAAATGATACCAGTCATACATGTTGTTGGAGAGCTGGAATGACGTGGTTGCGCAGAAGACACTCATAGCACTTACCAGTGATGGTAAGGGTAACAGGACTGGAAGCACCTGTCTCTTCGGAAAAAATATGGCCCTATGATAAATGATGTCATAAGCCCGCACCACACAGTGACCTTTTCAGGATGAAGTGTTACTGGCTGATTTGTGTGTGGATTTTCTGTTTCCCATATTTGAAAATTCTGTGTACTGACATATCCTGTCAGATGGAAGTGGGCTTCGTCTGTCCACAAAATCTTTCACAGCCAATCATTTTCCACTTCCATATGAGCAAGAACGTCTATAGCAAAGGTCTCTCTTGCTGGCAGGTCAACAGGAAGCAACTCATGCACATGGGTAATTTTGAATGGATACTAAAGAAGGATATTTCACAGGATTTTACGCACTATGCTCATGGGTATGTCCAATGTTCGGGCAGTTCTCTGTGCACTACACATTTACACACCACCACTCATCTCCTCCTGCATTGCTGTGGCCACTGCTTCCACTGACCCCGAATCAATTCGTTTCATCCCTCTACCAGGTTGCACAACAAAAGAACCAATCTTTTTGAATTTCTGAATCATTTTCTTCAGACCCACGGCAGTCATCAGACCAATGCCTTTTTACAAGCCCTTCAGTGTCCAAAATTTCTGCAGAGCGATGTGTGCATAGTCATCATTCTTGTAATACAGCTTTACAAGCAGAGAATGATCCTGCATTGAGACAGTTGTGGTGAACGTCGCAGATGCAAAAGGAGGAAAAGCCGTGAACCCAGCATGTTTATACCAACTTTAATGGGGCGTGCACATGACAGGTGTTTTCATTTACATATTCTGACACATATGGCGCCATCTACTGATCAATTTTCACACAATTTTTTTTCTTCTGCGATAGGATTTTCCCCTTCTCTGATAGTATTCCATTGCAATTTGATGTCATTCTGGCCAGTGGTGTTATTTCTACAGTGTTTTGAAAGTTTTACTTCAATTATAATCACCCGGTACATCTACATCTACATTTACATAGACACTCCGCAGTCTATCATACGGCGCATTGCGGAGGGTACCCTGTACCAATACTAGTCATTTCCTTTCCTGTTCCACTCACAAATAGAGTGAAGGAAAATGGTTACCTATATGCCTCTGTACTAGCCCTAATTTCGTGTATCTTATCTTCATGGTCTGTACACGCAATATGTGTAGGTGGCAGAAGAATCATTCTGTAGTCAGCTTCAAAAGCTGGTTCTCTCAATTTTCTCAATAGTGTTCCTTGAAAAAAATGTTGCCTTCCATCCAGGGATTCCCATTTGAATTACCAAAGCATCTCCATAACACTTATGTATTGGTAACAAATCAAGCAGCCTGTCCCTAAACTGCTACAGTGTCTCCCTTTAATCCAACCTGGTGCAGATCCCAAACACTTGAGCAGTACTCACTAATTGGTCACACTAGCATCCTATATGCAGTCTCCTTTACAAATTAACCGCACTTTGCTAAAAATCTTCCAATAAACCGAAGTCAGCCACTCACCTTTCCTATCACAATCCTCACATGCTTGTTCCATTTCATGTTGCTTTGCAATCTTACACACAGATATTTGAATGATGTAATTGTGTCAAGCAGACACCACTACTCCTGTCTCCAAACATTACATGTTTGTTTTTCCTACTCATCTGCATTAACTTACATTTTTCTACATTAGAGCAAGCTGCCATTCATCACACCAACTAGAAGTTTTTTCTAAGTCATCTTATATCCTCTTACAGTCTCTCAACTCTGATACCTTGCCATACATTACAGTTTCATCAGCAAAGATCCACAATGTGCTGCCCACCTGGTTTGGCAAACCATTTACGTATGTAGAGAATAATAGCAGACCTATCACACTTCCCTGGAGCACTCCTGGCGATATCCTTGTCTTTGATGAATACTCCCGGTTAAAAACAAAAATACCGGGTTATATAACTTTAGAAGTATTCAAGCCACTCACATATCAGTAAACCTATTCCATATGCTCATACTTTCTTTAATAGCCTGCAGTGGGCACCATTTAAATGCTTCCCAGAAATCAAGAAATATGGAATCTGCATGTTGCCCTTCATCCTTAGTTTGCAATACATCATGCGAGAAAAGGGCAGGCTGAATTCCATACAAGTTATGGTCTAAAACCATGCTGATCTGTGGACATAAGATTCTTGGTCTCAGGAAAATTTATTATATTCAAACTGAGAATGTGTTCAAGGATTCTGCAGCAAATCGATGTTAGCGATAGTGGTCTGTAATTCTGTGGGGCCATTCTTTTGCCCTTCTTATATGCAGGAGTCACTTGTGCTTTTTTGCATTCACTTGGGACTTTACACTGGGCGAGAGATTCATGATAAATGCAAGCTAGATAAGTGTCTGCTGCTGTAAGAGTACTCCTTGAGAAACTGAATTGAGATTCCATCCAGTACTAGTGACTTATTTGTTTTCAACTCTTTCAGTTGTTTCTCTACACCAAGGATGCTTATTAATAGGCTGTCCATAAGGTAGTCTGTTCAATGGTCAAATGTCTGGTTTGTTTGTATGATTTTCCTGCATGAATAATTTCTTAAACGTGAAATTTAAAACTTCAGCATTTGTTTTCTTATCTTCAACTGCCACACCATACGGGTCAACAAGTGTCTGGATGGAGGCCTTAGACTGACTTAGCAATTTTACGTAAGACCTGAATTTTCTCAGGTTCTCTGCCAGATCTTTTGCTAAGGTATGACAGTGGTAGTTGCTGTATGCTTCGCACATAGATATTTTCACAGATGCAGAGAACTCTACTAACCTTTGCTTGTCATCATTTGTGCATTCTATTATGAGCCGAGAGCGTAACAGCCTCTGCTTTCCCGACATTTTTCTAATCTCATGCCGGCCGGTGTGGCCGAGCAGTTCTAGGCACTACAGTCTGGAACCGCGTGACCAGTACGGTTGCAAGTTCGAATCCTGCCGCGGGCATGGATGTGTGTGGTGTCCTTAGGTTAGTTAGGTTTAAGTAGTTCTAAGTTCTAGGGGACTGAAGACCTCAGTAGTTAAGTCCCATAGTGCTCAGAGCAATGTGAACCATTTTTGAACCTAATCTGATTATTAAACCATGGTAGGCCTTTCCCATCCTCAATCCATTTACTACGCACATAATTCTCCAGACCATGATTTACAGTCTGCTAAAACTTTGCCTCTAATTCCTCTATGTCCACCTCACTGCAACTAAGTGGTGTCAGTTGAGTGTCTAAGTGAGATGCTAATAAGTGCTTACCTGCTCTTTTTAGTAAAACCACTCTCCTAGCCTTCTTAACTGATTTATTACCTTTTATAACCGTAGTTGCTATAATGACCTCATGACCACTAAACCTTGTTTCTACACTGAAGTTATTGATAAGGTCCAAGTCCGTAGCTACAAGGTCTAAGATATTTCCATCGTGAGTGGGCTGCCGAACTAGCTGCTCAAGACAGTTTTCAGAAAACGAGTCCAAAAGTACTTCACATGGCCATCTGTCTATATCCCCTGCAATGAATCCATAGACATCCCAGTCTATGCCTAGTAGGTTTAAGTCGTCTCCAAGTAGTATTGCATGATCTGGGTATTAATCACTACTGACCATAGACTTTCTTTAAATGACTCCAGAACTGTAACAGCAGAATTGAGTGGCTGGTAAAAACATCCAATCAATAACGTGGTTCCACCTAAATCTGTTATATGTGACCAGATAACTTCACTGTCACACTCAACTTTGACATCAGTGAAGAGAATATTTTTGTCAGCTGCTATGGCCTCAGATCTGTCTTTCCAATATACATTACATGACTCGCTAAACATCTAAGACATTTCCACTTCAGGTTTGAGACAGCTCTTGGTCCAGAGAATAATTTGAGTGTGAAAACTTTCCTGGAGGGCAGTAAATTCAGGAACTTAGTTAGGAATACTTTGACAATTTACTGATAAAATTTTGGCAGTCTAAATGTCTTTATTCTGAATATCGACTGACTTCCCTTGCTGCATATTGACTGGTGAGTGTTCATCACTGTACCTGAAACTACCACCTAACCTAAAGAATCCTCTTGTGCATTCCACAAGCATTCCACTACCCGAGTGTGTAGTGCACCCTGACCTATCAAGGGGAGTTCTACAAATCCGCAACCGATTATGCAGGTTTGGAAACATGCAGCCGAGACCACCACAGAGTTGACAAATCCTTTGACTGAGATCCTCCACTCAGCTCCAAACCAAAGGACAAGCAACACATGCAATGTGTCAGATTCTCTGACACTTCTACACCCTGAGGTAGCAGACTGGAGGTGACTGGTCATAGCCAAAAGTGCATTCAGCTGTTCGTGAACTGCAGCCAGTTTCTCCTGCATCTGCACACAGCATGCACACATCTTACCCATCCTAGCAAGACTAACTGAAACTTTAAAAGCAAACAGAATCCTAGATATGCAACTTGCTGCCCTCCTGATGTGTCACCAATGGATGCAGATGCCTTGATGACCAATATAGCTGGCTTTTCGTAAGAAATAAAAATTGTGTGACAGACTGCCTGAACTTACACTTACAAAATGCAAGCTTATATCTCTTAAACAGAAAATTACATATGAAATTTAAGAACTACACTATGAGGAAAAAACGAGAAAAGAATGCAACTACAGATGCCATATATGCAATGCAATGCTTTTTGCCTTACTGCAATGAGAATTTAATTTGAGAAAATGACCATCTATGTTCCAGTTTGAGATTATTTTTAATTTACCCACAAGATACTATCATTACTAAAAATGACTTTGAATATAGAGGAAAGTTGCTCGTTATGGGAGGGTTCAATATTGTGAGGAAGCTAGAACCTGACTAAAGTAAGCACTCAGCTCTGTTGGGAGGTATCAGAACTTTGTGTTCACAATGTCCAAGGTGTACAGCAGTCACAATAAGACAATTATGGAGCAGGATTTTGTAAAGAGTCCTTGATTTTAAAAGTGTTGTGTTTGAAGTGTTTTGAGTAGGTGTACTTGTAGGATTTTAATATCTGAAGTTAAGTAGCTGTTGCAACAATATCCATAAGTTTACATTCTTCACACTGCACTCTTTCATTCGCTATAATGAACTGTCCTTCAAACCCAGCAGTATAACAATGTGGCTAGGTTTCTAGCATAAGATGGCTTATTCCTAACACGCGATACCGTGGGTATCCTAATATGTGACACTAACACTGCATCTCATATTAGGATAATTTCATGTTGCCATCCTAGTACATTCTATCTCATACTAGGGTAATTTCATCTTGCCACTCTAATAGCTGGATTCAGACCGATGCTTTCACTAAATGAGTTGACAATTTTGTGAAGCCATCTGAAGGTGATCCTGTTGTGCTAATACTCGATGGGAATCATCTCTCATCTTCGTGACATACAAATCAAGAGAAAACTGTTCACATTGTGTGATCATTACCCCATTCCACATGTAAAATACAGTCCCTTGTGTGGAATTCATGTGAGCATTTAAAACACATTATCTCCGAGAAATAGAAGGCTGGTGGGCAAATAACCCAAGTCAAGTAGCCATCTCATCTTTTATTATGAAGTTACTTGAAGTGGCCTACTTGAAAGCAGTAACAATGGAAAATGCTATAAAAGACTTCTGGAAAACTGGACATACTAGATTCAAACAATAGAGTAAATGTGAGTCCAACTGGTATCTGGCCAGCTCCCAAAATGAAGTTACCTCAAGAGCCACCTTATCTAGTAAAATGAGCAGATTCTGACACTGTTAAGTAGCTAACATAATCTAATGTATGCAACAATTCAAAAAGATAAAACCTGTAGGGGAATCATAGGAGGCAGAAGCAAGATTTCTTCTTCACAAGGAAAAAGAGGTAAAAGCAGGAAACAGTCTTCCAGTCATTTGTAGTTGGCTACAAATTTAATTGAGGACAATGCTTCAGATGAAAAATCCAAAGAAGAAGAAGAAGACACTCAATCCGTACTCTGCTGTGGTTGTTTCTCTGAATATTAACATAGACAAATAGGCACAGGGCCATGGAATGCTATCCTTGGGCTCCCAAAGAATTTTGTCTTGAAAAAGAGCTTTTGTACACCCTATAACAGCATTGCTTTTGTACAATAAATGCAGAAAATGTTGGGCAGGCAATAAGAAAGAGAATATTACCCTCTCATAGTTTACCTCTTCTCATACTGGTTGATTTAAGTGTTTTCTCTGACTGTCTGACATTAGGACACCATTTCTAATGCTATTCAAATTGACTTGTTGAGCTTATTTCAAATTTGGATGTATTATGTGCTAGGTAGCATGAATTCAATAAATACAATTTGAAGTGCAATGATTTCATGTTGTTGTTGTGGTCTTCAGTCCTGAGACTGGTTTGATGCAGCTTTCCATGCTACTCTATCCTGTGCAAGTTTCTTCATCTCCCAGTACCTATTGCAGCCTACATCCTTCTGAATCTGCTGAGTGTATTCATCTCTTGGTCTCCCTCTACAATTTTTACTCTCCACGCTGCCCTCCAGTACTAAATTGGTGATCCCTTGATGCCCCAGAACATGTCCTACCAACCGATCCCTTCTTCTGGTCAAGTTGTGCCACAAACTCCACTTCTCCCCAATTCTATTCAATACCTCCTCATTAGTTATGTGATCTACCCATCTAATCTTCAGCATTCTTCTGTAGCACCACATTTCGAAAGCTTCTATTCTCTTCTTGTCCAAACTACTTATCGTCCATGTTTCACTTCCATACATGGCCACACTCCAAACGATTACTTTCAGAAACGACTTCCTGACACTTAAATCAATACTCGATGTTAACAAATTTCTCTTTTTCAGAAACGCTTTCCTTGCCATTGCCAGTCTACATTTTATATTCTCTCTACTTCGACCATCATCAGTTATTTTGCCCCCCAAATAGCAAAACTCCTTTACTACTTTAAGTGTCTCATTTCCTAATCTAATTCCCTTAGCACCACCCAACTTAATTCAACTACATTCCATTATCCCTGTTTTGCTTTTTTTGATGTTCATCTTATACCCTCCTTTCAAGACACTGTCCATTCCGTTCGACTGCTCCTCCAAGTCCTCTGCTGTCTCTGACAGAATTACAATGTCATTCCGGCATACCTCAAAGTTTTTATTTCTTCTCCATGGATTTTAATACCTACTCTGAATTTTTCTTTTGTTTCCTTTACTGCTTGCTCAATATACAGATTGAATAGCATCAGGGAGAGGCTACAACCCTGTCTAACTCCCTTCCCAACCACTGCTTCCCATTCATGCCCCTCGACTCTTATATCTGCCATCTGCTTCCTGTACAAATTGTAAATAGCCTTTTGCTCCCTGTATTTTACCCCTGCCACCTTCAGAATTTGAAAGAGAGTATTCCAGTCAACATTGTCAAAAGCTTTCTCTAAGTCTACAAATGCTAGAAACGTAGGTTTGCCTTTCCTTAATCTTTTTTCTAAGATACATCGTAAGGTCAGTATTGCCTCACGTGTTCCAACATTTCTACGGAATCCAAACTGATCTTCTCTGAGGTCAGCTTCTACCAGTTTTTCCATTCGTCTGTAAAGAATTTGCATTAGTATTTTGCAGCTGTGACTTATTAAACTGATAGTTCAGTAATTTTCACATCTGTCAACACCTGCTTTCTTTGGGATTGGAATTATTACATTCTTCTTTCATGTAGGTTTCAAATTAACAAACATACAGTTATAAAAATGTTGTAATATAATGTGAAGTAATGCGAGCTGAGGAATGTTTCACATCAGGGATGAGGTTACTATGAGGTCCACCAACCACTGGCATCTGTTACCTGTCTCACGCAATGTTGCATTGAGGTAGTCAGCCTCTGGAAATACATCTCATCATCCGCAAGACTCTCCCATGCATCCATCTAGGTCCCAAGGCCAATGTAAATTCGTGTGAAACTTCATTTTCGCCCACACGTTTTCATTGGGATTCAAGTCAAGTGGTAGCTTCTGTCCCTGCAGCTGCTAATAGAAAGTGACTTATTTTGAGTTCCCTGTGTGCTCTTTAGATTAAACTCTTAAATTTCATTTGTGTGTATGTATTTATCAGGCATAGTTCCACATTTTAATAATGGTATGAAGCATATTTCCCCTGTCTTTAACATTGGCAGGCACTATGATTGCTTTGTTCTGATGTGTGACTGGTAGACTGACAAACTGAGTGGGAAAAGTTTTATTTTAATCAAAATGTATAATTTTTCAGAGTTTCATTCTTTATATTGCTGAACTGTGTTTCACTGCAGAGCCGTGGCTTGGCATGGGATGGTTCAGGCCTGGTTATCACTGGATAGCATTGCCAACACACACCTTGTTAATGTGCATACCATTCTCACAGTGAGTAATGGTGACAAGATGACACTTAGGACAAGTGTCGCTGATGAGGATATGCTTCGAACATATCTCTACCAACCAATCAGAGGGGTGTGAATGGTGTATAGGGACCACACAAATGGCTGACAAGAGCACGCTAGAACCGAGCTGATGTTCTCTTGGCAGCCAGCTTTCAACCCAATCAGACGTGCCTTCTGCATCCCCCTCTTGGGCAATATGCCACTTAGTCTGTTGGCGGCCTCCCAGGTGCCACTTGTATCCTTTAGAGGTAGACTTCTGGAATAAGCCTTGCACACCAGCCAGTTTTTGAAACTCATTCAGTTGTTCTACTTTAACATTCACTGAAATTTATCCACTCCCAGATGGGGTGCACACACCCCGCAGCCGCTTTGCCCTCGTCCAGTCTTTAACAGCTGGTATCAACTGGAGGAGCAGAACACACCGTTTGGTCTGACATATAAATGCTTTGTTTTGTGGATGGATTCCGCATTATTAAGTCAGTGATATGGAGTTGCCTGAATGTTGTTAGCCCACAGCATTGCTACATTGTCTTAAGATATGTGGCAAACCTGGGCCAGACTGTGCTGTAAGGTAACATTTCTTGGCATTCGGATGTGTCCATATATGCTGAGCTGTGTGAAAAATGTGCATGGCACAAGACCACTGCATTCCACCACATATGGATCCTTTCCTGTGTGTACTCATTCTCTACATCGACCTGCTGCCACACCGCCATGGGTGCTTGAGGCCACTCATTGCCATCGCTGATACACCCACATTCGATGAGAGTTCGAGCTGCCGCCTGCGCCGACACTGCCCACTGTGGAGCACCCACATTTTCGAGCATCGTCGTCATCATCCCTACTGTTAATGGCTTGTCATCACCACTGCTGCTTTCCATGTAAAAAACTAGCAACTAATTTTCACTGGTGTATTCTGACACTCTTTTTTTTGTCATAGTACATGGCAACTTGAGTGCAAAGTTTTGTGAAATTATCTGCATCTGTCAGTATGCCAACAGTCTGTAACAGATTTAAATTATGTTATTTTTTCAGTGCGTCAAAAATAATTAAATAATACTAAAAATTTGTTTTGTTTGTGGCCTGTGTTGTTGAGAAATGTTAAATATAAAACCAAGTAGAATGCAGTGGGACTGCACACTCATTTAAATGCAGCGCGTTCCCAGTTCTCCCCTTTTCCCTCACGATTAGACAGTGTGCATGGTGAGGGGAGAATGGGAATCGCGGTTGAGCACTTTCGCACTCCCGTCCACGCACGGCCCATGCATGAACCGAAATCTTGGGCGCTCCTGCTTTATACCTACTTTTTCGGGAAAGCTAAAGGCAAATGTTAACACTTTTCTACATAATAAACATGATGTAGGGCGCACTTGGGCTTGACCAGAGGGATTTTTGCTAAATAGCGGGACTAAAGTTGACAGGTGATGTACATATGTATGTGGAATCTACTCTGATTTGTTACAAGACGCAGAAATATCTGAGGCCCTGGCTTACAGAGTAGCAGAGCACTATTCAGACAAAAGAGACATCATCTACTATGGAGACCATTTATCCACGCTACAGCAAAAGCCGAATGAAGATTTCAAAGCTTTCGGCAATAGAACACAAGCTGTGTCATGCCGCACATACACGTGAGGACGGGATGCTACATGTAATGACGTGTCAATTGAGGAAGCCGAAGTCAGAGCAGTCGATGTCTTCATATGCAGAATAAATCTGATTGTAGGTAGTAAAGTCAAGGTGGCCTCACATTCTTTACTACGCGAGACAGTAAGATTAGAACTGTGACACGAGGAGGCTGCACAAATAGCTTCCGTTTCATCGCCAAATCACACCACTAAGTGCTGTCGCACACTGTGTTGTACAAAATGCCATATGGCGCGACACGCGGTTAATGGCTGCCCACAAAATTGTAGACAGAATTCTCAACAGCGAATTCCCTGCAAAATAATAGACAAAATACGAATACAGGGTGGGGAAACGGTTAGAGGGCAGGCTCCTTCACCAACTCTCGCCCCAACATGAGTAATTAATACTGTCCGATACGGAAATGTAAATGAGATGGCTAACATAATTTTAAAAAGCAGAAACAGAGGAAGGACTGTCAAATTATTAGTGGATACAGGGTCTCAAATTAGTGTACTACTTGTTTCTCATTGTGATAATCGCACGCTTAAGCCATCGCACTACAACATTAGTGGATTAGAGGAAGAAGTAATGGTACCCACAGGAAAACGTTTTTTTTAATTTGCAGATACACTGAAGCGCCAAAGAAACTGGTGTACACATGCTGCTTCAAATACAGAGATACGTAAACAGGCAGAATACGGCGATGAGGTCGGCAACGCCTATATAAGCCAACAAGTGTCCGGTGCAGTTGTTAGATCGGTTACTGCTGCTGCAATGGCAGGTTATGAAGATTTAAGTGTGTCTGAGCGTGGTGTTACAGTCGGCGCACGTACTATGGCACACAGCATCTCTGAGATAACGATGACGTGAGGATTTTCCCATATGACAATTTCACGAGTGTACCGTCAATATCTGGAATCCGGTAAAACATCAAATCGCCGACATCGTTGCGGCCGAAAAAAGGATCCTGCAAAAACGAGGCCAATGACGACTGAAGAGAATCATTCAACGTGAGAGAAGTGCAACCCTTCCGCAAATTACTGGAGATTCCAATGCTGAGAGTGGCTCCAGGAACATTCTTCTAGTTTAAACACTTCCGCTGGCCACCAAACTTCCTAGACATGAAAATTATTGAGCATATCTGGAATGCCATGCAGCGTGCTGTTCAGAAGAGATCTCCACCCCCTTGTACTCTTACAGATTTATGGACAGTTCTGTAGGATTCTTGGTGTCAGTTCCCTCCAACACTACTGCAATCATTAGTCGAGTCCATGCCAGGTCATGCTGTAGCAGTTCTGCGTGCTCGCGAGGGACCTACACTTTAGGTCATATATGACTTTTCTAGCCACATAATTCTAGCATCACTTGCAGATATTACTGCAGAAACAGTGGCTGTGCTTTTGTCAATCATTTAGTTTTACCTTTCCGAAGTCCTGATGCTATTTTCACCAATCAGTGGACTAATTTCATGTCCGCCCTGTTTGTGCAAATGTGCAGCTTGTTATAAATCAAAAAATGGAGACCAACACCTTTCCATTTTAGGGCAAATGGTCGCATTGAATTAGCCCATAGAACAATAGTTTGAACGTTATCTACAAGTGTAAATCACTCGCAAAGCGACTTGTACATGTATATTGATGACGTAGCTTCTGCATACAATAGTTGTAGACATGAATAAGCTGGGTATACGGATGGCCTATGAACTCCCCATTCGAACTTGACAAATATCTGCCTAGCGTGGATCTGACACGCTGTCTCATGGTTATCTCGAATTAGGTAAGGCAAAAAAAATTGTAAGCCCCTCAGAAACAGAATCAATGAAGTAACAGATGAACAGATGGGCTGTGCTCCCCCATATAGACCCAGAGATCTAGTTTCATAACCCTGTGGTTAAGAAGCGAAAGACCAAGAAATTCATGTCTCAACATGAAGGTCCTTATCCATCAGGCAAGTAACCCATCCTGTAAACGCAGAAATTCTGACTGTAATGTGGTAGTAGATTTTGACCGTTTAAAGCCACATCACAGTGAAACTCCAGCACCCCCAGCAGTGTCACCCAGTCCATCTCAAAATAGTTCACTGCAACATAGAGATACTATTATGGAGAAAGTCAGGAAGAAAAAGGACAGGTTCCTGCCCCAGAGCCAGCCGGAATGGCCGTGCGGTTCTAGGCGCTACGATCTGGAGCAGAGAGACCGCTACGGTCGCAGGTTTGAATCTTGCCTCGGGCATGGATGTGTGTGATGGCCTTAGGTTAGTTAGGTTAATTAGTTCTAAGTTCAAGGCGACTGATTATCTCTGAAGTTAAGTCGCATAGAACTCAGAGCCATTTGAACCTACCCCAGGAAGTCTTCGATAGGCCTTGAGAAACAAGCACCCTTATGCATTGTCGAAGAATTTTATGCAGTATTTTATTGTGTAGAAATGGATTTCATTTTGGGAGGTAAAGTGATTTACTGATGTTAAAGACAATAATTTTGTGGTTTGGTCAGTCATTTTGTGTTTTGAATTTTAGTATGATGAAACTGTGCTAGGTTGTCAGCACCAGTTTTCAGTTAAAGTTAAGTTGCTGTTCTCCATTTGTGGTTTTGCTGTGTAGGAAGCTGCATGAATTGCTTTCTAAAATATAAGTGCACAATGCTGTACTATACGTTATGGTATATTAAGATCAAAATGACGAGAACTGTGAAAAGTGAGAATATAAATGTTTAAATTGATTACTGAACGTAATTGCTGATACAGTGGACAACAGTTAATGTGAAATCATTTCAGTGTTTCATAGTAAAAATACATCACTTAACAGGAATGTGAGGGTGCTACTATTCAGCACCAACCAGAGTTTTTTAACATGTTGATATAGACGTTCTTTGAAGTGAGAAAAACACTGTGGTGGTACACGAAATAATAATTAATTTTGAGTTTCATTCGGCGAAGATTTTTACACAATGTGAGATGGACTTTTCATTAATACATTCACACTATAGCAAACGATATTTAATCAAAACTTGGCTGTTGGAAGATTAGAATTAAAGTTTTGAGGTAGAGGAACTTTTACTGTACCAATTCATTTGCAATTTTGATGTTAACCAGACAGTTGGAGTAGTTAAAGTAACAAGGTGTGTTTCAGGCACCAACCAGTTATGAGAGTTTTCTTACATCACTAAATATCTTCTTTGATCGAGCTTCATATGGACAAATACATACCCATAAAAGTTATATTTGAACTGACCATCAAACATCATTTTAATATCAAATTTTGCTGTCAGATTTCACTGTTTTCTCGTCTGCAGTTACATTACATTCATTACATTTATCGTTTTCCATGGATCCCTTGGAGAGGAGTCTCTGGGATGTGGAAAGAGTCAAAGATTTTTTTTTTTTTTTTTTACTCAGATACATGGATATTGTACAATTCGAATGTAGACAGAGTTATGAGCTATAATCCTTGTGAAGATATTCATCAATGGAGTAGAAGGAGTTGGCCAACAGGAAGTTCTTTAATTCACTCTGAAACTGATCTTTATCACTTACAGGACCTTTGATAACTACTTTGGAGATAAGAAATTAAGATTTCATGCCCATTAAACACTCACCCAGTGTTGAAGGTGTTACCTAACACACTGTTTCAATCATCTGCTACCAGTAATCAGGTTTACTTAATCAAGTGTAGGACTTACATTCTAATAATCTAATGCTGCTTGATGAAGTTCTTCTGTTAGGGCCTACCTATTTCACCGCTCTGTATGACCTGTAACTGAACTCGTTCATTTAATGGTCGAGAACCAAATTTCCGACAACCAGTGAGACCTTAGATAATACACTCCTGGAAATTGAAATAAGAACACCGTGAATTCATTGTCCAAGGAAGGGGAAACTTTATTGACACATTCCTGGGGTCAGATACATCACATGATCACACTGACAGAACCACAGGCACATAGACACAGGCAACAGAGCATGCACAATGTCGGCACTAGTACAGTGTATATCCACCTTTCGCAGCAATGCAGGCTGCTATTCTCCCATGGAGACGATCGTAGAGATGCTGGATGTAGTCCTGTGGAACGGCTTGCCATGCCATTTCCACCTGGCGCCTCAGTTGGACCAGCGTTCGTGCTGGACGTGCAGACCGCGTGAGACGACGCTTCATCCAGTCCCAAACATGCTCAACGGGGGACAGATCCGGAGATCTTGCTGGCCAGGGTAGTTGACTTACACCTTCTAGAGCACGTTCGGTGGCACGGGATACATGCGGACGTGCATTGTCCTGTTGGAACAGCAAGTTCCCTTGCCGGTCTAGGAATGGTAGAACGATGGGTTCGATGACGGTTTGGATGTACCGTGCACTATTCAGTGTCCACTCGACGATCACCAGTGGTGTACGGCCAGTGTAGGAGATCGCTCCCCACACCATGATGCCGGGTGTTGGCCCTGTGTGCCTCGGTCGTATGCAGTCCTGATTGTGGCGCTCACCTGCACGGCGCCAAACACGCATACGACCATCATTGGCACCAAGGCAGAAGCGACTCTCATCGCTCAAGACGACACGTCTCCATTCGTCCCTCCATTCACGCCTGTCGCGACACCACTGGAGGCGGGCTGCACGATGTTGGGGCGTGAGCGGAAGACGGCCTAACGGTGTGCGGGACCGTAGCCCAGCTTCATGGAGACGGTTGCGAATGGTCCTCGCCGATACCCCAGGAGCAACAGTGTCCCTAATTTGCTGGGAAGTGGCGGTGCGGTCCCCTACGGCACTGCGTAGGATCCTACGGTCTTGGCGTGCATCCGTGCGTCGCTGCGGTCCGGTCCCAGGTCGACGGGCACGTGCACCTTCCGCCGACCACTGGCGACAACATCGATGTACTGTGGAGACCTCACGCCCCACGTGTTGAGCAATTCGGCGGTACGTCCACCCGGCCTCCCGCATGCCCACTATACGCCCTCGCTCAAAGTCCGTCAACTACACATACGGTTCACGTCCACGCTGTCGCGGCATACTACCAGTGTTAAAGACTGCGATGGAGCTCCGTATGCCACGGCAAACTGGCTGACACTGACGGCGGCGGTGCACAAATGCTGCACAGCTAGCGCCATTCGACGGCCAACACCGCGGTTCCTGGTGTGTCCGCTGTGCCGTGCGTGTGATCATTGCTTGTACAGCCCTCTCGCAGTGTCCGGAGCAAGTATGGTGGGTCTGACACACCGGTGTCAATGTGTTCTTTTTTCCATTTCCAGGAGTGTATATTTGCAGTTAACACTAAAAAAATTCGGACGCGTGTGAGTAGGACTCGCGCAAAGAGGGTTTCGTATAAACTAAATTACAGATAGATCCATACCGGGAACCGCGAATCTCGTTTTTTACCTGATATTGATATCGATACAGGCAAGATATACATCTACCCATTCTATAGAAAAGGGGGTCTTAACTGATGCCGAGACAGACAGTCGGATGACAGATGACAAAAATATTTTTTTTGTGTGATATAACTACAAACTAAATTTTTCGGATTTTTTCCTTTGCTTGTCTCTGAAACCCTGCTTCTTTCCAAATGTCATCGTTCTAGGTCAGTGGTCGTCAAACTAAGGCCCGCGGGCCGCATGCTGGCCAGATCATGTTTTCGTGCGGTCCGCGACCCTCCTCGGCTTCTCACGGGTAGCATTAGTTATCTACTTGCCTGGCGTAGCGGTGTTTTGTTTACGGAAACTGCGTAGAATTGTGATTAAAGTCGGGGAAGTACTTAGGTAACTGAAAACCATCCACCACTTTCATTTAACGCGCCACTTGCCGGTGTTCTGCAGCGCTAAAGGCGTGAGCGGCCAACAATGTGAACCGTGCATCAAACGCGCCGCGTGCCCACGGCCGCTCGTTTGTCGGCGGCGGGCTTGTCCCGCAGCATACATACATACATTAATCCTTGTTCCATAGATCATAAATACCACACTTCGTAATGATGTGGAACGTGTCACTTTAACATAAGTTTTCTTTAAAGAAAATAATTAATTAATCTTTTTTTTTTTTTTTTTTTTTTTTTTTTTTTTTTTTTTTTTTTTTTTTTTACAGTTACTACTTCATATCTAAGAATTCATCTACTGAATAGAAGGAGTTGTCATTCAGAAATTCTTTTAATTTGCTTTCAAATGTTGGTTGGCTATGTGTCAGACTTTTAATACTATTTGGCAAATGACCAAAGATTTTTGTGGCAGCATAATTCACCCCTTTCTGTGCCAAAGTGAGATTTAATCCCGAATAGTGAATATCATCCTTTCTTCTAGTGTTGTAGCTATGCACTTCGCTGTTATTTTTGAATTGGGATGGGTTTTTAATGACAAATTTCATAAGTGAATATATGTATTGCAAACGTACTGTGAATATCCCGAGTTCCTTAAATAAATGTCTGCAAGGTGATCTTGAGTGGGCTCCAGCTATTATTTTGATTACACGCTTTTGTGCAATGAATACTTTCTCTCTTAATGACGAATTGCCCCAAAATATGATGCCATATGAAAGCAGTGAATGAAAATAGGCATAGTAGGCTAATTTACTGATATGTTTATCACCAAAATTTGCAATAACTCTAACAGCATAAGTAGCTGAACATAATCGTTTCAGCAGATCATCGATGCGTTTCTTCCAATTTAATTTCTCATCAATGCACACACCCAGAAATTTTGAGTATTCTACCTTAGCAACAGACTTCCGTTCATAGTCTATATTTATCAATGGTGTTATGCCATTTACTGTAGAGAATTGTATAAAGTGTGTTTTCTCAAAATTTAATGACAGTCCATTTACAGAGAACCACTTAATAATTTTCTGACAGTCATTATTTGCAATTTCCTCAGCTGATTCTTACTTCTTGGGTGTGATTACTATACTTGTATAATCAGCAAAAAGAACTAACTTTGCATCTTCATGAATACAGAGTTGCAAGTCGTTAATATATATTAAGAACAATAAGGGACACAAGACTGAACCCTGTGGGACACCATTCTTGATACCTCCCCAGTTAGAGGACTCTGCTCGTTTTTGTAGACTATCGGTACCGTTAATTTCAATCTTCTACATTCTTCCAGTTAAGTATGAATTCAACATTTCGTGCACAGTCACACTCATACCACAATACTTAAGCTTATCTAGAAGAATTTCATGATTCACACAATCAAAAGCCTTTGAGAGATCACAAAATATCCCAATGGGTGATGCTCAGTTATTCACTGCATTTAATATTTGATCAGGGAAAGCATATATAGCATTTTCTGTTGAAAAGCCTTTCTGAAAACCAAATTGACATTTTGTTAGTAATTCATTTTTACAAATTTGTGATGCTCTTCTTGAGTACATTACTATTTCAAGAATTTTGGATAAATCTGTCAGAAGTGAGATTGGGCGGTAGTTGTTAGCATCAGATCTATCCCCTTTTAACAATAGCATATTTCAGTCTATCTGGAAAAATTTCCTATTTCAGTGAGCTACTACAGATGTGGCTGAGAGTCCTACTTATTTGTTTGGAACAAGCTTTTAGTACTCTGTTGGAAATGCCATCAATTCCATGTGAGCTTTTCTTTTGAGTGAATTTATTATATTCCTAAATTCAGTAGGAGAGGGGGGAGGGTTGAATTTAAATTGTATAAAATTGTGTAGGTACTGCCTCTTCCATATACTGCCTTGCATTTTATAATGAATAGCTGGAACCTATGTTCTCTACAACACTTAAAAAATGATTATTAAAAATGTTTTCTACTTCTGACTTCTTGTTAATAAACTTTTCATTGTGTTTGATAGAAATAAAGTCTTCCTGTGCTCTCAGTTGCCCTGTTTCCCTTTTCATAATATTCCAAATTGTTTTATTTTTATTATCAGATGTGCTAATCTCATACATAATGCACATACTTCTGGACTTTTTAATAACTTTTCTTAATACAGTGCAATAGTTTTTATAATGTTTCATTGTTTCGGGATCATTACTCCTCCTAGCTATAAGATACATTTCCCTTTTCTGTTTACAAAATATTTTTATCCCTTTAGTAAGGCATGGCTTTTTACATGGTTTCACACAATTATATTTCACTGTTTTCTTAGGGAAACTGTTTTCAAATATACTCACAAGGGTATCATGAAATAGGTTAAATTTTTAGTTAGCATCATGTTCCCTGTACACCTCATCCCAGTCTAACTGTTGCAAGCTTTCCTTAAAATTTGAAGTGTTAAATCGTTAATGGAACGCACTATTTTGGAGGACTGGTTTTCATTACTGCATAGAGATATATCATATACTGTAACTAGATGTGCATCCTGATCAGACAGACCATTCTTAACACGAAAAGTTTTTATTTGATTGAATTTATCTTGGTCTATGAAAACGTTATCTATCAGTGTGCTGATTTCCTGTACCACCCGAGTAGGAAAATCAATAACTGATATCAAATTGAAAGAACCAAGTAATACTTCAAGGTCAAGCTTTCTATCTGACTCTCAGAAAATCTACGTTGAAATCCCCACAAACAATAATTTGCTTTCCTTTGTCTGACAGGTAGCACAACAAAGAATCCAAATTTTTCAAAAATAGTCGAAAATTTCCCAATTGGGACCTATACACGGCAACAATTATTAAAGTACGTTTATTTAATTTAATCTCAGATGCACATGCTTCTATGTGTTGCTCTACGCAAAATTTTTTATTTTTCAATTTTTCACACTATGACTCGTTTTAACATATATGGCAACTACTCCTCTCTCCATAGTGTGTCTGTTTACATGTGTTGAAAGTTTATATCCACCTGCATTTACCATTTCCATACCTGTGACTATATGATGTTCAAACAGGCATAGTACATCTATTCCACCCTCAGTTTCTAAATCTTCTCTACAAACAAGAAGTTCATCTACTTTGTTTTTTAATCCCCTGATACTGTGCTTTTATGTGAATCTTGTGACATACTAACATTAATTTTCACTGTACTGTTATGAGAATTTTGTGATATTTTCACATCACTAGTACCTGCCTGTCTGGAGTTTTCATTAAGCTTAATTTCAATCAATGTAGGATGATTTGATACTGATCTTAGCCCAAAAGAGTACTCCCATGAGTTTCAGTGCCCTCCCCCCCACCCCCCAAAGATCTTGCTATCATCCCAGCCAGTTTACCTTCCCTTTCCTATTGAGATGCCGACCATGTCTTGTGAAGTCCCATCTACCAATACCAGCAACAGGAACCAAACTTATGCATGACAAAGTAGCCGCCCGAAGCAGCTGATCTCCCTCCATATTGACCCTCCTGACAGAGGTGTTCAATTGGGGCCGGTCATACCGCATGAAAGCAGGAACCAAACCAACATTTGTATGGTTCGTTGCAGATGCTATTTTTACCAGGTCACACTCAATATTGCCGCCTCATTGTTAGCTTTGTCGTGTCAGTGTGTCAGTCGTGAACTAAGTTTCGGTGCCCCTCGGCGTTCGTCGCGTATTGAGTGTATTTGTGCTCATATTTGGTGATATAATTATTAGTGGAATAAATAATGTCGGACGTACCCTCAATAGCAGTGACTAAGAGGAAAATATGTGAAGAGAAAAGAAGTTTCCAAGAAATATGGGAGGAAGAGTTTTGCTTTATAAGTGGACACAAAGAACGTACTGCTACTTGCTTAATATGCCGGGATACGATTGTGGGACTGAAGAGATACAATTTATTTCGCCACTACAAAAGTAAGTACAATTAATTTACCGTAGCTTTTCCTCTGAATGCAATTGAAAGAAAGGAAAAAATTGCTCATCCAAAATCTACCATTCGTCGTCAACAAAACGTTATGTTAGCAGCAGCTGGGCAAAGTGATGCTGTCACAAGAGCACCATACCAAGTATGTAATATTCCGGCAAAAGATATGAAAGCTTTTACTGATGCTGAATTAGTGAAGCAGTGTATGATGACTGTTTCTGAAACTTTGTTTCACAATTTCTCCAACAGTAAACAAATATCAGCTAAAATAAATACGCTCACACTTTCAGAATCTACCTGTCCACGTCGTATAGAAGATATTTCAAAATATATGTTTCAGGCAGTAATTAATAAAGTCAAACTATGCAAATACTTCAGTCTTGTATGTGATTCCAGTACAGATTTAGCTTCGATGGCTGAGTTTTCATTATTTGTGCGTTACTGCACAAATGATGGGGTAATAAAGGAAGATTTTTTTAGCAATTATAACCATGAAAGACCACACAAAAGGATGTGATTTTGTGGATGCAGTTAAAGAATTTGTAAAAAAAATGACTTATCTATTTAAAAATCTTTTTCCCTGCATTGCAGAATTTTAGTGTCATAAACTTGTTGTCGGCCACTGCATATCAATGTTATTTGGCGAAGGAGCCACATACATCCAACAGTTGCGAGTGGTTTGTTTCCGAAAGTACTATTGCAGGTGCTAATGTTTACAGTTTCTGAAAAACGATAAATGATATATATCCAAATCCGGTAATGAATAAATGGTTTGCAGCTGTCGGCTGTACCTGTCTCCTTCGTCAAATGAAAAATATACTGGAAGAATTGTAAGTATGAATTTTATACACTACTATGCCCACCAATTGAACCTCAGTGTAGAGCACTCTGCAACACAACCTAAAAAACTTGGCTTGGCAATTTACAGGATTCTCAGCTTCCTTCTTAAAGTCAGAGAAGAGAACTGCCGTACTGTATAATGTTATGAAGAAACTTATCGAATGAAATGCAGCCAGCAGATGGAATTTTAGAACATGATGTGTGAGCACCTATTTAAATATAACAAAGAAATAGCTCAGTCCCTTGGGATCATGGAGGATAATGGTGGCAAGCCGGCCGCGGTGGTCTAGCGGTTCTAGGCGCTCAGTCCGGAACCGCAGGACTGCTACGGTCGCAGGTTCGAATCCTGCCTCGGGCATGGATGTATGTGATGTCCTTAGGTTAGTTAGGTTTAAGTAGTTCTAAGTTCTAGGGGACTGATGACCACAGATGTTAAGTCCCATGGTGCTCAGAGCCATTTGAACCAATGGTGGCAATAAATATTCAACAACCAGGAAAGCACCTGGACTTCGGAAACTCCTCAACAACGACCAACAGTTCCTCTCTTTTGGCCTGAGTTTTTCAATAAGGTCTTCCCATACTGCGACATTTTGTTTGAACAGCTGCAACTTACAAATGTTGATGCTGTGAGAGCTCTCAGTGGACATGGACATATTTGTATGGGTGCACGACAGCAAGGTCTTTAGCGCCCCCGCGAAAACAGTTTGAGACGAGTGTCAGTAAAATACACAAAACAGGAAGATAAAACAGCACGAAAAACGCAGGAAACAAAAGTTGGAAAACTATGTGCGTATCCGCACAGAACCACGGAACAAAGTATTGCGTCAGTAGTAAAACATTAACGACACAGGAAGAAAGTGGTATAAGGAGCTAAAACAATATAGCAGATGGCTGTGGCTGGCTGACAACAAGAATAAAAAAAGAAGAAGCCGCCACTCTGCAACACACTAAAACACCCACCCTAAAAGTTTAGGCCGGAGTCCACACACATCACAAAACTTTAAAACCTTAGTCACACTCGTCTCATCATCAGCTAAAATAGAGGGCAGATATAAACCAATGTTTGCTTCTGCCCTTGCATCACGATATAAAATGCACTGCGTTAAAATATGGCGAATAGAGATGTGCACGCCGCAAGCATCACAAAATGGGGGATCCTCTCGCCATAGTAAAAAGCTATGTGTGAGAGCGCAGTGCCAAATTCTAAAACGCGTGAGGGTCACTTCATCTCGCCTGAGCAACTGGCAGGAGGATCGCCACAGCCGCGTTGTTGACTTCACCAATTGTAGCTTATTAACCGTCACCGACAGCCATTCCTTATCCCACAACTGCATGCACTTCCTGTGTAGTGCAGAAACGACAAACTGCAAGGGAATAGGACACTGTGCCACATCCTGTCCTCTGCAGGCCTCCTTGGCAGCCCGATCGGCTTGTTCATTTCCCCATACCCCTATATGACCTGGCACCCAGAAGAATGAAACTTACTTACCCTGCCGTTGGAGCAAGTACAGTTGGTCATATATCAGCCGCGCCAACTCCTCAGCTTGCTGTTGGAGTAAGTACAGTTGGTCATATATCAGCCGTACCAACTCCTCAGCTGGGTACAGATTCTAAGAGAATCTGAGCAAATGAGAAATTGTTTGCCCCGAATACGACGCATCTGCTCCAGTGCCTTGAGGATCGCGCGGAGCTCTGCTGAGAAACGGTATACTCGTCAGGAAGGCGAATCCTGGTGACATGGTCGTGGGACACGAAAGAGCAGCCAAGGGAATTCCCTGTTTGGAGTCTTCAGTGTACACTACTGTGAAACCGTGATGCATATCTAAAATGTTAAAAAACAGAGATTGAAATGTAAAATCTGACGTACGATCTTCCCTAAAATTAGTCAAGTCTAAAACAAGCCTGGGTCTCCGAAGAAGCCAAAGTGGAAATCTGCTCCTACCGTGATGTAAAACATGAAGACCAGCCACACCGATTTCTAGAAGGCAATCCTGTGCACGAATCCCATAGGGCCTCGTTGCCTTTTGACAGTTACAAAAAAGCCTTTCCAGTGGAGGCTGAGCAATGGTATGGTAGGCGGGTGTGTATGGTGTGGACAGTGTTTTATATGCCTGGCGCACTGTAAGTGGCTGTCGCCTGACGTGAATTGACGGTTCCCCAGCCTCTACACAGAGGCTTGGGATAGAGCTTGTTCTGAATGCCCCAGTGGCCAACCGAAACCCTTCATGGTGCACCACGTCCAACATCTTTAAATAAGAGTTCCAACATCTTTAAATAAGAGTATGTCGCAGACCCATACACTGTGCACCCCCAATACAGCCGAGATCGCACAAATGCCCTGTAAAACCGGAGCAGACAAGTCCTGTCTGCTCCCAATGTACTGGAGCTAAGACATTTTAAAATACTTAAAGCCTTAAGTGACCTTCTTTCAGGTCCTTAAGATGTGGTAACCACTTAAACGTAGAGTCAAATATGAGGCCCATAACCTCACGGTGTCTTTAAAAGTAAGGACAGTGTCCCTCATCCTACGCTCAGGAAAGTTTAAAATGGAACAAGAACGGTTAAAAAACAAACAGACTTCTGGGTGCAAAACTTAAAACCGCTCTTCTGCACCCATTCATTCAAACATCGGAGAGTTAGTTGCAACTGACGTGTTGTCGTTGCGAGGCTTGAAGAAAAGCAAACCACAGAGAAGTCATCCACAAACACAGAACACTGGAAAGCACTTTTCATTATGGACTTAATGCTATTAATAGTTATGGTAAAGACAGTCACACTTAAAACGCTACCTTGAGGGACACCGTTCTCCTGCTCAAAGTGATCAGACAGGACGTCACCGACTCGGTATCTACAATATCGTGGCGAGAGGAAGGACTGAATAAAAATGGGAAGACAACCACGAAAACCCCATTTGTGAAGCTGCTCCAGGATAAGACGCCTCCAAGTAGTATCGTAGGCCTTCTCGGTGTCAAAAAATATATCTAGAAGGTGATGCCGGCGTAGGAAAGCCTGTTGTACAGACGTCTCCAGGAGAGCAAGGTTATCAAAGGTGGAGCGATACCTCCTGAACCCACACTGAAAGCGACTAAGAAGTTGCCTGGATTCTAAGATCCACATGCAGCTGGTGAGGGCAACACTATGGTAAATACTTGGGCATGTACGGTCTTTCCCAGGTTTTCAAAGAGGAATTAAAATTGCCTCACGTCACGAGTCAGGAAAGTGACCTGATGACCAAATAGCATTAAAAACTGCGAAGAGGATATTTGTTTCACCTTCTGAGGTGTTGAAACATACTGTAATGGATCCTGTCGTGACCAGGGGATGTGTCAGGAGTTGCAGACAATGCAGAATCGAGCTCACACATGGAAAATGAGCAGCTGCAATCTCCAACAGAGGCTAACCAGAAGTCCAAACTACTTCTCCCAGCAACCGCTCTATGGCGCTGGAAACCTGGATCCTGACTGGCTGTTGCAGTAACTGTGGCAAAATACGCCGCCGTAGTCTGAGGGAATGTCTCGCGGATTGGTTTGAAGACTGCTGTTCTCCATTGTAGCAGCCAGGGGTCACCTGCCTCCCTCCCAGAAATTCTCATGATGGTCTCCCACACAACATAACTTTTAGTAGAATGATTAAATGGTGTTCAGGAACTGTTGCCACGACCTCTTCTTCCTCTCTCGAGTAATTCGGCGACACTTTGCCCTCGCCACCCGAAAGGCTGCAAGATTCTCTGCAGTTGGCCGATGCTTGAACTTTCACAGAGCCGCACACCTGGTCCTGATTGCAGAGTGGCACTCGGCACTCCACCAAGGGACAATTTGCCTCTTCTGTTGTCCTGTGGAGTGTGGAATGCATGCTGCAGCGGCGTGGTGGATCATTTTGTTAATATGATCCACCCATACCTCGACAATTGAACTGGGCCAACTGGCTATAAAGTGTCCAGTTGGCTCTACTGAGCACCCATTTTGGTGGTTTCCTTTTGGATTCCACCACATCTGGAAGGTGAATCCAGGTTGGGAAGTGATCACTTCCGTGCAAGACATCGACCACTTCCCATTGAGTAATGTGAGCAAGAGCTGGAGAGGAAAGCGAGAGATCCATGGCAGAGAACGACCCAGTTGCTTGGCAGAAGTGTCCTGCATTTAGCAAGTATACACATGATGACGCAAGAAGCCTCTCAATTGCTTTGCCCCTGGGGCAGGTAGTGCAGAGCCCCAAAGCAGATTGTGTGCATTAAATGCACCACTGAGGATGAAGGGGAGGAGTAGCTGTGTAATAGGGTCGGTTAGGGCCTCTTCATCAAGTGAATCATGGTAGTTGGTACTGACGAAAATACCTACACCCCCTCTAGCTCTCTCTCCACTCAGATCATCCTTTTTGTGGCGTACATAGCCTCATAGCTTAGGGGTATAGGATTGATGGAAATGAGTCTCCTGGAGGTACAGACATAGTGGTCTACCCTGACATAAGAGACGGAGTTCCTCCACATGCATCCTGAACCCCTGCAAGTTCCACTGCAGGACAGGAGCCATTTCATCGACGTGGTTTTAATTTACCCCTATCTTTGCACTGTGGAGGTGAAGCACTCGTAGAGCGAGGTGGAGTGGAGGGGTTGCCTGGAGCCAAGACATCTAACTCTATGATGTCTTCCTCATCACTCAGACATGAAAGAATGATATCTGATGGCGCTCAAGACAACTTTTGATCCAAACTTCTTGAACCTTCCTTTCCCTGCGCACTGTCTCTTCGAGGATGAGGGGAAAAGGGGGCGTTTTGCCTTGGCATGAACACATGCAAGTATATGAGCTGGTGGTGGATGGTTGTACACTGGACGACGTCAACGTCGAAGGGTCGAACTTAGGAACAAATTTCTGCGCCATGGAAGCATAAGAAGTGGTAAAGACAGGTGGTTTCGTCGCCTTATATTCCTTTTTGGCTTCAGCATATGGGAACCATTAGGTGACTTTTAGTTCTTGAATTTTTCGTCCCTCTGCAAAAACAGGGCAGTCTCACCTCCAGACTGGGCAACTCCCAGAGCAGTTAACGCAGAATGCTGAAGGTGGACAGGCAACCAAAGCTTCATTGGCTGCATTTCCACATTTCCCACAGGTCGCTCCATCCCCACAACTCAGCATTGTGTGACCAAAACGGTGGCATTTGTAGCACCGCATACAGTTAGGTACACAAGGCTTAACCCTAAGTCGGAGGAAACCTGCCATGATGTGGTCAGGCAACGTTGGAGAATTAAATGCAGTTCAACAGTTACATCATAGTTGTGGTGTCACCGCCAGACACCACACTTGGTAGGTGGTAGCTTTAAATCGGCCGCGGTCCATTAGTACATGTCGGACCCGCGTGTCGCCAGTCAGTGATCGCAGACCGAGCGCCACCACAAGGCAGGTCTCGAGATACGGACTAGCACTCGCCCCAGTTGTACGGACGACTTTGCTAGCGACTACACTGACGAAGCCTCGCTCCTTTGCCGAGCAGATAGTTAGAATAGCCTTCAGCTAAGTCCATGGCTACGACCTAGCAAGGCTCCATTAGCCTTACATAGCAACTGATACTTATCGTATAAAGCATGTCTCATCAAGAACGATGTATACAACAAGGATGGATTAAAGTTAAGTATTCCCAAAGCTACGTACTTTTCTTTATAGCATTCATTACGTATCCTGTTTCAGACCTCACGCCATCCTTCGTGTGTTTATAGCGTGCATTGCGGTCCCCTCAAATCACACTGTGTCGGCACTTCTGTCGACACATCATATGGCGACGAGGATGGGATATTGGGGTATAGTGCGAACGAAACAACTTGCTCGTCAGCACTGTACTTGGTTCGGAATCGATGCTGCGATTACGAATATGTGCTCTTCTTGCATGGCGTGTGCCGAACAACAATCCGCACGACCGCGGAAATTCTTTGCATGGCCAAAAGCCACTTCCCCTTGGCAACGCTTGCACATCGATTTTGCTGGTCCATTCTGGAATGCTAGATGGTTGGTTGTGGTAGATGCCTTCAGTAATTTTCCTTTTGTTGTCCGGATGTCTTCCACGACGTCATTTGCCACCATCCAAGCGTTGTCTGCTATCTTTTGCATTGAAGGTCTTCCACTGACTATTGTTTCCGACAATGTCCCACAATTCATGTCTGCAGAATTTCAGTCATTCTGCAAGGCCAATGGTATTCAACATCTGACATCCGTGCCGTTTTCGCCTCAGTCAAACGGTGCCGCTGAACGATTGGTCCGGACTTTCAAGTCACAGATGTTGAAGTTAAAAGAGTCGCATTCTCGGGAGGACGCGTTGTTGCTCTTTTTGTCATCGTATCGCTCTCAGCCCCGAGATGGTCGCTCGCCGGCTGAGTTGCTCCACGGTCGTCCTCGTCGAAACTTGATGTCTTTGCTGCATCCGCCGCATCAGGTTCCTGTGCAGCGGCAGACTCCTGCTTTTGCTCCAGGCGACGTTGTATTCTACCGCAACTATCGAGGTTCGCGGCGTTGGCTCGCAGGGCGCATTCTTCGCTGCCTCGGCCGCGCGATGTATTTGGTTTTGGGGGCCTCTGGTGAGGTGCGTCGGCATCTCAATCAGCTGCGCCTGTGTCGTCACACGGGTTCTGCCGCTCCCCGTCTGCTTTCAGCGACGGTGCCGTCCGGTCAGCGCCCTGGGGACCCATCTACTGGCTCGCCTCATCCCCAGGTGTTACCGACGCTGCCTTTCATTTTGCCCCATGGCGACGTGCCGCCGCCGCCGCCGACGCCGCTTGGTCTCCCGCCGGCGCCGCCCGCAGTGGACGCTTCGCTGCAACCGCCAAGCGCCTCCCTGGGTCACGCGCCGCCGATCGCTTCCCGTGACCAGCTGTCCTCCGCCATGGAACTCTTGCCCGCTCCGGACCACATGGCGTCTTCGCGCGTCGGGTACCCCGACGCAATGGAGGTCGACCCTTCGGCCCCTCCTGTCTCTTTACGGGCGCATACACCGCATGTTGACGTGCACCCTGGACTAGGTTTTCAGGCGTTTCCTAGCTCCCCTCGGACCGAATGGCCGGGTGCGGGTGGCACAGCCTCGCCTGTTGTTAGGCTCCCCACCTAATCGCATACTTCAACATGGGGTCCTCCCCACGGCGGGCGGAAGCCTTATAACAAGGCCGTTCGCCGATTTGCGGGGGAGGAATGTGGTGTCACCGCCAGACACCACACTTGCTAGGTGGTAGCTTTAAATCGTCCGCGGTCCATTAGTACATGTCGGACCCGCGTGTCGCCAGTCAGTGATCGCAGACCGAGCGCCACCACAAGGCAGGTCTCGAGATACGGACTAGCACTCGCCCCAGTTGTACGGACGACTTTGCTAGCGACCACACTGACGAAGCCTCGCTCCTTTGCCGATTAGATAGTTAGAATAGCCTTCAGCTAAGTCCATGGCTACGACCTAGCAAGGCGCCATTAGCCTTACATAGCAATTCATACTTATCGTATAAAGCATGTCTCATCAAGAACGATGTATACAACAAGGATGGATTAAAGTTAAGTATTCCAAAAGCTACGTACTTTTCTTTATAGCATTCATTACGTATCCTGTTTCAGACCTCACGCCATCCTTCGTGTGTTTATAGCGTGCATTGCGGTCCCCTCAAATCACACTGTGTCGGCACTTCTGTCGACACATCAATAGTCATCCAATTTTTCAGTCTTTGTAAGTAGTTCCAACTGGTCTTCCTTAATAGTCTCGACCAGTAGGGAACTATTCCACAGCTGCTTAATAGACTTCAGGTTTCCTGCAAGTCCTTCCCAGTCTTTATGGATATAGAAGGGGGCCACTTTTTCAAACGTCCCCTCCTTCCTCTTAGTGACCAAAAACACGTTTTGATTTATCACTTATTGAGCCCTATTATTATAAATCAACTGATGCAGATTACCAGGAGGGCTATCCTCCCTCATTCGTTTGGGAAATTGGGTGTGAATACTCCCAGGCGGTACACCCTTCCCAGTGGGAGGAGAAGATAATTTCGAGGGTTCCGTCTTGGTCCCACCAGCGGCTAGGGAAACAAGGGTCCACTCAGACAGAACCTCGCGTGCCTGAGTAAGCCTTATACAACTGAGGTGCGGCAGGTTCTCCCGAGGTTGCTCGCTAACGACTGTTCCGCCTCAACAGCCACGCATCTTTATCACTCGCAGCACACCCTGAGATTGAGGGGTTTTTTTTTTTTTTTATAGAGGTTTTTACCACCCTCGCGATCCGGGCAGTCAAACCAAGATTCCCATTCCCTGTGATACACAACGTTCCCCTGCTGCACCATACAGTGGTCACTGAAGCATGTCCAGAGCTTACAGTAGAGATTGGCGGCGCTTACCAATCCCCAGCTCACGAATACCGGAATCGCCAAGCCGTACTCAGCGAACGAATGCTGAGGCCCTGAGGGCACGAAAACTCTCTAGAACGTCTCTGATTTCAAGTCAGGGATACAAGTGGCGAGAAATTCTCTTGACCGCAGTCATCACTGGAATAATGGGAGTAGAAATGAAGGGATTCCGGCCCAAAACCTTTTCGCTTCGTAGACTTCCATAAAACTGTTGCAATGGAATTCTTTGACCTTATTACGACTAACACTGACGAGCGTTTCGCATTTAGCAATCACTTGTCAGTAGCTATATTATTCCAGCCCAGATGGTTTCTAAAACAAAAGCTGTTATTGCCTAAAAAAAAAAAAAAAAAAAAAAAAAAAAAAAAAAAAAAAAAATCTGACCACGGTTAAATTATATGACTTAAGCGAAACTGAACTGCGACAGTAATTGAGAGTCATATAAAGTAGAAGTGATTTCCAAACTGCAAACGAAGATTTAACACATCTGAACTGTATCTGCGACAATAATTTAGAAACTGTTTTTTCAGATTCGGAGAAATGTTTGCGAATTCTTTGTAGAATACCTGTGATAACAGCGGAAAGCAACAGTATTTCTTAACACTGAAAAAAATGAAGACTTTCAACTGAAATACAATGAAAGAAGACAGACTTGGTGTGTTAGTTATTTACTCTATAGCAAACCACTTTTGAATGAGCATAATTTTAATAAACTTGTAATTGACCACTTTGCTGGCAGGAAGGAGAGGAAAGTAGACTTCATCCACAAACCTATTAATTAGGGTAAGAACGTTGTTTTAATTTTATATCATAAATTACTCTCTTGCCTACAAAATATATTAAAAACTGCATACCTGTGCGTAAATTAATATATTCGGGTACCAGAGTGCATGCATTATTTGGACAGTTTACGTGTACTGAGCGTGTTTGCAGATATGTATACTGCATTATTTAGGAGCAGTTTGCTGTAGTGTACTGAAATTAGGAGTTGTTTGCGCGTCTTTGGGCTGTGCAACATGACCCCAGGCACATCTGAGTGGGTGTTTTGTGATAAATATAATCCATGCCTAAATAAGTTGTTCGAAAATAAATAGAGTACAGTCATTCGTTGCTCTCCCCAGCAGCACAGAGCAGGCTGAGTCGTTTTCCCTCACAATCTTGGTTTACTTCAGGAAATGGACGACAGCATCCTCTGCTGGTGGTACTATCAGACCTCATGGAGAACACACTGTTTGCCGCCATCATGGATAACTGTACTTGTGTCATCAGTTGGTGTCACTGTGGCATCCTCTGACGGCGAGGAAATGTACTAAGTCATTTGGGATCTGGAGCTTGTGGTGAACCCACTAGGTGACGCCATCTTAGATTACGGTACTTGCGTCACTACAGCGTCCTCTAGTGGCATCGATATGAACTAAGTCAGTTGGGTTATGGACTCAGTGGCGAATACACTTAGTGGTGGTGCTGTCTCTAATTGTTTAAATAAAGGCTGGTGTATGATTTCGACAGTTGAGGATTAGCAAGCAGAGTCTTTTACATGGATTATTATTTTGAAAATTAAGGAGTTGTTTGGCTATCTGGACGTAAATGCTCTGCATTGTTTTTGAGTGGTTTGCATGTCTGTAGGCTGTGCAATGTGTTATTTTTGATGGTTTACAATTAGCAAGAGTGTGTTATGTAGGAGTAGTTTGCAGGTCTGTATGATGTGGGACATGTCAGAGCATGTGTTCGTTGATAGATATAATCCATCCATAAATAAATTGATCCCAATTAAATAAAGTACACTCCTGCCTCTCTCCATCAGCCTAGTGTGGACTGAGTCCTTCTCCACCCGCCCCTAGGAAGAGGTGGCGGCCTGGTGACTTAGGTTAGTGATGGTGGTGAGCTTCGTTTGCAACAATTTTCTTATGTTGGTAGTGAAAGCACAAGTGACCTTTCTTTACTGCCAGAATTCAAACTTGGCACCGGTTCCTAGCAGGATGTGGCGGTCTGGTGGCTGAGGTTAGTACAAGTGTCCTTTCTTTCCCACAATTTTCTTACGTAGAGTCACGTGACTATTGGTGCAACGTTCTAGGGCTGGGGGAGTGCTAGGTCATGACTGAACGCCTCGCTGATAGTGGGAAAATGTGGAACTTTTAATTTCATCATTGAAGATTGAAACTGTAAATTGAATTATTGAATGTGATTAAAATTGAAATGCAATTAATTAGTTAGGTAATTGATAGGTTAGATGCGCGATGTGAGTGTTAGCATATTTACAGAAGACTATGTCCAGCGCGTTTATGGAGGGGCGGCCGAGGGTGTGTGACGTAAGCAGCTAGACGCCCGCGGGCCGGTGGCACGGCACGTGTCCGGTTATAAAGCGCGCACGAGAGAGAGCAGACGATCTTGTGTCTTCATTCGACACCATGGTAGCGTCCTCTGGTGGTCACGATATGAACTAAGCCACTTGAGCTCTGGAGGTCGTGGTGGATGCATCAAGTGCACCCATCTTGAATGACGATACTTGGATCATTATCTGACGTGAGGAGAGCGCCCTCTGGTGGCACCGATATGAACTAAGCCAGTTGGAGTCCAGACCCAGTGGAGAACACATCTGCTTGAAATTGGTTAAATAATAAAGACAAGTCCGTTTTTACCGCCATTATCGTAGTTGTGCCGCATTATCATGTTGGAATTTGAGCTTAGCGCGATTTTATTGGGGAGGGGGTTAGGTTAGTGGAGGAAGACCAAGTGTCCAATCTTACACCACATGGTGGATACACTGGGCGCAGCCATCTTGATTGACATCACGGTTGCCATCTTGGATGACATCACAGTGGCGTTCTCTGGTGGCGAACGATATAAACTAGGCCAGTTGGGCTCTAGAGCTCGTGGAGAACACACATGCTTGAAATTGGTTAAATAATAAAGACAAGTCCATTTTTCCAGCCATTTTTCTTTGTGTGACGCATTATTCTGTTGGAATTTGAACTTCCGGCCATTTTTCTGGGCGAGGGGGGCGTTCACTTTCCCGCGAAAATTTAAACGTCCCGCCAAAACCGCCATCTTGAATGACGTCACAGGCGCCATCTTAGATGATACCATTGCCGCCATCTTGGATGACGTCATCGCAGCCATCTTGGATAATGGTACTTGCTGGGGTGGTATGCAGGTTGTTCCGATACTGATATCCACATATACAGATAGCGACAGTTTCGCGTCACAGGTATAAAAGGGCGGTGCATTGGCGGAGCCATCTTTTGATGTACGTGAAAAGGTTTCCGACGTGATTATTTCCGCACAACGGAAATTAATAGACTTTGAATGTGGAATTTTAGTTGGAGCTAGACGCAAGGGACATTCCATTTCGGAAAACGTTAGGGAATTCAATATTACAAGATTCGCGCTGTCAAGAGTGTGCTGAGAATACCAAATTTCAGGCATTACTCGGACCACGGGCAATGCAGTGCCCGACAGCCTTGGCTTAAAGACCAACAGCAATGGCGTTTGCTTTGAGTTGTCATTGCTAACAAATAAACAACACGGCGTGAAATAACCACAGACATCAGTGCAGGATGTACACCAAATGTATCTGTTAGGGCAGTACTGCGAAATATGGCGTTAATGGCTATGGCAGTAGACAACTGATACGAGTGCCTTTGCTAACAGCAACACAACATCTGCAGTTGGCATCTCTTGGGCTCATGACCATATCTGTTGGAACCTAGACGACTGGAAAACCGTGGCCTGGCCAGATGAACTCCGATTTCAATTGGTAAGAGGAGATGGTAGGATTCCAGTGTGACAAAGACGCCACGAAGCTATGGATCCAGGTTGTCAACAAGGCACTGTGCAAGGTGGTGGTGGGGGCTCGATAAAGGTTTAGGATGTGCTCACATGGAATAGACTGGGTCCTTTGGTCCACGGACTGTAAATAGTTATGTTCTGTGTTTTGGGGTCAATCTGAAGCAATTCATGGACTACATGTTCCCAAACAAGGATGGAATTTTCATGGATGACAATGTGGTGTGTCACTGGGCCACAGTCTTTTGTTGTCGGTTTGAAAGACAGTCTGGATAATTCGAGGGAATGATTTGGCCATTCAGATCGTCCGACAAGTATCCCAATGGAACATTTATGGGACATCGTAGGGAGGTCAGTTCGTGCACAACATCCTGCACTGGTGACTCTTTCACAGTTATGGCTCCACATTTCAGAAGGGGACTTCCATCGACTTACTGAGTCCATGCTATGCCGAGTTGCTCCACGATGCTGGGAAAAAGAGGCCCGACATTATATTAAGAGGTAGCCCATTACTTTTGTCACCTCAGTGTGAACTGCCTACTTCCCTATATACAGCAGTGTAATTTTAGCAGTAAAGTTGTTATTTGGGGACTGGTAGAACTTTTGGATTGCAACATTTTGCTATTTCAGAATTGAGCTATGGCTTGGTTCAAATGGCTCTGAGCACTATGCGACTTAACTTCTGAGGTCATCAGTCGCCTAGAACTTAGACTAATTAAACCTAACTAACCTAAGGACATCACACACATCCATGCCCGAGGCAGGATTCGAACCTGCGACCGTAGCGGTCGCTCGGTTCCAGACTGTAGCGCCTAGAACCGCACGGCCACTCCGGCCGGCAATTGAGCTATCAACATCATTACAAATAACATGAAATTAAAATCATTGCATAAAAATACTACTGGATTTACCTGCGTTCTCCAAAAACCGCGTTGATCAACAGAAATATCGCCCAAGCGGCGACGGTTGCATTTCATTAAAAAATTTGTTCAAAATTCTCTCATTAGTACCCCAAATATTAAAATATCACCCAGTTTCGTCTCCTGGGCGGTGCTTAATTACGAAAACCGGTACCGAATATACGGAACGATGGAGAAAGGGTCTGTAGAGAGCGAAAGGGGCATGGTTCGTTCGTATTTAAAGGGTTTTTTCAGGGGGTTGCTTGAGTACGTCCGAGCCTAATGCGCCCTGCATCTTCGCACCCCCCCCCCCCCCCCAACCACATTTACGTGCTGATCCATTCACGCTCTTGTAATAGTTAATTAACTGAAGCTTTTTTAAATTTGTTATGATTATCATTAAACTGTAATGTTTTTAAGTTGTAGAAACATAGATATAAAAATGTTTTCGTTACTTTTGTAATAGTACTTATTTTGATTTCGGGAATAGTTATTTCTTTCTCGGGCAGACAATATTTAATTACAATGTTGGTTTGCGCAAGATTTCGCCAAGATGCGTAGTTCAGGGATATTTATACTGGAAGGCAGATAGCGATCGTCATTTTTTACAATGTATCTGTGCAAATGGATGGCTCACTTGTGGAACAGCGATATATCATGTCTTCAAATTTTACTACGAGAGCGATGCTCTACTGTGAAATATCTTATTTGTAATATCCTCAGAACAATGAGTCC